>NC_084827.1:42832500-45332500 GCF_033115175.1 Lepus europaeus
CCTGAGCTCTCTTATTTTCATTCAGTTGGTATTTACTGATATCATGACATACAGACTTGTTCTACATGTGAGAATTTTCATGAATATCTCATACTTAGATGGCCCCTAAGTATTTATGTAAAATGTACATATCCACTTGGCCTGAGGAAGAGTTATACTATTAACTGATTCTCTAAGATGTATATATACATACTGAATTCTGCATTCAACTAATGTTTTCATGAGATCTACCAATAGTTCATTTTCACTGAAAATATGCAGTTGAAAAGAAAAAATGTGACTGGCATTGTAACATAGCAGGTTAAGCTTCCACTTGCTCCACCAGCATCCCATATTCAAGTGCCTGTCAGAGTCCTGGCTACTCTGCTTCTGATCCAGCTCCCTGCTAATATGCCTGGGAAAGCAGGGAAGTGACTGGCCCACATGCTTGGGTCCCCACCCTTGGGCCTGGCACAGATTTGGCTGTTTCAGTCATTTGGAGGGTGCCTTTCAAATAAATCTTTTTTTTTTTTTTAAGGGAAAACATATGAGTCTAAGCAGAGAAGAATATTTTAATTGTTAATAATACAATTAAAATAACAATGGGCAGAGGCTTAAAAATATTGAGAAAAAAAACCCAGACTCATCAACTATTTTTTTTCTTTTTTCTTTTTTTTTTGACAGGCAGAGTGGACAGTGAGAGAGAGACAGAGAGAAAGGTCATCCTTTGCCGTTGGTTCACCCTCCAGTGGCTGCCGTGGCCGGCGCGCTGCGACCGGCGCACCGCGCTGATCCAATGGCAGGAGCCAGGTGTTTATCCTGGTCTCCCATGGGGTGCAGAGCCCAAGCACTTGGGCTATCCTCCACTGCACTCCCTGGCCACAGCAGAGAGCTGGCCTGGAAGAGGGGCAACCGGGACAGAATTGGTGCCCTGACCGGGACTAGAACCCGGTGTGCAGGCGCCGCAAGGCGGAGGATTAGCCTATTGAGCCGCGGCACTGGCCTCATCAACTATTTTTTTTTTTAAATTAATTTATTTATTTGAAAGGCAGCATTACAGAGAGACAGAGGCAGGGAGAGAGAGAGAGGGAGGTCTTCCTGGTTCACTCCTCAAACAACCACAACAGCTAGAGCTGGACTGATCCGAAGCTAGGAGTCTGGAGCTTCTTCCAAATCTCCTACGTGGGTGCATGGGCCCAAGTGCTTGGGCCATCTTCTACTACTTTCCCAGGCCATAGCAGAGAGCTGGATTGGAAGTGGAGCAGCTGGGATTCAAAGCGGCATATGGGATGCTGGCACTGCAGGCAACAGTTTTGCCCTCTATGCCACAGCACTGGCCCCTCATAAACTAATTTTTTAAATGGGAATCAAGCTTTATTATCGATGATTAAGGAACACAGGAGAGTGAAGCCCTCATGAGTGGAGGGCCTGCCACTTGTCCAAGGGACCACGACTGGGGGATGTATTTGACCCCGCAGTCGTCCGGGATGAGCCACTTCTCTGCCACCATATCTTCAGATTCATCCACATTAAACTAGGTAAAGCCCCACTTCTTTGTGATGTGGATCTTGTGGCGGCCAGGGAACTTGAACTTGGCCCTGCGTAGGGCCTCAACCACATATTCCTTGTTTTGCAGCTTGGTGTGAATGGACATGATGACTTGGCCAATGTGAACTCTGGCTACTGCGCCTTGGGGCTTTCCAAAAGCACCCCGCATACCTGTCTGCAGCATGAGGGGGCCGTCGCCGGCGCCATGGCTCACTTGGCTAAATCCTCCTCCTGTGGCGCCGGCATCCCATATGGGCACTGGGTTCTAGTCCCGGTTGCTCCTCTTCCAGTCCAGCTCTCTGCTGTGGCCTGGAAGGGCAGTGGAGGATGGCCTAGGTGCTTGGGCCCTGCACCCGCATGGGAGACAAGGGGAAGCACCTGGCTCCTGGGTTCAGATAGGCATAGCTCCGGCCGTAGCGGCCATTTGGGGGGTGAACCAACGGAAGGAAGACCTTTCTCTCTGTCTCTCCCTCTCGCTGTCTATATCTCTACCTGTCAAATAAATAAATAAATCTTAAAAAAAAAAAAAAAAGAACAGCATGAAGTCAGAGGCATGAATGTCCACTGTGAAGGGCTGTCTCCAAGGTCCCTTAGGGCAACCCATACAAACAATAGGTTGCTTACACTACCAAGGAGGCTGCTGTTTGCAGCCATTGCATACCAGGACCCCATGAAGAAAGGGAGCTGGTTGGCTTAATTAGCTGCAGGCATAAACTATTTTTAAAACATACATAGTGTTCTGTGCTTTTCACCCCCTTGTGGTATATATCCCTTCTTTTTCTTCTTTTTTAAAAGATTTATTTATTTTTATTTTATTTTATTTATTTTTTTTGACAGGCAGAGTTAGAAGTGAGAGAGACAGAAAGACAGAGAGAAAAGTCTTCCTTTCCGTTGGTTCACCCCCTAAATGGCCGCTATGGCTGGTGCGCTGCGCCAATCCAAAGCCAGGAGCCAGGTGCTTCCTCCTGGTCTCCAATGTGGGTGCAGGGCCCAAGCACTTGGGCCATCCTCCACTGCCTTCCCGGGCCACAGCAGAGAGCTAGACTGGAAGAGGAGCAACCGGGACAGAATCTAGCGCCCCAACCGGGACTAGAACCCGTGGTGCCGGCGCCACAGGCAGAGGATTAGCCAAGTGAGCCATAGCACCGTCCTATTTATTTATTTATTTTTATTTGAGAGTTACAGAGGTGGAGAGGAGAGAAAGCAAGAGAGAGAGGGAGAGCTTCCATCCACTGGTTCACTCCCCAGGTGGCTGCAAAAGCTGGTGCTGGGCCAGGCCAAAGCCAAGAGCCAAGAGCTTCATCCAGGTCTTCCATGTGGGTTGCGGGGACCCAAGCACTTGGGCCATCTTCTGCTGCTTTTCCCAGGTGCATTAGCAGGGGTCTGGATCAGAAGTGGAACAGCCAGGACTCAAACTAGCACCCATATGGGATGCTGCCTTTGCAGGCAGCAGTTTTACCCACTATGCCACAACACTGGCCACAAAATTTATTTATTTGAATTTCAGAATCACAGAGAGATAGGGAGAGGTGGGGTGAGAGAGAGATTTTCCATCTGTTAGTTCACTCCTTCATTGGCTGAGGCTGGGCCAGGCCAAAGCCAGGAGAGCCAGGAACTCTCTCCAGGTCTCCCACATGGGTGACAGGGGCCACCTCCACTGTTTCTCAGGCACATTAGCAAGAAGTTGGATTGGCAGTGGAACAACAGGACTCATTGAACTGGTGCTCAATGGGATGCTGACATTGCAGGCAGTGGCTTAACCCACTGTGCCACAACATTGGCCCCCAGACTCATAAGCTTTTATCTGACTATTCAACATAGCATTTGTATTTCTGATAAAAGTAAGCATTTCTGGTAAAGTTCAGGTATATTTATTTGAGCTTTGTCTTTGGGAACTCAAAAAGCTAACATACATGCCAGGTGGTTTTGATTGTAATGGTGACAAAAGAAAAAGGGACATGCAGCACAAGGCCTGGAACAAACTCCAAAGCATAAACCTAACAATTTTCTAAGCCTCTGACCCTTGTCTTCACAGGAATTTGTGTGATATTTGTTTGGAATGGATGAGGAGCCTATGTAAATACAGTTAGCCAGAAGAATGAGATGACGTTGACTGAGGTTCTCCTATGAGAGACATTATGCTAGACGTTTTCAGTAGGTATTATATGGTCTCAAGTTCTATCCTTAGCATCTCATCCATGAGGAAATAGATTTGACCAAGAAAGTGCACCAAGTGATCACAATAACATGAGGAAGCTGATTTCAAAGGGTCTAAGAGGGTGGGTATTTGGCTTAGCAGTTAAGATGCCTGCATCCCACATCAGAGTATCTGGGTTCAAGTCCTGGCTGTACTCCCGATTCCAGCTTCCTGTTAATGCCGATCCTGGGAGGCAGCAGTCATGGCTTAAGTCACTGGGTTTCTGCTACCCACATGGCTTGTATTTTTGGGCGTGACCAAACCCTAGCCTTTGTGGGCATTTGAGAAATGAACTAGAAAATGGGAGCTCTCTCTCTTTCTCCCTGTGTGTCTAAAATAAATAAATGAATAAATTTGTAAAACAAAAATGAAGAGATTAAGCAATACCCTCAACATCCTTCAAGAAGAAAGTGGAAGAAGCAGAATCTGGCTCCATAGTCCACAAGCAGCACCGTCAGCCTGGAGAGACCACAGAAACATAATTTTAGAAATGAAAAGAGATTTCAGTGATCATCATGTTGAACCTCCTACAGCACACCATTTTCTAACATGTATTTATTTGAAAGGTACAGAGAGATCTTCCATCCTCAATTCACTTCCCACATGCCTGCAGTGGCCAAGACTGGACCAAGCCAAAGACAGGAGCCTGGAGCTCTGCCTAGGACTCCATGTGGGTGGAGGAACCCAAGTAATTGAGTCATCACTTATTGCCTCAAAGGGTGTGTGTTAGCAGGAAGCTGAGCTGGGCCATGAACCCAAGCACTCCAGTATAGGATGTGGGTATCCCAAGTGACATCTTAACTGCAATGCCAAATGTCTGGCCCCAATACACCAATTTTACATATAGGGAAACTGAGGCACAATGATATTGTGCTTTCAAATGGGGATATGAAATTTTTCTAATAATTCAATTCTTTGCCTAGTATATCATAGACATTCACATTTTAATAAGTATACGAGAGGATGCTGTAATAATGATTGTTAATTTTTTTTGTGGTGAGACAGATGTTGCTGGCAATGGGAAAATCATCAGAGAACCAAATGAACAAAACGCAGGTGCCTGCACGTTCCTGGGTTCTCCACTGATATTTCCTTTTATCTTGATGAGGCCAGCTTAGGAGTTCACAGAAAAGTACTGTTTCAGTAGCATAAAGTTCCTCAGAATTAGTCTACTCTTTACTAATTTCCCACTGGAAGGAGAAATGTTGAAGGGACCCTTGAAAGAAGAAATCAGGAGATCCGAAAACTTGAATTTTAAGTTTCTCTGCGAGGAATGTTTACCAGATCTCCTGCAAAACAAAATTATTTTTGTGTCTGAAAATACTGATAGAATAAAAAAAAATGGAGAGAACGATCCAACATGGGAAGTGGGATACACAGCAGACTTATAGAATGGCACTCTGGCCTCAGAATCAGCCCTTAAGGCATTTGGATCTGGCTGAAAAGCCCATGAGAATATTTCTGGCATGGAAAGCCAAAAAAAAAAAAATGACCTAAATGAAAGATCTCTGTTAGTGAGATCCCAGTGGAAAGAACAGGTCATCAAAGGAGGAGGTACCTTTCTCTGAAGGGAGGAGAGAACTTCCACTTTGACTATGACCTTGTCTAAATATGATCAGAGTCAGCGAACTCAAAAGGCTTCCATAGCCTTGGCAACTCATGGCAAGAGCCTAGGGTGATTACTGATGCCATAAACTAGAGTGTCAATTTGTTAAGTCAACAACAGGAGTCACTGTGCACTTACTCCTCATGTAGGATCTCTGTCCTTAATGTGCTGTACATTATGATTTAATGCTATAACTAGTACTCAAACAGTATGTTTCACTTTGTGTTTCTATGTGGGTGCAAACTGTTGAAATCTTTACTTGATATATACTAATCTTTACTTAATATATGCTAAATTGATCTTCTGTATATAAAGATAATTGAAAATGAATCTTGATGTGAATGGAAAGGGAGAGGGAGCGGGAGAGGGGAGGGTTGTGGGTGGGCGGGAAGTTATGGGGGGGCATTGTAATCCATAAGCTGTACTTTGGAAATTTATATTTATTAAATAAAAGTTAAAAAAATTATTTTTGTAATGTGATAGTGTCTGTTTTAGCTTTGGACATAAATACCTTACCCATGATATTTCATTAAAAGCAAAACAAAAGACAACTCTGCCTCTCATTCAAAGCCAAGTTCATCCTCCTTACTATCTCCAGTCATGACCAGATGGGTTTGTGGCTCATAGAACTTATTTTGAACAAATAATTTTTTTCCCAAGACAAAATGATTTTTCCAGGATGGAGATTTCACAAACCCTCTAAGTAGCTGGTTCCAGTGTTTGCTCATTCTTTTTATCAGCAAGTTCATCTTTGCATTTGCCATATATGGCTCCTACTGCATTCTCTCCAGTCCATCTGCTGTGCCCATTGGTAAAAGCTAAACAGAAATTTGTTCACCAGGGAACCTCCCCAAATGCTCCATGGAGTAATTGCTGGCATATGAGGTGTAGGAATAAATTGTAATGTGCTACTATACCCCTTTAAGTGACAGAAATCCCACTGACACCCAACTCAAGCTAGTTTATCTCATGAAATCTCAGTGGTCCTAGATGATTCTATCTTTATTCCTGTCTCCCATCAAAACAAGTACTCATTAGGTATTTTGGTATATGTGCTGCCGAAGCGAGCACCTCATTAGGTATTAAGAGTAGAGCAAAATGATGATCTGATAAAACATTTTTCATTTAAATATATGAATGATTGCATAGGACTTTTTTTCTTCAGTAGATGTTTACTTTGTAAAGTAATCACCTACTAAAGGAATAAAATTTTTATTACTTAAAGATAATAGAAGTTGGGGCTACTATTACTTCCTGTTTAGGCCATTTAGAAATAATAATAAATAGCAAAGCATATGGTAGATTGCATCAGAAAGCAAATTGTATCTGTTACTAGCAAATTGTATCTGTTACTATTAGATCCCTTCGTCCAAGTAGTCTTTTTTCTTTAAGTTTTTGTTTTTTTTTGTTTTGTTTTTTTGTTTTGTTTTTTAAGGCAGAGTTACAGAGAGGAGGGAGAGATAGAGGTCTTCCACTTGCTGGTTCACTCCCCAGACGGCGGCAATGGCCGGAGCTGCACTGATCCAAAGCCAGGAGCTTCTTCTGGTTCCCCAAGCAGGTGCACGGGTCCAAGGACTGGGCCATCTTCTACTGCTTTTCCAGGCCATAGCAGAGAGCTGGAAGTGGAGCAGGTGAGACTTGAACCGGTTGCCCATGTGGGATGCCCACAACTGCAGGCTGCAGCTTTACCTGCTATGCCAGAGTGCCGGCCCCTCTAAGTAGTGTTAGATTCCATAAATATTCTCATTCCCTTATGTGAAGTTTTCTGCTTTATTAATATTAATTGATGGTTTTGAAATGAGGCAGATAACATAAGCTCAATTTTTTAAGTGTGTCCTTATAGATCTGATTGTGTAGACTTTAAAGATTTTGGTTGCTTTTCCCTGGAATCTCTCATTAATCTGTAATATATCTATAAACATTAATTATCTTATATTTCTGAAAAAGCCAAAATAGAAATATTGCTTCAACTGAGATTTAAACACACCTGAGAACAAAGGAAGAACAACCTCATTGTAATTTTTATATTGTTCATTCATAACAATATTAGACTTATTTTTAGATGTGCTGCTTTCTTATATTTAGAATGGGCATCACTCTAATCTCTATTTTTTCTATGCTTTCCTAGTACACTTACATAAAGAACATCTTGTACCACCTTGTGCTTGATACATAGTTTTTCTTCCCTAAAGTAATTATAAGGCTGGCATCCACAAAGTATCTTTTGTTCTTATCCATCCATTTTACATCTTGTCAGGAATTTTAATTTTACTGTAATTTTCCTAGGTTGTAGCCACTGCATCCAATTTGGGATTACTTTTGTTATCATCATTCAAATGTTAATGGAAGTGCTGAATGACATAGGGTTCAGGACTGATCCTTTAAAACTAATCCTCAGGGCCAGCACTGTGGCATAGCTGGTATAGCCGCTGCCTGCAGTGCCAGCATCCCATATGGGCTCTGGTTCAGGTCCCTGCTGCTCCACTTCTGATCCAGCTCTCTGCCCTGGTCTGGGAAAGCAGTGGAAGATGACCCAGGTCACTGGGTCCCTGCATCTGCGTGGGAGACCCAGAAAAAGCTCCCGGCTCCTGGCTTCGGATCAGCCCAGCTCCAGCCATTGCAGCCATTTGGGGAGTGAACCAGTGGATGGAAGAGCCTCTCTCTCTCTCTCTTTCTCTCTCTCTCTCTCAAGTAGATGAAAATAAATAAAAAATAGGAATTAAACAAAAGAAGGAAATGTGGTAAATAAAAGTTTAATATATACACCATCTTACTTAAAGCTGGCAAAGCAAATTGCCCATCATTTCTAGCATCTATTTTAGAAATACACCTTTGACATAATTTTTTAGATTTACCATTGGAATTCAAAAAATATCCATCAAAATTAATTCATTTTTCCATGGAGAAAAATTTAAAATATCTGTATTAATTCTTTCAGTATTTATCTTATTTATTTTCATGTACTTGAAAGGCAGAAGTGATACACACACACACACACACTCAGACAAACAGAGCAAGGTAGCTCCCACCCACTGGTTAACTTCCCAAATGGCCAAAATTGTCTGAGGCTGGGTGGAACTAAAGCTGGGAGCTGAAAACTCAATCCAGATCTGCCACATCATTAGGTTGCAGGGACCCAGTTACTTAGTCGTCACCACTGCTTTCCAGGGTCTGCATTAGCAGGAATCTGGAGTCAGGAGCCAGAGCCAGGCATTGAACCCAGGCACTCTGATACGGGATGTGAGTGCCTTAACAATGCGACTAAACACCTCCAACCTCCCTTCCTTCATCAATGTTCTATGGTTTTTATTATAGAGATCTTTTATCTCCTTGATTACATTTATTGCTATTTAATTTTGTTGTAGATGTTATAAATGGGATTGTTCTTATCATTTCATTGTCAGATAATTCATTATTGATGTGCAGAAACACTGCTGATTTTTGTATACTGCACCTTCATGGAATTTTTTATTAGTTCTAACAATTTTGTTTAAGTATTTTGGGTTTTCTATATTTAACTTCATACCATCTGCAAACAGGGACAAGTTGACTTCCTCCTTTCCAATTTGGATGTCTTTTATTAAAATATGCTGTTTTTAAAAATACAAATGGTGTCCGGCGCCGTGGCTCAACAGGCTAATCCTCCGCCTAGCGGCGCCGGCACACCGTGTTCTAGTCCCAGTCGGGGCGCCAGATTCTGTCCCGGTTGCCCCTCTTCCAGGCCAGCTCTCTGCTGTGGCCAGGGAGTGCAGTGGAGGATGGCCCAAGTCCTTGGGCCCTGCACCCGCACGGGAGACCAGGATAAGCACCTGGCTCCTGCCTTCGGATCAGCATGATGTGCCGGCCGCAGTGGCCTTTGGAGGGTGAACCAACGGCAAAAAGGAAGACCTTTCTCTCTGTCTCTCTCTCTCACCATCCACTCTACCTGTCAAAAAAAAATACAAATGGTACTATTATTTGTATATATATCATTTCTTTTTTTGTATGTACATCATTCTCTATTCACTGCTTTGTGTGCATATATTTATTTTAAGCTCCAATTTTGGATTTCTGATTTTTAAAAAAAAAAAAAATAAATTTCCTTTATAAAACTAGCAAAAAGCAAGTGCTTACTTATTTCATATATTCTTCATTTTAGAAATGGTCACAGAGACAATATGGCATGAGGTCAGAGAAACTCCATGTTATGAGGCTAAAATGCTTTTGTGAGTCTTTGGGTGGTCTGACCGGATTTCCGGGTTGAATTATAACAATCTTTTATGTCATGGGATGTCTTGCCCAGGTTGTGCAATGTAACCATTAAAACCAAGCAAACCTGTTTGTTGCTCAACTACTTCAGTCCTGTTTCTTTTGTATCCAAATGAGGTTATTTCCATACAAACTTGGTTTAATAGAGTATTTACCATATGACAGGAAAAATCATAAAAATTTCTGTGGACTGCTGATTTTTAATAATAGTAATAATAATAATAATAATAATAAACTACTTTGAAAACATACTGGGGCTCAGAAGGCTTCATTGTCTTGATTCATTCAAGAGCAGATGATATCAGCTGCCATAGTTCTTTACAAGTGCTGTCTCTCCCTTCTACCCACCTGGGCTACCCACAGAAGTTTATTTCTCATCCTAGTGCTACGCCACTACTACTGACCATTTGAGGAAGAGTGAGTAGAGCTGTTCTTGCTCTAGGGCAGAAGGTGGGAGAGAAAGAAGAATAAATGAGTCATTCTGTCAAGTGAGCATATTAACTCCCGGTTCAATTGTTTCAATTGTTCTAAATTTCTATAGTTTTTACACAGTGGCCTTGACAATGACTCCTCTATTTATTTTGAAGTTGATGATTCATTTTTTTTAAGGATTTTTAAAAAAAATTATTTGAAAGAGTTACGGAGAGAGAAAGAGAGAGAGAGAGAGAGGTCAGTTGTCCATCTGCTCGTTCACTCCCAAATGACTGCAATGACCAGGGCTGGGCCAGATAGAAACCAGCAGCTAGGATATTCTTCCGGGTCTCCCATATGAGTGCAGGGGCCCAAACACTTGGGCCATCCTCTGCTGCCTTTCTGGGCACACTAGCAGGGAGCTGGATTGGAAATGGAGCAGCTAGGACTCGAACCAGCATCAATATGGGATGCTGGCATTGCAGGTGGTAGCTTTACCTACTATGCCACAATGCTGGCCCCGATGTCATTTTTAAACCATGCATTGTGTTTTCCTATTTTGTTTTGAGGAACATGTGGATCAGCTAAGTTTCAGCTTAGTTTCAATTTATACTCATTTTGTTAACTCATCAAATCTAATCCCTTAAAGAAAAGTAAGATACTATGATCTAAAAAAAAGATAGATTTGGAAAATTTATTTTAAAAAGAGAAAAAAAGAAATTCCAACATTTATTTGGGTAGTTCTGTGCTGTAACTTTCCACTGCTGAGAACCGAAACATCCAGAGATTTTTGTTGCATAAAGTTTTTCTTCCTTGACTGTAGTATGAGGACATCTCAGAGTCTAAACCATTTAAAGACACAGATTTTGAATCATATCTGCGTAATAAACAAATAATTACCGATAGACCACTATGTGCCAGTTACTGTTTGTGCCGGATATGAAAAGGAAACTCCCAGGTTACTTGGGGGAATTTATTCACATATGAATAATATAAAGCTGTCATGGAGACATTAAAAGCAATACCTACAAAGTACAACAGAGACCAGATAATAGAACAATTAATTGTGCCATAAAGAGTTAAAGGATGGTAATGTTTGATCAAGGTCTTGAAGGATGACTGTAGCTTCACAGTGGCCTCCCTGGGAGAGTCACTTCAATGACAGGGAACACTGTGAAAACATGGAGGCCTGACATGCAAGATAAATCCCCAAAGTGGCCTGAATCACTGGAATTTAGGGGACAAAGATTAAGCGTATCTTCCTTTCACCAGTTGACTGTCCAGCTACCTGTTAATTCCACTCCTGCTTCAGTTCCTGATGCAATAAAGCTCCTTCTCTTACCGGTACATCTGGTCTGGTTGTTGAGAGGTGATTTCTGAGCTGGTTTACAAGCATCAGACTCTTCATGAAAGGAACACACCCTGTGCCTCCGTGTGTATGTTATTCTCTACCGAAACCAATCTTACCCAGTTTGATTACTCCCTCTATTCACTGGGGTTTATTCCTAAAGACTTTGGAGCTGGGTTTTTTTTTTTTTTCTTTTTAAAAATTTATTTGAAAGGTAGAGTGACAGAGAGAGGCAGAGGCAGAGAGACATCTTCCATCTGTTGGTTCACTACCCAAATATCCACAATGGTGGGGCTGGACCAGGTGGAAGCCAAGAGCCAGGAACTCCATCCAGGTCTCCCAGATGCAGGGGTCCAGGTACTTGGGCCATTTTCTGTTGTTTTCTGAGGCACATTAGTAGGGAGTTGGATTGGAAGTGGAGCAGCCAGGACACCAACCGCTGATCTGGTATGGGGTCCGACATCAGGTGACAGCTTAACTCTCTGCGCCACAATACCAGCCCTTGGACTGTTTTCAAGTCAAATCTATCCTTGAAGAGTGAAAAATGATCATGATTTGGGATACTTAAAACAATATATTGAAAGTCTTTAAAGCAATTTTGAGATCTTTTCCAAAATTTTAAATATTTATTAATTTACTTGAAAGGTAGATTGACTTGGGGAGGGAGAGAAGGAGGCAGAGAGGACAGAGGTCTTTAATCTGCTGGTTAAATGGCCGCAACAGCCAGGTTTATGTCAAGCTGAACCAAGAAGCCAGGAATTTCATCCTGGTCTCTCTTGTGGGTGGCAGGGGCCCAAGTTTGGGCCTATCTTTTGCTGCCTTCCCAGGCATATTATCAGGAAGCTGGATCAGAAACAGAGCAGCCGGGTCTTGAATTGGCACTCCCATACCGATGCTTGTATTGCAAGTGGTAGCTTAACCTACTGAGCCACAACACTGACCCCCAAAAATGTTTTTAAGAAATGCTAACATCTCTTATAGATTTTTTTTAAAAAAAGATTTATTTATTATTTATTTGAAAGAATTACAGAAAGAACTGGGGACAGAGAGAGAGAGAGAGAGAGAGAGAGAGAGATACTCCATCACTCCATTGGCTGGTTGACGGGAGTCAAATGGCTGCCATGGCCAGGGCTATGTCATGCTGAAGCCAGGAGCCCAGAGCTTCCTCTGGATCTACCATATGAATAGAGAGGCCCAAGCATTTGGGCCATCTTATGCTGCTTTCCCAGGTGCATCAGTAGGGAGTTGGATCCAAAGTGGAGCAGCTGAGTCCAGAACTGGCACCTATATGGGATGCCAGCATCGCCCAACCCACTACACAACACCAGACCCTGTTATAGTTTTTTTTTTTTTTAATTTGACAGATAGAGTTAGACAGTGAGAGAAAGAGACAGAGAGAAAGATCTTCCTTCCGTTGGTTCATCCCCCAAATGGCCGCCACGGCCGGAGCTATGCTGATCCGAAACCAGGAGCCAGGTGCTTCCTCCTGGTCTCCCATGCGGGTGCAGGGGCTCAAGCACTTGGACCATCCTCCACTGCCCTCCCCTATGGGCCACAGCAGAGAGCTGGACTGGAAGATTAGAATCTGGCACCCATATGAGATGCCGGTGCCACAGGTGGAGGATTAACCAAATGAACCATGGCACCAGTCCCCTGTTATAGTTTTTTCCATAAAAAAAAAGTTCTAAAAAGGCATATTATAGTTACACACTTCATCTTGTACTTGTGGGAGGGAGAGGAGTGTTTTCACAAATATAAAGATGTGCAGTCCACTTTAACATCATTACTTCATTACCCCTTCTGTAGGTTATGGGGAGCTGAGTTCTTTCTACAGGCTTCTAATATCTTTTGTGCTGAAGAATTTTAATCTGTATTCATGTGGCGATAAATAATCTCTTAGTAATTCTAAAGGCTATGATAAAGACAACTAAACATTTACTACAAGTCTAACAAGTTAATGTATTCTAGATAGTCTATCCTTTACATAAAAGAGTGTATCTCTTCTTATTTCAGCTTTTTTTTGAACAACATAATTGCACTATGGACACTAGTGGATATTACCAAATATAAATGTAGAACTGTTTTTTTTTTTAAGTTTTATTTATTTTATTTGAAAGATAGAGTGACAGATAGGTAGACAAATCTATCCATGGGGTTCACTTTCCCAAATATGCACATTAGCCAGGACTGGAACAGATCAAAGCCAGGAACTAGGAACTCCAGGTTTCCCCTGGGGGTAGCATGGGACCCAAGGGCTTGGGCCATCACCTGCTGCCTCCCAGGGTGCATTTTCAGGAAGCTGGATCAGAAGCAGGGCAGAGCTGGGACTGGAACCCAGCAATCCAATATGAGATGCCAGTGAACAGCTGTGCCACAGCACCCACCCCCATTCTCCCTCTCTACACTGCCCCTTCTACCTGTAAACACTGTTTAAGAATTCCAGCCTTTCTTGGACAGTTAAGAGCTGGCTAAAATGAAGTTTCTCTAAATTCAAGTTGTTTAGCCTGTAAAGTAGCTTACACAGTGGGATGTCATGGGCTCCTCCCTGGCAGATATACTGTTCTGTTATGGGGATGGTAGAATGACTTGGTCGTTCGTATTCCCCAAGAGACCACGGGCTCAAGAGCCCTGGGTGAGGTCATGAGTCTGAGTTCGCCAGGGGACCTGCAGGATCTCTTGGAGATAATTCCCGTAGGCATGGTTATACTCCTGTGTAAATCAACACTGAAGCAACACATGCACTTTGTGGCGCTTCTCCTTGCTCCTGTTAATTAACATCTCTGTAAGTTCTTTTTTTTTTTTAATTTTTTTTTTGATAGGTAGAGTGGATAGTGAGAGAGAGAGACAGAGAGAAAGGTCTTCCTTTTTGCTGTTGGTTCACCCTCCAACGGCCGCTGCGGCCAGCGCATCGTGCTGATCCGATGGCAGGAGCCAGGTGCTTCTCCTGGTCTCCCATGGGGTGCAGGGCCCAAGCACTTGGGCCATCCTCCACCGCCTTCCTGGGCCATAGCAGAGAGCTGGCCTGGAAGAGGGGCAACCGGGATAGAATCCGGCGCCCCGACTGGGACTAGAACCTGGTGTGCCGGCACCGCAAGGCAGAGGATTAGCCTGTTAAGCCATGGCGCCGGCCTCTGTAAGTTCTTAACTTTCGCATTTTGTAAATTATCTCTACAAAGTTCCACATTTTCCAGGATGCCTTCCCTTTAGGTGGCTGTTTCCCAAAGCCTGACCTAAGAGCCTGCCTGCATCTCAATCACTCGGAGTACTGTTAAACATGTAGAACGTTCTGGGGCAGAATCTGTGGACATGACACCTGGGAACAGGGCTCCTGGGTACATTTAGGACTAGCACTGAAGCTGTGGAGCATGCTTGCCTTTGTGATTACAGGCCCAAGAACAACAGATCACCACTCAACTCCTGCCCACCCTGTCTTTAACTGTATGTTTCTTCCATGGCCCCTCTACCTGAGTCTCTGCCATCCCTGTGGGAGGCTCAGATGGAGTTCCTGGCTCCTGGTTTCAGCCTGGCCCGGTGCAGGTTTTTTCAGCTATTTAGGGAGTTAACTAGCAGATGGAAGGTATCTCTTCCTATCTCTGTTGCTCTCTCTTTCAAATAAATAATATGATTTTTAAAAAAGTATACTTCTTCCAGTTTCAAGATGCTGTCTTGATTTAGTGATAACTTTTATGTAAAAAGAAACCCTACATTTTGGGGGAAAATTTTTGAGATTATTAAATCTAAAAATATCTATCAGTGTTAGAGAATCAAGGAAATTGGCATTCTCAGTGTTTACATTAATAGTAAAACAGAAAAAGGTGAGGGGATAGAACTGAGGTTGAACCATGTCTCAGTTTAGCAATAAGTAATTTTTATCTACAGATAACTGCTTAATGTTTGCAAAACCAGCTAGTCCTTACTCAGCTCATTAAGAGAAACATTAATGGTATAGGTATCTGGCAAAGCAGACAACCGCTTGGGGGTTGGCATTGTGTCACAGGGGGTTAAGCTGCTACCTGTGACACCAGCATCCTATATGAGTGCTGGTTAAGTCCTAGCTGCTTCACTTCTGATCTAGCTCCCTGCTAATGTGCCTGGGAAAGCATCAGTAGATGGCCCAAGTACTTGAGCCCATGCCACTCATGTAGGAAATCTGGATGGAGTTCCAGGGTTCTGACTCTGGCCTGGCCCAGCCCCAGTTGGTAGGGCCATTTGGGGAGTGAAACAGCAGATGAAAGATCTCTCCCTGTCTCTACTCTTCTGCCTTTCAAATACATAAAAATAGGGCCGGCGCTGTGGTGCAGCAGGTTAATGTCCTGGCCTTAAGTGCTGGCATCCCATATGGGTACCGGTTTGAGACCCAGCTGCTCCACTTCCAATCCAGCTCTCTGTTATGATCTGGGAAAGCAATAGAAGATGGCCCAAGTCCTTGGGCCCCTGCACCCACGTGGGAGACCCGGAGGAAGCTCTTGGCTTCAGATCAGCGCAGCTCTGGCCATTGTGGTCAATTGGGGAGTGAACCAGCAGATGGAAGACCTCTCTCTCTCTCTCTCTTTGCCTCTCCTCTCTCTGTGTAACTCTGACTTTCAAATAAATAAATAAATCTTTAAAAAAACATAAAAATAAAAAATATTTTTTAAAAAGACACCTCTTGGATTTCCCACATCTCTAAAGGAGTGCTGGGGTAAAGTTCTAGTTCTGTTCCCCATTCCAGCTTCCTGTTAATGCACACAATGGCTAATGCAGCATTTGTGGCTCAAGTATTTAGGTGTCTGTCACTCACATGGGAAATGTGGATTGAGTCCTTGGCTTTTTGCTTTGACCCGGCCCAACTCTGACTGTTGCAGGCATTGAGGAGTGAATCACTGGATGTGAGCTCTAATTCTGACTTCCTTTCAAATACATGAATAACTTAAAGGGCCAATTCTATTTAGAATAGAAACTTTAAATTTGTAATATATTCATGGTATTTTGGGGGGAAATATTTTTTTGAAAGGACAGCATGGGGGAGGCAGATGAGAGAGAGAGAAAGATCCTCTATCTGTTGGTTCATTCCCCAGATGACTGCTACAGTTAGGACTAAGCTAGGCTGAAGCCAGGAGCCAGGAACTCCATCCCGGTAACCCCATGTGGGTGGCAGGAGTCTAAGCTCTTGAACCATCTTCTTCTCACTTCCTAGCTGCATTAGCTGGAAGCTGGGTGGGGAGGTGGAGCAACCAGGACTCAAACCAGCGCTCAGATATGGGATGCTGGTGTTGCAAGCAGTGGCTTAACTGGCCATACCACAATGCTGGTTCCATTCTTGGTTTGTTTTTACAAACAGTTTGCAAATAATAATTGAAATGATGACTCAATACAGGATTTTTAAAATTATTTTTATGAGAGAGAGAGAGAGAGAGAGAGAGAGAGAGAGAGAGAGAGAGAGAGGTATCTTCCATCCTCTGGTTCACTCCCCAAATGGCTGCAATGGCCAGGACTGAGCCAGGCTGAAGCCATGAGCCAGGAGCTTCCTCCAGGTCTCCCACATAGGTACAGAGCCCCAATTACTAAAGCCATCCTCTGCTGCTTTCCGAGGCATATTGGCAGGGAACATGATTGGAAGTGGAGCACCCAGGTCACGAATCTGTGCCCATATGGGATGCCAGCACTGCAGATGGTGGCTTAACCCACTGCACCACAGGGCTGGCTCCTCAGGATAATTTTTAAACATAGTTTTGTAGCCACAGGAAATAAAAAACATGCCACGTCAACATATATACTTTTATTGTGATAAGCCATTGTTGTAAAACAATTAAAATATAATAGAGTTTTACTATAGACGTTAGGATGAAATTCTTTGGTAGAAGCAGAATGGAAATGTATGTTTAAGGAGAAAAAGCCAAGATACAAAAATCTCTGATTATTAAAGAACAGCTTTTTCATGTATTTTTAAAAATAGAGGATGTGGTATTTAGATTGTACTAGATGTTATTTTTAAAAGTGCTATAATATTTTATGTTAAAATGACAATATTTATAATACATTGGAACCATCCTTTGCAATCATTTTAACTTGGGATGAAAACTTGAAGCTGTCATTTTAATAATGTACGAGAGGATACACACTTTTCCAAATTCCTTTTGGAAGTGTTTCCAGATAAAAAGTTTGAAAACCATGGTTTTAGGAGCCCCAGTGCAGGGATCAGTGTGTACAATATGGGAGAATGGTGAAGAATGAGGAGCAATTGGGCAGAGCACCAGTTAGGAAACAGTTGATTTTTTCCAGACCTGAGGGATTTGAGCCATATTAGGTTCTTAGCCATGGAAATGAAGAGAAACAAATTGAAACCAAAAGCTGCTAGGAAATAGGAATTCTTAGTGTCTGTTCCTGCTTCATTTCATCTTAGGTTATCAATAGCATCAAAACGGAGTTTCCTAATGTTTTCTACCTGCAGACTCTGTCCTGACCTGGTCCCGAGCCTCTTCTTTCTCTCTTTGCTTCCTTCTTTCATTTTTTTCCCTTGCTGTTCCTTGGCCACGCTGCTAAGTGCTAGGACCTCTGAAACATGGAATATTTGTGCTCTGGCCTAGGGTGGCTTCTAGTCTAGTAGAGAAGGTTACGACTGAGTATGATGCCAGGAGAGCTGTTATATATGGCCCCCACGACTCCACTGGTCTCCCCTCCCTTTGTAGCATGCTACTGAAAACTGAAGCTCCCGTGTCCCAAACTCCTTCAGACTCCACGTGTGACCTAACATCTGCCAGAAAGATGTCTGAATGTGATATTTGGGTAACAGAAGTGAGAGAGCGGTGACCCATCTGCTGTTTCCACTGGCAAGCAGGGCTATGGAGACTAATTTTTCTATGGCAGTGTAGCAAAAGCCTCAGGGCTCTGTTACTTTTTTAGGTGCCAGGGGTATCTGGTTTTGCTGGTATCAATCTGGGTAGAGGCACTGTGCCTGCAGCCAGCACTGGGGCAATCGGTTCCTTATTCTCCAGCTTTCTGATCATTCTACAGTTTTCTGACCATGGCACAGGCAATAGCCACCTTGGTTGGCATTTCTGGCTATTATTCCTGGTTCCTCTAGTCTTTCAAAAAATACCACAAGTACCTAATCCATTGTATAGATGCTCTTCAACTTATGATAGGGTTATATCCTGATTAACCTATTGTTGAGTTGAAAATATCATTCAGTTGATATGTATTTAATACTCTTAACCTATAGGGTGGTGATGTGGTGCAGCCTGCAATGTTAACATTCCATATGAGCACTGGTTCAAGTCCCCACTGTTCCACTTCCAATCTAGCTCTCTGCTAATGCATCAGGGGAAGCAGTGGAAGATGACTTGAGTACTTGGGTCCCTGCCAACCATGTGGGAGACCCAGATGGAGTTCCAGGCTCTAGGCTTTGGCCTGGCCCAATCCTGGCCATTTGGGGAGTGAAACAATAGAAGATTCTCTCTCTCTCTCTTCCTCTCTCTCTGTAACTCTGCCTTTCACATAAATATGTAAATCTTAAAAATTACCCCTAACCTACTGAGCATCAAGGCTCCATAACATGGCACACTTCAGTTTCTGTTGTTCACCCTGATGACTGCAAGGCTGGTAGCTGTGGCTTTTGCTGCCAAGCATCACAAGAGAGGATCCCTCCACGTATTGCTGATGGGAGAAAGGATCAAAATTCAAAGTCCCAGGCACAGTTTCTACTGAATACAAATTACTTTTGCACCATTGGATAGTTGAAACAAGCCGTAAGTCAGGGGCCGTCTGTATCAAACCCCTTTGAGTTTAAAGTAGAAAGAATGGCTTCTTCTACTGGCAACCAAATCCTAGCTAAAACATTTGAGGTCTTGAGTAAGTCCTGGGAGCACCCCACCAGCCTGCTGCATTGTCCCCTATGTCTTTTTAGTGTGAAACAGTTGGGATGCAAGAGGTCAGTGACAAACCTGGAATGCCACATTGGTACCTGAGTTGCTGCTATTTCATCCCCATGGGTTTAAATTCCTAGAACTAGATCTAGCATAACTTATTCTGTCTGGTTCTCCTTTTGGGAAATAGAGTCTGTCTTGATTTATGCTAGGATAGGCTAGTCATGAACAGATCCAAGTGGTAGCTTCAGAAGTGTTGATCTCTTATATACTGTTTACTCTTGTTGTCTGCTTCTGTTCCACCTACCTGTTTGGGACATCATTGTTTCCTCCTGAATCTTTGTTACACCCTTTGGACAGGTGCCTCACTCACTTGCTGCTCCTCCACAGTGTGTCTCTCTGTAATCGGGTCATTTCCTTTAGAGCACTGATTTTCTTGTGTTGGCCTTTAAGTCTTCTGGGCATCTAATTTAAAGATGCTCCTGGCTCCTGGCTTCAGATTGGCTCAGCTCCGGCCATTGTGGCCATTTTGGGAGTGAACCAATGGATGGAGGATATGTCTGTCTGTCTGTCTGTCTCTCTCTCTCTCTCTGTGCCTCTGCCTCTCAAATAAATAAATAAATAAATATTGTTTAAAAAGCTTCATGGAAAACTTGAATGAAAAGATAAGCTTATTTAAAAAAAACGCAGATACCTTAACCCACTATGACTCAGCAGGGCTGAGATGTGGTTGGAAGTCTACATCGTTAACAAGCCCATAATGCATTCAGATCCATGAGGACCTTGAACTACACCTTGATAACTCTCTGATGTCAGTGCTTAACCCACTTCAGTGGGTGGAATAGAGCTTAGGCCCTACCTCCTTCCCTTTTTCCCTGCACTGTGAGGGTGAGAAGAGAGAAGTAAAGATAGTTCCTGGTGTGGATAATGACTGTAACACTGGTTCACAAAGGCAAAAGAAGAATGGAAACCAGTTTGTAAAGGAAGAGAATGAGTCCATCTGAGACCTGTTGGGTTTGACATCCAAGTGAAGGT
Source organism: Lepus europaeus (assembly GCF_033115175.1). NCBI lineage: Eukaryota > Metazoa > Chordata > Mammalia > Lagomorpha > Leporidae > Lepus > Lepus europaeus. The sequence goes on from NC_084827.1 coordinate 42,852,717, forward strand.
GATACATTGTTGGCAGCTAGTAATGGATTTGATGACTCAGGTCTGGGAGTTGATCAGTGGGATGGATGGATTCTTTGTTGAGACTTCAGAGAATCACTGCTGTAGCTAAATTATTTCTTTAATGTGGTTCAACCATGTTTGTTCTGAAGATGACATAAATCTATTAGTATCATCTGCAATATCACATGGAGTGAAATATATTTTGTATTTCCTGCTGGTCTGTATAAAAGGAAAAGAGAAGATTCATAGTAGGAATGTTACAGACTGCCGAAGAGATGACAACAGCTCAGCACTCTCCTTTAGAGCTTTCCTTCCTTCTCCCTTGACCATTCCTTCCGTTTCCTCCATCCCAGGGAGAAATACACCTGGGTTGTATGAACTGGGAAATAAAAAATTATGTAGGATGAGTGTAAGAGAGGAGAATGAAAACTAAGACCAGGAGTGTTGTTATAAGCATTTCAGCTATAAACCAGGTTGGGTGAAATAATGGTTTTCTTGCAGATGTCTCATATCTTTATGTAAAGGAGAACTCTAGATTCTTTTTCTAACCTTATTGTAAAAGTTCTGTTTCTCCTCCCAATAGGAGTTCAAGCCACTGTTAATACAGTGACTTTCAAACTGTCTTTTCAAGTGCAATTTTTTAAAAATTATTTTTTATTTAGATAAGCTGAACAAATTTTATATATTTCATATATATAGATTTAGAGGTATAATGATACTTCCCACACTACCTTCCCTTCCACCTTCACTCATCCTTCTGTTTTTAATTTTTACAATGACATACTTTCAGTTTATTTTGTAATCATAAGCTTAGAGGCTGGCACTGTGGCACAATGGGTAAAGCCGCTATCTGCAGTGCCGGCATCCCATATGGGTGCCGGTTCACATCCCAGCTGCTCCACTTCCAATCTAGCTTTCTGCTATGGCCTGGGAAAGCAGTAGAAGATGGCCCAAGTCCTTGAGCCCCTGCACCCGAGGGGGAGATCTGGAAGAAGCTCCTGGCCCCTGGCTTTGTATTGGCCTAGCTCCAGCCATTGGTGGCCATCTGGGGAGTGAACCAGCAGATGGAATACTTCTCTCTGCCTCTGTAACTCTGCTTTTCAAATAAATAAGTAAATCTTTTAAAAAAATCATAAGTATAACTCCCCACTAAGTAAAGAACTCAACAAATAGTAAGAAGAAAAAAAAAACCCATTCCTCAACAGTAGAGACAAGGTCTTTAAACAATCAAATCTCAAAATGTCAGTTTCATTTATGTACATTACATTGTTTTGTACTCCATTAGTTACTACAGATCAGGGAATCATGATATTTGTCTTTTGGAGACTGGCTTATTTCACTAATATAATGGATTTCAGTTGCATCCATTTTGTTGCAAAAGACAGGATTTCATTCTATTTTATGGCTGAGTAGTACTCCATAGTGTATGTATACCATAATTTCTTTATTCAATCATCAGTTGGTGGAAATCTGGGTTGATTCCATAGCTTGGCTATCGTGAATTGAGCTGTAATAAACATGGAGGTACAGATAACTTTCATATGCTGATTTCATTTCATTTGGGTAGATTCTCAGAAGTAGGATGGCTGGGTCATATGGTATATCTATTTTCATATTTCTGAGGAATCTCTATAATATCTTCACAATGGCTATACTAATTTATACGTTCAACAACAGTGTATTAGGATACCTTTCTCCACACATCCTCACCAGCTTTTATTGTTTGTTGACTTCTGTATCATAGCCATTATAACTGAGGTGAGGTGAAACTGCGTTGTGGTTTCAATTTGCATTTCCCTGATGGCTAGTGATCCTGAGCAGTTTTTCATGTGTCTGTTGGCCATTTGAAGTTTATCTTTTGAAAAATGCCTGTTAAAATCCTTTGCCCATTTCTTAACTGGACTGTTTGTTTTGTTGTTGTTGAGTTCCTTTAGCTATTTATAGATTCTGGATATTGATCCTTTATCAGTTGCATAGTTTGCAAATGTTTTCTCCTATTCTGTCAGTTACCTCTTCACTTTGTTGAGCATTTCTTTTGCAGTGCAGAAACTTCTTAGCTTGAAGTAATCCCATTTGTCAATTTTAGCTTTGGCTACCTGTGCTTCTGGGGTCTTTTCCAAGAAGACTTCGCCCGTGCCAATGTCTCGCAGAGTTTCCACAAAGTTCTCCTATATTAATTTTATGGTATCAGCTCATAGTTTTAAATCCTTGTTCCATTTTTGTATAAGGTAGCAAATAGGGATCTTGTTTCATACTTTGCATGTGGACATCCAATTTTCCCAACACTGTTTGTTGAAAAGATAGTCATTTCTATAGGAATTGATTTTAGCTTCTTTGTCAAAGATTAGTTGGTTACAGTTGTGTGGATTGATTTCTGGAGTTTCTACTTTGTTACATTGGTCTAAATGTTTATTTATTTTTTTGCTAGCAATAGTCTGTTTTGATTATAAATGCCCTGTAGTATGTCTTGAAATCTGGTATTATGATGTCTCCAGCTTTGTTTTTGTTGTTTAAGATTGCTTTAGCTATTTGGGGTCTCTTGTATTTCTATATGAATTTTAGCATCATTTTTACTAAATCCAAGAAGAATATCATTGGCATTTTGATTGGGATCACATTGAATCAATAAATTGCTTTTGGTAATCTGGATGTTTTTGATTATGTTAATTCTTCCAACCCACAAACATGGAAGATTTTTCCCTTCCTTCCTTCCTTCCTCCCTTCCTTTCTTCCTTCCTTCCTTCCTTCTTTCCTTCCTTCCTTCCTCTCTCTCTCCCTCCTTCCCTCCCTCCCTTCCTCCCTCCCTCTTTCTTTCTTTCTTTCTTTCTTTCTCTTTGTTTCTTTCTTCCTTCTTTTCTTTTCTTTTGTTTGATTTATTTATTCATTTGAAAGGTAGAGCTACAGAGAAGCAGAGGCAGAAAGGGAAAGAAGTCTTCCATCTGCTGGTTTACTCCCCAAATGACCGCAATGGCTGGAGCTTGGCTGATCCATAGCCAGCAGCCAGGACCTTCTTCCAGGTCTCCCATGCTGGTACAGGGGCCCAAAGACTTGGGCTATCTTCTACTGATTTCCCAGGCCATGGCAGAAAGCTGGCTCAGAAGTGGAGCAGCCAGGACTAGAACTGGCACCCATATGTGATGCCAGCTCTGCAGGCAGCAGTTTTACCCACTATGCCACAGCACTGGCCCCTTATTTCTTTCTTTATTGTTTAGTTTTCAATGTAAAGAACTTTCACCTCCTTGATTAAATTTATTCCAAAATATTTAAATTTTTTATAGCTATTGTGAATGGGACTGATCTTACAAGTTCTTTCACAGCCATGGCATTGTCTGTGTATACAAAGGCTATTTGTTTTTGTATGTTGATTTTATATCCTGCAACTTCACCAAACTCTCTTATGTATTACAATAGTCTCTTAGTGGAGTCTTTTGGTTCCCCTATATGGAATCATATTGTCTGCAAACAGTGATAATTTGACTTCCTCCTTTCCAGTTTGTATCATTTTGATTTCTATTTCTTACTTAATGGCTCTGGCTAAAACTTCTTGAACTATATTGAATAGCAATGGTGAAGGTGGGTATCCTTGTCTGGTTCTGAGTCTTAGTGGAAATGCTTTCAGTTTTTCCCCATTCAATATGATGCTGGCTATAGGTTTGTCATAAATTGCCTTGATTGCATTGAGAATGGTTATATCTGATCATTTTTGCTTTCCATTAGGTTGGAATATCTTTTCCCATCTGTTCACTTTCAAGTCTGCATGTATGCCTGTTGGTGAGGTGTGTTTCTTGTAGGCAGCAAATAGATGGGTCTTGTTTTTTAATCCATTTAGCCAGTCCATATTTTTTAATTGGAGAATTTAGGCCATTTACATTTAAGGTTATAAATGATTAGTAACAGTTTTGTCCTACCATTTTTTCTGTAAATATTCCTATTAATTGCTTTGGATTTTCTTTGTAATCCTACTGGGAGATTTTCTGCCTTCACATTCTTTCATAATGATGACTATCTTTCTGTATTTCTGTGTGTAGCACATCTTTAAGTATCATTTTTAAGGCTGCATGAGTGGAGACAAATTATTTTAGTTTCTCTTTGTTTTGGAAATTCTTTCTCTCACTTTCATTTATAAATGAGAGCTTTTCTGGGTATAGTATTCTGTATTGACAGTTTCTGTTAAGACTTTGACTATGTTCCTCCATTTTCTCCTGGCCTCTATGGTTTCTGATGAGAAATCAGCTGTTACTCTAATTGGGGATCCTCTGAAGGTAATCTGGCATCTCTCTTGTGCACATTTTAGAATCTTTTTTTATGTTTTACTGTTCAAAGTTTGACTATAATATGTCAAGATGAAGGTCTTTTCTAATTATATCTATTAAGAGTTCTATGTGCTTCCTGTACTTGACTGTCTCTTTCTTCTCCAAATTAGGGAAGTTTTCTGCTATCATTTTGCTGAATAAACTTCCTAATCCATTATCTCTTTCCACACCTTCAGGAAATCCTAAGGCACATATGTTTGATTATTTGATAATATCACATAAATTTCAAACATTATTTTCAGTTTTTCTAATTTCTTTTTCTTTTTTGTCTAACAGATATTTCCAAGAATTTGTCTTCTAGCTTGGATTTTCTTTCTTCTGCCTCACCAAGTCTGTTTTTCAGGTTTTCCACTGCATTTTTTATTTGAAGTCTTCATTTCTAATATTTTGGTTTGATTTCTCTTCAATATCTCCATCTCTTGGCCAAATTTTTTTACCAAATCATGCGTGGGTTTCTTTATCTTATGATTTTATTTCTCTGTGTTTCTCAGTAATTTAATGATCATTGTTTTGCATTCATTTTCAGGCATTTCATAAATCTCTTCATCTTCACATTCTAATATTGAAGTGTTATGTTTTGTTGGGGGAGTCATGATGTCTTCCTGGTTCTTATTTCTTGCATTTCTGCATTTATTTTTAAGCATTTGTGGAAACACTTGTTGGTTTCCTCCTCTGATGAGTTTTATCTTTGTACTGTCTCTGTAGCTTAGTGGAGTGGATATTCAGATGCATGTTCTAGGTGGGATCAGGGTGCTCTGGTCAGTGCTCAAGAGTGGAGCTAGAATCCAAGGTGACACCCACATTTGGCATGGTAGATCTCCTTTATTGTCAGTAGGGGGAGGGTATGATCATGCCTGTCGGTGTTATCACAACCTTACCTCCTCTCTTCTAAGATCATCAATGCTTAGAGTTAGCCCACAATGGGTCCAATCCCCACCCATGCAAATGCATGAACCACACAAAGGATCTGTGCAGTCCTCTGTGTGATCTTGGAACCCTCTGCAGTGATACACCCTACAACCACACAACAGTAATTGCCCAGAGACCCAGCTGCACCCTACGTCCTATTGTGCAGTAACAGAGTCCCCAGTCACAGCATGCAAGGCTTCCACAGTCACAGGGTGCAGAGGATCCACTCTCAGCCCTGCAGACCTGTCCCTTCCACCAAGAGAACAGAGATGTTCCAAGAGCCAGCTGGCTGTGGGTGATCTGCCGTGTCAGTTTGAGCCTCAGAGCCTGTGAAAGGTTCAGGAAATGGGAGCAGCTTACAGTTCTAAGTGGGTTCCTAGCCCTCTGCCAACTCTCACAGCCAGACTCAAAGTGGGCGGGGAATGTGGATTTTTTTCCCTCTGGTAAAATCCCCTGGTTGCACATGCATCACTGGCATCAAGATGTCGCCTTCTCCCCACCTGTTACCTGGTGCCCTTGCAGGGATATGGGGAGACAGAAATGTGCTTTTCCTTCCCTGGATTAGGTGGTTACCCTGCCCATCACTAGAATTCCAGGATGGACTCAAAGTCAGGGTGGTCCCCAAGGTTCTCCTGCAGGCACTGTGACGGTGGCACAGGCTGTTGTAGTCTGTTCTCACCTTGCTCTCAGAATCTGGTGTCTCCTCCACCCTCAGCTGCAGGAGTTGAGAGTGGTGTGCCCACTCACGGCTGTGGGTCTGCACTTTCCACACTGCTCGATGGTGTCCCTCTTCTTTATGTAGAATTTCCCCAGCAAACTTCTCTTTAACATCTGCTGGAAATGCACTTCCTCTGTTTTTCTTCTGTCTTCCCTGGTCAAAATCAGCTCATCTTTTCCCTAGTCAGCCCTCTTGGAACTCCCCTCAAGTGAAATCTTATGCAGAAGTAGTATCTCATTACTTGAACTGTATTTGATTGAGTTTGCATGTATACCGTTTACTCATTATAAAGTTTTTGCCTGAGTTTTATGAGAACAATAAGGCCCTCTTAAAGTATATTAGAATTTTAAACTAGGGTATATGAATGATGATTATACATAAGTTATCAAATGAATTTCCAAATTTGTTGGAATTGGCAAAATTGGCAATATTGATATTGATAAAATCCTGACTCCTTCAGAAAAGTAGTTGCAAATGGAACACTGTTTTAAATTTATTTTGAATTTTTAAAACAGATTTATTTATTTATTGAAAGGCACAGTTACAGAGAGAGAGAGAGAGAGAGAGAGAAAGGTTTTCCATCTACTAGTTCACTCCTCAGATGGCTACAAGAGAGAGAGAGAGAGAGAGAGAGAGAGAGAGAGAGAGAAAGGTTTTCCATCTACTAGTTCACTCCTCAGATGGCTACAACAGCCAGGGCTGAACCCGTCTGAAGCCAGGAACCAGGAGCTTCTTCCAGGTCTCCCACATGGGTGCAGGGCACAAGCACTTGGGCCATACTCAGCTGTTTTCCTTAGCCACTAGTAGGGAGCTGGATTGGAAGTGGAGCAGTTGGGAATCAATCTGGTGCCCATATGGGGTACCAGCATCACAGGCAGTGGCTTTACCTGCTATACCACAACATCGGCCCATATTTTTAAATTGAGAAAGATTGGTTAACTTGAAAGGCAGAGTGACAGAAATAGATTGCTGGCCTATAATCTTAGAAATTTGTTTCTCACAGTTCTGAAGGCTGAGAAGCTCACGGTCAAGGCAGGACCATATTCAAGTATAGGCCTACTTCCTGGTTCATAGATGACACCTTCTCACTGTAACCTCAGGTGGGAGGGGTGTGGAAGCTCTCTGTGGTTTCTTTTATAAGAAAGTAGTGCCTTGAGTGTTCTGCCCCTCATGACCTAACTCATAAGTAAGAGGGAAATTAGCTATGTGTGTAAAAGGGGCCTAAAGAAAACAAAGCACCCCGGAAAGGAATGTAGCAACCCCCAAAACATGCCTTGGAAGCAGCCTAGTATTTTACACTACAAAGACCTGCCCAAACCCCTCCTAAATAACTTTAGAGGTGGTTCCAGCCTTCCCCCAAGAAAAGCACCCCAGGAGAATCCTCTTTACCAGGTGCCAAAAGGGCTACACAGTCTGAAAACCTTGGGTAATAAAACCTTGGGAGAAATTTCATTAGTTTTGCTCCCAGGAAACCCTTTGTCTAGGAGGGTGAGGGTAATGAGAAACAGTGGGAAGAAGTGGACTCTACACACTTGGAAATCTCCCAGACGCATCTTGAGAAGTGCTTTTCCGCACTGCCTCAGGAAACCTTGGTACCTTGTTTACCACTACTCTGTCTCACATCAAATTGTTTTCTGAAGAGAAGACAACAGCCTGTATTTCAGCTGTTTCTGTTAGTTTAAACATTTTTAAAATTTTCATTTTATGAGAGAGAGAGAGAGAGAGAGAGAGAAATATGTATCAGCCCAAATGCATGCAACAGCCAGTGTAGGTCAGGCTGAAGCCAGGAGCCAGTCACTCCATCAGATCTTCCATGTGGGTGGCAGGGGCCCAAGTACTTGAACCATCATCTGCTGCCTCCCAGGTGTATTAGTAGGAAGCTGGATTGGAAACTGAGCAGCCGGGACTCAAGCTAGCACTCTGATGTGGGATGCAAGTCTTTCATGTGGCAGCTTAATCCACTACTACATCACAACGCCTGCCTCCAATATAAACATTTTAAGGAGCTTGAAGTGTACTAGTAAATTATTTGCTAGCGAGCTTATAGTAGCTTAAATTTTTACCAGTGGAATATGAGAAAGCCCATCTCATCTCATCATACTCATTCCTGCACTGACCATTGTACTTTCTTAAATGTCAGAAACAAAAAGGCGATCTCATTGAACATCTTCAGATATCAGTGTGGTGGGAAGTATTTTTTTTTCTTCACACTGTAGAGTGCTGTTTATGTTTCCTTTTGTGTTTGGTAAAAAACGCTTTGGTTTTCTTTTTTTTTTTTTTTAAGTACTTGAGTAATATAAACATGTGGGCTGTGTAGTGCTAGAAGGGGTTTCCATGAGGATGGAGGGTAAGTGACAGCCAGACCTTGTCATTCTAATTGACCTTCAATGCAGCCCTTAAGGGGGCAGGGACCCAGAAATTCTTTTTCTAAATGTAGAACATACTGGCCTTGCTCTGGCAAACTGGACATGACCTAATGTTCCGTCGTACATGATCCCGTTGCCTGTGGAAGCCAGCCCAAATGCTCAGCCAGACTGCCGTGAAACTCCTGATGACAAAACCAGATCCTGCAGGGAGTTCAGCTGTCTTGTCCCTGGCTCTTTCTGTCAAAACTGGGTTACTTTTTCAACAGCTCCTTTCAGTTAGTGACAGTGGACGCCTTGAAATTATGCTTCCAATTTCCACCTCAAGCACTTCTTCCCTGGCCCGCAGACTCCCTTGTTGATTTGTCATCACAACCTCCTTGGCCCCTTGTCATCACTCCCTTTGACACCTGACAATCTCAGCACAACGAAGCTGGGACGTCTGGTTTGATGGCTGTGAAGCAAATGTTCCCCAGTCATCATCAAATTGCATTTCTTAAACACTCACCCTAGAGTTAGTTAATCCGAGTTAGACATATTTTCTGGCTCTTTGGAGAAAAATAGCTAGCAGGTTTTGCAGATAACATGTGCAGAAGCTTAGAACCGCATCTCAGCAAAGCCAACTGTTTTCATATCCAAAGGACTTTAGATTTTCAAAGCTGTTTTCCTTCTGAATGGAGATTTTGGTGTATCTTCTAGCTTTTCTTATGTTGGGGAAAGAGCAGAGCACCGTGGAATGGACTTGAGCTCTGAGTTAAGATATGCAGCTGGTAGAACCACATACAACAGTGTGGGCTGTTTGACCTGGAGCAACTGTCTTCATTTGTTACAATCGGTTCCTTCGTTTGTGAAGTGAGGCAATGCACACCTCCCAGGGCTGCTGTGAGAGAGAGGAAACATGCAAAAGCCACTGCTGGCGTTCCTGGGCCAGTTCCCTTTCCTTACTGACTAGGAGTAGCCAGCACTTTATGAGAGGGATTTTCAGTACAGGGCTAGCATTCAGAAGGCAAGTTCATCTTTAATGAATAGCCTAATTCTTGGCTTAGAATGGTTCAGACACATGGGCTTGAGTAATTGTTTTATGGCTTTGAACTTTCCTTGGCCTAGGTCCGCGCCCAGCCAGTATGAAAATGAATACCACTGAGCATTGCAATGTTCCTTAGTTGTAAGCACTTGCAACACTAATTTGTTAAAAGGACGTTGGTATCCAACCATCAAATAACTATATTGGAATATTCCTTATAAACACCAAGAATCCCCCAAAAGTCCAAGGACTCTTGTATGTCAGGACAAGAGTCATGATTATATGACAATCTCCCTGTTTCTTTTTATATAAAGAGGTTGATGGTAGAAAGAGACAAGGAGGTAGAAAGACAGACAGTGTTCCTGTTTGGGGCCTCACTGAAGGCCTCAGGTGCAGTTTCCTGCCAGGCCTCCACTTTCCCTTTGCTGGATGTTTTTGCAATTAAAATAACACCATAAATAGAACTTTCAAAAATCACAAATTAGATATACGCTGGCTGGGCCTCATACCCCATTGATGCAGAGTGAGATGAATCAACGTGGCTCAGATATTTGATTATCCATCATCCATACCCAGCTATTAAACCAAGGTCTTTAATGTGCATCCATGAGCATAGTTATGTTAGTCTCACTGCAGTATTTACTCCAAAGAAGACATCTTCTAAATTACTTTTTTTTAAAAAAAAGATTTATTTATTTATTTGAAAGGGAAAGTTACAGAGAGGCAAAGGCAGAGAGAAAGAGAGAGAGGTCTTCTATCCGCTGGTTCATTCCCCAGGTGGCTGCAATGGCCGGAGCTGCGCTGATCCCAAGCCAGGAGCCAGGAACTCCTTCTGGGTCTCCCATGCAGGTGCAGGGGCCCAAGGATTTGGGCCATCTTCTACTACTTTCTCAGGCCATAGCTGAGATCTGGATCAACAATGGAGCAGCCAGGACTCGAACCAGCATCCATAAGGGATGCCGGCACTGCAGGCGTCGGTTTCTCCTGCTATGCCACAGCACTGGCCCCCTAAATTACTTTTGATTTCACTGTTTTCTTTAATTCAGGCTGACGTGTATCCTCATAATCTTGAAACTCTTTTAGCTCAAAATTGACAGATGAAACTGAAAATATTTTCGTTTGAGTATACTGAATTGAGATATGATTATAAGAATTCTTAAAATGTGTAATTTAGAGCCTAGTGATTGTTTATGAAAAATAATTCCTTCTCTACTTGAAACTTTTCTGATTCAACTAAATTAGCAATAAGGTCATGGAAAAGATGGGCGGATGCGTGGGCAGAGCACTGGCTCAGATTCTAGGGCCGTTACCAACCAGTTTTGTCACACTGGTTACATCAGCTAATTCTCTAGTCCTCAGTTCCTTAATATTAGGGAGTTGAGCAAAATGGTCTCCATGGTTGCTTCTGTAAATTTGAGTTACAGAAACTTACCTAAAATTGAGAATTTGTATAAAACAAGACCCATCCTTTTTTTTAAAAAAAAACTAATATTATTTAACATTTTTTATTTGTTTTATTTATTTGAGAGAGAGAAAGAGGGAGGGAGAGAGAGAGAGAGAGAGAAAGAGTGAGTGAGAGAGAGAGATCACCCAGTTGCTGATTCCAAATGCCTGCAACTTCTGGGGTTAGGCCAGGCTAAAGCTTGGAGCCAGAAACTAAATCTAGGTCTTCCACATAGGTGGCAGAACCCAAATCCTTGAGTCATCACCAGCTGCTTCCTAGGGTGTGCATTAGCACAAAGCTGGAATCAGGAGCAGAACTGGGACTCAAACCCAGGGTCACTGATATAGGAGATGTGTCGCTATCCATAGTTCAAATTTCTATCTTGAAAATCCTGAATCTCATCTTATGAAATTATTTAGTGGAGTCAGGAATTTCCCAAACTCTATTTTCCATTATATCTTAGTTCTACCATTAAGTGTCACTTAATATTTAGATTTCTAAGCTTTTTAATGTCAACAACAGTATTTTTTAAAAAATATTTTATTTATTTATTTGAGAGGTAGAGTTACAGACAGTGAGAGGGAGAGTTACAGACAGTGAGAGGGAGAGACAGAGAGAGAAAGGTCTTCCATCTACTGGTACACTGCCCAAATGGCCACAACAACTGGAGCTGTGCCAATCTGAAGCCAGGAGCCAGGAGCTTCTTCCGGGTCTCCCATATGGATGCAGGGGCCCAAGCACTTGGGCCATCTTCTGCTGCTTTCCCAGGCCATAGCAGAGAGCTGGCTCAGAAGTGGAGCAGCCGGGACGCAAACTGGGGCCAATATGGAATGCCGGTGCTGCAGGTGGAGGATTAACCTACTGTGCCACAGTGCCGACCCAACAAAACAGTAATTTAATGTTAAATTCAAGGGCATATGGAATACAACGAAGATTCATGTTAAAAGCAAGCTTAATATTTCTTGTATGATAATGAATTTTTCAACAAGATGGCAAAAGTTTTCAAGTAATGAGGTATTATGTTTTGCAACTTATCTGCTTAAAGTGTGCTAAGCAATGCTCTCCCCATTTTTTTAAACAAATTAAGTTGATATTAGTGAGTAACTCTATTTCAAATCACATCTTAAGTCCTAATTTACATTACTTGACTCCTAAATTTAAGATCATCTTGCTTTACAACCTTCTTGACTTTTTCTGATTCATTTAAGAAGGTTGATTATATTACTCAATGACATCTTTAGACATTTAGGATAAATTATTATTTTTTAAAAACCGAGAACTGAAACTGCACAAACCATAAGAATTAACTAGAAATGTGACACCCAATGTGGTGGTCAGCCTGTTTTTTTAAAAATTAGGTTTGAATGGAAAATTGTGAACACAAAGAACTATTAATAATGACAGGAGGTGGGTGTATGAACAGGTGTAGTAGATTGTGGTGAAAGATACATGAAATTGCTGCAATTCTAAAGAACCACATCCCCATTTTTTGTCGCTTCCTTTGCAAAAGGTGGTTTTATGATTCGGAAAAAGATGTGCTGAATACTGAGCTAAGACCATCGGAATGTTCTCTCAAGAGGGTGGAAAAATTTCAACTTACAATTTTAGGATTGAAAAATAAGGTGGTTTTCTTTCTTGATCTAAATTTTGCACCCATCAAGGAGTCTAAACATTTTCACAAGCGTTTATAATGGTCATAGCCAGAAAGGTCCTTCATTCCTCACCTGCAGGATGTCGTCAGGTGGTCCTGGTTCTATACCCTAAATATCTTCACTTGTATCCTTGGTCTGTGTCTTCACTGTCTCCAACTAGGCACATGCCATTATCGTTTGTTACTTGGATGTCTGCCCCCATTGCCTAACTGATCTCCCTTTTCCTTGTTTGTTCTCCATTCTGACAACAATTTGACCTAAAATACAACTGTGATCATAGCCCTCTGCTGTTTAGAAAGCTTCAATGATTTCCTATTGCTGTCGGAATAAAATTCAAACCTTCAATGTGATGTAGGGGATTCTTTACCCTCTAACATCTTGCCCTTCATTCAACCTTATCTGCCTCCACTCTTTTTCTCTTTCCAACTTCTTGATTTTGCTGAACCAATTTTAAACAACTCACCCTGCTTTATGACACTTCCATTAACTCCGCACACACTGTGCCTTATGCTTTGAATGACTTTCCTCACTTCTTCATGTACTTCCAGGAAAAATCCAAGTCCCCAAACAGTATGCTTTCTTAGGCAGAAGCAACAAAGAAAAGATAAATCTCCACAGACTTGGGCATCCTGAAAGATCACCTTGTCTTTGTACATGCCTCGTCATCTAACCAGCTACCTCTCATGTGTCTACAACAATGACATAGTAAAAGACATAGTACAACCATAGCCAGATCCAGCTGACAGCCTTCTGAAACTGTCAGAATCTGAGATTCTGAAACTAAAAGTGATAGCGTAATGCTCTCCACCAGAACCCAGTGATAACATTCGATTATCTAACCTTCACAGTATTTAATGTACCCTCTGAGAAGCTCATATGAATTGTAAATTAGTTAAAAAGTTATACAAAGTTAATGTATGTAACAGGTTCTAAGTGAATTAAAATGTTATATAATACTCAATGTATGTAGTATTGTACTGAACAATGATTAGTACTACATGATTTTTATTGATAGGAAATCATGTTTGCTTGTACTTTTAAGCACAAAGGAAAATAACAATGGTTTTGAAGTATTCATAAACATAAGTCTGCCAAAAACTACACAGGTGTAGCCTTGGATGTAATGATAGAGAAGAGAGGCAGAAAAAATGTATTCTGAGGTATTTATAGTATTTCTGGGTTGCAAGATCATGGTGATTTAATATTTTTTCTTTCATTTAATTTAATTTCCAAGTTTTTTTTAGTGCATATTCATTATTTTTAGAATAAAAATAAATCTCAGGAGAAGTTTAAGATGCCAGTTAACATAATCATATCCCTCATCTAAGTGCCTGGGGTCAATTGCCAGCTCCAGCAGTGGTGATGGCTCAAGTAATTGGGTTCCTGCCACCCATCCTAAAGACCTGGATTGAATTTCTGGCTCCAGATTCACACAAGGGGTAGAGGTGGGGGTGTTATGGGGATTTGGGATGTGAACCAGCAGATGGGAGCATGTGTTCTCAGTCTTTCTCAATCTCTCAAATTAAAAATTTTTTAAATAAATAAATTGCATCTGCAACTTTCTGCTTTTGAATATTTTATCACTGAGACAGCTGGGATTGTGTGGGTGTATGAAGCTACTCTAAAATATTCATAGATGGGGCCAGCATTGTGGCGTAGAGGATTAAGCTACCACCTGCAACACCGGCATCCCATATTTGTCTCAGTTGCTCCACTTCCAATACAGCTTCCTGCTAATGTGGCTGGGAGAAGCACCAGAAAATGGTCCAAGTCCTTGAGTCCCTGCCACCCACATGGGAAACTTGGATGAGGTTTCTGGCTGTGGGCTTTGGCCTGGGCCAGTGCTGGCCATTGCAGCCATTTGGGGGAGTGGACCAGTGGATGGAAGACCTCTCTCTCTGTAACTCTGACTTTTTAATAAATAAATAAATAAATAAATCTTAACAAAAAGAAAAGGTCATACAGAAATGGAACTAAAAGATACGTTTGTTTTGGTGCAAAAGATTTTTTGAAATCCATGCATAGTTTTTTCATAATTTGCATTTTCCATGATCTTTTTAAAACCTTATCACTCTTTGTGCGTGTATGCACACATGCACTCATGTTAAGTGTGAAGGTATGTGGGAGCAGATTTACTAGCCCAGTAGACAGGACTTCAAGAGCTGATATGGGTCGGGAGGGCAGGGAAGTCATAGAGGTGGAAGAAGAAAGCAGATGGTGTGCAAAGGGCATGTTCTGCTAAAGGAGTAGCTATTACTCAAGGCCAGCTCACTGCTGTAGCAAGAGAGTACAGTTCAGTGTCAGATATCTAGGAACCAGATATCTAGATTTTAACGTGAAATTTTTCAATGTTGCAAAAAATTAGTTTTTTTAAAAGATTGATTTATTTATTTGAAAGGCAGAATTGCAGAGAGGCAGAGGCAGAGAGAGAGAGAGAGAGAGAGAGAGAGGTCTTCTATCCACTGGTTCACCCCCAGATGGCTGCAACAGCCAGAGTTGCACTGATCTGAAGCCAGGAGCCAGGAGCCTCTCCCAGGTCTCCCATGCAGGTGCAGGGGTCCAAGGACTTGGGCCATCCTCCACTGCTTTCCAAGGCCATAGCAGAGTGCTGGGTTGGAAGTGCAGCAGCCAGGACTTGAACTGGTGCCCATATGGGATGCCAGCACTACAGTGGTCACTTTACTCACTACACCACAGCACTGACCCCAAATTATTAGTTTTTAAAAATTGTCAACACTGTTTCTGCCAAATCAGAAATGTCTACAGGTCAGATATAGCTTCTGGCCATGAATTTGAACTTCTGCTGGAAACTTTTGGCTCAGACTTGGGTAAATTAGTTTACAGTGCTTCCCAAAGTATTTGACACCAGGACACACATAAAACCAGAATAGCCTAGAAATATCCTAACTGTGACCTCCTTGTGCCTAGATCCCAGCCTTCCCCTTTGAACTAGCCAAGGGCTGAGGACTGAACATCTTGGGCACCGCTGGAACCCCTTGCTGCCCCTTTGCAGCACCCACTATGGAAGGGCACACTAGGCAGGAGAAAGCATGGGATAGTGCCTGCGGGAGATGAGGTTGAACATAGGTTTTGGTGGGTGGGAAATAGGGAACTGGGATGTGGGGAGAGACCCAGGGCAGTGACGGGAAGCAGGGCTGGAGCCCTCAGGGAAGGACTTGAGGCTCAGATGGGTGGTGTAAGCTCTATGAAGACTGGTAAAGGTCTTTGCATTCCTGGGACTGGCACAGAGGCTGACATAGAAAGTAGCATAAAAGTGTTTGAATGAATGAAATGCAGTCCCACAGTGCTGATCTTCCCATCTTGTTTCTTTCACGAGAGGACCTGATGCAAGAAAGGAAATACCAGTCAGTTTAAACCAACTGAGGGTGCACAAAGTTTTCTAAGGGGTGTGAGGGCCTAAAGATGGATCAACTGAACCCAGCCTCAGGACCTTCGATTTCCCTCCTTTGCTTTATTTATTTATTTATTTAAGATTTATTTATTTATTTGGAAAGCAGAGTTACAGAGAGACAGAGGCAGGAAGAGAGAGGTCTTCCATCTAGTGGTTCACTCCTCAAATGGCCGCAATGGCCAGAGCTGGGCTGATCCAAAGCCAGGAACCTGGAGCTTCTTCTGGATCTCCCACACAGGTGCAGGGGCCCAAGGACTTGGGCCATCTTCTACTGCTTTCCCAGGCCACAGCAGAGAGTTGGATCAGAGGAGAAGCAGACAGGACTAGAATCAGCGCCCATATGGGATGCTGGCACTGCAGGCTGTGACTTTACCTGCTATGCCACAGCGCTGGCCCCCTCCTTTGCTTTAAAACTGATCTGTGGGAGGATGGACGTGAGGATGGGTGCCCTTGTGGTGTCTGCTTTCCTCTTTCTCACCTCCCTGCCACCACCTACATTACACAAGAGGGGCTGCCCTTCCTCTCAGATGCACATTGCCTTGGGGTGGAAGAAACTCTGAAGTGTCAAACCATCAAACCAAATGACCGTTAAAATTACTAGTATGGGGGGCCAGAGCTGTGGCATAGAGTGTGAGAGAGAGACGGAGTGTGAGAGAGACAAAGACACAGAGAGATCACATATCCTTTGGTTCACTCCCCAAATGCCTGCAATAACTAGGTATATGCCAGGCAAAATCAGGATCTGGGAACTCAATCCAGGTCTCCCACATGGATAGAGGAACCCAACTATTTGAGCCTTCACCTACTACCTCCTAGGGTGTGCCTCAGGAGGAGCCTGGAAATAGAAGCAGAACTGGGACTCCAGCCCAGGCACTCGAATGTGGAATGTGGGCATCCAAGCGGCATCTTAACCTCTGAGGCTGAATGCCCACCCTGTAACCATTTAATTTTAAAGGTTGCAGAAATCACATCCTTTGCCACTATTTAAGTTTATGATGAAAATTTTAGATACAAATTTGAAAATGTGTGAGGGATTTAAAGTTTTTCAGATTTCTTTTAGTAAAGTCTAAAGACTACTGGGTTCAGATCCTACAACCAAATATAATCCTATTAACCTTTTTCTGCTGGTGAGATTAGATCCTGTCTTTAGATTGTAATAATCGGCCTTTTCTTTTACTAATTCAGCAGCAAGATCTAAAAATGATCTAAGAAAATCTCAGTAATTAGCTGTTAACTCAATAGTTAAGGAGAAACCTAGAAATATTTAGCTTTAAATAACCTCTAAATGCAGATGATTCAGAAACTTAAAATTCTACCCAGGACAACTCTTTAGAGTTTGTATTTCCAGCTACACGTGACAAATCCACCTGGGATGTTTCTTAAGCAATTTGCTCACATCATGTCTAGTATTCTCATTATATATATATATTATATGTATAAATATATATTTATATACATATATATATATATAAGTTTATTTACTTATTTGAAAGGCACAGTGACAGAGAGAGGGAGAGACACAGAGAGAAGATCTTGCATATGCTGGTTTATACCCTAAATGGCTACAATAGCCAGGGCTGGGCCAAGCTGAAAACAGGATCTAGGAACATCCTGGCTCCCGTGTGTGTGCAGGGGCCCAAGCACTGGGACCATCTTCCACTGTCTTCCCTGGTGCATTAGCAGAGAGTGGATTGGAAGTGGAGTAGTCAGATTTGACTACTCTGATATGGGATGAGGGAATCCCAAGTATTGGTTTAAGCTTCTGTGCTGGCTCCTGCTATTCTGATTCAAATACTATGATTCCCTTCCCCAGCCCCCAGACAGATTTCCCTTCAGTAAATACTTACCTTGTCCCTTAGTGTTTTAGGCACCCATGGCTCCTGCTGCCACTGTTGTAGCTGCTGGGTTGCTTAGGAGTGGAAACATGAGACAAGATCACAAAGAAACAGGAAAAGAGAAACAGGTGATTTCTCCATTTTCTCTGAGCATTGGGGATTCTCTTTCTTGCTCTTTGGGCCGGAACCATAAGGCTTCATCTGGAGCTTTCTTTACCCCTATGGGGTTCCTGCCTCGGGCTTCCGGCTTCCTTGAATCCAGACATGCTGGAGGGCAAACAAAATGGGAAAACCCCTGCTGTTTCACACTGATTCCAATGACCTTCTGTCCCCATCTGCTTGCCACCATCTTGGTTTCCTGCCACTCACAGTTGCTGCACACATTCTGTCCATCTTCTACCTGCACTCAGTGGGAAACACAGGCTGGGCTTTACTTACCCTGAGCTGCATTCTGTGTTTTAACTTATGATGTGATAAGCACCTTCCATTTTTGTTAAATACTTAATGTGTACATACCTTTCTCTTTATAGCACCTTAGCCATTTTCCAGTGTTGAGTAGTGAGGAGTAGGGACATCTTGGTGAGCCATAGATCTAAAATGCTTTTCCATTCTGCAAAACTGGAACTGTACCCATTGAACAACAACCTAACAACCTAACAACTTCCCTTTGTGCTCTGCCTCCAAGCCCCGGGCAACCACACATACCACACTCTAGATTGGACATTTAGGGTTTTTTCCAGATTGCCCCCTGTTGTAAATTGTGATGAATATATGGTTAGGAGAATTTAGAAAAATCTCTCTTGTTGTTGAGTCTCGGCCTTTCAGAAAATTTCTGCTCTAATGAAACTTTTTTTTTTTTAATTTGAGAGGCAGAAAAATAGATAAAGAGTTCTCATCTGCTGATTCCCTCCCCAGATGTCTGCAACAGCTGAGACTGGGCCAGATGGAAACAGGGGTCCAGGAACTCCTTTGGGTCTGCCATGTGGGTGACAGGATCCCACTGTCTCCCAGGATGTACATTAGCAGAAAGCTGGAGTCAGGAGCAGAGGTGGGTATTGAACCTTGGCACTCCCATGGGGGATGCAGTGTCTTAACTGGTATCTTAAACACTAGGCCAAACACCCACTCTTCTGCCTCTTTTGCCATCACACTCTCTCTTAATTTGGCTGAAACTAATAGGTTTCAAATTGTAAACAAGATTAAGCACCTCTGTTGTAGTACAATAGTTTGAATTTAGGGCAAGTGTTATATCTGACCTGTTTGACCATGACTGGTTTGTAACAATGTAAATTTTTGTTGGTTTGTTTGAAAGAGATGGAGAGAGAGAGAGAGAGAGAGAGAGAGAAAGAGAGAGAGAGAGAGAGAGAGAGAATTCCCATTCACTGATTCATTCCCTTACAATGACTGATCTAGGCCAGAACCAAGAGCCAGGAACTCAAGTTGGGTCTCCCAAGTGGGTGGCAGGGATCCAACCACTTGCACTGTCACCAGTGCCTCCCAGGTTGTACATTAACAGGAAGCTGGACTTGCAAGTGGAACAAAGACTTGTACCCAGGCACTCTGCATGGGATGCAGGCATCCCAAACCAGCATCTTAGTTACTGTGCCTTACACCTGCCCCAGCAATCTGATTTGAGGGTACATGCCTGGCCATTGTTGATGACATCTGTGACTCTATCTGGATACAGTCATAAATGTCAGAGCCCTCTCTCTGTCTCTCCAGTATAGCCTGTGTTTTACCTGCTGTAACACAGTAGGCTCCTTCCCTACGGGTATATGGCAGAGCCTGGGATCTGGAGAGGCCCGTAGGCATCCAGACACTTCCAATTCCCTCTCCCATCAGTATGTGCTCTGAGTCTTCCCCAGAGTGGTGAGAATTAGAGCCCTTACTCTGTCCCGAGGCAGGGACCCTTATCTTTGAGCCCACTGAGTCTGCAGAGGGCAGGAGATGGCACATAGCTTGCATTTTGTTCTGTCCTATGTCACTGAGCCTGTCATTGATTAGAGGAAAAGTAACCAGATTTTAGTTCCAACTTGTGTAAAAGGAAATGATTCTTATTTTCTTCTGTCAAGATTAATCTCTCTTTAGGGTTAGATTTCTCTCCAAAAAGATGGTACCAATTTGCCTTCCACTAAAAATATATGAAAGTTCCTGTCTCACCACACCCGTACCAATCATTCTCATTTTTAATATTCATGACTGTGACAGATAAAAGATGGTGATTTCTTGTTTAAAATGTGTGCTTCTTTGATTGCTGGTAAAGCGGAATATTTTTCTGTGTTTCCTGCCACACTATCAAATTTTCTTCTTTGTGAATGGTTCTTATTTCTTGCCCGTCTATTTCTCCCATGTCTGTATCATCTGGAAAAAATCAGCTAGGGAAACATATCGAAGCAAAACTCTTTTCTAGTCCAGAAATCATTTCACTGTGCTGTTTACTCGAGGTATACCTAGGAGGATGGTGGCAAAGGTCACATTAACAACAGCAATCTACAAAGAGTCTAAATCATAAATTAAGATGGTGATCTAAGTGTTCTTCCAACTTTTGGGATCAAACCAGCTCCATGCTCTTCTTACTACCTGCCTGCCCTCTGGTGGAGGTGCTGAAGAGCATCCCTGGAGGTTAAGTGAGCTGTAAGGGGGATAGTGAAGAACTCAAAGGGAAGCCTAAATGGCAAAGCACCCCTGAGTAATTAAAAGACCATGGTGTGGGGTGGGTGTTCAGCCTCGTGGTGAAGATAAGACTCAAGACACCTGTGTCTCATATCAAAGTGCCTGAGTTTGATTCTGGCTCCTGATTCCAACTTCCTGTGAATGCACTAGGAGACAGCAGGCGATGGCCCAAGTGATTGGGTTGCTGCCAGCCATGTGGGAGACCTGCGTTGAGTTCCTGGCTCCTGGCTTCAACCTGGCCTAGCCCTGGCTTTTGTAGGCATTTGAGGTGTGAACCAGTTCATGAGAGTCTCTTTCTCTCTCTCTTGCTATTTCTGTATGTCTGTCTCTTTCTCTCCCCACCATCCCTCTCAAATAAAGAAAAAACCCAAGCAATTAAAAATCCCTGTTTGGAGGCCAGTGCTGTGTGCAGCGGGTTAACGCCCTGGCCTGAAGTGCCAGCATCCCATATGGGCGCCAGTTCTAGTCCCGGCTGCTCCTCTTCCAATCCAGCTCTGCTATGGCCTGGGAAAGCAGTAGAAGATGGCCCAAGTCCTTGGGCTCCTGCACCCACATGGGAGACCCAGAGAAAGCTCCTGGCTCCTGGCTTCAGATCAGCACAGCTCCGGCCGTTGCGGCCATCTGGGGAGTGAACCAGCAGATGGAAGACCTCTCCTTGTAACTCTGTCTTTTGAATAAATATATATATTTTTTAAAATAGCTGTTTGACTTAGAACAACTGCTGCCCTTGATTTTTCCAATGTTGAGTAGAAATACTATTGTATTTTCCATAAAAATGTCATTCCCAAACAGGTACCTTTCCATAGAAACTATTCCTCACGTTTGGCCTTGATGCTTTGGATAATTCTCATACAAGAAAACCATTTTTTCTTCAATTGTGAATCTGGGAAAGAATCCAAGGAAGTGAGCATTCCATGTCAGCTCTGGCACTCGCTAGTTATAGTTAGTTGGACGCCCTTGGGTAATCTTTTAACCTCCCTGAGTCTGGGTTTCTTCATCCGTAACCCAGGAATAATGATATCGGTGCATCTATTGTGAGCTTCAAATGAGCTGATGGCAGTAAAAGTGCTTTGTAAACAATAAAGCACTCCACAGATATGGGGTAATAGTAATACAGTGTTGACAACTCTTCTTGAATCAATGTTTAATTTGACTTAGTTGTCTGTGTGTTTTAAAATAAGAGATAGTCAGCTTATCCTCTTAATCTTTAGCAAATAAATGGAGCTTTGGTCTCAGATCCACAGAAAAAGCAAAGTATATGTCCTGATGTGACCCAGGTCTCTGTGTGTACTCTCTAGATCTCACTTTCATTTTTGTCTTAATTATAGCATTGAAAGAGTGGAAGGTTTAAAATTACAACTTTCAGAACTAGTCATTATTTGGTGACTACATTTCAAAAATATTGCTCATGTCTTTAAAATAAATTATGAGTGTTTTTTTGTTACCTTGGCCTAAATAAAAATTTATTGACATGGTGATGATAATAGCTTTTTTCGTTTTTAAAAACATTTCCTTGGCTCTGTAATAATCTAGAACATTTAAGTATTTAAGCATATTAAATGTTAAATGGCTTATAGCTTCTTTTCTATGTGGCTGCAGATAAATGTGGAAATATATAGAATTGTATGACTAAAAGTGTTGAAAGTTCTATACTTCTTTCTTTACCACATATACAACCTCCCCTTTTTCTCTTCTATATTTGTATGCTATACTAGAAGAAAAACCAAAATAGTAGCTATCTGAAAAGAGATAAAACTGTCGAAGATACCTGGTCCAAATGACCAGTATTCTTGTGTGGCTTTTTACAATAGTCACTCCTCTTTAATTTTCTTCAGTCTGCTTTAAAAAATAGCAGCCAGAATGTTAAAGTCCACAAAAAGCAATGTAACTTTAGCTTCCTTCCTTCCTTTCTTTTTTTTTTTTTAGAATTACATTAACAAATTTATTTATAGTGGCTGCCATTGTGGCATCGTGGGTTAAGCCACTGCCTGTGACGTTGGCATCCCTTATGAGTGTCAGTTTGAGTCCCAGCAGCTCCACTTCTGATCCAGCTCTCTGCTAATGTACCTGGAGAAGTGGTGGAAGATGGACCAAATGCTTGGGCCCCTGCACCCCTGTGGGAGACCCGGATGGAGTTCCAGGCTCTTGGTTTCAGCCTTTCCCAGTCCTGGTTGTTGCAGCCATTTGGAGAGTGAACAAATGGATAGAAGAGTCTCTCTCCCTCTCCCTCCCCATCTCCCTCTCCCTCTTGACATTTCTTATTGGCCTTTGTTCTACATTTTCCAGGCTGGGTTATCTTTCAAATTCTCAAACCTGATTTATCTAAAACCAAATTTATCTTCTTTTGAAATTGTCTCCCATTCCAATAATCCATTTCTGTTAATGATTTTGCCTACTTTCAGGTTTGGAAATGTCTCCAAGGCTTGTGATCTTTCATGAGTTTCTTCACATTGTCAAGTCTCATTGCTTAAACTTCTAGAATATGTCATAATTCAACTTCTTCTTTGCTTCTGGTAGATTTGGGATGGGATCTGAAATTCTGCATTTCTCACAAGCTTCTGAGTTGACCCCATATTGCAAGAATCTTGAGTAGCAAAGACCAGCTGTATGCTATGATGGCCACCTGAACCCAGTCTTCTACATCCTAGTTCATGGTTATAGCTAAAGCTCAATTCTTTTTTTTTTTTAAGATTTACTTATTTATTTACTTGAAAGTCAGAGTTACACTAAGAGAGAAGGAGAGGCAGAGAGAGAGAGGTCCTCCATCCACTGGTCTAATCCCTAGTTGGCTGCAATGGCTGGAGCTGTGCCGATCCAAAGCCAGGAGCCGAGGTCTTCCTCCAGGTCTCCCATGCAGGAGCAGGGGCCCAAGGATTTGGGCCATCCTTCACTGCCTCCCAGGCAATAGCAGAGAACTTGGTTGGAAGAGCAGCTGGGACTCAAACCGGTGCCATTATGGGATGCTGGCACTACAGGCAGTGGCCTTACCTCCTTCGCCACAGCACCAGCCCCTCAATTCTCTTTCAAAAAGGAAGGTCTATGGACTGGCACTCTGGTGCAGCCGGTTAAAGCCCTAGCCTGAAGCACTGGAATCCCATATGGGTGCCAGTTCTAGTCCCAGCTGCTCCTCTTCCCATCCAGCTCTCTGCTATGACCTGGGAAAGCAGTGGAAGATGGCTCAAGTCCTTGGGCCCCTGCACCTGCATGGGAGAACTGGAAGAAGCCTCTGGCTCCTGGCTTCAGATCAGAGCAGTTCCAGCCGTTGTGGCCATCTGAGGAGTGAACCAGCAGATAGAAGACCTTGCTCTCTGTCTCTACCTTTCTCTGTAACTCTGTCTTTCAAATAAATAAAATAAATCTTTAAAAAAAAAAAAAAAGGAAGGTCTGATACTCCTCTGGTTTCCTTTAAAAGGAAAATCTTCTTTTTTTGTTTCTCAAAAGATTTGTTTATTTATTTGAAAGGCAGAGTGTCAGAGAGAGAAGGAGAGACGGGGGAGAGGGAGGGAGGGAGGAAGAGAGAGAGAGAGAGAGAGAGATCTGTCATCTATTGGTTCACTCCTCAGTTGGCTGCAAGAGCTGTGGCTGTGCCCAGCTGAAGCCGGGAGCCTGGGACTCCATCCAGGTCTCTCTTGTGTGCCAGGGATTTGAGTTTTTGGGCCATCATCTACTGCTTCCCAGGTACATTACCAGGGGGCTGGATTGGAAGTGGAATAGCTGGGACTCAAACTGGCACTCTGATATGCGATGCAGGCATCCCAAATAGTGATGTAACTCACTGTGCCAACTCACTGTGCCACAAGGGCTGCCCCAAGAAAAGGTGTTTTTTTCCTATGTCACGGAAGATTTGGAAAGTTACAGAGATGAAAAATACAAATTGGCCATAATGGTCATTTCAGAACTGATTGCCAACACTTTGCTGTATAGCCTTTCAGTCTTTTCTTTGCATGTAAATATATATTCAGGTTATATCTTGACTTTTTTTAAGCCATAAAGGGATCATTTATATATTTTTATTATTGTCACCAGTGTGACAATACTAATTTGCCCCCTAAATTTGCCAATTCCTCTGTCTTTTCCTCTTCCTTGTCTATATGATAAAAATACCAGAACTTCTTTTCTGGGCCTCCCCGGCGTCTGAGCACTGGGGGACCTGGTGCAGCTGAGCAGATGCATCCTCCCTAGTCTTTGACTCAGGAGCTGGTGACTCAGAGCAGCGGGGATGGCGCAGACGGCACTCTGGCCAGGGTACAGTCGCAGTGGCAGCTGCATCCGGTTTCCAGGAGCAACAGAAACAGCTGTTCTGTGGCAGGGTGTGGTGTCCAGCACCCCAGGACTTGTCACTGTAAGGTCAGTGCCCTGCAGCTGGTGTGGTGACTTCATGGGGCCAGCTCTGTGGAGGGCTTGGGGTGTGATTCCTGCCCAGATGGCTCTCCTTTCCACCTTGGCTTCTTAAATTAGCTCAACAGTTGACTAAGTGGCAACAAATACGAACGATATGAACAACAACTACCTCTTTCATGGTGTTTACTGTGTATATTGATAGAGCACTATGACTGGTAGTGTCCCCATTTTACAGATAATGAAACTGAGTTACAGGGAGATTAGCTTACTTTCCCAAGATCACATGATAGCAATGGTGGATCTAAAACTCAAACCTTGTCAGTCTGGCCTGGTTCTTAAGCACATATACTGTGTTATAACGTAATTTTTTTTCATGCTAGCCAAAACTTCACTAGCATTTCCATGCCATTAAATATTCATTTAAGCACTGAAAGTGGCTACTGAGTGTTCGATTGTAAGGATGATTCATGATTTATTTTACCAACTCCCTGTTGTTGAATATTAAGGATATCCTGGTGGCTAAGCTTTTTTTTTTTTTTTAATCCATAACTATTTCCAAGGGATAAAGCCTCAGAAGCTGAATGCTTGGCTAAAGGGCATTCAAACTGCCTTCTAGAAATAGTATTCCAATTTATATACCCAGCAGTTTGGAGTATCTTGTTTCACGGAGTGTGTATTAACAGTGAATTTGATCATTAAGCTTTTTCTTTGTAGTATTGAATGTGGCATAGAATTCACCAGAAGAAATATAATTCTTAAATTTGAGATTCTTCAAATATTTAAAAATAATTTTTGGGCCACTTATCAAAAAGTTTTTTGTTAATTCTCTTCTCCATTATCTATAGGATGAAGCTGAAACTAACTAGGCTATTTCTCCCCTGACTGCAGCTACTTTTCTAATCCTCCTACAAGTCGTAAACATTAACCCTTCACACTCAAGGAATCCTTTTGTATTAGATCAAATCATATGAATATGGTATTTTTGTAGGCCAAAATATGGCTGACTATTGACAGTTTCACATGGTGAAAGCTTGTCAGCCTTCAAAACCCTTGCTTTCACTCTGATGCTTTCATAAATGCCTTTGCCTCTCTCTGCTTGGTGAAATAGTACAGTTATTTTTCTTTTATTAAAAATATTATTTATTGGGGCTGCCATTGTCGTGCAGTAGGTTAACCATCTGCCTATGGCACCAGTAGCCCATATGGGCACCGGTTCTAGTCTAGTCCAGCTCCACTTCTGTTCCAGCTCTCTGCCATGGCCTGGGAAAGCAGTGGAAGATGGCTCAAGTGCTTGGGCCCCTGCGCCCATGGTGGGAGAGCCCAAGGAGGCTCCTGGCACCTGGCTTCAGATCAGCCCAGCCCTAGCCATTGTAGCCATTTGGGGAGTGAACCAGTGGATGGAAGATCTTTCTCTCTGCCTCTCCCTTTCACTGTCTGTAACTCTACCTGTCAACTAAATAAATAAAATCTTTTAAAAATATTATTTATGGGGCTGGCATTGTGGTGTAGCAGGTAAAGGCTGCATTCTGGGATGCCAGCATCCCATATGGCACCAGTTAAAGTCCAAGCTGATCCAGTTCCCTGCTAAAGTATCTAGGAAAGCAGGAGAACATGAGCCCCTGCACTAATGTAAGAAACCTGGAAGGAGCTCCTGACTCCTGGCTTCAGTTTGGCTCAATCCTGGCTATTGCAGCCACCTGGGGAGTGAACAAGTGGATGGAAGACTTCTCTCTTTGTCTCTCCCTCTCTGTAACTCTGTCTTTCCAATAAATAAAATAATTATTTTTTAAAAATTAAGTGTTTGAGAGTCAGACACACACATATACAGAGAGAGAGAGAGAGAGGGAGAGAGAGAGAGAAAGGGAGCGAGAAAAGGAGAGAGAGACAAGAAAATGACAAAACTCCCATCATTTGCTTCATGGCCCAAAAGCCCCCAAGAGTAGGCTGGAACTGAAGCTGACAGTCAGGAACTCAGTCCAGATCTCCGGATGCAGGAACCCCATCACTTGAGCCATCGCTGCTGCCTCTCAGGAGCTGCATCATTAGCAGGAAGCTGGAATCAGGAGCCAGATCTGAGACTCAAACCCAGGTACACCAGTGCAGGATGTGAGTGTCCTAACTGGTATCTTAATCTCTAAGATAAATGCTTGCCTCTCTACTGTTTTTTTATGAGGCTGAGTTCCTGGGTCAGGTTCCCTCTTCCCATTTCCCTTGCCACTCTCCAGGTCCTCTGTGTACCGCAGCCCAGCTGTGAATCACCCCTCTTCACCACGTCCACCTTCTTATCATAGCTACAGAATGATCCCAGGGCATTGCAGCTGAGTATTAAGTTTGCGACTGCTGGGCAGAGGGCAAGTCCTCTGTCGCTGTTTGCTGGCAGAGACTCTGTCTTGTTTGTTTTGGCAGCCACAGGACTAACAAAATTTCCGGCTTGCAGCAGATGCACAACAAATATCTGTTGAAATGAAGAACCAGCAACTTTGTGGGACAAGGAAATGCCTTGTTACTGAATAATACTTGCAATTTCCTCCCACGTTAAATACGGAAGAGAATGTGTAACATCCTCTAATGTCTTTGAATTTGGTTTGCTGGTATTTTGTTTGGAATTGGTCCCCATGCTTTGCATCCTCTATCGCTGTCATTCATCTTTCCCTACATTTTCAGAAGTGATAATTAGATTGTAATTCAATGGAATTATTGCATTTCATGACACAGTTCTCAAGGTTGAAACCACACATAATTCTCTAACTAGATAAATAAGCAATCAGTGTGCCTTCCAAGGAATAAATTCTGTTTTCTTCTGCACTTTTTATCTTAGGTGGGCTTTCAGGAAACACTCATGCCATGAATAGACTTACAACATTATAAAAAGCTTCTGGAAACATTAAAAGTAACAAATATTTTGAAAATATGTAAGCTGAATCTTATTTAAAGTCTTCAGTTTTAATCTCATTTAAAGTCTTCAACTTTAAGACAGAAGAGACTCCCAATATTTTCAGTAGCTGCTCTTTGGTGAAAAAATACCAAGTGGGAGTTGGGGAGAATAGGTCAATAGTCTGAGCTTGGCTTCATGTTCCCTGTCCAGTTAATTTGAGTACTGTAGGAAGCCTTGCTCATTGTTTCTCACTGATGTGTCCTGCCTGAGCCATTCCTGGAATGAATTCAAGTTGAAGCAGCCACAGCACCAGACCTCCTTTGTGTTTATGTTCAGAGGAGAAGGCTGTTGCTTTACTTACTCCCTCTCTCCCAGAGAGCTGTGTTCTTTTCTTTCTTGCTTGCCCAATAGGTGTGTGTGTGCACATGCACACGTGCTCACTGTTTTGCCCATTGTTAGGGTTTCTGTAATTAGAGAACTGGCTCAATGACCATATCCAAAGAGCCAAGAGATCTGTTTGAGATTTTTCAAAAGGAAGTGGGTATTATTTTAAACAGGCATATAATAACAAGTCTTGGTGAAGATGTGGAGAAATTGGAACCCCTATCGATTGCAGGCAGAATGAAAAATGGTGCAGCTCTTTTGGAAGAGTCTGGCTGGTCTCCAACAAATGTTCTTGGGGTCACCATATTTTCAGCAATTCCACTCTTATACTCAAGAGAAATGAAACCATGTGTCCATTTAAGACTCTGTATGCACACATGTTCATAGCAACAATATAATATATAGCAACAGCCGAAGAGTAGAAATATTCTAAATTTCAATCAGTTGATGAATATGTGGTGTACCCACAAATCCAGAACATTCTCAGCAATAAAAAGGAGCAAAGTATTGATGCAGGCTACAAAATTGATGGACTTTGAAAACACGTGTAGTAAATAAAAGGACCAGTCACAAGGGATCACATATGGTATGATTTTGTTTGTATGAAATGCCCACATAGGTAACTCTATGCAAACAGAAAATAAGTTCTACGATGATGGCTAAGGGAAGTGGGTTTTCTTCTAGAATAATGAAAATGTTCTAATATTCATTGTGGTTCTGGATGTGCAAGTCTGTGAATATACTAAAAGCAATTGACATATGCAATTTAAATGGATGGTTTGCACAATATGCAAATTATATCTCAATAAAGCTGTAAAAACTAGAAAATGAGGGGGGGTATGTTTTCACATTAAATTTTGTCTCCTAGTTCTATTTTGGCTAGCTGGACATTCTCATGCCTAATTTCAGACTTTGCCCTTTCATTCTTTTTTTTTTTTTAAAGATTTATTTATTTATTTGAAAGTCAGAGTTATACACAAACACACACACACACAGAGAGAGAGAGAGAGAGAGAGAGAGAGAGAGAGAGATATCTTCCATGTGCTGGTTCATTCCCCAGATGACTGCAATGGCTGGGGCTGTGCCAATCCGAAGTCAGGAGCCAGAAGTTTCTTCTGGGTCTCCCACATGGGTGCAGGGTCCCAAGGATTTGGGCCATCTTCTACTGCTTTCCCAGGCCATAGCAGAAAGCTGGATCGGAAGTGGAGCAGCCGGGACTCAAACCAGCGCCCATATGGGATGCCGGCACTGCAGGTGGCAGATTTACCCACTACACCACAGCGCCAGCCCCTGCCCTTTCATTCTGCTTGAAGTCCAGTTGATAGCTAATGAAACAGGGTGGACATTTAACTTATAACTGCAATTTAAAAGTGAAGAGAAAATATAAAATCTTTACTCAGTTCATAACCAGTCTGGCTTTAAAAAAATTTTTTTTTAAAGTTTTTGATAATCAGAGTTAGACAGTGAGAGAGAGAGACAGAGAGAGAGACACACACACACAGAGAGAGAGAGAGACAGAGAGAGAGAGAGAGTTACAGACAGTGAGAAAGAGACAGAGAGAAAGGTCTTCCTTCCATTGGTTCACTCCCCTAATGGCCGCCACGGCTGGTGCTGTGCCTATCTGAAGCCAGGAGCCAGGTGCTTCCTCCTGGTCTCCCATGCGGGTACAGGGCCCAAGCACTTGGGCTATCCTCCACTGCACTCTTGGGCCACAACAGAGAGCTGGACTGGAAGAGGAGCAACCAGGACTAGTACCCGGCACCCCAACCGGGACTAGAACCGGGGTGCCAGCGCCACAGGCGGAGGATTAGCCAAGTGAGCCACTCTCCTGAAGCCTCAACTGATGGGTAAATATATTTCATATCCAGTAGAAGAGGTGGCTGGGACTGGTTTCTGTGTAGCTAACATACACTGCTCTCGTACAATCATATCCACTCAAATGTCTCATGGACATGATTATCAGTGTCGTGCTTCACTGGCACGATCCTGAATTCTTGTCTTGATTCTGTGCCTTGCTTTGGCTTTTGTTGTCTGTGTGACTCAAGACTTGCCTTGAGGGGCTGGCATTGTGGCACAGCAGATTAAACTACTACATGCGATGCTGGCATCCCGTATTAGAGTTCCAATTTGAGTCCCAGTTGTTTCACTTCCAATCCAGTTCCCTGCTAATGCTCCCGAGAAAGCAGTGGAGAATGGCCCCAGTGCTTGGACCCCTGAAACCCCTGTGACAGACCTGGGGGGTTCCTTGCTCCTGATTTCAGCCTGGCTCAGCCCCAGCCATTGCAGCCATTGGGGGAGTGAATCAGCCGATAGAAGATTCTCTCTTTCTCCCCCTGCCCGTTCTGTGTGTATGTGGGGGGAGGGTCTTTCACTCTCTGCCTTTCAAGTAAATAAGAAACACATCTTTTTTTTTTTAATTTTAATTTTTATTTTTGACAGGCAGAGTGGACAGTGAGAGAGAGAGAGACAGAGAGAAAGGTCTTCCGTTTTGCCGTTGGTTCACCCTCCAATGGCTGCCACGGCCGGGGCGCTGTGGCCGGCACATCGCACTGATCTGAAGCCAGGAGCCAGGTGCTTCCCCTGGTCTCCTATGCGGGTGCAGGGACCAAGGACTTGGGCCATCCTCCACTGCCTTCCCGGGCCATAGCAGAGAGCTGGCCTGGAAGAGGGGCAACCGGGATAGAATCCGGCGCCCTGACCGGGACTAGAACCCGGTGTGCCGGTGCCGCAAGGTGGAAGATTAGCCTGTTGAGCCGTGGCGCCAGCCCCTTTTTTTATTCTTAAAAAAATAACTTGCCTTGAACTCCCGAATGTGTATGCTCCAGCACGCATGAAGGCTCCTTGAATTCTGAGAACTGGTGCTGTCTTGAGTGCTGCTTCCAGTCAATAGCCACGTCTCTGGGTTTGCTGCACTCCTGTAGCTGCTCACAAAGGCTCATTGCTTTGGTCTTCATCATAGCTCATCTCACCAATATGATCAATGCTGGGTGATAAAATGATTTTATACTTTCTTGAAGCATTAGTGTCTCTTAGAGTATACCCATGTATTCTCTTCTTCTGAAACTATATTTAAAGCACTCTATTTTAAAGAAAATATGCCATATGTCTTTATTTTGTAATGATGTTGCTATGAAACCTTACTTTGCTTTTATTTTTTAAAAATATTCAAAGCAATGGGGGTAGGACGGTATCTTCTATTGGCTGATTCACTCCCCAAATGGGTATCAGGGGCCCAAGTACTTGGGCCATCATCCACCCTGCCTTCTCAGGCACATTAACAGGAAGCTGGACAGGAATTGGAATAGCTGGGACTCAACCTAGGCACTCTGATATGGGGTGCAGGTGTCCCAAGGTGCGGCTTAACTGCTGCACCAAATGACAGTCTCTTTTATTTTGCCTTTAAAGCTGTATTTATTTGTTTTGGAGAGGAGGACTATTTGGCAGTATTGGTGCATTGAATGGTGGGAGATACAGAATAGTATTATATTGATTGGCCTTGGGGATGGAGATAAACTGTAGTGGATATTTGCATTTCAAATGGTTTTATCTTGGCTAAACCAAGAGAAATTCAGAGTATTTACTGCTTACTTAGAAAGTGATTTATATTCTGAAGGATTTGACTTCCAGACACAATTAAAAATGCTTCAGAAGTGGTATTCATTTATGTTCAGGACTGCATATTAGCTTGTATTCTGAATGCCAATGCCTGCAAGTTTGCTTTTATTACAAATAATATATTATTTTGGAAGATAGAAATTTTAAGGATATTTGACACCATAGGACGGCATACTAAGTTTATGAAGAGACCAACTTGATTAAAAGTCTGACTACTAAATAAATAAGGGTTTGAGAATGTATCTACTATGTAGGTTTTTAAAAAAGATTTATTTATTTATTTGAGAGGCAGAGTTATAGATAGAGAGAGGGAGAGAGAGACAGAGAGAGGTCTTGCATCTACTGGTTCACTCCTCGAATGGCTGCAACGACTGGAGTTGGGCCGATCCAAAGTCAGGAGCCAGGAGCTTCTTTTGGGTCTTCCACATGGGTGCAAGAGCCAAAGAACTTGGGCCACCTTCTAGTGCTTTCCCAGGTCATTAGCAGAGAGCTGTATTGGAAGTGGAGCACTTGAAACTTGAACCGGTGCCCAAATGGGATGCCGGCACTGCAGATAGAGGCTTAATCTACTACGCCACAGTGCCATCCCCTAGGATTTTTTTCAATAGAATTATCTAGGTATCCCATATCTACATGTATATATAGGTCTTTATTGATTTATTCTTAGGTATGTTTCCCAATACCTAAGATCTGGATATAATTTTCGTATTATTACCTTAGTAAAATCATACTTGTTAATTCCCAATTATTAACTGAAGAAGTGAAAAATTGATAATGACAGTTTAAAAGAAGTGTGCTCCTCTGGTCATTTATTTATTTATTCAGATATGCAAAAGCATTA
The DNA here is from genome assembly GCF_033115175.1 of Lepus europaeus. NCBI lineage: Eukaryota > Metazoa > Chordata > Mammalia > Lagomorpha > Leporidae > Lepus > Lepus europaeus. The sequence continues at coordinate 42,885,116 of NC_084827.1, forward strand.
AGAGGTACAAAAATTGCTGGGACTATTTGTAAAAATTCTAAAGCAGCTGCAGAAGAAATGTGAATGAGGCGTGAGCTGGTGTTACAGAGGGCTCAGCCTGAATCAATGCAGTGACAGAGAACAGTCCAGAAAGAGAAGGAGGGAGGACTGGAAACGAGAAAACTTTGAAGGATGGAACTCGCCAAAACCTTGCATGGATCAGTGACAATCTGTGGAAGAGCAATGGGAAGGGTATGTTACAGCTGTGAGCACTGCAATGAATATCTGTATTGTTCACATTCTACTCAGGCAGCTTGAGGATTTGTGTTGGTTGGGATACAGATATGATTTCTGGGTCAAGTCAGTTACCACGTGGTGACTGAAACAAGTCTAGGGACTGTAAGATGGACTGGTAGTGTCTGGAGCCCAGGCTCCTTCCACCTTGTGGTTTTACCATTCTTACATCTTTACATCATCCACCCTTCTGGCCGTGGCTCACCACTGTGTTGGCTGGGTTCACATTCCAGTCTATGAGAAAGGAAGAGGGGAAGCAGAAGGCTTTGTGGAGCCTGACATGGTTATTTGAAAGAGGAAGGAAGGGAAATGAATCCTGGCCAGGTCTCCAATATGGTTTAAGAGTAGTTTGATTTGGGAATTTGAACAGTCTCATAAGCTGTGCAACTTCTTTTTTTCTAGGAAAAAAATGACCATTTGTGAGTTGCCCCCACTAATCCCATATCTGTACTTAAGAAGACGCTCAGGGGTCGGGGGCAGAGGAGTGTGGCTTAGGGTTCTCCACTTATGTGAGCTGAGGCGAGTTGGGGAGATCTAGCTGCTCACCAGTTTTCAGCAGAGATCTGTTGTAGGGGGGATCCATTTACTGGGCACGCTATGAGGGTCAAGGACAAAAGACTCCTTTTGCCCTTGGTATTACTCTGAGCTAGCCAACACAGTGGTTCTCTCTCTTTCTCTCTCTCTCCCTCTCTTTTTGACAGGCAGAGTTAGACAGTGAGAGAGAGAGAGAAAGAGAGACAGGTCTTCCTTCTGTTGGTTCACCCCCCAAATGGCCACTATGGCCAGTGTGCTGTGCCAATCCGAAGCCAGGAGCCAGGTGCTTCCTCCTGGTCTCCCATGCGGGTGCAGGGCCCAAGCACTTGGGCCATCCTCCACTGCCTTCCCGGGCCATAGCAGAGAGCTGGCCTGGAAGAGGGGCAACCGGGATAGAATCTGGCGCCCCGACCTGGACTAGAACCGGGGTGCCGGTGCCTCAGGTGGAGGATGAGTCAAGTGAGCTGTGGCGCCGGCCAATAGTGGTTCTCAGAGTGTGGTTCCTGGGAACCTGTGAGAAATCCATGTCCTACCCTAGACTTAATGAACCAGATATTCTAGGGGCAGAACCTAGCAATTGTGTTTTAGTAAGCACTCCAGGTGATTTGAATTTGAGAACCATGGATTTAATGCAGTTTACTGAAAGGGGCAATCAGAACATATGTCTGACTGAATAACTCACCTGTTCTCTATTCTCTTGCTGCTTCTATCTTCTTCCCACAATTCTCTGGGACTAGAATAAAGAAAGCTATTTTACTGCCCCTAACATGACATCGTACTCCCATAAAGCATGAGCCCTCATAGCAGCATTATGTCAAGTAAAATAGACGGTGAAGATGAGCCCTGTGGGTTTGTTTAGGGAGAGGCCAGGGAAGAAGATATTTGGAAAATAACCTGGATTGCTACATGAGATGTTTGGAGTGCCAGAAGCTGAGACTTACTTTTCTCTTTGTTCTTCTTCAAGGTTTACTAACTTTCAGCCCCTTCCCCTGAAATGGACACCATGAACTGACTGTGCTGAGGGCCCTGTACCCAGAGTTCTGTATGACACCCTTGCACATGCTCACCTTGGCCAGGAGTCTACACTTAAATTTGAGGACAGTAATGAAGAGGACTGGCTGCTGTTCCTCCGTATTCCACAGGAAGAAGTAGTAACAGGCATCAGAAATGGAGAGAAGCAGTCATGGACAGAAAGTGTTTTGTTTTTTTTTTTTTTTTTTTTTTTTTTGACAGGCAGAGTGGATAGTGAGAGAGAGACAGAGAGAAAGGTCTTCCTTTGCCGTTGGTTCACCCTCCAATGGCCGCTGCGGCTGGCGCATCTCACTGACCCAAAGCCAGGAGCCAGGTGCTTCGCCTGGTCTCCCATGTGGGTGCAGGGCCCAAGGTCTTGGGCCATCCTCCACTGCCTTCCCGGGCCATAGCAGAGAGCTGACCTGGAAGAGAGGCAACCAGGATAGAATCTGGCGCCCCAACCGGGACTAGAACCCGGTGTGCCGGCGCCGCAAGGTGGAGGATTAGCCTGTTAAGCCACGGCGCCGGCCTCAGAAAGTGTCTTATTCTGACTCTGGGTCCCAGCATCTTCAGTGATGTGAAGGACCTGGTTTTCCCTGATTATAAAATAATGAAAATAGTGATAATGATTATAAAATAATGTGACATTATGTGAAAAGCCATTGATTTTCACCCCTTTCTCTGCCCTGGAAATAATAATTTGTCTTCATTCTCAATGTATGTTAGAATTAATATGGTGGGGCCTGTGTTGTGGCACAGAGGGTTAATCTACTGCCTTTGATGCTGGTTCCCCAGGTTGGAGCACCAATTGAAATCCTGGCTGCTCCACTTCTAATCCAACTCCCTTTTAATGTGATGGCCCAAGTGCTTGGGCCCCTGCCACCCATGTAGGAGACCTGGATGGAGTTCTGTGCTCCTACTTTGGCTTGGCCCAGCACTGGCTGTTGCAACTGTTTAGGGAGTAAACCAGCAGATGGATGATCTCTCTCTCTCTCTCTCTCTCTCTCTCTCTCTCTCTCTCTCCATTTCTATCTCTGCCTTTAAAATAAATAAATAAATATTTTTAAAAATTGCCATTGGTTCACCCTCCAATGGTAAATTGGTAGCCCAAATAGAAAAGATTTCAGTTCTGAAGGTGGGGTGAATTGATAGGTGAGCAGAGATGGTGGGATGGAGCTCTCCCCCTGCAAGGAGAATGCTGCAGATTTTCCCTTCTTAACCTGAGACATAATCCCTCCCTTCAGGGATTATGATAGGTGTGTTGTAGAAGAGGTATGGGATTTGTTTAAGAGTAAGAGAGAGAGAGAGAGAGAGAGAGAGAGAGAGAGAGAGAGAGAGAGAGAGAGTATGAGTGCTCTCATCTACTGGTTCACTCCTAAAATGCCCCCAAATGACAGGGACCAGACCAGGACCGGACGTGGCAACCAGGAATTCAAAGTAGGTCTCCCACCTGGGTGGCAGGAGCCCAGTCACTTGAGTCATTACTGCTCCCTCCCAGGGTCTGCATTAGCAGGAAGCTGGAGCCAGGAGCCAGAGCTGGACATCAAAACCAGGTACTCTAATGTGCAATATGGGCATCTTAACTACAGGCTAAATGTCTGCTCTTGAGAAAAGACTTAGATTGAGAAGTGTTATACAAAGCCACCACATGTACTTTAAGAATTGATGGCTTTCAAAAATGAAAGTAGAACATTGATCTCCTTTCTCCCTAATCCTTGCCTGGCTAACCCAATTTAGCTAGAGGCTGTTTAGAAATGAAGGCATTCACTAAGATTATCTCCACCATCAGGTGCTAGAGCTAGTATTGGGATCTTACTATAGTTTAGTGACTCATAGGTAGATCAGGTGGGTACCATAGGTATCAGGTGGGTAGATACATAAATGAGGCCAGAAGCAAAAGATTGAGTGTAAGGAGTTAAGCCTTGGAATTGGGATCTCACCAGGGCTCCCCTTCCTTGTCTGGGGACTGGACACACCGAGGATGGTGCAGCTAGAGCAGTTGGGCGTGGTGCTCAGTGGCAGCAGAAAGAGGCAGCCAAGTGAAGAGGTTATGTATAGGTGGCCCCTTGCCTTTGTTCCTTGAAGCAGCCTTTGGTGATTCACTGAATGAAGAGAACTGGGCCAGCTTGGAAAACAGATGGAACAGGAATAGCTGGGAGGGGCTGAGGACAACTAGAACCCCACCCCCAGCCTACCACCCATGTCATACTGTCTCCTCCCAATTCATCTGCAATTCCACGGGGACTATTCCAGTGCTGAACAGTGGCTCATGCTTTGTGTCATTTTTTAAAGTTGTTTAAAATTTTGAGAGATATAGTGTGTGTGTGTGTGTGTGTGTATGTGAGAGAGAGAGAGAGAGAGAGAGAGAGAGAGAGAGAGAATGCGTGCTTCCATCTGCAGATATGCTTTCCAATCTTCCAGAATGGTTGGGCTGGGCCAGGCTGAGCCAGGAACCATGAACCCAATGCAAGGGACAACTACTTGAGTTATCATCTGCTAACTCCCTGGGTCCACAGTTAGCAGGAAGTTAGAGTCAGGAGTCAAAGCCAGGCAGTCTTAGCTGACATCCCAATCTCCTGATCGAATGCCCTCTCCCATTGGCCCATTTTAAAAAGATTAGAGATGTGTCTTGAAAGTGCCTATCTTGCCTTGAAGATGGTGCTTGGCATTAGGTTTGTTAAATCTTGGAACTTGAAGGAATCCTGACTTCTTGAGTACTATTTTAATACTGCAGGCTATAAAAGGATATTTCTACCACCTCACCCACGTTTTAGTCTGAAATGATTTTTCCTGGTATGTCTGCGATAAATTCTGCAGAAAAAAGAAATCTAGCATAAAATGGTTCAGCTACTTTGAGTGACTTTTAGTAATAGTCTTCTGTATGATAACTGTAATGGTGAGGCAATATTAAATAATAATTTTAACTTTTAAAAAAAGATTTCAATTTTCATCATTCATTTAGTGATAGTATGCCTCTTTAGAAGAGAGTTACCCAGTAGGGAAAAAAAATAGTGGGTTGTTAAGTTTTTATGATTATTTAAGAAAAATAACTTTATTTATTTATTTATTTATTTTTGACAGGCAGAGTGGACAGTGAGAGAAAGACAGAGAGAGAAAGGTCTTCCTTTGCCGTTGGTTCACCCTCCAATGGCCGCCGCGGTAGCGTGCTGCAGCCGGCGCACCGCGCTGATCCGAAGGCAGGAGCCAGGTGCTTCTCCTGGTCTCCCATGGGGTGCAGGGCCCAAGGACTTGGGCCATCCTCCACTGCACTCCCGGGCCACAGCAGAGGGCTGGCCTGGAAGAGGGGCAACTGGGACAGGATCGGTGCCCCGACCAGGACTAGAACCCGGTGTGCCGGCGCCGCAAGGCGGAGGATTAGCCTAGTGAGCCGCGGCGCTGGCCAGAAAAATAACTTTAAATATGCTTCATTACAATGGTTAGAAGTTGGAGTTGTCAATTTTGTGAATGAGGAACTTATAAAGAGACATAATTCCTGCCTCCATCTGATCTCTTCTTTACCTCTCTGTATTGTGAAATAATCATTTAAAAACATGAAGGGCATCCCTCCCTCTCTCTGGACTGCCCAGTACATTTAAAGTCAACTTGAACTTACATTTCCACAGCCTGCTCTCCAAAGCTCTCCAGTGTCTGCCCCTGCATTTTCCCCCAGCATCATCTTGGACTTCTTTCCAGTTCTGGAAGGAACTGGATTTTTTTTTTCCTAACCTAGGGCTTTAGGTTGTGCCCTTTGTCAGGAATATCCTTTCCCTAACTCATTATGAGGTTTATTCTTACTTCCTCTTAATTGCTCAGCCAACTATCTCTTCCACAGAAAAGCCTCCTGTGATTTCAGGATTCTCTTACTGACCCTTTCTCGTCATGTCAGTTGTCACATTTTGTACTTAGGTATTAGTTTGGTGCTTACAGTGTTGTCTGAATTGGAACATAAGCTTTTAACATTAACAATCATTGTATTTTGCTTTTGTTCCTTTACCTAGTACCCAGCAGAATGCAGGACACATAGTAGATACTGAGCAAATCTTTAATAATGGGATTGTCAAATATCTTATCATACAGCAAAATGAGCACTGTGGTTTGAACCATAAATGAGAAATTACTCTGTAATTTTAATAATATTACAATTTATTGAATTTGTTCACAAAGGATTTAAAAACTGATTATTTGACACTTAGATCGTATTTCTCCATAAAGAAAAACTATCATTGTTGAGCCAAGCCTACACCTATTGAAAGCAACAATTACAGGCCAGCTCCATGGCTCACTTGGCTAATTCTCTGCCTGTGGTGCTGGCACCCCGGGTTCTAGTCCCGGTTGGGGCACCGGATTCTGTCCCGGTTGCTCCTCTTCCAGTCCAGCTCTCTGCTGTGGCGCAGGAAGGCAGTAGAGGATGGCCCAAGTGCTTGGGCCCTGCACCCGCATGGGAGACCAAGAGGAAGCACCTGGCTTTGGATCAGCACGGTGCGCCAGCCATAGCGGCCATTTGGGGGGTGAACCAACGGAAGGAAGACCTTTCTCTGTCTCTCTCTCTCTGTGTCTAACTCTGCCTGTCAAAAAAAAAAAAAAGTAACAATTACAGATCTTTTTGTGCAAGCTTACCTCCACCCAAACTTGATGTTTTCAAACATAAGTTTCCAAATCCAGATTCATAGTTTTCAATTTTCATGTAATTTTTAAAAAAATTTATGTATTTATTTGAAAGGTACAGTGACAAGAGTTAGTTTCTATTTTCTGGTTCACCCCACAAATGCCCACAACCACCAGGGCTGGACCAGGCCAGGAGCACAGAACTCTATCTGGGTCTCATCTGGGACCCAAGTATTTGAATCATCATCTGCTGCCTTTCTAGGTGCATTAGTAGGGAATTGGTTCAAAAGTGGAATAGCCAGGACTCAAACCAGCACTCCCATATGGGATGCCAGCCTCCCAAGTAGTGGCTTAACACACTGGGTCACAAGGCCCACACACCCATATAATTTTTTTCAAAGATTTATTTATTTATTGGAAGGCAGAGTTACAGAGAGGTGCAGGCTGAGAGAGGGAGAGAGAGAGAGAGAGAGGAAGAGAGAGAGAGAGAGAGAGATCTTTCATCTGCTGGTTTGCTCCCCAGATGACTTCAACATCCAGGGCTAGACCAAACCAAAGCCAGGAGCCAGGAGTTCATCCAGATCTTCCACACGGGAAGCAGAGGCCCAGACACTTGACCATCTTCTTCTGCTTTTCCCAGGCCATTAGCAGGGAGCTGGATTGGAAGTGGAGCAGCTGGGACAAGAACTGGTGCCCATATGGCGTGCCGTCATTACTGGCTGCGACTTTACCCGCTATGTCACAACACCAGTGCTGGTCCCATCCACATATTTTTTAAAACCTTAATTTTTTTTGGTGAATTTAAGGTAGAAATAATGTATTAAGAAGATGAATTCTAGTTTTCTTCTCCTGTCTTTTTCATGAATTTTTGTATGAGGAGAGAGAAACATGGCTAACAAGTTGGGCTCTGGGTAAGGGCAGCCTTAGGCAGCTGGGAAAAGGGACAGCTTCCAACAGTAACTTGGAATGAGGACTCTCAGCACACAGCAGTGGCTCCCAGCGTAGGGGTGTGTGTGTGTGTGTGTGTGTGTGTCTGCCTATCTGTCTAGTGGAGGTGGGGAGTATGGCAGGGAAAAGACTGCTTGGAGGGATTGTCCCATTTGTGCAGCAGTGTTCCGGGTACAGTCACACTGGCAGCTGCACAGTGCCAACGACCACAGCAATGCTAGGTCTCGAAGGCCTCCTCAACAGGCCCAGTAGGGGCCGCCCACAGATCCAGGCATATTTCTTAAAGGGCCCAAAGTTAGTAGGCCATGATAAGAACAACGACGATTCACTGTGGCTCTCTCTCCCTAAGGTCCATTCAAACCCAATTCAATTTTGCTTTCAAGTCCCTCCCAGACTTAGAAAAGCAGATTACACTTGGAAAGGCCTAAGTGGCTAAAAATTTCCTGACCAGAACAGGAATTTCCTTTATACTCCTGACAGGTGTGCCTCCGGTCTTTGTTTGCTCACCTCCTGAACAGACAGTCCACTTCATATTTGGCCAGGTCTTACTGTGACATATTTCACTTCCTTACACGGCAGTGAAATGCGCCTCCCTGAACTTTCACCCCCTTTGTCTTTGTTCTGCTGTCTGGAGCTATGCAGAGTATGTTGAACCCTGCTTCCCCATGACAGTTCTTCGGACATTGGAAGACAGCTGTCATGGACTTGACCCTAAACTTTCTCTTTTCCAGGTAAATTAGCCGCAGATCTTTTACTTATACCTTTTGTAAATAATGAATTCATGTGGATAATGGATGAATAACAGCCATTAGGCAGATCTGGATTCTGTTAATTTGTTCACTCAATTTGTTATTCTTAGTGCATTTATTTCCACTGTTAAATGGAATATTGTAATCACAACAAATATTACAAAGGAGAGGTGCATGGTTCAATGAGTGCACACTTTAGGGAGGGATTGGACCCAGGCAGGGGAAGTTGGCTACCGCTCTCTTAGGAGATCACAGTTGAACTGAGAGCTAATGGTTGGGTAACAGTTAACAATGTGAAAAGGGGAGGCATTTTTTCCCAGGCAGAATGAGCCTTGTCATGGGAAGGATAGGTGATGGAGCTGTCATTTATCCTGTTAGATTTTTTTAAAAAAAGATTTATTGGGGTCGGCGCCATGGCTCACTTGGTTAATCCTCTGCCTGTGGCACCGGCATCCCATATGGGCGCCGGGTTCTGGTCCCAGTTGCTCCTCTTCCAGTCCAGCTCTCTGCTGTGGCCTGGGAGGGCAGTGGAGGATGGCCCAGGTACTGGGCTCCTGCACCTGCATGGGAGACCAGGAAGAAGCGCCTGGCTCCTAGCTTCAGATTGGTGCAGTGCTGGCCGTAGCAGCCATTTGGGGGGGTGAACTAACAGAAGGAAGAACTTTCTCTGTCTCTCTCTCTCTCACTATTATATCTCTACCTGTCCAAAAAATATTTATTTATTTGAAAGGCAGAGTTAGAGAGAGAGAGAGAGAGAGTGAGAGAGAGAGAGAGAGAGAGAGATCTGCCACCTGTTGGTTCATTCCCCAAATGGCCACAACAGCCATGGCTGGGCCAGGCTGAAGCCAGGAGCTAAGAACCCCATCCAGGTCCCCAACATGAGTGGCAGGAACCCAAGCCCTTGGGTCATCTTCCACGGCTTTCCCTGAAGCATTAGCAGGGAACTGGATTGGAAGTGGAGCAGCAAGACTCCAACCAACCTTCATATGGGATGCTAGTGTCACAAGTGGTAGCTTAATCCACCACCCCATAACACCAGTCTCCATCCCCTCCCTTTAAAAAGAGATTTATTTACTTATTTGAATCCTTGGATCTTTAATTTCTGCACACACAAAAAGGCTTATACTGTTTGTCCTGTGGAAAGGATTGTTCCAAGGAGCCATGAGATGGATAAAAATGTGCTGAAGTTGTATTCTACAAAGTTGTGTACTTGATATTACATGGTCTTCATAACAGAGCACCTCCCCTAACCAGGCAGGCCTGTGTCCTTAAGTTCCACCAACAGGACTTCCTACTTCTGTCCTTTTGCTTCTTTTCTTCCATTCCTAGAAAGGTCTTCCCCTTGTCTATATTTATCTGATTCTGCCCACTTTACTGCACATCTTAAATCCTAACTCCTTTGGGAAGATTCTTCAGGTCCATTTCTGTAACACAGGGCTTTGTAGTCCTGAGTTTGAGCCCAGGTTCTGATACTGACTACTGAGGGGCCCTGGGTCTTACTGAACTTCTCTGGTGATCAATTTCTTTATCTTTACAAAAAAGGGTAGTAACACTATTTCATAAAGTGTTCATCAGATGAATATATACAATAGAATCCGTCCTAATAGTTCTTTGTCTGCTGCTTCTGAACCTCTTCTGTGGCTTGGGACCTCTGGCCTCCCACCCTCTTCCTGCCACCATCCGCTTTACTTTTTTTTTTTATAGAAAGCTTTTATTTAATAAATATAAATTTTACAAGTACAACTTTTGGATTATAGTGGTTCTGCCTCCCATACTCACCCTCCCACCCCCAAACCATCCCAATTCCTACTCCCTCTCCCATCCCATTCTTCATTAAGATTCATTTTTAATTATCTCTCTATACAGAAGATCAACTCTATACTAAGTAAAGATTTCAACACTTTGCACCCACACAGACATACAAAGTATAAAGTACTATTTGAAGACTAGTTTTACCATTAATTCTCATAGTACAACACATTAAAGACAGAGGTCCTACATGGGGAGCAAGTGCACAGTGAATCCTGTCGTTGATTTAATAATTGACACTCTTATTTATGTTGTCAGTGATCACCCAAGGCTCTTGTCATGAGCTGCCAAGGCTATGGAAGCCTCTTGAGTCCACAAACTCTGACATTATTTAGACAAGACCATAATCAAAGTGGAATTTCTCTCCTCCCTTCAGAGAAAGTTACCTCCTTCTTTGATGGCCCCTTCTTCCCATTGGGATCTCACTCACAGAGATCTTTCATGTAGGCCACTTTTTGCCACAGTGTCTTGGCTTTCCTTTCCTGAAATGCTCTCATGGGCTTTTTAGCCAGATTTGAGTGCCTTAAGGGCTGATTCTGAGGTCAGAGTGCTGTTTAGAGCATTTGTCATTCTATGAGTCTGCTGTGTGGCCTGCTTCCTATGTTGAATCATTCTCTCCTTTATAATTCTATCAGTTATTATTAGCAGAAACGATCTTATTTATGTGATCTCTTTGACTCTTAATCCTATCTTCATGATCAGTTATAAACTTAAACTGATCACTTTAATTAGTAAAATGGCATTGGTATCTGCCAATTTAATGGGATTTGTAGTCCTATGGCAAGTTTTTAGCTTAGGGGTAAGTCAGAGGGAATGTGTGCCAAACTGTACATCTCCTCCCTCTCTTATTCCCACTCTTATTTTTAACAGGGATCAATTTTCAATTGAATTGAAACACCTAAGAATAATTCTATGTTAAGTAAAGAGCTCAACCAATGGTATTAAATAGAAAAAGAAAATACTAAAAAGAATAAAATAGTAAGCTGTTCCTCGACAGTCAGGACAAGGACTGATCAAGTCATTGCTTCTCACAGTGTCAGCTTCACTTCTATAGGTTTCCATTTAGGTACTCAGTTGTCATCGATCAGGGAGAACATATGATATTTGTTCCTTTGGGACTGGCTTATTTCACTCAGCATGATGTTTTCCAGATTCTTTCTTTTTTTTTTTTTTTTTGCAAATGACCGGATTTCATTTTTCTTTTTTTTTTTTTTAACCTCTGTGTAGTATTCTATAGGGTACATATCCCATAATTTCTTTATCCACTCTTCCGTTGATGGGCATTTAGGTTGATTCCATGTCTTGGCTATTGTGAATTGAGTTGCAATAAACACTGAGGTGCAGATAGCTCTTTTATTTGCTAATTTAATTTCCCTTGGGTAAATTCCATGGAGAGGGATGGACCGCTCATATGGTAGGGCTATATTCAGATTTCTGAGGTATCTCCAAACTGTCTCTCATAGTGGCTTTAGCAGTTTGCTTTCCCACCAACAGTGGATTAGTATGCCTTTCCCCCCACATCCTCACCAGCATCTGTTGTTTGTTGATTTCCATATGAAAGCCATTCTAACGGGATGAGGTGAAACCTCATTGTGATTTTGATTTGCATTTCTGTGATGGCTAGTGATTCTGAACATTTTTGCATGTGTCTGTTGGCCATTTGGATTTCCTCTTTTGAAAAATGTCTGTTTAGGTCCTTGGCCTATCTCTTAAGTGGGTTGTTTATTTTGTTGTGGTGGAGTTTATTGATCTCTTTGTAGATTCTTGTTTTTAATCCTTTATCAGTTGTATAATTTGCAAATATTTTCTCCCATTCTGTCGGTTGCTTCTTCACTTTCCTGACTGTTTCTTTTGCAGTACAGAAACTTCTCATTTGATGTAATCCCAGTTGTTAATTTTGGCTTTGGCTGCCTATGCCTCTGGGGCCTTTCCCAAGAAGTCTTCTCCTGTGCCTATATCTTCAGGATTTCTCTGATGTTCTCTGATAATTTGATGGTGTTATGATGTAGATTTAGATCTTTAATCCATGTTGAGTGGATTTTTGTGTAAAGTGTAAGGTAGGGGTCTTGCTTCATACACTTCCACATGTGGAAATCTAGTTTTCCCAGCACCGTTTTTTGTTCCTTGCTCCAGGAATTAGTTTTAGCACCTTAATCAAATATAAGTTGGTTGTACATGTTTGGATTGATTTCTGGCATTTCTATTCTGTTCCATTGGTCTATCCATCTGTTTTTGTACCAGTACTAAGATGTTTTGATTATAACTGCCCTGTAGTATGTCTTGAAATCTGGTATTGTGATGCCTCCGGCTCTGTTTTTGTTGTACAAGATTGCTTTAGCTATTCAAGGTCTCCAGTGCCTCTGTGTTAATTTCAGCATCATTTTTTCCAGATCTGAGAAGGATGTCTTTGGAATTTTGATTGGTATCACATTGAATCTATAAATTGCTTTTGGAAGAATGGACATTTTGATGATATTGATTTTTCCAATCCATGAACATGTATTCTTCAACTGTAGGATGAATGTTCTGTAGATATTTGTTAGATCCATTTGGTCTATAGTGTCGATTAAATCTGCTGTTTCCTTGTTGATTTTCTGTCTGGTTGATCTGTCCATTGCTGAAAGTGGAGTATTGAAGTCCCCCAATACTACTGTATTGGAGTATAAGTCTCCCTTTAAGTTCCTTAACATATCTTTTAAATAGCCCAGTGCCCTGTAATTAGGTGCATATACATTTATAATAGTTATATCTTCCTGTTGAATTGATCTTGACCATTACATAGTGCCCTTCTTTGTCTCTCTTAACAGTTTTTGTGTTAAAGTCTATTTTGTCTGATATTAAATGGCTACACCAGCTCTTTCTTGGTTTCTGTTAGTATTGAATATCTTTTTCCAACCTTTCAATTTCAGTCTGCATGCACCTTTGCTGAAAAGATGTGTTTCTTATAAGCAGCAAACAGATGGGTTTTGTTTTTTAATCCATTCAGCCAGTCTATGCCTTTTAATTGGAGAGTTGAGGCCATTTACATTCAATGTGACTATTGATAAGTAATGACTTTGCCCTGCCACTTTCCCAAAGATATTCCTAATTTATACTTTGAATTTTCTTTGATCTTTTACTGAGAGATTTTCTTCCTTTACCTTCTTTTGTAGTGATGATCATGTTTCTGTGTTTCTGTGTATAACACATTTTTAAGCATCTTTTGCAGGGCTGGATGAGTGGTGACAATTTCTTTGAATTTCTGTTTGTTATGAAGGGTCTTTATTTCACTTTCATTCACAAATGAGAGCTCTGAAGGGTAATATTCTGGGATGTCAGTTTTTTTTTTTCTCTTAGGACTTGAGCTATATCTTACCCTTCTCTCCTAGCCTGCAGGATTTCTTATGAGAAGTCTGCTGTAAGTTTAATTGGAGATCCTCTGAAAGTAATCTGGTGTTTCTGTCTTACCCATTTTAGAATCTTCTCTTTATGTTTCACTGTGGTGAGTTTGATTACAATGTGTCGTGGTGAGGATCTTTTCTGGTCATGTCTATTGGGAGTTCTGTGTGCTTCCTGTACTTGGACGTCTTTTCTTTCTCCAAACCCAGGAAGTTTTCTGCTATTATTTCACTAAAAAGGCCTTCTAATCCTTTCCTTCTCTCCATGCCTTCATGAACTCCTAGAACGTGAAAATTGTTTTTTTTTTATATACTATCCTGTATATTGCCAATAGTGTTTTTTTAAATTTCTAATTTCCTCTTCTTGTCTTTGGTTTGTATACTTTCCTGTGCTCTGTCTTCTAAGTCCGATATTCTCTCTTCTGCCTCACTGATTTTGCTTTTAAGACTCTCCACTGCATTTTTATTTGTTTTATTGAATTATTAATTTCATTTTGATTTCTCTTTAATATGTCAATTTCATGCTTAATGCATTCTTCATTTCATTTTGATTCCTCCTTAGAATCTCAATTTCATGGGAGAGATTTTTATTTATTTATTTATTTATTTTTGACAGGCAGAGTGGATAGTGAGAGAGAGAGACAGAGAGAAAGGTCTTCCTTTTTGCCGTTGGTTCACCCTCCAATGTTTGCTGCGTCTGGCGCATCGCACTGATCTGAAGGCAGGAGCCAGGTGCTTCCCCTGGTCTCCCATGAGGGTGCAGGGCCCAACCACTTGGGCCATCCTCCACTGCACTCCCGGGCCATAGCAGAGAGCTGGCCTGGAAGAGGGGCAACCAGGATAGAATCCGGTGCCCCAAATGGGACTAGAACCCGGTGTGCCGGCGCCGTAAGGCGGAGGATTAGCCTGTTAAGCCACAGCGCCGGCCATGTCCTGCATGGATTTCAGTAGTTCATGCATTTGCTTTTGATTACTTCTATGTAATCTTATGATCAATTTTTTTGAATTCCATTTCTTGCATTTCTTCTGTCTCATCATCTTCATAATCTTGTATTGGAGTGTCATGCTCCTTTGGGAGTGTCATGTTTTCTTCCTTTTCTTGTTTCTTGGATTGTTGTTGCATTTGTTGTTTTGCATTTGTGGAGATACCCATTGGTTTCTTCTTTTTTTTTTTTTCCCACTGTGGCAACTTTTATTGTTGTACTATGACTCTGTAGATAAGTGGACTGTCTGTTTTCAGTGAATCTCTAGAGGCTTGTAGTGGGTGTGGCCAGAGAGCTCTGTTCAGTTCTCCAGGGTTAAGGGTGTACCTAAGGTGACACACCCAGGTTTGGCGTGGTAAATCTCTCTCTCTTTTTTTAATCAGAAGGAAAGTATATTCTGCTCAACTGAGCTCTTCTCCTCTGTGGAGACCAGTGCCTGAGCACTAGCCCAGTGGGCTTAATATTGGTCTGCTCTGTCCCAAGGATCACACAAAGTCCTCAGAGTATGTTCAGATTCCCTAGCAATGTCTCTTGCAGGTAACCAGGAACCCCTTAGCTGTGGCATTTCCCACTGAGACTGCTCAAAGTCCCAACCATACTGTGAATTCTCCCACACACCCTCAGCATTTTTTTTCCACAGCCCTGATTCAGAAGCTTCACACAGTGACAAGCTCCTAGTCCCCTGTTATTTTTCCCCACCAGAGTCAGGAGTCTCCACTCGGGTGATTGCTGGGCACAGACATGAGCTGGCACAGCTATTACATATGTCCAAAATGGCACCCACTCTATCAGCTTGTATGTCTCTGTGTGTGTGTTTTTTTTTTTTTTGTTTTTTTTGTTTTTGACAGGCAGAGTTAGACAGTGAGTGAGAGAGAGACAGAGAGAAAGGTCTTCCTTTCCGTTGGTTCACCTCCCAAATGGCCACTACGGTCGGCGTGCTGTGCTGATCTGAAGCCAGGAGCCAGGTGCTTCCTCCTGGTCTCCCATGTGGGTGCAGGGCCCAAGCACTTGGGCCATCCTCCACTGCCCTCCTGGGCCACAGCAGAGAGCTGGCCTGGAAGAGGAGCAACCGGGACAGAATCTGGTGTCCCAGCCGGGACTAGAACCTCTGGTGCCAGCGCTGCAGGCAGAGGATTAGCCTAGTGAGCTGCAGCGCTGGCTAGCTTGTATGCCTTTGTGAGGTGATCAGAGTCAGAGAAACATGTCCATACTCTCCTTTTTTTTTTTTTTCTCCTCTAGTTTGGCTGGTATACTTTCCCTCACGAGGCTTCAAGCCTTGTTCCCTCTAGGCTCTTCCTGCTGCTTTTTCGCCAGTGGCTCAGGCTACTGCGGTCTCATCTCACCTCACTTTCCAGGGCTGGTGCATAGGCTCTTGGCTGTTGGAGTCTTGATCTGTGGGCACCCATGCCCTCCATGTAGGTCCACTGTGTCTCTCTAATTTTGGTAGAGTTTCCTCTGCCATTTTTTCCCCTAACTCTTCCCTGAGACTACACTACCTCTTCTTTTTTAAAACTGTCTTCTCCTGGGCTAGAGCAGTAAGCTCCCTCCCTACTCCACCACCTTAGAACCAACCCCCACCCCCCGTTACTCTTTTTTTTTTTTTTTTTCATTTGACAGGTAGAGTTATAGACAGTGAGAGAGTTAGGTTCACTCCCCTAACTGCCGCTAGGGCTGGCCCTGCGCCGATCAGAAGCCAGGAGCCAGGTGCTTTTCCTGGTCTCCCATGCGGGTGCAGGGCCCAAGCACTTGGGCCATCCTCCACTGCACTCCCGGGCCACAGCAGAGAGCTGGACTGGAAGAGGAGCAGCTGGGACTAGAATCCAGTGCCCATATGGGATGCCGGCGCTGCAGGTGGAGGATTAACCACGTGAGCCACGGTGCCAGTCCTCCCCCCATTAGTCTTAAAAAAGATCATTCTTTATGCAGCTGTCTCCACAGCTAGAGTGACCAGGCAAAGGCAAACCAGCACCATTATTGGAGAAAGTGAAGATGTCTTCTACGCTTGAAAATGTCTTTCTCCCATCTAGCCATTCTCCACACCAAGTGGCTTAATAATTGTTCCCAATTCATCTTCCATAGTAGGAAGCAGAAAGGAGGCTATTTGCTCTTCCCCCAAGGATTTGAAGTTTTTGATATCTGGTATCTACTGCATTTCCAGTAGGAACACCGGCTTTGTAAACCCGCACAAGTATGCACACAGACCTCAGCACCCACAAGCAGGCCCAATTACCTTGCAACTGCTTAGGGTGGCTCCAGCTACACAGCAGCCCAGCCCAGGGCAGAGAAAGTGTAACAGGCAAGTTATAGTTTGGGGGTGGGTTATCTCCCACCTATCTTTTGGTCTGATCCTGCCAAAGTAAGTACAGGTGGGACTCGAAATTCAATAAAACTCTAGCAGGCTGTCTTTAAGGTGATAATTTTGTATGGCAAAGGAATGATCTTATGAACATTCCAATGGCCCTTGGCAGAAAAAATTTTTCCTCACCCTTGCATGGTGAGTAAATTCATTTTTTTAAAAAAATAGACTTTGTGTTGGATGATTTTTTAAAAGATTTATTTGAGGGCCGGCGCCGTGGCTCAACAGGCTAATCCTCCTCCTAGCGGCGCTGGCACACTGGGTTCTAGGCCCGGTTGGGGCGCCGGATTCTGTCCCAGTTGCCCCCCTTCCAGGCCAGCTCTCTGCTATGGCCTGGGAGTGCAGTGGAGGATGGCCCAAGTGCTTGGGCCCTGCACCCCATGGGAGACCAGGAGAAGCACCTGGCTCCTGCTTTCGGATCAGCACGGTGCGCCAGCTGCGGTGGCCATTGGAGGGTGAACCAACGGCAAAGGAAGACCTTTCTCTCTGTCTCTCTCTCTGTCCACTCTGCCTGTCAAAAAAAAAAAAAAAAAGATTTATTTGAAAGGCAGAGTTACAGTGAGGCAGAGAGAGAGAGAGAGAGATCTTCCATCTGCTGACTCACTCCCCAAATACAGCAATGGCCGGAGCTGGGCTGATCTGAAGCCAGGACTTCTTCTGGGTCTCCCACATGGGTGCAGGGGCCCAAGGACTTGGGCTGTCTTTTGCTGCTTTCCCAGGTGTATTAGCAGGGGACTGGATGGGAAGTGGAACAGCCGGGACTCAAACTGGTGCCCATGTGGGATGCTGGCACTGCTGGTGGCAGCTTTACCTGCTACATCACAGCACTGCCCTGAGTAAATTCATTTTTCAGAACATCACATCCCAGCCTTCCCTAGGTTAAAGATTATTTGGCAGAATTCTGCTTCAATAAAGCTATGTTGACAATGTCTATGAACATGAAAATAAGTTATTTAATTCAAAAATAAAGTGTTTTTAAGTGCTTATATTCAAATGAGTTTAACCAGGTAAAATGCTAGCATTGTCTTTTAGGATATTGCAGCCTATATGTCAAGGCTGCAGCCAGGGTTGTAGGGGCAGGACATTGATCTTCCATCTAGAAAAGGTATGGTAAGGTGCTGAATTGATTCAGCCAATTGATAGAAGATTCCTTGTGTTTACAGACGACAGACAGTTGTGGATCAATTTTGCACGTAATTGTCTTCTCTGTAGAATTAAAAGAATTTTAAAAAAAGAAACCAAATCAATATTACATTTGTCATTTAAAATTTAACCCCATTGGGGCAGGCATTTGGCCTAGCGAATGGTTAAGACATCCACAGCCCACATCAAGAGTACCCAGGTTGGAATCCCAGCTCTGGCTACCGAGTCCAGCTTCCTGCTTATGTGAATCCCAGGAGGCAGCAGGTGATGGCTCAATTGGTTGAGTCCCTGCCACCCATATGGGAAATCTGGATTGAGTTCCTGACTCCTGGTTTCAGCCTGGCCCAACCTTAACTATTGTAGGCATCTGGGGAGAGAGAAACAGTGGATGGGAGCTCTCTGGCTCTCTCTAGATGTCTGTGTCTGTCTCTCTGTCTCTGTTTCTGTCTCTCTGCCTCTCAAATACACACACACACACACATGCATACATGCACCCTTTCCAGCACCATTTTGTGTTCATTTCCCACTTCTCTTGCTCTGTTGGGTCATAAAAGACACATTAATGCATATCTAGTTATGCAATCAACAAAACTAACAAATTGTCCTCTAACAGGTGCTATACAAGATTAGTGTTTAGGACTGAGATGAACCAGTGAAAACAGGCCTTTCTGTGATATCCTAAGAGACCTTACACAGTTCAGGGTTTAAGGCTCAAAGACAATCTATTCTCAGAAACGGGAGAGCCCACAGACCCTTCATTAGGGCAGGTTTGTCTCATTAATGCTGATAGCTTTATCCCTGCTCCGGAGGCATCCTTTCTGTGTCGAGGTATAACACTTCTTTTCCACACAGCTTCCGTCCTATCAGCTTGACGTCTTTCTGTCTCTTCCAGCACCCCCTTTTTATGAATGTAGCCTCCAGTCACATTTACCTTGCTAACTAAAGTTTGACATACTAAAGCCAAGATCAATGTGCGTTTTTGGAGCAACCATTTTGATCAAAAGGAGTCAATAGTATAGTAAATCTCACTGACACACCTAATTAGGAATCTGAAAACATGTGTACCAGTACATCACTGCCATGATATTATAAAGTCCAAAATTGGTCATTTTATCTCTTCATAAAACTGGTCAAAATGAAAATGTATATTTTGCATTTTTGTACTAGTCATTCTCTTTTTCTCTCTTCTCTTTAAATCTTTTTTTTTTTCCCAGGGGGTGCAGTTATTTGTAGTACTTCCCTCCCCTCAACTGAATTTTTTTCTTTTCTCTCTTTTCTTTTTGACAACAGAGCACCATGCACACAGATAGAGGTATCTTCCATCCACTGGTTCACTCCCCAAATGCCCACAACAGCCAGGGCTGAACCAGGCTGAAGCTAGGAGCCAGGAACTCCACCTGCTTCTCCCACATGGGTGGCTTGGATCCAAGTACTTGAGTCACTGCTGCTGCCTTCCCAGGAACACTAGCAGGAGCTGAGTGGGATTCAGAGTAGCCGGGACTGGAATTGGCACTCTGATATGGGATGTTGGTTTTGCTGGCTGTGGTTTAACCTGCTGCCCCACAATGCTGGCTCATGAGTTTTTCATTTGACAGATCCCTTGAATGATGGACCCTTGACATCAGAGTCCAGTTTTAATAACTTTATTGAACTCATAAAAGCCAGGCACACCCTTGATAAATGTTAGCTGGTCTCATACTATTGCCAAATTGCTTTTTTCCTGTTGCTCTTTTAGCAATTATTATTATCTTCCAATCAAGTATCATGATAAGAAATACAATTGAAGAAGTCTCACTGTTTCCTTTTACTGCCCAACATTTTACTTTGAAAGATTTGAAACATTGCAGAAATAATTGCACAATGTCCTTATATCCACCTATGTACATTCTACAATGAATGTTTTGCTATATTTGCTTTAATACTCAACTCTGCATTTATCTGTCCCTTCATCCATAATTTTTTATGGAGTGAATTACAGATTATGGCATATTTCATCTCTAAAGGCTTCAGCATGTATATCATTAACAAGATTTTGTATGGATTTACAGTTCTTTTTCTTAACTAATATGTACATATATGGCCTGTATCAATTGTAAGCTTACCATTCAGAGTGCTGACAAGTGGAAGTAGTGGAACACCCATGTAACCTCAACCGCTTGCAAGACTGAACATTATTTTCAACCCAGAAAGTTTCCTCTTGCCTCATTACAGTCAATCCCCCTCACTTCCCTCAACCCTAGGTAAACACTGTTCTATTTGTTTCCCACCATTGATTAGTTTTTTCTCTTCTAGAATTTCCTACAAATCATTGAGTTTGCACCCTTATGGATTTGAGATTCATCCACTGTGTTCTGTGCCTCCACATTTCCTTTTACTGTTGAGTGGTGTTGTGTTGTATGACCATACCAAAGCTGGTCTGGCCATTCTCCTATGGAGGCCCATCAGAGTGGTCTCCAGATTTGGGCTGATGAAAACTGCTACTGTGAGCACTTTTGTATTGTACACATATTTTTATTGGCATATGTTTTTATGTCTCTTGGATAAATACTTAGGAGTGGAATTCTAATCAATAGGATATGTGTGTTTAATATTATAAGACACAACCAGATCTGTTTCCAAATTTTGCCGTTTTACTCTTCTACTGCCAATGTGTGAGAGCCGAGGTTGTTCCACATTCTTAACAACATTTGGTGCTGTCAGTCTTTTGAATTTTTGTTGTTTTGGTGAGTGCATAATGGTATCTCATTGTGGTGTTTGTGAGCATTCCCTGATGACTAATGGTGTTCAGTACTTTCCATTTGCTTATTGGCTGTTCAGAGGCCACTCTTGTGAAATATCTGTTAGAAATCTTTGTCCACTTTTTATGGGATGGCTTATGCTTTTGTCATTGAGTTGCAGAAGTTCTTTATATGAAGATACTTCAAAGAGTTTGTGTAAAAAATGGAATTAAAAGTTAGTTCAGTTTGGGGCTGGTGCTGCGGCATAGTGGTTAAAGCTGCCTTTTGAGCCGGCACCGTGGCTCAATTGGCTAATCCTCCACCTTGCGGCGCCGGCACACTGGTTCTAGCCCCGGTAAGGGCACCGAATTCTGTCCCGGTCGCCCCTCTTCCAGGCCAGCTCTCTGCTGTGGCCAGGGAGTGCAGTGGAGGATGGCCCAAGTGCTTGGGCCCTGCACCCGCATGGGAGACCAGGAGAAGCACCTGGCTCCTGGCTTCAGATCAGCGCGGTGCGCCGGCTGCAGCGGCCATTGGAGGGTGAACCAACAGCAAAAAGGAAGACCTTTCTCTCTGTCTCTCTCTCTCACTGTCCACTCTGCCTGTCAAAAAAAAAAAAAACAAAACAAAAAGCTGCCTTCTGTAACGCTGGCATCCGACATGGGTGCCGGTTCAAGTATTGGCTGCTCCTTTTCCCATCCAGCTCTCTGCTATGGCCTGGGAAACCAATAGAAGATGGCCCAAGTCCTTGGGTCCCTGTGCCTGTGTGGGAGACCCAGAAGAAGCTCCTGGCTCTTGGCTTCGGATGGGTCCAGCTTCAGCCCGAGGAGTGAATCAGTGGATGAATGACCTCCCCCCGAGCCCCACCTCTGTCTGTCTGTAACTCTGCCTTTCAAATAAATTGTAAATCTTAAAAATATTTGAAAAAATACTTATTTTTCAAAAAGTTCAGTTTTGGAGCAAAAAAAATTTGAAATCCATGCATGATTTTTTTATAATATGCAGTTTCCGTGAACTTTTTGAAGACACCTCCCCTCCATCTATCCTAGACACTAGTCTCTTGTCATGTTTGTGAATCCATTTCTTCTTTGATTTCATCCATTTTGGCTTTCATTCTGTAGCATAACTGAACCTGTATCAAGCTTTGTCTACATAGCTTCTCTAAGGAGCCATATAAGGCTGTGAAATAAATACCTGCTGGGTGGTATCCTTTCTTGCCATGGCAAGCCAATAGTGGAGGACCAGAAAACTATATTGAGTTTCAGGCCCTGGGCTTGTTATTTGCCTTTAGCAATATTTATTTTCAGGATAGAAAGTAGAGCTTACTTTCTTAGTGCAGTTGAGAAGTAGCTTCTTGGGGCCAGCACTGTGAGGTAGTAGGCTAAGCTTCTGCCTACAGCGCTGGCATTCCATGTGCATGCCTGTTTGTGTCCTGGCTGCTCCACTTTCAGTCTAGCTCTCTGCTATGGCCTGGGAAAGCAGTGGAAGATGGCTCAAGTGCTTGGGCCCCTGCACCCATGTGGGAGATCCAGAAGAAGCTTCTGGCTCCTGGCTTTGGATTAGCTCAGCTCTAGCGGTTGCAGCCATTTGGGGAGTGAACCAACAGATGGAAGGTCTTTCTCTTTGTCTCTCCCTCTCAGTTTGTAACTATGCCTCAAATAAATCAATAAAAAAATTTTTTAAAAAAAGCTTCCCCTAGGAGTCTTTCTATTAATAAAATAATGCAAAAATGAAACAAATCCAAGCATAATTGTGAAAAAGAGAAAAAGTTTTTAAAAAATGTAATGTTAAACAATACATAGTTGGGGAAAAAAGCAGTTAGTGCTATTATGATTAGTGGCAATAATAGCTCTCTTTGCCGCATCTACTGCGAGAATGAAGACCATTCTCAACAATCAGACTGTCGGCATTTCAGAAGGTTTTTGACATCATCTGTAAGGGCGCACAGTTATCGTGAAGGGTTCCAGATGAACCATACAGAGGGACGTCAGCCAGATCAACGTAGAACTCAGCCTCCTTGGAAAGAAAAAGAAGAGACTCCAGGTTGACAAATGGTAGGGAAATAGAAAGGAACTGGCAATCATTTGCACCACCTGCAGTCACGGACAGACTATGATCAAAGGGGTTACATTGGGCTTCTGTTACAAAACGAGATCTGTGTCACTCCCTTCCCCATAAACTTCACTGTTGAGGAGAATAGGTCTCTCATTGAAATCTGAAATTTTGGGGTGAATACTATATTCAAAGGGTTCAGATGAGGCCAGGTGTTATATTTTCAATATCTCAAGCCCAGAAAGATAAATTAGTCCTTGAAAGCAATAACATTGAACCTGTTTCAAATTCAGCTGCTTTGACTCAGCGGGCAAGGAGAGTTAAAAACAAGGATATCAGGGGCTGGTGCTGTAGTGCAGAGGGTTAAGCTGTTGCCTGCAACGCCAGCATCCTATATGGGTGCTGGTTCAAGTCCCGGTTGCTCCACTTCTTATCCAGCTCTCTGCTTATGGCCTAGGAAAGCAACAGAGGATGGCCCAAGTGCCTGGGCCCCTGCATCCACATGGGAGACCCAGAAGAAGCGCCTGGCTCCTGGCTTCGGCCTGACCCAGCCCTGATGGTTGCAGCCATTTGGGGAATGAGAGCGCTTTCTCTCTCTCTCTGTAATCTAACTCTGATTTTCAGGTAAATAAATGAATCTTAAAAAACAAACAAAGATATCAGAAGATTTTTGGATGGTGTCTATGTCCCTGAAAAAGGAACAGTTCAGCAGGCTCATGAATAAGATCTAAAAGTTGTCCAGCTACAAGAACAAGAACCTGAATTATGTCTTATAGTATTTTAGTAATGCAATAAAAGGTCTATTGAATTGAAAAAAAAGTGGTAGTGATAAAATTGATGGTTTCAGCATCTATTTGTGAAGCCATCATTTTTTCCCTAAAATACTCTCACATTTTTAAGCTTTATGATCAAGAAATTAAAGAGTTTTCTTCTTCTCTAAAAGAGAATTAACACTGCAATTAGTGGAACTGTTATGGGAAGTTATCACATTCAGGGTTTGGTTTTTACAGCCAAATTTAAAATTCAGGAGAGTTGAAGTATTTTTGCATCATTCAGTATAGCATTGTTTCTAATACAAATACTGGTCACAATTCAAGCAACTACCTTTAGGGGACCCATTCAAATAAACTAAATTTCAGCTCTTCATTGGAATACTCTTCCTAGTTTGCCTCCTCCCGGTGAATATTTCTCTTAGGTTGCGCCACCATTTTCCTTCATGACTTCATAACCACAGGCTTTTACAGATGGAAAGATCTCTGGGGTCATCTGGGTCTATCCCCTCATTATATAGAAGAAGGCACAAACTCAGAGATTCAGTAATATACTCCAAATAGAGTCGTAGAACACACAATCGAAGGAGTGAGGATTACACACAGATCTTCTAATTGAATAAATGTTTGGTTTTGTGTGTTTTTCCTCTGTTGTCAAGCCTACTTGATTTATGCTTTAAGATGACAATTGCATTTATCCCTTCCTTGCTTTTGAGGTGGCAACGGTCTCTAATTATATCAAAACCGGATTACCACAGCATCCTCTTGGCTCATCATCCAGCCTAATCTTTTCCCTTCAGGTCCATCCTGCACTCTTTTGTGTTATCATTTTTCCTAATATAGACTTTCTATTAGGCATTCTTTTACTGCAGAAGCGTCAGTGTTTGTCATTATCATGGATCCATTGTCATGAATCTCCTTACTCGGATCCCATCCTGTCTTTTCATCCTTATTTCCCACTCTCCTGACCTACACTTGCTCTTCAGAGTGGGGCCCCCTATCCTCAGGCCACATGTGAATTCCTGCTGTGGTCTCTCTGTTGGTTCTTTATTCTGGTATCCCTCTCCGTGTAGACCTCATAGCTCATAGTTCAAAATCCAGCTCAGGCTTTACCTTCTCCATGAAACAATTTGTGGCTTTTTTTTTAAACTCCTCACCTATGAATATAAATTGCAATATCCCACTTAACAACTTACATATACCATCACCCCTATAATAGAGAAAATTCCAAATCTTGGTGGCTAACCACCATACAAATTATACTTGCTGCTCAGTGACGATAGTGTGTATGGTATTGGTGTACTGGTGGTGGTGGTATAGGGAGGTCGGGAGGATGCTGTGCTTTTTTGCAATCTTTTAGGGACCCAGGGTGAGGGAAGCTCTGTTGTCTTATTTTTATTTTTTAATTTTTTTGACAGGCAGAGTTAGATGGTGAGAGAGACAGAGAGGAAGATCTTTCTTCCATTGGTTCACCCCTCAAATGACCGCTACGGCCAGTGTGCTGCACCGATCCGAAGCCAGGAGCTAGGTGCTTCCTCCTGGTCTCCCATGTGGGTTCTGCTTTCTTTAGCACAAAGCTTCTAGAGTTGTCCAGGGTGCAGGCATCCAACTGGAAGCTGGAGAAAGAATGGAGAAGGCATGCCTGCCTCTTAGCCACTTCTGTTCAGAAGTGATGTGGCTTAATACCTTTGTCAGAACTAGGCACAGGGCTCCACCTGGTGCTGGGAAAAGCACCCCCTGGCTGGATGTCTGCAACCTTGGAACTGCTCTGCTCCATGGAAGGGAAGCACGAATCTAGGGAGCAGCTGTCTTTGTTACAGTGTTATCCTGTACTGATTTCCGGTCCCTTAATACATGCTGCCCTGGTGTGCCCATCTGGATTTCCCACTGTAACTAAAAGTCCACAGATGCAGCCAGAGTCTGGCATTTAGCACCTGCTTCTCGGGCTTTTGTTAAGTAACAGGATAATTTAATAATAGTTTTTAAAGTTCTTAATTCCTAAGTTAGAGGAAGAAAGGGAAACAGAAAGTAACAAATCCCTAAGGGTTCCGTCTTTGCCTTTTTTTAAGAGCTCATTTGCAATGCATTCTTCACTTCAGGCACAGAAATGAAATTTGGTGGGATTATCTTCAATTTCAGAATGATAATATTATTTTTTTAAAATTAATTTATTTGCAGGGCAGAGTTACAGAGAGGCAGAGGGAGAGAGATAGAGGGGGAGAGAGAGAGAGAGAGAGAGAGAGAGAGAGAGAGAGGTCTTCCATTCACTGGTTCACTCCCCAGTGGCTGCAATAGCCAGAGCTGAGCCGAACCAAAGTCAGGAGCCAGCAGCTTCTTCCAGGTCTCCTGCATGGGCGCAGGGCCCCAAGTGCTTGGGCCATCTTCTGCTGCGTTCCCAGGCCATAGCAGAGAGCTGGATCAGAAGAAGAGCAGCTGAGACTCAAACCAGCCCCCATAAGGGATGCCAGCATTGCAGGCAGCGGCTTTACCCACTATGCCACAGTTCTGGCCCCTATAATATTCTTTTCTGCTTCCATAAGAATAATTTTAAGTTGGTGAATTTTGTTTCCCTTTCTCTTACTACATTATTTATTAAATAAACATTAACACATAGGAAATCCCATGCATACATCAGCTGGCTTTGACAATAATTAACTCGTGATCAGTCTTGTTTCATTTATACTGCTACCTTCCCACATAAAAGTTTTTGACGCTAAGCATAAGATCCTATTATTTCATATATAGATGTGTCTGTGTCTGTATTGCTAATACATAAGGCCCAACCCCTCTTCCCTACAATAGTATATCTCACTTAAAAATAACACTAATTCCTTAATATCGACACTTTTGTCCAGATAGAATTCAAATTTCCTCCTTGTTAAACAATTGGTTTGTTTAAACTGAGATCCAGAAAGGTCTAAGTGATCTTACCACACAGACACAAAATAAACAGAGGGTGGGAGAAATCTCCTGGAGGTGATAGAAATGTGTATGTCAGTGATGGTGGTGATGAGCTCAGGGACACAGACTAATTCCCAAGTTCATCAAGTTGAATGCATTCATATGTATGCATTTGGTACGCCAATCATACTTCAATAAAGTGGCTTAAAAAAAAAACAAAAAAAACTCCACTATTAAGAAACTTAAATAGATCCAAACAAGGTCCACACAATACACAGTACATTTTTAATATACTTTGTCACTATTTTTAAAATTAGTTTTTCCCCACCTTTATTATCTTTGGAACATTTTTTGTTGATGATACCAGAACATGTGCCTTGTGTTGCTTTTCATATTCTGAATTTGGCTGATTTCATTTTTATGATTGTTTAACAGTTCAGTGTACCTCTGCCCCTAGCTTTTGCTGCACACTGGAGTTAGGTGGTTGTGATTCAGGTTTGATATTTTCCATCAAGGATGTACCTTTGTTGCATACCTCCATCGGAAGGTGTAGAATGTTTATTTTTCTTCTTTTCTTTGATTTGATTGTTTCCTTTCCTGTTCTCTGTCTTCTAAGTCTGATATTCTCTCTTCTGCTTCGCCCATTCTGTTTTTAAGACTCTCTAATGTGTTTGTCATTTGATCTATTGAATTCTTCATTTCATTATGATTTCTCGTCACTATCACCATTTCTTGTTCCACTAGTTGTTTCATTTCATTTTGATTCCTCCTTAATATTTCATTTTCATGAGAGAGATTTTCTATCTTGTCCATTAAGGATTTCTGTAGTTCAAGAATTTGTTTTTGAGAACTTCTTAATGTTCTTATCAATTTTTTGAGATCTGCTTCTTGCATTTCTTCAATCTCCTCATCTTCATAATCTTGAATTGACATTTGTCAGCTGAGGGTGAGTGTTCTGTCTAGCTATTAAGACACTTCATCTCACGTTGGTGTGCCTGGGTTTGCTACCTCTCTTTGGGTCTTGACTCCAGCTTTCTACTAATGCAAACCCTGCGAGGCAGCAGTGATGGCGCAAGTGCTTGGGCCCTTCCATCCACATGGGAGACCTGGATGGAGTTCCTGACTCCTGGCTTTGTTCGCCTGGCAAGTAAACCAGCAGATGGACTTTCTCTCCCTTTATCTCTGTCTCTGTCTCTGTCACTCTGCCTTTCAAATAAATAAATAAATATTTTTTAAAAAAAGGAGTTTTCACCTTGATGCATCCCTTATAAAGTTTTCCCTCCGTGTTTCACCTGCTGATCTTGGTTGCCATTGATGATCACATCTTGGTTCATTGCTTCCTTGGTCACATCTGTCTCTCTCTTTTTTTAATAAAGATTTATTTTATTTATTTGAAAGATAGAGGTACAGAGAGAGGTAGAGACAGAGAGAGAGGTATTCCATTTGCTGGTTCACTCCCCAGATGGCCTCAGTGGCCGGAGCTGTGCTGCTCCGAAGCCAGGAGCCAGGAGTTTCTTCTGGGTCTCCCACGCAGGTGCAGGGGCCCAAGGATTTGGGCCATCTTCTTTTGCTTTCCCAGGCCACAGCAGAGAGCTGGATTGGAAGAGGAGCAGCCAGGACTAGAACTGGTGCCATATGGGATGCCTGTGCTTCAGGCCAGGGCTTTAACCTGCTGTGCTGCAGCACCGGCCCCTCTCTTTAAAAAAAAAAAAAAGATTCATTTTTTACTTCCCAGATGGCTGCAACAGCCAGGGCAGAGGCAGGCCAAATAGGTACTCTTTGGCCCCCACAAAACACCTTACAAGTAAACTGACTCTGAGACCTTAGGCAAGCACCCTAATATTGCAATGACAGTAGTAGCTACCTTTAGGGTTGTTATGAAAATTAAACAAGTTAGGGGCCGGAACTGTGATGTAGTGGGCTAAGCCTCCGCCTGTGACACTGGTGTCCCACATGGGTACCGGTTCGTGTCCTGGCTGCTCCTCTTCCAGTCCAGCTCTCTGCTGTGGCCTGGGAAAGCAGTGGAGGATGGCCCAAGTGCTTGGGCCCCTGCACCCTAGTGGGAGACCTGGAAGAAGCACCTGGCTCCTGGCTTTAGATCAGCCCAGCTCTGACCACTGCAGCCATTTGGGGCGTGAACTAGCAGATAGAAGACCTTTCTCTGTCTTTCCCTCTGTTTGTAACTCTACCTCTCAAATAAATAAATAAAATCTTTTAAAAAATTAAACAAGTTAAATACATACAAATTGTTTAGAATACTGCTGCCATTGCTAGCATTGTTGTATTGCTATCACTACAATTTCTTTCAGCTTTAGCCTTGATGTTGTAGTTTTATTTTATTTTTTCTGGTGTTTGAGGTAATTAACAGCAATAATTTAATTACTATGTTTTATATAATTTCAGTCTCTGACCCTCAGTCAAAACCCTGATTAGTTTACATGTGCTATGAACTTAACCTCTGCTGTCATTTACTACGAAATACTATTTAAATACTCTGCTTTAAAAATACTGTACTTTAAATTATTTTTTTAAATTTATTTTTATTTATTTGAAAGAGAGACCAAGATACACACAGAAGGAGAGGGAGAGGGAATAGAGGGAGGGAGAGGGAGAAAGAGGAACTCTCACACTATGTGCTGGTTCACTCCCCAAATGCCCAGAACAGTTGGGGCTGGGCCAGGATAAAGCCAGGAGCCCAGATCTCAACAATCTAGGTCTCCTACGTGGAGTGACAAGAATCCAATCACTTGAGCCATCACCTGCTGCCTCCTAGGGTGCTGGAATTAGAAGTAAAACTGGGACTGGAACCTAGGCACTTGATATGGGAGTCTTAAGTGGCATTATAACCATTGTGCCAAAAGCTTGCTTTATTTTCTTTGTTTATAGATCAATTAAGAATCATTTTTACTACACACCCCTAAAGATATTTAGCTTACTCTTTAAGCTACCTATACCCTTACCTTTATGAGGAAAAAAAAGCAATATATTTTGTAGGATAGGCTTTTAATTATTTATTTTATTTATTTATTTATTTTTTGACAGGCAGAGTGGACAGTGAGAGAGAGAGAGACAGAGAGAAAGGTCTTCCTTTGCTGTTGGTTCACCCTCCAATGGCCACTGCGGCCAGTGCACCACGCTGATCCGAA
The DNA here is from genome assembly GCF_033115175.1 of Lepus europaeus. NCBI lineage: Eukaryota > Metazoa > Chordata > Mammalia > Lagomorpha > Leporidae > Lepus > Lepus europaeus. Next base: position 42,914,487 of record NC_084827.1, read on the forward strand.
GCCAGGAGCCAGGTGCTTCTCCTGGTCTTCCATGGGGTGCAGGGCCCAAGCACTTGGGCCATCCTCCACTGCACTCCTTGGCCACAGCAGAGAGCTGGCCTGGAAGAGGGGCAACCGGGACAGAATCCAGCACCCCGAGCGGGACTAGAACCTGGTGTGCCGGCGCCGCAAGGCAGAGGATTAGCCTATTGAGCTGCGGCGCTGGCCTAATTATTTATTAATTAATTTATTTTTTTGCCTAGAAACTTTTTATTTAAGGTATACAAACTTCATGCATCTCATATATACAGATTCAGGAACACAGTGATTCTTCTCACCCTACCCTCCTTCCCACCTGTACTCCTACCCTTCTTTCTCCTTCCTTTCCTATTCATATTATTATTTTTTAAATAAATCTATTTTCAATTAACTTTATACACATAAGGTTAACCCTACACTAAGTAAAGAGTTCAACAAGTAGTATGAAGAAGAAAAAAAAAAAAACTGTTCCTCAACAGTCCAGACAAGGGCTATTCAAAATCATCACTTCTCAAAGTGTTAATTTCACTTCTGTAGATTACCTTTTAGGTATTCTATTGGTTACCATAGAGGAAAGGCTTTTTAAATGTCTGAGAATGAACTTCAATGGGATCTTTGAATATTGGACCTTAAAGGACCTTGGAGAGCAGCCTTCATACTTCATCTATAGGTCAAGAAAGTGAGAACTAACCAGGTTCAATGTCTTGTCTAACTTTGCATGACCAACGAATGGCCCAGCTAGGACTGGTAACAGATCTGACATTGGAACCAGCCCTGGTTCCCAACTTCTTTCCATGACACTGCACAATGTTGAGCTATTTTAAGTGTTCCTCTGTCAATTCTCACCCTACTCTTAAAGCTGACAGTGTCACTGTTGGAGTTAAAAGTCAGAAATTTGGGGCTAGGCTGTGGCACAGTGGGTGAAGCCACGATTTGGTATGCCCATATCCCAGATGGGAGTACCAGTACAAGTCCTGGTCCTGGCTACTATGCTTCTGCTCCAGGTCCCTGCTAATGTACCTGATGGCCAAAGTACTTGAGTCCCTGCCATCCATATGGGAGACCTGGATGGGGTTCTTGGCTCCTGGCTTCAACCTGGCCCAGCCTCTTCTGTTGCAGGTCTTTGGGTGGAGTGAACCAGCAGATGGAAGCGCGCTCTCTCTCTCTCTCTCTCTGCCTTTCAAATAAATAAATTTTTTTTAAAGTGAGTGACATGAATGGCATGCTTGAAGACACACAAATGTCCATGAAATCAGCAAAGTGGAGCCCAAGAACTGGTGACAGGCAGTGGGTGTGTGCAGGACTGGCTGCTTGTGTGACTATGCTGTAACTCTTTCAAATCAATCAATCAATAAATCTTTAAAGAAATTCTTACAAAAATAGTTGTTTGCCATATATCTACTCTGTCAGACTCAATTCCTAGAAATGGAATTTGTTAGGTTACATATTTAAGGTTTGTAAAATACCACCAAAAGGCTGCAGTTGTACTAATTTTTTTAAAAATTTTTTAAATTTTTAAATTTTTATTTGAAAGATAGAGTTATAGACAGTGAGAGAGAGAGAGAGAGACAGAGAGAAAGGTCTTTCTTCCATTGGTTCACTCCCCTAATGGCCACTACGGTCGGCACTGCGCCGATCTGAAGCCAGGAGCCGGGTGCTTCCTCCCAGTCTCCCATGTGGGTGCAGGGACCCAAGCACTTGGACCATCCTCCACTGCCCTCCTGGGCCACAGCAGAGAGTTGGACTGGAAGAGGAGCAGCCAAGACTAGTACCCGGTGCCCCAACCGGGACTAGAACCTGGGGTGCTGGCGCCACAGGCAGAGGATTAGCCAAGTGAGCCACGGCGCCAGCCGGTTGTACTAATTTTTAATACATTTCATGAGGATATCCAATTCCCTGTGCCCTGTACTTCGTATTATGATTTTTAAACCATAGCTAACTTGATAGACTAAAAAACAAATCAAAAAACAAACAAACAAAAAAATCACTTGCTGGGTTGGGCATTTGGCGCAGTGTTTAGGACAGGGGTTGGGACACCTGCATTGATTTCACAATGTCCAGCTCTGCATCAGCTCCAGGTTCCTGCTAATGTGCACCCTAGGAGGGAGTGGTGATGGCTCAAGTAATCGGGCCTCCGCATCCACTTGGGAGACCCGGAGGAAGCTCTGGGCTCCTGGCTTCTGCCTGGCCCAGCCCTGACCATTGCAGCCATTTGAGGAGTGACCCAGCGGATGGAAAATCTCTCTCTCTGTCCTCCTCTCTCTAAAACAAGCATCATCTTTTTTGGTTTCTTTCATTTTTGAATCAGGCCCCACTCCCACAAACTGCGATTATGTCTCCTCAATCTCTGTCTTTTCTCTCTCAATTGACTTGGTAAAAAAAACAGATGTTGGAGCTGTGGCTTTCCCCGCAGTCTGGGCTTGCAGCTTTCATGTCTGTGGTGTGGCTACAGGGCAGCTTTAAAGATGATAGATGTCCATGCCTGCTATTGTCAGGTTTCACCCAATTTGGCTGGTGCTCACTGGGTGCTGGACATACCAGCTGGAAGTCAGGAAGAGCCAGGATTTCTCATGGGTCCTGGCTGGCGGGCTGCCAGGCTGCCAGCGCCCTGTGGCTGGGTAGGCATGTTGTCAGCATGAGCAGCCGCTGTCAGGCCAAGGAAGTTTGTCTCTGGTACCCCAGTCTTCCTGTTCTCTAATCTAAACTGGACTTCTTGCTCTATCTTTGCAGAACATCCTCTACGTTCCCTTTGCAGCAGTCATGAGAATGTGTAGCTGCCGCAGACCTCGACATTGTAAAGTCCAAAAAGTCAGGCATGCATGAAGTCACTTTGTTTCACGGAACAGCACAAACCATGGCTTTCAGCTAAGAATAGCGGAGCATACATTTGACGGTTTGTGATCATCACTTCCAGATGGAATCTTCTCTCATGACTAAGCATGCAGTCAAGTTCAATGCTTCAGGGGCTGGCGCTATGGCACAGTGGGTAAAGCTGCCACCTGCAGTGCTGGCAGCCCATATGGGCGCTAGTTTGAGTCCTGGCTGCTCTACTTCCAATCCAGCTCTGTGCTATGGCCTGGGAAAGCAGTGGAAGATGGCCCAAGTCCTTGGGCTCCTGCTCCCACGTGGGAGCCCTGGAAGAAGCTCCTGGCTCCTGGCATCAGATCCATGCAGTTCCAGCTGTTGCAGCCATTTGGGGAGTGAACCAGCGGGTGGAAGACCTCTCTTTCTTTCTCTGCCTCTCTGTAACTATGCCTTTTAAATAAATAAATAAATCCTAAAAAAGAAAAAAAAAAGAGTTCAACGCTTCATTTCTCTCTTCTCCCTGGAGACAGCTAAGTTCCTATGTTGGGGTCAGCCCTAATGTGCGCTGTTCTTTATTTGGTCCCCACCTTTCACAGAGGTGGGACTATTTCTTTATTTCATAGGCGTGTTGTAGATATACAGTGGGTAGTCCTATGAATAGGAAAGGCAGAGTCAGAGGTGGCAGGTGTAGGGTAGAGGTGCCGAGAGATAGCCCGGTCCTGCTGGAGAAAATCGTGCTATCTGGATGTGCTCAGGTGCATCTCAAGCTGGGCACCGCAGCCAGCCCACAGGACATCTGTCCAGGAAGTCGGAGGGCATTCTGACGGCCAGCTGAGCACAGACAGCGTTACGGAGGCCTGCACATTCTGATACTGGGCGGCCAGATGGTCTAGAGGTCCTGAGCCTCGGGGCCTAGCAAGGTTCAGAGTGGTGGCAGGAGAGACTGAATGTGTGGCTGGGAAAGGATTGGGGTTAGCAGCAATGGCAGGGGCCAGGGACCCCAGCCTCGAGTACCAAATACCAGCTGTGATAGACTGCAGCTCGGCCGCGGCATGCATGTGGCCCTCCAAGGAGCATGCAGGCACACGGGTTCTAGTCCCGGTCGGGGCACCGATCCTGTCCCGGTTGCCCCTCTTCCAGGCCAGCTCTCTGCTGTGGCCAGGGAGTGCAGTGGAGGATGGCCCAAGTTCTTGGGCCCTGCACCCCATGGGAGACCAGGAGAAGCACCTGGCTCCTGCCATCGGATCAGCGCGGTGAGCCAGCCGCAGCGCGCCTACCGCGGCGGCCATTGGAGGGTGAACCAACGGCAAAAGGAAGACCTTTCTCTCTGTCTCTCTCTCACTGTCCACTCTGCCTGTCAAAAATTAAAAAAAAAAAAAAATTTAAAAAAGACAACCACACTACGGAAGTCCTGAGGCTCTGTGCCGCTGGAGGGTAGGGAAGCCTTCCTGGGAGAATCTGGTCATCCTCATGAAAAAGGGAAACCAAAGATGGGGGAGGGGAACTTGGAATCCAAATCAGTTTTATACTGAAAGAGACTGGTTTGCCTCAGTGGCAAGGTGGGGTTGATTTCACTCCCATCAGCAGAAAGGGGGTGCAGGAGTTAAGCTGAATTTCATCAGATAAGGTAAAGGCATCCTCCAGTATATCTGGGTTCTGGCTATGAGTTTTAAACCAAACACACAACTCACATTTATGTATTTTAGACCTCTGTTCCTTTCATTGTAAGTTTCCTGCGGGCACAGACTATCCTTTTATTTTTCTGTCTTCTTAGCACCTACACCAGTGCTTGGATCCTAATATAGGGGTGAGGAATATCTGGCTTCAAATCGTTTGGTCTGGCCCTGCCAGGGCAATTGCAGGGAGGACTCAAAATTCAATAAACCTGTACAAGGCTAGTTTTTAAGTTGATAATTTTGTATGGCCTGCAAATGATGTGTAAATGATATCCAAATGGCCCTTGGTTAAAAAAAAAAAAAAAAAGTTCTCTACTTCTGCCCTAACAGATCCTTGAGAAGAATTTGTCAAAGGAATGTCAGACCCACACATCAGGGTCCCTTCCACAGTCTTTGAAATAGAGCAAGTACATTATACCATTTGCTCTCCGCCTTCCTGGGGAAATGTTTATTTCTCTGGGCATAGAGTAGCTTGCTGTTGAAAGCCAATTGTGGCTCCGAGGATGGTAACTCTGCCTTCCTTGCTTGTGTGGGAGGAGACAAGACACTGAAGACTTGGGGCTGAGGTTGTGGTGTAGCCAGTTAAAGCCACAGCCTGCGGCGCTGGCCTCCTGGATGAGCACCAGTTTAAATCCTGGTTGCTCAGCTACTAATCCAGTTCCCTACTAATGCACCTTGGAAAGCAGCGGAGGATGGCCCAACTCTTTGGGACCCAGCATCCACATGGGAGACCCAGAAGAAGCTCTTGGCTTCAACTTGGCCCAGCCTGGGGTCATTGTGCCATTTGCCAAGTGAACCATGAATGGAAGATCTCTATCTCTCCTCTTTCTATAACTCTGCCTTTCAAATAAATAAATAAATCTTTTTTTTTTAAACAAAAGAAACTAAAGACTCAGTGTTTGCCTTCCCTGACCCTGTTCTATGCCCAAAGGGCATGCTGGCTGAACATCAGTGGTCACAGATCAAAACAACCACTGTGGCTAAGCTGCTACCAACACAGTCCCAGTTCCTTCCCTATTTCCAGTTCTTCTTGTCCCTGTCTCTCTCAGATGCCTAGTATCCACATTGTTTTCACTCTCTTCCCCTTTCTCTGTGCCACTGTCCAACCTGCTCTTCCAGAGTCAGGCCCTACTCCCTGCCTAGGATTGACTGTCTCACGCTCCAGCAGCCAGCTCACCTGGTTGTAGATATAGAGTGGGTAGTCCTATAAGAAAGGGCAGAATGTTCTAGAACTCAAGGCCAGGAAGTGGCCATGCATCCAGGATGCTGTCATTTCAGTGAGTGTCCTCTTCTTCTTTTTATTTATTTATTTATTTTTATTTTTATTTTTGACAGGCAGAGTGAGAGAGAGAGACAGAGAGAAAGGTCTTCCTTCCATTGGTTCACCCTCCAATGGCCGCTGCGGCCGGCGCATCTCGCCGTTCCAAAGCCAGGAGCCAGGTGCTTCTCCTGGTCTCCCATGCGGGTGCAGGGCCCAAGGACTTGGGCCATCCTCCACTGCCTTCCCGGGCCATAGCAGAGAGCTGGCCTGGAAGAGAGGCAACCGGGATAGAATCCGGCGCCCCAACTGGGACTAGAACCTGGTGTGCCGGCGCCGCAAGGCGGAGGATTAGCCTGTTAAGCCACGGCGCTGGCCATCCTCTTCTTCTTAAACAAATAAAAACAAGGGGCCAGCACTGTGGTGCAGTGGGTTAACGCCCTGGCCTGAAGCGCCAGCATCCCATGTGGGGTGCCAGTTTGAGATCCGGCTGCTCCACTTCTGATCCAGCTTTCTGCTATGGCCTGGGAAAGCAGTAAAAGATGGCCCAAGTCCTTGTGCCCCTGCACTCGGAGGGAGACCCAGAAGAAGCTCCTGGCTCCTGGCTTCTGATCAGCGCAGCTCCAGCCTTTGCGGCCAGTTGGATGGAAGACCCCTCTCTTTCTCTCTCTGCCTGTCCTCTCTCTGCGTCACTCTGACTTTTGAATAAATAAATCTTTTTAAAGAAAGGTGTTTTATACACTATGTCAAAATGCAATTTAACATCAGTCACCTTTAAATCATCCATTTATATTCAACCTCATTTACAAAAGTTTTTTATTTACTTTTTATTTTTATATTATTTTATTATTATTTTTTAACAGGCTTAATTCACTTTATTTTTTGGCTGTAAAAATTCATGTGGTAGCCACAGCTGGAACCTGGGTCATCTGCATAGACACTCATGTGTGAGTCGTTACAGGATGGCCCTGGAACTCCTGATAGGGAGACTTGGTGAACACAGTCTCTCTCCGGAGGTTGGGGATCAGAGAGCTGTAGGCCTCAGAGATGACATCAAAGGTGGCCTTGGCAAAGTTGCCCAGGGTGGCTGTGTAGCCTTTAGTTGAAATGTAACAGTCATCAATGCCAGCCATCAGCAGCAGCTTCTTGGAGATGCGGCCGAGATGATGCCTGTGCCTCTGGGAGTGGGAATGAGGTATACCAACACAGAGCCACAGTGTCTGGTCACCTCACAAGGGAGGGGGTGGGGGTTACCTATCTTGTTCTAGTAGCTTCTCCTCATGGGCACGGTGGAGAGCTTAGCAAGAATGATGACCCCTCGGATGGCCATGGCTGCCTCCTTGAAGCACTTCACACCAAGGATGACATGGTCATTGTAGTCCCCATGGCAACAAATACCTTGAACCTGGTCCGCTGGTCAGCCCACGTCTGCTTCTGCACTGGCACTGTCTTCATAATCTCATCCTAGAGGGATGCCCCCAGGAACCAGGGAAAAGTCAGACTCCGTGATGGGAGGGAGAAGAGAGAGATCAACTTCAGGGAGCTGACCAGGCAGCCCAGCTTGGTGACAGGGAGTTACTCCTTGTCCTCAGCCTGGCTCTCAAAAGTGCCATGATAGGTGCCACTGCTGAAGCCCCTGCAAAAGCCACCACGGCCTACCATTCCAGCGCTCTCCTGTTGCACCAGTGTCATCTGCCATTTGGTGTTCTCTTGGAGAAGCTGTTAAAGTATTTTTTTTTTTTTTTGACAGGCAGAGTGGATAGTGAGAGAGAGAGACAGAGAGAAAGGTCTTCCTTTTTGCCATTGGTTCACCCTCCAATGGCCGCCGCGGCCGGCACACCACGCTGATCCGATGGCAGGAGCCAGGTGCTTCTCCTGGTCTCCCATGGGGTGCAGGGCCCAAGCACTTGGAGCATCCTCCACTCTCCCGGGCCACAGCAGAGAGCTGGCCTGGAAAAGGGGCAACTGGGATAGAATCCGGCGCCCCGACCAGGACTAGAACCCGGTGTGCCGGCGCCGCAAGGCGGAGGATTAGCCTGTCGAGCCGCGGCGCCGGCCCCTGTTAAAGTATTTTTAAAATTCCATTTATCTGAGAGAAAGATGGACATATTACTCCCACAGGCTGGTTTACTCCCCAAATGCACACAATAGACCAGGTTGGGCAGGGGCCAAAGGTAGGAGCTGGGAACTCATCCAGGTCTCCTTTGTGGGAACCCAACTACTTGAGCCATCATCACTGTCTCCCAGGGACTGTATTAGCAGGAAGCTGGAGTCAGGAGCCACAACAGGGAATCAAACCCAGGTGCTTCAGTGTGAGATGCTGGTGTCTCATTTGCTAGGCTAAATACCACCTCCCTAAAAGTATTTGACATGGGGCTGGCGCTGTGGCGTAGCAAGTAAAGCTGCCGCCTGCAGTGCCGGCATCCCATGTGGGCGCTGGTTCTAGTCCCAGCTGCTCCACTTCCAATCCAGCCTCTCTGCTATGGGCTGGGAAAGCAGTAGAAGATGGCCCAAGTGCTTGGGCCCCTGCACCAGCTTGGGAGACCCGGAGGAAGTTCCTGGCTCCTGGCTTCAGATCAGCGCAGCTCCGACCATTGCAGCCAACTGAGGAGTGAACCAGCAGATGGAAGACCTCTCTCTCTTTCTGCCTCTCCTTCTCTCTCTGTGTAATTTTGACTTTCAAATAAAATAAATAAATCTTTAAAAAATATTTGACATAAGTATATCTCAAGGGAGACTTTTTGTGAAAAATTGATTAACCTGTGAAAACATTATATGAGCTGTGATTTTGATGTAGAACATATGGACCTCAAACTTTAGTATTTCTCCAACTCACCTGTGCTGCTTGTTAAATAGGCAGAGTCCTCCCCTCCCCCCAGGATTCCAATTCAACTGATTGGCCCTGAAGATTTTGTCTGTCTCCTTTTTTTCCTTAGGGAATTCTTTTGTGCTGAGAAGTTTAAGAACAAGGAGGTGGAAGATTGGTGAAGCCCAGGGGCTTAAGTAGCAGGAGGTAAAAAAGAATCTGATTATTTTCCCTGCTATATATCTGTGTGAATGTTGCTCATAAAATTTATGGCATTATGGATAACTGATATTGATTGCTAGGTTAATAATGTCAGTGGCAAAAGAATCTAAACTATGAAAGTAACAAAACCTCAAATCTTTAAAATGCCCATGGCTAGAATGGGTGTTTAGGGCAACACTTAAGATGCTGTTTGGGGGGCTGGCGCTGTGGCACAGTGGGTTAAAGCACTGGCATCCCATATGGGCACAGGTTCTAGTCCTGGCTGCTCCACTTCCAATCCAGATCTCTGCTTTGGCCTGAGATAGCAGTAGAAGATGGCCCAAGTCCTTGGGCTCTTGCACCCACGTGGGAGACCTGGGGGAAGCTCCTGGTTCCTGGCTTTGGATCGGCACAGCTCCGGCCGTTGCAGCCATCTGGGGAGTGAACAAGCTGATAGAAGACCTCTCTCTTTGTCTCCACCTCTCTCTGTAACTCTTTCAAATAAATAAAATAAATCTTTAAAAAAAAAGATGCTGTTTGGTATCCATGCATCCCGTGGCTGAGTGCCTGGGTTACTGCTTCCTGCTGATGAGCACCCTGGGAGACAACAGGTGATGGCTCAAGTACTTGAATCCCTGCCATCCAGGTTGAATTCCAGGCTCCTGGCTTTGGCCTGATGTAGCTCTGTTGCTAGCATTTTTTTTTTTTTTTTGAGGACTAAACCAGAGCATAGCAGATCTGTCTCTACATTTCAAATAATAATAATAATAAATAAATAAACCCTGAAGGCTGTGTGAAGCAGTGCCAATTACAGTCATTCTTATCACCATATAATACAAACAATTAAGTATACCATCAAATGTATCCAATTAGGCTGTTTGGTTTGATTAGTACAGTAAGTCTCCTCCATCTAAATACTTAGATCTTTATACAATCAGTCTTCCAAGTTATGAAGGTAGCTGTGTGTGTAGTATGTTACCTTCTCAAGCTTAGAACATTACAAACATGGATAGAACACTACGTTTATCTTTATTTATTGAATTTTAAGGCAAGTACTTTTGGGAATAGCAGATCATTCATTTAAAAATTTCTGCCTCTTTTGAGACTTTGGTTCATTTCTGCTCTGTTAGTGAACTGAAGTCCACACTTCAAAACATACTCGCCTTGGCGAAGAACAGAACTCACAGAAAAGGAAGAGCCCAAGCCTCCTCCTTTGAGGCCTCCACCTGCTGGACCACCGCTCATCTCCTGCAGTCTGTGCCTCACAGGCTGCAGGTGTCTGGGCGGGGGCACTCTCAGGGAGGTGCACGTGTGAAGGGCAGGGAAAATGAGGTCTCGGGGGTGAGCTTCTGCTTCCAGATGACCTTACCTGCTGGGGACAACGGGGGACCTCATGAAGTCAGCAGCCTAGAGACTTCAGACTTCCGGTTTATGACTCTGCCATAGCGTCCACTATTTAAAAGGTGAGATTATTGTAACCCAGAATCCCCGAAGGACCCAGTTTTTGTTGTATGCATTTCTCCTCTTCCTCCTCCACCTCTCTTCATCTGCTTCTCCCTCTTCTCTGCCCCCTCTTCCTTCCTCCGCCTCCTCTTCCTTTCTTTCTCCTTCCCCTTCTTTAAGCACATGTGCTATAGGTAAGGAGATGGCATCAGAGAAAGAGGCACATCACCCCCGCCCCCAGGGTTGCCTCTAAAACTGCTCCCATAGCCAGCAACCTGGAATCGCCATCGCAGCAAAGCTGCCGCCCCAGACCAGCGCCACCTGAAATATCCAACATGGCTACATACCGCGTTCTGGCTGTGACCTACAGGTAATCGTAATATATTGGTATCACAGTTATGTGGAGGGAGGCTCCAGGGCATTTGGTGATGCCCCTAAGCTAAAGGGAACATCAACTCTCCGGCTTTACCAGAGATGCAAATCACCTATCTGGGAAAACCTGTTGGAACATAGAAAACTCACTCTGAGGAAATACTGAGTTACAGGTGTGCTTCTTGGATTGTGGTCCATATTGCAATGACAGCCTGTGGCTGTCTTTCCTTCTACTCCGTTGCAAGTGTATGGCAACAGTCACCCTCACTGAGAGGGTCTGCTCTTACAGGTATACTCCTCCAATTACAGCTTTCATTGTAAGCGAGGCTCAGTTCTCACCTGTTCTGTTTGCCTCTTGCTTCTGGAGGTGTGTTCAGCAGGTTCACCTGTATGTTTTTCCTTCTTTTTTTTTTTTTAAACCTACCTGTGATATCCGCCTCCCTTACCACAAAACTGGTACTCCCACTTCTATCAAACACCCGGTGATGCCTTGATCCCTCTGAGCTCTCTGAGAAGCTCTGCCCCCCAGCTGGTGAGTCACAGCTCACTGCGGAGCTTGCTTGCACAGTCTTGTGTGCTTTTGCTTTGCTAATAGATTTGATTTCTCTGCTGACCTCTATTTCGTGGAATTCCTTCAGGTGTTGAAGAACCTACATTCATCCCCCTACAACACATGGCTATTGTCACCTTTAAAAAGTTAGTTATTTGGGGAAGGGGGAACTCGTCTCTGCTGATGTACTCCCCTAAATGTCCCCAAAGACTGGGGTTGGGCCAGGCTGAAGCTGGGAGCCTGGAACTCAGTCCAGGTCTCCCATGTGGGTGGGTGACAGAAGCCCAATCACTTCAGCCATCATTGCTGCCCCCCAAGGTCTGTGTTAGCAGGAAGCTGGAAATGGAAGTGGAGCTGGAACACAACCCCAGCCACTCTGATGTGGGACTAGGGCATGGCAAACAGTGCTTTAACCACTAGCCCAAATGCCCCCCGCTCTGTGAATCTCTTCTTAACAAACTACAGCACAATAGGAGGGTATTTCAAAAAGTCTGAGGAGAATGGACTTGGAAGATATGTTTATTTTGGTGTCAAATATTTTGAAATCTATGTGCATGAGAGGTCTTCAGAAATTCATGAAAATGCATATTATGGACAAAACTGCATGGATTTCAATGTTTTTGCACCAAAATGTATCTTTCATTTGATTTTTAAAAAATTATTTATTTGAAAGTCAGAGAGACACAGAGACAGAGGGAGAGAGATAGGGAGCTTCCATCTGTTAGTTCACTCCCTCAGATGGCCACAACGGTTAGGGCTGAGCCAAGCTGAAGCCAGGAGCTTCATCCAGGTCTCCCACATGGGTGGGAAGAGCCCCAAACACTTGCCCCATCTTCCACTGCTTTTCCCAGGCCATTAGCATGGAGCTGGATTGGAGTGGAACAGCCAGGACACGAACTGATGCCCATGTGGGATGCCGGTGTTGCAGGCGACAGCTTTACCCACCACACCACAGCACTGGCCCCTAAACGTATCTTTTCATTGCATTTTCCATGAACTTTCAGGGTTATCCTTGTATGAAAGAGGGTTAGTAGTACAGGTTTTCATGCGGGTTTTGTTCTCTCCGCAGGGTCTGTGGCTCTGCTGTTTAGTGTCAGCACCCTGGCTTCTGGCCAGAGGCAGCATATTTTCCAAGCCTGCTGCACTTAACACTATTGTCTTTCAGAAAAATTCCCAGTCACTTAGTACTTCCCGAATGTTGAGCGCTTTCAGAGGTTTGTAGCCATGCAATAATGTCTGTTGGTTTACTGTTCCCTCTCTCTGCCTGCTTTTATGTCAATAGCAGTGTTGTGGCTGATCCAATGCTGATGGAATTCAGCCTGGAAGGGCCCTGGTCACATGACCCAGAAAAATTGAATCTTGTTTCCGTAGACTGGCTCTGCTGCTGCTCTATTTACCAGGCTCATCATTTCCTCTTTAGGTTTCCCTGGAGTTTTGCTTCTCACAACACTAAAGAATGAAAAAACCAGGCTCTCAAAGTTTCCCAAAACACAGCTTCTCTTAAGTCAAAGGAAGCAGCGGATTGTATTAGAATTACGTGGACCCTTAGTTTGATTTCGTTCCTCATTGATTCAGTCTGTTCCTTTGTGTTTGCCCACCCATCTGTAATGAGGAGATAATTATACCTGCTTCTTCTCTCCCTTAGGGGGATACTACAGAAATTCATTTAAAAAGCCTATAAAGCTATTTGAGCATGGAGAAGTCAAATTACAAGAATACGGGTTGTCATGATGGTGGGCCCTGCAAAGCTTAAGTACTTCTAGTCATCAATATATGGATGAAGGTGCATTACGGTGTTCAGTTCCCTTCAATCAAAGTTGACTCTACATGCACTCTGAGTTTTTCCTGAAGTGAATAGAGAAAAGACAGGGTTTGGAGAATAACAAAATTAGCCACCAAAAGAGGTTTTCAATAATCCATTTCCTTTTAACTCCCTTGTGTTCAGGTTTGACGCTGAAGGAGATGAGCTAAAAAAAGGACATGAAGGAAGTGGCGAACTGGAACCCCGCTGGGCAGCCTAGAGTATTTTTCTGGCTCACGACTTATCTAGGTCAGAAATGTTTGTTTCTGGAGCAAGTGTTGTGCAGTGGGTTAAGTCACCGCTTAGGAGACCCTCATCCCATGTGGAAGTGCTGTTCAAGTCCCAGCTGCTTCACTGCCAACCCAGCTCCCTGGTAATCCACCTGGGAGGCCCCAGATGATGGCCTTAGTCCTTGGGCCTCTGCTACCCATGTGGGAGACCTGGATGGAGTTCCTGGCTCCTGGCTTCAGCTTGGCTCAGCCACTGCTATTGTGGCCATTTGAGGAGTGAACCAGTGGATGCAAGATCTCTCTCTCTCTCTCTCACTATGCTTTTAAATAAATAAATAAGAAGAGAAATGTTTGTTTCTGCTTCCAAAAGCATTTCTTTGTAAATTTTGCTAATCATTTAGACATTTCATAAAATTTTAATAAAAGATTTATTTTTATTTGAGAGACAGAGCATTCCCATTTGCTGGTTTACGCCTCAAATGCTGCCAAAGACTGGAGCTGGACAAGGCCAAAGCCAGAAACTGGAAGCCAATCCAGGTCTCTGGCTTGGGTAGCAGGAACCTAATTACTTGAGCCATCACTGCTATGTTCCAGGATCTGCATTAACAGGAGTGGAGCCAGAACTTGAACCCAGGCTCTCTGATGTGGAAGTGGGCATCTCAGCCCCTAGGCCAAATGCCTTCCCTCATCTCCTAGCTTTTTAATTATTATGTTTTCCTCAAGATTTGACAAAAATCAAAAGTCAGTTTACGCACTGTGGCTTAGTAGGTTAAGCTTATAACTGAGGTGCTGGCATCCCACTTGGGTGCTGGTTCATGTCCTCGCTGCTCTACTTCTGATCCAGCTCTCTGCTAATGCACCTGGGAAAGCAGCAGAAGATGGCACAAGTGCCTGGGCCCCTGCACCTGCGTGGGAGACTAGGAAGAAACTCTTGCCTCCTGGTTTCGAATGGGCTCTGCTCCAGCTATTGCGGCCATTTGGGGAATGAATTAGTGGATGGAAAGTCTCTCTCTCTCTCTCTCTCTCTGTAACTCTGAGAGACAGAGTTACAGAGAGAGAGAGAGAGACTGAGAGGTCTTCCATCTGCTGGTTCACTCCCCAGATGGCCTCAAAGGCCTGAGCTGTGCTGATTTGAAGCCAGGAGCTTCCTCTGTGTCCCCCACATGGGTGCAGGGGCCCAAGGACTTGGGCCATCTTCTATTGCTATCCCAGGCCATAGCAGAGAGCTGGGTCAGAAGAGGAGCAGCCAGGACTAGAAATAACGTTTATATAGGATGCCGGCGCTTCAGGCCAGTTCTTTAACTCACCGTGCCACAGCACCGGCCCCAAATAAATAATCTTTTTTTTTTAAAAAAAAAGTCAATTTACATACTCCTTATTATGCAGTTGTCAATTATATGGGATAAAGCTGTCACAGATATACAGGATATAACAGTTTCCTACAAAATATTTCACCTATTATTAGATTTTCAGTGTCTTTTTCCTTTTTTTTTTTTTTCCAAAAATGATTTATCTAAAAGGCAGACTGACAGAAAGAGAAAGGGGCAGGGGAGAGAGAGAGAGAGAGAGATACAGAGAGAGAGGCCCCAGGTCCAGCTCCCCCTCACACTTTGATCTGTGTGACTCTGACTCTAGGCTCCGGGTTGTCCCTTAGCTGACCCCAGCTACCCAGTAACCCACCCTGCTCCCTTCTCCCTCTTCTCAGACAAAAGGCAGTTCCTGGAAACAGAGCTTCTCTTTTACTTAAACAGGATGTGACTGTGAGGGATGAGGGCACTTCAGAAGTGTTGGGAAGATTGGATTAAAAGCTAAGTTTGTTTTTGGTGCAAAAAACATTTTGAAATCCAGGCTTACAATGGGTCTTCAAAATGTTCATGGAAATAGGTGCTATAAAAATGCAAGAATTTCCAAATAATCTTTTTGCATCAAAAATAATTCCATTTTGGGGGCTGGTGCTGTGGCATAATGGGTAAAACTGTTGCCTGCAGTGCCAGCAACCCATATAGGCGTCGGCAATGCTGCTTGAATCTTAAATTAAATAGAATAGCTGAACTGCACCAAAGAATTATCAGGCTACCCAGTGGCCTGTGAGTAAACACACAACTTGATTTTTTGATAGGGAACTGGGGAATCGAAGAGTTTTTGAAAACCATCCTTTATATTCTTTTTTTACAAGTAACTTCTGTTGTCCAATAATACAGATTGATGACTGCATTGCACCCTATTTAGGTACAGTGTAAAGAACTGGAGGAGAAGATTGGGACCAGCAGTGTGGTGTAGCAAGGCAAAAGCCACAGCTTACAGTGCCTTCATCCCACATGGGCACCAGTTTGAGTCCCTGCCGTTCCACCTCTAACACTGCTCCCTGCTAATGCGCCTGGGAAAGCAGTAGAATATGGCCCAAGTGCCTAGGCCCCTGCACCCAAGTGGGAGACCCAGAAGAAGCTCCAAGCTCCCGGCCCTAGATCAGCCCAGCTCCGGCTGCTGTTGTCACCTGGGGAGTGAATCAGCAGATGAAAGACCTTCTTCTGTCTGCCTGGGCTGCTCTGTAGCCCCGCACCACAAACAAAACAGTAAATACCTCTAAGAAAAGAACTGGAGGAGAGGATCTTGTAGGCTCGAATCATGAAGAGAAAGTGGAAACACTAATTGCCTGGCTTGAGCAGTTTCTATGATGTATATATGTTCAGATATTGCTATATACCCTATAATACTGTATGAGTAGTATAAAATAATCAAAAATTGCTAAAATTATAAAAATGAGAAGTGTTTGTATATACTAACAATGAACTATATGAAAATGAAATTAGGAAGACATTTCCATGTATTCCAGCATAAAAAATAGTTAGGAGATGTTATCTTCCAGCATTGTTGGTGATTAATGTAATACCCAGCCCAATGATCAACACATCAAGGTGACCTTTCCACTAAAACTCTGACCAGCCTTTACATGATTTACAACTAGATAAATTGATACTCTGGAAATGCTACTGTTGGGAAACTAAACTTAAACTCAGATGGAAGGATTCTAAAACTGGTCTGTTCTTTGAAGTCCTCCATTACTATTGTATTAGAGTCTAAGTCTCCCTTCAAATCACTTTAACTTTCTTTTAAATAGTCAGGTGTCCTGTAGTTAGGTACATATACATTTATTTATTTATTTTAAAAATATTTTTTATTTATTTATTTGACAGGTGGAGTTACAGAGAGAGAGAGAAAGACAGAAAGGTCTTCCTTCCGTTGGTTCACTCCCCAAATGGCCACTGTGGCAGGAGCTGTGCCGATCCGAAGCCAGGAGCCAGGTGCTTCTCCTGGTCTCCCATGCAGGTGCAGGGCCCAAGCACTTGGGCCATCCTGCACTGCCTTCCTGGGCCACAGCAGAGAGCTGGACTGCAAGAGGAGCAACCGGGACTAGAACCTGGTGCCCATATGGGATGCCGATGCCACAGGCGGAAGATTAGCCAAGTGAGCCATGGCGCCGGGCCCCTATACATTTATAATAGTTACATCTTCCTGTTGATCCCTTAATCATTACATAGTGCTCTTCTATGTTTCTTTAAACAGTTTTTGTGTTGAAGTCTATTTTGTCTGATATTAAGATGGTTACACCAGCTCTTTTTTGGTTTCTGTTGGCATCAAATATCTTTTTCCATTGTTTCACTTTCAGTCTGCGTGCATCTTTGTTGGTGAGATATGTTTCTTGTAGGCAGCAAATAGATGGATTTTGTTTTTTAATCCTTTCAGCCAGTCTGTCTTTTAACTGGAGAGTTGAGACTATTTACATTCAACGTGACTACTGATAAGTAACGACTTTGCCCTGCCATTTTTCCAAAAATATTCCTAATTTTTTTACTTTGAATTTCCTTTGATCTTTTACTGGGAGATTTTCTTCCTTTACCTTCTTTCATAGTGATGACCATGTTTCTGTGTGCAACACATCCTTAAGCATCTTTTGTAGGGCTGGACAGGTGGTGACAAATCCTTTCAATTTCTGTTTGTAATGGAAGGTCTTTATTTCACCTTCCTTCATAAACGAAAGCTTTGCAGGGTATGATATTCTGGGTTGACGGTTCTTTTCTCTTAAGACTTGGAATATAGCTTGGCCTTCTCTCCTAGCCTAGAGGGTTTCTGAAGAGAAGTTAGCTGTGAGTCTAATTGGAGATCCTCTGAAAATAATCCTGTGTTTCTCTTGTGTACATTTTAGAATCTTTTCTTTATGTTTCACTGTGGAGAGTTTGATTACAATGTGTCATGGTGAAGATCTTTTCTGGTCATGTCTATTAGGAGTTCTATGTGCTTTCTGTACTTGGATGTCCCTTTCTTTCTCCAAATTAGGGAAGTTTTGTGTTGTTATTTCACTAAAAGGCTTTCTATTCCTTTCTCTCTTTCTATGCCTTCAGGAACTCCTGGAACCCCTATGTCAGGTTGTTTGATAGTGTCCTGTGGATTCCCAACAGTGTTTTATAGTTTTCTAATTTCCTCTTCTTGTTTATTGTCTGACTGTATAATTCCCTGCAATTTGTCTTCTACGTCAGATGTTCTTTCTTCTGCTTCACCAATTCTGTTAAGTTTTTCCACTGCATTTTTTATTTGTTTTATTGAATTCTTCATTTCCAAGATTTCATTTTGCTTTCTCTTTAAGATCTGAATTTCATGGGAGAAATTTGCTTTCATGTCATGTATGGCTTTCATTAGTTCATGCATTTGCTTCTGATTAATTCTAGGTAATCCTATGATCAATATTTTGGATTCCATTTCTTTCATTTCTTCAAACTCTTCATCTTTACAATCTAGTATTGAAGGTTGTATTATTTTGGGGGCATCCTTATCCTTGTTTCTTGAACTGGTGTATTCATTATTTGGCATTTGTGGAGATACTCACTAGTTTCTTCTTCTTTTTTTCCCTCATGGTGGCTTTAAAGTGTCTGATAATAATAAAAGATAGGATTGAAAAGGAGTGAATGCTCCAACATGAGAAGTAGTCCACACAGCAGAATCATAGAATGACAATTGCTTTAAGTAGTACTCTGACCTCAGAATCAGCTCTTAAGGCATTTGGATCTGGCTGAAAATCCCTGAAGAGCATTTCAGATATGGAAAGCCAAGGCACTATGGCAAAAAGTGTCCTACATGAAGGACCTTGGTGACTGGGACCCCAGTGGAAAGAAGTGGTCATCAAAGAAGGAGTTACTGAAGCCAGTGCTGTGGCATAGCAAGTAAGGCTGCTGCCTGCAGTGCTGGCATCCCATGTGTGTGCCAGTTTGAGACCTGCATGCTCCACTTCCAATCCAGCTCTCTGCTATGGCCTGGGAAAGCAGTGGAAGATGGCCCAAGTATTTGGGCCCCTGCACCCGCGTGGGAGACCTGGAGAAAGCTCCAGACTCCTGGCTTTGGATGGGTGGAGCTCGGCTGTTGTGGCCAGTTGGAGACTGAACCAGCAGATGGAAGACCTCTTTCTCTTTCTTTATCTCTCTCTCTCTCTCTCTCTCTCTCTCTGTCTGTCTCTGTTTCTCCTTCTCTCTCTGTGTAACTCTTTCAAATAAATATTAAAAAAAAAAAGGAGTTACTTCTCTCTGAAGGAAGGAGAGAGCTTCCACTTTGCTTTTGACCTTATCTAAATATTGGCGGAGTTCGTGGATTCAAAAGGCTTCCATAGCCTTGGCAGTTCATGTCAAGAGCCGCAGGTGGTCACTGATGTCATACATAAGAGTGGCAATTGTTAACAACAGGAGTCACTGTGCACTAACTTCTCATGCAGGACCTCTGTCCTCAAAGAGTTGTATTATAATTATGTCTAAGTGCTCACAAAAGATGTATCATTCCTGGGTGCTTCTTTAAAGTTAATTAAGTTTCTCTCTCCCACACACACTTCTTGTTCTCTGTACTTGCTGCGCAAAATCCTGGGAGCATGTCTCCTTTCTTTTGGACACTCGAGGGGAGAGTGTGGGACAGAAGAAGTCTCCAGCATGTGGCACCCACATGTGTCAGGTGAAGAGTTGCAGCAGCAGTGGGGGGCAGGCTCTGGGTGCATCCTCGCAAACTGCCTGGGATTGTACGTGCAGGCAACAGAGGCAATGAATGTGGGAGCAGGAGCAGTGTGACCTCTCAGGGCTGTCTCTGATCAGTGAATACTTTTTTTTTTTTTTTTAAGATTTATTTATTGGAAAGGTAGAGCAACAGAGAGAGAAAGAGAGAAGGAGAGATAACCTTCCATGTGCTGGTTGACTCCCCAAATGACTGCAATAGCCAGAGCCAGGAGCCAGGAACTCCATCTGGGTCTCCCTAATGGGTAGCAAGTCCCCAAGCGCTGGGGCCATCCTCCACTGCCTCCCCAGGAACATCAGCAGGAAGCTGTATTGGAAGGAGAACAACATGTACTGGAACTGGCATTTTGAGGTAGGATACCAGCATCATAATATTCCATAATTCTCAATTCCATCTCCCTGGCTTGCTTTGTAGAATTTCTCATTCAACTACAAAGGACATCTCCCACTTTGAAGATGTTCATGTCTTCTTGGTGACACGAGCTGTGGTTTTCTCCTGAACTGTTCTCTGCCTCTGAACTTGGTGACAGGGGTTGGAGACTGGATTTCATTTTCTGGATTATTTTAGTGCAATTAGAATTACGAATCATAGAACTGTGTATAAGCCAAAAAGGACCTTGAGGATCAGAGTCCAGCTTCTTTCATTTTCCAAACAAGAAAACCAAATTCAACAAGGTTAAATGACTTGCCCAAGGTCACATAGCCAGGGCAGCTTCAAGACTTCAGGCCTCCCTGCACCCCATGGGAGACCAGGATAAGCCCCTGGCTCCTGCCATCAGATCAGCGCAGTGCGCCGGCCGCAGCGCACCAACCGTGGCGGCCATTGGAGGGTGAACCAACGGCAAAAGGAAGACCTTTCTCTCTGTGTCTCTCTCACTGTCCACTCTGCCTGTCAAAAAATAAAATAAAATAAAATAAATAAATAAAAAATTTGTCTTTAAAAAAAAAAAAGACTTCAGGCCTCTTAATTTTTGGTCAAGTGCAGCAGAGTACATCATTCTAATGCTGGCTTAAAAAAAAAAAAAAAAGACTACCTGAAATTCTGTACTCTCTTGAGACTCAGCTGAGCTTTTCAGCCAACCTGGTATAAATATCAGGTTTCTGGAGGACGTTTTGATTTCTATCAAAGAAAACCCAGACAGGGAACTCTACTATCTGCTCCCTGGGGTGGACACAGATGAGATGGACAATTGGGAGGCTGGAGGCCCTGAAGAAGGAGGCGGCACATTACAAGCTGTGAGTGGTCATTAATTCTCACTTTCTGATGGCTTCCTGATTCCATGCACAGGAGACAGTGTCTCTTTCCATGGGCTTACCTTCTTCTCTGTGTTTTAAAGTTTTAAAGATTTATTTTATTTGAAAGGCAGAGTACAGAGAGAAGAGGAGAGACAAAGAGATCAGACAGAAAAAGAGATCTTCCATCCACTGGTTCTCTCCCCAAATGCTTGCAAAGGCTGGGCCTGGGCCAGGCCAAAGCCTGGAGGCAGGAACTTTATCTGGATCTCCCATGTGGGTGCAGGGCTCCAAGCACTAGAACCATCTTCCACTGCTTTTCCAGGTGCATTAGCAGGGAGCTGGATCAGAAACAGAGCAGCTGAGCCCTCAGACTCACTCTGTTACGGGATGCGGGTGTTGTCCCAAATGGGTCTTAAATAAAACAGATTATCTTGTTCAAGAAAAAATTCTTCCCCGGAGGGAGTAGTCTCAAACTTTGGAGAAGGTGTAGGATTTTGAGAATGAAAAGTCTTTACATTTTTAAAAGTTAAATAAACAGAAGGGGGACCTGAATGCCACTCTCAAACTTTTTTCCAAACTTCCACAGATTAAATTATTTTCAGAACATCATGGGTTAAGAGCGTTGATGTGTGGTCCTTTGGGAGATTAGCTTTTGCGTGAGCTGGGCCAGTTTCTATTCCTCCAAGGTGGTCTGAATTATTAGCATGCCCACGCTCATACAGAGAAGTTCAGAGGTTCACTTTTTCTGATACCTGTGAAATCTTTTTCAAAAAGCTTTTCTATGATATGGCTATTTCTTTTTCATCTCAGGTCAAATCATGTTCCCTCTGCATATTGCGATGCACATAAGCTAAATAAAAAATAAACCACAATTGAAAGAATGAAAGAAGCTACTTAGGGAAGGTCTTTAAGTAGCTAATGAGTCAGTGTGTATTCATGGAACTTTGATCTGCGCTTGCAGGAACTATTTTGAGCTGAGAACAAAGACAACAAAGAGATAAGCACTGGGGGGAAACTGGAGGGAGGGAGAGGCTATGGAGGAGCCCTGGAATCAGGGAATCTTTCCCAGCTCTCACTGCCAAAGCCAAGCGGAGAGAGGACAGCCGCTGAAAACGAACAGGTGAAAACGTCACGTTCTTCGCTCCCTCTTGCCTTTAAGAACACCTACCATAAATTCTCCATGTAAAAGCTTTTCAAAGAAAACAGGTGCTTGCGATTCAACAGCTGAAGGTCAGCTCTGGCAGCTCCCTGCCCCCACCGTGGCCGAGGGACACCAAAATGCCCTGAACTGGAGCCTGGTGTCTGACACCAAACGGTTTCATTTTAATCCGGTTTATTTTTCCTAAGGACGTTCAAAAGAGCAAACTAACCCACTGCTTTCGAAATGCTGATTGCTCCACTTAGTCTTTGTGTTTTTGAGCCCCTTGATCAATCCATCGATTGGTTCCTCCGGGAATTGTCCCTGCGGGGGGCGGGGCAGGTACCAGGGATGCTGTGTGGAGCGAGTTGTTGAGAGCTGTCAGCCTGAGGAAAGTGGGCTTTCAGGCAGAGCCCAGCTGGGGCCTGGCTCCCAGGAGTTTAGGGAACTACTTCTCTGGTGTCTAGAAATTAAATAAAAAAAGTCAAGGTACAGAACACATGGAGGTTGGCCATCAAAAACCTGCTATGCACACACACGCATATCCATCATAGGTTTCTTTAGGAATGGCCAAGTGCCATTCATGACTCACAAAGGATTTGATGAAGTCAGTGTGTTCTTTTTTTGATGGAAATGTTTCTGTAGGAGACAGGTATTCCTTGTCATTAACTTTCCTATGAAATAAAGTCTCATGCTTGACAAAAAAAAAATAATAATTTAAGTCATTTTTTTTCCCCCCTGAGACCAGTTAATGGAATTTTCCTACTCAGGAGAAAAGACAGTCATTTAAGAGATAAACATTTCCATCTTCTTCTGTTGTTTGACTGTAGCTTATTTTTAGCTGGTTTTAGAGAATTAACTTCGCAGACCACAAGGTTAATGTGTGCAATAACTTTCTTTAGGGGTTTACAGCAGAGTGGGAGAAATGGAATGTAATCCTTTGTACTAATGATAATTCCGTGTTTCATATCAAATGCTCCCCATGTCGACATGGAAAGTCTGAAAAAGAACAGCGGTTGGGTGGGGTGGCATAGCCGGTTAAGCTGCATTTGGGACACCCACGTCCCATTTCAGAGTCCCTGCTATTCTGCTTCTCCTTCCCTGGGAATGCACCTGGGAAGCAGCAGATTGGGACCCAAGGACCTGGGTCCCTGGCTCCCTTGTGGGAGATCTAGATGGAGCTCCTGGCTCCTGGCTTTGGGTTGGCCCAGCCCTGGCTGTTGTGAGCATTTTGGAAAAGAACCAGTGGATGGAAGATCTCTCTCTCTCTCTCTCTCTCTCTCTCTCTCTCTCTCTTCCCCCACCCTGCCACAGTGCCGTTCAAATACTTAAATAAATAAGTAAATAAATTTTTAAAAAAATGTTTGTAAGAGGAAAGTCGATACAATAGAAGATGTAAGAGAAAAAAATCTTTACGGGGCCCCTGAAACATCAATTCTGATAACATTTATCTTTAAAATTTTTATGTATCTTTTCATTGTATCTGAAAAGCACAGAGAGGAAGAGGGGAGAGAGGGAGAGGGAGAGGGAGAGAATCTTCCACCTGATGGTTTACTTCCCAAACGCCCACAACAGCCAGGGCTGGGCCAGGGGCCCTCACCAGTGGCAGGGGCCCACTACTGAAGCTAGCACCTGCTGCCTCCTGGGTGCACGCTGTCAGGAAGCAGGATCGGAAGTGGAGGAGCCAGGACTTGCACCTGCCACTCTCGTTTGGATTGCAGGTTTCTCAAGTAGCATCCCAACTGCTGTGCCAAATGCCTGGCCTAATACTTGTGTTTTAAAAAATATCATTCATTTTGAATAACCAGAAATTTACAGAAAAGGAGTACAATATAAATAACTTTATTTCCAACTACTTGAGAGTAAATACTGGCATGATGTCCAGTTACCCCAAATACTTTAGTGTGTATTTTCTACAAACACAAACATTTTCCTGTACAACAGTATACACATATACAGTATAAACAGTATACAGTATACACATCAAAATCAGGAAATTCTTTTTAAAAGATTTATTTATTCATTTGAAAGGTAGAGTTGTGAGAGAGACCTTTCAACCACTGTTTCATTCCCCAAGTAGCCACAATGGCCAGGGCTGAGCCAAGCCAAAGCCAGCAGTGAGAAACTCCAACCTGGTCTCCCACATGGGTGGCAGGGGTGCTTGGACCCACCTTCTGTTGCTTTTCCATGTGCATTAGCAGGGAGCTGGATCGGAAGTGGAGCAGCTGGGACTTGAACCGGTGCTCATGTGAGATGCCCAGCATTGCAGGCATTGGCTTAATCTGAAACACCACAATGCTGGCCCCAGGAAAATTAAAAGAATAATAATTTATCTATTTGAGAGGCAGAGCAATAGAGACGGGGGGGGGGGAGACATAGAGAGGTATCCATCTGCTATTTCACACCTTATATGGCTGCTGCAACCAGGACTTTGGAACGCCACTTAACCTACTGCACCATAAAGCTGGTGCATGGGGGCCTGTGCTATAGTGCAGCAAGGACCCCAGTGTAAAGAAGTGGTCATCAAAGAAGGAGGTACTGTGGCCAGTGCTGTGGCATAGCAGGTAAGGCCACTGCCTGCAGTGCCGGCTTCCCACGGGGCGCCAGTTTGAGACCCGACTGCTCCACTTCCAATCCAGCTCTCTGCTATGGCCTGGGAAAGCAGTGTAAGATGGCCCAAGTCTTTGGGCCCCTGAACCCATGACAGAGATCTGGAAGAAGCTCCTGGCACCTGGCTTTGGATCAGCTCAGCTCTGGTGGTTGTGGTCATTTGGGGAGTGAACCAGCAAATGGAAGACCTCTACCTCTCTCTGTAACTCTTTCAAATAAATATTTATTATTTATTTGAAATAACATTTAATATTTATTATTTTATTCAAATAAATATTTGAAATAATATTTAATATTTATTAAAATATTAAAATATGTAATTAAAGATATTTAATATTTATTCTTAAGTCAGAGTTACACAGAGAGAAGGAGAGGCAGAGAGGGAGAGAGAGAGAGAGAAAGAGAGAGAGAAGTCTTCCATCTGCTGGTTCACTCCCCAATTGGCTGCAATGGCTAGAGTGGTGCTGACCCAAAGCCAGGAGCCAGGAGCTTCCCCTGGATCTCCCACACAGGGGCAGGAGTCCAAGGACTTGGGCCATCTTCTACTGCTTTCTCAGGCCATAGCAGAGAGCTGAATTGGAAGTGAAGCAGCCAGGACTCGAACCAGCGCTCATATGGGATGCCAACATGGCAGATGGTGGCTTTACCCACTACTCCACAGCGCTGGCCCCAAAATAAATCTTTAAAAAATAAAAAATGCTGATACATGATGACTACCTAACCCTAAGGCGCATTGAAGCTTACTCAGTTGGCCCAATAATGGAATTAGTTTTGTTTTGTTTTTATTTGAGAGGTAGAAAAAGGGAGAAAGAACTCACATCTACTGGTTGTTTCCTCGAATGCCCTCAAGAGCAGGAAGCCAGGAACTCCACCAAGGTCTCTCATGTGGACAGCTGGGACCCAACTACTGAGCCATCACTGCAGCCTCCCAGGGTCTGCATTGGCAGGAAACTGGAATCAGGAGCTGGAGCCAGGAATCAAACCCAGGTACTCCAATGTGGGACATCAGTGTATTAATTGCTAGACCAAATGCCCACCTCCCAATACTTTTTTTTAAGATTTTTTTATTTATTTGAAAGACAGAGTTACACAGAGAGAGGAGAGGCAGAGAGAGAAAGAGAGAGGTCTTCCATCTGCTGGTTCACTCCCCAATTGGCCACAACAGCCAGAGCTATGCCAATCTGAAGCCAGGAGCCAGGAGCCTCCTCCAGGTCTCCCACACAGGTGCAGGGGTCCAAGGACTTGGGCCATCTTCTGCTATCCCAGGCCATAGCAGAGAGTTGGATCGGAAGTGGAGTAGCCAGGTCTTGAACTGACGCCCATATGCGATGCCAGTGCTTCAGGCCAGGGCATTAACTCGCTGCGCCACAGTGCCAACCCCCAATAATGAGTTTTATAGGAAAAGGATCCAGGTCAGGAGCCCACGGACCATTTAGCTGTCATATCTCTTTAGTCTCCTTTCCTCTGGAATGGTCTTAAATCTTTCAGTGACTTGGACATTTTCAAATACTACAATTATTTTGTGAAAAATCTTTTAGTTGGGTTTTTCTGATGGTTCCTCATGATTAGATTAAAGTCATTCCTGGGGTTGGCGCTGTGGCATAGTGGGTAAAGCCACCACCTGCAGTGCCGGCATCCCATATGGGCACCTCTTCAAGTTCCAGCTGCTCCTCTTCCGATCCAGCTCTCTGCTATGGCCTGGGAAAGCAGTAGAAGATGGCCCAAGTCCTTGGGCCCCTGCACCTGCATGGGAGACTAGAGGAAGCTCCTGGCTCCTGACTTCAGATTAGTGCAGCTCCAGCCATTGCAGCCATTTGGGGAGTGAACCAGCAACTGGAAGACCTCTCTCCCTCTCTCTCTGTCTCTACGTCTTGCAATTTACACATAAGTGATCTTCCCCCTCCTTTCTCCCTGGTCCTTGTCACTCTTTATTCCTTCCCTCTTCCCCTTCAGTTCTGTTTCTAGGTAATTCCCGGCTAAAGTCACCAGGTGAGGCAAAGAAATGTAAGCATCTGCCCAAATGGGGTTGAAAGTGAGGTGTTGATCAGACTGTGGAAGTCACAGCTCAACTAGGGGGAGAGAGAGTCCATGGAGGTGGGTGGACACCTATGGCTCTACCTCTCTCTCTAACTCTGTCTTTCAAATAAATAAAATAATCTTTAAAAAAAGTTATTCCTTTCTTCTGACTCCTGTTTGTTCCACTACTGATGTTCACTAAGGCTCTGTAGATGAGGCTTGAGAATGGTTTTTTTTTTTGGGGGGGGGGAGGGGGGTGTTTGGAAAGCATCTGGAAATCTTGCTCCTCGTCACCTTTTCCAAATCTCTTTTGTGAGCATGTATCTTTTTATCTATCTCATGGCTTCCTATTTGAAATAGCTTACCTTGTTTGTGTTGGTGCTCAAATGGCTCCAGATCTGGCCAGCCGGAAGCCCTGTCACGCTGGCCTCCAGGTGCTTCTAACATGTCACCATGGTTCTTTGAGTACATCCTTGCATTCCAGCACCACAGGGCGTTCCAGGCTTATGTTGTTTGTTCCTTGTGCCGGGTGTATTAATTGACAGAGAGAGTGCCTCTGCCAGGCGTTTGGTGCACAGAGCTAGGGCGTGCACCGACTCATCTATGCGCATGTGCATTGCATCTACATTTCCATCTGCCATCATCTCTCTGTCATAATTTCTCTATCAACTACAAGTTTATACCAACACCTCCAATTCAATCTGAAACTATGGATTTATTTTAGTGTCTTTTTTCTTTCTCCATGGTGTGTGTGTGTTTGTGTGTGTGTGTGAGTGAGAGAGAGACAGAGGGAGACTTCCTTGCCTGCTCATGAGTTTACTTACCTGATCAATGCCTACCTAGGTCACCCATCTCCCAGTTTAGCTGCCATTCTCACCCCATTGCAAGTGCCCTCCTCCAAGCCACTTGAAATCTGATATCTCAGACTGGACCCCACCCCAACCCGCTCCCCACTCCACAAAAGCCCTCCTCAACCTCCTCCAACTCTGACAGCTCCAGCTGGGTGTCCACCCCCCTCTCTGGACTCTCTCTCTCCCTGATAGTTGAGCTGTGACTTCTACAGTCTGATCAATACTTTGCTTTCAACTTCACTTGGGTGGATGCTTATATTTCTTCACCTCACCTGGTGACTTTAGCCTGGAATTATCTAGAAAGAGAACTGAAGGGGGCAGGGAATAAAGAGTGACAAGGAGAAGGGAGGGGGAAGTTCATTGATGTGTAAATTGCAAGTAATTGGATTATGGTGGTTCTGTTTGAAAATGATAGGTTTTTTAGTAGGAGGAGAAGCCACTAAGAAACCACTTAAAAGGGAATTTTTTTTTTACATAGAATAAAGTGTATTTTCTTGTTCACTACAAGTAATGCTAACATCTATATCTGTATCATTTATCTAATGTAATGTATTTTCATAGATGACAATAAACTTTCACAAGATTATTTCTCTGATGACTTCGTTCTTATTTGAGATACAGTCATTTGACACAGTCAATAATATTTACTTATTAACTGCATTTTTAAAAAGATTTATTTTATGTTTTTGAAAGTCAGAATTTGAGAGGCAGAGAGAGTGAGGTCTTCCATCCGCTGGTTCACTCCCTAAATGGCTGCAATGGCCAGAGCTGAACCAGGCTAAAGCCAGGAGCCAGAAACTTCATCCAGGTCTCCCAAGTGGGTGACAGGGGCCCAGATACGTGGGCCATCCTGTGCTGCTTTCCTGGGCCATGAGCAGGGAGCTGTATGGGAAGCGGGGCAGCTGGGACACACATGGGATGCTGGCGTTGCAGGTGGTGGTTTAGCCCACTATGCTGCAATTGCTGCGCCCGATAACCACTTTTCAAAGGAACTTGGTGAAATATTCTTGCCTTCATAAATATTAAGTACCAGGGCAGGAGTTGTGGCATTGCAGGTTAAGCTGCACTTGGGTTGCCTGCAGTGCAAATCAGGGTGCCTGCTTCAGAAACCCAAGTCCTGGCTGCTCTGCTTCTGATCCAGCTGCCTGCTAATGTGTCTGAGAAGGCAGAGAATGATGGCCCTGCCACCCACAGGAAGACTCTGATGGAGTTCCTAGCTTTTGGCCTAGGGGTCGTTTAGGGCATGAACCAGTGGATGCTAGCTCACTCACTTGCGCTCTCTCTCTCTCCCTTTCTCTGTATTTGTCATTCTTTCAAATAAATAAGTAAATCTTTAAGAAAAGATTTACTTATTTATTTGAAAGAAAGAGTTACAGAGAGACAGAGAGAGATAGAGAGGTCTTGCATCTGCTGGTTCACTCCCCAAATGGCCACAACAGCCAGAGCTGTGCCAATCCAAAGCCAGGAGCCAAGAGCTTCTTCTGGGTCTCCCATGTGGGTGCAGGGGCCCAAGGACTTGAGCCATCTTCTACTGCTTTTCTAGGCCATAGCTGAGAGCTAGGTTGGAAGTGGAGCAGCCAGGACTCAAACCAGCACCCATATGGGAAGCCGGCACTGCAGGCAGCAGCTTTACCCACTATGCTACAGTGCCAGCCCAAAATAAATACATCTTTAAAAAATGTGAAGAACACTTTCTGTTTTCATCCTGATTTTCTCAGTTACCCAAATTTAGTTTCTTTAGACTATTCAAACTGCTGTCGAATCTACCTGTTACATGGAATTCTTTATCTCCCTCCAAGTCGTAAGGCTATGATGGCTTAAAGCATTTCTGTAAAAAATCTATGTCAGTCATTTCAGCAAATTGCAAGGGGCGTGCCCCTCCTGGAGTGCTGTTAAGTGATAAGCAGGCAGATCCAACAGTCAGCCTGTCAGTTACGGTGAAACCGGGTGTCATCTTCCTGAGGAAACACACACAAACGTGTACTTAGCATGCAGCCCCCTCTGACGTTCACAGGACAAAAACTGGCCCAAGTTGTCAGGAAGACAGTCTCTTAAAGGTTCAACGGTAGTTTTATAACCCAAACTGGAGTGAAGGTAAACATTTTTTTTTTTTTTAATTTGATAGGCACATAAAGGGAAAGAGAGACAGAGACAGCCAGACAAAGAGACCTCCCATCTGCTGGTTCACTCTCCCCTGCAATAGCTAGGGCTGGGCCAGGCCAAAACCAGGGGCCAGAAACTCAATCCAAGTCCGCTATATCAGTGGCAGGGACCTCACTATTGAACCATCTCCTGGCTGCCTG
The DNA here is from genome assembly GCF_033115175.1 of Lepus europaeus. NCBI lineage: Eukaryota > Metazoa > Chordata > Mammalia > Lagomorpha > Leporidae > Lepus > Lepus europaeus. The sequence goes on from NC_084827.1 coordinate 42,943,845, forward strand.
GGTGTCCATTAGCAAGAAACTGGAATCAGGACACAAACCCAGGCTCTTTGATGTGGGATGCAGGCCTCCCAAATGGCATCTTTTTATAAAGATTTATTTATTTATTTGAAAGACAGGGAGTGAGGGAGTGAGGGAGGGGAAGAGAGAGTGAGAGAGAGAGAGAGAGATTGAGAAATAGCTTCCATCTGCTTCCCTAGATGGCTACAACAACCAGCATTGAGCCAGGCCACAGCCAGAAGCCTCATCCGGGTCTCCTACGTGGGTGGCAGGGACCCAAATACTTGGGCCATCTTCTGCCACTTCCCTAGACACATTGATAGGGAGCTGGATCTGAGGTGGAGCAGCCGGGAGACAAACCAGCAGCCATATGAGAGGGGACCATAATACCAGCCCTTCAAGTGGCATCTTAACTGCTATGCCCAATGTCCACCCCGAAAATAAATTTTTAAAAATTAAGCTAGTTTTTAAAATTAAAACTCAGGTTAATATGTACCTAGGCTTTTAAAATAATATTTTACATAATTGTGCTCCTCAGAGGTAATTATTGTTCACAGTTGGGCAGTGTTTGGAATTCCATTTGTAACTGGTAAGAAATACAACTGTATATTATATTTTAACACATCCCTACAAAAGACAGCTGAAGAAAATAGGATGTTGATGGCTTCATTTTCATTTTTAGGACAGAATTCAAACCTATTACAAAATGGTTGTGTACTATCTTTTTCATAACAGAACCTGGAATTGGCGATTTAGGAATCCATAGATTTTCCACCCTGAATGTCTTGTCTTGGCTAAAAAAGCCCACATCTTTTCCCATCTCCTGATATGTGGATCTCTAATGCCACTCCTGGTCTCGTTGTAAGTGGAGCACTAAACAGGTGGAACATTTGTAACAAGGATTGCCTTGATCTCAGATGCCCATCGGTCTCCTTAGGACCATTGTACTGTGCTGTGCACAGCGTACATATACTTTGGTGGATTCTTATACTTGCGTCCTGGATCTTGGAGTGAGGACCCTGCTCTGCACCAAATCAACACAGGCTTGCAGCTCAGTCACTGGGTCACAAACAGAGAAAGACAGAAAACCACCTTTATGTAAACACTGGTAACTGCACCAGTGCTTCTCCTACTTTAACGGCGCATGAATCCCGGGTCACCTTGCAGATTCAGATGCATCATCTTGTGTCGCTTCATTTCATGTCTCTCGCTTGCCTCTTGTGCACAGAGGTAGCAGGGAGCTCTTTGCCCAGGCTCTTCTTTCTTCTTTGGTTCCAGAGTCTCTGCGGTCTGCTCCAAGCTTTCAAAAAAATTCTCACCCTCATTTTGGACTTCTCTCTGGAATGAGGCCTTTAGCTCTGGGGGTTTCCCTTCAGTCCTGTCCCCATCTGGCCCTGTCATGGTGGAGGGGAAGGTAGTGACAAGGGGTGGAAAGATCTCTTTGCCGAGTGGCGGAACCCTGCTATCCAAGATGCCCTTCATGGACAGAGGCATCAGCATGGCCCTGAGAGCTCAGTCAATGAGTTCTTCAGTGCCTCCCATTTCGCTGCATCAGAATCTACATTTAAACATCCTCAGCAGGTGAGAGCAGACAGAGAGCTCTTGCATCTGCTGGCTCACTGCCCAGATGCTTTCAATGGCTAGGGCTGGATCGGGCCAGAGCGTGGGCCAGGAGCTCCATCCAGGTCTTTCACGTGGGTGACAGGGACCCAGTTACTCGAGCTATTACCACAGCCTTCTGGGGTGTGCAGTAACAGGAAGCTGGAATCTGGAGCCAGAGCTGGGGATTGAGCGCAGGGACTCTGATGTGGGACGCAGGCATTTCTTTTTATTTTTTAATTTTTTATTTTTAATTTATTTATTTTTTGGCAGGCAGAGTGGACAGTGAAAGAGAGAGAGAGACAGAGAGAAAGGTCTTCCTTTTGCCGTTGGTTCACCCTCCAATGGCTGCTGCGGCTGGCGCACTGCGCTGATCCGATGGCAGGAGCCAGGTGCTTCTCCTGGTCTCCCATGGGGTGCAGGGCCCAAGCACTTGGGCCATCCTCCACTGCACTCCCGGGCCATAGCAGAGAGCTGGCCTGGAAGAGGGGCAACCGGGATAGAATCCGGCGCCCCAACTGGGACTAGAACCTGGTGTGCCGGCGCCGCAAGGCGACCGGCGGATGCAGGCATTTCAACTGCCAGACTAATTGTCCTGTTTCCAGAATCTTCACTTTAACAAGATCTGCAGGCTCTTTCTGTGCTGCTCACAGCCTGAGAATCCCTGATGTGGGTGCTTTTGTTTAAGCAGCAGAGGATCCCTCTCAGACCGACTTCCATAATACCAAGAACTGATGGACACACAGGACTGCAGAGTCTGCCCAAGAATGAGTTCCAGGTGTGATCGGATCCAGCTGCTCTTAGGTAGTCAGGGTTCTGGAACTAATCCTTTTTGCTTATCTAGGATCCCACGAGGCCACAAGGGCAGGCTGGGGAAGAAAAGGCATTCATTGTAGTAGAAGTAAGAACCATGCGTATCTGGGCCCTCCCATGAAGCCTTCCTCTTTTTTTTTTTTTTTTTTAATTTATTTATTTATTGGAAAAGCAGAGTTACAGAGAGGCAGAGGCAGAAAGAGAGAGAGAGAGGTCTTCCATCCACTGGTTCACTCCCCAAATGGCCGCAACGGCCGGAGTTGGGCCATTCCAAAACCAGGAGCCAGGAGCCACCTCTGGGTCTTCCACATGGGTGCAGGGGCCCAAGAATTTGGGCCATCCTTCACTGCCCTCCCAGACCATAGCAGAGAGCTGGATCAGAAATGGAACAGCCGGGACTCGAACTGACATCCATGTTGGATGCCCACACTGAAGGTGGCAGCCCCAAGCCTTCCCTCTTAAAAATTATTTCATTTATGTTAGTATAAACAGTACAAAAATAGAACAATATGTCCTAATAAGTGTTCAAACAGCAGCCTTTTATGATCAGAATGCTCTTTGGTGTATGACCAAATTTTTGAAACAATTACCCTTTAACATAGACCTTACTTGCAAGTAAATAGATGTCTGACTCAGTATCATTTAAAGAATAAAGAAATCTATTATCTCTAATATCAATGAGGCCAGAGACAGGGCTGACTCCAGGCATCACGTGTCAAGGCGCCTGTTGTCTGTTGGCGTCATCTTCAGTCTGGTAGGTAAAGTCTGGCTTGAAAATGGCTGAAATCCCAGGAATCACATCCAGGCCTCAGAACGCAAAGGCTGAAAGGGTCCTCTCTCCCCAGGTTTCCTTTTCTTAGCAATAGAGAAATCATACCCAGAAATGCCATAGCAGAGTTTTCCCAACAGCCCATTGGTTGGAGTTGGATTTCACACTGTTCCCTGAGATCTCTAGTTGCTTCTGAGAATGTAAGTTCCTTACTTTCTTTCATGACATTGTCCTTTTTATTTGGGTAATCACTGTCCAGGTATATTTACTTGTCTTTTTTGAATCTATATTAGGCTTTGTAACTAAATTCTGGTCAATAAAATATAAGGAGAAATGTGTTGTAGAGCTTCTGGGAAGAATTGTGAAGACAGGCAGCACTGCCCTTCTGTCACTCTTCCATTCTGATTTCTGGGATGCAGATACTATGGCTGGAGCTTCACAGTCACTGTTTGTTTGTTTATTTATTTATTTATTTATTTTAGAAAGGCAGAGTTACAAAGAGGCAGAAGCAGAGAGAGAGAGAGAGAGAGAGAGAGAGAGAGAGAGAAAGAGAGAGAGAGAGGGGTCTTCCATCTGCTGGTTCACTCCTCAGTTGGCTGCAATGGCCGGAGCTGTGCAGATCCGAAGCTAGGAGCCAGGAGCTTCCTCCGGATCTCCCTTGGAGGTGCAGGGGCCCAAGCGTTTGCAGTAGCTTTCCTAGGCTATAGCAGACAGCTGGATCGGAAGTGGAGCAGCCCATATGGGATGCTGGCACTGCAGGTGGCAGCTTTACTCGCTCCGCCACAGCCTAGCCCTTCACAGTCACTTTTGACTATGAGGACAAGGGTGCACTCACAGTGTGCTGGGGCAAGCTGCTGGAGGGCGGCTGGGTCCCTGATGACGTCAGGGATCTGCCCTATGAGCTTTGGACTGCTCATCTCCAGATGGGTAAAGAGTGAAAGCTGGTGTGTTTAATTTACTGTTAATTTTGGTTTTCATTAACTTCTGGCGGAGCCAATTCTACACAATGCATATGCCCGTTCCAAAATCAATCACTAGGAAGGGAAAACTATTACTACCTACCTGGAGAGCCAATGGAATCAGGGCAGCCATAGTGAGCACCATATGAAATACTTGTTTCTTTAAAAATATAAGTATTTTCACCAAAGATAAGTTACTAAGTGTTGTGTTTTTCTTACGAAATCTGAGATAATTATTTTTCCTGGGAAGTGCAGAGCAGCTTTGCTTATTATCACTTGGATCCTAACAGGTTTTTTGGGGGGTAATTCCTACTAAATTCAAGAATACAATTCTTGGCTCTCCTTTGAAAAGACTGCCAGAAATACAAAATTTGATTTCCAGTTGATTTGCTTCTACCCAATTTCTTTTTTTTTTTTTTTAACGATTTTATGTATTTATTTGAGAGACAGAGTTGCAGAGAGAGAGAGAGAGAGAGAGAGAGAGAGAGGTCTTCCATTCGCTTTTTCACTCCTCAAATGGCCGCAACGGCCAGAGCTGTGCCGATCCGAAGCCAGGAGCTGGGAGCTTCTTCCAGGTCTCCCACATAGGTTCAGGGGCCCAAGGACTTGGGTTATCCTCTACTGCTTTCCCAGGCCACAGCAGAGAGCTGGATCGGAAGAGGAGCAGCTGGGACTCATACGGGATTCTGGTGCTGCAGATGGAGATTTAGCCCACTCCACAGGGCTAGCCCGTGCTTCTACCCAATTTCTTTTTCTTTCTTCTTCTTCTTCCTTCTTCTTCTTCTTCTTCTTCTTCTTTTTTTTTTTTTTTTTTGACAGGCAGAGTTAGACAGTGAGAGAGAGAGAGGGAGAGACAGAAAGAAAGGTCTTCCTTCCCGTTGGTTCACTCCCCAGATAGCTGCCACGGCCAGCGTGCTGCACCAATCCGAAGCCAGGAGCCAGGTGCTTCCTCCTGGTCTCCCATGCGGGTGCAGGGCCCAAGCACTTGGGCCATCCTCCACTGCACTCCTGGGCCACAGCAGAGAGCTGGACTGGAAGAGGAGCAACTGGGACAGAACCGGCGCCCCAACTGGGACTAGAACCCAGTGTGCCGGTGCGCAGGCAGAGGATTAGCCTAGTGAGCCGTGGCGCTGGCCTCTACCCAATTTCAATACACTAGTTTATTAGTCAAAATGTCCTTTAGATCCTTAGTGTCCCACTCAATGCAAGCTTCAAATATCATCAGTCCTGCCTTAGAAACTTTATGATTTGACTTTTGATTCCATTTTCACATCTCTGTCAAATAAACTATCTTCTATGTTCAAGCGCTTCACTCAACCACATTTCCAATTCTTTGTTTCTTTCAAATCTAAAAAATCAAGATGAAATGACAAAGGATCTATGCCATTTTGAGAAAACAGTATCCAAGCATTGTCACTTTTTATTCTGGTCCCAGAATTCTGCACCCATCAGGGTGTGGTATTTGAGTAACAGGAGACCTTCAGGCAACAAGGCAACTGAGAGTCCTCCAATTCAGCCCACTGGATTTTATCATACAAACACCTGTGGCAGGAAGTGGCAGCTTGGTGGTTAACAACCTTTACCCCTTTTGGTTCTGACACTGTTTTGAGCAGGGCCTTGATTGTAAGATCCTTTGTTATCCCATTCTATTGTAAACTCTGATTTTAAGGAAGTTGATGGTTTCTTCTTTTTAAAAGATTTAATTATTTCTTTGAAAGTTAGAGTTAGAAAGAGAAAGAGAGAGAAATCTTTTATCCACAGGTTCACTCCCCAAGTGGCCGAAAAGGCTGGGGCTGGGCCAGGCCAAAGCCAGGAGCCAGTAACATCACTTAAGTACTTGGGCCATCATCAGCTGCCTTCCCAGGCACATTAACAGGAAGCTGGATTGGAAGCAGAGCAGCCAGGATTCCTGGCCTGCTGATATGAATGCCGGTACTGCAAAGTGCCAGCTTAACCCCTTGAGCCCCAACATCAGCCCAAAGCAGTTTTTTTTTTTTTTTAAAGATTGATTTATTTATTTGAAAGTCAGAGTTACACAGAGAGAAGCAGAAGCAGAGATGGAGAGAGGTCTTCCATCCACTGGTTTACTCTCAATTGGCTGCAAAGGCAAGAGCTGCGCTGATCCAAAGCCAGGAGCCAGGAACTAGGAGCTTCCTCTGGGTCTTCCCTAAAGCCAGGAGCCAGGAGCTTCCTCCAAGCCTTCCCATGCAGGTGCAAGGGCCCAAAGTCTTGGGCCATCTTCTACTGCTTTCCCAGGCTATAGCAGAGGGCTGGATCAGAAGTGGAGCAGCAGGGATTCAAACTGGCACCCATATGAGATGCTTGCACTGCAGGCAGTGGCTTCACCCACTATACCACCCACTATACCACAGGCCAGCCCTGAAGGCAGTGTTTTTAATACAGAAGACATGAGAGTCTCTAGAGATAACCCATCTGCATTCTGTTAACCCTTCACCAACCTCTTCTAATAGCCTCAGTTGTCATTCACATTGCAACCTCATGATTGTGGCCACAGTTTTCTGCTCTCTTGGTCACTATGTCTCAGCTCAACATTAATCTTTTAACTCAGAAATATTTTGAAGAACATTTTTCTATCATCACTGCTTGGTAAAAGTAGAAATTACCCATAAGAATAAAAACCATAGAAAGTTAATGTCTAAAACTGGCAGGGGAGAATGTTTCCGTGTGATCAAGAAGCTCCTCCCTCGTGGTTTCAGGGGCTTCCCTTTCCACTGCAGGCAAAACTAGCAGCTTCACTTGATTTCTCTTAAATGTGCATGCGAATGACTCAGGGGCAGGATTCTCTTTTCTGTATGTGGCAGGGAGCAGTGGAGTTTCAACTGAAACTACCCCACCCCCTGAGCTGCAGCAGCAGCAGGCCTCCAGGGGAAACCCAGACTTTCTTTTTCATTCATGTAGTTTTCAAACCGAGGCTGGCCGCAGCCTGGAGGCACTGGCTGACACGCACGTTTCTGGGCCTTGCCAAAGTCTAGACTAGAACCAGGAGTCTGACTTAAAATCACGAATGCACCAGGTGATATCAGTGCAGGGAGTTTTCAGATCTTAACTTTGAGAGATATGGGGATAACTAGCCTTCAGTCTGTTGCTGTGTTTACTCTCATCACTAACCAGGGCACTCTGGTGGTCACAGCTCCATCTGTGACAGCGTATGTCAGATGAGGTGGACCAGCAAAGCCACTGGAGGAGTTTAGGGTTGGGAAGGTGTGTGTGTGTGCGTGTGTGTGTGTGCAGTTGGCTTGAAGGACTTGTAGATTTTTCTAGGTGGAATCAGGCCTTCTATGAGCCAGGTCAACCTGGATTTGATTTTCTAGGGGCCAAGGTTGAAAGGGCAGGGAAAGAGAAGCACTCAGCCTGGGGCAGGGAGCCTTTACTCAAGAATTTCTGCATAGACACCTGAGCAGAGCTTAGCTTAGGGAGGGTGGTAACTTGGTATGGACCGGATGGATTGGATCTGGCAATACCAAAGGCATAATGACCAACAGGCCTGCCCATGGTGTGTGTGTGCCTCAGACATGAGGGGGTGGCACCCAACTTTTGTGTATGGAGAGGAGAGGGGGTGAGGAAGCATTCAGCATGACAGGACCTACAGAGAGAGAGGGGAGAGAGATCTTCCAACTGCTGGTTCATTCCCCAGATGGCTGCAATGGTCAAGGCTGGGCCAGGCCCAAGCTTCACCTGAGCCTCCCACCTGAGTGCAGGGCCCCATGCAGGTGGGCCATCTTCCGCTGCTTTTCCTGGGCCCTTAGCCCAGCTGGATTGGAAGTGGAGCAGCCGGGACGCAAACCTGCGCCCATACGGGATGGAGGCGTTGCAGGGGACTGCACTATTTTAAGAAGGAATCCTAGCAATTCAGCTTCCTTAAGGAGCCCAGGGAATTAACAGGCCAAGAGGGCCCTGTTTGTGTTAAACCGATTACCTCCAGTGGCTCAGCAAAGAATCACCCTTTTCTCGAGCTCCAGCTGCTGCTAGTTACAGAAAACATTAACAAGGCAGCCCCTACCCTCCTGCCGAGGGCGGGACGCACAGGCCCAAGATGCCACCTGCCTCTGCCGGAACCTCGACCCTGACCCTTCCTCCTTGGGCGACTCTGTGGCCTCCAGCCAGGTGGCCTGCGAACTTGGCCGCACAGCGGAATCACCCGGGAATTTACAACAATAAAACAAGCTCACCTTCAACAGTTGAGCTTAGAAACCGCCGGCCGCGCCATATCGCCAGCACCCTAAACCAACCCCAAGTCCACCCGAACTCTGAGGGCTCGCTTTCGGCCGTCTGCCCGGAGGAGGCGGTGCTCGGGGGCCTCCGAGGCCCGGACGCCGCAGAAGCGAAAGCAGCGGCGGCCCGGGGAGGCGGGGAGAGGAAGGAGGGGCGGGCGCGGGGCGACGGCGAGGTCGTGGCGCGGGCCCGGAATGTCCGCGGCGAGCGGCCTCGGAGCCGCCCGGAGGCCGCGTCCCGGCGATGGCGCTGCGTCTGGTCGCCGACTTTGACCTCAGGAAGGACGTGCTCCCCTGGCTGCGGGCGCAGCACACGGGGGCCGGCGACGGCGCAGGTGCAGAGGCGCGCGTCTGGGTGCGGGCGGGGCTTGGAGTCAGATTCCCTGAGACCCAGGGGTGGGGGCCCGGGCCCGACCCCGAGCACCCCGGCAGGGCAAAGGGGGTGAGCGTCGCTCTGTGGAGTCCTGGCTGCCGGGTGAAGGACTCAGTGGGCAGAGCTCGGGCCAGGTGGTGCAGAGGGCTGCTCCGCCTCTACCCGCCAGTCTTCCAGCTCCTGGCCGGCTTGTGCCTCCCTCAATGACCCCTAGCAGAAAGCCGGGGGGCACCGGGGTGCTCTGGGCATCACCCCCACCCCGGGCGGGGGAGGGTCGTCGCCCACGTTTAGGCCGCCTCTTAGGTGCCCAGGAAGGCTCTCAGCAGCGGGGGAGGCGCTCTGCCGAGACGAGGGCTTCCCGGAGGTGGTGCGTTTTTGGAGAGGAGATGAGTTGCGGCCGCCAGCCCCATAAATAGGACAGTTACACCATGTGTAGCCCAAACTGTGGCTGTTAGGCCTTGCTGGCACCGATCTACTTGGAAGAAGGGGAACTCTGTGATTTCTCAGCTTTTTCTTCCTTTCTTTTTTAAAGAGCAGTTTGCAGTCAGTGAGACGGGCGTTGGGGATCTACGGAGGGGAGCGCACGGCCAGTCTCAGGCGGCGGCAGGCAGTGAGCCATAATCCGCAGCCGCCCAGCGCCCCGCACCTGTGCCCGCCCGCGGCGGGGAGAGCGCAAGGGAGGCTCGGCTTCCCGCCCAGCTTCTGCAGCGCGCGCGCATTGGACCCGTTCCCAGCAGTTGAGGCTTTTTTTTTTTTTTTTTTTTTTTTTTTTTGCACCTGCTGGCGAGAGAGTGAGAAGTGACAGATTTCGGGTCTTCGCAGCTTTGAGCCTCTTGAAAAGAGGAACGGTGTGGTTCCCCAGTTTCTTCTTTCGGAGTTTGCCGTGGCGTGCTTGGGCATTCTCGGGGCTAAACTGCAGGTTCCACGCAGTCCCACCTGCGCACGGGAGCTGTCTGGCGCGTGTGCTTGCGCCCGCTTCCTCTTCTACTTTTCCTTCAACTCTGGACTGCACCGGAGCTCTTCTGGTGGGGTGCGGCCGATTACCCTCTCTCCAACTCCTGTGCTTTAAACTCTGCTGAGACTTTGCCGTTGCTACCTTCTGTCTCCACACCACCCGAGGGACTTCACAAAATTATCTAGGTTTCTTGGAGTGTTACTTGTTAGTTGCAAATGAGGGGCTGTATATGTTTGTAGTTTACCCCTTGAGTCCGCTGTTGGTACCATCATTAGGAAAGCTTTTTTTTTTTTTTTTTTGGTCCTGGGTGTGGGGAGATAATTTTTAGAACTTTCCTGAATGTCTAAAAGTTTTTTTTTTTTAATACGAAGGCTGTTCCAAATCTATCTATATATTTTTATTTTTTTACCACAAAGGAGTCCTTTTCCTAAACGCCCACCTAATTTTGCTAAATGGCAGATACCTGCAAATGAGAAGGCAGAAGTGTGAAGTGTCAGTCTCACACTTCAGTGCTGGGTGCAACTCTGTTGGATCCTGGCTTCCTTGGATGTTTCACTCATCTGTGAAGAAATTTGAACTTGTGCATTGACATTCCAACTGAATAACTGATAAGCTGGGCCCTCAGGCGGTAAACTTACTGGAAACACTCACTAGCCCTGTGGATAATGGTAATATTTGACCCATTCAGAGCACCTTGGCAAGGTGTTAGTCTGGCTATAGGGAAAGAATTGTTAACTGGTGAGTATCACCAGTGGGTGGTGGCTCCAAAAAGCCACACCAGTTACTTCCTCTCCTCCTGTAGCTTAGTCTACTGGTAGAGGAATCTGGTATACGGTCTCATTTCCAGCACAGCCATTACTACACACATTTGTGCAAATTTTCCTTGCAAAGCCCCGGATTTTCAAATGTAAGTTACGATTAAGCATCATAAGCTCTCCTTTTTGCACCTGAGCTCTCTAAATTTGAAGCCCTGATACATTTGTAGCAGTTATTTGAGAGGTGGAGAGAATGAGCGAGAACGCCCACATCCACTAGCTCACTACAATACCTGCAATGGCTGGGGCTGAGCCTGGCAAAAGCCAGAAGCCAGAACTTAATCCAGGTCTTCTGCAGCGGAGTCAGGGACTCAGTGACCTGAACCATCATTGATCTACTCCCTCGCTTCAACCCAAGGTCTGCAGGAAGCTGGAATCCAGTGCTGAGACCAGAGCTGGGACTCAAACCCAGGCACTCTGATGTGGGAGAAAGATGTCTTAACTGGTGTTAAATGCCCTGAAGCCTTGATGTGTTTACACAAATACTACTGCAGATTTCTCAGTGGTGCTAAGTAATTCTTGTGAAATAGAACACATGCCTGGTAAAATGGTCAGGGATCTGAGATAAATCAGTCATGGGAATTTGGTGCTTAGCGGGAGGGCATTTTAGTCAATGAGATCCAGGAAGAAGGAGACTAGGTTGTGATGTCTCCTTTGGATTCTGGTTGAACTTGGAAGAAGGTGCTGTTGAGGATGCCCACATCCCATTTTGGAGCGCCTGGCTCTGAGTCTGCGCTCTGCTTCTGATTCTAGCCTCCTGCGAATACACACTGGGGGAGGCGGCAGTGATGGCTCCAATGCTTGCTCCCTGTCACCCACATGAGAGGTGCAGACTGAGTTCTTGGCTCCTGGCTTTGGCCTGGCCCAGCCCTAGCTGTTCTAGGCATTTGGGGAGTAAACCAGCAGGTGGAGGATCTCTATCTCTGCCTCTCAAATAAAATGAAAAATAAATATTAAAAAATTAAAGCATTACATTAAATAATTTTTTAAAAGATTTTTTATTTGAAAGAGAGGCAGAGACAGGTCTTCCATGCGATGGTTCACTCCCCAGATGTCCGCAACAGCTGGAGTTGTGCCAATCCGAAGCTAAGAGTCTCTTCCAGGTCTCCCATGCGGGTACAGGGGCCCAAGCACTTGGGCCATCTTCTACTGCTTTCCAAGGCCATAGCACAGAGCTGCATTGGAAGAGGAACAGCCGGGACTAGAACCGACGCCCATATGGGATGCCAGCACCTCAGGCCAGGGCTTTAACCCGCTGTGCCATAGTGCCGGCCCCAAGAATATTTTAGCATGTTAACTCTAATACAGAAAATCAAAACAAAACCACATATGTGCCACCAAGCTTACAATTAGAATATCGATATTTTTGGAGACTTCTTATAAAAAAATTTTTGTAACATATTTTTAGTTCCCAAGAGCTTTTTTTTTTTTTTTTTTTTGAATCTTTCATTTGCTGGTTCATGCCCCAGATGGTTGCAATGGCTATTGCTGTGCCAATGTGAAGCCACTAGCTTCTTTTAGGTCTCCCACGTGGGTGCAGGGGCCCAAGCATTTGGGCCATCTTCCACTGCTTTTCCTAGGCCATAGGTGAAGAGCTGGGTTGGAAGAAGAGCAGCCGGGACAGACTGGTGCCCATATGAGATGCTGGCACCACAGGCAGAGGCTTAGCCCACTACAGCACAGCACCAGCCCCTCTGGCAATCCATTTCCGTTCTAGAGCCCTGTGGGGGCACCTGAAGACCGTCTGCAGTACCCGGCCTGCAGTGTGCTTTTCCCCACATTGGGATCTGCTTTCTTCTTCCTACTCAATGGAGCGGTTCCTCATGGACCGACTGGGTCCTAAGCCATCTTAGACAGCTTCCTAGGAAGCCCACATCTACTTACCCTGTTTCTGGTGGGTGACGCTTGGGGGGCTTCTGGGTGATGCTATCACAGCCGTTGCTTTTCTGAGCACCTCGTGTGTCCTGTCGCACACAGGTGCATACTTCTCTAGGATGCCCAAGAGAGGAGTTGCTGAGCCGTAGGCCCTGCATTTCCTCCCCATCCCCGTCCCCCTCCCCGTACCGGGTTGTCTTCCGCCGTGTTGATGTTGATCGACACTGCCATTGTGGTGTAGACATGTTTCTGATGTTCTGTATCCACACAAGCTCTTGATGGTTCCAGTAAAAAAATTCTTTTTGTCAGATTGGTGGGTCTAAAGTTATTTTATGCTCTGAGGTTGAGAATCTCTACCTATGAGAGGTCTTCAAAAAAGACGCATATTGAGAAAGAACCACGCATAGACCTCCAAACTGTATGCAGCAAACTCAACTTTAGTTATTTTGAGGGACCCTAGTATTTATTGGCTGTTTGAATTTCCCTTTCTATGAAATGTCTGTTCATCCTCTTGTCAATTTTTTGATTTTTTAAAAAAAATTGTTAGGGGTTTCTTCTGTACCCTGGATTTTAGTGCTTTGTTGATCATACGTGCTTCAAGTACTTTTCCCTCAATCTGTTGCTTGTGTTTCAGTTTGTGATGGCACCTTTGATGAATGGGAGTTGTAAATGTGTTCTAACTTGCGAATCTTTTCCTTTATGGTTTGTGTCCTTTTTTTTTTTTTTTTTTTTTTTTTTTTTTTTTTTTAATGTTTTTAAAGAAGTCCTCCCATTCAGAAGTCAGGAGGACATTTTCAGGGTTAAATCCTGAAACTGTTATAGCTTTGCTTTCTACATTGTGTTAATGCACTTGGAAGTTGTTTTGTGAATGTAGGAATCCAATTTTGTTTTTCCATCCTAATAGCTAATTGTTCCCAGTATCACTAACGCTATACAGATTTTCCTAGACTTACGATGGGGTTACATCTCTAAACTCATCATAAATTGAAAATACCATGAAGTTGAAAATGCACTTAACATGACTAACCTATTGAATATCCTAGCTTGACTTGGCCTCATTCTCACTGACAGCAAAGGCACTTACATCACCGTGAGTTCTCCATGTGTAGGCCTCTCCTGTGGAGTTTTTGTTTTGTTCCATTGTCTGAACTTGAGCTTATGACATCTTAATGACTGCTTTATGGTGAATCTTGGTTTCTAGGAGGGCAAGTCCCTGCAGCCTAGTGTTTTTCAGGAAGATCTTGGCTCTTTTGTGCCCTTTGTTCTCCTGTATATATTCCTATACATATATTTTGGAATCCACCTATCAAATGTTGCCAAAAAGTCTATTGGAATTTGGATTTGTTGCATTGACTCTAGATAAGCGTGAGAGGGAAGTGGTATCTTTACAATATTGAGTCTTCCCATCTCTGAACAAAGTAGAGCTTGCTATTTATTTAGATACTTAATTTTTTTTTTAAAAAAAGACTTATTGTTTGAAAGGCAGAGTTACAAAAAGGCAGAGGCATAGTGAGATAAGTCTTCAATCCACTTGTTCACGCCCCAGATGGCCGAAGTGGTCAGAGCTGCACTGATCCGAAGCCAGGAGCTTCCTCCCCAATTGGCTGCAATGGCTGGAGCTGTGCTGATCTGGAGCCAGGAGCTTCTTCCAGGTCTCCCATGTGGGTGCAGGGTCCAAAGGACTCAGGCCATCTTCTACTGGTTTCCCAGGCCATAGCAGAGAGCTGGATCAGAAGAGGATCAGCCGGGACTTGAACTGGTGCCCATTTGAGATGCCAGCACTGCTGGTGGTGGCTTTAGCCACTATGCCACAGCGCCAGCCCCAAGTAAGTTTTTAATATTGACTTTTGTATCCAATGTTTAATGCCTTGTTGGGATGAATCACATCCTCAGGAAACTGAGGTCTGTGGTGTGTCAGCTGTCTATGGTTTAAATGCCATATGAGCTTTCTTGCCTGTATGTTCTTGGTTGTTTTGATTAGTCTTGAGTTTATGATGGGCCCGGCTGATTTATCTTCCATATGTTATAATCCCTCATCTTTTACAGGGAAGTGCTGTATTTTACCAGGTAACTGATTCAGGAGTGATAATTGTCTTTTTGCTGCCTTCTGTCTATCCTCAGACTGATATCGGGGCCAGGAGCCTGCCTTTGTCACTGTGTTTTCACTGTTGATCTATGTATTGAGGGCTAGTTAAAAATTGGAAGGCAGAAGGATGGAGAAAGAGGGAGAGAAAGAGAAGGGGGAGAGAGCGCGATGCTTTTCACTGTTTCACTAACCGAAAGCCTATAACAGCTAAGGATTGGCTCTGCGCAAAGTCAGGAGGTGGGAACTCAATCCAGGTTTCCCACATGGGTGGCAGAAGTCCGATCACCTGAGCCATCACCACTGTCTCTCAGGGTCTGCATTAGCTGGAAGCTGGAGTCGGGAGCTGGAGCCTGTACTCAAACCCAGTTACTCCACTATGGGACGTGGGGCATCCTAACGGCTAGGCCAAATGCCCACTCCCAGGTCAAATTATTGTATAAGGATGTGTGTGACTCCTTCTTCCCCCACCCCACCCAGTATGGTCATCGAAAAGATGAGAACTACTTTGATTTTTGTCTCAAAGTGAAGAGAACTTACACACTTGGCAAATGTCTTTTTGTAAAGTGAAATCAGCTTTGTTAGGCAAAGACATCAAACTGAATAAAAATATCTGAAACACCAGCTTCTATTTTATTTGAATTGTGACTGGTCAATACCTTTCAATCTAGGCACTCCTTTCTTTAATAGACTTGCTTGTGCAAATATCTGTCACAATGTTAGGTTTTTTTTTTTTTTTTTTTCTTTCCTGAGCATTGAGTACACTGAACTGTAAAATCCAACCACATTTCCTCATTTAAAATTGCTAAACTTCCTCCTCTGGACTTTCCAGTGATAAACTACTAGGAGAAGAGTCAGAATGAGTAAGCAAAGTAGTTATTGAATACTTCTTTTAAAAGGGCGAGTCCAAAATATGAGCAATTAATCTGGGGAGGATTAATGCTGGGTTAATAGTGTGTGGTCAGACGTTAGTCTCTGGGTTTCCAACATTGCCAAATTTGTCTATTTCAAATGACCTTGAAATGAAAACCATATACTGAACAGCATTAGTATTAGCTAATGTAACCAAGAAGGTAATATTTTATTTCTTTCAAGTCTGTCTACCATGGTTATGTTATAGGGTGGTTCTAGTTATGCTAGCTAATGAATACTGCTTAAAATGTCATATAGGGGCTGGCGCTGTGGCACAGCAGGATAACGTCCTGGCCTGAAGCGCTGGCATCCCATATGGGTGCTGGTTCGCGACCTGGCTGCTCCACTTCCGATCCAGCACTCTGCTATGGCCTGGGATAGCAGTAGAAGATGGTCCAAGTCTTTGGCTCCTGTACACGCATGGGAGACCCCAAGGAGGCTCAAGGCTCCTGGCTCCTGGCTTTGGATGGATGCAGCTCCGGCCGTTGCGGCCATTTGGGGAGTGACCATCAGGTGGAAGACCTCTCTCTGTCTCTCTTCTCTCTGTGTAACTCTGACTTTCCAATTGTAAAAATCAATCTAAAAAAAGTCATATAAATAGGTCAGTGACCCTCAACCCTGGTCACACATTGTGATCACCTGGGGAATTTAGACACTGGGGTCCAACATCAGCCCAATGGAGTCAGAATATCTTGGTGAGGGTTTGGGTCACCAGTGGTGTTTTAAAAGCTTCCCGATTGTGACAGAGCCAGAGTCGAGAATCATGAGTTTAATGGCATAAGCATGTGTCATTTGCCTTTGTTGAAGGATATTTTTCTCTTTGAATTAGATGCACTTTTGCAAGGAAGTTGAATTTTCTCAGCAAGGTGTTTTTAAGAGTTTCTTATCTTAGCTGAAACCTTTTAAGTGTGCTTTTGCGACAGTCTCTCCCTGCATCCTTGTAATCTTAAAAGAATGATACTTCTCAAAATATTGACACACTGCATTCCAGAAGTTTTGAGTCATGTGCAAGATGAAAGGAGCTTACTGAAAATCTCTGTAGGTGTCTACAAAATCCCTGGTAAAAGAATTTTAAATAATTCTCCATTTCCCCATGGTAAGTCTAATGCAGGACACTTAGCTTGGGAGTTCGTTGACTTTTTCCTAAGTTTTAGCTCATTGTGTGCCACTTTGTCACAGCATGATATTGGCCAACTAGGTGTACCTCATTGGTATGCAGCTGTCTTATAGTACAATGGAATACCTTGCCCATGGCTTGGATGAGATGGAAGTGAGAAGACTGTAAAGTGGGAAGTTCTGTTTAGCCATAAGCCAATTGTTTGGATCCTACTCTCCTAAGATAACAAGTGATTGTTCTTATTTAAAATTTGGGAGGGGGCAGGCAATGTGGCATAACGGGTGAAGCTACTGCTTGGGACACTCACATCACGTATCATGGGGCCTGGGATTTGTTGCACCTGTGCTTCAGCTTCCTCTCTAATGTACACCATGGGAAGGCTGCAGGTGATGTCTGATGTACAGGGGAGACCCTGATGGAGATCCAGGCTCCTGACTGTGTCCAACCCCCAGCTGTTGTGGGTATCTGAGGGAGGAGGGTGTGTGTGTGTGTGTGTGTGTGTGTATGAAGCAGTGGAAGAGCTCTATCTCGGTCATTTTGCCTTTCAAATAAATAGCAATGAATAAAAACATTTATTTGAAAGAGAAAGGAAGAGACAAAAACAGAGACCTCCTGTCTACTAGTTCACTCCCCAAATGGCTACAATAGTTGGGGCTAGGCCAGGTTGAAATCCAAAGCCAGAAACTCAATCCAGGTGTTTCACAAAGGTGACAGATCCAAGTCTTTGAGCTGGCACCTGCTTCCTCCCAGGGTAAGTATCAGCAGGAAGCTGGAATTGGAAGTGAAATTGGGACTCCAGCCCAGGCACTCTGATATGGTTTTTGGGCATCTTGAATGAGGTCTTGGCTGCTGTGCCAAATGCTCACTCACATTTTAATTTCATCTTCCACAAATAAACTGTTTAACCCAGAAGAAGGCAAAGAGTCAAACAGGTGTGTTACATAGAAAACAAATAATAACAGAATAGATACGAAGCCAGTATATCAGTAATTTCATTAAATGCAAGTGGACCATAAATTCCAATTAAAAGATTAAGAATGTCAGACTGGGGAAGAAAACACCAAGTAGCTGCTGCTTTAAGACACATTTTAATTATAAGGACATGGGAAGGTTAGTAATAAAATGGTAGAAAAGTTACACAATGGGAAACCTGACCAAAAGAAAGTTGATGTAACTATACTAACATTAAAGTAGACTTCAAAGAAAAAATGATTTACTTGAGATAAAGGACATTTCATAATAAAGGAATTGATTAGTTCAGCTTCTAGTTAAAACTTCTATGTGCAGGGGTGTGGCACAGCAGGTTAAAGCCCTGGCCTGAAGTGCCAGCATCCCATATGGACACCGCTTCTAGTCCTGGCTGCTCTTCTGATCCAGCTCTCTGCTATTGCCTGGGAAAGCAATAGAAGATGGCCTAAGTACTTCGGCCCCTGTACCTGTGTAGGAGACCTGCAAGAAGCTCCTGGCTCCTGGATTTGGATTGGCGCAACTCCAGCTGTTGCGGCCATTTGGGGACTGAACCAGCGGATGGAAGACCTCTCTCTGCCTCTGCCTCTTTGTAACTCTACCTTTCAAATAAATAAGTAAATCTTTAAAACTTTCGTGTGCAGGGCTTGTGTCGTGGTGCAGTAGGTTAAGCCCTGGGTTGGAACACCTGTATTCCATGTCAGAGTACCAGTTTGAATGTCGGCACCTCTGCTTCCAATCCAGCTAGGAAAGCATCTTAGCAAGAGGCAAGAAGGGAACTTTGATAGTTTTCCTCTACTTGGACTCAGCACTCAGTGCTTTTCCACTCCTTGCTTCTCCCACTCTCCCACTCCCATGGCTACTGGGTCGGTAACACTGCAGGAATCTTTTTTTTTTTTTGGGGGGGGGAGGTTCCCTTGGCAGTGAGAGCCCCACATCTGTGCTGTTTCCCCCTGAACCTTAACCATCAACACTGTTCCCTGTTATAAAACAGGGAAGCTGACACTTTGATTTAGTGCTTGCTTGTAGCATCACAGTACGTGATTAAGGGCTTGACTATTAATTTTTTTTTTTTCAGCTTAAACCTCAGCCTGCTATGGATTTATTGCATTTTATTTTTATTTTTAATTTTTTGACAGTCAAAGTGGACAGTGAGAGAGAGAGAGAGACAGAGAGAAAGGTCTTCCTTTTGCCATTGGTTCACCTTCCAATGGCCGGCGCACCACGCTGACCTGAAGCCAGGAGCCAGGCATTTCTCCTGGTCTCCCATGTGGGTGCAGGGCCCAAGCACTTGGGCCATCCTCCACTGCACTCCCTGGCCACAGCAGAGAGCTGGCCTGGAAGAGGGGCAACCGGGACAGAATCCGGTGCCCCGACCAGGACTAGAACCCGGTATGCCAGTGCCGCAGGCGGAGGATTAGCCTATTGAGCTGCGGCGCCGGCCTATTGCATTTTTTTAAAAACAGCTTCCATTTAATGAATACAAATTTCATAGGTACAGCTTTAGGAATATAGTGGTTCTTCTCCCCTTCAACCCCCTCTCCCATCCCACCTCCCACTCACACTCCCATCCCATTCTTCATTAAGATTCATTTTTAATTAACTTTATACACAGAAGACCAACTCTATACTAAATAGATTTCAACAATTTGTATCCACACATATACACCAAGTATAAAAGACTAGTTTTACTGTTAATTCTCATAGTACAACTCATTAAGGACAGAGGTCCTACATGGGGAGTAAGTACACAGTGACTTCTGTTATTGATTTAACAGTTAACACTCTAATTTATTATGTCAGTGATCACCTGAGGCTCTTGATATGAGCTGCCAAGGCTGCAAGCCTTTTGAGTCCACAAACTGTTAGTATTTAGACAGGGCCATGAACAAAGTGGGAGTCTTTTCTCTTCAGAGAAAAGTACATTCTTCTTTGATGGTCCCTTCTTTCCATTGGAGTCTCACTCATAGAAATCATTCATGTAGAACATTTTTTTGCCACAGGGTCTTGGCTTTCCATGCCTGAAATGCTCTCATGGGCTTTTCAGCCATATTTGAATGCCTTAGGGGCTGATTCTGAGATCAGAGTGCTGTTTAGGGCATTTGTTATTCTATGAGTCTGCTGTGTGGACTGCTTCCCATGTTGGAACATTCTCTCCTTTTTAATTCTATCATTATTACTGGAAACTTGGTCTTATTTACATGAGCCCTCTGACACTTATCAGTATGATCAGTTATACACTTCATATGATCACTTTAAGATGTAAGATGGCTTTAGTACCACCCAGCTTAATGGGATTTGGAGTCCTATGGCAAGTTTTTAGCTTTACCCTTAGGGGTAAGTCCATGGGAACACATACCTAACTGTAGATCTCCATCTCTTACTCTCTCATTCTTATTTTTTAACTGGGATCTATTTTCAATTGAATTTATACACCTATGATTAATTCTATGCTAAGTAAAGAGTTCAACCAATGGTATTAAGTAGTAAAAAATAAAATAATAAACTGTTTCTCAACAGTCAAGCAAGGGCTGTTCAAGCCATTGCTTCTCATATGGGTTTCCTTTTAGTTGCTCTGTTATCACAGATCAGGGGTAACGTGATATTTGGGACTGGCATATTTCACGAAGTGATTTTTTCCCCCAGAATCATCCATTTTGTTGCAAAAAACCGGATTTTGGTAGTATTCCAGAGGGTACATATCCCATAATTTCTTTATCCAGTCTTCCATTGACAGGCATTTAGGTTGATTCATTGTCTTAGCTATTGTGAATTGAGCTGCAATAAACATGGAGGTGCATATAACTATTTTATTTGCTGATTTCATTTCCCTTGGGTAAATTCCAAGGAGTGGGATGGCTGGGTCGTATGGTAGGACTAGATTCAGATTTCTGAGGTATCTCCAAACTGTCTTCCATAGTGGTTTTACCAGTTTGCATTCCAACCAACAGTGGATTAGTATGCCTTTTCCCCCACATCCTCACCAGCATCTGTTGTTTGTTGATTTATGTATGAAAGCCATTCCAATGGGGGTGAGGTGAAACTTCATTGTGATTTTGATTTGCATTTCCCTGAGGGTTAGTGATCCTAAACATTTTTTCATGTGTCTGTTGGCCATTTGTAGTTCTCTTTTGAAAAATGTCTGCTAAAGTCCTTGGCCCATCTCTTAACTGGATTGTTTGGTCGTTGTGGAGTTTCTTGATCTCTTTGTAGATTCTGGTTATTAATCCTTTATCAGTTACATAGTTTGCAATAACTTCTACCATTTTGTTGGCTGCCTCTTCACTTTCCTGATTATTTTGCCCTACAGAAGCTTCTCAATTTGAAGTAAACCCTTTGTTAATTTTGGCTTTGACTGCCCATGCCTCTGGGGTCTTTTCCAAGAACTCTTTGTGCCAATACCTTGCATGGTTTCACCAATGTTCTCTAATAATTTGAAGGTGTCAAGTCATAGATTTAGACTTTAATCCATGTTGAGTGGATTTTTGTGTAAGGTAGGGGTCTTGCTTCGTACTCCTGCATGTGGAAATCTGGTTTTCCCAGCACCATTGGTTGAAGAGACTGTCCTTGCTCCAGAGATTGGTTTTAGCTCCTTGGTCAAATATAAGTTGGTTGTAGATGTTTGGATTGATTTCCGGTGATTGTATTCTGTTCCACTGTTCTGGCCATCTATATGTGTACCAGTGCAAGGCTGTTTTGATTATAACTGGCTTGTAGCATATCTTGAAATCTGATATTGTGCTGCCTCTGGCTTTGTTGTTGTTGTATAAGATTGCTTTAGCTAGTCGAGGTCTCCTGTGCCTCCATATGAATTTCAGCATCATTTTCCCCAGATCTGAGAAAGATGTCTTTGGAATTTTGATTGGTATCGCATTGAATCTGTAAATTGCTTTTGTAAGAATGGACATTTTTATGATATTGATTCTTCCAATCCATGAATATTGAAGATTTTTCTGTTTTCTTGTATCTTCTATTTATTTCTTTAATGTTTTTTAATTCTCATCATAGAAATCTTTTGATATCCTTGGTAAAATGTATTCCAAGGTATTTCATTTCTTTTCTTTTTTGTGTGTGTGTGTAGCTACTGTGGATGGGATTGATATTAGAACTTCTTTCTCAGCCATAGCATTGTCTGGGTATATAAATGTGTTGATTTTTGTGTATTGACTTTATATTCTGCTACTTTACCGAACTCTTCTGAGTTCTAATAGTCTTAGTGGAGTCTTTTGGATCCCTTATATATAGAATAATGTCATCTGCAAATGGGATAGTTTGACTTCATCTTTACCAATTTGAATCCCTTCAATTTCTTTTTCTTGTCTGATAGCTCTGGCTAAAACTTACAGGACTGTATTGAGTAGCAGTAGTGACAGTGGGCATCCTTGTCTGGTTCTGTATCTCAGTGGCAATGCTTCCAACTTTTCCCCATTCAATAAGATGCTGACTATGGGTTTGTCATAAATGGCCTGGATTGTGTTGAGGAATGTTCTTTCTATACTCAATTTGCTTAGAGCTTTCATCATGAAAAGGTATTGTATTTTATCAAATGCTTTCTCTGCATCTATTGAGGTAATCATATGGTCTTTGTTTAACAGCTTGTTAATGTGATGTATCACATTGATTTGCGAATGTTGAACCATCCCTGCATAAATCCCACTTGGTCAGGGTGGATGATCTTTCTGATGTATTGTTGGATTCTATTCACTAAAATTTCATTGAGGATTTTTGTGTCTATGTTCATCAGGAAACTGGTCTATAGTTCTCTTTCTCAGTTGCATCTTTTTCAGGCTTAAGAATTAGGATGATGCTGGCTTCATAGAAAGAATTTGGCAGGATTCCCTCCCTTTCAATTGTTTTGAATAACTTGAAGAATTGGAGTTAATTCTTCTTTAAGTGTCTGGTAGAATTCAGTGAATCTATCTGGTCCTGGGCTTCTCTTTGTTGGGAGGGCCTTTATTACTGATTCAATTTCCATCTCAGTTATGGGTCTGTTTAGGTTTTCTATGTCTTCGTGGCTCAATTTAGGTAGGTTGCATGTGTCCAGGAATCTATCCATTGCTTCTAGGTTTCCCAGTTTGTTGCCTTTGTAGTACAGCCCTTTGTAGTAATTTCTGATGATTTTTTATTTCTGTGGTGTTTGTTACATTTCCTTTTTCATCTTTAATTTTCTTAATCTGGATCTTTTCTCTCCTTTTTTTTGGTTAACTGGGCCAATAGTGTGTCAATTTTTTTTTTTTCAAAAAAACCTACTCTTCATTTTGCTGATCTTTTGTATTGTTTGTTTCTTTTGTTGTTTCAATTTGATTGATTTTGTCTCTACTTTTAATTATTTCTTTGCTCCTACTAGTTTTGCATTTTGTTTGCTATTTTTCTAGATCCTTGAGATGCATTGATAGCTCACTTCTTTGGTGCTTCTCCAATTTTTTGATGTAGGCACCAATTGCTATATACTTTTCCTCTTACCACTGCTTTTGCTGTATCTCATAAGTTTTGATATGTAGTGTTTTCATTTGTTTCTAGACATTTTGTGATTACTCTTGATTTCTTCTATGACCAACTGTTCATTCAGGAACATGTTGTTCAGTCTCCATATATTCTAGAGATTTGAATTGCTGATTTCCAGCTTTGTTGCATTGTGGTTCAAGAAGATGATGATTTTGATTTCTTTGAATTTGCTGAGAGTTGCTTTATGGGCTAGTATGTGGTCAATCCTAGAGAAGGTTCCATGCACTGGTAAGAAGAATGTGTATTTTGCAACAGTAGAATGAAAAGTTCTGTAGGTATCTGTTAGGTCCGATTGGTCTATAATATTGATTAAATCTGCTGTTTCCTTGTTGATCTTCTGTCTGGTTGATCTGTCCATTGCTGAAAGTGGGGTATTGAAGTCCCCCATTATTATTGTATTGGAGTCTAAGTCTCCCTTCAAATCACTTAACCTTTCATTAAATAGTCAGATGCCCTATAATTAGGTGCATATACATTTATGATAGTTATATCTTCCTGTTGAATTGATCCTTTGGTGTTTTTTTTTTTTTTTGACAGGCAGAGTGGATAGTGAGAGAGAGAGACAGAGAGAAAGGTCTTCCTTTTTGCCGTTGGTTCACCCTCCAATGGCCGCTGTGGCTGGCGCAACGCGCCGATCCGAAGTCAGGAGCCAGGTGCTTCTCCTGGTCTCCCATGGGGTGCAGGGCCCAAGCACTTGGGCCATCCTCCACTGCACTCCCGGGCCATAGCAGAGAGCTGGATTGGAAGAGGGGCAACCGGGATAGAATCCGGTGCCCCAACCGGGACTAGAACCCGGTGTGCCGGCGCCGCAAGGTGGAGAATTAGCCTGTTAAGCCACGGTGCCTGCTTGAATTGATCCTTTAATCATTACATAGTGCCCTTTTTTGTCTCTTTTTAACAGTTTTTGTACTGAAGTCTATTTTGTCTGATATTAAATGGCTACATCAGCTCTTTTTTGGTTCTGTTGGCATGAAATATCTTTTTCCATCGTTTCACTTTCAGTCTGTGTGCATCTTTGTTGGTGAGATATGTTTCTTGTAGGCAGCAAATAGATGGTTTTATTTTTTAATCCTTTCAGCCAGTCTGTGTCTTTTAACTTGAGAGTCGAGACTATCTACAACCAATGTGACTATTGATAAGTAACGACTCTGCCCTGCCATTTTCCAAAAATATTCCTAAATTTTTTACTTTGAATTTCCTTTGATCTTTTACTGAAAGACTTTCTTCCTTTACCTTCTTTCGTAGTGATGACCATGTTTCTGTGTGCAACATGTCCTTAAGCATCTTTTGTAGGGCTGGACAAGTGGTGAAAAATCCTTTCAATTTCTGTTTGTAATGGAAGGTCTTTATGTCACCTTCCTTCATAAATGAGAGCTTTGCAGGGTATGATATTCTGGGTTGACGGTTCTTTTCTCTTAAGACTTGGAATATAGCTCAGCATTCTCTCCTAGCCTAGAGGGTTTCTGAAGAGAAGTCAGCTGTGAATCTAATTGGAGATCCTCTGAAAGTAATCCTGTATTTCTCTTGTACACATTTTAGAATCTTTTCTTTATGTTTCACTGTGGAGAGTTTGATTACGATGTGTCATGGTGAAGATCTTTTCTGGTCATGTCTATTAGGAGTTCTATGTGCTTTCTGTACTTGGATGTCCCTTTCTTTCTCCAAATTAGGGAATTTTTGTGTTATTATTTCACTAAAAGGCCTTCTGATCCTTTCTTTCCATGCCTTCAGGAACTCCTGGAACCCTATTATTGGGTTGTTTGATAGTGTCCTGCGGATTCCCAACAGTGTTTTATAGTTTTCTAATTTCCTTTTTGTCTTTGGTTTGACTGTATAATTTCTTGTGCTTTGTTTTCTAAGTCCAATATTCTTTCCTCTGCTTCACCAATTCTGTAGTTAAGTTTTTCCACTGCATTTTGTATTTGTTCTATTGATTTCTTCATTTTATTTTGCTTTCTCTTTAAGATCTGAATTTCATGGGAGAAATTCTTTGTCCTATATGGATTTCAGTAGTTTGAGCATTTACTTCTGATTACTTCATGTAATCTTATTAACTTTTTGAATTCCATTTCTTGCATTTCCTCTATCTCATCATCTTCACAATTGATCATTGATGTGTCATTCTTTTGGGAGCATCATGTTGTTTTCCTTATTCTTGTTTCTTGAATTGTTGCCTTTGTTCAGCATTTGTGGACATACTCACTGGTTTCTTTCTTTTTTTTTTTTTCCCCACTGTGGTGGCTTTTATCATTGTATTATGACTCTATAGATAAGTGGAATGAGTACTTTCAGTGAATCTCTAGAGGCTTGTTGTGGGTGTGGCCAGGGAGCTTGTTTAGTTCTTCAGGGTTAAGGGTGTGCCTATGGTGACACACCTTGCTTTGGCATGGTAAATCTTTTTTAATCAGAAGGGAAATTTATTCTGCTCAGCTGAGCTCATCTCCTCAAAGGAGACCAGTGTCTGAGTGCTAGTCCCAGTGGGTAAGCTATTTGTCAGCTCTGTCCCAAGGACCACACAAAGGATCTGTGCAGTCCACAGCATAAATTCAGATTCCCTAGAAATGTCTCACCTGGTAACCAGGAAGCCCTGAGTGTGTGGAGTCTCCCACTGTGACTGCCCAAAGTCCCAGCCACACCAAGAGTCCTCCCACACACCCTCAGTTTTTTTCCACAGTCCCTGTATAGAAACCTCACACAGTCACAAGCTCTTAGCTTCCTGTTAGTTCTCTCCAGCAGTCAGGAGTCTCCACTCGGCTGGTTGCTGGGCACTGATACGAGCTGGTGCAGCTGCTATGTATATCCAAAATGGCGCCTGCTCTATCGGCTTGTTACAGGATGCAGTTGTAAAATGATCGGGGAGAGAGAAACATGTCCATCCTTTTTTGTTTTTGTTTTTTCCTCCTCTAGTTTGGCAGGTACACTATCCTCCATGGGGCTCCAAGCCAGGTTCCCCTTAGGCTCTTCCTGCTGCCTTATCACCAGTGGCTTGGGCTGTTGTGGTCTGGTCTCACCTCACTTTCCAACACTGGTGTGTAGGCTTTTGGCTTCTGGGTAGGCTCTCGGCTGCTGAAGTCTTAAGTTGTGGGCATCTACACCCTCCATGTAGGTTCACTGTGTTCCCCTAATTTCAGTAGAGTTTCCTCTGCCATTTTCTCCCTAACTCTTCCCTGAGACTATACTCTCTCCACTTCTTAAAAACTGTTTTCTCCTGGACTAGAGCAGTAAGCTTCCTCCCTGCTCCACCGTCTTGGAACCACCTTTTATTGTTTTAAGACACCTAGTGGCTCAGCTGAGTGGCTAACAGGGGTTCATCTATGGGGAACTTACAACAGTGCTGAACTTGTAGGCTTCTAATAATTTTGCCTCAAAACACACAAAGCAAAAATTAAAAGGTACTTGAAATTAATCAAAGTATAACATATACATAACAGTAAACAGACCTCTCTCTGATTCTGCCTCTCTAAGACTCTGTCTTTCAAATAAATAAAATCTTAAAAAGTACATGGTCAAGAGTGTGACTATCAGTATACATAAGGCACATGAATACAACATCACCAACATCTCAGAAGTCTCCCTTGGGAGGCTGCCCAGTCAGTACCCCTTCTCTTCCCTAGAGGTCACTATCATTCTATTATCACAGAATGATAAGAGATTTCTATTATCATAGATTAGCTTTGCCTGGTTTAAACATTATATGATGGAATCAACAGGATGTACCATTTGCACTTTTTTTACAAGTGTTATATTTGCAAGATGTTTTTCAACACCTAAGTATTAAATTATAATTATCTTATTTCAGATGTTTTGGAAAATTATGAGAGCTTACGTGTACTAAACGTTGAAAGAAATGGAAATATTATTTATACCTGTAAGGTATGTCTATATTCTCTTTTTTTATTACTGTGGTAAAATATATGGAACATAAAACCTTCTAACCTAATCATTTTTAGTCTATTTATGTAGAATTTCATGCTATATCTTTCTGAGGGGGTAATGAAAATGATTTGTTGGCATATAACCTTAAACATATGACCTTGTTTCTTGTGGGGGTGGTTGAATAGGTAGGTGACTGAAGTTCAGAATGAAGGGGCATGTCTAACATAGTGCTCAAAATTTTTGAATAAACATTTTCACTTTTCTAGAGGAAAAGTAAAAGGTTTTAAAACCTAACTAACGTGTTACATTTTTATCTTTGCAAAAATACCAAATATAGATGCTCTGTCTAGTCAGCCTTAGATTTGCTAGGAATTTTGAAGCATTGTCACCTAACAGTGTGTTTTCAATGTGAAGTGCTCTAATGACAATTTGGTGTTTTCCAATGACTGGTAGGAATATGAAAGAATAATTCCTATGGCCAGTTTGCTTTGCCAGCATAGTATCCCTGTACTAGTTTTTTTTTTTTTTTTCCCCCCTTTTGGTTAAAGTTCCTAAGTTTTATCCAAGGATAGTGCATTTATAGAATTGTATGATTCAGAAAGTTTCACTTACAAGAATATCATGGGCTTTTTCTAGCTGCTGTCATTACCCTTTATACATATTCTCTTTAAGATACACATGGAGGCATGAGAAGAGTCACTCCTTCCGCTGATCAGCCCTGATGGATAGGGTGTCCTCAGCTCACTGGTCTGTGCACCGTTGGTCTGTTTTACTACTGAAGCCCAAATGGCCAGCTACATCAGGTTCAGTCCCTTTCTGAAGTACCTGGCAAGCTTCCTTTAGAGTGCTTATTGCTAGGACTAGTGGAATTATTGCAGGGTCTATTTAAAAACCGGTGGCACTCTGACTTCCTAAACAATGGCCTTTAATGAGCATCTGGGTAACTATTTATTTTTTCTCTTAGGATTATAAGGGAAATGTCTTCTTTGGATTATATGAGGGCCGGACTGGACAGAACGAGGTAAAAGTCACCATAAATCATAAATGAGTCATTAGTTACAGCTTTTAGTTTTCCTCTTCCTGCCATTTTTTCCTAGCTCTAATTCCAACTTCATTTTCTGAAATTTTATTTTTATTTCTTTGCCTGTCTTCCCCCTTCTACCTTCTCTTGGCCCCATTATCTTAAAACAAAAACAAAAAATGTACAAGGATTCGTGGGCAGAAACATTGGCTGAACTCTTAGTCCTTTGAGATTTAAGTGAAACTTGCTTACCCCAGTTAGCCAAGATTTTGTAGGGGAGTAGGAAGCCCAGGGGCTCCTGCAAAATCTGTGCTCCCGAGTCATCTGCTAGTGTCTGGCTCTGCATTCGGTTTTTGCTCCACATTCACTTACCTTCATTATTCCTCAACAGTCCCTAGATGGAACTCAACTTCCTTTGCCTAATTTCCTCCCAAACTACTCCTATGGCATGGATTAGGCAGGGTTTGCCGAATTCTTGGGACGAATGGGATGGAGTTATTTTCTGAGTATGTAAAAACAATTTAGAATAGAATATTAGAGCCCTTGAATTTAAAATGTCCTTGATCAATAAATTTCAGCTTTCTCACAGGTCATCTTACTCTTCAGACTTCCAATATGTTGCTTGGTAAATTTTTCTCTGCTTTCCCATTCTTTTACCCTTGATCTGTATTCATAGATTAATTCATTCACTCATTCACCAATCCAACAAATAGATGCTGGAGGGCCACTGTGGTGACAGAGACAAACCCTTTCAGAGTTTAGTCTCGGGAAAGAGACAGTACGATCCCAAGTTTTTAGTGGAGTCCTTAGCTTACTTTTTATGTGGTTTCTTTTCTAAGAAAGTGAGTTGAAAGGAAGCATCAGTCTGTCTTCTATCTTGTAGTGGAGGGGACTGAACAAATCTTTGGTAGATAGATGCTGCTCTTCCAAGACTGTGTTTGAAAGTAGGCTCATTTTCCATGCCTATGTGCTTCATCCCTATTGCATTCGGCTTACTGCCTTGTGAGCGGTAGGAATTTGGTGAATGCCTTTCAGTGGATAAATACTGATTGATTTCATCCAGAGAGGCTGTTTTTCAAATTTCTTCTAGTGACAAGGCTCCTCTGGATATACAAGTATGGAAGTTAGTCCAGAAAACAAAGTGGCTAACGGGTAAATTAATGGGTAATTAACTAGCTTTTAAATCAGGCAACTTGGGGCCGGTGTGTGGCCCCATATGGGCTCCAGTTTGAGTCCTGGCTGACTTCCCATCTAGCTCCTCACTACTGCTCCTGAGAAAGCAGCAGAGGATGGCCCAAGTGCTTGGGCCGCTGTACCCTCATGGGAGACCTGGAAAAATCTCTTGGCTTCTGGCTCCCAGCCTTGGCCTTGACCACTGTAGCCATTTGGAAAGTGAATCAGCAGATAGAAGATCTCATTCTCTCTCTCTCTCTCTCTGCCTTTCAAATCTTTTTTTTTTTTTTTTAAGATTCATGTATTTGAGATGTAGAGTTAGAGAAGGAGATACATAGAGAAAGGTCTTCCATCCACTGGTTCACTCCCCAAATGGCTGCAATGGCTGGAGCTGTGCTGATCTGAAGCCAGGAAGCAGGAGATTCTTCTGAGTCTCCCATATGTGTGTAGGGACCCAAGCACTTGGGCCATATTTCATTGCCTTCCCAGACCATTAGCAGAGAGCTGGATTGGAAGAGGAGCAGCCAGGATTCCAATCATTGCCTACATGGGATGCCGGTGCCACAGTGTGAGCCCCAAATAAATCTTTAAAACAACAACAAAAATGGGCAACACTTGATTGTGAACTGTAGTTGCTTAGTCCTTTTCCTGATACTGTAATTGAATACCCAGGACTTGGTGATTTCTAAAGAGCAGAACTTGAGTTTTTATAGTTCTGAATGCTGGGAAGTCCAAAATCCAGGGGCTCACATCTTGCTGCATCATCCCAACTTGGAAGGAAGAAGAACAAGGGAAGTGAGAGCAAGACGGGTGGAATTCACTTCATAACAAACCCCCTCCCAGGATAACTGGCCCACTTGTGTGAAAACAACATCAAAGCATTCATGAGTGCAGAGCCCTCACGACCCAGTCAGCTTTTCTTGGACTCCTACCACCCAACACTGTGGCATTGGGCATTCTGTTTCCAATAGATGAGCTTTGGGGGGAAACATTCAAGTTACTACAGCTGCTAAGCAGCCCCCTCTCCCCACACATACTCATGAATCCTTATAACCCACATGCTTTTTAATCAGCCCTTTAATAGTTTGAGGTCATGAATTTGTATGCCAAGTCTAGTTGGGCTTTCAAATTCTCAACTATGCTTTGCCTTGGAGAGGTACTGCCAAGCGAAAGATGCTGTCTCTTGGCAACAGAGCTTCAGGATGGAATGATGGGGCTCCTCATCCTTTTCTTGAATTTTTTTTTTAAATTTTCAAGCTAGTGCAGTGATGTCCCACATACCCTTCACCCCATTTTCTTCAACTGTTACATCTTGTGTGTATAGAGTTCCTTCTTTAAATCCCTTTACCTTTCCCATTTACCTATCTTAAATTTTTTCCTTGAACTCTGATACCCACAGAAGTAGACGCTGTTACACTTCTTGTCTCAATTGTCAAACATATTAGAAAACATGAGAAGGGAAGTAAATTAGGCTTACCCATTAATTACTTTCCATTTTTCTCACTGTTTTTTTTTTTTTTAAGGTTGATTGATTCCAAAGATAGTATAGGATAGAGATACTGAATG
Source organism: Lepus europaeus (assembly GCF_033115175.1). NCBI lineage: Eukaryota > Metazoa > Chordata > Mammalia > Lagomorpha > Leporidae > Lepus > Lepus europaeus. The sequence goes on from NC_084827.1 coordinate 42,974,451, forward strand.
ATTGATTGATGGATATGACCTGGACTGGGCCGGGTCAGAGCCAGGAACTCCATCTGACTGTCCTATGTGGGTGGAAAGATTCCTCTTTGATCATTTCCTTTCTCTTTCAAGAACTTTTTTTAAGCTATTATCTTGGGGTAGGTATACTGATGAAATAAATTCTCATGGTTTTCCTTTATCTAAGAATGTCTTAATTTTTCTTTTTTCAAGGATAACTTTGCCAATTATAGAATTCAAGATTGACAGTTCCTATGTTTCAGCTCTTGAGAAATGTGCCACTTTTCTTCTGACCTCCATAATTTCTTATGAGTAGTCTTCTGGATTTTAATATTTAAGAATATAGTGATAGAGATTTAGAGGAAGATCTTCCATCCATTGTTTTATGTTCCAAATAACGGTAGCAGCAAGATTTAGACCAAGCTGAAGCCAAGAGCTAGGAACTCCATCCAGGTCTCCCACAATGAGAGTGGGAACCCAGGTACTTTGGCCATCTTCTGCTTTCCCAGGAGCATTAGTGTGGATTGGAAGGAGAGCAACTTGGACTCTTAACTGGCACTGTAATATAGGATGATGACATAAAAGGTGACGACTTAACCCAGTGCACCACAGTGCCAGACCCAAGCTGCTGTCTTTTAAATTGTTTTCCTTCATTTTCCTCTAATTCTCAAAATTTTTGTCCTTAGTTTCCTGAAGTTTGATCTTGACATGTATCAGTATAGATTTGTTTGGGTTTTTCTTGTTTGGGATTCACTTAGTTTTTTTTTTTTTTTTAAATGACATTCATTTATTTGAAAGGCAGGAAGAGATTAAGTTAATCTTAGGAGATGGAACCCCTAGGGCCGGCATTGTGGTGTAGCTGCTTAAGCTGCCACCAGTGAAGCTGGCATCACATATGGGTACCAGTTTGTGTCCTGGCTATTCTATTTCCATCCAGCTCTCTGCTATGGCCTGAGAAAGCAGTAGAAGATGGCCCAAGTGCTCAGGTCCCTGCCACCCACGTGGGAGACCCGGAAGAATCTCCTGGCTTCTGCCTGGCCCTGCCCTGGCTATTGTGGCCATCTGAGGAGTAAAACAGTGAATGATGGTTCTCTCTCTCTCTCTATCTCTTTCAAATAAAGAAATAAGTCTTTTTTTTTTTTTTAAAGATTTGATTTATTTATTTGAAAGAATTACAGAGAGAGAGACAGAGAGGTCTTCCATCTACTCATTCACTCCCCAATTGGTGGCAACAGCTGGAGCTGTGCTGATAAGAAGCCAGGAGCCAGGAGCTTCTTCCGGGTCTCCCACTTGGGTGCAGGGGCCCAAGGACTTGGGCCATCTTCTACTGCTTTCCCAGGCCACAGCAGAGAGCTGGATTGGAAGTGGAATAGCCTGGACTAGAACTGGTGCCTATATGGGATGCTGGCGCTTCAGGCCAGGGCTTTAACCCATTGTGCCACAGCGCCAGCCCCAAGAAATAAGTTTTAAAAAGAGGGGCCAGTGCTATGGCATAGTGGGTTAAGCTGCTGCCTGAAGTGCAGGCATCCCATATAAGTGCTGGTTTCATTCCTGACTGCTCCACTTCTGGTCCAGCTCCCTGCTAATGTACTTGGGAAAGCCGTGGAGGATGGCCCAAGTGCTTGGGCCCCTGCATCCGCATGGGAGACCCAGATGAAGCTCTTGACTTTGGCCTGGCCCAGTCCTAGCCCATTGTGGCCACTTGGAGAGTGAACCAGCAGATGGCAAACCTCTCCCTCTCTGTAACTCTGCCTTTCAAATAAATAAAAAATCTTTCCTTTAAAAGGTTTATTTAGTCTAAAAGTTATCTTTCTTGCTAGGTTTCCCCTTTCCTGTTTCTTTGGCTACGGTGTGTATGTGTGTGTGCTTCTCTCTGCTCCTGTCTGCATTTCTGTTGTATTTGCTTCTTATGCTTTGAGTCTAGGATATATGATGCACAAGGAAAACCCAGAGAACGCACCACTGGAGAGTCTGCCTACCTTAGTCATCTTAGATTTGCTTTATACACATCAAGGCATTTTTAGTTATACTTAGTATAAGGGAGGTATGACATTTGTCTGTTTCACATTGACACACTCTCTCTAAGTTTTGACTGAGTGATTTCTCCTTGCAGTAGCCCAGTTGGAGGAAATCACATATGCATAATAAATTTCAATGCCTGTCCTTCCTCACCCTCTCTCACCCCTTCTCTCCATTCCCGTTCATGTGGGCCTCTCCTGTTTGTGCATACAAGAGTGGTTATGACTTCAGCTAGTTAAATACAAGTGAATACTGGACTTCCTAGGAATTTGGGGCATAGATTCTCCTGTCTCCCAATGGATCTGATGATATGCAAATGTGAGGTTGGAACTGCTGTGGCTTTGGGGGCTAGAACTTGAATCTTCAATATGTGGAGGCCAAAAAAGTGTTGAATCCATAATACTAGAAGAATAGGTGTTTGGAGGTCTGCTGAAGCCTTGTACTCTACGCTACTGAATTCTATGAACCACTGTGAAAGTGCCTTTTTGCATAAGCTATTTGGGCTGATTTAAAAAATTTTTATTTGACACACAGACACATGCACACACACACACACACAGAGGAAAAAAAAAAGAGAGAAAAGAGAGGAAGATATAGATATCTTCAATTTGCTGGTTTATTCCCCAGATGTCTACAACAGCCAGGGCTGGGCCAGACCAAATTCAGGAGACTGCAACTCCTTCTGGGTCTCCCATGTGGGTGGTAGTGACCCATGTATTTGAGCCATCATCTGCTACCTCCCAGGGTGCATTAGCAGGAAGTTGTCTTGGAGCTTGGAGGAGCCAAGACTCAAACTGGTATTCCAGTATGGGATGCAGGCATCCCAAGCTGCAGCTTAACTTGCTGTACCACAATTCTCACCCCAACTTTGAGGTGTTGATTCTACAGAAATACTTGCACAGGTTTGTAAATATGTATGTAAAAGGAATTTCACTGGATCATTGCAATGTCCAAAGATAGGGGAGAAATGAAATTCTTCTTAGCAAGTTCTTTGGAAATCAGTGCAACTGTTAGAGGATTCAGAAGGCTGTAAATGTATGCTGGCACAGAAGGTTCTCCAAAACACTGTTATAAGAGAAAAGGAAACTGTCAGAATAACATTCCATTTAGGTCTTAAAAAAGCTTACAAGACTAGAGTTACGGTACGATGTGTTAAGCCAAAGCCTGGGATGCTGGCGTTCCATATTCTGATGCTGGTTGGAGTCCTGACTGCTCCACTTTTGATCCAGCTCCCTGCTAATGTGCCTGAGAAGATGAAAGTAGATTGTCCAAGTGCTTGAGCCCCTACCACCCACCTGGGAGACCCAGATGGAGTTGGTGGCTCCTGGCTTTGGCCTGGCCCAGCCCTGGTCATTTGTTGCAATTTAGGGAGTGAACCAGCAGATGGAAAATTGATTACTCTCTATCTGACCATCTTTCCAATAAATAAATAGGTAGATAAATAGACATATAAATAGATGTCTTTTAAAAACTTACAAGAAAACTGTGCAGTGTAAATGCATAAATAAATACTGAAAACTCATGAAAGATCTAGAAGGCTCTAGAGAAAAATGATAAACAATATTCGTTTTCAAAGGGAGTTGGGATTGGCTGAGTATAATAGACTTGGACAGTGTTTGCGTCTTTTAATCCCTGAGACTATGCTCATGTGTGGTTTTATAATTGAAAGGATAAAGCATTGAAAATTAAGCATATACAATTGTGATTCTTCTCATTTACCGTTTGACTCTTGCTCTCAGTGAGGGATTCTAAGGAAACCAGGATTTCTCACATGAATCATTATCTTTTTAACTCAAAGTTCACTTTCTCAGTTGTTTCCTGACTTTCCCAACGTTTTCTGCCAACTTCGGACCACAGAATTCTAGTGTGTTCTCAGGGCCTTTATCGTCTGTGTACTAATTGCCTTCTCGATACTTAGGCTGTTAACTGTTTCCTTAGCTGACTCTCTGCTGGGTTTCAGACTGGTTGTCTTTCCTGTATTTTGAGTGTCCCGTCCGAGCTTTTGTCTGATGTTGCACTGGTTGTCTGCAGATCCTCGCTCCGAGCTGCACGTTCTCCTGCATGACCATATGTTTTAATACTCAAGGCAATGGAGTCTTGCAACTCTGGGACATCACAAACAGCAATCAGAAAAGAAAAAGATTAAATAATGATAATAGAATCCTCTGCCCATCCTCTAGCCCCACAGAAGATTCTCTCGTGACAGTGTCTAAGACAAAATGAGTGACATCTTCATCAGTTGTTTTGGTTAAAACTTTACTTGCCTTAATGATGATGATAGCAAACATGTGAGTGCTTATTTTTTGTGGCAGACATTGTACTAAGTGCTTCATGTGGATTATCTCACTTGATCTTCCTAACAACTTCTTGAAATAGATTTTACTCACTGAGGGTGGAAAGGCTAAGTAATTTGTCTCAAATCACACAGCCACTGAGTGGCAGACTTAGGATTTCAGTTTGGGTCTCCTTCGGCTCCAAGGTCTGCGCTCTTCCATACTAGGTTTTGTCGTCTCATGGCTAAGTCTCAGGGCCAAACATGGTCTCCAATAGCCGACTTTTCATTAAACAGTTATCTGGGGTCAGTGTTGTGAGGCAGCAGGTTAAGGCCCTGTTTTGGATGCCAGCATCCCATATCAAGTGCCACTTTGAGTCTTGGCTGCTCTGCTTCTGATCCAACCCCCTATTAATCTACCTGGGAAGGTATCAGATGATGGCTCAAGTGCTTGGACCACTCATGTGGGAGACCCAGATGGAGCTTTGGCCTGGCCCAGCTCTGCTGTTGGAGCCATTTGGGGAGTGAACCATTATGGATGGAAGATCTGTCTCTGTCTCTGTCTGCATCTCTCTCTCTCTCTCTCTCTCTTTCTCTCTCTCTCTTAGCCTATTTAGAAACCTGAAACATCTTAGCATGCAAAAACGTATAGTTTATTGATTGTTTTGTAAATGCTTTGCCACAATCATACTTGGTATGGGGCTTAATGGAAATTTATATTCCTATGACTGATAATTAATTTGAAACCCCAAATTAATACTTTTATCTTTCTAGCATCTGTATACTTTTGAGAAAGACTTGCAAGTTATCAGTGGCTCTGTCAACAGTGAGAGGACTTTGCTTGGTAAGTTGACCTCTTTTGTTGCTACGTGTCAAGAACCGAACTGCATCTTTTGAGAGTTTCAAAGTACTGGATTTTTGCAATATTTGGTTTTTCCATAACAATGATTTTCTGGGAAGGAAATGTTGTTGGGAAATTAGATTTGAATTAAAGAATCAGTAGGGTAACCCTACAAAAAAAGAATCTTTTCTATTCCACCTTAACCTTCCCCTGACAGATTGTTTGGTTTATTTTTGGGATAAATGATAACCTTTAACACATCACATGGAATAACTGCTCATGGATTTTTGTTTTCTTCTGTTAGCTGCAAGTTTCGTTCAGTCTACTAAAGAAGGAAGAAGGAATGAGCTTCAACCAGGTAATGAAGTTAGACTCTTTAGTGCCTATTGCTTGATGAAAATGTATTGCACTACTCACTTGAATTTCAAGTAGCTTTAGAAATAACCTTGGCATGTTTCAGAATGAAAAAACAAAGGTCAAGGCAAGCATGAACAAGTCTTTCAAAAATTTCTTCCCAAGTAATCGAGGAAGTACAGAAAATAACAACAAAGAAAAGCAGAAGTATTTGGGTTATAATTAGTACTGGAAGACTAAGCAAGTGCTGAGAATAATTTTTTTTTTCAGGCCAGGAGCTGGCAATAAGTTTGGGAAAGTCAAGGACACCATTTTTTCTTATAGCTGCTTAAATATTGATTAATATTTAATAAATTGTGCATAGTCCACCAATACTAAATAAAAAGCAATTCTACTGACTTGCCAAGGCATGGTTTCAGTTGTAGCTAGGTGACTCTCTCCTGCCTTTCCCCCTTTTCAGTAAATCAGTATTCAGTCTCATCCACTTGTCCAGCACTCAGCAGTGGTAAGCGCTTGCTCTGGGTCAGGTGCTGGGCATGTGTTAGGGATGCTGTGGGACTCAAGAGAGGCGTGGCCATCACCCTCACTGAGCTCCAACACTGGTCCCAGATTCCGATCACAAATGCGTACAGTGGACAGATGCATACAAAGGGAAAGAAGTGAAGTGTAAGAAACCCTGAGTGACCCACAAAGGGTTTTTGTTCTTTCTTCTTTGAACGTGCAAACCAAGACATACTTATCTTTAACGAAGGAGAGTTCAAGGGGCTAGCTGTGGGGTGAGGGTGCCCCAGGGAGGACTTCAGTGGGACAGCCACAGCTCAGCTCTAACTTTTTGTTGTCAAATGGGCCAGTGAGCTCAGTGGGGCCAGCTTCTCAGTTTATCAAGAGAAGTCTGGACTTTCTTGTAAAAAAAAAAAATAATAATAATAATCTGTAAGTGTTAGCACAAGCGTTTTAAAAAAATCCTGCATAGGCAATGATAATTGCCTGTGGGCTAGGGCCAGCCTGTGACTACATTCGCAACCTCAGGTCTCGTGGCTCTCCTATCAGCCTCTTGCTATTCTGTTCCTGGTGCTTTCCACCTGCTCTGTTTATTCGGCACTTAAATTCCTCCTTTTGTTTGCACAGTTTCCACTCAGATATGTTCTCCTGGGGTTGCATGTGATGGAAAAACCCTTTGTACACATTCTGCACGTGAGGCTTGCGAGGCTGACTTGAGTGTCTTGTGATGCCTGTTTCCTAATAGAACTGGCTTAGAGGGGCAAGGGACCCAGTGCCGAGTCTCGATGAGGCCTTTTTGGTGGGGCCTTTGCCAAAGTTTATGGGAGGTGTTGGGGTGGGGTAAGAGGCTTTCCCTGACATCTCCTCCTTTATGTTATTCATACTTGCCTTCCTCCGCCTTGAGATCCAGAGAACCACGATGGCCCCTTCCCTCTTAGCACCCTCTGCTGCTCTTAGAAGCAGGTGCATTGCTGACTTCAGAGGAGAGAACTGGACTAGCTGGAGTGACATTGATGGTGTCCTGTCTCCTAAAACAAGGGTACAGTCAAAACCAGGAGATGGCCCTAATCTCCTGGGCTGAGCCAATGAACCTGTTTACCCAAGAAGAGAAAGGCCTAGCCCCTCTTATTCTTTGAGATGGCAAGGCCGGGTGTCCGCATGGGAACTTGGATCTCTTCTTTGTGCTTCCTAGTCCTTGCCTGTCTGATTCCTTTTAGAAACTCTTCATTGTGTTGGGGAATCCAGTAGTAACTATCATCTCTCATGGTGTTTACTGTCTATGCCTGATTGTCACATAGAAAAGTAGTAATTCCTGATGACGTATGTTAGAAAATGCACTTTGAGACTGACTGCACTGTCACTTGTATTTGATAATAAGTTATGTTCACGCATGCTTGCTCTGTCTTGGCAGTTGACATCTGTATTGAGATGATCTGCTTGCATCTTTGAAAACATACATAGTTACTGTATTAGATACCTTGGTGCTTTGCACCTTAGCACACCTTTCGTGTCAGCTGCTGTGGGGAGACCCAGCTCCGCTCAGGTATAATTGACACGGCCTCACCTTTGCTGCTCCACCTGCTTCTTGCTTTTTTGTCCAGAGCTTTTGTGAAAATGTTTATTACCTACAGTGGTGCTCAACAGGGTAACCTGCAAACAATGGGGGCGGGACAAGGAGCTGAAGGATGAGTGCCTCCCTCTTGTCCCCCATGATGCAAAAAGCACTCTAACAACTTCAGATCCAAGGGGTGCGTGTGTGTGTTTGAGATTTTATTTCTTTGAAAGGTAGAGTTACAGAGAGAGAGAGGGAGAGACAGAAAGGTCTTCCATCCACTGGTTGACTCCTCAAATGGTCGCAACGGCTGGAGCTGGGCCAATGCCAAGCCAGTGGCTTCTTCCAGGTCACCCCTGAAAGTGCAGGGGCCCAAGGAATTGGACCATCTTCCATCACTTTCGCAGGCCATAGCAGAGAGCTGGATAGGAAGTGGAGCAGCTGGGACTCGAACCAACGCCCACATGGGATGCTGGCACTGCAGGTGGTAGCCTCGCCTGCAATGCCACAGCGCTGGCCTCTGAGGCAAGGATTTGAGCGCAATTGGTGTATTTGGGGGATGATCCTGGGAAACCTCACGAGGGGCGTGTTTAATCAGAGCTCTGATAGAGGGGAAAGGGAAGGCACATTTCCAGCCACACGGACAGCTGGCACCAAGAGCCCTGAGGCTGGACTGGACTTGGTAGACTCACAGTTCAAGGACAGCAGGGAGGTCAGGGAGGCTGGAGTGGAATGAACAAAGGGCAGAATGGAAGGCACTGAAGTCAGTGGGAAAAGGGGGTGAGAGGCGGGTGGATCATGTAGACCCTAGGAGGCCATTGTGAAGTGGAGGCCTTTGTGCCCAGTAAAGTGGGGAGCAGGGTGGGTTTTGAGCAGGGGAGTGGCCGGACTTTGGATAAGGAGCACTGTAGCTGCTGTGTGGAAAATGGACTGCAGGAGGGCAGGAAGAAAGCCGGGAAGCTGCTCGGACTGCTCCCAGTGCCTTGCACGGCGGGGTTGGAGCAAGGCTGGGCTGTGTTTAGAAAACAGACTTGGCAAAATTGCCTGTGGATTTGACAGGATATGGGAAAAAGAGACAAGGATGACTCACTCTGAGGGTTTTTGGCTAGAACAGGTGTGTGAGTGTGTGCACTGTTGGAGGCTATAGGAAAGATGACTTGGGTTTTGTCCCGTGCTAAGTTCGCTGTGAGGTAGGAAATTGGATGTGAGTCCCAAGTTCAGGTGAGAGACTGGAGCTTCAGATACACAACTGGGAGTGGTCAGTGTTTGGACGGTGTGCTCACGGTCAGAGTCCCATGTAGATTTCAGAACCTGTGTTCAGAACCAATACAGTGTTCAGCACCAGTGCTTCTCGCCTTGGCTGGGCCTATGGTGAGTCAACGTTTCATCTAGAAAATGGCCAGGCCCAAGTTGGCCACTGTTCTACACAGAAGATTCCTATTGGGCAGCGGTTGGGGCAACCTCGTGTGTCAGGGTCCCTTTGCTGCTGACACTCTTTGGAACCCCTGGGTGCCACTATAGGCAGAAGAGTGCCCCCGGGTGCTCCGGAAAGCTGAGGTTCAGGTCAAAGGCTCTACTAACCAGAGCTCCTGCAGAACCACACCCTACAAGACTCTTGTGAACTTGTCACCATGTCGCACCCTGTACCCTCACCTACGTCAGACCAGGCTCCTCTGTCTCCCCTCCCCAGTCATACCTGGCCCTGTGCTCCGGTCCCTCAGCCTCTGCTCCCAGTGTCCTCCAGCCCCTGCCCGCCTTGTCTTCCCCTTCAGTGACAGCTTCCTCAGGCTCCGCCCACACCTAACCTCTCAATTCTTAATTTAAGTTCATGGTGGAACCTTGAGATTTTACGACTGAAATAATTGTAGACGTCATCTTGTTCTATGGTATTTTATTTAATAACGAGAGATTGAGGCTTGGGAAAGTTTGGTGATATTCTGTAAGGCTTCTGTTGGGATAGTGGTAGAACTAAAACTAGAACCATGTCTCTGGAATCCTGTTCCGGAGTGTGTCCTGTTACACTGTGAAAGCACTTGATCCTGTTAGCGAGAGGAATTCCTGTTTGCAAAGCTTTACTCTTATCCTTGTGCTAGTTATAGTAGTTAAAAGTCTGAGATGCTCTAAAGAAAGGAAAAATGAGTGCAGGAAGATTGTTTCTGTCCTTAAAGCTTCTCCAATTTTACTTTCTAAAAAAAAGTCTTATTTACTTGATAGGCAGGGAAAGCGAGAGCGAGCAAAAGCGAGAGTGGTACCTCTCATTCTTGCTTCACTACCCCCAAAGGCCCACAACAGCTGGGGCTACACTAGGGCAGAAGCCAGGAGCCAGAAACTCAACCCAGTCTGTCTCCCAGTGGGTGGCCGTAACCCAACTACCTGAGCCATTCCTTGCAGCCTCCTGGGTCTCCATTAGCAGGACACTGGAGCTAGGTATCTAAGCCAGGCACTCCAATATGGAATGTGGGCCTCTGAAGAGGTGTCTTAACTACTAGGCTGAACTTCCTCCCCACCTCCCATTTCAAAGGTAAGAGAGTTAGCTGTTAGCTGATCATCTCACAAATTCATGTAGAAAAGTCCAAGTACCAGAGGTATTAAAAAATGTCATGGAAAAATGGAATGATGTACATTGTCCGTGAATTTTTTCAAGGCTTCTTGTGTGTAAGGTGGCTTATTCTTCCAATGAGGAGGTTGCCTTCGTTCCCCTAAATGTTTATATATTACAACTGGAAGAAAACTTTCCAGACCTGAGGGAAAATAATCAAATGTCGGATTGTACTATTTAATACCTCTATGTTAATTTTTATAAGATGTATTTATTTTGAAACTCTGAATTACAGAGGAAGAGACAGAGATCTTCCATTCATTGGTTCACTTCCCAGATGGCTGCAACAGGGCGCAGGGTTGGGCCAGGCCGAAGCTGGGAGCCAAGAGCTGCTTCTAGGTCTCCCACGTGGGTGGCAGGGGCACGAGTATTTGGGCTGTCTTCCATTACTTTTCCCAGGCACATTAGCAGGGAACTGGTTGGGAAGGGGAGCAGCTGGGACTCGAACCTACAACATAAAGGTTTCTGGCATCTGGCGCTTTACCTGCTAAGTCACAAAGCTGGCCCTGTCATATGCTAATTTAGTCACACACACTTAAAATGGCCATAAGGAAATTTGCTCCCCCGCCCCTCCGTTCTCACCTTTTACAGAACATTTGTCTTTGACACCAGTGTCAGACTTACTCCTGGAGTCATCAGAGTTTCCCAAATCGCCTCACCTTGCCCTCTAACCCCAGTTATTGGGAATGCAGCCCTTTTGGGTTGACTGCGGTCCTGGCTCTAGGGTGTTCGTCCTAAGCCACAGGATTCACTTAGCAGTCATTTGGTTCTCATTTGTCCTGTAGTTGCAGGTTTGTCACTCATTGACTTACTTGCCTTCTCAAGTCATCTTTTAAAGGCATGTTTACAGAAATATCGGTCCTTGACATTGTTAGTCTGCCTCCTAGAAATTGTTTTACATTTTTTAGAAAATGTTTTTGTTTGAGAGGTAGAGTTAGAGAGGGAGAGACAGAGAAATGTCTTCCATCTTCTGGTTCACTCACCAAATGGCCGCAGTGTCCAGAGCTGGGCCAGTTTGAAGCCAGGGGCTTCTTCCCGTCTCCCACGTGGGTGCAGGGGCCCAGGGACTTGGGCCATCTACTGTTGCTTTCCCAGGCCTTAGCAGAGAGCTGGATCAGAAGAGGAGCAGCTGGGACATGACCCAGCGTACATATGGGATGCTGGTGCCACAGGCAGAGGCTTAACCTATCACGCCACAGAGCCAGCCCTTTACATATTTAAAAAGACTTATTTCTTTGAAAGAGTAGTGACAGCGAAGGAGAGACAGATTTTTCAAATGCTGGTTCATTCCCCAAATGCCCAAAACATCTGGGGCAAGGCTAGGCTAAAGCCAGGGGCCAACAACTCATTCTGAGTCTCCCACATTGGTGGCAGGAACCCAGGTACTTGGGCCATCATCTGCTGCTCTCCAGGCACATTAACAGGAAGCTGGATTTGAAGCATGGGGACGTTGGGATATGAATCGGGCACCCCCGCATGTGTGGGCATCCCCAAGTGCTGTTTTAACCTGCTTTTAACCTTACAACTCCTGCCACCATTTTATATCCTTTACCTTAAAAAAAATTTTTTTTTTTTTTTCAAAATAAAGGAGTGTTGTCAGGTTGCTTTCTTGAATCACGGCCATTTTCAATATTTAATTCCAGGTTGCTGTGCTACTCCCAATTTATATGTCAAGGTAAAGACAGCAAGAGAATCCCTGATCTTAGAATCTTAATAAGCCGGCGCTGCGGCTCACTAGGCTAATCCTCCACCTTGCGGCACCGGCACACCGGGTTCTAGTCCCTGTCAGGGTGCCAGATTCTGTCCCGGTTGCCCCTCTTCCAGGCCAGCTCTCTGCTGTGGCCCGGGAGTGCAGTGGAGAATGACCCAAGTGCTTGGGCCCTGCACCCCATGGGAGACCAGGAGAAGCACCTGGCTCCTGCCTTCGGATCAGCGCGGTGCGCCAGCCGCGGCAGCCATTGGAGGATGAACCAACGGCAAAAGGAAGACCTTTCTCTCTGTTTCTCTCTCTCCCTGTCCACTCTGCCTGTCAAAAAAAAAAAAAAAAATCTTAATAAGAACTCAGACATAAGGCAGCTGATTTTTTTTAAATTTATTTTTGGGCTTTAATATTGGAGCAGGGGAACCTCTGGCTGAAATCTGGGTGTCTGTCGTAATCCCATTCTAGCTCATGTCCACAGAGTCCTTCCTCACGGCTCTCTTCTGTAGCACCTGCTCAGATGTGACACTGAGGAAACTGGTGGCTCATTGTCAGTGCCGCTGTCTACCATGCCTATCTGACTGAGAGGCCCTGGCGGCCACTGTGTGTTCATGCAGAGGAAGCGGCTTTATGTTTGTGTGCCCAGTTGTGCCCTGGTGCTGCTGGGTTGCAGTGGCACTGAACTACGTTGTGTGGACTTTGAAGCCATGAGAGTCCGTGAAGCTGTTATCAGTGGCTGAGTAATGGGTAGGAACTTGTTTCTCACTCTGTACGCACTGACTTCTGCCCTGCGATGTTTCTTGGATCTATTTTGCATTTGAAGAAGTATCAAAGGAAACTTGAAGAAAATTGGGGTGGGCATTTGGCCTAGCTGTTGGGACATCTGCCTCTCATGTCAGAGAACCTGCCTACTTCTGGCTCCTAACTCCAGCTTCCTACTAATGTAGACCCTGAGTAGCAGTGGTGATAGGTCAAGTAGTTGGGTTCCTGCCATTCACACCGGAGACTTGCGTTGAGTACCTGGATCCCATCTTGGAGTTGGCCCAGTCCTGGCTGTTGTTGACATTTGGGGAGTGAACCAGCAGATGGAGGTCTCTCTCTCTAATAAATGAATACACAATTCTTAAAAAAATCATTTTAAAAATGAAGTTGCTTTTCTTTTTGCAATAATGACTGCAATAGCTAACACACTTTTTCCAAGTTCAGACACACCCTGTTTACAAATGTTAGTGTCTTGTGAACTTGGGGGGAGATGATACATGTTAGAATCCTGCTTATCATACATTGCTACTGAGAGAGTGCATCGTGATATCATTTTCAATTTTAGAAGTCACTTGTGTTTTCAGTCCAATGCATTCTTATAAAGAGTTCTTTTAACCTGAAATTTGTCCTGGTGTCTGCTGTCATATCCTAAGCTATTCAAAGATTTCCCTCTTGGCATTTGCATTTCTTGAGGGTCCTGTGGTTTTCATAATAAAACACAGCTTCTGGAGAACTCCTGAGGGTGGGGAAGATGGCTGCTTTGCTAGACTGATGGCCCTTGAGGTCCTGGATTCCTCACATATCCCTGATGAGTGGAGCTGAGGAGAGAGTAACAGTTTAAGCCACCTCGCTGTACTTTATGACAGTGAAAATAGAATTGTTCTGTTTTGTTACAGTCAAAATCGGGATTTCCCAGGAATTCCTCTTCCTGCCTGTTTTGGAAAAGATAATGTATTCTCTTCATTACTTAGTGCCTCCTTTTCTCTGTAGGATCCAAGTGCTTGACTTTGTTGGTTGAAATCCACCCGGTGAACAACGTGAAGGTTCTAAAGGCAGTGGATAGCTGTGTGTGGGTACAGGTAAGTAAGTCTGGCAGTCATCATTTAATCTCATTTAGTCAGAGGCCTGAAACCTAGGGGAAATGGTGTTGACCCAGGGATTTCACACACATGATCACACTGAACTCTCAAAGCAGTCTTACAGATGGGTTTGGATGGAAGTTCTCAGTGGTGATGGCTCAAGTGATTGGGTTCCTGCCACCCATGTGGGAGATTTGGATTGTGTTCCTGGTGTCTAGCTCCAGCTTGACCCAGCCTTGGCCATTGTGGCCATCTGAAGAGTAATAGCTCTCTAACTCTCAAGTAATGAAAAAATTAACATACTTAACATCATTCACTTAATATAATCACATTTGCTAGATGAGATATCTGTGATTAAATGACTTAATCCCTGAATTTAACAACTCCACAAATTCAGACATAGCACTGTGTGTACAATGCAAGTGGATTAGACAGATTCCATATTTGCAAATTCTCACTAAAACTACTTCCTAACCCCCTCGTTCACAATCATGCCACTGTTCCAGTCATTGTTAGATCTATGCTGATTGGTGAAAAACAGTCCTATAGGTGAGCACATGCACACCTGAAGTGGAACAAGGCAATGCTCTACCCTCTTGTTGAGCTGTGGTCCTGTACGGGGCTGGGAGTGTGCAGCCCACGGGGCATAGAAAGCCCATGAAATAATTTGGTCCTGTCGAGGCAACCACAGGTGAGACTGGAAACTCAATCTGTATCAGGCTAATCTTAAATTTTATAGGGCCCTTGAATGATGTTATAAATATCCACCAGGCTCTTGGAAGACCAAGTGTTCCCTCCACCCATGCAATAGTGTTATTTTCACAGTACAATGCCATGTTTTTACGTTTTGTGCTTTGGGTTGGTATCTCGCAGTTTCAAGTGGGCGCTCAGCAAAGTGCTGGGGTGCTGTCCAGCATCCTATGTTGGAAGAAGGTTGGGACAGGCCTGAATGGAGAGCATATGTGTGTTGTGAGGCAAGTCATCCAGGCATGAGTTACATGTTGTAGTAGGAGTTCAGTGCTAATCAGTCAACAATAGATGATCAAGTAAGGTGTCTTTAAACAGAAACACACATACAACAGGACTGTGCCTCTGTTGACCCTAGTGTCACGGCCAGAGGCTCGCAGGAACCTAGCCTTATATTTTCCCGAGGAGCAGTGGTTCCATATTCAGTATGTGATACTTCGGTGGACTTTGTAGTCTGTAACTACCATGGATAAACTGTGCATATTCATAACTGTGAGCGTGCTACAGCATCTTTCCCCGGCACCCAGTTTCACATTTTGCCATGGGGTCAGAACCTCTGGAGTCTTGATGCCTCGAGGCAACCTGCATCACAGCAAGTATCTGCCTCTGCCTTCCCTCAGCTACTCCCTGTGTCTAGCCCCTGGCCTTCCTCTTGCAGCGTGTGCTAGGAGAGGGTTGGTTCCCTCTGCCTTGGGACCGCCACTGCTGGCCATGCCTTTTAGTTGTGCACTTCCCCACCCTCCTGGCTCTCCTGGGGGCCAATCTTGCCTCCAGACAGCCCCCAGGCTGCATTCCTCTCCCCCGGGGAGCCGCTTTGTGTCTGCACTGTCATGGGGTGGGGTGGTGGTGACAGGGGACAGGGACACTTTGCTTTTTCTGTCAGTGTTCTGTTGGCTTCTCTGGCATTCCACACACCGCCCCCCCCCCCCCCCCCCAGGAGCTACATTGATGACGGAGACATATCGACAGGTTGAGAATGAGAGAAAAGGAAAGAATGTTTGGGAGTACATATTTGTACAACACCATGACTGTATGAAATACCCCTGAGGATTGTGCACTTTGAAGTGGTTAAAATGGTGAATTTTATGCTAGTGAGCTGTACCTCAGTTAAAAAATTTTGAAGTATGCAACACATGAAAGCAACTAGAGGCTAAAGGAAGAGCCCCTCCTCCTGCCTCCCCCGAAAGTAAACTGTGGGCCATCTCTGTTCCTAGCCCTGCCCCCTGCTCCTCGCGTGTCTGTTTCCCCAGGGAGAGACTTCTCCAAGCCTCTGTCCATGGCGAATGCTCACTGTCTTCTCCATGCATCCCCTCTGTACGCGAATGCCATTCCCCTCCCCTGAGTTGGGATCTTGCCCCGGGATGGATCTCCTCTTTCTTACCAGAACAGCCGCGCTGCCGTCCCTACACAAGCAGTGCTGGCTGTCACCGGGGTGTTTTAGCAGGACAGCTGGGGCGGGGCTTGGGTCTCCCTTCTGGTATCCTTGGGGAGTCCCCTCCTGGCCTGAGCTGCTTCTTACAGACAGTCCCCCTGGGTAATTGCACATTCCTCTACTCTCATGGACCACATGGCCCCCAGAGACAAACATGCTCCCAGCTCCACGTTTGTGAGGTGAATATGGCCCTAAATACAATGTTCTCTGTAGAGACTGCCATGGAGAGAGCGAAGAACCGCCTGGACTGCCTTTGTTGAGCTGTGTCTGAGGCCCAGATGGTTTGCTTCCAGGCTTTGCTCTGGGACCGTCTCCTCATAGACCAGCCATACCCACCTATGTGGGGCTTTCAAAATTGCCTGCTCTCCGACTGGCAGAAGATGGCAAGCCTGACTGTTAGCACCCCAGTCTTTGATTTGTCCCTGAGCAGGCAAGCCCTGGCCACCTCTGCGCACCTGGGAGACCTGGCCATCTGTAGCAGGAGGTGTCTCTGTATTTGGGGCTACTGAGCATTTTCTTTCCAATTCTGTGACACTCAGTGTGATGTTACACATCCCAGCTTTGCATCCACCCCGGAACACAAAGTATCCAGTATGATGTGCACACCTGCACAAATTGTGAGAACTAGTTTTATGTCGTTCTCGCAGCTAAATTCTGCATGGCTGTCTGTTTTATATAGGAAGAATGATATGCAGTTAGTTTTCTGCTCTTCAATTTTCTTGGTTAAAGTTAACTTTCAATTTACTTATTTTTATGGATTTGAAAGGGAGGGAGGGGGAGAGAGAGCTATCTTTCACATCTGTGGATTCCATCCTCCAATGTCTGCAATGGCCAGGGCTGGATCATGCTGATGCCAGGAGCCTGGACCCCATCCATGTCCCCCACGTAGGTAGCAAGGACCCAACCACTTGAGCCATCAACTGCTGCTCCCCAGGGCGTGCATTAGCAGAAAGCTGGACTGCGAGCGAGCCAGGACTGCAGCCCAGGCACTCGGATAGAGTATGCGGGCATCCCAGGAGAGAGAGAGAGTCAGACAGTGAGAGAGAGAGAGACAGAGAGAAAGGTCTTCCTTCTGTTGGTTCACTCCCCAAATGGCCACTATGGCTGGAGCTATGCCGATCCGAAGCCAGGAGCCAGGTGCTTCCTCCTGGTCTCCCATGTGGGTGCAGGGGCCCAAGCACTTGGGCCATCCTCCACTGCCTTCCCGGGCCACAGCAGAGAGCTGGACTGGAAGAGGAGCAGCCGGGACTAGAACCCCGGCGCCCATATAGGATGCCGGCGCCACAGGTGAAGGATTAACCAAGTGAGCCACGGTGCCGACCCCCTACCCAGGTGATGTCTTAACCACTGTGCCCTCACTTGTTCTTAATTCTAAAAGGGAAAGTTGACTATAAATTTGAAAAATCAAGCAGTTCCATTTCCAGCTTATTATTGTGAAAAATTAAGACACCGGGTAATATACAAGGGTACTTTAAAAAGTTCATGGAAAAATGGGATTAAAAGAATATTTTTTAAAGTAGCAGATTTTTTTTTTAAATTTATAAAGATTTGGAAGACAGAAGGAGAGACAGATTTTCCATCCATAGGCTCATACCCCAAATGACTACAATAGCCATAGTTGGGCCATGCCAAAGCCAGGAGCCAGGAACTTGATCCTGGTTTCTCACATGGTGGCAAGGGCCCAAGCACTTGGATCATTTTCCATTGCTATCCCAGGTGCAGTAACAGGGAGCTGGATAGGAAGTGGTGCAACTGGGACTCAAACTGGCATTCCAGTGTGGGTTGCTGGCATCGCAAGTGGTAACTTAACCTGTTGTTTCACAATACCAGCTCCAATAAGTTTATTTTGGTGCAAAAAAATTTTTGAGGTGCATGCACAGGTTTTTCATAATATGCTATTTTCTGGGACCAGTGTTGTGCCTCACTAGGTTAAGCTGCCCCCTGCAATACTGGCATCCATATTTGAATGCCTTTTAGAGTCTCGGCTTCTCTGCTTCCAATCCAACTCCCTGATAATGTACTTGGGAAGGCAGCAGAAGATGGACCAAATACTTGGGCCCCTGTCACCCATATGGGAGACCAGGGTAGAGTTCCTGGCTCCTAAGTTCGGTTTGGTCCAGCCCTGGCCATTTGGAGAGTGAACCAGAGGATGGAAAACGTTTATTCCTCTCTGTAACTGCCTTTCAAACAAATAAGTACATAACATACACATCTTCCATGAACTTTCTGAGGTTTATAAAAATGTTGTAGTGAGGATGTTGATAAAATTGAGACATAAAAGGTCATATCATTTCATAATGTTTTTGAGGTTTGGAGGGAGAACAAAACTGACTCATGGATCCTACCTAGGAAGCTGCCTTTCATGCGTGGAATTAAATGGCTGATGTGTAGTGACCCTTTGGATGTTGAAAAATAAAGTCACCGTGGCTAATGTTAACTCTTGATCATAACCGATAGGGTCAGGCTTGGCGTTGCTGGCTGCGTGCTTTGTCCTGTGGGCAGATACGCAGTGGTGAGCCAGACGGGAGAGCACAGGGGAAGGGGAACAGAGAGGCCAGAGCCTTTGTTCCCCATGCCAGTCATCCTGTGCTTGGAGGCTCAGAAATCTCAACCACATGCCACACCGTGACTCACTGCGCTTTCTTGGAAAGTCCCTAGCTGGGCAGTGCTTTGTCTCTTGATGTGGGACTTTGGAAGTTGTGGCGGGGAATGTGTTTACTTGCCTCTCAAATTATGTAGTAGGTTTAGTTGCACAATGAATGAATTGGCCTTTCTGTGTGTGAAGTAAAACACTCTGTATACATGCTGTTTGCATTGCTTCTGATTGGCATCAGTATCAGATATTCAAAATGGGAAACACCATCCCTAGAAATAGCTTCAACGTTAGTCTTACAGTTTAAATGGTCAGAGTGTTGGCCATGAAATCGGTTTGCCCATGGAAAACTGAAGCCCTGACAATGTGCACTCTTCTCATACTTGCTTGGACCCGTGATGTGTGCATGTATGTGTGTGATTACCCTAAACTATTCCAAGGTTCCCTGTGCCTTCTGTAGTGTGCGGTGGTACCATGAGCAAACGTGGTTTCTGAAATATTTGTGCAAGCAAGATCATTGCTTGATGTTGGCTAATTTCCTTTCTTCCAGTTCCTCTACCCGCATGTTGAAAATCGTCCACTCCCAGAGAACCATCTACTGCTGATTTCAGAAGAGAGATGTAAGTGTACCTTTAGGTGGTGCGTGGGACTTCGTGAGTGTCACATAGTCTCCTAAGGAAGTCTGGGGCATGATAGAATCTTCTAGATGTCCTTGCTACTGTTGAGGGTCTGCTGACCCCGGATGGACACTTGAGACCTAGAATCCCAGTGGAAGGGCTTTTTCTTTGGTCTCCTGTGTGGTTTTCTCGAGCACTGGGAATGCTGGCTTCGTGCATACATAGGTTTCCAATGTTGTGACAAGGTGGAATGTTTGTAGGACAACTTGGCAGGTCATTTGTGCCTCCTTTGAACCACCCTCTTTATGCATGTCTGTCACAGTGGATACCTTGTGTATGGAGAGAGGCTTGGATGGAGGGGGTGGGGACAGCTTTAGCGTGGTCTATCCCCATCTTAGTGAAAATGCTTACAGTTAGGAGGACAGGCCCAAGGGGTTTGGTTGCTTCCCTCTGCTCTTGCTTACCTGCCCATCTCACATTTTTATAACTAGAACCAGCAGAAGATAAGCAAGGTTGAGTCTGCATTGTTATTGGTAGCAAGGGGCCATCAACAAATTGATTTAAAGTGTTTAGGGTTTTGCTGGTATGAAATTGACCCCTATAAAAATGCTTCCCCCAAATATCTCGTACAATGAGTTTTCTGTGTGATAGGCTCCCACAAACAAGTACTTGTGGTGTTTGGAGATTGCAGCCCAGCTCTGCTGAGTGAGCCCTGGTTAGCCCTGTGGAACGCTGATGGTGCCGGGAGGACAGATACTTGTTGAGGGCCAGCCAGGGGGAGCAGAAGAGCCCAGTGCTTCCTGATCATTTCGAGTGAAGAGCGGAGTAAATGCCTGACTTGAAATAGACTATGATTTTGGCTCTATGTTGTGAGATTCCTGTCTCTGACTGTCCTGCCTCATAGCCATGTGTTTAATATACACTGCCCTATTTTTTTTTTTTTTTTAGGATTTATTTATTTTATTTGAAAGGCAGAGTTACAGAGAGGGCGAGGGCAGAGAAAGAGAAACACCAGGACACCAGGAGATCTTCCATGTCAGGAGCCTCCTCTGGGTCTCCCACAGGGGTGCAGCAGCTCGAGTACTTGGGCCATCCTCCAGTGCTTTCCCACGCCATAGCCAAGAGCTGGATTGGAAATGGAGCCGACAGGAATTGAACTGGTGCCCATATGGAATACCAGTGCTGCAGCTGGTGGCTTTACCCGCTGTGCCACAGCGCTGGCCCCATTCTACACTGCTTTTACACTATTTGTTCGAAGCAACTGTGGTTTTCCTTGAAGTTTAAATTATCTTTGTTTCTTTTTTAACAGATATCGAGCAATTTCACATTCAAGTCGCCCATGAAGATGGAAATAAAGTGGTAAAGACTTGAAATTTCTTTTGCCTCAATGTTCTTTCCCACCAAGAGCTGTATTTCTGGACTGTTAATGATAGAGTGATGCTACTGATACATAACATTTCTTTCTTTGATGTCTTGAAAATTGTAGACTTGCTGTTGTAACAAGTGAAACAACACAAAGACACACAGAGGGAGCTAATTATGGCCTTTGTTTCTACCTCAAACCCAGTTCCAGTCTCCCTGGGTAATAAGAGCTGCGTGAGTGCTCCCATAGGTTCTATCTGGTTCATGCAAACCCCTGGAAGGTTAGATGCAGTGTGCAGGGGCACAGTTGTTTCTACTAAGATAGAATCATAATAGATAACATTTACCTCCTGCTTTTAACTTGATATATCACATGTATCCCTACAGATTACTAAATAGAGATATAACGAATTGTAGTGGGGTTTTTTTGGCCTTGATTTTTATGTATATTCTCAGATGCAGACGATCGAATAAAACAGATAGAATATGATTTTAGTCTTATCTATATAGTTTCCTCTTTTTTTTTTTTTTACTTGCCTTCCATGTCTCCGTTTCCTTTTCACCTCTGACTTGTGCATACCCCACTGTGGGTCCTTTTGTCCATGCTTGCATCATCTCCTACTCTTAGCTGACAAATCGAAGTGTTTATTGTTCACTTCTTCCTCATTCGACTTTGTGGACTTACCCACAAGTCCACTAGACTAGCTCCAGATCATTCTCTTTAGAAGCATGTGACGGCCCCTGGTATGGACGCACATAATTTTTCAACCATTATCCCATGGATGGATATCCACTTGCTCATCATTTCTTTGTTTCTGTTTCTTGTATTACAAATCCTCTCAAACATTGTTGTCTCTAGTTTTATATATTAGTGCATGTATTTCTTTGGCTAAATCCTTAGGGGTGCATTGTTGGGTTGATGGGAATACACACACTTAATACATTTTAACAGATTTTACCAGATTTCTTTCCCCCAAAATCTGGTTTTCTTGTAGCAAAGTGTAAGTTCCAGTAATAAGTGTACTTACCTATATTTAAAATTTCCAACTTGACGAGTGTAGCTTGATATCTTAATCTGTTTCTCTTAATATTAATTTATTTGAATATATTATCCTATATATTAAATATTTATTTATTTATTTGAAAGGCAGAGTGACAGAGAGGCAGAGAGAGAGAGAGAGGTCTTCCATCTGCTGGTTCACTCCACAAATGGCCGCAACGGCCAGAGCTGGGCTGATCCAAAGCCAGGAACCTGGAGCTTCTTCTGGGTCTCCCACGTGGGTGCAAGGTCCCAAGGACTTGGGCCATCTTCTATTGCTTTCCAAGGCCATAGCAGAGAGTTGGATTGAAAGTGGAGCATCTGGGACTTGAACTGGCACTGATATGGGATGCCAGCACTGTAGGCGGTAGCTTTAACTGCTCTGCCACAGTGCCAGCCCCTTTCGTATATTTTTGGATATTTGGATTTGCTGTAATGACAATAGTTATATCTTTGTTTTTCTCCTGGGTTTCTTTTTTCTTGACAATTTGTATGAGATCTTAACATATTATAAATATTATTAACATTATTTCCTTCAATATTTGAGTAGTCTACATCAAAATCATCTCTGAATATTTTAATGTGCTGATGAAGATTTTCATTTGAATGTTATGTGAACAAACTTGAACTGGAAATGGCATGTACTATGTGTCTGCATTTGACAGCTTCAAATCAAGAGGCCTGGCTAGAAAATGATTGGAGAAAGAATGTGGCTAGCTCTGGCCATCGATGGTTAAGTGAATTTCCAAGAGGAAGGCTGAAGCTGAATCCCAAAGCCAGTGATGACCATTCAAAAGAGAGTTAAATAAACAAGTTGGGGTTGGGAACTGGGAATGAGCATGAATAGAGGTCTTGGTGGTTAGAAAAGGGTTTGGCGAAGGGGGTCGGCACTGTGGCGTAGCGGGTTAAGCCGCGTCCTGCAGCGCGGGCCTCCTGTGTGGGCGCTGGTTCAAGTCCTGAGTTTTGGCTGCTCACTTCTAATTTAGTTCCCTGCAATGCACCTGGAAAGGTGGTGGAGGATGGCCCAGACACTTGGGCCCCTGCACCCATGTAGGAGACTTGGAAGAAGCTCCTGGCTCATGGCTTCAGCCTGGCCCAGCCCTGGCCAGCCATTGTGGCCATTTGGGAAGTGAACCAGCAGATGGAAGACCTGTCTCTCCCTTGTTCTTTCAGTAACTTTGCCTTTTAAATAAATCTTTTTTTTTTTTTTTAAATGAAGAGGTTTGGGGCCAGTGCTGTGGTGTAGCAGGTAAAGCCGCCATCTGCAGTGCTGGCATCTCATATGGCGCTGGTTTGAGACCCGGCAGCTGCACTTCCATCCAGCTCTCTGCTATCCCCCTGGGAAAGCAGTAGAAGATGGCCCAAATCCTTGGGCCCCTGTACCTGCATGGGAGACCCAGAGGAGGCTCCTGGCTCCTGGCTTGGTATCGGCATTTCTGGCCATGGCAGCCTTTTAGGAAGTGAACCAGTGGATAGAAGACTGACTCTCTCTCTTTCTCCACCTCTGCCTTGCCTTTCAAATAAATTTTTAAAAAAAAAAGATTTATTTAAGAAAAGAGGGTTTGGGAACCAAGGGACACTGAGGGCAGAATGAAGGCAGGGAAACTTGCCAGCAGCCCATTAAGGATTCTTGTCAGTCGTGGCCATACTTTTGTTCTTTTTTTTTTTTTTAATTTTTTAAAAATTTTTTTTACAGGCAGAGTGGATAGTGAGAGAGAGAGACAGAGAGAAAGGTCTTCCTTTGCCGTTGGTTCACCCTCCAATGGCCACCGCGGCCAGCGCACCGCGCTGATCTGAAAGCAGGAGCCAGGTGCTTCTCCTGGTCTCCCATGCGGGTGCAGGGCCCAAGCACTTGGGCCATCCTCCACTGCCTTCCCGGGCCACAGCAGAGAGCTGGCCTGGAAGAGGGGCAACCGGGATAGACTCCGGCGCCCCAACCGGGACTAGAACCCGGTGTGCCGGTGCCGCAAGGCGGAGGATTAGCCTGTCAAGCCACGGCGCCAGCCCATACTTTTGTTCTTATTCTTAATTAGCTAAAAAAAAAATTTAATGTGAAAATCAGAGTGGCAGAGACAGAGGCAGAGACACAGATCTCTATCCATTGGTTCTCATCCCAAATTTCTATAATAGCCAGGGCTGGGCCATGCTGAAATCAAAAGCCAGGAACTCGATCTGAGTCTCCATTTGGGTGGCAAAGACTTAAGTACTTGACTCATCAACTGCTGCCTCCCAGGCTACACCTTGCAGGAAGCTGGAATTGGAAGCAGAGTGGGACTTGAACCCAGGCATTCTGTATGGGATGTAGGCGTCTTGACTGCGGCACAAAAGGCCTAGCCCACATCCTCATTCCTAGAGGCTTTGACAACAGCTTCTTCTTCTTCTTTTTTTTTTTTTTTCTTTAGTGAACTTTGGTGTTTTTTCTTTCTTTAAATTTTATTTACATTGACTGGCGCCGTGGCTCACGTGGCTAATCCTCTGCCTGCAGTGCCAGCACCCTGGGTTCTAGTCCCGGTTGGGGTGCCAGATTCTATCCCGGTTGCTCCTCTTCCAGTCCAGCTCTCTTTTGTGGCCCGGGAGGCAGTGGAGGATGGCCCAAGTCCTTGGGCCCTTCACCCGCATGGGAGACCAGGAGGAAGCACCTGGCTTCTGGCTTTGGATTGGCACAGCGCGCCGGCTGTAGAGGCCATTGGGGGTGTGAACCAACAGAAAAGGAAGACTTTTCTCTCTGTTTCTCTGTCTCCCTCACTAACTCTGACTGTCAAAAAATTTTATTTACATTATACAAGTTTCATATGTTTCATAAATACAGATTTAGGAACATAGAACATAGAACCCCCCCCCCCCTCCTGCCCATGCTCCAACCCTTCCTCCTCCTCCCTCTCCCACTCTTAATTTTACAAAGATCTATTTTCAGTTTACTTGGTGATAGTATAGTTAACCCCACACTAAGTAGAAGAGTTCAACAAATAATATGAGGAAAAAACCACTGTTCCTCATCAGAAGAAACAAGGGCTGTAAACAATCATTGGATCTGAAAATGTCTATTTCACTCCAACACATTACATTTCAGGTTCTCTATTAGTTACCTCAGATCAGGGAAAACATGGTATCTGTCTTTTTGGTACTGGCTTATTTCACTAAGTATATTGGTTTCCTGTTGCATCCAACTTATTAAAAAAAAAAGGCAGGATTTCATTTTTTTTTTTACAGCTGAGTAATACTCCATAGTGTATATATATTTCATAATTTCTTTATCCATCAACAGCTGATGGACATCTGGATTGACTGCATATCATAGCTATTATGAATTGTACTGCAATGAACATGAGGATACTGATAACTCTTTAATATGCTGATTTCTTTTGGTTTGGGTAAATTCCCAGGAGTGGGATGCCTGGATCATATGGTAGTTCTACATTCAGGTTTCTGAGGTATCTGCATACTATCTTCTATAATGGCTACACCAGTTTACATTCCCACCAACACTGGACTGGGGTACCTTTCTCCCCACATCTTCAACAGCATTTGTAGTTTGTTGATTTCTGTATGTTGTATCTTATAAAATGCTTTCTCTGCATCTATTAAGATAACCATATGGTTTCTGTTATTCAGTTTTTTAATGTGATGTATCACATTTATTGATTTGTGAATGTTGAATCATCACTGCATGCCAGGGATAAATCCTACGTTATCTGGGTGAATGATCTTTCTGATGTGCTGTTGAATTCAATTAGCTAATACTTTGTTGAGGATTTTTGTGTCTATATTCACCAGGGAAATTGGTCTGTAGTTATTTTTTCTCTCTTATATCTCTTTTTGGCTTAAGAATTAAGGTGATGCAGACTTCATAAAGGAGTTCGGGAAGATTCTATCTCTCTGAGTTGTTTTGAATTGCTTGATAAGAATTAATTCTTTAAATGTCTGGTAGAATTCAGCTGTGAGCTGTTGGGTCCTGGGCTTTGTTTGTTTGGAGAGTCTTTGTTACTGATTGAGTTTCTGTCTTGGTTATTGGTCTGTTTGGGTTTCTATGTTTTCATGACTCAGTTTTGGTAGGTTGTATGTGTCCAGAATTGTATGTGTCTATCCATTTCTTCTAGGTTTTCTAGTTTGTTGGCATATAGCTCTTTATAGTAATTCCTGAAGATTCTTTTTATTTATGTGATGTCTATTGTTATATTTCCTTTTTCATCTCTGATTTTATTGATTTGTATCTTCTTCCTCTTTTTTTTTTTATTAGTTGGACCAATGGTGTGTCAATTTGGTTTATTTTTTCAAAAAACCAACTAATTTAATGGATTTTTTTTGAATTCTTTTGTTTCAATTTTGTTGATTTCTTTAATTGTTTCTTTTCTCCTACTAATTTTGGGTTTTTTTTTGGTTTTTCTAGGGCCTTGAGTTGCATTGATAGCTCATTTATTTAGTGCCTTTCCAATTTCTTCATGTAGGCACTGATTGCTATAAACTTTCTTCACACTGCTTTTGCTGTTTTCCCATATGTTTTGATATGTATTGTCATCTTCGTTTGTTTCCAGGGTTTTTTTTTGGTTTTTTTTTTTTTTTTTTTTTTTTTTTGGTTTCTTCTATGACCTGCTTTCATTCAGGAACATAGTGTTCAGTCTCTGTGTTTGCATATGATTTAGAGATTTTTGAGTTGTTCATTTTCGGCTTCATTCCATTGTGGTCAGAGGACATGCATGGTATGATTTTGAGTTTTTTAATTTTCTAGAATTTTTTTATGGCCTAGCATGTGGTGTTTCCTATAGAACGTTGCATGCACTGATGGAAAGAATGTTTTCTTCAACTATGAGGTGAAAAGTTCTGTAGATGTCAGTTAGGTCCATTTGGTCCATAGTGTCAATTAGCCCTGTTTCTTGGTTGATTTTCTGTCTAGTTGATCTGTCCATTGATGAAAGTGGTGTGTTGAAGTCTCCCTCTACTATTGTATTGGATTCTGTCTCCTTCTAAATCAATAACATTTATTTTAAGCAGCCAGGTGCCTGGCTATTTAGTATTAACATTTCTTTTAAATAGCCAGGTACATATACATTTATTATAGTCACATATTCATGTTGAATTGATCCCTTAATCACTACATAGTGCCCTTCTTTGTATCTTTTAATGGTTTTTATGTTAAAATCTATTTTGTCTGATATTAAGATGGCAAGGTCTGCCTCTTTTTGCTTTCTGTTAGCATAAAATATCACTTTCCATCCTTTCACTTTCAGTCTGTGTGTATCTTTGTTGGTGAGATGTATTTCTTGTAGGCAGCAAATAGATGGGTCTTTTTAATCCATTCAGCCAGTCTGTGTCTTAAATGTCCTCAACTCTCCAGTTAAAGTGACTATTGATAAGAAACAACTTGGCCCTGCCATTTTTCCATAAATATTCCTATTGTTTATTTTGGATTTTGTTCTTTTACTGGAGTATTCAGCCTTCACATTCTTTCTTAATGATGGCTATCTTTCTTTGTATAGCACATCCTTAAGCAAGACTGGATGAGTGGGGACAAATTCTTTCAATTTCTGTTTGTTATGGAAGGTTTTTGTTTCACTTTCATTCATAAATGAGAGCTTTGTGGGACACAGTGTTCTGGGTTGATCAAGTGTTTTGTTTTTTTTTTTTTTAATACTTTGACTATATCTCGCCATTCCTTTTTAGTCTGTAGGGTTTCTGATGAGTGGTCAGCTGTGAGCCTGATTGGAGAACCTCTGAAAGTAATTTGGCATTTTTCTCATGCACATTTTAGAATCTTTTCTTTGTTTTACTGTGGAAAGTTTGACAACAAAAAAAAATGTATCATGGTGAAGATCTTTTCTCATAATGTCAGGAGTTCTGTGTGCTTCCTGTATTTGGACATTCCTTTCTTTCTCCAAATTGGGGAAATTTTCTGTAATTTCACTAAATAGGCCCTCTAGTCCTTTCTCTCTTTCCACACCTTCAAGAACTCTTAGGACCTGTATGTTGGGTCGTTTGATAGTACCCCATAAATCTCCAACACTGTTCAGAAGTTTCTAATTCTTGTTTTTGTGTGGTTTTTTTTTTTGGTCTAAGTTTTCCAAAGATTTGTCTTCTAATTTGGATATTATTTCTTCTGCTTCTCTGAGTCTGCTTTTAAAGCTTTCCACCACATATTTGATCTATTGAATTCTTCATTTCTAATAATTATTTTGAGTTCTCTTTAAAAATCTCAGTTTCATGGAAAAATTTAATATCATGTATGGTTTTCTTTAGTTCATGGATTTGCTTCTGATTACTTTTGAGAAATCCCTATGATTAATTTTTTGAATTCCATTCCTAACATTTCCTCAATCTCTTCATTGTCACATTCTAATATTGAGATGTTGTTTTCCTTTGGAGGGGTCATGGTGTCTTCCTTATTCTTGTTTCTTGAATTTCTGCATTTTTGGGCATTTGTGGAGTTGATTTTTTTTCCCCTCTGATGGCTTTTGTCTTTGGCTTAGTGGAATGTCTGCACTTTCAGTGAATACCAAAAGATATGTGGTGGCTGTGGTCAGGGAGCGCTGGTCAGTTCTCCAGGGTGGGGTAAGTATCCAGGGTAACACCCAAGTTGGGCGTGGTAGATCTCAATGCTCAAGTGCTAGCCCCCAGTGTGTTGTGCACACTGTATGAGCTACACAAATGATCTGTGCAGTCCTAACTGTGCACTCAGTTCCACTGCAATGACCTGCTCTAGGCAACCAAGGAGCTCTGAGTGTGGAACCACACCCAGTGATTGCCCAGAGATCCAGCTACATCCTGCATCTTCTCATTTAACCACTGATTCCCATGGTCTCAGAACACAAGATTGCCACAGTCAATGGGTACAGAGGTTTTTCTCTTCCCTGCCAGTCTGCCCAGTCAACAGATAGGCAGATGTTCCCTGAGATAGTTGTGCCTAGGTGTCTTGATCCTGGGAGACTGTGGGTGCCTCACAGTCCTATATGGTTGCCCAACCACCTCCTAGCCAGGCTCAAAGTCAGTGGGGACTGCAGATTGTTCCTCTGCTAGAATCTCTGGATTACACATGAACACAAGAAGCACTGGATGAACATTGCTCTCTTCCTGCCACTGCCGCCAGTACTGCCGAGACAATGGCATCCTATCTTAGCCGATTGCTGTACACACATACAAAGTTTTCTGCAGCTCCTGCCCAAACCCAAAATGGCATCTGCCCTTTCTCAGCTGGGCAGTGGGTGCTGTTGTTGGGAAGTTGAGGCAAGATAAATGTTCCCCCTCTACTTCCACTTGGTCTGAGGGCAGCTGCTAGCCCCCAGGGCTCTAGTCCACACTCACGCCACCCTCTCCCTCTGGCTATATCGCCATGGGTTGCTGTGGTCTGGTCTCACCTCTGTCTCCAAGCTGCCTTCTGCCCTGGCTCTTGGCTGTTGCAGTTGTGTTTGTGCTCATTTTTGTGCTGTGCTTCTGCACCCTCCACATGGGTCCATGGCATTCCTCTTCCTCTTGTAGGATTTCCAGTGCAGTTTTCTCTCCAATTCTCCACTGAGAGTACACTTCCTACACTGTCTTCCTTTTTTTTTTTTTTTTTAATGTTTATCCCTAGCCTAGCACAGTATGTCATTCCCTAACCCTCCATCTTGGTATCTCTGACAACAGATTCTTGCAGCACCAGGCAATTCCGTAAATTCTTTGTGACATCCCACGTGATAGAAGTAGTATTATCAGCCTCATTTTCACAAAAAAGATGGGAACCAAGACTCAAATAGGTGAGGTAATGTAGAGAAACAATATTGAGTACCTGAGTTTGATCACCAGATCCTATTCCTTATTACTGCTTCACACTAACGCAGACCTTGGGAGGCATTGGTGCCAGGCCAAGTAGTTGGGTTTATGCCCCTGTGGGAGATCTGGTTAAGTTCCCAGATCAAGGCTTTGGCCACTTAACCATTGTGGTCCTTTGATAGTGAACCAACAGATGGGAGTACACTTGCTCTGTCTCTCTGCTTTCTTTCTTAAAAGTGGTATTGGAACCTGGGCATGCCACACTCTTATGTTTTTGTCAGCATTTAGCTTTATCTGAAAGGGTTTCTAAATACATACCAACCTAACAAAGCTCAGGAAAAGGGAAGGATTGTTGGAGGTTTAGAAGCAGTCTCAGGTCCTAAGCTTCTCTTTCCTCTGAGCCTGGGCAAGGAAGAAGTCAAGAAGTTTGTTACTCTTTAGGCCTTGAGTCTTGTCAAGCTCCTGGAGAAACTTGATGGGGAAATCTCTCTTGGAATTAAAATGGGCTCAGGCATAAATATGAACCATTCTGGTGTTCCCTTTCTCCTCATTTCTCTCAGTCCAGCTTCATTTTTTTCTCATCTATATCAATGTAGATGACTTTTGTGTGATAGACATTTTGAGGAAAGTAATTCTTAATTCCTGTCAAATTACATTGAGGTCAACTGACATATGAAAATAGTTTGTGAGAGGGTGCCAGACACAGGGATTATGGGTCTTACTGAACCAACTGTGCAGTCCAAACTCTCTTGTCCTGAGTTTCCTCACTTGTAGAGAGGTTGAACTAGATGTGTTTTGAAATCTTCTAGAGTCTCTGTTTCTAAAGTTCTGGGATTCTCTGATTTTGTTACCTAGTAAGTATTTTACACTCATATCCTTGGAAGTTTACTCTTGCGCACCTTATTTCATTATCCTGCTTTTGAATAAGCCTTGTTTGAGTACTATTTTATGCTAGCAGCAGTATAGACATGGACACATTGAAGAGTGCACACTCTATAGAGCAGACTTGCAGCATTAATTGAAATGTTACTGTAAAGGAAGCATGCCAAACTAAGCATTATAGTAATACAGAGGTGAGGGGTTTCGCCTTCCTCTGGGGGAGATTAGGGAAGGAATTATACAAGAGACAATGCCGGTCATTGTGGGAGGGTGAGTAGCTCGGTATTGCTGAGAAATGAGCAGTATCATCCCACTGACAGGCGAAGATAGAAAGCTAAAGAAGCACACCCAAGACCGCATGGTTGGTTGAGGATCAAGCTGGAGTCATTGCCTTGTGCAGTCTCCTCCCAGACCCAAGTCTTCACTTGGCATCATAGCCTCTTTGGTAGTGAAGACTTCTTGTTTGTGCAGGCCTGACTGAGGGGGTTACATCCAGAATGGGGTATACAGAATCCTCTATGGACACCACTGTTGATTTGTAGTGGGTATGATCTTGCCCTGACCAACCCTGGCCTGTCAAAGTAGGAAGATGAACAGAATTAAGTGTAGAGTGTATGGGAAGAGGAAGTAATGAAATGATAACTTAACACTTTGCTGGAAAGATTGTGGGTGTTGGGATGCAGACCTTCTAAAGAGAAACTGAGGAAATGTTTACATGTATCGTAAGATAGATATGCAAAATAATGAATCCTAGTTATCTTTTTTCTTAAATTTTATTTACTTATGAGATTGTTTTACCTCTTCAGGTGATTAAGAATTCTGGCCACCTCCCTAAAGACAAAATAGCCGAGGATTTTGTTTGGGCTCAATGGGATATGTCGGAGCAGAGATTATACTACATTGACCTGAAGGTACAAACTAGTCCGTGGACACTCGTCTTCATAGGAACAAGTGGACTTTGACATTATCTTCACTGTAGTTTATTAATCACAACATTTCCATTAATGGAAGCAATCAAGGAAAGTTTATTACAAATAATGGGAAGATTTTTGCTACTATGCTTTGCTTCTTCACTTCTTTTTGTTTCTAGCATTTTTCATTGATTTGTGGGTAATATATCATTCTCTTTTCTCTTGTAGAAATCAAAAAGTATCTTAAAATGCATCCAATTTTATGCCAATGAGAACTTTAATTTAATGGTAAGTTCAGAAGTTTAGAAGAAATTTGGTACCATGTTGCCTTGTTTTAAGACAGCTGCTATCATATACAACATTATCTATTAAAAAGCACTGTACTTGAGAGACACAACGTTTCTATTCACTGATCTTCTTAGATACCAGTAACAGCTGGGGCTGAGCCAGGCCAAAGCAGGGAGCTGGAGATTCAGTCCAGCTCTGCCATGTGGGTGGCAGGGCCCAACTATCGGAGCCATCATTGCTTCCTCCCAGAGTCGGCATTATCAGGAAACTGGAGTCCAGGAACCAGAGCAGGAAATTGAAACCAGACACTCTGAAGGGGGATGTGGGTGTCTTGATGGATAATGCACGCTATCATAAACAGTATTTTAGCATTTTAAAATACTGTTTAATCGCAATCCATATAAGTGGTTAGGAGAGAATACATAGCAAAATCTCCATGTACTGAATGCCTCACTTTAAAGAAACGAGTGTAAGAGTGGGGATTAACACAGGGTAGCAGGTGGCTTCAAGTGGCTGCACGTTATTTGACCCAAAGGGACCTGTGAGAATAGTGCATTTGAGAATAAGGAAAAAGCCAGTGAGAGAGGGGATAGTTTAGTTGGTAAAAATCCAGCATTATTCCTTAAGTTATTTGGAATGTCAGCCTTGTGGTCAGGACTCACTAACATCTTTATCTGTGATAGACTTGCATTTTTATTGTTCTCAAGCAGGGCTAATATTGGAATCCAATATTGATTGATGTCCCACCATTATAAGAACTTTATTTACCTGTTTTTTTTTTTTTTCTTTTGCACTCTCATTCTCCTTCTAAAGACATTCGGTCCTTTCTTGCTTATATGGTCATCTGTGTTATAAACGGCTACTGCTTCTACTTGACTATCGTACAACTCAGTGAGGATGCTTGCCTCTAAGGCCAAGTTGGCCAGCTTTATCCCTTTAATAAACAATTCTGTGCCAAGCTTGTGACTGTCTGTAACCCCCGGTATATTCCCAATGCACTGTCTTTGTGGTGGACTCGGAGTGTACCCTCTGAAGACAGTGATGGGTAAGGGGGCTCTTCATGGTAGGCAAGCACAGCACAGCCGGGCTTGCCCTGGTTTTCAGAACCTTGATCACTTTGTTGATGGCATTTTTATAGCTTATTTTCTCCCGATTTCTTTTGACAGTTTGAAGCGCCATTGGACATATCATTAAGTGACTCAGGATTTAAGTAAGTTTATTTGTTAATTATTAGCAAATTGTTTTTATAGATACTCATGGGTGACTCATGTTTGTGTTGATTCCTAATTCATGATCTGCGGATAGGACAGTCTGATACTGCATGTGTGTGTACCTATATCTTGATATTCTCTATTGGGAGTGTAGACAGCTTTATTAAGCCTGAGCACAAGATTTCCCTTGTAAATCCAGTTGTGTTGATTTTCTTAGCCATTTATTTAATAATAATATTTTTATACCGTTATACTTAACCCCTGAACTTAGTGAGTCAGTGACTCATGATCAAACATGAAAACCTGTTGCTTCCATGCATCGGAGGACAACACAGTCCACTGTGGCTCAGCTGGGTCTCTTGCTTCGCTTTTTTTCTGTGTTCCTTTTACACAAAGGCAAGGTTTTCTTTTTCTTTCTATAGACTGCTTTGCATGTGATAAAACCATGAGGCACTTTAGAAAAAATAAGTCCTTTGCAACACAGAAGAAACCGAAGTCTCCCAAATTATAGCAGTGATAATCCTAAAATGCTATAAAAGGAAACTCTGTATTTTTATTTTTTAAAGATTTATTTGAAAGGCAGAAAGACAGGGAGAGATGGAGAGAGAGCGAGATCTTCCATCCACTGGTTCCTTCCCCAAATGGCTGCAACAGCCAGGGCTGGGCCAGGCCAAAGCTAAGAGCAAGGAACGCCATCCTGGTCTCCAACATGGGTGGCAGGGCCCCAAGTACTTGGGCCATGTTTTTCTACCTTCCTAGGTGCATTAGCAGGGAGCGGGATTGAAAGCAGAGCAGCTGGGTCTTGTACTGGTGCTCCAGCATAGGACGCCAGTGTAGCAAAAGCAGCAGCTTAACCTGTTGCACCATAATTACAGTCCTTGATGGGATCTATTTTTAAATGCATTCAATAATGTCTTTTCCTTTGCCTTCTTAGGCTTGTCAACTTTGGATATGATTATCATCAAGACCAAGAGAAATTATCCAAGCACCTGACTCTGTGTGTATTCACCAACCATACAGGTAGAACCTGTGTTCTATTTATCAATTTATCCAAGCTGTTATTCCTCTATTCAAGACTTAGTCATTGTTTAGCCATGCCAGGAAAATGCAGTATAACAGAGCTGCCTTCTTACATAGGTGATCATGTGGATTTTTGTGTACCCATTTATCTTCTCCACTATAACTTTATACAAATGCTGGCTATATGAAAGAAGGCAGTCAGTAGAATTAATGTTCCAACGCTTATGTTTTGTATGTTCTGTTAGAGGGGACATATTCATATTTAGTGAATATACGTTTTCTCACCTGCCCCATCTTTTTTTTTTTATTTTTTTTTAGTGGGAGGTAAAATAGCAAGGTTTATTAGGGAAGGGACATCCATAAGGACGGGTGGACGGGTGGGCACCTCTCCAGACAGAGCCTGAGAGACTGGTGGGGGAAGTGAGGTACATGGTTGAGTAGAGAGATTACACCTGACCAGGCCAGGCAGGCAGCTCAGCAAAGACGCAGAGGGCTGAGCGCACAGTCCAGTTGAGGCTGGGGGTTTTTAAGGAGATGGGTCTGGCTTCCCCACCTCTGCTCCTCTTGGAACAAAGGGCTTTTTGGATGTAAATAGAAAAACCTCTCTTGAAGGTCTGACACAAAGGACTTTATGGATGCAAATGTTATCAGACAGGAGGAAGGGAGCAGGGTGTTTGAGATGCAGATACTGGGCTGCACCTGGAAGATTGTGGAAGCTTGTCAGGCAGAAGGGGTGGGAACCTCCGCCTGGCAGGTTATCAGATAGAAGGGGGCAGGGCAGGATGCGAATTCTGGGCTGCCCCTGAAACATTGTCAGGATGACTTTGAGATGCAGATGCATATGCTGGACATAGACGTCTTCTCTTTGTGCCTGTTACATACACATAAGCTCATAACTGACTTCCTACCTAACATTCCCCCCTCAAGAGGTAATACCCAAAATTCTTCTTTGGGATTATGGATGGAGTTCCGTTTTCTGTAACTTCTTCAAAGCTGGCATGTGGGTGTCGAGGAGGATTTGGGTATTTTCCTCTTGCTGTCTGTCTTATGGTGTGCAACAGTGGCCTTGGAAAGACTGTCCTGCTCGGTCCAGCGGGCTGCTCAGGTCATCCAATGGAATGGGCTGGAAGCCTTGTCTGACGACCATTTGGAGTTTGACAGCCTTTAGTCTGTTAGAGACAAAAGGAACAAGAACCTGCCCCATCTTTTAACAAATAGCAAACAGTAATGGGCTTGCTGTCTGTGTTAGGGTTACTACGGTGTTTGGTTTCATGTACTTGGCTGTAAAAGTCTGATCTAACAATCAGAGCTTTATAAAACTCATTAATTGTAGATCAAGAAAATGGAGAGGACTAAAATCTTGGAGTGAGGAATAGGACTACATTCAATAAATCTAGTGAAAAATCTGCTTGTTAGGTTATTAATAATCATCTAAATAATCTAATAATTGAATCTAATGCTCATTGTAATGTCCCAAATTGAGTGGACATTAACTATCTGAATAGTACTTAAATTAAAGTTGTATTCTTTTAAAGTGAAACTATGTGATGTTCATTCATTCAGCCAACATTTATTGAGCACTTACTGTATGGAAGGCCTTGGGGGGATACCATGATAAACAAAACTGACTTGTATTATATAAAGACAGCTATTTGGTATGGATTTTAGACATTACATAGGGACACACATAGTTTTAAATAGAATCATAACAAACATTATGAATGAGAATTATAAGAAGTCTTGAGAGCATGTGATAGAGGTTTCCTGGAAGACACTGGTATCTTCAAGTATGTCCTACTTCAGCCAGTCCACTCTCCTCCTTGCAAGTCGTTCCATTCCATTCTGTCCTATTCTAAAAAATCACCCCTTTCCCAACTCTCTTCTTCAAAATCCATCCCATTTTTCATGTCCATCCCAGGCACCCCTCTGACACATGAGTCATTCCAGTTCTGGGAGATTCAAGGAAAGAAGTGGTATTTCGGTTGAGATTTGAAGGATATGTATAAACTAAGACCAATATTGCTGAAGCATAATGAGTGAGGGGGAGAGGATTGTGAGAGAGCTGGTAGGCAGGGGCCAGATTATGAAGGGTCCTGTGTATCATGGAAGGATTTTAGGTTCTATCCTAAGAATGTGAGAAGTCATGGAAGGTCTGTTTTCCCAACTACCACAATTTACTTTGAGAAAGCCCAAACATACCAAAAGAGTCCAAGAATACAATGAGCGTCTGTGTACCTCTACTTAAGTAATTGTATCAATTACAATATTTGCATTATCATTCTCCCTATGTATAGGTTCAATTTTTTTTTTATTAAATTCAAAAGTAAATTGTAGACATCTGAACACTTTACCACTGAATATTTCAACATTTATCTTCATAAGTTAAGGACACTCTTCTATATGACTTCTGTCCTATTATCACTGGCAAAAATGAATTACCTTAACAACCTTTATTCCATTTCCAAATTTTATATTTCAAAAATGTAATATATTTATGTGCATTATGTATTTGAGTATATACGGTTTTAAAGAAAGATTATTTCATTTGAAAGAGTGACAGGGAGAGACAGAGATCTTCCATGCCCTGGTTCACTTCGCAAATGTCCGCAGCAGCCAGGGTTGGGTCAGGTCAGGTTGCAGTCAGGAGCCAGGAATTCCATCTGGGTCTCCCACACAGGCGACAGGGAACCAGGTACTTGAGCCATCATCTGCTGCCTCCCAGGATTCATGAACAGGACTCATGCATTCCTCATGATTTAAGCTGTCTGCTTGAATGTACAACCGTCTCTGCCCCCTGCCCTCTCTCCCTTCCTTTTCCCCAACAACTTCCGTCTTTGAAGAGTCCAGGCCATTTGCCTGTGGAATGTCCTGCATTCTGGATTTGTCTACCTGCTCCCTTGTGGAGGCATTTACCTTGACCATCTATCCTCAGTGTTTCCTGTAGATCACAAGTTAGGCCGGAACATGCAGATAAGGGTAATTATGTGTTTCTGCTGAGAACCTTCGTAGACAATGTGGACTTGGTTACGTCAGATCAGGAGGCAAACACTGTTGGGGTGTCCTACATGGTTTGGTTACACGGTAACCACTGCGTGCCTCCCTTACAAAGCTGTTTTAACTGATGCAATAATCTGTTGGGAGATTTTGGCATCATGTGACTGTTCCCCAGCAACTTTCCACACATCAGTTGTAGGAGCCACTGATGCTGCTTCACTGATGTGTTTGAGGCAGGCGGTGGTGTGACGGTATTGGTGTTTTTAAGACATCACTGTGGCTGCGGTTAGAAGAATGGATTGGGAAGGCAAGAGAAAAAGTGGGGAGAGGAGCAGTGAGAAGGAGGCCACGGCCTACATTTGAGATGATGGTGGATTGAATCAGGATGGGCAGCAGAGGCGGAGGGCTGGATGGGTTCAAATGTATCTTTTTTTTTTTTAAAGATTTTATTTGAAAGGCAGAGTTATAGCGAGGCAGGGAGGGAGAGAAAATCTTCCATCTACTGCTTCACTTCCCAAATGGCCACAAAAGCCGGAGCTGTGCCAATCCAAAGCCAGGAGCCAGAATCTTCCTCCAGGTCTTCCACATACGTGCAGGGGCCCAAGGGCCTGGGCCATCTTCCACTGCCTCCACAGGCCATAGCAGAGAGCTAGATGGAAGTGGAGCAACCAGGACTTGAACTGGTGCCCATACGGGATGCTGGCACTGCAGGCAGTGGCTTTACCTGCTATGCCACAGCACTAGCCCCTGAAATACATTTTGGAGATGAAACTCAGTGTAAATTAGTTGGAAGAGAGTGGTTTTTGGGTTTCTGGTATAAGCAGATTGGTCAAGAGTGGTGCCATTTACTGATATGGGAGTTTGGGTGGGACTTAGGAAGTGTTGTGAGTTTTGTTCTGGGAATGTTAACCAGCTAATCTGGAGCTTAGCAGAGGAGTCAAGATGGCAGTGAATAAAAGTGGAAGTTGTCAGAACACGGCTGGCATTTGCAGCCATGGGAGGGCCATAGGGTGAAGAGAGAAGATGTTTACAAATTAGCAGGAAACATATGCATGTCCCAAAGGACAGAGACAAACTAATGTCTGGAAAGGGGAGGAAACCCCAAAGAAGAGTGGCGTGCAGCAGTCCAAGGAGAGCACGGCTAGCTGGACACAGAGGGTGGGGGCAGTGCATTGGGCCTGGCGGCACAGAGGCTGCTGGGAGCTCTGAGTGGGTGATGGAGCTGAATGCTCGGTTGTGGCATAATGGAGTAGAAAAACCTGGAGCAGCATGCATCCCAGAGACTCAGGCAGAAGTAAAGCGGGGTCTCGGGAGTATTATTTTTTAAGATGGTCAGGGCTCCAGTACGTTTGAATGCTTAAAGGATGTTCTTGGTGGCAAGGGGAAAGAAGTATGACATAGCAAAGACGAATAATCCACAGAGTGAACTGGCTTAGGCCG
The DNA here is from genome assembly GCF_033115175.1 of Lepus europaeus. Taxonomy (NCBI): domain Eukaryota; kingdom Metazoa; phylum Chordata; class Mammalia; order Lagomorpha; family Leporidae; genus Lepus; species Lepus europaeus. The sequence goes on from NC_084827.1 coordinate 43,012,399, forward strand.
TGGGATGCAGTGGGACCCAGAGCTTACCTAGCGGTACTGTGAGAGGTTCTGCCCTGCTTCTTTGCCTTCAATCTGTTGGATGTAAACATTCATTTTAGGCTTTAATTCTATGTGCTTTTGTAATCCTTTTCATTTTGTTCCCACAAGAGTTTCTCACGAGCAGAAGCCGCTATAGCTTATAAATTGGCTGTCTGCGACCTTTCTTTTCTTTTGGTTAGATTTTTATTATTTATTTGAAAGTGAGAGTTAGAGGGAGGGAGAGAGACACAGAGATCTTTCACCTGCTGGTTCACTCCCCAGATGGCTGCAGTAGCTGGGGCTGGGCCAGGCCGAAGCCAGGAGCTTCTTCCAGGTCCCCCATATGGGTGCAGGGGCCTAAGTTCTTAGACCGTCTTTCTCTCTTTTCCCAGGCTATTAGCAGGGAGCTGAAAAGAGAGCTGGATCAGAAGTGGAGCAGCCAGGATACAAACTGGCACCCATATAGGATGCAGACTTAGCAGCTGGTGGCCCGACCTGCCACACCTCATAACTGACCCCCGTCTGTGATATTTCTTATTTCATGAAACGCTAGGTTTGTCTGGCATGGGATGTGAAAGAGTCTGGTTTTTTTCTTCTCATCAATGTCTGGGAGAGTAGAAAACGAGCTTTGCATTTGATAGCTTTGAAATGGACAAACATTAAGCCAGTTTCACATGAGATACCCCCAGATTTCCCAAGCTGGAGAAGCAGCCTTTTGGTTTTTGACTTTAAAAGTCATGAGCTCATATGTTTTTCAAGTTACTTTTCAAAATTTTATTTTAACCACAAAAATTAAGAAAAAAAAAATGTACTGTGGCAAAGTAGGATTAGGAAAGCAGAAAAATAACTAATCCTAAGTTGGCTCCCTCTACGATAGTGGGATGGGGACCAGAAAATACGGTTCATTCAGGTGATGCCGACAGACTCAGGGCCTCACGCACACTTGTTTCAGCTGCATACATGGATCACGAGGATGTCGTGATACCTGCTGTTCATTTGCTGTGCCTTGGTCATTGAGAGACACAGAAATTATGTGTGGCATTTCTGGAAGCATCTTTGTACCTTGAAACTCCCCAGCCTCTGAAATGAATTGGCTGCTTCCAAGAAATGAGAGGTTACAATCCAGATGATGGGTGTGCTCCTTAGAGCTGACGGTGAGCAAAGAGGCTGCACCTGTGGTCAGGCCACTCATGTAGAATTTAAGATTCTAAATTCGTATTGGTTTTCCTAATACTTATCATAGGAGGGTAAACCAGTTACAGCCTCTGTAGGTGCTGACAGGAAGGAAAATATTCTAATTCCTTCTGTGTCTGAGCGGTGACTCTGAACCTACAGCTGGAGCAGTCTTGTCTTTTACTGATTTAGTTGAAAGGCAGAGTTCCAGATACAGAGGGATAGAGAGAAGGAGAGAGAAAGATCTTCCCTCTGCTTGTTCATCCACTGCATGACCACAATGGCAGGGGCTGGGCCAAGCCAAAGCCAGAAGCCAGGACTTTCATCCAGGTCTCCCACATGGGTGCAGGGACCCAAACACTTGGGTCATCTTCTGCTGCTTTCCCAGGTGCATTAGCAGGAGCTGGATTGGAAGTGGAGCAGCCAGGATTAGAACTGGCACCCATGTGGGATTCCAGCATCGCAGGTGTTAGCTTAACCAGCTACACCACAGTGTTCATCCCTGGAGCAATCTTGTATGCTTTGGGTCAGTGGCTGTCATCTTTCTTGTGCACTACCTGCTGAGAGGCCGTGGGTGGGAAAATGTGTAAATGCTTTTCCCTGTTCATACAATTGCAAGAGTTAATCCTTGCAAAGTTCCCAGAATTAGGCCTATGTTTTAGCATTTTATTGGGCCTTTTAATAATTGTTCCAGTGAGAGAATTTCCCTTGGAAAACTTTGTCTATAATGGTTTTCACTGCCTGTTTGGTTTTCCAATGACTGGTCAACACTGAGATGTTACCTTCATCACTGATGACCATTTCTGAAATGTCTCTGGATGCTTTGTTTTTTCAAACTATGACCTCCTCCAACTTGTAAGTAGCTGCAGAGTTGTCCTGGAAGAAGAATAGCAGCTAGCCTTTCTAGCTGGAGGTAAATACTTTGCCAGAGCTTTATACACATTCTCTTATTTAATTCTCACACAAGAACCTTAGGAAGGAGGTTCCTTAGCTTCTTCATTTACAGATCAGGAAACTTGGCTTAGACAATCTAGCTGACTTGGCCTGAGGCAGTATACTTAGGAAGTAAACCAAAAGTCAGGATTCATATCTAGTCCTGCTGATTGTAGATAATGGTTCTCAGCTCTTCGTTGCATATTAGAATCACTTATGGAGCTTAAAGAATACTGATGTTAGGGCTAGTATTGTGGCCCAGTGGGTTAAACCACTGCCCATGACACTGACATCCCCTGTGAGCACTGGTTTGAGTCATGGCTACTCCATTTCTGATCCAACTTCCTGCTCATGTGCCTGGGAAACAGAGGGATGTCTCCTAAAACCCACATAGGAGACATGGATGGAGTTCCAGGCTCCTGGCTTTGGCCTGGCCCAGCCCCAGCCATTGTGGCCATTTGGAAGGTGAACCAGCAATTGAAAGATTGCACACTCTCTGTGTTTCTGTTTTTCTCTACATCACTCTTCCTTTCAAATAAATAAATCTTTAAAAAAAAAAAAAAACAAACAACCCAGATCCTTGATCTTGTCCTCAGAGACTTAGTGGATGGGAGATGGAGCCTGCACATCTGTGACCCCATGTGGAGATGTTCTATCAAAGTGAAACTTTGTCAAATGGAAGAGCCACCAGCCACATATAGCTAATAAACTTAAGCTAGTGACAATTTAAAATAAAGCAGTCCCTTGGTCATACCAGTCACATTTTAATTGGCAAGTGGCTACCATATTGGACTGTGCAAGTACAGAGCATCGCGTCACTGGGGAGGGTCCCGTGGGAAGGTGCTGTAGCCGATGCACTCAAGTTCACGGTGCTGTGGGAAGGGGAATTAGGTCACAGCTTTTTTTGGAAATATCTGCTGACCAAATCTAAGTGTGGGTCTCAGTAGATGCAGCTAGGTATGAGTGGTTTTCAGGAAGGTCATCAGAAGTGCATGTATGGAAAAAACTATAGATTTCGGAATTTTTGGCTTATCAATTCCATGTTTTCATAAACTTTTTAAAATATATTCTCATGTATCTATTTTTATATATCACTTGCCTCAAAATGAGTGAAAGCAAGGAACTCCATTCTCTGATAGTGTGTGGGAGATTTTGTTAAATGGAGGTTATGATCTTCTATTCCTTATTTTGTTGACATTTCATATTTCCTTCTCAGAATGAATTCCTAAAAGAATTACTGGGTCAGCAGGCCTGAATATATTTAATCCTTTGCAAACTTTTTTTTTTTTCCCCCCAGAAAGGTTTTTCTAGTTCATTCTTGCACTTCCATTTGTTCACTCCCTTGACAGCACTGATTATCATTAAAAAAATAAAATCGCAGGGTGGGCGTTTGGCCTGGTGGGTAGGCCTCTGGTTGGGACGCCCATGCCTCACATCAGAGTGCCTGGGTCTAATACTCACATCTGGATGCTGACTCCAGCTCCCTGCTAATGCAGACCCTGGCAAGCAATGGTGACACCAAATACTTGGTTCTCTGCCACCCACATAGGAGACCTGGATTGAGGATTTCCCAGCTCCCTGCTCTGACCCCGGCCCAGCCATGGCAAGCACTGGAGGAGTAAACCACCGGACAGGCGCTGTCACTCTTGCTCTTTCTGTGTCTTGCTTGCTGTGTCTCTCATATCAGGAAATAAAACATTTTAAGAAACCTCTACTAATCTGCATGGAAATATATGGTGCTGTATCTTAATTTCTACTTTTTATTGCTGGAGAAGTTCCTTTTTTACTTTTCTATGTTTGCTAACAATTTCCTTCTCCATATGATCATCGAATGTAAAAGAACTGGATAAAACAGCTAATACATTACTGTATGAAAGCAAAGTGATACATGAGACTTTTATAATTCTTGTAATGATTATTTTTGTTTTAATAACTTATCAATAAATCTGTAATTTTAAATAAGTTACTATAATTGTGTGATAGTAGTTTTACATCTAACAATACCATTTTTATTTGATAAAATTATTCTTTTTTGTGTTTTAATATATTTATCGGGAGACTGAATTCACAGAAATTCTGTGCCTCTATTGTTTTTTTCTGCCTTCAATAGCCTGCCACAAAGCATTGTTTATGGTGTGTATTAAATGCATGCTTCCGAACTGATTTAAAATTTCTCAGCGACTTGTCAGTAGAGCCACTTCTAAAATCTGAAATAATCTATGAGGAAGAGGAGGCAGAATATCTATGGGGGTACAAGTAGGATAAGTAGCTTAGGAACTGTTCATTACAAATTCTTTTAAGTTCTACTGAATACCATTTTTCTTCTAGGAAGTTTGTGTGTATGTTACAGCCCCACGTTTGACTCCTGGGACCAAATCACATATTCGGTGTTTTATTTTCATAAAGGTATTTTTCATTTATTCTTTTTTACTTTTGCATAATTACTTTTTCCAAATAATAGCAAAGTGGATAAATTGGAAGTCTCATTACCTTATGATCAATTTTTATCAGTACATTCTATATCTCTGTGGCTATCTAAAAAAATGCTTCCTGATAAAATTCACTAATGGTGAATGTTAACTTAGAGAATTATTTTTATGTCCTACATGTATTTTTATCCTTGTTGGTATCTTTTTCTAGGCTTGAGAAACAATCCTAGTGGATTGGTGTTCGCCCCAAATGTGTGTGCTTCTTTCTAGTAAATACTACTTGGAAAGTAAGTGTAGATGTAGTTTATGAAGTGACATAAGGTTTTAGTTAAAAGCTTCCAGAAGCCCAGACCTAAACACAGGTTTTAGACATCAGATACATTTATTCCATTTTACACATCTGTGGTCAAAGATATTTACATGGCAACAGGCTGGGTGCAGGGGTAAAGTACTCAACCTTAGTTCTGTGGTTGACCATAGCGTGCCCTGTAATAGTCTGAACCACGCTAAGGGGCATTTGCTTTGCTTGTTTAGTTCCTTAAAATTAGTATTTATGTAGTTCACTCTGTGGGTAGGGTTAACATTTTTTAAAGATGGAAATTTTCTCCAATATTCACACAACTGTTAGGCTAGAGTTTGTCATTCTGCAGGTGAGTCTGATATTACCTCCAGGGGTTAGAGAGCAAGAGAACTTACTTAATAATGGAGAAACCAAAAGCAACTTCAGAACTAGACACCCCTGCTGAAGGAGCATAGGTTTGAGAGTTAGTAGAAAGTCTTTGCGCATGTTTCTAATGATGAGTGTAATGACTAAAACCAGTAAAAATATTCCTGAAGATTCTGCGTTGGAGAAGTGGAGAGTGATTCCCAGTACCCAGAGTTGAGTCGATGTCTAATCCCCTTCCTTTCTAACAGTGGGGTTTGCCAGGGGCTCGGAGGAGTTTTGGGGGCTCAGCCTCTGGGCCCAAGGAGCCAGAGGGTCTCCTCTACCTCGTGGCACCCTCGGTGGATTCCTGCGGACCTTCCCTTTGTGGACAGTCCCTCTCATGGTCTGAGATGACCCATGAGCCCAGAGCCACGCCCGGCTTGTGCCTGCGCTTAGATGACCACCTGCAAGGCTGGCTTTTGGGGGCAGTGGGGATCTAGAAGTGGAATCTTGAAGATGCTTGCTCACATTACCAGCTCTGAATGTGGAGGGTGTGACAAAGCCTTGGGTGGAGCTTTAGTTCTTGGCTTCTCTGCCACCTCTCTCTGGCTTTGTGTTTCCTCTCTCTGCAGGACACAGCAAGACCTTCATGCCTGCTCTCGGGAGTCCTGGCTCACCTGTGACCACGGGCATCACTTTCCTCAACCTCGGTGGGTGATCCTGTGGTTCTTCCAGGATGTGCTGTGCCTCAGGGTTTGCTATTTTTCTTCTCTTCTCTGTGGACCCCACTTTCTCATGCTTCCTTGAGACTCGGACTGTGATGACAACCACTGTGGTTTTTGAAACCTGGAGGGAGGTTTTATCTGGACACCCCCCTCCCAACTTGCAGGAAAACCTAAGGTGTGGGTTTCCCGATATTTTTGTGTAGCAGTCATAACAGTCGCTTCTTAGTACAAAAATGACGACTGTGAATGAGATGCCCTAACAATCCATGAGAAATCATTTTCCGTGTTGGCCTTCAATCCCAGAGGACAAGAGCCCTTGGGAAATTGCCTGTTCCCTGTTGGTAACTGTGGAAAGCTTCCAAGTCTCATTAATGGTTTATGGAGCGGCTTGAGTCAGTTGTTTTCACTGAGTAAATGCGGTCAGGTGAGTGTTAGGTCTGAACACACTGAAGGAGTCTCTAATGAAGGAAATACAGAAGGAGTTTAGTTGATCTCCCTGCTGAGAGCCGCTTCCCCATGCCAGCTGGGGTGTGGGGTGCTAACAGGTTAGCACAGGACTAAGTGATGGCACTGTTGCTTGCCTGCATGTGGGACATGGCGCAAAATCTTGAAAAGAAAAGCTTCAGGTTGAGTGCACTTGAGCCTTTGCTCCTTTTTTCCATCTCCATTCTCTCACCTGTCTTCTCTCATGATCAAGGTTTAGGAGAGTACCTTGTGAGGGAGCCGAGCAAAGTGAGAATCAAGAATGATAAAGTCCATAAAATTTGTTTTTTATTTTGGTTGATGCTGCGGATGGGGTTAGATACCTCATGCTCCCTGGGCTCAGTACAAGGCAAATTTCAACATGATTTCAGAACTTGTGGGAAATGGCCCTGGGGAGGCCTGGTTCTGCTGCTTCCTGTGTTAAAAGAGGTGCCTGTAAGGTTGCCTGGGCCTGGCCTTGATTCTTATCAGCAGTGTAGTATCAGCATCCTATCTTGAGAGTGATGTGGGAAACTTCCCCTAAGAAAAACTTAGCATTTTATGAGGGCAAAGGTATCCTTCCTTCCCTGCCCCCCTCCTGGGAATGACTTGGGAAAGGGAAGGCATGATTGAATCTGTGGTCTTCCATGTGTACAGAAGGCAGAAATGAAGTAACGCTTTGTGAAATAGGCTATCGTACATACTCTGTCGTCTTCCACACTGCGCAGTGCGTTCACAATGAAGTCCCATGCCAGAGAAGTTTAGATGATCCTGAAACAGGCTCACACGGAGGCTCTGCGATAGCTTAGAGTCAAGTTATTTAATTTAAATTTCCTCTTACTTTCCTACCTTCTATGGAATCTAAAGCCATAATAGTAAAGATTTTTAGGAGAAAACAAAAAATATAAGTGTGAAGAACTGGAATTTTTCTTATCCTCATATTTCCTTAGTTTTATCCTTTGTAGAATGCAGTTTTTTCATGATGTACATTTTCATGGCCTTTTTGAAGACTCATTATATACAGAGGTTTAAAAATTTTTCACCAAGACATACTTAGCTTTTAATTCCATTTTCCATGACATTTTTGAAGTTTTCTCATATTTATAAATAATTAGATGAAAAAGATTTATTAATGTATACAAATATAATATACATGATACATATTGGTAATATTTGTATACATATATTACATATGTATACATTTCATTTTTCAGGCACAAAATTGACCCCAAGATTAAAACTACTCTAGAGGTAATTTTTATAGTAATATTAGGTTTTTTTTTTAGTGATGTAACTTTGCTGTTAATTATAATTTATCTGCTAATTATAATTTTTATCCTGTTAGAAGTGGCTTATGTTGATTGCAATATTAACAAGCAGTTTTAAAGAGATTTGTGTATTTGAAAAGCAGAGCAACAGAGAGAAAGAGATAGAGTTCCATCTTCCATCTGTTGGTTTACTCCCCAAACAGCTGGAACATCTGGGACTGAGTACCAGATTTGGCTGGACCCAGCCAAAGCTAGGAGTTTGGAATCCCATCCTGGTCTTCTGTGTGGATGGTAGGGACCCAAGTACTTGAGCCATCATCTGCTGCCTTCCCAGGCACATTAGCAGGAAGTTGATGAGCAGCCTGGTCTTGAACTCGCATTCTGATATGGGATGCCAACATTGCAAGCAGTGAGTTAACCCACTGAGCCACAACACCGGCCCCACAAATGGTTTCAAAAAATGTTCCATAAACTCCAAGTACCTCTGTATATGAAATAGTTTATAAATAAAATGCTATTACTTATCTAATAGCTATTGTATGTTCAATATTTTACGTAAGGTGTCTTGCTCTGTACAACAGTACTGCTTGGTGATCTTCATTTTATAGATCATAGAATTGAGACTTAAAAGCAGTGAGATGGGTGTACCAGTTTTTTGTTTTTTTTTTTTTTTTCAGCATCTCTGACAAGGGACATTATGTTAATGTCTTGTAGCAAATGACCACAAGCATAGGGCTTAAATCACCATGAGCATACTCTTAGCAGTATGGAGGTGAGAAGACTGAAAATGGTTTGGAGGAGCTCAAATCAGGCATGGGGCTGGTCCCTTCGGAAGGCTCCGAGGGAAGAATTTATCCCTGGTTCCTGCAGCACCTGGGGGTTAGGGTGGCTTAGCTTGTGGCCATACCACTCCAATTGCTTTTGTCATTAGTCCTCTTCTGCAGTCAGAGCACCCTTCTGCCTCCCTCTTAAGAGGACTTCTTTGATCACATTGGGTCCATCTGGGTGACCCAGGACACTGTCCCCATCTCAAGAGCCTGATCACTTCCGGCTCTGGAGGTCAGCTCGTGAATATTTTTGGAGGCCATCACTCAGCTCACCACGGGAACTCCTGAAATTTCATGGAAGACCATGCCGCACATGGAAGGCCTGGGCCTCCCCAGAGACCACCCACCAAATGCCAGTAGGAATCCCCATGCCTCTACCCCAGGGATTGTGGACCACCCAGACAACCTCGTATATTTCCAGGTCCCCCTCTCATTAACTTATTCTGTGGCAGACTGGGAGTTTAGCCATCTGATGCCCAAGCCCTTTCCACTATGCACCACTGTATCATCGCTTGTGTTTTTCCATACACCTGTTGCCAGAATAATAAGGTTATTGCACCCATCTGTGCTCAGCACTTTCCTGTGGACCAGAAGGACACTTCTTTCTTCTTAAGAGTTACTTTTATTTATTTGAAAGGCAGAGGTAGAGAGATCTTCCATCCACTGGTTTCCTCCCCAAATGGCCACGATGGCCAGGGTTGGGCCAGGCTGAAGCCAGGAGCCTGGAACTCCAAATGGGTCTCTCATGTTGGGTGGCAGGGGCACAAGGACTTGAACCATATCTGCTGCTTTCCCAGATGTGTGAGCAGGAAGGAAGTGGATTGGAAGCAGAGCAACTTGGACTTGAACTGGTACTCATGGGATGTCACAGGTGGTGCATTAGCCCACTGTGCCCCAGTGCCAGCCCCTAGAAGGGCATTTCTGAGTCAACAGGTTAGAGCTTTCTGTCTCCCATCTCCTCTGCCCACCAGTGAGCAACACATGTTTTTAATTTCTTCAAAAAAAGAAGTCTAGCCAGCTCGATTATAATCTGAACGTTTCATCTCTATGAAATTCACTGCTACCGTGTGCATTTCTGTTTCTCTAAGATTCTAGAAAAATTGTCAAGAGCAGCTTCCACCCTCTGATTCTCCAGGATCTACTTTTACACTTTGTCTCCATCTGGATATAAATGTTCTTGGTATAAAAATACCAAGTGCAGGGATGGATTCTAGACAGCTATGCAAGGAGAGGAGCTAGCAGTTCACAAAGAGCCACTGTGCCTGTGTAGATGGTTTTGATGGCCATCGACTTAAAGGTTCTCTAAACAAAAAGATGACAGTGATAGTGAGTCCATGAAAATGGGGAAGTAAATCTTTCTTTTTTTAAAAAAAAATATTTATTTGAAAGACAGAGTTGCAGAGAGGCAGAGAGAGAGGTCTTCCATCCTCTTGTTCACTCCCCAAGTGGCCACAACAGCTGGAGCTGGGCTGATCTGAAGCCAGGAGCCAGGAGCTTCTTCCGGTCTTCCACGTGGGTACAGGGACCCAAAGACTTGGGCCATCTTCTACTGCTTTCCCAGGCCACAGCAGAGAGCTGGTTTGGAAGTGGAGCAGCCGGAACGTGAACTGACACCCAAATGGGATGCCGGCACTGCAGGCAGTGGCTTTACCTGCTATGGCACAGTACTGGCTCCAGGAAGTAAATCTTAAAGCTTTCCCAAACTGGTAGAAACTGAAGATTCTCAGGATAAGCTAATTTCAGCCGTTCAGGTTAAGGAATAATGTATATTGCTTGGTATTTTTATTATCACTTACTCTTAAATCATTTAGTTCGCTTAAAGCTTCAATTTACCTAGAAATAAAACTATAGGTATAATCTGAGGTAACCATGGCCACATGTCTGAAGAAAATTAGCCACAGATAGAAATACAGTGGGGTCCAGCCAGCAGGATGAAATGTACTGGCATCAGATTGTTTGGGATTACATTGGTAAAATGGGATTTTTTTTGAGAGGTTCAAAGACAAGGAGGGGATGAAGTGATGTTCAAGGCTTTATCTACACCTGTGCAGCTCTTGTCACGTGTGGGTGACTCAGATCTTTCTCTTGTGCAGACTACTACGTGGCTGTTTACTTACCTGGTCATTTCTTCCATCTCCTTAATATTCAGCACCCAGACATGGCCTGCCACAGTCTGTTTCTGACAGGTATGGCTGAAAGCTTTCTCTCCTGGGGTTACTTTGACATTAATATCTATGTTTGGATGACAGCGAGTTTTTTATTTGCTGATTTTTTTTTGTCTACTTGTTTTGCCAGGAAACGATGAAGTGGTTGACATGCTACCTCATGGTCCTTTACAATGCCTGTCGGGGTCCCTGGTTCTGGATTGGTGTTCTGGAAAGCTCTACAGAGCACACCTCAACCAGTCGTATTTATTACAGTTCCTATGGAACACCTGCCAAGACTGTGAGAAGATGGCTGCGTTGCACTGTTTACTCTCGTGTGGCCAAGACCTGAGGTTCCTGGAAGGCAAGGTGCGAGTATAGCTCACGTTTGAGTGCTGTCAAATAGGGGCAGGCATTTGGTGTAGGAAGTATGACGTGAGCGGCCCGTAGCTGAGTGTCTGGGCTGGAGTCTGACCTCTGCTTCCAATTTGACTGCTCAGATGCATCCCGGGAGGCAGCAGGTGAGGATTCAAGCGTTGGATCCTTGTCCAACCAGGCGGGAGGCCAACACTGAGTTCCTGGCTCCTGGCTCGTGGCCCAGCCCTGGCCATTGCAGGCATTTCGGGAGTGAACCAGTGGATGAGAGATCTCTGCCTTTCCTTCGTTCCCTCTCTCCCTTTCAAATAAAAGCATGCTCAAAGATTGGCAAATAGATGATACCAAATGTGTTTATTAATGGCTGAATATGAATTGGTTTATTTGGTAACAGCTAATTGAGGCGTCTGGTCTCTGTCTTGACTTGGGGCTTTTTATTTTTTAATGGATCTCTCCAAGCTCTTGGACTGAGGGTGCCTGTCCCTTTGAGTACAGAGGTCTGCCCTTACCCATGGTTTCACTTTCTAAGGTTTCAGTTACCACGGTCAACCACAGTCTAAAAATAGGCAATGGAAAATTCCAGAAACAAAATTAATCAGTTTTAAACTGTGCACTATTCAGAGCAGTGTGATGAGATTTTGAGCTGTCACGTTCAATGTCGCTCATGGTCACGAACTGTCCCTTTGTAAAGCACATACCTGTTGTTTGTACTGATCACCTGGGAATCGCTTAGTTGCTGTCTCAGTTGTTAGACTGACTGAAGTGGTAATTTCAGTATTTTAATTCAAGTAAGTAACCTTTATTAAAAATTTTTTAAAAATGATTTATTTATTTGAAAGACGGAGTTAGAATGAAAGAGTGAGAGAGATCTTCCATCCACTGGTTTACTCCCCAGATGGTTGCGATGACCAAGGCTGGGCCAGGCTGAAGCCAGGAGTAAGGAGCTTCTTCCAGGTCTCCCATGGGGGTGGAGGGGCCCAAACACTTGAGCCATCTTCCACTGCATTTTCCAGACTGTCAACAGGTAGCTGGATTGGAAGTGGAGCATCTGGGACACAAACCAGTAGCTATATGGGATGTCAGCATTGTAGGTGGTGGCCTTTCTTGCTATGCTGTGATGCCAAGCAGCACCCCCCACCCCCCACTGCCAATTTTTTGACTTGCTATTTTTATTTTTTAAATATTTATTTGAATGGCAGAGTTACAGAGAGGCAGAGGCAGAGAGAGAGAGAGAGAGAGAGAGAGAGAGAGGTCTTCCATCTGCTGGTTCACTCCTCAAATGGCCGCAATGGCCAGAGCTGGGCCAATCCAAAGCCAGGAGCCAGGAGCTTCTTCTAGGTTCCCATGGCGGTACAGGGGCCCAAGCACTGGGACCATCTTCTACTGCTTTCCCAGGCCATAGCAGAGAGCTAAATTGGAAGTGGAGCAGCCAGGACTTGAACCAGCATCCATATGGGATGCCAGGACTGCAGACTGGGGCTTTAACCCACTGTGCCACATGTGTCACAGTGCTGGCCCCGATTTCAGTTATTTGAAAGACAGAGATGGAAGAGAGAGTGAGCAAGTGATAGAACAACATATGTGTCTCTGTGTGTGTATGTATGTATGTATGTATGTATGTATGTATCGGTTGATCTTCCATCTGCTGGTTCATTCCCTAAATGCTCTTAACAGCTGAGGCTGGGCCAGGCTGAAGCCCAGAGCCAAGACCTCAATTCTGATCTGCCATGTGAGTGGGACCCAACTACTCAAGCCCTCACCTGCTGCCTCCTAGGCATGTATTAGCAGGAAGCTTGAATGGGCAGTGGAGCTGGGACTCAAACGCAGGCAATGTAATATGGGATTCAGGCATCCCAAGCAGTGTCCTAACCACTCTACCAAGTGCCCATCCCCCATAATCTTTATTTTAATGATGGTACCAAAAGGCAAGAGTAGTGATGCTGGCAACTGAGAGAGCTATATAGTGCTTTCTTTTGGTGAAAAAGGTAAAGTTCTTGGCTAAATAAGGAAAGAAAAGAATTGGAAAGGAAAAAAAAATTGTAGGCAATGTTGCTAAGGATTCAAGATAATCTGTGGTTTCAGACAGCCCCTGGGGTTTAGGGAATTATGTCCTGTAGATATGTACTCTGCAGATTCTTGCCCTGTGCTTTCCAGAATGTGAATGGTGTGGAGCTCTATCAGTAACATTCCAAGGAAGTGTTCAGTAAATAATGAGTTTCCCACATGTCTGCTTTTCCTCTTCGGCTCTATTTGGTACATGAGTAGAATTGTTGAAAGGACTAAAATCTAGCAGCAGACAGCACACTTTTAGCGGGGAGAGCTTACATTATGGTTTACAGAGCACTGTGAGACATTCTCTAACATTTCATTTTTTACAGCTATCTTGCCTTGAAGTCGGTTGGTTGAGGTCAATGTGTGGCAGGTTATTTGGAAAAAAGAATACATTGGACATTTTATTTTAACCCCAAGTATACAAGTGTGTATTTGTGCACTCACCTTTTGATGTAGAGTAAGGCCTTTTTTGGGGTGTGTGTGCATCAGCTAATTAGAGATCAAAGTAATTTTTCTTGCACAAAACCAGAGTAATGCGTTACCTCTGACTTCCTGTTACCTTTAAAATTTTATTTCTAAAGAGGTCGATAATTTAAAAGAGCTTTCCAAAACAACCTGGGTAAATTGGGTACTTTTCACACCGTCTTTTAAAGTGGTCTCGCCTATGCCTAGATTTCTAATGTTCCAGAGACATGCTTTTTTAGCGTCTTCCCAAAATGTTCAGCTTTCATTGTGTCAACAACACAACACTCTTTTTTTCATCTGTAGTTCACCTGTCTCTAGTAAATGTTATTAAGTGATCGAATCGTGAAAATGAGCACAACCAACATAAACAACTAGGTTTGGAATTGGAGAGGCTGTTGGTAGAAGAAGAAATGTGAGTGCCCTATGGCAAAGCTTAGAACATCCTCCAGTTCCAAGGCAAGAAAGGAGGAGATTCGTTGCCCATCCCCTCCAGTGGGTTTGGGGATGTGGAGAATGATTGACAAGTGTTGATGCTGTAACAGGGGTCGTCCCTGCTTGGGCAGGCAGAGCAGTGCTGCTCACAGAGGTAGGCAGAGTGACTGTTCACTTGGGTGCCGGAGCTGCAACATGAACCCCAGCTGAGTGCTTCTGTTTTGCTTCCTTTCCCTCTACACCCCTCAGCTCTTCCCCCTGGCGCTCTGCTATCACTCCATCTATTCTAGCAAAAACAAACGGAGGTTGGGTTCAAGCAGGCTTGTTTGAACCCCAGACCAGGGGCGTGTACTAAAAAGATGTGTGAACGAGGATCTCATTTATTATCGTACTATATACAATTTGAAGACAGCCTGGAAGTGAGTGTATTCTTAGGCAATCCCAAGATAGAGAATTAAAAAAAAAATTCCAATATAGTTGTACTTCTCTGAGCTGGAGTGCAGATTTACATACCAACAGAGTTCTGTCCTCTTACTTTTTAAAGATTATCCAGTGGATTTCGGAGACCGTTCCTGCCTGCCATTCCTTTGACCTCATTCAGGAATTTATAATTGGTAAGTGCTGCTGATGGCGTGTGTTGAGTGGAACACTTGACCCCTTTGCAAGGGGGACAGCAGTACATGGATAACGAGTGTCATAAGCTGTCACAATGCCGCTTATGAGCACTTTTTTGTTAAAAAAAATTGCAGTCAACAGCTAATTGGATCTCATTCTCTTGTGGTTTTCTGAGAAACTGTGGCTGCTCAGAGACTGATGAGATGTAAGATAGGACTTTGATTCTGCAACCTTATTAGATTTTTTTTTATGGGGTGGGGGTGGGGAGGGCAGGATTTAATTTTCTCAGCCCAGTACAGTGTTGGCTGGATCTTGTATGAACTGGTGTCATGTCGTTTGGTTAGATACAGTGGCAAATTCTGAATTGTTGAAATTCTCATTGTAAAAAGCAGAACCCGAGCAGTTTAGTCAGTAGATAAGATCATAATGGCTAACCTCTTGAGGATAAGGCAGTGAAAACTTTGGTTTGCTTGATTTGGTTGAATTGCAAATGTCAGCTACTTTATTGTTCCTATTAAACCATGTGGTATTTCCCTCTTTGACTAATCTAGCTTCTTCGTATTGGAGCATTTATCCAGAGACAAGTAATATGGACAGACTATTGCCATATTCCTCAGTGCTCACGTGGAATACAGTAAGTTAACACTTCATGTTCCTGTGCAGTGAAAATCCATCCACAGTGCTGGTCTGTTGGAGGACATCCCTGGTACATATCCGAGCTTGCAAGCTTGGAATTCTCAGGCAACAGTGTAATAATGAATTCCTACTGTTGGCCAAAGCATTCCTAGGCTAACATGACATTGAAGGAGAAGGTGTAGGGTATTCGCAGTCTCCCACCACCAGGCAGAACCAAACCCCTATCGTATAATTTTATAAAATGGTATATTAATATTTGAAGTGACTAGAGTATATTAAATATCACCCAGGTTTTTATCGATGAGGTAGGGTTGGACCCCTGCTGCAGATTGAGGCCTTTGTGCTTCTGTTTCCCAGCATCATAAAGAAAACCTGTAGCAAGTGGAGTGCTCCAAGAGCAGTAAAAGCCGGCAATCTTAAGTAAGCTCGCTCTGTTCAACCTTTTCTTGACAGTCTGGACTCTGTCCTTTTAGTACTTATTTGGAAAGCAGAGTGACACAATCTTCCATCCACTGGTTCACTCCCCAGATGCCTGTAACAGCCAGGACTGGGCTAGGCCAGGCTGAAGCCAGGAGCCAGGAACTCTGTCTGGGTCCCCTGCATGGGTTCAAGGGCCCAAGCATGTGCTGCTTTCCCAAGCTTGCTAGCAGGGAGCTAGATGGGAACCTGAGCAGGTGGGACTTGAACCAGCGCCCCAGTCTGGGATGCTGGCATTACAAGCAGCAGCTTAACCCACTGCGCAGGCCTGACCCTCCTTTTCAATGAAGTACCCAGCCTAAACTCTGCTTTCTCTTGAACATGGTGCAGTCAACTGGATGTGGTGGACCAGCAAGTGAGAACCACGTGTGGGCTGTGTCTGAAAAGGTTCTGCTTCCTCTCCTTTGAGGTTGAGATGTTGGAATGGAAGCTTAATGTGGTAGAGACAGAGCTTTGTATCAAAAAGGCATTTTAGAGAAGTTGATTTAATTTAGCCAGCACAGACATAGGGAAATACATCCTAGGTTAAATTGTGCTACTTCTCATTTTCTATTTAAATCACATCTAAATACAGCCCTCACGTATCGAGTGTGTGAGTTGATTTCTAAGCTTCTGGTATGCACCATGCTTAGTCTTCCTGAAGGCCCTTCTCATCTTCTGTACTTAATTGTTAGATTTTTTATGCTTTGCTATAGAATTTTAAGGGGGAAGACCTGAGCTGCTCCTCATCAGGGCTTGAGGATATACATGCAGCCTCTGTGGTTTAGTGGCAGGAAGTCTGCAGGCGACACTGCAGGAAATGCACGTCTCGGCTCCCTCCCTCACCACCTGCTGTTGTGTCCTGTGGTTGAAGTGTCCAGGCAGGGCCCACACCACTGGTTCCCAGGGTCATGTTAAATGATGGCGCGTGAGTTAGCGCTGTTGGGTGAGACTATCAGCCTGACATGCAGTGCTTGACTTTGGCATTTCTCAAGACTCTGAGGGCAGAGGAGCCCTGGTGAGTGCTGACCGAGTGACAATAGAAAGTCCCACAAGTACAGCGTCAAGAAACCCACATTTATAACCTCTGTGTACTGAGCTTCTGTTGGAGTTTACCATGTTACTTTAAACTTCTTGTGGTTGGAGCAGGCTACCTTTTGGGTCTTTCCTTATCCTGAAATTCTCTGAGTCTATGAAGATCTTTAGCAGTAATGTAATCATTTCCTTTCCCTATATTTTAATCTGCAAATGTTCTTTAATTGAAGATGTATTTTATTTATTTGAAAGAGTTACAGAGAGAGAGGTCTTCCATCTGCTGGTTCACTCCCCAGATGGCCACAATGGCCAGAGCTGCACCGATCCAAAGGCAGGAGCCAGAAGCCTCTTCCGGGTCTCCCATGGGGGTGCAGGGGCCCAAGGACTTGAGCCATTTTCTGCTATCCCAGGCCATAGCAGAGAGCTGGATCGGAAGAGGAGCAGCCAGGACTAGAACCGGTGCCTGTATGGGATGCCGGTGCTTTAGGCCAGGGCTTTAACCCACTGCGCCACAGCGCCGGCCCCTGCAAATGTTCTTAATGCTATCAGCTTAAAAACTTGACACAGTAGGCCAGCGCCGCGGCTCACTAGGCTAATCCTCCTCCTTGCGGCGCCGGCACACCGGGTTCTAGTCCTGGTCAGGGCACCAGATTCTGTCCCGGTTGCCCCTCTTCCAGGCCAGCTCTCTGCTGTGGCCAGGGAGTGCAGTGGAGGATGGCCCAGGTCCTTGGGTCCTGCACCCCATGGGAGACCAGGATAAGCACCTGGCTCCTGCCATCGGATCAGCGCAGCGTGCCAGCTGCGGCGGCCATTGGAGGGTGAACCAAGGGCAAAAGGAAGACCTTTCTCTCTGTCTCTCTCTCACTGTTCACTCTGCCTGTCAAAAAAAAAAAAAAAAAAAAAAAAAAAACTTGACACAGTAGGCAACATGAGTGTCACACTTTCATATGGAGACAACTGACTTGGGTTATTTAAGATAGAAAATACACTACGCCGGCGCCGTGGCTCACTAAGCTAATCCTCCACCTTGCGGCGCCGGCACACCGGGTTCTAGTCCCGGTCGGGGCACCGATCCTGTCCTGGTTGCCCCTCTTCCAGGCCAGCTCTCTGCCTGGGAGTGCAGTGGAGGATGGCCCAAGTCCTTGGGCCCTGCACCCCATGGGAGACCAGGAGAAGCACCTGGCTCCTGCCATCGGATCGGCGCGGTGCGCCAGCCGCAGCGCGCTACCGCGGTGGCCATTGGAGGGTTAACCAACGGCAAAAGGAAGACCTTTCTCTCTGTCTCTCTCTCTCTCACTGTCCACTCTGCCTGTCAAAAAAAAAAAAAAAAAGAAAAAGAAAATACACTACTCTTATGTAGTCCTGAATTCTGCTTTGCAAACAATTATAATTATTCTATGTATTTGAAAACACTTTTTAAAAAAGTTATTTGAGAGGCAGAGAAACAGAGAAGGCAAGCTCCTATCCCCTGGTTCATTCCCCAAATGCCCGCATTTCCTGGAGCTGGGTGGAGCTGGAGCCAGGAGCTGGGACTTCAATCCAGGTCTTCCACACAGGGAGCAGGAACCTGATGGCTTGAGCCATCATTGCTGCCTCCCAGGGTCTGCATTGCTAGGAAGCTGGAGCCAGAGATCAAATCCAGATACTTGGATAGCAGATTCAGGAGTCTTAACTGCTAACCTAAATGTCTGCTCCCAATTTGTAGCTATTTTAAAATACTATTCATAACCTAAAACTGTGGTGTGACCGAATGCTGTTGCAGAATGGGAGACTCAGTGGCTTGAATTTTCTGGAAAGTTCTCTATCATTGTGTCCCTAAAACCCAGGTCATTTAAGTTCCAAACAAACACTGATTAATTTTTTTTCTACATGGCACCATCTCCATTATTCACCATCTTTGTTTCTTGGAGAACTGAAAGCTGAATTGACCTGGGGAGAGGTTAACTATGGCATTAGCCCAGAGAGCACATTTTCAGACTAACATTGAATTAAGGGCAGTCTGGGCACTTGAGCATTTTATTCAATTTCTGTTTGAATGCTCACTCGTTAGTACCACATTGTCCTTTGGACTTCCTGGTATGGGTTTCTTGCCTCTCAGATGCCATGGAGATAGTGCCATGGAAACTGTACTTATTTAGTTTTTTAAAGATTGGCTTATTGGCCGGCGCCGCGGCTCAATAGGCTAATCCTCTGCCTTGCGGCGCCGGCACACCGGGTTCTACCCCCGGTTGGGGCACCGATCCTGTCCCGGTTGCCCTTCTTTCAGGCCAGCTCTCTGCTGTGGCCAGGGAGTGCAGTGGAGGATGGCCCAAGTCCTTGGGCCCTGCACCCCATGGGAGACCAGGAGAAGCACCTGGCTCCTGCCATTGGATCAGCGCGGTGCGCCGTCGCAGCGCGCCTACCGCGGCGGCCATTGGAGGGTGAACCAACGGCAAAAAAGGAAGACCTTTCTCTCTGTCTCTCTCTCACTGTCCACTCTGCCTGTCAAGAAAAAAAAAAAAAAGATTGGCTTATTTACCTGAGTGGCAGGGTGACAGGGAGGTTCACCTCCCATCCACTGGTTCACTCCCCAAATGGCTGCACAGGCCAGGAGCCAGGAACTCCATCCTGGTCTCCCATGTGGGTAGCAGGAACCCGCGGACATGTGCGGCCCTTTATTATTACACTGGGTGGTGCAAATCCAATTTGCCTTATTTGTTCTCAAGTAGAAATGCAGGCGTTTGCTCCCTTCAGAGACCCGGTCAGCTGTTAGAACCGGGACTTTGACGAGCTAGGTTGAGTCTGCTGTCATTTGTACCTCCTGAGGTTTATTTTAAGCAGAGGTTCGCAAACTGGAAGCCACCCTCAGCTTCTGTCTATGCAGAGAGCGCTTCCTGAAGCCTTGGGCTCGTGACAGTTGATGCAATGAGCAGATGTGTGCGTGTTTTGTCTCTACTGTAGGAAATCCCTGGCATCACCCTGGTGACGGAAGAGATCGCTTTGCCTCTGATGCGGGTGAGTGGGCGCGGTGGAGCGCGGCACACACTCTTGCCTGGCTGAGCCTCTGCTGCCCCCCAGTGTGGCGGTGGCTCCAGAGGGAATTGCAAGCTGGCCTGGGAAGACGGGGCGGAGGATGGAGGTGGGGTGGGGGCTTACCTGGTTTTCTGGAGGAGTCGATGAGTGAGATACTGAGGGCAAGCAGAGAATTCCAGTATTCAACATAACCCGTACATGGCACTTGCTGCACCCCTCCCGCCATCTGAACTGTAGGGTTCTGGTTGAGCTGTCTTTACAGGGACGGGTGTCTGGTGCTGCTTGAGATGCCTGGGTTGCACCTGATCCTGCTTCCTGCTAATGAATTTTGGGAAGCAGCAGGTAATGGCTCAGGTACTTAGGTTTCTGCTAGCCACGTGGGAAACCCAGATTGAGTTCTTGGCTTTTGGCTTCAGTGTGGCTCCAGCCCTGGCTGTTGGAGGAGTTTGGGGGATTGAACCAGTGGATGAGAGATCACCCTCTTAATCACCCTCTGAAATTTTTAAAAATACATGCACACGATTACACACACACACACACTCATGCAAAGAATTTGTAATCTGAAAGCCATTAGGTAACTGGGGCCGGGACTGTCTCACTTCCTCCTGGTTCTGAGAAGAGCTTTTCTGTTGCACTGGCTCCCTGTGCAGTCTCAGTGCAGCCCACACACCTCCTTCTGCACACTAAGCTGCGGCCAGGAGTGTCTGTCTACAATCTGGTGGTTTCAGAAGATTTTTAAATACAATAGGCAGAGGAAGGTGGGCGGGGAGAAGAGAAAAATATGCATGTAGTTAACACCGGGGAGACTGTTCGCACAGTTTCCTTGCAGCTCTTTTGTTGTTTTTGGCATCACCTCCTGGTAATTATAGCCTGGTGTGGACTGGGACATCTCAGCTCTTGGCAACCGGCAGCTCAGTGTGCTGCTGCCTTTGACTCTTACATTTGATTCTTTTGGATCCATGAAGGGGCAGGCCAGGTCTGGACAGCTGGGGAAGGCCGTGGGTTTTTTGAGGTCATGGGGATGCAGGCGGGAAGCAAGAGAAAGCAGAGTGGGGGCTGGTGCTGTGGCTCCAGGTGTTGGCTCTGAGAAGGGTCCCATAAGCATGTACTGACCATCTGTGTGTGTAGGCAGAAGCGTGGGACCACTGTGGAGCTCTTATGTAGGAAAGTGAAGGGAGAAGAGAGATTTAGTAATAGTTTCAACAGTGTCTGAAGCAACTCATCCCAAACTGTGTGTGCCTTTACCATCGGTCCCACAGACTCACAATGTGTGTGTGTGTGTTAATTATTTACTTTTATCTATGTGAGAGACAGAGGCAGACAAAGAGGCATCTGCCTGCCTTTCATTTATGGTTCACTACCCCACATGCCTGCCACAGATGAGGCTGAGCCAGGCTGACGCCAGGAGCTTGGAAGTCAATCCAGGTCTCCCATGTGAGTGGCAGGGACCCGAGTATTTGAGCCTTCACCTGCTGCGTCTCAGGGTGTGCATCAGCAGGAGGCTGGAATTGGAAGCAGAGCCAGCACCCAGGCATTCCAAAATGGGATCCCAGCATCCCAAGTGTCGTCTTAATTGCTACACCAAATGCCTGCCCCAGGAACTTGTTGAATGGACAAAAAAGTGACAAAATTATTGAGCGAGAAATGTCACCCACAATCCTATGGTTCTTATCAATGGCTCTCTTCTCCCCCACCCCCACCCCACTTACCTCTTGGTCTTTGCCAAGGGAATGCATATTTAACCTTGTATGGTGATCTAGAAATACTTGATAAATGTTATCAATTATATCAGACATGTTTTCTGTTACTGTATTAACTTATGATTTCTAAAGGCTCTACAGGATTTCACTGGGTTGCTTTTGTCTTATATAATCTTCTTCTGTTTCTGGACATTCAGTTTGTCTCTTGTTCCCATTTCAGAAATTTTTTTTGCTATTAAAAATAACGTTGCAGTGACTACTTTTGAAACATACAGTTTCTCTTTTGGTCTGTTTCCTTAAGGTTAAATGCCAGAAGATCATCAGATAAAAAGCTGTAACCATTTATAGCTTTTGATTCTTATCACAAAGTTGTGATAATTTATACTGCTCTGAACAATTGATCCATTTTATCATAACCTCATCAATGTTGTCTATTTTCACATAAAGAATTAAGTACACGAAGAAGAGTGAACGGGTCATCTTAAACTTTTTTGAAAGACTTTTATTTGTTTGAAAGAATGACTGAGAAAGAGAGGGAGAGACAGAGGGTGAGAGAGAGTGAGCTTCCACGCACTGATTCACTTCACAAATGACTGCAACAGCCAGGACCGGGTCAGGCTGAAGCCAGGAGCCTGGGGCTCCATCCGGGTCTCCTACCCGGGTGGCAGGGATTCATATACTTGAGCCCTCAACTCCTGCCTTCCCAGGCATATTGGCAGGGAGCTGGATTGGAAGTGAAGTGAAGCAGCTGGGACATGAACTAACACTCAAATGGGGGATGCCAATGTCCCAGGCAGCAGCTTAGCTTACTGTGCCACAATGCTGGCTTCCTGGATCCCTCCAAGATTTTTTACCCATTGGCATAGTCCAAGAATAAGATCTGGTTTTGCTTAGGAAGAGAATAGCTTGTTTTTGTTCTCTCTGGTCTGTGTGTATATGTGTGTCTTTGTACATCTTTTCCTCCTTCTACCTCCTATTTTTTTTTTTTTTAAGATTTTATTCATTTGGGGCCGGTGCTGTGGCGCAGTAGGTTAATTCTCCGCCTTCAGCGCTGACATCCTATATGGGCGCTGGTTCTAGTCCTGGCTGCTCCTCTTCCAATCCAGCTCTCTGCTGTGGCCTGGAAAAGCAGTAGAAGATGGTCCAAGTCCTTGGGCCCCTGCACCCACGTGGGAAACCTGGAAGAAGCTCCTGGTTTTGGATCGGCGCAGCTCTGGCCGTTGCGGCCATTTGGGGAGTGAACCAACGGACAGAAGCCCTCTCTCTCTGTCTCTCCCTCTCACTGTCTGTAACTCTACCTCTCAAATAAATAAATAAAATCTTAAAAAAAAAGATTTTATTTATTTATTTGAGAGGTGGAGTTTGAGAGAAAGGTCTACATCCCCTGGTTCACTCCCTGAATGGCAGCAATGACTGGAGGTAGGCTCAACTGGAGCCAGGATCCAGGAGCTTCTTTCAGGTCTCCCATGTGGGTGCAGGGGCCCAAGTACTTTTGCCATCTCCTGCTGCTTTCCCAGGCCATAGCAGAGAGCTGGATCAGAAGTGGAGCAGCTGGGACTAGAACCAGCACCCATGTGGGATGCTGGTGCTGCAGGTGTAGTCCTAGTACACTATGCAACAGCGCCAGCCTCTTGACCACTCCTCTGAACCCTTCTTCGCACTCTTATCCCCTCTCCCCCTGCAGGCAGTTGTTTCCCACTGCCCATCCCCCACCTGCTTGGTGGGAACTCTTGGGTGGCTCTCTCCGGGTTCCTGTGCTAGTGCAGTAGTTCCCTAGGACAAGCTGGGAGGACCCGAATTCTCTCTGACCCTCTCTGCATGGCCCTGCTCTATCCATCAGGGAAGGCAGAGGTAGACCACAGGGACTGGCCCTGGATTCAAGGACAACGTGGCCCTGAGTTTGATTTCAGCCGCTCTCTCTACCGCACTCCTGTGGCTCAACTCGGAGACTAATCAGTGCCTTGCACAGGACACCAGCCCTGAGAGCTCTCATTTGTCTCATTTGACTGCTTGTATAGTTCCACTCTCAGTAAATTGCCGCCCTTGCCTTTGACCTACTTCTTCTACCCCCAAGTCCCAGCTTAATTATACCAGGATGGGCCCCGGGTGCAATGGCGCTGCCCACCCCTGTTCCTCCCTCCCCGGCCCCAGTACTGTGGCTGCGCTTGCACCTGCCTGCCTGGCTCTGAGCACGTGTGACCTGAAGCATGGATTCCCTGTGGAGTCTCTCCTTGCTTCAGCCTCTGTCCCCCAGGCCCCAGGAGCCCCTCCGCCCCCTGCCCACCTCCCCTCTGCTCTCTGCGGCAGGAGTTGCAGGAGGAACAGGCAAATTGAGACAAATGCACACTGCTCTGTCTGCACATGGTTGTAGTGGGATGCGGAGCACTTATTTAATATGTGGCTGTGGTCCTCAACACTCACAGGTTGAAAATCGCACCCCTGATATGCTGGGGAGGTGATGATATCCTGTGGGCAGGGTGGGAATTAGTGCCCAGAGGATACGGAGCCCTGAGAGCTGGCTGGGCCCTCTGCCCCGGTGAGTTTACGGTGAAAACACAGCCCTCGCTGTTCACCGGTCACTTAGCTTATGGCATTTTGTTATAGCAGCCAAACAGACTAAGACACACATGAGCAGGCTGGGAGTAGAGACTTAGTTCAAGTTGGAGATTGTCACCTGCAAGACTGAAAAGACAGCCTCACTTCACAGATGCATCCCAAAAGAATTAAAAAAAAAAAAAAGAACAGGAAGTATATTGAGACAAGGTCCTTGCCTTAAAAGGAACGTTCTGGAGAGTGACTTTCCTGAGAATGACTTCACCCCTTTGTAAAGCATGGGTTTCCCTGGGGAAGTGGCTGCTGCACAAAAGGCTTGCTGACTCCCCTTGACCTGGTGGTGTGGAGAGAAGCCATTACCACGGCTCAGCCTTAGGAAGCGTGTAAGGATTGGACAGGAAGCAGTCACCAAGCAAGGTAAAAGAATGAGCGTGCTACACTGCAGAGATGGGGCGTTCTCACCCGAGTCGTTTTTTACATTGGGCATCTTGCATGCATTTAACCCTCCCTGACCAGAGTCTGGGAGAGCCAGAAAGAGTTAAAGCGCCTCTCATCTTAGGTCCACTCAGGTGCTGGTGTCTGTCAGGGGCCTCATGTCATGGGGCAGCGGGGAAAATCATGCTTGATACCTGGGCTGTTCATTCACCTATTTATATGCTGCTGCTTTGAAAAACTGCGAAGGGGTGGGCGTTGTGGTGTAGTGGGTTAACTTTCTGCTTAAGTGTGTTCAGTTAATATTATAAGCCATGATTTTATGATGCTATAAAGAAGCACTACCTACTAGGAACAGAGTATCTGGCTGTTGCATTCACTGCTGTTACTTTCCTAGAGATGAGGTGAAGAGTAGGGAGTTTCCATCTACCTCCCTGGCTGTGCTGTTCTCATTCATAGATTTGGCTGCAGACATATTGTTTAAGCCTGAAGGCTGAGCACAGAGAAATATCTGTGTATTGGCTTTCTCAATGCATGTGCAGATTCCAAGATGGAATGCCATAGTTCTGGAGCTATAGGTTGTGATTACATTTTGAAAAACCCAGCCCATTAAAAACGGCTAATCATTGTGGAACTACCTAGTTGTACCCGCTGGGGGAAAAAAAATTTGGCTAGCTATGGAGTGCTGCCAAAAGTTCATGGGAAATTCATTTTGTAGAGATGCATGAATTTTTCACGTACACTTTCTGAAGGACTTGCACACTAGGGAAGGAGGAGGAAGTTCATCATTATTCAGGTGACCTTGAACTCAAAGTGTACAAGGGAGCAGCCTCCGGAGTTCTAGCGTTTTTCTGTGTATGGATGTTCTTGCTTCTAACACCTTAGTTAAATGCGGTGCCTTGCTAGATTCCTGCACACACAGAGGCTGTCTGTTTCACTCCAGGCTGGAGGTAGTAGGTCATTGCGTAAAAGCTGAGACTGAGACAGGACCTGCTGTGGAGCCCAACTGCGCGGCAGCTGTGGCTCTGCTGCGGGGGTCCTGGCACACAGAGTTCAAGGCTGCTCCCAGCCTGTAAGAAGATGCTGGGTGAGCAGCAGGAGTAGACCCCCACCGGGGGGGGGGGGGGGGGGCTCTGAGCAATGCGGGGCAGATGTGTGTTCTTGGCAGCAGTTCGCAGAGGCGATGGCCCTAGCAGGTGTTTGTGCTTTGTTTCTGGATTAGTGGGCAACCCAGATCCCAGATGGGAAGCAGTCCCTTCAGGTTCCTTGGTCCTTTTGTTCGATCAATAGCCATGCGGGGCTGCCTCCAGTAGTTGTTTCATGTCATCCTAAGAGACCACATGAGAGCATTTCTGAAGGGACTTGGAATACCTCTTTTCACATCAAAATTTCAAACTCTCCTTTGTGCTTTAAAAGATAAAAAACAACTTCCAGGTCATTCCTTGATTACCTATGATACCACAGTCTCCTGGAAGTAGCCAATTGCTGGGTATTTTCTTATACAGCATTTTGGCGTATTTTTTTTTAAAGCCCTGTGAGCTCCTTTGAAGTGGCTGGCGATGTGCTCCTTGGGAGGCTGTGGCTTCCTCCTGGTGCTGGTGGTGGTCCTGGCAGGCGGGGTGTGTGTGTGTGTGTGTGTGTGTGTGTGTGGTGTGTGTGAAGGGCTGACTTCGTTCGCTCCCCGGTCTGTGCGGGTTGCGGTCTTTCCTCTCCTCCCTCCATGCCAGGTTACAACATCCACAGTTTTCTGTTGGAGCTGCTTTTACCCTGTGAACGAGCACCCTGGAACTCCCTGGGCCTTCAGGAGCCCTCAAAGATGCACCCTCCCCTCCTCTGGAACCAACAAGATCGCAGGTCTTTGGAGAGCGGCTGCTTTCACAGCCTTTAAGCCAGAGGTGTAGGTTGAGTGAAACACTGGAGGGTGGGGGTGGACAGTCTCGGGTTGACCTCAGGATTACCTGGGGGACTTGTGAAACTCCCAAGGCTCAGCTCGCACCTCCAGGGCATGTGACTCAGGTGGTTCTGTTGTGTTCCTGGAGCTGAAAATTGCATGCCAGAGGTCACTGGCGCAGAAAACAAACTGTGTTTTATTGGAAAATTTTTACTAATTTATGAAAGAGAGAGAGAGAAATTTCCATTGGCTGGTTTGTTCCCCAAATGCCTGTAACAGCCAGGGTTGGGCCAAGCCAAAGTCAGGAGCCAGGAATTCAATCTGGGTCTCCCACATGCATGGCAGGGACCCAACTACTTAAGCCATCACCTCAGGGTGCGCATTAGCTGGGGGCTGGAATCTGAAGCAGAGGCAAGACTCCAACCCAGGCACTGTGACAAGGGATGCAGGTATTCCAACTGGTGTCTTAACCCGGTGCATCAAACTCACAGCCCCTGCCACTGGCTGTTCCTCTTCCTACTCCCTGCCTTTGATGTAAACCCAGAATCGGAGGCAGCCTCATGGTACAGTGGTGAACGTGCTGCTTGGGTTGCCTGCATCCCAAGTTAGAGCGACCAGGTTTGAGTCCCACCTTCACTTCCAACCCAGATTCCTGATAACGTGCAGCCTGGGAGACAGCGTTTGATGGCTCAGGTATTTGGGTCCCTGCCACCCATGTGGGAGACCTGCTGTTTCCAACGCCCCCTCCTGTCTCTCTATTGTCAGTTTGCAGAGGGTTATGAAGGAAGGGATTTTTAGATGGGGGAGTGAGAAGGAAGGTAAGGTGGGAGAATTTGCCTAGGAGCTCTCATGTGAACATCTGGCCTGAGGGAACAGGATGAAGTGACAGGTAGAAGACATCTGAATCTCTCCCCTCCCACGTTCTGTCCTGGGTGAGGTCTGGGTGGACCACGTCCTAGGCAGTGGGTCACAAGCAAGCAGAGTTACTAGCTAAAGTGACCACCAGATGTCGCCACAGCACCAATTAGCTTTCTGGCTTTTGGCATGGGTGTGCCAGAGTCCAAACCTAGGACAAGGGAGCTGCAGTGACTTCCAGCCAGGGACCTAACCCTGCCACGTATCCATGGGCTTTGCCTTATTATTTCTCCAATACAAAGAAGAGGGGTGATTATCAATAAACGGAAAGGGAAAGTGAGCAGGTAGGTCAAGCGAAGGGCGAGACCTGACTCCAGCTGTCCGCTTTCCCCTGGTGACGGCATTTTCTTTGAAATAGTTTTTCCCTCTCTAGGAGAAGAGATGTTGGCTGGGTAGGCATCTGGGGCTTTCAAACGGTGAGATTTAATATTATCATGTAATTCCCTTTACTGATAGTCCACATCCGTGTCAATCCAGTTGTGACGGCTAACGTGCTCTTCTTCAACATGAGGGCATTTTTCTTGAGTGAAGTGTACTTTGAGTTCTCTCCTGTTCTTGCAGCTCAGTCAAGTCTGTCGCCATGGCAGACAAGAGCTCACTTTGTTTTGTGCTTGCATGTTGCATCCTTGGCTCCAGTCAAATCTTTTTTTAAGTGCGCCTATTTTGGCAAGAAAGAATATGTATCGTAAATCTGTTCTCGTTGGTTTAGAAAACAAATTGAGTCAGTATGTCCTTCAACATTAAAAATGCATTAACACTATATCTCATTGTTCTCAATGAAAAGAATGACTGCATTCTTGCTCCAGGGCACTGGAACTATAGCCATAATTTAAAGACTTACATAGAATAGCAACTAATTCTGTTTTGAAATATTTGACAACTGAGTGTGAAACTAGTCTAGATTTTGAAAAATATCCTCAGGAGCGAATGATCTTAGCAGGAAGGTAAGCCCACTCCACTGGCTCTGAGTTTTATGAGTGGTCTTGAAGGAACATGGATTGTTGATACAATCCAAGTCAGAAAAAGGGATCTCGAGGGAGGAAATGGCTTGATGGGTTCACGTAGCGTCTCCGTTAAGCCGAGATCCTGGAAAGTCCTGTTGATTCGGGGAGTGGGTGGCAGTTCCCCCTGCTGTAAAGGGGATAGAAAATGAAGCAGAATGGTGAGGCTCTGTCTCAGAATTGCTACTGGGACTGGTAGAAGTGTCCAATCAGAAATGCTGCCAAGCGGGAGCCATGGAAATGAGGCTTGGGTCGTCTGGTTCTTGGGCCTGCTCCTCGAGCTCACCGACCTATGTGTGTCTTACAGGTGCACAGCTTTAAGGGCTACTGGGAGAAACTGAACTCCAACCTCGAGTACGTCAAGTACGCCAAGCCGCACTTACGCTATAACAACAGTGTGGTCAGGAGAGAATGGCAGAACCTGACTGCCGAGGAGGTACGTGTGGTCCCGGAGAACGAAGCGAGCAGCACAAACAGCGCTGCCTTGTGGGCACGAGGCTGGCTGGCGTTGGCCACGCTCCTCCCAGTCACCAGGCACTTGCCCGCGGTGGTGGCTCATCTCCCAGTAGGCAGACGGAGGCAGCGTCTGTGGCCTCTGTTCTCTGAGTGGGGAATGGAAGTGTAGAAGTTTGATTGGTGTCCACATCTCAGATGCAGTTTTTTTAAAGGATTTATTTTATTTATTAGAGAGGCAGAGAGAGAGAGAGAGAGAGAGAGAGAGAGAGAGAGAGGTGTTCCATCTGCTGGTTCACTCCCCAGATAGCTGTAATGGTCACAGCTGTGCCAATCTGAAGCCAGGAGCTTCCTCCGGATCTCCCACACATACGTGCAGGGGCCCAAGGACTTGGGCCATCTTCCACTGCTTTCCCAGGCCATAGCAGAGAGCTGGATCGGAAGTGGAGCAGCCAGGACCCAAACTGGAGCCCATATGGGATGTCAGTGCTGCAGACTGGGGTTTAATGTGCTGCACCACAGCACCGGCCCCTCAGATGTATTCTTGTATGACTTGTGTGGTTGAAAATATTAGGTCATCAAGGTGTTCCTGTTACCGGAGAAATTGCAGGGTTCTTGCCTTCGCGCAAGAAAGAATTCAGGCGTGAGACAGAGAGTAGTGGGAGGTAAAATAGCAAGGTTTATTAGGAAGGGACATCTGTAAGGATGGATGGGCACCTCTCCAGACAGAGCCTGAGAGACTGGGGGGGGAGGAAGGAGTGGAGAGTACACCTGGCCAGGCCAGGCCAGTCGGCGGCTCAGCAAAGATGCAGAGAGAGCTGAGCGCGCAGTCCAGTTGAGGCTGGGGGTTTTTAAGGAGATGGGTCTT
Organism: Lepus europaeus; assembly: GCF_033115175.1. Lineage (NCBI taxonomy): Eukaryota > Metazoa > Chordata > Mammalia > Lagomorpha > Leporidae > Lepus > Lepus europaeus. The sequence continues at coordinate 43,041,915 of NC_084827.1, forward strand.
GCTTCCCCACCTCTGCTGCTCTTGGAACAAAGAGCTTTTTGGATGTAAATAGAAAAACTTATCTTGAAGGTCTGAAACAAAAGACTTTATGGATGCAAATGTTATCAGACCAGAGGAAGGGAGCAGGGTGTTTGAGATGCAGATACTAGGCTGCACCTGGGAGATTGTGGAAGGCAGAAGGGGGCAGGGCAGGATGTGAGGGCCAGGCTGCCCCTGAAACATTATGGGGATGACTTTGAGATGCAGATGCATATGCTGGACATAGATGTCTTCTCTTTAGGCCTGTTACACACACATAAGCTCATAACTGACTACCTACCTAACATTCCTAAATTAGTGGTGGCCAGGGGTTGAGGTGGTTAAGGGAGGGAGAATGGATATTTTCTGACTGTAAAGGGAGCCCAAGGGACATCTTTGAAGAGATGGGACTATTCTGGATCTTGACTAAAGGGGTGCGCTGTGGGACAGGAACCTACATGTTTGGTAAGATGCCATTGAACTACACACACACACATACACACGCACACACACACATTAAAACATGGCAGAGGAGGGGTGTGGTGGGGAGACTGGACAAAGGGTCCATGGGATCTCTGTAGTGTTGTATATAGTGTAGAGTTGTATATAGTATAAGGGTACTTCAAAAAGTTAATGGAAAAAATGGAATTAAAAGATGTTTATTTTGGGGGCAAAAGGTATTGAAATCCGTTATAAAATTTCTGAAGCTCTTAACTATAATGCATTTTTTTAAAGACTTAATTATTTGAGAGGCAGAGTTAGAGAATGAGGGAGAGACAGATAGGTCTTCCATCTGCTGGTTCATTCCCCAAATGGCTACAATGGCTGGAGCTGGGCCGATCTGAAGCCAGGAGCCAGGAGCTTCTTTCAGGTCTCCCACACAGGTGCAGGGGCCCAAGGACTTGGGCCATTTTCTGCTGGTTTCCCAGGCCAGAGCAGAGAGCTGGATAGGAAGAGGAGCAGCTGGGACTCAAACCAGAACCCATATGGGTTGCTGATGTCACAGGCAGAGGCTTAGGGCACTATGCCACAGCGCTGGCCCGCATTGTTTTTGATGTGCAAATGGTCACCCCGAGCATGTTCACCTTTGACACTCCTGATGTTTTCTCACTCTCAGAAAACAGGAAAAAGGAGGTCCGTGGCATATGTGCGGAATATTCTCGATAACGCAGTCAGGTAAGTGCTGTGAAAAGTGGCTGTCTATGTAGATGGCTGTCTTGGACCCTGGTGGCTACAGTTCCAGGAAGGAGCCTCTTTAGCTGTGTATCCTTAGCAAAATGGGTGGCGCTGCTGGCTTCCTGAGTGTGGCCACCTGGGCCGCATTTTGAGTTCTGTGCTGGGATTTCTAGAGGCAAAAGCTTCTATGCTGAACCTTACAGACCCGCACCCTGGGGATGGACAGTTTCCACCGGAAAGGTGGAAAACAAAGCTCTCACAAGAGCACTTTGTGAATCAAAGGTGTTAGTGGGCGGGTGAGCTGGCTCTTATTTTGAAAGCTCGGTCTCTGCAGTAGGTGAGTCACTGCCCAGTGCTAGCAGCAGACGCCCCATTCCTGCCTCTCTTCTATTTTCTGTCCCCATGATTTCCAAGAATGGAGAGAGCGGCAACAGTTCTAAATGACTTTAAATGACTTGCCATAGTCGGCTCTAGAGTGCTTGGAGATTCTCTGATGGCCCCGGGGTGCCTTTGTTCCACTGATTGAAGTTTGAGGTTTTGCAGCAGCCTGAGAACAGTTTCTGCAGTGGTTTCACGGGGTGGTGAGGGAGGATGTCTTTGGATGGTGTCGTGGTTTACATTTCGTTCTTTGAATACTGCTTCCTCACACGGCTCTCATTTCTCCGCAGGGTGATTTCTAACCTAGAAGCAAGGAATTTGGGTAAGAAAAGACCTGTAAGAAAGCCTTCTGGGTTGCACTGTGTGGCCAGAAAATCCCTGACAGGAGTGGATTGTTCCACCCAGCCCTGCCATGTCTGTCTTGGCTCCGGGACCGGGACCGTTAGGGACAGCTGCTCCACGGGTTCTTGCGGGAGGAGTCCCTGGGCGTTGGCTGCTGGGTTTCATTATTTCTCCTGACACTTGATCTAGTTATCGTGCCCTCTGGCTGTACCCAAGCATGCCCTTGACCTTTCCCTTGGGTCTTGGGGTTGATTTCTTCCCAGCTGTCTGATCATAGAGTCTGACTTGTATGCGCCTTTCATTTTGGTTTTTCCCCTGGGCACATGATGGGCAAGGTCCTGGGTACAAAGACTGAGGAGGCCCCATGGGCATTAAGCGTGGTTCTGGGGGAGAGAGCCTGGCCTTGAATCCCTGCACTGTCCCACGCCGATCGCCGATCGCAGGGTCTCGGGCAAGTCATTGTCTCTGTGAGGCTCTGGGAGGGAGAAAGCAAGAGTAAACAGGGTTATGTGGACAGCACCCAGCCTGGGAGGCACCCGAGGTGGTTCCCTCATCAGTGTGAGAGGGAGAAAATGCTAACCGTCATTTCTAAAGCCGGTGGCAGTGGGCAGGGCGGGACAGCTGGGGGAGGGAGAGAAGTTGGAAGAGGCTCCACCGAGGGTGACGTCTGAGTTGAGTCTCAAGAAACAAGGGGAACTTAGGGGAAATTTGGGAAGGGCACTGCTGAGTGGACATAGGTACACACCTTCTGGTTGGCTGTTCTCGTGCCTCGTGAAGTTCCGCCTTCATTAAGCAAGCTGTGTTTTTGTAGCCCACTCCTGCTTTATGGGCTTGGATGTTTGGGGTATACACTGGGTGACCCTGGTGGAAACTATTTTCTGCAGTCCCTTGCTGCACATCCTGCAGCTGTGCACACAGCCCAATGAACCATGACAGTGAACTTGTGCAGCCCGGGCCAGCAGAGCCTGAGCTCACTGAGGAGCCCCAGGGGAACCAGCCCCTGGCTATGTGACCAGGCCAGCTGTGCCAGATGCCAGGGCTTCTGCCCTGCCAATGGGGGTGGGGCCTGAACGTGTGGGATCCAGGCTCACCCTCCTTGCATTGCTTGTGGTGTTGCATGGTGGGAAATGTTGCTGGGCTGCTGGGGATTTCTGTTGGGTCCACCCTTCTCACACTCTCACACTGCTTACGGGGCTGCTCCTGCTGCTCGGCCTCAGCCTGATTGAATCCTGGCTCTGGGCTGCCAGTTCTCTCATCATGCGTTTTAGCAAACGTCCCCTTCCTTTCCTGTGTTTTGCTTGCAGCTGTTTCCCACGTGAGGGTGCCGCCACTGCCTGGAACAGCCCTGTGAGGTTCTGAGCCACTGGGCTCAGGTTTTGAGCGGTTCCCTCTCAAACCCAAGGGTTGAATAGGATCCTAGTAGCATTTATTCTGAGGGGCAGAGGGGGATCCATGCCCTCGCGGGAGGAGCTGTCAGCCTGCTGAGCATGGCTGTGCTGCCAGCCCGCTTGCCTGGCCTGGGCCTTGGTGTTCTGGGCGAGGAGCAATGGGCAGGCAGGGGTGGGTGGAGGAGCCATAGGGCAGATCTTCAGGGAGACTGTGTTGGTGTGCCCTTGTGGTCTGGCTAGCATAGAGCAAATCAAGGTGCGGAAAGTGCCGATGGAGTAAACCTCACCCAACGCTTCTTCATCCTGGTCTAGCCACTTTTCCAGTCTGAAAACTTGTGCCCATGGGTGTCATTGGTCACAGCAATTGGCTCGTGCCCTCAGCTCAACAGTTTGCAAAGTTAAGGGACCACAGGGTGAGAAGGTAGGAGGGAGCTGTGCAATCGCTGGCCCCCTGTGTGTCACCCTCCCTAGGGTTGAGAGAGGGCCCCCTGTTCTCCAGTGAGGTGGAGGTCCTTCGACAGTGGTGAGTTTGGGTGTTACAACCAGAGCCTTCTTGGGTTGAGACGTGTGTTCCTTCCTCTGGTTCTTCTTCTGTCTTCCCCTCCCATTGCACACAGTGCTCTGGGTGTCACCGCAAGATAGGCCAGCTTGTAGGCTCTAGGTCAGACTAGCTGGTGAGCAAATTTCCCACCAGGGAAGTGTTAGGTTTTCCAAGGGGTCCAGGGAAGGGAAAGTCGGGCTGATTCTTCTTCCTTCTAAGCTATTTCCCCCAAATCACCCTGCTTTTGACTGTCGCCCCTGTTGAATTGCAGAGCCAAGGTTGATACCCCTGCTGCAGGAAGAGGACGACCACCAGCGGCTGCTCATGGGGCTGGTGAGTGCCCTGCGCGCTCCCGAGGGCGGCCGACAGAGGGCCCCACTGGGAAGGGAGCAGGTCTCACTCTGAAGCTGTCATTCACTCTGCCAACAGAGTCGTTGCCCGTCACTGTGGACCCTGTGTGTCCAGCGGTGAGCAACACAAATAGGACTTCTGTCCCCTTGAAGTCCAGTGGAGGGAGACACACACTGACAGACACACTCAGTCCTAAATCACAATGAGGGCTGTATTGCATCGGGGTGTTTTTAAAAAGGGAAAGTGCAGCATCCTTGTAGCATCTGCATTTGAAGCTTAGAATGCAATAGAAAAAAGTATTCTTTCTCAAGAGGTCCTATGGCTAGGATGGACAAAGGAAAATAGAACTGTAAATAAGTTAATTGAGGAGCAGAAAGAGTAGGTAGATCCAAAATCCTTGAAAACCCTGATTCATGAGATATGGAGAAAGTCTAAAAAAATACTTTAAATGTTGTGCATACTTAAGTAAGAACAGGACTAGGGGCTGGTGTAGTCGTGTAATGGGGTAAGCCACCGCCTGCACTGCTACAGCCCGTGTGGGCACTGGTTCAAGTCCTGGCTGCACCACTTCGGATCCAGCTCCCTGCTGATGCACCTGGGAGTGCAGAGAAAGATGGCCCAAATGCTTGGGCCCTTGCACCCACATGGGAGACCTGGAAGAAACTCCTGGTTTTGGCTTGGTCCAGCCCTGCTGTTGTGGCCATTTGGAGAGTGAGCCAGTGGATGGAAGATCTCTCTTTCTCTATAACTCTGCCTTTCAAATAAATTAATAAGAATGGGATAATGTGTTACCTCAAATATGGCAAGTTTAAAAATATATATAAACCCATGTATAAGCCACACATAAAAATACATATAAATACACTTGAGAAGTCCAGTTAAATAATTTTCTTAGTGAGTAGAATTTACCAAATCTAGTCAAAGAAGAAAAGCTGAAAACCCAACAACTATAGAATAATTTAAAACAATATGTCAATGATGATAGGGAAAAGAGATTTGAGTAAAAGAAAACTTAAAACCTAAGCTGAAAAACAGATAAAAAATACATTTGGGAAAAGAAACATATGGTAAATGATTAACATCTAGGGTATAAATAGTTTATAAAGCAGCAGGGAAGCAAACAAAGCTCTGATTAATCAATTTTCAAAAGTAAACGGCCAGGGCTTGCATTGTGGTACAACAGGATGAGCTGCTGGCTGCAGTGCCAACATCACATATGGGCACTGGTTCGAGTCCCAGTCGCTCCACTTCTGATCCAGTTCCCTGCTAATGTGCCTGGGAAAACAGAGAGGATGGCTCAGGTACTTGGGCCCCTGCACCCACAAGGGAGACCCCAAAGAAGCTCCTGGTTTCAGATTTAGCTCAGCTCTGGCAGTTGCAGCCATTTGGGGAAATAACCAGCAGATGGAAGATCTCTCTGTCTCCTTTCTCTCTGCAACTCTTTCAAACAAATAAATAAATATTAAAAGAAAAAAAAAAGAGTAAATAGCCAAAAAGTCTAGAATAGAGGAGAAGAAAAAAATTCAGCATCAGCATGGCTGCAATTAAATGACAAGTAGCCCAACAGGTTTCTTCTTTTTAAAATGTTTATGTATTTGGAAAGCACAGAGTGAGGGAGACAGGTGGACAGAAATCTTCCCTCTGCTGGCTCACTCCCCAAATGCCTGCAACAGCTGTGACTGGGCCAGGCTGAAGCCAGGAGCCAGGAAAGCCATTCAGAGCTCCCAGGTGGGAAGCAGGGCCCGATTACTTGAGCCGTCACCACTCCCTCCTAGTGTGCACGTTAGCAGGAATCCGGAGCTGATGCAGAGCTGGACATGCTGGAATCAATGCAGGTGTCCCAACCCCTGTCTTCACCACTGCGCCAAATGCCCAACAGCAAGTGACTTTTTGTTTCCTGTTTTTTTTTTTTTTCCTTTTCAGTCTATCAGGTTAGCTATGGTTTAAAAATCATACTAGTGAAGTTCAGGGCACAGGGAATTGGATATCCTCATGAAACGTACTTAAGAATTAGTACAACCACTGCCTTTTGGTGGTATTTTACAAACCTTAATTATGTAACCTAACAAATTCGATTTCTAGGAATTGAGTCTGACAGAGTAATTAGATATATGGGAAATAGACGACAAATAATTCTTTTGTAAGAATTTTTCAAAAAGATTTACTTATTTGAAAGAGTTAAAGGGGGAGAGACAGAGTCAGAGATCTTCCAACCACTGATTCACTCCCCAGTGCTGGGCCAGGCCCAAGTCGAGCCAGGAGCATCTTCCAAGTTTCTCATGTGGGTGGCAGGGGGCTCAGGCACTTGGGCCTTCCTCTGCTGCTTTCCCCAGGCCATTAGCAGGGAGTTAGATGGGAAGTAGAGCAGCTGGGACATGAACCAGCACCCATACGTGATGCTGGCACTGCAGGCTGCAGCTTTACCCACTATGCCACAATGCCAGCCTCTGTAAGAATTTTTCGTGGCATGAATGGTACTAGTAAAATATGCCGTAAGTACAAGAAGGGAATAAATATTTTAACCATAGCACTTTCATAAAATTAATTACTGTGAAGCCACTAAAACTAGTATGACAAGGAATATTTAATGAGATAAGGAAACTATTATAAAAGCAGATTTATAAAACATCAGGATGGATGTGTGTATAACTACAACAAAAAATCCCAAATGTAAACACAGATGGTTGGATTATGGATGGTTTTAAGTTTCATCCTTTATGGTTATGGTAGAAAAATCTTAAAACACAAGAAGATATGCATTATTTTTCAAACTTGTTTAAAAGCCAAATCAATCAGTGCATGTAGGAGGCTGGATTGAAAGGAGATACCCCCGGAAGCTGGCCCGGAGGTCACGGGAAATCTGGGAACATGCTAGAAAGAAGATGTGGGCACCTGTGATGCCAGCTGTGCAGCTCTCATGGGCTGTTTAGTGGCACAGTGGTCACTCCAGCCAGGAAAGCCCCTTGCAGAACAGGGTGTCGAGGCAGGAGCAAGAAGAGGAGAAAGAAAGAGAGAAGCAAAAAGTGAGAAGGGCTGGGAATTCTAACTAGTGACCAGGGGGGTGCCCCGGGGGTGATCACAACAGGGCAGGCATAGCCACAAGCCTGTTTGGAGGCACCGGAATCCTTTGCGTGCTGGGGGTTGTGTTGACTGTCAGTGGCAGACAGAGGTACCCCGTGTTACTGCCTTTATCATTCCTGCCTCTGACCTTCAGAACACCAAACACTCCTGGCCCTGTTAGCACGGTCATTTCATGCTCACAGTTGTTCCCGTTAATCCCCCAAGGACATTGAGAGTAGTAGTATCAATCTTTTGGTAGATTCTGCCATCCTTGACTTCTTTTTTGATGTTTATTTTTTAATTGTTACTTAAAAGACACAGAGAAAGGGGGGGAGAGAGGGAGGGAAGGAGAGAGAGAGAGAGACCTACCATCCTATGGTTCACTTCCCAAATGGCTGCAACAGCCAGGGCTAGGCCAGGCTGAAGCCGGGAGCTGGGAACTCCATCTGGGTCCCCCACATGGGTGGCAGGGGCCCAAGTATTTGAGCCATCATGGGATCAGTCCCAGGATGCATTCCCTTGAAGCTGGGTTGGACAAAGGGCAGCTGGGGCTTGAGCCAGCACTCGGACGTGGGATGCAGGCGTCACAGCCGCCCCAGTCTTTGACTTGTCCACTGACGCCTAGGGAGTCCTCACTCTCCGCTGGGCCTGGGCCTACTCTCAGTTGCTCACTGGGCTTGGGTAAATCATCAGTCCTTCCTCTTGAGGAAAATGTTGGGGCCCCCTGACTGATGGTCACCAGGGAAGAACTGAAAGCTTGCGTTTCTGGTGGTGGGGTCGTCCACATCGGGGTTCCTCCGACTGATAGGGAGTGTTAATAAACAGGTCTGATTGAGATATGCCCCAATGCATTTTCTGTTTTCAGATGGTGTCTGAGCTAAGAGACCATCTTCTGAGACACCTCCAGGGCGTGGAAAAGAAGAAAATTGAACAGATGGTTCTGGACTATATTTCAAAATTGGTTTGTTTGGCTTTTTGATCTCCTTACTCTCTCTCCCCACTACCTACTCCTCTCTGTCCCCTTCTTAATTCTCAGAATGTGGTACAGTGAACTCATGTGTGTGTTTTCCTTAAAGATTTATTTACTTATTTATTTGAAAGGCAGATAGAGAAATCAATCGATCTGCCATTCACTCCCCAAATGGCAGCAACAGCTGGGACTGGGCTGGTCCAGGCTGAAGCCAAGAGCAAGGAGCTTCTTTCAGGTCTCCTCTCCCACCTGGGTGCAGGGGCCCAAGCACTTGGGCCAGCTTCTGCTGTTTTCCCAGGGGCATTAGCAGGGCACTGGATTGGAAGTGGAACAGCCAAGACTTGAACCAGCACCCATCTGGGATGCCGGCACCGCAGGAGGAGGCTTAACCTTCTATGCCACAGCGCCAGCCCACGTGTATTTTTTAATTTGGGTTTTTGGAGCGCTCCTATTCTCAAAGCGGTGTATTTGGTGCTGTGTAAGAACAATAAAGAATGAGCACTTGGTTTCACAAGTGACTTATTGTTCTCCCTTTAAGTAGCAATTATAAACTCACAGACACTCAGGACAATGAATTCACCATGGTTGCCCAATGTTCACATCTCATCTTGGCAACTCCCAGCTCCTGTGAATCAGTAAGAATGATTTCTGTACCTGGGGACTGGTACAGGCGTGAGAGAACTTGAACTTCCATTCATGCTTAGCTCCGACAGCTCGACTAGCACAGCTTCCGGCTCAGTTGTGGAGATGCTACTACGTTAGAGTCTGCCCAGGACGTCGGTGGCTCATTCATTGCCTGGTAGCCACTTACTGAAACTGTGCAGTGCAAATGAGTGACAGCAGTCCTCGTGTAAATAGAAATGAGGCGGTCATACATGTCTGTTTTTAAATAACTTGTCTGAATTTCTCTAGTAAGATTGGAGTTGTATAGTTATTAGGGGAAGTAGGCATTCTCATAGTGATCTTCATAATCAACTTTTTATAACTTTTAAATAATTCTCAGTGGAGAATTTATGAATGTGTTACTAATCTCTATGTTGGTATTAACATGCCTTCTTTGTCCTTTAACTCATGACATTCAATTATTTAACACATCTGCCTATCAACTTTGTTGCCTTAAAAATCTCACCTTGCAAAGTGTTAAATTGAGTTTCATTTAAGTATTCTTTTTTTACTTAAAAATTGAGGCAGATATATATATATATATATATATATATCCTATCTGCTAGTTCATTCCTCAGATGCTCACAATGACCAGAGATGGAGCCAGGAACTTAATCCAGGTCTCCCATGTGGGTGGCAGGGACCCAACTACTTGAGCCATCACCTGCTACCTGCCAAGGTGCACATTAGCAAGAGGCTGGAACTGGGAGTAGAGCTGGGACTTGAACCCGGTACTTTGATATGGAATGTAGGCATCCTAATTACTAGGCCAAATGCCTGCCCTGTAGTTTTAACACTAGTGTGTGTTAATCCCCCTAACCCCTAGCACCTGTAGGCTCAGAAGTGCTATCCATGTAGTCTGGGAAAGCTCCATGTTCCTGACTTCTTGATGCCAGATTTCCCTGCTGCTGCCCGGCAGCACCCAGCTGTGCCTCCCCCTCCATTCTTAGGGAGGCGCTGCAGCTCCTGAAGACACGGTTTTCTGTTGTCTGGCTTGGTTTCAGCCAGCCAGAAACTGAGAATCTGTCTTTGTCACTGAAGGTAATGGTGTTTGCCTGTGTGTCCCTGCCAACTCTTTTCTGTTTTGCTCCCTGTTCTTAACCACAATGCATGGGTTCATGGCTGATAGCCCCACGGAAGCCGCCCTAGTGCTGACACACTGGTTGCAAAGTGAGGATGGATTTCTGGATAAAACTCTAAGGCAAAGGAGGCTACTAATTATTATGATTTATTGACCACCTGTCTTCTCATCAGCGTGTTAACAAAAGTCTTAACAGCAACACTGTTAGGTACCCCCTGTCATTTTATAGATGAGGGTGCTGAGAGTTGGCAAGGATAGTTAACTGTCCTGGGGTCATCACACAGACATAAAACACAGAACCTGAACTGGATCCCAGGGTTTCTCCCAAGCTCATGTTCATGGCCACCACTGTATCCTACGTCATCTTTCTTCTATCACCTCTTGGCTCTTACAAACCTAGTGCAAACCTGGAGGCACTTGACCTTCTTGGGTGGATGATGGGGGACTGTAAGTGTGAATGATGGAGCCAGTTGGCTAGGGGGTTGCACGGGTGCTTAGCTGGGGCACTGCCTGCCTGTACAGAGGGTGCTCTGTTAGACTCTGGGGCACATTTCAGTCTTTCCATTTTTGATGCCAGTGCCTCAGAACTGACCTCAGAAAGGCCACTTGTGTGTCTGAGCACAGCTGGACTGCCAGCTGCCCTGATTGTGCTATCAGAGCTATGTGGGGCCAGCCAGAGGCCCTGGAGGGACAGGATGGTGCACTGACCAAGGGACTGTCTTCACCCTCTAGCTGGATCTCATGTGCCGCATACTGGACACCAGCTGGAAGAAACACAACCTTAATTCCTGCATTCTCCACTTGTACGCAAGTATTTCTCACCCTCGGATCATGGTGCACAAAGAACTGGCACAACTCTGGTCATTGCCTGTTTGAGCAAAGCCCTTTGAAACTTCCTGTCTCAAAGCAGTTCCCACCAGCCATGTCTTAGTTCTAGACAGTGTTTAAAGTTATGCCCTGGTCCCTTCGCGCGTCCTCTTTCCCAGGTGAATGGTTGATGAAGGGGGAGGGACACACAGGCTCAGTCCTGCCAAGAAGGGAGGTTGAGTAAATGCAGTTCATGGTTGATGCACCTGCTGTCTGGCTAGATTCTAGGTCTTGGGCTGGTGCTACAGGATGTAGCAGTCCACAACGAGCATGAACCCTCCGTATGTGGGACTCAGAGCTACTACCTAGGACAGATGGGGAGCTGGAGATGAGACCCTTGGCCAACACAGCGTTTTGCTGTATTTTCTCTCCCAGCAATAGGCGTGGGAGTGCTGCTGAATCCGCAGTCTTTCACATCATGACCAGGATTCTGGAAGCTACCAGCAGCTTGTTTTTACCTCTGCCTCCTGGTAAGTCTTGGTGCTCTTGTCCACAGGTGTGGTACGTTTCTTCCTCCCACGGTCCTTGGATGTTGGCACAATGTGGGTTTAGCGATGAGACATGTGTGTCTGCATCACTGTGAGAGATGGGCCCTGAGCTTGGTCTCTGCTGACCCAGGTCTCCCCTGACCACTCCACTGTTCTGTAGTTTGTTACTAATTTGAGGGCGCACAGGCAGATCCCAGGCACCTTGCTCAGATAATTTGGCCCAGGGGAGCAGATTCAGGGAGCTCTTTGTCTGGGACTGCCAGGCCCCCCTTTATCTGATTGAGTTGCCTGAGGGTTAGCGCGCAGGAGAAAATGAGTCTGGCCCTGTCCCAAGAATTGAACTGATTTTGAGTTGTGCTTGGAAGCTAAGCATTTTCTGTAGGATTTTTTTAAAGGTTTGTTTTATTTATTTGAAAGAGTTACAGAGAGAGGTAGACAGAGAGAGAGAGGTCTTTCAACTGCTGGTTCACTCCCCAAATGGCCACAGCCAGGAGCTTATTCCAGGCCTCTCACATGGGTACAGGGGCCCAAGGACTTGGGCCACACTCTGCTGATTTCCCATGTACATTAGCAGGGAGCTGGATTGGAAATGGAGCAGATGGGACTCAAACCAGCACCCATGTGAGTTCTAGCACTGCAGGCCAGGGCTTAAACCCATTGTGCCAAAGTGCCAGCCCCTTCCATAGAATTTTGAAATGGGACCAAGTCAGGCTGTAAAAGCCCCTTGGGAGGGGGCCGGTGTTGTGTACCCATGTGGGAGACCTGGAAGAAGGTCCTGGCTGCTGGCCCATCCTTGGCTATTGTGGCCATTTGGGGAATGAACCAGCAGATGAAAGATTCTCTCTCTGTTTTCTCTCGCTCTTACTCTGCCTTTCAAATAAATGAATAAATCTTAAAAAATAAAAATCCCCTTTGAGATACACACACATACACACACACACACACACACACACACACACACATATATATATATATATATATATATATATAGACACACACACATGTATGTAGTCACTCATTTACCTGGTCATTGGTTCCTTTCGTTAACAAACATTTGTTGAGCGACTATTACATGCAAGGCAGTGTGCTAGAGATTAGACGTTACAAAGGTAGTAATTGGGAAGATATGAATCGGCATCTGCTCTAAGGAATACTAAAGTCCTATTTGGTATAAGCCACCTGCTTGGTTCATATTGATCCTCCTGTCCCTCTCTTCCTTTTTCATCTGCTTTGTTATTAGAACACTTGTCCTGAGCTCTACCCCTTGACAAACGTTCAAGTGCATGGCGCAGTAAGGGTAAGCATAGGCCTAGTGTTGTAGAGTAGACCTTGAGAACTTGGTCGTCATCCTACAGAACCTCACCTTCATACCTGCTGAGCAGTGACTTCTGTCGCCTAGCAACCACCATTCTAGTCTCTATTTCTAAGGGTCTATTTTAGATGCCTCATGTCAGTGGAATCATGGGGCTTTTTTGTCCTCTGATGACTGGCTTCACATAGCCCAATGCCCTCCGGGTTTATCCATGTGCATTTGGTAGGATTTTTCCCTTTTCAGGTGTGCATGATATTCCACTGTATGGATACTCTACATTTTCTTAATCCATTCATCTCTCCATGAACATTTAGGCTATTTACATATCATGGCTGTTGTGAACAGTGCTGTAACGGATTAAGGGGTGTGCATATCTCAAGATCCTGATTTCAGTTCTTTTGGATACATACCCAGAAGTGGCTGTTCTGAATCATAGGCTATTTAAAGTTTTTGAGGAATGGCTATACCGTGTTTCCTATTCCTACAGCATAGACAAGGATTCAGATTTCTCCACCTTCTTGCCAATGCTCATCTTTTTGTTTGTTTGATAATAGCCGTCCTGAGAGGGGTACGTGGTGTCTCATTGTGCTCTGGATTTCCCGTTCTCTGATGACTGGTGATGGTGAGCACCTTTTTATGTAACGGCCATTGTATGTTGTCTTTGGAGAGTGTCTATTCCAGTCTTTGGCCATTAAATCATTGTAAAGATTGATTTTCATTTTATTTGGAAGACAGAGAGACCAATGGAGAGAGATCTTTCATCCACTGGTTCACTCCCCAAATGCCCACAATAGCCAGGGCGGGCCAGGCAGTACAAACCAGGGACTCCAGCCAGGTCCCCCATGGGGGTGGCAGGGACCCAGGTACTGGAGGCCTCACCTGCTGCTTGCCGAGGTGTGCGTTAGGAGGAAGCTGGACCAGATGTGGAGTAGCCAGTAGTAAACTTGACCAGGAACTTCACTGTGGGATGTGGCGACTTAACTGCTGTGCCGGGTGCCTGCCTCATTTTGCTCGTCTTTCATTGGGGTATTTGTTTTCTTGCTAATGAGTTGAGTTCCTTATATGTTTTGGATATTAACCTCAAACAGATCCATGGTTTGTTAATATTTTCTCCCATTTTCCAGAATTCTTTTTCACTCTGATTGTTTGCTTTGCTGTGTAGAAGCTCCCTAGTTTGATGTCGTCCCACGCACATATTTTTGCTTTGGTTGCTTGTGCTTTTGATGTTGCATCCAAGAATCATTGCCAAAATCACTACTGTGACGCTTTCCCTATGTTTTCTTCTGGAGTTGAGTAGTTGGAGGCCTTCGGCTGGAGTTTCTAATCTACCTGGAGTGGGTTTTTGGGTAAATGCCCCATTCCACTCCTTGGCAGGACATCCAGTTTTCCCAGTACCACTCATCGAGCAGCCTTTCCCCCTGCGTTCTTGTCAGCCTTGTTGAAGATCAGTTGTACACGCGTAAGTGGATTATTTTTAAAAGATTTGTTTGAAAGGCAAAGTTACAGAGAGAGAAATACAGGTCAGACAGAGGTCTTCCATCCACTGGTCCACTCCTCAGGTTTGTCACCGGGGCCAAGGCTGGGCCAGGCTAATGCCAGGAGCCTGGAATGGAACTCCATCCAGGACTCCGATGTGGACGTCAGGGACCCAAGCACTTGGGCCATCTTCCACTCCCTTCTCAGGTGCATTAGCAGGGAGTTGGATTGGAAGTGGAAGAGCTGGGACTAGAACCAGTGTTCGTGTGGGATGCTGGTGTCAAGCATGGTGGCTTAACCTGCCACAATGCCAGCCCTTGTGTAGGTTACAGTGTTCATCTTGTACCAGGTACTGTTCTAAGTACATGACATAAATCAACACATTTAATTCTCACAACAATCTAAGTGGTATGAACTCAAACTGAATTACATTATATTGTTTTTTTTTTTTTTTTTTTTTTTTTTTTTTTTTTTTGGACAGGCAGAGTGGATAGTGAGAGAGAAAGGTCTTCCTTTTTGCCGATGGTTCACCCTCCAATGGCCGCTGCGGCCGGTGCATCTTGCTGATCCGAAGCCAGGAGCCAGGTGCTTCTCCTGGTCTCCCATGTGGGTGCAGGGCCCAAGCACTTGGGCCATCCTCCACTGCCTTCCCAGGCCATAGCAGAGAGCTGGGCTGGAAGGGGGCAACCGGGATAGAATCCGGTGCCCCAACCGGGACTAGAACCTGGTGTGCTGGCGCCGCAAGGTGGAGGATTAGCCTACTAATATATATATATATATATATATATATATATATATATATATATATATAGTGGCGCTGGCCACATTATATTGTTAATATCCCATTTTTCACCAACAAAATGGCACTTATTATATAATTTCACTTAATATTAGATCCATTTTTCAGATGGTAAAACTGAGGCCAGAAAGGTTACGTAATTCCCTAAAGTCATAGAGTTATTAAGCGACAGAGCCATTATTCAGATCCAGGCTGTCTAGCTCTGGAATCTGTGCAATGTTACTATTCTGTGCTGCCTATTGAATTTTGTATTCCACTGAGTTAGCTGATGTTGAAACTGGCCATTTATGGGCCCAGAGTGCACACAGGACCTCTCGGCTTCTCTGCACGTGCGGTGTATCTGATACATTCCTCATGCCGCCTCTATCCCTTCCTCTCGTTTGATGAGGTCTGTTCTTAGTGGAGGTGCGAGATGAGTTTGTTTTTACTCTAGAGGGATTTGACAGTGACTCTCCGGGAGAGGAATGATGGCTGAAAATTACCCCAATGCAATCAGAGTCGTGAGGCACCCCCTCGAAAGATTTCATGGAAACTACATGTGGCTTCCTTGTGTAAACCCCTTGTTTGTCCTTAACACAGAAGGCTGGGTAGGGGGTTGGATTGATGGCTTCAGATTTGTTCACCATGGATGTCCAAGCTCCTTTTGAAAATGGACGAAACTGACTTCCTGGGGACAGTGTGACGCCTGGAGATCGTAAGTGCCCACGTTCTACTGAATTTACGTTCCTTTACAAGGATAAGGAAGAGAACAGAAAAATCTTACCCACAGAGACCGGGAATTATTATGAATAGACCTCCTGGCTTGTGCCCGTGGACCCAATAAGGAAGAATAGTTTTTCTCTTGTTTATGGCCCTCCGGTAATGTAGGAATAGAGGTATGAAATGACACTGGATCATGTGTGTGTGTGTGTGTGTGTGTGTATCTAAATCCAGGGTGTTTCCCTGTGCACCTGTGTAGTAAGAATGCCTGCTTTCCAGGCCTGTGAGACTGGTGAGCATCATTTGAGCTACAAGTGTCAAATTTGCAACCCAAGTTGGTTAAAGGAAAAGAGGGAATGAGGACCGCCAAAAAAGAAGAGAGTTTAGAGCTATAGCATTTGCTATTTCAAAAGGGACCTGTGTTCCCTTTGGGCAGGATGGTTGGGCAGGATGCATGCCTGGTTGCAAGCCATTTGCTCTGGCGCTCAGGGCTGACTTCCAGAGGAGAGGCCGAGAACAGGCCATTGAACCTGGAACCCTTGCCCTGGGGATAAAGGAGGAGGAGTCATCGGGGTCTTTAGGTCATAAATGGAGTGCTAGAGAAGGGATTCTGAAACCAGGAAATGAACAGGACCCATAATTTAGTATAAATTGTTGTTCAGAAAGAATTCTGTAACCTTTTTCATTTGGGAAAGAATTTCTGAATCCGTTTTTTATTTTATTTTTTTTTGACAGGCAGAGTTAGACAGTGAGAGAGACAGAGAGAAAGGTCTACCTTCCATTGGTTCACCCCCCAAATGGCTGCTATGGCCGGAGCTATGCCAATCCGAAGCCAGGAGCCAGGTGCTTCCTCCTGGTCTCCCATGGGGGTGCAGGGCCCAAGCACCTAGGCCATCCTCCACTGCCTTCCCGGGCCACAGCAGAGAGCTGGACTGGAAGAGGAGCAACCAGGACAGAATCTGGCACCCCAACTGGGACTAGAACCTGGTGTGCCGGCGCCGCAGGCGGAGGATTAGCCTAGTGAGCCACAGCGCCAGCCCCGAATCTGTTTGAAACATCTCATTGATGAGCTAGTCAAAGCTATTTTTTTTGATTCGGGGAAGCTGCCGGCCTCATCCCATATCAGCCCACTGAGCTCTGCTTCCGGCAGCCTGCACACTGCTGACCTTTGCTGTTGCCAGTTCTTGGGACTGTCCTGCTGCCCTTGAGTTGGGTGCTAGGAGATGGAAAATTCCCTGACGGCTCCGACTCCAGCCTCTGCTCACTGAATGTTATCTCTTGGCAGTGGAAGGGTCTAAAAGTAGGTTGGGATTCTCCTGTCCTCCAATCCAGCCAGCTGCCAAGTGTGCACGTGCTCCAAGGCTGTCTCTTCCCGCCCTTCTCGCTGACTCTCAGTACCCTCGTCACCTCTACACATGCGCATGTACTGGCCTTCCCAGGGGTCTTCACACCGCTGTAGCGAGCTGGTGCTCCCTTCTGTTCTCTGCCTGTTGCTACATTCAATTGCTTTTTCTGTCCTGCTCAGAAACTTCCAGTGCCTCCCCAAAGTCTCCTAACCAATGCCTTGCTGTTAGCCAGCATTCGAACCTTGTCACGTGCATTCATGGTACGGAACTGGTCAAAATAAAACGAGTGTTTCTGATTATTTGATGATCTGCTTCCCTCCGTAGGCTGTGTGAGGGTTATAAGAGCAGCAGTGGTATCTTTATTGAACTCCCACAACTTTGCCTGGTTGGGATTTGTTGAATAAATTAACTTTGTCAACCTTACCTCTTTTTTTGTTTGTTTGTTTGTTTTAAGATTTATGTATTTGGAAGTCAGTTACACAGAGAGAAAAGGGGAGGCAGAGAGAGAGAGTCTTCCATCTGCTGGTTCGCTCCCCAATTGGCCACAACAGTCGGAGCTGCGCCGATCTGAAGCCAGGAGCCAGGAGCTTCTTCCGGGTTTCCCATGCTGGTGCAGGGGCCCAAGCACTTGGGTCATCTTCTACTGCTTTCCCAGGCCACAGCAGAGAGCTGGATCAGAAGTGGAGCAGCCGGGACTAGAACCGGCACCCACATGGGATGCTGGCACTGCAGGCGGCGGCTTTACCCGCTATGCCACAGCGCCAGACCCTCAACCTTACCTCTTAATCATTCTTCTGTTGCCCGGATTCCCAGTCAATGGGCCATTTGATGTTTTCTGAGTTGGCTCTGTGCTTCCTCTCCTTTCGTTCCTTGTTTATATGGTCTGTTGACACGACTACCGCTTATGAGGGCAGGGTGTTACAGTTAAACACCCAGGCTAAAATCCCACAGCTCGGGTTCAAATTTCAACTTGCTACTTCCTACTCACATGATCCTGGGCAGGCTTCTTGGCTCCCATGACTCTCGATTGCCCCAGCTCCCCATCTTAGTGTTGTCTGAGAATCGAATGAGCAGCCATGTGCAGAAAAAAGGGCTTGTTCTTCAGTGGCCAGTCCTGGCCACGTCAGGCCACACGCAGGGCTCCTCCTCGACCTTGCTCTAGTTGTCAGAGCAGCCCTGTGGGAATGGTACCGGTGATTCCTTCTTGGAGATGGAGAAATGGAGGTTCAGAAAAGCTTAGTTCTCTATAGCTGTTAACACCGCTGGAGTCATGCCTGGGTCTGCCCAGGCAGAACCCGACTTTTTCTAGTGCCTTCTCTTGCCTCGATTCCCTCCTGGGGGTTACAGTTACTCTTCAAAGTTTCCCCAAGTGCCGCCATTCTCCAAGACAGCTTCTCTGACTTTGTCCTGGCCTGGTATTCTCTTGGCCTAGGAATATTAACTTTTATCTTTTGTCATTAACAGCATACGTAGAACTGTGTGTGTGTGTGTGTGTGCGCGCTGGGGAGTCCACCCCATGAGACATGGGCTAGAAAGACTGCCTCTCTACTGAATTCCTGTAGATTTGCTGTGTGTATGTAGCATTTCTTTTTTCTCTCTCTCTCTCCTTGATTTATTTATTTGAAAGGCAAAGTTGCAGAGAGGGAAGGAGAGAGAGAGAGAGAGAGTGAGCGCTTCCACCTACTGGTTCACTCCATCAAATGTACACAACAGCCAGGTCTGGGCCAGGAGCTAGGAACTCCATCATGGTTTCCTGCACTTGGGCCACATTCTGTTGCCTTCCCAGGCACATTAGCAGGAAGCCGG
The DNA here is from genome assembly GCF_033115175.1 of Lepus europaeus. Lineage (NCBI taxonomy): Eukaryota > Metazoa > Chordata > Mammalia > Lagomorpha > Leporidae > Lepus > Lepus europaeus. The sequence continues at coordinate 43,060,676 of NC_084827.1, forward strand.
TCAGCAGCAGAGCAGCCAGGAATGGAATCAGTGCTCGATATGGGATACTGGTGTCGTAAGCACCGGTTAACGTGTTGCACCTTCATGGTAGCCCCTCACGTCTTTCTTTTCTATAATGTAGCCCAAAAGCCCTTCTCTAGAGCATAACCAGAGACCAGGCACACGAGCAGTTTGTTTCTGGTCTCAATTTGTTTCCCTTCAGCAAAATGGTCCCCACCCCAGTAACGTTTTAGGCTGAGCCTATGGGATGTAAGCCCTTTTGTTCTCTTTCCCTGTCTTACTGTAGAATTAGAGACACACTAAACCATAAAATCATTTTCCATCAAGCACGCCTTGCCCTCCTGTAGCCCAGGAAGGGACCAGAGGAAGGGAACAAGTTTCCTGTGTACCCAGCACAGTACTGAGCTATGAGAACACAAAGATGGTGACCTTGACCTTGCCCTCAAGGGCTGTACACGGAGTACTGAGCCTAGTGCCCCTGGTGAGGTGTTTCCATTCATTTCCTCTTGGTGCTGGGATGGCCGGCTGCCATGCTGACCCTCTGCGCTCTCTCGCCCTAGGTTTCCACACTCTGCACACCATCCTCGGCGTGCACTGCCTCCCGCTGCACAGCCTGCTGCATTACATCGATGACGGGGTGTTGCTTCTCACCGAGACAGCTGTCACAAGGCTCATGAAAGGTAAGAGGCTCTGAGTTGGCCCGAGTGCCCCAGGGCTGGCTTCCTGGCGGGAGCCACCTCTGTGGTCGCACAGAAGGCTGCCAGGGTTGGTTGCATCATTCTGGGTTACATCTCAAAGTTCTTAATGTCCGAACAAGGGCCTCCTAGTTTGCGTTTTGCGCTGGGCCTCACGAATTGAGCCATTGCTCCTGCCAAGTCCCATGCATTTCCTGTCCCCATCCTTTGGGCCACTTTGCCTTTGGCCTTCAGGAAACCCCACAGGATTTTGCAGGCCACACTCGGCCAGCTCTCTGCTGCCTTTCCTGTGCACAAGGGCATCCGAGGCCAGGAGACTGTTCGGGCTTTCCATTCAAGAATGTGTCCTGGGATGGCTGTCGGCTCACTGACTCTCATGGCAGAGTTATACTTGAACATGAACGAGAGAGGCAGTGTCCATGTGAATTTGGACTTTAAACAAGATGTGTAGCATAATAACTTTCACTTACAGGATTCAATTGTCATTTTTTTTTTTTTTTTGACAGGCAGAGTGGATAGTGAGAGAGAGAGACAGAGAGAAAGGTCTTCCTTTTTGCCATTGGTTCACCCTCCAATGGCCGCTGCGGCCGGCGCATCTCGCTGATCCGAAGCCAGGAGCCAGGTGTTTCTCCTGGTCTCCCATGCGGGTGCAGGGCCCAAGGACTTGGGCCATCCTCCACTGCCTTCCCGGGCCATAGCAGAGAGCTGGCCTGGAAGAGGGGCAACCGGGATAGAATCCGGCACCCCAACTGGGACTAGAACCCGGTGTGCCGGCGCCGCAAGGTGGAGGATTAGCCTGTTAAGCCACGGCTCCGGCCTCAATTGTCATTTTTAAATAGATGAGTTTTATTTATTTTTATTTGACAGGTAGAGTTATAGACAGTGAAAGAAAGACAGAGACAGAGAGAAAGGTCTTCCTTCCATTGGTTCACTCCCCAAATGGCCACTATGGACAGCATGCTGCACCAATCCAAAGCCAGGAGCCAGGAACTTCTTCCTGGTCTCCCATGCGGGTGCAGGGCCCAAGCACTTGGGCCATCCTCCACTGCCCTCCTGGGCCACAGCAGAGAACTGGACTGGAAGAGGAGCAACCGGGACTAGAACCCGGTGCCCATATGGGATGCTGGTGCTGCAGGTGGAGGATTAACCTAGTGAGCCATGGTGCCAGCCCCAAGTTTTGTTAACATATAGAAAAGCATTTGCCACTTTCTCAAAGTAGCTTCTATTTTAAGTTAATAAAACTGCATAGTGACTGGCAGCTTGAAGCAGACTAATCCCTATTTTAAAAAAGTCTATTAGGGGGAGAGAGAGAAAGTACTGCTGTCTGTTGGTTCACTCCTCCAAATGCTTGCGAAGGCTGGGACTGAAGCCAGGAGCCAGGAACTCAATCCAGTCGCCCTACGTGGGCGGCAGAACCCCAGTCACTGGGTCCACCCCTGCTGCCTCCCAGGGCCTGCAGGAGCAGGAAAGCTGGAGTCGGACGCTGGAGCCAGGAAACAGAGCCACTCGAGTGAGGGATGTGGCGCCTTAGCTGCCAGGCTCAACTCTCACACCCAACCTCCGTGACCCAAACGAACATCTGCAGCGGGGCTCTACTTTAGCTTGAGGACGGAAAATCAGACGGTGTCTATCAGGACGAACCACTCCACTGTGCGTAACTTACTGATTGGTTAAAATGGATGTTTTGGTTGTTTTGTTTGCCAACCTCTGACTTTGTCGTAGATCTGGATGATACAGAGAAAAATGAAAAACTGAAATTCAGCATCATCGTGCGGCTTCCCCCGGTAACCTTGAATTATAAGTTCTTTTCTCCCATCTCCTTGCCAGGAGCGTCCTTCAGCTTCTTCTTGCTGTGGGCTCAAGTCCTTTGAGCTTTCACTTTGCAGCCCTTTGCAAGAAATCCCATCATCCCTCCCACCCCTCTGTCACTGCTCCCCCTGGGGCCCATCAAGTACTGGCTCTTCTGGCTTCGCGTGGCCTTGGCACAGCTCACGGAGAACATTCAGCCACTTTCTCATCTCAGGAAACCGCACTGATGTTTACATCTGCATCTGAGAGGGAGGTGGAGGGGAAACGCGTGCCTTTGGCATTTTAAACCGATCAGTTATTTAAGTCTAGGTGGGGTCAGAAGGTTCTGGAACTGCATTTCCTTCTACAGTTCTACATAGGCAGGAAAACATTCCCAGGTCAAGGGAAGGTTGAGGAACGTGAGGGGAAAAGTTTGAAAGCCATGCCTCTTTTTTTTTTTTTCCTTTTTTTTGGTGGGATAGAAGAGCTCTCAGGAAGAAATACTATGAAAATATGAAATTCCACAGGGAGGTGCGCCACGCCCCTGAGCCTGCTGACTTCCTGCCCCAGAGTGCCTTGGCCAGCTCCGTCCTGGCTGTTTACGTACCTTGAGCACTTGGGCCTTTGGCACCATCTTCTCCCAAAGGGACGCCCACTGCCTTTCTGGACCTAACAGCCTTGATCCTAGCAGTCCCTCCCCCCTCACTGAGCACAGGCAAAAGAGCCACACATATTTTCCACGGCTCCCATCTCCCTGGGGGCTGGGGCTGAATGTTTCCTTTGGTCTCTGAATTTGACTCCCCCATCTCCCCCTTCAGTACGTGTAGGGAATTAGAATGTTCTAGGCCAGGTGATGGCAGAGAAGGCGATGTCCACATGCCTTCAACCTTTGATTGCCTGTCCAGACATCACTGAGGGGTTGGTGTGCACCTCTCTGGTGCTGGAGAGCAGCAGAAAAAGAGAGTGTAGAGAAAAAATGTGGCAAGAAGGCCCACGTGTACACAGCTTTCCTCAAAGTGGCACGGGAGGCCATGGTGTTTATTCCAAGTTCAGGCGCATGCTACATTGCAACATGGCATTTCTCTGAGGGCCCCGGGTCATAAATGGCCTCTTCTTTAGACTCTGAGCTGTGGGGGAATGCCTCGGGAATTAGGAGTAGACATGAGGTACATCTGATGCAGCGTGAGGTTTGTGCTCCTTTACGTATTGTACATTTTGGTTTGTGTGACAGCACATCGGCCAGAAGATCTGTCGCCTTTGGGATCATCCTATGAGTTCGAACATCATCTCGCGGGGCCACGTGACTAGACTCCTGCAGAACTATAAGAAGCAGGTGCGTCTGTGGGGAGGGACAGCCTGCGAGACAGGGCTTGAATCCCGTTCGCCCATGTTAGCCTGTCCACCTGGACAGCAGCTGTCGTTGGGACCCCTGTATTGAAGTTAGTGCTGTTTGGAAGGATCAGCTAATACCAGTAGTGCTCTCCCTTTTAGCCTTGGAATTCTACCATCGACAAGTCGTCTTTCAGCATAGAATTTCTGCCCCTGAACTACTTCATCGAAATTCTGACAGATCTGGAATCTTCCAACAAAGGTAACTCACTCCTCTGTTCTCGGGCTTTGGCGTCTTTTCTCTTGATGCCTCAGTCATTCCCTGTTTGACTTCTGGGTACTGTTTTCTTTCCAAGATACCCTTAATTAGAAGGAGGTGTTTTTTTTTTTTTTTTTTTTTTTTTTTTTTTTTTTTATTGCAAGTGGTTGTCATGAGCAGTATGCAACTTGCTACCTAGAATAAATTACCAAAGGAATAACCTAATCGCTTTTGAAGTTTTAAAAGGGTTTGGGGATTTTAAAGCCTCTTGATGAGAACAGTCCTTTTTGGTGTTGTAGTTTCATCAATTTGAACGCTCTCAGAATATCAGAATAATGTGTTTTACTAAAATATAAAATAAATCTGATGCCATGGAGCCATAGGCACAAATTTATCAATGTTCCATGGCTCTATAGTAACTAACTAGCTAACTCGCTCTCTCCCTCTCCCTCTACCCACCCCCCCCCCCCAGATCTCTATGCGTGTGAAGGACATGACAATGTGGACGCAGAATTTGTGCAGGAAGCGGCTCTGAAACACACCATGATGCTTTTAGGCTTGTAAGAGAAAATGCAATTGGATCTGTGCCCGGTATTGCAATCTTGGTCCCCAGCCTATCTCCTGCTGGGAATCCTCTAGCAAGACGGCAGACTGGTAACCCACATGAGACTGTAGCACTGAGCCAGCCGAGCTGCAGCGCGGGACTTGTTCAGACAGACGTGGCTGCGTGTCTTGGGCCAGTTTTGAACAGCTGGGGCACAGTCACATGTAGAGAAATGAACAGTCCAAGGAGGCATGCCGCGGCAGAAAGAGTGCTCTTCCCTGTAATGTCACAGGCCAAACGCCAGTTTCTATCACTCTCTGAAATAAGACATGCTTTTAAAAATGTAGGGAACAGTGCTTAGGAAAGTGATAACTACATGTGTTACTGAAAATAACAAGAAGAAAAATTAAATCTTATCGAGGAACTCTGCTTGGAAAGAAGATAGGGAGCTCCAGAAGTGCTGTGAAGGGGCAGATGTTTGGCCTGGCAGTGGAGCCACCAGCTGAGACACCCGCATCCCACACCAGAGTCCCTGGGTTCGATGCCCGGCTCCAGCTTCTTGCCAGTGCAGACTGGGAGGCGGCAGTGATGGCTCAAGCGATTGGGTTCTTGCTACCAGCTTCATCCCAGGTCAGGGGCCACGGTGGGCATTTGGGGAGGGACATAGCAGATGGGTGCTGCTGCTTTTATTTTGAATTTGGTTTTACTTAAATTTTACAGAAACCTGATTGGCACTAAGTATGTAATTATAAGTAAAGTAACAGTTTCTACAAAAATACACATGTAATGTCAGAAGGTGCTTCTTTATCTTTGCCTTTTAAACAAAACTTTTAAGGTCCATGGAAAATGGAGTTAACATTTTTGTTGGAAAATCCATGTATAGATTTTATGATATCTTTTCCATAAACTCTTGGAAGATTGTTTATATGAATGAAATTTTTAAAAATATTTGATTTACTTGAAAGGCAGAGTTATTGAAAGGCAGAGAGTTATTATTGAAAGGCAGAGAGAGAGAGAGAGGTCTTCCATCCGCTGGTTCACTTCCCAGATGGTCACAATGGTGGGAACTAAACTGAGCCAGAGCCAGGAGCCAGGAGCTTCCTCTGGGTCTTCCATGTGGGTGCAGGGGCCCAAGGACTTGGGCCATCTTCTTCTGCTTTCCCAGGCCATAGCAGAGAGCTGGATCAGAAGTGGAGCAGCCAGGACTCGAACCGGTGCCCATATGGGATACTGGCACTGCAGGCGATGGCTTTAGCCTCTATACCACAGTGCTGGCCCTGAATGGATTTCAAAAACATCTTCACACAAGAATAAACATCTTTTGATTCTATGCAGTTTTTGAAGAACTCTTATACTTAAAACTGAACTTGGACTAAAAGAAGTCTGCTAGTTCCAGAATAGAAGAATGCAATAGAGTAACTGTCACCCATAGTCATATGTATGTAAGGGGTTTAGATTTGTCTGCCTGATGGTTCATGTGAAACTATATTAAAGTTTTTTATACTGATACAAATCTGATTTAATAGTATCTTTTCATTAAACACACACACACACACACTGAAAGTTTCGACGGGTCTCTTCCTGTGTTTTGAACAGACTTTCTGTCTGAGCCAGGAATCCTGAGTCCCTGAACATGTGCCTCCAGAAGCCCCCATGACACTAACTAGTTGTACCATTTCTCTTACTGTGTATTCTACATAATTTCATTCTGACTCATAAATTCTAGGTGCTTCCTGGGAATAGCCCATAACCCTCCACCTTTTCCCTTCTGGTTCTCAGTGAACTTGTGAAATTTTAATGATTATAAATATCACTCACTGGTGTGATAACTCGACTTACTTTCTATAAAAAAAGGCTAGTTATCACTGTGTCCTGTAGAATCTCCCCTTGGCTCTGATACTTCCTGATCACCGAGCCTCAAAACCTCGGAGCCAAACAGGGAAGCTGTGCTGAGTCTTTCTCTTGATACAGTCATTACCTTTGGTTCCTTGCTTTCATTCCTTTCTTTCCATGCCTGGGTTAGTGTGGTCCCTTCCTAAGCTGTACTCTATCGGATGCACATCTGAGATGAACACTAGCTTGATCCTGTCACTCTGTTCCAGGAGTAACCCCTGAATAATCTGCCATTCGTTACAGGAGCAAATTCAAACCCCTTGACCCTGAAGCTCTCCCTGACCTTGACCTTACACAACATGAGCCAGTTCTGTCTCAGGCAGGTCAGTTCGCTGGGCCTTGAGACACAACTTTTGTCGGCTTATTTCCGAGGCTTGCTCAGGCTGTTAGCTGCCTTGGAAACCTTTTCCACCTGTTAAAACCTTATTTATGCTGAAGGGCGAGATTAAACATGCCCGCGGACTGATCCAGGCTGTTCCCGCCATGGTAACTTCCTTCTCAGGTGTCCACCGTCAAAGGACCTTCCCTCTGATTTAAACATTTTTTTCCCATTCTCATGTTCAAATTTCCTGTGTATATTTTCTGAATCCCCTGATGAAGCCACTAGTTCCCACAACACAGGACCTGTGTTTAAGTGTCTGGTATTTCTCTGTAGGATCCACATGGCTTATACCAGGTTACTTATCAAAGGCACTCGCAAGTAACTGCTTCATAGTGACTTTGCCAAGCAGTCAGGTGACTGTCATAGGCTGCCAGGGTGGGTGCTCGGAATAGACTGGTTAATTTAGCCAAATAAAGGGATGTGATATTTCTTACTCGTAGAAGTGCAAAAGGAAAGCCTTAACTGCTACCACTATAAAATAAGACTAGTTATAGCATATTAGTGAAATAAAAATCATAGGTTTCAAACCCGAGTATCCTTGTACAAGAGAAAATATAAGTAGAAAATGCACTTGAGTGAGAAGCAGTGAAACTCTATTATAATGCATTTAAGGAAGTAAGTGGAACTGGCTTCATTTTCAGTTCTTTCACATGCAAAGTTGCAAAAATTTTCATGAGGTTTTGGAAGAATTTGTATAACTTTAAAGTCATCACAGGTTATCTGCAGATACTATTGCAAAAAACTTGGATTTATAAGGGGGATGAATTACTTTTGCCCTTAAAGGATTCTTAGAAGAATCACCATTACAATACTTCAGAAGCGACAAGCTACTGTGTTTTCCTGCATGATTTAGATTTTGCCAGCATCAACTTCAAGCCCTGCTGCTGCTTCAACAAAGTGGAGTTATGACTTTGCAATACTTGGGACATTTTCCTAGTCTGATGGTTATTCTTTCTTTTAAAAAATGTGTCTATGGAACAGTATTGTTTTTCTGTTGACAAACAGACCTCTGCCAATGTCTGTTCTTCATTGAAAGTTGGTTTATTTGAATTGTATTATTATGGCACCTTACCTACTAGAGCTATTTCTGAAATGTAGTCAGAGTGAAAAAAGACATACATGAGCAATCCAGGCGTGTGCATTGACACAACTGTAGGACAATTTTGTGTCCCAGACAACAACATGTGGGGTGCAGTTGGTGGGTGTTGAACTGTGAGAGTCTTGTGTATCTATAATGAGGGGATGGTGACGCTTGCATACTCCAGCTGGGGACATGAGGAGGCTTGGAGACAGTCCTCTATGGGCGAAGCCTGGGTTGGCGCATGTCCTCAGATTTCAATTGGCTTTATAACAGGTTTCCTTATGTGCCTCATGTTGGCTCCAGGTTCACTGGGCTTAAAAGGAGCCAAAGCACCGTACGGTTTTGGCAGAGGCAGGGTGGCATCTGCTTCTGGGATGTAGGCGGTTGGACGCTGCTCTGCCGTCGTGTACACACCATTGGGCAGCTGGTGGGTATCTGCTTCCATGAACTCCTGCAAGGAATGAATTCTTGTTTTCAGTCTATTGGTAACTCAGAGGTCATTTCAACCTCAGGGCCTCCCAAAAGACACAGCTGGGGCTGAGCAGCCTCAGCTGGGCTGGTTGATATTTCCCCTAAAGGGATATGAAGGTATGAGGGTGGGGCTACTGATCTCTCTCTCTCTCTCTCTCTCTCTCTCTCTCTCTCTCTCTCTCACGCACGCACACACGCACACACACACACCTTCTCATTGGACCGCACTATATTGCTCAAGCATCACACTGTTCCTGGGGGTTAAGGTTTACTAAAAAAACTGCTGGACGGGTCTGAAATGTACTGTGTATTCCAACCTCAGTACCTACCACCAAGCACTAATTATGTCCATGTTTTGACAATGTGTTTCCTTTGGTAAGTCAATGGTGATTATTGTCTTAATGGGACTAAAGTGGATTCAAGAGAAAAATGAGTTCAGTTTGCTTTGAGCCTCAAGATCATCAAGACTTTGCCTGCTTCTCAGTAAAAGCAGAATACTCTCTCATTGCACTTAAAAGAACTGTACGTGATACATATGGGTAAGTGACAGCAAGGCACCACAGGTAGAATCCAAGTGTTCTAAGATGTCTGATTCCAGGTGGTGTAGAAATTACAGTACAGCAAGTATTGCTAGTGTGTGTTTGGAAGGTACCTTTTTCTTGGGCTAGGGAGTGAGTAGTGATTCTTCTGAGGATGTCAACTTGACAAGCTAAGAGTGACTTATATGATCCTGGGATGTGAACTCCTTGGAAAGAGATGCCGAATTCTGTCCTAAGACAACAGAAAGGCCATGGGGAAGACAGGAGACTTAGATGGATGTAGGTGGGTCCAGTGGTGGGAGGAGAAACAGGTGACACTGAGGCCTGTGACACCAGATACAACAGGTGCGGTGTCTGTAGAAGGCTGTGGCAACCACAATGATACTGGAGGCCTCAGAATGCTATTGGAGGCCCAGCAGCTGAACATGGAAGAGGCAGCTGTGGTCTGAGCAGAGGTACAATGGATAAAGCCAGTGCCATGCTGGTGGGAGCCCACTGTAAGCCACACCCCAGGATGCAAGGCTGTGGGTAGGACTTGATGCTTGTTAAAGGTTTTTCAGGGACTTCTATACTTGGACTTGTCTACTTAATATCTGAAAACAAACTTCTTTCTAATGACAATTGAGACTGCACGTATGGCAGAGTGGGCAACTTTTATAGGTTGAGCATGCTTTGTCTATGAAATGCTCAAGAACTGACCTATTTGGAGTGCCAATGTGATGCCACGAGGGGAATATTCTAGATGTCCTCATGTGACAGGTCACAGTCAAAACGCAGGTGCACTAAACATACTTATAAAATTAGCTTCAGGCTGTGTTGATGAAGAAACATAACTGAATTTGGTGTCCCATCCCCAAGACATCTCCGTGTGTATATGCATATATTCTAAAATCAGAAACATCCCAAGCACTTCTGGGCCCAAGCATTGTGGTGAAAGAGTGCTCAACCTGTGTTGGGAAGGTTGACTCTCAAAACAGCCCTTGCTAGCACACCTTAGGGATGCCACAGCCAAAGCTTACCCGAGACTTCTCAGCCATCGCCAGGGAATACATTTCTTCATCTCGAAGCACTTTCAGCCATTCTCTCTCGATGTCTTTATTGAGGGGCAGGCCCTTTTCCATCCTGGAACTGCAAGTGAAGATGAATTCCTGCTTCTCTCGGACTTCCTTCTGGAGTTCAATGGTCATGGCTTGTTTCATGGACAACTCGGCCACAATAGCCATCATTTTCTCAGTAGTATCTTTGATCTTTTTCTGATATCCATTCATCTGGAATGAAAGAGCCTGAGGCTTAGTCTGTGTTTCCGTCCCCTGGTCACTGGAAGAGAATGACAGGTTGCTGGCCATGCCTATATTGATGGGAATCATTCTTGCCTGAAGGAAGGAGTTGTTTACCTGGGAATTCATAGAAGATGAGAACTGGAAGGGACCTCAGAGGTTGAGCCCAACACACTGGTTGTGTAAATAAGGACAAGGAGAAAAGAAAGGGTCCTTCAAAAGGTTATTGGTTTTCAAGGATGATAAGGGGGAATAGTTAAGGATCTATATTAAATTTTTATTTATTTGAAGGGCAGACAGAGGAAGGAAGGTAGGTAAATATCTTCCCCCAATGTCTACAACAGCCATGGTTGGACCAGGCTGTAGCAGGGAGTCTACAACTCAGTCTGGATCTCTCACTTGGGTGGCAGGGACTCAACTATTCAAGTCCTCATTTGCTGCCTCCAGGGTACACATTAGCCGGAAGGAGATCAGAGCGGGGACGCCGATCCAAATACTCTAATATGGGAAGCAGGCACCTTAACCTGCTGCACCGCCTGCTTCCCTAAGTGGCTACCCTAAAGAGGTGAGGAGGTGAGAGGGGAAGGTGTTTTCTGGATGCCCAAGTTTTCCTTGTTATTAGTTTGTCACTTAACCAGGAGAAAAACCTAGGAGAAGAAGAAAACTATTTTTAGAAGTTACTCTTGGCTTGTATAAGCTAATTCTCAAAGGTCCCGTGTGGAGGATGCTTTTTATGGAAACTGTCACCTCAACACATTTGAATCGTGGGCCATTATTCCTGGGATGCATCGTGAGCAAGCATGAGTGGAACGGGGGAGAATTTGGCCAATAATGTGGAATGAGAGGTGTTGCACAGGTTTAGCACCAATAAAGTTAGGACTAACTGGAAGAAATGATTGCAGAAGACAGGAAAGGAGTAGAAATGCAATTGGGGGGTCTGGTAAGCTTTCTGGCTTCCAGAGTGGGGAGGCTTAGGGTGCATCCAAAGCCATTGTGAGGCAGTGGAGTAGTGTGACTCCTTCGACCCAAAGACACCTGCTGCTCTCTCCTTGCTTTGTTTTTCCTTTGTATCAGGGCTCACCGCCGACCTATTCCATGTGTGTTTGGCTCAGTGGTCATAGTCTGTTATTCCGTAAGAATCCGTTCTTCATGAGGCCAAAGACTATTTGTTTTATTCACGATGATATGCCCAGCTCCTGGAATAGTGCTTAGAATATGAGGCACCAAAGAAAATCACAATCGGATGTTTTCTGAAGGAATGAATGGATTCTTAGTCTTTTGGATCAGGACAGATTGGGGAAGCTCATTTTCATGCCCCAAACTATCCCTACCTTTCTCTCCTAATAGGCATACGCTGGTCATAGCTGCACATCTGTTGAGAGAAATGTTGGTGTTGGTGCGTTCCTGGCCTCTGAAAATGTAGTAACTGATTGTAGACAAACTCCCTTAAGGGAGTAGGGAATATGAATTTTTATGACTGTTCTGCTCTGAACTGATTTTTTAGGAAGCATGTACTGAGTGAAAAAGACTTGTCCTGTAGGCCTCAATGCTAAGTCATTATCGTAAATCTAATTCAGTCATTGCACTTGTGTGTCTGTGTGTGTGCAAAACTGGCCAACCTTCCTTTTCCTCCATAAATTCAAATAAGCTTGGTATCATTATGGACTGTTCTGAGACTTCCCATATTGTTGCTCACCTGAGAAATTGGCAAGAGGAGCCATAAACTATTTAGGAAAAGAGATACCCCTAAGCGGCTAAGGACACTTACATGCTCAACTACGTAAGGCTTGCAATGGCTTTAGCTGAGATCACACCCATCTCACAGATGAGGAAACCGAGACTTCAGATCATTCATAGGTCTAAAGGTCTTGTCTTTCTACTACTTGCCAGTTCTTCCTAGTTTGAAGAGATTGTGGGTGGCGAGGAGAGGCAAGTGGAGAGCATGGGAGTTGGGGGAGGAGAGAGGTTAATCAGAGGCTCGGACTCAGCTCGCTGGGAGCCTCTCTGGCACCAAGCGGCCCCTGTTTCCATTTCTCTAGCATTGTGGCTGCCTCCAGAGAGATTCTGGAAAACGACTTCCCCAAAGAAAAGGAAATTGACTCTGCAACAGGAAGACAGCTGACGTTTAAAGAAACACGGGTAAGGCTAATTCAGGCAGCGTCCCTGAGCTTAAGCACACCTTAGCGTTCCTGATTTCACGAGGGAGAGTTGTGAATGACGCAACAGCTGCTGGGATGCATGATCAGCGGAGGCTGTGAGGGTCAAAGTCCAAGGCCCAGGGTGGCCAAGGCAGCCCGAGGTTTGGAGTCATTTTCCGGGTAGTGTGCTGGAACTGTTCCCGGAACAAGACTGCCTGTGTACGTGGTCAGTGGATTTGCTTCCACGGTCTTGGGAAACCAGAGCAATGAGAGATAACGGCTGCCCTTAGGAGCCCATAGCCTGGGGTGCGAGCGTTACCATTATGTCTTCACAAGGCCTCCGGGGTGTGTGTGTGCGCACGCACACACATGCGTGGTCAGGCTCAGCATGAGGGAGTACGCACGAGTGTGTTCAATCACTATGACTATCGCTGGCTTGCAAGGGCTAGGGGTCAGGTGAGTGTGAGTGGCTGGGCCTCCACCTGCTCTGCGGTGCACGGTCTCGGGACGCTGCCTCCCAGTCACCAGCCTTTCTCCCCCTGGCTGTGTCCTTCAGTGGAACTTTCTATCGGTTCCTCCCCTGCCCTGTAGCTTGGAAGCCCACGTCTTGGTATTTTAAGGTTATTCAAGGAGGAAGCGCCACGGGACTGGCCTTTCCTGCCCAAGGGGGCCCGGTGGTCCCCCCACCCCATGGTGTGACTGCCCTTTCGTGACCAGTCCCCTGTCCCCTCCCCGTGCTGGTTCCGGCCGGATGGATGGGAAAGGGAGGCCTTCCCGCCACTAGAAAGTGCATGAACTAGAAAGGCTACAAGGGTCATGTTGGAGCAATTATCTTGCTGAGTCAGACTCCCAGGCTGTTACCGCGAAGCTTAGCTTTTCCTACTAGCAAGTGAATCGAGCCAGCCACTGAGATGCGAGCTTTTTTCAGGCAACTCTCTAACCAAGGAGCAGAGCGGAGGGAGGGGGCGGGGCCGGCAGACCTTCTTGGCCAAGAGCAGCGTGTCTTCCTTGCAGGCCTGAGTTTTGCTGCACAGCCTGTCCGTGAGCCGGGACACCTGTTCGTAGATGAAGTCCTTCTCCAGTAACTGCTCCTCCTTTTTAGCCAGCCGTACTTCCAGCTACGGTCGAAAAACAGTTTTAACAGGAAGAGAGGAGGAGACACGTTTGCTGAAAGACCTCACGGGTATCCCCCTTCCAGATCACTCTGGGGGTCCTGCCCCTGGTGGGGTAGGGCTCTGCTTAGCCCCTCGCTAGCACCTGTGTCTTTCTGCGCTCCTGCTATTGGTCCCTAGAGAAAGGCAGCTGAAACCATTCTAGGGGCCAGAACCACTCCTCTGGGGCTGTGAGAGGGAGGAGCCTTTGGACTCTGGAAACCACTGGATTTTTGCCTTCTCGCGCTAAGTGGCTGAATCAAGTTGGGACATTTTCCCCTGTGAGCTGAGGGTAGGCCTGCCCGCGTGACACGCACCCTCTGTGGGACTGCAGGTGCCAACGGGGGGGCACAGGGAGGTGATGTCTAGCAGGGAGACTCACCTCGTCTAATTTTTCCATTATTTCTTCTTCGGTCAGATCCTTCCCCGAGAGGAAGTGGGTTCTGTTCTGACCCTCAGGATTTAGAAACTGTTTCTCCAGGTGTTGGATTCTGTCTGTACACTGGGAGAACTGGCAGACAAGAGAGAGAGAAGCAAGCGCTATTAAAGAACAAGCCTGCAGCTCAGTGCATCTTCAAGGCACACAGCCCAGGCCTTGAGGGTCTGAGCAGGACCAACCCAGGCCAGGGTGGGAGAACGAGCCAGCCCTGTCTTCTTACCATGCCCATCAGCTGCACCCCTGGCGAAACCCGGCCTCTGCTCTGCTCCCTTAAGGTGCTGTGAGGCTGATACCTACAGTTGGCCAATAGGCAAGGGAGGACTTTCGAGACCATTAGAGGAAGTTGAGTTTCCATTATGTGTTCTACAAGGGTACTTTTAAAAGTTCACGGAAAAATGGAATCGAAAGGTAAGTTTTCTTCAATTGCAAATTTTCTTTAAAAAAGAAAACCATGCATTGTTTAGCATAACCTACACTTTTTCAGAAAGGATTTGAAGGCCACTCAGATTTGTGGGATGCTTTGTGGTTGCAGGGCTCAAATTACACAGCCAGCTGGGCCTTGGGCTTAGTGGTTAAGACACCTGTGTCCCAGGGCAGAGTACCTGGGTTCAAAACCCAGCTCATGACTCCAGCTTCCTACTAACGCAGGCCCTGAGAGGCAGTGGTGATGGCTCAGTAACAGGTCTCCTGCCACCCATGTGGTCAAGTTCCTGGCTCCTGGCTTCAGTTACAGGCATTTACATGGGAGCTCTGTCTTTCTCTGCTTCTCACATAAATATTTTTTTTTACAAGATTTATTTCTCTGTACCTCTGCCTTTCAAATAAAGAGAATCTTCCATCTGCTAGTTTACTCTCCAAATGGCCTCAGTGGTGGGGGCTGGGCCAGGCCAGGCAGAAACCAGGAGCTACTTCTGGGTCTCTGATGTGGGTGCAGGAGCCTAAGCACTTGGGCCATCCTCCACTGCTTTCCTAGGCCAGTAGCAGGGAGCTGGGTTGGAAGTGGAGCAGCCAGGACTCGAGCCGGCGCCCCTATGGGATGCCGGCACTGCAGGCAGAGGCCCAACCTTCTGACATTACAGCACCAGCCCCAAGTAACAACTTTTAAGGATAAAAAGCTCTATATCCTTCATCCTGTGGCAGAAGACCATGGGGAAGACCAAGGTAGCTAGCACACAGAACACTGGACCCTGTGCTACCCATGGGTGTCATGACATCCCAAAGAGGAAGAACATTCTAGATTG
Organism: Lepus europaeus; assembly: GCF_033115175.1. NCBI lineage: Eukaryota > Metazoa > Chordata > Mammalia > Lagomorpha > Leporidae > Lepus > Lepus europaeus. The sequence continues at coordinate 43,075,903 of NC_084827.1, forward strand.
CTGTGTCAGCACGACCTACACACTGGGGACAGCCTGAGCCATTTGTGTCTTTTTTGCTAACCTCCCAATTCTGGGTCTTACATATCTACTACATTTGTGGAATCAGTGAGACTGGAGATGGAGGAGGAAATACGGTCATGGGTAGATGCTGCTCTCGGGGAAGAGATGTGGAACGTGGTGACGACAACCAGGAGACCTCATTCTCCGCATTCCTGCTGAAGACTTGTGTCAGCCACAGGCAAGTCATTGACTTCCTCTAAGCCTTCGCTTCCCCAGTTGTCCCCTGGACTCAACCCCATGATACTGAGCCTTATCTTCCATCAAATGGATAAGACCCGGAGGCTTTGAAAGGTTGTGGGAAGTGCGTGTTAGCTTCATCCCATTGTTCCGTGAACTTTCTGAAGATCCCCTAGATATTTAAGAGCAAAACAGGTTCCTAGAAGAAGAATCCTAAGTAGTGACGTAGTTTTTTTTTTTTTTCTCTCCACTTTCCTTAATTGCCCTTAGTAGAGAATGGAAACTTGTATATGTGTTTATTAACAGCACTTAATGTTTTCCTTAATTAGGAAACTCAGTGAGGAACAAAAAATACGGTGCTTGCTTGTCAAAGTCGTGCCTTGATTTTATTTCCTCTTTAACACTGGAGCAAAAATGGTTCATTTTTTCCATTAAAAAAAAAATAGTGCCCTGGTATCCTAAAATGGTCCCTGGAGCTTCCAAAGTACCTAAAATAGAGCCATTATTGCAGGAACTGGGAGACTGTGACTCATGTGGGGTCCTGGATTAGGCAGTGGGACAATTAAAAAAACTGTTTCCCAAAACGGGGAAAAAACGCAAACTTGAGCAGAATTCCAAGAATGATGCAAAAAAGGGGAAGATTAAAAAAAAAAGGCACTGCAGCTATAACAAATAACAGGATATGATAGGCACAGGGCATGGCTGTGCAGAACACAAACCTGGCCCATCTGAAATTTGTAATCTCACGTCACAGCCCTCCAGAGCACAAAATGTGAGCCGTCGAGTGCAGCTGAAAGACGAGTGGGAGTTGTTCCACTCAGCTGTTCATAAACTTTGAAGCAGCTCTGGGAAGAGAGGTAAGTGGCGAGAACATGTAGTCGCATGTCCCTCCTGGGTAGCACCGAATTCGTGTTTCACACTGCAAAACTGGTTGTGTGGAATGAAATGCCAAGTAGATTTTTCGAAGAAGCATTGATTTTACCCATTGAATGGCAATACAGATTTGGAGTTAACACGAGGACTATGTTTGCACAGTAGAGAAGAAAGTTATGTATGCTTCTAAAGTCCTTTTGTTCTATTGGGCATCTTTATAGTTGAGGATGAGCAAAGATGGACCCGAAGCCAAGTTTTAGCAAACAGGCGATTCTGTAGAAGGGAATGAGACAAATGAGGAGTTCCTGGGGGTGACCTGGGGTGAGGAGGCTGGGGAGGGAGAGGGGAGGCGAGAGATGGAAAGAGGAGCCCGAGAAATCCAGCACAGTGTGTATGCTGTAGAGGTGCAGCACTGGGGGACTGTCCCCAGAGAGGGAGTGGCTCCAGACAGCTTGGAAGGGCACGGATACCTGTGATCGTCTATGCCTTTCTGTGTTGAGACCCCACACACCACAGACAGGGACCCTGCGTGAATGGTCTCATGCAGGTACAGGCTGAGGCTGGGTGAGGGTGTCCCACAGGTGGATCACTTGTTGGAAGCAGAGCTCAGAACCAGAGGGAGGCTAAGACATTTCAACCAATCAACCTAAATCTGGGCTACTGTCACTGAAGAAATGAGTGGGAACATGGGTTAAAAAAAATCTGAAATCAGGATTTGGGCATGTTTGTGCTAACTCAAAGGGCATGAAATAGGCAACTAGGACCATCATTCAGTTCCATGAACCCGTTTGATATGGAAGAAGGAAGATAGCTAGATTAAGACCATGAATTAGTAGCCACACCTTCCTTGCCCCAAGTAATCCCATCCACTCACTTGTCAGTCAATCCTATCCACCCCTTCCCCAGGATGTACCTCCCCTTACCTGGGACCTGCATGGGGGTGGTACCCTGTAGCCACTCCCCTTTCTAAGCTCATAAAAACCCTGGCAAAGGGGAAGAGGACTCTTTTCTCTGTCTCCCCAAGGAAGCAGGGTACTCAAATCTCCCTCTCATCCTCTCCTTTCCTGGCCCACTCTATCTCAACAATGCCTGTGTATGCTTTCTTCACTTTTTAAATAAACTATCACTTTGACATCATATGTGTGCCTGTAGTTAGAATGCTTCTCTAAGTAAGAGGCAAGAGCCTGGAATAGGAATTTAGACTCAACCTAACCTAGCCCACAACACCTTGACAAGATTAAAAAAAATTCTGCAGCATGAGCTAATGACATTGACTTACCAAAAAAAAAAAAAAAAAAAAAAGGAAAGCACTCCCCAGATTTTTTATAATTTTAAGTGTAATTAGAAAGATATCCAGAAGCAAATGTGGGGATACCCACATCTTCATTTGAGAGCCTAGGTTCAAGTTCTGGCTCTCCTCTGGATTCCTGCTTCCTGCTAATGCACACCCTGAGGGGTGTGGGAATGGCTGGCCCACAAGATAGATAAGCCCCAAGAAATCATGTGGTCTGGCCTTGCCACCGCCACTGCAGGTGGAACTTGAACTTCAATAAGTCTACAGTGGCTTCTTTTCAAGCTGATAATGGTGTATGGCCCGTGAATGATATTATAAATATACAAATGGCCCTTGGCAGGAAAAAGGTTCCCACCCCTGCCAGGGAACACCAGGTACTGACTCAGCTCCTTGGGTCCCTGCCACCTACACCGGGGTCGCAGGTTGAGTTCCTAGCTCCTGACTATGGTTTGGCAAGACCCTGGTTATTACGGGCATTTGGGGGAGCAAACCAGCAAGTGGAAGATCTTGCTCTCTCCCCTTCTGCCTCTCAACAATATTAAACAAACCCAGTGTTGCAGAAAACATGTTATAGGTTAGAATTTGTTCTTTGCTACACTTGAATCAATGAGGAAAATTTAGGTTACAATTCTTCTCCATTAAGAAAAAAAAATGAAGAAAGAACTTTATAATGCTCTTTTCTATTTTACTAGTTTCTGGTTGAATTGCATTGGCTTTATTCTAGAGACAGAGAGAAAGGTCTTCCTTTTTTCCCTTGGTTCACCCTCCAATGGCTGCTGCGGCTGGCACAGCGCGCTGATCCGAAGCCAAGAGCCAGGTGCTTCTCCTGGTCTCCCATGGGGTGCAGGGCCCAAGGACTGGGGCCATCCTCCACTGTACTCCCTGACCACAGCAGAGAGCTGGACTGGAAGAGGGGCGACCGGGACAGAATCCAGTGCTCTGACCGGGACTAGAACCCGGTGTGTTGGCGCCGCAGGCGGAGGATTAGCCTATTGAGCCGTGGTGCCGGCCTTTATTCTACTTCTTAAAAGGTCCTATCAAAGGCCAGGCAGCTAAGTTCTAGCAACTACAGAGACTCAGGAGGAGTCCAGTTCCAGGTGATGACCAGCGAACAGTATACTCCCTCCAGGCAACCTCTCGCTACACAGGGCAAGAATCCAGAAAATAAGAGGGAGGCGGTTCCCCAGGCTCTTTCTGGCATGAATGGACAGCGAGGTTAGCCTGGGGGGAGTGGGAGCCTAGAATCTGGAAGTTTTGAGCTGTGAGGAAGCTGAGCTGGCAGTGCATCCTGGGAGGGTCTAAATTCCAAGAAAGGCAGACCAGGCTGCCCAAGGGAAGAGGCAGCTCCGTGACTCAGAGGCCTGGAGCATCATTCAAAGGCATTTTGACACAAGACGAGATTGGGGGCTCTCCCAGGTACGAGGAGGAGCATGGTTTGGATCATGGGCAAGAACCCGAACAACCTACAGACCTAGCAAGCAGGCCGAGGCCCCTGGCCCCAGCATGGGTCCCCCAACTCCCTGCCCTACCTGAATCTGGAGCACCGTGAGGTCGGCGTCCAGGGCCCTCTTGACCGGCAGGAGCTTCCGGGTGACACGGATGTGTCTCTGCTCCTCTGCGATCTTGAGCTTCAGGAAGCGGATCTTTTCTTCCAGGACGTGGATTTCGATTTCCACGTTGAGCCTCATCTTCTCTTGGATATTTATTTTCTCATAGAAAATGCACACTTCTTCTTCCCGCTCTATCAGCTGGACACCGCTGTGGGCCAATGGAGAAGCAGAAACAATGTTCAGTGGGTGTGGTGGACGCTGCTTGACCAACCACGATGGTGCAAAAATACACATCAAGGTACCACCTCCCCCCGCCCAAGACAACAGGTCCTTAGCTTCCCTGGGGCCATGACGGGTGCTTTGGCATCTCAACGCTGAGGCTGACCGTGTGGCTGGCTGGCAGCAGTGTCTCTGCCAGCACCACCAGTCTCCTGGGCTAGGAGAGAATGCCATTCCCAAGACACGAACAAAGGGGCCCCAGAGTCGAATGTTTTGCAGCTGCTTTTACTTGGGCCAGCCTTGCCAACCAGGGCCTGGCCAGAAGTGCGCAGGCAAGAGGCCAGGGAAAGTGTTTCCGGAGCCATCTGCTCTTAGTTGTCAGGCTCTTTAGATTTTTTTTTTTTTTAAGTTAGAGATTTTTTTATGCTAATTTCCCCATCATCAGGCAAAAATCTGTCCTTTGGATTCATGCCAGGGGAAAGACCCCCCCCCCCCCTCTTTGAGAAGAGACTATGGGGAGGAAACAAAGAGTTCTCTAACTCCAGGGGCTCTGTTCTGGCACAGCTGATCCTGCGGGGGCCTGGGCGCACATGACTTGCTCACCTGCCTTGGTTTGTGCCAGGAGCCAACTAGGACTTTTCCCTCCAGGGGACACCTGCCAGCCCTGGGAGACTGTGTGGTGCCTCATGGGACCTTACAGCTCTTCCACCTGCTCCCCAGGCTCCCCCTTCAATCACTCTCTTTCTCTCCACCCTCAAAGCAAATGTGCACGGAGTTGGACGTGGTTTTGTCTTTCCCTTTTCTGAGGCTCGTCTTGTGATCAATTCCCCTTGACAACAGAAGCCAGGAGCCATGCTGTCCTCTCGGGGTCTGGCACCCCCATGCTTTACACAGAAACATGCAAAATCAGAGTGTGATGCGAAACCAAGAATTAACCCAGACGTGGTTACTCGAGGGCAGCTACAGTCCCACACCCTGAGTTCTCGGAGCACAGTGCTGGGGGGGGGGGGGGGGGGAGCTCTCAGATAGGAAATTGATGAATGCTATAATTGCAGCCTGGAAGAAATAATGCTACTCCAAAGGCCTTATGTTCTTTGCAAATGAATGGGGAGGATGGTTTCTTATTTTCATTAAGACCAAACCTACCACAAAAATTGACGCAAGTTCCAAAGACTTATTTCTAACCATTAGGCTGACAGAATCTGATTGTATTGGAGGCATCCTGAATGGTAGCCTGGAAAAGGACTTTGATCTTCAAACCCTCCTTGCCTGCCTCTCTTACGGCGAGCTGGATCAGCAGTGGAGCAGCCAGGACTCAAACAGTGCCCACGTCGGGTGCCAAGTGTTAACCCTCTGTGCGACAACACTGGCCCCCTGCCTTCTCTCGTACAAGGTTTCAGGCCAGTCACGAAGCCCCCTCCCCTCCAAAGCCTAAGACCCCCGGAGGTCAATGTCCTCACTCTGTGAAGCCTAGGGAGACAAAGGGGTGCCATTTCTCCGCGGAGCACCTCGGGACTCGGCTCTCGCGCTAGGTTCCTGCCGGTTACCTCTCGTTGCGCAGCTGCACGGCTTTCTCGTATTTCTTGCGTAGCTGCACCATCTCGTCCTCGATCATGGTGATCGTGTTGGCGAGTCTGTCGATGTTGCTCAGCTGCGCTTCCTTCTTCTCTTTCATTTCCTGCAGTTTGGCCGTGATCTTGCCCACGTCGTTCTGCATGCTGTCTCGGATGGTGACGTTGTTGGCGTGTTTCAGGATGGAGTTTTGGAGCTCTCTGGAAAGATAATGGGACAAGGGGTAGGAGGATCATTTTTCTTGAGTTTCCTTCGCCGGGAAACAAGAGTATCACCGTAGCTCTTGCTGTAGCGTGGCCTTTGGCAGGACAATAGCAGTAGTGACGGTGGACGTGCCTCATCGGATACTCTTCAGAAAGTTCTGTCACGTTCCTAGGCCTCAGCTGCTCCTCCCCCATCCGAATTAGGACATCTTTGCTTCGTGTCCCAAGCTCCTGCCATTCCCCCTTCCCCAAAGCAAGAGCCCGTAGTCTTTTGGATGCATGCTGTCCCCTGTAGGAGACCGCACTGGCTGGAGGGCAGAGATGGTCTAAGTGACCCTAACCTTGGACTTAGGCTGGTGCTCGACTCAGCAGAGGGTCACAGGAAGTACTGAATGAAGGCGTGGCCTCCATAAAGGGTGCTTGGCTTTCATGTTGGGTGAGAATTGGATCAGGAAATTGTGTTTTTCATACTCTTCTTCCCTTGGTGAGGCCATTGTGTAATATCTTTATGAAGGGAACCTTGGCAATCATGACCAATGGTAGAAGATTTTGGCTGTCGAGATTCTGGGGACCTGGGACTGACACAAATGAAAGGACCCAACAGAACCTGGCACTGGGCAAACAATACATTAATAAAACCATTTGCCACTCTTCTGAGGGTTTTTACAAGGGTTCTCCCATGAATAAGGAGAAGTCCAATGCAATACGAATTATTCTTAAGATAAGGAAAGTGAACCCAGAGAGGCCAGGTAGCTTGCTCAAGGTCACACAGCTAATTAGTGTCAGGGCTGGGATTTGAATCCAGGGAGCTACCTCTTAGGAGCACTGTGGACCCTGGCTCCTGCAAGCCCATGAAATGTTGGCTAATAAGTGCAACTGATCAGATGTACAGTATTTTTTTCTAATTGGGCAAATGAAAATCATATATATTATAGTTTATTTACTAAAAACATATGGCTCCCAAACAGAAAGCAGAAGCCACTGTGTCCAGATGCTTAGAACTTTGTCTTTGAGCCAGGGCACTGAAACACGCGTGTCCCAGCTCACACACACGTCACTGCTTCCTAGTTTGCTGTCCCCGGATCTTTCAGAAGCATAAAGGAAACAGAAGACAATGCATTGGAAGGACAATGGTTAGTACCCACGTACCTCTCTTGAGTCACCGCACCATTTCTTAAAATTTCCAGTTCGTTTAATGACATCTTGTGCCGTTGTCTTATTTCATTTATTTTCTGGTGAGCTTTGTGAAGTAAGTTAACAAACTTGTTTCTTTCATTTCGCACTGTGTCGTACAGTTTAGCAAAATTTTTGAGTCTGTGAAAATACCAAGTATTTTTTTTTGAAACTTATAAAATAAAAACCAGTTTCCTCTACCACCTACACAGACAAATCGTGCAATTCTTTTACCTTCGGTGAATTTCTCGTTTTTTCTTCCTGTGGATCCTGATTTCGAGATCCTTTGCTCTGATTTCCTTAACGATGTTGTTATATTTTTGCTGAAATGTAAGAATTATGTGTGAAGTGAAGGCCACGCGAGTACTCCCAGCCTCACCCTGTGCCATTCCCGTCCGTGGGGGAACATTCTATCCTGGCCACCTCGGGACTGCCCAGCCTTCTGAATCCACCCACGCTGGCTGGGTCAACGGGTGGCTTAGGGAAGGGAGAGGACAGCGGACAAAGAATGGGAGCCTGCACAGGTTCGTTCTGAGGAAAACTGGGGGAAACTTGGAGAGACAGGAGGATTCCTAGTAAGCCTGATAAACGTTATGAGTTGAACCCTCTTGAGCTGTTTTGTGAGAGACACAGAGGATTTTTAAAGTGATTTTCCATCTTTTGCATGTTGGGTGTTTTTTCCTACATAATAAAGCTTCAAGCTGAGAGCAACATATTGCATATTTTTTAAGGAAATCTGTGATAATTCTAAAGTCCTAGAACATACCAAGTACTAAATACTCCAGTTCTTCAAATTTAAAGATAGTGGTCACTCATCTAGGATAAGAAACATATTCAAAGATGAAGTGTTTTCTGGAAGAAACCAGAAGGAAGGGTTTCTCAGTTTTTTTTTTTCTCCCAAGGAATAATGAAAACAAAACCCATTTGGCATAAGTAGTTGGAAAGAAACTCGCCATCAGAGATAAAATTGATGTGAGAAATTTACTTAATGTTATTCTCAGTGAAAATGGGAATCAAGAAGAAACTAACACTCAGGTTACCATATAAAGAATCAACAATAAAAGTATAAAGAATAGAACATATTATAATGTGATAGCATCTACCCTACCCTGAGGGGCTTAGCAACATTGCTTTTCCCTTTCATCTTTTGTCTTTTTTTAAGGCACATGGATGTGGTGTGAAAGTAGAATAAGATGGCCCTCTTTCCTAAGGAAATGACAGCTAAGGTTTCGCAGATGAATTTCCAGTGCTAAGAGTACCCAGGGAGAGGAAATCCAAGATGGCTGAGCAGGGTATAGCTACAGTAACTTAAGCTGCGCTGGGATATGTAAAAACGAAGGAAGGACTACATTTCTGTGGCTTTCACTGATGGAAATTTTTGAAGAATTAAAAAAAAAAAAGGGGGGGGGGGGACACGAGGAGAGAAGACAGATGGCTGTGAGCCGCCATCTTAGGTCGAGGTAGGAAGAAGTTGCCGTGTACCGCACTGCTCGCAGTTTCTGCGGAAAGGGAACTCCACAGTCACCCACTGACTTGGACTTCAGCCTGGGAAGCTGACTGCGGGCTGAGCTACTGTCAGGGCTTGGGACAGAGCAGCTGCCTGGCTCCTGTCCTCCCCGCTCCCACACCCAGAGTGCTGTACTCCACAGGGAGAAGTCATGCAGTCCACCTCCATTCCGCCAGCATCACAGGGCAACATGTGGGACAAAGGACAGATCCCCTGAACTGCAACTGTGGGAGTTTGGGGGATTAGCCCCAGGACTATGCTCGCATACTCTGTGAATAAAGGGGACCCACCTTAGCTTTTGGGGGCTAGTACCAGAAGCAGCCCATAAAAAAACTCCCCATCTTGGGAGATCTGGGTAATGATGTCACTACACCCTGCAACCCCATGGCTCTAACCATTCTAAATTTCTCAGTGCCACTGGAATCTATGTGGTGGACACAGGCGGAACCTACCTGCTTTCCACCTCCCTGGACTCAAACCCTTGAGAGTAAAATCTCCTGTGTACTTTGTAGTCCCCCTGTAGGACTGGAACAGGGTTCAGTTCCCATCCCTTAGTCTAGGACTAGGGCTGTAGGTATTAGAAGCCACAGCACCAGTTGGACTCTCCTGAGGAAGGGTCCATCTGTATGACACAGTCCTAGAGCCACAGCAATTGGGCCACAAGCCCTGGCATCTCCCAGGCTTGCCAGTGGGACAAGGGGGCAGCCATCCCTGTTTCCCACAGCACCAAGAGCAAGGCCCTGGTTATCACATCCATCAGGGACACCGAACTCTGCGGACCAAAGAAACACACCAGGGAAAATCGTATTCATTTCAAAGCCACTTTTGTATCTATAAGCTGCAGCAAACTAGTCCACGGTGGCCAGTAAATACACAGCTGACACTGGTTAAGATGAAGGCAGCCACTCAGACTACACTCCTGGGCTCACTTAGAACCAAAGCAACGGTCCAAGCAGCAATACCCTGCATACCAACTGAACCATAAAACGCTTTTACAATAAAACCTACTCCATAAAGAAGAGTACACCACATGGGCAGACTCAATGTAGGGACACAGGAGACATAAAGGAGGTAGCATGACGCCTCCAAAAGAACACAGTAATCACTGAGAATGAGAGCCGAAATGAAGGAAATTGATGAAATGACAAATACAGAATTCAAAATAATGATTGTAAGGAAACTTAACAAGATTCAACAGGACACAGGTTAGAGAAATGAGGACATCAATGAGTGACATGAATGAAAATATTACTAAGGAGATAAAATCTTCAGTTTGGTTCTTCTTAACAAGTTTTATCTCCAAAAATTCTATCAGTGAAATAAACATGATTGAGAGCTTTAACAGCAGCATAGACCAAGAGGAGGAAGGAATTTGACCCCAAAGATGAGAATTTCGAAATTTTGCCCAATTAGACAAAAATAAAAATGAGGAAAGTCTATGTGAAATATGGGATACCACTAAATGACCAAATATTCATATTACAGGTATTCCTGAAGGAGAAGAAAAGGGAAAAGGCAAAATAATAGTTGAAAATTTCCCACATCTTAAAAGACACATAGACATCCAGTTACAAGAAGCTCAGAGAAGCCCAAGCAGACTCAACCAAAAAAGGTCTTCTCCAAGGCATATTGTCAAACTGTCAAAAGCTAAAGGCAAGGAGAGATCCCTAAAGATAGTAAGAAAAAGCATCAAGTTACATGTAAAGGAAAACAAATTAACATCAGACTTCTCAGTGGAAACCCTATAGGCCAGAAGAGAGTGGAATGATGTATTCAAAGGAAAAAAAAAAACTTCCGGCCGGCGTCGCGGCTCACTAGGCTAATCCTCCGCCTTGCGGCGCCGGCACACAGGGTTCTAGTCCCGGTCGGGGCACCGATCCTGTCCCGGTTGCCCCTCTTCCAGGCCAGCTCTCTGCTGTGGCCAGGGAGTGCAGTGGAGGATGGCCCAAGTGCTTGGGCCCTGCACCCCATGGGAGACCAGGAGAAGCACCTGGCTCCTGCCATCGGATCAGCGTGGTGCACGGGCCGCAGTGCGCCTACCGCGGCGGCCATTGGAGGGTGAACCAACGGCAAAGGGAAGACCTTTCTCTCTGTCTCTCTCTCTCACTGTCCACTCTGCCTGTCAAAAAAAAAAAAACAAAAAACAAAAAACAAAAAACACTTCCAATCAAGAATATTATATCTAGCAAAGTTACCCTTTACTAACCTTGAAATGCAATGGTTAAATTCACCACAAAAAACACCTGGGTTGGCTGAATGGATAAAAAAATCATTGTCTCACTATATGCTGCCTAAAAGAAACTCACTTTACAAACAGATGCACACAGACTGAGGGTGAAGGGCAGAAAAATAGACACCAGGCAAATGGAACCCAAAGCAAGCACGTGTAGTTCTTCTGCTAGCAGATAAAACAGACTTTAAGTCCAAAACTGTAAAAAGAGGACCTTACATTTTGATAAGAGGTTTGATTCAGAAGAAGACATAGCAATCATAAATATATATGCACCCAACACAAAATCGTGCAGATAAATACAGAAAATACTATTAGACCTAAAGGGAGAGAGAAACTACAATACAGTAACAGTGGGTGACTTCAACACCCCACTATCGTCAGTGGACACATTATCCAGACAGAAAATCCATAAAGATACATTGGAGTTGGAACACACTAATGAGCAAATGGACCTAAGACATTTACAGGACGTTTCACCCAACAGCTACAGAATACACATTCTCCTCATAAGCACATGGATCTTCTAGGATAGACCGCATATTAGGCCACAATTCAAGTCTCAGTAAATTTAAAGATTGAAATTATGCCATGTGTCTTCTCAGACCATAAAGGATTAAAAGTAGAAATCAATAAGAATAGGACACTCACTTAGAAATTAAACAAAAAAACTTAGAAATTAAATAGGTCATTGAAGAAATTAAAAAGGAAATAAAAAACTTTGTTGAAATATTGAAAATGAAAACATATAGAAACCTGTGGGATACAGTGAAAGTAGTACTAAGAAAATGGTTTACGGTACCAAGTGTTTACATTAAAAAAAGTCTTGGCCGGCGCCACGGCTCACTAGGCTAATCCTCCGCCTTGCGGCGCCGGCACACCGGGTTCTAGTCCCGGTCGGGGCACCAGATTCTGTCCCGGTTGCCCCTCTTCCAGGCCAGCTCTCTGCTGTGGCCAGGGAGTGCAGTGGAGGATGGCCCAGGTGCTTGGGCCCTGCACCCGCATGGGAGACCAGGAGAAGCACCTGGCTTCTGCCATTGGATCAGCGCGCTGGCTGCGGCGGCCATTGGAGGGTGAACCAACGGCAAAGGAAGACCTTTCTCTCTGTCTCTCTCTCTCACTATCCACTCTGCCTGTCAAAAAAAAAAAAAAAGTCTCAAAGGTCTAATGATGTATCTTGAAAACTTAGAAAAATACAAACCAAATCCAAATCAGCAGTAGGTGACAAATAAAGGATTGGAGCAGAAATAAATGAAATTGAAATAAAATACAAGAGATCAACAAAACAAAAAGTTGGTTGTTTGAGAAGATAAATGAAATAGATAAACCTCTGGCCAGACTAACAAAAAAGAACTCAGGGATAAAGGAGACATTACAACTGATAACACTGAACTACAAAGGATCATAAGAAACTACAATGAAGAACTCTATGCTAATAAACCAGAAAGCCTTGAAGAAATGGATAAATTCCTGGATTTGAATAGCCTTCCAAGATTAAACCAAGAAGATACAGACAACCTAAATAGACCCATCCCAAGAAACAAGAAGCAGTAATCAAAATTCTTTCATCAATGAGAAGTCCAGGACCTGATAACTTTACTACTGAAGTCTACAATATGTTCAAATTGGAAGTAACTCCAATACTTTTCAAACTATTCCAACATATAGAACAGGATAGAATTCTACCACGCTATTTTTATGAGGCCAGCATTACTCTGATACCAAAACCAAATTCAGGACCCAAAAAGAAGACTACAGACCCATATCCTTGATGAACATAGACGCAAAAATTTTCAATAAAATACTAGCAAATTGAACCCAAAACCACATCAAAAAGATCATACATCATGATCAAGTGGGATTTATTGCAGAAATGCAAGGGCGGTTCAACATTCACAAATCAATAAACATCATAAATCACATCAATAGAATGAAGAACAAAACCCACATGGTCATTTCAATAGATGTAGAGAAATCATTTGATAAGTTTCAACACCCCTTCATGAAAAAAAAATTTCACAAATAAGGTATAGAAGGCACATTCCTCAAAATTATAAAGGCAATATATGGCAAACCAACAGCCAATATCCTACTGAATGGGGAAAAACTGAAAGCATTTCATCTCAGATCTGGAACGAGACAAGGATCCACCATCACCAATCTTAGTCAATATAGTACTGGAAGTTTTAGCAAGAGCAGTTAGAAATAAATGGCATCAAAATTGGAAAAGAGGAAGTCACATTATCCATGTTTGTGGATGGCATGATGTTGTAAGTGGAAAAACCTAAACACTACATCAAAAAGCTGTTAGAATTGATAAACCAATTCAGTAAAGTTGCAGTTTACAAAATAATCATATAAAATCAGTATCATTTTTGTATGCTAATGATGAACTTACAGAAAGAGAAATCAAGAAAGAAGTCCCATTTATAATAGCTACCAAAAACCATAAAATATTTAGGGATAAGTTTAACCAAAGAAGTGAAAGAGCTCTACAATAAACATTAAACATTGATGAAAGAAATTATCAAAGACATACAAAAAATGGAAAAATATTCCTTGCTGATGGATTGGAAGAATCAATATCAGTAAAATGTCTATATTACTTAAAACAATTTACAGATTCAATGCAATCCCTATCAAAATACCAATGGCATTCTTTAGAGTCACAAAAAAGTCCTAAAATTTAGCCGGCGCCGCGGCTCACTAGGCTAATCCTCCACCTTGCGGCACCGGCACACTGGGTTGTAGTCCCGGTCAGGGCACCGATCCTGTCCCGGTTGCCCCTCTTCCAGGCCAGCTCTCTGCTGTGGCCAGGGAGTGCAGTGGAGGATGGCCCAAGTGCTTGGGCCCTGCACCCCATGGGAGACCAGGAGAAGCACCTGGCTCCTGCCATCGGATCAGCGTGGTGCACGGGCCGCAGTGCGCCTACCGCGGCGGCCATTGGAGGGTGAACCAACGGCAAAGGGAAGACCTTTCTCTCTGTCTCTCTCTCTCACTGTCCACTCTGCGTGTCAAAAAAAAAAAAAAAAAAAAAAAAGAAAAAGAAAAAGAAAAAGTCCTAAAATTCATATGGAATCAAAAAGGACCCAGGATAGCTAAAGCAATTCTGAGCAAGAAAAACCAAGCTGGAGGCATCACAATATCTGATTTCAAAACATACTGTAAAGCTATCATAATTAAAACAGCATAGTAGTGGCATAAAAATCAATCCATAGATCAGTGGAACATAATAGCCCAGAAGTTAATCCACATATATACAGCCAACTGATTTTTGACCAAAGTTCTCAGACCATAGAGTGGAGTAAGGATAATCTCTTCAACAAATGGTGCTGGCAGAACTGGATAGATATATGTAGAAGAATGATATTAGATTGATACCTCTCACTATATACAAAAATCAACTCAAGATGGAATAAAGACCTAAATTTAGGACCTGAGACTATGAAGTTGCTGGAAGAAAACATAGAGGACACACTCCAAGACATTGGTGTAGGGAATGACTTATTGAACAAGACCCCCCAAAGCACAGACAACAAAAGGAAAGCCAAATAAATGGAAATATATCAAGCTCAAACTTCTGCACAGCAAAGGAAGCATTCAACAGGCTGAAGAGACACCCAACAGAATGGGAAAAATATTTGCAAACCACCTATCTGACAAAGGATTAATATCCCAAATATATCAGCAATTTAAAAAACTCAACCTAAAAAACCCACCAGTCCAATTGAGAAGTGGGAAAAGGACTTCAATAGACAGTTTTCAAAAGAACAAACACAAATGGCCAACAAATACATGAAAAAATGCTCAACAACACTAGCCATCAGGGAAACGCAAATCAAAACCACAGTGAGATATCACCTCACCCGTCTAAGAAGGGCTAAATTCCAAAACACAGAGAGTAACAAACGCTGGTGAGGATGTGGACAACGGGGAACACTAACACACTGTTGGTGGAATGCAAATTAGTGCAGTATCTGTGGAAAACTAGAAATAGACTTGTCATATGATCCAGCAATCTCACTACTGCATATATACCCAAAGTCTTGAACACAATGTATCAAAGAGGTACCTGCACCACCATGTTTATAGCATCACTGTTCACAATGGCCAAAATTTGGGATCAACCGAAGTGTCCATCATCAGATGAATGGATATGAAAATGTAGTATATACACACATTGGGAGTATTATTCAGCTATAAAAATTTATGAAATTCTACCATGTGCAGCAAAATGGACCCAACTGGAGGACACCATGCTGACTGAACTAAGCCAGACCCAGAAAGACAAACACTGCTCCCTTATATATGGGAGCTAAAGTTTAAAAACCAAAGAAGGAAGAGAAAAGAAAGAAATGTCTATCTATCAGCAGTGCTGCAAACACAGTTTTGTAAAACATTTATACCTTTGTCAAACCAATGGTTAAGAATGTTATCCTACTATAATTTTAATGATCTTTGATTACTCTAAAAGTTATTGTATATGGGTGAAATGGTCATTCTTCCATTTAATTATTGTTTATAGCTGTTGTTTATATTCCCAGTAAACTAGGGTCTTTTTGCTTTTTACCAGTTAAACTTCTTATTCAATGAAGTATTAAGCTTTTTTACTGTAATGTAATTTTAAAATGTTATCTCAAAAACTAAAAAAAAAGGGAGAAGGAAAAAAGGAGGGAGAGAAGGGGAGGGAGGAAGGGAGTACATTCTTAGAATTGCATTTACAAATCACATTGAATCTGTTAAAAAACTTATTAAAAATTAAAGTATGAAAAAGACTACCCAGGGAGTACACAATATTTTTCCTATATTGATTTCCATATCTCAAATGGGAGACCTGTCTTGTGCTTTAATATGAATTAGCTCATTTAATGCTGAGGTTTGGTTTCCAAATATCAACTCACTCATAGATCACATATGCATCAGTTTTTGAGACTGGAAGTTACCTATAAAATAGATCAGTTTTGCTGCACAACAAATAAGGACACCTTCTAGAACTTAACGAAGAGCAAGTGTCTAACTAGGGAAAACTCAATGAGTGGACCTTCCCAGCCAACACCAGGTTGTTTTGAGAACACAGCTCTGAAGGGCCCGGTTCCAGACTCCAGCCTTGGTGGGGACGCCAGCTTGCACCTTGGTTCCCTCTGCTTGTTCTGCCCCTGCCCCTCCTCCTCCTCCTCCTCCTCTCGGGCTGCCTTTCCTTCCTCCATTCCTCCATGACTGCTGTTTGTCGTCTTTATCAACGCCCAAGTCTCCTGTGAATTCTGCCCGGCCTGCAGCAGTCTTGACGGTGGACCCCCCTGGGGAGGTCATGACTCTGGCCCTCTGAACTCCCCTGCTGTCTTGTCTCACCCCTCCCCCCCCCCCCCATCTTACCATGAGCCAACCATGCTGAACTCCCTTTAGTTCTTCAAATGCTAAGGTGGGAAACCAAACACGGAATGGGGGACATGAAGAGATTGCGGTGGGTTCTATGATACAGGTCTCCTCCTCCCGTCTTCTCTGCGAGATCCATTTAACGTCACTGCTCAGCACTGCTCTGATGTGAATGGGTTCTTTCTAGGAAGTGAGCAGGGATGCCATCCCCATGCAGACACTCAGAGAGCGGAGCTCGCACTTAGCCAATATCTGGGTCCATAATACATCCAGGTATTCTGTTTGAGTGTTGCATCGTATCCATTTTCCAGAGACCTTTGGGCATAGTCTGGACGTAACTCCTTACATGCAGTAAGTGATTGTAATGTTAGAATTTTAGCTAGTGTGCCAGGATGGTTTTGTTTTTGGGTGTTGCCATGGCAGAGTCAATAACTAAGGGGTAGAGTGGCACTGGTTTAAATGGTCCTGGCTTGATGCACGAGGGAGAAAGAGCTGTTAGGTGCTCTTGCTCTTGAGTTGTTTCTAGGCAAATCACAGTGAATCTGAGATAGAAGTGAGTCCCGGATGACAGCTGTGACCTATGCAGCTGCCAGCCCTGTCCACGGGAGGTACCTGCCTTAACCCTACTGAACTCGTGAGCTGACCTAGACATCTGCTCACTGTCGTTCCTCTTCTTTTCTCCCTAGATTGCTGACTACTGCTATTTAAATCCTGGGACTACTTTTCAGTGCATGAGTGAGTCTGGCTTAGGGAAGATTGACAGTCATTGGAACTTGAAGGTGACTTACCATTAGCACTTTCTAACAGGCATTGCACAAAAATGAGGCGTCCATGCACTCTTGCAGAAATTGGTGGATACAAGAAAATGTCATTACCTGAGCTTTCAGGAAATCCTTGGACTTTTGCTCCCTTTCATCGAGTTTGATTTGAGTCATATGGACAAGGTTGAAGACCAGGTCTCGCATATTTTCTTGCTCCTTTAAAAGCTTGTTTTCTTCTGTAAGTTGTTGTTCTACTGCCTTGGCTTCAGCATCTGTTAGAATTTTCTTTTGAAAAATAAATTAATAGTTATGCTTTGTTTGAAGGAGCACTATAAGACTAGTATCTTAGACTTTGTCTTTCCCGTGTAGAATTTTATTAAATCATAAAACATAGTAAGTGTACTTTCTTAGCTACAATATTTTTATTCTATAGAAGAAAATGAAAGCCAATGGGTAAACATGATAGTGTTTTTTCTTGTTAAGATCATATTTCCAAGTGACTATAAGAAGAAACATAATAGAATGTTTTAAAATACTTAAAAAGTAGTTTCAGTAAAAAAATAAACTTGAGGGGCCTGCACTGTGGTGCAGTGGGTGAAAACCCTAGCCTGTGGTGCTGGCATCCCATATGGGTGCCAGTTCGAGTCCCGGTTGCTCAACTTCTGATCCAGCTCCCTGCTGATGCGCCTGGGAAAGCAGTGGAGGATGGTCCATGTGCTTGGGCCCCTGCACCTGCGTGGGAGACCCAGAAGAAGCTCCTGGCTTTGGATTGGCTCAGCTCTGGCCTTATGGCCATTTGGAGAGTGAACCAGCAGCAGATCTCTCTGTCTCTCTCTCTTTCTCTTTCTCTCTCTGTCTCTACCTCTCTCTGTAACTCTTTCAAATAAATAAAATAAATCTTTAAATAAATTTGAAATTTTATGAGACATGAGGTAATCAAGCATTGTTTTTTACTTGTAATGTAACCAATAGCCTCTTATTTAAAAATCTGATTCATTCATATAATTTTAAAAAATTTATTTATTTGAAAGGCAGAATGACAGAGGGGGAGAGAGATACTTTCCATCTGAAGGTTTACTCCCCAAACAGCTGCAACAGCAAGAGCTGGGTGAGGCCGAAGTCAGGAGCTCCCATGTGGGTGGCAGGGCCCAAGTACTTGGGCCATCCTCTGTGCCTTCCCACGTGCACAGCAGAGAAGTGGGAACTCAAACTGGCACTCCAAGATGGGAAGACAGCATTTCAAGTGGCAGCTTAACCCACTGTGCCACAATGCCAGCCCTTTGTTGATGTAATTTTTGCCAGTTGCAATTTACTATTTTCTTTCTCACATTTAATCTGACTGCAGTGAACTCTAGGATGAGGGACTGGGTCCATGCAGCACCACACTATTTGATGACTCTTATTTAGGAGGTTTCATGGAGCATGATTTAAAACACAACTGTGGTCTCATTTTTAAGTTTATTTTTTATTTTAATTGAAATGCAGAGCAAGTGAGGGAGGGAGGGAGAGAGAGGGGGAGAGAGAGAGAGAGAGAGAAAGAGGGAGAGAGAGAGGGAGAGAGAGAGAGATTGACTGATTTTCCATCTACTGGTTCTCTCCCCAAATGCCTGCAATAGCTAGGGCTGGGCCAAGCGGAAGGCAGGAGCCAGGAACTCCATCCAGGTCTCTCACATGGGTGGCAGGGATCTAAGTGCTTGAACCATCATTTGCCTCCCCAGGTGTGTATTAGTAGGAAGTTGGATGGGAAGTAGAGGCCAGTCTTGATCCCAGGCCCTCTGATATGGCACACAGATGATACCCAAGCAGCAGCTTACCCCACTGTACATCTGACCCTGGCTGAGCTGTTAAGAGGTGGTTATGAGGCCTGTGTCCCATCTCAGAGTGCCCAGGTACATTTCCTGGCTCCTGCTCCTGAATCCAGCTTCCTGCCAATGCAGACCCTGGGAGGCAGAGCTGATGGCTCAGGCGGTTTGCCCTGCCATGCACGTGGGAGACCTGAACTGAGTTTCCAGCTCTGGCTCCACACCCAGCCCAGCTCAGGCCACTCTGGGATGTGTGGAGTGAACCAGTGGATGGGAGCTCCATTTCCCTCCCTCTCAAAAAATTGTGTTTTTAAAAAGCACGAAATAAGCCAGTCCCCAAAGGACAAATACTGTATGTTCTCCATGATCTCTGGGAACAAACGGAGCCTCCAAAATGATGGAGGTGAAACTGACACTTTGAGGTGTGATGACTTTGAACAGCCCCCTCCACTGATGAGGAACAGTTACTTTTTTTCATACAATTTGTTGAACTCATTACTTAGTATACAGTTAATCTTATATGTAAAAAGTTAACTGAAAATAGATCTTAGTAAAAAAAAAAAACAACTAAGAATGGAAATAGGAGAGGGAGGAGGAAGAAGGGTAGGTGTGTGGGTGGGAAGAATCACTATGTTCCTAAAGTTGTATTTAGGAAGTGCATTAAGTCTGTATACCTGAAATCAAAGGCTTGTGGGGAAAAAGCACACCGATTTTTTTATTAACCATTCTTAGAAACTTAAGTGAAAGTTACTGTTCACCTGTTGGGCCAAATTCCTCTTGATTAATTCAACTTCTTTGTGGCGCTCTCTCCTTTTCTCAGACAATGTAGAAGCCTCTTTGGGAAAAGTTTCAAGCTGGAAATAAAAATTTAAAACAGGCATTTATGTCAGAAAGAAATTTGCAATGTCACGTAGCTGACCTCACCATATATTTTCTAAAACTGTTGGCAAATCATGATTCGTTGTCTTACAGGAATTGCCCATTATACGGAATATTCTTTATAAAATCCTGGTGAACTAAAACTTGAAGGTCTACCAAAAATCTATCATTCACCAGCTGCAATGTTTTTATCTAAATTTTTTTTCACTTAGAAATAAGATAAATCAGGGCCGGTGCTGTGGTGGTAGCAGGTGAAGCTATGGGCGCTGGTTCAAGTCCTGGCTGCTCCCCTTCCGATCCAGCTCTCCGCTATGGCCTGGAAAAGCAGTAGAAGATGGATCAAGTCCCTGGGCCCCTGCACCCACATGGGAGGCCTGGAAGAAGCTCCTGGCTCCTGGCTTCGGATCGGCACAGTTCCAGCCATTGTGGCCATTTGGGGAGTGATGGAAGACCTTTCTCTCTACCTCTGCCTCTGCCTCTCTGTAACTCTGTCTTCTAAATAAATAAGAAATCTTTTTTTTTAAAAATAAGATAAATCTTACTAACAATAGCTAATATTTATTGAACATTGACTAAGCGTTTAGTAAGGTTCTAAGACTTGAATCACTAGGGACGCCTCTGTGGAAAACCCAAGAAGTCACTCACCTTTCTGCTTTTGGAAAGGTGAGGCCCCCTGGACAGAGGAGGTCCAGCCAGCATCCTGGGTCCCTGCCTGGTTCTCTGCTAGGGCTGCGCTGGGAGTTGCCAATGCTCTTCCTGTTCTGCTACCATGTGTAGACTCAAGGTACATGAGTGCTGACCAGGCCCAGGAGAGCTTACACATTTTTGATATAAAATATGATGGGATCACATTCACCAGGCACAATATCCACTAAAGGTTCCAGTAGATTTATTTTCCAGGCTTGTGGTCTCAAACTCCTTGGTTATGTCCAGCGTTTTGCAGTACAAACTATACAGCAATGAGCTGTATTCGTTTTTGCATTCTATCTGCTTCTCTGACGCCCTTTTCAATTCTCTATAAATCAGTGTGCTTGGTTTGTGGAAGAGGAGACAAGGTGAGTTGTTGGTACCAAACCTCCATGGTGTCCCCATGAACAGAACTCCGTTTTTGCTCAGCGTTGCAAGGTATCCAGACATTCTCAGACCCCTGTGTGGCTGGGGCTGACCACGCAGGACAAGCCCCTGAAATGTGAGTGCAAGTCTACTGGCCCCTGTTTTCCTGCCCAAAAGACAAAGCCAGCCCAGTGCATTTTGCTCTCTGGCCCGCCACTTTCCCACAGTGGCCCATGCTAAGGGAGGAAAGGCCATCTCGTAGCCAGGAGGAAGCAGCATCCACAGGAAGGAGGGCAGAGAGGGGAGCTGAAAGGCCGGGACTCCAACGCCATGGACGTTCCCTGCTGTGCCTGCCTCGGGGCTTTTCCTATGTGAGGCAGCGGAGTTAAGTTTCTGTTACTTGCTGAAGCAGAACTGCAAATCTGATTGACAGTAGTTTTGAAGGAAACCTCCTAAAGCAATCTGGAAACTAGGCTAGAACTCTCCTGACGTCTTCCCTAAGGCAGCAGGAAAACACACACCTAACAAGTTCAAAATTCTGATTACGTGGTCTGAGATGACCTGAGATATTTGTGCTATTACTTTTGTGAGCCCCAAACTGCATGCGTCAGCAGCCTGTGTAAGGTTACTTATTTTCTTTATTTCGGTTCTTGTAGCATAGCATTTAACACTTCATAAAAACCTGTGTTTATTGCAACCAAACTACAGAAATGTGTCAGGTAAGGAAGGAAGCTTTTTCTCCATACCTCTATGTCCAATGCTACTTATTCCCCAGGAGTCACTGTTAAATACTTTGGCATTGATTCTTGCAGGTATTTTTTTTTTAAGATTTTATTTATTTATTCGAGAGGTAGAGTTACAGACATTGAGAGGGGGAGACAGGGAGAAAAGTCTTCCTTTTGTTGGTTCACTCTCCAGATGGCCACAACAGCTGGAGCTGTGCCTATCTGAGCCAGGAGCCAGGTGCTTCCTCACCGTCTCCCATGTGGGTGCAGAGGCCCAAGGACTTGGGCCATCTTATACTGCTTTCCCAGGCCATATTAGAGAGCTGGATTGGGAGAGGGGAAGCCAGGGCTAGAACCAGCACCCATATGGGATGCCGGTGCCACAGGTGGAGGATTAACCTACTGCGCCATGGCGCCAGCCCCATCTTGCAGGTATTTTCAATGCACCTGTAACTTTTATAAAAGCTAGAACCTTAGACAATATTCTGTTGCTGTAAACATCCCAGTTATTTGATACCAGCAAACCTCAGTTTAACACTTTAATGTTTTCTTTTTTTTTTTTCTCTGAAATATTTCAAACTCCCATGAGGCCTGTGTCCTTGGTTTCTGGGAGAGTCTTCCTGCACAGTCAGAAGCCATAGGAGACCCAAGCAAACTGTCTCCAGGGGGAGATTTGTTCTGATGGAGAGCCAGAGCCCTTATGCTTATCTTTCATTTTTCTCCTCCTTGGATTTCATGCAAGTCTGAAATACTCATTGGGAGTGACTGGCCTGATCCACTCCTGTTTTTAAGTCCTGCCAATTGTGGGCAGTGGCTGGGCTATGGAGGGGCTAATGATAGTTATTCAGGTCAAAGAGGAACTTAGTCCATCCCTGAACCTGTACTAGCAAAGATTTTGCTCAAAATCAATGAAGGAAGAGGATTTTTAAATATCTATTTATTTATTTATTTGAAAGTCAGAGTTACACACAGAGAGAAGGAGAAGCGCAGAGAGAGGGAGAGGGAGAGAGAGACAGAGAGAGAGAGAGAGAGAGGTCTTCCATCTGCTGGTTCACTTCCCAATTGGCCACAATGGCCAGAGCTGTGCTGATCTGAAGCCAGGAGCCAGGAGCTTCTTCTGGGTCTCCCACTTGGGTGCAGGGGCCCAAGGACTTGGGCCATCTTCTACTGCTTTCTCAGGCCATAGCAGAGAGCTGGATTAGAAGTGGAGCTACTAGGTGTCAAACCAGCACCCGTATGGGATGCTGGCACTGCAGGTGGTGGCTTCACCCGCTATGCCACAGCGCTGGCCCAAGGATTTCAATTTCTGTTAGTTTTATATTATAAGAGTGCTATTTTGTGAACTGAATAGTTAGAAGCATCATGACACTTTTGTTTAAGAGTTGCACATTCTTCAAATTTTTCTTAGTCAACATGATCCCAATCAAAATACCAAGGACATTCTTCTCTGATCTAGAAAAAAATGCTGCTAAAATTTGTATGGAAACAAAAAAGACTCCAAATAGCTAAAGCAATCTTATACAACAAAAAGAGGGGCTGGTGTTGTGGCATAGCAGGCAAAGGCACTGCCTACATTGCCAGCATCCCATATTGGTGCCAGTTCAAGTCCTATCTGTTCCACTTCTGATCCAGCTCCCTGCTAATGCTTCTGGGAAAGCAGTGGAAGATGGTCCAGGTGCTTGTGCCCCTGTACTCATATGGTAGATCTAAAAGAAGCTCCTGGCTTCAGTCTGGCCCAGTCCTGGCCATTGTGCCCATTTGGGGAGTAAGCCAGAGGATGGGAGATCTCTCTCTTTGTGTCACTTCCTCTTTCTGTGTAACTCAGACTTTCAAATAAGTAAATCTTAACAAAAAATAAAACAAAGCTGGAGGCATCACAATATTGGTGTTCGAGACATATTATAGAGTAGTTATAATCAAAACAGCCTGATACTAGCACAAAAATAGACATAGTAGACCAATGGAACAGAATAGAAACCCCAGAAATGAAGCCGTGCAGCTGCAACCACCAATCTTTGACAACTGAGCTAAAAAATCAATCTGGAGAAAAGACATTCCCTTCAACAAACGATGTTGGAAAAATTGGGTCTACATATGCAGAAGTATGAAACTAGACCCCTCCCTTACACCTTATATAAAAATCAACTCACAATTGATGAATGGAAGACCTCTCTCTCTCCCTCCATCCCTCCCTTCCCCTGCTTCTCTGTAACTCCTGCCTTTCAAATAAATAAATAATTTTTTAAAAAAAGAAACTCAACAACAAACAACCCAGTTAAGAAATAGGCGAAGGACATGAATGGGCATTTTTTAAAGGATGAAATACAAATGGCCAACAGACACATGAAAAAATTGCTCAAGATCAGTAACCATCAGGGAAATTTAAATAAAAACCACAATGAGGTTTCACTTCACCCCAGTTAGAATGGCTCTCAAACAGAAAACACCTCACTGCAGTTAGAATGGCTACCATTCAAAAATCAAAACACAATAAGTGCTGGTGAGGGTGTGAGGAAAAGAGTACAATGCACTGTTGGTGGGAATGTAAACTAGTATAACCATTATGGAAGACAGTATGAAGATTCCTCAGAAATCTGAAAATAGATCTATCATATGACCTAGCCATCCCACTCCTCGGAATTTACCCAAGCTAAATGAAATCAACATATGAAAGAATTATTTGCACCCCCATGTTTATTGCAGCTCAATTCACAATAGCTAAGATATGGAATCAACCCAGATTTCCATCAACTGATGACCAGATAAAAAAATGTGGTATACATACACAATGGAATAATACTTGGCCATAAAAAAGAGTGAAATATCTTTTGCAGCAAAATGGATGCAAGCGGAAACCATCATGCTTGGTTAGATAAACCAATCCCCAAAAGACAAATATCACGTTTTCTCTGATTTGTGGTAATTAACGTAGAATACAAAAGCATGTATAGGAACGAAATGGACACCTTGTGATATGATTGTTGTTTTTAGCCCTTGTTTATACTCCTGTGGAACTGTGGTCTTCCTACTTGTTGAATATTATGGTTAGTGGTGCATGAAGCCTGTGACTATAGAGTAGGTTGAAATTATGTTTTTCTTGGTGGCTGGCGCTGTGGCACAGTGGGTGAAGCCACCATCTGCAGTGCCAGCATCCCATATGGGTGCCAGTTCAAGTCCCAGCTGCTCCACTTATGATCCAGCTCCCTGCCTGGGAAAGCAGTGGAAGATGGCCCAAGTGCTTGAGCCCCTGAACCCATGTGGGAGATCTGGAAGAAGTTCTTGGCTCTTGGTTTCAGCCTGGCCCAGTCCCAGCTGTTGTGGCTATTTGGAGAGTAAACCAGCAGATTGAAGATACATTGCTCTCTGTCCCTCTCTCTGTAATTATGACTTATAAATAAACAAATAAATAAATAAATCTTTAAAAACTTATGTTTTTGCAAAAATTTTTAAAAAAGGAAGGAAAGAAAAGGGATCAAGGGAGGAAGAATAGGAAGGGAACTATGATTATCTTAGAATTGTACCTATGAGATACGTGAAATCTATTCTCTCTATATTAATGAAATTTTTAAAAATTAGCCTGCTATGGGCTGGTGTTTTGGCGTAGCAGGTAAAGCTGCTGCCTGCAAAGCTGGCATCTCATACGGATGCCAGTTCAAGTCCTGGCTGCTCTACTTTCTGCTCCAGCTTCCTGTTAATGACCAAGGAAAAACAACAGGATGGCCCATGTGTTTGGCCCCTGCCACCCACTTGCGAGACCTGAATGAAGCTCCTGGCTTCATCCTGGCCCACCCATGGCCATTATGGCCATCTGGAGAGTGAGGCAGCAGATGGAGGATCTATCTCCCTCTAACTGTGCCTTTCAAACAAATAAATCTCTTTTAAAAATTACCCTGCTATAGTTATTGAGTTTCAAGTCCCACCTGGGGTTGCCTTGGCTGCACCTGATCAAATAATTTTGCAGGCCTTACATGGCCTGTGGACAGGATGTTCCCCACTCCTGAACTACAGATATGTTCTTGTTGGTCTTTAGCTAGAGGTCACTGCCAAGGTTCTGAAGTAATTTCTTCAAGAAGATCACACGTGTTTTAACATACTGAAAGGCAATGTATAGACTTGGAAAAGAGCTTGGAGCTGAACTAATGATAACTACACAGAAAACAAGATATTTATAAGTTCCTGAGGACACAAAATTTTGTAAGGAAGACTAATTTGATTACATGGTTCAGGTCTGGCTGGTACTTATGTATTTATAAATACATAAACACCAAATTCTGAATTAACCAGAATCATGAGAATATTGGGTAAAGAAGGTGTAGTCTAAATGAAAGCCAACACCTCATCTTACATAAGTAAGAAATACAAAGATCAGGACAAAAACAAAAAATTCAACCAGCAACGTTTTGGGCATGTTTCTTAGAGTATGAAGATACACTTCCCCTCCCCCAAATCAGCTGAAGGGAAAGCCCATGACTAGGAACGGGAAATATTTCTTTGCTGGGGGTAGACATCACCAATCAGTCACAGAGCTCCTATATGACAAGCCAGTTTTGGGCTTCAGAATCCTTTGCAACATGGTCACTATAGGGAGCTCCCACCAAATGGATGGAGCTGATATTTGAGCTGAAACCCATTTGCCTTGCCATCATTTTTATCCCCTGCAGTGATGCCAGTTTGAAGGTTAGAAACACATTGCATAGGCAGGAGTTCAATGGATCTAGCACCTAAACCTGGCCAGAGAGAAGAGGTAAGGTTCTACACACTCGGTTGCTTCCTCTCAGAGACTGGTCCCCTTTTCACCAAGGAAGCACTGAGCCAGGCTCCGGACAAGCACACAGCCCTCTCCAGGAGCCTCTGCCCTGTTAGTCACGCTTAGTCACGAGTACGGGCAGGTGATCTGAGAGAGGCAACAGGAACAAACTTTCACATAGAACACAGAGGCGGGAAGACGGGAACATCTTGCTGAAGATGCTTCTTGGGCATCTGCTGACCGGAGCACACTTCTGAGAGTGCACAGCCTCAGCCAGGTGGCCTGTATTGGGTTCTAGTCGCTCTTAGCTAGCTGGGTCACCTGCCCATCTATACTTAGTTTATTTGATCTGGTCCTTAACTGCTAGACTCTGCCATGACATCACGCTGCATTTGATTGTTTTTTGCTTGAAAAGGCAGTGCTCCACTTGGCCCTACCCTGTAACAAACCCTCAGGCTCTTCCAGAATCGGAAGGTCCAGTTATTTTCCTTGGCCAGGCTGTTACCTGACCCAGACAAGACATTTCACTAATCTTGGGCTAGGAAAAAGAGATTGAAAAACATTATAAGACTCTAGACTCTACCAGCAGTCTTCAAAAAGTTCATGAAAAAATGTGTACTATCAAAAACCTGCAGGAGAGGGAGAGGGAGCAGGAAAGGGGAGGGTTGCGGGTGGGAGGGAAGTTATGGGAGGGGGGAAGCCATTGTAACCCATAAGCTGTACTTTGGAAATTTATATTCATTAAATAAAAGTTTAATAAATGAAAAAAAAAACAACTTCTTTTTAATCTCATTTTCCAAGTGCTTTGGCAATGCCCTCATTTAATAGGTTTGGTGCATTTGAAAATTAACTTTTCTCTGTTAACTTTCCTTCCTTCTCTCCTGGCAGGAAAAACAGCTTCTCGAAATATTTCCATGTCAAAGGATGGCAGTGAACTTAAAAGTCAAGACGGTGGTCTATAGCACCCACCTCTAATAGTAGCCTTTGGTGCGTTGCTTGAGTCTGAGCGAAGGTATCCCAGGACACTTTCAACTGCAGCTCCAGCTTCTTCAAATGTCGAAAATCTCGCTCTTTCTCTCTTTGCTTACGAGACAGTTCGTCATGGTAGTTATGCTTGTCGA
Organism: Lepus europaeus; assembly: GCF_033115175.1. NCBI lineage: Eukaryota > Metazoa > Chordata > Mammalia > Lagomorpha > Leporidae > Lepus > Lepus europaeus. The sequence goes on from NC_084827.1 coordinate 43,103,222, forward strand.
TGAGGCTATTCCGCAAATTGAGATCCAAGATCCCTCTGTTCCAGGTAAGCGGAGAAAAGGAAAGTGAATTGTCATTGCATGGCCTTCGAAACTGAACATGACAGCACACTCAGCATGTACACAGGGAAATATCCTCACGCTGGAACCATACGTTGTCAATCATGCCATCAGCCACTGGGTTTTGGAGTTGGTACCATTTAGGGCTACAATCTTACAAACAGAACGACAACCAGAATAACAAAATGGCAGAGACAGATGCCCCCTGTTCCTCTGAAATTGTACCTCACGTAGGAAGAAAACTCTCCCAGAGAATTGTACCATAGAATTGCTCCCATTAGGAAAAAGTGACGACAACCTCAGAAATACCATTCGCTTGTTGGTAAACATCCCTGAATTACATAACACTCTCCAGGGATAGACTATCCCAGAGGCACATTTCAGAAACTTACAACATAAAACAGATTTTTCCCCCTTAACATTTGATCACAGAATTGAAGAAAATGATGAGTCGAGAAGGGGGAAATACTTCAAATGTTTTCTCTGATAATTTTTCATTAGGATAAAAATCAATTTAAAATCCTATACAATGTTCATTGAATCGACAGAACACTGAGATTGTTTTCTGAATCCTCAAACACAAACTGAAGTCTCAGATGTCAGGTGCACATAACGACCACTGACCTCTCACTTAGTGACGTGGCTTCATTCTCTCTGGCCAGTTCCAGCATCTTGGCCAACTGGTTGTATTCTCGTTCTCGGATTTCAAGTAAGGCTCGTTTGCCTTCCACTTCCTTCATTACATCCTCCTTCTCTTCCACTACGGCGCTAATTTTGGTTTCAACTTTCTTTATGGAGTCATTTAGCTCTTTGACTTCGCATTCCAAGACAAGTTTCTTCTTTTCTGTTTCTCTGGAGAAGACAGACAGACACACATAAACACACATGTGCATGGACACACACAAACATAATTTACCTTATTCTGAGCCCATGCTGCCTGAAACTGTTAACTTCCTAACCAGGCGGCAGAAGAGTTGGTATAAATTCAATGACTAGAAGTGGGTGAAGGCCACAGAGCAATGGGGCATGGAGGGTATCCTCCTTAGACAGCTACAGAGGAAAAGCAGCCCACCTTCCTCTCCTGTCAACCAATTGCTTTCACCTCCAGGAATCTACTCCCTTCCTCACTAGCTTCTCACAAGGGACCTAAATTTCTCATCTTTGGTGCCAGTGAACTTGGATTTTAGAACCATTAGTGCCTGCTGCATTTTCCCCTCTTCTCTCTAAATTGTTTCTTCAAGGTTGTTTATCTTGTTTGGTTCCTCTAAACTTTGAGAATCTCCCCCATGACCTCTGTCTCAGGTGTCAGATACAGAAATGGGTGGCAAAGAGAAGTTACTATCACTGGGGCTTTTAGCAGCTGCTTGGTTGACTTGCTTCCAAGACCATGAACTTCAAAACTGTTCACCTAATTTGTCCCCACATCTGTGAAAGTCAATTGGATTTCTCCATGAAGATATGATTTACGAGTTGGGAATAGAATTTGAATCCATAATTAAAACAGAAATACATATGAATGATAATAATTTGCTGCACTTCTTTCTTTTAAAGAACTTGACATATATGACCTAGACAGGGCCCAGAGCAGACGTTCCTAAAGTTACCATAGTAATGTGATGTGTCTAGTGAGTGTAGGCAAGGTGGGGTTGAAAGTGAAAATGTTGAATCATACACTTTTTTCCGTGTCGTTTTTTCTATCTCTTTCACAATTTGTACAGGAATAGTTTGATGGTGCGCCACTTCATCCTAGTAAAGAAATAGAGAGCCATGTTAAATTCAGTCTTGGAACAGAGCAAGGAAGACAAGATAATTAAACTGGAAAGAGGGAAGAACTAAAATATGTAGAATTCTTTTAAAAAAGATTTAATTTATTTGAATGGCAGCATTAGAGAGTTAGAGAGTTAGAGTTAGAGAGAGAGATAGAGAGAGAGAGGAGAGACAGAGAGAGATTGATCTTCTAGCCTCTGGTTCAACCCACAAATGACCACAATAGCCAGAGCTGGGCCAGTCTGAAGCCAGGAGCCAGGAGCTTCCTCCAGGTCTCCCATGTGGTTGCAGGATCATCCTCCACTGTTTTCTCAGGCAGGGAGCTGCATTGGAAGCAGAGTAGCCAGGACCTAAATTGGTCTGTTTGGGATGCTGGTGCTGTAGGCTGTGGCTTAACGTGCTATGCCATAGCACTGTCCCTACTATGTAGACTTCTTATGCGTATCTGCCCTAATACTGGTAAGAATGATTTCATTCAATACTCAGATGACCTTCTAAGATAGGTATATCTGCTGCCATTTTCAGGTATATGTAACCAGGCATAAAAATACCACGGGTGTGGTGCTTAGATCCCCTTTATGAGTACAAACAGCCTGGCTCACTGTCCTCTCCCTTGGATTGAGTGCTATTGGCCATGTGCCACTACCTTGTCAGGGAAAGCTGGGAGGACTGGTTGATGGTGATGGATGGAAGAGGGGAACAGTGGTATAAGAGCCCGTCTCCCTTGCCTCTAGAGGTACAGCCTGGGGACAGTTCCTGACCTGGCGTTCTCTGTGGGATCAGGTTAGACTAGAGGTCCCTTGCAAGCCATGTAGTAGCTCAGCTTCCTCCCAGGGTCCCTCCTTTTCTCAATGTCCTATAGGATTCCCTTTCAAGCTCTCCTACAACTAATGTCTGTCTTGGGCCTGCTTCTCGGGAACCAGACTCAAGACTCACCAGAAGTTAAGTCATTTTCCCATAGTCACACAGTTATGAAGTGGCAAGGCCAAGATCAGAAGCTAAGGTTGTCTACCACTGTTTTACACTGTGCTTCGTGTATTCGTGGAAGGCTCAGTTTAAACCTCAAGGGTGTTATTTATGTACAAGACATGGGTTCTAGAAGATCTCGCTGGGGTTGGGCTGGGGACACGCATAGGCTGGAGGCTAGGCACCTGGCTGCAATGTGCTGGGGTGGGACTAGGCTCTGTCCTAGTCCATGTCCAAGGTCTGTGAGGCTGGAACTTGTAAAGTTTGGGGAACCTTCTTTAAGAAAAAGAGCAAAATATTACAGATGGCAAATTAGGTTCAGGGCCCCAGACAAGGCTCCAACAATGGAGAGGCTGAAGCTTCACTGGACATCTGGTAAACCCGTCTCTGTTCTGTTCCTATAGCTGGACACAGCTTGGCCAACTGCCTTAATACTCTCAAGAGAGGTCAAAAGGTGTCATAACAATCCCCTAAACCAATGCACCTAGCTATGTTTCTTTAAAAAGAACACTATAAGTTATTTAAATGTTTTGAGAATTATATACTTTTTAAAATAAAATGAATTTGTAATTCATTATCTCCTAAAACATAAGCACAGGCCTATCATCCCTTTTATGGTGAGAAGTAGTAGAATAGAATCAAAGAGAAGGCAGCACAAATACACACAAGAGGTTGGGACAGCTGGTTGCTCTTGGTAGAATAATCATGGAGCAGCAGGTTAAGCCTCTCCTTGGGATGCCTGCGTCCCAGATGTGAGTGCTGATTCCAATCTCAGCCCTTCTACTTCCAATTCAGCTTCCTGCTAATGCACCCCGGAGGGCAGAGGTTCTTGGATAAAGTACTTGGGACCCTTCCACCAGTGTGGAAAACCCACATGGAGTCCCAGGCTATTGGCTTTGGCCTGGTCCAGCCCTGGCTGTTGCAGACTGAACTTGCAGATTAAAGAGCTTGCTCTGTCTCTTCCTTCCTCCTGCCCCATCACTCTGCTTTTCAAATAAATAGATACGCCCCTCCCCTTTTTGATAAAAGCAAGTGTGTCTGTGACACTCATTTCTAGTACTGAAAAATGCTTGGTACGGGCTAGAGAGGCCTCTTCCAGGTCGGGGTGTCAGAATTAGAGTGATACTACCTTCAAGTCTTTTGCAAACTTGCAGAGTGTGATAGGTTCAGCCACAATGCAGATCTCCACAGTTTGTGTGACAGTATCCCTTAGACCTACATAGCTCGTCTTGATCCCCATCACGCTGACACTCAGGCAGGCACCATGCTTAAGAGTCTATGAACTGGGCCGGCGCCGCGGCTCAATAGGCTAATCCTCCGCCTTGCGGCGCCGGCACACCGGGTTCTAGTCCCGGTCGGGGCACCGATCCTGCCCCGGTTGCCCTTCTTCCAGGCCAGCCCTCTGCTGTGGCCAGGGAGTGCAGTGGAGGATGGCCCAAGTGCTTGGGCCCTGCATCCCATGGGAGACCAGGATAAGCACCTGGCTCCTGCCATCGGATCAGCGCGGTGCGCCGGCTGCAGCGCGCCTACTGCGGCGGCCATTGGAGGGTGAACCAACGGCAAAAAGGAAGACCTTTCTCTCTCTCTCTCTCTCTCTCTCTCACTGTCCACTCTGCCTGTCAAAAAAAAAAAAAAAAAAAGAATCTATGAACTGCAAGCAGCATACCTTTAGGACAACCTGATACTCCAGCAGTTCCTCCAGCTCCTTCTGCTCCTTCAGTAACTGCTTTTGCTTAGATGCCAAATCTTCCCGTAAATTTTTAATCTCCAACTTCTTCTGCATTATTTCCTTACGTAATTCCTCAGTGCTCTCTTTCAATATTCTCATCTTCTTCTCCATTTCCTTTAAAAGGACAGTGATCGGGTGACTAGTCTTAGCAAGCATTTATCTACCTAAAAACTGGATAGGAAATAATTTCACCATTTTGATTATGTTTGTCTTGGTGTTTGTGAATGATTCTCACCACATTAATACAACTTGGGGAGATCCAAGATGGCAGAATAGGGAGGGAGCTTACTGCTCTAGTCTAGGGGAAGTTAGTTTGAAAAAGGGGAGAGTGCAGTCTCAGCGAAGAGTTAGGGAGAAAATGGCAGGGGACACTCCACACAAGTCAGAGGGACACTGTGGATATATGTGGAGGGTGTGGATGTGCACAACTCAGAACCCAGCAGCCAAGAGCCTCAGCATCAACTCTGGAGAGTGAGGTGAAGCCAGACTGCAGCAGCTCAAGATCTGGCAATAAAGCTGCAGGAAGAGCCTGGCACGAGCCCAGCTTGGAGCCCTGTGGGGGACAGTGTGCCTGCCAGCCTAGAGGAGAAAAAAAGGAGGCACATTTCTCTCTACCCAATCACCCTGCACCAGCCTTTGGTAACATGCTGAGGGTGGGAGCTATTCTGAACATATGTACCAGCTGCACCAGCTCTTGTCTGTGCACCCAGCAACCAGCCAAGTGGAGGTGCCCGAGATTGGCTGGGAGAATTGACAGGAAGCTGGGTGCTTGTGTCCATGGGAGGCTTGTGTGCTGGGACTTTGAAAACATTATGGTTAATTGGGGAGAGGGGGAAGCAGGGTGTGATTGGGACTTTGGGCAGTCACTGTGGGCAGCTCCACACACTTGGGAATCCCTGATTCCCTGGTGAAGAGATTGCTGCAGGATTCATGCTTACACTGAGGTCCACACAGATCCTATGTGTGGTTCTTGTGGTAGCATGGATGAATATTGTACCCACTGGGGCTAGTGCCTAGGCACTGGTCTTTATTGAGGAGTGGAGGTGGGCATGAGACTATGCCAACAGAGCAGAACAATCATCCCTTCTGATAAAAAAAAAAAAGATTTACCAGGCTCAACCTGGTGTCACCTTGGACACTCCCTTTATCCTGGAGCACCGAACAGACCTCACTGGCTACATGTAGTACATGCCTCTGGGTATTCATTAAAAATGTGTACATTCCACTAAGCCACAGAGGCATGGTTCAAAGATAAAAGCCATCATAGGGGATAAACAAACAAAAGAGAAACCAACAAGTTTATCCACAAATGCCTAATAATAAATGCAACAATTCAAGAAACAAGGATAAGGAAGACAACATGACACCCCCAAAAGAATATAATACATCAATAGTATAATGTGAAGATGAAGACATTGAAGAAATGCCAGAAATAGAATTCAACAGTTACAGCATGACATGTTATTGAAGCGTGCTCTGCCCCCAGGAACTTTTGCTCAGCTAGCAGAACTGATTGCCTTAACCAGAGCTCTAGATCACACAAGGGATTTGTAAGGCATCTTCACTCTGCATGGAGACCTCAGTCTTCTGGTAAGGTAAGAAGAGCCAACCAGGCTCTATAAAAAAACATCAAGTATAAAAATGTGTGCTTGGTAAGAAAGGTTTAGAAGAAAAGAGTGTTGTTGGTAAGAAGGGTTAAAAAGGAAAGAGCCTTTTAAATAAGGAAAGGACATGGTTTGTAAGAATGACTTTATCCTGATGGCTAGTTTACTCTAGACTAAAATAAAAATGGTAAAATGTTTAAAGTAAGTTAAAGAGGGTGTGTGAAAGTCACAAAAGGTTATAAAAAAATATTGGACATGCTAACTGCTGCTCCGAGAGGTATCTTTGCCATGCTCCAGGAAGAATGTTGTCTATGGGTCAATCAGACTGGACAGGTACAAACCCAAATTTGTACTTTTCCTGGACAAATCCAAACAGCTCCAGGACCAGGCCAAGCAGGGCTGGGATTTCTGGCCTGACATTTGGTCATGGAAATCCTGCCTATTTCCTCTCCTTGGCCCAATAACTTCTGTAATCTTGCTGCTTCTCTTTGGACCTTATGTTTTTAATGCCCTTGTTCCTTTTGTCTCTAACAGACTAAAGACTGTCAAACTCCAAATGGTCATCAGACAAGGCTTCCAGCCCATTCCATTGGATGACCTGAACAGCCCTCTGGACCAAGCAGGACAGTCTTTCCAAGGCCACTGTTGCACACCATAAGACAGATAGCAAGAGGAAAATACTCAAATCCTCCTCGACGCCCACATGCCAGCTTTGAAGAAGTTACAGAAAACGGAACTCCATCCATAATCCCAAAAAAGAATTTTGGGTATTACCTCTTGAGGGGGGAATGTTAGGTAGAAAGTCAGTTATGAGCTTATGTGTGTGTAACAGGCACAAAGAGAAGACATCTATGTCCAGCATATGCATCTGCATCTCAAAGTCATCCCAATGTTTCAGGGGCAGCCCAGAGTTCGCATCCTGCCCTGCCCCCTTCTACCTGATAACCTGCCAGGTGGAGGTTCCCACCCCTTCTGCCTGACAAGCTTCCACAATCTCCCAGGTGCAGCCTAGTATCTGCATCTCAAACACCCTGCTCCCTTCCTCCTGTCTGATAACATTTGCATCCATAAAGTCCTTTGTGTCAGACCTTCAAGAGAGGTTTTTCTATTTACATCCAAAAATCCCTTTGTTCCAAGAGGAGCAGAGGTGGGGAAGCAAGACTCATCTGCTTAAAAACCCCCAGCCTCAACTGGACTGCGTGCTCAGCTCTCTGCATCTTTGCTGAGCCGCCTGCCTGGCCTGGTCAGGTGTAATCTCTCCACTCAACATGTAACCTCCCTCCTTCCTCCTCCCCAGTCTCTCAGGCTCTGTCTGGAGAGGTGCCCATCAGTCCTTACAGATGTTCCTTCCCTAATAAACCTTGCTATTTTACCTCCCACTAAAAAAAAAAAAAAAGAATTAAAAAAATTGATCCCAGGATTACTTAGAGGTAATCAGAAGCAAATCCATGAACTGATGAAATCCATACATGACATGAAAGAAAATTTCTCCCATGAAATTGAGATCTTAAAGAGAAATCAGGGACTGGCACTGCAGTGTAGTGGGTAAAGCCACTACCTGCAGTGCCGGCATCCCATATGGGCGCCGGTTCAGGTCCAATTTCCCTGATGAACAGATGCAAAAATCCACAACAAAATTCTGGCCAATAAAATTCAACAACACATCAGGAGGATCATTCACCCATACCAAGTGGGATTTCTCCGATATGCAGGGATGGTTCAACATGCAAAATCATTGTGATACATCACATTAACAAATCAAAGAACAAAAACCATATGATTATCTCAATAGATGCAGAGAAAGCATTTGATAAAATACAATACCTTTCATGATGAAAACTCTAAGCAAATTTGGTCTAGAAGGAACATTCCTCAATATAATTAAGGCAATTTATGACAAACCCATGGTCAGCATCCTATTGAATGGGGAAAAACCGGAAGCATTCCCACTGAGATCTGGAACCAGACAAGGATGCCCACTCTATCCAATGCTATTCAATATAGTCCTGGAAGTTTTAGCCAGAGCCATGAGGCAAGAAAAAGAAATCAAAGGGATTGACATCAGTAAAGATGAAGTCAGACTATCCTTATTTGTAGAGGATATGATTATATATATATAGGGGGAACCAATAGACTCCACTAGGAGACTACTGAACTCATAAAAGAGTTCGGTAAAATAGCAGGATATAAAAGCAACACACAAAAAACAACAGCCTTTGTAAACACAGACAAGGCCATGGCTGAGAAAGAACTTCTAAGATCAATCCCATTCACAATAGCTACAAAAAAAATTAAATACCCTGGAATAAATTTAACCAAGGAGGTCAAAGATCTCTATGACAAAAATTACAAAACTGTAAAGAAAGAAATTGAAGAAGACATTAAAAAATGGGAAAAACTTCAATGTTCATGGATCAGAAGAATCCATTCCATCAAAATGTCCATCCTTCCAAAAATAATTTACAGATTCAAAGCAATACCATTCAAAATACCAAAGGCATTCTTATCATATCTATTATGCTGAAATTCATTTGGAAACACAAGAGGCCTCAGATAGCTAAAGCAAACTTATACAACAAAAATAAAGCAAGAGGCATAAAAACACCAGATTTCAAGATATACTACAAAGCAGTTATTATCAAAACAGCCTGGTACTGGTACTAAAACAGATGGATAGACCAATGGAACAGAATAGAAATGCCAAAAATCAATCTAAGCATCTACAACCAACCTACATTTGACCAATGAGCTAAAACCAATCCCTGTAGCAAGAACAGTCTCTTCAACAAAATTGTGCTGGGAAAACTGGATTTCCACATACAGAAATATGAAGCAAGACCCCTACCTTACACCTTACACAAAAATCCATTCAAAATGGATTAAAGACCTAAATCGAAAACCCAATACCATCAAATTACTAGAAAGCTTGGGGGAAACCCTGCAAGACATCAGCCTAGGTACAGAGTTCCTGGAAAAGACCCCAGAGGCAGAGACAATAAAAACAAAGATTGACAAGTGGGATTACACCAACTTTATTATTTTTTTAAAAAAATTTTTTGACAGGCAAAGTGGACAGTGAGAGAGAGAGAGACAGAGAGAAAGGTCTTCCTTTTTCCATTGGTTTACCCTCCAACAGCCGCTGCAGCCGGCACACCCCACTGATCCAAAGCCAGGAGCCATGTGCTTCTCCTGGTCTCCCATGCGGCCCTCAACTTTAGATGCTTTTATACAGCAAAAGAAACAGTCAGGAAAGTAAAGAGGCAACCAACAGAATGGGAGAAATTATTTGCAAACCACACAACTGATATAGGATTAATAACCAGAGTACGGCCGGCGCCGTGGCTAACTTGGCTAATCCTCCACCTGTGGTGCAGGCACCCTGGGTTCTAGTCCCGGTTGGGGCACTGGGTTCTAGTCCCGCTTGTTCCTGTTCCAGTCCACCTCTCTGCTGTGGCCTGGGAGGGCAGTGGAGGATGGCCCAAGTGTTTGGGTCCCTGCACCCGCATGGGAGACCAGGAGGAAGCACCCGGCTCCTGGCTTCAGATCGGTGAGCAGCGCCAGCAGTAGCGGCCATTAGGGGAGTGAACCAACGGAAGGAAGACCTTTCTCTCTGTCTCTCTCATTGCCTATAGCTCTCTCTCTCACTGCCTAACTCTGCCTGTCAAAAAAAAAAAAAAAAAAAAACCCAGAGTATATAAAGTGATCAAGAAACTCAACAATAGCAAAGCAAATAAGCTAGTTAAGAGATGGGCAAAGGACTTAAATAGACATTTCTCAAAAAAGGAAATCCAAATGGCCTACAGACACATGAAAAAATGCTCAGGATCACTAGTCATCAGGGATATGCAAATCAAAACCACAATGAGGTTTTACCTCACCCCAGTTAGAATGGTTTTCATACAGAAATCAACAAACAACAAATGCTGGTGAGGATGTGGGGAAATAGGTTTCTTAGTCCACTGTTGGTGGGAATGCAAACTGGAAAAGCCACTATGGAAGACAGTTTGGAGATACCTCAGAGATCTGAATCTAGTCCTCATATGACCCAGCCATCCCACTCCTCAGAATTTACCCAAATGAAGTGAAATCAGCAAATAAAAGAGTCATCTACACCTCCATGTTTATTGCAGCTCAATTTACAATCGCCACGACATGGAATCAACCTAAATGCCCATCAAGCTATGGGATATGTACTCTATGGAATACTACATAGTAGTTAAAAAAGACACGAAATCCAGCCATTTACTGCTAAATGGGTGGATCTGGGAAATATTATACTTGGTGAAATAAGCCAGTCCCAAAGGGACAAATACCATATGTTTTCTCTGATCTGTGACAACTAACAGAGCATCTAAAAGGAAACCTGTACAAGTGAAACTGACACTATGAGAAGCAATTACTTGAATAGCCCTTGTCTTGACTGTCAAGGAACAGCTTATTATTTCATTTTATTTATTTTTTATTCTTTTTTCTCTACTTAATACCATTGGTTGAATTCCTTAACTAACATAGATGTATTAAGTCAATTGAAAATAGATCCCAGTTAAAAATAAGAGTGGGAATGAGAAAGGGAGGAGCTGTACAGATTGGCACACATTCTCACAGATTTACCCCTAAGGGTGAATCTAAAAACTTGTCGTGGGACTCCAATCCCATTTAGCTGGGTGGCACTAATCCCATCTTATGTGATAAAGTGATCATATTAAGTATGGAACTGATCATATAGATAGGACCAAAAGTCAAAGGGATCACATAAATAAGACCAAGTGCCTGGTAATAACAACAGATAGAATTAAAAGAAAATTCCAAAATGGGAAGCATTCCACACAGCAGACTCATAGAATGATAAACACCCTAAACAGCACTCTGACCTCAGAATCAGCCCCTAAGTCATTCAGATCTGACTGAAAATACCATGAACACACTTCAGGCATGGAAAGCCAAGACATAGTGACAAAAATGGTTCTGTATGAAAGATCTCTGTGAGTAAGACCCTAGTGGAAAGGAGGGGCCATCAAAGAAGGATGTACTTTTCTCTGAAGGGAGGAGAGAACTTACACTTTGCATATGTCCCTATCTAAAAACCAATAGTTTGTGGACTCAAAAGGCTTCCAAAGCCTTGGCAGCTCATTTCAAGAGCTTCAGGTGATCACTGACATCATAAATAAGAGTGTCAGTTGTTAAATCAACAACAGGAGTCACTGTGCACTTGCTCCCCATGTTGAACCTATGTCCTTAATGAGATGTACTATGAGAATTAAGGGTAAAACTTGTCTTCAAACTGTACTTTATACTTTGTGTGTCTGTGTGGGTGCAAATCTTTGAAATCTCTACTTAGTATAGAGTTGGTCTTCTGTATATAAAATCAATTAAAATGAATCTCAATTGAAAATGGAATGGGAGAGGGAGTAGGAAGTGGGATGGGAGTGGGGGTGCTAGGGCGGGAATGGGGGGAAGAAATACTATGTCCCTAAAAGCTGTACATATGAAATTTGTATTCATTAAATAAAACCTTCAAAAAATAAAGCTAATGTGAAGTGGATCTTTTAAATGGATTATATGGGAATCTACAAAAATGTATGAAAATGTATATTATGACAAACTATGTATGCATTTCAAAGATTTTTGCACCAAAAATAAATTTATCTTTTCATGTCATTTATCCATTAAATAATGATCAAGAGATCATTTCAACAGGAAGGTATGACTATTATAAACGTATAAGCACCTAATTACAGGGCACCTGATTATTTAAAATAAATGTTAAGGGATCTAAAGGGAGGCATAGACTCTAATACAATAGTAATGGGGGACTTCAATACCCCACTTTCAGCAAGGGACAGATCAACCAGACATAAAATCAGCAAGGAAATAGCAACCAGCAGAATGGGAGCAATTATTTGGAACTATGCAACTGATAAAGGATTAATAACAAGAATATACAAAGACATCAAGAAACTCCACAACAACAAAAGAAACAACCCAGTTAAGAAATGGGCAAAGGACTTAAATATTTTCCAAAAGAGGAAATCCAAATTGCCAACAGATACATGAAAAAATACTCAGGATCACTAGCCACCAGGGAAATGCAAATCAAAATCACAGTGAGGTTTCACCTCACCCCAGTTAGACTGGCTCTCCTACAGAAATCAACAAACAACAAATACTGGTGAGGATGTGGGGAAAAAGGTACCCTAATGCACTGTTGGGAATGTAAACTGGTAAAGCCACTATGGAAGACAGTCTGAAGATATCTCAGAAATCTGAATATAGACCTACTGTATGACCCAGCCAACCCACTCCTGGGAATTTACCCAAGGGAAATGAAATCAGCAAATGAAAGGGTTATCTGTACCCCTATGATTATTGTAGCTCAATTTACAAGAGCTAAGACATGGAATCATCTCAAATGCACATCAACTGAAGACCAGATAAAGAAATTATGGGGTATGTACACCATGTAATACTACACAGTATTAAAAAAACATTGAAATCCAGTCTTTTGCGATAAAATGGATGAAAATGGGAAATATCATACATAGTGAAATAAGCCAGTCCCAAAGGGACAAATACCATCTGTTCTCCCTGACTTATGATAACTAACAGAGCACCCAAAAGGCCATCTATAAAAGTGAAATTGACACTTTGAGAAGCAATGGCTTTGAACAACCCTGTCTCAACTGCCTAGGAACAGTTTTTTAAATATACAATTTGTAGAACTCTTTACTAAACAGAGTTAATCATGTGTGTATAAAGTTAATTGAAAATAATTTTTAGTAAAAAAAATAAGAATGGGAATAGGAGAGGGTGGAGTGAGAGGGGTGGGAGTGGGGGCAGGAGGGCAGGTATGGTGGGTAGAATCACCATGTTCCTGAAGTTGTTATTATGAAATGTATGAAATTTGTATTCCTTAAACAAAAGATTTTGGGGAAAAACACAACTTATGATTTATGACCTACTCACAAAGGCATGACAATTTAATTACACTACATTATTTTGCATGATATTTAATTTCTATCCCCCCCTTTAAGCTAGTGCTCTTTTCTAGTCTCCTGTATTTTAATATGTATCCTTTTTCTGAATTAATTTTTATTCATACCAAAAAGCATTCATGAAAGTGCCCAGTCCATTTTCTGGTAGCAGTGTGATTTGACAAAATCAGATACAGATAATCTTTTAATATATGGTTTAGGGTTAACCTGAGCCACACGTGGGAACTAAAGATAAGGGAACTCATATTTGGAACACGGAACTCTTTGTACTCCCTGTGCTTTTCTTAATATCACTTGTGTAGCTCATGTGTTCTCCTCAAATGTCCCCCAACTCAGACTCATAACAGATCTTTGTTTCCTGTGTCTGATTCTCCAGGGGTGCTGTGCAATCTATGGGAGGAGCCTTCTTATATTCAGAAAATGTACATGTTACCTGTGTCTCAGTGGATAGATTCATGTGGCCTGCTTTGGATTTTTTTTAATGCATCCCTCCCTCTCTTGCTGCTCAGAGACATTAAAATGAATGATCCTATAACTTGGAACTAAAGTTCAAGATGCTTTCCCACACTAGGTATCTGTGTTTTGAATGGCGGTTAGATATCTTTATACAGAATTAATACTATTTTACTCTACATTAATGAGCATTTTGTGGACTGGCTTTGGAATGAAGCCACCACCAACATGCTTTTGAAATACAACCATTCAGAAAGCAAAAGCAATGTAAGGTGCAATGAACTTTCTATGGTAGAGTGCAAGAAGTAGCCACATACCTGTTCCACAAGATATGCATGCTTTATTGCAATGTATCTTTGCCATTCTTCCCCTTAAGTGATAAGGCCTGTTCCTCTACTTCCTAATTCCAGTGTTGGCCCTGGGATATGCTTTGACCACCAATGGGATTTCACCAAAAATGATTTAAGCAGAGGCTCAAAAATTCTCAGGTGTTGGAATTTGCTCTCTCTTGAGGCTGGAAACCCTTCAACCATCAGGTGACCAACTAGTCACATGGGACTTTAGACAACTAGCTTGCCAACTGGCTGATGTGAATGATGTCATCCCAGCCTACTCTGCGCCCACTGAGCCAACTTAGTACAGAAGAACTAAGAACTGTGAAATAGAAGAAATGGTTGTGTTGAACCCTGAAGTTTTGGGACGGTTTGTTATGTAGGAGTAGACAGTGATACATCTTTATGAATATTTCTTGTAATGACTTGAGATTTGTACACAAGGCAATGAGGATCATGGAAGTGGCAAAAATGATGCATTTTTTTTGCCGACCACAGAATCTTTTCTTATTCTGGACACAAAGCAGATATTGTCCAACCAAACACAGCCTCAATTAGATACCAGATGGCCAGAGCCTATAATAGGTACCACTTATATTTACTCCAGAAATTACAAATATGTTCCTTTGGTCATCCTCAACAGTTATGGTTTTTCAATCTTTCCAATGTCTCGGGGTAGGGATGTGATAAATATGGTTTCCAAAGGGGATATTTGAATCAAACAAACTCTAGATCACCCAAGACTTACTCCTGGCTTCGGTATCTTCTCAAACTCCTGTTGTAACATCATTTTTTCTTCCTGTAAACTGAAAAACAAAAATCAAGTTTGAGAAAGTACAAAAGGGTGAGTTCTTTCTGCACTCTTCATTGTCCACATTCCATTCTCAGAATGCCCTTCCCACGCTTGTCTGCCAAGTGTCCTCATGTCCGTCATGGTGGCTTTCCTTGGACCCACAGGCCCATGGAGGTGCTTCCTACCCCCTGCCCTCCAGGAACACTGGGCAGCCTCAACCCACACAGCAGGTGGCTTAGCACTTTGTATGTAGAAGCAAGGACCCGCTCCCCTAAAGTCAGCCTCCTAGACAGACTCTGGGCATTTTCTTCTTTATGTGTCTTGCTTTCACTGCCACAGCCTCCCAACCAATCCACCTTGCCTGCCTCCACCCTCCATTTTCTACCCAGCCAATGCAGTGGCTTCTTTTCTTAATGACACAAACAAGATCACACGACCTCCATGCCCAATAACTTCCCATGATGTCTGGACCAAAATTTCAACTCCTTTCCTGAGCCTGCGTGGTCTGCTGTTCCCGTCTCCCTGCCTGCCACTCTCTGGCTCTGGCCACGCTGCCCTTCTTGCCAAACTAATTCTTTCCCCCTAGTCTTTGCCCTTCCTGGGCCCCCCAACTGGCTAGCTTGTTCCATGATTCGCTCCTTACTTCACAACAATCTGTACCAAGCCTGAGCATCCTATCCAAAGTAGCACCAACACTCCTCACGATTTCTGCTCTTTCTCTGTAGTATGCATCACTACCTGACATTATAGAACACATTCGTTTATTTCCCCGTGGGAAACCTTACTCCAGGAGGGCAGGGACTTTGTTCTGTTCACCACTGCATCATCAATGCCTCAAGATGTCTGTGCAGAGTTGTCATCCAATAAATATTACATGAATAAGTGAAACTGCAATGAAGTTCAGTCTCATTTTCATTATTTGAAATGAAATACTTTACATGCTAGATGAGCTAAGGGCAAGCATGTGCAACTCTTTCCCCAGAATGACCCATTCTTTGCATCCAGATTGGACAAAACCCTCATGGAAATTCTGGAAGCAGGAACTATACAAGTGTTCACGGGAATGGAGAGGAGTTTTCCCAGAGCTCAGTGTTTGTTTTAGGAGGCGATTGCGTTTCTCAGACACGACGTTAGAGAGGGACAGCGCAGAGTCATGGCGATCACTGCCAGTAGGAGCCTCACAGGGACTCAGAGGTGCTAGAACACAGAAGCCGGGGGTCACGTGGACACTTCAAAGGGAGCACAGACTGAGACCAAGAGCCAAGGTAAACGGGATATTTACGTGTGGGTATTTGAGACCAACTAGTTTTAATAGTATTTTTATTTTTTTTTTTGACAGGCAGAGTGGATAGTGAGAGAGAGAGAGAGAGACAGAGAGAAAGGTCTTCCTTTTTGCCATTGGTTCACCCTCCAATGGCCGCTGTGGCCGGCGCATCTCGCTGATCCGAAGCCAGGAGCCAGGTGCTTCTCCTGGTCTCCCTTGCAGGTGCAGGGCCCAAGCACTTGGGCCATCCTCCACTGCCTTCCCGGGCCATAGCAGAGAGCTGGCCTGGAAGAGGGGCAACCGGGATAGAATCCGGCGCCCCAACCGGGACTAGAACCTGGTGTGCTGGCGCCACAAGGTAGAGGATTAGCCTGTTAAGCCACGGCGCCGGCCTAATAGTGTTTTTTTATTCCAAACTATCACAACCC
This sequence comes from Lepus europaeus, assembly GCF_033115175.1. Taxonomy (NCBI): domain Eukaryota; kingdom Metazoa; phylum Chordata; class Mammalia; order Lagomorpha; family Leporidae; genus Lepus; species Lepus europaeus. Next base: position 43,119,607 of record NC_084827.1, read on the forward strand.
GATAGGAACTCTTAAGATGACCAGGTGCACCAACCTGGTCTATACGTCTATCTCAGGCTTGTTGGACTAAGTTCATAAAGATCTGCCTTTGGCCTTGTGACCAACACACTGCCCTGTGTTCACACTATTTTTCCTTCTTGGACAAACAGGAGGACTGTGTTTCACAGCCTCGCTCACATTGGATTGGGACCATGGAGGCATGCCAAAGGAAGGCGAGTACAAGCCAATACCGTTTGTCTTCCGCAGCCGTGTTAACTTGGAAGGCCTGTGCTCTGGTTGCCAAAGCTATGGGATGAAGGCTACTTTACTTGCACTAGACTATGCTGTGGGCCAGAAACAAAATTTTATGTTATCCATTGAAACTGAGATTTATTCATACTTGTCACACAGCCTAGCTAAGGCCTAACATTTTTTACTCTGTTATTTTCACAGTTTGGTTCACAGTGATGGCTTCAGGATCCTCATCTCCAGCTCAGAACTTCTTTGGAACTCCAACTTATTATTTTCAGCTGACTTTTGGATAAGTCTAGCTGTGTGTACCAAAGAACTTTCAAACTAAAGCTAACTTCTCTTCTGAAATCTGCTTTGTTTTTGTCTTCCTTGCTCCAGTCCATTTTGTAGTGTTCTAATGAAATGTCTGAGGCAGGGTGGACTTATCAAGAAAAAGGCGTATTTAGCTCATGATTTTTGGAGGCTGTGTAGGGCTAGCTCTGGGGAGGGCCCAACATTGGATGTTGGGAACACACACAGGAGGACAACACAGGACTAAGAGACAGAGTGTGGGCTTTAGGGACCATTCTTGCATGAGACCTCAGAGTTCCACAAGAAACATCTTATTCCCTTTCAAATCTCCACCTCTTAAAAGCTCCCCATCACCTAATATCACCAGCTGGGAGCCAAGCTCTTAACACAGGAATCCCTGGGGAGGCAAACACCATCCAAACCTCAGCAGCACATGCCCTTCCAGTCATGTCATTTTTTCAAAATTAAAACCCTCTGAGTCATTCTTGAAGCTTTTCTATGCCTTCTTACAAAAGTTTCTTTCTTTTTGTCTTTAGCTTTCAGAAGTTTTAGGATGACATACTGGGGGGCTGTCTTGTTGGGGTTCACTGAGCTTCTCGAATTTGTGGGTTTATGTGTTGGGAGTCTTTTGCCATTCGTTTTCCATCATTACACACTTTTTCTGCAACTCTGATAACATGAATTAGATCTTGTCCCGTGGCTGCCTAACGCTCTGTTCATTTCATTCTATCTTTTTTCTCTGTTTTATTCAGATTAGATAATATCTATAAATTCTGACTTTCATCATCTCTAATCTGCCATTGAGCCCGTACGTTTTTTAAAAATTTCATTTGCTCTATCAGTTTTAAAGGGTCCATGTATGACTTCTTTGTGTTGTGAGACTTTCTATTTACCTATTTGTTTCAAAGGGGATTGAGATTGGAGTACTTTTTAAAAGTTTCTCTCAGGGTATGTGTCAAGTAATCAAAGACCTCTGTCATCGCATTAGTGGTGTAGGTTGGTTGGCTTTTCTCATGCAAGTTGATATTTTCCTGGCCTTTTATGTGAGAAGAAATTTGGATTATACTCTGGACATTTTGAACTTTATATAATGAGATTGTGTCTTGTTTAAATCCTATGAAAAAACAGATTTTTTTTTTTTGTTTAGTAGATCTAATATTAGCTTCAGGTCAAAGAATCCGGCCAACATCCTGGGGCTATGGTTTTAAAATCTTTCAACACCTGTGTAGGGCTGTTCAGCTCTTTCCTGCATGGGTGCCACTGTCAGATTTTGACCTGGGAAGTGGACTGCCTTCATTCGGCATTCAAAGTCTTTACTGTCTCGGGTCACATGCACACACGCACAGCACGAGGGAGAGCCCAGAAGTTGAGAAACAGCTCACTGGGCCTGCTTTCATGAGCTCTTCCTCCTCCGGGATCTCTCCAGCACCTTCTGGACGCTCAGCTGTTCTCTCCCTTTTTGTCCTTCAACTAGAAGAGTGACTTTTAGCTGCCTGTGCAACCACACCACACACTTGCACAACTTTGCTCATGCCTGGGGCCAGGTAGTGGAAGGGGAGGGAGGGAGAGACAGACAGGCACTGAGAAAGAAGAAAACAAGAAGAGTAGATTTATTTCCCATTCTCTGGGGATCAGAGATCCCAAACTGGCAAAGGCTTGCTTCCCTCAGACTTGTGGCTCCTGGAGGCTCCCACTGCGTGCGGCTGCTGCCACTCCTGCCTCTAGTGGAGCTGAGGTGGAGAGGATTAATGACACAGAGGTTGAGCACTCTCTTTGAGCACTGAGAGTTCCTTTCCTGCTCCAGAGCCAAAGCTAGAGAGCTTTCAATGTCCACTTCTAGATTTCATGCTGCTTAGTGGTGATAGTGCTTACTGGGTGATATCAGAGTAGGGAAAATGATAAATTTGGGGCCGGTGCTGTGCTGTAGCAGGTAAAGCCACTGCCTGCAGTGCCAGCATCCCATATGGATGCCAGTTTGAGTTCCGGCTGCTCCACTTCTGATCCAACTCTCTGCTATGGCCTGGGAAAGCAGTGGAAGATGGCCCAAGTGCTTGGGCCTCTGCAACCACGTGGAAGACTTAGATGAAGCTCCTTGCTCCTGGCTTTGGATCGGTCTAGCTCTGGCCATTGTGGCCATGTGGGAAGTGAACCAGCAGCTGGAAGATCTCTCTCCCTCTCCCTCCCTCCCTCCCTCTCCCTCTCCCTCTCCTTCTCTTTCTCTCTCTGCCTCTCCCTCTCTGTAACTCAGTCTTTCAAATAAAAAAACCAACCTTTTAAAAAAATTAAAAGAATCTCTTTGGAGAGGGAAAGTGATAGAGGTAACAAACTTGAATCTATATTCAGAAAGACAGAACACCAGAGAGTAGATGAAAGCAAGATAAAAACATTTTTTGTTGATATATCTGAGTTTGTTCACAATTATACAAGCAATAATGTATTTAATTATGTATGTTTTAGATACAAACATACTTTTTAAAAAAAGATTTATTTATTTGAAAGTCAGAGTTACGTAGAGAAGGAGAAGCAGAAAGAGAGAGGTCTTCCATCTGCTGGTTCACCCCTCAATTGGCCTCAGTGGCTGGAGCTGTGCCGATCTGAAGCCAGGGGCCGGGAGCTTCTTCTGGGCCTCTCATGCGGGTGCAGGGCTCAAAGGCTTGGGCTGTCTTCCACTGCTTTCTCTGGCCATAGCAGGGAGCTGGATTGGATGTGGAGCAGCTGGGACTCCCACTGGTGCCCATATGGGATGCTGGCACTGCAGGTGGTGGCTTTACCTGCTATGCCACAGTGCTGGCCCCAAACATGCATTTTTAAGTGTGTTTATATCTGAGTGAAATAAATGACAGTGATGATACGAAAGAGGGGACAAAAGAATTGAGATTATTTTTTATTATGAATTCCTTGAAGTGTTTAGTGTCATTGCTTGGATTAGTTATAAATTAGAGCAACCACTGAAACAAGTGAACAAAAAAATGGATAAACTAAGAGAGGCGAGAAAATGGGATCATAAGAAAAGGCTCAGCTGAAACCACAAAATACCCAGAAAAGTGTATTTGACAAAATAAGCACCCAAAAATATGACATTGGCTGATCCAACTACATCAATAATCATATTAAATGTCAATTAGAATACAGAGATCATCAGGATGAGTCAAAAGGATGAAACCCAGTTATAGGTTATCTGCAAGAAACTCACTTTAACTAGAAAGACGTACATAGAGGAAAAGTAAATGGATCTGGGTGGGTGTCATGGCACCGCAGGTTAAGCCGCTGCATGGTTTATCGCCTCCCGTATCAGAGCACCAGTTAAGTCCTAGCTACTTTGCTTCCAATCCAGCTTCCTGCTAATGGGTCTGGGAAGCAGCAGAGGATGGCTCAGGTAGTTGTGTGTCTGTCACTTTTAAGGGAGACCGGGATGGAGCTCCTGCCTCCTGGCTTCAGCCTGGCCCGGTACCAGCTATTGCAGATGCTTGGGGAGTGAACCAGCAGATGGAAGATCGATCTCTATCACAATGCCTTTCAGATAAATATATCTTTTTTAAAATAGTAAATGGACTGAGGAAGACAAGCTGTTCTAACACTAATCAAAAGACATAAGAATCATTATATGAATTTCAGACAGAAGAATTTGGAGCATGGAGGGTTATCAAGGATAAAGATAAGTATTACATAATGATATAAGGGCTAATTTTCTAGTAACAATTCTTAATGTGTATACTTAACAACATAGGCTCAAAATACATGAAGTAAAACATAAAATTGTAAGGAAAAATACTCATGTATGAATCAGGCATATAACCTGGAGATTTCAATATTTCAGTATCAGAAATGGACAGAAAATAAGATGGGAGTTAGTGAACTCAAGAGGCTTCCATAGCTTTGGCAGCTCATGACAAGAGCCTTGGGTGATTACTGACGCCATAAACAAGAGTGTCAATTGTTAAGTCAACAACAGGAGTCACTGTGCACTTACTCCCCATGTAGGATCTCTATCCTTAATGTGTTGTACAATATGAATTAATGCTATAACTAGTACTCAAACAGTACTTTATACTTTGTGTGACTGTGTGGGTGCAAACTGATGAAATATTTACTTAGTATATACTAAATCGATCTTCTGTATATAAAGATAATTGAAAATGAATCTTGATGTGAATGGGATGGGAGAGGGAGTGGGAGATGGGATGGTTGCGGGTGGGAGGGAGGTTATAGGGAGAAAAAGCCACTATAATCCAACAATTGCACTTTGGAAACTTATATTAAATAAAAGTTTTAAAAAATGGACAGATTCAGCAGGCAGAAAATCAGGAATGACATAGGCAAATCAAACACATTATTGATCAGTTAAATATAATTGACATCTACACAAAAAATACCAGAGGGGAAAAAAATAGTGTGTGTGTAGGGACAACACTGTGGCACATCATGTCAAGCTGACACTTGCAACACCAGCATCCCATGTGGGAGCGTGTGTTCAGGTCCCGGTTGCTCTACTTCTGACCCAGTTTCCTGCTAATGCACCTGGGAGAGCAATGGAGGATGGCCCAAGTACTCAGGCCTCTGTACCCACCTTGGAGACCCCAGTGGAGTTCTGGGATCCTGGTTTTGGCCTGGTCCAACCCCAGCCATTGCCGCCATTTTGTTACTAAACCAGTGGATGGAAAATTTGTCACTCTGCCTTTTCAATAAATAGGGTTTTGTTTTGTTTTGTTTTAAAAAGAAATAATAGTAGGCAGTACCCAAAGTAAATAGAAACATATGGTTCCTTTCACTTGTTGATGAGCATACAAAAAAACCCACATATTTTTAACTGTTAGGATGAGAAGACACATTGTTAAAAATGAGATTTTGGAAATTGCTTCAAATAGAGTCGGCTTGAATGTTCTAAACAAAATAAATAATCACCAGTTGGATAAAACTGCTTGTTTATTTTCTTCTCCCAGTAATCTTATTTTGAACTCCATTTTGTCTACTAGACTTCCTGAAGATTTCAAAGAGAACTAATTTTCTACTTTTCTTTTCATTCTGTATTAAATGGCTGTTGAATAAGTATCAAAGAAGTCATAAGCTTTTCCAAATGTGATCAACGCAGACTTTATAAAATACAAGATTCAGCTATGGAATAGAAGTTGAGGATGTGTGGAGTGTTATTCCACTCGCTATGTTAAGCAGATCCCACCAGCCTGCAGGTCTGGGGACATGGAACTAAAGCTGTGGGCCCACCAGACTTCATTTGTATGAAATTTTATTCACAGTCATGTAGACTAGTGCTAGTGTATTAAGTATGTGTCACATTGACTTCAAGATAGGTCAGTTTCCCAGACCACAAGTTAGAGTTGATTTATGCAAAGCTTTCAGTTTTTAGCGCTTGCACATAACTCGGCAGTAGCTTACATCCCCGGTATTGATCCCATGCCACAAGCATGTGGCCACCAGGGGGCGGTAATGTGTTGCCATCTTTTGGTTCCAAAGCACTTGAGATTCAAAATGGTCACATGAAGCTCTTCCACAAGCATAGGACTTAGCACCCTGTCTTTAAACAGACAGAAGAGGATCTTTTCTTCAAACACACACAGTGTGCTCAATTATTTAGGACACTTTAAACTATATTTCTAGCTTGCATTTTCCTTTTTATTGAGAAATACTGGTTGACTTTTATTTCCTTCAAGACGTGTATTTTTTTATTTATAGAAAGACCCTAATCATATCCCAATTATATCAGATGGTGGTTGATCACTTTTATTTCCCCATATCTTTTAATAAAATTATATTAAAGGTATAGTGGTTGAATCTAACTTCTACCTAACAATTATTTTCTAAAGTGGCTAAGTAGACGTCATAATGAGTAACTGAATAGCTATTTTCAGGGTTTTCTATGGGTGGATGTGCCATAGTGAAACGATCCTGAATGCTCTATCATACGCTGAGCCTACTGAACAACCGACACCTTACACGCGTCATCTGTGAACTTCACAGTCACCTTGGGTAGGCGTTGGTATCTCCATTGTGTCACTGAAGAAACAGAACTCCAGCAACTTTTCCAAGGCCACATAGTAAAGGCTAAGTTGACAGGTAGACCCTCCTCTGCTTCCAGGGCTACTCAGTAACAGTGCCCCTGGAATGCCTTGCCTCCCCCACCAATATTCCACTATTCTATAAGGATACAAATTTGCTTTCAACCTTTCACTTTTATAAGTAATGATGTAATAAATCTTTGTGAATTCTTTTTTTCCTTTGGTGCTGTCGTTTATACATGGCATCACTAGAGCAAAAACAGCTTTTGTGTGGGCTTCTTGAACCTGAGTAATTCAAAAAACATTCTGGAAAAATAGAATTAAAACATAAGCTTATTTTTGTGCAAGAAATTTTGCAATCTCTGCATACAAGGGGTCCTTAAAAGTTCATGGAAAATGAGTACTATGAAAAAATTACACATGAATTTAAATTTTTTTGCATGAAAATAAATTTCTTTTAATTTCAAGTTTCCACAAACTTGTTGAAGTACCCTTATACATTAACTCCTAGCTTTTTAAACTCACATTAAATTTTTAAAACATTTTTTAAAATTGTATTTGAAAAGTAGAGTAATAGACAGAGATCACTCATCAGCTGGTTCACTCCTCAAATGCCCACAACAGCTGGTACTGGGCCAGGCCAAAGCTGGGACAATCCCGGTCTCCCACATGGGTGGATGGGACCCGGCAGCTTGCGTCATCACCTGCTGCCTCCTGGAAATTGCATTAGCAGGAAGCTTGGAACAGAAATAGCCAAGATTTGAAACCAGGCACTCAGGTATTTTTCAATGTCAAAGCACTTTTGGGTTTACCTCTTTTCTGCAACAAAACAGCCCCAACGGAAGCCATGTCTCCAAGGGTATTGGCTGTTGGGGAGGGAGAGGAGAGGCAGGAAGCTACGTGTGGGAGCCACCACTTGGCGTGATGGAGCAGGAGTAGGAAGAGCACGAACGGGTGGGAGTCCTGTAAAGGCAGGTTTCTGAACCAACCCAATAACCTGCGCAGAGTAGGAGCTCCCCAAGCTGCAGTGGGCCACTGAGGGAGGCTCACAGCTCCCTGTCCTGGGTACTCCTAGGATCGGACTGGTGGACCCTGAGAGAAGACCCAGGTGACTGGGCTGAGAACCAGCTTTGGCACCAACAGCTCTTAGAGCAGACAGGGAGTAGGACTCAAGGAATAAGCTTGTAGAAAATGCAAATGTCACTTTGGGTTGGGAGGTTAGAGCTTGTGCAGAAATCAGTCTTTCGGTTTGGGGCTGGATCTGCCTTTTCCATGCATATCTCAGGGGTTTCCCTTTTAGTGGCTTGAGGCCAATCCTCTGAGCAATCTGCTCTAAGCTTGTTCTGCTAAGACGCAGCTTACCCTAGTTGGGGTCCATGGGCCATATGAGGCCCACACGATCATTTGGTCTGGGCCCTGCCAAGGCAACCACAGTTGGGACTTGAGCTTCAATAAATCTACAGCAGGCTAATTTTTCAGTTGATAATTGTGTATGGCCCATGAATGACGTTATATGTATCCAGATGGCAAAAAAAAAAAAAAAAAATAGCTTCCCCACCCATGCAAGGGGAGCAAGAGAAGATTAAAAAACAAGCTTAGAGGGTAAATTGGAACCTGCTGTGACTTCTACCTACTACTAAGCCTGACTGCTCTCACATTCTTACTTTGTAGAACTCCAGGTGCATTGCTAGAAACATCCTTCCTCACCGGATCTGTTGGCTGCTTGGTTCCAGCTCTGCTTTCTTGAACCCAGGATGGAAAACAGCTCACTAGTAACCCTGTACCAGCAACAACAGGGAACTGGGGACCAGCTACAAGTGGACAGTCTCTGAGGTCACGGTCACATTGGGACAGCCCTGAGTGTCCCTACTCTCCAAGTTCACACCGTGACTCACTGTGCTAAGTGACCAGGGACTTGCTTCCCTAGCTGACCACGACCCATCAGAAAGTGTCAGATTTAGAATGAGACACACACTGTATTTGCTGTCCAGATTTTAGGAATTGCTAGAAAGCACACTAGCCTGAAATGGTGACAGTATCAAGGCAAGGAAAAGGTTGAAGAGAATGCGGGAAATATTTTCAGAGACAGCTCTGGTAAACAGAACTACTTCAACTGGACTTGAAAAGTGAGTTCTCCACAGTGTTTAGCTACTTCATTATTTCTAATGTATTTAATTGACCCATTTAAACAGGTTACATACTCTTTCTTGAACTGTGCATTTACCAAGATATCAATGGATACTAGTCCAAAAGTAAAAGTATTATAATATAGATTTAATTATTAACCAACCCTACAATCATACTTTCCATCAGCATCATTTAAGACTTTATATTATAGGAAAACAACCAAATCACAGAGGAAAATCCCTTGTCTGGGGTATGTGAACAATACATTGTTCTTAGTAATTGCCAATGATTCAGAGGTTCCTAGAGATGTTATTTGGGCTTCTATTATTTAGACACTGAACAAAATGAGAGTTTGTTGCACTGGCCTGACAAATATCATCTGTATATTCCAATGAATAGTTTCCTCTCACTGGCTTAGCTTATTATGTGGGCATGGAAATAGCTACTTTTTTTCCTGGTTGGGGGGGACTGTTAAGTGAATCTGTTTCTGTACCATGTCATTTTAAATATGTGATGCCAATGAGATACACAGCCTGTACTTCTTTCCTGCTATTTCTCTTCCTATTGCCATTGGTTGTATGAAATCAAGCGAGTGAACTGGTGAGGTGCTAATGTTTGCGCATGCCAGGGAAGCTGCTCGAACTAAAGTACTGTACACTACAAATTAAAGAAGACAGCTTAAACACCTGTGCCAATGTGCATTTCAAATGTTTGTGTTCCCTGTGGGTCACTGAGAACTATCTCCTTCCTATGTCAAGCAGCTCAGTGAACAATTTGCCCATCTACACCTAAAAGGCAAGAGTTCTTTTTTGTTGTTGTTGTTCTTTCTTGGCAGCAATACTTGGAAACTTTAAACAATTTAAATAACCAACTGATTTATGTTCCTCTTAGCCTTTCTTGGAAATGTCAAGCATTCATATTTTCAGGACTAATGAACAACCACCAATTGTTTTAAATTCATTATTTTCTCAACTGAAAGAACGCTTACAGAGCACAGAAATAGCTAAGCTGTCTTTTTATAGGTCTCACTGGCCATGCTGAGGCCAGTTTAGATCGAAAGACAAAAAGCCCTCCAATTTTTTCCTCCAGAAAAAAATTCTCTTGGTTAAATTGGTCTTCTTTGTCCCTTCTGGTTTGGAAAAAGGAGATCCCGCAGAGAGGATTCACAACCCAGGGCTCACGCGATCTTTGGGTGATCACTCAAGTTATTTTGCTTATCTCCAGGCAAGAGTGAATTACATTTGCATTCTCAGATTCTACCTACTCTTAAAAATAGCCGGGGAACATTCTGCCACCTTAAATGGTCACAAGTCCTAGGAGAGATGGTTTGGCTTTCTCTCCAGCACCCAGGCAGAGCACACAGCACAAAACCTGAAATGCAATCATTTTGAAATTCAACCTACACAATGCATCTTGTTGAGCTAAGGCTCCCTGGCTTCCGCATAGGAGGGATGTTAGAGGGGAGTTCAGAAGCAGTATTTGCCCCTTTAGCAAGGAGTGTCTGCTTCGACTCACTAAGTGACCTCCCCTGGATTTGGAGAAGGAAACGTGTTAGACCCCAAATGGTACAACCTCTGTTCTCCATGCTAAGGAATAGTTCAGCAACACATGAGGGTTGACTATGTAGTCCCCATTGTGGTTGTACTTCTTAGAAGATGGCAGTGAGCGGGATGTGACCCTTAGCTCATGGAGTCTTGCTTGGGAAGTGCGTGTGGGGGGAAAATGTCATGTGCTACCCAGAATAGGAAGAGTATGGGTCAGTGCTGTGGCGTAGTGGCTTAAGCCACCACCTGCAATGCCGGCATCCCAAATGGGCACCAGTTTGAGTCCCAGACATTCCACTTCTGATCCAGCTCTCTGCTAAAGTGCCTGAGAAAGAAGCTGAAGATGGCCCAAGTCCTTCGGCCCCTGCACTCATGTGGGAGACCTGGAAGAAGCTCCTGGCTATGGGCTGGCCCAGCCCAGACGGTTGCAGCCATTTGGAGAGTGAATCAGAGGATGGAAGATCTCTCTGTCTCTCTCTCCTGCTCTCTAAACTCTGTCTATGAAATAAATAAAATAAATGTTAAAAAAAAGGATAGGAAGAGTAAGTGGCCACAGTCAGAGCCAAGCTGTACTCTGGCTGTAACTCCCAAGCCTTCTGTATTTTCTGACATGCAGCAACAACAAACAACAAAGAAATATCGTAGGGATCTCCATCACCTGAGATTTTTCTTTTCCCAAAAGTTATGTAACTCTCTTATTCAAGTAGCATCCATTCTGAGGAACCCACGGCAAGAACTAGACCTGTAGTTGTTACCACACGGCTACTGTGGAATCCTTGTACCTAAAGGGACTTCCTAATGTACTCAAATTGTTCTCATTGTACTGATGGGAAAACAGCTTCGTTGGCAGTGGGCTCAAGAGAATTGTGCACCCACCTTTTTTCCTCCCCAAAGAAACCTTTTATTTAATGAGTACAAATTTCATTAAGTACAACTTTAGGAATATAGTGATTCTTCCCACCATACCCGTCCTTCCACCTCCAACGCCACCCTTCCTCCTCCTCCCTCTCCCATTCCCAGTCCCATTCTCCATTAAGGTTTTCAATTAACTTTATATGTAGAAGACCAACTCTATATTAAGTAAAGATTTCAAAAATTTGTGCACACACGCCCGTGCGCGCACACACACAGACACACACAGAAAAACTGTTTGAAAACAAGTTTTACAGTTAACTCTCATAATACAGCTCATTGAGGACAGAAGTCCTGCATGGGAAGTTAGTGCACAGTGACTCCTGTTGTTAATTTAACAATTAACACTCTTATGTATGATGTCAGTGATCACCTGAGGCTCTTGTCAAGAGCTACCAAAAGCCTTTTGAATCCACAGTCTCTGTCAGTATTTAGATGAGGCTATAAGCAAAGTGAAAGTTCTCTCCTCCCTTCAGAGAAAAGTACATCCTTCTTTGATGACCACTTCTTTCGATTGGGGTATCTCTCCCACTTATATTTTTTAATGAGACCTATTTTCAATTGACTTTATACACATATGATTAACTTTATATTAAGAGTTCAACAAATAGTACGGAGGAAAAAAAACTGTTCGACAGTCCAGACAAGGGCTATTCAAGTCATTGATTCTCAAAGTGTCAATTTCACTTCTACAGATTGCCTTTTAGGTGCTCTATTAGTTCTCACAGATCAGGGAGAACATATGGTATTTGAACTTGGGACTGGCTTATTACACTAAGTATGATGTTTTCCAGATTCGTCCATTTTGTTGCAAATGAATGGATTTCATTTTATTTTACCACTGTGTGGTATTACACGGTGTACATATCCCATCATTTCTTTATTCAGTCTTCAGATGATGGACATTTAGGTTGATTCCATGCCTTAGCTATTGTGAATTGAGCTGCAATAAACATGGGGGTGCAGGTAACTGTTTGCTGATTTCATTTTCCTTGGGTAAATTCCCAGGAGTGGGATGGCTGTGTCATACTGTAGGTCTATATTCAGATTTCTGAGGTATCTTCAGACTGTTTTCCATAGTGGTTTTACCAGTTTACATTCCCACCAACAGTGGATTAGGGTACATTTTACCCTATATCCTCGCCGGCATTTGTTGTTTGTTGATTTCTGTATGAAAGCCATTCTAACTGGGGTGAGCTGAAACTTCATTGTGGTAATGCTGAACATTTTTAAATGTGTCTGCTGTCCATTTGGATATCCTCTTTAAAAATGTCTGTTTAAGACCTCTGCACATTTCCTACCTGGGTTGTTTGTCTTGTTGTTGTGGAGTTTCTTGATCTCTTTGTAGATTCTGGTTATTAATTCTTTATCAGTTGCATAGTTTGCAAATAATTTCTCCCACCCTGTTGTTTGCCATTTCACTTTCCTGAATGCTTCTTTTGCAGTATAGAAGCTTCTCAATTTGATATAATCCCAGTTGTTATTTTTGGCTTTGATTGCTTGTGCCTCTGGTTTCTTTTCCAAGAACTCTGCCAGTGCCAGTATCTTACATGGTTTCCCCAGTGTTTTCAAATAATTTGATGGCATCAGGTCATAGATTTAGGTCTTTAATCCATTTTAACTGGATTTTTGTGTAAGGTGTAAGGTAGGGGTCCTGCTTCATACTTCTGCATGTGGAAATCCAGTTTACCCAGAACCATCTGTTGAAGAGACTGTCCTTGCTCCAGGGATTGGTTTTAGCTCCATGGTCAAACATAAGTTGGCTGTAGATGCTTGGATTGATTTCTGGCATTTCTAGTCTGTTCTATTGGTCTATCCATCTGTTTTTGTACCAGTAGCAGGCTGTTTTGATTATAACTGCCTTGCAGCATGTCTTGAAATCTGATATTGTGATGCCTCCAGCTTTGTTTTTTTGGTATAAGATTGTTTTGGCTACTTGAGGTCTTCTGTGTTTCTATATAAATTTCAGCATCATTTTTTCTGTATCTGTCTGTGGAATTTTGATCGATATTGCACTGAATCTCTAAATTGCTTTTGGAAGAATGGACATTTTGATGATATTGCTTCTTCTAATCCATGAACATAGATTTTTCCATTTTTTTGTATCTTCTTCTATTTCTTTAATGTTTTGTAATTCTCATTGTAGAGATCTTTGACATCCTGGGTTAAATTTATTCCAAGGTACTTGATTTTTTTTATAGCTATTGTGAATGGGATAGATCTTAGAATTTCTTTCTCATTTGAGACACTATCTATACAAAGGCTACTGATTTTTGAGTATTGATTTTATATCTTGTTATTTTATCAAACTCTTCTATGAGTTCCAATAGTCTCTTAGTGGAGTCTTTTGGATCCCCTATATGTAGAATCATGTGGTCTGCAAATAGGGATAGTTTGACTCCTCTTTCCCAATTTGTATCCCCTTGATTTTTTCTTTTTAAAGATTTTCATTTTATTTATTTGAAAGAGTTACAGAGAGAGGTAGAGACAGAGAGAGAGAGAGGTCTTCCATCTTCTGATGCACTCCTCAGATGGCCACAATGGCCGGAGCTGAGCCAGTCTGAAGCTAGGAGCTTCTTTTGTGGCTCCCACGTGGGTGCAGGGCCCCAAGGACTTGGGCCATCTTCTACTGCTTTCCCAGGCCATAGCAGAGAGCTGGATTGGAAGAGGAGCAGCTGGGACCAGAACCGGCACCCATATGGGATGCTGGTGCTTCAGGCCAGGGCTTTAACCCACTGCGCTACAGTGTTGGCCCCTTCTTGATTTCTTTTTCTTGCCTAATGGCTCTAGCTAAAACTTCTAGGACCATATTGAATAGCAATGTTGAGAGTGGGCATCCTTGTCTGGTTTTTGATTTCCCTTTTGATTTCTTCTATGACTCAGTGTTTATTCAGGAGCATGTTGTTCAGGCTCCATGTGTTTGCATATACTCTAGAGATTTCTAAGTTGCTGATTTCCAGCTTCATTCCACTGTGATCAGACAGATGCATGGTATGATTTCAACTTTTTTGAATTTGCCAGGATGTGCTTTATGGCCTAGCATGTGGTAAATCCTAGAGAAAGTTCCATGCAGTGCTGAGAAGAATGTGTATTCTGCAACTGTAGGATGAAAAGTTCTGTAGATGTCTACTAGGTCCATTTGGTCTATAGTGTTGATTAACTCTATTGTTTACTTGCTGATCTTCTGTCTGGTTGATCTGTTGTTTGCTGAAAGTGGGGTATTGGAATCCCCCATTACTATTGTATTGGAGTCTATGTCTCCCTTTAAATCACTTACCCTTTCTTTTAATTAGCCAGGTGCCCTGTAATTAGGTGCATAAACATTTATAATATTTATATCTTCCTGTTGAATTGATCCCTTAATCATTATATAGTGCTCTTCTCTGCTGCTTTTAACAGATTTTGTGTTTAAGTCTATTTTTTCTTACATTAGGATGGCCACACCAGCTCTTTTTTGTTTTCTGTTAGCATGGACTACCCTTTTCCATCCTTTCACTTTCAGTCTGTGTGCATCTTTGTTGGTGAGATATGTTTCTTGTAGGCAGTGAATAGATGGGTTTTGTTTTTAATCCATTCAGCAAGTCTGTGTCTTTTAACTGGAAAGTTGAGGCCATTTACATTCAAGGTGATTATTGATAAATAATGACTTTGCCCTGCCATTTTCCCATAAATATTCCTATTTTTTACTTTGGATATCCTTTGTACTTTTACTGGGAGATTTCCTTCCTTTACCTTCTTTCATAGTGATGACCGTGTTTCTATGTATAGCATATCCTTAAGCATCTTCTGCAGGGCTGGAACGGTGGTGGCAAATTCTTTCAATATCTCTTTACCATGGAAAGTTTTTATTTCACTTTCATTCATAAATGAGAGCTATGCAGGGTATTGTAAATTCTGGGTTGACAGTTCTTTTCTCTTAAGTCTTGGACTATATCTTGCCATTCTCTCCTAGCCTGTAGGGTTTCTGATGAGAAGTCCACTGTGAGTCTAATTGGAGATCCTCTGAAAGTAATCCTGTGTTTCTCTCATGCACATTTTAGAATCTTTTCTTTATGTTTTAATGTGGAGAGTTTGATTATAATGTATTGTGGTTGATATCTTTTCTGGTCATGTCTATTAGGAGTTCTATGTGCTCCCTGTACTTGGATGTCCCATTCTTTATTCAAATTAGGGAAGTTTCCTGTTATTATTTCACTAAAAAGGCCTTCTAATCCATTCTCTTTCTGTGCCTTCAGGAACTCCTAGAACTGTATGTTGGGTTGTTTGATAGTATCATGTAGATTCCCAAGTGTTCTTTAGTTTTCTAACTTACTCTTCTTGTGTTTGGTCTGACTGTATAATTTCCTGTGCTTTGTCTTCTAAGTCAGACATTATTTCTTCTGCTTCACTGATTCTGTTGTTAAGGCTTTCCACTGTATTTTGTATTTGTTCTACTGAATTCTTCATTTCCAAAATTTCATTTTGATTTTTCCCTTTTTTAAAGATTTTATTATTTGAAAGTCAGAGTTACACAGAGAGATAATGAGAGACACACAGAGAGAGGTCTTCCAACCACTGGTTCACTCCCCAATTGGCCGCAACAACCAGAGCTCCACCGATCCAGAGCCAGGAGCCAGAAGCCTCTTTCAGGTCTCCCATGCAAAGTGCAGGGGCCCAAGGACTTGGGACATCTTCTACTGTGTACCCAGGCCTTAGCAGAGAGTCAGATTGGGAGTGCATCAGTTGGGACTTGAACTGGTGCCCATATGGGATGCTGGCACTGCAGGAGGCTGCCTTACCTGCTACACTACAGTTCTGGCCCCCAATTTCTCTTTGAGGTCTCAATTTTGTGGGAGAAATTTTCTTTCATGTCATGTACAGATTCCATTAGTTTGTGTATTTGCTTATGATTACTTCTACGTAATCCTATGATCAATTTTTTGAATTCCATTGCTGGCATTTCTTCAATCTCATCATCTTCACAATCTAGTATTGAAGTGTTGTGTTCTTTTGGGGGTATCATATTGTCTTCCTTATTCTTGTTTCTTGAATTGGTGCATTTCTTACTTGGCACTTGTGGAGATACTTGCTGGTTTACTCTTTTTTTTTTCCTGAGGCAGCTTTTATCTCTGTACTATGTGGGTTGGTGTGGCAAAGGAGAGCTGTTCAGTGCTCCAGGGTGAAAGGCGTGTCTGAGGTGACACAGCCAGGTTTGGCATGGTAATTTTTTTTTTTAATCAAAGGGGAGGTTTGTTCTTGTCTGTTAGTACAGACTCAGCTGAGCCTCTCTCCTCAAAGGAGACCAGTGCCTGGGTGCTAGCCCCAGTGCATATATTATTCATCCATACTACCACAAGACCACACTGTGCAGCCCTCAGTGTAGCCTCAGATTCCCCAGCAATGTCCTTCGCTAGGTAACCAGGGAGCCCAGATCATGTGGAGCCTCCCACAGTGACTGCCCAAAATCCCAGCCACACCCCGAGTCTTCCCACACAGCCTCAGTGTTTTCACAGTCTTGGCACACAAGCCTCCCAATCACGAGCACCCAGCCCCGTCTGTTCTCCCCACCAGACTAGAAGTCTCCGCGTGGCTGGTTGCTGCATGCGGATATGAGCTGGTGCAGCTGTTATGTACGTCCATAATGGCACCTGCACTCTATCAGTTTGTTACAGGACAGAGTTGTAGAATGACTGGGGAGAGAGAAACACGTCTCCCCCTTTCTTTTTTCTCCTCTAGTCTGGTGGGTACACTATCCCCTACTGGGCTCCAAGCTGGATTCCCTCTAGGCTCTTCCTGCAGCTTTTTCGCCAGTGGCTTGGGCTGCTGCGGTATTGCCTTACCTCACTCTCCAATGCTGGTGCAGTGGCTCTCGGCTGCTGGAGTCCTGAGTTGTGCATGTCCCGCCCTCTGTGTGGTCCACTGTGTCCTTCCAATTTGCAGAGTTTCCCCTGCTGTTTTCTCCCTAACTCTTCCCTGAGACTGCACTCTCCACACTTTCTTTAAACTATCTCCTGTAGACTAGAGCAGCAAGCTCCCTCCCTACTCCATCATCTTAAGCCCATCCCACTCACCTTTTCAACCTGTACTGATTGTGGAACTCTCTTTCCTTCACAGCGTTGAACTCATTCTGATACTTGAGCAGCTGTTCTCTCATTTTGGACACCTCCGTGGAGAAGGCTTCCGGAAAGTTGTCCGCCTGCTGCAGGTGGAACTGCTGCTGCTGGATTTGTTCGGTGAACCGCTTGGCGTTCTGCAGCAGCCGGACCTCGGACTCCTGCGAGCTGGGTTATGGGAAGACAGGGATGTGTGTGGTGACAAGTGTGCACCCTCAGCACACTTGGTGAGCCCTGCAGGGACCCAGCAAGGAGGACAGGGACCGTGTCCACAGCTGCTCCCCACTCCAGGGTCCAGTCCAACTGAGTGATGTTTTACTGCCAAGTGAGATGCTTAGGGGTTGAAGATGGATGAGGGTCAGCTCCTGGCCTCACCATGTTGGCTCACATGTAGCTGAGAGGGACAGATGGCAACAGGTGGCTGGAACACCAGGCAGCAAGTACTATCCCCAATGTCCAGGTCCAGACAGTGGGAAATGGCCGAGAAAGGATTAAATTCAATGGGAACATGCAATTTGCACTTCCCAGTGACCATGACTCATCTTTCTCAGAAACCCCCACATCAGCTCGCTCTCCTACGCAGGGGAAGCCCTTGCCATTTCCTGTTTGAAAGCCAGCATTCTCTTTTGCTGTGTACACCCTACCGAGGTTCCACACCGAGAGAAACCTCCAGGTTTCAGCCCATTTGCAGAGACGCCCAACACCGGGATCATGCCTGTCTCAACTGCAGTTATCAGCTCTGCCTGCTTCCCCCAGCTGTCGAACGTCATCTGCTCCATGCATTTGGGAAGACATTTATTAGGATGTCATGTATTGCGAGGCCGGTGTCAGGAACAAGGAAGCAAAAGTAGCAGCTAAAGCAATGCCAGCACATACCATTCTCATTAATGGAAGCTGGAGCCGCTCCCTTGCAACTCAGTTTCCTTGAAAGCTAACATCCTTTGTCAATCCAAAGTTATTGGACCAACTCTTGGAATGGAAAGGCGTTGGCTTGAGCCCCAGTGCCTGTTTTCCCACAGAGAGGAAGGCAGGCTGGTGAGGGTCCCAGTCAGATATCAAATGGCTGTTTGTCCACATGTACGTGAGACATGAGAGCACCATCAAAAGTTTATGGAGAGGCAGGCATTTGGCCCAGCAGTGAGGATCGGTTAAGATGCCAGCATCCCCATCAGAGTGCCTGCGTTTGATTTTCTGTCTCTGGCCCCAGACTCCAGCTTCCTGCCAACGCAGACCCTGGGAGGCAGCAGTGATGGCTCAGATAACTGGGTCCCTGCCATCTATGTGGGAGGCCTGGACTGAGCTCCTGGCTTCTAGCTTCAGCCTGAGCCCAGCCCAGGGCCATTGTGAGAATTTAGGGAGGGAACCAGCAGATGGGTGCTCTTTTTCTGTATGGCTCTCAAACTAAAAAAAAAATTTAAGCTCATGGAAAAATGGAGTGAAACTCATAGTTTCTGAGGTGAACTCATTTGGATTCAGTCCCATAATTCTAGTCTCTATTGTGCCTTTCTCTCCCTCCAGGCAGTGGGAGCGCGAGAGTGGCAGGCATTCGTGGGGGCCAGAGCAAGAACTAAGGAGTGAAATGGAGGTGAGATATAGCAGAAGGAAAGCAGTGGTTTTGCAACACAGCATGGAAGCAGGAAGCAACAACAACACAGCCTTGGTCATGCATTGCTCTTTGTCATTGCATTGCTGAGCTGTGGGCTGGGGAGGGGGAAGTGAAGTCAGAGCACCCTGCAAAGCCCCACTGGGCTCTAGGTAAGAGCTGTCCACAAGGCAGGGAGCCCTGCGGTGCTCCTTGATCTGCAAAACAGCTCCAAAGCATGCCCTGAACCTGCATGAGGCTTTCCCCCAGCTAAGCAGTGAGAAGTAATTGCAGAGGTTACTCTAGACTTTTCCATCTACAGCCCCTTCATCACACTATCTTGAGAACTGCAAGTGGCGACAGAAGACAGGGGCATGCAAGTTAAGGACCAGCAACAGGACAGGGTTTCTCCTTGTTTGTTCACTCCCCTGCTCCCTTGGTTCCCAACGACTCATAGCAGGCATTCTAAAAGCTTGTCATTCTATTCTCTGGAAACCTGTTCTTCCAACCTGCTGCTGACTTGGACTTGGCCGAGGCAAGTAGCCTGGGGTAGCAGGAAGAGGTGAGAAGTAGACAGTAGTTTCAGAAGGCGTAAGCCAGGGTTGCCACAGAATCCACACCTCAAGGTGAGAAGACGAGAGGAGTCCTGCAGGAAGATCCCACAGCACGCACCGCCAGCGTCCCACCAAACACTCCCGTCCACCTGCAGCTTTGGTGGTTGGTTACCCCATAGACCTGGGTTCCTTTCTTGAGGGCTGTCCCTGACCCTAGGGATTTGTTTAGCTTCTGGAAGGAGTGCATTGAAATGCCAGGAGCTCATCTCCATGGCAATGCTTAACCAATGAGGGGCGGAGATTACAGGACAAATACCCCAGGCTCCCCCACCTCACCCTCCCCACCCCCCAGCTGCCAGCAGAGTTGCAGGTGTCTTGCACACAGTCCCTCGGGGGGCCTTCTGTGAGACCCCACAGTGGAAACCCATAGAGGAATCCACCCCCTGTTGGATGCCTCCCTCTCTGGTCTGTCTCCCCCAGCCTCTCATAATGCTGTCTTTCTCCTTTCTCAGAGCACTTGAACCCAGCTCCTTGCCTCTGAGTCCCTCCTAGATCTGACGAGAGATGCCTGCACACTGGCAAATGGCATACCTCATCACCGTGTCGTGCAGGAAGGTGTACTTGGCCTTTAACTCCGCCATTCTGGTCCCATGTAGCTTTCCCGTAGCATGTAACTAGCAAAGAGAACAGAAGGCTCCGATTAGCCATTGTCATCTGTAGGCTGGGCAGAAGACAAAGTGGGTACTTAGATATAAGTAGATGTCACAAAGCTTTCAGTTTGAAATTAGAGAGGAGACACACGAGGCAATGTGATTCATTACAAAAGACACTGAGTGTTTAGAGAAAACAGTTCTACAAGGCCGGCAATGCGGCACACAGTGGGTTAAGCCTGCGACACTTGCATTCCCACATGGGTGCCGGTTCTAGTCCTGGCTGCTTCACTTCCGATCCAGCTCCCTGTTAGTGCACCTGGGAAAGCAGCAGAGAACAGACCAAGTGCTTGGGGCCTTTCCAGCCATGTAGGAGACCCAGATGGAGTTCCAGGTTCCTGGTTTCAGTCCGGCCCAGACCCAGCTGTTCCGGCCATTTTGGGAGTGAACCAGCAGATGACAACTCTCCCTCTTTCTGGCACTCTGCCTTTCAAATCAATACATTTTTAAAGAAAACAGTCGTAGTTCAGGAAACTCTGTGGTCTTTTCACCTCTCTGGACTTGTGACTCCTACATCTACAAATTGAGGGCACTGAGTTAAACTCTTCCAGTTGTGGAAAACACCTTCCCAAGTTCAGCAAGCAACTTAACCAGTGCAAACTGCCAGGCTGGTCATTTGTAAATCAAGAGAAGGAAAAATTGAGCATCTATTATGTGCAAGTGTCATACGTCAGTTATTTCTTTCTCAAAAATGTATGGGGTAGGGATTATTATCTCCACTTGAAGGTACAGTTCAGGTGAGTTACGTAGTTTGCATGAGATTATAGAGATCATTGAAAACACCTGGATTTAAATCCAGGTGGCCCGGCTCCAGAAGCCCACCTCACTTCCCTCACATGGCTGCCTCTGCCTCCTCTGGCAAAGCAGCAAGGAAAGGTGACCCCGCACACGAGGAAGTGCTCCTCACTCCTCTTCCACTACTAATGAGAAAGCCTCTGCCTTCCGCTTGCACTGGGTGACAGTTAATCAGCAGACACCTAACACAGCAAACGCCACCGTTCTACCTCATTACAGCCATAAGGCCATGAGTGCTTATATCAGGTTGGACTTAACTGGATTGCCAGTGACAAAGTGCCCACACACAGAACCAAAGGAAAGCTGTGTTTGCCACCGTGCTGTGTTCTTACTTTCTTCAATCCCTGGCCCACTTGTCCAAGTCGTATCAGCTCAGCTGAACCACCACAAACCCTCACTGCCTCCGCTGGCCCCCACCTCTGCATCCGTTCAGGGACCGCCCCCGTCTGCTTTCCCTGAAGGTCGTTTTAAGAACCGAACAAGGGGTGGGCGTCTGGCCCAGAAGTTGAGACATCCCACAACAGAGTGGCTGGGTTTGAGTCCCGGCTCCATTCCCAATTCCAGCTTCCCGGTAATGCGTACCCCACCTTGGAAGCAACAGGTGATGGCTCAGACAGCTGAGTCCCTGTCACCCATGTGGGAGACCTGGATTGTGTTCCTGGCTTCTGGCTTCAGTCTCACCCAGCCCTGGCCATTGCAGGCATTTAGAGAGTGAGCCAGTGGAAGAGAGATTTCTCTCTCCATCTTTGTCTTTAAGTTGGTCTTTCTGTGGGTGTCTCTCATTGTCTCTTTCCACCTTAAATAAATAAATACATTTAAAAAATAAAAAAAAATGACATCCTAGGTGCCTAAAACTCCTCAAGTGGGGTAAAATTCAAGGCCCTGGGGTCCTGCATGACTCGGGCCCCTCCAAGCCTCCTTTCACAGCCCCTTCTTGAAGCCCACAGTGCTACTTCCACACCAACCATCTTCACCTCCAGAAATGCATAACTTTCTTTCTCCCAGATCTCTGCATCGGTCATTCTTCATGTTCTCCCCACTTCACTCCAAGTCTTTTTCACCTTTGATTCATGCAAAAGCTTTCTCTGTCTTCCAGAGCTAAGGGAGACACCCATAGCACAACTCCTTCCCCATCAAGAACTCTGTACTTCCTAACACATTACATATTGTAATGTGTTACAATAATACATTCACTATGTGATGGAAAAAAAATGATGTCCCCACCTAACATAGAAGCTTCTTGAGGAAAGGCCTGGGTTACCTTGATCTTCACTGTTTTCCTCAGCCTAGGTAGAACCCCAGACGCAGGCAGGTGCTCAGTGCACTGCTCATATTTATTAGCACATAAATGAGTTCAACTGATGACAGGCAAAGGGCTGGGTCTACATGGTGGGGTTTCATGGCCTTTTAAAAATATATAATCATTGGGGCCAGTGCTGTGGTGCAGTAGATTAAAGCCCTGGCCTGAAGTGCCGGCATCCCATATGGGCGCTGGTTCTGGTCCTGGTTGCTCCTCTTCCGATCCAGCTCTCTGCTATGGCCCAGGAAGGCAGTGGAGGACCCCTGCACCTGCGTGGGAGACCCAGAAGAAGCTCCTGGCTCCTGGCTTCCGATCGGCGCAGCTCCAGCCGTTGCGGCCATCTGGGGAGTGAACCAACGGATAGAAGACCTCTCTCTCTGTCTCTACCTCTTTCTGTAACTCTGTCTTTCAAATAAATAAGATAAATCTTTAAAAATATATATATTCATTCATTTATTTATTGTGGGGCATGAGCGCGGCCAGGCCAGGCCAGGCCCAGGGGCTCCACATGCGCAGCTACCCCCGGGTGTCCCCCCCCCGAGCTGCGGGGAACGAAGCCGCGCGGAGCCAAGTAAGATGGCGCCCAGAGGAAGTAAGATGGGCGGAATCCAAAGTTGTTTACCACTAAAACTAATTGGCCGCGCAACATCAGGGGAGGTAACAAAACTAGTAACAAGTATATAGACATAGGGCTAGTCCTATAGAAATCCCCCCATAAGGTGATTTTTTAAGTGATTGGTTGGTCCTTAGCCCTGCCCCAATGACTCTGCAGTTTTGTGCTATAAAAGGTACTATTATGCAAAAGGTAAATGAGTCCTTGCTAGACTTGGCTCCCTGCTGCGTCTGATTGTCTCCGGGATGGGATCTGAGCGGCGCACTTACCTTTCCTCGGACCCAGTCCATCCTTGTACGGGTGGACTAAGACCCTGCAATTTATGTGAAAGGCAGAGATATGGGGGTGGGGGATAAGAGAGACGGAAAGAGATTTTCCATCCACTGGTTCACTCTCCAAATGGCTGCAAATGCCAGGAGCCTGGTACTCCATCATTCCCCATGTGGTTGGCAGGGGCCCAGGTACTCAGGCCATCTTTCTCTGCCTCCCCAGATGTATTATCAGGGAACTGCAAAGGAAGTGGAGCAGCTGGGACTCGAACAAGTTGCTCCACATGGGATGCTGGCGTCACATGTGTTGGCTTAACTCACTGGTCTTTCTACCTAAATCTAAGTAGAAAAGGGTTCACTGCATCAGAGGGCCATCTCTTCTCCTCTGAGCAGGTCTTGGGGATTTTTCATGGAGGCCACCCTCATGGGTACCAGGCCTGGGTTCCAACCCCCACATCCACAATGGTCCCATGGACAAAATGTGGTGAACAGGATCTTCAGGACCTTTGAGGATGCTCTGCCTCCTTCTTCAAAGACGATCATGTGACAACTTTAAAATGCATATGTAGCTTTTAAAATAGTTACTTGAAAGGCAGAGAGGGAGAGAATTTCCACCCCCTGATTCATATCCCAGAATATGAGTTAGCAGAATCAATGACTACAGGTAGTTTTATTTTTAGTAACTAAATGTATTTTGCAAATATCGCCTTTTTTTTTTTTTTTTTTGACAGGCAGAGTTAGTGAGAGAGAGAGACAGAAAGAAAGGTCTTCCTTCGTTGGTTCACTCCCCAAATGGCCGCTACAGCCAGCACACTGCGCCAATCTGAAGCCAGGAGCCAGGTACTTCCTCCTGGTCTCCCATACGGGTGCAGGGCCCAAGCACTTGGGCCATCCTCCACTGCCTTCTTGGGCCACAGCAGAGAGCTGGACTGGAAGAGGAGCAACCGGGACAGAATCCGGTGCCCCAACCAGGACTAGAACACAGGGTGCCAGTGCCACAGGCAGAGGATTAGTCTAGTGAGCCATGGCACCGGCCTAACTATCGCCTTTGAATTATAAATTAAATGGAATTACAAATTGCTAGCCACTTCCTGGAGACCAGAAGCCAACAACAATGGTTGAGAATTTTGATGAATTCTCTCTCTCAAACATTAGTTAAAATGGTCAAAACAATCTAGGACAACCGTTTTAGATACTCTGGAAATAGATCTAAGAGTATGCAAGAAGCTGAGGGAATTTATTCAACAAAATCTGCTGACACTCAGTAACAACAGTGAGAAACTGTGGCACTTGGTCTGTGAGCAGCACCCATCACCCCCAGCTCTGTGTTGCAGATCTGTTGCAGGTAGGCATGGCAGCCAGTGGAGTAAGTGCCTGTCTCCCCCACTTTCCAGTTGCTGAAGATCTTCCAGGTGGTTGGGACAGCTTAGAGAACACCAGAACTCATCCTCCTGCTGCAGCTCTGTGATGTGGAGGATTTTAGCAGGTGGGTGGCTGCAGCTGTTCAGTAGTGGCCGTCCCTAATCCCCAGTGTCCTGCTCTGCAGGGAGACTCTGGGGAGGGCAAACAAGAAAGATGAGAGTTCCCCATGTCCCCAGCTCCAGCTCAGAGACATAGGCTGGGGACTGAGCAAGCTGTGAAGACTTGCAGCTTGGAAGCCCTGCTTTCGACTTTATATGGAATATAGAACATCTAGGTTCTAAAGCATTTTTAAAAGTAATAGATATGGGGCTGGTGCTGTGGCATAGCGGGTAAAGTTGCTGCTTGCAGTGGCAGCATCCCATTTTGGCACCAGTTCATGTCCTGGATGCTCCACTTCTGATCTAGCTCTCTGCTGTGGCCTGGGAAAGTAGTGGAAGATGGCCCAGGTCCATGGGCCCCTGCATCCACATGGGAGACCTGAAGGAGGTTCCTGGCTTTGGATCAGTGCAGCTCCGGCTGTTGCAGACATCTGGGGAGTGAACTGGTGGATGGAAGGCTTTCTCTCTCTCTCTCTCTCTCTCTCTCTCTCACTGCCTCTGCCTCTCTGTAACTCTGCCTTTCAAATAAATAAATCTTTAAAAAATATTAAAGGAGAGAATGATGGCTATTCATAAAATAGAGAATATTAATAAGGAGAAAATTTTAAGAGTCAAATTGAAATTCCTAAGCAGAAAATTACAATAACTGAAAATTTCACTGGAGGAGCTCAACAGTAGATTTAAATCAGCAGAAATATCAGTGCCCTTGAAGATAGGCCAGTACATAGTATAAGAAAGGTCTTCAAAAGGTTCAGAGAAAAGTTCATATTATGAAAAACCATGCATGGATTTCCAAAGAGTTTTGCACCAAAATAATCTTATATTTTAATTCCATTTTCCATAAACTTTTTGAAGTTCTTTCTTATAATCTGAAGAGGAGAGAGAGAAAAGGTTTGAAGACTTATGAACACATCCTCATAGAAATGAGACACAAATTGAAATTGTGAAATCCACAAATTGACATGTAAAGGAGGATCCAGAGAGAGGAATGAAGAAAACTTTACAAATGTAGTGAAAAATATCAATGAATTCCACCAAGCCCTATAAGCAAAATGATATTCTTACCCAGACACATGCATAGTCAAACTGTTGAAAGCCAAAGATAGAGAAATTCTTGAAGGCAGGAAGAAAATCAAGAAAAAGCATAGCTCATTATGTACAAGGGAATAATAAGAGTAACAAGTGACTTCTCACCTAAAACAGTGGAGGTCAGAAAGCAGTGGAATGACAAACTCAAAGTGATGGAGAGACAGAAAGAGTGTGCCAGCCAAGAATTTATCCATTAACAGTATGCCTCCAAAATGAAGGGAAAATAAAGACATTCCAAGATAAACCAAAAATGGAAAGAATCATTGCTGGGCAGATATGCCTTAGAAGAAATGCTATATCAAGTTCTTTAGGATTGTGAAATGAAGTAGCATCAGACAATAACTCAAATCCACAAGAAAAAAAATGAAGAGTATGTCCTTGCAAATTGAAAATACATGTTTGCACATACACATGGACTTGAATGTTTATAGCAGTATCATTTGTAATAATCAGGACAGGAATCAACCTGTATGCCTATCAACTGATGAATGGACAAACAAAATGTCATCCATACAGTGGAAGCTTTAGCCAAAAAAAAAAAAAAAAAAAAAAAAAGGATGGAGTTTTCATATGTGTCACAATATGGATCAAGCTTGAAATTACTATATTAAGTGAAAGAGAACAAACAGTGTTTTATTACATCTTTATGAGATATTCAGAAGAGGCAAATTTATAGAGACAGAAAGTGGATTCAGTGGTTGCCAGCAGATATGGTGGCTGTTAACAAGCACAGGATTTTTTTTTTTTTTGGTGAATGGGAATGTTCTTAAATTATTACACAATCTTGATGTACTAAAGAGCACTGAAAACACTCAAAAAGCATGCATTTTATGATACGAACTTGATAACTGAACAAAAAATTTTAAATGTAAGTAGATTAGAAACCAAGATTTTCAGAGTAAGGGAAAAGATACACAGTTGTAAAATCACAGAAATGAGTGAAAATGCTGACAAGTTAAAACTGAGTTGTAAGCACAAGTATGAACTCATGATTTTTAAGAAAAAGTTCCTCAAGAAGTCAAACTATCCCTATTTGCTGATGACATGATTCTATATATATAGGGAACTCAAGTAGGAGGATATAAAATCAACACACAAAAATCAATAGTCTTTATATACATAGACAATGCCATGGCTGAGAAAGAACTTCTAAGATCAATCCCATTTACAATAGCTACAAAAATTTTAAATACCTTGGAATAAACTTAATCAGGATGTCAAAAATCTCTAAAATGAAAATTTAAAAATATTAAAGAAATAGAAGACATAAAATGTAGATAAATATTCCATGTTCACGGATTGGAAGAATCATCATCATCAAAATGCCCATACTACCAAAAGCAATTTATAGATTCAATGTGATCCCAATCAAAATACCAACAATGTTATTCTAATATCTGGAAAAAATGATGCTAAAATTCATATGGAAACACAAAAGACACCAAGTAGCTAAAGTAATATTAAACAATAAAAACAAAACTGGAAGAATCACAATACCAGACCTCAAGATGTACTACAGGGCAGTTATAATCAACACAGAACAAAAACAGATATGTAGAACATATCTACAGAGCAGAATACAAATTCCAGAAATTAATCCACATGTCTACAATCAACTTATCTTTGACAAAGGAGCTAAAATCAACACCTGGAGCTAAGATAGTCTCTTCAACAAACGGTTCTGGGAAAACTGAATGTCTGCATGCAAAAGTATGAAACAAGACCCCTACCTTATACCTTACACAAAAATCCACTCAAAATTGTTTAAGAGACCTAAATCTATGACATGATACCATCAAATTACTAGAGAACATTGGGGAAACCCTATAAGACATTAACATAGGAAAAGACTTCTTGGAAAAGACCCCAGAAGCAGAGGCAATCAAACCAAAATCAACAAGTGGGATTACATCAAACTCAGAAGCTTCTGTACTGCAAAAGAAACACTTAGCAAAATGAAGAGGCAACCGAGAGAATGGGAGAAAATATTTGCAAACTATGTAACTGATAAAGGATTAACCTCCAGAATCTATAAAGGGCTCAAGGAACTCAAGAACCACAAAACAACTTAGTCAAGAAATGGGCATTGGACCTGAACAGATATTTTTCAAGAGAGGAAATTCAAATGGCCAATAGACACATGAAAAAATGTTCAGGATTGCTAGCAGTCAGGGAAATGCAAATAAAAACTACAATGAGGTTTCACCTCACTCCATCAGAATGGCTCTCATACAGAAATCAACAAACAACAAATGCTGGCTGGTGAAGATGTGGGGGAAAAGGTACCCTGCTGTTGGTGGGAATGTGATATAGCCATTATGGAAGATATCTCAGAAATCTGAATATAGACCTACCATATGGCCTAGCCATCCCACTCCTGAGAATCTATCCAAAGGAAATGAAATCAGCATATGAAAGAGTTATCTGTACCCCCATGTCATCTCGGCTCAATTTACAATAGTAAGATATGGAACCAACCCATATGTCCATCTACTGAAAACTGGATAAGAAATTATGGTGTATACACACACACACGCACACAATGGAAAACACAGCAGTTAAAATAAAATGAAATCCTGTCATTTGCAACAAAATGGATGCAACTGGAAACCATTATATTTAGTGAAATAAGCCAGCCACAAAAAGACAAACACCACATTGTCTCTCTGATCTGTGGCAACTAATGGAGTACTTAAAAGGTAATCTATAGGTGCAAAACTGACACCTTGATTTTGAACAGCTCTTTCCTTGACTGTTGAGGAACAATGTTTTTCTTGTTTGTTTTCCGTTTTTTCTTTTTTCTTCAAACTACAGTGAACTGTCTACATAGTATAGGGTTAATCTTATGAGTACAAAACTAACTGAAAATTGATCTGTAAAAAATAAGAATGGGAAAGGAAGAGGGAGGAGAAATAAATGTGGGAGTATGGGTGAGAGGGGTGCGTGGGGAGGAAGAATCACCATGTTCTCAAATTTGTACATATTAAATGCATGAAGTTGTATTCCTTAAACAAAATAAAACAAACAGGAAAAAAGAAAACCTGAAATTGTCAGGGGTTTTAATTACTGGCAGTAAAAAAGCCATGAGTATGGCCATGGCTTAATCAGAGTTGAAGGACAAGTTCATTTGAGAACAGGAGTAGAGGAACTGAGAGATCTGAAGATGTATCAGCAGATCATGTGAACGCTGATGTCATCACGGATCATGGTGGGTAAGATAACAGCCAGTGTCTGGAATCCAGGAGTTCGAATCTTTAGTGAAGAAGGTAATGTCTGAGTCTTGCTGGTTGACTCTAACAACAAAGGCAGCTGAGAGCACAGCTGAGAGCCACAGCGCCGGTCCCTTGCCTGTTTCATTTTGACTTGAGATTTTTACACTCTCTTCTGTGATTAAGGAATTACTAGCTAATCCTAGAATTCTTCAAAGGATGCCCTTATTGCTGGATTCAGGTACTGGAGTTACTAACCTATCTGAAGACAAAGGTGATATTATTTGGAAAATACTGAGTTTCACCAAAACATGATAATGTATTTAAAAAATTCCAGAGGAGATGAGATGGTTGCGAGTGGGAGGGAGGTTATGGGGGGAAAAGCCACTATAATCCAAAAGTTGTACTTTGGAAATTTATATTTATTAAATAAAAGTTGAAAAAACACTCCATAGAAAAATACTAAATTCTGTTTTCAATACAAAATTCTGAAAAAAAAAAGGCAGCTCCTCTTTGTCTGATAGAACAGTCTAGAAACAATGGCACATCAGCAACAGTGAGCATCCTAACGCCCACACTGCGGGTTTAATATCTTTTCTCACTATGAAAACCTGGCCGGCGCCGTGGCTTAACAGGCTAATCCTCTGCCTTGCGGCGCCAGCACACCGGTTTCTAGTCCCGGTTGGGGCACCGGATTCTATCCCGGTTGCCCATCTTCCAGGCCAGCTCTCTGCTATGGCCTGGGAAGGCAGTGGAGGATGGCCCAAGTCCTTGGGCCCTTGGGCCCTTGGGCCCTGCACCCGTATGGAAGACCAGGAGAAACCCTGGCTCCTGGCTTCGGATCAGTGAGATGCGCCAGCCGCAGCGGCCATTGGAGGGTGAACCAATGGCAAAAAGGAAGACCTTTCTCTCTGTCTCTCTCTCTCTCACTATCCACTCTGTCAAAAAAAAAAAAAAAAAAAAAACAAACCAAACAAAAAACAAAAACCCATGTGTTAGAGAAAGGGCAGATCTCAGGTCTGGTGCAGGGAAGACACAAAGTGAAGTTGGGACATCTGGTTGTGGTAGAAAGCAAGAATGTACTCTTATTTCACACACAAAAGTATAAATAGGTAGAGAGATTCAGCAGGATCAGAGCAAAGGTGTTACAATGATGTTCTGTGGGTGCTACGAATGTGTTGTTTTTATGTTTTAAATTTTACTTACCTGAATTTTCTAATTTTTCCCAATGTACACACACTGATTTTTTTTTAACAAAAGGCTATTAAAATATACTTGAGGGGTTGGCGCCATGGCTCACTTGGTTAATCCTCCACCAGTGGTGCCGGCATCCCATATGGGTGCTGGTTCTAGTCCCAGTTGCTCTTCTTCCAGTCTAGCTTTCTGCTGTGGCCTGGGAGGACAGTGGAGGATGACCCAAGTGCTTGAGCTCCTGCACCCATGTGGGAGACCAGGAGGAAATGCCTGGCTCCTGGCTTCGGATCGGTGCAGTGCTGGCCATAGCGGCCATTTGGGGAGTGAACCAACAGAAGGAAGACCTTTCTCTCTGTCTCTCTCTCACTGTCTATAACTCTACCTGTTAAATGAATTAGAATTTTTAAAAAATAAACTCAAAGCAGCATCGTGGCACAGTTGGTTAAGCCACCACAGTTGGAGTCTCAGCTGTTCCACTTCTGATCTAGCTCCTTGATCGAGTGTCTGGGAAAGCAGTGGAAGACGGCCCAACTGCCTGGGTCCCTGCCATGCGTGTGGAGGACCCGGATGGAGTTCCAGGTTCTTGGCTCTGGGCTGACCCAGTCTCAACTGTCATAGGCCATTTGGGGAATGAACCAATCTATGGAAGGTCCCTTTCTGTCTCTGACTCTCTATCACTCTGTCTTTTAAATAAAAAAAAACTTTAAAAAATATATGCTTGAAGATGATTGCTATAAACAGGGAATCAGCAGATGAGTATATCTTTATTGTATGTTGTTTAAAAAAAAGATGTATTTTAGTTATCTAAAAGTCAGAGAGAGACGGGGGGCAGGGGAGGAGGAGGGAGAGAGAGAATCTTCCATCCACTGGTTCACTCCCCAATGGCCATAACAGACTGGGGCTAGGCCAGACCCTCCAAGTCTCCCACATGGGTGGCAGGGCTCCAAGCACCTGAACCATCATCTGCTGCTTTCTCAGGTGCATTATAAGGGAGCTGGACTGGAAGCAGAGCAACCGAGACTCAAACCAGCTCTCCAGTATGGGATGCCAGGGCAGCAGGTGGTGGCGTAACCCACTGTGCTACACCAGCTCCTCAGAGCCTCATCTCTTTTTTTTTTTTTTTAAAGATATATTTGTTCTTTTAAAAGAAGAGATTTGAAAGGGGGAGGAGAGAGAGAAAGAGAAAAAGAAAAAGAAGGAGAAAGAAAGAGAGAGAGAAAGGGAAAGAGAGAGAAAGAGGGTGAGAGAGAATCTTCCATCTGCTGCTTCACTCCCCCAAATAGCTGGAGCTGGGTCGATCTGAAGCCAGGAGCCTGAGCTTCTTCCAGGTCTCCTATGTGGGTAGCAGGGCCCAAGCACTTGGGCCATTGTCTGCTGCTTTTCCAGGTGCATTAGCAGGGAGCTGGGTCTGAAGTGCCTGGTATTGAACCAGGGTCCACATGGAATGCCCACATCGCAGGTGGCAGCTTAGCCCACTATGCCACAATGTTGGCCTCTCAGAGTTTCGTCTTTAACAGCAATGGTTTGAAGTCTAATGGCAGGTAGGTCAGGGATGTTGGCAGGTTTTATGGCCGCAGAAAAGCTGGGAGATTTCCTTTCCTGTTTCCTGTCCCCATCACTCCACTGTCCTTTGGTGTCTAAGGGACACATGAAAGGAGCTGACAAGGCAAAACACCAGAAAGGTCTCTGCAGTTTCTTCAGAAATCAGGGGTTAAGTCAGAAATGTTCAGAGAGAAGGTGGTAAGCTTTGTGATCTGGTCTCCTCTACTAAAAGTAAATTTCTCTTAAAAGTGGACCAACTGCGAAGACTGGATTTCAGCCTCCTTAAAGGCAAGAACACCAGAATTGGGATGTGACTCAGAAAGCGCCTTTTCTGTGAAGGTGTAAAGTGTCTCTTTAAGCAGGTCCACCCCTGCTGAGAAATGTTAGCCTCAGCTCTAGAGATGAAAATGCTTCAGTGATGAGCAGTACCAGACACGGAAAACAGGGTGGCATTTTCATACCGCATGATACAAATGGGTACAGAAACCAGTCTGTCATGTTTTAAAAATGCACCATCTAACAGATGCGGCCTAAAGGCCAATCTGAACTTGTCAAGGAGTGTACACAGTGAAAGGTTAGATATAATGTCAGAAGTTCATAAACACGGCTGCACAATAGATGCTTGTGTTACTGAATCGCCTTGTTGGTGATTGTGACTGGAAGGAAACATTTACTCTAGAGCTAAAAGTTTAACAAGAGTTCGTGATTCATGGGTGACATGTAACAATATGGAAAAAATGTCAAAAATGGAAATCCTAGCTCAGTCCAAGGAAAGTCAGAGCTCAGCAAGAACTCTTTCCAAGTGAATTCTCTGGAAGGGGGTTGGCCCGAGGGAACAATTAAGTGCTTGTGCGGGGAACCGGGACTGGTCCAAGCAGCCATGGCTAGTACCCCGCCCTGTGCTTCTGGCTTTGTGGACATTACCTGCTGATATGGCCTCATTCTCAGCCAAACAACTGGCATGCTGTGAGAGGCAAGGCAAACTTTAAGTCAGAAATCCTCTCCATCTTCCTCTTCCTTTCAGCACCAGAAATAAACAAGATAGCTACTTGGAGTGGTTTCCAAATGCAACCAAGCTCTCAACACTGCTTCCTCACTCCTTCAACATTCTCCTTAGTTCTAACGAACTTCCATTTCCCCCCACGCCTCATCCACCAGAGCAAGCGAGGTCACCCAACTCATCCTCCACATCGCTGGGTCCACTTATCTACAGGGACACACTCATCCTTACTTTCTTTCCCCAGATCTTGACAACGAAGTATTCCTTTCCTCCTGGGTAAGGCCAGCCCATCCACCATGCTCTCAAATAAGTCATCAGGCCTACCTTCTTTTCATAAGCTCTACTTCTCCCTTTATCCTGCCTCCGCCTAGTATACTACTCAAGGACATCACGAGTGGACTTTGGCTTGAATTCCAGTTCTGCTACTTTTTAACTATGTAACTAGGAGTCATGTTGACCCAGTTTGTGCCTTGGTTTCTTTAGTTGCAAAAGATGAAAGTCATCACCATTTCATGAGACCAAGATAACATGGATCAATGTATGTGCAGGGTTTAGTGCAGTATCTTGGCACACAAATAAAGGCTGAATCAGTGTCAGCTGTTTTATTCTTATCCTCTACTTATAAATTTGTTCATCTTAATCATTTAAAAAACAAAACAAAATCCACTTCGGAGGTTGTATTCCTAATGAATGCTCCCATCCAATCATCCTCTCCCTTGTACCTCCCGTTTCTGCTCTTGGCTGCCCTTCCCCTCCCAATCATCACCAACCCACAGTAACCCAATGTCAGGACGCCACCAAATCAGCACACGGACCAAGGACTTTTTCAGTTATCTGACTGATGAGATTTTTCTCTTCATCACTGTGTTTTCAGTAGATTTGGCTATGACGTGTCCTGGTGTGGTTTTCTTCAGCTTTAGCGTTCAAAATTTTGGATCTGTAGGTTTATTAATGTTTTTCATATTTGAAAACATTTTCAGGAATTATTTCTCCTAGTATTTTTGTCTGCACTTCCTGCCTTCGTATGCTCACTGTTACATTTGGTTAGTTGATAGCCACAGATCGCTGATGTCCTCTTCATTTCTGTCATCTGAATTTTTCTACTGCCAAATCTTGAAGTTCACTAACCTTTCTCTTTAGCATCTAATCTACTGTTAATTTTCATCCGGTAATTTTGTAATCTCAGATACTTTACCTTTCATCTTTATAAGCTTGTTCGAGTCTTTTTAGAGCTTTCACTTGTCATTAGTTTCATTCTTTCCTCTGTTTCCCAAACTACTGAATATTTACAGCAGTTCTTCCAATGTCCATGTCCACTAACTCCACTTCTGTGGCTGTTTCATTGCGTGAGTTTCCTCCTCATTACAGGCCATATTTTCCTGTGCCTGGTAATTTTGGTTGGATGCCAAGACACTGAAAAGTTTACACAGATTTTCCTGGTGTTGTTTAATATAGTTTTGGGTTTTGTGAGTACCATTACTTGGAAATAGGTTGTTCCTTTCAAGTCTTGTTTTTAGCATTTGCTAAAATCTTCCACCTGGTAATGGTCCCACTACTGAGTCCGTATGTTTCTATTCAACGTCCCATGTATTAGGAGGTCTTTCTTTTTTTTAGTTTTTTTTTTTTTTGACAGGTAGAGTTATAGACAGTGAGAGAGAGAGAGAAAGGTCTTCCTTCTGTTGGTTCACTCCCCAAATTGCCACCATGGCTGGTGCTGCACTGATCTGAAGCCAGGAGCCAGGT
The DNA here is from genome assembly GCF_033115175.1 of Lepus europaeus. Classification (NCBI taxonomy): domain Eukaryota; kingdom Metazoa; phylum Chordata; class Mammalia; order Lagomorpha; family Leporidae; genus Lepus; species Lepus europaeus. The sequence goes on from NC_084827.1 coordinate 43,153,935, forward strand.
GCTTCCTCCTGGTCTCCCATGCAGGTGCAGGGGCCCAAGCACTTGGGCCATCCTCCACTGGCTGCCTGGGCCACAGCAGAGAGCTGGACTGGAAGAGGAGCAACCGGGACTAGAATCCGGTGCCCATATGGGATGCAGCACCACAAGGCAGAGGATTAACCGAGTGAGCCATGGCACCAGCCCCATGGAGGTCTTTCCAAATTGGCGATGGGAATGTGAACTATTCTTGGCCTGGGTGAGCTCTGGGTGGTATTCACATCTCCCTCCTGAGAGTATTTCTTCTGGCCTCAGGAGCATCCTCACCTATGTGCATCGGTCAACAGACTCTTGTATACCCTCAACACGTTGCTGTGGTTCTGTGAGGCCCTCTCCTCTTTATATCTAAATATTTTAGCCAACTCGGTCTTCATGAACACCAAACCACACCTCCTCAAATCAGCAAGGCCACCTGGCTCTGTTCGTGTTCCCCTCCCAATGCTGTAACCCAGATGTTCTCTCTGGGTAGTAAGGTGGGGCAACTGTAGGGCTCACTTCACCGATTTCCCCTCTCCTGGGGTTCACCGTACTCTGTTGCCTATCATCCAAAATCTATAAGCCATTTTTTCAAACAGTTTGATTCATTTTTTCAGCTTGGAAAAGGATACTAGGTAAGTCTGGCTCCTATGCCTCCATCTTGGCTGGAAGTAGAGGAACCCCAGGAACCTCTTAACTATTCAATTCAAATGATATTCTCTGGTGTTACTGTGTCAGTTTTATGATGTTGACTTTTCGATGTTCATCATCCCTGCAACTCTCTCCTCCTGTGGTTTGTGACATATGGTACTTTGGTCCCTCCTTGCTCTTGTTGTCTTCCCAAGCCCTCCCTCTAAAAGGTGGTATTTCTCTTTTTACTGATTTTCTCTAGGGTCCCTTAGTCTCTCAGTCGGAACTACCACCACGTGCTGATGAGTCCCAAACAGAGGTGTTCAGCTGTTCATAGGATCAGCGTCATTTAGGCAGGGGCCATGCAAGACACGGGCACTTATGGTTACAGAATAAGAAACACCTTCCAGGCGTTAAAGGCTTAACACCTGGTACACACACCAAAAAACAGCTTACTGAAACTATGTAATATCAATGTTCAGGCATTGTGGCCATTGTTTAGAAAAACTTGATATTGTTGGGGCATTTCACCCACAGACTCTGTTGAACTACACATTGTCAGTTAGTTTACAGGACAAAGGATCTAGCATGTGTGTCCACAAGTCCACATTGCTTCTTTTTTTTTTAATTTTTGACAGGCAGAGTGGACAGTGAGAGAGAGAGAATCAGAGAGAAAGGTCTTCCTTTGCCATTCGTTCACCCTCCAATGGCCGCCATGGCCAGCGCACCGCGCTGATCTGAAGCCAGGAGCCAGGTGCTTATCCTGGTCTCCCATGGGGTGCAGGGCGCAAGCACTTGGGCCATCCTCCACTGCACTCCTGGGCCATAGCAGAGAGCTGGCTTGGAAGAGGGGCAACCTGGACTAGAACCTGGTGTGCCGGCGCCGCAAGGCAGAGGATTAGCCTGTTGAGCCACGGCGCCGGCTCACATTGCTTCTTACTGAGACTCTGGCAATAGCCAACTTCTTGTCTTGGTCTGGGCTACCTGCTCCCAGCAGACTGACCTTCAGAGGATTCCATCCCCTTCAGGAGTAAGTCTAGATTAACAGGGATGCAAGGATCTCTACCCTCTCCAAACCTGTTTCCTCCCTCTCTAAGCTTCCATGGCCATCTTGGCTCTGTAATATGAATCATCAGTCCTGGACTAGGTAGAATACTGCCCCCTCTGCAAGCTATACCTCCCTAGTCCCTGGAACCTGCAAATGTATTACTTTACACGGTAAGGGGGGATCTGCAGATGTGAGCAAGAGTTTGGATATTGAGATGGAGAGATCATTGTGAATTATCTGGGTGGGCCCGTTCTAATCATATGAGTCCTGAAAAGCACAGACTATTTCCTGTGGGGTTAGAGAAATGAAAAGGAAGGAGGAACAAAGATTTGAGGAGGCCTTGACCCACCATGACTGGTTTTGAATATGGAGGACGATGGCTGGTTGTGAGCCAAGGAATGTGGACAGCCTCTAAAAGCTGGGGAACGACCCCCTAGAAGCCTCCAGAAAAGAATGAAGACATGGCTATGGTTTAGCCAACTGAGACCCATGTTGGACCTCTGACCTACAGAACTGTAAGATGATAAATCTGTGTTGCTTAAATCAACACATTTGTGGTGACATCAATAGAAGACTATCACAGTTCCCAAACCATCCCACATCTTTGCATGCTGTATTTCTCAATGTACAATTTCTCCCCTCTATTTTGCCTACTTGGAGCACTCTTTTTTAAAAAAAAAATCTCACTGGTCACCACCTGCAGCTCCTTCAAGTGATACCCCCCAGGCAGAATTATTTTCTTCTTTCTCTCTACTGCTCCTATATATTCAGATGCATCTGTTTTTGCACACATCATGCTCCATTATTAAAGATGTGTTTCCTTCATTGAGCTGTGCATGATTCGATGACAGAAACCCTACTGAAGTCATCAGTGAGCCTTAGCTCATAGCTTGGCTCTTGTAAGTAGTCAGTAATTTTCATTAAACTGTTGTTGATTTGAGCTTACATTAAAACCAGTGACGTTGTTTAACTTGGATTCATTCACTCCCATTCCAACTTCAATGTCACAGGTCAAATGTAAAAGGAGGACTTGGAAAATCAGTGGATGTCCCTTAACCCTGGTGGCTGTCCTATTCGCAGCTGCTCCTCTCCCTTCTGTGTGCTTGGTGAGGTTCGCAGGGGGAGCAGAGAGATCTGGGACTGTGTACTCACAGCTGTCTGGTTCTTCCCTTGGGGGCCTACCACAAGAATGCCAGCGGCAGACCAGAAGAGGCAAACAGGGCCTCCCACGAGTGAGGGTATCAAATGGACATTGTGGGTGAATGGCACAGGTGCTCAGCTAGACGAACGACTTCAGAGTGAAGTTCCAGTGAGTACATCATCTAAATAATTTATATGACGTGCAGTCAGATAAATAGAACATGTGGCAAGCACACACCTGCCAGTAAGTGCCATTCCTTGTAAAACACAATTGTCCCAGGGAAACTGCAATTGCTTGGAAATTTAAAAATCATTTAACTCTTGTTCAAAATTTTATCTTCTCTACCTGCAAAGATTCTAGGGAGGAACAGCAGCAGCTGGAGTGGCTGTGAGCCAGGAATGAGCCACAATGAACTCGGATGCCTCGCTGGGAACTTCCAAAGGTGAACCAGTGCAACGAACAAAGAACCCAACAGGCTCCAAGTAAAGAAGGGCATTAAAACAGGGTCCAAATATAATTAGAGTCTGGAGACACAGCCAGGTTAAAACCAGTCGGATAAAACCAGTCATAGAACAGGAATCAGAAAAACTGGGAAAGCCTCAGCAGGTGGCGCAGGTCCCAGAAAGAATCCCTCACCGGATATGCCTCTGACCCAGAAAGAATCCCATCACCGGATATGCCTCTGACCCACTGGCTCTCAGTCCCCCAAAGCAGAGGCTCCCGCTCTGCATACACCTGTGGAGGGCTTGAGTGGGTTCTGGCAGCAAAACACTTGAAATGCAGCCAGGGCTCTCAGTGAGCACGGCATGTTTCACATGAGGGTTACAAATGTCCTGGAGACCACATCCGATGCCGTCCATAGCAGGTGACTGTTTGCATCACTTTGATACTGATCATTTGTTTGGTTCACTGCCATGCCCCGCCTTAAGAGGCTGTGATAGCAAATGCAGGCTGGATCCCAGTAGCTGTGGACACCACGGTTCAGCCCCCTCCTCCCCATGTTGCTGAGAGCACCTCCCTTTCAACTGCACATCAGCCGGTGTACTCCAGCGCAAGGGTGTGAGGTTTCAGGTAGAGGAAGCAGGTGCTTCCCACAACAAAGAAAGTGTGGGACCTGGGGTGCCCACTCATGTCTTGAGGATGTGTCTGCCCACAGAGGTCTTTCCCAGATTCACCCACACCCATGTTTTCAACACGGAGGGGGTGCTCTGTGCTTCCCCTTCTAGCGAGCAGCTTGCAAAGGACAATGAAACCTTTCACTGCCAATGACAGAAATGTTCTTTCAAAAAGAACAATGGCTCAAAGTTGCAACTTGAACTTCCCCAGTGATACCGTAAAATGGAACTTGGCACAATATGGGAGTGTTTGAGTTGCACTCTCGCTTCTGCTGGCAGTGTTATTTGGACAAGCCATTTCCTTTTTGTTAAATTTATTCCAGAGTACTTTATTCTTTTTGATCTCATTAAAAATGGAGTGTCTCTTTTTAGTTTCATTTTTGGATAGTTTATTATCAGTATAGAGAGGCCATCTAATTGTGTTCACTAAAATTATTATTTATCCTATAAATCAAAGCCTAACCTTGGAACCTCTTGATGTGCTCAACAAAGGTTTTGTTTGGGGCAGAATATCTCAGACTTGCTGTTCACTGAGCATCTGGAACATGGCCTAAAATACTAAACTAAATTCAATGATTGAGGCCAGCATCTCACATACTCCTCAGCGAGGGCACTTGCCCTGTTCTGCTGAAGTCGTGCTCATGGATATCTGTCCACTGGATGGGAAGCTCTCCAAAAGCAGAGACCATTTCATTGTCCCAAGAATCTTACATGACGTATGGCAGGTGCTCAGCACATGTCTGAAGATGGGCACACAGCAGGACACAGGTGCAGCATCAATGACAAAGCATGTCATCCAAGGAAATCTCAATGCGTGGCTTTCCCTGCCCACATCCACAGGTGCACTGGCTGTCAAAGATCACCAACGATACTGGATGCAATGAATCAGCCATAGAAGCAACACACCAGCAGCCTGACAGCTATTTGTCTATCCGTGTGCTTGTGAGTGTGTAAAGGCAAAAGGACATGAACTTGACATTGATTGTGGGGGACTTATGGATTGGGTAGCTGTATATGGAATACACATTCCCTAGATGGTTTGGAATGGAGTATGAAGAGCCCCTGAGTAGAAAAGTTGCCAGACGATTCCTCCCGACAGTTTGCTATCCAGGGAAAATGCTCAACTCAACAATATCAACTCCAAAGATATGTAACTCAGTCTGTAGTTAACCTAATATAAAGAATTTTAGTAGACTGGTAGGCCAAATTTAAGAGTTTCAAATTCCTGAGTAAAGCTGAAAACCTAATAGATATTTGAGGATTTGAATCCTAACAATTCTTTGTAATTTTTAATTTTATTTGAAAAAGAGAGACAGACAGATATACAGACACATCTCCCAACTGCTGGTTCATTGCTCCAATGCTCACAACAGCAAGGGTTGGGTCAGGCGGAAGCCGAGAACCCAGAACTTTCTCTGAGTCTCAAACCCTCACCTGCAGCTTCCCCAGTGCGCATTAGCAGGAAGTTGGAAAGGAGAACAAGAGCAGCGCTCAAACCCGGGCGCTCTGCTGTAGGTGTCCGAAGTGGTAGCCTCACCACTGTGGCAAATGCCTGCTCCCCCATCCGCAACAAACACTTGCCAGGGGAAGGCTAACAGAATTTTGATAACTAAATGGCTATTATAAAGTGTTACACTCAAACCTAAATTTAGGCCCTCAGCATCTTTTTAGTTTACATACTAATACGAACCAGTTACCCACCTTATAAATTTCTTTAAATACTGTAATTGATTTGTAACAGAAAATAGTTATTACCCATGATAATTACATAACCGAGTGTGCTGGAATTTCCTCAGAAAAGGGTGGGATATTCAGAAATTCACAATTTTCCAAGAAATCTGGTTTATGTGATACTTGAGAGATACTACAGCTTTTCTTAATTTTTCAAAATGCCCAGAAATCTTATCACCAAATATATGTTTAACTTTTTAAACCTACCAATTTTTTTCTCCAATGCTTTTTTAAAAACTCTTATTTAGTAAATATGAATTTCCAAAGTACAGTTTATGGATTACAATGGCTTTCCCCCCCATAACTTCCCTCCCACCCACAATCCTCCCCTCTCCCTCTCCCTCTCCCCTTCCATTCACATCAAGATTCATTTTCAATTCTCTTTATATACAGAAGGTCAATTTAGTATATATTAAGTAAAGATTTCATCAGTTTGCCCCCACACAGAACACAAAGTGCAAAATACTGTTTGAGCACTAGTCATATCATTAATTCACATTGAACTACACATTAAGGACAGAGATCCTACATGAGGAGTAAGTGCACAGTGACTCCTGTTGTTGACTTAACAAATTGACACTCTTGTTTTAGGTGGCAGCAATCTCCCCAGGCTCTAGTCATGAGTTGCCAAGGCCACGGAAGCCCCCTGAGCTCGCCGACTTTGATCTTATTTCGACAAGGCCATAGTCAAAGTGGAAGTTCTCTCCTCCCTTCAGAGAAAGGTACCTCCTTCTTTGATGGCCCGTTCTTTCTACTCACAGAGCTCTTTCATTTAGTTCCTTTTTTTTTTTTTTTTTTTTTTTGCCAGAGTGTCTTGGCTTTCCATGCCTAAAATACTCTCATGGTCTCTTCAGCCAGATCCAAATGCCTTAAGGGCTCATTCCGAATCAGCCCTTAAACCTACCAATTTTGATATCCAAGCAAAGAAGAAATGAAAAAAGTTTTAAAAACAGATTCTAACAAACATCTCACTGAACACAGCTGTTTCTAGTTCACTAAGTTGAATATTACAAAATATTTTAATATGTTTTCTGGCAAACATAATAACTAGCCTCACTTCATGGAAATGCCACATTTCCAGTTATTACTATTTGGTTATTAACAGTTTAAGGATACGTAACCATTTATAAAGATTTCTATATAAGCTCAAGAAGGGAAGATATCATTTCAATCTCTTAACATAAATAAGATGGACTTTAATCCATGTTATTATTATCTCTCTCATTTCATGCCAGAGACTCTAAAATGGTAGCCAACAGTATAAAAAGACTCTGCAGATGTCTTTAGGGTCCATAATTTTTTTAATTAGAAAATTCATTGGCAACATTTTATAAATTGGTAGATTTGTCATAAAAATCTATGTCCTCAGCCCCACTTAAAATTATTAAATCTGATGACACTGGGTTCATGCGCCAGTATTGCGACAATCCTCTGCTGTTCCAGAGACCAGCTCTCAGAGGTTTGAGGAGACTGCCTCCTTTCTAAAGGAGCACACACTCAAAGAGGGGCCTTTTCACTCATTTGTGTTATTTCTGTGGCTCTTGTAGGCAGGTGAGATCGGGACCCTGCTCTGTACACCACTCAGCTGCCTGCAAGAATGGCTGCATTTCTCAAAGTCTTGCAGGCTTTTTGAATGCCCCTTTCCTTGCCATTGTGTCTGTCTCGCCTGAGCATGAGGCTGCGGGACTGTATTACCTGAAATTTAGAACTTCATGCTTTAAAATGTATGGAGTAGGTCTATGGTCTGCCTCATGGTTAAGACACTGGTTAGGATGCCCACACCCTATATTGAAGGGCTTGGGTTGATAACTGGATACAGCTTCTTACTCCAACTTCCTGCTAATACAGATTCTCAGAGCAGCAGTGGTGGTGCAAGGAATTGGGTTGCTGCCTCTCACATGAGAGATCTGGATGGAGTTCTTGGCTCCCAGCTTTGGCCCTGGCCCAATCCTAGCTGTTGCAGGCATTTGGGGATTGCATCAGCAAATGAGAGCTCTTTCATTGAGAAGCATAGAGAAAGAAAGTTACAATTAAATAAATAAAAATGGAAAAAAACTTAAAAAATAAAATTTCAGAGATTTGCCTATTTTTCCATTTCATCTTCTGGTAATTTTATGAGAACATTGTATAACCTCGAGTCTGATGCTTTTACCAATTGAATTGTTTTCAGTTTATATTGAAATATTTGGTTACTTAGATATGGAAATATATACTCAATTCAGTAAAATGCACACTTGAAACAACAAAAAAAGGTAAACAATATTACAGACACTGTGGGAAAATGGTTTTGGATGAATTTTATTGGGTTTGAAAAACAGGAAACAGCCAGGTGACATGAAGAACTTTTCCGTATCTACAAACACTATCCTTGACGCTAATGATCTCTTTGGCATTGTACTTATGAGTTCAACAGAAAAGCACACTGACTTGTAAGGGAAGTACAGATACATTCTGAACAACTTACCCCAGCAATTATTATTTTAGTGGAGGTTTGAGCCAAAAAGGAAGCAAACATCCAGTAATACAGTCAGATGAGAACATGATTTCCAGGCAAGTCAAATACCAGCAAATCAGGGATTCTAACAGGGGAGTTATTGGGACAAAAATAACTTACTCAGAAATTGCACCATTTCTGATGTCTGGTTAAGATGTGAGATGGGAGCTCCATTAAGGCAGAAACCACGTCCACTTTTTTAACACCATATCTCCAAGATTTAGTCGAACTGGAACCCACAAGTACTTATTCAATAAATGAATGAGAGAGAATGCAAGAATGCCTAGGAAATAGTCATTCAGTAAATATTTACTAAATAATTCATGAATTTAACTATTTAGTAAATATTTTCCAAATGAATACATGAAAAGTGCAAATTGATAATTCATCTCATATCTTATCAAAAGTAATGCTTAACATTTTATTTATTGAGATTGCTATGTGCCATGTTTTATATACGAAATAGGCAATTGCTAAAATATGAAAACAAATAGACCAAACATCTCAAGGCAGAAAAATCCCAAGTAGATTATGCCCTAAGGACAAAGACCTGCAACTGTTTTCTATAATTATCTTGTTAATGATAGCGTTACTCTGAAATAGCAATATGTAATATTATGTAATATGTAATAGTAATATGTAATATGTAATAGTAATATGTAATAAGTAATAGTTATATGTATATTGTGGGATAAAGTAAGTGAGTGATTATATTCATATCATTAAGAACTAAAATTTTGATGTGGGCGGGAAAAGAGATATAAGATTGAAGTAAATTCTCTGTATTGCTGAATTTAACTTAGTGATATCATGCTGTATTTTACATACACATATTTATATCCATGTACCAATATCTATTTCTCAGCTCTGTCCATTAAAAATGTGTATAAAGATTACACTACAGACCAGTGCCATGGAGTAGTAGGTTAAACCTCTGCCTATGGCACCAGCATCCCACATGGGCGCTGTTTTGAGTCTTGACTGCTCTACTTCCAATCCAGCTCTCTGCTATGGCCTGGGAAAGCAGCAGAAGATGGCCCAAGTGCTTGGGCCCCTTCACCCATGTGAGAGATCTGGAGGAAGCTCCTGGCTCCAGATCAGCTCAGCTCTGGACCTGTGGCCATCTGGAGAGTAAACCAGCAGATGGAAGACCTCTCTCTCTCTGTAACTCTGTCTCTCAAATAAATAAATAAATAAATGACTCACTCTAGTAAAAACAAGCACCTTTAGTCCCCAGATTCTGTCTCTAAAATGCCATTTCCCACTAAAGGAAATAGTGCTCCAATGGAAAAGTGATCGAGTCCAGGTTCAGAACTCAGAAACCAAAAAAGCTTTGAACAACCTGTCACATCAGGAAGCAGAAAAAGCTACCAGGTGGAATCAAGGCCACGAGATTCAGCATCATGTCAAAGGGCTCCCACTGGCCAAAAACAGGCTAGGAAATAACTACAAAGGACTGGGATGGATATGTTTAAGTAAGCAAGTGCACAGTAATACTTAAAATGAGAAAGATTTCACCCCTTTGGAAGATACCAAAGAATTGATTAGTCATTTTGAAAACTGGAAGGTCAAGGGAATGAATCAACTACTTATCATACATTTCCTGCATGGACTCTACCTCAGGGTAACCAAACAGTGGAGAATCAGTTTCTCTTTTGAGAAGGCTTCCAGTTAGTAAATGAAGGAGAGATGATAGAATTACCATATGGCCCTTTTGCAATCCCTTATGAATCAACAGATCCAGGTTTCATTGCAGATCATCAAGGGTGGGCAACCACACAAAGGGAGACAGCCAGTGTTCCATGCCTCCTAAGGAAAGGCCACAGTACCACCCTAAGGCATTAAAGCAGGTCTCCAGGGACCATGAAAGGAAAGGAAACACAGAATGAAGTAAAAGCCAAATTGTGAGAAATTTAGGGGACAAAGTGATTTAACTTCGTAAACAAAAAATTTCTACTGTTCTATTCTACCTCCTGCCATGCAGGCTACAAACAGATTACAATAGTTAGAGGCCTAGCCAACAACTATGGAGAATTTACTGTCTTGTTGATGTTAATCTCAGCCAAATAACCAGTGTCATGCCTAATTATTGAAGCCTAGGAGTATTTCCATTAAGTTAGAAATAAGGAAAGGGCACTTGACACAAATATCATCATGGAACAGAATTCAGGGAATGTTTACTGAGGCATGAAAATGACGAACATGTATGTGAAAGAACAAATGACCATAACTTGTAGCCCAGAGTGAAAACTCCAAAATAATAGTAAAGTGATCATTTACAAAATAAATAAGCAAAAATGTACCTTTCCTAATTACAAAGAAGAATAAGTTTGAAAATATATTGGAGAATATATTTCATTTACTATATTTTAATAGGTAAGCTAAAAATGGAGATAAACATTACAAGAGACATAAAAGATCCATGTAAAGAAAACAGTTTGTGGGGACACATAAAATATTTGAACAATGTTTCAGGATAACAAAAATCTAAAAAATACAAGTATCCTCGAATTAATCACTGATATTTTTGGAACATCAAAAATGACTATAAGGTACAACTGAAATAAATTATCTAAATTTTGAAAACCAAGAGAATGATGTGAAATTTTCCTTTCAAATTATTGTATAATAATATTTAAGCAGTCTGATAACAGCACCAGAATAGACATCAATGTAACCAAATAGAAAGTTCAGGAATACACCTTGTAAATCAATAAATGGTAAAACATTCCACTTCAAGTTAGTAAAAGAAAAGATGGACATTGTACTCAGTGAACTCTTAACCATTTGGAAAAACAATCCCATTCTCACAATTTAATTTAGGATAAATTCTAGTGTATTAAAATTTAATCATAAAAATGATTGAATAAAAAGAATAGGGAAAAAAGGATCCAGCAAACCCATTATTGGGTTCATCGCCAAAGGAAATGAAATCAACATGTTAAAGAGATATCAGCTGGGGCCAGTGCTGTGCCATAGCAGCTAAAGTCATCACCTGCAGTGCCAGCATCCCACATGGGTGCCGGTTCAAGTCCCAGCTGCTCTACTGCCAGTCCAGCTCTCTGCTATGGCCTGGGGAAGCAGTGGAAGATGGTCCAAGTCCTTGGGCCCCTGAGCTCACGTAGGAGATCTAGAAGAAGCTCCTGGCTCCTGATCGGTGCAGCTCCAGGCATTATGGTCATCTGGGCAGTGAACTAGTGCATGGAAGACCTCCCTTCCTCCCTCCCTCACACTACCTTTCAAGTAAGTAAATAAACCTTTTAAAAAAAAAAGAGAGAACAGCTCTCTCGTGTTTGTTTCAGCATTATCCATAATAGCTAAGATAATGAAATCAGCTGAGGTGTTCATGGGTGAATGAATAGTTTTTTTAAAGATTTATTTTAATTATTTGAGAGTCACACAGAGAGAGATAGTCAGAGAGGTCTTCCATTTTATTGGTTCACTCCTCAAATGACCACAATGGCTAGAACTGAGCTGATCCAAAGCCAGGAGCTTCTTCCAGGTCTCCCATGCAGGTGCAGAGACCCAAGGACTTGGGCCACCTCTACTGCTTTCCCAGGCCATAGCAGAGAGCTGGATTGGGAGAGGAGCAGCCAGGACAGAACCAGCTCCCTTAGATTCAGGTAGTGTAATGTAGAGACAGAGATGCCTTAACTAGCACTTGGAGGAGGGAGAGAGGATTAAGTCCATACCTCAGACTTGAAGCCCACTACCAGACCTGCTACAGTAAAACCCAGTGCTGGACAGCACCCTGTGGCTCCTGCCTCCAGACTGCTCCCTTCAGACTGAGCCTCTGGACTCTCCTCAGCCAGGTGGCCAAGGAACAGCCTCTACCACCCCTCCCCTTCTGTCAGGCAGACAGTGGAAAGAGACTTCCACTATTGAGGGGTAGGAAAGGAAAGTGAGCTTAGGACTTTGTCTTGAAGCTCAGTGCTAGGCCTACTGCTGTGGGACCCAATAGCAGACAAATCCCAAAGGCTTCTCTCCCCAGGCCAGGGCCCACAGATACAGTCTCTAGATCTGCCCCAGTATTAGGCAGACCTGTACTTAAGGGTGATAGATTCATTCCTGTCTGTGTTACTGCCTGGAATGCACCTCAGAGATTGTGAGTCCTAGATGCGATCCAGCTAAGTGTCTGCCTGAAGAGCCAAGAGACCGATATCACCATCCCTTCCTCAACCTTGGGCAGATACCAATGAGCAAGACCCAAGCCACAGGGCACCAAGGCAGAGGACTGTGTTTTGGAACTCAGGGATGCACTGGTAAAACCCAACACAGAGCAGATCCAAACAGTTCCCATCTCTAGGTCAGTGCTTTGGGGCAGAGCCTCTGGATCTGCTATGGTGTCAAGTAGAGACCCATGGCACCAGCCAATTGTCCTTATACGTTAGTCATCACCAACCAGAACTCATTGCAGTGGCCTCAGATTCCAAGTCTACCTCAGGAGCAGACAGCTCATAGTGACATGGGCCCTGGCGTTACCAGTGAGCTGTCTTGGTTTTGGGCTGTAGGATCTGTTGAGCTCTAACACTGTGGCCTTGGCAGAGCTGTTCACTCAGATACATCCTTTGACCTTGGGTAGCACCACAGAGAGTAATTGAGTGTTTGGAAAAGAGAAGGTAAGTGGTGCCAAAATACCACATAGAAACCTGGGTATGGCACTGCACTGCAGAGACCTAAGTGCCCCCACTTTTGAGTTTTGAGCCTGTGTTACTATGACCCCAGTCATGGCCCTGTCACTGTGGAAATCCAAATGACCAATTCCGAACTCTGCCAACCCCAGATGCTGGACTGAGGGCCAGTGTCCCTGTGGCCACACTCAGCAGGCCACCACCAAGGCCCTCACAACTCCTCTGGGACGGGGAGGAGCACCCATGCTTCTGCTTCCACAGTCATTCATGACAGGGGAAGAGGACATAGGGAGATGACATAAGCATCCAACTCAAGGCAAAACAGCTACCAAACTGACACCTGAAGACACATCACAAGGAAAAAGGCTTCTGCCACGGCAAGCCACTCTTTAAGAGAAATAAGGACAACCGATCTTCTAGATGCACACATAACAATACAGAGACACAGGAACTATGAAAAAGCAAGGCAGTATAATGCACCCAAGGACAAGATACCTGATAAAGTCAAAAGAATGAGTGTAAGGATGCTCAAAGACATATAAGACAAAGCAGATAGCTTGGTGAAGTTAGGAAACTATCAGTGGCATAGAAAAGAGACAGCAGTCTTAAAGAACCAAATAGAAGAGAGCCGAGAGAATTCATCTCCACCAGAACAGCCTTACAAAATATGCTTATGGGAGTCCTACATACAGAAGCAAAAGAAGATAACATGAAAACAGGAAAGTACAAAAACCACCAGAAGAGCAGATGTACAAAAGATAACTAGAGGAGAGCAAACCTTGTCAACACAGCAAACCACAAAGAAGAACAACAAAATGAATGGAAGAAAAAGTTTTAAAACATCATGAAAAGTCATCACTTCCCAATAATAACCTTGAATGTATATAGATTAAATCCCCCAATTAAAATATATGGGCTAGCTCAATGGATTCTAAAAAACAAGAGAAGAAACTTCACTGATATACACAAACATAGACTGAAAGGATGAAAAAAATATTCCATGTAAATGGAGACCAGAGGTGAACAAGAGTAGTTGTACTTGTATCATAAAAAAATAGACTTGAAAAATAACTGCTAAAAGAGAACACAAAGTTCACTATAAAACGATCAAAGAATCAACTCAACAAGAAGATATAATTATTATAAATGTGTATGTATCTAATGCCAAGATACCCAATATTATAAAACAAATGCTATTTGATCTAGAAGAGAAAGGTAAGTTTAAATACAACAGCAAGGGGCTTTAATGCTCAACATCCACCTGGACAGATGGTCTAGACAAAAACAAAACAAAAAGACCCCTCAGGATTAAATTTTACTATAGGCAAAATGGACCTAATAGATATTTACAGAATGTTTCATCCAGTAGCTACATAATAAATATTCTTTTCATCAGCATATAGAACATTCTCCAGGATAGGGCACAAAACAAGTCTCAAGTAAAACAAAATCAAAATCAAATCATGTATCTTTTCTGTTTACAACTGAATAAAGCTAGAAATCAGCAATAAAAGAACCTTTAAGAATTATTAAATTGGCACTAAACAACATGCTTCTGAATGAATAATGGATCACTGCAGAAGTCAAAAAGAAAATTTTAAAAATTCCTTGAAACTAATGAAAAAGAAACACATTATAACAAAACATACAGAATATAGCAGTGGTAGTACTAAATGAGAATTTTTTTATGAGACATAAGAATATCCTCTATTTAATACATTAAGAAAAAATAAGTCCTTAAGAACAAGAATTATCATTAATTAAGGAAGCACCTAAGAAAAGAAGCAATGGAGTTGGACACTTAGGCACAACTAAAGCTTATGAGACATAATATCCTCCACTTAATACATTTAACTCTCATAATACCACTTGAGGACAGAGTTCCTGCCTGGGAAGTTAGTGCACAGTGACTCCTGTTGTTAATTTAACAATTAAAACTCTTACGTATGATGTCAGAGATCACCCAAGGCTCTTGACATGAGCTGCCTAGGCTATGGAAGGCTGTTGAGTCCACAAACTCCTTCAGTATTTAGCCAAGGAAATAAGCAAAGTAGAAATTCTCTCTTCCCTTCAGAGGTAAGTACATCCTTCTTTGATAACCACTTCTTCCCCCTGGGGTCTCACAGAGGTCCCCTCATGTAGGACACTTTTTGACAGTGTCTTGGCTTTCCATGCCTGAAATGATCTTGTAGACTTTTCAGCATACCAGTACCAGGCTTTGACATTCTTGGTTAAATTTATTCCAAGGTATTTGATTTTTTGTAGCTATTGTGAAGAGATAGATCTTAGAATTTCTTTCTCAGCTGTGGCATTGTCTGTGTATACAAAGGCTACTGATTTTTATGTGTTAATTTTATATCCTGCCACTTTACCAAACTCTTCTATGAATTCCAAGAGCTATAAAAACCAAATACCTTGGAATAAATTTAACCAAAGATCTCCAGGATGAGTATTACAAAAACATTAAAGAAAGTAATAGAAGAAGATACAAAGAAAAAGAAAAATCTTCCATGGACATGTATTGGAAGAAGCAATAACATCAACATGTCCATTTTTGTGAAAGCAATTTACAGATTCAATGTAATACCAATCAAAATACCAAAGATATTCTTCTCAGATATTGAAAAAATGATGCTGAAATTCATATGGAAACACACGAGACCTCGGATAGCTAAAGCAAACTTATACAACAAAAACGAAGCTTGAGGCATCACAATACCAGATCTCAAGACATACTACAGGGCAATTATAATCAAAACAGCCTGGTACTGGTACAAATACAGATGGATAGACCAATGGAACAGAATAGAAATGCCAGAAATCAAACCATACATCTCCAACCAATTAATCTTTACAAAGTAGCTAAAATCAATCCCTGGATCAACGACAGTCTCTTCAACAAATGCTTCTGGGAAAACACGATTTCCACATGCAGAAGGATGAAGCAAGACCCCTACCTTACACCTCACACAAGAATCCACTCAAAATTAGTTAAATACCTAAATCTATGACAGGAAACAATCAAATTAGAACACTGAGGAAGTCCTGCAAGACATTGCTGTAGGCAAAGAGTTCTTGAGAAAGATTCTAGTGGCACTGACAGTAAAAGGCAAAATTATAAATGAGATTACATCAAATTTAGAAGTTTCTGCACTGCAAAAGAAACACTCAACAAGGTGAAGAGGCAACCAACAGAATGAGAGAAATAATTTGCAAACTATACAACTGGTAAAGCATTAATAACCAGAATATACAAAGAGATCAAGAAACTCAACAACAAAACAAACAACCCAGTTAAGAGATGGGCAAAGGATGGGGCTGGTGCCATGGCTCACTTGGCTAATCCTCTGCCTGTGGCGTCAGCACCCCGGGTTCTAGCCCTGGTTGGGGTGCCGGATTCTGTCCCGGTTGCTCCTCTTCCAGTTCAGTTCTCTGCTGTGACCCGGGAAGGCAGTGGAGGATTGCCCAAGTGCTTGGGCCCTGCACCCACATGGGAGACCAGGAGGAAGCACTGGCTCCTGGCTTTGGATTGGCACAGCACGCCAGCCGCGGCGGCCATTTCGGGGGTGAACCAATGGAAAAGGAAGACCTTTCTCTCTGTCTCTCTCTCACTGTCTAACTCTGCCTGTCAAACACACACACACACACACACACACAATGAGGTTTCACCTCACTAGAATGGCTTTCACACAGAAATCAAAAAACAACAAATGATGGTAAGGATGTAGGGGGAAAGTACCCTAATTCACTGTTAGTGGGATTGTAGACTGATAAAGGATAGTATGAAGATAACTCAGAAATATGAATATTGGCCTACTATTTGATCCAGCCATCCAACTCCTGGGAATTTACCCAAGGGAAATGAAATCAGTAAATAAAAGTGTGTTATCTGCATCCCCATGTTTATTGCAGTTCAGTTCACAATAGCTAAGACATGGAACCAGCCTAAATGCCCATCAACCGAGACTGGATAAAGCAATTATGGGATATTTACACTATGGAATACTACACAGCAGTAAAAAATGAAACCTGGTCATTTGTAATAAAAATGGATGAATCTAGAAAACATAATACTTAGTGAAATAAGCCAGTCCCAAAGGACAAATACTGTATGTTCTCCCTGATCTGCGAGAAGGAATAGAGTACCTAAAACAAAATCTGCCAAAGTGAAATTGACACTTTGAGAAGGGATGACCTGAGCTTCCCTTTTTCTTGACTGACATGGAACAGTTTTGTTTTCTTGATTTTTCATTTTTTTCTCTTCAAATTATTTGTTGAACTCATTACTTAACATAGAGTTAATCATATGTATATAAGGTCAACTGAGGCTGGATCTCAGTAAGAAATGAAAGTGGTAATAAGAGAGGGAAGAGAAGTTTGTAACTGTAAAGCTATATAGTTCTGCACACATTCCTAAGGAAAAAATTCTAAGGATACAGTTTCAAAATTTGTCATGAGGCCCTAAATCCCATTAAGCTGGGTGATAAAAATGTCATCTTAAGTGTTAAAGTGATCGTATTAAGTGTTAAAGTGAACATATATATAGGACTAACTACTAAAGTGACAATATAAATAGGATCAAGTGTCACGTAATTATAATAGACAGAATTAAAAAGGAGAGAATGTTCCAACATGGGAAGCAGTCTACAGAGCAAACTCATAAAATGACAATTGCTTTAAGTAACACTCTGACCTCAGAATCAGTCCTTAAAGCATCATGGACTGGATGAAAATCCAGTGAGAGCATTTAAGGCATGGAAAGCCAAGACACTATGGCAAAAATATTCCAAATGAAGGATCTCTGAGATCCCAATGGAAAGAAGTGGACAACAAAGAAGGTACTTTTCTCTGAAGGGAGGAGAGAACTTCCACTTTTCTTATGGCCTTGTCCAAATCCTGAGAGTCTGTGGACTCAAAAGGCTTCCATAGCCTAAGCAGCTCATGTCAAGAGCCTCGGGTGGTCACTGACATCATACATAAGAGTGTTAAGCGTTAAATTAACAACAGGGTCACTGTGCACTAATGCCCCATGCAGGACCTCTGTCTTCAGTGAGTTGTATTATGAGATTTAACTGTGATACTTGTTCTCAAACAGTTATTTTGTGTGTGTGTGTATGTGTGTGCAAATTGTTGAAATCTTTACTTAATAGAGAATTGGTCTTCTGTGTACAAAGTTGATTGAAAATGAATTTTAATGGAGAATTGGATTTGCAAGGGGAGAGGCAAGAGGAGTAGGAGTAGGACTGTGGGTGGGAGGATGGGTATGGTGGGAAGAATAACTATATTCTTAAAGTTGTACATGTGAAATTTGTTTTCCTTAAAAATAAATTAATTCATTAAAAAACAAAGAAAGATATAGAAGGCAGAAAATAATGAAAAAATCTTTCATGTTCATGGATTGGAAGAATCAATATCATCAAAATGTCCATTAGCAATATACAGAATATACAGATTACTACCATTAGCAATACACAGATTCAATGTGATACCAATCAAAATACCAAGGACATTCTTCCCAGATATAGAAAAAATGATGCTGAAATTCATATGGAAACAAGGAGACCCTAATAGCTAAAGCAATCTTATACAACAAAAACAAAGCCTGAAGCATCACAATACCAGTTTTCTAGACATACTATAGTGCAATTATAATCAAAACAGCCTGGTACTGTTACAAAAACAGATGGATAGGCCAATGGAACAGAATAGAAATGCCAGAAATCAACTCACAGTCAACGAATAATACATATAATCAACTCTGCAATCAACTGATCATTGACAAATGAGCTAAAATCATTCCCTGTATCAAGGATAGTCTCTTTAGCAAATGCTGCTGGGAAAACTGGATCTCAGCATGTAGAGGAATGAAGCAAGACCACTACCTTATTCCTTATACAAAAATCCACCCAAAATGGATTAAAGATCTAAATCTATAACTTGATATCATCAAAGTGTTTGAAAATATTGGGGGCCAGTGCCACGGCTCAATAGGCTAATCCTCCACCTTGCGGTGCCAGCACACCGGGTTCTAGTCCCAGTCAGGGTGCCGGATTCTGTCCCGGTTGCCCCTCTTCCAGGCCAGCTCTCTGCTGTGGCCAGGGAGTGCAGTGGAGGATGGCCCAAGTGCTTGGGCCCTGCACCCCATGGGAGACCAAGAGAAGCACCTGGCTCCTGCCTTCGGATCAGCGCGGTGCGCTGGACGCAGCGCGCCGGCCGTGGCGGCCATTGGAGGGTGAACCAATGACAAAGGAAGACCTTTCTCTGTCTCTCTCTCTCTCTCTCTCTCGCTGTCCTCTCTGCCCGTCAAAAAAAAAAAAAAAAAAAAAAGAAAAGAAAAGAAAAGAAAACATTGGGGAAACCCTGCAAGACATTGACACAGGCAGAGTTCTTGGAAAAGACCCCAGAGACACAGGCAATTAAAGCCAAAATTGATAAATGGGATATATCAAATTGAGAAACTTCTGCACTGCAAAATGAAGAGGCATCCAACAGAATGGGAGAAATGATTTGCAAACCATACAACTAATCAATGATTAATAACCAAAATATTTAAAGAGATAAAGAAACTCCACAACAACAAAACAAACAACCCAGTTAAGCAATGGACAAAAGACTTAAACAGACATTTTTCAAAAGAGGAAATTCAAATGGCCAACAGACACATGAGAAAATGTTCAAAATCACTAGCTGTCAGGGAAATGCAAATCAAAACCACAATGAGGTTTCACCTCACTCCAGTTAGAATGGCTTTCATATAAGAAATAAAAAAACAACAAATGCTGGCAAGGACGTGGGAAAAAAGGTACCCTAATCCACTGTTGGGTGGGGATGTAAACTGGTACAGCTACTATGGAAGACAGTATGGAGATACCTCAGAAATCTGAATATAGACCTACCATTTGACCCAGCCATCCCACTCCTGGGAATTTACCCAAGGGAAATGAAATCAGCATATGAAAGGGTTATCTGTACCCCCATGTTTATTGCAGCTCAATTCACAATAGCTAAGATGTGGAATCAACCCAAATGCCCATCAACTGAAAATTAGATAAAATTATGAAATATGTACACCATGGAATACTACACAGAGTTTAAAAAAAATCCAGTCGTTTGTAACACAATGGATGAAACTGGAAAACATCATACTTAGTGAAATAAGCCAGTCCCTAAAACAGATGGGAGGCCTCTCTCTCTCTCTCTGCCACTCTTTCAAATAAATAAATTTTTTAAAAAAAGACATCACATTGTGCCCTATAAAAATGTATAAGCATTGCATGCTAATCAAACATGTCAGAAACATTTTTAAATGGGGAAAAAAAGTTGATCTCATAGAAGTAAAAATAGAATGATGGTTACTGGGGGCCTGGGTGGTTGAAGGGAGTGGGTCAGAGATATGTTAATCAAAAGACAACAAAATTTCAGTTAAATAGAAGGAAGAAGTTTAAGAATTCTCTCACATAATATGGTGGCTATACTTAATACACTATATTATTGAAGAATCCAAAGACTGCAAGATGTTCTCACCACAAAGATAATATTCAGACAAAATATTTAAGTAACAATCAGGATTCAGGTAAATACTCAAGTAATGATCAACTTCTAGGCAAGGTAACACATATGCTAATTGGCTACACAGTCATTCCAGTTGTACATATATACCTCAAACCAATTTGTGGTATACTGTAAATACATGCAACTTTATCAGTTTAAAAAACAAGCACAAAAACATAATAGAGGAAAATATAGGTGCTTCTTTATCTGCTTGTAGTATTGGGAAGGAAATATAGGGAACCGTCTGGAGAGTGAACAGGTAGATGGAAGACCTCCTGTCTGTCTGTAACTCTGCCTCACAAATAAATGAATTATTATTATTATTTTTTTAAAAAGGCCTGTACTTAAAAAAGATCATAAAGGAAACACTACAATAGAAGAGAAGTAATGAAAACATAAGTCAGTAAAAATAAGTTCAAGGGGCCTGCACTGTGGCATAGTGGGTAAAGCTGTCACCTACAGCACTGGCATCTTCTAGTCCCAGCTGCTCCTCTTCTGATCCAGCTCTCTGCTATGGCCTGGGAAAGCAGTAGAAGATGGCCCAAGTCCTTGGGCCCCTGCACCCACGTGGGAGACCTGGAAGAAGCTCCTGGCTCAAGCTTCGGATCTGTTCAGCTCCAGCCATTACGAACATATGGGGAATGGATGGAAGATCTCTTTCCTCTCCCCCTCTCCCCCCTCCCCGCCTCTCTCTGCCTCTCTCTGTAACTCTGCCTTTCAAATAAATAAATCTTTAAAAAAAAAATTCAAATGACTGATTCAGCAAAAAAGTGCCTAGTCTCTCTAATAATTTAGAAAATTAAAGATATTAGGTTTTATTTTTGACACAGGCTACTGGAAAATTTCACAATATCCAATTTTCTGTGAACACACGCATTTTAAAAAGATATAAATATTTAAATCTTTTTAAAAATAGATTGTGACAATCTGTTGCAAATGTCACATATATATATATATATGCATTCTCAGAAATTTCAGCACTGATTTATTTTATTTATTTGAAAGAGTTACAGAGACAGAGACAGACAGACAGAGAGAGAGAGAGAGAGAGAGAGAGGTCCTCCGTCCGATGGCTCACTCTCCAGATGGCCGCAATGGCCTGAGGTTGCCAATCCGAAGCCAGGAGCTTCTTCCAGGCCTCCCATGCAGGTGCAGGGGCCCAAGCACTTGGGCCATCCTCCACTGCTTTCCCAGGCCATAGCAGAGAGCTGGATCAGAAGAGGAGCAGCTGGGACTAGAACCGGTGCCCTTATGGGATGCCGGCACTGCAGGCTAGGGCCTTAACCTGGTGTGCCACAGCGCCAGCCCCCAGCACTGAGATTTTAACTTAAGGACATGCTCTAGTGCAGTGATATGGAGGTACATGAATGTGTATGTATGTGCGTTTGTGCTTATCAGTACAAGAGGCACTGAAATTTTGAAAATAATGCAATCGTCCCCAATGAGGGACTGGTGAAATAATTCTGCAGTGTCACTTTACTATGCACCTGTTAAAAATGATTCTGTAGACAACGTGAAAAAACAAGTTATAAAATAAGGTGTAAGTGACAGTACCCCTGTTTACATGCATGAATGAGTGTACCAAAAGACATGGACAAGCATGGTTAAGTAGCATTATTTGTAATAGATGGAAACTGGAATCAACCCCAGTATCCTTTAGAAATAGAATGGACAAAACAGTGGTGTAAGAATTCAACAGAAAAAAGTCTGCAATTCAGTGGATGGCGCCCACAAACATTATACAGAGCGAAACATTCCAGGCACAAAAATAACCCATTCTACATGATTCTATTTACATAAAGTTTCAAAAACAGATAAAACTAAGGTTTGGTGCTTAGGAATTCACACTTTGGTGGTAAAACTAAAGAGCAAGAAAAGGAGGAATACAGAAACCAGGAGACAGCTACCCTAGGGTGGGTGAGAAGGCATGAGAGGAATTTCTGGGAGGTGAAAATGTTTTACTTTTCAACCCGGGTGGTACTTATTTGAGTATTTGATTGAAGTCACATGTTTATATGTTGAACCTCTTAATACACACACATAAAACTTCCCAACTTAAAAAACAAAAACTAGTAGAAGATGGTCTTAGTTTTATTTTTATTTTTTTTAATCTTTGAAATCTCACAAAAATCTGTATTTTACAATCCACCCTGAATATCAAGGCTGCAAGGATAACACATTTCCCATATCCAAATATGTTACAGCTGTTCAACCAATAGTATTAAGTATAACAAACAGAAAAAATTAAATACTAAAAGGGATAAAGTATTAAGTTGTTCATCAACAGTCAGGGCAAGGGCTGCTCAAGTCTCCGTTTCTCATAGTGTCCATTTCACTTCAACAGGTTTTCTTTTTGGTGCTCAGTTAGTTGTCACCGATCAGTGAGAACATATGATGGTCTAAGTTTTATAAAATTATAGCTATGAATACTTATTTATATAATAGCATATATTCAGGACAATATTTTAAACGTTGAAAGTAGTAGGATTATATTCAACAGTAATGAAACAGACAACCCAATTCAAAATGGGCAAAGGACTCAAGAGACATCTCACCAAATGAGACAGACATGTGGCCACTAGTGCATGAGAAGAAGCTCAACACAACTAATCAGTAAGTAAATGCAAAGCAAAACCACAATGAAATCCTACTTCACATTGATTAGGACAGTATTTAACAGATGAAAATAAGCATAGGTGAGGATACAGAGAGTTTGGACCCCTGGGCATTTCTGGTAGAAATGTAAGATGCTGTAGCCACTGTGGAAAATAGGGTGGTTCTTCTGAAACATTTAACATAGAATTATCACATGACCCAGCCATTCCACTTCTGTGTATGTACAGAAATGAACTGAAAGCAAGGATTGGAACACATATTTGTCCTCTGAGCTTCATAGCAGCACTCAGATTAGCCAAAATATGGAACTAACCCGAATGTCTATCCAAAGATGAAAAGACAAAATGTGACATATATGAACAATGGGATGCCTGGCCTTAAAAAGAAATGACATTCTGATATACGCAACAACATGGATAAGCCTTAAAGACATGATGTGGGCCGGCGCGGCGGCTCACTAGGCTAATCCTCCGCCTTGCGGCGCCGGCACACCGGCTTCTAGTCCCGGTCGGGGCACCGATCCTGTCCCGGTTGCCCCTCTTCCAGGCCAGCTCTCTGCTGTGGCCAGGGAGTGCAGTGGAGGATGGCCCAAGTCCTTGGGCCCTGCACCCCATGGGAGACCAGGATAAGCACCTGGCTCCTGCCATCGGATCAGCGCGGTGCGCCGGCCGCAGCACGCTACCGCGGCGGCCATTGGAGGGTGAACCAACAGCAAAAAGGAAGACCTTTCTCTCTGTCTCTCTCTCTCACTGTCCACTCTGCCTGTCAAAAATTTAAAAAAAAAAAAAAAAACAGAAAAAAAAAGACATGATGTGAAGTGAGATAAGCCAAACACAAATTGATAAATATTGCATGATTTCACTTATATGAAGTATCTATCATAGTCAAATTTGTTAAGAAAAAGTAGAAGAGCTGGCACTGTGGTGTAGAAGGTAAAGCCACTGCCTGCAGTGCAGGCCTCCTATATGGGCACTGGTTTAAGTCCTGGCTGTTTCACTTCTTTTTTTTTTTTGATAGGCAGAATTAGACAGTGAGAGAGAGACAGAGAGAAAGGTCTTCCTTTTTCTGTTGGTTCACCCCCCAAATGGCTGCTACAGCCGGCTGTGCCAATCCAAAGCCAGGAGCCAGGTGCTTCCTCCTGGTCTCTCATGCAGGTGCAGGGCCCAAGGACTTGGGACATCCTCCACTGCACTCCTGGGCCACAGCAGAGAGCTGGCCTGGAAGAGGAGCAACCGGGACAGAATCCAGTGCCCCCACCGGGACTAGAACCCAGGGTGCCAGCGCTGCAGGCAGAGGATTAGCCTAGTGAGCTGTGGCGCCGGCCTGTTCCACTTCTGATCCAGCTCTTTGCTAATGTGCCTGAGAAAGCAACAGGATAGCCCAAGTGCTTGGGCCGCTGCCACCTACATGGGAGACCTGGATGAAACACCTGATTTTGGCTTGGCCCACATCTGGCCATTGTGGCCATCCTAGGAGTGAACTAGCAGATGGAAGATATCTCTAACTCTTTCAAAGTAAATGAATGAATTTTTTTTAAAATGGTTGAAATGGTAAATTTTATGTGTGTTTTAATGGTGATAGAAAACTACTAGAGTTTCTGTACTTTCTAATGCATACTTACAATTTTTTAAAGATTTGTTTGTCTATTTGAATGGCAGAGTTAGAGAAAGAGAGAGAGAGAAAGAGAGAGAGAAGGAGAAAGATCTTTCATCTGCTTGTTCATTCCCCAAATGGCTGCAATGAGAAGGGCTGTGCCAGAAAAAAAGCCAGGAGCCAAGTACTTCTCCTATGTGAGTGGCAGGGGCCCAAGCACTTGAGCCATTTTCTGCTGCTTCCCCAGGCACATTAGCAGGGAGCTGGATGGGAAGTGAAACAGCCGGGACTTGAGCCAGTGGCTATATGGGATACCAGCACTGCAGGTGATGGCTTAACCCGCTGCACCACAACACTGGCCCCAGTAAATTTTGTAAAAACTGTCAGAGACAAGGGTTGTGGCACAGCAGTTAAGTTGCTTGCATCTTGTTACTCTGCTTCTGATCTAGCTTCCGGTAATATACACCTTGGGAGGCAGCAGATGGGGTCTAAAGTACTTGGACCCCTGCCACCCAGGGCAAGACCTCGACTGGGTCTGGAATCCTGCCTTTGGCCTGTCCCAAACCCAGCTGTAGCAGGCATTTGAGTGGTGGACCAGTAGATAGACAATCTTTGTCTCTATGTCTCTCTGCCTCTCAAATAAAATAAAAATTAAAAATATTGCATTAAATGTTGCAAAATTTTTGTAAAAAGCCACATGCCTTCCAGAGTGCATTTCTTGTAGAGTGGGGCGCAGATTTTTTAAAAATGCTTACTTTTGTCTACTTAAAAAAGAGTAACACAGATAGATGTTCCATCCACTGGTTCACTTCCCAAAGACCCACAGTAGCCAGGGCATGGCCAGACTGAAGCCCAAACCCTGCAACTCTATCTGAATCTCCCACATGGGTGGCAGGGACCCAAGTACTTGAGCCATCATCCACTGCTTCACAGGTACATTAGCAGGAAACTGCATCAGAGGCATGAAATAGCCAGGACTCAAACCAGGCACCCTGATACAGGATAGGCTGCTCCACAACACTCACCGTCACAAGATTTTGTTTTCAAAAGACACACTAAGAATTTATATTCTAAGGCAGACAACTCACATGAACACACAAATGGGAAAAATGAGTGAAGAACAGTTTAGTATATATATCGGCAAAACTGATGGTGCATTTTCCTGCACCAGAAAGCAGGGGACCAGCATTCAGGAACGGCCAATTCTTACCAAAGACCCTGAGAAATGGTAGAGCTTTCTAAAATCCCAGAAGCATCACACTAGGAACTTTAATGTGCTATGACCTATTTTTGCAGCAGTTTTAAAATTTAAGCTACAAATTGAGAGAAACATTGAGATCCATGTAGAATAGGTGGTCCTGAAGCTAGGAGCCCTAAAGCAGCCTCAGTCCAGCTTGCAAAGGTCAGGTAGTTGCTCCCAGACCCGATTCCTCATCTTGTCAAATGATAGCGCTGGTGTTGACAAGGGCTAGCATCATTTCCTGCAGTTTTATGGCATAGCAAAAAAAAAAAAAAATATTACAACCTGAAATGGCTGCTTACAGGTAGAAAGTTGCTTAGTAAACTCTAAAAGCCATTGGTTCTAACTACTTTAAATTAATGAATTCAACTTGACAATATTGTTTTTGCAACAGGCTGAGGGCATGATGTTTTAAATTATGAAAAACCTTAGGAAGTTACAATGAGTTAAATCATGATAGCAAATAATTCCACAGCAAGAATTCCTTTAAACACATGGAGAGTATAAGTGGTGTTGGCTAAAAATTTACAGTTTGTAAAGTTAAACTATTCAGGTCTTAGGTGTCCTAAAAGCTTACTTAACTTTGTTGATGTGTATTCTAAAAAGACAAGCTAAAGCAACAGATAACAGAGACTTCTGCCAGCGTGGCGTCTGTCTCTGATGGTCTCATGTTGAGTCTCACCATGTCCTCTGTGTTTCTCTATATCCACTCTAGGGGAGATGGCGGGAGTTTTACGTACAGACTCAGTATCTTCATTAACCAGAAGACTACAGTGTAGCTGCCAGCACGGCCATACTTCTTCCGTTCCTTTCCCTCTCCCTCCCCTTTGTTTCGGACTCCTCTGTGTCCTTGTCATCCTCACCTCACTCCTTTCACCAGTCTGGGTTCTCTCTCATTCCACTGTACCACATTTTCTGTCATCTGTGTTTAGGTAGGAATTGGAGGGGAAAATGAGAGACAAAGGGCCACATAACCAGCATCCAACGTTGGCTCTTTGGGGAACAGCGACTTCAACTTGGCCTGCATCCTCCAAGGGAGGCCAGACAGAGGGGAAAAGTCAAATCCTCAAACCCCTAAGTTTCGCAATGGCTCAAAAACCAGTAATTTCTCCCTTCTTCCCCTACTGCTTGCTACTGCAGAAGCAGAGAGATATAAAGGGGTGGGGACAACAAAAGCAATAAGCAGGAAGCTTTTCTATTTTGCCTCCTATTTTTTTGTATTTCTAATGCTATAGAGATCTTTATTAGGTACATTCTGAAATTTCTATAATTTATCGAGCTAATAAGCTCAACACACTAAATCAAGTTTAGGCATGAGAAAGCTAAACGTGCCATTTGCATTGAACAACATTTTGTGTTTTTTTTTCCCCCAAATGCTCTTATTCTAAACTCTTTCTTTCTCTGCTTCATAAATGAGAGATGTTGGCATGGTGGCAGTTAAGGAGGGGGGTTACAGGCAGAGGTGAGCCTCAGGAAGGAGAGAGACAGGAAGTTCTCGTCTCTGCCCAGGTGGCGTATGTTCAACATGCTGATAGCTACTTGCAGACACTGTAACCTCCTTAGGGATCTAACTTGGGGAAAAAAAATGTGAAAGTGGCCATTTCAAGGCCAGCAAGAGGAAGAACAGGACATGGCCATGGTGTAGCAGAAGGGCAGTGAGGTGTCTGGCAAAGGTGTTCTTGTTGAACGCCACTCCAAGACCAAGCAGCATTTGCCCAAGGCTGACTCTGGTGGACACTCATTTCTCTGCAGCTTACAGCTCCACGAAGTCAAGGATAAGTCTGTTTTCTCCACCCTTGTTATGCCCAGAGTCAGCACAGAGCTTGGGCCAGTAACTGCAAGATAAGTATTTGTTGAATGGGCGAATAGCTCAAAATTAGGTCATCATCCTCTTCCATTGGAATTCATGATTGAATTAAAGGACATTGCAAATTTGTGTTCATATCTTAATCATCGGCTTTGCTGTTATATGGTTTCTAACTAACATTTAGAATCAGAAAATGTGCCCCCTGCAAAGGACTTTACAGTTCTCTAATCTGACCTTCTCCTGACAAAACCAAGGTCTTGTTTCTGAAGGCCTTCTTAAGCAATGTATTAGCGGACGATTCTTCACTAAGAAAATGGTTTAATCACTACCATATAATACTTTTTTCCCCTTCTCTCATATCTTGCTACATTTTGAGATGATCACAGGAGTAAAAGGGGATTTACTTTTGATCTATTTACAAGTGATTAGCATAAATTACACGTCTATTTTGCCTTCTTTTTGTGCAACAACAAATTTTGTAGCTGAACTTTATATCAATTGCCAAAACACCTGGCATATTATTCATATAGTCATTAGCAAAATAATTGTGTTAAATACATAGGCAGAGAAGCTGTAACTAATAACAGTGGACAATTTTAAAATAAACAAAATAAGGGCCATGCAATTTTATATCTGTTGATAATGATCATCAAGTGGTTTTCACTGCAAACAACAGGAAATGACTATCATAGATAGTATCAAACTGAAGCAGAAAAAAGAAATAAGCTAAATAAGATAATGCTATCCTTTAGAATGTTATATACTTTTAATTTTAATCATGGTTAAAAATAATTCCACAGAAGAAATCAGATAAGGAGCTATCAGTGTATTTCTTTTTTTAAATTTACTTATTTTTTATTTGAATGTCAGAACTACAGAGAGAAGGAGAGAAAGAGAGATCGTCCATCTACCAGTTCACTCCCCAGGTGGCTGCAACAGCCAGTACTGAGTCAGGCAGAAGCAAGGAGCCTGGAGCTTCATCTAGGTCTCTGTGTGGGTAGCAGGGGCCAAGTACTTGAGCCATCCTCCACTGCTTTTCTAGGGCCATTAGCAGGGAGCTGCATCGGAAGTGGAGCAGCCAGGACACAAACCAGCACCCACATGGGAGGCTGTCATCATAGGTGGTGGCTTTATCCATTATGCCACAATGCCAGTCCCCATCAGTGTGTTTCAATGTTGACCATTAAAACATTTACTCCATTTTATAAATCTTTATTTATGAGCAGAGTCAAAATTACCTTTAAATTAACCTTACTGAGAGTTCACATGCTGACATAAGTATTTCCTAAGATCAACTTAGTCTTTATAAGGTTTTAGTTATTTATTTGAAAGACAAAGAGATAGACAGAGATCTCCTGAGTACTGGTTCACTCCCCCAAATGACTGTAAAGGCCAGGCCCAAGTCAGGTGCCAGGAACTCTCAATCCAGGTCTTCCACTTGGGTGTCAGGGACCCAAATGTTTGAGCCATCGCCTGCTGCCTCCTGAGTACACATTGGCAGGAAACTGGAGCTGGGAGGGGAGCCGAGACAAACCCAGGCTTTTTGATATGGCTGGTGGGCATCCCAAGCACAGTCTTAACTGCTGTACCAAACACCTGTCTTAAATTGTGTTTCGGAGCTGGCACTGTGGCGTGGTGGGCTAAGCCTCTGCCTGTGGTGCCTGCATCCCACATGGGCACTGGTTCATGTCCCAGCTGCTCCTCTTCTGATCCAGCTTTCTGCTTATGGTCTGAGAAAGCAGTGTTGGATACCCAATCACTTGGCTCTCTGCACTCACATGGGAGACCTCAAAAAAGCTCCTGGCTTTGGGTTGGCCTAGTTCCAGCTGTTGCAGCCATTTGGGGAATGAATCAGTGGATGGAAGACCTTTCTCTCTTTCTCTCCCTCCATTTATAACTCTCTCAGATAAATAAAATTTAAAAAAAAATGTGTTTCAAAGAGTACGTGGGTGGGTAGCTAAGAAGTACACATTCTGTATGAAATTATCCAGGTGGCATGGGATCAGTTTAATATTTTCATTTTTCCATAATTGTTTAAGCAGCACTCTATTCTTATGAATGAACTGAAGTATTACAATAGGTTCCTAAACTACGTTTTATTATTAAACTTACATAGATCATATAATATATGGCATATTACATATAACATTATATAGCTTGATATATATATAATGTATACCTGTAGTATTATATATTTATATTTATATTTATCTATTATTTCAAAAAGCCAGATAAAGGCAAACCTAATAAAGCTCCAAGATATGCAAGTGATAAAACAAGTAAAACCAAATTAACCACCTCAGCCTAGAATGTTTAGAAATTTTTAGAAATTTAAAGTCATAGGTTTTTGTACTAAGATACAGTCAATCCTCATTATTAAGGAATTCTGTCTCTGTGTCAGAGTTAGAGGGGGAGGGAAGGGGGAGACAGGAGACTGGAGACGGGAGAGGGGAGAGGGGTCTTTCATCCGTTGGTTCATTCCCCAAATAGCTACAACAGCTAGGCTGATCAGACTGAAGCCAGGATCCATGAACTTCATCTGGGTCTCCCACATGGATACAGGGGCCCAAACTCTTGGGCCACCTTCTGCTGCTTGGTCAATAGCAGGGAGCTGAATGGGAAGTGGAGCCGCCAGGATACAAACCAGCACCCATATAGGATGTTGGCATTGCAGGCAGTAGCTTTACCCGCTATACCACAGTGCCAGCCCCTCGAGTATTTCTGCTTTTTGTTGGTGATTTCACTGTGTAAAATGGCCCCTGAGCAGAGTGCTGCCATGCTGTCAGAGCCTCGTAGCACAAGAATTTGGGGTCAGGCCTTGTGTTGGGTCAGCTTTCTTCAGGTGTGAATTACAGGTCTGTTGGCCATGAGTTCCTTATTAATGAATCAAAAATATATACTGAACAGGAGTGTCAAATTGTTAAGTCAGCAACAGGAGTCACTGTGTACTTACATCCCATGTGGGATCTGTCCTTAATGTGTTGTCTAATGTGCAGTGATGCTATAACTAGTACTGAAACAGTATTTTTACACTTTGTGTTTCTGTGTGGATGCAAACTGATGAGATCTTTACTAATTATATACTGAATCGATTTTCTGTATATAAAGATAATTGGAAATGAAAAAAAAACCTGGTGTTAAATTGGAAATGGCATAGAAAATTAGTTAATTTTTTAAAAAAATATTATGTAGGATCTCTGTCTTTAATGTGCTGTACACTGTTATTTAATGCTATAACTAGTACTGAAACAGTATTTTTCACTTTGTGTTTCTGTGGGGGGGCAAACTGTTGAAATCTTTACTTAATATATACTAAACTGATCTTCTGTATATAAAGATAATTGAAAATGAATCTTGATGTGAATGGAAGGGGAGAGGGAGCGGGAAGGGAGGGTTGCGGGTGGGAGGGAAGTTATGGGAGGGGGGAAGCCATTGTAACCCATAAGCTGTACTTTGGAAATTTATATTCATTAAATAAAAGTTTAATAAAAATATATATCTATATATATATATATATATATATATATACTGAATAAGATGCCTTTGTACAGAAATGCACATAAAACAAGGTCGTGGGGCTGGCGTTGTGCCCGGTTTGATTCCTGGCTCCTCTGCTTCTGAGTCAGCTACCTGCTAATGCATCCTGCGAGGCAGCAGATGATGGCGTTAGTGCTTGCACCCCTGCCATTCACGGGGGAGACCACATGGAGTTCTGGGCTCCTTCCTGCCCTGCCTGCTGTAGAAATCTGGGGGAGGAGCCAACAGAGGGAAGATTGATTGGCTGACAAAAATTACACGACTAATGATTCAGTGTTTGCTAATCCAGTATTTGTGACAACTTTGTAGAATATAACTACCAGCAACAATGTCAAATGAAGAGAAGATGGAAAAAAGCCACAATCGGATTTTCATAACTTTACTGTGAATTTTGGCTTGTATCAGGAAACTTAAGACCAGGTTTCTACACAAGAAATAAACATCAATATGTTGTTTCCTGAACACTGGTTAAGTGAGGTTCTCCAAGGCTCTGAAAATTGAGAGAGATGACAGCACAATTCGATGTCACATCTCATACACCTCTTGGATCTTCCACAAACCCTAGCTTGGGCAGGGGTACATAACAAGAGACCCTTTGGATAGATTTTGACTGATGGATGTCCCAAGATTCCTGTGAAATGTTACAGCTCCATGAAGTTTTAACCCTAGAAGCTCTGAGTTCCCCCATTGAAGGCCTGAGTTGTTGGCACAGCACGTGACTATACATTCTGTAGTCTCATTCACAGTCAATCTTCAGATGTTTCTGTCCTGCCCTTTTCTTGGTCCGGCATCCTTAGGGTTCACATACTAGATCTTTTGTGGAGGTTCATCCTGGAGGAATTTCTAGTCTGATGAGACAATTCTTGATCTTTCTACGGGCTGCCGAAATCAGGATTTTGTTTAATACTCTTTTCATGAGGGGCAGGTGTCTAACATAGCTGATAAGGTGCTGCTTGGGACACACGGACACTACATCAGAGGGTCCAAGGTTCAAGTCTTGATTCTGCTCACAATCCTAGCTTCCTGATATTGCATACCATGGAAGCAGCAGGTGATAACTCAAGCACGTGGGTCCCTGGCCATCCTCGTGCAAGACCTGCAATCAGTTCCCAGCCCCTGGCTTCAGCATGGCCCAGACTCTGCTGCTGTGAGGATGACATTTATCATGAATAACAAAGACTTCTAAGGAAGATTATAATATACATTTACTGCTGACATTTCAAATCGAGAAAATTAAGACATTCACTTGCTAAACACTTATCAGAAAAGCACATGCTCCCTAAAGAACAATTAAGCGCTCCTGAATTTAATAAATTAGAAACTTACAAATATGTTAAATTATAGCTTACTGTCAATTAAAGGATCTCAATACTGTAAATAATTGCCATTAAATTTACTTTGGTACAAAGAGAAACAGGGTATTTCCTTAAAAATACTATCTTAGCAGGAATGAGGATTTACTTCAGAGATCTGATCCAGATGTAGAAAATGCATATCCTCTCCTAAATGTGCTTTATAAAAAGCAGAAGATTTATATGATCTGAAGAGAAACCAGAGTATCTAAATGTACTTTGTACAATGGAAAAAGAAGTCTGAATATGTTGTGAACACAGATGAATGAGAGCAAATTTTACAGAAACAAGTGGTTTATAGAAATGAGTCTTGCTACTTTAAAATCCTGCCATGTACTAGTTTGTTTAGATATGAAACGCAAATGGTGGGTATGATGTGTCAACACTGGATTGAAGGCAGATTGGGGATAGAAGGGATTCTGATGCTGCCATGAAAAATTCGTAACCAATACTAGAACTCAGGCAGGCATTAGAGTCCAGACAGACTTTCCAGCAAGAAGGAAGAGGCAGAAGGTCAAGGTCAGGGGGTAGCAGTTCCACAGGAGTTGAGAACCAGGAATGAGCTCCTCAAGTTTTGCATCTGGTGCCCTCCTCTGCCTTGAAACTCCCTCTCCAGTCTTCACACCACACCCTCCTACTTCTCGTCCCATTTCTGGGACTACTCCTTTGGTTCCTGGGCTTCAGACTGACATCCTTGTCTATTCTGAGCTGACTTTCAGACTGGATGTCCAACTGCTTGCTAGATATTTCTTGTCAATTTCTTGGTGGCTTGTCAATACTTAAAATTCAATGCATTAAGAACACACTACATTATATTCTTAGAATTTTACCTATGAGTTTTCTC
This sequence comes from Lepus europaeus, assembly GCF_033115175.1. NCBI lineage: Eukaryota > Metazoa > Chordata > Mammalia > Lagomorpha > Leporidae > Lepus > Lepus europaeus. Next base: position 43,187,277 of record NC_084827.1, read on the forward strand.
ATAGTCTCACATTTTCTTTGTACTAATATCACATTAACATGAGAATTAATGAGAATTGTGATGTAGTACTTATCATGCATTTACTGTGGCTCTGAGAATCCAATGTATGAATAAATTCCTTAAAAATACAGATGCGAAATTAAAAATGAAACAGAATACACATGTAAAATAGAAAATATTATATCTACACGTACGATGTGTATGTGTGGGTTTGTGGAACAATAAAAATTTTTATTTTCTTCCTTTAAAAAAGAAAAGAATCCCCAGTACTACTGCTCTCCCCCACGACCTATTGTTCCCTCTCCAAGGCCATTGCCACGACACGACATGACTTAACTATAATTTGAGGCACAGTTCAGAGTTCTCCCCTCACTCCCTGCTGGTTCTCATCACTTACCAGATCCTATGGCTTCTCTACCTGCATCCCCTCACCTGCCCTCCTGGTTCCCTGGTTCTCACCTCTCTTTCCTAGCACTAACTCCTCTCACTAGGACACCATGCCCCACTGGTTTCTAGTGGAAGATTTGCTCCTACAAATAACTCTTCCCATAGAATGATCCTATTTGAAAGTCGTTAGTGGCTGCTGATGGATCTAAGCACTGATTTAAAGTACCAGGCTCTCCCCAACATGGTTCCAATATACCCTGCCAGTGTGTCTCTCCCCCTGTGTGGCGGTGTGACTTAGGAGAAAAGGCATGAAGTTTAAAGTGAGACCCAGGGTCAAACTCCAGCATAGACTCTTACAAACTGTAAAACGAGAGCCAAGCCATTTAGTGCTTGGGTGCTTTCTTTGCTCAACTGCAAGCACAAGCAGTAATTGCAGAGGTGGGAGGAAGCAGTGAGATAACAGAGCATGAGAGCTTCTTGCATAACTGTGCCAGTTGTGTGCATAATCGTGGGGGGCATGCTGTGCCCCCAGGGGTTCTGCGCTCTTCAGGCGCGTCAAACTTCTTCTGAGGTGTAGTTGAGAGCCAAGAACCCTGAGAGTCACCCATGAATCCACTGAAGCTGATTAATAAAGCAGTTCTCTGTATCTATTTGGGGAATTTTCTATGCATCCTGAAGAGGTAGAAGCCAGTTCCCAAAGGATATCCAAGCTTTTTAGGTGGATCTATGCTATGGGGCCTCGGCTAAGTTGCAAAGAGCAGGGCCCAAGAGTCAGCAGCAATGCTTGCAAGCCAATCTCTATTCAAACAGATGAACCAAAACCCACTGCAAGAGTCAAAGTGGTACTTGTCATATTTAGACATTTTTTAAGGTACTTAGGGTTTCACTAAGTGGAGAAAATCCAAGCTCCTCTACGCCCCTTCCTAAAAAGGAAAAAGATTTTTGTCCGATTTGTTCACTGGTTCAGTCCAAGTGCTTAGGAGGGCATCTTGCATGGAGAGGGTGTTTGGTTAAAATAAGACGCCCGGAGGAATGTGGCTGTGGCATACCTCTTACCTCTGCTATATGTTCTGGCATGGTGCTCAGTGAATGGAACAGCCTCAATAAATCCCCGAGGGGCAGGATTCCAAGATGGCGGAATAGGGACAGGACGGACTGCTCTAGGCTAGGGGAAAAGAGTAAAAGAAGGGGAGCAAGTGCCTTCTCAGGGGAGAGCTGGAGGAAAAGCTGCCGTGGAAGGAGGAGAGACACACCATGGATCTGTGTGGAAGGTGCAGACGTGCCGCAACAAGCACGGACACAGCACACGGCCCCAGCACCCTGAGCCGGATAAAGCGCCAGCTTTGGAGGGCGAGGTGAGATGTGGCTGCAGTGGTCCATGCCACTGGTGATACAGCTGGAGGGGGAGTCTAGCAGATGACATTGTCTGAGACCAGCCCAGAGCCCTGAGGGGAACCAGGTGCCCGCTCACCAGAGAAAAAGAAAAGGGGCACATCTCTCTCTCCCCTCCCCTCCCCTGCAATGGTGCCCAGCACCCGGCTGAGGGCAGGGGCCATTTTGGACACAAGTAGGTAGCAGCTCTACAGCAGCTCTTGTGCGTGCACCCAGCAACTGGCAGAAGGAGCCATTCTGACATTAGTACCAGCTACTGAGACCCTGGAAGTGCCCAGCAACCAGTGGAAAGAAGGCATGATTATGAAATGAGTAGGGCTATTGTGCATGGGTGTGATGCAGGGATTTTACCAGAGGGAAAAATCTGCATACCCCATTGACTTTGAGTCTGGCTCGGAGGATTGACAGGTAACTGGGCAGCCACATAAGACTGAGCTGACCCCGGCCTCTCAATATATCAGACTCCAGGTATCAAACCACCCAGGTGGAGCACCCACAGGCAGCTGGCTCTGGGAATGTCTCAGCCTCTCTGTGGTCAGGACAGCTAGTGGGGCAGAGTGGATTCTCTGCACCCTGGGACTGTGGGAGTCCTGGGCACCGAGACTGTGGGAACTCTGTGACTGAATGAGAAGATGCAGGGTGTAGCTGGGTCTCTGGGCAATCACCGTGTGCAGCTGCACATGCTCAGAGTTCCCCGATTCCCTGGAGTGAGTCACTGCAGCAGGATCCGTGCTCACACTGCGGACTGCACAGATCCTTCGTGTGGTTCATGTGGAAGAGCAGATGAGTACTTTACCCACTGAGGGCTTACATCTGGACATTGATCACCTTGGAAGAGAGGAGGTGAGGGTGTGATTATATCAACAGAGGTGACCACATCCCTTCTTCTGCTTATAAGAGGCTATCTATCATGCTCAACTTGGATGTCACCTGGATACTCACCCCACCATGGACCACTGATTGGCAATACCCAGCACACACCTCTGGATAGTGACTGAAAGAGCAGACATTCCATTAAGCTATGGAGGCATGGTTCAAAGATAAAAGCCATCAGAGCAAAAACCAAAAGTATCTCCATAAACAAAAATAAATATAGAAATTCAATTCAAGAAATATGACTAAGGAAGGCACCATACCCCTCAAAGGAACACAACAACATTTCAATATTAAAATGTGAAGATGAAGTTACAGATGAAATGCTAGAAACAAAATTCAAAAAAATTTTAAATTAATTTATAAATTAATAAAATTAATAAATTTTTAAAATTTAAAATCAAATCCACAAACTAAAGACCACACATGACATGAATGAAAATTTTTCCCAAGAAATTGAAATTTTAAGAAGAAATCAAATGAAACATTAGAAATGATGAATTCAATAGACCAAATAAAAAATGTCATGGAAAGCCTTGACAGCAGTCTCAGCGAGGCAGAAGAAAGAATATCTGAGCTAGAAGACAAATATTTAGAAATGTTTCAGTCAGATAAAAAAAGATGAAATTAGAAAAATTAAAAACAGTGTTGGAGATTTATGGGATACTATCAAACAACCCAACATACAGATCTCAGGCATTCCTGAAGGCATGGAAACAGAGAATGATTAGAAGGCCCTTTTAGTGAAATAAATACAGAAAACTTCCCCCATTTGGAGAAAGAAAGGGGCATCCAAGTACAGAAAGCACATATAACTCATACTAGGCATGATCAGAAAAGATCCTCACCACAACACACTGTAATCGAACTCTCCACAGTAAAACATAAAGAGAAGATTCTAAAATGTGCATGAGATAAATGCCAGATTACTTTCAGAGGATCTCCAATTAGGCTCACAGTGGACTTCTCATCAGAAACCCTACAGGCTAGGGGAAAATGGAAAGATACAGTCCAAATCTTAAGAGAAAAGAGCCTGTCAACCCAGAATATGGAAACCTACAAAGCTCTCATTTATGAACGAAGGTGAAATAAAGAACTTCCAAAACAAACAGAAATTGAAAGAATTTGTCACCACTCATCCAGTCTTAGAACAGATGCTTAAGAATGTGCTATGCAGAAACACAGAGAGTCATAATTATGAAAGAAGGTAAAGGCAGAAACTCCCAGTAAAAGTAAAAAGGAAATCAAAGTAAACAATGGGAGTATTTATGGAAAAATGGCAGGGCCAAGTCATCACTTATCAACAGTAAACTTGAGTGTAAATGCCCTCAACTCTCCAGTTAAAAGATACAGGCTGGCTGAATGGATTAAAAAACAAAACCCATCTATTTGCTGTCTACAAGAAACACACCTCACAAACAAAGATTTACAACTGAAAGTGAAAGGATGGAAAAAGATATTCCATGCTAACAGAAAGCAAAATGAGCAGGTAAAACGTTCCTAATATTAGACAAAATAGACTAACTCAAAAGCTGTTAAAAGAGACAAAGAAGGCCATTATGTAATGATTAAGGGATCAATTCAACAGGAAGATGTGACTATAATAAATATGTATGTACCCAGTGGGCATCAGGCTACTTAGGACAAAAGTTAATGAATCTAAAGGGAGACATAGACTCCAATATAATAGTAATGGGGGACTTCAACACCTCACTTCCCTCAATGGACAGATCAACTAAACAGAATATTGACAAAGAAACAATGGAGTTAATTGACACTATAGACCAAATGGACCTAACAGATATCTACAGAACTTTTCACCCCACAGTTGCAGAATACAAATTCTCATCAGTGCGTGGAACTTTCTCTAGGATATACCATATGCCAGGCCATAAAGCAAGTCTCAGAAAATTCAAAAGAATCAAAATCATACCATGTATCTCTCTGACCACAATGGAATGAAGCTGGAAATTAATAACTCAAGAATCTATAGAACATATGCAAACACATGGATACTGATCAATATGCTCCTGCATGAACAGTGGTTCATAGAAGAAATCAAAAGAGATAAAAAAATTTCTGGAAATGAACAGACAATACAACATATCAAAACTTATGGGCTACAGCAAAAGCAGTGTTGAGAGAAGTTTATAGAAATTGGTGCCTACATGCCTACATGAAGAAATTGGAAAAGTACCAAATCAATGCATCTCAAGGACCTAGAATAATAACAAACCAAACCCCAAATTAGCAGGATGAAAGAAATAAAGTTGGAGAATAAGCAAAACTGAAAAAATATACAAAAGATCAACAAAATGAAGATCTGCTTAAAAAAAATAAAATTGATACACCATTGGCCCAACTAACAAAAAAAGAGGGAGAAGACTGAAAATTGGAGATGAAAAAGGAAACATAACAAGTACCATAAAAATAAAAAAAAATTAACCAGGAATTACTACAAAAAACTGTATGCCAGCAAATTGGGAAACCTAGAAAAATGGATAGACACATACAATTCTGGACACATAAAATATACCAAAATTTGAGTCATGAAGACACAGAAACCTAAACAGACCAATAACCAAGACAGAGATTAAATCAGTAGCAAAAACCATTCCAAAAAGGGCTGGTTCTGTGTCCTAGTGGGTACAGCTGCCACCTGCAGTGCCAGCCTCCCATATGGGTCCCGGTTTGAGTCCTGGCAGCTCCACTTCCAATCTAGCTCTCTTCTATTGCTTGGGAAAGCAGTAACTCTGTAACTCTGCCTTCAAATAAATAAATCTTAAACAAAAAGCACCTCACAACAAAGAAAAGCCTAGGGCCGGTGGTTTTATTGCTGAATACTGCCAGACATTTAAAGAACTAACTCCAATTCTTCTCAAGTTATTCAAAACAAGTGAAAGGGAGGGAATCCTCCTAAACTCCTATGAAGCCAGCATCACCTTAATTCCTAAAGCAAATGAAGATAAAATAGAGAAAGAGAACTATAGACCAATTTCCCTGATGAACATGGATGTAAAAATCTTCAACAAAATACTAGCTAGTCCAATCCAACAACATATCAGAAAGATCATTCACTGGACCAAGTGAGATTTATTCCTGGTATGTAGGCATGGTTTAACATTTGCAAATCAATAAATGTGATACATCACGTTAAAAAAATGAAGAGCAGAAACCATCCAATTATCTTAATAGACGCAGAGAAAGCATTTGATAAAATACAACATCCTTTCATGATGAAAACTTTAAGAAAATTGGGTATAGGAGGAACATCCCTCACCACAATCAAGGCAATTTATGACAAACACATAGCCGGTATCTTATTGAATGGGGAAAACTTGGACGCATTCTCTCTAAGAACCTGACAAGAATGCCCACTGTCACACTGCTACTCAATATAGTCCTGAAAGTTCTAGCCAGAACCATTAGGCAAGAAAAAGAAATCAAAGGGATACAAATTAGAAAAGAGGGAGTCAAACTATCCTTATTTGCAGATGACATGACTCTATATATAAGAGAACCAAAAGACTGCACTAAGAGACTACTGGAACTCATAAAAGAGTAAGTAAAGGGGCTGGATATAACATTAACAAAAAAATCAACACCCTTTGTATACACAGTCAACGCTTTGGTTGAGAAAGAACTAAGATCAATCCCATTCAAAATTCCTCCAAAAATATTAAAATACCTTGGAATAAATTTAACCAAGGTTGTCAAAGATCTCTATGATGAAAATTATAAAAAATTAAAGGAAGAGAGGGAGACACACACACACACAAAAAAGGAAAAATCTTCCATGTTCATGGATTGAAAGAATAAGTATCAACAAAATGCCCATACAACCAAAAGCAATTTACAGATTCAACACAATCCCAGATAACATACTAAAGATATTCTTCTCAGATCTGGAAAAAATGATGCAAAATTCATATGGAAACACAAGAAACCCCAAATAGCTAAAGCAATCTTATAAGACAAAAACAAAGCCTGAGGCATCACAATACCAAATTTCAAATCATACTACAGGGAAGTTATAATCAAAACAGTCTGGTACTGGCACAAAAAAAGACATGTAGACCAATGGAACAGAATAGAAATTCCAGAAATCAATCCACATACATCCAACCAACTAATCTTTTACAATGGAGCTAAAATCAATCCCTAGAGAGAGGCTGGCACTGTGGCATAGTAGGAAAAGCTGCTGCCTGCAGTGCTGGCATTCCATATGGGTGCTGATTCGAGTCCTGGATGCTCTACTTCTGATCAAGCTCTCTGCCATGGCCTGGGAAAGCAGTAGAAGATGGCCCAAGTTCTTGGGCCCCTGCACCCCCATGGGAGACCCAAAGAAGCTCCTGGCTCCTGGCTTTGGATTGGCATGGCTCCAGCCATTGCAGCCATCTGGGGAGTGAACCAGTGGATGGAAGACCTTTCTCTCTCTCCTCTTTACTCCTCATAACTCTGCTTTTGAAATACATAAATCTTAAAAAAAATTGCATACCTTAAGTAAAATTTTAAAAAATACCTGATGGGCCAAATCTATGGGTTTGTAGGTTAGCATGGCAGCAATGTACTAGAACCAACCCATGAGGCCCATATACTTCTAACTTTATAAAATACTTCATAAAATAGTTTGACTCTATATCAACGTCATTCTTTCTTAAATTGCTTAATCATTCATTTAGTTTCCCCCTCACAATAGCAGAATGCCGAAGTTTAGAAGTAGGTAGGGAGAGGGAAAGAAAAGTCCGAGATTAAATAGGTCTTTTTAGTTGGAAAGTTAAAAATGTCTAAAATGGAATACATTGACTAGAATGAAAAGAAAAACAATTTTTTTTATAAAGCTGGAAGAAAATGAAGTATAAGGTGCATGCAACATGTTTGACAGCTTCAGTTGGAAAGAATGTTAGGTTTATATACCAAGTGGTTTTTTTTTTCCTTCAGCACTCAGATTTTGTGAAACTCTTATTCCCATAGGAGGGAAGGATCCCTGAATTCCTCCTCAACAATCACAAGAATGAAGGTTCAGGAAGGGACATTATCTATCTAATCAGAGGCAGAACTGGAGTTGGAAGCCAGGTCTCCTAAGTGTTCACAAGTAAATACAGTTGTGGGAGCATAAAGCGAGCCCAACACTTCAACAACATGAAGAGGAGGGTCTGGCTGGAATGCAGGTGCTGCAGAGAAAAATCATACAAAGCTAGGTTAAGGAAATAAACCTGAGCTAGACAGGAGAGTGTCTTGATACAATAAAGAATTTTGATTTTTATCCATCAGTCACTTTGAGCCTATCATTATTATTTGTTATTTGAAAGGCAGAAAGATGAAGAGAGAGCTCTCATTCCCAGTGCTCACAACAGCCAGGGCTAGGCCAGGCCGAAGTTGGAAGCTGGGAACTCAATCCAAGACTCCCATGTGGATAGCAGGAACCCAACCACTTAAATTATCAAGGTGCATATTAGAAGGAAACTGGACTTGGGAGTGGGGCCAGAACTCAAACCCAAGCACTCCAACATAGGGTGCACCCATCTCTGAAATTTTTAAACAATAAAATGTTTTTAAATACAAAATCTTCTATGAGATGCCATTATGTAAATCAAATTAACAGAAGGTGGTTTCTCTGAGTGGTTCCTCCTTCCTGTCCTTAGCTTCCGGGGAGAAAAGTTTGAGGAGCTCTATTGTGGGTGTTGCTAGGACTGGGACAGGTGGTGCACCATGTGGCCTGGAGCTTGGATGGAGGAACCCACTATGCAGGCAGGAAGCAAACAGCAAGGCAAAGATGCTGTAGCCAGGAGAGGCATCAGATCAGAGACAGGAAGAATTGGAAGATTCCCATCTGAGCCGCTGGGGAAGGCGACAGCACTAGGACAAACAGGGGGGCGGGCAACAGAGGCAGCCAGTGGTTTCCATAAGAGACAGAGATGAACTTTTACACGTGCTTCGGGCATTTGGATATTATTATTCCCTATGTTGTGGCCAGAGGGACAGAAAGCAGTAGGCTTTTCTCTACTAGTTTTCTTCTTGTTTCCAAGTAAATGAAACAAATAAAAAAAAATCTATTTTAGGAGTCAGAAAGCTGCATTGTTATATTTAGAAACTTTCAAATGTGCTAGAGACCTCTCCAGAAAGTCCAAGGTGGAGACGATAGCTGTTCCTGAAGGAATATCTCAGAAGGAAAAAGAGCTCCTTCCGTTTCAGGAACATTTCTGGTCATCAGTTTGGTCCCTGGCACCTCCACATGTATCTTTCAAAACCATGTCCCCCCCCCCCCCCCCCACCAATGAAGTTAAACAGACTACAATGATTTCTACAGACTACAATGATTTCTTTCAAGCCCACATATGGCAAATGATTTTTGAGGTGCAAGACTTTTCTTGGGCTTTATCAAATACACCATGAAAGCGAACCCCGCCGAGCACGTGTGTCCGACCCGACCACAGTAGTCCCGACGTGCTGTTATTCTGATTGAAAAGAAAACAGCCTTTGGCAAGCTGCACGGGATGAGGACGCTCTCCTCTTCCTGTGTGTTTCTGAAACTTGTGATGCAAACGCTCCCGCCCTTTTCTGGGAACGCAGAGAGCCTGACTCAGGCAGCTGCTAGGCTGCGATTACAGCAGCTCCAGCACTTCACACTCCCCTGCTGGGCTGAGCACACGGCAAGATGAAGGCGGCTCACTGGTACCGGCTGAGCGCTGCCTTCCTCGCTGCTTACAGCTTCCTAGTGGTCGCACACAATGAAACGGAGGAAATTCAGGATGCAACAGCCAGGGACGCCTGCCCGGTGAGACTGGAGAGGAGAGGAAGATGTGAGGGAGAGGAGTGCCCCTACCAGGTGAGCCTGCCCCCGCTGACTCTTCAGCTCCCCAAGCAGTTCAGCAGGATCGAGGAGGTGGTCAAAGAAGTTCAGAACCTCAAGGAAATCATACACAGCCTGAGGAAATCGTGTCAAGACTGCAAACTGCAGGCTGATGACAGCCGAGACCCGGGCAGGAATGCACTCCTGCTACCCAGCACCGGGGCCCCAGAACTGGCTGCCGACAACCGAGTTGAAGAACTAGAGAGCCAGGTGAACGAGCTGTCTTCGGAGCTGAAGAATGCCAAAGAGGAGATCAACATACTGCAAGGTCGCCTGGAGAAGCTGAATCTCGTAAACATGAACAACATAGAGAATTATGTCGACAGCAAAGTGGCGAATCTAACCTTCGTTGTCAATAGCTTGGATGGCAAATGTTCATCGAAGTGTCCCAACCAAGAACAAATACAGTCACGTCCGGGTGCGTAGAACGTTTTTTATCATTTGTTCATGGGTGTCACAGGATCAGACAGTATGTATAAACATTAACCTGAGCAATGAATACATGGTGGAGTAATTGATTATACCTTTTATTCATCAAGCTAGTATAGGAAAAGCAAGTGTTGTCTCAAACATGCCCACAGAAATGATATAAGACCTAATTATAAAAGTCATAATTAGTTCTGTCTCCACTGGAATGCACTTTCAGTTTCAAGATCTTCATTTGCTCAAGCCAGACCCACCCACAAGCAGAAGTAGAGAGGCAAAGAGAGTGCACTTCTTAACGTTTTAGTGTATTTAGCTTATCTATTTCTTCACTGAAGTGTTTGAAAACAATAGAGACAGACTATGTTTGCAATTGTGTTCATTGGCCATCCGTGTCTCCTGGCTGACTGCCCCTTCTCATGTGTTAACAAGAGGTCTTTTGAAAGATTTTAGCAAAAAATCTGCAGTTCAGAATCCCAGATATCTAGTGAAAACCGGAGATTTTGAGAGACCCAGCAACACAGATGTGTGAAGGGGAGAGTTAGCCTTCACATGAACTATCAGTGGCATTGGTTGCCCTAGCCCCTGGCTTTCCGCCTGAGTTCCAGGTGGAAGCTGCTTGCTGCTGCTGGTCTCTCCATTAGGACGTCCACTGACCGCGAGTGTGAGGCTGCAGGGACAACCGGAGACCTCACTGTCACCTAGAACCAGTATCTCAGGCTTGCTCCAGCCCCAGGGACTCTGCCAGTGAAGGCAGGTGGTGGCTTTAAGTGCCACTGCTGCTAACACCCGGCAGCTTGCACCTTGCAAGGCAGACGCTCCTATCCCAAGTGGCATCTGAGTGCATTTTAGATCTGACACTGCCTGGCAACTGGTAATGATATGAAGGTGCTGTTGTCCATTTTTCCTCTAAAAGTTTTGGGGAAATAGCTAAATATTCTGAGTTCTATTACACAGATGAATAGGTTTTTTGTGCCTTAGGGAATCCTATATTAAATTTAATCTTTTATAAGTTTTAATAAATTATCTTGGAATATCTATCTTTGATTCCCACAAAATCCCCTTAACTGATCATTACACTTATCCTGAATATAATCACCTGTTATCTCTTTCTAGAAACCAAACATGTGAAATGTTGGCTAAGTACCTTCCGGGATAATAATTTCAGAATAAGAATATTGATATACTATTGAAAAAGGATTTTTCAGTTAAGCTGCTTTTGGTAGCTGTCTAGTAAAATAAATGTGAATTTATGGTTAATACTGTACACTAAGATTTTAATGCATCATTTGGAACAAAACTTTGACAACTACCAGTCCCTTAGGTAAACAGAAAGAGAAGCCTGTGTTTCCTGTCTGTGCATGAAATACAGTTCTAGGAGAGCTACAATTATCTGAATTTTAGTAACAAGGAATGCAACGGGTATGAGGAGGAATATTGCCGCCAGCCAGAAATGAGTCTGTGCCCTGGCTCTGCCGCTTAAGGCTTGTGAGAGCCTGGGCAAGCCATTGACCCCCTTGGAGCCTAGCTATCTTCCCCTGCAGACTGGCGATGAGTTTGATGTGCAGAGGGCACCATGTTCTTGTGCATTTGCTGAACAAGTTCAAGTAGGTTTAGCAGAGTGAAGTTTTCTTAGCAAACATTTTGGATATATTGAGTTCTTCAGATGTGCAGTATTTAACAACTCAATGCCTTCCTTTTCTTCCCCCTTCAGTTCAACATCTAATATATAAAGATTGTTCTGACTACTATGCAATAGGCAAAAGAAGCAGCGAGATCTACAGAGTGACACCTGATCCCAAAAATAGTAGCTTTGAAGTTTTCTGTGACATGGAGACCATGGGGGGAGGCTGGACAGTGCTACAGGCACGTCTCGATGGCAGCGTCAACTTCACCAGAACCTGGCGGGACTACAAAGCAGGCTTTGGCAACCTCAGACGAGAATTCTGGCTGGGGAATGATAAAATCCATCTTCTGACCAAGAGTAAGGAAATGATTCTGAGGATTGATCTGGAAGACTTTAACGGTGTCAAACTGTATGCCACGTATGATCAGTTTTACGTAGCTAATGAGTTTCTCAAATACCGTTTGCACGTTGGTAACTATAACGGCACAGCTGGGGATGCCTTACACTACAACAAACATTATAACCACAATCTCAAGTTTTTCACCACCCCAGATAGAGATAATGATCGATATCCCTCCGGCAACTGTGGGCTCTACTACAGTTCTGGCTGGTGGTTTGATGCATGTCTTTCTGCAAACTTAAATGGCAAATATTATCACCAAAAGTACAAGGGTGTCCGTAATGGGATTTTCTGGGGCACCTGGCCTGGTATAAGTGATGCACAGACTGGTGGCTACAAGTCTTCTTTCAAAGAGGCCAAAATGATGATTAGACCAAAGCACTTTAAGTCGTAAGTCTCTAGTGCTCATTTCTCCAGGCATCCATGATCTAACAGGGCAATTAGTTCTTTCAGCATTTTGAAACAAGCCTTGTTGCATCCATATTGTTTTTCCGTGGCTAACATTTCCTTCAAGTGGCAGATTTTTAATGCTACACGGCATTGGGAATAAAGCAGAGTCCCTTGTGGTTATTAAGCTGTTACTCAATGAACGCTTGTGAGCCCCTGGGAATACTGAGACTTACACATTAGATTTATACTTTTTAAGATGCTCATTAATTATAAAGTTTTCTATTACTCGTGCTAGTTGCTACATACACAAAAACAATTGTCAGGAAGCCAGCTTCTGCACACATAAACTGCATTTTGGCTATGACTTTTGAAGGCGTATCACTCTTTTCAAGGTACAGACAGTAATTTGGGTATTTTCTCTAAATAGCATCACCTTCCATCTACCTGTATTTAATTTATGGCCTTCACTTTGGGTCAGGAAGACTATAGCATTTTAACTCCAAACAAAGGGAAATAACAGATAATAATATTCATGATATGTAAAATATTTGTTACTAGAAATATTTTTTCAGTGTGGTAGCCTAATGTCCATTCTAAGAAGTATTCATGAAACAATGTAACCTTACAGACCACAGTTCCAAGAAAATGCATTCACAGTTTCTAAGTCATCAGAAGTTTGATGGTGGAAGCTGCTTTGACATAGTATGTTCTTCAAACTAAAACTATTGTGCACACAGGGCAGAAGATTGTGCAATGCTGTGCTAGACTACTGGGAGGTTGTCTTTGGGAGGAATAGGTGTGAGTTAGGAATGACATTTATCTATAGGCTATACCACTGTGAAGGCCAGCTGTATAGCCAAAGCAACATCATTAAGTGATTCACTTCTTAGAAAGCTAAGACTTCTTAGAACAAATTTATTTATTAAAAATATATGAATTTCAAAATTTATAAAATAGTTCATTTATTATCTATTCCAACTCTGACAGATCGCTTATTTTGTTATCAGAAATTCAGATGGGTGTTTATTTTTTTAACCAAGTAAAAAGTATCTAAATTTTTTATAATTCTTTAATTCTGCAATAATAAATATACCTAAAAGATTAAAAATGTATTTGGTTTCATCCTTGCAAGGGGTCACTTCAAAGAGGAGCAGTATTATACTGTGTATTCAAAAACACTTACATACATTTTGAAGTAATCCTCTGTATATGTGCAAGTCACAGCAATAAGTATGACATTTCATTTCTGGTGTCTGTCTCTACTATGCTAAGTTTTCAAAATATATTCACAAAAATGTACTTACCTGTCATTCAGAATGATAATGATATCAAGTCATTTTCAAATGTCAATCCCTTATAGAAAACTTTAATCAAGAAGAAAATATTCTTTTCAAAATACATAACACACAAAGATTTCAGGTAAACATGATAAAAAAGTAAGTTATTACAAATACTATTATTGTTAAAGCAAGAGAACTGAAAGTGGACTTAAATGATGAAAAAAATTAAAACTATTACAGATTTCAAAGGCTATGTATCCATTCACTGAATGCTAAGTGTACATGTTATAACTCATTGTATTTCTCTTTTTTTTTTTTAAAGCTAGGGAAAATTGATGTTTGCTTCAATATCCATATATGTATTTGTTTCAGATAAGAGCATTTTCATTTACTATGTATTAAGTAAATTTCTGTGATCAAAAATGGACTTAACACAAAACACAGTTCTAAAGAAAAATAGATTTCCAGAGAAAGTGGCCTGTGATTTAATAGGAATGTGTCTTTTCAGGAGAATGTGGCAAATAATTCATTAACTGATGTAGATAGTCTCAAAAGCTTGTTTTTTTAAAAAAAGCTATTTTATGTCAAAGAATCAAACTTTTTATTTTCTATTATACTTTTATAACACTTTTCTAATAAATTCTGTAACATAGAAATTCCCTTCATTTCATGTCACCCATTATAATGTATTCTGAACTTTGGTCATCTTTAACATGTTAGTGGAAATATACCTGAGTCTTTTGCCTGAATTATTCACTAATATATGCTAATGTTCATAAATATGGATTAACTTTACAAATATGACATTTAAAATCTTGTCTTGGTTCAATTTTGATGGCTAATATTTGTTAACCAAGATTATTTCTGAACATTATCATTCTTTGGAAAATACTATCTAAAATTAGTCCTTGGAGATTCCATACGGAGCTGGTACACCTAACACGGGATGGGGGGCTCAGATGTTACTGATTAGCAGTATTGCTCCCCATGGATTAATGACACAGCTGTACAATAAGCAGTTTAAATATACACAGCATGAGATGTATTTGAGCAACAAAATTTGCTGGGCCTAGTCTTGAACAGCTACCCTAGCAAAGGCTGTAAAGGTCAAAGTGATGGGTAATTCCATCATAATAAGCTCTTGCTTAGAATTCTTTTTTCAAATGTACAATTGGGTTATTGTATCTTTTTAAAACCTTGTAAAATCAAAGATTTAATCTTCACATATTTATCCTTCAGTGTGAAAATATTAAACATGCCTTATAAATTACTGATAGACTGACTCTTGTCTGAAAAGTGGTATGATGCCTTCTTAAGTTAGACAATTTCTTTGACCCTCTGAAGACTGCGGTGAGGCCCATTTCATTAACAGGAAGACGAAGACACATAGAGGAACACCCTTGTCTGATTATCCTCTGAAACGCTGTTAACCTATTTGAAATACCAGAGTCTCAGTTTCACTCTGTGACAATGAATTCCAGGTTTTCTTTTTCCATCATGGATGCCACTGCTCCCTTTTGCCCCCAAAGTCATCTCTTTAGGAGGGTGATTCAAAACATTTCAAGAGTAGCCACTATCTCCAGTTTCAATCTATTCCTGTTCATCTTTTGTGAACTCTGTGTGTGCTGTCCCCCTTGGTCATGCTTGGCCAATAATATTCAACATTCAACAGAATGGCACGCTCAACCCCCACTGGATTTTTGTCTTATCATTCAGGATTTAGAGCAGAGACTCAGGCCCTAGGTTTGGATTCCAACCCACTCTCTGTAAGCTGTATGATCCTGGGTGACTCACTTAATCTTACTGTTCTTGGGTTCCTTCAACCATAAAATAGGGCTAATCCTGGACTCTGCAGAGGATTAAGTGATATAACATGTATAAAGCACACACACATATATACACTATGTATATATTATTAAGCACCTAACTCTCTCTCTCTCTCTCTCTATATATATATATATATATATATATATTTATACACATACACTATACACACACACGTTTATATATAAAGTCATCATCATCACCCTAAACAGTTCTCCCTCCTGATGACACTAGGTGGGGCGTGGCACCTCTCTGCTTTGATCCTCTGCCATCTTATACATTCCTTAGTATAGACTACATCATTCAATAGGCATCCAGGATCCACCCTGAAACAGGAATCTGAACAGGAGTAAAGGAAATGTGATACAAGATTGTTGTTACTCAAAGTGGCTGAAAAATATGGTGTCCTAGAGGAAGAGCTGTTATATAAAGAGGCAGACTTAGAGTGGGGAAGATAGGCATTGTCAAATCTGAGCATCTGAGAGCTTGTGAATAGAGACGGGAAGTGTGTTAAGCCAGAGAGATCATAGCAAGGTGTGAACAGATACACACTCCAGGATGGGGTACAAGATGGCAGTCAACCGCTCTAAGGCAGCCTGGCACCATGCCTGCGGGTATGGCAATACCAGGCTCAGTGATTGTTCCAACTGACCGAGTTCCTAAAGAAAACACGGCACTTCTCATTCAATTTATACTACCTTGCAATTTGGAAGCAAATCCTTTAATTTCAAAAAGAAATACAGATTAGACTAAAGATACCTTTGCTAACCACCTTCAGTTCTCATCTCCTTCCTCTCCTCAGAGGCAACAAGCCAGGGCGGCTGAACCCAACGTCTGATTTCACTCTGCACACTGCCAAATTGCAACGTTTACCGAATCATAGTCTTGCCAGGTCTCTCTTGTTTACTGACTGGAAAGAGCTGGAAACAAGGGGAAACGGGCGTATTTGGAGGACTCAGAATCCTCCGAGTCCCCAGACAGGAGTGAGCCTCCCTTGATCCCGGACATTTGACAAGACTCTTGTTCTCTCACTGGAAGACACTTCTGCTTTCTCCCCCGAGGGCATGCTCCGAGTTCTCCTTTGGCTCCTTCCCCGCACTCCCTTCACCCTATCTCTGAGATCTATAATTAGGGCATGCCCTGGTATCAGTTATAAAGTCAACTTGGAGGAGAAGCCTTTGTTCACCTTTGCCTGCTTATATCAGCAGAAGGCTGGGGGAGACATGTGGAGACATAGTTTGAGGTTGCTTGACTAGAGAAGAAAGAGAATTGTAGATGTGACTGAATAGATAGAGGCATGTTTCAGCAGCCAGTATGGATTTTGGATGTGCTTTTGGCCCAGTGGGTAAGATGTTGGTTAGGATGTACATGTCCTGTATTAGATTACCTTGATTCAAGGGCCAGCTCCAGCTCCCAATTCTACCTGTTAGTGTATACCCTGGGAGACACTAGATGATGGCTCAGGGCATTGGGTCACTGCCACCCTTGTGGGATGCCTGAATTCAGTTCTTGGCTCCAGACTTCAGCCCAGGCCAGTCCTGGCCATTGCACACATTTGGGGAATGAACCAGGGAATGGGAGCTCTATCAGTCTGCCTGTATCAGCCTCATAAATATAGATAAATGAAATTAAGAATTCAATAGGCTAGCTCCAATAGATGTGTTTGATTATAATGGTTTGCTTGATTAGTTAACACAAACATTGATTAATAGTAGCATGTGCTAATTAAAATTGAGAAGCCATATAAAATGACCTAAATGAAAGATCTCTGTGAGTGAGATTCTGGTGGAAAGAAGGGGCCATCAAAGAAGGAGGTACCTTTCTCTGAATGGAGGAGAGAACTTCCACTTTGACTATGGCCTTGTCTAAACAAGGTCAGAGTTTGTGGACTCTAGAGGCTTCCATAGCCTTGACAGCTCATGACAAGAGCCTCAGGTGATCATTGACGTCATAAATAAGAGTGTCAATTGTTAAATCAACAGGAGTCACTGTGCACTTGCTCCCCATGTAGGACCTCTGTCCTTAATGCGTTGTAGTATGAGAATTAATGGTAAAACTAGTATTCAAACAGTACTTTATACTTTGTGTGACTGTGTGGGTGTAAACTGTTAAAAATCTTTACTTAGTATAGAGTTGATCTTCTGTGTATAAAGATAATTGAAAGTGAATCTTGATGAAGAATGGGATGGGAGAGGGAGTAGGAGGTAGGATGGTTTGGTGGTGGGTGGGCAGGTATAGGAGAAGAACCACTATAATCCAAAAGTTGTACTTATGAAATTTATATCTATTAAATAAAAACTTTCTATAAAAAAGGCTATGAAAATGTCATTGTACTTGAATAAATAGGGAGAGGTTATTTTAAGAAGTCCCTCATTTTAAGATTGAGAAAATTATATCAATGTAAAAATTCTATTCTCTATTGAGTTTAGTAAATGAACTATGAGTTTGTCATCATGAAGTTTTATCTGAATCTTTTAGTGATTGCTCAATTGTCCCTACCTGTCAGAACAAAACGTATTTCCATTGTGAAGTAAACAGCCATTCAGGTTATGGGGACTTAGCATTCCTAGGAAGTGTTACTTTATTATTGTTTGTTTGGATTTCTGTGGAGTTCTGTCTATAAAAGCTGCAGTGAGTTTGCTGCAAAAGAAGTCAAAATAAACCACTACCAAGAACTGTAATGGAAAAAAAAATAAAGTTGAGAAGCCAGAAATGCCGTATAACTCCAAGACACAAAGATAGGAAAGTTAGGGTAATAGTTAGCCTTAATTCATTCAGTGAACATTTATGGGCTATATACCATGTGCCGTAACAGTCTTCTAGGAGGCTGGAGATACATCAGTGACAAACGCAGGCAAAAATCCTACTCTCATGGAGATCATATCTTATCAGAGGAGACAGATTAATAAAAAATACATACCATGAAAAATTAAGCAGGATATGAGAACGTTAGAGGAAGGAATGCTATTTGATAAGGGTTACTTCCAAAAGTTTGTGGATAGCAGAACAAACATTTATCTGGGTCCCAAAAATATTGAAATCCAGCTGTTTATGTAAAACACATTTTCCACGGGCTTTTTGAAGACCCCTTTGATACAAGGACAGAGTCAGGAGCCTCGAACTCCACCCAGGTCTCCCACATGGTTAGCAGGGGCCCAAGTATTCGGGCCATCCTCCACTACTCTCCCAGGTTCATCAGTGGGGAGGAGGATCAGAGGCAGAGCAGCCAGCCCTGTAACTGGTGCTCTTATGGGATGCCAGCATTGCAGGTGGTGGCTTAACCTGCTGCTCCACAACACCTGGTCCCATCGTGGGTATCTTAACTACTAGGCTAAATAGCCATTCCATCACGAACTTTTGGAAGATCCCTTGTACGCAGCTTACATGCAGCCAAAAGTCAATACAACAAAACTTACCACGGGTTCATCACAAGCCTATTTTAAGCAATGTTAGGAACTTGCCACACAATAGAAATTTAGACAGTTTATTTTAACCCTTTGCAACAAATTCTACACTATGCATGCTGTTTTTATTCTTTGAACCACGGCAAAGCCTGTCTCTTGCCCACCACTACCCCATAGCAGAGATTCTCTGTATCAATCTTTACATGGGTACAACTTCCCGGTCAGGTCAGCAGCCTACTGTCCCTGTGCCCATATTCAGTGTTGCCTGGGTATTTTCATTCACCCAACGGTAAGCCAAAATGAAAAGCATGACTGCTGGTCAGAAACTTCTGGATACAGCATAGCCTTTCAAAAAGCTGTTCTTCCATTGTCCATCTCAGAAGGCAATCTAGGCTTTACCTCTGAGAATATACTCTCCTTTCAAAAGGAAAGGATCAGCTTTAAAAGTAAGCCTTCAGGCCAGCGACACAGCTCACTAGGCTAATCCTCCGCCTAGTGAGAACTAGGCACCCCAGGTTCTAGTCCCGGTTGGGGCACCGGATTCTGTCCCAGGTTGCTCCTCTTCCAGTCCAGCTCTCTGCTGTGGCCCGGGAATGCAGTGGAGGATGGCCCAAGTGCTTGGGCCCTGCACCCGCATGGGAGACCAGGAGGAAGCACCTGGCTCCTGGCTTCAGATCAGCGCAGCACACCAGCCATAGCAGCCACTTGGGGGGTGAACCATCGGAAAAAGGAAGACCTTTCTCTCTCTCTCTCTCTCTCTCTCTCTCTCTCTCTCTCACTGTCTAACTCTGCCTGTCCAAAAAAAAAATAAATAAATAAAATAAAAGTAAGCCTTCAAGCCTTTATCTCAGCCCTGCAAAATCAACCCCTCATCCATTGGCTGTATCATTTGAATCTAATATACATTTACCATTTACCTCTAAATACATGGATAGCATGGTGCTACATGCTTATCTTATATCAAATGAGACTTTTTCGAAACAACACTTTCTAAACTCTCAAAATCTCAATTCAATCTCTAGTCATCAAGATTTTATCTGGGAACTTAATGAGAAGGATTTTGTTTAAGATAAGTTGCTTCTCTATTACACAAGGCCTTATATAAAATATAGCATATATCTGGAACAGGTAGGATCTGCAACTTTGTTCAGTTTTCAACCTCTGGAAGTTTGCCTTCTCATTTCCTACTAATGGAAGCAAGTACTGCTTGTGTTGGGAGAGTTCAAAGAACAGTCCATGAGATCCCTTAACTCCATTTACTTCTCCATTCGGTAATGGTAATAATTTCTTTCGATGACTCTAAATGACCCAATTTAATCTTATTTAGAAACTCTCATTTCTAAGTACTAATGACAAGCAGTCATCACTTGCTAAGCTGGACGCTTTCCTAGGGCCCCTTTTGGTGAAATTAATGCTATAATAAAAAGGTAACCTTACACTCACTGAGAGCCTTCCCTGGGGTGGGACTAGGCAGAGAGCCCTGTTATCTACGAACTTGTGGGCTGTTCTCCATCTTCAGCTCTCGACATTCTTTGTATATTTCTCATAAAATGGGCTAATATTTCAAGGCTAAATTACACACATAGCAAACCTCAGCATCATCCCTCCCATGGCTTTGAGTGTGGATCTTAAAAAGAGGAAAATGATGCTAATTATATCTCAGTTTGAGGGGAAACATCTCTCTTTGTAGCTTATCAAGACAGTGATAAAACATTTTCTTGATAGGAGATTTTTCAAAAATGAATGTATTTTCAAGTGTGTCGATGTCCCTACTTAACCTACTGGCTACAAATTTTCTTCCTGCAGTGAAATCCAAATTTATAACTATTCAGACAGAAAAGGCAAACAAGTTCCTATGCTCCCCCAAACACTATTTTACTCCATGGTTACATGGCAGAAGGCACTGCTGAACACATTCTGCTTAAGCACAAAATACTCAAGAAGGTCTTTGGAAGCCCAGACTTCTCGTGCACCTGCCAAATTTCTTATTTTCCTTTGGTAGATAATTCTTTCAAAATGTGAGCATCATTTACAAATGGATGGTGCTGATGATGGCAACTTTCCTTCCTTCCTATCCTATACTGAGTGAGGCTTTTTCCAATGCCTCAATCAAGTCAACTCTAAGTCATTGAGAGAGGGCTCAGTATCATGGGGGATTATGAGAGTTGGAAAGGAAAGACGACACTTGTCTGATGAATCCAGGGTGGGTATTTCACAGGCTGAACTGCCAGAGTAGACATTTGCAGACCACATACTTCATGATCCTAAGGTTTCTAGAACATCCCAAAGGGAAAAGGGGCCAGAGAAGGAGTCAAGAGAATGGACCACGTGTGACACGCAGTTCAACTGGAATAGCTCTGTTTTTATTCCATCTTGGAGTTCCGACTTTAATTTCACATACAAGATTTGTATAGTTTTGATTTCTAACCCTAATACTTGAAAACAATTGCCTTTCTATTGCATAGCTCTTTGGGGGCTTAGCCAGCAAAATAAAATGAAAATAGATGCACAGTGATTCTATAAACATTGAAGTCACTGTAAATTTAGGTTGACTTGATGTGAAAAACGCCTTTAGAAACTAAGAACTTGCTCTCTTTTAAGTCTGCTTTGTCAAGTAGTGACTCAATTGTGTGAATATTTTAGCAGAGGATTTTACTGATCCTTACATACATCCATTCGGTTGAAAAGCTTGGCATCACTACTTGCAAGACAGTTTGCAAGGATTATCAGGAAGCATAACATATGCTTCCTGCTCTCAGAGTCCTGATTAGCTTACAAAACAGGAAAGACAAAGTGACATAAGGTACCGGCACCATAGGCAGAGGTGACAGAAGCAAAAGGGATCACATTTTGTCAGCAAGCGAGATGCTTCAAGCCTGAGCTCTCTTGAAGGATGGGCGAGATCCTACAGCACAGATGCAGGGAGGGGACTTCGGGCCTGAGGACAGGATAAGCAAAGGCACCAGCAGGGTAGGAAGTCAGAAGTTACTTAGGAAAATAATGATGTGTCTAATTTGGCTGGAGTGTGGGCTACGTGGCAGGAGATTGTAAAAATGGGAGAGCCGAGTGGTAGATCGGCCTTAGGGGGACTTGACTGTAAGGTCAAGGAGATGACACTTGATCCTTATGATAGGCAAAGAACAACTCAGATCGGACAGTCTACAATCTTTCTCAGCTACCTCTTGATGACTCAGTGCTGTTCCCTGGGGCCCATGAGGAGACCTTGGGATCCTGGAGCAGGAGGAAAACTGGAAAGCGCTGGGAAGATTGCTCAACACTATAATGAAAGGGCCAAAGATATCAGGAAAAGATGGGTGGAGATTCAGGGAGGAAAAATGTAGTCTGAGCAAGGGAGGGAAGAGGGAATGAAGGGGGATGAGGAATTGGAGGAACTTTCGCCGATTGCTGGGCTGTGGAACTTACTGCTCCATTTCCTAAGGGACATGCAAGGCAGCCATGCTGCTCCCCATGGCTTTCTGGGAAGGGGTCTGTGTTTCCTTTAGGCTGTGCAGGGATGAGCTCTGAGGCAGGAAGCAAGAAGGCTCAGGACACTGAGCTCACAAGTTATCTGCACGGACCACGGGGTTTTGCCAGTGCAGCCCTGGAGGGCTGTGTGTAGGGGCCTTCCCCCAGCTTCCCTCACCTCTACATCTCTCACTGCCAAGTCGGCTAGGCAGGTGGCTGCTGGGTAAGATCTCCACTGGAAAGCCATGACAAAAGCAACTGAAAAAGGAGAATGAAGCCACCTCAGCAGGCACTGAGGTACCCCTAAGGGACCGTGAGCTGAAGAAGCACTGTGAACCTACAGTGAGGCTCAGAGAGCTTTAGCAACATGCTGAAGACAGCACCCCTAGTACATGCAGAACCGAACCACTCTCCCACCCACTACTGATCAGAAAAATTTCCCCCTTAACCATTAAGATTTAAGGTGGATATTTCAAGCCTGTTCTTTCTTAGTCATAGCTTTAACAGACAGCAATATTCCTGCCTTCTTAATCAGAGGTTTCACGTCAAGTAATTCTTGTGCCCCCTTCTTTCTCATTTCAGATGGGTATGTATGGGCTAAAAATAGGCAAATGGGAGGAACTTCTGCCCTGGAAGATAATGCATTTGGTCTTAGATTCTAAGCTTGTTGCTGGTGTAGGGAACCAGACCGGAGGAACCGTGCCCCTAAGATGGCGCCGACTCCCTGCTTCCGGGTTTTTTTTCATCTCAGGGAGTTCCCGCTCTTGTTTGCTCCTTCCCGCCTTAGATTTTCCGCTCTAGCTCGCTCCTTCCCGCCTTGCCACGAGATTGTCCTATCCCCGCGCTTCTAGCCTATCACCTGATTTGTGACGTGTATTGTGCATATAAACCCTTGCTACGCGGGTGTAAGGGAAGTTCCTGCCCAGAAGAGATCGAAGCTGGATCTCCTGCTTGCCGAGCAATAAAGGAACCCCGTGCAAAGTGTTCGGTCTCTGTCTCTTGCTGGACGAGGACGGCGCCGAGCAGCTGGTGGCCCGTACGGGGAGCTTCCTCTACGTTGCCCGGTAAGTAGAAGGTAAGCGAGGTCAGTCTTACCGTCTGGGCCCCGCGAGTGAGGTATATCTCGTGGTTGGAGGGTGGACGCACCCTAAGATAGCGGACGTGTTTCCCCGCTTTAAACTGAAAGAATAGCAGACTTGTTTCCCCGCTTTAAACTGAAAGAATAGCAGACTTGTTTCCCCGCTTTAAACTGAAAGAATAGCAGACTTGTTTCCCCGTTTTAAACTGAAAGAATAGCAGACTTGTTCCCCCGCTTTAAACTGAAAATAAGATAGCGGACGTGTCTTCCCGCTTTAAACTGAAAATGGGAAATTCATCTAGCCATTCAATGTTGCTTAATCCGTTAAAAGCATTATTGCGTAGCAAAGGGATTAAGGTTTCTAAGACCACACTTGTCAGGTTCCTTGGAAGTGTTGATTTCTTTGCGCCGTGGCTCACCCACGAGGGCCAAATAACTCTTGAGTCTTGGGAGAAATT
The DNA here is from genome assembly GCF_033115175.1 of Lepus europaeus. NCBI lineage: Eukaryota > Metazoa > Chordata > Mammalia > Lagomorpha > Leporidae > Lepus > Lepus europaeus. Next base: position 43,211,131 of record NC_084827.1, read on the forward strand.
AGGAAAGGATCTCCGGCGCACAGTTAACGATCCCCAGGAACCCGATATCGACCCCGTTGTTCTCCCCTTATGGGAACTACTGCGGGCGTGCCTCCAAGAGGAGAGGTCGGTGGGAGCGGACCGCCCGACTCTTACGGCGGTTCGCGAGGCTCTCGAGGAAGTTCGTTCTCAGAGCTCGGACGGCGCCCGGGACCTCATACAATTTAAGGACACGGGATGCCAGACTTCCTCACTGGCCTCAGGCTCCGAATGTGGCTCCGCCTCCTCTGAGTCTGAGGGGGAAGGGGACGGCGATCCTAAATCCCCGCCTCCTACGTATGCGCAGCTGCGGCAAAAGTTAAAAGATGCCTGTTTACGCCCTCTAGTGCCTACGGCTCCTCCTATCGATGTCGTGCCCGCCCATCAGATTAAAGACGCAGCGCCTCCTACTGGCGGTCATGTAGGCGTGCCTCAGCCCCATCTAACACCCGTGCCGCCATGGCCATTAAACGTCCCAAATGTGCCACCTTTTTCAGGCAGACAGTTTCATCAACAAGCCTGGAAACAGTTGCGAACTGGCGCTCCCGCTGCCCCCGCTCAGGCTTACCCTGTTTTGGCTTTGGGCACGCGAGAGGCCCGGCACAAACCATTGGACATGACAGTATTAAAACAACTTAAGGCTGCGGTCCATGACTATGGACCCACAGCCCCATTCACATTGTCACTCCTTGAATCAGTCGGCCAGTCCATTTTAACACCTAGCGACTGGACCCAATTGGCTCGGGCCTGTTTAAGTCCAGGCGGCTTTCTTTTGTGGCAATCTATAAATACAGAGTGCTGTCATGACCAGGCAGATAAAAATGCTGAGAACGGCCACCCTACGTGGAATGCTGATATGCTTTTAGGGCGTGGACCTTATCAGGCTGACCAGACCCAATTCCCTAGACAAGTATACAGGCAAATTTCCAACTGTGCCCAACGTGCGTGGAGGCAGGCGTCCAATCCAAGTGACTCAGCTAGCCACCTCACCAAGATCGTTCAGGGCACGGCCGAACCCTTCGCTGATTTTGTCGCTCGCATACTTGAGGCTGCGTCGCGTATTTTCCCTTCCGAGGTTGACGTTCAGCCACTGGTCAAACAAATTATTTTTGAGCAGGCTAATAAAGAGTGCAAAAACATTCTTCGACAATATAGACATAAATCTCTGGACTCCTGGTTAAAATACTGCAGAGATACCGGTGGGCCACTTACTAATGCGGGCCTAGCTGCGATGCTGGCAAAAGTCAAAGAAAACAGTCCAAAATCTAAATCGACCCGACCCCCCATATCTTCAGGACTTTGCTTCCAATGTCATCAACCGGGTCACAGAAAACGCAATTGCCCCAATCTCAGCCATGGGTATTCCACGGCACAGCCTTCAGGCATAGAGCCTTGTCGCCGTTGCCGCAAGGGCCCTCATAGGGCAGAGGTATGCCGTTCTGCTTTCGATATCGATGGCAACCCACTTACAGGTAGCGCCCAGGGGCCAAAAAACGGCCAGAGGGGGCTCCCCAACCCAGCGAGGAGCCCCCAAAATCAAATCTACTCTCAGGTTCCACCTCCCGTGTCTGCGCTACACCCAGTACACCCTCAGCCCGTGCCACTCACGGGTCCGCAGGCCTGGACCTCCGCGCCACCTCCCCTCTCCTCTTAACTCCGGAGATGGGGGTACAATTAGTGGAGAGCGACTGCTCCGGTCCTCTGCCCCCGGATTCGGTTGGATTAGTGTTGGGTCGGTCCTCCGCCGCCCTCCGAGGGCTAGCTGTAATCCCCGGGGTAGTTGACTCTGATTTCACTGGTAAAGTAAAGATCATGGTTCAGGCCCCTCAGGGACCTTTAGTAATCAATCCTGGAGACCGTATCGCACAAATGTTATTACTGCCCAGTCTTCACTCTTTAATCCCAGCTAAAAACCACGTTCGCGGCACTGGTAACTTTGGGTCCTCTGGCATTAATTTTACCGGCTTACATATGCTTTTAAATGAACGTCCCACTTTAGTGTTACAGATTAATGGCAAGGACATTAAGGGACTTTTAGACACAGGAGCCGACAAATCCATTATAGCAACAAAGGACTGGCCTAGTACATGGCCTACAAATGTGGCGGAACAAACCTTGCAAGGACTTGGTTTTGCTCATTTCCCAAAAATCAGTGCAGCCTTGTTGTCATGGCAGGATAGCGAGGGTCATAGAGGACAGTTTTCTCCATTCATTTTACCTCTACCCATTTCCCTTTGGGGGAGAGACGTCCTGGCCGAAATGGATGTTGCTTTGGTCACCACTTCCCCTGCAGTACGATCTATGCTACAAAATATGGGTTACGTCCCAGGCAAGGGACTCGGTGTCCAGCTCCAGGGCCACCCTTCCCCCATTAAACCAAAACAAAGACCAAGTAAAGTTGGCCTGGGTTTTTCCTAGGGGTCACTGTTTCGCCTCCTAAACCAGTGGAGCCTTTACCCATCTCGTGGCTAACGGACGTACCCGTCTGGGTTCCACAGTGGCCCCTATCTCAGGAAAAACTGGAGACAGTCAACACTCTGGTCTTGGAGCAGGTCAACGCTGGCCATTTGATCCCATCCACCTCTCCATGAAATACGCCTATTTTTGCCATCCGCAAAAAATTAGGTCAATAAAGACTCTTACATAATCTTAGGGCAGTCAACGCACAGATGCAGCCTATGGGCCCTGTGCAACGTGGTCTTCCTCTGCTTTCGGCACTTCCCAACCAATGGCCTGTTATTGTAATAGATCTTAAGGATTGTTTCTTTTCCATTCCATTGGACAAAAAGAATACCCCACGTTTTGCTTTTACTGTCCCCACCCAAAACCAGGAACAACCGGACAAGCGTTGGGAGTGGACAGTCTTGCCTCAGGGTATGACTAATAGCCCCACCATGTGTCAAGTCTATGTAGCCCAAGTACTAAAACCTCTTAGAGACCGATATTCCGACTGCAGGTGCCTACATTATATGGACGACCTACTGTGTGCAGCCCCCACAACAGAGAGGCTCCTGGCCTTATACAGTACACTCCAACAAGTGCTGGAAGGGGCAGGGCTGCATATTGCACCTAATAAGGTGCAATTGTCGTCTGTAGTTTCTTATCTTGGGGCTATAGTCGCCCCTACTCAAATTAGACCTCAAAAAATTCAAATAAAAATCAATGCTATCTCCACTCTAAATAACTTACAAAAACTTTTAGGGGATATCAATTGGATTAGACACTACCTTAACATTCCTAATGCTGCATTGCAGCCCCTCTTTAATATACTTAAAGGAGACCCGGATCTTGCTTCCCCCCAAACCTTCACCTCTGAGGCCAAACAAACACTGTCAATTGTCAACGATGCCCTTAGTAAAGCTGCCCTAAAACGTTGGGACCCTGCGGGAGACCTTACTCTTTGGGTCCTCGACACCCTTAAACAGCCCACCGCGGTCCTATGGCAGGATGGGCCTCTCCTCTGGATCCATCCCTCAATGTCATCTACTAGATCTATTAGTTACTATCCCGTGGCAGTGGCGGAGATAACTCTCCTAGCCATTCAGAGGGCTATCCAACATTTTGGACGCGAACCATCCACCATTGTTGTCCCCTATTCCATGGAACAGATACGTGTGCTAATCGCTTGTACTGATGCTTGGGCGGTTTTAGTCTGCTCCACTTCCGCAACTATTACAAACAAAACACCCTCTGATCCTTTGCTAACCTTTGTTCAGTCTCACCCAGTTATTTTTCCAAAGTCCACATCCCAAAAGCCCTTACAGGGAGCCCCAGTAGTGTATACCGACGGTTCTAAAACAGGAGTCGGTGCATATGTTGTTTCAGGATCTGTGCCAAAAACATTCCAATTCGCTACTAACTCCCCCCAGGTAACTGAACTTCTTATAGTTAACCAAGTCTTCTCTGATTTCCCCGGACCTGTCAATATTGTGTCTGATTCACGCTATGTGGTTAATTCTGTGTCTATCCTTGAGGCCGCAGGACTAGTCAATTCTTCATCCTCCGTAGCGACAGTTTTCCTCACCCTGCAAAAATCTATTTGGAATCGGTCTGCTCCTTTCTTTATTACTCATATTAGAGCTCATTCTTCCTTACCTGGACCCATGACCACAGGCAATACTATAGCTGATCAAGCCACACGCCCCATTTGGATACTCCAATTTTCTTCCCCAAAAGAGCAGGCTATCCAGTTTCATTCAGAGTTCCATGTAAACGCAAAAACCCTTGCCGCCAAATTCGGTCTTTCTCGTGCTGCCGCTCGCGATATTGTTCGCCATTGTGCCACATGCCCTACTTTAACCCCTGTGCCTTCGGTGGGGGTTAATCCCCGAGGATTACTACCAGGACATATCTGGCAGATGGATGTCACCCACATATCCGAGTTTGGGACCTTAAAGTATGTTCATGTGTCAGTTGACACCTGTTCCCAAGTAATTTTTGCTTCTCTGGAGACGGGTGAGCGTACCACCCATGTCATTAATCACTGCCTTGCTACATGGGCAGCCTGGGACAAACCAAAAACTTTAAAAACAGATAATGGTCCTACATACACAAGTAAATCATTCCAAAATTTCTGCACCCGTATACAGGTACAACATAAAACTAAAATCCCTTATAACCCTCAGGGACAGGCCATAATTGAAAGGGCTCATCAAACCCTCAAGGCTTTTCTCTTAAAACAAAAGGAGGGAATTGCCACGGGCAAAACCCCTCGAATGCGCCTCTCCCTTGCACTGTTTACTATAAACTTTTTGAATTTGACAGATCATTCTATGTCCCCCGCTGAGAGACACATGTTAAAGGAGCCATCTTCACGAGGCTATGTCCGTTGGAAAGATGTCCTCACGGGAAAGTGGTACGGCCCGGATCCGGTATTATGCTGGAACCGAGGCGCGGTCTGTGTCTTCCCACAGGAATCTGGAAGAGAACCTCTCTGGATACCGGAAAGATTGGTCAGAAAAACAGCCCCGCCGCCACAAGATACACCTCTATCACCTACGGACGACATCTCCCCCGAGATAACCGAGATTACCACGCTCTCACAGGACGACAAATTGCAACAAAACAACGAGACGTCCCTGTGTACTTCGCTGGGTGAGCTCCTTCATCAACAACAAGTTGGAGAGCGTCAGACATCAGTTCCGCGCGGCAGCGTATGCTGCTCTCCATCACCGTGATCCGGATGCATATGCCATGCTGGCTCGCATGACTTATGACCGGGTCCATACCAGCGATTAAAACCCTCGTCCCCCCATCCCTACTCACGCCTCACATATGGACAATGCCTCCATCAGGCACACACCTTCCTCGAGTTGTCTTGTTCCCCCTCTCATTCATTGGGCTGTATCACCCATCCCTGACGGGGAGCGAAAACTGGGTATGCGAGACCAAAGGTACTGCAGCAGGAGTCCACCCGGGGGTTCCGGGGGTCCTGGGAGAGCATATGCATATGCATGCAGGTTCAATTCCCAGCCTGCCCCAGCAAAAGGGAATAAAAACTGATCCCTAACGGAGACATCAGGGGTTGTGGCCAGGCCCTTGAAGTTCCGTAACTAACGGATCACAAGCACGCTGGGTATGCACCTCTACTCTCTGCCTAGTAAATATTCTCCCGGCCCTCATGAGCCAGGGCCGTCGGGGATGTGATTTGTGCAAAAACAAAAGGAGGGAGATGTAGGGAACCAGACCGGAGGAACCGTGCCCCTAAGATGGCGCCGACTCCCTGCTTCCGGGTTCTTCCTCATCTCAGGGAGTTCCCGCTCTTGCTCGCTCCTTCCCGCCTTAGATTTCCCGCTCTAGCTCGCTCCTTCCCGCCTTGCCACGAGATTGTCCTATCCCCGCGCTTCTAGCCTATCACCTGATTTGTGACGTGTATTGTGCATATAAACCCTTGCTACGCGGGTGTAAGGGAAGTTCCTGCCCAGAAGAGATCGAAGCTGGATCTCCTGCTTGCCGAGCAATAAAGGAACCCCGTGCAAAGTGTTCGGTCTCTGTCTCTTGCTGGACGAGGACGGCGCCGAGCAGCTGGTACCTCCTTTGGGTTTCTCCTTACACCAACATTTATGCCAGCTAGAACAAAGGTTAAAATGCAATGACTCAAACCATCAAGGAACTAGGAGAAAACACAGGAAACAGATTTATAGCCTCAGAGTAACAAAGGTCTTTTTAACTATGACTTCAAACCCTGAAGGTGCCGAAGAAAAGATTAATAAACTCAAGCACATAAAAAAAAGTCTCCCTATGGGGGAATATTACCATAAGCAAACTCAAAAGAAAGCCAATAAACTGAGATTTTTGCAATGTGTACACAAAGGCCTACTTTTGAAACATATGAATCAGACAGAGAATAAACTACTCAGTGGAAAAGAGAAAAAAGGAATGTGAACAGAATGCACAAAAAAGGAAGGGCTTATGGATCTCTGTATTAACCATGGCAGTAGCTTTGACAGAACTGACCCTTTAACACCTGCCTTACGCACACCCCAGACCCGCCTTGTTCTGGACAAGGGGTAGGTAGTATGTTACGTCTGAGTCACCTTGCCTTTGCTTCCTGCCTTCCTGGTTGCACCCCTATCCCTTCTTCTGGGGGCACATATTTCAAATGCAAACCAGCCCAGAACCTACACTCTCACTTGCTCAAATCACACCAAGGCCAAGTATCAGACAAACATGGGCAGTCCCTGTTCCCCAGAGCCCACTCAAATCCTTCAGACCAGCCAATCCTGCTTCACCTGTGTCCTGCATGGAAAACCACAGCAAAGGCTCTCGCTCACCATTCTTCCCTTTCCCTCTGCCTCCTGAACAACCCAAGTTCTCCTCCATATCACATCTCCCCCCACCCACCCCACCCCAGGCCATGGGCACGGTAATAGATCATCGCTTCCTCTGCCAGCCACCCTATACTCAAATTGTCTAGTAATGTCCTATATTTTTAAAAACAAATTTAAACATGAAACAAGGAGCTTCACCTCACTCATTTTAAGACAAATGATGAACAAAGACTATGAGGATTTAACATTCATTTGCTCCTATCAGTGACAAAGTTCAAAACTTAGGTGGCACATGTTGCTGTTGTGAGTAGAGACCCTCATTGTTACCGGGAACATAAACTGTTAGAACCTCCAGGGAGAGCAATAAAACGTCAGCGATAAAAACAAAAAGAAATATCTTATTTAATTGAAAGGTAATTGAAAGGCAGAGAGAGAGAGAGAGAGAGAGAGAGAGAGAGAAATATTTCATCTGCTGGCTGGTTCATTCCCTAGAGGCATACAACAGCCAGGGCTGCGCCAGGCTGAAGCCAGGAGCCTGCAATTCAGTCTTAGTCTCCCATGTGGGTGACAGGGACCTAAGTCCTCAATACATAATCTGTTGCCTCCCAGGGCACACATGAACAGGAACCTAGAATTGGAAACAGAGCCAAGACTTGAACCCTGGTGGTCCTATATGAAAGCAGGAGTCCAAGTGGCATCTTAACCACTGTTCCAAATGCCTGTCCACATCAGAATTTTTAAATATGCACCCATGATCCAGCAATCCCACTTCTGAATATATGCCTAAAACAACTGAAAACTGTACTTTATTAAAGCTTCATTTATCTCGGGGGGGAGGGGGGAGGCAGATATCTCCCATTCACTGGCTCACTCTCCAAACAGCAGCAACAGCCAGGATTGAACTAGACTGAAGCCAGGAACCCAGAGTCAACCCAGATCTCCTGAAACCAATTACTTGATCACCACTGCATCCAAGGTTCTGCACTGGATGGAAGCTACAGTCAGGAGTTGAAACAGGAATTGAACCAGACACTTACATACAGGTCACAGACTTCCCAACCTGGCTCTTAACCACCAGACCAATTGCCTGCCCCTGAAAACAGGATCTTGAAGAGATATTCATATACCCATGTTCATCGCAGCAACATTCAAAATAGCCAAGAGGAGAAATCAACCCACAACTTGATATGTGGTATATAAACACAATGATTTACGAGCCTTATCCAGTCTTAACAAAGGAAATCTGATACATGCTACAACACAGATGAACAGTGATGACATTATCCTAAATGAAATTAGCCAGATGGCAAAAGGAATATTGCATGATTGAGGATATCTAGAGCAGTCACATTAGTGAAAACAGAAAGTAGGACAGCAATGGCCAAGGATAAGGGGAGGGAGGGCTGGGGAGTCATTGTTGAATGGTTTACAGTATCAGTTTTGCATATGAAAATGTTTTGGAGGTTGGTTGCATGACAGTGTGAAGGTACTCCGCACTACCAAACTGTATGCTTAGAACTGATTAAGACAGTATATTTTAATCATAATCAGAGAGTTTTAAAAAATGAGTCAGTTTTTAAAATAGGCCAGTTTTAAAAACTGACCCAGCAATCTCACCATGAGCAATCTGTCCTTTTCATGACTTTTCCAATGTGCAATGCTGGGTATGTAAAGTTATTCAGTTTACCATTATAAGAGCAGAAGATTGAAATTGACTTAGATAACTACTTTTCATTATACAGTGTATACATATATAGAAACATCACACAATACCCTGTAAGAATGTATAATTTTTATGTGTCAGTTAAAAATCTCTAAAAATTTGAAAAAGAAAATTACGTAAGTATCTTGTAATAAGAAACTGGATTAATAAAGTGTTCTATTCATGCATTGAAATCTAATCAAACAATTAAAAGAATATAAAATACATGTGTATGTGAAAAAAGCATCTATTATACTATAACTCATTTGTGCATATCTTTTTGTAAGGCCATGTAGGAGGTTGTTGATGATTTTTTTGGGATGTTGTGGTGCAGTAGGTTGAGCCACTGCTTAGGAAGCTGGTATCCCATATCACAGTGCTTGCTCAAGTTCCAGCTACTCCACTTCTAGTTCAGCTCCCGGGCAATGCACCTGGGAAGCAACAGATGATGGTTCAAGTATTTGAGCTGCTGCCACTCACATGGGAGACATGGATAGGATTCCTGGCTCCTAGCTTCAATCTCACTCAGCCCTGACTATCACAGTCATTTGAGGAGTGACCCAGAAGGTGGAAGGTCTCTCTCCTTTCCCTTCCCTCTCTGTTACTCTGCCTTTCAAATAAATAAATAAATCCCCCAAAAGAAATGGCAATTGCCTTATGGGAGGCAGTTTAAGGATGTGGAATAGAGTGGGAGGCTGACTTAGTTTCATTGTATACTATTCTACACCTGTTGAATTTTACATTGTGTACACATCTTACATATTAAATATTTAAAACAGCTTTAAAAAAATCTAAACTCCATATTTGATAAGCTACTACATGGCTCCCTGATAACCTGTTCTTTAACTTCCTAGTCTGGCTTGCATCTCATTGCTCGACCATTGACCTTGCTTGCCCAGCACAACACAACTCTGTGACCGACTATCTTACCTTAGCTGATTTTTCTGGTGTTGACTTCCTGCTGACTCATTTAACTCATATCATGTGTAAATCCACTCACCAGATGGCCAAATTCCCCATCCTGTTCCCTTCCATTCATGTCCCCAAGAATCTACACAACAGACAAGAGTCCTATTCCCCACCCACCTGGAGCTACACCTTAATTGAAAAGAGTACATTGTACTTTAGCCTCGGGTGTCCATCTTCAGTTCTCACTACAGTCAGATAGTTCCTGGGTCGCTACAGCTAGACTTCTGCAAGATGCACATTCCCTTCTGAGAGCCACCAGCTTCCGAAAGCTCATCTACTTTCCTCCTTAAGAGCTTTCTTTGTTAAAGCAGAAAACAATGCCATCAATTATTTCTCTAATCCTTATTTTAACAAGACATCAGTTCAGAGTGACTTTCAAAACCAGTATCCAAGTTGATGTTATTTTTAATATGTAGTCAAGTTACTACCACAGTGGTCAAAGCATCAGTAGAAGAAAAAGAGGGGATTAAAAATAAACAGACATGCACGTGCACACACAAACCACATCCTCATTATGTCCGCAATGAACTAGACAAAGATGAAAGGGAGAGAGGAAAATAAACCACGCAGATGGGACAGATGGGCCACAGAGAGTGGGACATCACCACATCATCGTCTTCGTCCTCGCCCCGGGTCTGGCACGGTAGAGATGCTCAGTAGACAATCTCAGAATATCTCAGAATGAGTAAAGAAAGGGGACTTCACAGTTAGGAGAGGGAGGAACATTCAGTTCTCTGCCCCTCATTCTCAACGTTCTTTTGACTGCCTTGGTCATTAACCACAGCCTGTTGAGAGCGCAGTTTTTCTGGCAAGACTGCCAAATCCCAACTGATCTTTGTGTTTATCATTTCAAAGGAGTTAAGAGTAAGGACATCCTAACACAGGATCTTCATCTCTTACTCTGAACTCCTCTGCAGTCTACAATGTGACGGATCAAATTGAGGGGTGTTGGTCTACTTTGCAGAGTGGAATATCACCTGTAACCCCAGTATAAATCTTTAACTTTTTAACTGGATCAGGTAGCAGTTATGTCAATGCCTCAGATATTTAAGTGTATTCCTGGACATCCCAAGGCCATCTCCCATACTAGAAAGGTTTTAAGTTTTTCACTCCACTGTTAGCAACTGCAAAATGTATGGAAATAATGAACCTTTTCTCTGTTGTCTATCAACCACAAGTAAGTTTCTTGACAGACATGTAAAATCTTGAAAAGTTATTCTTATAAAGCTGCCTGGATATCTAAGGAGAAGTTAAAACATGCCAATACCATCAAAGAAGGAGGTACCTTTCTCTGAAGGGAGGAGAGAACTTCCACTTTGACTATGGCCTTGTCTAAATAAGATCAGAGTTGGCAAACTCAAGAGGCTTCCATAGCCTTGGCAGCTCATGACAAGAGCCTCGGGTGATCACTGACGCCATAAATAAGAGTGTCAATTATTAAATCAACAACGGGAGTCACTGTGCACCTACTCCCCATGTAGGATCTCTGTCCTTAATGTGTTGTACTATGTGAATTAACGGAAAAACTACTACTCAAACAATACTCTATACTTTGTGTGTCTGTGTGGGTGCAGTCTGTTGAGATCTTTACTTAGTATATACTAAGTTGATCTTCTGTATATAAACATAATTGAAAATGAATCTTTTTTTTTTTTTAATTTTTTTGACAGGCAGAGTGGACAGTAGAGGGAGACAGAGAGAAAGGTCTTCCTTTTTGCCGTTGGTTCACCCTCCAATGGCCGCCGCAGTAGGTGCGCTGCAGCCGGCGCACCGCGCTGTTCCAATGGCAGGAGCCAGGTGCTTCTCCTGGTCTCCCATGGTGTGCAGGGCCCAAGGACTTGGGCCATCCTCCACTGCACTCCCGGGCCACAGCAGAGAGCTGGCCTGGAAGAGGGGCAACCGGGACAGGATCGGTGCCCCAACCGGGACTAGAACCCGGTGTGCCGGCGCCACAAGGTGGAGGATTAGCCTGTTAAGCCATGGCGCCGGCCTGAAAATGAATCTTGATGAAGAATGGGATGGGAGAGGGAGTGGGAGATGGGATAGTTGTGGGTGGAAGGGAGGTTATGGAGGGAAAAGCCGCTATAATTCAAAAGTACTTTGGAAATTTATATTTATTAAATAAAAGTTGAAAAAAAATGCCAATAGTAGCAAGATTTATAGACAGATTTAAAAAATAGAACCTCCTCTAAGTACTGCTATTAATGAGGTGTGACAACTAAGAAAAGGCTATGAAAGCTAACAAATGTTTAAATAACAGCATTACATATTTGTCTTTTGTTTTAAAATTACTTTATTTTAATATCTATCTTTATTGTGTAATATAATTTACTATTTAATTAATACTTACTATTTTAATAAATAGTTTATTTTTTAAACTCCACTTGTAAAATCCTAAAATGGTAATGTTTAAACATGTGTCTGTCAAGTGAGCAATGTCAAGTGAAAGGCATATGAAGGCAGGAGACAGAAACTGATTTCCCTTCTGGTTTCGTCTAGCTGTGTAGCCCAGAGCAAGCCTTAGTCGTCAGAATCTTTACGATTGACATTGTGTCTCAAAATTGTCCTAGTGATTCTACAGGGAGCAGACACTCAGTTACAGGCTTGAAACCAGCCTGACTGCAAGCTTCTCGAGGTGGGGAGTATTTGGACCTTCGTAACCAGTTACGAATTAAGGTATCAAATAAACGTAATTCCTTAAAAATATTTTGAATTTCATTAGGATCAGCTCAAGAAATTCATAAATAACTGTAAAAGTTCCCACCTAGAGAGTGAATGAAGCTTTAATAGCCTCAGAAAAGCACTGCCATTTTCAGCAATTAAACATTTTTAACAAAATCCAAGATTTATCGGGTACCAGCATTAGGAGAACCAAATGGATAAAAATTAGGTATACTTTGAATATATACATATTACAGTGAAAAATAACTTTAGAAGTATTGAGTTAGGTAAACCAAGGAAGCACCTTTGCATAACTAGACTGTGCTGGTAAATATACCCCGTACCAAGCTGCCACTGCCGGGTTCAACTTCTCTTCTCATCTGATCTTGACCACAAGAAATGGTTCTCACTGCAAAGGTTGTGGGAATGGAGAAAAGATAAAGCCAGGAGACAGTAACAAGAGAGAATATGTGTTTGCCTGACAGAATGCAGGAGAGTCAGGTTTGGGAGAACAAATGAATTTAGTTTAGAGTGTGTTTGGTTGGAGGTAACTTGGGGTCATCTGGGGAATATCAATGAATTGAATCTTCATCTACTCAGCCACAATTACTTGTATACTCCACACTCTGCTCTCTCACTTTTGTTTCCTTAGTGTTTCCTGCAATGTCTGTGCTCACTTCTGAGCCTTATAAATCCTCCTGGGCTTTTTTTTTTTTTTTAAGATTTTATTTACTTATTTATTTGAAAGGCAGTTTTACACTGGGAAGGAGGGGAGGGAGAAATGAGGAGGGGAGAGAGCGAGAGAGGTCTTCCGTCCACTGGTTCATTCCCCAAATGGCTGTAATGGCCAGGGATGAGCCAGACTGAAGCCAGGAGCTCCATGCAGGACTCCCATGTGGGTAGCAGGGGCACAAGGACCTAGACCATCTTCTGCTGCTTTCCCAGGTGTGTTAGCAGGGATCTAGATTGGAAGTGGAGTGGCCAGGACTTGAACCAGTGCCCATATGGGATACAGGAGTTGCAGATGGCAGCTTAACCCACTGTACCACAGCACCGGCTCCCCTCCTGCACTGTCATTTACTCCAGCCTGTGGCTAAGTTTACAGGCCAAAGAATTATCAGCGATTAGGTTAGGAATTATTTGCAGAAAATGGAGAGGACGAGTCAACTGGCTGTGCTACAATGCCGGTCCTAGATCAATTATCACCTCTTAAAGCTCTTCTTGTGTATAGTTATTTCCTAAGTGTTCACCGTGCTTTTAAAAACTCAGACCCTGAGGAAGCGTAACTTACCAGATTCCCCTTTGCTTCTTTGTTGGTAGAAGGCAGTCTCAGGGCTTCCCTGCAGTCCCTCTATTGAGTTAGGGAAACGTATAGTCTTTCTTTCATGCCATGACAAGATCTTTTGTCTTTATTTTATCCAAGAAAATGTGGCATATATGCCAATTTAAAAATATTTTTTATTTCATGTACCAACCTATGAAATGTATTTAACTAACTCCATGCATGCAAACATTTACTGTTAAAGAACCTGCGCTGCTGCATTTGTTCACCATACTTGATGAGCTCTTGGAAGAAAAGCCAGAGAAATTGTCATTTTGAAATGTTTTTAAACGCTCATATTGCCCACAGGATATACCCAATAAAGAATTTTGATGCTGATATTGGCTTCGTTCGAATTTTTAGGTAGGCGATGGTTCCTTTGTTACTATAGTAATAGATAAGAAGAACTATACCTCATGCAGGAAGATGAAAGCGGGAGTTTCTGCCAAGTCAACAAGCCGCTCGTCTTGAATGTTGGTTGTAGGCAGTATGGCGTAAATGGGGTCTTCCTGATCCTTTTTATCTTTCCCCTCTTCTTCTTTTTCTGTGTCTGTGATACTCTCCTCCATTTTTCACAATCCTAAAATGAAGTCATTCCATTTTTAGTGATTTAGGAATGCCATAAAGGAAAGTTATTGGAAAATAATGAAGCAAAACTCAACTGGTACAAGCTATTCTACAAATGAAACTTTTAAGTCCACACAGCCAAGCTATCACTTTCCCGTTATAAAAGTCTGCTTTGTTGTAAAGACGCTCTCTATTGCTGCTCTCAAATCAGTACTTCTAATTTTAAAAAGTGGGCTACTGTTGCATTCACTGGAAAATGGAATATATACCTAGAAGATGAGCTCTTCTTACAAGGAGAAGAGCACTACTGAATAGGCACTCAGTTGCTGTTTATTGAACTGATAAACAAATAGAACCCTTACCCTGAAAGTGTAATGCAAAGTTAATTGCAATTATTTTGGGAAAAATCTAAGCCAATAGCTAGGCTAAGACATGGGCACAGGCAAGGTGAGGCTGGGCAGAAACAGGAAACATGTTGAGGAGCCAAGTCCAGAGAAGGAACAAAGGTGGCAAATCCCGCTCTGCAATGGTTATGCTAACTGGGGCCGGGCTGGTGGGCACTGGATTGCAGTCAATAGACTCTTTGCTTTCTGTTAAAGTGCAAGGAATAAAAACATTATAGTAAGATTGCAGCTCAATATCAGCAAAGATACTTGTAAGTAGGCAGGAGCCTTTCCAGCTATTCTGTCAGGTAAATCATGCTTTGTTTCTGACATGTCTGTAATTTTTTATCTTGTACATTTTCCTATAGTTTCCCTTAAATTGTTATATTTGAATTATTGAAATTTTTATTTCAGGATAGTTTTTAATCTACAAAATAAAAATTGTGCAGTAGTACAAAGCATCCCTATATACACCAGTTCCCCAATTAACATCTTATATTACTATGATATATTTGTCACAAGAAATAAACCATACTCAGCTTCTCCTATTATTAACATTTCATATTTTTTCATATTTGTTACAATTAATGAACCACACACAGCTTCCCCAATTTTTTTTTAAAAAAATTATTTATTTATTTGAAAGGCAGAGTTAGACAAAAGAGAGAAAGGGAGAGAGAGATATTCCATCTGCTGGTTCACTCCCCAGATGGCTGCAACAGCCAGGGCTGGGCCAGGTACTTCATCGGAATTTCCCATGTGGGTGACAGCAGCCCAAGCACTTGGGCCATCCTCTGCTGCCCTCCCAGACACATTTTCAGGGAGCGGGATTGGAAGTGGAGCAAACTGGTACCCATACGGGATGCCAGCGCTGCAGGTGGATACTTTACTCACTATGCCACAACACTGGTTCCAACTGTCCCTATTTTTAAAGCCAAACTCCTTTTATCCCTACTATTGCTCCCAGGTTCTAGTAATTAACATTCTGGGTTCATATTGAGGGGTTTTTTAGCTTCTACATTTGAGAGAAAACAGGTAGTATTTGTCTTTCTGTGTCTGGTTTATTTCACTTAACACTATGTCCTCCAATTCCACCCATTTTGCTGCAAATGACAGAATTTCATTCTCTTTTAGGGCTGAATAATACTGAATGTATACCTTTATTTCTTTATTCATTCATCTGCTGATGGACACATTGGTTGGTTTTATATTTTGGCTATTTTGAACAATGCTGAGATAAACATGGTGGAACAAATATTTCTTTGGTCAAATGATTTCATGTCTTTTGGGTATATACTCAGTGGTAAGACTGACGACTCATACAGCAGTTCAATTTCTAGTTTTTAAAGAAATTTCCATACTGTTTTCCACAGTGGCTGCACAAATTTATGTTCCCACCAGGAGTGTGTAAGGGTTCCCCTTTCCCCACATCCTCACCAGCATTTGGTACTTGTCTTTTGGATAATAGCCATTTTGACAGGACTGAGGTAACTTCTCATGGTGGTTTTCATTTGCATTTCCCTAATGGCTAGTGATATTGAGCATTTTTCATATATTTGTTGACCATTTTTATTTCTTCTTTTGTGAAATGTCTATTCAGCTTCTTTACCCTTTTTAAATTGGGTTGGTTTTTGTTGTTGAGATTTTTGAGTTCCTGCTATACTCTGGATATTATCTGTCAGATAAATAGCTTGCAGATTATTTTCTCCCATCCTGTTGGATGTCTCTTCACTCTACTGCTCATTTTCTTTGCTGAGCAAAACCTTTTGAGTTTGATATAATCCCATTTGTCTTGTTTTGTTTTTGTTGTCTGTGCTTTTGGGGGGTCTTATCCAAGAAATCACTGCCTACACTAATATCTTAAATGGTGTTCCCTATGTTTTCTTCCCAAATGTATATTTTCAGGTCTTACGTTTGGCTCTTTTTTCCCCACTCAGTAGAATATTGGCAATGGGTTTGCATTATACAGCCTTTATCATTTTGAAGTGTCTTCCTTCTGTATCTAATTTGCTGAGAATTTTTATCAGGAAGGGATGTTTAATGTTATCACATGCTTTCTGTGCATCTACTGAGATAATCATGTTGCTTTTCTTCATTTTGCTGATGTGATTTATGGTGTTTATTGATTTGCAAATGTTGAACCACCCTTGTGTTCCTGGGATAAATCCCACTAGATCATGATGTATTATCTTGCTAATGTCGTACTGGATTTGGTCTAATAACATTTCGTTGAGAATTCTTGCATCCATATTCATCAGCAATGCTGGTCTGTGGTTTTCTTTCTGGTTTGTGTCATTGCTCAGAGTGATGCTGGCTTCAGAAAAGAGTTTGGCAGCATTCCCTATTTTCCAATATTTTGGAATAGCTTGAGAATTATGGAGTTAGTTCCTCTTTAAATGTTTTGTAGATGGGCTGGCATTGTCATACAGTGGGTTAAGCCACAGCCTACAATGCCACCATCCCAAATGGGGTGCTAGTTCAAGTCCCAGCTGCTCTACTTCTGATTCAGCCCCATGCCAATGCACCTGGGAAAGCAGCAGAAGATGGCCCAAGTACTTGGGCCCCTGCACCCATATGGGAGACCCAGATGAAGCTCCTGGCTTTGACTTGTCTCAACTCTGGCTGTTGCAGCCATTTGGGGGAGTGAACTAGTGTATGGAAGACCTCACTCTCTGTTTCTCCCCCTCTGTCTGTAACTCTTATCTTTCAAATAAATAAATAAAATTTTTAAAAATTTTAGTGGTACTTAATATGTAGCCTAATAGATTGTCTACCTTAGGAAATGTTCCATGTGCTAATGGGAAGAATGTGTATTCTGTAGTTGTTGAGTGAAATGTTCTCTAGGTGTCTGTTAGGTATGTCTATAGTATGGGCCAACTCTGCTGCATCTTTGTTGATTTTTCTGTTTGGATGATCTGTCCATTGATGACAGTGGAGTGTTGAAGTCCCTCACTACTATTGTATCGGAGCCTATCTTTCCCTTTAGGTCTTTTAACATTTGCTTTATATATCTGGATGGTCTTATGTTGGGTGCATATATGTATTAGTGATTATTATATTTTCTTGATGAATCGATCCTCTAATTAATATACAGTGTCCTTTTTGTCTTTTTTAATAGTTTTTGTTTTAAAGCCTGTTTCATCTGAGAGTATAGCTTGCTCTAGTTTATTTTTTGCATTTGCATCATATATCTTTTGCCAACCCTTCACTTTTAGTCTGTGTGTATCTTTATCTGTGAAGTGAGTTTCTTGCAGGTAGCATATAGTTAGGTTTTGTGTTTTTATCTATTTGGCTGACTTATATCTTTTGAATGGGGAATTTAATCCATTTACATTCAAGGTTAATACTGATAGAAAAGAACTGGCTTCTGTCATTTTGTTGATGGGTTACTGCTCTGTTAGTGAATTTGGTACTGTCATGTCATGCTTTTCATGATGGTCACTTCTAATATAGGACTCCCTTTGGGATTTTTTTTTTACACTGGTCTGAATTCTCTCAGTTTTTGCTTCTCTGGAAAACATTTTATTTGTTTTTCACTTTTTTTTTTTTTTTTTTTGGCAGGCAGAGTTAGACAGAGAGACAGAGAGAAAGGTCTTCCTTCCATTGGTTCACCCCTCAAATGGCTGCTATGGCCGTAGCGCTGCGCCGATCCGAAGCCAGGAGCCAGGTGCTTCTCCTGGTCTCCCATGGGGTGCAGGGCCCAAGGACTTGGGCCATCCTCCACTGCACTCCTGGGCCACAGCAGAGAGCTGGCCTGGAAGAGGGGCACCCGGGACAGGATCGGTGCCCCGACCGGGACTAGAACCCGGTGTGCCAGCGCCGCAGGCGGAGGATTAGCCTAGTAAGCCGTGGCGCCGGCTTGTTTTTCACTTCTTCTTTTTAAAGATTTATTTGAAAGGCAGAGTTACAGAGAGGCGGGGGGGGGGGGGGAGGGAGAGAGAGGTCTTCCATCCTCTGGTTCACTCCCTAAATGGCTGCAATGTCCAGAGCTGGAGCCAGGAGCTTCTTCCGGGTCTCCCGTGAGGGTGAAGTGTCCCAAGTCTTCCACTGCTTTCCCAGGTGCATTAGCAGGGAGCAGGATCAGAAGTGGAGTAGTTGAGACTCCAACTGGTGCCCATATGGGATGCCAGAACTGCAGGCAGCAGCTTTACCTGATACGCTACAGCACCAGCCCCTGCTTTTCACTTCTAAAGGATAGCTTTGCTGGATATAATGTTCTTTGTTTGAAGATTTTTCTTTTTAAATTTTTTATTTATTTGAAAGGCAGAGTTACAGAGAGAGAGAGAGAAACAGGGAGGGAGAGAGAAAGAGGGAAAGAGATTTTTCCATCCATTGATCCATTTCCCCATTTCCCAAATGGCTGCAATGACCCAGGGCTGGGTCAAGCTGAAGCCAGGGGCCTGGAACTCCATCCTGGTGTCACTCATATGAGTGGCAGGGGCCCAAGGACCTAGGCCATCTTCCACAATTTTTCCAAGTGCATTAGCAGGGAGCTGGATCAGAAATAGAGCATCTTGGACTCAAACTGGCACACATATGGGATGCCTATATTGCAGCCAGTGGGTTATCCTAAGCCACAATGCCAGCCCCAAAGTTTTTTTCTTTTAAGACCTTGAATATATCATCTCACTCTCTTTTGACCTCTAAGGTTTCTGCTGAGACATCTACTATTAGTCTAATGAGTTTTCCCTTATGTGTAACTTGTTATTTTATCTCATTGTCTGTAGGATTCCTCTCTCATCTTTTAGTTTTGAGAATTTGTCTATAATATGCCTTGGAGAAGATCATTTTTGATTGAGTATGGCTGGGGTCCTTTGAGCTTCCTGTCTCTGGATGTCCATGTCTTTCATAAATTGGGAATCTTTCAGCCATTATTTCATTCAGTTTGTTATAATTTATGATTTTTTCATATTGATTCCCTTACTAGACTCCTTAGAACAGTAACCGAATCTCATATACCCATGTGGATTCAACACATAATGAATAATACTCAGAGTACAATGTATGATAGAAGTATTTTCCAATGGAACAAGCAAGCTGTGCTACCAAAAGCATACGCAGCAAAAGGAAAAATAAACAAACTGGATTATATCAAACTAAAAAAAATCTGCAGAGCAAATGAAACGATCAACAAAATGGAAAGGCCACCTATGGAAGGGGGAAAAATTGACAACTATATATCTGATAAGGAGGTAATATCCAAGCTACACAAGGAATTCATAAAACTGAATAGTGAAAGAAAGGATCAGAATACAATTTTTCCTAGGAAGACATATAGATGGCAATAGGTATATAAAAAGGAGTTCAACATCATTAATCATCAGGGAGATGCAAATCAAAGCCACAATGAGATGCTACCTTGCAACTACTAGGGTGGCTATTTCTAAAAGAACAAGTGGTGCATATTTGATACAGTGGTGAAGACTCCACTTCGGATGCCTACATCCCATACCAGAGTGCTAGGGTTTAAGTCCTTGCTCAGTTCCTGAATCTAGTTGCCTATTAATGAACACCCTGGGAAGCAGTGGGTGGTAGGTCAAATATTTGGGTCCCTACCACCCATGTGAGAGACTTGGATTGAGTTCTTGGCTCCTAGATTTAGCCAGGTCCAGTTCCAACCATTTGGGGCATTTGGAGAGTAAACCAATGAATGTGAGATCTCTCTCTCTCTCTGTCTCTCTCTGTCTCTCTCTTCTTCCCCTCCCTTCTTTCCTCCCTCCCTACCCCTCCCTCTCTTCCTCCTTCCCTTTCTCCCTCTCCCTCTCTTTCAAATAAATTAACTTTAAAGAAATATATGGTGGTGAGCAAAATCAGGCAAGAATCTTATCCTCAGGGAATTCACAGACCGATAGCAAGACAGAAATCATTCAAATAACTGCAGACATATTTTTTCAAGTTACAACTGAAATAGGTGCTATTCAAGCTTGGACTACACATTTCCAGGGGGCGCCACGGGCACAGCATGTTCTGCAGGTCGATGAAAGCCTGAGCCAAGACAGGGCTGTGTTGTGCTGTAGCAGTCCAAAGAGGAGCAGATAGGTTCTTCCAAGGCTTTATGGAAATCAGGGGACATTAACTAAGCTTTGACACATATGCTTGAGATCCACAGAGATACAAAAATCTAGTGAAGGGGGAAGGAAGCTAAATGCAAAGTTTAGTCCCATCATAGAAAAACATTTAACTACATTGTGATTCATGATTCATGCTTCACCTAGTAGTTAAGATTTAAAGCCCGAATAGGAAGCTTCTCAAAGAATCATGGAGCAATCCCATTGCGGGGTGTGCCTTGTTTCCTAAGACACCCTTCCACTTCCTCTTCTTTACAGCACAGCAGAAGTGATTGCTGTTTGGTTTTCAGTCTGGACTCTTAAGGAAATTTTTTTTGACAGTTACAAGGAGCGTGTGCAAAAAACAAACACAGTGTCACATGCTACAGAGAATGGGGCCAGAGTCACAAACGATGTGATGACTTTTTGATGATGAAATGGCAATGCTTCAAGAAAGATGTACCAGGAACCCACGCTGTCTTTCAATATCACCGGCTGCTGAACAGACACAAGTTTTACTCGGGTTAGCAACAGCAGTAATACAAAGGCTAAAAGATCTGCTTCTGCTTCTGCTTCTGCTTCTCACCGCACCCCACACACAGTCTGAGCATTGTTTTCTAACTTAGCTCTTCTAACTGGCCCAGAAATATATGGGCCCCTCTCTCTAACAGCCATTGCGCTAGCAGCTTAGCAGCAGAACTGTTTCTACAGCAACTCAGAGCGCAGCCCCTTGGACAAAGGGAGATCTCTAAGCAACTTCTAGATTTTCATTTGTTTCACTTTCCTGATGTATTTAAAACCCATAAGAGCAGGCATTTGGTATAGTAGTTACAATGCTTCTTGGAACACACAGATCTCATAACAAAGTGCATACATTCAAGTTCCCCCTCTGCTTCCACTTCTAGCTTCCTGTTGGTGTACACTCTGGGAGGCAGTAGGTGATGGCCAAATACTTGGGTCCGTGCCACCTATCTGCGAGACCAGGAGCAGCTCCTGCCTCTTGGCTTCAGCCTGGACCAGACTTTTGGGGAGTGAACCAGCAGAAGAAATATTTCTTTCTCTCTCTCTTTCTCTCTCTCTCTCTCTCTCTCTCTCTCTCTTTCAAATGAATAAGAATAAAATAAATAAATGGGAAAAATGCATAAGAAAATTTTAAAAACCCACAGATGTAGACATTTAGTACAGCAGTTAAGATGCCTCTTGGGATGCCTCCATTCCATGTCAGAGTACCTGGGCTTTAGTCTCGGCTCCATTCTTGATTCCAAATACCCACTATTATAGACACTGGGAAGCAGCAAGCAATGGCCCAAGGGGCTGAATTCTTGACACCCACATGAGACACTGGATTGAATTCCTGGCTCCTGATTTTTAGCTTCACTCTAGCCCAGCCTAGCTGTTGGGAGCATTTAAGAAGTGAATCAATGGGCGATGGATGTCTGCTTGTTTCTTTCTCTATCTCTCTGTGTGTGCATCTCTGTCTTTCTAATAAATAAAAATTAAAAAGAAGTTAAAGAAAAAAACCCCAGAATTTTCTGAACAGGCTTACAAAAATTGTGGTGCAGAGTTGTATGCCAGGTGCCTCTCAGTCCTGTGTGTGTATCTTTGTGGTTATATTCTCTTTGGGAGAGAACACCAACATTCTACATTGTAGTCTCACCCTGGGAAGCACAATAGGACACGAGACGACAGGCCCTGGATATTGGGCAGCTACTCTGACATGGGGCCTCCCTCAGATCCATTTAATAGACATCAAGAATGAGATCTGATGCGATCAGCTTGGCAGTCCTAAATGCAACAGACAGCACTTATTCAGTGTAGGTCTTCTATTCCGTGTACAAGTATGCAATATGCATTCCTGTATCAAGACACAATTAGGCTTGAAACATTTTTTCAAGATACAGATAACGTGATTTTAGAAAGAGAACGAAAAAGCTTTGTCATTCAAAGACTCAACAGCTCAAAACGCTTCTTTCTGTTCCTCAAAAAAAAAAAAAAAGAAAAGAAAAGAAAAAATCCCCTCCAGAAAAGAATCCTGCAAACGCTTCCCACAAACCCTTGCTTTTTGGGGGGCACACAAAAAAAGAGTAAACTGCAGTTAAGTAAGTACAGATAAAATCTGCCTGATAATTTAAGTGTTTGGTAACGATGTGGTCCAGACCGCCTTTAATTAAAAACACACGCACGTACACACAAAAGAAAGCAAATCTCAGACGAGGCTGCAAATGCCTATCTCAGTTTCAGTGCTCACGTGTCGGGCAGTGAGCTCTTGCATTGCGTGCCTCTGCAATCACGAGGACACTGCTCGTCGCCTGCCCGCGTGGATCGTGGGCAGCGGAGGGGTCTGTTCCAGGATGAGTGCCTCTCCCTGCTGAGACAGCTCCAGGCTCTGTGTCTGCCCCTTTGCTCACCTTCCTCTGGCCTCCCTTACCCCCACTCCACCGGCACCTCAAGCACAGACCTAAGAAAAGATCTTCACCCTTTCTTAAACTCTTCTTACATATTTTTTTCTTCCTTCTCAGAAACCTACATAGCCAAAAGGAGCTCTGTATCTCTGAGTTGGTGTAACAGATGGATCGTGATGGAGAAGCAGAGCTGTAGATAACAGCCATGAGTTTGTCCCCAACACACCCCCCTGGTTGCCTTTGTCAGCATGCCCTGCCCCCGCACTACACACCAACTAACAATGTCTTATAGCCCTTTGTGATTGAAACAAAGCTTTCCCTCCTGTTATGTCACTCAATCCCAAAAGCCACGTGCCATACAATTCTCTCCATTTTGTAGAAGAAGAAATTAAAGGTCAGAGAATATAAATGATGTGCCCAAGATCACACAACAATAAATGGCAGTATTCAGACCATGTCCCCAGCTCCAAATCCCTCTGTTTTCTCCATTATACAATGCAAGACTCTCTCTCTCTCTCTCTCTCTCTCTCTCTCTCTCTCTCTCTCTCTCATCCCCCATCTCAGGGAAACCCTTTCCTCTTGGTTTCCAGTAGCAGAAAGCAGGATCAAGTAGCAGGACAGGTAGGCTGATGGAGTTGAACTTCTATCACTGCAACAGAGTAAGGCTGGGACAGAGTAAGGCTGGGACTCCTTTAGCAAAGAGCAGGCCAATACAGTGTAAATCAAAGACTAATTAAACCTGCAGCACAGTCCGTGAGGTGTGGGACTGAGCTGTGCAAGACAATGGGCTATAGAACTTGTTGCTGTGGTTGCAAAGCAAAGGGAAGCCTGCACGCCTGCACAGTGTGGCGGGAAACTGATCTGACATCTGCAATGATGTGCAGTCATTCTACAAGTCTGGTCAGGCTTAGTCAGTGTCAAGGGTGCCTGCAAGACCCTATCAGTTCTCTTCATAGTTTCCACCTCATGTAGTAGTGAGCAGAGATGAAGAGTTCCAACCCCCGTGGGAGGTTTGGAATGCAGGCGTGATCTAAAGCTAAGAGTCGTCCAGAGGTCTATAAAACACAGTCCATATAGCTGAGTGCAACCTAGAGTCTTCACAACAGCAGGCCACTCACACATACTACAAAAAATGGACACAGTTTTAGAAATGCCACTGTCCCCCTTGCATGGATTCTTAAAAACCCCAGAAAGCACATTACGATAGTCTTCTCTGTCTTGTCCAAGGAGGCAGTTGTCTTGCACACTTGCTCTTTCATTTCCGCCTCGCCTCTTCCCCATACCCTGCATAGTGGGAACTGTGGACTCAGATGGGTCTGTTTTCTTGACAAAGATTCTCATGCAACACAGGCTACCACTGCTTCCCATCGGCAGCATCCAGGTTCCTCCCTTCTTACCCTTCCTCCTCCTGGTATTTCACTGAAGTCTAGAATTAGTGGTCTTAAATTAGTCTACCAGGGTGATAGAATGGGGTAATGGGAATGACTACAAGTTCATCAGTTTAGGCTTGAATCTCATTTCTCCCCTTCCTATGTGACTTGGGCAAGATATGTTCAACCACTAAGTGGATGTTTTGCAAACTGTAACATGATTTAAGACTTGTTTGGGTACTGTATTTGGCACAGAGGTTAAGATGCCACTTGGAGCAATCTCATCCCAAGATGGAATGCCTGGATTTAGTCCCAGCCATGCTTCCAAATCCAGCTTCTTCTTAATGCACACCTTTGGAGGTAGCAGGGAATGGCTCCACTGGTTGGGTCCCTGCCACTCACATGGGAGTGAGGGATGGAGTTCCACATTCCTGGTTTTGACTTGACCCAGCTCCAGCTATTGTGGCCATTTGGGCAGTGAACCAGTGGATGGAAGATTTCTCTCTTTGTCTCTCTCTCTCTCTCTCTGTGTGTGTGTGTGTGTATGTGTGTCTTTCAAATAAAATGAAGAATTTTTTAAAAAAGAGTTATGAAGACTAAACAGGACAATGCAGGTGAAGTCTCAGCCAGAGCCCAGCATGCAACCCTGAATAAATGTTAGTTCCCTCCTACCACTGGCTTGCTCTTTTGTTTTCATATATAATGTGCCATAAATTATTCTGGCAGGGAAAAAACAAACAGATACCAGCCTGGAGCTAGACCAAATACCTTAGTACTGTCTGATCTGGGAAAGACAATCAGTGTTCTTTCCAGTCCTAGGGCACTCCTCTAGGCTTTAGTGCAAGAGTCTTGGAAGATCTACTCTTCAAACCCTACTGTAGAGCTGTTTTTGGGTTCTAGAGAGGGAGAAAAGGGAGCAATGCAACTCAAGAAAAATGCTTTATGAAATCAGCATATAAGAGAGTTATCAGTACCCCATGTTTATAGCAGCTCAATTCACAATAGCCAAGCTAGGAATCAACTCAGATGCCCATCAACCAATGACTGGCTAAAGAAAATGTGGCAGATATACATGACAGAATACTACTCAGCCATAAAACGAAAGAAAGCCCATCTTTTGCAACAAAACAGATGCAACTGGATATCATTTTGCTCAGTGAAATAAGCCAGATCCAAAAAGACAAATATTGTATTTTCTCTGATTTGTGGTAGCTAATATATAGAGTCCAAAAAACAATCTTAATGTATACGAGTATAACTGACATCTTGGAGTTTGATTATTATTTATAGTCATGTTTATATTCCTATGGATCAGTAGTCTCTACTTTTTACTTGTGGAGCTCTTCATTTACTGGAGCATTAAGCCTGTGATTATACAGTCAATTCAAAGTGTGTTGTTGCAAAAATGAAAAGAAAGAGGGAAGTATCATTATAGTCTTAGAACCGCATCTATGAAATCTGGTCTCTTTATATGAATTTAAAAAAAGAATCAATGCCAACTGTGACCTGGGAAAAAGCCAGCTGAGAGGATACGTGAAGCAGGCAAAGTTCTCTCTCCCACATGTAGAGATTTCACAGCCACCTCTGTCTGTTGCAAAAGTGCTTCCTGTCCTCAGCCTGCCACAGCCTGTGCAGATCCGCACATCATTCTGCCTCTCTCAGAGAGTATCTCTTACACAATGTATTTCCTTCCTCTAAAGGCAAAGGCTTTTACATTCATTGTAGGGCTAGAAGAATATTTTCCAAACCATTTTTCCTACATTTACATTGGATGAGGAAATGAAAAATAAAAACAAACCTCTCTCTGAGTTGGGAAACAAAGGGATTTGGTGAGGGATTGAGTGGACGCAGCCGCCTGAGACATCCTGGCTA
Source organism: Lepus europaeus (assembly GCF_033115175.1). Lineage (NCBI taxonomy): Eukaryota > Metazoa > Chordata > Mammalia > Lagomorpha > Leporidae > Lepus > Lepus europaeus. The sequence goes on from NC_084827.1 coordinate 43,237,213, forward strand.
CCCTGGCTAAGACATTGCAAAGAAAATGGTGGAACTGAGACAGCCAAGATGCTCAAGGGGCTAACTTGCCTCCTTCCCTTGCTGGGACTTGGGGAAAGCAGCAAGGTGTCACAGCCACAATCACACTCATTCCTTCATGTGACAAAGCACAGAGGACCATGTAGGCTGAGGGAGCCAAGGGAACCTAGGGAGCTGAGGGAGGGCCCAGCGTGGTGGGGGAGGGGTGAGAGGCTGGTTGCAAGCACTACATCCCAAGAGCCTTTGCAACTGTAATGGAAGGACATTGCTTCACCAAGCTTTGGGGACCATACAACTGGGAACCAGAGGGGCATGCAGAATTCTGAGAAGATGCCCTCATGGAGTCCTAGCTCTGAAAGCCAAAGGGATGCACATCTCAAAGGAGCCAGGGTGGTCAGACCCTGAGGCAAGTCTTCATGCTTAATCATTTTCAAAATTGTCTTCTCTATACTGGATAATTTGCATTTCCATATAGATTTTAGAAGAAGCTGGTCAATATCTATTTAAGAAAGCCTGCTTGGAATTGACTGGGATGGTGAGGACTCAATACATCCCCAAAGATTTGACATCTTACACTCAATCTAGTTGTCCTTAAATATTGTATGTCTTCTCCCATATTTAGATATTATTAACTTTCTCTCTGCAACATTTTATAGATTTCAAGGGACAGGTGTTATGGATTGAATGTGTCTGTTCAAAATTCACACACTAATCCCCAGTGTGATGGCATCTGAAGAAGGGAACCTGTCCCGGCTGCTCCACTTCTGATCTAGCTTCCTGTTAATGGCCTGAGAAAAGCAACAGAAGATGGTCCAAGAGTTTGGGCCGCTGCCATCCACACGGGAGACCCAGAGGAAGCTCCTGGCTCCTGGCTTTGGCCAGGCCAATGCTGGCCATTGCAGCCATCTGGCGATTGAACCGGTGGATGGAAGCTCTTTCTCCCTCTCCCTGTGCAACTCTGACTTTCAAAATAAATAAATAAATCTTAACAAAAAATAAGAAGAGCTACAAGAGAGCTTACTCATTCAGGCTACCCAGCCTCTCAAACTGTGAGAAATAAATTTCTATTGGTTAAGCCACAGGGCATTTTTGTTCTAGCAGGTTTTGAGGCTACAGGTTTTGAGTTTAGTTTAAGTTTATCCCTCAGTGCAGTAGTACCTGTTTTGTATATTATTGTAAATGGTTTCCTTTTAAAATTTCAATTTCTGAATTCTGTTGTTAATTCTTAATTTATGTAATTGATTTTGTTCTTGGCCTTGTACCTTATAATCCTGTGATATTTTGGTTTAGTTCTAGTAGCTTTTTAATGGTACAAGGGTACTTCCAAAAAGTTGTGGGAAATGGAATGAAAAAAGTTTATTCTGGTACAAAATAATTAAAGTCCATGCATGTTTCTAAAGATCTATTTTATTTAGCTCAAAGTCAGAGTTACAGAGAAAGAGGGACAGACAGGAAGAGAGAGAGAGAGAGAGAGAGAGAGAGAGAGGTCTTCCATATGTTGGTTCACTCCCTAAATGACAGCAATGGCCTGGGCTTGGCCAAGCTGAAATCAGGAGCCTGGAACACCATCTAGGTCTCCCACGTAGATGGTAGAGGCTCAAGCACCTGAGCCATCTTGCACTGCTTTCTCAGGAGCATTAGCAGGGAGCTGGATCAGAAGTGGAACAGCCAGGACACGAACCGGTGTCCAGGTGGAATGCTGGTTTGACCTGCTATGATACAACGTAGGCTCCCATTGGTTTTCATAATCCACATTTCCATAATGTATATTTTTCATGAAATTTTGGAAGACTCCTCATATGTTCCCAAGAGACACTGGCCTGTAATTTCCTTTTCTTTCGATGTCTTTGGTTTTGGTTATTAGGATAATGCTCGACTCAGAACAATTAGGAAGTATTCCATCTGATTATCAAAGTAACTGTAGCATACTGGGGGATTTCATCCTTAAATGTATGAGGGAACTCATCAGTGACTTTAGCTGGGCTTTGTGCTTTCTGTTTTGAAGGCTATTAATTATTGATTAAATTTCTTAGATAGGTATCAGCCTATTCAGATTGTGCTTTTGCTCTTGTGTGAATTTTGGCAGATTGTATCTCCCAAATAATTGGTCTATTTCATCTAGGTTATGAAATTTGGGGATACAGAATTACTTATGGTATTCCTCTGTTATCCTTTTAATGTTCATAGAATCTGTAGTGATGCCTCCTCTTTCATTTCTGATATTAGTAATTCACATCCCTTTGCCTTTTTTTCTTAGAATTGCTAACGCCTCATAAACTTTTTCATTCTTTTCAATGAACCAGCCTTTCCTTTTATTAATCTTTTCTGTTGATTTCCTGCTTTCAATCTCAATGGTTTCTTTTCTTCAGCTTACTTCGGATTTAGCTTGCTGTCCTTTTTTTTTCCTTTTATATCTAGTTTCTGAAGGTGGAAAGTTAACTTTAGATTTTTTCTTATATATTAATTCAATGCTGTAAATTTTCTTCTAAGCACTGCTTTCCTTGCATCTCACAAATTTTATAAATTGTACATTCATTCCTTATTGAGTTCAAAGTATTTTTAAATTTCTCTTGAGATTTCTTCATTGACCCACATGTTATTTAGAAATGAATTGCTAAAAGCTCCCTTTCAGACCAAAGGGAGAGAAAGTTTCAAAGTGAGGACATAGCTTTCCTCATAGGCATTGTCTACTGCAGAAAAAAACACTATCAGGACGTGCCTGTGACTATAGACTTCTAATTTAGGCCACGAAGATTAGAGATGGGACTTGAGCACCCCCTTGACTTGCATCCTCTGGTCTGCTTTAACAAAAACCAGGAGGAAAAGAAAGCTAGGCATCAGAAGCAATGTAAAGATAGGTGGCAGGCCTATTAATGGCTTTTCTGTACAGTAATTTGCCATCAAGGAGATCCAACAGGCCAGCCCACTGCTGTGGCTTTCAATGTGGTAAGCCTGGGCTTCAACAGAAGTCAGCTTATGAAGAGCCCTGGCAGCTCTGCCAGCCAAGAGTTGGATCACCGGAAATGGAACTGCCCTGGAGTCGAAGGATGCCCAGGTCAGAGCCACAGATATTGTTGGCTCCAAGCTGAAAAGGCCTTCACTCGGCCCAGCTTCCAAGATGACCATTGCTGCTGAGGGGACAGCCAAGTAGGGTCAGGGACATCGCAGGAAGAACTGTAAATTTCTTGTTAGAGATGCCACCTGCCTTTACCTGGCCAGCTCTCCTCACAGGTCAGCTAGGTAATGGAAGTCAACAGGGTGCCTTCCCCAAGGAGGTTCACACCTCCCTTAGGATGTACCCCATGTGAAGAGATAAGTCTGGGCCTCCTAACTGACAAGGCCTTAAAGCCCACCTGATTATTATTAGGTCCCTTCTGTCAGTTTCTATTTGCCTCTCAATAGGAGAACTTAGTTGTGGTTTAGACAGCAGCTCTCTTAGGTTCTCCAATAATGACTCTGTCTTTTGTTCTAGACCCTATTTAGCCTATCTAGGGCCTCATTCATTGTAATCATAGCCTCTACGCTAACATCAATGGCTCTACTCCTGACCTGTGTGTACTGATGGTCCTCTTCCTCACTTAATGTTGTATGATTATTCAGAATTTCTTTACAGACAAACCCCTCTACCTGCGAAAGTTGAGTGGCCTTTCTCCCGGTCTTGGTTGGGATCAGCTTTAAACCACATCCATCAAACAGTCTTCATAAGGGTCCAGAGACCCTCCTCATCTCCTCTCCTCTATGAAATCCTCCCATTACTTGGTTAATGATACTTTTAGGATCATTGGTTGCTATTCTCACCCTGTCTTTTTATACTACAGTGTCTGTTCAAGTGTTTACAGGAGGTGATAATGGAATGAACCAAGGCCTTCACCAACCAGGCGGTCAACCAAACGCTGCTACAGGAATATACTCGGCTCCCTACCCAGGAGACAGCGGCTCGAGACATTGCCCCATGCCAGCGAAGAGTACCTCATCGCCCCATGTCAGCAGGAAGTAGCTCTACAGACAGATCATGGTCCCTCTACCCGTCCTGGACTTTTTGGGCTAATGTAATTCCATAGAACTCCTGCTTTATAAAAAACAAAAGTGGGGAATGTTAGTAAAATGGAGCAGTCCTAACACCATCCTAGGCTCTAGCCCCCGCTGCCATTACTGGAAGCCAGGTGGCCACATGGCCCAACCACCGGTGTCAACTCCACCCCCATCCAATTGGGATTCGCTGCTCCTACTTCCCTGCCCCCCAGCAAAGTTTTAAAAGGACCTGCTCCTGAACATGTGGCTCTCTTTCTCTCCATTTCCTGATCTCTGTCTCTCTCTCTGGATCTCTCTCTTACACTCTCCTTTTCCCTCATTTTCCTTCTTCACCCCTTCCCTCCAGTCTGTCAGTTTTCCCCCAATAAACCCTTTCCCTAAAAAAAAAAAAAAAAAAAAAAAAAGAAAAATGAGTTGCTAATGTCCATGTATTTTGGGATTTTCTTATCTCTGTTTTTGATTTCTAGTTTAAATCTATTGTGGTTTGGGAATTAACATTGCAAGATTTATTCTCTTAAAATTGTTAAGTTGTGCCCAGTGCTGTGGCATAGTACGATAAGCCTCCACCTATGGCGCGCGCATCCCATTTGGGTGCTGGTTTGTGTTCCAGCTGCTCCTCTTCTGATCTAGCTATCTGTTAATGGCCTGAGAAGTTAGTGGAAAATGGCCTCAGTGTTTGGGCCCCTGTACCCATGTGGGAGACCCGGAGGAAGCTCCTGGCTTCAGATGGGCCCAGCTTTGACCATTGTTGCCATTTGAAGAGTGAACCAGCAAATGGAAGACCTCTCTCTCTTTCTCCCTCTCTCTAACTCTGCCTCTTAAATAAATAAATAAATCTTTTAAAAAATCGTTGTGTTTAATGGCACAGAATTTGGTCTAGCTTGGTGAACATTCCATCTGAGCATGAGAATATTTAATTTGTGGTTGTTGAATTAAATAGTCTATAGGCACCCATTAAATCCAGTTGATCCATGGTGTTGTTGAGTTCAACTAAGTCTTTTCTAAAAAAAAAAAAAAAGATTTATTTATTTATTTGAAAGACAGAGTTACACAGAGAGAGGAGAAGCAGAGAGAGAGAGGTCTTCCATCCGCTGGTTCACTCCCCAGTTGGCTGCAATGGCTGGAGCTGCACCAATCTGAAGCCAGGAGCTTCTTCCAGGTCTCCCACGTGAGTGCAGGGGCCCAAGGACTTGGGCCATCTTCTACTGCTTTCCCAGGTCATAGCAGAGAGCTGGATTGGAAGAGGAGCAGCTGGGACTAGAACCGGTGTCCATATGGGATGCCAACGCTTCAGGCCAGGGTGTTAACCTGCTGCGCCACAGCGCTGGCCCCTCAACTAAGTCTTTACTGATTTTCTGCCTGCTGAATCTAGTCATTTCTAATAGAAGGACACTGAAGTTCCCAGCTACAATAGTGAATTCATCTATTTCTCCTTGCAATTGTTTTTAAGAATATATTATTTCCATTGTATTTGAAAGGCAGAGAGACAAGACGAGAGATAGAGAAAGAGAGAGAGATCTTCCATTTTCTGGATCCCTGCCCAAATGCCTAGAAGAGCCAGGGCTGGGCTAGGCAGAAACCAGGTCTTCTATGTGGATGGTAGGGACTCAAGTACTTAAGTCAACATCTGCTGCCTCCTGGGACACACATTAGCCAGAAGTGGAGAAGCTGGAACTCAACCAGGCATTCCAACACGGGATGCCAGCCTGCTGAGTGGTGACTTAAGCTACTGCACCAAACGCCCATCCTTCTCCTTGCAATTCTGTCGGTTTTTGCCTCACCTGGTTTGGCACTCTGTTGTTGGCAGTATACATTTATTAATGCTTATAATTATTGTCTTCTCAGGGAATCAACCCCTTTATCATTATGCAACGCCATTCCTTTTTTATTTTTAAAAGACTTTTATTTATTTATTTGAGAGGTAGAGTTACAGTGAGAGGTAGAGACAGAGAGAGGGGTCTTCCTTTTTGTTGGTTCACTCCCTCGATGGCCGCAACGGCTGAAGCTTGCACTGATCCGAAGCCAGGAGCCAGGAGCTTCCTCCTGGTCTCTCATGCGGGTGCAGGGGCCCAAGCACCTGGGCCATCCTCTACTGCCCTCCCAGGCCACAGCAGAGAGCTGGATTGGAAGAGGGGTAGCTGGGTCTCGAACCGACGCCCCTATCGGATGCCAGCGCCACAGGTAGAAGATTAACATATATGCCACGGTGCTAGTCCCGCAACACCATTCTTACTCCCTGATAACCTCCCCTGCATGAAGTCTCCTGTGTTTGAAATTGATATAACTACTCCTTTCTTCTGCTTTCTTCCGACCACTGTTAGCATGGTATATTTTTCTCCAGCCATGCATTTTTAGTTTGTAGGTATCTTTACATTTAAAGTAGGTTTCTTGTAGACAACATATAGTTGGGTCTTATTTTTTGATCCACTCAGATAATCTCTGATAGTTGACCCATGTAGACCACAGTTGTTCAAAGTGATCACTGATATAGCTGGATTAATAGCCACATATTATCATTTTTCATTCATTACCTTTGTTCCCCGATCCTATTTTGTCTCATGCTTTTCCTGACTTCTGTGGTTTTAACTGAGCATTTTATTTGATTTCATTTTCTCTCCTTTCTCAGTAGATTGCAGTTGTACTTCCTTTTTTCAACTTTTCCTTAATTGTTTGTCTTAGATTTTACAATATGCAATTTCAATTTATCCAACTCTACTTTCAAATAACATGATATGCCCTCACCTTATAATAAAAAACTGTAATTCTTCCCTTCTGCCCGTTGCATCATTGCTGTTATGCATTTCATTTATATGTAAGCAAATACAAGCATATATGTACATACATATGCATACATAATTATTGATTTTTATTCTACTCAGCTATTCATTTGCTAGGATAGAGTTGCAATTTCCAAGTTCCTTTTAGTTATTTTTCAAAGCCCTTTTATTTATTTTTATTGCCTGATTGCATTGTGCGGAACCTTCAACACAATGCTGAATAAAAGTGGTAACAGAGTTGGTGAAAGCATACAGTTAATGGCTACATAGTAAAGTACGATACTCAGAGTATATTTTTCATAGATGTATGTATTAAGTAGAGGAAGTTTCCTCCTCTACCAAGTTTGAGGAGAGTATTCTTTTTTTTTTTTCTTAATTAGTAATGGGGCATTACATTTTGGCAAATTCTTTTTAAAGATCTTGACGAGATCACATTTTCCCTTTTCTTTTTCAGTCTGTGAGTGGTGAATTATATTGTGTGATTTTTGATCATGAAACCAATCTTGCATTCCAGGGGCAGACCTCATTTGGTTGTGATGCATCATCCTTTCCACATTGTGCTGATTTCAATGTGCTCTCTGTGTTAAGGATTTTACTTCCATGTTTATGAGGGCTATTGTTTTGCAGTTTTCTTTCTTGGTAATATCTTTGTCAGATTTTGCTATCAAGCTAACACTGGCCCCATAAAATGAGTTTGGAAGAGTTTGCTCCTTTTTGTAATTTTTAGAAGAGTTTATGTAGAATTGGCTTTTTTTTATGGTATTATTGTAGAAGTCACCTGTGAAGCCATCTGCTTCACAGATGGGGTTTCCTTTTTATGAATCTTTTAAAATTCATTTTTAAATTTACATAGAGTAAAAATCCCTTTTTTTGTTTACTGTTCTGTGCATTCTATCAAATGCTTGCATCCATGTCACCATGACTACAACTAAGATGTAGAACAATTCTTTCCCCTCCCCCCCCAAAAAATAAATTCTTTTGTGCTACTCTTTTGTTGCCAGACTTTACCTCCACACCCATGATCTCTGGCAGCAACTGGCATGTTCTCCAAACCTTCTATGTTGCCTTTTCCAGAGCATCATGTATGTGGAATCACATGTTATATAATCTCTTGCATATGACTTCTCTCACTTAGTAAAATGTGTCTGCGATTTTTCCATTTTATTGTGTGCATCAATTGTTACTCTTCTTTTTTATTATGGAGTAGTTTATCAATGATGTAGATATCCTATTCTGTTTTTCTATTCACAGCTAAAAAACATTCGGATTGTGACAAGGCTTTTGGCAATTGTGAATAAAGTCTCTGCCAGATAATTTGAGGTTGGTATCTATTGATTGTCTTTTCCTTTGAGAATTGTTCGGATATGTTGAGTAATTGAAAACAATTTTTATTTACTTTTTTATTTATTTGAAAGAGAACTCCCATCCACTGGTTTATTTCCCATTCGCTTGCAACAGTTAGGGTTGGATCAGGCCAAGCCTAAGAGCCAGGGGTTTATTCATGGTTTCCCACAAGAGCCATCATCTGATTCCTCCCAGGGTGTGTAGGAAGCAGGACCAGAGCGAGGATTCAAACCCAGGCACCTTGACATGGGATGCAGGCATCTCAAGTGGCATCTGACCTAGGACACTAAATACCTGCCCTGTGCTGAGTAATTGTGGAGTGTATGCTGGGCATTGTCAAAGTTACACTGGGAAACTCTGGGTTCCATTAAAAAAATTTTTTTTGGAGACACTGATGCTTTACTGTAGTGGCAGTCAGTCTGATAGGGCTCAGATCACAAGTTCTGTCCCGCCTTCACTGGGCAGACAATCTTCAGGCTCTGCTACACTGTCTGTTCTGTACATTACAGCCAACATCCAGGACTTGTTCCTGGGATCTTGGTGGTGCTTTTCATTGTAGTCCATTTCTCAAAGCCTTAACTGTCCTTTGAGTTATGCTCTGTGTTTATGCAGGGATGGGGCTGACCTTGTTATACTTGTGTAGATTCAAACCTAGCATTTGGGATCACCTTGCCTAGCTCTCACACACAGGGACTCTCCCACACTGTCCAGCTTTCATGGGCTTCCTGTGCTATAGCCTGGAAGACAATTCTCTTAGAGTTTTGCCTGATGCTGTTACTCAGTTGCATGTAACTGGGGCTTCCCAGTTCCTCTGTGAGAAGACAGAGCCTTCTTTCATGCTTACAGTCTCACAGCCTGGTGGTGGCAGTGCAGAATTATGTTTGGAACCGCCCTTGGGGCAGGGCCAGCAGAGCAAAAAGGCAAGAAAAAAAAATCAGGGATTTCCCTGTACCCTCTGTGTTATAAGAGCCTTTTTTTTCCTACGCATTGCTCATTTCTGCCCACTCTTGGGTGAAAGCCAGAGACAGAGGAGGAAAAAAGGAAAAGCAAAGCCACTGGGCATGTCTCACTCCTTCAACTATGTGTTGAGCTGCAAGATGCTCTTTTCCCTATTATCTTTTATGCCATATTCACACTGTATATTCGTCCTTTTGAATAAATGAACTACTTTGTGCAAACACACAGCAAAAACAAAAGAAAACAAGCAAAAATTTAACAGTTGGTCTACTAGGAAAAAATTTTAAAAATCAGCCCATGACCACTGAAATTGGCAGGGCTGTAACCCAAGTAAATGCAAAATTGTTCTGGAAGGACACTATCACAATCCAGAACTTGCAGGGTTTTCACAAAAGGGAACTCCCACTGAAGATAAGCTTTGAACAAAAACTCACAAGCCAAGACAGGAAATAAACCACCGCAAAAGGGAGTTTGTTTATGTAATAAAACAGAAACAGCAATTCTCCAACAGAGCATACAATAATAATTCTAAATGTGTTTAAAATAAATCAAGAAGCAAGAGAAGGTACAGAAGCCACAATATATAAAAAGGGCTGTTTAAAACCAGAGAAAGCAGATTTGTAAAAGAGCCAAGTAAATTAAAAATATATATATATAGTCATTGGGATGAAAAAGTCCTTGCAGAGGGGCAGGCATTTGGTGCACAGTTTGGGGCGCCCACATCCATATCAGAGTCCCTGGGTAGAATCCTGTCTCTGCTTCTGATTCCTGATTCTGCTAACACACACCTCGGAGGGCAGCAGCAATGGCTCAAGCAGTTGAGTCCGTGCCATCCACACGGGAGACCTGGATTGGGTTCCTGCCTCCTGCCGTTATCCTGGGCATGGCAGGTATTTGGGGACCGAACCAGTGGATCGGAGACCTCTGTCCATCTGTCTCTTTCTCTGCCTCTCATGTTTCTCAAATAAATAAATATTTTTTTGACAACGCAATGCACATGCTAAACACTTGATTAGCAAAGACAAGTACAGAATGAGGGAATTAGAACGCAGACTTGAGGAAATGATTCAGAAGGTGTAAATCAGGCAAACGCAGTTGAGCCATCGATGATAGAATTAGAAATTTATACATGTGTGTGAGTAGGAGCTCCAGAAGCAGAACGGAAAGAACGGGGAGGAGGGGCAGATTTACAGACTGAAGACTTCAGATAAAGCACATTAACGTTTGAGGAGGATAAATAAAACCAGACCACAACACCAGTTCTCTACAAGCCTTCCAGAAGATAAACACTGCCCCCTAATTTTACCCTGATACCAAAAAATCAGAAAAAGGCATAAAAGAAAACTTTAGCATAATATCTCTCATGAACGTAAAATGAAAAATCTTCACCAAACATTAGCAAATTGAATCTATCAATAAATAGAAAAGTTAATAAAAGGGATATATATAATATATATAATATAATTATAATGTAAGGCAATGAAAGGTGGTTTAACATTTGAAAATCAATCATTGTAATACACCATGCTAATAAATTAAAGAAAAGTTCTACGATCATCTCAATAGATAACAGAAAAAAGCAATGGACAAAATGCAACATTTAGTCATGATAAAAAGCTGCAACTAGAAGTGACCCTAATAATAAAAGGCACCTGTGAAACAGGCAACTAACTTTAAAGTAAAATACCAAACGCTTTACAAGGATCGTGCTGTCACCGCTCCACGCTGTACACAGTGCAGGTGTTGGGCTAGTGCAACAACACTAAAGCAGAAATACAAGCCATACAGACCAGGAGGAGGGAAGTTAAATGGTCTCTGAAGATTGACATACAGACTTCAAATGGGACTCCCTACGTATTCACTGAATACTCCATAGCACTGTTAGTTACTAGTTTAGGTTACTGCCTTTATTAATAGATCATAAGAATAGGTGTCACAAGACACATTTCTCTTTACGAAGTTAACAAATTCTACAGCTTTCCTCACTTAAGGTGAATTAACGACGCCTTTGTTTCAGTTCCATTTTCTTCTGAAAACTCTCTCACGCCCTCTGCTGTCCATGAACATTATTACACAAATTATTAAATAAAATACTGGAATCTTCCACCCAGTTCATTATTTGAGTCAGTCTCATGAAACAATGTATGCTAGGAAATACTGACCAACTTTTTATTATTACTAATATATGTTTGAAATTGAGCCCCTCTACAGGGCCAATGATGTAGATGCTAGACACTATCAGACCCTAATAACCCATGGCTTCTCCATCTCCCTCCCTTAGCTCAGTTTCTTTCCCAAATCACCCTCTCACTAAGTTTAATTCACTGAATTGAGGAAGCTGTGCCATCAGCCCTACAGGGTCCCTGCTCACAAGACTCATGAGGCCACTTATTGCTCCTGCACAGAACGGCCTGATGTTAGGCCTCGCCTTCGGGGTTTTTCCAGGAGGAGCCTCAATCTCTAAGCCCCAGTCTGATTGACAGGAGCCCACTTTACCACTATCAAAATTGCCAAAAGAACATAATGTCCCTAACCAATCAGAGGAGGGCCCCTGAGCACTGTGGACCAACCACGGCCCTGGATGTGAGCTGAACATGCACCTCCCAGCCACAGAGAGAGAGGTCTTCCTTCCGTTGGTTCACTCCTCTAATGGCCACTACGGCCGGCGCTGTGCCAATCCGAAACCAGGAGCCAGGTGCTTATTCCTGGTCTCCCATGTAGGTGCAGGGACCCAAGCACTTGGGCCATCCTCCACTGCCCTCTTGGGCCACAGCAGAGAGCTGGACTGGAAGAGGAGCAACCAGGACTAGTACCCAGTGCCCCAACTGGGGCTAGAACCTGGGGTGCCATCACCGCAGGCAGAGGATTAGCCAAGTGAGCCACAGCGCCAGCTATGCTTATTGACTATTAAAATAGCCCTATAAGGTCTGGTGCATTGCCAGCATCACATATGGGGGCTGGTTCATGTCCTGGCTGCTCCACTCCTGATCCAGCTCTCTGCTATGGCCTGGGAAAACAGTAGAAGATGGTCCAAGTCCTTAGGTCCCTGAACCCGCATGGGAGACCCAGAAGAAGCTCCAGGGTCCTGGCTTTGGATTGGCCCAGCTCTGGTCATTGTGGCCATTTGTGGAGTGAGCCAGCGGATGGAAGACCTCTCTCTCTCTCTATGTAACTCTGCCTCTCAAATAAATAAATAAAAATATTTAAGAAAATAAGTAACATGAAATTCAACAAAGATCCCTGATTTTGTACTTACATCCCAAGAAGTACAGTTGCTGGACTCTGGATCACACATTTTCAAAGCTTTTCATGCCTATTGCTGAATTGTACTAACACAATTTCTGTAGTTTTTTGACTACAGAAATCACTCTTTTACCTGAATAGGTAAAAATATCTATAGATATTTATAAAGATAAGGAAGAAATGTTACATTTGAATCTCCAGGAGGTGATTTTTTTTCTTCAAAGGTATCAGGAAAATATTTGTAGAAGGATTTTTTGGGGGCAGGTGCTGTGGAGTAGTAGGCTAAGCCTCCACCTGCAGTGCTGGGATCCCACACGGCTGCTCCACCTCTGATCCAGCTCTCTGCTATGGCCTGGGAGAACAGTGGAAAATGGTCCAAGTCCTTGGGCTCCTGCACCCACGTGGGAGACCTGGAAGAAGCTCCGGGCTCCTGGCTTCGGATTAGCCCAGCTCTGGCTGTTACAGCCATTTGGGGAGTGAATCAGTGGATGAAAGACCTTTTTGTCTGCCTCTCCCTCTCTCTGTAACTGTACCTCTCAAATAAATGAATAAAATCTTACTTTAAAAAAAGAAGAGAGAGAGACTTTTTGGTAGAGTCAGAAAAGAGTCTACTCTTCTATCGCCTAATCTTAATGCTTCAAATCTGTTTCCTCACCTGTTACGTAAGGAGAACAATGGGCCTGCTCAGCAGAAAGTGAGAGGAGGCACAGGAACAGGTTCTGAAAACTGCGTCAGACACACAGAAGGCACACTGTCCATTAGTCACCACGGGCAGGTGGACAGATTTGATACTCATTTGACTTTCCGTAAGTGTTAATCACTTTTTAGTGATCTCATATCAATCTTAATGTCAATCATCCTCTCCATTTCCATTCCTGTTTTATTTAGCTCTATATACTTGAAAATAGTAAATAATGATTATACCTGATGACAATGATGGTTTGGTTGCCAATTTCTTAACTTAGTTTGTCTTGGAAAAAGAAAAATTACCACATAAGCCGAAATATTAAGGGTTTTATATTTAATCTAAATATACCTATCAATCCTATGGCACAGATAGCTTGAAAGATTAGTCTGAACAATTATGATCACATGAAACACAGAGCCAGAGACAGAATCAGTATTCATTAGTGGGCCCTAGCTGAACCTAAAAGATTGTACCTATCACGAGGCTTCACCAAAAGGAGGAGGAGGAGAAGGAGGCTGTGGCTTTGACTGGGGAGGACTAACAGAACATAAAAGAGGCAAAGATAACTCGAGAAAATTTTAAAACAGTAATGGCTAGCAATGAAGCTACGACATGGAATTTGGGGACTTTAGTACACTGTCTATCGCTGCAGCTCACTGGAATTCTGGGCTGTGCACCTGGCCAAGGGATTAACCTTTTAAAGCCTTCGGTTTCAGCACTTGGATTTTATCAAACGCCACTGTTGGCTGTTGTCTTGGCCAAAGAATTTGGAGAATAAGTTGTAGGATGAGGTAGGGGCACAGAAGGAGATAGACCAGGCAGAAAAGGAGGAAATTAAGTTCGTTGCTTTTTCATTATTTTTATTGCCCATAGGATAATAAAATATAAGAATTTTCAAATTTGAAAACTGAACAGCGGGCCCGGGAGACATAGATAAACCAGGGGTAGAGCCAGGGACACAATCCGAGCCCCAGAGCCCCAGACTGCACCATGTGGATTCTTTTTTTTTTTTAAATCACATTTTCGCCCTAAGATTGAGGACCACTTGCAGTCAACCAGATCCGTGCTGCTCCCAGGGTTCTGCTGTGTCAGATTTTTCTTGGTAACCTGGAATCACTGCTATCCTTCAAACAAAAACAAAGTACTACTCTACACTGCAGTTTTGTAGACCGTGCGCCAAGTTCCCATTAGTTCTCTCCCTAGACCTGCTCACAAAGCCTTCGGAATGTATTATCGTCCGCACGTCAAGAGCGGCAGATTCAAGCTCAAAGGGCTCCTAAAGCCTTGGAGGTCAAACATATCCAGGGAGTTCCTTCCAGAAAAGCACCAGCCTGGCTCTCTATCCTCTTGCCAAGTAATTCTCCACCGCTAGGGGACTCCTACTTTGTTCTAATCTTTAAAGGGCGGTTTCTTACCCCTTCCCTCGGTCTTGATCCTTATTTAGGCGCCAAGCTTTCCTTTCGGGTTTTGACCTCCTGAGTCTCACTCCAAAACTCCACCCTATACAAACAAGTAGCGTCCTCGGTATCCAAGGTAACCACACAGCCTTCCCAACCTTGCCTCTACCGCTTTTTCCATTGGCTATTTGGATTTTCATGCAAATTATTCGCCTTTCCAGTGGCCAATGGACTAGAAGCAACGGGCGCGCCTCTCCCAGCCGAGTCTTCCTGTCCTTTCCCCTCTGCGCGTTGCCTACTGGGATTTGTAGTTTTCTCGTCGCCGGGCTGCGGGTCAAGTACGACGAGGCCCTGGAGGAGCTGGCCATCGTGGCCGACACCCTCGACCCCGGGGCGTCGGTGGAAGTGAACGTGCCCCTCAAGTTCGGCAAGTGAAATTGAAGTGGAAGCGGCTTTGGGGCCCCGGGCGCGCTGGGCGAACTTCTTCCAAGGGGCCAGCATGCACTTTTCATGGGCCCCCTCCTACCTGACTTCCTAACCTAATCCGCAGAGGTTCCTTGCAAACCACCCCTTCGGTTCCACTCA
Organism: Lepus europaeus; assembly: GCF_033115175.1. Classification (NCBI taxonomy): domain Eukaryota; kingdom Metazoa; phylum Chordata; class Mammalia; order Lagomorpha; family Leporidae; genus Lepus; species Lepus europaeus. Next base: position 43,252,254 of record NC_084827.1, read on the forward strand.
ATTCCCAGTAGTGTTTAAGAATTAGGCTCCCACTTAGAGAATTGTATACACTGAATGGAAACATGATTTGGAGTAGAAGTCAAATACATTTGTGACACCTCTTCTCTTTGGTCACTAGCAAACTGGGTTGTTTTTCAAGGTTGGGGTTCTGTCATGGGGCACCCATTTCCCCCTGCTCACAGCTTGGGGTTTGTCCCCGACAACCCTGTCTAGTGGATGTGTGCTGTCTTGCCTGGACCACGTACTTGATTGCAGACAGGCACCCTGCTTACTGATAACGTCTCCCTAGTTTTTAGCCTAAGTAAGCTCTTCATGAGTAGCAATGTTCAACGACAGACACACAGGAAGTCTGCCCAGGAAACTTCAGAAATGGTGATAAGGCCTGTCAGATGTATTGGTTTCCAGCTCCCAGCCGCTGTGCACACACAGCCCGGAAGCACTCCCAAGCTGCTGTTCTTCCTGAGCCTGGTGGATACCGATGAGCCTCCCAGCAGCATTCAGCATCTTTCAGATAATCATTTCCTGTCCTTACAGTTGCACTATAACGCATATGCTGTTACTGTCACCATTCCAGATAAGGAAACTGAGATGTAGGAAGTCTCATTAAGAAGTATTTATTGTGGATGAACAAGTAGAAAAAACCAAATAATCCATGGCTTCATGGAACTTAGACCCCAGTGGGGATTGGTCAGCAAACATTACTACTCTCTTTTAGATAGAAAGTGGCAGGGCTGCAAATTGAACTGGCTGGAGGCCACTCAACCATAATGTCTGATTGCTTCTTTTAACTTGCTTAGAGGAATGCCATTCCCTGCCCTCAAAGTTTAGCAGTCTGGGCTGGGGAGGAAGAGTCACCAATAGTACATGGGAACTGAGTATTGAATTGGAGTTAAGTAAAGGTTATGGCAGCATAGATGAAAATGGAATATTTCCAAAATGGGAATAATTCCAAGCCTCATTCTTAATTGCCCCCTCTTTTTAGGGCCAGAATCCCACTTCTAATTTACTGTTTCTCTGTGTCTATCCCACTGGCCCTCTAATCAACATAACTATTTTCTTCATACTTCCAATTTGTCTATTGCCTGTTTCAGTGAATGGGAAAGAGTGGCAGTAGTGCCAGCCTCAACGTTCTACTTGCCTAGGGAGAATACACTATCTTTAGAATCTGTTTCCATCTCAACATATCTGTCGGTGCTCCCTTAGCGCAAACCTTCTGTTGTTTAACACTACTTAACTAAGTAATGCATTTTGTAGTTATAATTGCATCCATGATTATGTGGGGTAGAATTGTCTTTTCATATGTTATAGCTGAATCTCAGCCCAAATACTGCTGTTAATAAGGCATTATAGAAACTGCCAAGTACAAACTGGAAGTTGATTAAATTGGCAGCCAATCACAGTTTAGACCAGTGACTCTTTTTTTTTTTTTTTTTTTCAAATTTTCTGCCAGTACCACAATTTGTGGTTTTAATACTATATAATTTGAGGTTTCTTGAAGTTGTTGCTATTTTCTTTAATTACTTCAAATACCTCGTGATATAGGTATACTGTAATATTCTGGCTTTTTTTTTTTTTTTTGGTACAGGCAGAGTTAGAGAGAGAGGGAGAGAAAGAGAGAGAGAAAGGTCTTCCTTTTTCCATTGGTTCATCCCCCAAGTGGCTGCTACAGCTGGTGTGTTGCAGCTGGTGCGCTGCGCTGATCCAAAGCCAGGAGCCAGGTGCTTATTCCTGGTCTCCCATGCAGGTGCAGGGCCCAAGGACCTGGCCCATCCTCCACTGCCCTCCCGGGTCGCAGCACAGAGCTGGACTGGAAGAGGAGCAACTGGGACTAGAACCCGGGGTGCTGGTGCTGCAGGCGGAGGATTGGCCTAGTGAGCCGCGGCACTGGCCTATTCTCACTTTTTAGGTATGAAAGATTAGAGGTAGGATTTGAAAACCTATGTCATGACATATGTAATGATCCTGGCGAGAGAGGTCTTCCATCTGCTGGTTCACTCCCCAGATGGCCGCAATGACTGGAGCTGCGCCAATCCGATGCCAGGAGCCAGGAGCTTCTTCCAGGTCTCCCAAACAGGTGCAGGGGCACAAGGAACCTGGGCCATCTTTTACTGCTTTCCCAGGCTACAGCAGAGACCTGGATAGGAAGTGGAGCAGCCGGGACTCGAACTGGTGCCCCTATGGGATGCCGGAACCACAGGCGGTTGCTTTACCTACTATGCCACAGCGCTGGCCCCACCTGTATGCTTTTAATTTGGGGTCAGTTTGGAAACAAATCTTTAGATCTCTCTTATTGTCCGTAATGACTTGTTAAGTTGACCAATTCTTAATTCGTACGTGTGTGTGGTTTTCCTAGTGGGGAAGAAGCTTCTATGATCTTCCACAGGCATACCTGGAAGGATTGCAGTCCCCCCTCTTCCCATCTGTGTTAGTTTCTCTCTTTAGATGGCCTAGGCTAACAGAAGTAGCTGCTCTAGTTGCAACAGCTGGCAGAGAGGCCACTGCATTTGATGCTGCTATCATGGTGGGGACCCCTCGCCTACAGAGAGCATGCTAACAACTGTGTTGTCTCCAGGATTCAGTAACGTTAGAGACATACTGAGGAGCTGAGTTCCTAGGGGGTGCTGAATGCTGTGGGCTCAGTAAACACAGTCCTAACTTGTGTTGTCTTTTCTCTCTTCTAGATTTGAATATCAAGTCATCTGGGTCTGGCTGTGTAAAAGTCCAAAATATTGAGTGCGATCATTGTGAAATCCAAACCGACCAGGGCAGTAGCACCTTACAATCTGTTAAGGTATACATATTTTTCTAATTTTGTTTCAATATTTTTTTAAAAATGAACTATATGCTGTAGTTATCAAACGAAAGAAATTATTCTGTTTTTCAGAATGTAATCATTTATTCAACTCTGAGAAATTCCTGGCAAAAAATTTTGCCTTGAAATTAGTTGTTTTGAAAATATAGGTTGTAGCGACGATGAGGGTTTCATCTCATATTTCTTTTAGATTTTATTTCAGAGTATACAGTGAAATGAATAGCACATTCTTAGTATTTTAAGATCACACTAAAGAAATTTTAGTTTTTATGAGTGATTTTCTTCTGTTTATTGAAGAGTAAGGAAAAGTATTTTAACACCGTAAGTGTGCTTAAAATACTAGGTTACCTTCCTCCCATTTTAAATGTACCAATTAGCTCATTACTTAAGGTTTAGGGAGCTACTTGTACAAAACAACACATGATATCATCTCGTTATACATTTCATGTTTTTATATTAAGTTTTCTTAAAATTAAGTTTGTCTCATGTATAAATGACTTGAGATACAGTTTTGATGGGTTCTTGCTTATCATCACTCCCAGTACATTTTGCAGTTGCATAGCCAAAAGATAATAATTTTGTGAACTTCAATAGTGTGTAATTTTGTTGATAATTCGGTAATCTTTTCTTTATAGTGCAAAACGCTTTCATTTGGAGATTTACAAACACTAATTAGGATGGTTAACTTGATGCCTTTATAATTTCTGTATCGTTTATCTTCTTTCATTTACTTTGCATATCTGCCTTCAGTATCTGTCCATATATCCACCATTTAAAATACATTTAGTTGCAAAAAACATTCTAAGGAGTTGAGAATACTGTTACATGTCCTTTTAGCAAAAACAGGTTGGCTCAGGTTGTCATAAAAGATTATATAATGAAGTCTTCATGTTGGATGACCAGTTGACTGAGAATACCATAGTTCCTTTTTTTGTCCTTAAAAATATACTGTTCTGCCGGCACCATGGCTCAACAGGCTAATCCTCTGCCTTGCGGCGCCGGCACACTGGGTTCTAGTCCCGGTCGGGGTGCCAGATTCTGTACCGGTTGCCCCTCTTCCTGTCCAGCTCTCTGCTGTGGCCCGGGAGTGCAGTGGAGGATGGCCCAAGTGCTTGGGCCCTACACCCCATGGGAGACCAGGAGAAGCACCTGGCTCCTGCCTTTGGATCAGCGCGGTGCGCCGGCTGCAGCGCACCGGCCGCGGCGGCCATTGGAGGGTGAACCAACAACAAAGGAAGACCTTTCTCTCTGTCTCTCTCTCTTTCACTGTCCACTCTGCCTGTCAAAAAAAAAAAAATTAAAACAAACAAACAAAAAACAAAAACAAAAAAAATATATACTGTTCCACAATGACACTCAAGTTTTCAGGAAATTCATCTAGCCTGCCATCCTTGAGATCTCCAATTTCACAGAATTAGAATCTGCTGTGCCACCATCTCTCTGCATTCAGCCTTTTTGTTTGTTTGTTTGTTTTTTTTTTTTTTTTTTTTTGACAGGCAGAGTGGACAGTGAGAGAGAGAGACAGAGAGAAAGGTCTTCCTTTTTGCCGTTGGTTCACCCTCCAATGGCCGCCGCGGCTGGCGCCATGCGGCTGGCACACCGCGCTGATCCGATGGCAGGAGCCAGGTGTTTCTCCTGGTCTCCCATGGGGTGCAGGGCCCAAGCACTTGGGCCATCCTCCACTGCACTCCCGGGCCACAGCAGAGAGCTGGCCTGGAAGAGGGGCAACCGGGATAGATTCCAGCGCCCCAACCGGGACTAGAACCCGGTGTGCTGGCGCCGCAAGGCGGAGGATTAGCCTATTGAGCCACGGCGCCGGCCTGCATTCAGCTTTTGATTCCTCTGACAATTCTGAAAGATCTGTGTCAGTTTTCTTCTGTTTTGCCATTATGCACATAAAACAGGTTCTCAGCCCTAGCATTACTGACATTCTAGGCCAGATAATTCTTTCATGGGGGCGGGGGGGGGGGTTGTGCTATGCAGCATTGAATAGTTTTAGCACCATCCCTGACCCCTACCATCAAGATGCCAGTTGTACCTGCCTTAGCTGTGACAAGGAAAGATGTCTCCAGCCATCACCACATGTGCTGTGGGGGATCAAATCACCTTCAGTCGCAAACCACTGTTCTAGGCAACTCCGTCATTCTTTTGTTTGTTTGCTTTTTTAAAGTAAATATTTATTTATTTGTAACTTGTAACTCAATATTTTTGAACCTTAAGCTGCTTGGAAAATCTGATGATTGTCCATTTAGAAAAAAATGTACTTGTAAATATTACAATTGTATAAGTTTCACAGAGTTTAGTTTCAATGAATTTAGAAATTCATATAAGCTTGGTGCTGGCATTGTGCTATACCAGGTTGAGCCACGACCTGCAATGCTGGCATCCCATAAGGGTGCTGGTTAATGTCCTGGTTGTTACACTTCCAATCCAGCTCCCTGCTAATGTCCTGAGAAAGCAGTGAAAGATGGCCCAACGGGTTGGATCCTTTTCATTCACATGGAAAACCCGGAAGGAGGTCCTGACTCCTGGCTTTGGGCTGGGCCTGCCCTGGCTGTTGTGGCCATTTGGGGGGTGAACCAGCAGATGGAAGTTCTCTGTCACTCCCTCTCATTCTGTAATTCTCCCTTTCAAATAAACAAGTAATAAAAAAATAAAAAAAAAAAAAAACAAGAAACTTATATAAGCTTGATTAAGATCTCTTGACTTAAAACAGCAGTTGCTTTGGAAGCAGTCTTTCCTAAAGTTCATTATTTGCCCGACGAAGAGTGTAAGAGTATTAACTATAATTTGACATCAGACTCGTATCTCTATAGACATGAAGGAATTAACCATGCAATAATACAGACCTTAAGAATGATTCATGGCCGGCGCTGCGGCTCACTAGGCTAATCCTCCGCCAAGTGGCGCCGGCACACCGGGTTCTAGTCCCAGTCGGGGTGCCGGATTCTGTCCCGGTTGCTCCTCTTCCAGGCCAGGTCTCTGCTATGGCCCAAGTGCTTGGGCCCTGCACCCACATGGGAGACCAGGAGAGGCACCTGGCTCTTGGCTTCAGATCAGCGCGGTGCACAGGCCGCAGCACGCCGGCCAGAGCGGCCATTGTGGGGTGAACCAACAGAAAAGAAAGACCTTTCTCTCTGTCTCTCTCTCTCACTGTCCACTCTGCCTATCAAAAAAAAAAAAAAAAGATTCATTTTGCTTTTTCACTAAGTTTTTGAAACAGATTCCTTGACTGCTTTATCTAAGGTTTTCTATATTTCCACCTGAGTGAAACAACCAGGAGCTACATGGTTGTTTTGAATTTTTATCTCCCATCTTTAGACATTTCTTTGCAGTTGCTAGTCATGATGTTGATGAATTTGCTTTTGTTACTTCTCATCCTCTGCAGCTCCTGCTGTTTATGTAGTGTTTCTTTCTTTATCATACAGCAGAACTGATGGCATATGCAGTAGTTAATAGAAAGTAAATGACTCTTTTTAAGATTTATTTATTTAAAAGAGTTACAGAGAGAGAGAGAGAGAGAGAGCGAGCTTCCATCCACTGATTCACTCCCCAAATGGCCATATTAGCCAGGGTTGGGCCAGGACAAAGCCAGGAGCCAGGAGCCTCATCTGGATCTCTCACGTGGGTGCAGATGCCCAAGTACTTGGGCCATCCTCTGCTGCTTCCCAGGCACATGAGCAGGGAGCTGGATCAGAAGTGGAGCAGCTGGGACACGAACCAGTGTCTATATGGGATGCCAGTGTCGAAGGCGGCAGCTCTACCCTCTACTCCACAACACCAGCCCCAAACTACTCTTCAAAGTAGCTCATGGACAATGAGTTTAGTTTTCACTTGTGTCCTGGTGTGTGAGGAGCTCTTTTCCAAGCGATGACTCCCGGCTCCTTCCGACTTCGGCTCTGCCTCTCTTAAGCCTTGTTGTGGTCTGCACCCATGTGCTGGAAGGGGGCAGGCATTGGGAAAGCCTGTGGGTTCTTCTAAAAGCAACAGCCAGGCAATGACACTAGCGTTCCACTTACATTCCATCAGTAAGAACCCAAGAGCTACAGGAAGCTGGAAAATGTGTTTGTTATGGGCCCATCTACCCGTCAGGGCCAGCAGCAGTGTCTGCTCACAATTGCCAAATGTAAAATCAAGCCGTACACACATGTGTCTTTTTGTCGTAGGATGAGGCTGACGGGCCTGTGACTTGTGTCGTATTTGTGCCTGGAGACATGTTCCCTTAGTTCCCGTGTCTGGGCTGTGCCGCGCCTGGACACTGGGCTGTTACTCTGTCATCTGTCCTCCTTCAGACCCCTCCAGCCTTGTGAGCGCGGGCTTTGGAATCTCACAGAGCTTAATCCTAGCCTTAGTTTAGATTTGGTAGTTTTCTAAGTGTGTCATCCCGGAAAAGTTATTTGAGCTTTATGAGTCTTGGTTTTCTTCCCCTGTGAAACAGGAAAGATATCACACTAATGTTTCTGGTTGTGAAGATTAAGTGATAGCACATGCCAAGTAGGGAACTGTGTTTGCAGAGGAAGCGGTGAGTGATCTTGTTGTTAATGATGATGTTAACAATAATGAATATAACAATTGTTAATGCTGTCATCCTGATGTGTCACTAGCTGGTCCCAGTGATATTTGATTTTCAATCCCTTCGTTATTGAAGCTACCGGAAACTTCACGTGTTTTCTTTCTCACCGAGTCCAGGTGGCGTAGTAATCTCTTTAGCAGCAGCTGTCATCCCTTTCCTGTTGATGTCATTAGTCTAACCCAGGAGTTTCTGCTTTACTCCAGACTCTTCCTGTACTGCTTTGTTAGTGTCCAAAATGAAGCGGTGAAAGTGTTTCCTGAGCAGAAGTCAAACTTACTCTCACTTCTTCTCTATATGTATTTCTGTCTTTATCTTTCAGAGTCAAAATTTACATGTCCAAACAAAAGGAGGCAACGTGATGTGTCTGGGAACCGTCTACGGGAATATAAATATTCATGCGTCAGATAAAAGTGTAAGATTGAAACTTTCTTTAGATACTGCAATTTTGCTTTCAGTTGGCTTCTGCAGTGGGCAGGTTCTAGAGAATTTGTTGAACGAATTTGTTTTTTTTTTTATTAAACTTTTATTTAATGAATATAAATTTCCAAAGTATAGCTTATGGGTTACAATGGCTTCCCCCCTCCCATAACTTCCCTCCCGCCCGCAACCCTCCCCTTTCCCGCTCCCTTTCCCCTTCCATTCATGTAAAGATTCATTTTCAATTCTCTTTGTATACAGAAGATCAGTTTAGTATATATTAGGTAAAGATTTCAACATTTTGCCCATATAGCAACATCAAGTGAAAAAACTACCATTGGATTACTAATTATAGCATTAAATAGCAATGTACAGCACATTAAAGACAGAGATCCTACATAATTTTTTTTTCACAGCAGACTCATAGGATGGCAGATGTCCTAAACAACACTCTGGCCTCAGAATCAGCCCTCAAGGCATTCAGATCTGGCTGAAGAGCCCATGAGAGTATAGCAGGCATGGAAAGCCAAGATATCATGGAAAAAAAAAAAAAAGACCTAAATGAATGATCTCTGTGAGTGAGATCCCAGTGGAAAGAACGGGGCCATCAAAGAAGGAGGTACCCTTCTCCGAAGGGAGGAGAGAACCTCCACTTTGACTATGACCCTATCGGAATAAGATCAAAGTCAGCGAACTCTAAAGGCTTCCATAGCCCTGGCAACTCATGACTAGAGCCTAGGGAGATTACTGATGCCATGAACAAGAGTGTCAAATTGTTAAGTCAGCAACAGGAGTCACTGTGTACTTACACCCCATGTGGGATCTGTCCCTAATGTGTCGTCTAAAGCCAAGTGATGCTATGACTGGTACTGAAACAGTATTTTTATACTTTGTGTTTCTGTGTGGGCGCAGACTGATGAGGTCTTTGCTAATTATATACTGAAGTGATCTTCTGTATATAAAGAGAATTGGAAATGAAAAAAAAAAAAACAACAACCTGGTGTTAAAATGGAAATGGCATAGAAAATTAATTAATTGTTGAACGAATTTGTAACGTTGCCTTTTTAATATATTTTTATGATTAGATATTATATAATTTAAATTTTAGTTTGTGGTTGAATAACTTTGACATTTAGTTCCTTATTTAGAATCTATTAAAACTTAAATAATAGTTAATTCTGAGGAGGTTTTTATTTTTATGATTATAGATTAAAGTAGCTCATTAAGTAATACCACCAGTATCTGGGTTAGGTATTTAAGTGTTAGGTTTATTCAAATAGTTGCCAAGCCCGTTTACTTCAGCTGGGCCAGATATATGGATAAGTTTAAAAACTCAGCTTTCTGGCTGGCGCTGTGGCTTAACAGGCCAATCCCTCCGCCTTGCGGCACCAGCACACCGGGTTCTAGTCCCGGTTGGGGCGCTGGAATCTATCCCGGTTGCCCCTCTTCCAGGCCAGCTCTCTGCTATGGCCCGGGAGTGCAGTGGAGGATGGCCCAAGTCCTTGGGCCCTGCACCTGCATGGGAGACCAGGAGAAGCTCCTGGCTTCGGATCAGCGAGATGCGCCAGCCGCAGTGGCCATTGTGGGGTGAACCAATGGCAAAGGAAGACCTTTCTCTTTGTCTCTCTCTCTCACTATCCACTCTGCCTGTCAAAGAAAAAAAACAACTCAGCTTTCTTTATTATTCTCCACAAGATGGCGCCATTAGGTAGCTTCACTGTTCTCCAAAAGCTTTCTGGATTTTGCATTGTTACAGGAAGGTAGTTTATATTTTTGAATCAGCTTCTTTTTTGCACTCTGTGATTTAGCATAGTATTAAGGGTAAAGGTATACTTCTTGGTATGTAAATTGTCACGTTTATTTAAAAAATAATTTTTTCATAAAACAACTTGTTTATTTGAGAGACAGGAACAGAGATAGGAAGAGAGCTCCCATCTGCTAGTTTACTTCCTTAGGGCCTGCAATGGCTGAGGCTGGGCTTAGGTGAAGCCAGGAGCTGGGAACTTAATCAGGAGAAAATGAACTATTTGAGTCACCGCCTCCTCCTGCCTCCTTGGGTCTGCACTGGTGGGGAGCTGGAATCTGGAGTTGGAGCCAAATATCAAACCTACACTCTCTAATACGTAATGTGGCTGTTTTGACCACTGGGCCAAATACCCACCCTAAATATCAGGTTTTTTTGTTTTATTTTGTTTTGTTTTGTTTTGTTTTGACAGGCAGAGTGGACAGTGAGAGAGAGAGACAGAGAGAAAGGTCTTCCTTTTCAGTTGGTTCACCCCCCCCCACCCCCAATGGCCGCTGCAGCCGGTGCACTGTGGTCAGCACACCGCACTGATCCAAAGCCGGGAGCCAGGTGCTTCTCCTGGTCTCCCATGCAGGTGCAGGGCCCAAGGACTTGGGCCATCCTCCACTGCACTCCCCGGGCCACAGCAGAGAGCTGGACTGGAAGAGGAGCAACCGGGACAGAATCCGGCACCCCAACTGGGACTAGAACCCGGGGTCCAGCACTGCAGGTGGAGGATTAGCCAAGTGAGCCTCGGTGCATTTTAAAAACTGATATTTGCCGGATTCTGTCCCGGTTGCTCCTCTTCCAGTCCTGCTCTCTGCTGTGGCCCAGGAAGGCAGTGGAGGATGGCCCAAGTGCTTGGGCCCTGCACACGCATGGGAGACCAGGAGGAAGCACCTGGCTCCTGGCTTCAGATTGGTGCAGCGTGCCAGCCATAGCAGCCATTTGGGGGGTGAACCAATGGAAAAAAGGAAGACCTTTCTCTCTGTCTCTCTCTCTAACTCTGCCTGTCTTAAAAAAACAAAACGTGATCAACGGGGCCCAGCACTGTGGTGTGGTATGTTAGGCCTCCACCTGCGACGCCAGTATTCCATGTGGGCACTGGTTTGTGTCCCAGCTGTTCCTCTTCTGATCCAGCTCTTTGCTGATGACCTGAAAAAGTAGTGAAAAATGGCCCAAGTGCTTGGGCCCCTGCACCCACATGAGAGACCTAGAAGAAGCTCCTGGATCCTGGCTTTGGATCAGCTCAGCTCCAGCCTTGTGGCTATTTGGAGAGTGAACCAGTGGATGGAAGACCTTTCTCTCTGTTCCTCTCTCTGTGTCTGTAACTCTACCTCTCAAATAAATAAATATTTAAAAAAAATAAAAATGTGAACAATAGTGTTTTAAGTCTTTGAGCAAAATCTTATTTTATACTTACATAATTTGCAGATGTCTTTTAAGTTTGTAAAATTCTATAGTCAGCTTTATCCTCAGATAATTAAGGAGATAACATTGTCATATCTTTTATTTTTTTTAAAGATTTATTTATTTATTTGAAAGGTAGAGTTACACAGAAAGAGAGCTAGAGAAAGAGAGAGATCGTCCTTCCTCTGCTTCACCCCCAACGTGGGCACAACAGTGCCAGGAGCCAGGAACTCCATCCTGGTCTTCCACGTGGGTAGCAGGGGCCTGAGCACTTCAGCCATCTTCCGCTGCCTTCCTAGGTGCAATAGCAGGGAGCTGGATGAGAGGTAGGGCAGCCAGAACTGAAACTGGCACTCATGAGATGCCAGCATCACAGGTGCCAGCTTAACCTGCTGTGCCCCACACTGTATCCCGTGCCTTGTAGATAGGTTTCTGCTGGCATAATTAAACAAGGTGTGTTATAACACTAATGTTTCTACTGTCGCCATTTTGTTTTTCATCACCTTTGTCTTAAAACCTGTGGGAAGCGCAGGGCTGGCATTGTGGCATAGCGGGTAATTTGCTGCTTGTGATGTATCCCATGTGGATGCTGGTTCGTGTCCCAGTCATACCACTTCTGATCCAGATCTCTGCTAATGGCCTGGGAAAATCAGCGGTAGATGGCTTCTGTGTTTGGGCCACAGCTACCCATGGGAGACCCAGACAAAGCTCCTGGCTCCTGGCTTCAGCCTGGCCCAGCCCGGGCCATTGCAGCTATCTGGGGAGTGAATCAGCAAATGGAAACTTTCTTTATTTTTGTATTGCTCCCTCTCTCTCTGTAACTCTGACTTTCAAATAAGTAAACAAATCTTTAAAAAAAAAAAAAAGAACTTGTTGTAGGCTCTTTAAACCCAATATTTAAATTTGTCCTTTAAATTAAACCAGAGACGTGTTTAAAGGCACTGTGTAGCCTCTTATGCAGCCCATTTAAGATAGCATTGAGTTCTACCTCTCAGATTGCTGTGGTCTCAGAGCTGCAAGAGAGAAACTGGGCAACTCTGCACCTCCTTCAAACTCTGTCCTTTCATGCTGACATTATCTGAAATGATCTAAGTAACCAGGATATCTTGGATGTGTATTCAAATATAAGTATCAAAGAGTTTAAAGCACCTCTTAATTATTTGATAGGCTGAATGTTTTAGCCACTGTTTTGCACTTGTTATTATGTTTGCATGTATTTATTTTAACTTTCATGGTTTACTGCATATTCAGTTATTCCTACTTCCTATTATACTATTTTGTTTCTTGCCTGATTGGGTTTTGTGATATATTAATCGGTCTATATTTTTTTTCTGTTTGTGATATATATTTTCACAAATATATATAGTTAATTTTTAAAGCACACCTCTAAGTGAGTGATTTTTTAAGCCCATAAAAGATGTTGCCTGTGCATATGCAGCTTTCATAAACACGTGTTTTGGGTATTTGAGAGGCAGCCTGGTGCACTGAAGAACACAGAATCACGCCATGCTACTGCTGTTTGAATCCTGGCTTTGCCATTTCCTAGGCTATATAACTTCAGACAAGTCACCTAACTTCTGTGGGCCTCCGTTTTCTGAAAATTAGAGTAAAAGCAATGGACTTAGAGAGTTCCATGAGGATTCGATGAGTTAATAAAATACTTACAGAATGGCTGGCACATGACTGCCTCTGCTGCGGCTGCTGCTGCTGACAAAGGTAAAGAATCACAGGAGGGGAGCATGGCCACTCCTAGATCTGCCAACCAAATACCCAAGATGCAGTTTCAGTTTTAAAAAAATTATGCATTTGAAAGGCAGAAAGATGGCTGGTGAGATATTTCCCATCTACTGGTTCATTTCCCAAATGCCCACAGTAGCTGGGGCTGGGCCAGGCCAAAGCCAGGAGCTGGAAACCTAATCCAGGCCTCCCAGGAGGATAGGATCCAAGTACTTGAGTCATAACCTGCTGCCTCCCAGAGTGCCCATAGCAGGAAGCTGGAGTAGAGCCCGCCACTCCCACCTAGGATTCGGGCCTGCCAATGTTCACTGCTGCTCCAAATGCCCAGCCGAGACTGCTTTGTTATTCAGAAAGCAAGCATGGCAGTATCTGCTTTGCTTACTCAACAAGATGATCAAATGTGCACCCTAAACTGTAACATTTTTATTTATGTGACTGTTTTAAGTTTTAGTATTCTTTTTTTTTTTTAAAGATTGATTTATTTATTTGAAAGTCAGAGTTACACAGAGAGAAGAGAGGCAGAGAGAAAGAGAGGTCCTCCATTTGCTGGTTCACTCCTCAATTGGTCGCACATCCGGAGCTGTGCTGATCTGAAGCCAGGAGCCAGGAGCTTCTTCTGGGTCTCCTATGCAGGTGCAGGGGCCCAAGGACTTGGGCCATATTCCACTGTTTTTCCAGTCTATAGCAGAGAGCTGGATTGGAAGTGGAGCAGCCGGGACCTTAAGCATTGCCTATATGGGATGCTGGCACTGCAGGCGGCAGCTTTACTCGTTATGCCACAGCACCGGCCCCCATTCACTCATTTTTTTTATCTACTACAGTTTCTTTTAAGCTAATTATGGATTCATAGGTTCACTCCCCAAATGGCTGTAACACCTGAAGCTGGGCCAATTCGAAGCCAGAAGCCAGGAGCTTCTTCTGGGTCTCCCACATGGGTGCAGGGGCCCAACGACTTAGGCCATTTTCTGCTTTCCCAGGCCATTAGCAGAGAGTTGGATCGGAAGTGGAACAGCTGGGACTTGAACCAGTGCTCATATGGGATGCCAGCACAGCAGGTGGCGGCTTTACCCACCATGTGGTAGCACTGGACCCATAATTTATTTTTTATAGATTTATTTTATTTGAAAGGCAGAGTTAGAGAGAGAGAGAGATCCATCAGCTGGTTCACTCCCCAAATGGCCTCAAAGGCCAGGGCTGGGCCAGACTGAAGCCAGCAGTTTGGAACTCCATTGGGTCTCACATGGTTGGCAGGGACCCAAGTACTTGGGCCATCATCTGCTGCTTTCCCAAGCTTATTGGCAGGAAGCTGGATCAAACCACTACTCTAATATGGGATGCTGGCTCAACCCAATGTTTTTATTTATTTATTTACATTCATACACCTTTTATTACAGTATATGTCCATAACCATTCCACTTTTTGTTATTATTGTTAAGCTCTTACTGTGCCTAGTGTATAAATGAAACTTGATCATAGATACATACATACAAGAAAAAAAAAAAAAAAACAATGCTGTTTCTTTAAACATCCCAATTTACTACCTAACTTTGTCCTGAGTAAAACTGTGGTAAGGTTTCCTGTTGATTCAGTTTTTTTTTTTATTAAACTTTTATTTAATGAATATAAATTTCCAAAGTACAGCTTATGGGTTACAATGGCTTCCCCCTCCCAAAACTTCCCTCCCACCCACAACCCTCCCCTTTCCCGCTCCCTCTCCCCTTCCAATCACATCATGATTCATTTTCAATTCTCTTTATATACAGAAGATCAGTTTAGTATATATTAGGTAACGATTTCAACAGTTTGCCCCCATATAGCAACACAAAGTGAAAAAAAATACTGTTGGAGTACTAGTTATAGCATTAAATAACAGAGTACAGCACATTAAAGACAGAGATCCTACATACTAATTTTTTTTTTAAAAAATAATTAATTTTCTATGCCATTTCCAATTTAACACCAGGTTTTTTTTTTTTCATTTCCAATTATCTTTATATACAGAAGATCAATTCAGTATATAATTAGTAAAGATCTCATCAGTTTGTACCCACGCAGAAACACAAAGTGTAAAAATACTGTTTCAGTACTAGTTATAGCATCACTGCACATTAGACAACACATTAAGGACAGATCTCACATGGGATGTAAGTACACAGTGACTTCTGTTGCTGACTTAACAATTTGACACTCCTGTTCATGGCGTCAGTAATCTCCCTAGGCTCTAGTCATGAGTTGCCAGGGCTATGGAAGCCTTTAGAGTTCGCTGACTTTGATCTTATTCCTACAGGGTCACAGTCAAAGTGGAAGTTCTCTCCTCCCTTCAGAGAAAGGTACCTCCTTCTTTGATGGCCCCGTTCTTTCCACTGGGATCTCACTAACAGAGATCTTTCATTTAGGTCTTCTTTTTTTTCCTTTTCCATGGTATCTTGGCTTTCCATGCCTACAATACTCTCATGGGCTCTTCAGCCAGATCTGAATGCCTTAAGGGCTGATTCTGAGGCCAGAGTGTTGTTTAGGACGTCTGCCATTCTATGAGTCTGCTGTGTATCCCACTTCCCATGTTGGATCTTTCTCTCCCTTTTTGATTCTATCAGTTAGTATCAGTAGACACTTGTCTTGTTTGTGTGATCCCTTTGACTCTTAGACCTATCAGAGCCATCGAATGTGAACTGAGATTGATCACTTGGACTAGTGAGATGGCATTGGTACATGCCACCTTGATGGGATTGTATTGGAATCCCCTGGCACATTTCTAACTCCATCATTTGGGGCAAGTCTGATTGAGCATGTCCCAAATTGTACATCTCCTCCCTCTCTTTTTCCACTCTTAAATTTAACAGGGATCACTTTTCAGTTAAAATTTAAACACCTAAGAATAATTGTGTGTTATTTACAGAGTTCAACCACTAGTACTAGAACAACAACAACAACAAATACTAAAAAGGATAAAGTATTACATTGTACATCTAGAGTCAGGACAAGAGCTGATCAGGTCATTGTTTCTTATAGTGTCCATTTCACTTCAACAGGTTTCCCCTTTGGTGCTCAGTTGTCGCCGATCAGGGAAAACAAATGATATTTGTCTCTTTGGGACTGGCTTAATTCACTCAGCATGATGTTTTCCAGATTGCTCCATCTTGTTGCAAATGACCGGGTTTCATTGTTTCTTACTGCTGTATAGTATTCTATGGAGTACATGTCCCATAATTTCTTTATCCAGTCTACTGTTGATGGGCATTTGGGTTGGTTCCAGGTCTTAGCTATTGTGAATTGAGCTGCAATAAACATTAATGTGCAGATGGCTTTTTTATTAGCCAAATTAATTTCCTTTGGGTAAATTCCAAGGAGTGGGATGGCTGGGTTGTATGGTAGGGTTATGTTCAGGTTTCTGAGGAATCTCCAGACTGACTTCCATAGTGGCTTAACCAGTTTGCATTCCCACCAACAGTGGGTTAGTGTCCCTTTTTCCCCACATCCTCTCCAGCATCTGTTGTTGGTAGATTTCTGAATGTGAGCCATTCTCACCGGGGTGAGGTGAAACCTCATTGTGGTTTGATTTGCATTTCTCTGATTGCTAGTGATCTTGAACATTTTTTCATGTGTCTGTTGGCCATTTGGATTTCCTCTTTTGAAAAATGTCTATTGAGGTCCTTGGCCCATCTCTTAAGTGGGTTGTTTGTTTTGTTGTTGCGGATTTTCTTGATTTCTTTGTAGATTCTGGTTATCAACCCTTTATCTGTAGTATAGTTTGCAAATATTTTTTCCCATTCTGTCGGTTGCCTCTTCACTTTCCTGACTCTTTCTTTTGAAGTACAGAAACTTCTCTATTTCATGCAATCCCAAATGTTAATTTTGTTTTTGACTGCCTGTGCTCCTGGGGTCTTTTCCAAGAAGTCTTTGCCTGTGCCTATATCTTGCAGGGTTTCTCCAATGTTCTCTAATAATTTGATGGTTTTGGTTCGTAAATTTAAGTCTTTAATCCATGTTGAGTGATTTTTGTATAAGGTGAAAGGTATGGGTCTTGCTTCAAGCTTCTGCACGTGGAAATCCAATTTTCCCAGCACCATTTATTGAATAGGCTGTCCTTATTCCAGGGATTAGTTTTGGATCTTTGATCAAATATAAGTTGGCTGTAGATGTTTGGATTGATTTCTGGTGTTTCTATTCTGTTCCATTGGTCTATCCATCTGTTTCTGTACCAGTACCATGCTGTTTTGATTACAACTGCCCTGTAGTATGTCCTGAAATCTGGTATTGTGATGCCTCCGGCTTTGTTTTTGTTTTACAAGATTGCTTTGGCTATTCAAGGTCTTCTGTGTCTCCATATGAATTTCAGCATCATTTTTTTCCAGATCTGAGAAGAAGGCCTTTGGTATTTTGATTGGTATTGCATTGAATGTATAAATTGCTTTTGGGAGAATAGACATTTTGATGATATTGATTCTTCCAATCCATGAGCATAGAAAATTTCTCCATTTTTTGGTATCCTCTTCTATTTCTTTCTTTAAGGTTTTGTAGTTTTCATCGTAGAGATCTTTAACATCTTTGGTTAAGTTTATTCCAAGGTATTTGATTGTTCTTGTAGCTATTGTGAATGGGATTGATCTAGAAGCTCTTTCTTAGCCATTGCATTGCCTGTGTATACAAAGGCTGTTGATTTTTGTGCATTGATGTTATATCCTGCTACTTTGCCAAACTCTTCGATGAGTTCCAGTAGTCTCTTAGTAGAGTTCTTTGGGTCCCCTAAATAAAGAATCATATTGTCTGCAAAGAGGGATAGTTTGACATCTTCCTTCCCAATTTGTATCGCTTTAATTTCTTTTTCTTGCCTAATAGCTCTGGCTAAAACTTCCAGAACTGTATTGAATAGCAGTGGTGAGAGTGGGCATCCCTGTCTGGTACCAGATCTCAGTGGAAATGTTTCCAACTTTTCCCCATTCAATAGGATGTTGGCCGTGGGTTTTTCATATATTGCTTTGATTGTATTGAGGAATGTTCCTTCCATACCCAGTTTGCTTAGAGTTTTCATCATGAAAGGGTGTTGTATTTTATCAAATGCTTTCTCTGCGTCTATTGAGAGAATCATATGGTTTTTCTTCTGCAGTCTGTTAATGTAGTGTATTACGTTGATTGTTTTGCGAACGTTGAACCATCCCTGCATACCAGGGATAAATCCCACTTGGTCTGGGTGGATGATCTTTCTGATGTGTTGTTGTATTCTATTGGCCAGAATTTTATTGAGGATTTTTTCATGTATGTTCATCAGGGATATTGGTCTATAATTCTCTTTCAATGCTGCATCTTTTTCCGGCTTAGGAATTAAGGTGATGCTGGCTTCATAGAAAGAATTTGGGAGGATTCCCTCTTTTTCGATTGTTCTGAATAGTTTGAGAAGAATTGGAGTTAGTTCTTCTCTAAATGTCTGGTAAAACTCAGCAGTGAATCCATCTGGCCCTGGGCTTGTAGTAATTTCTGATGATTCTTTTTATTTCTGTGGTGTCTGTTGTTATGTTTCCATTTTCATCTCTGATCCTGTTGATTTGGGTCTTTTCTCTTCTTTTTTTAGTTAGTTGGGCCAATGGGGTGTCAATTTTGTTTATTTTTTTCAAAAAACCAGCTCTTCGCTTGGCTATTTTTTGTAATTTTTTTTTGGATTCCATCCTGTTGATTTCTTCTTTGATTTTAATTATTTCTCTTCTCCTACTGGGTTTGGGTTTGGTTTGCTGCAGATTTTCTAGATCCTTGAGATGACTTGAAAGCTCATCTATTTGGTGCCTTTCCAATTTCTTGATGTAGGCACCTATTGATATAAACTTTCCTCTTAACACTGCTTTTATTGTATCCCATAGGTTTTGGTATGTTGTGCTTTTATCCTCATTTACTTCCAGAAAATTTTTGATTTCTCTTTTGATTTCTTCTATGACCCATTGTTCATTCAGGAGCATGTTGTTCAATCTCCATGTGTTTGCACGTGCTCTAGGGATTCCCGAGTTGCTAATTTCCAATTTCATTCCTTTGTGGTCTGAGAAGCTGCATGGTATGATTCTAATTCTTTTGAATTTGCTGAGACTTGCTTTATGGCCTAGTATGTGGTCAATCCTAGAGAGGGTTCCATGTACTGCTGAGAAGAATGTAAAGTCCTTAGATGTAGGATGAAATGTTCTGTAGATATCTGTTAGATCCATTTGGGCTATAGAGTCATTTAAATCTACTGTCTCCTTGTTGATCTTCTGTCCTGTTGATCTGTCTATCTCTGAGAGTGGAGTATTGAAATCCCCCAGTACTATTGTATTGGGGTCTAAGTCTCCCTTTAAGTCCCTTAACAAGTCTTTTAAATAAGCTGGTTCCCTGTAATTAGGTGCATATACATTGATAATCGTTTTATCTTCCTGTTGAATGGATCCCTTAATCATTAAATAGTGCCCCTCTTTGTTGCTCCTAAAAGTTTTTGTGGTAAAGTTTATGTTGTCCGATATTAAGATGGCTACACCCGCTCTTTTTTCATTTCTGTTGGCATGGTATATATTTTTCCAGCCTTTCACTTTCAGTCTGTATGCATCATTGTTGGAAAGATGAGTTTCTTGTAAGCAGCAAAAAGATGGGTTTTGTTCCTTAACCCAATCAGCCAATCGGAGTCTTTTAACTGGACAGTTCAGGCCATTAACATTCAATGTGACTATTGAGAAGGAGTAACTTTGCCCTGTCATTTGCCAAAGATTTTTTCTAATATATGGTTTGAGACTCCTGTGATCTTTTGCTGTGAGGTTTCCTTCCTTTACCTTCTTTCATATTGGTTACCGTGTTTCTGTGTTTCTGTATGTAACACATCTTTAAGCATCTTTTGCAGGGCTGGACGTGTGGCGACAAATTCTTTCAATTTCTGTTTGCTGTGAAAGGTCTTTATTTCACCTCATTCACAAATGAGAGCTTTGCAGGATATAATATTCTGGGCTGGCAGTTTTTCTCTCTTAGTACCTGGGCTATATCTCGCCATTCTCTCCTAGCTTGTAGGGTTTCTGAAGAGAAGTCAGCTGTGAGTCTAATTGGAGATCCTCTGAGCATTTCCTCTTGCACATTTTAGGATCTTTTCTTTGTGTTTCACTGTGGTGAGTTTGATTACGACGTGTTGTGGTGAGGATCTCTTTTGATCATGTTTATTAGGGGTTCTATGAGCTTCCTGTACTAGGATGTCTCTGTCCTTCTCCAAACCTGGGAAATTTTCTGCTAGTATCTCACTAAAAAGGCCTTCTAATCCTTTCTCCCTCTCCATGCCTTCAGGAACTCCTAGAACCCGAATGTTGGGTTTTTTAATCGTATCCTGTAGATTCCTGACAGTATTTTTTAGATTTCTGATTTCTTCTTCTTTTCTTTGATTTGACTGTTTCCTTTCCTGTTCTCTGTCTTCTAATTCTGATATTCTCTCTTCTGCTTCACCTATTCTGTTTTTAAGGCTCTCTAATGTGTTTGTCATTTGATCTACTGAGTTCTTCATTTCATTGTGGTTTTTTGTCACTATCACAGTTTCATGTTCTACTAGTTGTTTCATTTCATTTTGATTCCTCCTTAATATTTCATTTTCATGAGAGAGATTTTCTATCTTGTCCATTAAGGATTTCTGTAGTTCAAGAATTTGTTTTTGAGAACTTCTTAATGTTCTTATCACTTTTTTGAAATCTGCTTCTTGCATTTCCTCTATCTCTTCATCTTCATAATCTTGGATTGGGGTGTCTTGTTCATTTGGGGGCATCATAGTGTCTTCCTTGCTCTTGTTACCTCGGTTTCTACATTTGTTGTTTGGCATGTTGGAGATAATTTATTTTTTATTTATTTATTTTATTTTGGCTGTGGTGTTTTTTTTTCGTTATACTATGCCTCTAAGTGGGCTGTCTGCTTTGATGGATCCTTAGAGGCTGTGATGGGTGTGGCCAGAAAGCTCTGCTTGATTCTTCATGTTTAAGGCTGTGCAAAAAGCGACTCACCCAGATTGTTCTGTCCCTTGCTCCTTGCTGGATCGCTGGATTGCTCTCTCTCTCTCTCTCTTTTTTTTTTTTTTTTTTTTTTTTTGACTCAGTTGGGAAGTAATTTTGCACAGGTGATTGGAATTGAGGGTAGTTGAAATCTGGCCTCTGTGAGTATTCGTTTGATCTACCCCTGGGACCACACAAAGAGTTTATGCAGCCCTTAATGTGTTCTCAAGTTTCACCAAAGTTCCATAGTTACTGAGTTTGTGTACTAGTTGGTGGCGCTTTACATATTTAAAATGGCACCTGCTCTTTTTTGCTCCGTGAGTGAAGAGAGAGGTTTCTGCCTTTCCCCCTCAATGTCTCGGGTTTCTGATGTCTTTGTCTTACCTTCCGTTCGTTCCTGCGCTGGCGAGATTCTGCGGCTCGTCTCCCACGGTTGGGTTTCCACGCGGTGGGCTCCTTGTAGGTCCTCTGTGTCACATCCACTAGATCCGGAAGCATTTCCTCTGCAGTTTTTTTCTTGAGTCTTTTCCTGAGGCTACAGTAATTCCACTTTTATGAAACTTTATTTTCCCCAACCACGGCGCACGTCCTCACTATCTGCCATCTTGGCTCCGCCCCCCCCTGTTGATTCAGTTTTACATCAACCATTTGATATCAACATTCACTTTATGTTTATAAAACAGTTGCTTAAAATACTCTAAAGATGATTTAGACCCTTAACTAGATAACATTTTGCACTTTGAGCAATATTTGAGACACACACTATTAAGTTTAGTGATAAATAAAAAAAATTCCCTTCTTTTTGTTCAGTGGAAAGCTACTACCTTATTTATTTATTTGAGACACAGAGGGAGCACTCACATCCTCTAAGTTCACTCCCCAAGTGCCCACAATTGCCAAGGGTTGACTAGGCCAATGATCTAAGCCAGAAGTCTGGAACTCAGTCCAGGTCTCCCACACCAGTGGCGGGGATCCAATTATATCACTGCTTCCCAGGATCTGTACTGCAGGAAGCTGGAGTCAGGAGCCAGAGCTGGGCATCAAACCCAGTGTCTTAACCACTAGGCCAAACACCTGCCTGTTACTACTTGTTTAGTGGAAAAGTTCTAGAAATAATACAGTGTTAACATGCTGAAGGAGGAAAATCATGGTAGCTCAACATAATCTAATAAATTATGTGCTCAAATTCAGAACCATTAGTTTTTTAATAATAGAAATTTAATAAAAGAAATGTGCAGTGGAAGGGAACTTCCTTTATCCGTAAAAGATTTCTGAATAGTATTTGTAGTGAACATGCTGGGACACCTACATTCCATATTGGAGTGCCTGGATTCAAGTCTTGGCTGCATTCACAATTCTAGCTCCCTACTAATGCAAGCCTTGGGAAGTAGCAGGTGATGGCTGGATTGCATGGGTCCCTGCCACCCACATGGGAGACCTAGATTGAGTTCCTGACTCCTGGCTTCAGCCGTAGCAACTGGGGACATCTGGGGAGTCAGCAGATGGGAGCTCTGTTTGTCTATTTCTCTGTCTGCCCCCTGCCTCATTTCTCTGCCTCTCAAATATATATGTATATATATATATATATAATTATATATAAGTATATAATTACATATTTATTTATATATTATATATAATATATATTTATTATATATGATTACATATTTATTATATATAATATATATTTATTATATATAATTACACAATTATATATATATGTATATATAATGATGAAATGTAAGCATTCCCTCTGACAACAGGAATAAGACAGGAGTGCTTTCTATCCCATAGTTTGTATTAACTGCAATCCATCATTGAATTGGAGGCCTGAGCCAGATGGTAAGGTAGGAAAAAGGAAGAAAGGGGAAAAAAAACACTCAGGAAAAACAGCACTGAAACAAAGGTTGGAAGGGAGAGAATGAGCTACCCTTGAAGACAATGTAAGTACGTGCTTAGAATTTTTTTAAAAAACATATAAATGGTGCAGGCATTTAGACCCGCAGTTAAGATTCCATTTAAGATGTCCATGACCTGTACTAGAATATCTGGATTCTATACCTGGTTCTGGCCTCTAACTCCAGCTTCCTCTCAGTGCAAACCCTGGGAGGTAGGGGTGATGGCTCAAGTGATTGGTTCCCTGGATTGAGTTCTTCCCTCCCGGCTTCAGCCCAGCCCAGTCCTGGCCATTGCAGGCCATGGGGGAGTGAACCCACAAATGGAAATACACACACACTCTACTCTCTCACACTCTTTATCTCAATGCCTTTCCAGAGAAAAACAGAAAGAAAATGTAAAAATGAGTTTGTGCATTTAAGTTTAGACATAAAAGTCAATTAAGGTCAAATGAAATAATTTTAAATCCTTTGTTGATAGCACTTAAAATACCTAGTAGGAATAAATCTAAGGCAAGATGATGAAGAATTTTATATAGAAATTACAGAACATGATTAAGAGATCTTAAAGAAGACCTAAGTAAATAGGTGTGGTGGTACTGTTCCACATTCTACATAATCTTGTCACCCTGGGGAATCCACAGGATGTTGGTATGGTAGGTTGTCGTACTGTTTGGCTTTTAAGCAGTTTTTGTTTTATTATGAACTGAGTAGAGTCTTTCTCTTCCTAGACTGTGACCGTAGATAAACTGCAGGGAAGTTCTGTGAATATTTCTGCTGAAGATGGGTTACTGAAAGCCAAGTATCTCTACACAGAATCCTCGTTTCTGTCTTCTGCTGCTGGCGATATTACCTTAGGAAGCATTCATGGTAAGCTGACAAAGGCCTCATACCTCTGAGACTTTCCATGTCGCATAAACTACCAGCTGGCTCTTTCTCTGTAGCTGGAGAAGGATCAGGAAACTGGCCTTCTAAATAATTAATTGTAGGCTAGCCATCTTTGAAAAAACATAATAAAGTGACTCATAAACTAATTTAATTTTATTTTGGCAAGTGATTGAAGATTATGCTGTTACACATAAGGCTAATAGTTCTGATTTGTAAGGCATTTCCTTCTAACAAGAAATGAACAACAAGGAAATATACGCCATAAAAGCAGTGTTATATAAAGATGGGTTCTTCTGTGTGCCTGAGGCCTCCAGAGGCCGGCCTCAGCCTCTAGGTAGGACTTGGGGCCCGTTTGGAGCCCCGGGCTGGCTCTTGCGTGCCCTGGGGCGGGCGAGAGGCAGACCAAGCCCAGCGCGGCCAGGCCTGCTGGCCTGACCACGGGCCTCTCTCAAGCCCCGGCCTGCATTCTGCCCTGCATTTGGCCGGCACCTGAGCTCAGCCCTGTCCCCAACTCGCCGTCTTGGGCTGAGAATAAAAATAAATAAATAAATAAATAAATAAAGATCGGTTCTGAATGGTTGTCTTTATGTTGTGGTAGGAAAGCTAAGAATTAAATTAATGAAACATTTGGGTGGAATCTAATTATGGCAACTCAGTGATCCTAATCAGAGTGAAAATACTTAGGTGCATTTGCCATGGCACAGGTCCTCTTAGCACCCTGTCATTTTCAAGTTTCTTTGACTAAGTATCCTCAGTGAGTGCCAAAACATGCCTTTTTAGCAAAGTTACTCAGTTAACGTTTGTGTTCTTGAGAGGAATGAGGACAGCATGCTGGCGGGGAGACACAGCAAGGGGCGCGCTGGTGTTCAGCGTCACATCACCCAGCCTGCTTCTTCACTTTCCGCGAGGTGGTGATGCAAGTCCAGGAATGTCTTCTGAAACATGTACACACAGAATTAAGAATCGCTTATCCTGGCAGGAAGTACAGGACACACACATCTGCTACGTGCCTTTTGGGCCATTTTCTGGGAAGTGTGATGTGAACTTTTCCTGTGCCTAGTCCACTCATTTCACTTCTATAGTGAAGCTGAATATTGGTACCTGTATACTTTGGCAACCCCCCCAGATTTTTAGCAGTGAGCATAAATTATTAGGTGGTCTCAGAAAGTGTGGTTTCTTTTGGTAGCAAATTGGTAAGTGGTCTTCTACTTTTTAAAAAATGTCTTAAAAATTGAGTGCTTATATATTTGAAATAATTCTTGAGCCTCAATATAATCATTAAGCCTCAACTGTTCTTGCAAGATTAAGGTATTATTTGAGCTCAAAATAGCTTGAGTACATAAATGGATCTGTACCCAGATAAAGCACATGGTTTTGTTACTTACTCATTTATATTTTTTATTTAGTTGTACATTAAGTAGTTCTGGTAATTTGTAACTCTTGATATTTTAAAAACAGCTTTCATAAGCATTGCATTCCTAACTATGTTAATCATAAATAAAAGAACAGAGTAGCATTTAATAGAAAAACAATTGCTTGTCAATTGTCAGATGTTGTTCAACATCCATAGGAAAAACAGTTCTTTTTTCTGTGGTGCTTTATATCATGTTTGTTGTATACTCATTGATATTTAATTTCTTGTAAGTTTGACAATAATTGAATTTGGTACAGTTCATTGTTAATTGTGTCTGCGACAGTAAAGCAGGTATACTTTTTTGATGCCACCCTGAAAATATTCTATGTCTTGTGATTAAGTAGCTGAAATAGAAGCAGATTGTTAGAGATAAGAGAGTTCACTTCTTAGCTTTTGTAAAAACTTGTAATATTTGCTGATCTTTCATATGAAGTCAGATACATCCCTGTAGGTGATTTAAACCTGGACTCTTAGGGCCAGCACTCTCGGATAACATGTTAAGCCGCCACCTACAGTGCTGGTAACTCATATGGGTGCTGGTTCAAGACCTGGCTGCACCACTTCCAATCCAGCTCCCTTCTAATGTGCCTGAGAAAGCAGTGGAAAATAGGCCAAGTGCTTGGGTCCCTGCACCCAAGTGGGAGAATGGAATGAAGCTCCTGTCTCCTGGCTTCCACCTGGCTCAACCCTGGCTGTTGCGGCCATCCAGGGTATGAACCAGTGGATGGAAGATCAATCTCTCTCTTTCTGCTCTGCCTCTCTGTAACTCTGAGATGGAAGTCTGAGTATAGCATATGTATGAGAGAAGCCTCTTGGGACCAAGGCCAGCTGAAGGAAGGTAGCCCAACTTTCATGGGACAAGTCAGTCTGTGATATAGTTTCAACAGCTCTAAGGCTGTGCTCTGAAACTAGGATGGCCTCTCAGTCATCTCATGTTGGGGTGAGGAAAGCTGGACTTTTATATCCCTAGTTGTAGATGGATGCTGTCCCAGGAAGCGGGATGATCTCGGGCTCTCTTCAGCTAAGGCAATTGCCAAAGGGCTAACAGCTAAGGACCGTGTGCTAGCAGTGCCCCCAACAGCTAGGAAAATAGCCCTTCAGCTAGGAAACTGGATCTGATGATGAGTCACAGAATCCACTACAGATGTATGTATTCATTCATTCAACATATTGATTGACAGCCTGCTGTGTGCTAGATTTTCAGGCAGCAGTGGGTTCAAAGCTGGGCAGGACATGATACCTATCCTTAAATAACTCAGGTTAGTGGAAAGATTGCTTGACCTTTCTTCCTTATTTTCTGAGCCACTACGTTTCTCATTGAGAGGCTACCTCCCTCAGTATCTGAAGTGCTGCCATTTTAAAGCCCGCCCTAATGCAATGCACCCTTGCCTGTTTCTCACGGCTCCTTCAGTAAAAGTTGCGTGGCAGTAGGAAGGAATAGTAGGGAAAACTTGACTAAGTTGCAACTGCAGGAAAGCCCCCGTGTTGTTCAGCCCTACTTTCTCCATCCAGTCCATGGCTCTTACTCTGCTTTGGGTTTTTCAGTCAACATGAGAGAGAAATAACAAAGGACACACCTCTGCATTCCTTAGTCACGTTCCAGTGTTTGGACAGTGTTTTCAATGTGCCTTGTGACAGGCCTAAGTTTCTTGCCTTACTCTCCCGTGTCACTTCTATTTCCATCCTTTTAGAGACTGGAGTTTTGGGTGGGAGAGGTACAGAAGGGCAAGTAATAGTTCAGCTCCATATCCTGGTCCCTAGAGCCATGCCTTGTGACAGAGAGTCCCTGTGTTCTCACCCCGGGGTTTTGGTTGGTAGTGAAGTCTCCCAAGACCTTCCCAAATACATAGTTCAGTGAATTCTTTGTTAGGTATATATTTTGGTTGTATTTAAACCAACTGGCTTGGGAATCTTAAGGCTTGTTTTTATAGGAAAATATGTTAGTACTTCCAAACATCTGACTTACTGAAAACAAACTTTGAGAATCTATGCATTCTAAGACCTGCCTGTTCAGATTTATTTAGTTTGGCTTCTTTTTTCTTAAGTAAGGCTTAAGACCTGATTTCTTTTTTTTTTTCCAGGTAGAGCTGAAAAATATCCAACATACAGTGTTGTAAAAACTCATTTTTACACAAATGTGACACAATGATTGTCTTTGTAGTAAATGTTACTGATTGTATGTATTTTTAGTCCTTGTGCCAGTAGGTAGGCGGGAGGTTGTGTGATAGCAAATGTGTAATGACTGAATTGAGAGTATACAGGCACTGAAAGATTGATGGAAATGGAATTAAAAGATAAGTTTGTTTGGGTGCAAAACAAATGTGGTGTATACAAAGGGCCTCCTAAATATTCATTTCTTTTTTTTTTTTTTTGTGCTGTTTTAACCATAACCATAGTTCTTTTAGTGAAGAAATATAAACCAATGTTTATCTTTAATTTGATTGCTCCTTTTTTTCCCAAAGCTGACCATGCTAGAATGAAGGGTTGCAAGATAGGAAAAACTGTGTATTTGTCAAATACTAGTATTTCTGGAAAAATTATGTAACTTGAGAGTAGTGTGAGCATATGTAGTTATTAGAGGACATATTACATCCATTTTATTGGAAAAAGCTTTTACTAAAATCTGCTCTTCCTAAAATAGTTGAATTGTTTGTTATTTTAAGTGATTGAAGATGAAATAGGTGAAACTACAGTATAGAAAATTTTGCTAATATTGTCCATTATATTGAATTATATACTTTTAAATGCTCTACCTCATTTCACAAAATATTTGATGCAAGGGATCCACTTTGTATATTCTGATGACTTTGGAATATTTTTGTTTAAGTTGATTTTCTAATAATTTTGGTGTGACTTGAAAATATATACTTTTTTTTACTGTTTTATTTAATGTTGATAAAAAATAATTTGAAATATTCTTATAACCATATTTACTAATATTTTGTGTTTCTATAGTTTTTTGTTCCTTGTGCTTTGACCATACAGAGGACCAGATTTAAGGGGGATGTTGTCTGATCTATAGGTCTCACTATTATAGAGATTAATTCTTGTTCTTTATGATTCTACAACTTCTGTTTTTTAGTTCTGAGGATCAATATTTTCTTGAAACCACCTGACTTTCATCACAAGCATTTATGATTGACTTTTTGCAAAAGACTATATTTTTATTAAAGACTAGTACACTTTTACTGAGTTTATGAAAGACTAGGATAACCCAATAAGGTTCCATTGCCTTCCTGAGTAGATAATTGGATTCACCAGCTAAATGACTGACTATAGAGCTATATCATAGTTCTTCAGTAATAATTAAAGTTATAAATAGCAGAGGTCTGCTCCATCTTTAAGTGTTCAAGAGGTAGAAGCAATAAAGAGAATTCTGAATATGAGAGTGCCCACTGCCTCAAACTAGATCAGCTCTCTGGAAGTATCATCTTTTTTTTTTTTTTAATTTTTTTTTTTTTTTTTGACAGGCAGAGTGGACAGTGAGAGAGACAGAGAGAAAGGTCTTCCTTCTCCGTTGGTTCACCCCCCAATGGCCACTGCGGCTGGCGCACCACGCTGATCCGAAGCCAGGAGCCAGGTGCTTCTCCTGGTCTCCCATGCGGATGCGGGGCCCAAGGACTTGGGCCATCCTCCACTGCACTCCCAGGCCACAGCAGAGAGCTGGAATGGAAGAGGAGCAACCGGGACAGAATCCGGCACCCTAACTGGGACTAGAACCCGGGGTGCCGGCACTGCAGGCAGAGGATTAGCCTATTGAGCCGCGGTGCTGGCCAGAAAGTATCATCTTCTTATACTGTTAACCTTCTTGAAATTCTTCACAGGCTCCTGCAGTGTAAGGCATGCAATAGACTAGCACTCCATGGTTCTACCATAGTTTGCTGTATATTTACTTTTCCAAACTCTTCCATTTGTTCAAAAACTAACAGTCTTTACTGCATACAGGGCACTGTGCCAGGCTCTCCAGGTATGGAGATAAATCAGACAGGCATGATTCCTGTCCTAATAGGCTTGCCGAATTAAGTGCATGACTTAAACACATTGTGTGTAGTTTGACCTTTTACTTTTGTTTTGTGATTCTTTTTCCTCAAAAATCCTTTGAAACTCTTTAGGATATTCAAATTTTACTCATGTTTCAAATCTCAAGCTCAAGTGATAACCTTCTGTATGACTATTTCCCTCCCTATCAAGTCATTTTGATCTCTTTCTTCTGAACAGCTATGGTGCCTAATTCATGCTGTTCACTTAGGATGTTAGGTTATAATTATTCATACATAATGATTTTTTTATTATTTATTTGACAGGTAGAGTTTACAGACAGTGAGAGGGAGATGGAAAGAAAGGTCTTCCTTCCGTTGGTTCACCCCCTAAATGGCCACTATGGCCGGAGCTACACTGATCCGAAGCCAGGAGCCAGGTACTTCCTCCCAGTCTCCCATGGGGTGCAGGGCCCAAGCACTTGGGCCATCCTCCACTGCCTTCCCGGGCCACAGCAGAGAGCTGGACTGGAAGAGGAGCAACCGGGACAGAATCCAGTGCCCCAACCAGGACTAGAACCCAGGGTGCCGGCACCACAGGCGGAGGATTAGCCAAGTGAGACATGACACCGGCTCCCCATACATAATGATTTAAACTTTCTGTGTGTGCATCTCCCCAGTCACCCTTTAAGGTATTGGATGGCCAGTCTGTCTTCTGGCTCCCCAGTTTTTAACGCCCCTTGCATGTGTCTGCTTTGTGTTACAATTATATAATACCTGTGGTTGAGTACTTCATGAGCAATGAGGTTTATTTGCCTCACAGTTCTGTTGATGGGAAGCCCCAAACAGCCTGGTGCCAGTGTCCTGGCCAGGGCTTCCTGGCTGCATCACAGTGTGGCCGAGGTAGAAAGGTAAAGAGCATGTGCAGAAGAGACCAAGCACATGGCTTCCCCTCATTTTATACCAACCCTCATGTATCCTGAGAACCAACTGCTGCAAGAACACACCTACTCCACAAGACCAGAAGTAACCTGCTGAGGAGGGTGGAGCCCCCACAACCTAACCACCTTCCATGAGGCCCCGCGTCTTAAAGGTCCCACCACCTGAACACTGGCGCACTGGGAACGCATTTTCCAGGACACAGCATCCCTTCTGCGTGCAAAATATACTGCCTTTCTCCCAGGCTTCCCGGAAGTGTCATCCTAGTGTGCATCAGCCAAAAATCCAGGCTCCACATCAAAGTCAGGTTCAGCACAGGACAGCCTCCTCAGTATAATCCCTGCCTTCAGTAAAGTTCAAGTGCAGTTCCTCTGAATCTGGAGACTGGTGAACTAAAGAGATATACTATTTTCCCCCTTCCCCCCCTCCCCGACCCACATTCACACAGACACACCATAACCTAACAGCATACATGACAGGCGAGGTATAAGACAATGGCTATAGGCCAGCACCGCGGCTCACTAGGCTAATCCTCTGCCTGCAGTGCTGGCACCCCGGGTTCTAGTCCCGGTCGGGGTGCCAGATTCTGTCCTGGTTGCCCCTCTTCCAGGCCAGCTCTCTGCTATGGCCCGGGAATGCAGTGGAGGATGGCCCAGGTGCTTGGGCCCTGCACTCCATGGGAGACCAGGAGGAAGCACTTAGCTCTTGGCTTCTGATTGGTGCAGTGCGCTGGCCGCAATGCACCGGCCGCAGTGGCCACTTGGGGGATGAACCAACGGAAAAAGGAAGACCTTTCTCTCTGTCTCTCTCTTCCTCTCACTGTCTAACTCTGCCTGTCAAAAAAAAAAAAGACAATGGCTATAGACTTCCCTGTTCAAAAGAAGGAGAAAGGGAGATGCAGAGGAGTTACTGGCCCTTAGGAATTTTGGAATTCATGTGGGCAGATGTTGACAGTTCTTTGATTAGATGTCAATGCCCAAGAATAATTCTTTATGTTTCTATGTATTTCCTTCTGAGCTCTTGTTTCCACCCTCTAAGTCATCTTTGCTTTTTAATGAAATATGACTGCAGCTGAGTAGTTCTAGAATTTTGGGTATTTGATGGTCTCACTTTGTACTGCTACCGTCCCTTTAGTCCCAGTTCATGCTGTGTTTGCTCATACAGTTCTCTCAAAAACTATATCAGGGGACCGGTGCTGTGGTGCAGCAGGTTAAAGCCCTGGCCTGAAGCACCAGCATCCCATATGGGCGCCGGTTCTAGTTCGGCTGTTCCTCTTCCAGTCCAGCTCTCTGCTATGGCCTGGGAAAGCAGTAGAAGATGGCCCAAGTCCTTGGGCCCCTGCACCCACATGGAAGACCTGGAAGAAGCTCCTAGCTCCTGGCTTTGGATCAGCATGACTCCAGCTGTTGAGGTCATCTGGGGAGTGAACCAGCAGATGGAAGACCTCTCTCTCTCTGTGTCTACCTCTCTCTTTCAAATAAATAAAATAAAGCTTTAAAAAAAAAAAAACTATATCAGTGCCCTGTGAATCTCCTTGAGGTTTATTCCAACAGACCAAAGCCAATATCTCAGAATCTCTTCAAACTACAGGCTCCTGCAGAGATGTTGATAATACCCTCAAGCCTTCCAGATGGCCTGTTTGGTTGAGTGGATTTGTAAGATATCATCATGGACCTTTCTAGGGTCTTACCAAAAGTCTTCACTGTCACCCATCAGCTTTTCTTTTAGGTCATGTCTAGCAGTTCCCCAGATTCAAACTGTCTGGAAGCCATCTTAAGAGGCTGAGAATTTACAAAACCATTCAAGCCCAGATCCTTTTTTTTAATCAGGCCTTTCTTTGGTTTTAGTTTATCTTTTTTTATTTTTAAAATTTAATTATTTGAAAGTCAGAGTTGCAGAGTGAGAGAGAGAGAAAACCTATCTAGTGGTTCACTTCTGAAATGGCCATGATCAGGGCTGGGCCAGGCAGAAGCCAGGATCTAGGAGCTTCATCTGGGTCTCCACGTGGGTTCAGGGGCCCAAGCACATGGGCCATATTCCACTGTTTTCCCAGGTACATTCGCAGGGAGCTGAATTGGAAGTGGAGCAGCCGCGACTTGAACTGGTGCCCATATGGGATGCCGGCACTGCAGGTGACAATCTTACTCTCTACGGCACCATACCAGCCCCCCAATTTATCTTTTTCCTCTCACATTTTACTGTAAGAAGCAAGGAAGCAGGGGTGGGGGGAGAGCAGCAGCCAGCACCTGTAATACTTTGACTTTGTTTGAACATGTTGTTAGCCAGATAGTTCAGTTCATTGGATGCATTTCCTACTTTACATTTCCAAAATGATAGCATTGCTAAGTTTCTGCCATAATCTAACATGGTTCCTCCTTCCCTCAGTTTTCAAAAACATTTCCCTCACTTCCTTTGAACCTTCACTCAAAGTCCAGATTCCTACTCAGAGTCTGTTTCGGGCAATTGAGATCTTCTGTAACATGCTCAAATCCTTCCAGCCTCCGTCTACTGCCACATTCCAAAGTGAATCCCACATTGTTAGGCATTTATTATGATAGCACCTCACTTCAAGTATTATCATATATACTGATTACCTGTGCATCCTTAGCATCATAAAACACAGCAAATGAAAACAGACCTTTATTGTCTTATATTTTGCATGGACCAAGGGGTCCTCTGCCTAAACATCCCTCACAAGGCTATAATCAAGTTGCCAGCCAGTGCTATGGGCTCACCTGAACACTGACCCCAGGAAGAATGTGCCTAGCTCTCTTTTCTGGTTGTTGGCAAGATTCCGTTCTGATCCTGCTGGCTGGCGGTCTCTTCCACAGGCAGTTGACGGCATGGTAGCTGGCTTCCAGAAGAGCAGAACAGGACTCGCAAGATAGGAAGCAGAATTTCTTAGGCCGGTACCGTGGCTTAACAGGCTAATCCTCCGCCTTGCGGCGCGGGCACACTGGGTTCTAGTCCCGGTCGGGGCACCGATCCTGTCCCGGTTGCCCCTCTTCCAGGCCAGCTCTCTGCTGTGGCCAGGGAGTGCAGTGGAGGATGGCCCAAGTGCTTGGGCCCTGCACCCCATGGGAGACCAGGAAAAGCACCTGGCTCCTGCCATCGGAACAGCGCGGTGCGCCGGCCGCAGCGCACCTACCGCGGTGGCCATTGGAGGGTGAACCAACGGCAAAAGGAAGACCTTTCTCTCTGTCTCCCTCTACTGTCCACTCTGCCTGTCAAAAAAAAAAAGAAAAAAAAAAAAAAGAATTTCTTGGTGAGCTCATCTTAGAGGTGATATCCCATCAGTTTCCTCTGGGTGTCTTTGTTAAAAGCAAATCGCTAAGTCCAGCCTGCAAAGGAGGTGAGGAGATTGCACAAGGGCATGAATGTTGGCAGACAGGGGTGGCTGGAAGCTCACTTTGAAGCTATCTGATCTTTGGCCACTATTTGCATGTGCTGGCACACACTTACTGGATGTCACAATTGGCTGAGAGTGTACAGGACCCACCAGAGAAATAATAGTTACTTAACACTTTTAACAACATCTTCACAGCCTGGTAACCCACTCAGACTTGAAAGTAAATGTTATGAGCCTCTGCACACAAACCAAGTTTTTATCCCTACACAAATGTACCCTTGTTCGTGTACTCACATGAAGCATGATGGAATGTTAGACTTTTAGAGCGGTTTTTTGTTTTCTGTTTTTGGTAATCAGGCACATCTGTCTGTCAGGAAGTGAATCAAGTGCCTTTTCCCAGACATTGATACCTTCAGTATTCACAAAACACATGAAAAGAGATAAATGAGTTTACTTACCCTGGATTAATCCTGAGACTAATGTCTTCCTTTACTTTCTTGTATAGTTCTGGAATTATGTTTGAAGGTGTAATATTATTGCTTACATTTTTGGTGGAGTAAATAGAAGTTCCCGGCTCTAGGATTACTTATACGTACAAACACGCGTATGAAGAAAAACCCTACTAATTTTGGCTTTAGGGGAAGATGGCTGGCAACAATGGTTGAACTATTTCATATTTTTCCTGGAAAATACATTTTTATTGAAAGATGGAAACCTTTGAAGATTTTGCTTTGTTAGTCATACTTCTACATATTCATTATTCTTACCCCAAACTACTATAATGCTTGGCCCAGAAACTACTTTAATCTAACAAACAGACTTGGCAGCTAGCCTCTTAAAAAAGTCATTTTTTCCATACAATCTTTTAGTGTTACTTGGTTCAAAACTTGGCTTTGTGTGGTCTGGTAAATATATTAATGCTTAGGTTGAAATGTGTAGTGAATACATTTGAATATTTTTTTTTCATTTATGGGCTTTAGAAGTATCAATTTTTTTTCTTCTCTGTTTCCTAGGAAGTACAGTGGTTTGTTTTGTAGTTAGTTATGAAAGCTTAAGGTTTGGAAGTGGAGAAGATCTCTAAAGCTAACTCTGTGACTGGATTTGTGATACTGAGAAACATTGCCAGCAACAATAGAAGTGTTACTAAATAACTTGGTGGATGTCCAACCCTGTTTTAGGATTTTATTTCATATTGTTCCTTTCTTGATTATCCCTAATACATAAAATTCTCTTTCCTTTTTCTTTTATAGGTGATATAACATTACAAAGCAAGATGGGTAACATCACTGTAGGTATGTACTAAACTGCTAGCTGGTAAATTTTGCTCATTTTTTAAAAATTGCTGTTTGTGATTCTTTATTCATCTATTTAAAGTCTACAGTTTAGCTAATGAACCTGAAAAGATCTTGATATCGAAGTCAAATACAGGTAGATCCAATTTCTGAATATGTCCACTCAAAAATAAAAATGACCTAAGCATGGTATTAAGACACACTTTTAAATTTCTTGAATTTTTCAAATATCCATATTAACTCTTTGAAAGGAAAGAAAGGTATAAATTATGTCACTGACTTTCACTAGTCAGTCCAGCCTGGGGCTGTGGATAGGCTAGCTGGTAGTGTCCATGGGTTGGACTGGGCTTGTTATTTGGTTCTGTCCTTTGGTAGGGCTGAAGTTGGATGGAACCACTGCCTACATTTTGCACTTGGGTAAGCCCACTGTGATTTTTCATGTTAAACCAACCTTACATCCCTGGGGGAAAAAACCCATGTGGCGATGTTGTATTATCATTTTATAAATTGTTGGATTTGGGTTACTATTTTTTTTAAAAGATTTTATTTATTTATTTGAGAGGTAGAGTTACAGACAGTGAGAGGGAGAGACTCACGTTGGTTCACTCCCCAATGGCCACAGTGGTCAGAGCTGTGCCGATCTGAAGCCAGGAGCCAGGAGCCTCCTCTTGGTCTCCCACATGAGTGCAGGGACCTAAGCACTTGGGCCATCTTCCACTGCTTTCCCAGGCTACAGCAGAGAGCTGGATCGGAAGAGGAACAGCCGGGACTCAAACCGGTGCCCATATGGGATGCCGGCACTGCAGGCGGAGGATTAACCTACTGTACCAGGGCGCCGGCCCCTGGGTTACTATTATTTTATCAATGACTTTACATCCCTGCTCATGATGAATATTGATCTGTAGTTTGCTTTTCATTCAGTCCTTCTAGGTTTTGCCATCAAAGTTATGCTGTTTTATAAAATGAGTTGAGAAAGTTTCCCTACTTTTCTCCCAATTTGTGTAAGATTGGTGTAATTTCTTCCTGAAATATTTGAAGGAATTCGCCAGAGAAATTTCTATGTGGGAATGTTTTGAACAGTGAATTAAATTATGTTAATAGTATAAATCTATTCATATTTTCTATTTTATTTGGTATCATATTTTGGTTATTGATATTTCCAGGGAGTTTGTTTACTTTATTTATTTTAAAAAATTTGTTTGCACAATGTTTTTCATAGTAGTGCTTTATGCTTTTTATATCTATAGGAGCTATAGCAATATCTCTTTTTTCATTACTAATTTTGGTACTTGTAGTCTGTTTTGTCTTGATTAGTGAGATATACTTGATCAGTTTTGTGACCTTTCTGAAGAATTGGCTGTATGCTTTGTTAAGATTTGGGTTGTTTGATTTCCGATTCTTGGGTTTCGATGCTTATCTTATCATGTCCTTACTTTTATGTAGTTTGAGTGAGTTTGTTGTTTTTCTACTTTAAGGTAAAACTTTAGATAATTGACTTTAGACTTCCTTTGTTAACATTAGCATTTATGAAGAGCCCATGAGAATATTTTAGGCATGGAAAGCCAAGACCAAGACACTCTGGCAAAAAAAAAAAAAAAAAAAAACCTAAATGAAAGATCTCTGCAAGTGAGATCCCAGTGGAAAGAACGGGCCATCAAAGAAGG
Source organism: Lepus europaeus (assembly GCF_033115175.1). NCBI lineage: Eukaryota > Metazoa > Chordata > Mammalia > Lagomorpha > Leporidae > Lepus > Lepus europaeus. The sequence goes on from NC_084827.1 coordinate 43,288,368, forward strand.
AGGTGCCCTTCTCTGAAGGGAGGAGAGAACTTCCACTTTGACTATGGCCTTGTCGAAATAAGATCAAAGTTGGCAAGCCCAGGGGGCTTCCATGGCCTTGGTGACTCATGATTAGAGCCTGGGGAGATTGCTGACGCCTTAAACAGGAGTGTCAATTTGTTAAGTCAACAATAGGAGTCACTGTGCACTTACTCCCCATGTAGGATCTCTGTCCTTAATGCGTAGTTCAATGTGAATTAATGATATGACTAGTGCTCAAACAGTATTTGGCACTTTGTGATCTGTGTGAGGGCAAACTGATGAAATTTTTACTTAATATATACTAAATTGATCTTCTGTATATAAAGATAATTGAAAATGAATCTTGATGTGAATGGAATGGGAGAGGGAGCAGGAGATAGGAGGGTTGTGGGTGGGTGGGAAGTTATGAGGGGGAAAAAGCCATTGTAATCCATAAATTGTACTTTGGAAATTTATATCTACTAAATAAAAGTTTTTAAAAAATTAGCATTTAAATTATAAGTTATTTAATGATAAGCATTTAAATTATAAGTCATTTAAATTATATTATAAGGAAAACATCTCTCAAATTAATGAAAATAAATATTTCAAGCATATTTTGATCTATTATATTTTCATTATCCTGCATTTAATAAGCTTTTAATATTGCTTGTGATTTATTCTTTGATCCATGAAGGTCTACTGCTTAGTTTTCATGTATTTAGGATTTCTCTACATCTCTAATTTTTGCTGACTGTTATGTAATTGCATTCTTGTCAGAGAACATACTGTGTGATTTCAGTATTTCTTATTGTGACTTATTTTATCATCTTGCTTATGAATGCACAAGTGCACTTGGAATAAGAGTTCTATTCTGACTTGTTTTTTAATCTTCTTATTCTGTCAGTTACTTAGAAACTAATTCTGTCAGCATTACATTTAACTTTTCAGTCGGTTATTTAGGTATATACATTTTGTTGTGATGATATAGCCTTCTTCACTTTTTTTTTTTTTTTTTTGGACAGGCAGAGTGGATAGTGAGAGAGAGAGACAGAGAGAAAGGTCTTCCTTTTGCCATTGGTTCACCCTTTAATGGCCGCTGCGGCCGGCGCATCTTGCTGATCCGAAGCCAGGAGCCAGGTGCTTCTCCTGGTCTCCCATGCGGGTGCAGGGCCCAAGCACTTGGGCCATCCTCCACTGCACTCCCGGGCCACAGCAGAGAGCTGGCCTGGAAGAGGGGCAACCGGGATAGAATCCGGCGCCCCAACTGGGACTGGAACCCGGTGTGCCGGCGCCACAAGGCAGAGGATTAGCCTGTTAAGCCACGGCGCCAACTCTACTTCGTTTGATAATAATGAAGGCACTCTCTCTCTGTCTTTCTCTGTCTCTCTATCTCTTTCTTAAGATTTATTTATTTATTTGAAAGGCAAAGTTACAGAGAGAGGGAGAGACAGAAAGAGATCATCCATCTGCTGGTTCTCTTTCCAAATAGCTGCTACACCCAGGGTTGGGGTAGGCCAAAGCCAGGAGCCAGGAACTCCATCCAGGTCTCCGATGTGGATGGCAGAGGCCCAAGCACTTGGGCTATCTTCTGCGGCTTCTTTAGATGCATTAACAGGGAGCTGGATTGGAAGTGGAGCAGCTGGGGCTCAAACTAGCGCTACCAGGGGATGCCAGTGTCACAGAGAGTGGCTTACCCTGCTGCACACAATGCCGGCCCCCTACTCTCACATTCTGGCATTTAACTTAGTAATAATAAATTCATTCTTGTTTTCTTATACTTAATATTAACATGGTATATCTTTTTTTCCATGTATTTAAATCTATTTTAGATCTAAAAATCTTCTATTATAAAAAACATATGGTTGATACTTTCAAAAATTCACTTTGAAAATTCTTTTCATTGGAATATGTAATCCATTAGAACATAATATCATTAATGATATGATTAGGTTTGGGTCCACCATTTGACTGTTTGATTTTGTCTCATTTCTTTTTGCTATTATTATTTCTCTCTTCTTCCTTTCTTTGCCTTTTTTTGCATTAAGTGGACATATTTTGGAATTCCATTTTAATTTCTCTTTAGGCCTTTTAGCTATACTATTTGTATTAATTTTTAGTGAATGTTCTAGTGATTCAGATGGGCCCATTTACCCCTTTTATAGTATAGGCTATCTTATATCTATTTATAATATAAATCCAGTAATATATTGATATGACTTTTGCTTTAGACTGTCATATATAAAGAAATTGAGAGGAGAAAATAATATCTTTGTTTACCTAGTTGTTTACTATTTGTAGTGCTTTATTTCCTTCTTGAAGACAGGAATTTATAAATAGTATCATTTCCTTAGCATTTCTTATAGTTCAGGTTTGCTGGTGACAATTTGTCTTAGTTTTCTTTCTTGAAAATAGTCTTTATTTTACCTCCTTTCTTGAAAGATGTTGCCAGTAGGTATATAATTCTGGGTTAACTTTTCTTTTCTTGTATGAATAAAATATAAGCCAGGTAAAAGGTAAATGATAAACTAGAAAGATATTTGTTATACACACACAAATACACACACACTCTCACATATGCTTATGTGAGGGGTCTTCACAAAGTTCATGGGGAATGCATATTATGAAAAAGACTATGCATCAATGTCCCTGTTTTGATACCAAAATAAACACTTTAATTCCATTTTGTCACAGACTTCTTGATGTGCCCTCATATATTCACGTTTGTGTGCTGTGTGTATATGGGTGTATGTGAGACAGAGATGAGAAGAGCACGGTCCCATGATAAACACTGCTGAGCTCTTGCAGGAGAAGCACTTGCCCTGTTGTCCCACTTCATTACTAACCTAAATACATGAGCAGTTGTGACTTAAAATATTGATAATACCCAGTGGTGGTGAGATTATGGTGAAACCAGGAGTCTTATAAGTTGTTAGTTCAAGCTTGAATTTGTTAAACCAATTTGTAGGGCTGTTTGGAGATGTATATCCAAATTGGAAAAGAGTACATTTCCTTTGTTCTTGTATTTCCTTTTTTTTTTAAATCTTCTCCTAATCAGATAATCTGGTAAGGATATAGAGAGAAATTCACAAAGATATTAGTTTCTTTGTTTATCCTAGCAAAAGATGGTGTACCTTTTATTGTTCCCAGTAAGTTAAATATGTATTAGTATATCTTATGGAGTGAAATGTTATTCAGTCTTCAGTAACATAATAATAGCATAGCCCTAGAGTCAGCAAAATAAAAACATATTTATGATAGTCTGTTGAATGAATAAAGCAGAACATAAAATGTTATACTATTATTTCTAATTATTGTATGTCCAGAGTGTAGTATTAAACCAGAAAAGGAAGGGAAGACAAGAGAGTGGGAGGGGAACACAGCAAAAAACTGCCCCATGCATACAGAAGTCAAAGTTGGCTTGAGATTTGATATGAGTTTGATATGAGTTTCCTCTTTCAATTTCACTGATTTGTGAAATTCCATTCTAATTTTTACTGATAACCAGAGAAGTAGATGCTATATGATTTTTCCAACTTTAATAAATCTGTTGGAGACAACTCAATTACAAACAGAAAAGGCCGGCACTGTGGCATAGCCGGTAAAGCTGCCACCTACAGTGCCAGAATCCCCTTTGGGCGCCGGTTTGAGTCCCGGCTGCTCCACTTCTGATCCAGCTCTTTGCTATGGCCTGGGAAAGCAGTGGAAGATGGCCCAGGTCCTTGGGCCCCTGCACCCACGAGGGAGACCTAAAAGAGGCTCCTGACTCCTGGCTTTGGATCAGTGCAGCTCCAGCCATGTTGGCTAACTGGGGAGTGAACCAGCAGATGGAAGACTCTCTCTGCCTCTGCCGCTCCATAACTCTGCCTTTCAAATAAATAAATAAATCCTTAAAGAATAAAAAAAGTAACTTTGCATCTTAAAAAAATTACCAGCAGAAAATAGTGAGCACCAAGTCAATGAAAAGTTACAACTGCCTTGAGGTAGCACCCTTTTTTTTTTTTTTTTTTCATTTTGTCAGAATCTTACAGCTCTTTCTGCATTACTGAAGCCTTGGAAAAGAGCTGGTGCCAGTAATTTAGGGAAATGTGTTTGTCTTAAATTGAATCAATTTTTTCACATTTTTGAGGGAAATAAGTCATTTTCTCAAAAAAAAAAAAATACGTTTTGCTCTTGAGCAGGAGTTAGCAGACTTTGTAAAAAGGCCAGATAGTGGCTCTTTTTGTCATATGACCATACAGTCTGTCCAGACCATCTAACTCTCTATTGTAACACAGAAGCAACCATTGACAATAAAGAAACAAATAGGTGTGTCTGTATTTCAGTAAAACTTTATGAACAAAAAACAGGAAGTAGGTTACAGTTTATCGACTCTAGTTTAGAGCCTTAAAAACTGTTGTTTATTAATGCTGAGGAAATTCTGGGTTAGGTACCTTAATTCTAAAAATGTGAACTGTATAATGTTTATTTTATATGGCATTTCTTGATTGGTTGGTTTGTGTTTGGAGGGTGAACCAACGGCAAAAAGGAAGACCTTTCTCTCTGTCTCTCTCTACTGTCACTCTGCCTGTCAAAAATTAAAAAACAAAACAAAACAAAAAAAAACTACAGATTTGCTGGAGAAAGTTGAAGGCAACTCTACAAATCATGACTTAAGGTCTGCAGTTAGTAGCAAAATAGTTACAAAGTAACAAAAAGAGATTCATAGGCACCCACGGGGGAAATTGTTAATCGTAGCAAAGACTTCAAAATATTGGAGTGGGCCCAGAGCAGAAGTTGTAAAATATTATGAAACTGGAATGTAAGATTTGATATGATTTAGCTATCCTTCTATTTGATCTCAAGAGTTCTCTCAGTGATTCCTTTATCAAGAAGTAAGTGTAGTTAGGCTGCTGTTTTCCTAGTTAATGTAATTGATAAGCTTATCTCGTCAGCCGTTTGGATGTTGTATGTACATTCTAGCCTACTTCTGAGCTCCTTTCAGAAGCTGAAATGCTATTGAAAGTTGGATTATGTCTGTCAAAATTAGGGCCAGAAGTGTTTCAGATTTCAGATATTTTTATTTTGAAATATTTGCAACAATATAATTAGATATCTTGGGAAATGAGATTCAAGTCTAAACAAGAAATTCATTTATAGCTTCTATACACCTTACACACATTGCCTAATGATAATGTTATGCAGTATTTTTAGTGTGTGGCATTTGAACTGAGACCCATCACATGACGTCAGGTGTGGACTTCTCCACTGAGACATCTTGTTGGTGCTTCAAGTTTCAGATTTGGGAACATTAAATTTTAGGTTTTGCGGTTAGGGCTTCTCAGCTTGTAATACCTCTCTTCTGGAACAGCTCTATCCCGTCTTCCAATTAAAATGAGTCAAGAGGGGTAAGCAGAACCTGAGAGTAGGTTCTGGTGGGGAAGGAGTGCCGATAGAGTTGCTAACCTAACTTTACTCTCTCTGCCCTCTTGTGCCTCTTGTGTAAGCCACTGTCAGAAGTTGTACCCTGTTAATTATATCTAAAGGAAAGCTATTTTTTCTTTGCCTTTTGTGTCTCTCATGAGCCCAGTCTTCTATTTGCTACCTTGCTGATGCAAAATACCTAGACAGGGCATACATTAAAACTTTTCTTGAAGCCCTCTGACCTCAGAATCAGCCCTTAAGGCATTCTGGTCAGGCTGAAAAGCCCATAAGAGCATTTCAGGCGTGGAAAGCCAAGACAGTGTGACAAAAAGTGTCTCACGTGAAGGGCCTCTGTGGGTGAGACCCCAGTGGAAAGAAGTGGCCATCAAAGAAGGATGTACTTTTCTCTGAGGGGAAGAGAGGACTTCCACTTTGCTTATGGCCTTGTCTAAATACTGCCGGAGTGTGTGGACTCAAAAGGCTTCCATAGCCTAGGCAGCTCATGTCAAGCCTCAGGTGATCACTGACATCAGACGTTAAGAGTGTTAACTGTTAAATTAAAAACAGGAGTCACTGTGCACTAACTTCCCATGCAGGACCTCTGTCCTCATGAGAGTAAAATCTCAAAGATTTACTTCATGTTAGTGTATTAAGTGGAGAATATTCTTATGTCTCATAAGTTTTAGATAAGTCTAAGTGCCTAACTCCATTATTTGTTTCCTTAGGTGCTTCTTCAATTAATGATAAAACTTATTCTCAAAGAAAAAATGTATATTATCACAAAAATTAAAAGAAAAATAAGAAAAGAAGTAGGAGGAAGGGTAGAATTGAGGGAGGGAGGATGGGGTGCGAAGTGTCATGTTCTTAAAACTGTATGTATGAGTTACTTGAAATTTGTTCCATTTATATAAATTTGAAACATTTAAATAAAAAACAACTTGAAGTGACAACATTCTGCCATTTCAAACCCTTGAGTCCTATATAAAAAATGTTCCAGTGGTGGGCGATGGGCACAGCAATTAAACACCAAGTGAGACCCTTGCATGTTGTGTCGTGGTACGTGGGTTCGAGTCCCAGTTCCTCCTCCTGCAGTCCAGCTTCCTGATACTATGCATCCTGGCAGGCCGGCGATGGCTCAAGTACTTCGGTCCCTGCCACGCATATGGGAGAGCTAGAGTGAGGAAAAGGCTCCTGGCTTTGGGCAGCTCAGCCCTGGCTGCTGTGGGCATTTAGGAAATGAACCAGCAGATGGAAGATCTCTCTTGGTCTCTCACTCTCTTTCTCTGCCTTTCAAATCAGTAAAAATAAATAAAAACTTTAAGTTGTTTCTTGTTGCTGCAATGAATGTAGATTTGAAAGTGTGAATCATGTTGCAGAAATGAAGACGTCATCTTTTGTATTGTTCTTTAGTATCTATGTTTTGAAGCTTGAAGTAACTTTATAAGCCATAAGAACTTCCTGAAGGTGCTCGACTACCTTTGAGAAAGTTCTCCATTTTTCTGAATTAAAAGTGCAAAGTTGAGAATTTTAGCTTTTCAAGTTCAGTTGTTTTTCTCTTAGCATAGCGTACGTTACACATATCTCTTTTCCTGGTTGCATGTAGTGTTAAGCTGATGGTTGACATCAGTTTTTCCCTTTTGCATGTGTAATTTTCCAAATCTCAGTGGTGTCTGCCAGATCAGCAAGATCTTTGCCCAGACTGCAATGATAGAAAACTCTCTGTGGGAGTCTGCTTAATTCCTACCACTGTCTGGACTCGTGATTTCTGCTCGCTTCTTAATCATTCTCCACTATATATTTCCCTGAGGGCTTCCTACAATATCTATTAAATTTCCAAAAAATGAAATCTTGTGAGTGAGCTTTAGTTTTACTATTGATAATTTTCATTCCAATAACTTATATTACATAAAAGAACATTTGGGTTTGTTTTGTTGCATGGTTTGTAAATATCACCTTTGCTTTCTCTTTCCAACGCATACATTAAGTTTTATTTTTTGTGATTCGACAGCCTCCAAGGAATGAGCTGCTATCATTATCAGAACTCATGACTGATGACATGAGGATCTAATTACTTGGTGGCTTAAGATGTAGTTATTTAGCTGTTATTTCCCATGGCTGGTGGGGGAAGAAGTGAAAGTAATGTTTATGATCCACATAAAAAGTGTGTGTGTGGCCGGCGCCGTGGCTCAACAGGCTAATCCTCCACCTAGCGGTGCCGGCACACTGGGTTCTAGTCCCGGTCGGGGCGCTGGATTCTGTCCCGGTTGCCCCTCTTCCAGGCCAGCTCTCTGCTGTGGCCCAGGAGTGCAGTGGAGGATGGCCCAAGTGCTTGGGCCCTGCTCCCCATTGGAGACCAGGAGAAGCACCTGGCTCCTGCCTTCGGATCAGCGCGGTGTGCCGGCTGCAGCGTGCCAGCCACGGTGGCCATTGGAGGGTGAACCAACAGCAAAGGAAGACCTTTCTCTCTCTCTCTCTCTCTCTCTCTCTCTCTCACTGTCCACTCTGCCTGTCAAAAAAAAAAAAAAAAAAGTGTGTGTGTGTGTGTGTGTGTGTTTCCCTGGAGAGAAAGCAAGAAATCAAACCAATGCTTCAAATATTTTACTTTGTTCTATATGTACACATATTGTGTACTCCATTTTTTAACCAAATTTTTATTCAGCTACTTTTAGGATATAGTAAGTGGTTTTAAAACGAGTTTCTGTTGGTTCCTAAGCAGTAAAGTATGAAGAAAGGTCTCCAAAAAGTTTGGAAAAGTGCCCACTATGAAAAACTATGCATGGATTTCAAAATGTTTTACACCAAATTAAATCTATCTTAATTCCATTTACATAAACTTTTGGAAATACCCTGTAGTCATCTTTGTCCATTCTTCTATGTCACTTTTCTCTTCAGTCTTAAGTTATCAACATCAGTGTTTATTTGACAAACTAATTGGGTCTGAGGAATGACATTTTTCAGTATAGATTGGAGACAGATATATTATAAGTGATCTTTGAGCCATATTTTAAACAGTTTATTCCAAAGTTATTGCCTTTGTTTAGAGTTGTTAAAAATTTCTTTTAAATAAAAATGTTGGCTCCTTTGTAGAAAACCAAATGTTTTGTCTCTATCATTTTGTAAAAAGTATAACATAAAAAATTTTAGCATAACTTTCACTACACTCCCTACTTGATTTCCACGTTGAAGTCATAAAAGCTCTGATAAAATATGCTTTTAAGAAGCCTCTGTTAAAAAAGTATTTTTTGACCTTCTTAAAGCAGTCAGAATATTAAATTCAAGGTTCCATTGCCATGGGAGAAGGGGAAGAAGGAGAAACCACTTGTCATTCTTCCTTGTCTCTGATTCTATCAGTTTTCCCTTGAACTTGAAATACTGGCTGACTTAAAGCTGAGGTCCTGTGGCCCAGCAGGTTGAACTTCTACTTGTGATGATGTGCTGGTTCAAGTTCTGGCTGCTCTTCTTCCAACCCAGCTCCCCATTAATGTGCCTGGGAAGTCAGTGGAAGACAACTCAAGGTCCAGGCTCCTGGCTTCTGAGTGGCTCAGCGCTGGCCTTTGCAACCATTTGAGGAGTGAACCAGAAGACAGAAGATCTCTGCCTCTCTGCCTTTTGAATAAGTAAATTTTTTGGTTTTTTTTTTAAAGATTTATTTTTTCACACGTACTTTATTTTTAGTGGCCGTATTCCATCTAATTTTATTTTTTCCTGTTTCAAAAATTTTTAATTAGCTTTTAACAGATTCAGTATGCTTTGTTGACAAAATTATAAGACTACAATGATCCTTACTTCCCCTTTCCCTCTCTCCATCCACACTTCCTCTCTCCTCTGTCCCTTTCCCTCCCTCTTTTTTTTTAGTTTTTGAGATAACATTTTAAGTTTACATTACAATAAAAAGACTGAATGTTTCACCAAATACATTTAACAAGTAAGACGCAAAAAGTCCCTAGTTTAGTGGGAATACAGACAACAGCTATAAACAATAATTGAATGAAAAAATGACCATTTCACGCATATATAGTAAATTTCAAAGTAATCATAGATCATCAAAACTAGTAGTAGTATAACATTCTTAACCATTGGTTTGACAAACATATAAAACAAAGTTTTACAAAAATTTGAAACAAAGTGTGACAGAGAGAAAGGTTTTCCTTCCACTGGTTCACTCTCCAGAGAGCCACAATGATCGGATCAGGGCCAGGCTAAAGCCAGCAGCCAGGAGCTTTCTTCCAGATCTCCCACTTGGCTGGCAGAGGTCCAACCTATTGGGCCATCCTTTGCTACCTTCTCAGGCCATTAGTAGGGAAATGGATGGTAAGTGAAGCAGTTGAGACAGGAACCAGTGCACATAGGGGATGCTGGTGTTGCAGGCAGCAGCTTAACCTGCCACACCATAATGCCAACCCTTAAATAAGTAAATTTTAAAAAGCTGTGGTCATTAATGACAGAGAACTTTGAGTATAAAATCAAGACTGCCTTAAATATGATTCTCTCACCCTGACTTGAAGATACTGGTTTAATTCCAAAACCTTGAAAAGAAAGATTAAATATAAGCAAGGTTCATTCACTCTTCAATGTCTTCTGCAAGCCCTCCCCACCCCCAACCCCTGCCAAGTTTCTGTCCCTCTACCAAAACCATTATGTTACCTTTTACTGTTAGGAATACTTTTCTAGTACTAGTAAATTTGCTAAAAGGAGAAATTATCAGAGAGGTTTGGATTTTTGTTATCTTTGCTACTGCTGAAGTGTGACTATATATGAGGGAGGACTGTTTTGATAAGCAGAAGGCAACTTCAAAATGTTTAAAATTTAAAGCTGTTTATTTTGCTACAAAATAATTTTTAAATCCATGCATAGCTTTTTTATTACATGCATTTTTTTTTTTTTTTGACAGGCAGAGTGGATAGTGAGAGAGAGAGACAGAGAGAAAGGTCTTCCTTTTTGCCGTTGGTTCACCCTCCATTGGCCGCTGCAGCCGGCGCATCGTGCTGATCCGAAGCCAGGAGCCAGGTGCTTCTCCTGGTCTCCCATGCGGGTGCAGCGCCCAAGGACTTGGGCCATCCTCCACTGCCTTCCCGGGCCATAGCAGAGAGCTGGCCTGGAAGAGGGGCAACCGGGATAGAATCCAGCACCCCAACTGGGACTAGAATCCGGTGTGCCGGCGCCGCAAGGCAGAGGATTAGCCTGTTAAGCCACGGCGCCGGCCTTATTACATGCATTTTCCATGAACTATTAAAAGCTCTTTCATGTTCAAAGTTTACCAAATTCCTTAATATGATTCCTCAGTAGCAAAGCCAATGCTTATATCTTATAGGCCTTCCTACACATTGGGTTTTAAAGGAAATGTCTGGAGGTGAGTTATTGGGCTGCTGTAGATTTAGAGATTCTTCTGTTGACTGTGAGTAGATTTCTAATGCTATTTACATTTAATGCAAATAATGGCAATTTTTATTTTTGAGGAAAATACGAAACCTTCTTTGATCCTGAGTTCCTTTTACCAATGTTAAAGTAGAGCCTTTTATTTCAAGTTTATGGTTCCACTTACTGAAGTAAGAATGATTGCACTTGTGTTTTTCTCTTCCTCCCAGATTCATCCTCTGGATGTCTAAAAGCTTCAACTCATCAGGGTGCCATAGATGTTTATGTGAGCCAACTGGGGAAAGTGGAATTGAAATCCCATGAAGGTTAGCCAACTGGAATGTTTTATTTTGACATATGGTGTAAGGAAGTTTTTATGTAACACTCAAGAAACAGATGGTCAGAGTGTCTATACTGACATAGCGACTTTTAAGAAAATTTCTTCTGATAGAACATGACTTAAGGACTGGTCCGCTAGCTCTGTAGACCAATGGTCTTTACAACTTTTGGGACACTTGGCTCTGAGGACTGTCTTTCCCTCTGTTGTACATACAAAAATGTAATATTTTGACTGTCTTTTATTCTGGAATTTTTTAATGTTATTGCGTGGGTTTTTCATTTTAGTCTTATGTGTCAAATAGAATATTCTCCAAAGGTAAAATGCTCCCATACGTTCCTTTGGCAGTCTTTCTACCAGCTTGTAAGAGTAGTTTCTCAGATTATCACGTGTAGAGTAAAATCTGATCTTGAATGAAAGGTATTACCAGGAAATCACCTCTAAGGTGATTATTGCTAAATTAGTCTCTTGAAAGATCAAGACTTATGACATGTCTTTCTATGTAATTTAATTTCTAATTCAAATACCTTTTTCTAAGAGTCCAGGTCTTTGATTAAAAACACTATACTTTGTATTCAATTGAAAGGTAAATATGAGTTTGTGGGTGTGCCTATGTGCACACGCATGTACATGTGCATGGTACCAGGTGGCTTGGGTACAGGTGCCTGGCCATAGAGTCTGAGGTAGCTTGGGGGAAGTGCAGAAAGCTAAGAACTGTAGCTATATATTAAAAAATATTTTTAAAACCACGTCTAGAAGCCCTTGCATACGCAGCTTTATGTATCACAGGGAAAGTTTTTCCTTACAGTGACTGGTTGTTCCTGCTCTTCGTCATTACTTTGCCATGTTGATTTAGCAGTGTTTCATCTGAGTAGGCTGCTTTCTCAGGGCGCCAGAGCAGAGCAACAGAATACAGAGGCCTAAAGGGGGAACTGGTGCAGACACACTGGTGTGGTTTCTCGAGATCACTTGGTAACAGAACAGGATAACCTAACATCACTAAATTCCTAGGAGATTCCATAGTACTATTCAGAGTGAACTGTAAATGCCATATAGGTCACATAATTGCCCCTCTTATTATGAAGACCAAAGGAGAAAACACACAAACCATCAATGTGACTAATAACAGAGTGGAAACAAAGTTTTGAATAAACAGCTCCTACATGGAAGTTGTTGGCTGTTTTATGTGGTGAGCGAAAAAAAAAAAAAAAAAAAAAGTAAAACAAAACAAAAAACTTTAAAATGTTTGAAGATTGTTGATCTTCAGATACTTATTTTCAGTATTATTTAGAATATTATTCCAGCAACTATTGAAATAGTAAATGATGCAAAATTTGATGAAGATTCCAATTTTTTTTCTGCTACTGAGACCATTAAGCAGAAGCTTAAAGATAACTAGAAACAAAGATTTCCGTCTTGCTTCAGATCTCTCTGTTCTCACTCCTTTTGAGATCAGTAACTTTTTAAAGCAATAGAAGTTTATTCAGGACTCTGTGGCTTAATGGTCAGTTCTGAACATCTGGAGTCCATTCTGATGCTGCCACTGGCCTGCTGTAGAGTTCAGAGCCAGCCACCTGAGTGTCTTGGGTCATCACTGTTTTGCTATGTGGGGGAAAAAAAAAAAGAGTTACAGTACTGTTTCCTCTCTCCTTAGAACTTAGTCCATCCAGAGAGGCTGTGTTGGGCTTGGGAGTCATCTCTGCATTTGAGGATGGGCTTTTCCACTTAGCCTTTTGTCCTTGGAAAAATTAATGTTAACATAGTATGCCTTCAATAAATGGTGCTGGAATAGTTTACTTTTGAATTTTTAAAAGGATAGTATTGATGTAGATAACCATGAAAAAGTTTACAAAGTCCAAAGAGACTAGGGACAAGCATTTGTTCTCATTAGTTGGGACACCTGTGCCCCACATCACAGGGCCTGGGTTCAGTTCCTTGGTCCAGCCCCCAACTCCAGTTTCCTGCTGGTGCAGACTCTACAAGCCAGCCAGCGATGGCCACATGGAGGCCTACACTGAGTTCCTACTTCCTGCCTTCGTTCTGGCCTAGCCCCAGCTGTTGCAGGCATTTGGGGAGTGAACCAGTGGATGGGGGCTCTATTTATCTCTTTCTCTCTATTCTCAACCTCTCAAAGCAATAAATAAATAAATAAATAAAGGAGGCCAAAGAGTCCTCTTTCGAGAAAAAGATAATGTTAAAAATTGGACATTAAGAAAGTTCCCAAGTCGTGACAATTCTTCATTCACAAACAGTGGTTGAGTTTTGATAGTGGTGATTTTTGTTTTGTTCAAGATGTGGAGGGAGAGGGGACAGAACTATGCATTGCTTAACCTTTTTAAAGATCTCACAGATTTAAGATCAAAATGTTCATAAAAGTATCACGTTTGATACATTTAGAGATATAAAATTTTAGAAAAAAGTTTTTTTTACATCCACCCATGATTTTCTACTTTTGAAATTATGTGAGAAAACATGTATCACATCTCTGTTCATCCCGAAAAGTTCCAGGGTTGCTTTAATTTTTTCCTAAAACCGTCCCATCACCATTACGGCGACTCTTCTGTCAGTCACTTCTGAACTCTGGAATGCAATTTGTTGATTTTTATATAACATAAACCAGTGTGGTGATGGGCTTAGTTCCCTACTTGTTTTGAGGAATACATGGAGAGTTTATCAGTCTCACCCCAAACTTCCAGCTTCAGTTAGGAAGACCAAGAAGGTATGAAATGACTTATGAGAATTCAGTTGATGTTAACCAGACTAGAAAGGAAATCATGGCCCATAAATAAACATTTTTAAAAGGAATCTTTACAGACAATGGATGTCACCCCAACTGTCTTTGCCATGGAGATGGGATTAATGGTTTTATGGAAGGGGCTTCTTACCTACTCTACTTGATAAGAAACAGAGAAAGAAAACTTGGGAAATAGGAGTCTGCTCCTGAATTTGCAGTACAACCCACATAATTGTTTTGAAGAATCATTCCATAGCTACAGAGCACTGTTTCTGATTTACGCCTTTAGATGCTTGAATTACCACCAGATTGTTCTGGCAATAAAGTTGAATGCCCTGCCCCAGGTACCCAAAAGCCTGTAACATTAGTCAATGACAGTTTCAATCACCCTCCTTTTATTGATTTTTTTTTTCTAAATACGCTAAGTCCAACTGAAAAGCACACATGCTCAGGCTTCTAGTTGTGCTAACGATCTGTGAGGTTACCAGTCCTGTCACACAGTGGGGTCAGTGGTATGTGAAATTCCATAGTGGCCCATGCCATGGCTCACTTGGCTAATCCTCTACCTGCGGCGCTGGCACCCCGGGTTCTAGTCCCGGTTGGGGCACCAGATTCTGTCCTTGTTGTTCCTCTTCCAGTCCAGCTCTCTGTTGTGGCCCAGGAGTGCAGTGGAGGATGGCCCAAGTGCTTGGGCCCTGCACCCGCATGGGAGACCAGGAGGAAGCACCTGGCTCCTGGCTTCGGATTGGTGCAGCGTGCCGGCCATTAGCAGTCATTTTTGGGGTGAACCAACGGAAAAGGAAGACCTTTCTCTCTCTCTCTCTCTTACTGTCTAACTCTGTCAAAAAAAAAAAGAAAAAGAAAAAGAAAAAAGAAATTCCATAGTGATTAAAATCATTGAACTAGCTCTAGTGGGAACTTGAGCAATCTGTCTTCTGTAAAATCAGAATTACAATAATACCTTATAAAGTTGAAATGGGGGTGAAAAGACAATATAATTAGGTGCTTGGCTCTTAGCACATGCTCATTAAATCCTATTTAAAAGCTACCTTTGTCGCTTAGTACTCTCTTTTTGATATTGGATGAGCTGGATAGGGCCTTTGGCAAAAGAATGAGCAGCTCATTGTGTCCTGATGACCCACTGCCTCTCCTGAAGGCACTGTGAGTGCCTTGAGAATAAGGAAACTTTGACCACCTGCAGTCAGGGGAAGGCACCCTTGCTTAAATAAATGTGCTGAGCTCTGGCCTCAGAATCAGCCCTTAAGGCATTCGGATCCGGCTAAAAAGCCCTTGAGAGTATTTCAGGCATGGAAAGCCAAGATATTGTGGCAAAAAAAAAAAAAAAAAAAATGTCCTAAATGAAAGATCTCTGTGAGAGAGATCCCAGCGGAAAGAAAGGGCCATCAAAGAAGGAGGTACCTTTCTCTGAAGGGAGGAGAGAACTTCCCTTTGACTATGGCCTTGTCTAAATATGATCAGAGTTGACGAACTCAAGAGGTTTCCATAGCCTTGGCAGCTCATGACAAGAGCCTAGGGTGATTACTGACGCCATAAACAAGAGTGTCAATTGTTAAATCAACAACAGGAGTCACTGTTCACTTACTCCCCATGTAGGATCTCTTTCCTTAATGTGTTGTACAATGTGAATTAACGGTATAGCTAGTACTCAAATAGTACTTTATACTTTGTGTGTCTGTGTGGGTGTAAACTGTTAGTATATACTAAATTGATCTTCTGTATATAAAGATAATTGAAAATGAATCTTGATGTGAATAGAATGGGAGAGAGAACAGGAGATGGGATGGTTGTGGGTGGGAGGGAGGTTATGGTGGAAAAAACCACTATAATCCAAAAGTTCTACTTTGGAAATTTATATTTATTAAATAAAAGTTTAAAAAAATACATGTGCTGAGAAGTAAAAACAGTGTGTCAAGAACAGTGCTACCCTTTTGATCAAATTCATAACAGACCGTGGCACTTTGTGATTTCTTTGCGTTAATGAGCTCTCCTTTAAATGTGTTACAGGCTCTGTTACTGTCAAGGTCCCACCTTCTCTCCAGGCTCACGTCGAGTTATCAGGGAGAGAGGTGGACGTGAGCTCAGAAGTGTGTGTTCAGGAAATGGCTGAAGCTCAGAGCGACTCTGGCGTGACAGTCACTGGTAAGGAGGCTGCCCTGTGCCAGGTCAGATGAGTAGCCACTGCCCGAGCACGAGTAGAAATGTGGCACCTTTAACTGCAGCGTTAGTCTTTCTTATTCTTTTCATTGTCACATTCTAGTAGCTGACATTTTTTTTCTTGCAGTTATTTTTCAGTAACACATTTCAAACAGAGATACTTTTCTTGAAAAGACCTCATTAAATTTTTTAGTAACACTCTTTAGTCCTGTCACTAGATAAAACTGATTTTACATATTTCCTGGAACAGTTGCCTTTTAATTCTTGAACTTAAAAATCAAGTGAATCTGAGTGTGCGCAGGTATGTGTGTATAAATAATGCAAGATTTAAAGCTAACTGTGTGTGTGATTAGAGTAGATGGGAGTTTGCTCTACGCGTTGTAAACTTGTTTTAGCATGGCAAATTCTTAATTCCACAAATGTGAATAACTTTTGTACATCTGGCTGCACTGATGGATGATACTACTTTGTAAAGTATTTATTGTTCTAATGGGTAAAATAGTTAATTCCACTCAACATTTCCTTTAAATCCTGCCAGAGTGGCATCAGGAAAGACACTGAAATGAAACTGTGTACCTGTACCTATGCTACTGGCTTGGAAAGAGGAAGTGTTTGTATGTGGCCATAGTGTCTTCAAGTTTCAGTTTGAATACTCATTTTAGACATCATGAAAGTTAAGAAAGCAAATATTCTGTGTTAGGAATCACAGACTATTAACAAAGCAAAACAGGAATAAAAAGATACCTTATACCTATGATGAAAATCTAAGTTGTTGCATATCAAATATGCTACGAATCAAGTTGTTGCACCTAATCTTTTGAGTTTGAAAAGGAACCAGTAGAGACTGTTTTTGACCCCAGTAATCCTGTGCAGTAATACAAGCTTGCTTAACAATGCTTTGAATCGTATGGCATGTGCAAATTATAAATTAAGGCTCTTTTGTCATGTTTTCCTTATGTTACTCATAGAATCATATGCTTTCCTGAAATTTAGACTTAGTTTTAAATACTATTTGTATGGCAACAGCCTTTCATTTCTGTGCATATAACTTCCAAATCACTATCTACAGACCTGATCTCTTTTCTGTTGTTGTCCATTTCCAGTCCACTAAACCAGCACCGCTCAAACTTTATTTTTTTTAAGATAAAAATTAAGCTTCTCTAACCTACCTCCTCCTCCTCCAGTCTTCCTATTTCCCGATTTTCCTTGGTTCAGTCACTGCACAAATGTTCAGTGAGTCAGGCACCGCTAGAAGCCAGGAGTGCGAAAGTATACGCAAAGTGCAATTCCCCTGCTTTCTGAGCATGCATCCTAGTGGAGAAGGGAAACAAAGCAGTGCACATGGCACAGTGGGACACAAGTCCCAGGAAAGCTATGCACATGGTGCTGTGGGAGCAGAGCAGTGGCGCTTCATTAGACTAGCATTCCGAGTTTCAGGAAGTGGGAGAAGTCAGTAACGGCAGAGTAGAGAGAGTACAAGGGAAAGTGGCAACGAGGAGGCCAGAGAGTTTGGGAGAAGTCAGATCAGAGAGGGCCGATTTGGATTTTATATTAGAAGCATTGCAAATCCATCGCACTTGTTTTAACCTGGGGTTCACACAATCAAATTTGTATCTGAGGAAGATCATTTTGCATATTGAGTAGGGGAAAGATTGGAAAAACCAATAGTGGATGAAGGACGAGCAAGTGCCTGGACTCCACAGCCAACTGCCTGAAACTCAGCAAATAAATAAATGGGTTCAGCAAATTTGGGTTGAAGGAAACATAAATGAATGTTAATTAGGAAGTTACACACACCCCTCACTGGCTGCTGTGAAGCACCTCAGCCTATGTTGGTCTTTTTGTGTGTTACCTGTTATTAAGCCTTACCCTGTGGTCCCTGCTTCCTGAATCCAGAAGGGCCCCAGTTGCAGAAGAAGAGTTTATATCCTGCTCCCGGTGCTAGGATCTGGGTACCCATCCACGGAGTTCTTTTGTAGAGCAGCTCAGGACATAGCACGAGGTTGGGGTCCAGGTGCATCTGTGTGTTGTCTCTGATTAAGTTCATCAGAGAACTTGTGCAGAGACCTCAGATGAAGGCAGCAGCAGTGTCTCTTAGAGAGACCTATGAATATGAGCAGGTGAGAAGCCTTCCTAGTTGATTTTTATTCTAAAACTGGTACCCAAAAGGCTATGGGCCTTCTGTGTCAAGAGGATGAAATAATCCAAGCGGCCTAGGAAAGCAGGGTCAATTACCTTCTTCTGTGGAGGTTTCCAGTCTGAAAGCCAGTTTTGGAAAGAACGAGCAGCTTTCTTTGTGACTTGTTATTATAAACAGCTGACCTCAGCTCATCTGGGCCTTCCTGAGAGAACTATGAGGCATAGAAACCGAAATACTACCCCTGGTGCTTCGAGGTCTGGGTTTCATCTGTGGCATGGTTTCTGGATCATGATCATTTCTGTGAAAAGCCTCGCCAGTAAAATCTGGTCTCTGACTCTGGCTTCCCCCAGGGTTTTGATGTGACACCTCTGTAATTTTATTTAATTTCCTGCTCAGTCATTTCCCTTTATGTTGCTGTCACTGATAAATCTCAGTTATAGAATTCGTACAGTGATTTGCAAGTATCGTATGCTTTTCTGATGTGAAAAGAAAATCCAAGGCTCAAACCAAAACATTTAGCTACCAAACGTCTATGCAAAGTGTGAATTCTTTGGGGGGTTATTCTCCAATCTTTGTAAGTGCCTTGGATTCTCAGTTTTGTGACCTACCCATATATAGCAAATTCAACATGTTGTGAATGGCTTTGGTATAACATATTTATAATAAGAAGTTGACTTCTATGTTAGGTTTTCAATTTGGTTCATCAGTTTAGATATGAAACCTGATTGTGGCGTATTAAGCCATTCTCCAAGCCCAGAAATGCTGGTGGTACAAAGTCTGTCTTGAAACTCTCCAAGTCAGATGTTTAAAGAGTATCAGAAGTGTGTTGTCAGTCAAAGGATTGGTGTTTTCCAACCTGGGCATATTAGAGTGATCCCACCCCCATGCAGTTTTCAGGTGCTCACTACACACACTAAACAAACTGTCCCTCAGCTGCCTGGGCACACTGGAGCAGCTCCAGCCCTGTGTAGTCCCCAGACACTGACTGGCACAGGTCTCACAAGCTGCACTTTCCCCGCCTAGGCACACTGGAGAGGCCCAGCCCCATGGAGTCCCCAGAGACTAACAGGTATGCTCACTCCACAGAGGTGCTCTGCACCTTCTACTGTGTGAGCTGCACCACATCTTCCTGGTCCCCCCTGGATTAGCTTTGCTGTCGTGTGACCTGTGGAGACTGACTGGCACCCAGGTACATTGACTTGTACACTGTACTATTCCAGTCAAGGCACACTGGAGTGGTCCCTCCCCTGTGCGATCTGTGAAAACCGACATGCATTCACACTGTCCCAACCTGTCTGGGCCCACCAAAATGGCCAAAGAGTGGGGATGACACTCCTGCTTCTGTGAATGCCATAGCTGCCTGGGCAGCTTGAGTGTATGCACCTCACATGGTCTGGGGAGATGGTGGCCTCTCTGGTTCTGCTGCTGCGTGCGCTGCACACAAAGGCATTGATGCAGGGCGCCTGCTCTACAGCATGCTGCCAGCCATACAGGTGATTTGGATTGCATTCCAAGTTCCTGACTCTGGCTCTGGTCCAGACCTAGCGTTGGAGGCATTTGGGGAGTGAACCAGCAGAAGAAAGCTTCCTTTCTCTCTGTTTACCTTTCTGACTCTCTTTGTGTCTCTTTTCCTCTCAATGGTAAAAGGATGCACCCAACAAGATTTGAGAGTTATAAATGTGTATACACCTAATGTTAGTGCACCAATTTTATCAAACAAACATTATTAGCTCCGGGGCCAGCACTGTGGCATAGGGGGTTAAGCCATCATCTGAGACGTAGGCATCCTGTATCAGAGCACAAGTTTGAGTTCTGGCTGCCCCACTTCTGATCTGGTTCCAGGCTGATGCACCCATCAAGGCACTGGAGAATGATTCAAGTTCCTGGGCCTCTGTCACCCATTTGGGAGACCTGGATGGAGTTCCTGGCTCCTGACTTTAGCCTGGCCCAGCCTGGCAATTGTGGCCATTTGGGAAGTAAACCAGCAGATAGCAGATCTGTTTCTCTATCTCTGTCTCTCCCTCTCTTTCACTCTGATGTTTAAATAAATAAATCTTTAACATTATTAGCTGTGAGGTAGAGATAGACACCGCTATGATAAAAGTGGGAGACCTCAATATTCTACTTTCATCAAAAGGACAAATCATCCAAAATTCCACAAAGAAACATCAGGCTTAAACTAGAGACCAAATGGACCTAACAGACATTTATAGAACATCTCACCCAATAGCTGCAGAATATACATTCTTTCAGCAGCAGCACAAGGAATAGTCTCGGATAACCATATGTTAAGCCAAATAAACAAGTTGCAACAAATTAAAAAAAAATCAAAATCATATGTATCTTCTGACCACAATGGAATAAATTAGAAATCAACAACAAAAGAAACTTCAGAAACAACATAAATTCATGGAGATTAAAAGCATGCTATTGAATGAACAATAGGTTGTTGAAGAAATCAAAAGGGAAATTTAAAATTTTCTTAAGTGAAAATATAAGCACAACATAATAAAATGTATAGGATACAGCAAAGGCAGTATTAAGAGGGAAGTTTATAACAACTTATTGCCTACATTGAAAAAATAGATTTCAAATAAAACATAGTGTAATTAGCAAAGCAAGAACAAACCAAACTCAAAGTTAGTAGATGGAAAGTAATAACAAAGATCAGATCAATGATAAAAGAAATAAAGGCTTGAAAATATAAAGAATATGAGTAAAATGAGGAATTGTGTTTTTGAAAATATAAACAAAAGTTAACAAGCCTTTAGCAACTAACCAAGAAATAAAGAGAAGACCTAAATTATATCAGAGATTAAAAGAGACATTACAACTGATACCACAGAAATACAAAAGAACAGTGAGGACTGTTATGAACAAGTCTATGGCAACAAATTAGGAAGCCTGGAAGAAACAGATAAATTTCTGGATGCATATAATCTACCAAAATTGAAATAAGAAGCAGAAATAGGCAAATAGGTTTAAATCAAATTAAGAAACTTCTGCCGAGCAAAGGAAAGCAATCAACAGAGTGAAGAGATAACCTACATACTGGAAGAAAATACTTACCAAGTATTAATCCCTTTCACAATAGACTTTTTAAAAACAGGAATAAATTTAACCAAGGAAGAAAAAGACCTCTACAATGTAAATTACGAAACACCAATGAAAGAAATGGAAGACATGCACACACACTTACACACACACAAATGGAATGACTTCTCATGTTCAAAGATTGAAGAATTAATATTGTTAGAATATGCAAAGCAATTTTGCAGACTCAGTGCAATCACCATGAAAATGCCAGTGACATTCATCACAAAAATAGAAAAACAATCCTAGATTGATGTCCACGACATATAGAATAAAACAAACAGTCCAACTGAGAGATAGACATGTGATCTGAATAGACATTTCTCAAAAGAAGAAAGATAAATGGCCAACGAACATGAAAAATTGCTGAATATTATTAGCCTTCAGGCAAATGCAAATCAAAACTATAATGATGATATCATCTTAGAATGGTTGTTACCAAAGAGACAAACGTTAACAAATGCTGGCAAAGTTATAAAGAAAACAGAATTATTAAATTCTATCGATGGCAGTGCAAATTAGTACAGCCATTTTGAAGAAAAGTCTGAGATTCCTCAAAAAACTAAAATTAGATCTATCATATGGCCTAGCTACTTCACTTCTGAGTATACCCCACAGGAAGTGAAGTCAGCATAACAAACAGATACCTATACTTCTATATTCATTGCAGCAGTATCCACAATAGCCAAGATAATTAACCTAGGTGCCTATGAATGCATAAAAAATTTAAAAAGTATACATAATGAAACATTATTCAGCTGTAAAAATAACAAAATCTCATCATTTTCAGCAAAATGAATGAAACTAGAAAATATTAGATAAAATAAGCCAGATACAGAAAGACAAGCCCTTTCTCATTGTGGAATAGGATAGAGATACATATTACTGAAGGCTGGAAAAGGTTGGGGGATAGAGGAGGTATGGATATGACGTTCTGGTTTGGATAATGGTTTGGGTGTCCCCCAGAGGCCCTTGTGTTGGGGGCTTGGTCTCCAAAGTCTTATGTTAATAGTTAATGGGGTAATGCTAATGGTTAATAGGTTGAAGGTGGGGGCTTGATTTAATGGCACTCAGAAGGTGGCCCAGTGGGGGCCTTCACCTCCTTGGGGCACACCTGCAGAGGTAGTTCTCACCCAGGGGCTGTTTAGTCAAGTTTGTCTCAGCTTTCTCTCTCTCTCTCTGCTTCCTGGCCTTGCCATGTGGTTCTCCATGCACAGTCCACCATGAACTACACTCATCAAATGCCAAACTAAAAGGGCTGCCCGATACTGGAGTGGGAACCACCAAAATTATTAGCTGAAATCGACCTTCTTCCATCCTGAGTAATTCCTGTCAGGTATTTTAAAGTAACAAGAAGCTGACCGACACGTTTGGGTGCTAAAATAAGTTAAACAGAAGGAGTGAGTTGTGTTCCATAGCACAGTGGGGCAACTATAGTTCATACTTACCAATACCCTTATATTTTTAGGAAAGCTGGAAGAGTAAATCTCAAGGACTCCAAACAGAAATAAGAGAAGGTGGAAATGCTGTGTGCGTGCATTGAAATGTCACAGTAACCCCATAAATATGTGCAATTATTGCACACACACACACACATGGCCATATGGCTTTTTTTCTACTTCATATTGCACTGGCAAATAGAGCTACATATATATATATATATATATATATATATATATATATATACATTTCTATATTTTTTTAAAAAAAAGGGATTGATATGCAGTAGAGAAGCTGGCAGTACTAGATCTACCTAGAAATATAAAGCATCAAAAATAAATTCATTTGGGACCAAAATAAAGCAAGTCAGTAAAATACTTTCAGATAGTCTTTAGCCCATGAGAGTTATACATATAATGGTGATTTATAATAGAAAATAGATTCCTAGGTTGGAAAAGATGTTGAAATGAGATGCTTGCAGGATACCATTTTTAAAAATCTAGAGACAGTGTTTCTCTCCAAATGGAAAAATAACAAAGGCTTGCTATGACTAATTCTTAGACATCATTAGATATCACTTTTATTTATTTAATTTTTTTTTTGGAACACAGTGAAGTTTGCATTTTCTCCAAGCTTCTTGCACATGAATCTGTCAGACATTAAATATGCTTCAGGCCCACGTGGAATAAATTCAGTGACAGAGGAAGAATGCTATGAGGTTTCTGGCTGCTCAGAAACACATTGGCAGAGAGTTAATGGAAGAGCTATCTTTAGATCATTTTTATGCTGTTCTTCTTTCCTCTTATTTTTGCTCAAGTGTAAGATCCTGGGAGTATCTTGATCAGTCAGTTATCAACTTTGTTTAAAAAAAAAAAAAAAGCAAGATTGGGTTTTGATTCTGTTCATCTGAACACTTTTCTGCATGCTTTATCTGTAAAGGCCAGACAGTAAATGTGTTAAGACTTAGCAGGTTGCATATGGTCTTTGTTGCAAGTGTTCTTTGTGTTGGTTTTTTTTTTTTATAATCCTTTAAAAATGTAAAAGCCATTCTTAACTTTCAGGCTGTTAAAAACAGACCCCTGTTAAGATTTGACCTATGGGCTACAACTTGTAAGTATAACCCATACTCTCAGAGCATTACAAGTTATGCTTGTGATGCCTGTCAGATTTCCTGTTTTGACTGTTATTGCATTTCTTTTGGTCTTTCAACAAATACTGAAGCACAATCATATCCTTAGCCTGAATGAACCCTCTCCATTAGTGAAAAAAACATAACTTATGCATATACAAGTTAATCCTGATAGTAACAGAATAGTGCTACCATAGAAGAAATACAAATACACAAAAAGATGCTCAACATCACTAGCCATTATGGAAATGCAAATTAAAAACTCAAGTGAGAGTCCATTATATACTTTTTAGAATGACTAAAATAAAAAGTACTGATACTACTAAATCCTGGCAAGGATGCAGAGAAACTAGATCTCCTACACCGCTGATGGTAATGTAAAGTTATTTGATCCTTCTAGAAAACAGTTTTCTGGCAATTTCTTTAAAAACTGAATATGAAACTACCAAACGACCTAGCAGTTATACTCCTGGGCACTTATCCTGGAGAATGTACATACAAAAACTTTTATACAAGTGTTCACATCTTTATTTGGAATAGCCAAAAACTGGAAATCATTGATAAAGAGGAACAATATATTGATATACACAACTTAGATGGAATCTAAGGGCATTATTCTCAGTGGAAAAAAAAGAGGCCAATCTAAAAATGTTATCTACTCATATGACTCCATTTATATAACCTTCTTGAAATGACAAAGTTACAAAAGTGGGGAACAGACAAATGTTTCTGAAGGTTAGAGGAGAAGTTAGGTATGACTTTAAGGGACATCACAAGGGACTTTCTTCGTTTTAACAACAACTCAACATCTTGATTATAATTATATGCATCGGAATAAGTGATAAAATGTCATAAATGTGTACACAAACCCCCAAAAAATGAATGGATATAACACATAGTAAAATCTGAGTAAGGTATGTACTTAATTAATTGTACTTTGCCCATCAGTTTCCTGGTCTTCGTAATGCATTACACTTATGTAAGGCATCACCATGGGGGAACTGGGTGACAGCTCCACAGGACCTCTCTATTATTTTTGTGGCTTTTGTGAGTCTATAATTATTGCAAAATAAAAGGTTAAAAATTGGAGTGGGAGACAGAGGGGAGGGAGAGGGATATGGAAAAAGAAAAACAACAGTCTTCAGGCCAAGATGAAGTTAAAGGCACTGAGTTACGGTCCCATCTGAAATAGTGACAACACAAAGTGTATATTTTTATTTATTTGAAAGGCAGAGTTACAGAGAGAGAGAGAAAGAGAGAGAGAGGAAGAGACAGAGAAAGAGGTCTTCCATCCACTGGTTTGCGCCCCAAATGGCCACAACAACTGGAGCTGGGCCGATTGGAACCCAGGCAGGAGCTTCTTCCAGGTCTCCCACGTGGGTGCATGGGTACAAGTATTTGGGCCATCTTCCGCTACTTCCCCAGGCACATTAGCATGGAGCTGGATCGGAAATGGAGCAGCCTGGACTGGAACAGGTGCCCATATGGGATGCCAGCATTGCAGGCGGCTTTACCTGCTACACCATAATATTGGCCCCCGAAAATATTCTTTTTTAAACAGACAAAACACATGAAACAGTTTGCAAAAAGGTAGACAATGAAAGAAAGTGATCGTTAAGAAATGGGAAACAAATGAGGTGAGTCCTACTTACTGCGGTGAGGGAGCCACCAGCCTACAGTACAGGGAGAGAGAACAGACGTGGAAGCCCGCAGACTCCCCAAGTTGAGGAGATCCAAAATGAGAGTCCATAAAACCAAGACAGACAGAATTCATAGGACAAAGTACCAGAGATAATAGGGCATTACTGCTCACACAAGTTTAGGAATAATGCCTGTGTTCCCTGACGAACTGGAAAAAAAAAAAAAAAAAAGAACCATAACCCATAGAGCATTGAGTGGGAAATAGTCTAGACTGAGCACTGCTGCAGAGATGTGGAATCCTAAAAGCAAGACATGAAAGGCTTAAACTGTTTCCAACTGCACCCTTGAACATAGCTCAAGACGTGTAGGAATAGGAAAGTTTCTAGCACCCAACAAAGTAAAATTCACCATGTCTGGTCTCCAATTAGAGGCAAGAAAACATGACCCACAATGAAGAGAATGATCTGCCGAAACCAACCCAGAGTGGACTCAGATGTTAGAAGTAGCAGAGAAAGAAACAGTTATTTTCATTGTATCCCACATATGTAAAGAGTTAAGACATGGAAGATATATTTTTTAAAAAAGACAAAAACTGAATTTCTGAAAATGCAAATTACAGTGTCCAAAATGAAAAATGCAGTGGATGGGATTAGACACTGCAGAAGAAAAGATTTGAGGAAGAATCTCTAATAGTATTTCGTATGTAGAGCTCATTCATTGTATGCTTGTTTGATGACTACAGCATTGTTGACTTTGTTTTTATTCCAGGTATTTGAAAGAAAATTTAATGGATGGGCACCATTAAAACTAGCTCTCAGGGTAGGTGTTTGGCCTGGTGGTTAAGCCACTGGTGAGACACTTGTGTTTCATATCAGACTACCTGGGTTCAAGTACCAACTCCCCTCTGGATCTCTGCTTCCTGCCAACGTGCACTCTGGAGACAGCAGGTGGTAATAGTTGAGTCCTTGCCACACATGGCAGAGACCCAGACTGAGTTCCTGACTTCTGGCTTTGGCACAGCTGTTGCAGGAGTTGGAGGGGTGAGCCAGCAGATGGGAGCACTGTCCCTGTGTCTGTCTTCTATATGCCTCTCAAAAACAAACAAAAAACTAGCGCAAAAATACTTTCTTGTCATTAAAACTTTGAAGATCTCTTGGGTTATACTTTTGTTGAGAGGAGACTTCAAGACCAGCACCGCGGCTCACTAGGCTAATCCTCTGCCTAGCGGCGCCAGCACACCGGGTTCTAGTCCCGGTCGGGGTGCCGGATTCTGTCCCGGTTGCCCCTCTTCCAGGCCAGCTCTCTGCTGTGGCCCGGGAGTGCAGTGGAGGATGGCCCAAGTGCTTGGGCCCTGCACCCCATGGGAGACCAGGAGAAGCAGCCATTGGAGGGTGAACCAACAGAAAAAGGAAGACCTTTCTCTCTGTCTCTCTCTCTCTCTCACTGTCCACTCTGCCTGTCCAAAAAAAAAAAAAAAAAAAAGACTTCAAATAGTTAATGAATGATGATTTCGCTATGGAACTGTGTGGTTTTAGAGATTTTGTGAAATGCACGTGTTAAGAAAATAAAATTTTGGAGTAATTATTTTCATTTTGTTTCACTAGTATATGATTTATTTTTCTAGCCAGATGCTAAGCTTTTTGAGGACATTAGCATGTCCTTTTTTTCTTTTTGAGAGGCAGAAAAAACTTATATATATATATATATACACACACACACACAGATAGTGAGAGAGAGTGCACCAACCAGTGGTTCTCTCCCCAAATGTCTGCAATGGCCAACTGGAACTGAACTGGGGTGAAGCTGGGAGCAGGAAACTCTATCCAGGTCTCCTGCACATGGGTGGCAGGGACCCAATTACTTGAGCCATTGCTGCTGCTTCCTAGGGTCTGCATTAGGAGGAAGCTGGAGTCAGGAGCCGGAATTAGCATGTCTTTTTATATCTTTGAACCTCCTTGAAATACTCAGTGTGGTGTTTCCCATAGTGGGTGGTCCACAGGGATTGCAATGCAAAGAGGGACTCCTCTGATCTTCTCTTACTAGGGCAGCTACAGAAGCATCCTTGTGAAGCAAATGTAAATAAACAAAGTCTGTTGTGGAGCTGGAGTAGGAGCAGGGAGGGAGGCAGGAAGAAGCTCACCTAACCAAGAAGTTTTCCATCCCTATTTTTAAAAGAGATCACTGCATTTTGCAAGTGATTCCCTAGATCTCTGTCTTTGCCCAGGGCTGGTGCTGATGAGGTCAGGCAAGTTGGGTTAGATAAAAAGAGCTTGGAGTTTCGTATAGTGGGGTAGATTTGGGGCAGGGCTTTAGAGAACAAATGGCAAAGTTAAACATATTGCATAAGAAATCTTTCCTTCCATTACTGGAAGACACACTGCATAAGAGGCAGGGTACTCTTTTTCCCATTGCTTGGCCAACAAAACATCTGATTTCCATTGGCAAAGGGAATGAGATTTCTGGAACCCTAAGTTCTCCTATGTGTTGCAAGACTTTTGTAGGAAGAAATTTACAAACTTGACAAATTATTCTAATCTGACTCCACAGATTCAGGCAAAAACACAATGAACTTTCAGTAAATTGTTTGTTAGCAAGTTTGAGAGAGAGCTATCTTCAAGCAACCTAATGAAACTGTGGAAACTGTCTTGCCTTTTGGGTGTTGTCTCTAAGCTGAAATTGCTCATGTGCTCCTTGGGTTAGGAGCAGTAACACGGTGCTTAGCTTTTGCTGCCGCAGAAGACAATGGGAGACAGGCTGCTCGCTCGCTGAACAGAAATGCATGACGGGGAGGTGACAACTAAGTTCAGAGAAAGCTGAGATATTTAGAAAAGCCTTACTGTTGTTGACGTTCTATTATTGGTGCTAAATGATGTTTTTAAAACAGATCTATCTGTCTCTGTTGCCGCCATTTGGGGATGGAAGATATTCACATACAAATTTCTCTCTCTCTTTCTCCCCCTCCCTCCCTCTCTAACTCTGCCTTTCAAATTAATAATACATCTTTTTTAAAAATGAAAAAATAAGAGGGGAGCCAGCACTGTGGTGCAGTGGATTAAGCTGCCGCTTGCAACACCAGTATCACAAATCAGAGTGCACTTCAGCTCCCTGCTGGGGGTACCTGGGGACACAGAGGACGGACGATGGCCCCCTGCCTTCCACGTGGGAGACCGGGCTCCTGGAGTTCTGAGCTCCTGGCTTCTGCCGGGACCAGTTTCAGCCAGAGTGGCCACTTGGGGAGTGAACCAGCAGAGGAAAGATCTCTCTCTCTGTCTCCTCCTCTGTCCCTCTCTGTCTCTTCCTTCTTCTAACTCTGCCTTTCAAATAAATCAATCAATTTAGGGGGAAAAAGGGAGGGGGGCCAGCATTACGGCATACAGAGTAAACTGGTTAGTGTCTCAGCTGCTCCACTTCTGGTTCAGCTCCCTGCTGGTGGCCTGGGAATGCAGTGGAAGATGACCTGAATGTTTGGGCCTCTGCTGCCTATGTGGGAGACCCAGATGAAGTTCCTGGCTCCTGGCTTTGGCTTGGCCCAGTTCTGGCCATTGCAGCCATCTGGGGAGTGAACCAGCAGTTCAAAGAGCTTTTTCTCTATCTCTTCCTCTCTCTATGTAACCCTTTCAAAGAAATCTTTTTTTTAAAAAAAAGTCCGAATTTCTAGTTCTTTTTTCCATGTTTATTTGAATTATTACAAAAAGAAATTTTGTAGAACAGCTTAAATTTGATAAAGCTGAACCTCTTACCAGTGAGGAGTTAGAGGAGAAAAAAAAGCTTATAATACAGGGCTTTCCTAAGTGTGGTAAGAGAGCTTTTAACCACTCTATGAAGGTGATAATATTGAAAACACAGCAAGAGAAGCAGAAGAGAACCCCTAGAGGAAGTCCCTCAATACTCAGCGCTGTCCTGGGAGAAACCCAGCACACAGACAAGATAATGGCTCAGAGTGAAGAGGAGAAGCCAGCACGTGGGCGAATCTGCAGCAGAAAAGCACCTGCCCTGAGGTCGGAAGGGGCCAAGCTCCATCCCGTGGCTGAGAGTACCCCCTGGCACTAACACAGGAGAAACCCTACACTGCAGAAGAGGCTCAGTCTCTAAGATGTGCAGGAATCCATGAGGGAAAGGGTGACCGTGGGGAGCAACAGCATGTCCACAGCTCCCAGCTCAGTGGCCACGGGCTTCTTCAACCCAGAGGCGCAGTGGGGGCTCTGGAGGAGCTAAAACGCCTCAATGATGATGCCCATACACAGAGAGGTTACACAACTGGAAGTAGAAAGGGGACACACACAAGAGGGCGTCAGGACCGTCACAGTCTGTTAACCGTGAAGGTCTCTGGGCAGCGGGGCAGGAGGTGACACAGGCAGAGCCCAGAAGTCTGCCTGTGGGGAGGAGGCTGAGCTGGGTTCTGGGGAGACCAGGGCTGCCCAGCGTTCCAGAGAGGAAGGAGCAGCCAGAGCGGGTCTGCAGTGGGGGATCCACGAGCATTCAACAGGGTGACCGGCATGCCTGGGAGGAAGCTGCCCGAGACAGGGCGCAGGTGGTGGAACCTCAGAAAAATCAGGCTGAGGGGAAGAAGAGTTTATACAAGTGCATACCATGTGATTCCACTGTGTATAAAATTTTAGCAAATGCAAGTGATTGATGACAGAGCAGACGGGTGATTGCTGGGGGCTTGGGGGGCAACAGGCAGGGAGGGACGTGAGGGAAGGATGACAGAAGGGTCCAAGGGAACTCTGGGGCATGGTGGATGTGCTCATATCGTGAGGAGATGGCTTCACAGGTTTCTACACAGGTCAAAACTTACCACCTGATCTATCATACGCACACAATGTATTTTGTCAATTATATATATTTTTTCTAAAATCCTGCATTAGAAATAATGCAAATAAAAAAGAGTAGCTTCCCACTCAGAGTTGTTCTGGGAAAAATGGAAGGGGACAGGGCTACCCTCAGATAGCCTCTGTACAACTCCTTCCCAGCCCAGACGATCTGCAAGAGGATTCTTGGTGCTCTGAGGGGTTTTCAGTTATGCACGTGTTGGTGGGATCTGTGTGGCCAGACTCTTGTCCATGAAGATGTGACTTCATGTGATTTTTGTGTTTCAGGATTCATGAATCAAGCAAGCCAGCATGAAAGATGGATTAATGCAGATGCCCCAAAAGGCACTGTCAGTTTGAGAAGTCAAAGCTGGTTCCAGTCCCTGAAACTGCCGGACTGAGTGGCTTGAATTGTATTTATGATTTTTCACAATGATTAGCATATGTGTGACCACAAAAATGCAAATACCGGAGTGGGTATTGTGCCACAGCTGGTTAAGCTGCCGCTTGGAACACCGGCATCCCATATCAGAGCACAGGTTCAAGTCCCAGCTGCTCCACTTCTGATCCAGCTCCCTGCTAACAATGCACCTGGGAAGTAACAGTGATGGCTCAAATGCTCGAGTTCCTGGTTCATCTGGGAGACCTGGATGAAGCTCCTGGCTGCTGCGGCCATTTGGGGAGTAAACCAGCGGATGAAAAATAGTTTCTCTCTCTCTCTCTGCCTTTCAAATAAAACATAAATAAATAAATACTTTTTTTAAAAAAAATGCAAGTCCATATTAATGTTGAAAACAGCAAACCAGGAATGAATATTGATGAACTGTTTTTTTTGTTTGTTTGTTTTTTTGGGTTTTTTTGCGGGGGGGGCTTTTTCAAATTCTGTGCTCCGCTATTGTGCTCACGTTCCATCACCCTGAAGCAGATTACAGTTGTCCCCTTTTATCCACGGGGAATATCTTCCAAGGCCCCTGGTGGATGCCTGAAACCAAGGACAGTGCCGATCCCTATATGTACTATGCTTTCTCTATCCAGACGACATAAATTTAGCACCTTTTTCATCTTTATTAAGCACTCAGCACACATTGTGGCTGTTCCCGACTGCTACAGTGTGAGGTACAACTAGCAAAACTAGGATGAGTTTCCTTTTTTCTTCTTTGTACTTTCACGGGTAGAAGATGCATTCTTACCATAGATGTTAGCAACTTTTGTTAAGAACTTTCACCTTTTCACTTGAAACAAACACAGCAAAGCTCTTGTTTGGCATCCCCAAATGACCAACATCACTACTTTCATACTATTGGGTCATTATCAAATAAGGTAAAGGTTACTTGAACACAGGGACTGTCATGGGGAGATAGTCGGTCTCTGACCAAGACAGCTACTAAGTGTCTAGTGGGAAGGCTACGTGGGACACAGCTGGTTCACGTCCTGGGCAGGACAGGGGCAGGATGGCATGACACTGCTTGGAAGTATGGAAAGCAAACCCTGAACTACTACACCATAAACTTAGCAGCTTACAATCTTGCCCATTTATCAATTCACAGTTCTGTAGGTCAACAGCCCAGCATAGCCATGCTCCCTGCTGAGATTATTACAAGACTGAAATTGTCATATTGGCCAGGCTGAGTTCTCCTCTAGAGACTTGGGGGAGAAATCCGCTTCCACGTTCATTCAGCTTGTTGGCAGATTCCTGGTATTGGTGACTGGGCGATTGAGGTCTCCATGTTCCTACTGGTTTTGAGTGAGCAATCACTCTAAACACCCAGAGGCCATCTACATCCCTTCTCGTGTGGCCCTCAAAAATTTTAGACAGCAGTGAGGCACTGAGTCTCTTCAGGCCACCTGCAACCAGTTGGAAAAAAATCTCTGCTTTTCACTTGATTAGGTCAGGCCCATGAAGGATGATCTTGGCTTTGCCATAACATGTAACACAGACATACAAGAGTTTCATTCAGCTTCCGCCCCCACCTCACGCTTGCTCAGTCATCTCAGAATTCTTTGTGCTACAGCTCTCATGCCCTGGGTTGTCTGCTTAGCACCTGTTACTCATCACTGTAAGTAGACGTTGTGAATAAAAAAGTTATCATCAATGTGAAGCAGTTGCTACCGATTAATATCTTTTGTGTGCCTTAAGACATACTTCATGGAGGGGGGACATTCAGCTATTTCATAGCCTAATGTATAAAGATTGAGTGTTCCCTTTATAAAGATCTACTTAGTAAAGTTATTTTATAAATCCCATTTCTTTAATACTTTGTCTATTTGTGAAACATTTACATTAAACAACACTGAAGAGACCTATCTATTGGATTGTATTTTTTTATGATTAGGGTAAGTCAATTTGTAAACACTGATTTTTTAATAAGCCTTTCCAAATACTCTGACTTATAATAGGATCCTTTTTGTTAGTATTACATTTCTGTGCAGTTCTTTTAACTTATTTCTTTTTTTAAATTTATTTATTTATTTGAAAGTCAGAGTTACACAGAGAGAGGAGAGGCAGAGAGAGTGAGGTCTTCCATCCACTGGTTCACTCCCCAGATGGCTGCAATGGCCGGAGCTGGGCCAATCCGAGAACCAGGAGCTTCCTCCAGGTCTCCCACATGGGCCCAGGGGCCCAAGCACTTGGGCCATCTTTTGCTGCTTTCCCAGGCTATAGCAGAAAGCTGGATCAGAAGTGGAGCAGCCAGAACCGGCGCCCATATGGGATGCCGGCGCCTCAGGCCAGGGCGTTAACCCGCTGCTCCACAGCGCCGGGCCCCTTAACTTATTTCTGAAACAAAAACTCAGTTTTATGAGATATCTCAAAGTCTCAGTTTATCCTTCATAAAATCAAAATTTGTACGAGTTTGAAAATTACATATTTGATGTGGTTGTGGTATATGTTCCACTGTTCATTAAAAGAATGTGAGGCAATGAAGTGCTTTTTCTCATTTTTTCACCTTTCTGCAATCAGATGAAAATTAGCCAAAAACAGCCTATTTAAAAGTATAAATGGGGCTGGTGGCACGGCTCACTTGGCTAATCCTCCGCCTGTGGCACCGGTACCCCGGGTTCTAATCCTGGTTGGGGCGCCGGTTCTGTCCTGATTGCTCCTCTTCCAGTCCAGCTCTCTGCGGTGGCCCAGGAAGGCAGTGGAGGATGGCCCAAGTGCTTGGGCCCTGCACCCCATGGGGGGCCCTGCACCCCATGGGAGACCAGGAGGAAGCACCTGGCTCCTGGCTTCAGATTGGCGCAGCACGATGGCCGTAGTGGCCATTTGGGGGGTGAACCAACGGAAGGAAGACCTTTCTCTCTGTCTCTCTCTCTCACTGTCTAACTCTGCTTGTCTAAATAAATATATACATATATAAATGGAACTGTGCATACTTGGGCCACAGGCTTAAGTCCCAAACAAAAACCAAAAGCTGCATATTTTACTCTCTTGGACACAGGAAAGTATAAGTCAAAAGCTTAACGGTTAAAGCTAAGTCTTGGATACCTTGAGTGCTCTGCACTGGGAACTTGAAGCTTTCTCTAGCATTCCACTCTTTTTCTTGGGTCTCTTTCATAGTTTTGTTATTTATTATTTATTTTTGTTTGTTTGTTTGAACACCGACCTCCATTTCCGTAGCTCTTGACATTTGTCTTTCCAGGAGGAATGAATGTGTCTCCTGTTTTCGTTTAAAAGAGGATGTCAGTGAGGCTTGGGGCAAGCTCTGACCATCAAGCAATCCGATGGAGTTCCAGAGGACGTACCAGTGTTTCTCCTTACCCTGGCCTTCCCCGCACAGCTGCTATCCCTTTTCAAAGTAGCTGCCTCTTTAACAGGTCTCTGCAGCTGTATGCACCAGACACTTAGGGGTCAGGCCTTTGAAGCCAACTCTAACGCAGCTGCCAGAAACTTCCAAATTGAGCTAAAAATCGCACCCTTACCACAGCTGTGAGTGTCTTGGGTCAGGTCTGAAAACGTTCGACTCCAAAGCATGGAGTTAAAAGAGTACCCTGTGATAATTAGAACTTTTCAAAAGAACTTTCATATCCTTTATCTTCAGTTTGTACTCTTCCTTCAGACTTGAGGGACACAAAGACAGAGACAAGTTATTGAGGCAACAGAAAGGTTCAGTTACTGGCCTAATATTACTGTGCAGTCAGGAGAGAGTACTTTCTCCTGGGCTCCTACGAATGTCAGCTTATATAATATCAAATCATGGTGATCAGCCACAGATGAAAGCTTACTAAAACTCTGCATGTAGATGTGCAATGGGAGAGGTCAGAGGTCACATCTCTCAGGGTTGTTTCTAGAACCTCACCTTTATTCAGTAATCTCATCCAATTAAGTGACACTGAGGTGGACATTTGGCAAAACAGCAGTACTTTATTTGGCTTCCTTTAATCGTGATTCTTTAGATAAAAGAACTACGGGTGTATTTTAGAAACATTGATAGTTGGAATAAGAAACAGATGGCTGCTGCCAGTTAGCTCTGCTATGGAGAGCCAGCTAGGAAACACGCATCAGGTGAGGGAGAGTTACCAGGTTCTAGACTGGGGTGTGCCTCTGCGGGACGCCGAGGGCTATAGGGCTTCCTCCTCGCTACCGTACATTAAGTCTCGCACGATCAGCTCGAGGTCTTCCTTCTGCGGCATCACGCTGTGACGCTTTGTAAGAGGCTTGCCTTCGTAGTCGTAGCCGAACCACCGCGGAGGGTTGTCACAGCTGTGCTCCTGCTGCTGCACCACCGATGCCATCTTCTTCGCGGCCTCCCTGTCACAACAGTGGGTAGCATTAGTCAGTCGCAGCTGTCATCGCTGGGGCAGGCCACATTTGGAGTTGGAGAATGCACGGTCACCAGTCAACTTCACTTCAGAGCGCTCTCAACTCACTGACAGGGAAGGTGCAGGTAACTGTGCTAACAATCGGGCTCCCAACGCATAGGTAGCTCTCGGATGCAGCCAGCTGTTTAGAGCTGGACTCCGAAGTGGAGCTGGGACTCAAACTCAATATGGGATGTGGCTGTCCCAAGTGATACCTTAAACACTGCACCAAATGCCCGCCCCTCTAATCAGAGTTTAACTCAAAATGGTGGCTTCAATTAGGCAGAGAAAGAAGTAAAATGAAACTTTCTAAAGCTGACAGCCACTCCGTTCGTTTTCTCAGAAAGCGGTTCTCAAAGCTTTTCCTGTTTAGGTCCTCACTTACGTGGAAATAAGCCTGCAGTATAGCATCTTCAGGCTCCGGAGTTGCCTGCAGCCCATCCGAAGGTCCGCAAAGATTTGGTCAGTCAGCAGGACGCACCCAGAGATGTCCAGAATGTGCAGGTAGTGGCATTTGGCTGACAACATCTCTATAGCCGCATCAGTGATCTGAACACACAGCCAAAGGAAGTAACGTTATTCAGACTCCATCCTGGGGCGAAACCACCCGTTGGGCTGATGTAATAAAACACCTAGACCAGTTGGCTCTACCACTCAACATTCATTTCTTTTCTTTTTTTTTTTTTTTGACAGGCAGAGTGGATAGTGAGAGAGAGATACAGAGAGAAAGGTCTTCCTTTTTGCCATTGGTTCACCCTCCAATGGCCGCTGCGGCCGGCGCATCGTGCCGATCCGAAGCCAGGAGCCAGGTGCTTCTCCTGGTCTCCCTTGCGGATGCAGGGCCCAAGGACTTGGGCCATCCTCCACTGCACTCCCGGGCCACAGCAGAGAGCTGGCCTGGAAGAGGGGTAACCGGGACAGAATCCGGCTCCCCAACCGGCACTAGAACCCGGTGTGCCGGCGCCGCATTTCTCACAGTTCTGAGTCCAAGGTCAAGGTCAAGATCAAAGTGCCCGCCGATGTGCTGTCCGGTGAGGCCCCTTCTGCTGTTACAGGGGTCTGCCTCCTCACTATACCCTCTCGAGGCAGAGAGCTCTCGTCTCTTCATTATGCCATCACCGACGCTCCAGTCTCACGATCGCTTCTAGACCTGCTGCCCTCCCAAGGGCCCTGCTCCCTCGTCCTGTCTCAATGGGACTCAGAGTTCTAGGTTATGAATGGGGGCTGGGAGATACACATGCAGTCCAGAATGAACAGAATCAGGAGCCTTGCAGGCCAAGTTAGTGGCTTAACTTAGGGCAGCACAATAAAATATCTGACTCAAATGGCACCAGCAGAATGTATGGTCTTGCTGTGATTTTCATTGAAGAGTCCCTGGTTTGGAAAGGAAACTTCCTCACCAGTTCCTTGGTAATACCTGTCATGACAACTTGAACTACTTTGAAGTGCTGCAGAGGCGGGACTTGGCTTTAAACTTCAAATCCACCCTACGGCTTCACCGATTTGGAACCGTGTTTGACAACATCGTGTGTTACAGGCCCTGAGTCAGGAGCAGGTTTCTAGGAGAAAGGTCTGGACGTCTTTGACAGTTTGTGTGAAAGAAAGGTGGAGGGGCCGCATCCCACAGGAGCCCTGGCTGAGTCCCAGCTGCTGCGCTTCCGATCCAGCTCCCTGCCAATGCTCCTGGGAAGGCAGCAGACGACCCAAGTGCTTGGGCCTCTGCTACTCGTGTGGGAGACCCAAACAGAGCTCGTGGTTCCCAGCCTTGACCAAGTGGCCATTTGAGGAGCAAGCCAGTGGATGGAAACTCTCTCTTTCACTTTGCCTTTCAAATAAATCACAAAAATCTGTAAAAATAAAAGATGGAATCACCTGGTTCTGGAAAGAGACAAGCAGGTGAGGCAGATGTTTGGAGACCGGGGAAGCGGAAGCCACAGAGACCACAGGAACCCAGCTCTGAGAAATTCTGCTCAGGAGTCTAGCATCTTGCACATTTGTCCAGATGTTCCTCCGAGGTAATTCAACTCCACTTCTTGGAATTTTTCACTTACTCAAGGTCTAGCTTTTGAATTTATAGCTAAGCTGGGACTTACTGCAAGAATCAACCAGATCGCTTTTCCCAAAGGAGTTTTTTTTTCCCCAACTGGATTTAATTTCTCATTTTAAATGTTTGGACATTGTAAAAAACATATGCTATGAGGCTTGGCTCTCGTTTTTAATGTAAAGTTAAGGGGATAATGCAGAAAAACCCTTCAGTTTGAAGTGTACACTTAATAGGTTTGGAAAATCCTATGTCACCGTCTAAGCATGCCCTTGGTTCCAGAACACGCTCAGGACACTCAGCATTGCAGCTGACTCCATTCTGTGTGGGCCTCTGGGGGTTGGGTATCATGAGGAAACAAAGGGAGAAGCCCTCCAAATTTTGGACGAAAAGGACAAGGAGGTGCCAGAAGAGGCCTGGGCAGGTGGAGTTGAGGGTGGCAGGTTCTGTGTGATGCTGAGGGACTGAAAATGGGCCTGGCAGTTTCTGCGGATCAGATGCTCAAATTCTACAGAGACTGAGGTGACAGTGCTAAGGTTTGTGGACTGAGGGCTGGGAACTGGGATGGAGCTGACTTGGCTCTGCACAGGACCAGGGTCCCGGTCCCAGCCCCAGTGGGCAGAGATTATCTTATTCCCAACACAGCTCCTTTGATGCTCTGGGAAGAATGTTTTAGATTATTTTAATAAAGTTATTTTATATTTTAGAAATAATATAAGTACATTACCAAAATAAGTTAGCAAACATAGCAAAGGAAAAGCAATTACACATTCGTCATCTCAACATCACTACTTTTAACACTCTGGAGGATTTGTTACTAGTTCCTCTTTTCACAGAATAATAATAGAGAAATTAATTTTGCATTCCCCACTGGTGCATTCTCATGCTACTTCATAGAATCTTCACACTTACAACCTTTAATAGGGACAAAATGTCTCATTTCATAGAAATAAGTTACTTTACCATTCCATATTTTTGGTAAATTGAGTTGTTTCCAAGTCTTTACCATTTAGGTACCATTTTGATGACTGTTCACCTATCTAGCCTGCTCCAAATTTTGGACTGCTTCCCTTAGGAAGAAGGGGAGTTAAGAGGACGTTCTATTCATGTGGCTCTTGTGGACAAATTTTCACCCATGGCTTCACCAAAGGCTCGCACCCACCAATAACATTGCCACATGTAAGAGCCCGTTTCATGGAACCCTCGCCACCCACTGGGCGTTATCATTAAAAGGCATATAATTTGATCGGGAATAAATCATACTTTACATGATGTTTCACCTCGGTCTGCTTTATTTTGTTGAATGTTTCCAACACTGTGTGTTGAGTCCCAGCTCTGCCACTCTCTCTGGTTGTGTGACCATGACTAAACAGCTTACATTCTCTGAACCTCAGTTTATCGACTTGTTAAATAGCTACTCCTTCTGGAAGTTACTTGCAAAAAAAAAAAAAAAAAAAAGCAAAAAACAAAAAACAAACAACCCACCTATACATCGTCATTCCGTATGTGGAAGGCATTACACTGGGTATGTATAAATGATATTACCAGGCTTAAGGAAAATGCAGTGAATATGAGTGTTTGAATGATGCCGCTCAGGCCAGCATAGAAACTGGCAAGATGGCTCAGCAAGTGTGCAGCTGGAGCACCCAGGCCTCTGAAGCCCTGGATACCCAGGGGTACCACCTGCACAGACTCCTACTCCCCCTGGTATCCCACCTTGGCCTTTACCAAAGTGTAGGTCCCAGTGAGGGGCAATTCTGTAAAGCAGTTACCCAAGATTGCTGTAGGATTAAATGGGATAATGTTTGTGACCAATGATTTGCATACTGAAAATGCTTGATAAATTGTAGCTGTAACTATGATTATTCATCTCATGGGCTCTTAGGTTTCTTTCTTTCTTTTTTTTTTTTTTTTTTTTGACAGGCAGAGTGGACAGTGAGAGAGAGAGAGACAGAGAGAAAGGTCTGCCTTTGCTGTTGGTTCACCCTCCAATGGCCGCCGCGGTTGGCGCGCTGCGGCTGGCGCACCGCGCTGATCCGATGGCAGGAGCCAGGTGCTTCTCCTGGTCTCCCATGGGGTGCAGGGCCCAAGCACTTGGGCCATCCTCCACTGCACTCCCTGGCCACAGCAGAGAGCTGGCCTGGAAGAGGGGCAACCGGGACAGGATCGGTGCCCCGACTGGGACTAGAACCCGGTGTGCCGGCGCCGCAAGGCGGAGGATTAGCCTAGTGAGCCGTGACGCCGGCCATCAATGCCTGTTTTTTGTCTAGTAAGCTAGCACCTCTAATGGTAGTCCCAAGGGGAAAAAAATGCCTCAAAGCCGGCGCCGTGGCTCAATAGGCTAATCCTCCGCCTTGCGGCACCGGCACACCGGGTTCTAGTCCCGGTCGGGGCACCGATCCTGTCCCGGTTGCCCCTCTTCCAGGCCAGCTCTCTGCTGTGGCCAGGGAGTGCAGTGGAGGATGGCCCAAGTGTTTGGGCTCTGCACCCCATGGGAGACCAGGAGAAGCACCTGGCTCCTGCCATCAGATCAGTGCGGTGCGCCGGCCGCAGCGCGCTACCGCGGCGGCCATCGGAGGGTGAACCAACGGCAAAGGAAGACCTTTCTCTCTGTCTCTCTCTCTCACTGTCCACTCTGCCTGTCAAAAAAAAAAAATGCCTCAAAGATTGGCACTGAATAGCCCACAAAATAAACTTTCAGATTCATAACAATTGGCTGCATGGATTATTAACCAGTGGAAATCTAATGTAGTAAGAAATTACTTGCTGTGGGGCTGGCATTGTAGTGCAGCAAGTTAAGCCAAGCCTGAGGTGCCAGTGTCCCATATGGGTGCTGGTTAGAGTCCTGATTTCTCCACTTTCTATCCAGCTCCCTGCTAAGCACCTGGGGAAGCAGTGGGAAATGCCCCAAGAGCTTGGCCCCTGCCACTCACAAGGGAAACCTGGATGGAGTTCCAGGCTCCTGGTTTCGGACTGGCCTAACCATCCATTGTGACCATTTCGGGAGTGAGCTAGCAAAGGAAAGATCTCTCTCTCTCTCCCCAGCCACCCCCCCCCCCCAACTCCTCCACTTCCTTCTCTCCCTCTAACTCTGCCTTTCAAATAAAATAAACAAACATTGTTTTAAATAAAGGAAATGACTTGCTTTGGCTGTCAGGCTAAAAAGGAGTGGCCAAGTTTTTGCTCTAGCTTTTAGATGAACAATTTTTAAATATAATGAAAGTATTCTGGATACATTTGCAAGAGAGACTCTTCGGAAATTACCTTCTTGAATATTATGCTATATTTGACTATCTCCTAAGAGTGCTATTGTATTCTTTTTATTAATAAGTGAGATGATAGCTGTAGGAGATGAAAA
Organism: Lepus europaeus; assembly: GCF_033115175.1. Classification (NCBI taxonomy): domain Eukaryota; kingdom Metazoa; phylum Chordata; class Mammalia; order Lagomorpha; family Leporidae; genus Lepus; species Lepus europaeus. The sequence goes on from NC_084827.1 coordinate 43,328,822, forward strand.
GTGGCCATAAATGCTTTGCAGCTACTCACTGCAAGAAGTTGGAATCTGTTTCCCTACCCCTTGAGCCTAGGCTAGCCTGGTGGCTAGCTTTCTCAAAAGAATGGGCAGTAGCCATTCTTCTTCTGAGCCAGGTCTCACAGCTTCCACCCTAACCTTTTGGGCTGTGTTACTGCCTTACAAAGAAGCTCGGCTGACCTGTTGGAGAATGAGACCATGTCAGGAAGGAGAAAGGCCCCCAGGCCAACCAGATCAAAGTGGGACCAACAGATGACGATAGCTACATGGGCAAACCTGGACTCAGCACTTCCAGAAGAACCACCCAACTGAGACCAGCCCAAATCACTGACCCACAGAACTGGGAACAGATAAAATGGTAGTTGTTTTAAAACACTGACTGTGGGCAGGACATAGCAATAAATGAGAGATGCATAAGCCAACGCCATGTGTTGGGGTCTCATCCTTTGTAACGTATGGCAAATAAATACAACCCATTGATCATTTCTTTTCCTTGTGGCCATTTTGAAATCTGTAATTGATCTTCCTTATACTATTTTAAAATGAATGAATCATTAAATGTAAAGTATTTTCAAATCTGTTAACTAGCTGCATAAACTAAGGAAATAAAAGTTTAAAAGGGTAGAATTGCCTTGGGGAACCCTAAAATTAGCAAATGTCCTACCCGTTCCCTTTGCACTGCAAGTATGCAGAATTGGAGTTAAGTCACTTCACGCAACATTGAGTCATTTTTTCAGAGCCCTATACCTTTGCATTCCTATTTTGCCATTTGTAAAATGAGAGTAATTAAAAATATACACACAAAAACATTATTAACTCTCATCTCCCAGAGCTATCAACGTTCTGGAAGCACTTCTAATCATAAAGCGTTGCTTTTTTTTTTTTTTGGGGGGGGGGTGGATTCTTTAACAGACATGACTGAGAAATTCTATGTGTGCCCTGTTGTGTAGCTTTGGCTGAGTCTAGGGCCTGGCTTTGTCACCAGGCCCAGTCACCTTCTCAGATATGCCTTTCCTGCAAGCCCGTTCTCTCGGTGGCCTTGAACCCATTCAGTTCTCTCCATTTCCTAGTGTACAGTTCTCAAGATTAACCCTGATGTTCTGGGAATGCAGCATCCTGAGATGGGGGTCAGGAGCTGCCTCTGTTCCAGGTCCTCTCCCCCCAGCCCAGGAAACAGGATGACCTTAAGTGCTTCAGCCCAGCAATGCCACCCCGCACCTGGAGCACAAAACCTACTGTGAGCTGCTTTCCAGAGTCCCTGTGGGCAATGCAAGTGAGGCGTGCATCGTCAGGGCGTCCCTCGGCGCCGGGGGCTTTCCTGAGCCCTGGAGAACTGTCTCTGGATGCGTTCTAGGCTTCCGGTGTCCCTGCTGCCTGCCTGTCAGTAATAAATCTCACCATGTAACTTGCTGCCTGGGAATGGGTTCCGTCTCACCAGACGCACGCAAGTTGGTAACCAGCGCACAGTGAACCTGCCTCACATCATCTACACCTCCCTGACAACTACACATGCAATTCCAAAGCCCAGGTCTTTATCTTCCTCAGGCGTTCACTGAGAAATAGCTTGTCATTGTTATTCTGGAATTTGTTTCAATTGTCCTCTTTACCCAGTTCTGATTCTTTCTTTCTAACCATTGCTAACTCCTCCCTCATACCAACGCCATGAAGATCAAAGACAGCAATGCCAAGTGCCAGAACAACCAGCTCTTTTTCTTCTCCATGTGGACCTACATGTGCATGCCTTGGCATTTTACTGTTGTCTAGGATAAGGAAGCAGTGAGTGACCTTGGAGGTGAGGTAGCTGCAGGGAAGAGCTGACCTCTTAGAAGATGAATAAGGTGGCCACTCAGGATTCACCTGTGGGCTTTTGGGAGACCTGGCCTTGAAAGAGGATCTAAGGGACTCGCATCATGCTGCAGTGGGCTCAGCCGCTGTTTGGGACACTTGTATCCCATGGCAGAGCACTGGTTTGAGTTCTCTCTCCTCTGCCTCTGATCAGCTCCCTGCAAATGCTCCTGGGAATGCAGCAGATGATGGCTCAAGTACTTGAGTTCCTACCACCCACATGGGGGTCCCAGATGGAGCTCCTGGCTCCTGGTTTTGACCTGGCCCAATCCTGCCTATTGTAGCCATTTGGGTAGTAAACCCATGGATGGAAGATCTCTCTCTCTCTCTCTCTCTCTCTCTCTCTCTCTCTGTCACTTTACCTTTCAAATAAGTTAATAAATCTTAAAAACAAACGATGATCCAAGCATGACTGTGTGTTATGGCTCCCTAAAAGCAACCCACATGGGTTTATATAGTAGGGACCACAATCCGTGACTTCTGGGTGAGGTGAGCCAAGGAATATTCCTGAACTGTCCCAGATGGCGGCTGCCAAATCCTGACTCAGCATATGCATCCGCCCCACAGTCTGACTGCAGCACTTCAGGGGGTGATGCGAAAGCCTTCTAGTTCTTTATAGCAGACTTTTTTTTTTTTTTTTTGACAGGCAGAGTGGACAGTGAGAGAGAGACAGAGAGAAAGGTCTTCCTTTGCCGTTGGTTCACCCTCCAATGGCTGCTGCGGCTGGCGTGCTGCGGCTTGCGCACCGCACTGATTCGAAGCCAGGAGCCAGGTGCTTCTCCTGGTCTCCCATGGGGTGCAGGGCCCAAGCACTTGGGCCATCCTCCACTGCACTCCCGGGCCACAGCAGAGAGCTGGCCTGGAAAAGGGGCAACCGGGACAGAATCGGTACACCGACCGGGACTAGAACCTGGTGTGCCGGCGCCGCAAGGCGGAGGATTAGCCTGTTGAGCCACGGCGCCGGCTTATAGCAGACTTCTGGAGGAACACATTGCCCTGACCTTTCTCTTCCCCCAGACCTCTGATGCAGAGCGAGGCATTTCATGACATCTCATTTATATTACACATCCCTAGCTTCTAGGTCACAAAAACAGTGTCTCTCATGGTTTCTAGAAGAAATTTCCTCAGTTTCTCCCTATAAAAAAAAAAAAGGAAAAAGCATCCTCCACCCTAATTCCCATTCTTACTAGACTCTTGCCTTTCCTCATTCTCCTACTTTCTCCCTTAATTAGCAAAGCCATGAAAAAGCCCAGTCCCCATGTGCACCTGCCTTACAGCTACGGTGGTCCCTGAGGAGCCGTGTTTTACTCTGTGTCTGTGCTGTGGCCGCCAGGATCTCTGTGAGCCGTCACTGTGGGGGTTGCAGAGAGCAGCGGTTAGCGCTGTGCCCCTGATCTGTGCCCTCCTAGGACCAGAAGGACATCTGGCCTCCCCCAACTCTTGTTTTTCCCCTAATATTTATTTAAATTATTTGAAAGGCAGAGTGACAGAGAGTGATAGAGATCTTCCATCTGCTGGGTCACTCCCCAAATGGCCACAATGGTCAGGCTGAAGCCAAGAGCCAGGAACTCCATCCAGGTCTCTCATGTGGATGCAGGGGCCCAAGTATTTGGGCCATCCTCTGCTACTTTTCCAGGTGCATTAGCAGGGAGCTGGGTGGGAAGTGGAGCAGCTGGGACTTGAACAGGTGCCCACATGAGATGCTGGCAACACACATGCAGCTTAACCCACTGGGCCACAAGGCCAGCCCCTGGTTTCCCCACTTCTAAACAAGCCTTCTATTAAATAAAAAGAACTTTGCTGTGAGCTTTCTGGCTTCACTCTGTCATGGTTTACCGCATCTCTCCCCTTGCCTCCGCCTCCTCCGTGGGGCAGCACGGCTAGCCACGGGAGACGCAGGAGGTTCTAGCATGGTTCTCTCAACCCAGCTGCCACACACTGAGCAACACAGGAGCTGAATTTCCAGGCTGGCTCCAGTGCAGGCTGCTTGAGTGTTGGAACAAATCTAATGAAACAAATGCCCAATGCTGTGCATCACAGAGGGGAACAAGGTTGCTAATGACCTTGCAATTCCCAAGGAGTTTTTTAAAACATTTTTGTATTTTTCTTGTCAACTGCACATTGTTTCCTGTCCATGGATTCTGGCCTTGATCATCTCCCTTAGAAACTTCTCTGCCTGGTAGTGTCTGCCTGGATGCTCATGTTGAAGAGGGGTGTTCTGGATGCAGGAGTGGAGATTTGCTATCTAAGCCCCACTGGAGGAGGCACGGTCAAGGCGGGTAATTTGTTGGGAAACTCCTCAAGGTCAAGAGTCTTAGGCTTGGTCTAGTCAAAGGCCCCTTGAGACAAGATGTTGCAATCGCCTGCCTGGAAAAAAAAAAAAAAAGACCTGGCAGCCAAGTTCTGGATATTGGGTTGGAAAAAGTTCTGCAGTGTCTCTGTACCCACAACTCAGCCACTTAATTCCCCTCTTCCCTCTCGCACCCACACCCTCAACTACACAGGGTGCTCCCAGCACCGCCATGACCCTCTGTGTTACTAGCTTTGGAGCAATGGGTCTCTCTCAGGAGTCTGGAGACATCACCAGGTATCTGACTGTCAGGACTGGAAGGATGGGGGTTGGGTGCAGCTGACAGTGTGTGAGCAGAGGGCAGGGGTGCTGGCCAACACGCTGCAGCGCACTGGCCATCCCCACTCACACCGCCAAGAACAATCTTGTCCAAAGCATCAAGCCTGGATGTAGGAAGTCAATCTCCAGGCTTCTTGTTGAGATGAGGAGGGACACTGGCCCAAAAGTGACAGATCCAGGGAACAATCCACATCTCCAGTCTTTACTCCAAATTCCTTATTTTCGCTCCCTTCTTAACCCAGTTCCAGGGACACAAGATGCTGCCAGGTTTGAAAATCATGGTGCAAATTATATATATATATATATATATATATATATACACACACACACATATATATATATTTTTCCAGCTCTCCCTACTGTTTGTTAGCTTAGGATTCAAAGCTGTCCTTAGTCTACTAAACAAGTCCCTCTATTTTCATGCTTCCAAAGTGTTTTTGCTTTTGGCTCTTCCCATGTTTTCCTCACCCACATGGGCCCTTCCTCTTCCTCTTCAGTTCTGGGGCAGCACCATCATGTGTGTATTTATTCAGTGCGCCATATTAACCCCAAGGTCTCTATTAGCATGGAGGTATGTCGATAATATAGTAAGAGAAAAGAAAGTAGATTACAATGTATTTTGGAAAATATTCTATTTTTTTAAAAAAGGGTAAATACAAACTTTTAAATAATTATTTCTAATCTCTTTGTACATAGAAAAATATCTAGAAATTAAGTACATGACACCGACCCTATCTGAGCAGTGGCATGGCAGAGGAGCTTTATTTCTCCTGCAAGCTTTTTATCTGCAGCTCAACTTTGTCTACAATGATTACATATTTCTTTTATACACAGATGCCAAGAAAAATGATCAAATACTTGAAAAGGAGACAAAAAGATTATTGCATGCCCTTTCGGTGTCATGCTAGAATACTGTTTAACTTGTCCACCTAAGGAATTCGCCAGAGAATTACACCTTTGATGTGCTATTTACTAGTCGCGAGGCCAAAACTCAGTGAAGTTAGATAGCAACATGTTATATTTTTGTCCAGGGGAGGTGGAAATTATTTCTATCTGACAGAAACTATAAACCCAAAGTTACAGCTTTATTGCTGTATAGAACGTGAACCAATTTTTGATCTAACCTAACAATCATAAGCCAACATTCCCTCTTCAGTTTCTATAAATACGAAATTGATTCAGTGTTTTATCGTTTGGATTGTTCTGACATGAATGAATTAAATAAATCTTTGACACGTTTATAGTTGCATCAGGATTATGTTTTTAGCATTTTGAAAGTGCTTTGACACACGAATGACATCATAAAGCAATTGGACGTTAGGAAAAGAATCAAATGAACACCAAAGCAAACAAGTTCTAGGACGAGCCGAGCCCTGGCTGCAGCACCACCTGGGTTCTCTGGCAGGGCTTTGGTTGGACCTGTCGGAGCTCTGATGCCTCTACTCACCTTGGGACAGCCAGCAACACTGAGAGACGTGAGGTTGACACAGTAAATGGCCAACGCTCTAATAGTATCATCTGACAGCTGGGGGCAATACGAGACATCCAAGTGTTCCAGGGTTCGTGAGCTTTTGCAGAACGCCTGTAAGAAATTCCAAGGTCAAAGGTTTGTTGTTGTTGTTGTTGTTTTTCCATTGCCAAATCTTTATTCAAATGTTGCATTTATCTAGAGCCATCTTAGCCATAGTGGTTCACTTAGGATACATTTAAGTCTCTGAATTATAAACACCGTGTCTTGTTTTCACAAAAAGGAACAAAAATTAGCTCCCAAATCTTTTTACAATGAAAGAGCCTCACACACCAGCTTCACCAATTGGTAATACTCAAATGCCTGCTAACAAAACTTAGTCCTCCTGAAGTTATGACTGGTGACATTTGACTCACTGGGTCAGTAATTATTAGTGTTATATTCAGCCAAATGAGTTGAGGAAAAGGAATCTGGAGGTGAAATTGGATGGCAAACACTCTGGAGTTGACAGAGGAATGTGATGCAAAGAGGAATTCTTTAGAGTCAGGCAGACGTGGGTTTTAATTTCTTGTCCACCACCTGTTACCTCTGAAACTTCACAAGTCATTTAACCCTTCGAAGCCTCGGTTTCTTATCTTCAGGAAAACAACACTGTTTTGAAATTCCAAGATGTGCATCTGGAACATTTAGGGTTAGAAAAGGGCCTGCAAGTCCTTGGAAATCTGCCCTTTATCACACACTCTCTTAATTTTCATTACAAGTTGAACTGAGTGATAAAAGCAGTCGACGAGGAAATAAAAGCTTGGAACTCAGCAATGACACGGGAACAGAAGGATTCACAAAAGTCGACTGAACCGTGTTTGCCAAAATGCACTAATAAATGAAGCAGGTACAAACCGGAAACTGTGACCCATTCACAGTGATACGTCTAGATGTCCCTGCCCCGAAATGTAAGAGTTACGCATAAGTACGCGTGCTCAGTCTGTGCCGAGGTTTTGCCTCACCATGAAGCAGTTCAAGCTCTTAAAGTTCTCAGAGACCTCAATAAATGACCGCTTACTATTCTAGTTATGCACGCTAGATTTAGAAAGCCTGGTGGGTTACTATAAGGTATTCCTTGTCTGTAAGTTAACAGCGGGTGTCCATGGGACAACTTGTTCTTTTCCTCTCAGGTCTAAAGGCAGGACCTGGGCTACAAGATCAGTTCATGGCCATCAGGAGGATGCCAGAGCTAAAACCACCAGTTGCCTTCTCTCATGTTTTTGCCTGTTCGTTCTCATGTCAGCCCTAAAGATGACTGGCAAGAAGTAGGTAGCCAGCTCTTTTCTTCAGCCAAGTTAAAAGAAGAGGCGGGGAGACACTGAAAATAAGACCAGGGCATGGCATCCCACAGAGCAGGGCCAGCACCCTGGCTCAGCCACTGTGTGGGTTACGGAGCCTCCCCCAGCCCCACCATCTTCTTCTTGGGTAAAATGGTAGCAATACCCATAGAAAGTATACTCATGCAGGTTATAAAATAACACATACCACTAAGATGGCTCCTAACACAAAATGGATTCTCCCGTTAGTTGTGATGCTGCCTACTGTACACAGCATTGACAGGGCACTATAGCACATTGGTTAGTGCTTGGGCACATAGTGAGCACTCTATAATGTTAACTGGTGCCTTAACTTTGGCAGTACATATGTATACTGCAGTTGGAACAATACAGAGAGGAACTCATCCCCTGTGCCAGGATGGCATGCCAATCTGTGAAGCTTCCTGTGTTTTTCTCAGTAAGTAGGGGAAAGTTCAGGAGATCTGTTGTGCAACATGGTGGCTATAATTCATAATGATGTGCTGTGTATTTGAATACTGAGAGTAGAGTTTGAATGAATTCAAATAAGAGAGTTTCAATGTTCTCACACCCTCAAAATGTTAAGTATATGAGGTAATATATATGTTCATCAATAATAAAATGCACACCTGTATTGCACTTTCCAGAAACCTAAAAGATACTGCTTGTTTCACCACAAATCATCATCTTTCGCTGGCCACAAACAGCTAACAGTGATTACCCCAGCCTCTGATCTCACGCACAACTTGTCTTTTCCAACTGATTCAGCACTTACGCCACTCGACTCGTTCCCGTATTCTGACTAACTGTATGGAAATCTGTCCAGTATAGCAACTGAGTGAGCTCAGAAACTGCAAGGGGCAGCTTGCCAGGAAACAGTGAAGCCCCTGTCCTTGGAGATAATCCAGGATAGGGGCCACACCCAGAGGGGTGCAGCTGGGTATCTATCTTTGCATGACTGGAATCTGTGGTCTTGCCTCTCAGCTCAGAGATTCAAGGACCTTCTCAGTGAGAGAGCAGTAGGTGTCTCATGGCACTGCCTGGAACGCTGCAAGCTTTGATATCCCTTTGCAAGGATCATATTTGGAACACAGTAAATTCTCAATAAATACTAGTCGTTTGGCTGACCTTTTCTAAGTGTTCTCAAGAAAATTAGAAAGACTGCTTTCATGATACAAGAACTTTTGTGCTAGGGTCAGCATTGTGGTGTAGCGAATAAAGCTGCCACTTGCAATGCTGGCATGCCATAGGAGCTCCAGTTTGTGCCCCAGCTCCTCCACTCTGATCAAGCTCCCTGCTTTTCCCTGGGAAAGCAGCAGAGGATGGCCCAAGTGTTGAGGCCCCTGCCACCCAGGTGGGAGACTTGGAAGAAGCTCCTGGCTCTTTGATCTGGCCCAGCCCTGGCCATTGTGGCCATCTTGGGAGTAAACCAGCAGATGGAAGATCTCTCTCTCTCTCTCTCTCTCTCCTTCTCTCTCTGTAACTCTGACTTTCAAATAAGTAAATCTTTAAAAAAAAAAGAACTCTTGTGTTGCAAAGTAAGAAAACATCACTTTCTACTTAGAGACTGGATAGAGTTTCAGGAACCAGAGAAAATTTAAAGCAAGAAAGAATATTTAAACCACCGGAGTAATTTTTTTAAAGATTTATTTATTTATTTGAAAGTCGGAGTTACACAGAAAGAGAAGGAGGGAGAGAGAGAAGGAGAGAGAGGGAGAGAGAGGGAGGGGGGAGAGAGAGAAAGAGAGAAAGAGAGAGAGAGAGAGAGAGAGAGAGAGAGAGAGAGAGAGAGAGAGAGAGAGGTCTTCCATCTGCTGGTTCACTCCCCAAATGGCTGCAATGGCCAGAGCTGTGCTGATCCAAAGCCAGGAGCCAGGAGCCTCCTCCAGGTCTCCCATGAAAGCCCAGGGGCCAAAGAACTTGGGCCATCTTCTACTGCTTTCCCAGACCATAGCAGAGAGCTGGACTGGAAGAGGAACAGCTGGGACTCAAACCGGCACCCATATGGGATGCCAGCACTGCTGGCAGAGGCTTTACCCTCTATGCCACAATGCTGGGCCCTGGAGTAATTTATTGAAAGCTGAAACAAGCGTTAAAGGGAGACCCAAGGCTCAGAGTGTCTGAGAATTCCTGTTCAGTAGCTCTGCCAACATCTTGGACCTGCTGAATCAGTCCAGCTCCATGCCTTTTTAATGACTCTGATATTCTATGAACTTTCTCAGAGGCTTTAATAAGCTATTAAACTGTTTAATAAGCTATTGAAACTAAAAATAGCTTATGAACAATGATTCTAAGGTCCCTGATGCATGTCTGGTACCATTCACATCCTTTGAAAATCTGAGGCACAAAGATGGGTCCAATGCTTTATGCTCCAATCGGTGGCAAATTCCAGAACCAAAGTCAAAACTTCTCCTCTCTTACAATTCGCACTTTCCTTAGAGATGTGTAGGTCACTTAAGTACTGAAGTCCGTAGGCCTATGTCCGCCTCATCACTCAGGAAATCCCATCTCCCCCCTTAGACGGGATTCTCATCTGCTCTCTAGCTCCAATCCTCCAGAACCAAACACATGTCAATGACACCGAGTTTCCTTTCTTGGAAAAGCTACCCCACCCTTGTGCCCAGTCCAAGTCTTTCCTAGTGAAGATAGAGAAATATATAAAAATGAGCAGATTTGGCTCCCTGCTCACATATCACAATTTTGCTGTGGGGTAACAACCTTGTCTCTGACAGAGTTGAATCTCCCCCCACCCCCGAATCTTCTGAGCTGAGTCACAGTGTGAAGCTACATTCCTCAGCTGGGTATGTAGAGGATCTGGGTTTCCCTTGAATTTGCTATCACAGTAATGTGCTTCTGTCGAAGTCCTGACTTAAACCAGCTTGACAGGTGGCAGGTCCTTGCCTTAGACCAAATCATTTCGTGTTTCATGCTCATGACACCCTCTCTTGGCCGTTTGCCTCATTAGGTCCTGAAGGGGTCTACTGCAACACTGGCTGTTTGTTGTTGTCCCCCTTGTCTGTTGATAATTCTGTAAAGATCTTGTGCTGTCAAGAATCATTTTCTATGATGATTATCTCTGACAGCCTCAGAGGCTAGCATACAACTTACATGATTTTCAGTCGTAAACTAAATACGAAATTCTGGTTTTATATTTGCATTTGGATCTCCTATATAACATGAGACGTACAGCTGCATCCCCCAAAGATGGGCATGTTCCCACTCAGCATGAGAGCAAGTGGGAGAACTCACGGCCCAGGCACTGGAACCAACCCCGCAGTGCCAGTCCTGCACCCGCAGCCCTCCTGCCAGAGGCCAGCCCAGACTCAGGGGACACGCGGCTTTCAGTACAGAGAGGACACTGTGAAAGGGGAAGGGGACAACAACGGGTCCAGTGCAAGTATTTCCAAAGTACAGCCATGGTGAAACTCGTTATGAAAAGCTACGGGGACCTGGACTATCAGCTTTAGCTTCACATTAGCTCAAATGTGGCTCCTTTCATACAGTTCCTCAATTCAGTCTTTGTTATTTTTTAAAATATTTATTGTGTTTATTTAAAAGGCAAAGTTACAGAGACAGAGGGGGAGAGAGAGAGAGAGAGGGCTTCCAACCACTGGTTCACTCCCCAAATAGTCACAACAGCCAGGGCTGGGCCAGGCTGCATCCAGCAGGCAGAAGCTTCTTCCTGGTCTTGCACATGGGTGCCGGGTATCCAAGCACTTGGGCCATCTTCTGTTGCTCTCCCAGGCACATTAGCAGGGAGCTGGATTGGAAGTGGAGTAGCCAGGACTTGAACCAATGCCCATAAGGGATGCTGGCACTGCAGGCTGTGGCCCATCCTGCTATGCCACAATGCCATCCCCTCCCCCCATTCAACTTGAGCAAGAAATGCCTCTTCCACATTCCTACAGCTTTTCCATTTTTTTCTCACTTTCTACTTCCATTACAGCTACTCAGATTGAGCCTAACTGTGTTGTTTTGGGCATTGATTTTAGCTACTGCTGCTTTTTTTTTTTTTTTTTTAATTAAAGATTTATTGGGGCTGGCTCTGTGGCACAGATGGTTGAACCACTGTTTGCAGGGCTGGCATCCCATATGTGCGCCAGTTTGAGTCCTGGTTGCTCCACTTCTGATCCAGCTCCTGGATAACGTGCCTGGGAAAGTGGCGGAAAATGGACCAAGTCCTTGGCCTCTTGCACCCATGTCGGTGACCCAGATGAAGGTCCTGGGTTCGGCCTGGCCCAGCCCTGGCTGTTGTAGCCATTTGAGGAGTGAACCAGAGGATGGAAAACTTCTGTCTCTGCATTTCTGTAACTCTGCCTTTCAAATAAATAAATAAATCTTTTTTTAAAAAAGATTTTAAAATTTATAAGATTTAGAATTTTTTTTAAAAAATATTTATTTATTTTGAAAGCATTACAGAGAGCACAAAGCTGGGGCATGCAGTGGCCTGAGTTCAAATCTTGCTCTTGGAAGTTCTATGTCTCTGGATAAATTACCCAACCTCTCTGAACCTCAGTGAACTCATCTGCAACATGGGAATGACATTGAATGTTAACAGGGCACTGACTTCATAGAGCTGGGAAAATTCAGTGATTGTGTCTGAGTCATGCCACTGAACGGTACCCGGCACACAGCAGGCCCTCAGTAGACAGCACCTAGAATTAGTATTGTATTCACCGCTTCTGTGTGACTGCTTGCCAACTTTGTTCCATCATGAACACCACAGGAAAGATTCTTAGAGAACACATTTTCAAGAAGTATCTCTTAATGAACTTTGTAAGTTACGTAGATGTTCAGCTGGTCAGATATGTTATATGTCATAAACATACGAAGACAAGTAAAAATGTATGGCATGAAAATAAATCTGAAGAAAAGTTCTCGAAGTGCACGCACTCTCTGGGCACACCAGAGCACACTGTTTTGTTCATTTGCCAGAGAAAAAGCTTCCTGTGGAGAGGCTTTCTCAGTTTGGTTGTCAGCAAAGCTTCATGGCTTGTGAGTTGCACCAATTCCAGGAATTTGGTAAAAACAAGGGATTGCTTTTAAAATATAAGATGTGGCAGATACATAAAAAGAAAGCAAATGGGCGAGGCTAAAGAACAGAAGGGGTAGGCAGTGGCAGAGAACGTGATGTGCCCTGGGAAAACCCAAAGGACAGAAGATTAGGAAATGACTGAAACAAAGTAGTCTTGAATTACTTTTGGTAATTAGAATGTGTTGGAAAAAAATTGCAGGAAAGTTACCAGTTTTACATTTTTATCGCCAAAATAAAAATGAGCCATAGTTGGACTACCAAAGAGCAATGAGGTATTTTTCTTGTGTTGTGGTCTGCAGAATCATCCACACTTTCTCCATTTCTTTGTAATTTACAAAAGGGGGGCGGGTGGTACCCAGCGGCCCAATTAGCTGGCGACCCATTAGGGGTCTCTGGGGGACTAGTCCCTCAGCTGTAACAACCAGTCTGAAAGACATGAAGAGTTTCTATGTGAACAACCAGCTATAGCAACTTTGGTTCTGTTTCTGATTCTTCCTTAAGAAAATGGCAATTTGGGGCTGGCACTGTGGCACAGCAGGTGAAGGGGCTGCTGCCGTGCAGGATCCCACACTGGAGCACTGGTTTGACTCGTTCCCACTCCTGTGCCTGCAAAATCAGCAGAAGATGGCCCAAGCACTCAGGCTCCTACACCCATGTGGGAGACCCAGATGGAGCTCCTGGCTCCTGGCCTAGCCCCAGCCCGTGTCGGCACATTACAGTGAACCAATGGGTGGAAGATGTCTTTCTCTCGGTCTCTGCCTCTGTCATTCTGCCTTTCAAATAAATAAAATAAATAAAACAAATATTTAAAAAGGAAAAAGACAGACAATGGCAACCTAGCTGTTACACCACCCTCCTGTGACTTCTCCCATTTAAAGATCTCTAAGAAATACGAGTTCATGACCTGTGAGTCCTGCTTTGACCTCCGGCGTTGGGACAGGATGGAGCCAGGGATGATGTAACCCAGGGAGACTGCCAGTCATAGGAAAGCACAGGGTCTGGAATCTGGCAGGGTCTCTCCGTGACCTTGAACAAGCCATTTGACTGCGAGTTTCTTCATCTCCTAGGGGAGAACAAATCTGTCTACCTATCTCACAGGCTTACTGAAAGAAGGGGAGACACTGTATCTTCCGAATAAAAGAGACAGACACACATGCTGGCTTTTATGTGCCCACAGTGGAACCACAGAGATCCTGGGGCCACCCTGTCCCTCACTTCAAGACCTGTGAACAGCACCTCCAATGTGATGAGGCCTTTGGGATGAGAAAATACCATGAACAACGGAACTGGAAGTGACAGAAAGGGTTATTAGAAATCATAACACGGAGAAAAACAGCTCCCATGGGACATGCCTCAGGCACCCTGGCCACGTTGGGTGAGGCACAATGAGCAAAGCCTGGGCGTGTCACCCAGAAAGAGGATCAAACCCAAGTCGGCCTCTTTGGTGCAAGAAGCTAAAGAAACAGAGACTCAAGCTAATAGTTGGAAAGAGGGATTCTGATGTTTATTTCCCCTGCTTTTTATGTATCCAATCTGACAGGCTTTGGTTAACTTTTGGCAAATTTCATCTTTCATAGGCTAAACTAATGTTCTAGGGGCAGCTAAAGGTGTGGGAACAGCCTCCTTTGGATTGTCTTCCTTTCACCGAGGCCTCTGATAAGTTCTGCTCTGTGGATGCTTGACATGAGAATAACAGGCGTGCACAGCCCTCTAGCGAGTTCAGCAGAACTTCAGTTGTCCGAGAGTGGTTCTCCCTGGCGGGGAGTGGGCCAGAAGCCAGTGTTGTGGGGGTGTCCCCAGCTTCAGCTGCTTCTCAGCCAAGATAACATGGTACCCAGGGCTCCAGTCTTCCGTGGAACCTTGCAGACTATGGGAAACTGACAAGCTGTCAAATCCCACATCCTTTGAAGTCTGGCAAACTTCTAACTCTGTTGTGCTGCCTCCACGATTGGAAACACACTGATGTCAGCGGGAACAGAGAATACTGAGCTTGTTTCTTTTGCTCACAGTCTTTGAAGATCAGTGTCTAAGTATCTTGGCAGGAGTTCCTCTGTGATTCCCAGCTGGTTCCAGGTGCTCCAGGTCTCCTGGGCCACGTTGTTCTGTTCTAGCTTTTAGAAGGCCATTCTCGGCCTGGAAGCCACCTTGCACACAAATTTTTGTAACAAAGCTCTTAATTGTTCCAGGTTTCATGGAGATTGAGTTCTCAGATACTCCAGCATCTTGAATTCTGCAAGAAGAATCTCTTAGTTCCCTCTTCCAAGGCCCTGTAAAGCAAGTCTAAGCCTCAGATCCCCTGGGATCTTCATCATAAGCAGTTAAGTATTTTCCAATGGTAGCCTGGAGTATTAGACAGGAAGAAAGATTTTCCTGCACAATGTGACCAGTAGACATAGGGTCGAAATGTCTGGCTGTCCCACCTCCCCATACAGGCGCCTGCAGTTTCTGCTGCACCAAAAGGCCATGATTTAAAGCCACTTTGGAAAGGAATTCTGTTTGCTGCTTCCCTTGCAACGCATAATATCACTTCATCCCTGGAGAGGAGGTGGAGTTACTGAAATCTCATTCTTTGATAATTCCTGAATGACTCAATCTTGGAAACCAAATAGAGAGCCGTGTTGACTTTTTAAAAATGGTTGCTGTTTGGAGCCAAGACATCTGATCCATTGTTGGCATCACAGTCCATGTCAATGGCTACCAAAATCAATTTTCCTTGAGCACCACAGGGTAGAGTCTACCAACTGGCAAGAATGATGGGTGAGAATCCGACAGAACCAATATTTTGTAACTAGCTAGAAAGTTCAGTGATTCAAAAAGTAAGTGCTGAAGATCAGAAAAGAGTCACTGGAGGGATGGGCCTTTGGCTTAGCAGTTAAGACACTGGTTAAGAGCCCACATCCCACACTGCAGTACCTGGGTTCAATTCCCAGCTCTGGCTCCTGACTCCAGCTTCCTGTTAACACACACACAGGGTGGCAGCAGTGACGACTTAGGTAATGGGGCTCCTGCCACCCAGGTGTCCCCATTCCCAATGCAGGCATTTGGAGAGTGAGCCAGTGATGGAGAGCTCTCTTGCTCTCTCACTCTCTCTGCCAAATAAATAAAAAGAATCACTGGAAAGTAATTCAGTTCTTGCTCTTAGGCCACACGAACTCAATCTTTGTTATACTCTAGAGACCCACGGTCAAGAGGCTGGCCGCAGGCCGTTCCGGGGAGGACGATTTGAATCGGATGGTTGCTCAATAAGGTTGGAGCTCCTGGGACTTTCTGACCTCAGTGTCCAGGCCAGAAAGAACTCCACATCAGTTCTAATGATTTCACATCCTGGGCACAGGTAGCCCAGGGTGCAAGGACTGAGAATACCGAACCCTCAGTTCCCACTTAGGCTCTGCGAGGAGCAGACTCATGTCCACTGGACGTTCCTGAGTCGCGCTGAAAGCCACATGAACCAGTGGATCTCGGTTTGCTGTTCTCTCAACTATGAAGTAGCTAATGACTGGCCCCACATGGCTGCATTTCCTTGTCCCTTCTTTGATCCCTCTTCTCTGTTCTCCTTTATATTTGTAAAGCAAGACAATACTGTTACGAAAGGTCAAATAGAGACAAAAATCAGGAGTTCATAGGGACGGAAATGTAGTGCAGTGGTTAAGACGTTGGGCTGGGAGGCCTGCAGCCCATATCAGAGTGCCTGGGTTCCAGTCCTGCCTCCTCTCCTGATTCCCGCTTCCTGCTAATGCACACCCTGAAAGGCAGCAGCTGATGGTTCAAGTACTTGGGTGCCTGCCACCCATGTGAGAGACAGATTGCATTCCAAGCTTCTGGTTTTGACCTGGCCCAATCCTGGCTGATGTAGGTGTTTAGGAGAGTAAGCTGGCAGTTAGGAGCTCTCTGCCTGTTTCCTTCCTTCCCTCCCTCCTTCCCTCTCTCTCTCTCTCTCTCTCTCTCTCCTCTCTCCCCCTCCCCGTCTCTCTCTGCTGTTCAAATAAGTGAATTAAACAAATACATATGCTTTACAGTTTATAATCTAAGAGGCTAAAAACACATCGAAGACTAAAGGTGAGAGGAACATGTTGTCTCAAATGCTCAAGCAGATGGGACAAGATTGAGGGCCTCAAAAAAAAAAAAAAGAAGGGGTCCTAAGAGGATACTTGGGGAATTGAAAGTTCTAGCATTGCTGCTGCTGCTGCTTATACCCCACGAACAAACGTCATCAGGTGCCTCTGAGATCTTCAAAGAATGTGACACCACTGATCTGGCTCCCCTCACTTGAACTCATCAACAGTGCCATTTGCAAGGTACCAGTAAATCAGCCTGTGAGGAACAGGAAGCCGAGCTGGGCAGGAAAGACAGAGAGCGCAGGGGAGGCTGAACCCCTGCCACATGCTGCTTTTTTTAAAGATGTATTTATTTATTTGAAAGTCAGAGTTATTCAGAGAAAGGAGAGGCAGAGAGACAGAGGCAGAGAGAGACAGAGGTCTTCCACCTGCTGGTTCACTCCCCAGATGGCTGCAACGGCCGGAGCTGCACCAATCTGAAGCTAGGAGCCAGGAGCGTTTTCCGAGTTTCCCATGTGGATGCAGGGGTCCAAGGACTTGGGCCATCTTCCACTGCTTTCTCAGGCCATAGCAGAGAGCTGGATCGGAAGTGGAGCAGCCAGGTCTCGAACCAGTGCCCATATGGGATGCTGGCGTCACAGGTGGTGGCTTTACCAGCTATACCACAATGCTGGGCCCTGCCATATACTTCTTATTTCTCTTGTGTGGTTATAAATCCTGTGCCCATGATTTCTCATTGCAGAACACCACAAAGCAGACACTTGTCTCTGTTAATAAAGGCAAACATGAACCCATGCTTGGATTTGAAGAACAACAATTGTTTAAGTCTGAGAATTCCCCTTCCCTCCAGGCCAGAAAATCTCCAGAGAGAACAAATCAACCGTACAGGACCCACAATTCATCATTATTTGGAATCAGAGACCTCCAAACCACCTGTAAGTAAAAACAGAAACAAATTCCAACAGAGCTCCCTTAGCCTGCCTGCAGCTGCCACAGCCCAGAGAGAGAGAGAGAGAGAGAGAGAGAGAGAGAGAGAGAGAGAGAGAGGTAGGTGCCTCAAAGACTCAGTCCTGGAGCAGGTGTTTGGCCTGGTGGTTAAGACACCAGTTAAGGTGCCTGTGTGTCACTCCCATCAGAGTGCCTGGGCTGCACAGCTGGCCCTGGCTCCAGCTTCCTACCAATGTAGACCCTGGGAGGTGACAATGATGGCTCAAGTCATAGGGTTCCTGCCACTCACGTGGAAGACTGAATTGAGTTCCTGGGCTTCCTCTTGGCCATTTGGAGAATAGACCAGTAGATGGGAGCATTTTTTTTTCTCTCTCTCTCCCCTCCCTCTCAAAGAAGATTCTGTCCTAAGAGTAGATGAGGAGGGGCTGGTGCTGTGGCATACTGGGTAAAGCCACCACCTGCAGTACCAGCATCCCATATGCACGCCAGTTTGAGAACCAATTGCTCCACTCCCCATCCAGTGCTATGGCCTGGGAAAGCAGTAGAAGATGGCCCAAGTCCTTGAGCTCCTGCACCCACGTGGGAGACCTGGAAGAAGCTCCTGGCTCCTGGCTTTGGATTGGAGCAGCTCTCGCCCTTGCAGCCATCTGGGGAGTGAAACAGCGGATGGAACACCTCTCTCTCTTGCCTCTGCCTCTCTGTAACTCTGCCTTTAAATAAACAAATAAATGAATCTTAAATAAAAATCACCCCATGTATAAGAAAAACACACTTTTTCTCTCTATACTCATGCTATTTTTAATACTTCCAGAACATTTCACTTCTGACATCAGACATTTGCAAATTATGAAAAACCTATATAAAAATTTCAAAAAATTTGTGCACCATAATGAATTTATCCTTTATTTCCAATTTCCATGAACTTTTTCAAGTATTCTTGTCTAGAGGAAATATAATACTGTCTGACATGCACTAAGTGCTAAATCAATGTTACCTACCAACTGCCACACTGTATTAGATTTGCTGTGTATAAACTTAGTCCAGTTCACTGGTTCAAACCTCAACATTAAAAAAAAGTTTATAATGATGTTTTCAAAATCAGATTAGCTCGGTGTCCACTACATAGAAATTCGAATCCAAAATATTTCAGTTCAGTCACTAAGCAAGAAGCCACATTTTCACAAAATAAATTGACAGTCATCGGACATGAGACAATTTGAGTAGAGTCATACAAGAAGGCGGGGAGTAGCCTCATCAATCATTTAAATTGTTTCCGATTCCATATTTGCAAATAATATCCTACTGTCACGTTAAGGAAGCTTAAGAATCCTGAACACACATGACGGAAATACTCAAACCGAGGTGCGACACAGGCCCGAGCCGTGGGGGGCAGTCCTGCAGGCCGCACTGTGGCCAGCGGGAAGGATGAGCGGCGGTCACAGCCACGTGCAGCGCTCAGCAGGGCCAGCCGCCTGCCCACCCAGCCCCGCCACAGGCTCCCAGCTCCCGCGCCCTCCCGCGGTCTCAGGATCTGATTCAGAGCCTCCCTCACCCTCATCACCCCACCTGGAGGCGCCTGGATGCGCCCGATTCAGCCAACACCCACACAGCCCAGGGGAATGGTCCAGCCTTCCGGTTGTCTATCACTCCCAGCCTCAAAACGGAAAAAAACACTGAGCAAGCTGAGAACCCACAGGTCTTTCGAGGTCTGTCAGATGACAGCGGTCACGGGGCAAGCCGGAGTGAGCACCGAGAACCGGGGCTGGCCCGGAACCGAAGGCTGCGCAGGATCCAGGATCAGCAGGAACACTGGACGGGTAACGGACTGACTGCTGGAGGCTGAGACCGGGCTGGCTTGAGAGAAGTCCTCAGGCCCAAGGTGAGGGGGTCTCCTCACTTCCAAGGGTGTTGTCGCCAGGGAGGCCAGCCAGGTTCTCAGGGTGAAGGTAGAGGAAAAAGTCATGCTTTAGGCAATGGGAGGGGGCAAGTAACCATGTTCGAGTATCCCCGAGTATCTGTTCCCAGGAAGAGAACAGGCCTCTCTCGCTGTGGCCTGTCCCCGAGGGAAAGTACCTGATTAACGTGGTTCCACCGGAGTCAGAACAAGGGGGTGGGGGTGGGGGGTAGAGGCGTGTGTATGCATGTGGGTACGTATGCGTGTGGGGGTGTGTATGTGTGTGGGTGTGGGTGTGTTATGTGTGTGTGCTATGTGTGTACTTGAGTGCGGCGTATCTATGTATTGTGTGTATGTATATGTGCATGTGTGTTGCATGTGTATGTGGGTGCTGTGTATGTGGTGTGTGTATGTACATGTGGGGTGTGTTGTGTACGTGTGTGTGGTGCGATGTGTGTGTATATATGTGCAGGTATGTTGTGTGTATGCATGTGTATGTGTGTGTGTTGTGTGTGGGTGTGGGTGCAGAGTGTGTGTATGTATATGTGGGGGGCTGTTGTGTATGTGTGTGTGGGTGTGATGTGTGTGTATGCGTGTGGGGTATGTTGTGTGTATGTGTATGTATGTGTATGTATGTGGGTGTGTTATGTGCGGGTGTAGGTTTGGGTGTGGTGAGTGTATGTATATGTGGGGGAGTGTTGTGTATGTGTGTGTGGAGCAATGTGTATGTGTGTGGGGAGCTATTTTGTGCGGGAGTGTAGGGAGGATGTGTATGTATGTGTGTGTGTGGGTGGGTGTGTGTGAAGGGAAACACTGAACTCCAGCCCTCTCCAGCCTTCTACGTTGAGATAGGACAACGTCCAACTCCGGTCCTCGCTGACCTTCCTGTCTTTCCCGTTTAGGGGCGTTAGGAAAGTGAAATCAGTCCTGGGGCCAGGCCCCCTAAAAGACTGAGAATTAATCACAGGAACGTAGAACGGGTTCCCTCAACCCATGCCTATGACCACACAAGGGCCCTTGTGTAACAGCACAAAAAAAAGATTAGAACCCATACAAAATATACTTTCAAAGCACAATGGGTGGCCAGCGCTGTGGCGTAGTGGGCTAAGCCTCTGCCCGTGGCACCGACATCCCATAAGGGTGCTGATTCGCGCCCAGGCTACTCCTCTCCTGATCCAGCTCCCTGTTGATGGCCTGGGAAAGCAGTAAGAAGACGGCCCAAGTGCTTGGGCTTCTACACCCGCAGAGGAGACCCAGAGGAAGCTCCTGGCCTCGGATCAGCACAGCTCCAGCTGTTGTGGCCATTTGGGGAGTGAACCAGCACATGGAAGAATCTCTGTCTCTCTCTGCCTCTGCCTCTCTGTACATCTCTGCCTTTCAAATAAATAAATCTTTAAAAACAAAGCACAATGGAATGAGGCTAGAAATCAACAGAAAGATAGCTAGGAAATCCTAACATATTTAGAGATTAAACAAGACACTTCCAAATAGCACATGGGTCAGAGAGAAATTTTCAAGAGATATTTTTAAATCTCTTGAACTGAATGAAAATACAAATACAACTTATGAAAATTTGTAGGGTACACTGCAAGCAGTGCCCAGGGAGAGATTTCTAGTATTCTGTGTGTGTATTGGAAAAGAAGAAAGATCTCAAATCAACGATCAAAGCTTCTGCCTTAAGAAACTAGAAGAGCAAATTAAATCCAAAATAAGCAGGAAAAAATAATAAAAATTAGAGCCAATATGATGAAATTAAAAACAGAAAAATAATAGAGAAATCAAGGAAATCAAAAGCTGGTTTTTAAAAAAATTTTATGGGGTTGGTGCTGTAGCATAGTAGGCTAAGCCGCCACCTGTGGCACCCACATCCTATATGGGCACTGGTTCACGTCTCGGCTGCTTCACTTCCAATCTAGCTCTCTGATTACGGCCTGGGAAAGCAGAAGATGGGCCAAGCACTTGGGCCCCTGCACCTGTCTGGGAGACTCAGAAGAAGCCTCTGGCCTCTGGCTCCTGGCTTTAGATCTACCCAGCTCTGGCCATTGTGGCTATTTGGGGAGTAAACCAGCAGATGGAACATTTTTATTTGAAAGACACACACACAGAGAGAGAGAGAGAGAGCAAGAGAGAGAGAAGAAACAGAGAGAGAGATCTTCTATTCACTAGTTCACTCCCCAGATACCTGCATGATAGCCGGACCAGGGAGAAGCCAGGAGCCTGGAATTCCCTGAGTCTCCTGAGTGATTGATAAGGAGTCGGGTACTCGAGCCATCACCTTCCACCTGCCAGCTGCGTTAGCAGGAGGCTGGATCAGAAGTGGAGTGGTCAGGACGTAAACCAGGCGCTCCAGTACGGAATGTGGGCATCCCAAGTAGCAGCTTACCCCACTGTGCCAAAGCATCAACCCCAAAAGTTGGTCCTTTGAAAATATCAGTGAAAGTGAAAAACCTCTAACCAGGCTAACCAAGAAGGTGCGAAAAGAGAAAAGACAAAAATTAGAAATCAGGAATATAAGCGAAGCCATCACCACTGATTCCATGGATGTTAAAAAAAATAAAGGAATATTATGAACAACTTTTTGCCCACAAATTTGACAGCCTAAATGAAACAGACCAATTCTTTGAATGATACAATCCACCAAGATTCACACAAGAAATAAATAATCCAAATAGACTTATATGTATTAAAGAAATCGAATCAACGATTAATAAACTTTCAAAACAGAAAACACCAGGCCCTGAGGATTTCATTAGTAAATTCTACTCAACATTTAGGAGAGAAAGATACCAATTGTCTATAGTCTGTTTCAGAAAATAGAAGGAGAGGTAATAGTCTCTTATTCATTTTATAATGCTATCACTATCCCAATACCAAAATCACAGATAGTCACAAAGAAAGGGAAATTACCATGACAGACTAATATCTATCATGAACATGCAAAAGTTCTCAATAGAATATTAGCAAATCAAATCCAGCAACATATGAGAAGAATTACAGACACCAACACTGGTGCAGTGGATTAAGCTGCTGTTTGGAATGCCCACCCTCTTTATCAGAGTGCTGCTTTGAAACTTGGCTACTCCGCTTTCCAATTGAGCTTCCTACTAATGTACCTGGGAGGCAGCAGACGATGGCTCAAGTTCTTGGGCCCTGATACCCACAGGGGAGACCCTGATGGAGTTCCAGGATCCTGCCTTCGGCCTGGCCCAATCCAGGGTGCTACAGGCTTTTGGGGAGTGAACCAGCAGATGAAAGCTTACATGCGTGCTCTCTCTCTCTCGCTTCATCCTCCACCCCCATCACTCTGCCTTTCAAGTAGATGAATATAAATATTCTGAAAAATTATTCTTAAAAAAAGAATTGTTAACTGTGACCACATGGGATTTGTTCTAAGTATTAAGTCTGGCTTTAATTTAAAAAGTCAATTAATACAAACTTTCACATCAACAAGCAAAATCATGATCATAATAATAGATGCAGAAAAGCATTTGATAAAATCTAACACCCATTCATGATAAGAACTCTCAGCAAACTACTAACAGACAGAAACATCCCTAACGTGGTAACAAGCATCTATAAAAATCTTACTGCTAACCTCATATTAAAGTGGTGAGAAATTAGGTGCTTTTCCCCTAAGGTAGAGAACAAGGCAATTATGCCCCCCTTACCACTGGCATTTGGCATTGTATTAAAAGTCCTAAGTAATGCAATAAGAAAAAATAAAAGGTAAACAGATTGGGAAGGAAGAAATACAACTGCCCTTATGTGCAGATTATATGACAGACAATGTAGAAATCATGAGGAATCAACAACCTCCTGGGATCAACAAGCACTCCTAGCTTATTGTGGGGTACAAGGTTGGTATGCAAGGGGAATAGTCCATCTGCCCACTTTGGCCCTGCATGCGCTCCTCCTCCAGTGTTCAGTCAGTCCCACCCACACGTGAGTGGAAGGGAGAGGCCTGCCTTTGTGGCATACTAACACAGTACATGCTGAGATGGACAGTGTGATACAAGTAGACGTAGACTTGGGCTAAAGAAAGATGAAAAACACTCCTTCCTGGGGCAAAGGACACAGGAAAGTTGCCACAGTCAATGTGCAAGATTACTAAATGAATTGGGATGTTGGAAAATAAGCTTAAAATAACAGCTCTAGGGGGCTGGCGCAGTGGGTTAAAGCCTTGGACTGCAGCACCAGCATCACAAATGGGTACCAGTTCCAGTCCCGGCTGTTTCACTTCTGATCCAGCTCCCTGCTAATGCACTTGGGAAAGCAGTAGAAGATGGCCCAAGTCCTTGGGCCCCTGCACCCACATGGGAGACCTGGAAGAAGCTCCTGGCTCCTGGCTTCAGATTGGCTCAGTTCTGGCCTGTGTGGCCATTGGGGAGTGAACCAGCAGATGGAAGACCAACCAACCTCTATCTCTACCTCTCTCTGTAACTCTTTCAAATAAATAAAATTAAAAAAAAATACTAGTCCTAATATTAAACATACTTAATACTGGGTTCAGTGAGGTGAAGATAAGCTTGGTTTTCCCTTATCTTTCACTGCTGTGAATTTAAATAATATTGCAAACATCATTTTACTGGGTCATTGGCCAATAAAACCTTAACACAAGATATTCTGAAAATGTGGGGGAAAATGGAATGAAAAGATAAGTTTATTTTGGTGAAAAAGCTTTGAAATCGTATATATTAGGGGTCTTCAAAATTCTTACATGGAAATTGCATGTAAGGAAAAAACTGCATGGATTCCAGAATATTTTGCACCAAAATAAACTTTCCTTTTAATATCATGTTCCCATGATCTTTGAAGTTCCCTCATATTCTGCAGATGAATTAAAAAGATCACTGTAGGTGTGTGTGTTAATACAGTCACACATCACTTAATGATAAGGGTAAAATCTGAGGAAGGTGCTGTTAGGTGATTGTGTTATACACACATCACAGAGTGTAGCTAGCGAACCTAGATGGTTGACACAGCCTCATGATGCAATCAAAGGGTACAGTAACCATGGCACATATAAGGCTGCTACTGGTGTAACACCACGCACTGTTTTACAGTAAGCTTTTTGTTCTTATAAATAGCAGGAATAAAGATAAAAGTCTAGCAAATACATAAACTCTTAACATAGTCACTTATTGTGCAGTGTATAACTGGATGTGCTGTACTTCTGTGAATGGCAGCACCCCAGGTTGGTTTCCAGCAGCAGCACTCCACACACATGAGCCGTGTATTGTGCTGTAGCAGGATGGCTTCTGACCTCACCAGGTGACACGGATTTTCCCGCTCCACGGTAATCTCTGGAACCAACATTGGGTATGTGCCTTTGCTGGCTGTCACTACGTAACACAAGGCCATAGGTGTTCCATGTTGTGAACAAATCCATTTATATTTTGAAAAGAAAATAACATTCCTAATGAAATACAGTGACCCATTTTTTTTTAATCTGGTGTTTTCAAATTTTTATACCAGTCTCCTTTTTACCTGGTTTATTCTCCTATTCTCTGTAATACTAGCAATAGACATTTATGTAGTATTATATTTTAAGTACTCTTCATACATTTATTTAGTCTATTATAATTTGAGTACCTCCAAAAATGCATTCATTCAAAGGAATAATAGTTAATAAATTATTTCTTCAAAGAGGATATTCAAAACTATCTCCTTACCATTAGAAATAATTTGGTTGTCAATATCTGTTTTATGTGTTTAAGTACAAAGAAATTATCAAACTATGAAGCGGCCTTCAAAAAGTTCATGGAAAGTTAATTCTGTGTCCCTGGCTTCCACCCAGTCCAGCCTTGGTTGTTGCAGACATGTGGGTAATGAACCAACAAACAGAAGATCTGTTTCTCTCTGTCTTTCAAATAAAATGTAAATAAACATATAAACATTGAAAATTCATGTATACATATAATCTGATAGCATCCCTACATACAATTTGCATGTTATAAATATATTGTACACACACTGACATATGTACGGAATCTAATAATATATACAGGTATTTAATTTCCACAATATACTAGGTAGGTAGGTTTACATTTACATGTATGTTTACATGTAAACACGTGCAACCTCAATGTGCTAACATCTATACAAATTGAATTGACACACACCATCCATAGGTGCACATTTACATGTATATGTGCATGTAAACACACACAGTGCACATGTTTCTTTTTTTGTTTTGTTTTGACAGGCAGAGTGGATAGTGAGAGAGAGAGAGACAGAGGGAAAGGTCTTCCTTTTTGCCGTTGGTTCACCCTCCAATGGCCGCTGCGGCCAGAGCATCGTGCTGATCCAAAGCCAGGAGCCAGGTGCTTCTCCTGGTCTCCCATGCGGGTGCAGGGCCCAAGGACTTGGGCCATCCTCCACTGCCTTCCTGGGCCATAGCAGAGAGCTGGCCTGGAAGAGGGGCAACTGGGATAGAATCTGGTGCCCCAACCAGGACTAGAACCCGGTGTGCCAGTGCCACAAGGTGGAGGATTAGCCTGTTAAGCCACGGCGCCGGCCACACATGTTTCATAGTCTTTGTGTTGGGTCATGATGAAGTCTTCTTCCCTTTCTTGATCAGCTACCTCAATCTTCTAAGATTGAAAGCATCACAATCTTCTAAGATTGAAATCATCACAAATTCTTGTTTAGCTGCAAGATTTTTACTCACAGATGATCTGCACATAAGTGCACAAATTCATATACATGGATATTACACTAATGTATTTACACCATTCTTCATCCTCAAAAAGGAATGAGAAATGCAAACGATTAAGGAAGTATAAAAAGCAACCAGGGTAAATTATGGATTTATTCCACTGGTTCCATCCAGAACACTAAATAAGACAGAACTTCAAATTTATATGTACTGTTAACACCTCCAGTGAAACTTGCTCCTTTGCCAAACTTGACAGTCTGTTATTTAATGAAATTCATAAAATGCCAAGAAAAAGATTTCTTAAGAAATGCTAAATTAGCATTGTATTAAAAACCTCTCCCAAAATGTCTTTCAAGAGTACCAAATAATTCTAACTTAACATAATCACTGAACAGCTCATGTTCTCAGAAAAGAAAAACTCAAGTTAGAAAAAGTAATTAAAGCCAGAGCCACAAGTCAATACGCCGGCAGTTCCAGATACTCAATCTGCGTGTGCTGTGGTTTCCAGTAAAACATTAAAATGAGGTAATTTTTTATTCTTATTATGGTCATGACTCTTGCAAAACCTGAGCAGGGTAAAAATAAATGTGTTCATTTTTCTCATTAAATGCGTTCTGTGACGTGTTTTCAGTGTCTCTTGCTAACTCTCTCCGATCTTCAACTTGCATGCAAAAGGAGAGAATTCCTGATGCACTGAGGGTAATCTGAACATGCTTCATGGAGACTGAATCTCAATTTAGTCAATTTCCTTTACTCCCCCTGCCTCTGTAAATCCAGATACAGATTGTGAACTTGGTTCCTGTGTCACTTTCTCCCCTCCTTGTCTGTCTGCTGCCTCTCGGACTTACTACCTGGGCTGAGAGAGGCCAGGAGGAGAGATTACCATGTGCCCGGAAGAGGTAAAACTTTGACAAGTCACAACACACTGAAAAAGAGGGAAGTGGGATTACGAGAAAGATTTCTTTTTCGTGAACCTGAGTAGATCCGCTGATCTTGTGCAACTAGTAATGAGAATTCTGCATTTTCATAGCCCTGTGTGCCATGTTTCTTTTCTATTTTCTCTTTCAGAGCACTGGAAATAAAGACATACCGATTTTTAGAAGTCTAAAATTTTCAAAAGATATGCCAGCACTCTGCTATATGATAAAATAGAGTAAGGATAAATGCTGTCACCTAGAATCCTCAGCACACCTGAAATAGCATTATTAGACTTTACAGAATATACACACAAAAATAAATCTGGAGCCCAAAGATTCAAAATGTAATGCAGAAGACAACGGTCTCAAGAAAGTTAGCCTCAGATTTGGTCAATACTGTCTCACGCCAAGGAAGCATGACAAATTATAACATGCAGACTGTATGCAGGAATGCAAGAAGGCACGAGTGGCAGACAGGAGGCTACGTCATCACTATGGTAGGTTTCAGTATTTCTCAATAATTTACAGTTATTGGTCAAATGTAAATGATCACCATATAAGAAATACAAGCCAACATTATGAACTTTAATACTTTCTTGCTTTATTTGAAAGTCCTTTGGTCTATCGCCCTGCCAAAGACCTTTTGAAGCCTGACTATATCATATTCATGAATAGAGCTTTGTGTAAATACATTCCTTAACCCTTAGATTAACTGCAGTACATAAGTCATGGTTTGAGCTTTTAATTTATTTTAAAATATTTATTTATTTATTTGAAAGGCAGAGTTAGAGAGGGGGATAGAGGAAGAGGGAAAGAGAGAGGTCTTCCATCAGGCCAAAGCCAGGAGCTTCATCGAGGTCTCCCATATGGGTGCAGGGGCCCAAGACCATCTTCTACCGCTTTTCCAGGTGTATTAGCACAGAGCTGGTTCAGAAGTGGAGCAGCCGATGCCCATATAGGATGCTGGCACTGTAGGCAGCAGCTTCACCAGCTACACCACAGCGCCGGCCCCCATAGTTTAACCTTAATGGAGTCTCTTGGCTTTATCTGCTAGTGGGTTACACCCATACTCCCTCTCAACTGAGTGTTTTAGCTTTACATGTAAGTACCTTTTAGTCCTCTGCTAATGTTTGTCCACATCTCTTTCTCAAATTCTTGCTTGCATTGGAGACAAGAACTGGATGCAGCTCTCTGATGACACCTTGACCCAGCAACCCCACAACACTTTCTTCCTCCTCATTCCCCAGGTTTTCATAAGCAGTTGGGGTTTTAAACTCTCAAGACACATTCTTCAAGAGCTTGCAGTGGGTCTAAGTTTCCAGTTCTCTCCTGTTTGATACATGCACGATTATGCTTTGGGTTTCTGTCCCCCATACACAGACATGCTTAATGTGATTTTAAAAAACTGTACTGTGTATGACTCATAAGTAATAATAATATCTACTTTATGATGTACTGCACATCACTCAAGTCCAGGTCTAGCAGATTTACCTTTGTGAATTTTTGAAGTATCAGTTAGGCACATAATCATTCATCCTACCCAAGTGTTTATTTCGTGCTTCCCATTCCAATACAGCATGCGTCCGAGCATGTTTGAGTAACTTCAGCTCCTAATTGTCAAGTACCTGCACAGTTGTTCAAACTCCCCGTTTTGACGGTTTTCATGGTTAGATTATATAACATTTCTACCTGCGGAACACTTTGGTACATGAGAAGGCTTTTATCATCCCTTCATGAGTCTGACACAGGAAGAGAGAGCAGAGAGGATAGAATGGAAATCAAATCTTGTAGCCACTTCAGGCCCTGGCAATCCAGCTGAGTCCAGAGTTAACCTTGACCCAACAGAAAATATATGTGTTGTCGCATTTCCAATCCATATCTTTTTCTATTGTGACCAAAAAGTTAATTCTCTGTGTGCTTACCATTCAATCTGAGTTCTTTAACACAAGATTTTAATTTGCTCACCTGAATTCCAACATCTGTGATTTTACCACAGTCAGATATAGAAACTTCCTTCAGCTTTTTGTGTCTGGAAAGTACCATCAAACCCTAAAAATACAAAGAGCATTTGGTGATTAGAATTCAGTGCAGAAATCACTTGTGCAATCTAACAACATAAGCAATTTGTGCAAACTGTGGAAAAAATTAGCTTCTTACATTTTATGCCTACAACTTAAAATCACTTTAATTAGACAATGACATTAAATTAAACTTTCAATTTGTCCCTAATGTTTTGCAAAAAGTGTTGAGGAATCCCAGAACCAGAAAATTCCTTAGGAGGTCATTATCTTGCTCCCTGTTTCCAAGTAAATGTTATCTGATTCCATATAAACAAATCTAACTTATAGCTTTATTTTGAAGACACTTCACGTGGATGAATGTATTTGTCATAAATTCTTATTTATGCCTCACCTAAAAACTTAAAATCTTCAGCTCATTTTATAATGTCTAATGCCTTAAAGAAAAAACAAGATCTATAAAAGCCTAGAGGGAGACAACTGTTTGCTAATAGCCAACTTCTTTTTCAGGTAAATCATAACAGATCATACTTCTCAGCCCTTACATTTTTGGTCATGCTGTCTGCTCTCTCAGTATTCTCCTCCTCCTTCCCCAAACTGACTGTCACAGTACTCAGATAAGGAAATACAGAGTTTGGCTTATACAAAGGCTCTGCAAATACTGTTCATGGAAAACACACAGCATGAAAAAACTATACAGGAATCTCAAAATTCTTCCTGCCCCCAAGTAAACCTGTCTTTTCATGCTACTTTTCCATGAGTTTTCTGGCACCCCTTGTAAGTGCCAGCATTCAGAACTATATCACTTTGATAATCCCATGTGATGTGCCCCCAAACTAGGACACAAGAGCAGCTTTTATTCCCATTCTATGGTTCCAGAGCTGCAGAGTAGAGAAAATGCCAGAACCAGAATAGGGATTTGTCCTTTTTTATATTTGCAGGCGGGACTTACATTTCATTGGTTTTAAAAACAGCATTTGAACCATCATTGAAAATAGGTTATGAAAATATTGATGATCCTGTTTTTCCCTCTGATGTATAGATTAGGCCCTTTCTTTTGTAATAATAGCAATAAGAATAAGAATAAAATCCAAATAGGGTTGGGCATTGTGTTGTAGCAGGTAAAGCCGCTGCCTGCGACACCAGCATCCCATATGGGCACCAGTTTGTGTCCCAGCTGCTGCACTTCCAATCCAACTCCCTACTAATGGCTTTGGAAAAGCAGCAAAGATGACCCAAGTGTTTGGGCCCCTGTCAAGCACACGGGATGAAACTCTTGGCTTCATCCTTGTCAAACCCTGGCCATTGTGGCCATTTGAGGAGTGAACCAGCAAATGGAAGATTTCTCTCTCTCTCTCCATGTGTGTGTGTCTTTCTCTCTCTAACTCTGACTTTCAAATAAATTTTAAAACAGTCCAAATCAATGAAAAAAGTACTGGATTTA
The DNA here is from genome assembly GCF_033115175.1 of Lepus europaeus. Taxonomy (NCBI): domain Eukaryota; kingdom Metazoa; phylum Chordata; class Mammalia; order Lagomorpha; family Leporidae; genus Lepus; species Lepus europaeus. Next base: position 43,359,085 of record NC_084827.1, read on the forward strand.
AGCCACTATTTAAACTGTAATTTCTAATTTCATTTAATAGTCTTGCCCACCACCCCAAAATAAATCAGTCTGTTCATTCTTTTAACTTGATTGTCTCTACAATTCTTTTGCTAGGAACATATTATATCTTCTGCCTCCCGTTTCAAAAACAAAGAATGACCAAACCCCATGGAGCCATTGACTGTGGTCTATGTTCCAGATGTGGATGCTAATTGATTCACATCGGAAGAATTGGAAGGGTTGGGATATTCCCCCAATAGAAACCAAATTATCCGAACAATACCAAGAAGGGAAGCAAGCTTTGTCCCTTTGCCCTATACTTGATCATAGTGAAGTGTTTTTGTTTATGTGTGTGTGTGTGTGTGTTTGTTTGTTTAATCCTCTGGGGAATTTGTCCTATGAAGCTATCTCTACAGTTTGTATTTGTAGGTTTACTTCCATGCTGACAAATTAGAATGCTTTTTAAATATTTATTTTATTTATTTGAAAGACAGAGTCACAGAGAGAGGCAGAGACACAGAGAGAGAGGTCTTCCATCTGTTGGTTCACTCCCCAAATGGCCACAATGTCCAGAGCTGTGATGATCTGAAGCCAGGAGACAGGAGCTTCTTCAGGGTTTCCCACATGGGTGCAGGGGCCCAAGGACTTAGGCCATCCTCTGTTGTTTTCCCAGATGCATTAGCAGGGAGCTGGCTTGGAAGTGGGGCAGCCAGGACTGAAACCGGGTTCCATATGGGATGCCGACACTGCAGGCCAGAGTTCTAACCCAATGAGCCACAGTGCCAGCCCCTAGAATTTTTAGGTGAGCTTTAAATGAAGTGCATTTGCTAGGTATGACATTTAATAGCTTATGTGTTCATATGATCCCCCAGTTCTACTCTGAGGTTTATATATCAAAGAGACATTAAAATGTGCCCCCAGAAAACCTTGTATTACACAAATGTTCATAGAAGCAACACTTATCATAGAAAAATGTGGAGACAACCCAAATGTCTATCAACTGATGAAAGGGTAAATAAAATGTGCTATATCCATACAATGAATAGGATCTGGTGCTCAAAAGACACAGGCCACTATATGTATGGGTAAACCTTGAAAACATGATCCTAAATAAAAGAAGCCAGACCCAAAAGGCTACATTTCACACGATTCTATATGGCAACTATATAGAAACAGGAGGTAGAGCTGGAAGAGGGGACAGAAATAAGGCGTGGTTGCTCATGGAAGAGGGTTCTTTTTCTAAGTGATGAAAATGTTCTGGAATTAGATTATGGTGATAGTTATGCAACCCTGTGAATTGTACAGTTGATATCCATGAATTTTATGGTATGTGAACTCTTTCTCAATAAAGATGTTAAGAAAGTGAATTGATTGATGCGGTAATTGTATAAATAAAGACAATATTCCCACAGCCCACCAAGCGCCTCCTCCTGCACATAAGAGAACTTGAGGGCTTTGGGATATGCGTATGTGAGACACCCAGAAGATTTTCTGAGTAGTGACCTAAAGTGCATCACAGGCGGTTAGGTAAATGTTCTATTTGGCACCGGAGGTTCAAAAATGCTCCAAATTAGGAGGTGTTCTTTGAAACAACTGACAGTTACAACTTTTTAAAGATTTTCTTTATATCTGTAGAAAGTCTTAAATCTCAGATCTAGAAAAAAAATCATTCTTAATTTATCATTCAATAAATATTTATTTCGCATGTGTAATACTGATCAGAAGCTGGGATAGACGCTTCACAGATGTAGAACAGTCCATGAGGTGCTGTGTTGGTTTCAAGGAACCCACGGTGTGGCCTGACAGACAGACATGAGGAGAGGACTGTGACAACCCAAGGAGAGGTCAGGACCACACAATGGTGTTTGGGAGAGGGGTGTTCGGGCCAGCTGTCATGCCTGGAGGGGCTACCTGGAGGAGAGTTGTGAGTGGCAAAGTGTAAGTTGCCAAGACGGAGGGAAGGACACTCTAGGCAGAGGGAACAGAAAGTGCAAAGGTATTAAATTATGAAGTAGGATGGCATGTGTAGGGAACTATTCAGCACGGTGTGAATGGATTTATTATGGATATTTTAAAAAATTATCTGAAATTGATCATATAACTCCTCCTCTGAAGGAGGAAACTGTAGATCATTGCTGTTTTGTTTTGTTCAATACCGTAAGTGCTTGAGATAAAAAACCTTGGTGGTTGACTGGTGCTGACGTTTTATCTCTGGGAGGGATGGAGACAGCAGAGTGGGCATTGAAGAGAAGAATGGGGCGGGAAGAGGAGCCAGCAGCCTGCAGCACCGGGGCCTCCGCGGGGCAGAAGGCAGACTGATGCCTGCTGCTGAGGGAGCCCCGGCATCACTGCAAGTGTTCTCCTTCCAAAGTCAGCCAAACCCTCGGACGCTTTTGCAGGAGAGAGGCTTTGGTTTCCCCTTCCCAGGGTGCAGATGGAGGCTCGATGGCATCATCAGGTGAAGCACAGAGTCACCAGCAGCACAGGCTGTGCGAGAAGGTGAGGCTCCGGGAACCCACAGCAATCCTGGGGAGCACCCCAAAGCCCATTGAAGTGAGGGACCTGCCACTGAGGCCATCAGGGTCCCATGGAAACCTGGCCTCATGGTAGCCCTGGTTTCAGGCTCACATGGGAAGCAGGTGCCTGGAGCCCAAGGCCTCAGACAAATCCTCAGGAACCTGGACGTCACCCCGTGCAACAGGGTGGCACAAACCTCCGTCTTGAGGAGCTGTGAGCTGGTACGTGAGTGACCGTGACTCCAGAAAGAATGAGGCATGTGTTTCCAGAGAGGTCGCGGTTGGAAGAGGTGGCCGTCTAGGAAAGACTTGCAAGGAGGAAGGAGGATTTGAATTGAGCCTCAAGGCTGTGCTTTTTGATCAGCGCGATGATGGGAACAGTGATGCAGGCTGAGATGTGGCATGAACAGAGACTTCATGGGGAAAGTGTGAGTTGCTGGGCAGTACTTCAGTGCAGGGTCACTGGGAGCAGCGGGAGGGAAGACTCAACACCGCCAGGAACAGATAGACGCACGCTGGACATCTGGGAGAACACACATTCTTGAACACTCCACTTTATTTCCCAAAGTTTTACATCTGGAATTATTTAGCTGATGTAGACGGACCTTAAGCTTGAACTTGTTAGCAAATGTTGGAATGAGGAGTATGTGAGTGTGTGTGTGTGTTTGCATGAGTGTGCTCACTTACATAACTCAGTTATGGTACACTAGTTTAGAATTTCATTAACATACACTCCCCCTCCCCCAACTATCACATACATACTCCTCCTCCAATTCTTTATTTTGAAATTATGTGAATCTAAATATGCCCCTTCGCCTATTTTCCCAATTACAAACATTTGGCCACATCTACTTCACTGTGCATAGCATACACATTTTCATTCATAACTATGTAGGAATATGAGGGTCCTTCAAAAAGCTTGTGGAAAATGTCTATTATGAAAAAGCTATGCAGCTGGCGCCGTGGCTCAACAGGCTAATCCTCCGCCTAGCAGCGCCGGCACACCGGGTTCTAGTCCCGGTCGGGGTGCCAGATTCTGTCCTGGTTGCCCCTCTTCCAGGCCAGCTCTCTGCTGTGGCCCGGGAGTGCAGTGGAGGATGGTCCAAGTTCTTGGGCCCTGCACCCAATGGGAGACCAGGAAGCACTTGGCTCCTGCCATCGGATCAGCGCGGTGCACCGGCCACAGCGCGCCGGCTGCGGCGCCCATTGGATGGTGAACCAACGGCAAAAGGAAGACCTTTCTCTCTGTCTCTCTCTCACTGTCCACTCTGCCTGTCCAAAAAAAAAAAAAAAAGGCTATGCATGGGTTTTGAATATTTTTTGCACCAAAATATACTTATTTTTAAGCCCATTTTCTATGAATTTTTTTAAAAGTACTCTCATGCGGTTTTAGATTTATACCAATAGGTAGTTATATGTATATACATCTGCTTTTCTGTATTTATTCAGAAATTTCCCTGAACGATTTAAAAACAAGTCTCAGATGTCATGATATTTTATCCCTAGATATCCTGTGATGAGGGTATAACATATATCATTATGCATAGAGTATACACCTATGTAGTATATAAGAAAATTACCAGTAATGCCATAATATCTAATTCAAAGTCAATATTCAATTATTTTGTATCAAGGACCCAGTTAGAATTCATGCACTATGTCTGATTATTGTGTCTCTTGAGCATTCTTTTTCCTTTAAATTTTTTCTTTCAAGACTGACTGTTTTAAAGAGCCAGACCAATTAATTATGTAGATTGTCCGACCGGACTCTAGTGATTTAAGCCAGGATAAACATCTTTTGCAAAACAAGGCTACCTTAGTTTGTCGCATCCTGGCAGGAGGCACATATTGTCAGGCTACTGTCCCATATCTGGTGATGCTGCCAGTTCACTTGGTTAGGTGGTGACCACCAGCTCCCCTTATTAGAAGAGGTACATCTTCCCCTCTTTATTTACTGGTGCCCTGTGGTGGGATTCGTGGGGCTGCAAGTCTGTAGTAGTCACTGGTGACCCATGCCTAAATCAGGCATGATACTGGCAGTTGGGGAACACTGCTTTATAAATGCTACCCTTTTGACATTTTAAAAGGGATGTATTTCAAAGGCAGAGCGACAGAGAGCGAGAGAGAGGTGAGCTTCCATCTGCTGGTTCACTCCTTAAATGGCCACAACAGCCGGGGCTGGGTCAGGCTGAAGCCAGGAGCCCAGAACCCCATCTGGGTCTCCCACATGGGTGGCAGGGGTCTAGGCACTTAGGCCATTATCTGCTGTATTCCCAGGCACATTATTAGCAGGGATCTGTATTGGAAGTGGAAAAACCAGGCCTCAAACCAGTAGTCTGATACAGGACACCAGGGTTTCAACAGGCAGCTTAACCTGCTGTTCCACAACACTGGCCCCTATAGGTGCTATCTTTAATTCCACATCTAACCATTGATATTCATTTAAACCTGTTTTTCTATCACCCTTTCCTTTAGTTACGTTGAATGTTTTTGGAGGTGCTTCGAAATAGAAGAATATTATTTTAGGCAGAACGTTCACTGTCTCAATTTTCTGTGCGTCCCATTAAAAATCTTTTGATTTTCCCAAATTCCTTTTAGGGGTATTTACAAAACTGAGTTTTTATTTGATTGGTGTGACTATGTTACTTGCTGGCAAAAGATGACACACTGAGGCAACAAAAACATCAATATTCTACCCATTGAAAGACAGGACACTTGGACATAATTTAAAAACAGAGACGGGCATTTGGCTCAGCAGCTAAGCCGCACCTTGAGACACCTGCATCACACATCAGAGTGCCTGGTTCCAGTCCCGGCTACTCTCCTTCTGATCCAGCTTCCTGCTAATGCACAGCCTGGGAGGCAGCAGACGATGTCATAAGCACTTGGTCCCCTGCCACCCACAAGGGAGACCCAGTTGGAATTCTGGGTTCCTGGTTGCAGCCTGGCCCAGTCCTGGCTGTTGCCATTTGGGGAGTGAACCAGTGGATAGCGTCTGCCTCTCTCTCTCTCTCTCTTTCTCTCTCTCTCTGTGTGTGTGTGTATGTGTGTCTGTCTTTCAAATAAAATGAAAACAAATTTTTTTTTAAAATTTATTTGACAGATAGAGTTAGACAGTGAGAGAAAGAGACAGAGAGAAAGGTCTTCCTTCCATTGGTTCACCCCTCAAATGGCCGCTACGGCTGGAGCTACGCTGATCCGAAGCCAGGAGCCAGGTGCTTCTCCTGGTCTCCCATGCGGGTGCAGGGCCCAACCACTTGGACTATTCTCCACTGCCTTCCCGGGCCACAGCAGAGAGCTGGACTGGAAGAGGAGCAACCAGGACTAGAACCGGTGCCCATATGGGATGCCGGCACCACAGGCAGAGGTTTAACCAAGTGAGCCACGGCACCGGCCCCGAAAATAAATATTTTTAAAAATTTAAATGAAAAAACAAACCATGTTTCATGCATGAAATGAAGCAGATGAAACCTTGTTAAGCAGAGCTTAACATTCTGAAAGTAAGATTTATTCTCTAAAACTTGAACACAGCTTTTCTTCTGAGATAGTGCACTTTGAGAAAAAGTCTGGAAAAATGGCCTATGCATTATGGAATTTGAGCATCAGACCAAAACGTACTGCTGTAATTTATCTGACAGCTACACTGCTATAAATCATCCTTTCTGACCATATGTTTCAGTTTAGAAACATTCTTTAATACAGGCACACCAGAACACCAAATATGCATAAATGAACTTTATAATCTGTCATTATCTTGAAAAAAAAAAAAACTACATAAATTACATAAGATTGCACATTTTGTCCAGCTTTTTTTTTTTTTTTTCATTTTTCAATCGTCTTTATGAGTCCTATGATAAACGTGCCGGGGTGGGTGTTGTGGGGCCATGAGTTGAACTGCCACTTGGGATGCCCACACCCCATACTGAGTGCTGGTTCAAGTCCAGGCTACTCTGCACCTACATCCCATGTGGGAGTGCTTGGGTTGCAGGCCCAGTTCCACTCCCAATTCAGGCCTCCTTCTAATACACACTCAGGCAGGCAGCTAGTGATGGCTCAAGTACTTGGGTCCCTTTCACTCATGGGGGAGACCTGGATTGAGTTCTAGGATTCTGGTTTGGCCTGGCCCAGCCCTGATCAACGTGGACATTTGGGGGTATGAGTCAGCGCATGGAAGATCTCTCTCTATGTGTCTCTCCGCCTTTCAAATAAATGAAAATTTTAAAAAGATAAACTTGCTAAGATGAATTTCTCACACACAATTGTAAGAGAAAACCATTATAAAGGTATAGAGAAAATAATTTGAAATATTACATAATCTCTCAAAAACTCTAAGAATAACATACCACAAATATGATGAGTGGTTAATAACTACATTATTCTAAGAAGCTCATAAAAAAGTGGCAGGGTTATGGAGAGCTTCAATATACAAGTATAAACGAGTGAAGGACCAGAACAGAAAATCCATGAGAGGAAATATAATCACCATCATAAACAAAAACAAAAGGAAATTGTTTATCTTGCTAGAACTTTTTTTCCACGCAAAAGTGAATGACAATCTATTTGCTACAGTCCTGTCTTAGTCTACGCTATGTTGCTATACAGAATCTCTGAGGCCGGGCATTTTGTAAGTAACGAGGTTTATTTAGCTCATGATTCTGTTGGCTGGAGGGTCCCAAGAGCATGGTGCCAGTGTCCTGGCAGACTTCTGTTGTCTATCTCACAACAAGGTGGAGAAGAGGAGCGGTGTGTGCGGAGAGAGTTTGTGTGAGCAAGGAACCAAGAGACCCATGGCGGCCAGCCTCACCCTATAGAACAATCCACCCTCTTGGGAACTCACTAACTCCTACCACACCTGGGCCACTCCCCGAGACCAGCACTAATCCACTTATGGGGATGGATTCATTCATTATGACCTAACCTTCTTCCACAAAGCCCAACCTTCTAAAAGTTCACTGTGACATTGGGGACCAAGCTTCTAGCACATGAAACTTTGGGGGACAAAATCCATCCACATCATAGCAAACCAAAACAACAAAGCAACCGACCCAGACCATAACCACAAAATGCCCCACTCAAAAGACGAGGAAACATGGAGCGGGGGTGGGGGAGAGGGAACACACGGATTATAAAACCTTCAAGGCAAGTCCCTTTCTTATTCCTGTTTTCATGCTCGGGCCTAGAATGCCAAGTATGCCTATATCTGTAACCAGGTAATGATTTATCAAATGAAGGAAGCACAAAAGGAAGGAAAGGAGGACAGAAAGAATAAATTCATGAGTAAGTGAAATTTCTTCAGAGTGGACAAGTGGAGAAGCTACAGTACACTTGGGTTTTCCTGCAAACGTAAGAAGTGATTGTCGTAACCAAGAACATTCTCTCTGAATGGATGAAGCGCTCCTGACTCCAGATTGTGTCCTCCAAGTGCTATTGGGATACCCAAGTGTGCCCCGGGCATCTCAGACTCAGCGGTCACTTTCAGAGGACTAAGACTCAAGCTGGAAACCAATGAGAAGTCAAAGGGCTTCCCCTACCCTTTCTGCTTCCAGCGGGAGCCTGGCTAACACTCAAAGGCCCATGATGGACTTCCCTTTGATTTAGCTACTTTGTGCTCTCCTCTGCACTTTGTACCTTTATGACCCTCTTATAGGGCTTAGATTCCCTACAGGGGAAATCTATAACGTCTGCATGACTTGAGATATCTGATATTTGAATGCACAACGCTGGAATAGGCACTCAATGCTGTCAGATGGAATGGGGTGCTCAGGAGAATAGGATGATGGGGACTCTGCCAACTGGAGAGATCGATTACAAGACATCCAAAAAGCCCCGCCACGGGCAGCAGCCTCCTTTCCTGCTGCCTTTCTCTGAGGATGAAATGGGGTATACAGTGTTAGTGTGGCAGAGAGAATAGGGGAGGTGTTGAAAACTCTTGTGTAAATGTTCTGTTTTTCAGTAACACTCCAGTTGGAATACACCTAATTCCTATGATTCCAGACATGGTGTGGGAAATGACGCATAGGCATTCTGAAGCAGTAGGTTAGGCCTATGCTTGGGACACCTGCATCCCATAACAGAGCGCCAGTCCAAGTCCTGGCTACTCCACAACTGATCCAGCTCCCTGCTAATGTGCCTGGGACACAGCAAATGACGGTTCAAATACTTGAGCCCCTGCCACTCATTGGGGAGACCTGGATGGAGTTCCTGACTCCTGGCTTTAGCCTGGCCCAGCCTTGGCTATTTGGAATGAACCAGCAGATGGAAAATCTCTCTCTCCTCTGTCTTCCTCTGTCTCTCTCTCTCCCTCTCTCATTTTGCCTTTCAAATAAATAAATATTTAAATAAAATTTTTATGTAAAAACAAAGATTGAAAATTCAGATGGTGTGTTCTCTTTGTCACCCACGACCAAAGGAGTCCATCGTCTGGAGAGAGGCACTCTAACACTGGTATTAAACGCGACCAAAATGGAGTTCGGCATCTTGTTTGCAGGCCCTAATCTCTCCTGTATGTTATTTTCCTGGTTAAGGGCACCACTATCTACAAATAACAAACCTGGGCACTGTCTGTGTCTGGTCCCAGCACCCCCCATACCCAATCATGCAGCCCCAACAATACCACCTCCTAAAGATCTCCTATCCCTGTGCCCTCTGCCACCACTGTCAAAACCTCCTTGTTTTCAGCTGTCCCTGCAAGAGCTCGCTCCTTTGATAAATCATCTGTGGCCACCGGAGTTGTTTCTTCGACACAAACCCACACGTGTCCATCTATGCCAAGTTCTCCAGTGCACACCGCAAGTAGTCTCAATAGCTATGCAGGATGCCCAAGGCCATTCATGTTTTGCCTCCTAATCCTCCTCCAGTCTCATCTCCTGCCACATTGCTTCTCTTCTCCAGCCATGCTCAACCAACACATAATCTCCCACACCCCCGTGTTTTTCCACTTGCTCATTCTCTACTGCGAATGTCCACCTCTTCTTTATCTCAGAACTATCTCTTGAAGCTTTCAGCTTCACTTCAAAAGCGCTCCTCTGCAGAAGCTACAGAGAGGTAAGGACTCTTTCCAGCTCCTCTGTGGTTGTGATTCGGTGCATTTACAGCAAATAAATCATCACAATGAGGTACTGAGTGTTTCCATGTGCCAGGCAATGTAACTTAGCCAATTTACATGCATTGTCTCATTTAACCCTCACAACAATACGGTGATGCGCATAATACTTGTATCACCAAGTTAAAGAGAAGGAAATGGAGGCACAGAGAAAGTTAAGTAGCTTGCTCTGGGTCCCACAGCATGGAGGTACCAGCCAGGATGTGAACCCACATTCTGAATTCATGCTTTCAATAACCATGCAGCAGGGCCGGCGCCGTGGCTCAATAGGCTAATCCTCCACCTGTGGCGCCAGCACCCCGGGTTCTAGTCCCAGTCGGGGTGCCGGATTCTGTCCTGGTTGCCCCTCTTCCAGTCCAGCTCTCTGCTGTGACCCGGGAGTGCAGTGGAGGATGGCCCAAGTGCTTGGGCCCTGCACCCGCATGGGAGACCAGGAGAAGCACCTGGCTCCTGCCTTCGGATCAGCGCGGTGCGTCGACCACAGCGCGCCAGCCGCGGGGGCCACTGGAGGGTGAACCAACGGCAAAGGAAGACCTTTCTCTCTGTCTCTCTCTCTCATTGTCCACTCTGCCTGTCCAAAAAAAAAAAAAAAAAAAAAAAAAAACAAAAACAAAAAACCATACAGCAGAGATTCCAAGATGGTAGAATAGGGAGAGAGCTTACTGTTCAAGTCTAGGGGAAGATAGTTTAAAAAAAAAGTGGAGTGAGTGCAATCTCAGGGAAGTATTAAGGAGAAAGCTGTGGTGGAAACTCCATAAAAGTTACAGGAGGGTGTGGACATGCAGCATGGGCACAGACACAACACAGGACCCCAGCAGCCGAGAGCCTCAGCACCAACTTTGGAGAGTGAGGTGAGACCAGACTTCGGCAGCCCAAGCCACTGGTGATATCGTTGCTGGGAGAGCCTGGCGTGAGTCTGGTCTGGAGCCCTGTGGGGGACAGTGTATCTACCAACACAGAGGAAAAAATGGGACATGTTTCTCTCTCTACAACCCCCAGCAACAGTGCCCTGCAACTAGCTAAGACAGGGAGGGTGCCATTTTTGACATACATAACAGCTGCACTAGCTTGTGTCCACCCGCCTGGCAACCAGCTGAGAAGAGACGTCTGAATCTGGTTAGGGGGATTAACAGGGTGCTGGGCGCCCACATAGGACTGTGAGGGGCCTCCAGCTTCCCAGTATGTCACAGGCTCTGGGGCTTAGGCTGCCTGTTTGGAGCACCAACCGGCTGCTGGTTCTGGGAGCATTTCCATCTCTCTGTAGATGGGACAGACCAGAATGGTAGAGTGGATGTTCGGCACCCTGTGACTGCAGGAGCCTTGTGTGCTGGGACTGTGGAAACACTGGCTGCACGGGAGAGTGCAGGGTGTGCTGGGTCTCTGGCCAGTCACTGTGGGCAGCTACACATGCTCAGGGCTTCCTAATCGCCTGAGGTGGGTCACTGCTGCAGGATTTGTGCTCACCCTGAGAACCGCATGGATCCTTTGTGTGGTTCTTGTGGCAACAAAGATGAATACTACACCCACTGGGACTAGTGCCCAGCATTGGTCCCTTGGAGGAGTGAAGGTGAGGGTGAGATTATATCAACAGAGCTGAACAAACCTTCCCCTGTGATAAAAAAGAAGAAGAAGATATTTATCGTGCACAACTTGAGTGTCACCCTGAATACTCTCTTAACCCTGGAGCACTGACCAGGGCTCCCTAACCCCACCAAACACACACCTCTGAGTATTCACTGAAAGAGCAGACAATCCACTAAGCCACAGAAGCATAGTCCAAAGAGAAAAGCCGTCATGGGGCAAAAAGAAAACAACAAGTATTTCCACAAATGCCTAAAAATAAATGCAGAAATTCAAGAAACAAGAATAAGGAAGACAATGATGCCCCCAAAGGAACACAACAACACTTCAGCACTAGAATGTGAAGATGAAGAGATTGATGAAATGATGAAAATTGAATTTAAAAAAGTAATAGAATTACTCAGAAGCAATCAGAAGCAAATCCATGAATTAAAGAAATGCATACATTACATGAATAAAAAATTTTCCCATGAAATTGAGATTTTAGAGAGAAATCAAAGTGAAATAATAGAAATAAAGAATTCAATAGATCAAATAAGAAATGTGATGGAAAGCCTTAACAATAGGCTTGATGAGGTAGAAGAAAGAATACCCAAGTTAGAAGACAAATCTCTGGAAATTTTAGTCAGATCAAAAAAAGAAGAAAATAGAAAACTAAAGAGCAAGTGTTGCATTTATGGGATATTATCAAACAGTGCAACATACAGGTCTTAGGAGTCCATGAAGGTGAAGAAAGAGCGAAGATCTTTTCAGCAAAATAATTACAGAAAACTTGTCTATTTTGGAGAAAGAAAGGGATGTCCAAGTACAGGAAGCACACAGAACTCCTAATAGACATGACCAGAAAAGATCTTTACCACAACAGACTGTAGTCAAACTCTCCTCAGTAAACCATAAAGATTCTAAAATGTGCATGAGAGAAATGCCAGATTACTTTCAGAGGATCACCAACTAGACTCACAGCTGACTTCTCATCAGAAACCCAACAGGCTGGGAGAGAATGGAGAGATATGTTCCAAGTCTTAAGAGAAAAAAACTGTTAACCCAGAATACTGTACCCTGAAAAGCTCTCATTTATGAATGAAGGTGAAATAAAGACCTTTCGTAACAAATAGAAATTGAAAGAATTTGTCACCACTCATCAAGCCTTACAAAAGACACTTAAGGATGTGCTACACACAGAAACACAGAAACATGGTCATCACTATGCAAGAAGGTGAAGGCAGAAAATTTACTAGTAAAAGTACAAAAGAAAACCAAAGCAAACAATAGGAATATTTATGGAAAAATGGCAGGGCCAAGTAATTACTTATTATTTTTTTTTGACAGGCAGAGTGGACAGTGAGAGAGAGAGACAGAGAGAGAGGTCTTCCTTTTCCGTTGGTTCACCCTCCAATGGCCGCCGCGGTAGGCGCACTGCGGCCGGCGCACCGCGCTGATCCGATGGCAGGAGCCAGGTGCTTCTCCTGGTCTCCCATGGGGTGCAGGGCCCAAGCACTTGGGCCATCCTCCACTGCACTCCCGGGTCACAGCAGAGAGCTGGACAGGAAGAGGAGCGACTGGGACAGAATCCGGCGCCCCGACCCAGACTAGAACCCGGTGTGCCGGTGTTGCAGGCAGAGGATTAGCCTATTGAGCTGTGGCACCAGCCAGTAATTACTTATTAATAGTCACCTTGAATGTAAATGGTCTCAACTCTCCAGTTAAAAGATAAAGACTGGCTGAATGGATTAAAAAACAAGGTCCATCTATTTTCTGCCTTAAAGAAATACATCTCTCCAACAAAGATGCACACAGACTAAAAGTGAAAGGATGGAAAAAGATAGTCCATGTGAATGGAAAACAAAAAAGAACTGGTGAGCCATCCTAATACCACATAAAACAGACTTTAAACAAAAACTGTTAAAAGAGACAAAGAAGGGCACTATGGAATGATTAAGGGATCAATTCAACATAAAGATATGACATTAATAAACATACATACACCAGATTACAGGGCAACTGGCTATTTAAAAGAAATGTTAATGGACCCAAAGAGAGACATAGACTCCAATACAATAGTAATGGGAACCTCAGTACACCACTTTCAGCAATGGACAGATCAGCCAGACAAAATATCAGCAAGGAAACAACAGAGTTAATTTATAATATGTACTAAATGGACCTAACAGATATCTACAGAACTTTTCATTCTACAGTTACAGAAAATATATTCTTCTCATCAGTGCGTGGAACTTTCTCTAGGACTGACCACATGCTAGGCCATAAAACAAGTTTCAGCAAATTAAAAAAAAAATCAAAATCATACCATACTGCCACAGTACAATGAATCTGGAAATCAACAACTAAAGAATCTTTAGAACATATGCAAACACATGGAGACTGAACAACATGCTCTTGAATGAATAGTGGGTCATTGAAGAAAACAAACTAAAAATCAAAAAATTTCTGGAAACAAATGAAGATTACAATACAACAAATCAAAACTTATGGGATAGCCTTTTCCACTCCCTCCACCTCCGGAAGCTGCTGCTGGCAGCCCTTGAGCTCCGGCGAGCACGCTGCCAGGAACATGTACTGGGGCTGTGGGAGCAAGCAGACGCGGGAGTGAGGCTCGGGAAGCTGTGGGCACCTCGTGAGGGCCAGTACTGGCCACGGCTCTCATGGATCAGTTCGGAGATATAGCAGAGTATTTACTCTCATGGATCAGTTCAGAGATATATCAGAAGTAGATCATGTTTTCTTTGACAGTGACTTTGAAGAAATAAATAAATATGAAAGTAATTCAGTTTTTGACAAGCAAAATGTTGATGCCGAAGAGAGACTAGATAAAGGTACAGAAAATGTAAACCTAGAATTTGGAATACAAACAAAAGAAAATTATCTCAGCAATAAGGGGAATGAAAAGAGAACAAAAATTCCTCTAGAAGAAAACCCAATAGAGAATGGTATTGTCCAAACTGGAAATTCTTTATCATTGAACACTTCTCCAAGATCAGAAACATTGTGTGATAATACAATAGGCCATAAAACATACCTGCCCATGTCCCGCAGGATTCCCAAAACTGTAAAAGATGCTGGGGATGACTACTATACAGATGGAGAGGAAAGCATTGATGATGGGAAAAAGTGTCATGTGAGGTCCAAGTCAGCTAAGCTAATAATTTTTTAAAAGCACAAGTAGGAAGTATTCCAAAATTAGTTCTTCCTCTTCTTCTTTGTCTTCTTCATCTCCAAGTTCAGGTACAGATACAGGGTCTAATATCTCCAAATCTGATTCCTCTCCATCATCAAAGAAACATGTATCTAGAGTAACCCTCTTATCACCAAAACAGAAATATAAACCAGGAATAAAGTCAACAGGAAAATGACCCTCAACTACTAGACCCAAAATTGGTGACTACATTGAGGAATCTGAAGATACTGTGACTGACGTAACTCCTTTATCAACTCCAGATATCAGCATCAGCCCTGTTCAGTCTGGGGGCATCAAATGACCAAAAATTAAAAGTTAAAAGGCAAGAAAATGTTGAGTCAGGAGATATATGAAGATGTTGAGGATTTAAAAAATAATTCAAGGTGTTTGCAAACTGCCAAAAAAGGGAAAGAAAAACATGAGCCTAATCCTACCTCAAAGTCTTCAGTGTCAGATTCTAATTTAGCCCACAGATACAAACAGAAAGTCTTACATGACACAGTGCACCTGAATCATCTTTTGAAAGCTTTTCTGCAATTGGATGAAAGGGGACTACAAAGATGTCACTTTGCTCAGCCTTCAGTAGTACCTAGGAAAAACTATTCTTTCCCACGAGAAGAAGTGAGACGTATCGATCAGGAGAATCAGAGGCTTCTGAAAGACCTGTCAAGACAGGCTGAAAAACCAGGAAGCAAAAATACAATTCCCAGAAGATCCGTTGGTCATCTCCCTAAATTGTATCACAGTGCTCTCAATAGACAGAGGAAACAGCAAAGGATTGAAAGAGAAAATTTGGCTTTACTGAAAAGCCTTGAAGCAGTGAAGCCAAGAGTTGGTATGAAACATTCAGAACAGTTAATGGACTATCATCGCAATACGGTTATCTCGACCCATCTCCATCCTCAAGACGAGTGAGATCTACTCTAGGCCAGTATAGCCCATTAAGAGGAGTGTCCAGGACATCCGGTGCAACCTCAGCTGTACGAGTGAATGACAGGCCTTTGACAAACCCAATGGCTGTTGCTGAGACCTAAACCCCTGGATGTCCGTACAGCTTGGTTATAAACTTTTCTTTCACTTTAAATATTGCTCACACAATTTTTATTGAAGTGTTCCTGTATATTATTGTAATTCTTTGTGTAAACATCTATAATATTGGCTTAAGCAATTTGAAAGATACAAAAGTTCTAATTTATTGTTATTCCATGCAAAATTGTCAAAAAGACAATTTAATGTAAAATCAGTGTTTTTTAATGATGATGCAGTTATGGGAGATGTATATGTATTTACAGAGAAGTGATAACATGCATGAGTATTTTCTCAGGACAGAAGTTATTTCAGTTGTCATTCTGACAAAATGTTGGTCATTAGTGTCATTGCATGTCGGACCCAAGGTGTTTGCTATATAGTTCTCATTTTATGCTGTTTTCATTTCTTGTAAGCTTTGACTGTGAGCTTAGATCCTAAATTTGACTGAATTTGTTTTGTTTGCTTTAGAACTAATGTGGCATGACTCATAACTTGATTCTATGAGAACCACACTTTATTATAATGAAATAAATCTTGAAATGTGTTTTCACTGGTGAAGCCCATTTAGATTTGATGAGCAGGTGGGGAGAAGCTTGTACTGGAACAATCCTTGTGATTCGCCAGCGATGTCTAATATTTCTATATAAGTACTCTGAGTGAGATTTCAAAAATTAGATTAACCATTCCAAATGATTCCAAACTGATATTATAAAATTCAACTTAGAAGCCCCTCTTTTCTTCTTCTCCATGGTTGC
This sequence comes from Lepus europaeus, assembly GCF_033115175.1. Taxonomy (NCBI): domain Eukaryota; kingdom Metazoa; phylum Chordata; class Mammalia; order Lagomorpha; family Leporidae; genus Lepus; species Lepus europaeus. Next base: position 43,375,264 of record NC_084827.1, read on the forward strand.
ATACAGTGCACTTAATGATTCTGAGAAATGAGGTGGGCTCTAGAGGTACTGTCTACTCCTTTGTCAGTAGTTTAACCACAGACCAGATCAGTTTCATCAGCAGCAAAAGTATGTTGAATCAGTAAAGTAGCACCACCAGTTAAAAGAGCCAAGAATCAGATCCTGAGGTGTATCAGAACCGTGTTTTAATTGATACCAATTAGCATGTTGGGCTGTGATTTAGTATTGTATTAAGAAAGAAGATTCAGAATAAAAAGGAAATGCTTTAGAAATTCCAGGTAGTATTTATAAGGGCTGAAAAAGAAAACAAAACTATAAGTAATAAGGGAAATAAAATCACTACTGCTTTAAATATTAGCTTATTTTCCTGTTTTGTTTTGGTTTATTTGTTTGAATTCTAAAGTTTCACATTTAAAGTGCTAGAAATCTTGATGAAATTGGTGGAGAGAATGATCCATCATGGGAAGCGGGAGACACAGCAGACTCATAGAATGGCAGAGGTCCTAAATAGCACTCTGGCCTCAGAATCAGCTCTTAAGGCATTCAGATCTGGCTGAAGAGCCCATGAGAGTATTTTAGGCATGGAAAGCCAAGACACTCTGGAAAAAAAAGAAGAAGACCTAAATGAAAGATCTCTGCGAGTGAGATCCCAGTGGAAAGAACGGGGCCATCAAAGAAGGAGGTACCTTTCTCTGAAGGGAGGAGAGAACTTCCACTTTGACTATGACCCTATCGGAATAAGATCAAAGTCGGCGAACTCAAAAGGCTTTCACAGCCTTGGTAACTCATGACTAGAGCCTAGGGAGATTACTGATGCCATAAACAAGAGTGTCAATGTGTTAAGTCAACAACAGGAGTCACTGTGTACTTATGTCTCATGTGGGATCTGTCCTTAATGTGTTGTCCAATGTGAAGTAATGCTATAACTAGTACTGAAACAGTATTTTACACTTTGTGTTTCTGTGTGGGTGCAAACTGATGAAATCTTTACTTAATATATGCTAAATCGATCTTCTGTATATAAAGATAATTGAAAACGAAAAAAAAAAAAGAAATTGGTGATGACAGAAAGAGTGTTAGTCTTTTATTTCCTAATATAGTTATCACTGCTTTTCATTATTGGTCTTTCAGTATAATATCCTTAGAATATATTGGAAAGTGTGCATATTAAATGACAAATATTTCTTTTTTAAAAATGAACTTCTTAGCCATAATAAGGAGATTTTTTTTATTTTTCAGTGCTCAAGCTTTGTAGCATATATGTTGAACTTTCTTAACACCTTTAGCAGTAAACCAAATTTCATTTTGCTAGACATCGATTCAGATTTCTTGGTCTTAGTTTGCTTTCATGGATTTTGTTTATGATAGAGCACAGAACAGCATGGTTAAAATTTTCATCCGAAGACAAGCTGGCTGTGAGGTTTGTTTTACTGCTTTGTACTTTGGGCTGTAATATTCATAAGAAGTTATCTGATGCTTTGTTCCTAGTGAACAAGTTTTTCATATCCACTTTATATATAAGCTTTAAGTAAACTAAGGTTTTCTTTTTTTTTTTTTTAACTTACTGCACTTTCAATGTTTGTAAAACAATACATCCTTGAGATAATATAACAGATTTAAAACTCAGCATCTGGCCATTTGCCCAATAGTGAATTAGCTGTTTAAACAAATTTTTGAAAATTTGACAAAAATATGTACATAAAACCTTTATGTTCATAATGGCATTAGTTTCTGAGTATATTTTATATGATCTTTGTTACCACATGTGCAGATGTAACCCATACACTTTCAAAGAGAAGACCTCTCTCTCTCTCTGCCTCTCCTCTGTAACTCTTTCAAATAAATAAATAAATCTTTAAAAAATGAAAGAAAACTGTGATATTCTCTGATACAAGTCAGTGTGGTTTGAATTTGTGGTTCAAGGGGCATTTTTAATAGAAGGTTATAAGTACACTACTCTGTTTTCAAGAACATAAAGTGAAAGATAGCCTAACACTATTTTATATTTGATTGGCTTGTCTTTAATGTATGTACTTTGAAGATTTACATCTGTACCTACAAAGCATACTGATCTGAGGTCTAATAACGAAGCTATATTATCATTGAGAATTTTCATCTATGTCAAACGTTAAACTAAAGTTGCTTCTTTTTAATAAGACTCTGTGAAAGATAATTATTAAAAGTATTTCTTCAGAGGTAGCTATCATCTCTTCCTTTTCCAGTATCCATTAAAAACTGCTTTGTTAGCTACTACTCCAAATAAAGTTTTCTGGTTTGCTTCTAAACATAGTTAAAAAATAAATATAGTAAAAAAAAAACTTATGGGATACAGCAAAAGCAGTGCTAAGAGGAATGTTTATAGCAATTGGTCCCCACATCAAGAAATTGGAAAGGCACCAAATAAGTGAGATATCAAGGCATCTCAAGGACCTAGAAAAACAACAAACCAAACCCAAAATAAGTAGGAGGAAATAAATAATTAAAAATTAGAAAAGAAATAAACAAAATTGAAACAAAAAATACAAAATATCAGTGAAATGAAGAGCTGGTTTTTTGAAAAAAAGGAGGAGAGGGAGGGGAAGGGAGAGGAGGGGGAGGGGAGAATGGACCCAAATTAATAAAATCAAAGATGAAAAAAAGAAATGTAACCACAGAAATAAAAACAATCATCAGGAATTACTACAAAGAGCTGTATGCCAAAAATCAGGAAACCTAGAAAAACAGATTTCTTTTTTTTTTAACTTTTATTTAATAAATATAAATTTCCAAAGTACAGTTTATGGATTACAATGCCTTCCCCCCGCCATAACTTCCCTCCCACCTGCAACCCTCCCATCTCCTGCTCCCTCTCCCATTCCATTTGCATCAAGATTCATTTTCAATTCTTTTTACAGAAGATCAATTTAGTATATATTAAGTAAAGATTTCAACAGTTTGCACCCACACTGAAACACAACGTGTAAAGTACTGTTTGAGTACTAGCTATAGCATTAATTCACATTGTACAACACATTAAGGACAGAGATCCTACGTGAGGAGTAAGTGCACAGTGACTCCTGTTGTTGACTTAACACATTGACACTCTTGTTTATGGCATCAGCCATCCTACTACTGGGAATTTACTCCAGGGGAATGCAATCAGCATCAGCATATCAAAGAGTTATCTGTACCCCCATGTTTATTGCAGCTCAACTCACAATAGCTAAGACATGGAATCTACCTAAATTGCCCATCAACTGAAGACTGGGTGAAGAAATTAGAGGTATATCTACCATGAAGTACTATAAAGTAGGAAAAATGAAATCTTGTCATTTGCAACAAAATGGATGAAACTGGAAAACATCATACTTAGTGAAATAAGCCAGTCTCAAAAGGACAAATACTGTATGTTCTCCCTGATCTGTGATAACTAATATAGCACCTGAAAGGTAATTTATAGAAGTGAAATTAACACTTCCAGATGCAATGACTGTGAAAATCCCTTGTCTTGACTGTTGAGGAATAGTTGTTTTTAATATACAATTTGTTGAACTCTTTACTTAGTATAGAGTTAATCATATGTGTATAAAGTTAATTGAAAATAGGTCTTAGCAAGAAATAAGAAAGGAGTAAGAGAGGGAGGAGGCAGAAGGTGCAAGAGAGTACAGGATGGGAAGAATCACCATGTTCCTAAGTTGTATATGTGAAATGCATGAAATTTATATACCTTAAATGAAATGTCTCTGGTAAAAATAAAATAAAGTAAAATAAAATAAAATGTTTCACACAGAGAAAAATAACCATGCAGTGTTACTACTTCTCTTGTTGTTACTGTGGCTTTGCCACCGGACTGCACCCTGCGACCAGGCTCTTCCAGTTTATCACTCCCAGAACTTAGTATAGCATCTAACACACAGTTGAAAATGAACAACTATTCATTGAAGAAATGAGGAGTCTGTTTATAAAATGCTCTCTTCTTATGGATTCAATTTTCTCTTATCTCAGCGCATTCTCAGAATTCTTGGATGGAATGTATTTCCTTTAAGAATTGTTAGAAACAGTGTTTACATTTTGTACGTTTCTTTCTGAAACATTTTCAGTGTTGGGTGCTGTCACATTCTTCTATGATTAATGAACAAAACTCATCCTGGAAATATGTATTATCTCAAGGAACACATCCTCTTGGAAAAATCCCTGATAACACTATCTCAGACAATATTCTTGAAAACATATGCTCATTTCCTTAGTGCTCTTCCTTTTCAAAGTATAATTGCATAAAAATAATTGACCTTTTCCTCCCAATTATTTCTGTTCCTTTCTACTTACTCAATTGTTAATAGGGATATTATCTTTTTTTAATGTCTCAACCCCGGTGGCCTAATTTACGGCCTCCAAGTCTGAAGGACAGCAAGCTTTAGTGAGCGTCCAGGGAAAAGGCCTCTGCGAACTCATGGAGGAGGGGGACCAGCTCCGAGAGTGGGAAATCGAAGAATCTTCCTGAGGACTGCTGGGCTCCTACCTGACGGAGGCTGAGGGGATTCATCAAAGAGTCTCCCAAGGGAAGGGACAGGTTCACTTGGGCCACTTCTGTCCGCCTTGGTTTCAGTGCAGAGAAACAGGACCAGGTGGATCTGTGTGAGGAGGAACCACCATGACCAGGGTGGGGGCAACAGGTTCATATCCTGCCCCTGGCCCAGCTCCACCTAGAAAACCCCAACTGGGCAGACTTCTTGTGGGGTGCTTTGTGAAAACCCAAGGCAAATCCGTCTGTCTCCGAGTTGCCCTGTTTCCCTTTAATCCCATTCCTCCTGTTCCTTGAATCCCGAGTGAGCTCACGGGTTTCCTGTTGTAGGGGTTTTCTTCACTGGATCTTGGGGGTTATTTGTGTATGTGTTCCAGGCAGATGGGTGGTCCCTTGCAAGTGCAGCATCACGCAGTTGTAAGCACTCCTGCGCCTGCTCCGAGCAGAGCTGAGCACATGTGCATCTGGGGGAAGCCTTAAGTGTTGGGCTGAGAGGGAGAAATGGGGCCAGATGCATTCATTCACTCGGTGACTCACGGAGCAAACATCTCGGGAGCTTCCTGTGGACCAGGCGTCATGGTAGGCACCCCGAAGATGGGATGCTGCAGCCTCTGCCTTCAAGAAACCCACAGGGCCACAGGGAGACAGGTGTGGAACAAATGTAACATGTGATAAGCCAACTGCTCTTGTGGAGGCACGTGGAAAGTGCTGTGGAAACAGAGGAGGAGATCCAAAGCCTGGCTGGAAATCCGAGGAGAGCTTCCCCCAGCTGAACCTTAAGAGATACGCAATAATTTCCTGGAGGACCTGCAAGGGGGAGTTGGCTCCTGAGAGCCAGGACAGTTTGCAGGATGGGGGAGGAGGAAGAGCATGGTGTGTTTGGATCCCTGGAGCTGGAGGGGAGGCTGCAGAGCTGACAGTGCCCACCCCGGGAGAAGCAGGTCCACCTTACTGGACTGTTGAGTTGCAATGCCGTAGAGGGTGTGGAGCCCCAGAGAGGCTCGCAGCAAGGAGGCGACAGGCCCAGGTTGGTGTGCTGGAAGCTCACCTTACAAGCAGAGTAGAGATGGGGCTGGAGTAGAGCCCAGTGCTTGAGGCTGGAGAGGTAAGAAAAACAGTGCTTGGACTAAGACAAGGCAGTGGGCCAGAGGCGGAGAGGCAGTTATCAGTGACATTTATATCATATCCGGGATTATTCAGGTTCTCACCCTGGCTTCTCGTGTGTGTGTGTGTGTGTGTGTGGCCAGTATATAATTTAGTCATCATTTTTGTTCTTACAAACAGCTGAAAGGGGGATCCAAGATGGTTGAATAGGATACAGCCACAATAAGTTTAGCTGCTCTGGGATATGAAAAGAACAAAGGAAGCACTACATTTTCCAGGGGTCTGACTCACAGAAATTTTTGGTGAATAATTGGAAAAAAAAAAAAAAACCCAAAGCCTCCGTGGGAGAACAGGAGAGCAGACAGAGACTGCTGCAGCCAGCTGCTGGCTGTGAGCCGCCACCTTACCTCGTCAAGGCATCAAGGTAGGAAGAAATTGCTGTGCCCCACTGCTCGCAGCTTCAGCTGAGAGGGAATTCCACGGTCACCCACTGACTTCTACTTCAGCCTGGAGAGCTGACTGGGGGCTGAGCAACTGCCCAGCCTTGGAGCACAGGAGGGAGCCACCCTACTCCCTTCCCCTCCTCCACACCTGCAGAGCACCAGACTTGGCAGTGGAGTGACAAGATATATTCCAGTACTTAAGAGAAAAAAACCTGTCAACCCGGAACACTGTACACTGCCAAGCTCTCATTTATGAATGAAGGTGAAATAAAGACCCTCCATAACAAACAGAAATTCTAAGAATTTGTCACCACTCTTCCAGCCTTACAAAAGATGCTTAAGGATGTGCAACACACAAAAACACAGAAACATGGTCATCACTGTGAAAGAAGGTGAAGGCAGAAAATCTCCCAGTAAAAGTACAAAAGGAAACCTAAGTAAACACTAGGCATATTTATGGAAAAATGGCAGGCCAAGTTGTTACTTACCAATAGTCACCTTGAATGTAAATAGCCTCAACTCCCCAGTGAAAAGATATAGATTGGCAGAATGGATTCAAAAACAAGGCCTGAGGCCAGTGCTGTAGCATAGTGAGTAAGGCAACCACCTGCAGTGCCGGCATCCCATATGGGTACTGGTTAAAGTTTCGGCTGCTACACTTCTGATCCAGCTCTCTGCTATGGCTTGGGAAAGCAGTGAAAGATGGCCCAAGTCCTTGGGCCCCTGCACACTTTTGAGAGACCCGTAAGAAGCTCCTGGCTTTGGATGGGCACAACTCTGGCCGTTGCAGCCAATTGGGGAGTGAACCAGAGGATGGAAGACCCCTCTCTCTCTTTTTGCATCTCCTCTGTGTAATTCTGGCTTTCAAATAAATAAATAAATCTTGAAAAAAAAAAAAACAAGGCCAATCTGTTTGCTGCCTACAAGAAACAAATCTCACTATCAAATATACATGCAGACTGAAAGTGAAAGTGTGGGAAAAGATATTCCATGTGAATGGAAAACAAAAAAGAATGGGTGTAGCCATCTTAATATCAGACAAAATAGACTTTAACCAAAACCTGTTAAAAGAGACAAAGAATGGCACGAATGATTAAGGGATCAATTCAGCAGGAAAATGTGACTATCATAATTGTATATGCACCTAATTTCAGGGCACCTGACTATTTAAAAGAAATGTTAATGGATCCAAAAAGAGATAGACTCTAATACAACAGTAATGGCAGAATTCAATACTTAACATTGAGCAATGGACAGAACAACCAGACAGAAAATCAGCAAGGAAACAACAGAGTTAATTGACACTATAGACCAAGTGGACCTAACGGGTGTCTACAGAACTTTCCATACTGCAATTGCAGAATACACATTCTTCTCAGCAGCACATGGAACTTCCTCTAGGATGGACCACATGCTAAGCCATAAAGCAAGTCTCAGCAAATTAAAAAAAAAATCAAAGTCATACCATGCATCTTCTCTGACCATAGTGGAATGAAGGTGGAAATAAACAACTCAGGAATCTCTATAACATATGAAAGCACATGGAGACTGAACCAACATGCTCCTGAATGAACAACGAGTCATAGAAGAAAACAAAAGAGAAATTAAAAAAATTCTGGAAACAAATGAAAATGACAATACAACATATCAAAACCTATGGGATGGGGCCGGCGCCGTGGCTCAACAGGCTAATCCTCCACCTTGCGGCACCGGCACACCGGGTTCTAGTCCCGGTCGGGGCACCGGATTCTGTCCCGGTTGTCCCTCTTCCAGGGCAGCTCTCTGCTATGGCCCGGGAGTGCAGTGGAGGATGGCCCAAGTCCTTGGGCCCTGCACCCGCATGGGAGACCAGGATAAGCACCTGCCTTGGGATCAGCGCAGTGCGCTGGCTGCAGCGCGCCAGCTGTGGTGGCCATTGGAGGGTGAACCAGCAGCAAAAGGAAGACCTTTCTCTCTGTCTCTCTTTCTCACTGTCCACTCTGCCCGTCAAAAAACAAACAAACAAACAAACAAACAAACAAAAAAAACCTATGGGATGGGGGCTAGTGCTGTGGTGTAGCAGGTAAAGCTGCCACCTTCAGGGCCGGCATCCCATATAGGCGCCGGTTCGAGTCCCAGCTGCTCTACTTCCTATCCAGCTCTCTGCTATGGCCTGGGAAAGCAATAGAAGATGGCACAAGTGCTTGGGCTCCTGAACCTGCGAGAGAGACCTAGAAGAAGCTCCTGGATCCTGGCTTTGGATTGGCACAACTCTGGCCATTGCAGCCAATTCGGGAGTGAACCAGTGGATGGAAGTTCTTTCTCTCTCTCTCTCTCTCTCTCTCTCTCTCTCTCTCCCTCTCCCTCTCCCTCTCCCTCTCCCTCTCCCTCTCCCTCTCCCTCTCCCTCTCCCTCTCCCTCTCCCTCTCCCTCTCCTTCTCTCTCTGTGTAACTCTGACTTTCAAATAAATAAATAAATCTTCAAAAAAAGTATGGGATACAGCAAAGGCAGTGCTAAGGGGCTGGTTCTGTGGCACAGTGGATAAGGCTGCAGCCTGCAGTGCTAGCATCCCATGTGGGTGTCGATTTGAGTCCCAGCAGCACCACTTCTGATCCAGCTCTGTGCTATGGCCTCGGAGGGCAGTGGAAGATGGCCCAAGTCCTTGAGCTCCTGCACCAGCATGGGAGTCCCAGAGAAAGGTCCTGGCTGCTGGCACCAGATTGGTGCAGCTCCAGCAGCTATGGCCATCTGTGGAGTGAACCAGCAAATGGAAGACCTCTCTCTCTCCCTGTCTCTGCCTCTCTGTAACTCTGCCTTTCAAATAAAATAAACAAGTCTTTAAAAAAAAGCAGTGTTAAGAGGAAAGTTTATAGCAATTGGTGCCTACATCAAGACATTAGAAAGGCACCAAATAAATGATCTATCAATGCATCTCAAGGACATAGAAAAACAATAGCAAACCAAACTGAAAACTAGTAGCAGAAAGAGAAATACTTAAAATTAGAGAAGAAATTAAATTGAAACCAAAAAAAAAACAATACAAAAGATCAGCAAAATGAAGAGCTCATTTGTATAAAAAAATTTTTTAATTGGCACACCACTGGCCAAACTAACCAAAAAAAAAAAAAATGGAGGGAAAAGACCCAAATCAACAAAATTAGAGGTGAAAAAGGAAATGTAATAACATACCACAGCAATAAAAAAGAATCACCAGAATTTACTACAAAGAGCTGTATGCCAACAAACTGGGAAATCTAGAAGAAACGGATAGATGCCTGGACACATACAACCTTACTAATCTGAGACTTGAAGACACAGAATACCTAAACCAACTCGTAACCAAGACAGAAATTGAATCAGCAATAAAGACCCTCCCAACAAAGAAAAGCCAAGACCAGGCAGGTTTACGGCAGAATTCCACCAGACATTAAAGAAGAAATAACACCAATTCATCTCAAGCTATTCAAAACAATTGAAAGAGAGGGAATCCTTCCAAATTCTTTCTATGAAGCCAAAATCACCTTAGTTCATAAACTTGAAAAAGATATACCAGGAAAAGAGAACTACAAATTTCCCTGATGAACATAGATGCGAAAGTACTCAACAAACCCTAGCCAGTCGAATTCAACAACACATCAGAAACATCGTCCAACCAAACCAAGTGGGATTTCTTCCTGGTATGCAGGGATGGTTCAACATTAGCAAATCAATCAAAGTGATACATCCTATTTACAAATTGAAGAACAAAAACCATATGATTATCTCAATAGATGCAGAGAAACCATTTAGTAGAATAAAACATCCTTTCATGATGAAAACTCTAAGCAAATGGGGTACAGAAGGAACATTCCTCAACACAATCATGGCAATTTATGACAAATGCAGAGCAGCATCTTATTGAATGGGGAAAAGTTGGAAGCATTCCAAAACTGATCTAGAAGCAGACTAGAATGCCCACTGTAATCCTTGCTATTTAATATAATCCTGAAAGTTTTAGCCAGAGCCCATACAAATTGGGATGGAGGAAGTCAAACTATCCCTATTTGCAGATGACATGATTCTATATATAGGTGGTCCATAAGCTAATATGTGGAATCAACCCAAATATCCACCAACTTAATACCTTATAAAGAAATTATGGGATCACTTCTCGGCCTTTTGGCTAAGATCAAGTATAGAAATTATGGGATATGCAAAACAAGGGCTACTACACAGCAGTTTTAAAAAATAAAATGCAGTCATTTGCAACAAAATGGATGAGACTGGAAAACATCATACTTAGTGAAATAAGCCAGTCCCCAAAAAACAAATACCGGATGTTCTCTCTGACCCATAATAACTAATAGAGCACCTAAAAGGCAATCTATAGCAGTGAAATTGACACTTTGAGAAGCTAGGACTTTGAACAGCCCTTGTCTTGGCTGTTGAAGAACAGGGTTTTTGTTTTTTTTATATACTATTTGTTGAACTCTGTATTTAACATAGAGTTAATCATTTGTGTATAGTTAATTGAAAATAGATCCTAGTAAAAAAAAATAAGAGTGGGAATAAGACAGAGAGGAGGAAGAGAAGTGGGAAGGCATGCATAGTGTGAAGAATCTCCATGTTCCTAAAGTTGTAGTTAGGTAGTGTATGAAGTTTGTAATTATAAAGCTCTATAGTTATGTATACATTCCTACAGACTTACTTCTTTTTTTTAATAGGCAGAGTTAGACAGTGAGAGAGAGAGACAGAGAGAAAGGTCTTCCTTCCGTTGGTTCACTCCCCAAATGGCTGCTATGGCCGGCGCAGTGGCACCAATCCGAAGCCAGGAGCCGGGTATTTCTTCCTGGTCTCCCATGCAGGTGCAGGGGCCCAAGCACTTGGGCCATCCTCCACTGCCTTCCCAGGCCACAGCAGAGAGCTGGAGTGGAAGAGGAGCAACCAGGACTAGAACCCAGCACCCATATGGGATGCCGGCGCCGCAGGTGGAGGATTAACCAAGTGAGCCATGGTGCCAGCCCCCAAACTTATTTCTAAGGGTACAGTTTAAAAACTTGCCATGGGATCCCAAATCTTCTTAAGCTGTGGGGTAAAAATATCATTTTAAGTGTTAAAGTGATCATATGGATAGGATTAAATTCTAAAAATGACCATATAGATAGGCATGTTAAAGTGATCGTATAAATAGTATTAAGTGTTATTAAGTAATAATAATAGATCAAATTAAAAAGGAGAGAATACTCTAAAATGGGAAGCAGTCCACAGAGCAGACTCATAGAATGACAATCACTTGAAGGAGCACTCTGACCTCAGAATCAGCTCTTAAGGCATTCTGGTATGGCTGAAAATCCACAAGAGCATTCTAGGCATGGAAAGCCAAGACATTGTGGCAAAAAATGTCCTACATGAAGGGATGAGACCCCAGTGGAAAGAAGGAGGTACTTTTCTCTGAAAGGAGAGAACTTTTTTGCTTATGGCCTTGTCTAAATGCTGATGGAGTTTGTGGATTCAAAAGGCTTCCATAGCCTAGGCAGCTCATGTCAAAAGCCTCAGGTGATCACTGACATCATACATAAGAGTGTTAATTGCTAAATTAACAACAAGAGTCACTGTGCATTAACTTCCCATGCACAGATTTGTATTAGGAGAATTAACAGTAAAACTTGTTTTCAAAGATTTATTCCATTTTGTGTATTAAGTGGAGGATATACTTATGTCTCATAAGTTTTAGTTATGCAAAATTGTCCAATTCCATTGCTTCTTTTCTTAGGTACTTCTTTAGTTAATGATAAAACTTATTCCCAAAGACTTACTTTCTTTTAATGGATAAGTGGAGGATATGCTTTTGTCTCATAAGCTACAGTTATGTCTAAGCACTCCCAAAAGATGTATCATTCTCGGGTGCTTCTTTAAAGTTAATTGAGTTTCTCAAAAAAAATGAAATTAACTTTGAGATGCAATGATTTTGAACAGCCTTTTTCTTGATGGTTGAGAAAAATTTTTTAAATTTTTTCTTCTTTTTTAATGTAAATTGTTGAACTCTTTGCTTACTATAGACTTAATCATCTGTGTATAAAGTTAATTGAAAATAGATCTTAGTATAAAATAAAACTGGAATAGGAGAGAGGAAGAAGAGGGGTGGGATGATGGGCACAGTGGGAAGAATCACTATATTCCTCTATATTCCTAAAGTTGTACTGATGAAATGCATGAAATTTGTATTCCTTAAATAAAAGGTTTCCCTGGAAAAAAAGAAAATAGATCTTAGTAAAAAATAAGCAGGGGAATAGTAGGAGGAGGAGGAAGAGGGGTGGGAGAGTGGGTGGGAAGGCAGGTATGGTGGGAAGAATCACCACGTTCCTAAAGTTGTAATTATGAAATGTATGAAGTTTATATTCCTTAAATGAAATGTTTCTCTTTCAAAACAAATAAATAAATACTAATTTTGAAAAAAAAGACTTTGAACCAAGAATATTATATCCAACGAAGCTATCCTTTAAACGTAAAGGAGAGAGGCCAGCACTGTGGTGTAGCAGCTAAAGCTGCTGCCTGCAGTGCTGGCATCTCATATGGACAGTTCAAATACTGGCTGCTCCACTTCCGATCCATCTCCCTGCTAACATGCCTGGGAAAGCAACAGAGGATGGCGCAAGTACTTGGTTCCCTGCACCCATGTGGGAGACCTGGAAGATGCTTTTGGCTCCTGGCTTTGGTCTGGCCCAGCCCAGGCCATTATAGCCATTTGGGGAGTGAACCAGCGGATGGAAGATCTCTCTCTTTCTCTCGCCCTCGCTCTACCTGTAACTCTGCCATTCAAATAAACAAATAATTTTTTTAAAAAAAATTGAAGGAAAAATTAAGTATTTTCCATATCAGCAAAAACTGAAAGATTCACCACCACCAGACCAGCCTGGCAAGAAAAATCCTGAAGGACATCCTGCATTAAAAGTAAATATAATGAAAACACATGACACCATCAAATTCACCAACAGACCAGGTAGAATCATTACCCAATCAACACAATGATGGGTCTTAGTTTTTATCCATCAATACTCATCTTGAATGTAAGTGGATTAAATTCACCAACACAAAGACTTAGGTTGGCTGAATGGATAAAAAAACCATGACCCCACTATATGCTGCCGAAAACAAACTCATTTCACAAAAATATGGACAGACTGAAAGTGAAGCACTGGAAAAAGATATCCCAGGCAAACAGAAACCAAAAGTGAGCAGGCATAGTTTTCCTGACATCAGATAAAAGACTTTAAATAAAAAACTATAAAGAGAGATAAAAAAGACATTACATTTTGATAAAAGGTTGAATTCATCAAGAAGATACAACAATCTTAAGTATATATGCACTCAACACAAGACCACACAGATATATGCAGAAAATACTATTAGGCCAAAGGGAGAGGTATACTCCAATACAATAATAGTGGCTTCAACACTCCAGTCTCATCAACTGACATATCATCCAGACAAAAATCAATAAGGATACATCAGAGTTGAAACATACTATCAAACAAATGGACCTAACAGACATTTCTAGGACATTTCACCCAACAGCTACAGAATACGTGTTCTTGTCATCAGCACGTGGAACATTTTCTAGATCAAACCACATATTAGGCAGCAAATCAAGTCTCAGCAAATTTAAAAAGATTGAAATCATACCATGTATCTTCTCACACCATGATGGAAAAAACTAGAAATCAACAAGAAGAACAAGAGAACACTCAAGTACTTGGAAATTAGACAATATGCTACTGAATGATCAATGAGTCATTTAAGAAGTTAAAAAGTAAATCAAAAACTTTCTTGAAATAATGAAAATGAAAGCACAACATATCAAAACCAGTGAAATACAGCAAAAGCAGTATTATGAAGGAATTTTATAGCATTAAGTGCTTATAATCCAAAGAGAAATGTCTCACATTAAAGATCTAATGACGCATCTTGAAGACTTAGAAAAACAAGAACAAACCAAACTCTCAACTCAGCAGGAGATGAGAAATAATAACCATCAGAGCAGAAATAAATGAAATTGAAACTTAAAAAAAGTACAAAAGATCAACAAACAAAAAGTTGAGAAGATAAGCAAAATAGATAAACCACTAGCCAGACTAACGAAGAAAAAAGAACTCAAATAAATTAGAGATGAAAAAGGAGATATTAAAACTGATACCACTGAAACACAAAGGATCATATGAAACTACTATGAAGAAATCTATGCTAATAAACTGGAAAACCTCAAAAAAATGGATAAATTTGGAGCTGGCACCATGGCAGCAGTAGATTAGGCCTCCTCCTCCTGCAATGCTGACATCCATATGGGTGCTGGTTCATTTCCTGGCCACTTGTCTTCAGATCCAGCTCTCTGCTAATGGCCTGAGATGGACCAAGCTCTTGGGACCCTGCACCCACGTGAGAGACCTGAAAGAAGCTCCTGGCTCCTGACTTTGGATTAGCCCAGCTCTGGAAGTTTCGGCCATTTGGGGAGTGAGCCAGTGGATGGAAGACATCTCTCTCTCTCTCTGTCTCTCCTATTCTCTGTAACTCTACGTCTTGAATAAATAAATAAACCTTTTAAAAATGAGAAATGGATAAATTCCTGGATTCATATAACCTATCAAGATTAAATCAAGAAGATACAGACAACATAAACAGACCTATAACAAGCAATGCAACTGAAGCAGTAACCAAAAGTCTTCCATCAAGGAAATGTCTGGGACCCAATGGCTTTACTACTAAATTCTACAAACATTCAAAGAGGAAGTAGCTTCAGTACTCTTCAAATTAATCCAAAATATTGAACAGGATAGAACTCTGCCAAACTCTTTTTACAAGGCCAGCATTACCTTGATACCAAAGCCAAAGACACAACACAAAAAGAAGACTACAGACCCATGTCCTTAGTAAACACAGATGAAAAGATTCTCAACAACCAAAATCAAATCCAAAACCATATAAAAAATATCATACAGCATAATCAAATGTTATTTATCGCAGAAATGCAAAGGTAGTTCAATGTTTGCAAATCAATAAACATCATAGATCACATCAATAGAATGAAGAACAAAAACCATATGATCACCTCAATAGATACAGAAAATGCATTTGATAAGATTCAATACCCTTTGTGATAAAAACTTTCCACAAATTAGGTACAGAAGGAACATTCTTCAAAATTACAAAGGCTATATATCACAAACCAACAGCCAATATTCTACTGAATGGAGAAAAATAAAAGCATTTCCCTTCAGATCCGGAAAAAAACAAGGATGTCCACTTTTGCCATTCCTATTTAATATAGTACAGTTTTAGCAAGAACAATTAAGGAGGAGAAAGAAATAAAGGGCATCAAAATTGGAAAAGAGCAAGTCAAGCTATCCATGTTTGCAAATAACACGATGTTATACATGGAAAAAGCTAAACACTCCAGCAAAAATCTGTTAGAATTGATAAGCCAATTCAGTAAAGTTGGAGGTTACAAAATAAGCATAAAAAAACAGATTTTTTTGTATGCTAATGATGAACTCGCAGAATGAGAAATCAAGAAAGAAATCCCACTCACAATAGCCACAAAAAATCAAATATTTAGGAACAAAATTAACCAAAGAAGTGAAAGATCTTCACAATGAAAATTATCAAACATTGATGAAAGGAATCATCAAAGACACACAAAAAATGGAAAGATAGTCTTTGCTCATGGATCAAAAGAATCAATATTAAAAATGTCTATATTACCTAACTCAGTCTACAGATTCAATGCAATCCCTATCAAAATACCAATGACATTCTTTACAGAATCAGAAAATGCAATGTTAAAATTCATGTGGAATCACAAAAGATCCAGAATAGTCAAAGCAATCCTGAACAAGAAAAATCAAGCTGGAGGCATCACAATACCTGATTTCAAAGCATACTACAATGCTTCAGTAATCAAAACAGCAATGGCACTGGCATAAACACTGATACATAGATTAATGGAACAGAATAGAGCCCTGAAATTAGTCCATATACATACAGCCAACCGATTTTTGACAAAAAAGGCTCAAACCATACAGTGGAGTAAAGGATAATCTCTTCAACAAATGATGCTGGCAAAACTAGATGTATATATGTAGAAGAAATTAGATACATACCACATATAAAAATCAACTCAAGATGGATCAAAGATCTAAATTTAAGACCTGAGACTATGAAGTTGCTAGAAGAAAACATAGGGGAAACACTCTAAGACATTGGGGTAGGGGTCAACTTCTTGGATAAAACCCCCAAAGCACAGGCAAAAAAGCAAAACTAAACAAATGGGACTACATCAAACTCAGCAAAGGAAATAATCAGTAGAGTGAAGAGACATCCAGCAGAATGGGAAAAATATATTTGCAAACCACCTATCTGATCAAGGATTAATATCCTGAATATATCAGCAACTTGAATTCTACAACAACCAATCCAGGTGAGAAATGGGCAAAGGACTTCAATAGATAGTTCTCAAAAGAAGAAATACACATGGCCAACAAATATATGAAAAAGTGCTCAACATCACTAGCCATCAGGGAAATGCAAATCAAAAGCACAGTGAGATATCACCTCACCTCTGTCAGAATGGCTAAAATCAAAAACACAGAGAGTAATGAATGCTGGTGAGAATGCGGAAAAGGGGAACACTTATACATGGTTTCGAGGAATGCAAATTAGTGCAGCCACTGGGGAAAAGAGTGTGGAAATTTCTTTAAAAATCTAGAAATAGACTTGCCATGTGATCCAGCAATTCAACTACTGGGTATTTACCCAAAAGACTTTAATATAGCATATCAAAGAGATACCTGCACCATCATGTTAACAGCAGCACTGTTCACAATAGACAAAATTTGAAACACTCAAGGTGTCCATCATCAGATGAACAGATAAGCAACTGTGGTTTATATGCACGATGGAATATTGTTTGGCTATATAAAATAATGAAATTCTACCATCTGCAGCAAAATGGATGCAACTGGAGGACATTATGTTGTGTGGAATTAGCTGGACCCAGAAAGACAAATACTTTATGTGGGAGCTAAAATTTAAAAAGCAGACAGAAAAGTAAGATAAAAAGAAAAAAAAATCTGAAACTACACAGCCTTACAACATAGACAATTAAAATTAACATGGAAATGCCAACACTCAATGCCAACACTCAATTAGAGTTGATTCTTTTCTAGATAATTTGATTTAAGAGTCATAATAACTGTAGGGCTTTCTAAGTGGTAACGGAGCTGAGAACCATGCTGCAGTGTGGCAGAGGTGTGACTCAGTACACCAGGAACTAAGTGACACTTGTTTAGAAAAACACCAGAGATTTAATGTCACCTGTGAGACCTACAGAAAAAAATGCATTCATAACATAAACCCAGGGATAATCACCTCCAAAAAGTCTAGGCTGAGAAGTAGGACTTTCTGGTCATATGGACAGCATGGGCAATAACACATAAAATGAAGCCAAAAATAGTAAAAGGCACAACTGGCTTTAACTGCTATCATTATCATCCATGACTACTTTGTTCCCATCTTCACTTCATAGGTGCCTACCGAGTCACATGAAGAATGGAAGGAGAGGCATCCCAAGCGGGAAGATGGCATGTACAAAGGTCCTGAGGCAGCAAAACAGTTGGCATGTTTAATCAATGGTTAACAGTCTTTCAAACCTTGGTCTCTCCTGACTTTGTGTGTTCAGACACTGCTGGGTATTCCCACTACACTCCACACTTGACCATATTCACCTGCAGTCACAGTCTTCTTAGCTTCTCTCTTTAGTCTCCTTCATGGAGTCCCCCCCCCCCCCAAAACATGGGTGCTCTGCCGTGTTCTTCCTGGGTGGCTGGGTGGACTTTCCTCCTCACTCCCCAAGCTCTCCCTGAGGGTCTTGGCCACATTCACACCCCTATGCCAGTGACTCCCCCGTCTGCCACTCCAGTCACAATTTTTCTCCCAAGCCAGCTTTTGGCCTGAGTATCCACAGCATCCTGTTCCGAGAATTTCCTCAAAACCTTTTACTTCTTTTCTCCATTACCTTTTTTTTTTTTTTTTCTGAGATAGAACCTCTATCTACCCAAAGCCAGATTGTTGGAATCATTCTCCTGCCACTCCGCCCTTGTCTTCCACAGCTAATCAATTATTAAGTTCTTTCAGTTTCACCTCCTAAATATTCCTGAATACATCCTTCCCAGACTGGTCTGGCCCCGACCGGCTCCTTCTTTAACCTGAAAATACCCTCTACTGGTCTCCCTGCCTCAAGTCCTTCCCCCCTCCTCCCTTCCCTCCCCAAATGGCTAAAGCTCTCCTGAGTGCCACTTCATCATCTGCCGGTTCAAGTCCAGCCTCCCTGGCTTCACGCGGAACTCCCCCAAGTCAACCTCCTTTTCCTAGTGTATTCCAGCAGGATTCAGCTACACAGAGCGCCTGCAAGAAGCTTGCAGGCCGGCCTCTGTGCTGGACAGCCTGAGTGAAGAGTCTTTCCTCTGCTTCCCTCTGTCCCTGAACCTGCCACGTTATTTTTAAACGACCCACACCTTGTCTTCCAAATCAGCCACAGAGAACAGATCTCATTCCCATTTGGCAAACAGCCAGGCCCTTATTTGTTCGTTAGAAGAATATTTATCAAGTGTTTACTGCTTCCCAGGGTGTAGGGGAAAAAGCAGCAAACACACAAAAGCCAAAGTGCTCGTGGCTCTCACTGCAGTGAGGAGCTGCAGGATATTGTCTACATCGTAGACATTCAAGATCAGTGCTCATAGTGGAAAACTTTGAAAAGCAGGCAAATTAAAGAGTCTTCTTAAACCACTGTCTAAGCACACCGTCTGGGACCTCGCTCTGACTCATTCTGCCTTTGAACAAGTATGGCAGTGACTAAGGCGACTTAACCAACGGATTGACCTGCTCTAACGGTGGAACCTTCTGTGGTCTTTAGTATACGGGAACTCTCTTAACCAGCAGGAAACCCTTCCCCGTGCACACAGAGCTATACCAAATCATTCCAATATTCCTCTAGAGCAGGGGGGGAAATGCATAATATTCCATTTTATTAGACACTTTTTTAAAAAGTTATTTATTTGAAAGGCAGAATGACAGTGGGAGGGTGGGGGTGGGAGGAGGCTGAGAAACAGAGATCTTCCATCCACTAGTTTACTCCTCAAATAGCCACAATAGACAGGTGTGGGACAGGAGGAAGCCAGGAGCCAGGAACTCCATCTGGGTTTCCCACATGGGTGGCAGGGGCCCAGGCACTTAAACCATTTGCTTCTTTTCCAGGCAAATTAGCAGTGAGTTGGATCAGAAGTGGAGCAGTGGAGCCAGCGCTGTGGTGCAGTAGGTTAATCCTCCACCTGCGGCACCGACATCCCAGATGGGCTCCAGTTTGAGTTCCGTCTGCTCCTCTTCCAATCCAGATCTCTGCTACGGCCTGGGACAGCAATGGAAGATGGCCCAAGTGCTTAGGCCCTGCACCTGCATGGGAGACCTGGAGGAAGCAGCTGTCTTTTGGCTTCAGATGGGCCCAGCTCCAGCCGTTGCAGCCATCTGGGGAAGTGAACCAGCAGATGGAAGACCTTTCTCCCTGTCTCTCCCTCTCACTGTCTATAACTCTATCTCTCAAATAAATAAATAAAATCTTTAAAAGTGGAGCAGATGGGACTCGAACCAGCACTCATATGAGATACAAGTGTTGCAAGCAGCAGTTTGACCCACTGAGCCAAAATGCCAGCCCTTTGTTAGACACTTCTTTTAAAAGGCCCATTTATTGTATTTGAAAGGCAGAGTTAGAGAGAGAGAGATTTGCCATCCACTGGATCACTCCCCAAATGGCCACAATGGCCGGAGCTGGGCCACAGCAAAGCCAAGAGCCAGGAGCTTCTTCCAGGTCTCCTACTTGGGTGGCAGGGGTCCAACCACTGGGATAGTTTTCTGCTGCTTTCCCAGATACATTGGCAAGGAGCTGGATCAGAAGTGGAGCAGCCGAGACTGGAAGATGCATCCATATGGGATGCCAGGGCTGCAGGTGGCAGCTTAACCCTCTTCACCACCACTGGCCTCTATTAGACCCTTGAAAAAGCCATTGCAGCTAAAGATTTGCAAAAGCTGCATGGCCCCCATCATCTCTCCCCATTCTCCTCACACCTGCGCCATGCCCAGATGAATGGCTCTTGATGCTTCCACACTCACACCCCTCTATGTTTTTCGTGCAGCCTGTGGCTCACTGCACGTCCCTTCTCCTCCACTGGAAAGAGGAAGTCCTTCTGGACCTCTGTGCATGGCACATGTCCCTCTTCACTGCTTCCCACGCCCACGTACTCAGTAAGCACCTGTCACACTAGAGGGGAAGTGCAGGAAGGAGGGGCCACGGCTGTTGTGTTCATTCCAGCACCCAGCACCACAGCGTCGGAACAAAAATCTGTGAACTAAACAAGGAGTGTAACTAACTGACAACGCATTCAGCAGAACTGGGAATGAGCAGAAAAGACACGACACAGCCTCCCCACCCCCACCCCCACCCCCACCCCCCAGGACCATGGTCACACTTGCTCTCTGGTGAGTGTCTGGAACATTCCAGAGTCTAAATCCTGAATGTTAGGTCTACAGGCAGATTTGCACTTCATCAGGCCTATGATCCAGGCTGGTGTTCAGCAGCCCAAGAAGACATCTGTGCTGACTCATTTCAGTTTGACTGTGTGAGGTTACTTTCCACAGCTGTTGTAGCGCTGTAATTGTCAATCATTTGCCTTTTGGATCAGTTTAGTTGACTTGGAGGAAGAAAAGAACAACCTTCAGAATATTTATTTTGCAATCTTTTGACAGAAAACAACTAGCTTTCCTCCACACAGATGTCTGTTCAAGGCTCTCTCAGGTTATGCATATTCTTTTTATTGTTCAAGATTTATTTATTTGAAAGGCAGAATTACAGAGAAGCACAGCGGGGTGGGTGGGGGGCTTCCATCTGCTGGTTCACTCTCCAAATGTCTGCAATGGCCAGAGCCTATCCGAAGCCAGGAGCCAGGAGCTTCTTCCAGGTCTCCCACACTGGTGCAGGGGCCCAAGGACTTGGGCCATCTACTGCTCCCAGGCCATAGCAGAGTGCCGGATCAGAAGTGGAGCAGCTGGGACTAGAACCGGTGCCCATGTGGGATGCCAGTGCTTTACCTGCTACACCACAGTACCGGCCCCAATTCGTATTCTTCAATAGAAACTAAACTTGGGGGCAAGTGTTTGGCTTAGAGGTTAGGACACTCGTGTCCCACATGAGAATAGCTGGGTTCAAATCCCAGCTCTGGCTCCTGATGCCAGCTTCCTGCTAATGCAGACCCTGGCTGGGGGTTGGGGGTAGTAACAGGTGATGCTACCCATATGGGAGACCTGGACTGAGTTCCCAGCTCTGGTCCAGGCCCAGCTCAGCCACCAAAGGCATCTGGAGAATGAACCAATGGATGGGAGCACTCTTTCTCTCTCCTCCTCCTCCTCTCTTTCTCTCTCTCCATTTACCTCTCAAATAAATTTTTAAATAAAATGTTTTAAAAAGGAAATGAATGCAGAGAATGGAACTTGATTCTATATTCCTAATTTTTAACTTGCCCACAATAGATAAGATTTTAATATATGGTCTTTGGAAACGAAAAACAGATTTCTACCCCCTAAATGTTAAAAAATGAAGCTGAAGGGGCCAGTGCCGTGGCTCACTTAGTTAATCTTCCGCCTGTGGCGCCGGCATCCCATATGGGCACCAGGTTCTAGTCCCGGCTGCTCCTCTTCCCATCCATCTCTCTGCTGTGGCCTGGGAAAGCAGTAGAAGACGGCCCAAGTGCTTAGGCCCCTGCACCCACATGGGAGGGGCACCAGGAGGAAGCAGCTGGCTCCTGGCTTCATATCGGCACAGTGCTGGCCACAGTGGCCATTAGGGGAGTGAACCAACGGAAGGAAGACCTTTCTCTCTGTCTCTCCCTCTCACTGTCTAACTCTATCTGTGAAAAAAATAAAATATAATTAAATTAAATTAAATTTAAAAAAAAAAAACTAAGCTGAAGCATTTAGCATTCCCTCCACAAATATTTACCAGGCTCCAGGCTCGTGGTAAGTGCCGTGGAGGAATTCTACGTTTTACACTGTACTCTGACTCCTTGCTTCTCGTTGCCCTGTGACCCTTCACATACGTCAGAGGGGAGTTCTTACAGAAGAACCCAGGAGAAAAAACCCTGCACCTTTAAGCTTCAAAAAACTAAGCCCTGAAAGACTTCGGGCATAACAGTTTTTAAAAACCAAATAATTTATGCACTTAATTACAGGGCACCGCTTTATTTAAAAGATATGTTAAGGGACTTAAAGGAAGACTTAGACCCCAATACAACAGTACTGGGGGACTTCAATACTCCACTCTCAGAAATAGACAGATAACTGGACAGAAGATCAACAAGGAAACAACAGATTTAATCGACACTATAGCCCAAATGGATCTAACAGGTATCTACAGAACTTTTCATCCTACAGTTAAAGAATTTACATTCTTCTCAGCAGTGCATGGAACCTTCCTAGGACTGACCACATACTAGGCCATAAAGCAAGTCTCAGCAAATTCAAAATGGTTAGAATCATACCATGCAGCTTCTCAGACCACAGTGGAATGAAGGTGGAAATTAGCAACTCAGGAATCCCTAGAGCGTATGCAAACACATGGAGATGGAACAACATGCTCCTGAATGAACAATGGGTCATAGAAGAAATCAAAAGAGAAATCAAAAACTTTCTGGAAGTAAATGAGGATAACAACACAACATATCACAACTTATGGGATACGGCAAAAGCAGTGTTGAGAGGAATGTTTATAGCAATAGGTGCCTACATCAAGAAATTGGAAAGGCACCAAATAGATGAGCTTTCAATGCATCTCAAGGATCTAGAAAAACTGCAGCAAACCAGACCCAAATCTAATAGGAGAAGAAAAGTAATTAAAATCAGTGAAGAAATCAACAGGATTGAATAAAAAAAAATTACAAAAAATCAGCCAAGCGAAGAGCTGGTTTTTTGAAAAAATAAACAAAATTGATACCCCATTGGCCCAACTAACTAAAAAAAGAAGAGAAAAGGCCCAAATCAATAAAACCAGAGATGAGGCCAGTGCTGTGGCTTAATAGGCTAATCCTCTGCCTGCGGCGCCGGCACCCCAGGTTCTAGTCCCGGTCAGGGCGCTGGTTCTGTCCCGGTTGCCCCTTTTCCAGTCCTGCTCTCTGCTGTGGTCTGGGAGTGCAGTGGAGGATGGCCCAAGTGCTTGGGCCCTGGACCCGCATGGGAGACCAGGAGAAACACCTGGCTCCTGGCTTCGGATCAGCACAGTGCACCGGCCTCAGCACGCCGGCCGCAGTGGCCATTGGAGGGTGAACCAACGGCAAAAAGTAAGACCTTTCTCTCTGTCTCTCTCTCTCACTGCCCACTCTGCCTGTCAAAACAAAATCACAGATGAAAAAGGAAATGTAACAACAGACACCACAGAAATAAAAAGAATCATCAGGGAAATCTATCAGAAATGGATAGATTCCTGGACACATACAACCTACCTAAATTGAACCATGAAGACATAGAAAACCTAAATAGACCCATAACTGAGAAAGAAATTGAAACAGTAATAAAAGCCCTCCCAACAAAGAAAAGCCCAGGACCAGATGGATTCACAGCTGAATTCTTTTTTTTTTTTTTAACTTTTATTTAATGAATATAAATTTCCAGTGTACAGCTTATGGATTACAATGGCTCCCCCCGCCCCATAACTTCCCTCCCACCCGCAACCCTCCCCTCTCCCGCTCCCTCTCCCCTTCCATTTGCATCAAGATTCATTTTCAATTCTCTCTATATACAGAAGATCAATTTAGTATAAAGATTTCAACAGTTTGCACCCACATAGAAACACAAAGTGAAACATACTGTTTGAGTACTAGTTATAGCATTAAATCACAATGTACAGCACATTAAGGACAGAGATCCCACATGAGGAACAAGTGCACAGTGGCTCCTGTTGTTGACCCAACAAATTGACACTTTAGTTTATGGCGCCAGTAACCATCCTAGGCTGTCGTCATGAGTTGCCAAGGCTATGGAAGCCTTCCAAGTTTGCCGACTCTGATCATATTTAGACAAGGTCATAGAAGACAGAGTGAGGATAGTAACCAATGATCCTAAGAGTGGCATTTACCAGGTTTGAACAATTATACAGCGTTAAGTGGGGAAGAGGACCATCAGTACACACATGTTGGGAGTAGAGCCATTGGTGGTAGACTAGAGGTTATGATTACAAAGGAATGAGGCCCAAGTGCGCTAGACAGGGTCTAGAACAAAGGACAGAGTCATTATTAGAGGAGCTAAGAAAGGCGCTGTCTAAGCTACAATTAACTTTTCTGATTGAGAGGCAAATAGAACCTGATAGAAGGGGCTTGATAATAATCTGGTGGGCTTTAGGCCTTGTAAATTCAGAGGCCCAGACCTATCTATCTCTTCACATGGGGTATATCCTAAGGGAGGTGTGAACCTCCTAGGGGAAGGCACTCTGTTGACTTTCATTACTTGGCTGGCCTGGGAGGAGAGCTGGCCAGGTAAAGTCAGGGGGCATCTCTAACAAGAAATTTACAGTTCTGCCTGCAATGTTGCTGACCCTACTTGACCATCCCCTCAGCTGCAGTGGTCACTTTGGAAGTTGGGCTGAGTGAAGGGCTTTTCAGCTTAGAGCCAATAAGATCTGTGGCTCTGACCTGGGCATCCTTCGACTCCAGGGCAGGTCCATTTCCAGTGATCCAACTCTTGGCAGAGCTGCCAGGGCTCTTCACAAGCTGACTTCTGCTGAAGCCCAGGCTTACCACATTGAAAGCCACTGCAGTGGACTGGCCTGTTGGGTCTCCTTGAGGGCAGATCACTGTACAGATCAGCCATTAATAGGCCTGCCACCCATTGCTTCTGATGCCGAGCTTTCTTTTCCTCCTGGTTTGTGTTAAAGCAGACCAGAGGATGCAAGTCAAGGGAGTGCCCGTTTCCCATCTCTAATCTTCGGTGGCCTGAACTACAAGTCTATAGTCACAGGCATGTTCTGTAGTAGTTTTTCTAAGGTAGACAATGCCCATGAGGAAAATTATATTCTCACTTTAAAACTTTCTTTCCCTTTGGTCTGAAAGGGAGGTTTTTTCTACTTACTGTATACTTCGCTGATGGCAAAGTGAATCTAGCTATGAGATTATTATTTGAGTTCTTATTTTGGCTATGCTATTGCAGAAAAATGTTAGCCATCTCTTTTATAAGGTCTAAAGATTAAATTGTGCATCCTACAGATTCCTTCATAATAGAATTAGTTTCCTACCTTGAGGAGAATAGAGAAATGAAAGAACAAGTTGGGCTTAGAATAGAGAAATGAGGGAGCAAGTCCTAGATCGCTTGCTGACAATAGCAATATCACATGAATACTTAGCAAACCGTTTCAACCATTAGATAACAACTTAAGAAAACATTTACCAGAAGGTCCAATGCCTTCTATAAATTTTAAGAATCATGTATTTGAAAACACCTCTTAAATATCTAACATGGTGTAGTTTGTTTAGCCAGTAAACTTAAGCACAACCATCTAAAATGTTTTTAGTTTCTTTCTACCAACAAGTCTAAAACATATGATACACAGATTCAGGTCCCACAAATTAAAATGTATCTTTGATTGATTTTAGCAGCTTAAATTTATGGACAATCTTATCTATAAGCCATTTAAAATAAAACTCTTAATAAAATTTCCCCATGTGGACATACAATATGTACACACATATAATATAGCATAATAGACCAATATAGCAATTTTAATAATAGCTTTTAAAATCTTTAACTCTTTTCGTAGATTGCCAATTGATTTGAATTGCTTTTTGTTTTTAGAAACCTCAGTTAACCATACTTTCTCTCAGTTGGTACTGGTAATACATTATTGGCTTCATCTGTTTACAGAGCCGTCCCAAAGTACTGAATACGATAAAAGTGGCTGGAAAAAGTCCATAGGAACCTATAGGAGGACAGCTAAACACAGAACCAACAACGCTTTAGTTTTATGAGCAGCAGATCATATATAACTGTGGATGACAAAAGACTTTAAGTCGCCATGTTTAAAATTATAAACTCATCAACCAACAAGAGGCACTTGCTTACTTCACAGTATTTTTGAAAGCACCTGTAGGATTTTACAAGTATTTAACCCTTTAAGCCTCTGGGGCTTTCTCATTAAGATAACTATCATGTCTAGTAACACAAGATCATTAGACTTTTTAATTCTCAAACATTTGTATTAATAGCATTTTCCATTATAGAAACTTAAAGTCTGGTACCACATCACATCTTGACAGTCCTTCTAATATACTCCAAATAGACTGATTAGTTGGTGTCTCTATAAGATGAGAGACATAGGGCCCAAACTGGAAAAACCAAAGTCCAGGATTTACTGGAAATTTTAGAGACCAGATTGTTTGAAACTTTGATTTTTTGAATGCCTGTCAAGAATGCCAAGAAGGCTCAAAATCCAAAATATCTGGTTGAAATAAGATTTCTTAAAATCATGACATAACATAGACCAAATTTGATCATTGTTACAAGGTGATTATTCAAATTTTTGAAAAAAGCACATATTTAAATAACCCATAGCTCTTAATAAAAATTCAGCTGTTTTTGAACAATTAGAATTTAACAGACATCAAGAGAACATAATAGATTACTTTAACACATTGCTTTAACAGAGCATCAGAGTTTAATTCTATGTCAAAGAGAAATTGAGCTTCCTGTGATCTTTTGCTGTGAGGTTTCCTTCCTTTACCTTCTTTCATATTGGTGACCATGTTTCTGTGTTTCTGTGTGTAACACATCTTTAAGCATCTTTTGCAGGGCAGGATGAGTGGCAACAAATTCTTTCAGTTTCTGTTTGCTGTGAAAAGTCTTAATTTCACCTTCATTCACAAATGAGAGCTTTGCAGGATATAGTATTCTGGGCTGGCAGTTTTTCTCTCTTAGTACCTGGGCTATGTCTCGCCATTCCCTTCTAGCTTGTAGGGTTTCTGATGAGAAGTCTGCTGTGAGTCTAATTGGAGATCCTCTAAGAGTGATCTGACGTTTCTCTCTTGCACCTTTTAGGATCTTTTCTTTATGTTTCACTGTGGTGAGTTTGATTACAACATGTCGTGGTGAGGATCTCTTTTGGTCATGTTTATTAGGGGTTCTATAAGCTTCCTGTACTAAGATGCCTCTGTCCTTCTCCAAACCTGGGAAATTTTCTGCTAGTATCTCACTGAAAATGCCTTCTAATCCTTTCTCCCTCTCCATGCCTTCGGGAACTCCTAGAACCCGAATGTTGGGTTTTTTAATAGTATCCTGTAGATTCCCGACAATATTTTTTAGATTTCTAATTTCTTCTTCTTTTCTTTGGTTTGCCTGTTTCCTTTCCTGTTCTCTGTCTTCTAAGTCTGATATTTTCTCTTCTGCTTCGCCCATTCTGTTTTTAAGGCTCTCTAATGTGTTTGTCATTTGATCTATTGAACTCTTCATTTCATTATGATTTCTAGTCACTATCAGAGTTTCTTGTTGCAGTAGTTGTTTCATTTCATTTTGATTCCTCCTTAATATTTCACTTTCACGAGAGAGATTTTCTATCTTGTCCATGAAGGATTTCTGTAGTTCAAGAATTTGTTTTTGAGAACTTCTTAATGTTCTTATCAATTTTTTGAGATCCGCTTCTTGCATTTCTTCGATCTCATCATCTTCATAATCTTGAATTGGGGTGTCTTTTTCATTTGGGGGCGTCATAGTTTCTTCCTTGTTCTTGTTAGCTTGGTTTTTGCGTTTGTTGTTTGGCATGTTGGAGATATTTGGTTTCTTCACTGTGGTGTTTTTTCTTGTTACACTATGGCTCTATATTAAGTGGACTGTCTGCTTTCAGTGGAGCCTTAGAGGCTTGAGATGAGTGTGGACTGAGAGCTGTGTTTGGTTCCTCAGGGTTGAGGGTGTGTCAAGGATGACACTCCCAGGTTAGGTGTGGTAAATCTCTCTTTCTTTTTTTGATTTAAAAGGGAAGTAATTCCGCACAGCTGAACGTAATTGGAGGTAGTTAGCAGGCAAATGATATACCCACAGGAGCCAGAGATCTGAAGCTCTTTCCCAAGGACCACACAGGGAATCTCTGCTGCCCTCAGTGTGGGCTCCAATTCTCCTGCAGTCTCCCACTGGGTTGCCAAGTTAGATGCTAATCTCCTGTTATTTCACCCCTCCCCACAGAGTCAGGTTTTTCTGCTAGGCTCAGGGCTGGTGCAGACCTGAGGTCGCCCTGCTTATGACGTATGTCCAAAATGGCGCCTGCTCTGTCTTGCTCGCCTTTGAGAGGTGAGCGGAGAGAGAGAAACTTGTGTCCGTATCAGTCACTTTTTTTATTTTTTTTCTCTCTCTTCTAGTTAGCCTGGTGAACTTTTCCCCACGGAGTTTCAAGCCTCATTCCCTCTAGCCTCCTCTTTCCGCTTGCCCGCTGGTATCTCGGGCTATGGAGGTTCGGCTCACCTCGCGTTCCAGTGCTGGTGCGTTGAGTCTGCCGCTGGTGTCCCGAACTTGGGCTCCCACGCTCTCCACGCAGGTCCACTGTGGGATTCACAGCTGAATTCTATCAGACATTTAAAGAAGAACTAAATCCAATTCTTCTCAAACTATTCAGAAAAAGAGGGAATCCTCCCAAATTCTTTCTGTGAAGCCAGCATCACCTTAATCCCTAAGCCAGAGAAAGATGCAGCATTGAAAGAGAATTACAGACCAACATCCCTGATGAACATAGACACAAAAATCCTCAATAAAATTCTTGCCAATAGAATACAACAACACATCAGAAAAATCATCCACCCAGACCAAGTGGGATTTATCCCTGGTATGCAGGGATGGTTCAATGTTTGCAAATCATTCAATGTGATACACCACATTAACAAAGTGCAGAAGAAAAACCATATGATTCTCTCAATAGATGCAGAGAAAGCATTTGATAAAATACAACACTCTTTCATGATGAAAACCCTAAGCAAACTGGGTATAGAAGGAACATTCCTCAATACAATCAAAGCAATTTATGAAAAACCCATGGCCAACATCCTATTGAATGGGGAAAGGTTGGAAGCATTTCCACTGAGATCTGGTACCAGACAGGGATGCCCACCCTCACCACTGCTATTCAATATAGTTCTGGAAGTTTCAGCCAGAGCCACCAGGCAAGGAAAAGAAATTAAAGGGATACAAATTGGGAAGGAAGATGTCAAACTATCCCTCTTTGCAGACAAATGATTTTTTACTTAGGGGATCCAAAGAACTCTACTCAGAGACTATTGGAACTCATAGAGAGTTTGGCAAAGTAGCAGGATATAAAATCACAAATGCACAAAAATCAACAGCCTTTGTATACACAGGCAATGCCATGGCTGAGAAAGAACTTCTAAGGTCAATCCCATTCACAATAGCCACAAAAACAATCAAATACCTTGGAATAAACTTAACCAAGTACGTTAAAAATCTCCACAATGAGAATTACAAAATCTTAAAGAAAGAAATAGAAGAGGATACCAAAAAATGGAAAAATCTTCCATGCTCATGGATTGGAAGAATCAATATCATCAAAATGTCCATTCTCCCAAAAGCAATTTACAGATTCAATTCAATTCCAATCAAAATACCAAAGGCATTCTTCTCAGATCTAGAAAAAAATGATGCTGAAATTCATATGGAGACACAGGAGACCTCGAATAGCTAAAGCAATTTTGTACAACAAAAACAAAGCCGGAGGCATCACAATACCAGATTTCAGGACATACTACAGGGCAGTTGTAATCAAAACAGCATGGTACTGGTACAGAAACAGATGGATAGACCAATGGAACAGAATAGTAACACCAGAAATCAACGCAAACATCTACAGCCAACTTATATTTGATCAAGGGTCTAAAACCAATTCCTGGAGCAAGAACAGTCTATTCAACAAATGGTGCTGGGAAAACTGGATTTCCATGTGCAGAAGCATGAAGCAAGACCCCTACCTTACACCTTAACAAAAATCCACTCAACATGGATTAAAGACCTAAATCTATGACCCGACACCAGCAAATTATTAGAGAACATTGGAGAAACCCTGCAAGATATAGGTACAGGCAAAGACTTCTTGGAAAAGACCCCAGAATCACAGGCAGTCAAAGCCAAAATTAACTATTGGGACTGCATCAAATTGAGAAGTTTCTGTACTGCAAAAGAAATAGTCAGGAAAGTGAAGAGGCAACTGACAGAATGGGAAAAAATCATTGGAAACTATGCAACAGATAAAGGATTAATAACCAGAATCTAAAAGAGATCAAGAAATTCCACAACAACAAAACAAACAACCCACTTCAGAGATGGGCCAAGGACCTCAATAGACATTTTTCAAAAGAGGAAATCCAAATGGCCAACAGACACATGAAAAAATGTTCAGGATCACTAGCAATCAGAGAAATGCAAATTAAAACCACAATGAGGTTCACCTCACCCTGGTTAGAATGACTCACGTACAGAAATCTACCAACAACAGATGCTGGAGAGGATGTGGGGAAAAAAGGACACTAACCACTGTTGATGGGAATGCAAACTGGTTAAGCCACTATGGAAGTCAGTCTGGAGATTCCTCAGAAACCTGAATATAACCCTGCCATACAACCCAGCCATCCCACTCCTTGGAATTTACCCAAAGGAAATTAAATTGGCAAACAAAAAAGCTATCTGCACCTTAATGTTTATTGAAGCTCAATTCACAATAGCTAAGACCTGGGCTCAACCTAAATGCCCATCAACAGTAGACTAAGAAATTATGGGACATGTACTCTATATAGTACTACACAGCAGTAAAAAACAATGAAATCCGGTCATTTGCAACAAAATGGAGGAATCTGGAAAACATCATGCTGAGTGAAATAAGCCAGTCCCAAAGAGACAAATATCATATGTTCTCCCTGATCGGTGACAAATAACTGAGCACCAAAAAGGAAACCTGTTGAAGTGAAATGGACACTATGAGAAACAGTGACTTGATCAGCCCTTGCCCTGACAGTTGATGAACAACTTAATACTTTATCCCTTTTAGTATTTTTTTTTGTTCTATTTAACACTATTGGTTGAATTCTGTAATTAACACACAATTACTCTTAAGTGTTGAAATTTAACTGAAAAGTGATCCCTGTTAAATATAAAAGTGGGAATAAGAGAGGGAAGAGATGTACAATTTGGGACATGCTCATTCGGACTTGCCCCAAATGGTAGAGTTAGAAACGTGCCAGGGGATTCCAATTCAATCCCATCAAGGTGGTATGTACCAATGCCATCTCACTAGTCCAAGTGATCAATTTCTGTTCACAATTGATCATAATGATAGGACTAACAGTCAAAGGGATCACATAAACAAGACTAGTGTCTGCTAATACTAACTGATAGAATTAAAAAGGGAGAGAATGATCCAACATGGGAAGTGGGATACACAGCAGACTCATAGAATGGCAGACGTCCTAAACAGCACTCTAGCCTCAAAATCAGCCCTTAAGGCATTTGGATCTGGCTGAAAAGCCCATGAGAGTATTTCAGGCATGGAAAGCCAAGACACTCTGGCAAAAAAAAAAAAGACCTATATGAAAGATCTCTGCAAGTGAAATCCCAGTGGAAAGAACAGGTCTTCAAAGAAGGAGGTACCTTTCTCTGAAGGGAGGAGAGAGCTTCCACTTTGACTATGACCTTGTCTAAATAAGATCAGAGTCGGAGAACTCAAAAAGCCTCTATAGCTTTGGCAACTCATGACAAGAGCCTAGGGTGATTACTAATGCCATAAACAAGAGTGTCAATTTGTTAAGTCAACAACAGGAGTCACTGTGCACTTACTCCTCATGTAAGATCTCTGTCCTTAATGTGCTGTACATTGTGATTTAATGCTATAACTAGTACTGAAACAGTATTTTACACTTTGTGTTTCTGTGTGGGTGCAAACGGCTGAAAGCTTTACTTAATATATGCTTAATTGATCTTCTGTATATACAGATAATTGAAAATAAATCTTGATGTGAATGGAAGGGGAGAAGGGATGGGAGAGGGGAGGGTTGCAGGTGGGAGGGAAGTTATGGGGGGGGGGAGCCATTGTAATCCATAAGCTGTACTTTGGAAATTTATATTCACTAAACAAAAGTTAAAAAAAAAAAAAAAAGAAAGAAAGAATTGGCCAGCGCTGCGGCTCACTAGGCTAATCCTCCGTCTGCGGCGCTGGCACCCCAGGTTCTAGTCCCGGTTGGGGCGCCGGTTCTGTCCCGGTTGTTCCTATTCCAGGCCAGCTCTCTGCTGTGGCCCGGGAAGGCAGTGGAGGATGGCCCAAGTGCTTGGGCCCTGCACCCGCATGGGAGACCAGGAGGAAGCACCTGGCTCCTGGCTTCGGATCGGCGCAGCGCACCGGCGTAGCGGCCATTTGGGGGGTGAACCAATGGAAGGAAGACCTTTCTCTCTTTCTCTCTCTCTGTGTCTAAATCTGCCTGTCAAAAAAAAATTAAAAAAAAAATAATCTGCTGAAACGTTTTCCACCCCAGGTTAGACCAAGAATCTCTGACAAGGACGCTGGCGCCCAACACAGGTGTCTGTCATGAGTGAGAAACAGACCACCTTAATGGCCGCACCGGGGCTGGACACGCACAGGGAGCAGTTCTGATGCAGCCTACAAGGCACGGCTTCTCCCGAGGGCTCACACGCACAGGTGATACTCCGTCTGGGTCTTCAGGGATGAACAAGCAGGGGTGTGTGGAGTCCACTCTCTTGTCTCCCTCTGTCCCGCCCAGAGCACTGACTGCTAAAAGCAGCTCTCCTAGTCTAAGGAGAGCCCATCAAAGTCTCGGAGGAACAGCCAGCCTCTCGGGGGTTCCCCGATGGTCAGTGGGGCAGCTATGTAGTGCTGCTGTGAGGGTTAGGTTAAAACCTGAGTTTCAGCTCTCATGGTGAGAATCAGCAGCCAGCAGCAAATAAGCTTCCTTACAATGCAGCCTTATGAAGATCTGCCGTGGTCGTTTCTAGACTTCAGTCTCAAAGAGTTAGATCTCAAGGCACGCAGAATGTGCAACCCACCAAAAATAGGTAAAGCATCTAAAACATATTACATCCAGGTTGACCAGATCTCCATGATGAATGAATTTCAGGTTATCATCTAACACTCTGATCTGTCAAGACTCTCAACAGTATTTCCTGTTTTTTTTTTTTTTTAATGCAGAGAAGCAAGACTTGACTTACAAAGAACCTCATCTATCACTATTCTAGAAACAATATTCTTATCCATTCCTTTTATAATCTGATAATTTAAGAAACAAAACTACGTATTGTCCTCTCCACTATTTACAAAATAGAAAATAATTATATTACAGAAAAACATAAAAGTCATTGACTATACTGAATATTTTTCACCTCATTAGAGATGATTGTTCCAGAGAGATCTACCGATACCAAGGAAAGGATGTTTACGATATGTTCAAAGCCTTGATCAGTCAGGTGTTCGCAATTCCGCAAACTCAAGTAGTTTAAGTTAGGGCAGCTGAAAGAAAGTGGGGCGAAGGATTAATTTTAACTTTCAATCGCATTGTGAAAAACAGTGTCTTTATATAAAAACTCTGGGAAAACAACTGATACAGAAACAAGGGTTTTCCTTTTCTCAGAATAAAAATAGGCCTAAAAGTGGACTATGACTTGGTGTTACAAAGTTGGATGCAAAGAAGATAGAATATTATGTAAGACTTTGTTCCTCTGAGTCACTTTCATATTGCAATTTCTAATAAGGAAAAAATATACCACAACCATCCAAAAAACTATCGTGTAAAGTACCAGGGTGAATGATCACTAAAGGTACAAGGTTAAATTTCTCCTTTAACCCTTGCAAGTTTGCCACAGGAATTGGGCTTGACCCTTAGAGAACCCAAGACCTCTGACAAGTAAGGAGGTCAAGGACAAACCCATCCAGCCAGGACACTCCTTGGGGAAATGCTGGAGGAGACACAGCGACATCACCCACATCCAGATATTCTAGTCCTGAACAACTCCACTTCAAACTTTCTCCTTGGGGGTGAAATTAATCAGAAACATATGAGATCTAATCAAAACATGAGTCCAATCTATGACTTTGATGTCGTATATTTGGTTTCATGGAGTTCTGGCCCAGCTTCAGGGCACCCCTATTCTTTGGAGAAGGCTTTTGGGTCCATCTCTGGTCTCTCCTATAGCAAATGTACAATAATGACCGACTGATGCCAAGTAGCGTTTGCCCATACCGCTCTGAGAGTCTCAGGACCGAGTCATCCCCCAGGTGCACACAGTTGCTTAAATTTAGCTCTCTTAACCTTTGGCTCACAGGACCATCAAGAAAATGTTTGATTCCCGTATCACCGATCCTGCAGAAAGGAGTGGAAAAAGTTTCACATGAGATGTTATATATCAGTTGTAAATCAATATTATAATCACCAAAAAATGATGATTACTACATTCAATGTATTGCAAAAAATAGCATAGTAATCTCTATAGACTAAAGTATACTGATGCTTTATCAACATTTTAAAACAAAATTTGATTACGTAGCTTTGCTTTTTTTTTTGTTTGTTTTTTGGTTTTTTTTTTTTTTTTTTTTTGACAGGCAGAGTGGACAGTGAGAGAGAGACAGGGAGAAAGGTCTTCCTTTTTGCCGTTGGTTCACCCTCCAATGGCCGCCGCGGTAGCGCGGTGCGGCCGGCGCACCGCGCTGTTCCGATGGCAGGAGCCAGGTGCTTATCCTGGTCTCCCATGGGGTGCAGGGCCCAAGCACTTGGGCCATCCTCCACTGCACTCCCTGGCCACAGCAGAGAGCTGGCCTGGAAGAGGGGCAACTGGGACAGAACCGGCGCCCTGACCGGGACTAGAACCCGGTGTGCCGGCGCCGCAAGGCGGAGGATTAGCCTGTTGAGCCACGGCGCCGGCCTTTTTTTTTTTTTGGACAGGCAGAGTGGACAGTGAGAGAGAGAGAGAAAGAGTCTTCCTTTGCCATTGGTTCACCCTCCAATGGCCCCTGCGGCCGGCGCACCGCACTGATCCGAAGCCAGGAGCCAGGTGCTTCTCCTGGTCTCCCATGTGGGTACAGGGCCCAAGCACTTGGGCCTTCCTCCACTGCATTCCCAGGCCACAGCAGAGAGCTGGCCTGGAAGAGGGGCAACCAGGACAGAATCCGGCGCCCTGACCGGGACTAGAACCCGGTGTGCCAGCGCCGCAGGCAGAGGATTAGCCTAGTGAGCCGCGCCGCTGGCCGATTACATAGCTTTGTAATAGAAAATATAGGAATGATGGTAATGGGAGAAGTATTAATAAAAATGTTATTTCTGTTCATTCGTTGATTTAACTGGATGACATAGTTATTCATAAGACATGTGGCCCTTAGAGAATTTGCAAAGATATATTAGGCAAGAGTAAATAAAATTAATATAGGGGTAACATTTTTATATTGAGTCAAAACATTATGTTAACAAAATCTTAATTAAGACTATCACCACGTGCAATGAAGATAATTTTACCCAACAGAAAATCCTATATGGCCGGCACCGTGGCTCAACAGGCTAATCCTCTGCCTGCGGCGCCAGCGCACTGGGTTCTAGTCCCGGTTGGGGCACCAGATTCTATCCCGGTTGCCCCTCTTCCAGGCCAGCTCTCTGCTATGGCCCGGGAAGGCAGTGGAGGATGGCCCAAGTGCTTGGGCCCTGCACCCGCATGGGAGACCAGGAGAAGCACCTGGCTCCTGCCTTCGGATCAGCGCAGTGTGCCGGCCGTAGCGCGCCGGCCGCGGGGGCCATTGGAGGGTAAACCAACGGCAAAGGAAGACCTTTCTATCTGTCTCTCTCTCTCATTGTCCACTCTGCCTGTCCAAAAAAAAAAAAAAAAAAAAAGTTGATGGAAAAGGGTTATTTATTTAGGTAAGAATTCAAGTTTATTGGTTAATACACTTAGTCCCAAAACTGGCTGGGCATCAAAAGCATGTGTGTTGTTTAACACACACACACACACACATACAAACACACACACACACCTGAGGCCAGCAATGTGGTACAGAGGGTTAAGCCACCACGTGGGACACCAGCATCCCACATCATAGTACCAGGTTCAAGCCCCGGCTGCTGTGCTTCCTCTCCAGCTCCCTGCTCATGCACCTGACCACGCAGCAGAAGATGGTTCAAGTATCTGGATTGCTGCAACCCATGTGGGAGACCCAAATGGAGTTCCAGGCTCCTGGCTTTACATGGCCCAGCCCTGGCCACTGGGGCCATTTGGGGGAATAAACCAATGGATGGGAGATCGATCCCCGCTTCCGCCACTCCTCCATCTCTCCCTGTGTGTGTGAGAGAGAGAGAAAGAGAGAGAGAGAGAGAGACTCTGTCTTTCAAATACTTAAGTCTTTGGGAAAAAATAGACTCTCTGGGACTGAATCTCTAAAGGTTTAGATTCAGCAACTCTGGGGTGGGGTTTGGCCACAAAACATTTCATTCCATTCCTAAGGTGATTCTGATACCCCGGGATTTTTACTTTTAAATCATACATGCATTTTAATTCATCCCTTAGTGACAGATTCCTAAGTTAATTGTACTGTAGTGAGAAAATTTGTTGATACCAATAGTTTAAAAGTTACTGGAGTGGCTGACGCCACGGCTCACTAGGCTAATCCTCTGCCTGAGGCGCCAGCACACTGGGTTCTAGTCCTGGTTGGGTCACTGGATTCTGTCCCAGTTGCTCCTCTTCTAGGCCAGCTCTCTGCTGTGGCCTGGAAAGGCAGTGGAGGGTGGCCCAGGTCCTTGGGCCCTGCACCTACATGGGAGACCAGGAGAAAGCACCTGGCTTCTGGCTTCGGATCGGCGCAGCGTTCCGGCCACAACGTGCTGGCCATAGCGGCCACTGCAGGGGTGAACCAATGGAAAAAGGAAGACCTTTCTCTCTGTCTCTCTCTCTCTCTCTGTCTAACTCTGCCTGTCAAAAAAATAATAAAAAGAAAGTTACTGGGGGACTGGCACAGCAGGTTAAGCCACTGCCTATGATGCTGGCATTCCATACCAGCACTGGTTCCAGTCCTGGCTGCTCTACTTCCAATCCAGCTCCTTTCTAATGCACTTGGGAAAGCAGCAGAAGATGGTCCAAGTACTTTGGTCTCTGCCACCTATCTGGGACTCTGGGATGGAATCCCTGGCTCCTGGCTTTGGCCTGACATAGCCCTGGCTATTGTAGCCAGCTGGGGAGTGAGCCAGTGAATGGAAGATTCTCTCTTCCTCTCTCTATAACTCTCTGTCTTTCAAATAAATAAATAAATACTTTAAAATAATAATAAAATAAAAGTTATTGGAACTTTAAAATTTCATACATGGTCTACTGTTTGACAGATGTGTGAAAAATGCCTATTCTTTGACTTTCAAACTTAGATGAATTTTTAGTCTAATCTGGGGGCTGGTGTTTGGAATAGTGGTTAAGGTATCAGTTGAGACACTGGATTCCAACATTGGAGTGCTTGGGTTCAAATCCGACTCCAGTTCTGATTCTAGTTTCCTACTAACTTACACGCAAGGAGGCAGCAATGACGGCCCAAGTGTTTGGGTCCAGGCCACCTATGGGAGAGACTCAAATTGGGTTCCAAGCTCCTGACTTTGGTCCACCCCAGAGTTAGCTGTTACATGCATTTTGGGAGTAAATCATCAGATAGAAGATCTCTGTCTCTGTCTCTGTCTTTCAAGTAAATAGAAAGGAAATGTTTAAAAAAATTGAAATACACAATCTGAAACTCTGATGTTAAACCTTCCCTGGTTTTTTATCTTGAAAGTTATGTATTTTCATATTCTTCATCTCTTTTCCCTTTGCTTTCATTTTTTCAGAGTTATCTTCCATCTCTATACTTCTCTGTGACTTCCATTCTGCTTATTAGTAATCTACTGAGTC
This sequence comes from Lepus europaeus, assembly GCF_033115175.1. NCBI lineage: Eukaryota > Metazoa > Chordata > Mammalia > Lagomorpha > Leporidae > Lepus > Lepus europaeus. The sequence goes on from NC_084827.1 coordinate 43,413,299, forward strand.
TCTTAATTTCAATAATTAGATTATATTTTCTATTTTTAAAAGCTGCACATTTTAAAAAAATTAATTTTTTGGAATTTTTTCTAACTTTTATTTAATGAATATAAATTTCCAAAGTACAGCTTTTGGATTACAGTGGCTTTTTCTCCCTCATAACTTCCCTCCCACCCACAACCTTCCCATCTCCTGCTCCCTCAATATTTTGAAATTTTGTTGCCTCTTCTCTTTTCTGATTCTATTATCTGTTTCTCCAAACAATTTATACCCACTTACTTAATATTCTATTTCTGGTAATTCCCATAACTGAATTATCTGAATATCAAATTAATTTTGTGGTTTCTGTGACTCTCATGATGACTCACATGGCTGTGCACAGAACAGTCTTCAACTTTAAGCACCCATTTATTTCATCTTAATCTCTAGCTCTGTGTTAGATTCTTCCAGGATCCTGGGTGCTACCTACCTGAGACCACTTTGTCCCCTGTGAGGAGGTCCAGACCCTGTAGAAGTCTCAGGTCCTGCTTCCCTACATTGAGTCTTACTCCAAGCTGATTCTCTCAATAGCAATGTTTTTAGTTCTTGTTGTGTTTTTTCATTTGAGAGACAGACAGAGATCCCCACCACTGGTTTACTCCCCAAATGCCTGCAATGCCCAAGCTGGAACAGGCCAAAGCCAGGAGCCAGGACACCATCAGGGTCTCCCATGTGGGTGGCAGGGGCCCAACAACTTAAGCCATCACTTGCTACTTCCTTGGGTGTACATTAACAGGAAGCTGGAATCAGGAGTGGAATCAGGCCTTGAACCCAGGCAATCAGATATAAGGTGTATTCAAGCCACAAAAAAAAAAAAAAAAAAAGTAAAATCTTGTCATTTGCAGAAACATGGATGGACTAGGAGGACATTAACTGACATAAGCCAGGCACAGAAAAAATAGAGCATGATCTCACTCCTATGTAAAATCTAAAAAAATTGTTCTCATAGAAGTAGAGAGCAGAATAATGGTTACCAGAGGCTGTGGGGGAGGTACAGAGGGGAGGACAGAAAGACTGATTAATGAGTACAAGCTAGAGTTAGGTAGAAGTAAATTCTGGCGATCCTTTGCAGAGTAAGACAACTATAGTTAACAATAATGTACTGGGTATTTCTAAAAGACCAGAAGAGAGATTTTTGAATATCCTCATCACAAAAAAATGATAAATGTTTAGGGAAATGAGGATACTCGTTAGCTTTATTTGATAATTACTAAATGTAAAGATATTTTGAAACACCATGGCGTACCCCAGAAATAGGTACAAGTATTATGTGTCAACCATAAATAATTTTTTAAATAGTTGAAAAAAAAGAAATATACATAGGCCAAAGGTTGTGATGTCCATAGCAGAAAAGATATAGGCAAGAATTTGATCGTGACCCATCTGAAAACACCAGGGTGGCAGCTACTGGCCCGACGAAAGCAAGGGCTGCAGTAAGAACCTGCCATCTACCCATTGTTGGAAAATCCACAAGAGGAGAAATCTAACCAGTACCCAAGAGGAAACCCTTCGGTTGAATTGGTTCCTTGTAAGTGAGCCAGGAAGTCCATTTAGGAAAAGAACCTTGGATTGAACCAGCCGATCCTGTTCTCTAAACCAGGAAAGGCAGCCCACAGAAGCGTTCCCCTGAGTTCACTTGCTCTTAGAAGGGTTCCTGACTGCTCACTCCAGGGCTGTCCCTGACGCTTTCGCTGCGCCCCTTGTACCAGCTCTGGGGTTTGGCGCCCCTCCTTCATGGGCCCACAGAGCTGCATGCCCTTGACCGACTGCTCCTTTTCATGTTTACCCTGCTGACCAGTGATATCCTTGGTGAGAGGGCCTGGAACATACCAGATAACCAATATTTCTTGAAAACATACGACTGAATGACTCATTACCTTACACAATTTGCCAAATTCAACACAGTGAGTTGCTTCAAGGTTGCAAGTGATTTGAGGCTACTATCAGTTATTCCCTTGCAGTCTGACATGTAAATGTGATTGATATTTGGATAATTCTTGTCTATAAACTTGAAGCATGCATCAGTAATCCTTTTATTTCCTGTGTGAGAGAGAGAAATGACAAGTACTTTGTCTATCAAGCCATAGGAGTGAAAGAGTGACAAAGCTAACCCACAGTGTTAACATCACACACCTTCAAATCGGATCTTTCTGAGGTTGCAGGCAGTGAGAGCTTTGAAGGCACAATCAGAAATATGTGGCGAACCTATGAAGGTGACTGAGGTGATGGACGGGCACTTCTCAACCAAAGCCTGTAGGAGAGAAAAGGATGATGGGATGAAGCACAGTGAATACAACAAGCTTAGCGAGGGAAGGAGGTGACTTTTTTTTTTTTGGTCTCTCAGCATTTTCAGAAACAGATACATCAACTAACACATTTTCCAAATTTCAGGGAGAATGGAATTTATTTCAATGGATCTTAATGTACTTACATTTGAGTAAAGCAGAGGAATCAGAGTTAAGTCATAGTAACAAGAGTACGGGGAAACATGAGAAAATGGGAGGCTGAAAAAACCATCACCTCCCTTGGCAGCTTGACACAGAGAACTCAACGTCTACACGTACGCTAACACCACCACTCCAATAAAAATGGCTTAATTGTGAAACGAGATTTCTTAGTGTATTTAAGGATTCAAATGTTCAAATGCTTTTGGAGCATGTGTATGAGTGTGTGTGAGTGTGTGTGTGTGTGTGTGCTTACAAGTTTAAATGATCTTTTTTATTTTTAAAAAACAATAAACTGAAAGACCTGTTCATATTTTTCACTAACTCAAGCCACTAAACTATGTGCCCATCTAATAGACTGACGAGAAGCGGACTGTCTGGCTACCTACTTTCACGCAGTTGTCCGTCAGGGTTGGCATGTCATTGATGGTCAGGTGCATGATTCCACTGCAGCTGTTTGCAATGTTCTTGAAGCCTTGAACAGAAATCTGCAAGATACAGAGTAGTGAAAATGCTGGGAGAAGCTAATAAAACTCCAAGGTCAGAATAACCAAAGGTATGGCATCATTTTGTGCTTATGCTTTAAAAGTGAAACCATAAAATAGGGCAGGCATCAGAGGGAAAGAATTTAGTCTTGATTTCTTCCTTTACTAGTTAGCTGGTCTAAAAGGGCAAAATTCATATAACCTAAAATTAACCATCCATTAATGTTGAGCAACCACCACCTGCGTCCAGCTCCCAAACACTTTCATCACTGCAGAAGGAGACCATCAAGCAGTGGCTCCCCAGACTCCCTCCTCCCAGCCCTGGCATCACTCAGCTGTGTTCTATCGCTACACCTTTCCCTGTTCTGAACATTTCACATAAGTGAAATTATACAACACGCAGCCTTTTGTCCCCGGCCCCTTCCCTTTGTGCAAAGCTGTTGAGGCTCACCCACCCACACTGTAGCCTGCCTCAGCACCCCGTCCCTTTGTATGCAGAACAAGAGCCTAGTGCATACATGTGTCACGTCTTGTTTATCCATTCATCTGTCTGAAGGACGCCTGGACTGTTTCCATCTCTTGAATATTTTGGGTAATGTAACTGTGAACATACATTTGTTTGAGTACCACTTTTCAATTCCTAGGAGTAGAATTGCTGGGTTATATGGTAAGACTATGCTTAACTTTTAAAAAAAGATTTATTTATTTATTTGAAAGTCAGAGTTACAGAGAAGGAGGGATGAGGGAGGGAGGGAGAGAGAGATCTCCATCTGCTGGCTCACTCCCTAGATATCCACAATGACCAGGGCTGGGCCAGGCCAAAAACAGGAGCCTAGAACTCCATCTGAGTCTCTCATGTGGGTTGCAGGGGCCCAAACACCCAGGGCACCCTCCGCTGCTTTTCCCAGGCCACCAGTAGGGAGCTGGATTAGAAACGGAGCAGCCAGGACACAGACTGGAGCCCATACAGGATTGTCAGTTTTGAAAGTGGCAGCTTTAACTTGCCAAGCCACCATACCAGCCCCTATGCTTCACTTTTTTTTATGCTTAGCCTTTAAAGGGACAAAAATGTTTGCCGCATCACTTTACATTCCCACCAGTCAGGCAATTTCTCCAATGCCAACTGAAGGGTTTTCCACATCTTTACCAACACTTGTTTTCCTTTTTTAAATGTTGACAACGTTTTTTCCTAAATAATTTTACTGATCTATTTATTTTGAAAATAAGAGTCTATTTCCATACCAACATGAGCATGCTCCATCTTATCTGAGAGACAAAGACAAAGACAGATCTTCCATCTGCTGGTTCATTCCCCAAGTGCCCACAACAGCTGGGACTGGGCCAGGCTGAAGCCGGGAGCCTGCAATTCCATCCAGATCTCCCATGTGGGTGGCAGGAACCCAAGCACCTGAGCCATCACCTGCTGCTTCCCATGGCATGCATTAGCAGGAAGCTGGATCAGAGCAGAAGCAGGACTCTGATAGGGGGTGCATAGGTACCAAGTGGCAACTTAATTGCTGCATCAAACGTCCATCTCCAAGCTTATCTTTTACCTTCATTTTTCCATGAACTGTTTGACATACCTGTGGTGGGAATGCATGTGTGTACATGGTGGGAGGTAGGGAGGGAGAAGTGTTTATTTTTAACAAATTAGCTCATGAGGTTGTAAGGACCAGCAAGTCTGAAACCTGTAGAGCAGATTGGAAATTCATGGAGGAGCTGATGCTGTAGACTTGAATCCAAAATCTGCAGATAGGAAACTCAGACAGGATCTTCTTTTGTTTTTAAGATTTATTTATTTGAAAAGCAGAATTACAGAGAGAGATGGGAAGAGAGAGAGGAAAAAAAAGAGAGAGAGAGCTCTTTCATCCCCCAATTCACTCTCCAGATGGCCACAGAGGTCAAGGCTGGGCCAGGCTGAAGCCAAGAGCTGGGAGCTTCTTCTGGGCTTCCCATGTGGGTGATAGGAACCCAAACACTTGGGCCATCTTCCACTGCTTTCCCAGGCCCATTAGTAAGGAGTTGGATCAGAAGTGGAGAAGCTGGGACTCAAACTGGTGCCCATATGAAATGCTGGCATCTTGGGCATCGGCCTAACCAGCTACACCACAAGGCTGGCCTCTCAGACAGGATTTTTATGTTGCAGTCTTGAAGCAAAATTTGTTCTTTGGGCAACCTCCATCTATTCTCTTAAGGAGTAACTTATTAGATAAAGCCCACTTATGTTAAGGAGGGTGGTCTGTTTTACTCAAAGTCTACTAATTCAAATGTTTAGCAAATCTAAAGAAATTCTCCATGGCCACATCTGGACTGGTGTTTGATCAAACAAGTCAGCACCATAACCAAGCCAGCTATTGTAGAAGGGAATAGATGAAAATATTACCTCTGAAGAATGAATAGTTCCTGTATCGCTCTAACTTTTTCAATGACCACGTCTAAGCAGGAGACAGAGAGAGAGAGAGAGAGAGAGAGAGAGAGAGAGAGAGAGAGAGAGAAGGAGGGGTGGGGGGAGGGAGGAGGTATCCTTTGGGAGAAAGGCAACAGCATAAGGGCAGGTCTGAATCATCTCCTGCCAAAGACCTCACCTTGCAGGGAAACAGCAACCAGTAAATGGCCCAGAAGTCTCTACTTTGGCCCAGGGCTCTTTCTTACAACCTACATATATATGTCTTACATCTCCCAAGCCCATGTGCTCTTTTTCGAATTTCTCACTGCGTTGAACAATATTGGGGGCTGAGTGAACTGAATGTAGGAGTAAGACAAACAAAGTCTGGGTGAGAGTGCAGGATTTGGCCACAGCCAAGCTGGAAAGAGTCTCCATGCAGAAGGTAGGCACAAGCAAAGGCCAAGCCATGGGAGTGGTGGCCTTGGGCAAGGTAGCAAGTGCATGAGAGAAGTCCGAAGGTCAGGAGAGAGGGAAAGCTAACAGAAGATCCACACAGCGAGAATGAGCTCCTTGGGATTCTTGAGCAAATCTTCCCTAAGTACTCCCAGAGAAAAGTCCTAGGAAGATGAACGGCACTGAAAGAGGAGGAAAGCGGAAGGCTGAAATCAGCAGAGCTGGGGTTAGGTCTGATTCTGTCTTTTTCTCTCTTGCAACCAAGGGCAGCTTAACCTCTTGGACTCTTAGTTGCTGTCACATGGGCACAATAATACCTATTTTAGGAGATTTTTGAGAAAACAAAATCAGGCAATGCATATAAAAATACTTAGCACAAGACTTGGTGTGCCATATCGGCGGCCACTTTTCCCTGTTCTCCTGGGTGTGTTTTGCTCCTATAGAAAAGTAAAGCATCAAGAACTAGGGATGGAGGGCCCTGGGGGGACTTGTGGCCATGCATTCCTGACAATGCCAACAGAGAAGGAGCACGATTTGAGAAAAGTCCTCAATCCGCCCCTCACCAGGCATCCCCTGGACTGGCCACAGTGACCGATCCAGAGTGCATGCTCTCTAAACGCTGAATGAATGAATGAATGAATGACTGCGCGAAGGGCTCTGAATCACACAGCAGTGACAGAGCCAAGGCTGGAGGCCTCCTTCTTCCCTGGGGATGAGACCGCTGCTTTTGCTGACACCTCTAAGTGCCTCCCTTTATCTCCTGCCTGCCCGGGTCCTTAATCTGAGCACTGCTCTCTCTCTAACAACGGCTTCCACCAAACCAGCATCCAACCTTTCCTCTCTTGCCATCCTGGAAACCTATCTGTGACAAGACTTCCAGAACAAAATGGGAAAATGACAGCTACACACAGCCACAGCGGGGCAATTCCTTGCAATGCAGACAAGAGCTTGGTGCTGTTACCTAACAAGTGTAGCATCCAGCAAGGGGATGAGCAGCAGCCCTGAGAAAAGCTGTTCAGCCTTGTCCTGGCATGAAGCGCTTAGTTCCCCACTAAGTTTATACTAGAATCTCCAAAAAAATGTTTGGCTAGTATTGTAGGACTCCCATATTCCTGCCAGTATTTTCTAAGCCAAGCAATTAGGAGTCGTCCCTTCCTCTTCGCTGAAATAATGAGGATCTAATTCTGAAATTAAAAATTCCTCTTCAAAGGAAAAAAAAAAGCAAATCCTTTACCACGCTAGAAGTTCAGGCCCCATCACAGCTGGTATCTGGGCATTTTCTGGGGAGGATTCTGACAACACCCGGGACCTGACTGCTCTGTGCACTTGTGACTGGGGCTTCCCTTCTGGCCCCAGCAGGAGCCCCGTCACCCTGCCCTTTGCTGGTTCAGTCCCTGTTGGTTAGGAAGTGGGGCTACAGCTGCTGCTGGGTGGGTCACAACGTATCAGTTCTAGACAGTGCTATCTGTGGAGAATTTGGACTGCCAGAGAGCCCCAGGAAAGGAAGACCAAGGTGCTGAGCACCAAGGCTGAGCTGGGTCCCTCTTCACAGCCACAAGAGAGTACAAGGAAGGGTGATAACATGTGACCAAGCTGTCCCTTTCCACTCCTCCTTCACAACAACATCTCTGAAAGAGCAGGCTCAGCAGCGTAGGACAGGTAGAGACACGGGACCAGGTGAGTGTCCGTCTTAAGTAGACAGGCCCACGCTGTGTCCCCGTTCCATTCCCAGCTGTTTCTGTCATTCTCCCAGCACTGTACCCAATGACTAATGGGTAACGTGATGACTTCAGTCATATCCACATAGCCTTTGCGGCCCCTTAGTGACCCCAAGGGTTCCAGGCTTAGCAAGTGGAATGAGTTACTGGAGAAGAAGGCAAAACCCCCCCTCCTCCCCGGAACATTATGCAACACTCTTTTATTGCCTTCAAATGCACCATAAGCATCTTCAATAGCAACACTTCTCAGGGTCTGAACCAAGAGGGTTTGACAGGCTCTCAAATACTAGGAGGCCTGGTTATTGTCCCTCATGAGGTCCTGCCAAAAGGACCAATCGGACGGTTCGGTGGTTTCCAGCTCTAATCTTCACGGTCAGCCCCTCCCTCCACAGCCTAAAATCCTCTCCCTATCTACCAGTGCACTTCTCCAGGTTCACCGCTCAGATCATCCCAGGTAGAAGGACTTCTCCCTCTTACATCTCAGAGCACGGAAGCCCACAGCCCTCCCTCTGCTTGCTGGATCCTCTGCCTTGTATGAGAGTTACCAGTACACGTGCCTAATACCTCTGCCGACGAACATGGACAGCGCCACAGCTGTCACTGTATGCTTTCCAGTGTCTGGCCCAAGGTTTAACTGACCAAGTAGTTGTTGCATGAGTTGTTTGTAGAATGTGAATCAGAATTAGTGGTTCCCAAGGGGAGGGTGTCGATATGGTCAGTTAAAGATTTCAGATTTCTCTAAAAAAAATACCATGAGACAACCCAATATGAAAGAAGAGTTTCCTTTTCCAAATTGAGGTAGGAATTAGAATAGAGATGAGCGGTGCCTACGGGTGCCAGGAAGGCGAGCACGCTGACAGCTGTGGGTGACTCAGAGCTGTGATCTGCCAGAAGCGGGCTGGCCCATCCAAAACCTTCTCAGGCTCGCCCAGAGCACACTGTCCCGTTCTTTTCCTCAAGCAGCGGCCAAATTGCTCACGGCTTCCCCTGTCCTGTAGTGCAGGCTTATCGCCTTCATAACAGAGAATCTCAACCACTATACTTTCTTCTTCCGACACCGTGACCCTTGGCACTGCTTGACTTGTCTGGGTTGACCGAGCTAGAGGGCAGCGCCACGGGCCCCTCCCTTACCACCTGCTTCAAACCAGGTCTACAGACAAGGTAGAGTTTTGTGAGCAGTTCGTGCAGTTCCAGATCTAAGTCACTTCCCAAGACACAGAACAGAGGAGTGGCAGCTCAAGTAAGTCTAATTTCCAGAAAGCGTGAAAATGTGTTCAAAACTTTTCTTCAGGAGTGGGAAACATGATCTTAGTCTCTTGAGCCTCATCACTTTGTCATCTGATTTTTCGAGACCTAAAAATTATTGCCAGATGTTTCACTAAAGTACTTGATATAATAAACATCATTATACATCTTGCCCACAAAGAGCTTATATGAGCAGAGGATATTCAACAGTAGGTGTTAGTTATCTTTCTTTGTTTATTTTCAGTGTGGCCAGCAGACATCCATGTTCCAACCAGGAATCATAAAAACCATTTAAGTTTTCTAAGTCCTATTAACAAGGTACGCAACAAGCGTTTCATAAAACCAACTTAGCACAGGTTGCAGTGTGGTTCAGAAAGGACACAAAGCATTCCTTTACCGGGGGTGCTGGGGCACAAAAATGGACCCAGAAAAGCAGGACTTGCCCCGTGGTTTCTCTGGCTCGTGACTGCCTACACACTGAAACTCCTTATTAAGCGACATCTGAGACCACATAATACTTCTTCCAAATGGAAAGTGCAACAGCTTTTAAAGTTATTTAAAAATAATTTTATAAAATATGCAGTGAAGCACTGGTAGTTGTACAAGTGGTAGTCTGGTGGCTAAGAGCCTGCCTGGTCCTCAGAACTCCACGCGACAAAGTTCTAATCTTGGCCCAGACTTGGGTGCAACCCTAGGCAAGTTACCTACACTGTCTTAGCATCTGTCTCAGGGCTGTGGGAAGCCAGCTCACCCTACTTGAAAGAGCAAATTACTGCAGGAACTCCTCAAGCTGGTTGTTACACGGCTATTTTCAAAATTAAATCATACACTTAGAATTGTTTAACTGATATTAAGGGGTGGGCCTTTGGCATGGTGGTTAAACCACCACTTGAGATGGCCACATCCCATCAAAGCGTGGGGCTGGAGTCCCTACTAATGCAGACCCTGGGAGGCGGCAGGTGATGGCTCAAGTACTTGGCCCCTACCACTTATGGGGGAGACCCAGATGGAGTTCTTGGCTTCTCACTTCAGCCTGACCCAGCCCTAGCTATTGCAGGCATTGGGGAGGGAACCAGCAGATACCTGTCTCTGTCTTTCCGCCCTTCAAATAGAATGAAAATACATCTTTCATGTTCACTGCTACTAAAAGCAAGGGTAGTGCATGGTCATAAGGGTACTGCACCCTCCTCACTCGTGACTTCCTCCTTTTCCTCCATGCGGCCACTGTCTATGGCCCTGAGGGTACTGGTGTCTGCCGTATCTCTGGGTGGGACATTACAGAACAGTGCGCTACTGCACTCTTCCCAATTGCCCTGTTCAGTGGCCTTCCATAGGTAGCGGAAAATAGGACAGGCTGAGAGTGTTCACAGCACACACTAAAAAGCATGCTTTCCCCTGCCCTTTATTATTGCATGGGTTATGTTTAAAAAAATGGAATCAACCAAATGTAAGTGCATTATAATTTTGGTTTTTTACCAGTTTATTTTGGTACACAATATGCTAATTCGCAACAGGTTTGGCTGGTCAAAAACTCTCATTGTTCTAATTAACCTTACTGACAGACTCACAAAGCTGCCCTTCCTCTCCCATCTCTGCTCCAAGGACCAGGCTTCTGCTTTCGAGTGGCTCTTGTCAAGCATATCCAGCTGTATCACAGGAACCTCAAGTCCAGCTTTTTCAAAATAAAATTCATCATTCCGAGGCCGGCGCCACGGCTCAATAGGCTAATCCTCCACCTGCAGCGCCGGCACACCAGGTTCTAGTCCCGGTCAGGGCACCGGATTCTGTCCCAGTTGCCCCTCTTCCAGGCCAGCTCTCTGCTGTGGCCAGGGAGTACAGTGGAGGATGGCCCAGGTGCTTGGGCCCTGCACCTGCATGGGAGACCAGGAGAAGCACCTGGCTCCTGGCTTCAGATCAGCATGGTGCGCCGGCCGCAGCGCGCCAGCCGTGGCGGCCATTGGAGAGTGAACCAACAGCAAAGGAAGACCTTTCTCTCTGTCTCTCTCTCTCACTGTCCACTCTGCCTGTCAAAAAAATAAAAAATAAATTTAAAAATTCATCATTCCGGTTGTCCAGTCTTGCTCCTTCTTTGGTTGTCTTGCTTAGTAAGTCAGCATACAGAAGCACAAAATCCGAAAGATGAAAAAGACCTCGCGGGTTATCGAGCTCAGCCTGGCAATTCTACAGATGAAGGAAATGAGGCAAAAAATAACTCAATAAATAAGCAGACAAATAACTGTGCTTGTTACACAGCTGGTGAGTGGTTGAACAAGGACTGGATTCCAGATCTCCTACTTCAGCGCGGGCTCCTCTCAGCATTCCGTCTACTGCAAAGAGCGTTGAAGGAGAGAGTCCCTTCCCGTCTTGCTTTGCGCACGCAGTCTCTGTTCCATTTGGCTCCTGCGTTCGTTCCTGGACAGGCCTTATGTGGCTTTCTCCCACCTCCACCACAAACCCCAGGGGTGAACAACTAAGACCTTCCATGATCTCTGCCTTTCTGAAGGGGGGAGGTTGGAATTTGTGGAGCCTAGAGAGAACTGAAATGACCTTGGGATCTTCCGGCTTGCAGCTTGCACAGCCTACCTTTAAGTTGTGTGGCTCCCAGAGAGATTAACAGTACAAGAATGACCGATAAATCATCATGATTGCTGCGAGCATGAAAATCTTTTGAACCTATCTGCAATGCTGGTCTCTTTTCAAGTTTGTTGACTTGTGTATAGTGACTGAAATAGAGCTGATGAAAAAAAATACTTTCATTTAGTGTTTCCTAGTGTCCTAGGTTCTTGGCTACTTGTGAAACTGAAGAACATCAGACCCAGCCTCACCAAGAAGAAATCATTACACCCTTCGCTCTAGAAAGCTGCCGGCTTCTCGGCTACCTGGCAGGCCTCCTGCGCCTGCACCTGAATTACCTGGCAAACCGCGCCCTGAAACTGGCTGCAGTCTCATTCATTCATTGACTCATCAGACATTGATCGACATGTACTACACTGAGTGCTAAAGACAAAGACGCCCAGATAAAGAAGGCAATACCCTCTGCCACTGAGGGGCTCGCAGTGGGGACCAGGCATTGCAGCAAGGTGAGCCACATCCATATCAGAGTGCCTGTGGTTGAGCCCCACCTCCACTTCCCCAGCTTCCCACTAATGTGTCCAGGAAACCATCAGGTGATGGCTCAAGTGCTTGGGTCCCTTTCACCCATGTAGGAGATCCAGGCGGTGTTCTTGGCTCCTAGCTTCAGCTTGGCCCAGCCCTAGCTGTTGTGGGCATTTGAGAAATAAACCAATGGCTGGAAGATTCTCTCTCTCTTTCTCTCTCTCTGCCTCTCTCTCTCTCTTCTCTCTCTTCCTCTCTCTCTCTCCTCTCTCTCTCTCTCTCTCTCTCTCCCCTCCTCTTCTCTCCCTGTCACCCTCCTTTTTAAATAATTAAACATAAACTTTAAAAAAGGAATCTCACAGTGGCAAGGGGGGCAGGTGAGTAAGCAGACCGCAGAGCACACAGAGAGACGCGTGGTCAAAGGTGCAATGAGGTAACACCCCCTGTGGGGGAGCAAGCGGGGGTCAGTGAGTGCCTCCCGCAGGAGGTCAGGACTGAGCAGAGCCTGGAAGGACAAGTGCCAGTTCACCCGGTGAATGGGAGGAAGGGACAGCACGGAGGGTGTCCAGGCAAAGGGCAAAGGTGCTCCCAGTAAAACACCTGACACCGGAAAGGAAGAACGAGGGAGACTCGGAGGCAGAAGGCCCTTTGGCAAGCTCGCCTACTGTCCAGCTGACAATCCTAAATCTGAACACATACATAGGAACCTTGGTCCAGGCTCCCCGCTCTTCCTCTGGCTCCTTCTCCCTCCCAGCATTCAGAGTTGCTGATTTCTGAGCATTTGGGTTTCAGCTGGAGCTTGGCTGAGCCCCAGCCTGCCTGTGGCTTTCCAGGCCTGGCCTCCGGCAAGGCACCACCTCCCCACAGTGCACACAGCTGCAGACGCACGGATCGGCAGGGAAGGAAAGGCAGCCACCCCAAGAAGACGTCCATGGGCGAGTAGGTCAACACACAGAGCAGAGGATAAAAGGGAAGGACAGCCAGGAATGTTTGCCCTCCCCATTGGCATTGTCTCATGGACAGTTAGCACAGCCATATCCTCCCTACTGAAACTCTTACTCCTACCCACAAGTCCCAGTTTTTGAGATTTCCTGAGACACAAGGACATATTTTAGGCAGTTCTGAAACAAACAGGCAACTAACACAGGTCTCTTTTGGAGAATTTAAGCTGGTGCCATTTTAACCATTCATTCCTTCATTCATGAGAATATCTGAGGACAGACTAAAAGGAAGTTATCCATAGAGATATCTGCAGAGAGATGGGTGGGAGTTAGGCTACAGTTGGTTAAGCTGCCCCTTGGGATGCCTACTTCCGATATTGGAGTGTCAGGGGTCAGCTGCCTCCTCCTCTTCTGATCCAGTTTCCTGCTGATGCACCTGGGAAGAAGCAGGCGATGGCCCAGGTACATGGGCTCTTGGATTGGAGCTCCTGGCTCCTGGCTTCAGCCTGGCCTAACCCTGGCTGTTATAGGCATTTGAGGAGTAAGTTAGCACATGGAAGTTTTCATTCTCTCTCTCTCTCTCACCTCTCTTCCCTCTCCCCTCTCCCTCCCCCTCTCTTTCTCTCTCTCTCTTTCCCTCTCTGCATTTCAAATAAAACATTTAGAAGAGAAGGATATCTTCAGACAGAATATCCTGGACCCAGGGAACAGCCATTGTGAAGATTGCTCATGTTTGTGAGGAACAGCAAGGAAGGCAAGAGAGAGTAGCAGGGCAGACGCCCGGAAGGCACGTGGAGGGTGCACGGATCACTCAGGGCCTGGGGGTCACCCAATGAATTGGACACCCTGCCTCCTCAGAGGAAGGACGATCACTTGACTGAGTTTTTTGTTTTGATTTTTTGTAAAATTTATTTTTTTTTGTTTGAAAATCAGAGTTACAGAGAGAGAGGGAGAGACACCGAGACAGAGATCTTCCATTGGCTGGTTCATGCCCCAAGATGGCCACCATGGCAAGGACTGTGGCAAGCTGAAGCCAGGAGCCAAGAGCTTCACCTGGGTCCCCCGTGTGGATGCAAGGACCCAAGCACTCGAGCCATCTTCCACTGTTTATCCCAGGCTACTAGCAGGGAGCTGGCTCAGAGGGAGGCAGCTGGTGCCCATACAGGATGCTGATGTTGCAGGCTGTGGCTTAACCTGCTACACCGCAGAGCCAGCCCCTTGACTTGGAGCATTTAGAGACTGTGTTGCGAGTACACTCTTGGGAGGAGGCAACGGTAGGCAGGGAGACCAGGCAGGAGGTTAGCACAGTGACCAAGCAGGAGCTGACGGGGACTTGGCCTGGGGTGGTGGCCTCAGTCAGCTTCTGGGGCATAGTCACCCGGAATTCCTGACACCATGAGCAGAGACAGAGGGGTTGAGGACCACGTCTCAGTAGGCCAGGGCTGCCATGATGAAGTCCTCCAAGCCCACAGGCTGGGCTTAGTCTCTGATGTATCAGGAGGCTCAAGGTCAAGGTGTGGGCAGGGCCAGATGCTTCTGAGGGCTGTGAGGGAGGCTCTGCCCCAGGCCTCTCTCCCAGGCTGGCTGGTGGCTGTCTTCATGCTCACAGGGCACGTTTGCATGTGTCTGTGCCCAGAACTGCCTGTCTATAAGGACACGGGTCATATTGGATTAAGGCCCACCTTTCATGACCTCATCTTAACTAACTACATCTGCAACGACCCAATTTCCAAATAAGGTCTCATTCTGAAGTACTACTCGTGGTTAGGGCTTCCACATTTGAAACTGGGCGGGTTGAGGGGGGACAGCACCATTCAGTCTGTAACAGACGATGCCAAGATTTTTGGCCTCAATAAGTATAAACACAGAGTTGCTATTAACTGAGATGGAGAAGGCTGTGGAGGCAGCAAGAAGTTATTTTTTGGTTCAGTGACTTTTCTTTCAGACGCTAAGAGTCTAAAATTTGAGAAAGGGGCCGGCGCTGTGGCACAGTGGATTAAGCTGCTGCCTGTGATGCCGGCACTCCGTACGAGCACTGGTTCAAGTGCTGGCAGTTTCTTTTCTGATCCAGCTCCCTGCTAATGCACCTGGGAAAGCAGTACAAGATGGTCCAAGCGTTTGGGCCCCTGCCACCCACCTGGGAGACCCAGATGGAGTTCTAGGCTACTGGCTTCAGCCTGGCCCAGCCCTGGTCATTGTGGCCATTTGGATAGTAAATCATCAGGTGGAGGGTCTCTCTCTCTCTCTATGTCTCTCTTTCTGTAACCCTCTGCCTTTCAAATCAATAAATCTTTTGAAAAATAAAATTTGAGAAAGTGTGCATTAGAGATATATGTCATATTCATGATATCCACATAGTAATATATATAAAATGTACACAGACTCCTATAGATAAATATTTCCTATACGGATATATGTGCGTGAGTATATGTATGTACATGCACATGTGTACATGTTTATATGTGTGTGTGTGTATGTTTTCATTGTTGTAGGCAATACAAAGCCATGAGACACAGTGAGAGCACCAAGCAAGCAGGTATATCCTGAGAAGGCAAGTGGACCAAGGACTGAACTCTGGGTGCTCTATGATTGAGGGGTTGAAAGGAGGTGACTTAGGTACTTTTAGAAATATTGTCAGAAGAAAAGGAGCCAGATCTGTAGCACAATATCATTAATGAGCATTAAAATGCACTCCCTGTCTCTTGCCATGTGATGATCTGTGCCACTGAGGGACTCTGCCAGCAAGAAGGCCACCACCTCGAGGTGGCGGTGTGAACTGTGGGCTAAAACACTGCCTATGATGCCGGCATCCCATATGTGCAACCAGTTTCTGTCCCGGCAGATCTACTTCTGATCCAGCTCCCTGCTCATGCACCTGGGGAAGCAGCAGAAGATGAACCAAGTGATTGGGCCTCTGCCACTCATATGGGAGACTCAGATGAAGCTCCTGGCTCCTGGCTTTGGCCTGGCCAAATCCCTTGGGGGATGAACAAGCAGATACAAAATCTCTCTCTCAATCTCTCTCTCTCTCTTTCTCCCTATAACTCTGCAAATACTTTTTTTTCCCTCTCTCTCTCTCTCTTTTTGACAGGCAGAGTTAGACAGTGAGAGAGAGACAGAGAGAAAAGTCTTCCTTTTCCTTTGGTTCACCCCTCAAATGGCCACCACACTGGCGCTGTGCCAATCTGAAGCCCGGAGCCAGGTACTTCCTCCTGGTCTCCCATGCAGGTGCAGGGCCCAAGCACCTGGGCCATCCTCCACTGCACTCCCGGGCCACAGCAGAGAGCTGGCCTGGAAGAGGGGCAACTGGGATAGAATCCGGCGCCCCAACCAGAACTAGAACCCAGGGTGCTGGCACCGCAGGCTGAGGATTAGCCTAGTGAGCCGCGGCACCAGCTCCAAATATATTTTGTTAAATATTTTAAAAGAAGTCCACCACCAGAGGCCAAACCAGTGTGGCCACCTGATCTCGTACTGTGAAGCTCAAGAACTGCGAGTCAAAACCAACTTCCTTCCTTTACAAAGGTAGGCTGCCTCGAATATTTAATTATAGTGATAAAAGGTGAACTTACACCTCTCTTCTTCATGTCTTTTTTTTTTTTTTTTTTTGACAGGCAGAGTGGACAGTGAGAGAGAGAGACAGAGAGAAAGGTCTTCCTTTTGCAGTTGGTTCACTCTCCAATGGCCGCCACGGCTGGCGCGCTGCGGCCAGTGCACTGCGCTGATCCGAAGCCAGGAACCAGGTGCTTCTCCTGGTCTCCCATGGGGTGCAGGGCCCAAGCACTTGGGCCATCCTCCACTGCACTCCTGGGCCATAGCAGAGGGCTGGCCTGGAAGAGGGGCAACCAGGACAGAATCCGGTGCCCCAACCGGGACTAGAACCCGGGGTGCCAGTGCCGCAGGCAGAGGATTAGCCTATTGAGCCATGGCGCCGGCCTCTTCTTCAAGTCTTTTAATGAGAATAGTGACCAGATCGGCGATGTCACATAGTATGTAAAGCCACTACCTGTGATGCCAGCATCCCATATGGCGCTGGTTCATGACCCAGCTGCTCCATTTCTAATCCAGCCCTCTAATAACAACCTGAAAAAAGCAGCAGAAAGTGGCTCAAGTGTTTGGGACCCTGCCACCTATATGGAGACCTAGATGAAGCTCCTGGCTCCTGGCTTCAGCCTGGCCCAGCGCTGGCAAGGGCGGCCACTGGGGAGTGAATTTGCAGATGGAAGATCTCTCTCTCTCTCTCTCTCTCTTTCCCTCCCTTTCTCCCTCCCTCCCTCCGTCTTCCCTCTCTTTCTCTCCGTAACTCTGACCTTCAAATGAATAAATCTTTTTAAGGAGAGAGAATAGTCACCAATAGAAGCTGCTTATTGGGTTCTGACAGTTTGATTAGAATATTTGGGAAGACAGGCAATTAAAGAAAGGTACTTAGTGTGAGAGTGAATATAAGATGACTCTAATGCTTAATGCTAATTTCTGAGAAGGAAAGAGAGTTATCAGCACAGAAACCCTCTCTAGGGTTGAATGTTGTCCTGCTCCTCCTGTAACTCATTAACAATTGCATTGCTATGAAAATAAATCACGTGGCCAAATACCCACTCTCTGTAAGCTTCCTATGCGTAAAAATGTCATTAGGAATGACACAAGGAATTTGGAAAACTAACAACTAAAGCCAAATGTACACATGCCTACTGATCTGGCCATCCGGCCCCCCTGTGCACACCTGACAGAGGGGTGTGCTGGGCCTGCCAAAGGACACGTGCGTGGCTGCTTGCAGCACTCTGTGCTGTGCACTGTTGTGTGTCAACAAGGAGATTGCAGGAAGTGTATGTAAAATGTGCACTACGACAAAACTGCATGAATTCCAAAATGTTTTGTACCAATATAAGCAAATTTTAATTTTATGTTTCTCTCTACTTTTAAGAAATATTAGTTTTCATGTATTTTCAAGGTAGAGTGAAAGAAAGAGAGAGACAAATGCTTGCAACAGCCAGGGCGAGGCCAGGTCAAAGACAGGAGCCAGGAACTCCATTCTGGTGCCCTACGTGGATAGCAGGGACCCAAGTACTTGAGCCATTATCTGCTATTTCCCAGGATGCATTAGCAGGAAGTTAGATCAGAAGCAGGGCAGCCAGCGCTCGAACCAACATTCTGATATGGCATGTGGCTATGCCACGCAGGGGCTTAACCTGCTGTGCCACAATACCCGCTCCCTTCCGTGAACTTTTGAAGTATCCTCAAATGTTATACTTTGGCAAAACTTACCCCCCAAAATATTAGGGGAGTTCCTTTGTTCATTAGATCCCAACTGTCACAAATGGGAAGCAGATTTAATCCGGTTTCTTGGATATTAAGGATCGTTTTGTGGTCAGCCACAACCATGTCCAAAGCAACAAATGCAGGTGCACTGTAGACTATGAGCATATGAAGAGCATGAGAAATGCTCACAACTTTCTCTCTCAGGCCTTAGTTCTCTTCTTGAGTAAGGCTTTCCATAAAGTCCAACCATAAATATTTTTCTTAGCTCTTTCTAGCCCCAGAGTTAAATCGATGTCTTTCAGTTGCAGTGATGAGCTAAGTTTCGTAGGATGAGAACCACAGGAGACACCATCTGGAAGTCCACTCACACAAAACACCATCTCTCCTCCTCCAACTCTGAGTCTCTCCCTCTCAAAGGCTAGCTTCTCTGTGACTGTTCCATTCTCTCCCATGCTGTTGGGGAAGAGGACCCCAGAGTAGCCTGGGTGTATATGCTCAAGGCCCTGCAACCTCAGGGAACACACAACTTATGTTTCCCAATGTTGCAGACCTGGAAGATCCCAAACAGTTACTCTAGGGTTACATGTTCTTCCTGGACAAACCCCAGCCACTGGAAATGGAATTTATGGTTGATGAGGCTTGGATCAAGAGGCCAGAAGTATGGGGGAAATGCCAGTCATCTTACAACGGCAGAAAAGGGTGATGAAGGCCTTGTTATGTGCCAGCCACGATGCAAGCATCAAATCATTCAATTCTCATGCACAAATATGAGTTAGGTACTAGTGTTTGCCACATTTCACACATGAGAAAGCTAGAGTGTGCAGTGGAATATACTTCCCTGCTCCCACAGAAAGCAAATGGCAAGCTCAGGATGAGCAAGCAGGTGCCTATTTCTTGGTCAGACAGTAACAAAATCCCACAATTACAAAAAGTCCCATTCTCAAGTATTTGTATCTAATTGGGACCTGTTTCTTGGTCAGATAGTAACACGTGACTTCCTAGTGCAAAACCCCACAATTACAAAAAAAATAGATTCCAAAGTAGAGCTTCTTGGAGGGCAAAACCTTCAAGATCTGTGAATCATCTATTTTTCTCCTTTGAAACCATTTTTTGCACCACAGTGAGAGCTGGAGAGTTGGATGGAGCCTCCTGAGAGCACTTACAAGCTCAGGGCCATGGGGTTTGTGAGTCTACAGCAGTGGCTTCCATGAAGGTATCTGTGGAGCACAAGGAGCCCAGTTTTACTCCCAGTGCTTCTAAAGGGGCTCGGTTTCCAGTGCCCGGAGCAGTGTGTGACACCTACAGGTAAATCTCTATTGAATTATTACATAAACAAGGTTTAGGGGCTGGCATTTGTCCTAGCAGTTAAGACGCTGGTTAGGATGACCTCATCCCACATCAAGAGTTCCTGGGTTCCCGTCCAGCCCCTGACTCCCCTGACTGCTAATGCACACTGCGGGAGGCTGCAGCGATGGCTCCAGACACTGAGTTCCATCCACCCTCGTAGGAGAGCTGGTTTGAGATCCTGGCTCCCAGCTTTAGCTCGGTCCAGTCCTGGTCATTGTAGGCATTTGGGGAGTGAACTAGTGGGTGGAAGTCTCTCTCTCTCTCTCTCTCTCTCTCTCTCTCTCTCCTTTTGAAATAAAACCTTGTAAGCACTAGAAATGGAAGAAGGAAGAATGAAAGAAACATTGTTCCATGCAATGATGTGAGAGCATAATGATGTGAAATACTAACTTCTTTGCGGTTTAGGTCTTAAAAATTAAGGGATAATCAAGACAAGAATTCTGTTCATTATACAGTCAGAAACACTGACTTGAGGCCAGGCAGGCAATGTGATTAAGTGGTTAAGTGGTCCCAGTCCAGGGTAAATGCCTATGTGGACATTCCTGAGTGGAGGGGGTGTGCACAGTGGTGGGAACACGCGCCCTCTGTGGGAGGAGAGGAGGCTGACTCAGCTCCACCCCGTGCTGCCCTGGGGGAAGGCAGATCCAATCCTGCTAGCTCTTCCAGCTTTTACAGAGTTTAAAACTCTATTTGATTGTGTGTGTGTGTGTGAACCCCAAAGTTGTAAATATTGGCTCAAAATTTTGAGAAACAGTATTTTGCACGCATATCTGGGTGCTGGGTCATAGAAGTGGAACTTCTGATTGGGACTTCCCTGTGTCTGAGATAACCTTAGGACATGTGTGTGTGTGTGTGTGTGTGGTGTTGCCACAACACTTCCCTTGCAGAAACTGAGAAGCACAAGGAGGTAAGTCAGCCTGCGGGGAGGGTTTTGAGCACCGGGGGGCCCTAGCAGAAAAACACTGGATGGTGGAGGCTGCCCCTGTGTCACCCACATTAAGTGATTCCTGAATGAGCGAATATTTTTCTCTGTGATTAGGCCCTCGGCGTGTGCTAATTGGTGCCCACCAAAGTCAGACTCTTGCCCTCCCACAGAAACTGGGAAACAGGGACTATCTTCTTTGATGATTACGTATCAAGGGGACGGCTCCAGGTCCTTGGGGAAGAAGGACATTCCTGGGTTGTAAAAGCAAAACTAAACAACAGAACCTTAGCAAGAAACTTTTCAAAAGATTTGTATCTTAGCGGAGGCAGAAAAAGAACTCACAATTCTGACTTTTCTTTTTTTAAAATTGAGAAGTGATGGGCAATTTTTCTTTTCCTTTCTTTAAGAGTCAGAGAGGGAGACAGAGAGAGACAGAGACAGAGAGAGAGAGAGAGAGAGAGACAGAGAGAGAGAGAGAGAGAGATCACATTTGCTGGCTCATTCCCCAAGTGCCCACAAGGCAGTGAGCTGCAGCCAGGAGCCTAGAACTCAGTCCAGATCTCCCAATCATATGGGCCATTGCTGGTGCCTTCCAGTGTCTGCATTAGTAGGAAGCTGGAGTCAAGAACCAGAGCTGGGACATGAGCAGTCCAACAAGTGTTTTAACTGCTAAGCCAAGCATCTGCCTCCAAGTCTTCTAAAGTAAATCCTTCAAGAAAAAGGAGATCAGGAAGAAGTTGATCTAAAGTTCATCCAAGTTGGGGAGGGACATTAAGGCCATCTCAGTACATATGGTAGATGCTGATGTTTAGCAAACTAGGTACATATCATGTAGGTCTATGTAGATTTTAAATAAATCAGAATTCTAGACATGCTTATCCCAGGCTTAGAGTCCTCCCCAACCTTCCCCCACCATCTACTGCAGCAGGAAACCATGGTATGCCAGTGCTGGGGCCTAGGCAAGAACTCCATCTCTCACAACTTGGAGGAAAAAAAAGCATGCTGCCCCCGTGTCCCCCTGCTCCCAAGGGGCATCTGCCTTCCTAGATACCTACCAACACATGACTATCGCTGTACCAGGACCATGTGCCAGCTGTGCAGCATTGAGAAATTTATTCCACCACGCTGAACCTTGGTCTCCTTTTAAATGCACACAATCGATACATACTACACAGTATTGCATGAGGAGTAAATCTGATCTATGCCCAGCACCTGCCATATGATAATAACTCAACAAATGGTAACTGCCAATACCTTCAGTCAGTTATCACCTATGCCATTATATTTTTCCTAGAGAATAGTGAACATTCTGTGACATGGAGACAGGTTAGTCAGGGCAAGCAGATGAGCTATCTGGAGATAACAGTTCCTACTGATATGGGAATAGGAAGGCAGCTAGACAGATCTGCTGAGCTGGAAGTCACAAGCCCCCTCTCCCCCATAATTCTATCCTCCTACTTGTCAATCAAAATGCCCTCTTTCCCGGGCTGCATCTGCTTCATCCATGACCTAAGGATGCCATGAAAATACAGATATTGAGCTCAGTGTATGGAGATGCCACATAATTTCCAGTTGGCTTCCTATCTGCTGAGGTAACACCCCCTACCTTATAAAAAAGACCAACAGGGACCACCGTTGTGGTATAGTGGGTAAAGCCACCGCTTGTGATACCTGCATCCCATGTGGACAACTGGTTTATATTTCAGCTACCCCACTTCTCACCCAGCTCCCTGTTAATGTACCTGGGAAAGCAATGGAAGAAGGCACAAATGCTTGGGCTCCTGCACACATATGGGAGACCTGAATGAAGCTCCTGGCGTTGGCCTGGCCGAACCCTGGCCGTTACAGCCATATAGGGCGTGAACCAACGGATGGAAGCACTCTCTAGCTCGCTCTCTCTCTAACTCTGCCTTCCAAATAAATAAAATAAATCTTTAAAAAGAGAGAGAGAGGCCGGCGCCACGGCTCACTAGGCTAATCCTCCACCTGCAGCACCAGCACACCGGGTTCTAGTCCCGGTTGGGGCGCCAGATTCTGTCCCGGTTGCTCCTCTTCCAGTCCAGCTCTCTGCTGTGGCCCGGGAAGGCAGTGGAGGATGGCCCAGGTGCTTGGGCCCTGCACCTGCATGGGAGACCAGGAGGAAGCACCTGGCTCCTGGCTTCGGAT
The DNA here is from genome assembly GCF_033115175.1 of Lepus europaeus. Lineage (NCBI taxonomy): Eukaryota > Metazoa > Chordata > Mammalia > Lagomorpha > Leporidae > Lepus > Lepus europaeus. The sequence goes on from NC_084827.1 coordinate 43,435,791, forward strand.
CGGCGCAGCACGCCAGCCATGGCGGCCATTTGAGGGGTGAACCAACAGAAAAGGAAGACTTTTCTCTCTGTCTCTCTCTCTCTCTCACTGTCTAACTCTGCCTGTCAAAAAGAGAGAGAGAGAGAGAGCGCTACAACTGGGAAAGGCTGGCTTTATCTTCTACCATAGAAGTGGGAGGGGCTGCAGGGTGCTCTCTCTCTCTCTCTCTCTCTCTCTCTCTCTCTCTCTCTGTGTGTGTGTGTGTGTGTGTCCCCTCTCTCTCTCCTTCTCCTTTTGGGCAATCTTCTGGCCCACTGCCCACTCATGACAGGTATTTCTCTCTGTGGGGCAATCTATACTCATGTGTGTGTGTGTGTGTGTGTTCACTTTCTCACATTTTAAGTAAATTTTGTCACTTTGTGTACTTATTTGTATCAAGACTTCGAATATGTGTCTTCATGCATGACAAGAGCCTAGAGTGAAAATAATACAACCCTTGCCCACTTGAGATCACTATGCTCCCAAGACCAGCAGGTTAGGGGTTTGACTTCCTTTACTCTGAAGACAAACAGACCCCCTACCTGGACCAGGGGGCTAAGGCTGACCTAGATTGACTACAGCTCATTACAAACTCATTGTAATACCCTGGCATGCTAAATGACACACCTACTAGCCACCATAACAGGAAACACTGGACCATCTAAGGAATGAAAAGCGGCAGTAACCAAATTCTGTGAAATCTCTAACTCCCCACCCTTCCAGAAAAACCAAGAGCAATCCTTCCCCTTGTTAGAATTTAACTCCCCTTTAATTTAATTAAACAACTCATCTAATGTTGAACACAGTTAAGAGATGGGCCACTCCACTCAGTAAGTTGCCCTCTGTGGAGGGTGCATATTTGCTTTCCCAATAAAACACCTGCTGCTCATTAGTTACTATTCTCTAACTCTTTCCTTAGTTCCTTCTTGTGGCAAAGTCAAGGAACTGGCTACTACCAACCAACACCCAAAAAATTCACAGAGGGCTGGAAAAATGTTAAAAGAATTATAGCTTAGAGGCTCACATTGTGGTACAGCAGGTTTAGCTGCCACCTACAATGCCACCTGTCTCACTGAGTGCCAGTCTGAGTGCTGGCTGCTCCGTTCCCAATCCAACTTCCTGCTAATGTGCCTGGGAAAGCAGCAGAAGATGGCCCAGGGCCAGCGTCATGGCAAAGTAGGTTAATCTGCGGCACTGGCACCCCATATGGACACTGGTTCTAGTCCCGGCTGCTCCTCTTCCAATCCAGTTCAGTGCTGTGGCCTGGAAAAGCAGTAGAAAATGGCCCAAGTGCTTGGGCCCCTGTACCAGTGTGGCAGACCCAGAAGAAGCTCCTGGCTTTGGATCGGTGCAGTTCTGGCTGTTACAGTCATTTAGGAAGTGAAACAACAAAAGGAAGACCTTACTCTCTGGCTCTCCCTCTCACTGTCTGCAACTCTACCTCTCAAATAAATAAATAAAATCTTTTAAAAAAGAAATGGCCCAAATACTTGGGCCCCTACACTCACATGAGAGACCTGGATGGAGTTCCTGGCTCTTGGCTTTGGCCTGGCCCAGCCCCAGCCATTGTGGCCATTTGGGGAGAGAACCAGTGGATGGAAGATCTCTCTCTTTCTCTCTCCTGTCTCTGTCTCTCTCTCTCTTTCTCTCTCTCTAACTCTTTCAAATTATAGGTAATATATCTTAAAAAGAATCACAGCCTGGATCTCTCAACATGAAAGCAGAGGAAGCTACCACCGAGGCACCCACTACTTGCAGAGCGCCACCCTTGATCCTCCACCACATTCCCCCTTTCCCTGCGCAGCTTTTCTAATCTGCTTCTCTCAGCTTAAAACGTTTTCCCATGGAGATCTCGAGTCTTCACTGTACTCAGCCCAAGGCGGGAGTGCAGTGTTTAAAATCACAGATCTTGGCTGTGCAGACTTCCTTTCTCACGTTGATCACAGGCAGCATTTTCCCCAAACCCCTCCTTGGGGAGTGCACTGACTTTCTGGGAGCCCTGTGCACCCTCTCCCGCAGAGGTTTTCCCTTTGTTCAGCTCTTGGGAGGACACACAAGTCTCCGAGCTCTGGCGTGTGGGACGCGCGTTGTGCTGGGAGCGAGCGTGTGCACACAGCGGTCTGTTCCCTCCTCCAATGAGCTCTGCCTGCTTGTGGGTGTGCCACTCCCGGGGAAGGAAGCCAAGAGCCTATAGTGGAGCTCCTGGGGAAAACTGAAGCAGCTGTGGCCGTGTAATTTAAAACCTCGGAAAAGTGTGCTGCAGTCCGTGCACAGCGCTGGGATAACACCATGAGGGCGGCATGTAGCCCATCCTCCCAGGGACTTGCTCGCCTGCTGCAGGGAAGAGAAGGCTGAAAGACGAACCTGCGTGCAGCCGGACAGGTCCAGACAGATGAGCTTGTGGCATCCATTCCCTAAACTCAGGTACTGTAGTCCTTTGTCTGTGAACTTGCGGCAGTGAGCCAGGCTGAGGTTCTGTAGGTTGTGGAAGTGCCTGAAGACAGAGTAAAGCAGAGAGAGGAGGCGTGCGATCAGACTGCAGCTCTTTGCTCAAGCCTTTCTTCAACCACACAACAAAGAGAAGTAACACTGTAAAGTAGCCTTCTCTCCCTGCACATGCTCGACAGCTTAATGTTACCGCTCATCTCCCCCTGTTCATTAAGGGAGGCTGCAGTAGGATATCAGATACTGCCTAATTAGAATTCAAGTGCAATAATTAAACACTATGTGCCTACATTTTTAAAGAAAGTTGACTGGGGCACAGTGTTTTGTTTTGTTTTGTTTTTGGTGTGTGTGTGTGTGTGTGTGGTTTTTTGACAAGGGGAAGGTTGCATTCATACTGTTTGGGAGTTAGCTTGCTTTTGAAACCAAAGTTAGAGTTTACTTTCTGGTTGCTTTTTAGGGTTTGATCTCTTGGAGCACCACAATAACATGCACAATGTTTAGAAAGGCAAGCTTTTGGTAAACATTGAAACGGAGATGAACTGTTACATGGGGCTTGGGGGCAAAAAAGAAGCCAAAATCAATTAGTGAAGGCTCTTGCAGTGGATCTGATAAGCACATGGTTTGGAAAAGTAGATTTAGCTATGCATGGCTTTGTCAGTCCTGGTTCCGTTGCTTTGAAACAAAGACCGGCACATAGAGCTGAGACGTGAGTTAAGAACAGTCTGCAAAGGAGTGGGCGCCACACGAGCAGCCTAAGAACGACATCAGAAGCTGTCAGCCTCGCTGGAGCTGAGACAGATTAAACACAGCATTATCACAACGGCCACAGTGAGAGCGTCCGGGAGACGGAAAATGGCTCAGATGCGTCTGTCGTGCTGCACGGAGGTTTAGCTCTCCTAAGCCTGGCATTTTTCAAAAGTGCCGAAAGTGGGCATTTGGCCTAGCAGTTGACTCCCAAGTCCTGCATCAGGATGCCTGGGTTCAATTCCCAGCTCCAGTCCTTGGCCCCGGCTTCCTGCCAATGAGGACCTTGGAAGTTCCTGCCACTTTTGTGAGAGACCTGGGTTGAGTTCCTGGCTCCTGGCCATTGGGGTATTTGGGGGAGTGAACCAAGGGATGGGAGTTCTCTTTCATGCATTCTCTCTCTCTCTCTCCCTCCCCCCACTTTTCCCCTCTCCCCCTCTCTCCCTCTCTTCTTCTCCCCCCTCCCTCTTTCCCAAGTAAAATTTTTAAAAAACTGTAAGGACTCCTACTACTGCCTGCTCTTGTAACTGAATTAACAACATGCCCTTGTTTTAGCATCTATAACAGTGTAACAGCAAACTAAAAAGCCTACAGATGAACCATAAAGTTTACTTTCCATACAAATGGGAAACAAGCTATGCAGGCATTGCCTGTCCATCAGATGTATTCCTAACATCTGAAAAATACATCCGGATGGTTTAACGATTTCTATTACACACTGAATTATTTGATTCAGAACACCACGGCCCTCTGGGAATGGTTGTGTCTATGAGATTGGACACATCTCTTCTCGACCTTTTGGCTAAGATCAAGTGAGACTGGACAGAACAGAGAGGGATGTCTTGCATTCCCAGGGGCTGGGTGGGCAGGGCCAAGAAGGGGAGAGCGGCTCTCACATTCCTACACCACGGCCACCACGGCCACCCGGGGACCCTGAGTGGGGCCAGAGCTCTGGACAAGCTTTCCCTTCCTCTCCTTGGAGCGCAGCCTGTGATTCCACTAAGGAAAGAATGATTTCCTCGGGGTAGGGGTAGGAGGAGTCATTTTGAACAATCCTGCAGCCAGCTCTCTAACTTGGAGAGAGGAGTAGTGAGCCAGGCATCGCCACCCAGGGGAAAACACACTTTGGAACCTGACCACATTGGATTCGAATCTTAGCCCGGCCACTTACTGCATCTCTCCAACCTCTCCAAAATTGCTCCCCCACCTGCCAGGTGAAGATAATGATTTTATGATTTTTTTTTTTTTACCCTGAACTATTGTGAGCCTCCGGCTCTCCTGGACTTTACTTTTCTCATGTGTTACATGGACATAATCTTATGTGCTTGCTTTCATCAGAGGTGTGATAACTACATGAGAACATAAACATAATGATATTCTTTTAAGATTTTTATTTACTTGAGAGGCAGAGAAAGTAGAAGAGACAGAGAGACAGACAGAGAGATCATGCATCTGCTGGCTCACTTCTCAAATGTCTGCAGTAGCCCCAGGCTGGGTTGGGAACTGGGAGCCAGGAACTCAATGCAGGTCTCCTATGTTGGTGGCAGGGCCCCCATCACTTGAGCCATCACTGCTGCTCCCTAGGGTATGTATTTGCAGAAGCTGCCATCAGGAGCAAAGGCGGATATTGAAACCTGGAATGCAGCCATCCCAACCAGCATCTTAACTGTTAGGCCAAACACTTGCCCTGTGGTGTTAACTTGAGGGTGGCTTTGACTATCAAAATCGGCAGGGACCATGATAGAAACTTTAAAAGCCCACATGCCATTTTTGTTGCTACTACTATGCCAGGCACTAATAACACACTAATGATGTTTGTGGAACTTGTAGCATTTTCTTCTGTTAATAGAATAAATATTCATGTGCTAAGAGTGCTGCAAATGATTCCTAGAGATGGGTGATCTGCCACGCTGGGTCTACACCTTGGCCCATGTTCTTTGAATCCATTTGATCAGTTAACAAATACCAAAAAAGAGAATTGAGCTGGGTCCCTTAACTGCTTCTATGTTATAGACACCTTTGGCAGTGAGGTCCCTTTCTCAGCAAGCTTTTAATTTCTTTTTTAAATCCACCCAAAAGGCAGACAGAGACAGAGACACAGACAGACAGAGATCTCCCATCCACTGGGTCACTCCCCAGATGCCCAAAGCCAGCAGCCTAGAACTCAATCTGAATCTCCCAAGTGGGTGGCACAGACCAAGCACTTGAGTCATCCCCTGCTGCCTCCAGGGTGCACATTTCCAGGAAGCCAGAATCAGGAGCAGAGCAGGGACTCAAACCAGCTACTCCAATATGAGATATGGACGTCGCAACAGCTACTTAACTGATGCTCCAAATGCCTTCCCCAGAGTAACATTTTTGAATGCATGAAATAAAGTATGTAAGATTACAAAGGCAGCCAGTTACATTGAAATGTAAATTATTAAAATAGTTTATAAACCAAGTCAGTGGAATAGCGATTTATGTGCTTCTTTGTTTGCCTGTTAAATAACAGCATCTATTGGCAGTTCTAATGACTACTGAGAATAAGAAGTAGTCAAGAGTACCAATGATATTTCAAAGTACACAGAACAACTGTAATGAAATAGGAGTATATTTCTAATTTATATGGATGGAAGTCCCAGGGACTGATACTATTCTGGTTTTTACCTACATTTTAGTTAGAGCTTAGTGAAAATAGAAACAACCTCCCCCCCCCACGTACACAACAAAATTCACAGAACCCTGGGTAAGTTCTGTGGCACAGCAGGTTAAGCCTCTCCTTGGTACTCCCACATCTCATATTGGAGTGGCTGGCACTGAGGTCTGCCTCTGCTTCAGATCCAGCTCCCTACTAATGTGCCTGGGAGGCAGCAGGTGATGGCCCAAGTACCTGAGCCCCTACCACCTGTGGGGAGACCAGGACTGAGTTCTTGGCCCAGCCTTGGGTATTTTAAGTGACCTAGCAGATGGATGATTTTCTCTCTCTCTACCTCTCTCTCTGTGTGTGTGTGTATGTGTGTGTGTCCCTTTCAAGTAGATAAAAATAAATATATGTTAAAAATAAACTTTACAGAATCCCTAGATTCCATGCTCCTTTGGGAAGAATTCATTGACCCCAGTTTAAGAACCTCTGGTTTAGACTGAATGACTTCTGGGTTGAACTCCCTGGGTGGCTCTCTTCAGACTGAGCCTTTTGGGAGCCATCAGCCTGAAAGCCAAGCACAGGAATGTGGACTGGCCCCGTGGACCTTTCTAGGGACTGACAGTGCTGCAGACTCAGAGCTGCTGGGGATAGGAAAAGTGTCAACCAACAGCAGAGCTGCACTTGGCAAGCTTTATGCAATACTGTTCTTTTTTATTCTGAATTTTGGCAAGGAAACGTGCTCCTCCATGAGTAAGACCTGGCTCATCATTTTCCCAGCCCAGAGACCACTTCATAATTACAACTCAGCTTCAAGGCACAGTGTTTGCTGCCTATTTTTTTCCCTCTTCTTATTTTTTAATCTTTTCCTGATTATTTGATAACTATTTCTTATGGAGGGTAGATTCTTCCTTTGTGATTTATATATTTGTCTGCTACTATTGTGATCTTTTAAAGCCTACAATTCTTATCGAAACTACAGAGATCATTTTTTCCTTCCGTTCTTTTGGATGTTTTCCATGAAAGAGTTGAATAAGTCTGTGTTAGATCTCCAACACCTGAGGGAGTTACTGCTCCAAGGAGTGCAGAATTACGTATTTAAATGAAAATTTCTCTGAAAGATAACCAAGACATAGCCCAGTCTGCAAATGGGAATTCGCAAATGGATTCTTTTGAATTGAGTGTTGCTCTTTAGTTCCACAAAGGCAGTTTCAAGTAACTGAATTCTGTAGACAGTCTAAGTGGGGTGATATGACCTCATAATTGCGGGCCTTGGGGTTGTCCAGTCAAGACAATAGCTTATTCTGTCTGCCTATCTTCGATGGGCACTGGTGAGACTGCATAACATGATAGCTTCTGTCAATATATAATAATATCATCAACATTCTGTCAATAACTGAAGGGTTAATTCATCATTGGAAAAGTAATTAGTCACCACTCCAACATAGCAATACAAGACTCCATTAAAGAACAAAGAGGGGCAGCTATTCAAGGCAGTGGTTAAGATCCCTTGGGACACTGCTCAGATTCCAGCTTCCTGCTAATGTGCACCTTGGGAGGCAGCAGGTGTGGCCCAAGTACTTAGGTCCCTGCCACCAGACTGAGCTCCTGGCTCCTGTTTAGACATTTAGGAAATGAACCACTAGGTGGGAGATAGCACTCTTGTGCTTGCTCGCGTGCTCTCTCTCTCTCTCTCTCTCTCTCTCTCTGTGTGTGTGTGTGTGTCTTTCTTTGTCTCTGTCTATCTTTTCAAATAAATTTTTAAAACCTGATATGTTTACTCCCCACTATATGTGCATGCCTTGCACATTGTAGTTCATCACCACATGGTGGATAAGTGAATGCAGTTGCTGTTAGAAGCCAGGGAAAGGAGAAATCCCTGGACTTCTGGCAGACGGCTCAACTTGAAGTGTTAAAGGTTGTAGCTTAGTAAAGAGACTGTAGAGAAGGTGAAACACGTAGCAGTCAGAAGGTCAGAGTTAAGGGCTTCTCTTGGAAAGCCTGGGGAGATGAGTTCAATTGGATAATGTTATGGAACACTGAGGGAAGCATCTAGACACGACAAGAAGATGGTTCCAGGATAAGTCTGAAGGGAAGAGACCAGAGGTAGAACCAGAAACGGAGCTGAGAAGGCCATCTGGGCTGTGGCCACAGGTCTAGTTCCAGAAAATTTAGGAACAGAAAACATCCTGGAATGGGCATGAGCTGTGGGCAGCCTTCATTTCCAACTTTAAGGAAACTGAGTGAGTCCCCAAAGTGAGGAAAATGTTCAAATAAAAAATCGGCAAATCAGTGTTGCCAAGAAAGGCAAACAAATCACATTTTTCTCCTGGAAAATGATTTCTGTGGAAAGAAATATCAAAAGCAATGCAGAGAGAATGACAGCTGCAACAACCAACATTTCCTTGGTTATTTATTGTTTAAAGAACACTTCCACGTATTCAAACATATTGGAAACAATGGAAAACAGAGTAAAAATAGAGAATATTATGAAAAGTAGTTTTATCAAAGATAAGTCAGTGTAATGTTTTCCACATGACAAGAAACATCAGTACCAAAGTAGCATTTATTTTGATATTCTCCTTCTCTCTCTCAGATTTATTTATTTTACTTGAAAGGCAGAGTTACAGAGGGGGAGTGGTAGAGGCAGAGAGACAGAGAGAGATCTTCCTTCCATGTGTTGGTTCACTCCCCAGATGGCCGCGACAGCTAGAGCTGGGCCAGTCAGAAGCCAGGAGCCAGGAGCTTCTTCCAGGTCTCCCACATAGGTGCAGAGGTCCAAGGACCTGGGCCATTTTCCACTGCTTTCTCAGGCACATTAGCAGGGAGCTGGTTGGAAGTGGAGCAGCTAGGACTCCAACCAGTGGCCATATGAGATGCCAGTGTTGCAGGTGGCGCCTTAACCCGCTACGCCACAGCACCGGCCCCTCTGAATGTTCTCTTCAAGGCAAGAACTGGAGGTTAAAGACAAAATAATATTCTTATTTTGGGTTCTGCTTTTCTGTTGCCAACTGAGGATACAACTTCATTTGTAAAATAAATGTTCCTAAATAGTTCTGTCTCATTATAGTATAATGTTAAATTTCAGAGGAGGAAAACGTCTACCTCAGAGTATGATTAGAATAAAAATATATATTCAGCTAAAAACGTCAAGGGCAGGTGTGGCACAGCGGGCTAAGCTACTGCTTGGGATGGCCACATCCCACATTGGAGTGCTTGGGACTGAGTCCCGCCTCTGCTTCAGAGGCAGATTTTTGCTAAGGCATCCTGGGGGCAGCAGGTCATGGCTCAAGTGCTTGGGTCCCTGCCACCCACGTGGGAGATCTGGGTGGAGTTCCTGGCTCCTGGCTTCCACCTTGCCATTGTGGGCATCTGGGGAGTGAACCAGTGCAGAGAAGGTTTCCTCTCTTTCTCTCTCTATCTCTCTGCCTTTCAAGTAAATGCAAATAAACAAACTTTTATTTACAGTAAAGCTATAATAACCAAAACAATGTGATATTTGCATTCAAAATGTTTTAATTAATTATAATGTGATCTAAGCTACTCTGAAATCATCTACTTTGTAAATTCCAGCTTTCACATGTGGATTTTATAATTCTCTCATTCTCTATATATATGTATGTATATATATATACACATTTGTGCATGTGCACATACATAACATATACATATATACATAAATATATACATAAATTTATTTCTATGAGATACTGAAAAAGTTCACAGAAAATGGAATTAAAAGATAAGTCTATTTTGGTGCAATGGAAATTTGACATCTCCGCATGTTTTTTTCACAATCTGAATTTTTCACACACTTTTGAAGACTCCACATCTATCTAGGAATGGAATGCTGAAAGAAGAGCACTGAGTAATCATGTCTTACATCAGAGGACCCAGGGCCTAAATGACATCCTGCAAGGGCTTGGGAGCCTCTAGGGTCTCCCACCATGGTCACTGGGGCTGGTTGGCACCAGCTCACAAGAGTCCATGCTAGTGAGCACCTCTTGCCAATTCTACACTCAGTGGCATCATGCTGGTAGCTTAACATCAGCCCTGGTGGAGTCATGTACTCCAGGAGATCAGTGAACCCTGCACTCTGCCCCTGCCCAGCTAGCTGCTATCCACTTCCAGGAACACAGCCGTCCTTGGGGCCCTGTAGGAAGGACTGCTACAGAGAAGGCAGTGTGCTCCTGGGAATGTGTGTAGAGGTGCAGACCGGGAAACACGAGATGACAGCTTTGAAGGACAGGAAGAAAATCTGATTGAAAAGTAAAAGGGGCTGGCGCCGCGGCTCACTAGGCTAATCCTCCGCCTAGCGGCGCCGGCACACCGGGTTCTAGTCCCGGTCGGGGCACCAGATTCTGTCCCGGTTGGGGTGCCGGATTCTGTCCCGGTTGCCCCTCTTCCAGGCCAGCTCTCTGCTGTGGCCAGGGAGTGCAGTGGAGGATGGCCCAAGTCCTTGGGCCCTGCACCCCATGGGAGACCAGGAGAAGCACCTGGCTCCTGCCATTGGATCAGCGTGGTGCGCCGGCCGCAGCGCTGCGGCGGCCATTGGAGGGTGAACCAACGCAAAGGAAGACCTTTCTCTGTGTCTCTCGCTCTCACTGTCCACTCTGCCTGTCAAAAAAAGAAAAGTAAAAGAGGTTTCTTAGGAGAGCCCCTGAACAAATGGAGAGGAGCATTCAAAAGAAAAATGCTTTTCTTGACTGGGAAAAAAAAAATTTTGTTTCAATTTTCAAAAGGTTTACCATGCTCCAGGGGAAGAAATTAATTGGAAGAACATAATTAAAAGCTTGGGGAGAGTCTTTAATTTCTCAGAGGAAAGGAAAATCTTGCAAGCATCTTGGCAGGAAAGAAAAATAGGGACCAACAAGGGAATGAAAAATCAGGCAGGCTTTACACTTCTCTTTAAAGTGAAATATCAACGCTCACACAGCATCATTTGTGGGATTTTAAAGATAAAGGAGGTGATTCAAGAATGATACAGTCGTTTTCAGAGATCAGTGGCCGAGAACCTAATACTGATGCATCTTCCCTGATAAAGAGTTTCTAAAATTAGATTTACAGTCATCATAGGATGCAACAAAATGAAAACCAAAGAATAAGAAAATTATGGGGGAAAATGACCATCAATGAATGGCCTAAACTGGTTATGACTGTATAACCATTAGAAGTAGGATTTTAATATTAAGTTCAAACATCAAAAGTTAATATTAAAAGAAAAGGTAAATGTCAAAAAAATGAATAAGCTCGTTACAAGGAAGTGGAAGCAGAGACATCAAGTTCAAGGAGAAGTAGAGGGGAGATGAAATGCATTTTCTTTCTCGTCAAACACATTAAGAGCCAAATGGTATTGTTTCATCTTAACTTCAATAGAGAGTGTGTGTTAAAGCATCCTTTCAAAAAACAGAGTCATGAGTTAGAACACACAGCAGAATGTGCACATGCCTTTCAGATGCCTTCAGGTTACAAAAGTAACAGCAAAAGACAGAAACACTGAGTATGGTGTAATGATAGAGAACTCAAAAGGTAAAAGAAGACAATATAAACTAGATAATATACTCAATGTTGACAAGAAATAGTAATCATTTACACTAGCCTCTTAAAAAGGCAAACAGTGGACATCTTTGGAACAGAAGTTACCTGTATATAAAATACAAGTATAAAACCCCATGACACAAATATTAAAAATGCAGGATTAGGGGTGGTGGAGGTTGGAGGGGAGTGTTGTGTGGTACAGCAGGTTAAGCCACTGCGTCCCATATGGGAGGCTGCCTCCCTGCTAATAAACCCGGAACCAGTCAATGATGGCTGAAGTGATTGAGTCCCTGACAACCCCTGGGGGAGACCATGGAGTTCCTGGCTCCTGGCTTCAGCCTGGCCAAATCCTGACTATTACAGCCATTTGGGGAATGAACCAACAGACAGAAGATCTCTTTCCATCCTTCCCTTTCTCTCTGTATCTCTGCTTTTCAAATAAGCAAATAAATATTAAACACACACACACAAGCAAAAGAAAACAAAGGTTTTTTTGTTTGTTTGTTTGTTTTTGACAGGCAGAGTGGATAGTGATAGAGAGACAGAGAGAAAGGTCTTCCTTTTTGCCGTTGTTCACCCTCCAATGGCCGCTGTGGCTGGTGCATCTCGCCAATCCGAAGCCAGGAGCCAGGTGCTTCTCCTGGTCTCCCATGGGGTGCAGGGCCCAAGGACTTGGGCCATCCTCCACTGCCTTCTCGGGCCACAGCAGAGAGCTGGCCTGGAAGAGGGGCAACTGGGACAGAATCCGGTGCCCCAATCGGGACTAGAACCCGGTGTGCCGGTGCCGCAAGACAGAGGATTAGCCTATTGAGCCACGGCGCCGGCCTACAAAGGTTTTAATAATAGAGAAAAAAGAATTCAAGATAAAGACACTTCAACTAGGATAAGGACTATCATTTTATGTGAATAAGAGCTATCACCTATAATGAAATGTACTTACTAATCTTTACGTATAAAATAACACAAAAATAAATTCAGCCAACTTTAATTATAATAGGTGGTCCACATATCATGATTATACTATGAACCTTTAAGAATTTATATGCATACGTACAAACATACACACATACACACAAATTTTGCCCTCTGAAAGAAACACTCTATTTTAGACATTCATGCATGATTTGGTGAAACCATAAAATCAACCAAAAAAAAATCTCAATACCTTCTAAAAAGCAGAAATGATTCAGTCCACGTTTCTGAATCACAATAAATAATTAAAAACAGAAGTTTAATCAAAGAACTTTAAGCCACTTAGAAACAAAAGTTCACTTCTGAATAATTGTTAGGTCAGAGAGGAGCACAAACTGAATACTTTGCTTAGAAAATGAAAATAATACTTATCAAACCTTACAAGTTTTACCCAAATTCTTATTTAGAAGTAATTTCACAGTCCCCAATGTTTCATTTTAAAAGGAAAGAAGTCAATTATTCAGAGGAAAGTTTTTTAAAGATATTCAACCTTCATACCCAAGACCAAAAATGGCCATTTAGAAAATATAACAAGAAAACAGAATCAGAAAAGATACCATTCATAAAAATAATTAGAAAGATACCTAGGGGGGCTGGTGCTGTGGTATAGTAGGCTAAGCGTCCGCCTGTGGCACTGACATCCCATGTGGGTGCTCGTTCGAGTCCCAACTGCTCCACTTCTGATCCAGCTCCCTGCTAATGGCCTGGGAAAGCAGTGGAGGATGGCCCAAGGGCTTACGCCCCTGTCACCAATGTGGGAGACCTAGAAGAAGTTCCTGGCTCCCGACTTCAGCCTGGCCCAGCCCTGGCTGTTGAGGCCATTTGGGAACGAACCAGCAGATGGACAATCTCTCTGTTTTTCCTCTGCCTCTGCCTTTCAGATAAATAAATAAATCTTAAAAAAAAAAGAAAGATAAACAGGAATAACTTTCATAAAGAAAAATCAACGTGAACTAAAACAAGATTTTATTGAGATTTAAGACCTCTGCAAAATATTTTTATAAGTATGTTATGATTGTGATAGATGGAACATTGTAAAAACATAAATTAATTCCTAGTTTCTCCCATGGGTAGTTAGTGGTATAGTGATAAATAATTAATAACTAGCTCTCCAAAAAAAAAAAAAAAAAGTAGGGGAAGCATTGTGGTGCAGCAGGTTAAGCCACTGCTTCGGATACCTGCATCACATATTGAGTGCCTGGTTCCAGCCCAGCTCCTCCACTCCTGATCCAGCTTCCAGCTAGTGCTCCTGCAACGCAGATAATGGTCCAAAAACTTGGGTTCCTGCCAGTAACACGAGAGACCCAGGTTGGGTTCTCGGCTCCTGACTCAGCTAGGATTCTGCAGGCATTTGGAAAATCAACTAGTGGATAGAAGATTCTCTCTCTGTCTCTTTCTGTCTGTATGTCTCTCTGTCTCTCTCTCTCTCTCTCACTCTCTCTCTCTCTCTGTCACTCTGCCTTTCAAATAAATAAGTAAATAAAATATATATGCATATAAAATATTTAAGTTCACTGCAAAAGTTTGTATTTTACTATTTTTATAATTATTGTGTTCTGAAGGATGTGTAATATACAACTTACATACAATAATAAAGTACACAACTCTGTTCTTGTGAATTCCACACAGCCAATTAATTTTCACACATTTCCATTGGCTTCTGCCAATGCAACTCTTTATTTATTTATTTATTTTTCTTTTGACAGGCAGAGTGGACAGTGAGAGAGAGACAGAGAGAAAGGTCTTCCTTTTGCAGTTGGTTCACCCTCCAATGGCCGCCACGGCCGGCGCACCGCGCTGATCCGATGGCAGGAGCCAGGTGCTTCTCCTGGTCTCCCATGGGGTGCAGGGCCCAAGGACTTGGGCCATCCTCCACTGCACTCTCTGGCCACAGCAGAGAGCTGGCCTGGAAGAGGGACAACCGGGACAGGATCGGTGCCCCGACCGGGACTAGAACCCGGTGTGCCGGCGCCACAAGGCAGAGGATTAGCCTAGTGAGCCGCGGCGCCGGCCGAAACTCTTATAAATGTAGCTAGCCAACCAATAGTTGCAATTAAAGACTGAGTATAGTTCCCATATGAACTGTTTCATTTACATTATTAAGACAAAAGTAAAATAGCAAAGTCAGTATGTCCAGACTTCACTCATTCATCAATGAAGTGTCTTCTCCGTTGGATCCAAAAATAGTTTTCAAGTACTGAAAGAGTAGTTCCACAGATTTTTTCTGCTATTCATAAGATGTAGCTATAGAAGTGACACACTTTTAAATTGCATTAAATTTTCACTTTCTCAAGTCTGGACAATCAATGAAACAAAAAAAAAAAAATCAAGCCTTGATTTGTTAGTGTTGTAGAACACTCTTAGATCTGATAACCCCAGGCTACCACTGAGCTGGAAGAGACGAGCAGCAGTGGTTCATCATTCCGCAGCATTTTCCACCAGAGGGATACAGTAGACAAAAACATCCTCAAGAACACGCATGAAGTTAACGCATAGAAATATACTAGAAAGTGATGGGCTTTAAGTATTTATTTTCTGTATAAGAATTTTAGATAAATTAGGAGGAATCGCACCTCACTTGATAAAAGAGTTAGATATTGATAAAAGGCTTATTTTATTATTTTATTCAATAAATGATGCTGGAATAATTGGTTAGCTACAAGTATTTAACGACATTTGAAGTCTGAAGCTGTTCTTAGCATATGGACTGCACAAAAACAGGACTTGGACCCCCTAAGTCATAGTTTGTTAACCCCTGGTTTAGATCATTGTTTTGTTCATTTACCAAAGTAAATTCTAGATTGATTATATACACATATTTGAATTTTAAAAACCATATAAGAAAAATAAGTAAATGAATATTAAATCTATTTATTTACCAACTTATTTACTTAATTGAAAGAGTGAAAGAAAGAGGGAGAGAGGGAGAAAGAGATCCTCCGTCTGTTCACTCTCTGCATGCCCACAATAGCTGGAGATGGCCAGGCGGAATCCAGGAAGCAGGAACTCCAATTGGATCTCCCACACAACAGGGCCATCATCTAATGCCTTGAAGGGGCACTAGCGGGCAGCTGTATCAGAAGCAGGGGGACTCAATCCCAGACACTCCAGTAGGGCATACAGGCATCCCAAGTGACAGCTTAACCTGCTGTACTGCAGTGCCTGCCCAAGGCCTTCTATATTTAAAGCTATCAGAAGAAATCTTGATAAATTTAATGAAATAAAATCCAGCAGCTCAATTAATGGAATAAACAGACACTATGGGGTCACTTTTTTTAGACTTGCTCATTTGCAGAAAATGGTTAGAGTCACAAGATAAAATTACCACCCAAGAATATTCTCTACTTAACCTTTTCCAAATGTCTGGGTTTTTTAAAAAAAATCATAAAATTGTATTCTCAAAAATAGCTCTTCTTCCACAACAGTTTGAGAAATGTTTTCCCAAAGTCAACTTTTGAATATCTCCCATCATGATCATATATTCTTTCTCATTGGTTTTCCCGTACTGAAACTAAAGACTAATTGAACAACAGAAATATGGGATGAATTTTACTATCCAGCCAACTCTTGTATTCTTCCATCCCTTCTCTGAAGGAGTGCTGAGGAGAAGCCACATCCGTGTCCAGATTGCTCGCTGTATATACACAGAGCATGGCAGCAAGGAGTCTGGATGGCAGAGCTCAAAGCCTAGGGGGGCAGGAATTTGGGGTTCTCTTGTAAGAGGTCCCACGCACCAGACTGGCATTTAGGGATCAGGTTCCAATGCCCAGGGGGACTAGAAAGCAGGTGGGGGTCAGGTCCTACTCAAGCTACTGGGCTTGGCTACAAGAGTAACAAACACCAGCCAAGGTAGAAGTCCAATTGTCGCCTGGGCCTGCCAAGTGGGGAGAGTTCAGACATCAGTTTGGGGACTTGAAAGCAGTGATTCTGTCATCAGGACAGGGGGCCACAGTGGAGGCAGGCTAGCACTGCTGCTGGGGAACACCAGAGCAAGCCAGAGCCACACGAGCATAATTATTTTCAGTGCAATACAAATCACACATACATGGGTCGGCGCTGTGGCATAGTGGGTAAAGCCACCGCCTGCAGTGCCGGCATTCCATATGAGCCCTGGTTCGAAACCCGGCTGCTCCATTTCCGATCCAGCTCTCTGTTATGGCCTGGGAAAGCAGTAGAAAATGGCCCAAGTCCTTGGGACCCTGCACCCACGTGGGAGACCTGGAAGAAGCTCCTGCCTCCTGGCTTTGGATTGGCACAGCTCCTGCCATTGCAGCCAACTGGGGAGTGAACCAGCAGATGGAAGAACTCTCTCTCTCTCTCTCTCTTTCTCTCTCTCTCTCTCTTTCTCTCTCTCTTTGCCTCTCCTCTCTCTGTGTAACTGTGACTTTCAAGTAAAATAAATAAATCTTTAAAAAGAAAAAAATCACACACACATTACCTTGGCAAGAGTCGCATGGTCCTATTGGTGATGGTTGTGTTCGACAGATTGAGATGCAGGACCCCAGGGCAGCCCTCAGAAATGTACCTCATTAGCTCATCCTGCATGACAAAACAGGGAGAAGAATCTTAACAAACTCTAACAGGCTTTGCAGCTTTCCCATTATCTCCCTGGACCTTTGATATTGGTTGAAATCAAATCAAATAGCAAATGGTTTTGCTTGAAGTTTTCTTACTCCACTTTCCCCCTAAATTTTTTGGAAATCAAGTCCCAGTCCATCACTGGGACACTTCTTACACTGTGAAACTCTGCAAGTTCAACTCTGTAATGGGAAATTTTACCTCCAAACACCCTGACACTGCAGATGCAGGATAGGGATTTAAAAAGTGGATCCATTTTAAAACTTGTAAAAGCATTAAAGAAAAAAAAAAACCTTCCTACAGTTATTCTCTGAAAGACAGCAATAGAAAATGCTTTCAAACAACTGGACTTCGTTAAAAGTGAATCCATATTTACACACATATAATTATATGCAGGTGTGTGTGTGAATTAAGTTTCTGTGATTCTGTTACTAAATATATTAAAACAGCTAGAAAGATTTTCATCAAAGTTTTGAAAAGTTTGAGAAGGCGGAAGTAAAAATACAGACTACCTACAGAATGAGCATCGAATTTAGAGTTGGTGACAGGATTGGAGAGAATCTCAAATACTGAAGCAACCTTCTCCCAGGGAGTTGAAAGTGAGATAAGAAAATGGTGAGTCTGTGCGAAGAAAAAGTGGCTTCCAGCTTGGGCTCTAAATTGAAATTTGTCGGGCCACGTAAATTGCCAGGTTTGATTACAATGAGCTACTTCTCTAGGTAACTATTGAACACAGTCAGTGACAGCATGTTATTTATTTAACGATGGTTAATGAATCTCCCAAGGAACATCAGCAGGTCAGCCAGTGTTAAGTACTTGTGGTTCATGCAATGTTTGTCACTACATCTGTACTGAAAAGAATGGGCCATTAGGGGCACCTCTGCACCCCGGCCAGGCCATGTAGTTTGCAGAAGTTGGCAGGGTCACAGGGCCACCCTCTGACAGCACTCAAGATGGCAAAGTTGTTTTTATTTTTCCAGCAGAATCACCAGTGTTTAACATTCCATCCTAGCTATTTCTGAGAGTCATGGATATCTAAAAATAACAAAAACCTGCAGGTTGGAGCCTCTGTTACACTTGGAAACGAAACTGGTTGATTTATGGAGCGGCAAACTGTCCTTAAAGAGAACACACATTTCTGTTTTGAGCTGTAAATTCCTGTTGATTCTGCTATAGGACAGATTCTAGGTACCAATGCTGCGTGAGTGCAAGCCCAAGTGCAAAGGCAAGTGCAGGGCTCCTGATGAACATTGGGCTTTTACCACCACATTCAAGATGCGGGCACTTGTTCTAGAATCCATCACCAAGGTGTAAGATTTGGAAACATGTGGATAGACAAAAAATATAAAGTACGACTTTCCTGAAAAGACTGGTGAATACGACCACAATGGGTAGACACAACATCTGTCTTCAGAAATGTCCAGTGTGCCAATCAAGTAGCAAAGTGATTATGCACTTGTTGAAAACGCAAATGAGATGGGGAAGGGAGAGGAGACAAAGCTGGCTTCCACAGGCTCAGAGAGGCAGCCGCGGGGAAGACGACAGTGCGGGACGGGGCGGGGAATGTGCAGTATGCTTTATCCGACTGAACTTTTGAGATGGGGACGCGATCCATTCTCCCGTCTGGAGGAGCTTGTGGACATCCAAACAAGCTCAGTCCTTCCCATTCTCAGTGTTGGAGAGCATCAGGGGGCTTGATTTGGGCACTGAATGAATGCAGAGGCTGTTTGGGTGCCTATGTCGCAGAATGGCATATGAATTTGTGCCCGATGCACTGACAGCCTTCTGAATGTAACGGAGTTCACAAGACAAGCTTAGAAAGTAAAGTCCCGTGAATGAACGTTATCCAATTCCTTACATGCAAGCCTTTTCCCAGTCTATGTCTCCAAAGGAAAGAAACAAGAGTAAACTGTAGCTGGATAAAATTACCCACCCTGCGTTATTATTAGACTCCAGAATTGGACAAGACTTTGATGTTCACAAACTCAGTGCAGAAGGCATTATTTTGACTTTCCTGCAAGAAAGGCAAATTCAAGGACTCTGATCTTCTACTTACATACAGAACTGAAGTTCCCTGGGGGCAAGAACTGAAAATTTATTCATTTAAAAATTCCTTCTGACATCTAACAGGTTGTCTTTAATGTTGTAGGTGCTAAAAATGCCCCTATTAAGAAAAAATCCATTTTGACAAAAGGCCTCACTATAGCCACCGGCAGACATTTGGGGATGTTGCTGCAAAGATTTGAAACCTCCCCTCTTAAGAGCCCAAGCTCACACTACAGGCAGAGAAAAAGGAGAGTATTTTTCCCTGATGTGGTCTTTGATGCATATTGCTATGCCTCAATTCCATGTGGATTATGCTTGAGGGCATAAGGCAGCAGTTTGCTTATGTGGAAGTGTAAGCCATAGAACAGCTTAGGGTCCCAGGCTCCAGCAGTCCTCTATGTGTGTCGTTGACAGCACAAGGGCCTGGAGAGGTCAGATCTGCCTTTTAGAAAAGAGTATTCACAGGGTGGGAGATGGGCTGGGGGCTGCCGGAAGGACCAGCGACTGAAGGGGTCCAGGAAGGAGGTGACTGGGGATACATGTTCCTTCCTGTTTTCTTTGGCATGGCTGCTGATCGCCCTGAAAACCACTAAATCAACCTATTATCTCTGCTTGAGCCAATTTTTTTCTGTCTTAGACACACACACCCATTGAATATAAATACAATTCATTGCTGTGGACTCGTCAAAGAGTTCCCCCTCGTCAGAGGCTCCAATGGTGGGCATCTATTTACAGATTAGCTTATTTTTCCTTGATATATTCTTTTATTTATTTATTTATTTGCATGCATTTCATAAGTACAACTTCAGGAACATAGTGATTCTTCCCACCGTACCCACCTTCCCAACCCACACTCACACCCCTCCTCCTCTTCCTTCTCCCATTCCCAGTCTTATTTTTTTACTAAGATCTATTTTCATAGTTTTATACACAGAAGACTATCTCTATTCTAGGTGAGGAGTTAGTTACAGATTAGTAACAGCTTCCTACAGATGGGTAAAATTTCTTTCCAATCCTTTACATAGTTTGCTTTTTTTTTTTTTTTGCACATCGGATACTGACCGAGCACACAGACAGGGCAAGGCGACAAGTCTGAATCTACATCAACAACAGTACCTAAGCCGCTGATACTCACTGTGATTGTTGAGCAGTCAGAGACGTTCAGCTCCTGCAAGTTTCTACAGTGGCCTAAATCAAACAAGTTTCACGTCACTGAACAACACAGCACAGGCGTTCCAACTTAAAACTCTTTCAATCCTACATTCAATGTGATGTATGTATTAGAAAATAAACAAATACATTGGCAGATAACATATTCCAAGTATATGGTTTGTTTTCCCACAAAAATTATTTCTTTTGGATTCACAATTAAAATATATACACATTTTTATTACAGTTTAAAGATTATTGGAGGAAGGGCAAAGGAGAAAAATATTACTTTGCAAAAAACACTATATCATTAGTGTTTTTAGCTTGGAACTTAGAACTTTTAACTTGGAAGCACCATTTTTTTTGTAAAAACAAATCAAAAGTTTCTTTTTTAAGTTTTATTTTATTTTAAAATTTATTTATTTATTTTGAAAGTCCGAAATATAGAGAGAGACAGAAAAGACAGACAGCAGGAGATCGTCCATCCACTGGTTCACCCCCAAGATGGCCATAATAGCCAGGGCTGGGCCAGGCTGAAGCCAGGGATCAGGAGCTTCTTCTGGGCCTCCCTCGTGGGTGCAAGGGTCCAAGCACTTGGGCCATCTTCTGCTGCTTTTCCCAGGCCATTAGCAGGGAGCTGGGTTGGAACTGGAACAGCTGGGACATGAACCAGTGCCCACAAGGGATGCTGGCATTGGAAGCAGCAGCTTTACCAGGTATGCCAAAATACCATCCCCAATTTTATTTTTCATTTAGTTGAAAACCGAAGAGAGAGAGAGAGAGGAGAGAGAGAGAGAGAGAGAGAGAGAGAGAATGCTCACAACAGCTAGGGCTGGAGCAGGGCAAAGCCAGGAGCCAGGAACTCTATCTGGTCTTCCATACGGGTGGCAGTGAGCCAAGTAACTGAGCCATCATCTGCTGCCTCCTAGACTGTGCCTTAACAGGAAGCTGGATTGGAAGCAGAGTAGCTGAGACTCCAATACAGAATGCAGGTGATCCAACTGGAGGCTTAACCTACAGAGACACAATGACCATCCCAACCCATTTTTTGTTTTTTGTGTCTGTGCATACCTATTTTGTTCTGTTTGGTTTCTTTTATTATTTTATTATGGAACTTCTCAGACACACAGGAAAGTTGAAAGAAATGCACAATGAATGTCTACATGCCCACCACCCAGATTCTAATTATATATTTCCCTTATGACCTAGTCACCTATCTACAAATCTATTTAAATATCCCTCAATTCATCTTATTTTTTACGCATTGCAAAGCAAGTTGCAAACAACGGTACACCCAAGCACTACAGCATACATATCATAAATAATTCAACATGCATAATAATAATAGACAAAATGTTATGATTTTTAAATTATTTATGTATTTGAAAGGCATAGAGAGACAGAAAGAGAGTGCATGAGCACTCCCATTTGCTGGCTCACTCCCCCAATGCCTGGGAATGCCAGGGCAGAGCAAAAGCTCAAGTCAGGAGCCAGGAACACAATCCAGGTCTCCCAAGTGCTAAAAGGAACTCAACTACTTGAGCCATCCCTGCTGCTTCTCATGGTCTGCATTAACACGAAGCTGGGAGCCCAGGTACTTGGATGTGGAACACAGATGTCCCAGGTTAAATGCCCACTCCTGCTATGATTTTTTAGGTTAGATTTACATTTAATTTACAAAGAACTGCAGACACAAAAGTGGAAAAAGCTAAGGACCTGATGAGCTCTGGGACCAGAGGCCACTGTCCAGAAGGGAAAGTGTTACCCAATCATTGAGATCTCTGGATGCAGCTTGGAGAGGACACACACACCAGTCGAAGGGCGGCAATCTTGAGACAAAGAGAGGGGAAGGCCTTCTAGGTGGAGGAGACCCCACCAAGCAGGACAACTCCAGGCCAGGGGGTGTGGCTGGCCTTCAAAGCGCTACCACAAACAGAAAGCACATGTGCGGCTCATCACAGCCCCACGCTAATAATAACAGACCTGTTATTACTTATAAATCCACTTGGAATACTTCTATCTTTTCCAAGAGTAAACACGTTCTCAGTAATGAATGCAAACCAGAAGTAGTTTCAGAGTTGGGAAAAAAAAATGAAAACAATCCTTAAAAATGTACAGGTCTTGAAAGTCATTAGTGATAAAGGCAAGAACAGAGTCCCAACGCGAGGTTTTTTTTTTGTTTTTTTTTGTTTGTTTGTTTGTTTTTTCAGATTTTATTTGTTTATTTGAGAGGTAGCAGACAGGGAGAGAGAGAGAAAGAGAGAGAGGTCTTCTATCTGCTGGTTCACTCCCCAAATAGCCACAACACCCAGAGGTGTGCCAATTCAAAGCCAGGAGCCACGAGCTTCTTCCTGGTCTTCCATGTGGGTGCAGGGGCCCAACACTTGGGCCATCTTCTACTGTTTTTCCAGGCCATAGCAGAGAGCTGGATCAGAAGAGAAGCAGCCGGGACTCGAACTGGTGCCCATATGGGGTGCTGGCACCACAGGCAAAGGCTTAGCCCACTACAGCATAGTGCCGGCCAAAGTTAGTTTTTGAGGTACATGTTCTTACAGAATAGTTGTTTGAGGGTATTTCATACATTCAGCAAACATTTGTCCAGGAAATATGGCAGTGAACAAAACAGATACACACCTTCACCCTTGCAGAGTTCAGTTTCTAATCAATGAAGGCAGATAAACGAAGTAAAATATCTACTGTGACAGTGGTGAAGAGCGCTATGGAGGCAAATCAAACCAGCACAGGGATGGGAACACATGGGGATCTGGAGGGAGTGTGGGGTTCAATAGGCCCACAGAGAAGTCTTCGCTTAGAGGGGGTCATTGGAGTCAAGACACACAGGAGATACAAGGACAGAGCCACCTTCTCCCTAGAGTTTCCAGAGTCCATCCTCAATGTGGTTGATGACTGGGAGGCAGAAAAGGATAGACAAAAATAAGCTCTAGACACAGCCATTTCAGCACATCCCAGGCCTATGGGGAGAATTCCTTTAAGCGTCTTAGATCCAACGTGACGATGAATTCCAGGCTTCTGCTTCCATTGTGCCGTCTGCTCTCTCCAGTCCAGACACTGTGACATTCCTGACATGCATGAGCCACCTCATCCTCGCAACAAAATTAGGAGGCCCAATAAATTGGTCCCAATTTATAGATGCCGAAGATGAGGTTCAATAACTGACCTGGGTTACACGGCTGAGTAGGTAGGAGAGCCTTGATTCAAATTCAGGGCCCAAATAATTGGCCACTAAACCAGGCAAGTTGGAGCAGAGGCTCTGGGGTGCCTTTGTTAACCAGGAGGGCTTCTCTTAAAGAAAGACTGATATTTCCCATCAACAACAAAGTGCCTGTGGTGGTCCTTAACTGCCAATACGTATTTTTTTTTTCTCTATTTTAACCTAGGACCTCCACAGAACCCAGTTGGGTCCCACTGTTCCTGAACTACATTAGTTAAGATTGACCAAACGCAGATTTCAAAGGAATACCTTCACTGGTCCATCTGTCACAGCAAGGAGTTGTAGCCAGCTGGATGACAGGATGCGCGTGGTCACCATTGTAATCCTGCTATGCCTTTGCAAAGCGGCTGCGCTGCGCAAGGCAGGCCCCAGCGGCGGTGCCAGAAGCCGGGCCACTCCTGGCCGGGCAGGTGGGGGCCGGCGCGCCTCCAGCCTGGTCAGACGCTATGCGCCAGGCCTCCCCTGTGACGTGTACACGTATCTCCATGAGAAATACTTGGACTGTCAGGAAAGAAAACTAGTCTATGTGCTACCTGGCTGGCCTCAGGATCTGCTGCACATGCTGCTAGCCAGAAACAAGATCCGGGTATTGAAGAACAACATGTTCTCCAAGTTCAGGAAGCTGAGAAGCCTGGATCTGCAGCAGAATGAGATCTCCAAGATTGAGAGTGAGGCGTTCTTTGGCTTAAACAAACTCACCACCCTCTTACTGCAGCACAACCAGATCAAGGTCCTGACCGAGGAGGTCTTCATTTACACGCCGCTCCTGAGCTACCTTCGTCTGTACGACAACCCCTGGCATTGCACCTGCGAGATAGAAACGCTCGTTTCGATGTTGCAAATTCCCAGGAACCGGAACTTGGGGAACTACGCCAAGTGCGAAAGCCCCCAGGAACTGAAAAATAAAAAACTGCTGCAGATAAGATCCGAACAGTTATGCAACGAAGAGGAAAAGGAACAGCTGGACCCGAAATCCCAAGTAGCCGGGAGACCTCTCGTCACCAAGCCCGAGGTGGACTCGACTCTTTGTCACAATTACGTGTTTCCCATCCAAACGCTGGACTGCAAAAAGAAAGGTTTGTATGCTTCTTCCATTTTGAGTTGGGGGATGATTGCAAATTCTCTCTGGAGCTTATAACACCCTCCACCATTAAGTCTTTCTCCAATGAAAATAAGGTTGACTCCAACCTATTCTGGAGCCCAGACCCAAAGTGGTTGGTGATTAGAGGGCAGCAGAGGACGAAAGGACGTGTCCTCAGCAGGGGGCGCCACTGGGGTCCTGCGCATTTGCTCTTCACAAGCTGTGGTTCTAAGGCACTGCTTTCATCTTAGATGCAATTCAATTTATGCAGGTAAACCAGGGGGTATAACAGGTGCAGATGCCATTCATAACCTGACTAGTTAAAGTCAAAATGAGCTATGCATCTGTGGGCAGATAATTAAAGGAATAAAAACATCTGTAAGAGGGAGTGACAGTGCTTCTGTATTTCTTGACAGTTCGTTCCAAGGTTTTAGTCAATTCTTGCCAACATCCTGTATCTTTACTGTTCCTGAGTTGCCCAGAGTAAAACAAAAAACATTCTATATATTTCAAAGTAGAGAGAGACAGAGACACAGAAAGAGATCTGCCATCTGCTGATCTACTCCCCAGCTGCCCACAACAGACAGGGTTGAGTCAAATGGAAGCCAGGAGCTGGGAAGTTAATAGGGTCTTCAGACATAGGTAGCGGGGGCTCAAAGTGCTTGCGCCATCACCTGCTGCCTCCCAGGGCACACAGTAGCAGGAAATTAGAGTTGGGAGTGGAGTGAGTCTCGAACCCACAGTCTGATATGGGAGGTAGGTGTCTTATTAATCACTGTGACAAGTACCCACCACCCCAAAACAAAGACATTGGAAAGGGCTAAATCTAAAGCATTTATCCTGTATGCAGCAGGTCAAGCCCCAGCATGGGACACTTGCATCCCCTATCAGAGAGCCTATTTGAATCCTAGATCCTCTGCTTCCAATGTAGCTTCCCACTACGGCACCTGGAAGGCAGCAGAAGATGGCCCAAGTATTTAGGTTCCTGCCACTCATGAGGGAGACCCAGATGGAGTCTCTGGCCACTGACTTCGGCCTGGCCCAGGTGTTGCAACATTTCAAATAATCTTTAAAAAAAGAAAGAATGTATCCAAGATTTATGAGACCAAGGAAGTCCTAGAATATTACCTTCTATTGGCAAATCCTTACTGGGTTTTATATCCCACAATGTCTTGTACTAGAACTGTGCAGAATTTGCACGTAGGGGATAAAGCCATGAACTAAAGAAACAGATGGGAGATTCTGGGAAGGCCCTTGACATGTTAGTGGACACAGATGTTCTCCAAGTGTGGCCTGGGGAATGCTAAACAACACTAGATAACAAGCCATATGATCATGTCTATGTTCCACTTCTTGCATGGGTTAATAATTTATCTATCATATAAAAACAAAGCCTGATGTCATGGGCCTAGGATTATACAGAGTATGTTATTATGCCTTCTACCTATTTGGGGAGGTTGTGTTTTGTCTGAGGGCAAGAGAGAGGGAAGGTGTGGAGGACCACAGAAATCTCAGCATCTGCAGAGAATTTGTTCATATCAAAGAATCAGGCCACCAGAGCCCAGGTGTGAATTTGTTCACCTAGCAGCAAAAGTCATGGTGACCCAAAGCAGACACCTGCTTGGATCAAACCATAGCCACGTGGCACAGAGAGGTTTGCTTGCTAAGACCCTGTATGAACAGCATACATAATTCAGTGCCACAGGGGAGCCATCACAGCATCTTAACTCGGGACAAGCTGCTCTGAACTTGAAGGCACTCATTAATTGAGAAGCTACTTCACTCCAGGTATCTCACACAAGTTGTCCACAACCTCCAGGATGGAGGTAGTATTCCCATTTTTGGATGAGGAAAATTGAGCCCAGGAAGGTTCAGTCACTTGGGCAAGGTCTCACTAACAAGCAGCCAGGCTAAGATTTGAACCTTGGTCTACCTGAGTTGGAGCCTATCAGCTTTTGACTTTGCTCTGCTGTCGTCCAGAGTTCATCCAATCAAACAAGCAGTGGCCTTGGCAATGCAAGCATTAGAGAATTCCCAAAAGGGCAGTAGACGTGGTTTCTCTGTAGCCAGGTTGGGTAAAATTTCCCAGCTATTGTTATGGTGGGTACTTAATTCATGCTGAAGAGCATGTTTTACTGGGATTTCTTTTATGATGCTTAGGCTGTAACTGGAATTATAGATTTATAAATATTCTTGTGTATTTATTTAAAGATTTATGTATTCATTTATTTGAAAGTTAGAGTGAGAGAGAGAGGGAGAGAAGCACACACTCTTCCATCTGCTGGTTCATTCCTCAAATGCCTGCAACACCCAGTGCTGGGCCAGGTTGAAGCCAGGAACGAGGAACTCCATCTGGGTCTCCCATGTGAGTGGCAGTGACCTCCATTTGGGCCATCATTCACACATCAGCAGGAAGCTTCCCAGACACATTAGTGGAAAGCTGGATCAGAAGTGTAGCAGCTGGGACCTGAACTGGTGCTCCAATAGAGGATGCCAGCATTGCACATGGCGGCTAACCTGCTGTGCCACAATGCTGGCCCCATGCAATTATGCATTTTAAAAACAACACAAAGCTACAATCATACATTTGAGTTAAGTGGATTTCTACTTACTGCATCAGGGTCAAAGAGAAAAGTCAGTAGGATGAAGTTTATTAATAATCTGAGAAAAATACCATCTACACAAAATTTAAGACATCTACACTGTGTCCTAAGGAAATATAACATGGGGTTAGTGCTGTGGCACAGTGGGTGAAGCCGCCACCTGCACCCCATATGGGCACCGGTTCGAGATCCAGCTGTTCCACTTCTGATCCAGCTCTCTGCTATAGCCTGGAAAAGCAGTAGAAGATGGCCCAAATCCTTGGGTCCCTGCACCCACAGGGAAGAACTGGAAGAATCCCCTGGCTCCTGGCTTCAGATTGGCGCAACTCCAGCCATTGCAGCCATCTGGAGAGTGAACCAGCAGATGGAAGACCTCTCTGTCTCTGTCTCTGCCTCTGCCTCTCTGTAATTCCATCTTTCAAATAAATAAATAAATCTTAAAAAAAAAGATATAACATGTTAGGAAGTGCTTTTTTCCTACTATTTTTATACTCTTGGGCTATTCCCTTCCACAATGAGACTAGTTCTGTTTCAGTATCCTCACCTTTTTTTCCCCAAAATATTTTTCTTTTGGCAAACATCAACTTATAAAAATACAAATATATTTCATTGCTTTCTTTTTTTTAACATATTATTGTCTAAATACAACCTTCCAGAAATGGCCCATTAATTCAGAGCTCCTGCTCTAAAAATGCATATACTCTTTACTGGAACACAACGTACATAAGGTTTCACACACACTTAGTACATACAGTAAGTATATACACTTAGTATATACATCCATTAATGGATGACTCAAGCTCCTCTAAATGTTCATGGCTATGTAATTCAGAGCCTATACTTTTAGATTATAAGGTGAAGTGTAGGTTTTTTTTTTTAATTTACTTATATGAAAAGCAGAATGTGTGTGTGTGTGTGTGTGTGTGTAAGAGAGAGAGAGAGATAGAGATATATATAGAGAGAGACCTTGGGTTTACTTGTTCAATCCCCAAACACTGGCAATAGCCAAGGCTAGGTCAGGCTGAAGCCAAGAGCCAGGAACTTCATCCTGTTCTCCCATGTGGGTGGCAGGAACCCACATACTCAAGGGACATTAGCAGGAAGCTGGATCAGAAGTGAAGTAGCCAGGATGCGATTCCAGGCACTATGATAGAGGCTGTGAGTGTCCAAAGTGGTGGCTTAACTCACTGTGCCATGATGCCTGCCCCTAAGGGTAGTTTTGTCTTTTAATGCCATCAATAAAAATGGTTTTCACTATGGTTTACATCAATCTATTGATTCATTTGATAATTTCTGTCTTTCTTTTTGCTATATTGCTCTGCCACATTTCCCAATTTATGAGTCCCATAAACTGAAAGGCAAAACTTGTCTATTAAAGTCCCTTTGGTGGTGCCCCACACAAGGCCGTGTGCTTTAGATAGATGATGATAACTGAGCTGCTTTCCTTATTTCTTTCAAAGCAGTAATTTAAGGAACCTTTAAAAGTACATTTAAGTTAAAACCATGGCTAAGATTCAAGCACAAAAGCATGAATTTAATCCACTCTAATTTTCCTTATTCTATCCTATAAATGGCTACCAAATGTCAAATACTAAGAAGAAACATCCAGCAAAGCTCATCCCTGCTGGAATGTAGTAATAGTTTTGGTGATTCTGTGCCACGTGTTAGGCCTTATGTAGAATCTAAAGAAGCCTACCACATGCCATTGAGACTGGAACTAGCAGTGATTTTTTTTAAAGGCTTATTTATTTATTTGAATGTCAGAGTTACACAGAGAAAAAGAGGCAGAGAAAGGGAGAGAGAGAGAGAGAGAGAGAGAGAGAGAGAGAGGTCCTCCATCTGCTGGTTCACTCCCCAGTCGGCCACAGCTGTGCCAATCAGGATCCAGGAGCTCCTTCTGGGTCTCCCAAGTGGGTGCAGGGGCCCAAGGACTCGGGCCATCTTCTACTGCTTCCCCAGGTCACAGCAGAGAGCTGGATCAGAAGTGGAGCAGCTGGGACCCAAACCGGTGCCCATATGAGATGCCAGCACTGCAGGCAGCAGCTTTACCTGCTACGCCACAGCGCCGGCCCCTATCAGTGACATTAATGAGCAAGAGCTATCATCTAAATACTCTGGGGCCCTGAGACACAACAGTTTACATGCATTATGTATTTCCTCCACCCAACCCTAAAAGATGAACTATTAATATTCTTGTTTTAGAAATTATAAAACTGAGTTAAGAGAAGACAATTTGCTCTTCACAGGCCACACAGGCAGCTCACGATTTGGCTTACAAGCCACTGATCACCATGCAGTGTCTTCCTTCAGGATTCTGGGAATATTTTTTTAAAGATTTATTTATTTATTTGAAAGTCAGAGTTACACAGAGAGAGAAGGAAAGGCAGAGAGAGAGAGAGAGAGAGAGAGAGAGAGAGAGAGAGAGAGATCCATCCGCTGGTTCACTCCCCAATTGGCTGCAATGGCCAGAGCTGTGCCAATCCGAAGCCAGGAGCCAGGAGCTTCTTCCAGATCTCCCACATAGGTGCAGGGACTCAAGGACTTGGACCATCTTCTACTGCTTTCCCAGGCCTTAGCAGAGAGCTGGATGGGAAGTAGAGCAACTGGGACTCGAACCGGCGCCCATATGAGATGCTGACACTGCAGGTGGAGGCTTTACCCATCATGCCACAGTGCTGGCCCCTCTGGGATCATTTATTAACCACGAAGAATTTACCAATGCTTTCTGAAGGCCTCCTTTCAGTATCGCAGCCTTCTCTTGGGCTCTGTATGAGTTTAGCATGTGCAGATCCCACAGAGGGAACCCAGTGCGGATTCCCCTCAGTCAGGAGTTGTGTTTGCCAGCTGCCTTGGAGTGAGTCAGATGGCGTGAGTTGGATATTCAGTGTATGCCAGTGTGACCACATAGACCTCAAAGATCACTATTTTTACCTTCAGACAGCATGAAAAAAGGAATAGCAGTTTTATTCACACAGGCACTTTTCCAACAAAACTTAGTTTTTCAAAGGGAATAAATGTGAGGTTAGTTGAAAAGCATGTTCATGACACATTGAGGTAAATGGATTTGCAAGAATACACGAAAGTAGGAGTTTTTCAATTGCTTTTAGCTCCAGAGTTACTAATGTGAAGTAGTCCTTCTACTTCTAAGATCTGGCTGGGGGGAATTCTGCAGGTAAATGGCCCCCAGGAGCTCCTGAAGTTAATGGCACAGTTTTACCACTGACTTGGACAATAGTTAACGAATGCGTTATTTTCGGTAAACAAAGCCATTCGTATCTCTTTACCTACTATCACCCAGCTGTCGGAGTAGTTCTAAGACTTACGACAACCAAGACAGCCAATCGAAGTGGAAAGATTACAGGAAGAAAGTGCCCCAATTTCCTCTTCAAAACCAACAAGGTTTAGTTGGGAGAAAGGCAAGATTTGCAAGGGGTGACAATGCAGTAAATATGGTATTCCTTTAGGAATTAACCAAGAATTTGCAGTAACAGTAAAAAGGATATATGGATACCATGTGGTACCTGGTCTAGAAATGGGGACATTGATAAAATTTGACTTCTGGCCTGGTGAAATCTGTATTTATCTACTCTTTATCAAAGAGAAACATACTTGGCATCAATATTTGCAATTCACATTCAAGTTCTAAGGTAAAACAACTCATGGTTTGTTTTTACTCATCATAGAAACACATATGCTATGATTTTTCCATGTTTTTCTAAGCCATATTAGCAAAGGCTTTGTTGTGTGCATTTCCTGGTATTACTTGCAGGTCCTATTTTTACATGGGGCTCTTGCTAACAACCCCAAAGTTGGTTCTCAATTCACATTCTTTTCTACAGCATCGACAGTTCTGCCACATTTCTTAAGCTGGGTTTCACGGTGTTCTTCTAAACATTTTTTCTACCCATTGATTTGTGGTTAACCCACTCTAACCATGTCCTGCAGTGGTTGCTCTGTCATCCACCCCCATGCCCAGCCCAGCAGATGTGGCTTCAGGAAGCAAGATCTGACAAACAGGCTGCTTCCTAGACCTCGGAGGTGCTGACTCTGGGGACAAGGATGCTCTACAGTCCTTAATGGTTTTATAGGACCTCTGGCTTTATTTACAGTGAGGTGGGAAGCCCCTGGAGGATCTCACCATCTGGAAAACTGATACAGGCAGAGATATGTTTTTAACAGGATCGCATAGGCTTCTGACACTCTGGAAACAATCCAGACAAGAGGTGATGGTGGCTTGGAACAAAGCAGCAACAGTGCAGGAAGTGAGAAGAGGTGGGGCCCTCGGTATTGGGAAATACAACTCATCCTACTTTTCAAAGCGTTCTAAATAAAAGATGCCACAGCTGTTCTCAATAATCACTCAAACTCATAATGTCCAGAAATTATTTCTTCTGTCCTCAAACTTCAGTTAACTGGTTTTTACATGTTGCTAGAACCTCCAACTCCTTGTAGTGCCTAAGAAGAGTACAGCTCTCCAGTTAGTCTTGGCATTTTTAAATGCAGGATTCTCTCATTGTTGCAATGTTATAATCAATTCAAATCTTAAAACCTTTCTCCTTTCAGTGTGTTGGCAGACACAATTCTAGGTCAAACAGACCAATGTCTTGTCAGAAGACAGAAATAAGATCAGCCCAAATTCTCAAAGCACTTTTATTGTAAGAGGCCTCATATATCTGAATCATTACACTCGACAAACTTAATGGGCTCTTCTTACTTATCATGCATTAATCATCTATTGCCATACAACAAACTACCCCCAAAATTTCGCAGCTTAAAACAACACACGTTTATTATCTGTGGGCCAGAAAACCAGATTGGTCTCAGCTGGGGCCTTTGCGCCACACCTCTCACAAGGGTGCAATCAAAGTGTTGATGAGAGCTCAGGGCTGTGAGTTCATCTGAAGGCTCAGCTGGGAAAGGACTCTCTTTCAAGGTGGTAGCGTTGTTGGCAGGATTCAGCCACTCAAGGACTATGGTACTGAGGCCTTGGTTCCCTGTTGGCTGAGGCCACCTTTAATTCCTTGCCATGTGGGCCTCTCAAACATGGCATTTTGCTTCATCAAAGCCAGCCAAAGAGAGAGCTGTAGCAAGATGAAAGTCACAATCTCTGGTAACCTCATCACAGAAGCAACATCCTATTTTTTTTTTTTTTTTTTTTTTTTGACAGGCAGAGTGGACAGTGAGAGAGAGACAGAGAGAAAGGTCTTCCTTTTTTTTTTTTTTTTGCCATTGGTTCACCCTCCAATGGCCGCCGCGGCCAGCGCACTGATCTGAAGGCAGGAGCCAGGTGTTTATCCTGGTCTCCCATGGGGTGCAGGGCCCAAGCACTTGGGCCATCCTCCACTGCACTCCCTGGCCACAGCAGAGAGCTGGCCTGGAAGAGGGGCAACCGGGACAGAATCCGGTGCCCCAACCGGGACTAGAACCCGGTGTGCCGGTGCTGCAAGGCGGAGGATTAGCCTATTGAGCCA
The DNA here is from genome assembly GCF_033115175.1 of Lepus europaeus. Taxonomy (NCBI): domain Eukaryota; kingdom Metazoa; phylum Chordata; class Mammalia; order Lagomorpha; family Leporidae; genus Lepus; species Lepus europaeus. The sequence goes on from NC_084827.1 coordinate 43,468,291, forward strand.
CGGCGCCGGCCGCAACATCCTATTGTATTGCTGCAGTCTTTGGGTAAGAAGCAGGTCACCAGACTCAGCCCAACCCATTGCAGGCATCTGAGGAGTGAAACAGCAGGTGGGAGCACATGCTCTCCGTCTCTGCCTCTCAAATCAATAAAAGGCAGATTTTAAAAGGCGGTTTTTAAAAATAAATAAATAAGGGGCAAGCGTTGTGGCATAGCAAGGAAAGCCAGCCAAATGGACACTGGTTCTTGTCCTGGCTGCTCCATTTCCGGTCCAGCTCACTGTTAGTTTACCTGGAAAAGCAGCTGAAGATAGCCCAAGTGTTTGGGCCCCCGACACCCACGTGGGAGACCTGGAAAAAGCTCGTGGCTCATGGCTTGGGCCTGGCCCAGCCCTGCCTGTTGTGGCCTCTTGAGGAATGAGCCAATGGATGGAAGAACTCTCCCTCTCTCTTTGTCTGTAACTCGGACTTTGAAATAAATAAATAAATCTTTCAAATAAATAAGTAAGTAATAGCCTGGCTTCCTCTTTTAGGGATGTTTGTGTTTTATTGGAAGAGGAGTGGTACTGCTACTGTGACTGCTCTTCCGGAGGAGCCCAATTCCAGCTACAGCAGGGAAAGTCAGGGAGTGGTGGAGCCCAGACTAAGGGGTGTGAGCGGGTGATGAGGAAGCAGGCACAGCAATCAGGACTGTGGTTTCTTGGATTTTAGCATCCAGGGAGAGGAGAAGGACGGTAACAGCTGGAGGTCCTCAGGGTCAAGAGCTTTGTGTTTGTTTTCAGGGTGGACAGACTTGAGCTTGTTTGTTGTCAAAGGAGCCTAAGGAGAAGATCCAACAAAAAAGCAGTCATGAATCAGGAAGACTCCTAAAGGAGTGGGAAGAGCATGGGAGGGTACATGCATGTTTAGTTTGCGGTGTGTGTGTGTGTGTGTGTGACATCAACTTCTATTAAAAAAAAAAAAAAAGAAGAAGAAGAAGAAAAAAAGAAAGAAAAAGCTGCCCAGGTGTTTGTAATGGCTGGCCAGGACTGAGTCCCTGAGCTTAATCTGCTGACTCAGCCAATTTAGCTGCACTACCTGCTGGTCTTACTCTGATTGGCTACCCTGCCTCCAGGGAGCTCCTCAGCACAGCTCAGCAAGGAGTGACTGCCCCTCCTCTAGGCGTGATGCTCTGGAAGTGATGGGCTTTGATGGAATTGAGCGCATGCTAAGGTTTGCTCATACCAATTTTCTTTGGCTTGGGGATACGCCTTCCTCCTTTACCTTTAACAACTGGTTCTTCAACAACATAAAGGTTTACAGTATTGAAGAGAACAGGGGCAAGAAAGGCACCATAATTTAAATATTGTTAATTTTTTCCAGAGCTAAAGAAAGTTCCAAACAACATCCCTCCAGACATTGTTAAACTTGACTTGTCATACAACAAAATCAAACAGCTTCGACCCAAGGAATTTGAAGATGTGCATGAGCTAAAGAAATTAAACCTCAGCAGCAACGGCATTGAATTCATAGATCCTGGTATGTACCACTCAGTGAAATGGGTGACAGGTATCTGTCGTGGGAAGTGACTGATGGAGGCCAGAATCACAGATGGTGAAAGAACTGACCGGAGCAGTGAGAGCGAGCAGAGTTAGATGTACTGAACGCACGGCCCAGGAAGAGCGAGGTTGGCTGCTGCATCACAGCCGATACTCTGAAGGGTACACTTGTAACTGCAGCATCTCCACAGTGAGGATGAGTTCTCCCAGTTAGCTAACCTGCCTTTCTGAGCAGAGATGGGGAGTCCACACTACTCTTAGCACCCTAAGACTTTCCCACTCTGCCCAGTGCCTTGGAGTGACCATTCACATATAGTCTCGTGATTTTTTCCCCATGTTAAAATTTATAGTAAATATAACTTAATTTTTTTAAAAAATTAAATTAAGCTAAATGATAAAAAGTATGAATTTTAATTGAATATAACACCTAAACTAGGACTTTTTGGCACTTGAGAGAAACATTTGTGACAATGTGCTTAGTACGGGATACTAAGCAGCATGTCCCAAATCATCCCAAATAGTAAATGTTTTGTAAAATATATTTTTAAAAATAAGAATATGTGGCAAATGGGCAATAATACACTAAGCAAGTAGTGATTTTTAAAGGGAAATTCACATTTGGCATCTTTCTTTGCAAAAGCCCCAATTTGTTTAAATTTGAAATAAACTGGTAAGCACTGAGCTCATAAATGAAGACAAAATGTGCTCAAACCAGAGCCAGACAAATTAAGCCTAATCCCAAATCAAGATAAACTGTTTTTCCACTGTTCAAACCTCTTCTCCATGTTAAGCAAAGCCTCTGGCCAAAAAAAAAAAAAAAAAAGCTTGGTCAGTTAAGTAATCAACACACTAAATCTAGCTAAAAGAACTGAGAATTATTGTAATGTGGATCAGATTTGCAACATATGTAATACATGTGCCTTCATGTTGTTACTCCAGTTTGAAAAATCTTAAAAAATGATTAATACTATCAATAATGCACTATAGTGCTATAAATATTTTGGGAACAGTTGTTTCTCCTGCTTTTATTAATTGCGATGCAATACTATTAGTAGTACACAGTGATTTTCACCAGAGAGAAGTGAAAATTGAGAATGATGTTATGGAACCACACAGGCACACTGTAGAATTAACATCTTTTTTAAATATTGGGAAATAATATTTTTTAAAAATTTCCCAAAGGAACAGCAGTGGGCAATACTTACACTATAGCCTGTTTGAACAGTGCAAGCTTGGGTGCATCTTTGCTTTGTGAAGTCAAAGGCAACTGTCATATCACAATTAATAAGAATACTACAGATGGGACTGCTGCTGTGGCCCTGCCACTGCCTGCAATGTCAACATCCCATATTGGAGCGCTGGTTCAAGTCCTGGCTGCTCCACTTCTGTTGCAGCTTCCTGCTAACATGTGTGGGAAAGCAGCAGCTGAAGGACCCTGCCATCCACATGAGAGACCAGGATAGAGTTTCTGGTTCCTGGTTTTGGCCTGGCCCTGCCCCGGCCATTGCAGACGTTTGAGGAGTGAACCAGAGACTGGCAGATCTCTTTCTCTGTCTGTCCTTCCCTTTCTCTCTGTCACTCTGCCTTTCAATAAATAAAATAAATCTTAAAAAGAAAAAGGAAAAGAAAATATAGCCACCCTTCCCCAAGTGAGCCATCATTACATTAGTGTTTAGGCCAGGCACCGGCAGCCAGTTTCCCCAAAGCCAGACCACAAGGAGAAGAAGCTGGAGGTGGTAGCCGGCGCCGTGGCTCACTAGGCTAATCCTCCATTTTGCGGTGCGGGCACACAGGGTTCTAGTCCCGGTCGGGGCGCCGGATTCTGTCCCGGTTGCCCCTCTTCCAGGCCAGCTCTCTGCTATGGCCGGGAGTGCAGTGGAGGATGGCCCAAGTGCTTGGGCCCTGCACCCCATGGGAGACCAGGAGAAGCACCTGGCTCCTGCCATTGGATCAGCGCGGTGCGCCGGCCGCAGCGCACTGGCCGCGGCAGCCACTGGAGGGTGAACCAACGGCAAAGGAAGACCTTTCTGTCTCTCTCTCTCACTATCCACTCTTGCCCCATGAGAACTAATGACCTGCAGGAAAAGCATGCCATGCCAAAGGTCCCTGAACAAACATCTAATTGCCTTCTGACTGTTGTCCAAAACTGTACTTCATCAACTATTGAAAGTATCAGCCTGAGGCAGGAGTTCAGCACAGCTATTAAGACATCATTTGGACTATCACAGTGCCTGAGTTCAAGACCTGACTGCACTCCTGATTCCAGCTTCCTGCCACTGTGCACCCTGGGAGGCAGCAGGTGACAGCTTAGACACTTGGGTCCCTGTCACCCATGTGGGGACACCTGATGGCGTGCCCAGATCCCAACTTTAGCCTATCGCAGCCCCAACTATTATTGACATTTAAGGAATAAATCAGTGGAGGAGATTCTCTCTCTCTCTCTCTATTCCTTACTCTCTCTGTCTCTCTCTGTCTCTCTCTCTCTGTCTCTCTCTGTCTCTCTCTCTCTCTCTCTCTCTCTCTTTATTTGTACGTGTCTCTCTCTCCCTTTCAAATATGTAAAATAAATACAATGTATTAAAGTAGTAAATAGCAGTGCAACAGTGTTCTAAAGATTTATATATTTATTTACTTTAAAGGCAGAATGCTAGAGATATCTTCCATCTGCATCTACTGATTTACTCCCCCAAATGCCTGCAACAGAAGGGGCGGGGCCAGACTGAAGCCAGGAGCCAGGAACTCCATCAGGTCTCCCACACGGGTGGTGAGGGCTCAATTACTTGGGCCTCATCTGCCGCTTCTCAGGCAAATTAGCAGGGAGCTGGATCAGAAGGCGAGGAGCTGGGACTGGAACCAGTACTCTGATACACAGCACGGGCGTCCCTAGTGGTGGCTTAATCTGCTGGGCCTGGGGCCAGCATACTGATGCCTCTGGTGAAGCCACCATCTGCAATGCTGGCATCCATTTCTGATCCAGCTTCCTGCTAATGTACTTGGGAAAGCAGTGTAAGAGACCTGGATGGCGTTCCAGGCTCCTGACTTCAGCCTGGCCTAGCCCTGGCTGTTGCGGCCATTTGGGGAATGAACCAGCGGCAGAAGCTCACTCGTTCTCCCTCTCTCTCCCCTCTTATCCCTCTCCTTCTCCCTCCCCTTCTCCCTCCTCCCTCTTTCTGTAACTGCCTTTCAAATATATAATAAATGAATCTTAAACAAAAAATCCGCTGTGCCACAATACCTACACAACAGTGTTTTCATTACAATAGAAATATACTAAGTAAAGAAAACTAGAGAAAATGAGAGAAAACTGTAGAGAAGTTGATAATAAAGCAAAATGGGTTTGTTTTCCTAAACCCATGTCCTCCTCCTGCTATGTTTCCCTGTTTTACATATTTTGGAATTCCCTCCTTTACAATTATGGAATTCCTGTAATTGTGAGAAATCCTGCTCCCTCCGTGGACTATCCTGAAGGCCACTCATCTGTGTGCCCAAGGCGTCCTCCTCACAGACACACAACACTAACTGTTGTCAGGGCAGTGGTGCTCTCCTCCTGCCACTCCTCCTTTCAGTGCAAGCCTGGGAAGGCATGCTCTCCATTAAGAGACAGACACTGAGCACTGCACAACCACCAAGCACTTTTTCTTGCTGGGTCTTCTGGAACCAAAAAGCAAGTCAGCACTTCATCAAGGCAAACTGACATAAAGAAGTTTTAAAAGAGAAGACCTTCTAGATGTCAGGGTCTTTGAGATGAATCCCTGCCAAAGCAGACTCACTCTAACGAGTTAGGCTGCTAAGTACACAGAGGCAGCGAGAGTTGCCAGATTTTATAAGGCCTGAATAGTCTGTAAAATGCCAGGCACTGCTGTGGGAAACGGAAGGGAGACACCTACTCAGGGGTTGACCTCCTTTAAGCAACAGATGAAAATCACTTTCCCAAGTGCCTGGATGTGTATGGCTTAAGTAACAGCTCTACCACTTTCAAAATAAAATCTAGGAATGTTTACACATGCTTTCAGTGGGACAGGCTACTTGTTTAAGGAGAGTCAATTGGTGAAATCATTGACTCAGAATGTTAGCAAATAGAAAAAAATACAAGATCTTCAGAAATATTATCACAGAGGCTAACCCTTGGTCCCTCACCCCAGTCTTAGCTTTGCATCAAACAGAAAGTATTCTTTTTACAGGCAATTATGGATTTTGTATGAAAACAGATGAAATGAAAATCATTAATAATATTGATGTAATGGCATATTTTCCAAATTCAAAATACAGATATGATATCACAAGGCTAGTTTAAAACTGTAATAGGCCGATGACTGAAACAGAAACAAAGTATTTTAAATCAAGATTGGCCCTTAAATTCTGTAATATCTGATCTGTTCATATCAACTAAACTAGGGATAATCTGGGTGTATATTTCTTAGCTCTGAGAAGGGAAAAGGGCTTTTTGTTATTTTATTTTGTGTTGTGTGTTTGATATTTGCTCTAATTCTCCACCCTCCGGCAAAATGAAATACATATGGATCCAAAGTTGATAGCTACCACTTTTTGCCAAAACACAACCAGATGTTTTCAAAACACTGCTAAAAATTGCGGTTTTTGGATGCTACAGGAATAGAATCCTTCCCACCCCCCTAAAAAAAGAGGGCTGTTTTCTAGATATCTTCAGAGTTTACAAGGATATCCTGGGGAGCTGTCAAATCATCAATCACCAGGCACATTTTTCTTGTCCTTTTTTCCCCCATGTACTTTAAGTCTTACAATTGAAAGAGTAAAATAGTTTCCTAATTTATGCTTCTTTTTTGTGGCATCTTTCCAGTATTATTAAAAAAATGCCCATGATCCTGGAATACATTTTTAAGGGCTAACTTAAAACTTATTTTTCCCATAAAATATTGTATTCTAGCCAATCTAATCAAGAAGGAAGGTTTGAGTAAAAACACATTTCAGAATTTTACATTTAGACACATATATGGTGGGGAAATAAAAACAATCTTTTCCAGTCCAGGAGACCTCTCCACAGGGGTAGCAGAGAAAGAAAACATTTTCATTCGAGTGAATGTTGGACTAGAATGTGATACAAACCACAGGCAAACCCCTGAGACAGCAAAGACAAAAGGGAACTTGGCCCACTTAGACAGCCAAGAAGATACCACCCATTTCACACATGTTTTTAGAATACATGATAACCAGCCCTCACAGGACTTGACAATGCATATTATTACCCCTAGTTCATCCTAACTGATCACAGGGGAACCCTCTGTGTCCACTAATTGTCTTTATCTGGGGAAAAACATAAGCACTTCAAAAGTTCATAGAACTTAAGAATTGAAAGACAGGCTTGTTTTGGTACAAAACATATTTGAAATCCATGCATTCAAGGGGTTTTCAAAAATTCTAAGAGAAATGAATATTATCCAAAAACTATGCATGGATAGCAATTTTGCTTTGCACTAGAATCAAATTTTTTTTAAGATTTTATTTATTTATTTAAGAGGTAGAGTTACAGACAGTGAGAGGGAGAGAAAGAGACAGAGGTCGTCCTTCTGTTGGTTCACTCCCCGAGTGGCCGCAATGGCCAGAGCTGCGCCAATCCGAAGCCAGGAGCCAGGTGCTTCTTCTTGGTCTCCCATGCGGGTTCAGGGGCCCAAGTACCTGGGCCATCCTCCACTGCCCTCCCAGGCTACAGCAGTGAGCTGGACTGGAAGAGGAGCAACTGGGACTAGAACCTGGTGCCTATATGGGATGCCGGCACCGCAGGCGGAAGATTAACCTACTGCGCCACAGCCCCGGCCCCAGAATCACATTATCTTTTAGTCCCATGTTCCACCAACTTTTTGAAGTACCCTGATATCTTCAGAACAAGAGTTAGTTTTGCAACAGCAAGCAAAGCCCTACCAAATTAGGCTTCTACCTGTTCACAGAAACTTAAGGATAAGACATCTCTCTTGATGTCTCCATTTCTAAGAGATGGTTCTCAGATCCTTCATAAAGACATTCATGGGTCATAAAGGTGACAAGGGCCCTGTCTGATCTTCAAAATGGAAATAAGGCACTTCAAAGAGAGGAGAAAATACTTCTAATTACAAGTTTTCCAAAGAAATTGCTCTGGGGGCTGGTATTGTGGTGTAGCGGCTAAAGCCACAGCCTGCAGCACCGGTATCCCATATGGCCACCAGTTTGTGTCCCAGCTGCTCCACTTCCGATCCAGCTCCCTGCTAATGGCCTGGAAAAAGCAGCAGAAGATGGCCCAAGTGCTTGGGCCCCTGCACCCACATGAGATAACCAGAAAAAGCTGCTGGCTCCTGGCTGCAGCCTAGCCTAGCCCCAGCTGTTATAGCCATCTGGGGCATGAACCCGCAAATGGCAGATCTCTCTCTCTCTGCCTCTCCTTCTCTCTGTGTAACAGAGATAAATAAACAAATCTTAAATCAATAAATCTTTATTAATAAGTGAATAAATATTTTAAAAATACTCTGAGAAAAGGGACAGAGGGAAAATATCAGGGAGAATTCAACCTTTTATGACACACCCTGCATTAATTATCTTAGGATACACAGCTGCATTAAGGCGATGACTCATTAGTTTAATATTTTGTTTTCTAGCTGCTTTTCTAGGGCTCACACATTTAGAAGAGTTGGATTTATCTAACAACAACCTGCAAAACTTCGACTATGGAGTATTAGAAGACTTGTATTTTTTGAAACTCTTGTGGCTCGGAGACAACCCTTGGAGATGTGACTACAACATCCACTACCTCTACTACTGGTTGAAGCACCACTACAACGTCCTGTATAATGGCCTGGAGTGCAAAACGCCCGAAGAATACAAAGGGTGGTTTGTGGGAAAATACGTCCGGAGTTACTATGAGGAATGCCCCAAAGACAAGCTACCGGCCTACCCTGAGACATTCGAGCAGGACGCGGAAGATGACGAGTGGGAGAAAATACACAGGGACCACGTGGCCAAGAAGCATAGTGTAAGAATCACTATAGTGGGATGACGCAGAAGTAGTTCTGCTTAGAACAGTTGTGTATTTGCTATGCTGGTGTTAGAGAGCCATCCGTTCACATGTGGATGAACTGTGTTGCCTGTTTATGCAGGGCTACCCAGCTACAGGGAGCTTTCTTTCAGTCTGATGGTCATGGCTGTTGTTGGGACAGTGGTGGTTATCAGTGAGTGCTCCCGTTCTGCTTGCCTGTCCCTCTGAAAGGAGCTTCAGGCCATCCAGGATTCCGCACTGGCAGCCTGCAGGAGCTGGGTTCTAATCATGGCATTAGGATCTCATCATGTCCTATATAAATGGTTTTGTTGCTTTTTGAAAATAAAATTTATAAAAAATGGTTCACTTGTATGTTTGACTATGTGTACAAACCTAAAGAGGATCAAAATGGAGACACAAGTACTTGCCCATAATTAAATGTCATTCTTTCCTTCTGTTCCTCGCCCCCCCCACACACACCAACTTTTTTTTTCCCTGAGTCAGCCTATGCATTAAATACGTGGCAATTTCTGATAACTGTCCATTCTCAGATGAGGTCCTGGCAAATCCAGATTCTCAACCATTCTTCACTGACCCTTGCCAAAAAACAAACCAAAACACATTACATCCTGTCAAGCTAGACCTGAAGAATTGTAGAAGCAGTAAGTAGAGAATATGGGAATTACACTGGGGGCAGGTGTCTGGCCTCATAGGTAGGCTACTGGATGGAATGCCCAATCCTCTATCAGAGTGCCTGGGTTTGAGCTATGGCTCCACTCCCAATTCCAGCTTCCTGCTAATGAGCACTAGAAGGCAGCAGGTGATGGCTCAAGTAGGTAAGTCCCTACCATCCATGTTAGAGACCTGGATTGAGCTCCTGGTTCTTGGTTTCCACTCATCCCAGCCCTTGCCATTGAAGGCATTCATCTGGGAATAAACCAGCACACAGGAGCTTTCTGTCTGTCTGCCTCAAAAAAAAAAAAAAAAAAAAAAAAAAAAGGAAAAAAGGGCAGGAAAAAGGAAAAAGAATTACATTGGAATCTGGTCAAATAATGGTGCCTCTAAGAAGCAGATTTAGGTGAATCAGAACCCTTGAAGAGATTTTCTTTTTATTTTTTTAAGATTTATTTTAATTATTTGAAAGACAGAGTTACAGAGAGAGGTAGAGACAGAGAGAGATCTTCCATCTGCTGGTTCACTCCCCAGATGGCCGCAACGGCTGGAGCTGTGTCGATCCAAAGCCAGGAGCCAGGAGCTTCTTCCAGGTCTCCCACGTGAGTGCAGGGGCCCAAGGACTTGAGCCATCTCCCACTGCTTTCCCAGGCCATAGCAGAAAGCTGGATCAGAAGAAGAGCAGCTGGGACTAGAACCGGCACCAATATGGTACGCCAGGACTGCAGGCCAGGGCTTTAACCTGCTGTACCACAGCGCTGGCCAGCCTACAGGGCTGGTGGTGTGGCATAGGGGGTAAAGCAGCTGCCTGCAGTGCCAACATATCATATGGGCAACGGTTCAAGTCCAGGCTGCTCCACTTCTGATCCAGCTGTCTACTATGGCCTGGGAAAGCCATAGAAGATGGCCCAAGTGCTTGGGCCCCTGTGCTCACATGAGAGACCTTGGAGGAGGCTCCTGGCTTCTGGCTACAAATTGGCCCAGCTCCGGCCGTTGCTGCCACTTGGGGAGTGAACCAGCAGATGGAACTCTCTCTCTCTCTCTCTCTCTCTCTTTCTCTCTCTGCCTCTCTGTTAAATCTGCCTTTCAAATAAATAAATAAATCTTCAATGAAAAAAGAGTTATAGGGGCCAGTGCTGTGGTGCAGCAGGTTAAAGCCCTGGCATCCCATACGGGCATCAGTTCTAGTCCCAACTGCTCCTCTTCCCATCCAGCTCTCTGCTATGGCCTGGGAAAGCAGTAGAAGATGGCCCAAGTGGTTGGGCCCATGCACCTGCATGGGAGACCCGGAAGAAGCTCCTAGCTCCTGGCTTCAGATCGGCACAGCTCCGGCCATTGCAGCCATCTGAGGAGTGGACCAGCGGATGGAAGACTTTTCTCTCTGTCTCTACCGCTCTCTGTAACTCTGTCTCTCAAATAAATAAAATAAATCTTTAAAAAAAAAGAGTTATAAACACTAGTGAACATGGAAGCAGTATTGTTTTTCTCTGAGCAGAGTTTGGACAGGGACGCTGCCTGTCACAGGGGGAGGGGCTGAGCCCTTTCTGCTAAGCTAATATATCAGGATGCATAGAGCAAAGGATAAAATTAGGATCCAGGATCAGAATTTTGGATAAAGCTTTTAAAAAAAAGGAAATAATATCAGATGCAGTTTTGGGGGAGAGGTGTCTAACAGAAGCCCCAAGGCTTGAGTTTGCAGGTTAAAATCAGCTTAAAGAAAAAAATCATGAGAAAAAGAGGAAATATGTGGAGAATCTAAACTCCCTACTCCACCAGCTTGCATTTAGGTAGTCAGTTGTATTCTACATAGGAAGAAAATAGAGTTAAAAGGATCACATACATATCTTTGTCATTGATTTTTACACAGATACCCTTTCTACACTGTGCCAAAAATTTTTCACTTCTTGTATCAAGCTGTTCACATAGTTTAGCAACTGGTCTTACCTGATGCTCCTAAAGCGTGGAAGATGATATATGACAAACAGTACTGAGCACATTTTAAGCACCTACTACACACCAGACACTGTGCTGAGAGCTCCCTACATTTCACCTCTACTTCTCACAAGATAGCTCTGTGATAGGTTATATGACCTGCCTTTCACAGGTGCGGAATCTAAGGTTTGGGATTCAGGTAACTTCAACAAAGCCAGAGAGCTGGCAGGTGGCAGGGCTGGGACTCAGGTCTGCCAGAGTCCTTTCTACTATGCAGGGAAGCAGGGTGCTCTAAAGGTTACTGTTGGCCATGGCTGCCTGGCACCAGAAGTTGCAGAATCAGAGCCCCAAAGAGGAGCAGGTATCAGGAAAGGTAAACCTCTCTCTCCAGGAGCCCCCCTGAGAGCAGTGGGCAAGAGGGGGTCTTCAGCCCAAGGCATTTCAATCTATACCAACGTGCATGGGAAACCAAGAGTGGGAGGCCGGAAGGATCACAGGAGGCTGTGGTTCAGGAAATGACTGGATGGAGAGGTTCCAGCCACTCTGCCCATTCCACCAGTGATCTGAGTCAGAGGTAGACTCAGATACTGGTTCTCAGTGCAAATTCCTACCTTACTCACTGTGAGGCATTAAACACAGCTGTTCAAGTTGAAGTGTTAGCAGGCAGAACAAATCCATTTATTGTTCATGAGCCTCAATGTGGACTGTTCAGGACATGGGGCGTGAAACAGCCAAGATTTGATGGTGGAGAAAGTTTGGTGTGACCTCAATACGAGACAGGAGGACTGCACTGTGGGTAAGAGGATTCTGGAATGAAACAAGGAAATTAAATCTGATTTAGACACAGGGCCCACCTTGTTCTCTGGTTTGATTTTTAGAGGCAAGCTGGAGGTTTAATCGGTTGATTGTACATTTAGTCTCATCTCCAAGGATCTAATTGGAAATACATTTCACATCGAAGCAGGAACCAATCCAGACCATCTGAGTCCGATGGAGTTGCTAACATCTCCAGCGTTGAAAGCAAAGTACATTTTGGAAAGATGAATTGCCCCCTCTCTGTAGCAGTGTGGATACCTTCTCAGGGAAGCACACTTGCCCATGATGGAACGAACACTTAGATTCTCCTCTCCTATCAACTCCTCACATGAGAGTGACTCTAACAACTTGCCCCTGGACTTTCCTTCTGTTCAACAAAGTTCATGAGATAAAAAACATAAATTTATTTTACGGTAGCCAAAAGTATGAAAATCTTGATGTATATATATTTGAACAAGTATGTTTATCACTTGACTATTTGGATAAAGCAAGCATTTTTTTTTTTTTAACTTTCCTACTGCTTCTAAGACTTGGGTTTTTCTAAAGTAAACAAGATTTACTATCAGCTGTGGCCTCCGAAGCCTCAGCCCAATTTAGCTCTGACTTAATGCCTGGTTGTATGGGGAAGATATTCAACTTCAAGTAGCTGAGCTCTTCTCATTTACTAACCATTCCCCTCTCTTCTCAAAACCCAGACAAGTCTCCTGCTCTGGCAAAGAGGAGAGATTCAGAAATGCAAATCTGCTTGCCCAGGCTCTGCCTTTTAAACGTTTTAAGATAAAGTTAATCTTCTAAAGCTTTTATTGACAAAAGGATTACAAACATAACTGTCATTTCTAGTCAGCCAAACAGCCCAGGAGATCAGCCAATATTTATCTTTAATCCGAAAGTCAGAAAAACCAAACTTCTTGCCAGAAATGTGTGTCCTTCTAGACACACCAGTAGATGAGCTGGGGAGGAAAAAGTGGAAAGGCTAAGACATCTCTGAGAATGACTTTTATCTTTGATACACTCAAGACTGCTGGAATTAAAGCCAGTTCTATTAACTATCTTTGGAAAATAAAAAATATCACAAAGATGAGACAGATGTTACATTTATTTCCTTCAAAAGTCAAAATCTAGTCAGGCTTGCATGCTTAGTTGTTTCTACAATAAACATATCTGGACTAAGAATTACATTTGCAAAGATTAAATATTTTTAAGTAGACAATAAAATATCAAAAGATTAAAAACAAGAAAATATTTTAGGCTATTTTGACATTTTGGCCTCAGGTAGAAAGATGAACTATCATATATACACACATGTATTAAATATGGCATATATATGACATACCATTATCTAATCAAATGACCACAGGTTCAATATGCCCACTGTACAGGAGAGAATTTGACTTAGGTTTTTTCAGTAACTGACACTCTCTGTGCTCCCGACACAAGTCACAACCTGTGTTGTCTATTTCCTCTCAGTCCCAAACTTCCCAGTGAGACTTGTGCCTAAGCATCAGGAAAAGACTTTATACAGAAGCACTTAAAAACAAACACCTAGGAAAAATGATAGCTGTAAATGCCTGCATTCAAAAAGGAGATGCATCGAGAGAATGGAAAGACAAACCAAGGGCTGGAAGATTCTATTTTCAAAAGATACACATAATAAAGGACTTCTATCCAAAATATAAAAGGGATTCTTTTTTTTATAAAACTTTTATTTAATGAATACAAATTTCATAGGTGGAGCTTTAGGAAAATAATGGTTCTTCCCCTCCATACCTGCCTTCCCACCCCTACTCGCTTCCCATCTCCTACTCCCTCTCCCATCCCATTCTTCATGAAGATTCATTTTTAATTATCTTTATATACAGAAGACCAACTCTATATTAAGTACAGATTTCAGCAGTTTGCACTAAAAAGAATTCTTAACACTCAACAATAAGGAAATAACCCAATTTAAAAATGGACCAAAGAGGGCCAGTGGTGTGGCATAGCAGGTAAAGCTGTCACCTGCAGTGCCAGCATCCCATATGGCCTCCAGTTTGAGTCCCGGATGCTCCACTTCTGATCCAGCTCTCTGCTATGACCTGGGAAAGCAGCAGGACATGGCCCAGGTGCCTGGGCCCCTAAACCTGCCTAGGAGACCTGGAAGAAGCTCCTGGCTCCTGGCTTCAGATTGGTCCAGCTCCAGCCAGGGAAGCCATTTGGAAAGTAAACCAGCAGATGGATCCTGCCTCTCTCTCTCTCCCTCTCTCTCTCTCTCTCTCTCTCTCTTTATCACTTGCTCTCTTACTCTCTAGCTCTTTCTCTCTCTCCTTCTGCCTCTCTGTAACTCTGCCTTTCAAAAAAATACATGAAGCTTTTTTAAAAAGAAAAGTGAACCAAAGATTTTAAGAAACCTCACCAAAAAGATATATGACTGCACTGTGTCATCAGGGGAATGCAAATTAAAACAGCAACAAGATACCACCACACACCTACTGCAAGAGCCAAAATTCAGAACACTGGAGTTAGCATCATGGTACAGAAGGTTAAGCCACCACTTAGGATGTCTGCATCCCATATTGGAGCACCAGTTCAAGCCCCAGCTGCTCTGTTTCCCATCCAGCTACTGATAATGCATCTTGGAGGCAGCAAATGATGGCTCAAATACTTGAGCCACTGCCATCCATATGGGAGACCTGGATGGAGTTCCTGGCTCCCATCCTCTTTGGCCTGGCCCAGCCTTGGCTCCTGCAGCCATTGGGAGGTAAAGCAGTGAATGGAAGATTCTCTCTCTCTCTCTCTTGTTCTTATTTGTCTTATTTTCTTTCTCTTTTTCTGCCTTTCACTCAAATAAATCTTTTTGAAAATCCAGAACATTGACAACACCAAATGCTGGTGAGGACATGGAGCAATAGGAACTCATCATCACTGGAGGGAATGCAAAGTGGTACAGTCACTTTGTAAACAGTTTTGCACTTTCTTACAAAACTGAATACTCTTACTGCATGATCTAGCGCTCATGTACCTCAGCATCTACTCAGAGGAGCTGGGAACTCAAATCCAAACAAAAACCTGTGCATGGGTGTTTATAGCAGCTCTATTCATAATGGCCCAAACTTGGAAATAACCAATATCCTTCCATAGGTGAATGGATAAATAAACTGTGGGACACACAGACAATAGAATACTATTCAGCACTAAAAAAAGAAATGAATTATAAAGCCACAACCAAGACACACAGAAAACTCAAATGTGTATTACTAAGTGAATAAAGCCATCTGAAAAGGCTACATACTGTGAAATTACAACTACATGGCACTCTGGAAAAGATAAAACTAGAGACAGCAAAGAGATTAGTGTTTGTCAGAGACTGAGAGGGGAGTGACGAGATGAATAAACAGAACAGAGAATTTTTAGACACTGAGACTACTCAGTAGGATGCTACAATGATAGACACACATCATCCCACGCTGATCCAAACTGTCAGGGACTAGGAGGAGAGGGAAGCAGGAAGTTAGTGCTTAATGGGCACAGAGTTCCAGTCTTGTAAGATGAAGTGTTCTGGAGACAGATGGTGATGACGTGTGCACACACTTAATACTACAGTACTGTATGTTTACAAGTGGTTAACACGGTAAAACTGTGTATATTTTACTACAATATAAAAAGCAGGGTGGGTGTTTGGTGCAGCAGTTAAAATGACACTTTGGATGGCTACATCCCCTATCAGCGTGACTCTGTTGAGTTCTGGTTCTGCTTTTGATTCTAACTTCATGCTAATGTGCATCCTAGAAGGCAGGAGATGATGGCTCAAGTATTTGGGTCCCTGTCATCCACATGGGAGCCCCAGACCAGGTTCTGAGCTCCTGCCTTTGGCTGGCCCACACCTGGCTTTTGTAGGCATTTGAGGAGTGAACCAGTGGATGGAAAATTTCTCTCTCTGCCTTTCAAATAAAATGAAAACAAATAATGTTTTAAAAAGTTGGTCATTTGAAACAGTTAGCAAAATTGATAAATCTCTATCTAAACTGACCAAGAGAGTAAAAGACTAATATTATTAAAATCTGAAATGGAAGTGAGTGCATTAGGACTGAGTTTACAGGAATAAAAAGGATTACAAGAGAATATTATGAAAAATTTTATCCACGCAAATTAGACAATCTATACGGAATTGATAAATTCATAGAAATATAAACTGCCAAAAATGACTCAAGAAGAAACAGGAACTCTAAATAATAAGCTGTAAAGCCATCAGTCAAAAATATTCCCAACAAGCAGCACAGGGCTAGACGCCCTCACTGGCAGATTCTATCAAACATTAAAGAACAGTTAAGGTGTGGGTGTTGTGGCACAGTGGGTTAAGTCACCACTTGAGATGTCTACATCAGATAGCAGAGTATCTGGAACTGAAACCCACCTCTGTTTCCAATCTAGCTTCTTGCTAATGCACACCCTGGGAGGCAGCATATGGTGGCTCAAGTATTTGGGTCCCTGCCACCCCCATAGTGGGTAGAAGCTCCTGACTTCCATCTGCCCCAGCCCTGGCTATTATGGTATTTGAGGAGTAAATCTCAGGGGGGATAATCTCTCTCAGCCTGTGTCTCTCTATGTCTACATCTCTACCTTTCAAATAAAATGAAAATAAATAAATAAAATAAAAATTTCAAATAAAATTTCAAATAAATAAAAATAAAATTTCATACAGTGGTTAAGAGCCTGCCTAGGACATTTGCATATTACAGTGCATGGGTTTCAGTCCTGCTCCATTCTCCATCCTAGTTTCCTGATAACATGCACCTTGGAAGGCAACCGGTGATTTTTGTTCCGCGGGTCCCTGCCACCCATGTAGGAGGCCATGACTAGGATCCTGGCTACTGGTTTCAAATAACAACAACAGAAAAAAAAAATTCATCATAAGAAACGAAGAATAATATTCCTTTTAAATATAGATACAAAAATTCTTCACAAAATATTTATTAGCAAATAGGAGCCAGCACTATGGCACAAAGGTTAAGATGCCACTTGAGACATCTGCATTCCATATCAGAATGCTGGTTCCAGTGCCACCTGTACTTCCAATCCAACTTCCTGTCAATGCACACCATTGTAGGCAGCAAATGATGACTCAAGTGCTTGGGCCCCTGTCAACCACATGGGAGACCCTGATGAAATTCCTGCCTTCAACCTGGCCCAGCCCTAGATGCTGTGGGTATCTGGGGAGGGAACCAGAGGATGGAAGATCCCTCTCCTTTCTATACCTTTTAAATAAATAAATAAACTCTAAAAATGTATTAGCGAATAGAATCTAGTAGCATCTTAAAAGAATTACATACCACGAACAAATGAACTTTGATCTCAGGGTTGCTAGTGTAGTTCAACAAGCACAAATCAATCAATGATATACCATAACAATATGTTGAAGAAAAAAAACCATCTCAGTTCATCCAGAAGAGCATTGACAAAATCCAGCACCCAGGAAAGTAGGAATATTAGGGAACTCCCTCAATCTAATCAAGAGCACTTGTTTTTTAAAACCCACAGTAGGCCGGCGCCCCCGCTCACTAGGCTAATCCTCTGCCTTGCAGCACCGGCACACCGGGTTCTAGTCCTGGTCGGGGCACCGATCTTGTCCCAGTTGCCCCTCTTCCAGGCCAGCTCTCTGCTGTGGCCAGGGAGTGCAGTGGAGGATGGCCCAAGTTCTTGGGCCCTGCACCCCATGGGAGACCAGGATAAGCACCTGGCTCCTGCCATCGGATCAGCACAGTGCGCCGGCCGCAGTGCGCTACCGCGGCGGCCATTGGAGGGTGAACCAACGGCAAAAGGAAGACCTTTCTCTCTGTCTCTCTCTCACTGTCCACTCTGCCTGTCAAAATTTAAAAAAAAATAATAAATAAAATAAAACCCACAGTAAACATCTAGCTTCATAGTGAGAGACTGTAAGCCTTCCCCCTGGGACCAGGAACAAGACATGATGTCTGCTCTCACCATGATCAAATGGGTAGAAATAAACAGCAGTTGATGTGGGGTTTCCTTAGGAGCTGAAAATATGTCCCAAAATTAGATAACGGTGACGCTTACACAACATTGTGAATACACTGGGAACCACTGAGTTGTATTCTTTAAAGTGGCCAGAAAGGCCAATTTTATGTTATGTGCATTTTATCTCAATAAATAATGGGTCACAGGCCCTGCTATTCCTAAGAACTCTTTCAGCTGTGTTCAACTACAGTTATTATCACGACAATCTTAGCTCAAACCAAAACTATAGATGTTGCCTCTTGAGTCTATTTCGTTTTTATCAGGAAACATACATCTATTTTACAGCACGTTTTCTATACATTTTTCATGTGTGTAGAGACAAGTATGTATATACTGACACCTAAGAGGAGGTTTCCAAAGTTCATGGAAAAGACACATCTTTTAATTCCATTTGTTCACAGACTTTTCTGATGTGCCCTTATACATATGTGGGGTAAAGGAGGGGGGGACCGGAACTGAGTCAGAGAAAGTTTGGGCAGCTAATGTTATAAGATTTACAATAACTTTATTAAAATTTATTGTAAAATGTACTACAAAAGTGATAAATTATACAAAAATGGCAGAATAAACACATGATCATCTTCCTTCTCCTGTCCAAATTGCAAAAAATAAATTCACTTTTTCAAAATTCTATAACATTCCTGGGAAACAAAGCAGAAATGGTGGATCAGAAATGAACAGTTCCTGGGGCCGGCATTGGGACGTAGCAGGTTAAGCCTCCTGCATCCCATACGGGCACCAGTTAGAGAGCCAGCTGCTCCATTTCTGATCCAGTGCCCTGCTAATACACCTGGGAAAGCAGCAGGAGATGACCCAAGTGCTTAGGTCCCTGAACCCACAAAGGAGACCTGGAAGATGCTCCTGGCTCCTGGCTTTGGCCTAGCCAGCTTAGGTCCTTGTGGTCACTGGGAGTGAACCAGCAGATGGAAGATATTTCTGCCTCTCCCCTCAACCCTGTAACTCTGCCTTTCAAGTAAGTAAATAAATAAATCTTTTTTAAAACTGCTACAATAATATCACAAAAACTACAGCTTTCTAGAGCACTGAAAATAACCAGTCAGAATTATTCCATTTTGTATGACTTCTTAAAAAAATAATAACAAGTCAGAATTATTCTGTTTTGTATGACTTCTTTAAAAAAAGCTTTTTTGCTGATACAGTTGAAACTCCTGTGTACTTTTTCCCTATTTTATTAAACACTTTTCCTACCCTTCCATGACCACTATCTTGCATTTGTAGCTTTTTCACCCTGTGCATGTCTTCCATGGGTTACCAGGTGTATATATATTTCCTTTAAAATATGTGATTGAGGGGTAGCTATTGTGGGGCAGCAGGTTAAGTCACCACTTGTGACACCTGCGTTCGATAGGAGAGTGCCTGGTTTGAGTCCCAGCGACTCCATTTACCATCTAGCTCCCTGGCAATGTACCCAGGAAGCAGTGGAGGATGAACCAAGAACTTGGGCCCCTGCTACCTATGTGGGTGACCAGGATGGAGCTTTTGGTTCTTGGCTTTGGACTGGCCCAGCCAGGCTTTTGCAAGCATTTGTGGAATGAATCAAAAGATGTAAAAGATCCACATGTATCTCTGTCTGTCTCTCTGTCTCTGTCTCTCTCTCCCCCTCTTTCTCTCTGTCTCTCTGTCACTGTGCCTTTTGAATACATAAGTAATGCTGTTAACTTACTTCAGAACAAAAGTAATGTATATACATATATTTTCATGTTGAAAATTATACACAAATGTTATTAGATTATATATATAATTCTGCAACTTCATTTTACCCATTAATCTCTTTAGACTAACCCATATTGACATTTACACAGGTACAAGTATTCTTTCCCATTATCTAGAATAAGAATGGATGCATGCTTTTTAAAAATATATGCTATTTCTCTCATTTCCAGAAATATAAGTGCCTAGTAAAACATGTATCTTGGGGCTGTAGAGGTTAAGATACTGCCTGAAACTCCTGCAACCCATATAGGAGTGCTTTGGCTCAAGTCACGGCTCCACCATCTGATTCCAGCTTCCTGATAATGAACACTCTGGAAGGCAGCACGTGACGATTCAAGTAATTGAATACCTGCCACCCATGTGCAAGACCCGGACTGAGTTCCTGGCACCTGGCTTTGGTTTGGCCAAGCCAAGGCACTTGCAGCCATTTTGGAAGTGGGTAGAAGCTGTGTGTGTGTGTGTGTGTGTGTGTTGAATAAAGAAAAATGTTCATGTATTATATTTTAGTAAATACACTGATGAGACATAGATAGACATATTAAACAAACAAAAAAGAAAACCAGTCAAGGGGGCCGGAGCTGTGGCACAGTGGATTAAAGCCCTGGCATCCCATATGGGCACCAGTTCTAGTCTCGGCTGCTCCTCTTCCAATCCAGCTCTCTGCTGTGACCTGGGAAAGCAGCAGAAGATGGCCCAAGTCCTTGGGTCCCTGCACCCATGTTGGGGACCGGGAAGAAGCTCCTGGCTCCTGGCTTCAGATCGGCTCAGCTATGGCCATTGTAGCCATCTGGGGAGTGAACCAGCAGATGGAAGACCTCTCTCTCTGTCTCTCTGTCTCTGTAATTCTGTCTTTCAAATAAATAAAAATAAAATCTAAAATAAATAAATAAAATTTAAAAAGAAAAGAAAAAAAAACCAGTTAAGAAGAATGGATAGGGCCGGCACTGTGTTGCAGCTGGTAAAGCCGCCGCCTGCAGTGCTGGCATCCCATATGGTCACCGGTTCAAGTCCCAGCTGCTCCACTTCCAATACAGCTCTCTACTCTAGCCTAGGAAAGCAGTAGAAGATGGCCCAAGTGCTTGAGCCCCTGAACCCCATAGGAAACCCTGAAGAAGCTCCTGGCTCCTGGCTTTGGATCTGCCCAGCTCCAGCCATTGTGCCCATTTGGGGAGTGAACCAGTAGGTGAGAGACCTCTCTCTCTCTCTCTCTCTCTCTCTCTGCCTCAGCTTCTCCGTAATTCTGCCTTTCAAATAAATAAATAAATCTTTTTTTTAAAAAAAGAAGAAGAATGAGCAAAAGGCCAACTGTTGAATGTACAACTCCTGTTCATTTGTTTCATCTTATTTGAAAAGCACAGACACAGGTAGAAACAGAGACAGAGAGAATGTTCCATCCACTGGCTCACTTTCCAAGTGTCCTTGATAGCTAGGCCTAGGTCAGGCTGAGGCCAGGATCCTGACTCCATCCAGGTCTCCCATGTGGGTGGCAGGGACCCAAGCACTTGTGCCATCACCTGCTGCCTATGAGGGTGCACATTAGCAAGAAGCTGGAATTGGAAGTGGACTTGAACCAATCACTCTGATATGGGATGTGGGCATCCCACGCAGCATCTTAACCCTGCACCAAATGTCTGTCCTTTTGTTTAAATATTTGTTTTTGGCATCCTTATGACCTAACAATGCCACCAAAGTTTCTGTTTTATTTGTTCTTTTCTTTTTTTTTTTACTGATTTAATTAGAAACCAGGAAAGCAAGACCAGTAGCTATAGTGAATACACATACCAACAGATCTCAGAGTTCTCGGTCGGAGAACACAACCACGGAAATTCAAACGCAGCACATTTAGACGCCACCTGTGCAGTGTAGTCACGATATCTTTATCAGCAATTATATTTTTCACCATGGAAAAATCAATCTGGACAGGATAAACAAAGACGTTAAGAAATGAAAAATACCTATGTCATGTAAATATTTTAAATATTTTAAAATATCAAGTACTAAAAGCTCTTCATCACCTAATTCCTCAATAGAAAAAAGTGTGAAATATTAATCTGAGTGCTCTATTTACTAGAGAGTATGCTAATTTCAAAAATAACACACACACATACATGCACTCACACATGCACACACTATTCCTTTTCCTTCTAAAAATGATTTAGGTTGACGGATAAAAAAATACGGTGAAGTAGGATAAAAAACGCAAATGCAATTGACTTAACATGAGTTGATCGATGTCCAGTCTCATGAATTGAGACAAATTAAAATAGCAATGAGATATCAAATATCAAAGAGCAGAGACCCTTAAGAAAAGTTTTGAAGCAGAAGGTATGCCATCATTCTGTACACATTAATGATTCTAAATCCACCTTCATCCTAATAACTCCACCTCCAGGAACTGACCCTGCAAATATGATTATACGTGTGTGTCCTGGAAATGAGGGACAGGATATCCACTGCAGGATCTGACAGCAGAAGACAGGGAACACTGTGACTGGCCTTCAGCAGAAGACTGATGAAATACACTGAGGACTCCCACACAACAGAACGCTGGGCGGGGCATCGCGGCATAGCAGGTGAAGCCAGCATCAGCATCCCATATGGGCACCAGTTCACGTCCCAGCTGCTCCACTTTTGGTCCAATTCCCTGCTAATGGCCTGGGAAAAGCGACAGAAGACGGTCCGAGCACTTGGGCCCCTACCAACCACGTGGGAGAACTGGAAGAAGTTCCTGGCCATTGTGGTCATCTGTAGAGTGAACCAGAGGATGAAGCATCCCTCTCTCCCTCTGGCTCTTCCTCTCTCTTTGTGACTCTGACTTACAAATACATAAATAAATCTTTAAAAACAACAACAAACAGGAACACTGGACTGAAGCTGACTTCAGAGCAAAGAAAATACAACTCAGAAGGAGAAAACCTGAACAGGATCCAGGTGTGCAGCTCCCTGATTGGACGATTCAATGGAAGTACCAAATTTACAACATTTAGGAGATGTGCTGGACTCAAATCCTTCATGAATATGACTCCTTGATGCCAAGGTTTTTATAAGACTGGGATCTCAGAGCTCAAGACTATATTACAAGAATTCGAGGAGTCGAAATTTTATGCTGTCTGCTAGGTGGAAAGCAAATGGCAGGTCTGGCAGTCCCTTATAAGTATTTGCTAATCAAGAGCACACACTCTGTAGTTGAACAGACAAGTATTTGAATTCCATCTTGGCCTCTTAACAAGTTGGGCAGTTTCTTTGCTCAGCCTTAGTTCTGTCATCTGTAAAGTGGGAAAAATAACAATGCCTAACTCCGCAATGGATAAATTGAGAAAAAGGCAAGTAAGGTGCTAGCACTCAATAAATATTAGCTACTATTATTAATTCAAAAATAGAACAGACCAGCACAAAATATAGAGTACGGAAATTTTTTAAATTGAGCATGGAGTAAGACTAAAATGTAAGTAAGAAAAACCTGTTGGCAGATGCCTTTGCATGCACACAGCCAAAAATGCACTTTAGCATTTTCCAATACAGACTTTTATGCTAGTACTACATAGTACTATTCTTGCCCTAGTACTATTTTTGAAACCTGGAACAAGTTTGTGTTTTTCATTCCAAACAGACACTGGGGAGAAGATTCCAACAATTAAAAAAAAAAAATTAAAGCACATATTGGGAGCGAGCATTGTGGCACATCAGGTCAAGCTGCTGCTTGCAACACTGGCATCCCATATGAGTGCCAGTTTAAGGCCTGGCTGCTGTGCTTCCGATCCACCTCCCTGCTAATGCATCTGGGAAAGCAGCAGAAGGTGGCCCAAGTGCTTGGGTCCCTGCCACCCAGGTGGGAGACCCAGATGGAGTTCTAGCCTCCTGGCTTCAGCCTGGCCCAGCCCTGATCATTGCAGCCATTTGGGGAGTAGACCAGCAGATGTAAGATCTCTTTCTCTCTGTCTCTCCCTCTTTCTCCTTGTCACCCTGCCTTTCAAATACATATTTATTTTTTATTTTTAAAAGATTCATTTATTTATTTGAAAAACCACAGGGTTACAGACAAAGAGAGAGACACAAAGATATCTCCCCTCTGTTAGTTCGCTCCCTAAATGGTCACAACAGCCAGGGCTGGGCCAGGTAGAAGCCAGGAGCCAGGAACTCCATCCAGGTCACCCTGTGGGTGGCAAGGGCTCAAGTGCCTGGGCCATCTTCTGCTGCTTTCCCAGGCACATTAGCAGGGAGCTGGATGGGAAGTGGAGCAGCCAGGACTCAATCCAGTACCTGTCAGCATTGCTGGCGGCGGCTTAACCTGCTACACCACAACACTAGCATGGATCTTCTTTAAAAAATCAAATATTGTCTCCCCAAAGACTTCTCTTATCTGTTTCTTGGATGACACTGTAATCTCAACAATGATGATCACTTACGCCATCAAGTAATGAGTGGTGGCGACACTCCCTGTTGTCTAAGGTCCAGTTATCTGTAGACTTCACCACCCCTCCGATCGTTAATGATTGCAGGACCGATGATAGCACACATTCAGATTGACCTAAGAATCAGTGGCCATTTTGCAGAAAGTCCAAAATGTAAAGAAACTAAGAGGAGCTGACACCAGGGACTTCAGCTCAATAAGTCAACTCAACCTTTACATCCCATGAGGACACCACCCCATTCTTGGCTCTGTAGCTCTACTCATACTCTGTGCAACTGTGGCCAGAAGGGAACTGATTCTGCCTTAGTGAGTGTACCTTAGCCAACAAATAGGTATTCCTGTCTTAAGTTTATTTCTAGTTTAAGGCAGTGATCCCCAAACTTTTACTCACATCAGGACCATCTGGGAGGACTGTGAAAACTGATGATTGCTATCCTTAGACTTTCTAACTCAGCAGGTCTGGGGTAGGGCCTGAGAATTTGCATTTCCAACAAGTTCCTGCGTGATGCTGATGCTGTTGGTCCCTGGACCACTCTCAGAACCACTGATTTTAAAGGGATAAATCTGACTTATGTGAGAGGTTTGGGGGTGGGGGGATTGTGACTTTTGGAAAATCATAAAGAAGAAAATGGAATCCAAATGGTCTGGAGCAGAAAGAATATGCACAGTATTAAGAACAGGACAGATTGTGCAAAAGCCTGGCAGGGGTTAGGAAAAAAGCCGGTGCTCTGCCGAGGCCTCTCTGGATGAGGACAGAGCACAGGCAGTGAAAATCCAAGCTGTAA
The DNA here is from genome assembly GCF_033115175.1 of Lepus europaeus. NCBI lineage: Eukaryota > Metazoa > Chordata > Mammalia > Lagomorpha > Leporidae > Lepus > Lepus europaeus. The sequence continues at coordinate 43,493,165 of NC_084827.1, forward strand.
AACAAAATTAAGCTTGTCTATGTTCAGCACGTTTCTCTTTCCACAATTATATCCTGCTCTTCCTCACATTTCTGGCCTTATTTTTTTGGTGTGCAGATGTGGCAAAATCATAACAAACATTTGAGAACAAAGAATAGCTTTGTTCAAAAGGTAATGAGAAATTGGATGGTCACAAACTTCAACTTTTAACTGAACACACTGTCAATACTACAGTATCAATGTTGTTGTTTATGAATCGGCCCTGGCCACCCAGAGCTCACATAAGCTACCTCTTGCCAATCCTATTCACCATCAGCCAGGTACATGAAGGTCATCCTTTCTTTATTGTAGAACTAAACCTTCCAAATTCTGAATTATGAAGATCATTAAAAAAATCATACATTTTGAAGTGTTCTTCCCACAGTCTAGGGCTCACTTTACAGTCTGTGCTCATGGAAAGGAAGCGGGCATACATTAACAAGGAAACCAAGGTAGGATAAAATATATAGAATACGATGAGGCTTTGCGTGAATGCAATATAAGATTCAAATTTATATCTACCATTTTAATTTTTCTTTTTGTAAAAACATTATTTATTTACTTGGAAGAGTTATACAGAGGGAAGGAGAGACAGAGAGAGAGATCATCCATCCACTGGTTCACCACCCAGATGGCTACAATGGCCAAGTGTTGGGCCAGGCCAAAGCCAGGAGCCAGAAACAAACCAGGTCTCCCAGGTGAGTGGCAGGGACCCAAACTCTTGGACCATCTTCTGCCACTTTCCCAGGCTATTTTCAGGGAGCTGGATTGGAAGTGGAGCATCTGGGACATGAACCGGCTTCCATATGGGATGCCAGTGTGACAGGCAGCGGCTTAACCCTCTTTGTCATAATGCCAGCCCCTACCATTTCAATGTTAAAGTATTAATAATGTACCTCCTAAAAAATCATCTTTTCTATCTCTTCCTCCAGGCTTGTGCCTGGACAAGAGAAAAGCAAATGCACTTGTTGGCTATAGACAGGGTGACAGGGAAGAAGGCGGTCCCTAGGACAGACAGTTTCACAACATTCCATTCTCCTTGAAGAAACTAAAGACATACTGTATTTATATCTACTTACAGAGTTCCACAATGACCTTATTTGTATCATCAACATCCAGGTATGACAAACTTGGCCACATATTACTATATCTCTTAAGCTGAGGTATAGGAAGATCTAAACACAAAGAAAAAAATAATTTTGAAAAATACGTGAACTTTGTTATAATTCTTCCACTTACCTTGTGTGTGGGTAACAGTTTTGTAATCTATGCACTATAATAGTGGGAGTGCTAGAACTTATCTTCTGATACTTCTTCTATAATGTGATCCTTTTCATTGATTCTTGCACAAAGATGGTGAGGAAGACAGGCACATATGTTGGGTTTTCCAAATAAAGGTGGAATTCTGCTAGAAAACTAGCAATTTCCCTAAACCATATCTGGTATATAGAAGGCATCCAATAACTGTTAACTGAACTGAACTGGGTTCTCTCTAATGTTGTTAGTTTCCTGGGGAAGATCAACAAACTCATTTTGGCTTCTATTTTCAGAAAAAAAAAAATGGTAGATGAGGAAACCAGAAAATCCTCTTGATAAAAAGTACCAGTCAACAATAAAACAAACTTTCCTTCATTCCTTTCTTCCTTTTTTATTTTTACAAAGCATAACTCAGTTTTCAAAACCAATATGAAGGATTGGTGCTGTGGTGCAGTGGATTAACACCCTGGCCTGAAGCGCCAGAATCCCATATGGGCACAGGTTTGAGACCCGACTGCTCCACTTCCGATCCAGCTGTTATGGCCTGGAAAAGCAGTGGAAGATGGCCCAAGTCCTTGGGCCCCTGCACCCACGTGGGAGACCCGGAAGAAGCTCCTAGCTCCTGGCTTCGGATCGGCACAGCTCCGGCCATTGTGGCCATCTGGGGATGGAAGACCTCTCTCTCTCTCTCTCCACTTCTCCTTCTCTCTCTGTGTAACTCTGACTTTCAAATAAAATAAATAAATCTTTTAAAAAAAAACCAATATGAGAAATTTCCAGAGCTTAGTCCTTGCATCCCCAGATGGGCAATAAGGTGCTCCTGCTACAGATGCTTGGCATGGGAATGCCAAGGGGGTAGCTGCTGCTTTTCATAATAAATGGGTTCAGATTGAACTGATCATGTAATGACAGAACAAAGTTTCCAGGCTTGGGACACGAATATGGATCCAGAATCATGAGAGGGAGCTGAAAAATAAAATCTACCACTTAGCAAAACAAAAACTCAGTTTTCACACTGGGATGAAAAGAAAAAGAAGAGGAAGAAAAAGAGGGAAGAGGAGGAGGAAGGGGAAGAGGAAGAGGAAGAGCAACAGGAGGAAGAAGGAGGAGGAGGAAGAAGAGAACTTTTTTTTTTAACTTTTATTTAATGAATATAAATTTCCAATGTACAGTTTATGGATTACAATGGCTTCCCCCTCCCATAACTTCCCTCCCACCCGCAACCCTCCCCTCTCCCGTTCCCTCTCCCCTTCCATTCACATCAAGATTCATTTTCAATTCTCTTTATATACAGAAGATCAATTTAGTATATATTAAGTAAAGATTTCAACAGTTTGCACCCACACAGAAACACAAAGTGAAACATACTGTTTGAGTACTAGTTATAGCATTAAATCACAATGTACAGCACATTAAGGACAGAGATCCCACATGAGGAGCAAGTGCACAGTGACTCCTGTTGTTGACCCAACAAATTGACGCTCTAGTTTATGGCACCAGTAACCACCCTAGGCTGTCGTCATGAGTTGCCAAGGCTATGGAAGCCTTCCAAGTTCGCCGACTCTGATCATATTTAGACAAGGTCATAAAAGACAGGGTGAGGATAGTAACCAATGATCCTAAGAGTGGCATTAACCAGGTCTGAACAATTATACAGCATTAAGTGGGGAAGAGGACCATCAGTACACACAGGTTGGGAGTAGAGCCATTGAAGGTAGAGTAGAGGTTATGATTAGAAAGGAATGAGGCCCAAGTGCACTAGACAGAGTCTAGAACAAAGGACAGAGTCATTATTAGAGGAGCTAAGAAAGGTGCTGTCTAAGCTACAATTAAGTTTTCTGATTAAGAGGCAAATAGAACCTGACAGAAGGGGCTTGATAATAATCTGGTGGGCTTTAGGCCTTGTAAGTTAAGAGGCCCAGACCTATCTATCTCTTCACATGGGGTATATCCTAAGGGAGGTGTGAACCTCCTAGGGGAAGGCACTCTGTTGACTTTCACTACTTAACTGGCCTGGGAGGAGAGTTGGCCAGGTAAAGGCAGGTGGCATCTCTAACAAGAAATTTACAGTTCTGCCTGCAATGTTGCTGACCCTACTTGGCCGTCCCCTCAGCTGCAGTGGTCACTTTGGAAGTTGGGCTGAGTGAAGGGCTTTTCAGCTTAGAGCCAATAAGATCTGTGGCTCTGACCTGGGCATCCTTCGACTCCAGGGAAGGTCCATTTCCAGTGATCCAACTCTTGGCATAGCTGCCAGGGCTGGAAGGAGAGAACTTATAACCAAAGATCAGCTATCATATGTTGAGACTTCAATTTTAATTACTTGAGAATTAAATAAGAACTTTTCACCTTTATGATGGGATTTCACATATTGACATGCAAGGAGGTTTCAAGTTGGTAATAATTCTGAAATATTTGACAGAAAGAAATACCATTCTCTAAAGAGATACACACTAAGTCAGGCCTTACAGGATTCTGTTAATTACAGATTAATACAATGAGCTTTGGGGGCTAATGTTCTACCTACCGTAGATGGAGGGAATGATAAACATTCAAAAGAGCAGATATCTCTGAGGGAAAAGGAGGCTTCGATTGTATTAAGTTTTATTTCCTAGAGCAGTCAGTGAGTATACAGTTTTTCCTTGTATGAAGTCTCATTGTGTGCCTGAAATATTTTAATAACCTCATTTTTGGGGAGGAGAAAGACTAGTATACAGAAAACTACAAAAAAAGCTAAAAGAAATTAAAGAAGATCAATATATGTGAAAAGACTTCCATTTTCATGGTTTAGAACATAATAACAACAAATAGAAGTGAATTATCATTTTAAATCCACCAATAAATAAACATCAAATAAACACAGGCTCACAGAGGTTTACAAGAGTGCTCTACCAGATATCCAAAGAACATGGTTTGGGCCACAACCCAGAAAGATGCAGTCCCAAATGCCCAAAATCTCAAATGTTGCAGTCCCAAAAGAACAAAATTACTAGAGACTAAAATCCCCAAATCCTGAAAATATAATCCTGAAAAAAAGAATTTTAAGAATCCTTGACATTTATTTACATTTTTTAAAAGAGATTCACTTGCAAAACATAAAAACACAACAGAATGCTTCATAGGTACTTTCACAATCCAGCAGGCAACAATAACAATAATATTATAATAGTAATAATAACATATTTTTGCAAGTGTTGCCACTCAGGTGCACTAACCACAGTCACACGAGTCTAGTAGTCATGAGCAGAGGACTCATCTTCTTAAAGAAACAGGTCAAAAAGCAACATGTGTAAATGCAGTAGCACTCTGTGTAAAGGCATTACCTACTCTGGTAGGTACCTGCATGCTCTGTAACAGACAACCTAAGTCTTTTGACAAGGGCCATCAAAAACTGGGATGGATGACATCGCACATGCAGCCATCCGAAGAGACACAACCTTGACAACTTACGTCTTTCCATTAGTGCAGATGTACAAGAAGTCCATCTTTGCATTTCCTCAGAAAGTGCAGATGTCCCTATGTACACACACACTTACACACAAAGCCTTTGCTGTGGTTGTAGCTGTTAGTGCAGTCACATGTTTGGCAGATCTGACATTGTCTACTCCATGTGGTCCACCTAGCCTCACATACCTCTCTTGGAAACAGTCACACTCAAAGTTACGCTGTACCAAGTTTCCAGACGCTCATTCTGTCTACCACGGTGCAAAAATCCTGCATACAACCAAAATTGCTCAAACCCATTCGATGTTTGGGATTTGCATCTTTCGTGATTATGATTCGCCATATTTTAGAGTCTAGAGGTGTTGCGCTTTCCAGATTTCAACATTCGGTAGTATGGTGGGCAGCGTTGTGTCTTTTGGGATTGTGATCCACATCTGCCGGATCAGGTGGCCCAAAAACTGGACATGTGGTTCTGCACCTGCCCTGCACTTGTACAGAGAGGAAGAATTAGGATTAGGCCCTGAGTAGAGAAATGGCAGTGCAGAAACACAGTGGAAGCGTGGGGTCGAATTTCTGATCAAACAAGTGACTTGTGTAAGAATGTAAGAGAGGGAGCAGGAATCACAGCCCTGGGGCAGCAAACAGTCATACAACTATCAAGACATGATGGTTCTGAAGAGAGCGCCTCTACATGCAGTCGGCATGCTTGAAGCAGACGGGGATAAGCCGGCCACAGCTGCTCACGTGGGCCTTTATTCAGAATCATGGCTACTCCTTGAGGGGTTACTCCACTAGCTTCCTAGGGTGGCCATAGGAAATCACTATAAACCAGGGGTCTCAAAACAACAGTGTATTCCTTCTGTCCTGGACACTGGAACTCTGAAGTCAAAGTGCTGAAGGCCAAGGAGAATCCTCCCTCACCTCCTCCTAGCTTTGATGGTCACCAACATCCCTTTCTATGCCTTGGGCAACCTTTGCCTCTGTCATCACATGGCTTTCTTTTCCCCCATGTGTACATATGCGTCTGTCCCTCTCTAGTCTCTTATAAACACAGCAGTTAAAGGATTTAGGGCCCTTCTAAATCCAGGATGACCTGATCTTAAGTATTTCTGCAAAAATCCTACTACTAAATAAGGCCCCATTGTGGGGATTCTGAATGGATGAGTTTGGAGGTGGGAAGGACATTATACAATCCAGTAGTTACTCAACTCCTCTGATTCTATTGCCTCTTTGATCTCTAATGGCCTCTCCCACAGCATGAAATTTTGTGATTAGTTTTGTGATTGATGATCAGATTCCAAGACTTCCAGAGGCCAGCATTGTAGCACAGTATGTAAAGCTGCTGCCTGCAAACCCAGCACCCCATATCGAAGTGCCAGTTCAAGTCCTGACTGCTCTATTTCTGATCCAGCTCCCTGCTAAGGCACCTGGGAAAGCAGTAGAAGATAGCCCAAGAATATAGGTCCCTGTCACCCATGTGTAGACCTAGATGGAGTTCCTGGCTCCTGGCTTCAGCCTGGCCTAACTTGCTTGTTGCAGAGGCATTTGGGACGTGAACCAGTGGATAGAAGATATCTATTTCTCTCTCTCTCTCTCTCTCTCTCTCTCTCTCTCTCTCTCTCTCCTTCTTTGCATTTCACATAGTAAATAAATATTTTAAAAGATTCCTAGTCTCGGGGCCAGCACATGACGTAGTGGGTAAAGCCGCCACCTGTAGCACCATCATCCCATGTGGATGCCACTTCGAGTTCTGGTTGCTCCACTTCCTGTCCAGCTCCCTGCTAATGTGCCTGGGAAAGTAGAGGAAGATGGCTCAAATATTTGGGCCCCTGCACCCATGTGGGAGAGCTGGAAGAAGCTCCTGGCTCCTGACTTCTGGCTTAGGATTAGTCCAGCTCCAGCTGTTGTGGCCATTTGGAGAATGAACCAGTGAATGGAAGACCTCTGTGTGTGTGTGTTTGTGTGGCTGTCTCTTTCTGTAACTCTGTCTTTCAAATAAATAAATATTTTTTTAAAAATCCCTAGACTCTTAATTGTATTGCCCTTGTGTAATTTTACTGTTAGGTTAAAGGGTTTATTTTTTCCATAGTACGGGATTAAGTTATTCTCACATATGAATTCTAGCAGTGTATTAATTATAGAAAAAGAATAAAAGTCCATATCTGAATAGATCCAACTCGGAATCTAGGTGTTAAATTCTTGCATTAGTGGAGACTTATTTTTATGAGAAAAGTCTATTTGCATTCCTGTCTACATAGCAGAGAACAAAGCAGTTATCAGAATTAAACCATATAATTCCTTCCTAATATGTGAGGATTCTGATGCCTTTTCCAGTATGCAGGGAGTTACTCATTTAACATGCATTTGTTAAGCACCTACTTTACAAGTCATACCTCATTGATTCCACAGGACATTGCCTAGAAGCATTTAAAAGGTAAGTAGTCCACACTTGAGCGGAACAGTGGAATAAAGACGTAAGTGCAATTAACATGGACTTAACAGCTTCTCCAAGAGAGTGGTGCCATTTTTGTACAATATATGTTGGGAATTTCACAACATTCCTATGTAATCACACTTGGAAAAGCTAGGCAATAATTCCACATAGAACATGGGCTGTTGCCAACAGGGCAATCTAGAAGAACATAGAGTGGGGGAGTGTGGGTTCTTAATGCAATTCCATAGATAATTTATTCTGGCTCATTCTCTGTACAAGATACCCTAACCCAAAAACAGTGACAAGATAGGACACAGATGAAAAAGGGGAGTTTTAAGAAAACTGTGTATCACTGAAAGTCTACGTGAACAGTATGACAAGTGAAGCTACTCAATGCTATTCACCATGTGTCTGCACACACCGTGTGCCAGGGACTTTGGATCTTCACAAGAAAGAGCACCTAGTGTCCCATGAACAAATAATGAAACAAGAAAGGGAAGTAACAGGACCAGTGTTGTGGTACAGTGGGTTAAGCCACTGCATGCAATGTGGCATCCTGTATGGACACAAGTTCAAGTCCCAGCTGCTGCACTTCCAATCCAACTCCCTGCTAATGTGCCTGGGAAAGCAGGTGAAGATGGTCCAAGTATTTGGGTTCCTGCCATCCATATGGGAGATACAGATGGAGTTCCAGGCTTCTGACTTCAGCCCAGCCTAGCCCCAGTCATTGCAGTCATTTGGGGAGCACACCAATGCATGGGAGGAAGCTCAATCTCTCTCTCTCTCTCTCTCTCTCTGAGTGTGTGTGTGTGTGTGTGTAACTCTGCCTTTCAAATAAACAAATAAATACATTTTTAAATCAAAAAAATAGGATAAGGGTCAGATGTTCAACATAACAGTTGTCCATTAAGATGCCCACATCCCACATCAGAGTTCTTGGATGACTCTGTGCACCATCAACTGGCAACAGCACCGCCTCCTTAGCAAGTGCACAGCACTTAGTTTACAAATGCTTTGGCACATCTACTGGCCAGTGCATTCTACAAGGACTAAAAGCTCATGTAGCTCAGTCAAGATGAAGAAGGGCTTCTCATCAGGTCAAGACGCCTTCACTTCTTGAAGCTTGTACAAACAGAAAAGAAGACATGATAAAACGATCCAATGAAAGGCTGATTTTCTTAAAGCCTACATAGGTACCTCCCTCTGGTACCTCCATCCAGTGACTGAGAGGAGGCCCGACTAGTGAGCTCTGTAACCAGGATTCCATACCTCACAGCTGCAGAAATGGAAAAGATCTTTTTCCTCAATGGAAAGTAAAATATAATAAAAATGAAAAACGCAATTTTGCTCCAGCGTGCATAAGGCGCCAAAGCCTATGTCTTCCGGTGGGTTGGTCCTCTGCCAGGAACAAAAGAAAGCTGAGGGGAGAACCTGGACCCCTGCCCTTCCCCAGGCCGTGCAGTGGGACTGAGTGAAGTAGGCACCATCAGGGGATGGGACAGTGGCCAGAGGAGGGGTCAGAGCCAAGCAAGCTGAGGACGGCGTCCTCCCAGGAGGGCTGCCCTGCACAGACACCCGAGTCTCAGTGAGGAGGGAGACGGGCATCCACCCTGGGTGGGAGGAGGGCCTGGTGTGGAAGCTGGGAGCCGGCACCGTGTGAGGGGGCTGGGCTGGCACAGGGGTGAGGGCTTGAAGAAGAGGAAAAAGTTCTCATCAAGGAGTGGGACTCCCGGAGGAGCTAAGGCAGCAGTCACCCTGCAGGGTGTTGGTGGGCCGAGGAGTGAATGTACCCAGGGGAATTTGCCCAGGGACTGGGCTGTGTGGATGTCAGAGGCGAGGGGCACGCAGGGGGTACTGGTGCAGGAACGGTGGCCCGGCCAAGGGGGCTTGGTACCTATGGGAGGAAAGGTCAAATAGGTACAAATATTTGGAAATCGGGAGCCTAGTTTCCTGTTCTAGAAGATATTTACAAGCATGAAAGGAAGAAAACTAGACTGAACCCTGTGGTATTAGATTGGAACCAGGGTATTGGTGGGAAGTCATGGTTTTGAATATATACAGCATTGCTTCACACCAAAGAGTTTCACAACAAAATACTTGCCTCAGGGCCCAGGTTCATGGAATCACTGGTCTTGCCAAGTTCCCCAGTCTCCTGGAGCAGTCATTTGATAGAATGGGGGGATAGCGGTGCCCAGTAGGTGGCGATACGTTGCCGGGCTGGGGCAAGGTCCTCCAAAAGGCTATCTGTGCTCCAGATCAGCATCCAACTGATAGTGCTGAGTTCCCAAGTCACCAGGATGTGCAGGTCCGGGAATGGAAACGGCACACTCACTACAACCCGGGTAACCCTCTAGGAGAAATTTTGCTCCCTGTTCCCATGATCTTACACTGCTGAGCTAGAGGTCTTAGTTCCAAAAGGAGTAATCTTTCCACCAAGAGATGTAATAATGATTCCACTGAACTGGAGATGAATTCTGCCACCAGGCTACTCTGACCTCCTCACATCTCTGAATCAACAGGCAAAGAAGGGAGCTGGCGCTGTGGCATAACTGGTAAAACAGCCACCTGCAGCGCTGGCATCCCATAGGGGTGTCGGTTCAAGACCCGGCTGCTCCACTTCCCATCCAGCTCTCTGCTATGGCCTAGGAAAGCAGTGGAAGATGGCACAAGTGCTTGGGCCCCTGCACCCACATGGGAGACCCAGAAGAAGCTCCTGGCTCCTGGCTTTGTTGCAGGAGCTGTTGCAGCCATTTGAAGAATAAACCAGCAGGTACAAGACCTCTCTCTCTCTCTCTCTCTCTCTCTCTCTCTCTCTGCCTCTATGTAACTCTGCCTTTCACATAACAGGCAAAGAAGGGAGTTATTTGCTGGCTGGGGTGACTGATTCTGCCTGTCAAGGAGAAACTGAACCGCTGCTCTATAGTGGTGGTGAGAAAGAGCATGTTTGGAAAAGAAGACCCCGTAGGACGTCTCTTATTGTTACCGTGCCCTACAATGAACATCAGTGGAAAACCACAGCCACCCAATCCAAGGACTACTAGTGGCATAGGCCTTTGAGCAGTGAAGGTTTGGACCACACACACACACACACACACAATAATGATTACCCAAGGTACTTGTTAAAAACAAAGAGTAGTAGAAGAACGTAGTTATAAATATCAGCTACACCCACAGGACCAGTTACAGAAGAGATTGCAATTGTCAGAGTATTCCTCCTTAGTTTGTTATAAATACATAATATATACCTATTTATATATCTATATATAAACTTACATTAAGATTATATATTTATATATATTATATATGTGTATATATATGATATATTTTTCCTCCCTCTCTTTTATCATGTAAGAAGATTTATTGACTTCATATCATAGTATTGAAGTACTTTTGATTTTGCATCCTGGTATTTAAACTGTAAGATGTCAAGAAGAAGAGTGAACATACTCAAGTATTTTATCTCACATCTCCCCATATTCTGTTTTTGATTATGCACAGGATAGGTGTGTCACATTAGCATTTTGGCCTTATTGCTGTCTTCACTTAGCTGGAGATTAAGCATGGCTTAAGGAGATGTGTGCAGCTGTCATTCTGACAAAGGGTAGACTTGCGTGAGCTGATTTTCTGTGTCAGTTGAACATGACTTCTGGGCATGTCTGGGAGGGTTTCTACATGAGATTGGCACTGTATCAGTAGACCTCGTAAGGCAGATTGCCCTCTATCACGTGGACTGGCTTCATCGGACCCACTGAAGGACTGAACAGAATAGAAGACTGAGTGAGAAAGAATTCCCTCCCTACTGGATTGTCTTCAATCTGGGACATGAGGCTTCACCTGCCCTTAGACTCAGGCTTGAGTACGCCAGGGGCTCTCCTCATTCTCAGGCCTTCGGGTTGAGATAACTGACTCTCCTGGGTCTCCAATTTGCTGATGGCAGAGTTTGGACTTCACGTGGGCTAACTACACACACACACACATACTTTGTTTCTCTGGAGAACCCAGAATAATACCAGATACCAGAACACAGTGTAAGGAGCAGAGACCCACCAATGGAGAATCAGGGAAGAACCAGGTTGGGTATTGTGGCATTCTGAAAGCTGGAAGAATAATTTCTGGGGAAAAATGGGGGTGAGGGTGGGAGAGAGTCCATAGCAAATCGTTAATGTCACTGTCTTTCTGGGGCTGAAAGAGGGTCCTAAAGAAAAAGTTCTTAAATATAATTTCCCAATGGCTAATATCTGTTAGATCTGATTAGTGCATATGTGCTTATTATTAATTACTATTCTTTTCTGGATGTTGCATAATAAAGTTTTTACTTCGTTTTTACCAAAGTTTCCCAAACTTATTCGCCCATATGATCATTTTCTCTTGCTGCAAACTTTTTTTATTACAAGTACTTTTATTGGAGCAATTTGTTGATAAGTGTTCAAGAAGGAGTACAGAGTGATCAGTAATCATAAAATCTGATGGAGATCATTTCCCAAAATGCTGTCTAGGAGTAAAACTGATATAGATTCTTTAACCCAAGGTAGGTTTTTCTGTACCTTTCCACTAGAAGTTTTTATATGTCATCTCTGGAGAAATTTCAGATGTTTCAAATAAAAACCTACATCAAAGCTGGGATTTATAAAAACAGCAAAGGGGTTCTGTGTATTTATTTCCATTCGCTAATCCTAGCCAGCAGCTGAAAAGAATTGGAGTTTAAATCCTATTACTCTCCCTCAACTCGTCTCATAAGCCACAATGTCAAGTTGATAGAATCACTGCTGGGATGAGCAAGGACGCTGTCACACTGACCAACCATTTCTAATGCTCAGGAAAAGGGGAAAGTTTTATCTTTCAGATTAAGAGAAGTTTGTTTCTCCAATAACTGTAAACCTTTACATGGGTTACTCTTATAAGCTGCCCCCAAAGCCAAAAGCAGAAGAACTATGATTTTTTGGCTTTGGGCCCAGGCTGTCATTTTATTTTATTTTATTTTATTTTATTTTATTTTATTTTATTTTAACTTTTATTTAATAAATATAAATTTCCAAAGTACAGCTTATGGATTACATGGCTTTCCCCCCCCATAACAAAATTTTTTTAAACTTTTATTTAGTAAATATAAATTTCCAAAGTACAGTTTATGGATTACAATGGCTTTTTCCCCCCCATAACTTCCCTCCCACCTGCACCCCTCCCATCTCCCGCCCCCTCTCCCATTCCATTCACATCAAGATTCATTTTCTTTTTTTTTTTTAATTTTTTTTTGACAGGCAGAGTGGACAGTGAGAGAGAGAGATAGAGAGAAAGGTCTTCCTTTGCTGTTGGTTCACCCTCCAATGGCCGCTGCAGCCAGTGCGCTGCAGCCGGCACACCGTGCTGATCCGAAGCCAGGAGCCAGGTGCTTCTCCTGGTCTCCCATGGGGTGCAGGGCCCAAGCACTTGGGCCATCCTCCACTGCCTTCCCGGGCCACTCAGAGAGCTGGACTGGAAGAGGAGCAACTAGGACAGAATCCAGTGCTCCGACTGGGACTAGAACCCGGTGCCACAGGTGGAGGATTAGCCTATTGAGCCGCAGCGCCGGCCAAGATTCATTTTCAATAATCTTTATATACAGAAGATTGATTTAGTAGATATTAAGTAAAGATTTCATCAGTTTGCACCCACACAGAACATAAAGTGAAAAATACTGTTTCAGTACTAGGTATAGCACTAATTCACATTGAACAACACATTAAGGACAGAGATCCTACATGAGGAGTAAGTACACAGTGACTCCTCTTGTTGACTTAACAATTTGACACTCTTGTTTATGGCGTCAGTAATCTCCCTAGGCTCTTGTCATGAGTTTCCAAGGCTACGGAAGCCGTTTGAGTTCGCCAACTTCGATCTTATTTAGACAAGGTCATAGTCAAAGTGGAAGTTCTCTCCTCCCTTCAGAGAAAAGTACCTCCTTCTTTGATGGCCTGTTCTTTCTACTGGGATCTCACTAACAGAGATCTTTCATTTAGGTTTTTTTTTTGTTTTGTTTTTTTTTGCCAGAGTGTCTTGGCTTTCCATGCCTAAAATACTCTCATGGGCTCTTCAGCCAGATCCGAATGCCTTAAGGGCTGATTCTGAGGCCAGAGTGCTGTTTAGGACATCTGCCATTCTATGAGTCTGCTGTGTATCCCACTTCCCATGTTGGATCCTTCTCTCCCTTTTTGATTCTATCAGTTAGTATTAGCAGACACTAGTCTTGTTTGTGTGATCCCTTTGACTCTTAGACCTATCAGTGTGATCAATTGTGAACTGAAATTGATCACTTGGACCAGTGAGATGGCATTGGTACCTGCCACCTTGATGGGATTGTATTGGAATCCCCTGGCACATTTCTAACTCTACAATTTGGGGTAAGTCCGATTGAGCATGTCCCAAATTGTACATCTCCTCCCTCTCCAAGAAGTGTTTTAAGGAACACTTCTTGGAAATATTAGTCTATGTGTCCCTGGAATCCAATGCTCAATACTGGGCTATATCCACCATGAGTCAGACCCATATGGAATGTATTTTCAGAATAACATTTTTATTTTAAATGGTACTGAGAAACATTGCTATGGACTGAATGTTTATGTCCCTCTGAAACACATATAATGAGCCCAAATTACTAATGTAATCGGAGGAGACGCCTTGAGGGTGATTAGGTCATGAGAGTCTCTGCCCTAATAAATGGAATTTGTACCCTTATAAAGAAAGCTCCAGAGTTCTTCCATGCTGGACACAGTGAGAACACAGCTGTGTGTGCTCTAGGAAATGGGCCCCCAGTGGACACTGAAATTCCTGGCCCTTTGACCTTGGACCTCTGTCCTCCAATCTCCAACCTCCAGAATTTAGAAGTAAGTTTCTGTGGCTTATAAGCCACCAACTCTATGATCTGTTACAGCAACCCAAACAGACAACAGTGGAATGTTTTTTACAATGCTGTCTTCCAGAGAGAGCATACACCATTTGAGAATAAGCTTATATTAGGAAGGAATAAAAGAGTAATGAAAATAGAAAAAAACATTAATTATTAGTTTTCCCTTACAATGCTATCAATATGAGGAGAATCTCACATTAATTACATGTTTAGAATATCTAGCTTTTTAAAAATCTATTTATTTGAGGACTCAACACTGAGGCATGTTGGGAAAAGCTACCGCGTACAGTGCTAGCATCCCATATGGGTGCAGTTTGAGTCCTGGCTGCTCTACTTCTGATCCAGCTCTCTGCTATGGCCTGTGAAAGCAGTAGAAGATGGCCCAAGTCCTTGGGCCCTGCACCTGCATGGGAGACCCAGAAAAGCTCCTTGCTCTTGGCTTCAGATCACCTCAGCTCCAGATGTTGCAGCCATTTGGGGAGTGAACCAGCAGATGGAAGACCTTTCTCTCTCTCTCTCTCTCTCTCTCTCTCTCTCTCTGTAACTCTGCCTCTCAAATAAATAAATAAACCTTTTTAAAAATGTATTTATTTGAAAGGCAGAGAGACAGACAGATAGAGAGACAGAGAGAGATATCATCTGCTGGTTCATTCTCGAATGCCTACAACAGCCAGGGACGGGCCAGGCTGAAGCCAGGATCCCAGAACTCAATCTAGATCTCCCTCGTGGGTGGCAGGGAACCCAACTCCCTGGGCCATCACTGCTGCCTTCCATGGTGAACATTAGCAGGAAGCTGGAACAAGCAGCAGAGCTAGGACTCAAACCCAGGCACTCTGAAATGGGATACGGGTGTCCCAAGCAGGGTCCTAACCACTGTGCCAAGTGACCGCCCACATCAGAAACACCACATTAGAAACAAGGATAATTTCCATAGAATGCCCTAGTTTGGATATGTAGGGTAAATGCTAAGAACAGGTGTTGTAATAATATTTAAAACTTTCAGAGATAAAGCACAAATGGAACATACAACTAGGCATGGGAGCAGAGTGTTTACTTAATAAGTGTTTTACTCATAGGAGTTTTATTTCTAAAGGAATGTGGTTAAATTTCCCTCTAAGTGTTTGGAAGTCAAAGTGTTGTTATATTTTTTGACATTAGAGTTTTAACAAGGAACAGAAAACGTTTGCACTTGTACTGGTCAAAGTTCCATTTTAATTTTAAATGAAAAGAAGGACTCCATTAAACAACTGAGGTTTACTTTGGAGCCAATTTTGTCTTCAAGTAATGGATGCCTGTGGAATTATGACACAAATATCTCCCAAGAATTTGTCAGCAAAAGTGAATGACACCATCATTACATACTGTAAAGTAGGTTATGAATGGAAACCATCCAATAATTTTCCTTATGATCACTTGGGAAAATGTTTAAAATAGAGTTAGTATGGTGAAGATTAAACTTTATGGTAAGAATTATGTTATGAACATACATTGTATTCTAGGCAGGATTGGCAGGCAGGAATAATCCATCATTCTAGAAGGGGGTAATGTTTCTGTGGGAATTATGTAAGAAAACAAATCCTAAATGGAGAGAATCAGAGCATGAGTCTCAGTTGTAACAACTGTGTAAAGTAGCCTGAATTGTGACATACTTCTCCAAACCCCTATACTGAAGTCTTAACGCTCAATGCAAAGGCATTAGGAGATGGGGCTAAGGGAAGTTATTAAGGTTAGATGACTTCACGAGGGTGGAGCTCCCTTAAAGAGATTAGTGTGGTGGAAGAGATTGGAAGAGGAAGAGACACCTGATCATATCATACAGTGAGAAGGCAGCCACCTGTAAGCCAGGAGGAGAGACCTTACCAGGAACTGAATCTGCCTGCACGTTGATCTTGGACTTCCCACCTTTAAGAACTATGAGAAATAAATATTTGTTGTTTAAGTCACCCAAGCTATGGTACTTTGTTACCTCAGCCTGAGATGACCATGATGCTTATAGACCTACAATGGGTAATTTAATCTCTCTGACCTTCAGTTTTCAGATTTGTGTACAAGGGACAAAGTTGTGGGTAGTAATGTTTGCCAGTGAACCTACCAATGTACAACATGATGAAACTAATACTGAACACTGGTGGGTACACAGTCAGGGGTGGGATGGACGCAAGACATCTGCTCTGATGTTCAAAAGCCCTTCAGCCTGAGCTGTCCAAGGGTGACCTAAATTACTGATGAATGCTTAAATACATTTACTTTCTGGGGCTGACACTGTGGTATAGGAGGTAAAGCTCTGTCTGCAATGACAGCATCCCATATAGGCGCTGTTTTGGGTCCCAGCTGCTCCACTTCTGATCCAGCTCTCTGCTACAGCCTGGGAAAGCAGCTGAAAATAGACCAAGTGCTTGGGTCCCTGCACCCACGTGCGAGACCCAGAAGAAGCTCCTGGCTCCTGGCTTCAGATCAGCCCAGCTCTGGCTGTTGCACTTTTGGGGAGTGAACCAGCAGATGGAAGACCTTTCTCTCTGTATCTCCCTCTTTCTATCTATAATTCTACCTTGCAAATAAATAAATAAAAATCTTTTTAAAAAAATAAATACATTCACATTAATCTCTGGGAATTTTTTTTTTTTTGACAGGCAGAGTTAGACAGAGAGAGATACAGAGAGAAACGTCTTCCTTCCGTTGGTTCACCCCCCCAAATGGCTGCTATCGCTGGTGCACTGTGCCGATCTGAAGCTACGAGCCAGGAGCTTCCTCCTGGTCTCCCGTGCAGGTGCAGGGCCCAAGCACTTGGACCATCCTCCAGTGCCTTCCTGGGCCACAGCAGAGAGCTGCACTGGAAGAGGAGCAACCAGTACAGAACCGGAGCCCCAACCAGGACTAGAACCCGGGGTGTCGGCGCCGCAGGTGGAGGATTAGCCTAGTGAGCTGCGGTGCCAGCAATCTCTGGAATTTTGAATATTGACCCTTTGAAGAAAAAAATACAGATTGCCAAAAAGATCTCTAGGGAATTTTCACTTATTTCTATCCCTCTGTTTGGTTCAACATGAATGTATTTGTTCTGCTGACAGAAGTGGCCCTCAAGATAGGAATGACCAGAAGTGTGTAGGTTAAGGATTTGGCTTGCCCTCAGTGACCTTAAAGATACCATGGACCCAGCAGGTTAAGTTCCAGAAGAGCTGGCAAGCTGAACTGAGTCCACCATGGGTTTGCTTGGTCAGAGTGGGGGTAGGGGATGGGGGGCTGCCTTCAGCAGGGTTGGCAAACTACAGTCATGTGCCCAAACTGATCATCCCCTCTGCACCTGTTTCTGTACAGACCTAAATCTAAGAATGGTTTTTATATTTTACAATGTTAAAAAAAAATACAGCAAAATAAGAAAACAAGCCTGGGCAGCTTTTGGAGAGAACTCTTCAGAGAGCTGAGCATACTACTTGTTCATCCACAAAGTCTAAAATATTTATCTCCTGGCTCTTTTGAAAACAAGTTTCTTCAATTCCCAGTCCAGAGTTAGTAATCTAAAATTCAATATATTTGGGGGCAAGAATCAAAGAACCAAAGAGGTGGTGAAAACCAGGCACTAAGCCAGCAGGAAGGGGAGCCCTGTCCTGGAGTCAAGGGCATTTGCTCTCTGCTTTGATGATCTGTTGGGCAATGGGTAGAAAGCTATCTGTTAATTCATAACCGATCCCTCTCCCTCCTCCTTGTTAACAGAACCTCAGTTGGCTTAAGGATTCACTCTCCAGGAGCTTCAGGGGAAAACCTTTCCACTGCCAGCCCCGCCTCACCAGTTAGCTGCAGATACTAAAACCGCGACTTCCCACCAATACACCAACTCCAATCTAACACGAGCTTCCATCTAGTTTATTCTTTCCAAAATTTAAATATCTTCTAGAACAAGAAACTAGGCTCCCGATTTCCGAATATTTTTACCTATTTGACTTTCCTCCCATAGGTACCAAGCCCCCCTGGCTGGGCCACCATTCCTGCACCAGTACCCCCTGCATGCCCCTCGCCTCTGACATCCACACAGCCCAGTCCCTGAGTAAATTCCCCTGGGTACATTCACTCCTCGGCCCACCAACACCCTGCAGGGTGACTGCTGCCTTAGCTCCTCCGGGAGTCCCACTCCTTGATGAGAACTTTTTCCTCTTCTTCAAGCCCTCACCCCTGTGCCAGCCCAGCCCCTTCACACGGTGCCGGCTCCCAGCTTCCACACCAGGCCCTCCTCCCACCCAGGGTGGATGCCCGTCTCCCTCCTCACTGAGACTCGGGTGTCTGTGCAGGGCAGCCCTCCTGGGAGGACGCCGTCCTCAGCTTGCTTGGCTCTGACCCCTCCTCTGGCCACTGTCCCATCCCCTGATGGTGCCTACTTCACTCAGTCCCACTGCACGGCCTGGAAGGGCAGGGGTCCAGGTTCTCCCCTCAGCTTTCTTTTGTTCCTGGCAGAGGACCAATCCACCGGAAGACATAGGCTTTGGCGCCTTATGCACGCTGGAGCAAAATTGCGTTTTTCATTTTTATTATATTTTACTTTCCATTGAGGAAAAAGATCTTTTCCATTTCTGCAGCTGTGAGGTATGGAATCCTGGTTACAGAGCTCACTAGTCAGGCCTCCTCTCGGTAACTGGATGGAGGTACCAGATGGAGATACATGTGTAGGCTCAAAGAAAATCAGCCTTTCATTGGCTCGTTTTTCTCATGTCTTCTTATGGCTATTTTTTGAATGTTTATTTATTCATTTTTCATTTACTTAAAAGGCAGACAGGAAGAAAGAGGAAGGGACACACATAGAGAGTTCTATCTACTTCACTCCCTAAATGCTTACAACAGCCAGGGCTGGGCCAGGCCAAAGCCAAAAGCCAGAAGCCAGGAACTTCACCTGGTCTCCTGTCAAGCACTCGGGCCATAATCTGCTGCCTCCTGGAATGCAATAGTGGGAACCTGGATCAGAAGCACAGAGGCTGGGAATTGAAACAGAGCTCCAATATGGGATGCTGGTGTCCTAAGAAGCAGCTTAAACCTTGGAGCCACAGCACCCACCCCCTTTATATGTACCTAGACCTGATGAAGTTAGCATTTCCTCCTTACAGAATGACCTGGCCCAGTATGCATGGGAACGCGTTTGGAAACAACATGTTATACAGTTGCTAATGAGGCATTACTATTGCTGCTTCATGCTACATACAGTCATGTAACTCTGGGATGCATAAATGATATCTAATTTGAAGACTTAAACTATAGGGACTGGCACTGTGGTGTAGCAGGTTAAGCTGCTACACCACAGGTTAAACCTGCAATGCTGGAATCCCATATGGGCACTGGTTCCTACCCCAGTTGTTCCACTTCCAATCCAGCTCCCTGCTAATTCATCTGGGAAAACAGCAGAAGATGGCCCAAATATGTGAGCCCCTATCACCCACATGATAGATAATTCACTTGGATGAAGCTCCTGGCTCCTGGCCATTTGAAGAGTGAACTAGCCAATGGAAGCGCTCTCTCTCTCTCTCTCTCTCTCTCTCTCTCTCCCTTCCCCTCTCCCTCTCCCTCTCCATCTCCATCTCCATCTCTTCCCCCTACTAGGAACTCTGCCTTTCAAATAAAATAAATAAATCTTTTTGAATAAAATAGACTTCCACTATAGCAAAGGGCTCTCTAAGGATGCCAGGGTTCCCCCCACAGTTTCTGTTCACAGAAGTGGTGAAAGGCACGTCTTCCGGATACTCCCAGGCAGGGTGAGTTTAAACAACTGCCATTCCAATCTCCCTAAACCTTTGAATCCCTTTCTCTAGTTGTACCCAAGACAAGGCCTGCATTTCTTTTTTTGTTAATTAATTAATTTGAGAGGCAGAGAGACAGAAAGTACTCCTATCTCTTGGTTCATTCCCAAACCCATATCATTGTGCTCAACTCTCATGCAGATCCCATCAGGTTCAAATTCTCCAATACTCGCCACCTGGCTAGGCTGCAGACACTTGTCCCCTTGGACTATAGCCAAATCCTCATGAGACCCTGCCCTACCACACCCAGAATCTGCTGGTGACTGAGCATCCCACCAGTATAGAAATCACCCTTCATTCCATACAAGGTCTTAAGGGAAGCACAAAACACAGATGGATACCTAACAAAGAAAGATGCACAGAGGAAAGTCACAGCTCACAGGTGGCAGTAAGAGCCCCTGCAACGGGGACGTCAATAGGATTTCTGCTGAATATTTTTTCAACATGGATAAGGCTGTAAGCATCATGTTTATGAAATCAGTGCATTCCACAAGGCTGGAACACTTAAGCTAAATTAATGAATATTGGATCAGAACCAAAGTCAACAAGATAAAATTGAACAGCAATAACAGGAACTGTTGTGCTTAAATTGAGAATAGTAATGACATAAGGCAAGACTACTGGCCAGCAGTTCTGATAACGACCTCCGCATTTTGGTTCAACACAGCTCAAGAAGAAATGTTGTAGTGTATTAAGGAAAGAAACATACTTAGACCCCATCACAAAGGTTGATTTCACCACTGAATTGCCCCACATCATTGTCCAGATCTATCTGGATTAAAGGTGCCACACAGAATACAAGATGCCCAATTAAATTTGAGTTTCTGATAAACAAAGAATACATTTTCCGTATAAGTGTATGCCACATATTGCATAGGACATACTTATATTAAACATACTATGTCTCCCCAACATAAAATGACTGATACCCAATTTACTGACTTGTTAGGATTAATGATGGAACACTGGACAGTGTCCAAACAGTGGACAGAATCTCCTAGAATGTGGGAGAATCCACTGAACACAGGTCCCTACACCTACCTTCCTAGTACCTAGCACAACGCCCCACTATCAACACATTTTATTTACAGGATGCATCTTAGCTCTTGGTAGATGATCTGTTGAAAGATTAATTTTGTTTTGCTCTGTTTACTGTAGGAAGCCAGAGTGGGAAGATGTTAAGATCTCTGTGGTAAAACTTGAGTCCTTTCATGGCATTTACATGACAGGACCAAAGTAGAAGTTGCCAACAACCCCAGAAACTGAAATAGTCTGACAAAAACTACCCAGCCTTCGAGAAAAGAATTGGATCAATCAATGGAAAAGTGTTGCTGGGGTGTAGAGGCGGGAGAGGGGCCTTTGAGACTTAGGGCAAGAATGGAAGGTGATGGCACACACTGCACCACCTTCTCATGCATACTCTCTCTCTCCTAAGAGGTGGCAGGCCCTCTAACAGGTGTCGTCAGAAAAGTTAGTGGCAACTGATTACCAAGAGGCGTGCCTGAGGGTCCTAGGTCCAGTGCCCAAGCTGGTCTAGGATCTCCTGCATTCAAGAGACTGTGTCGATTGAGACTGCGGGCACAGCTATGGCAATCAGTGTAGACTAGAGCCCGTGCTCTTCTGGGATAGCTGGGCTATGAGAGGCCTTGAAAATGCTTGCACAACCAAGGAGCAGGGGTCAACAGGGTGAGTAGAATTGAAGGTGATGATGGAGATTGAACTGATTGGCTGACAAATGGGTAAGGGTATGCAGTGGGTGGACCTGGTGTAAAGGAACAAATATGGTACTTATTTTCATCCAAAGACTAGCAAGTATAATCCACACTGTCTACAGTCAAACGGGCTTGCAAAGTAGGCAAACTCAACCCCGCCACTGAGAGTTAACCCACTTGCTGAAGCCTCGGTTTTTTCCACTTGCAAAACAGAAAAAAACAATGTCTAATTCATAAAGATTTGGGAAGGACTACATGAGATAACTCACAGTAAAAAATCCTAGCATAGTTCTTGGGGTAGTTTGGACGTATCTTACACAAATTTGAATGCTGTGCGTTTAAAATAGCACAATAAAAATGTAAGCCTATCTCTGCAGCAAAATTTGAAATAAAGTGAGTCCCACTTTGCATTTATTCCTACGTGAAAATGCAACTTGAATGGATGTCATTTGCTGATAATTAATTGGATGTGAAAGATAAAAAAGAAAAGGAGAAGTCTAGGCTGACTCTATAGTTCTAACTGGGGTGACGAGTAGTGATTTAGTTGACCAAGAAAGACCAGGAATACAGAGGGGCTGGGAGTAGTTCTATCAAAGAAGTGGGGAAGGGGCCGGCACCATGGCTCACTTGGTTAATCCTCAGCCTGCGCACCGGCATCCTATATGGGCACCGGGTTCTAGTCCCAGTTGCTCCTCTTCCAGTCCAGCTCTCTGCTGTGGCCCGGAAGGGCAGTGGAGGATGGCCCAAGTGCTTGGGCCCTGCACCCTCATGGGAGACCAGGAAGAGCACCTGGCTCCTGGCTTTGGATTGGCGTAGTTCCGGCCGTAGCGGCCATTTGGGGGGTGAACCAACAGAAGGAAGACCTTTCTCTCTGTCTCTCTCTCTCACTGTCTAACTCTATCTGTCAAAAAAAAAAAAAAAGAGAGGTGGAGAAGTGATGCCTTCAAGTTGGACAAACTAGATGGTCAGTGATATGGAACACTCAATGGCAGTTACCCAGCAGGAACTGATTGCAATGGCCAGCATCTCAAAAGCTGGTTGCAGATGTATGGATTTGGGAGTCATGAGTAAGTGGCATCTAACCTATAGCAAGCATGTGAATCAGGCAGGGACTGAAGATGGAGCCTTTATATACTCCTTGATTTCACACAAGAAACCAAGGCAGACACGTTATCCCTAAAGAAATACTAAGAGGAAAGCTCAGAGAGATGGACGGAATCCAGAGTCAGCACTGTCACTGACGCTTAGTTTCAAGAGGGATTAATGCTGAAGAAATATCATTCATGCCAGGTCACAGAAAGGTGCAGAGAGTCCATAGAATTCTCCCTAGCTATTGAAAGTCAACAGTGAGTCTAGCTAGCACAGCTTCAGTGAGGCATAAAGACAGGCCACACGGAAGTCTGCTTTCAGGGCTGACACTTGCACTGGATGCTGTACTAACTGGAACACACGTGGAACACTGTTCCTAGTTCCAGGCACAGCTGAGCAGGAAGTTCTGACTGTAGAAAGAAGCTGTTCCATATGAAAAGCAGAGAGGCATCAACGTTAGTAATGGAAATACAGGATAAGTGAGAAATTTGGGGAAAACCAGACCAGCCATGTTATAGGGAAAGGAGGACAAAACAAATCAGCAGAGGGCAGAGATGTAGAATGGTGTACATTTCTTTAACCACAGGAGTGACAGGAGCCAGGAACACTGTGGGGACGCAGTGGGAATCAGACTCCAGGGTTGACAGTCTCAGCAGGTGCATTCTCCACTTCCTAGTGCTCAGGCAAATGACACCCTCATGATGCAAACAGCATCATGAGGAACTTCTCAAGCTAAGGATAAATCATAACTTGTGCAAGGGTCTTAAACGATCTTAGTTTCTTCACCTGGAAGAACATGCGTTCCATATAAAACAATGAACTTGAACCAAGAGATACCCTCCTTTGCTGCTTCTCCTACAGATTCTGCTCCACCTCATTGTTAAAGAACATACCATGAGGTTGCACATTCACATTATCCTGCACGGTTTTTCTCTCACTTTTCTACTTGAATGGAAACCTCAGGACCAGGATAAAGAGGAAGTTCCCCTGCCTTCAGAGTGGGGAAGAAAACCTGGCTGAACACACTTCATAGGGAGTCAACAGAGTTCTTAAAGATGGCAGCCATGAGAGTGGCACAGGCAGAAACAGGCAGGCTTAGAACGAGAAACCATCACAGGAGAACACAAAGTTGACTGAACTAGGAATGGCAACCATGAAAGGACTTGGAAACAAAATGTTTAAGTAACTGACAAATTTGGTCTTATTCCTTACAAATGCAGCGTAAGGAACTAGGGACAAAATACCAACCCTGGGGGCAGCTGCTTTCTTTGTTTTGATATGGAGAAACAACTTGCTGATTATCCAGTCCTTCCCAAAGTGGGACAGAACGCATCCCAAAGTCAACATTCTCCAGCACGGAAAGCACTAGGCCAGAGGCTGGATAAATATTACTATCAATGTAGGTGCTTTCATTCCTGTGGCTTGTATCTCCATTTATAAACACTTCATAATACCCTGGCTTCTCTCCACCCCTCACTCATCCCCAGCAGAAGAGGAGGGACAAACATGATTTGTGAACTTGGGAGAAAGAACTGTGCCTACAACTCAGCTCTGGTTCCACCTTGCCCTAACCTGAATGCAAGATGCATGCATCGTGGTGAGTTCTCAGCAGCACAGGGGAAGTCTTCGATGTGATGTTAGAAAGACAACGCCAGTGGGCAAATGAAAACAGAGTTGGGAGGTCAAGGTTAAGGGCATATATTGGAAGATCAATTAAGCAGCTTTGACACTAATGTCACTGACATATTATGAGTGCCTGAGAACAGAGGGCAGAAAGAAATTACTATCTAAACAGAGAGAGGCATTGGGGAATAAAAGAGAGAAGTCAAAGGTAATTTCCAGTTTCTAGCTAAGTCAAATGAGTAGATAATGGTGCCATTCATTTAGAAGCAGGATACATTGGAAAGAGAGGGTTGGACAGGGTATAGGGGAGAGAGAATGTGGAGGAAGGAAATGAGGAGTTTATTTTGGGGACGATGCATTGGCTTGTGCCTTTGGAACACCCAGGCAGAGACTGTTTAAAGCAGTTTTGGATGTGTCGGTGGGCAGGTGGGAGGTGGTGTCAAGGAGTCTGGCTCACATATAAGGAGGGAAACAGAATACTAACTCAAGAGAAGCAGCGTTGAGAAATGGAATGAGCTGAACACATTTATAGACACGGAGAAGTAAATCACTTGAAAGATAGACATCAGAGATGATGGGGCCCAGGAAGGCACAGGAAGGAGCAGGGCTTGCAGCTCTCTATGTAACGTCACCTTATCATGTGACAGAGGAGGGGTGCCCTTAGAACATCACACATGGACACTTGGGCTAATTGATAACATGCCTCAGTACAGACCATGGGCCACCAGCAACAGATGGTAAACTGCTAAAGTGAATTATATGCCACCAACTATTTCAATGGAACCTTGTATAGCATGGAAAAAAAGCCACTTGGCAAGACAGGAGGCTTGAGTCAGGAATCAGCGCAGAGCAGCGTGAGTCATGCATTTAAGATCAATAAAGAAGCTGGCCCTGCTCCTGATTCCATTATTCCTGAGCCTCTCCCCGTCTCATCCCCCAGCCTCCATGCTGCCCTCTCAGGCCCTGCCCCACTCACCCTGTCCATCTACCAGGGACTTCAAAAGTATGACGAAAACGAAATTTAAAGTGTGAGTTTATCATGATGCAAAAACAATTTTGAAACCCATGCATAGTACATCTTCATCAAACCAATGATTAAGAATTTTATATTACTATAGTTTTTTTTTTTTTTTGACAGGCAGAGTCAAACAATGAGAGAGAGACAGAGAGAAAGGTCTTCCTTTTTCCGTTGGTTCACCCCCCAAGTGGCCACTATGGCTGGCACGTTGTGCCGATCTGAAGCCAGGAGCCAGGTGCTTCCTCCTGGTCTCCCATGCGGGTACAGGGGCCCAAGCACTTGGGCCATCCTCCACTGCCTTCCCTGGCCACAGCAGAGAGCTGGACTGGAAGAGGAGCAACTGGGACAGAATCCGGTGCCCCAACCAGGACTAGAACCTGGTGTGCCAGCACTGCAGGTGGAGGATTAGCCTAGTGAGCCCCGGCGCCAGCCATATATTACTATAGTTTTAATGATCTATGGTTACTTTAAAATTTACTGTATATGGGTGAAATGGTCATCTTTCCATTCAATTACTGTTTATAGCCCTTACCTAAATTCCCACTAAATTAGGGTCTAACTTACTTTTTACATGTTAAACTTTTCATTTGGTAGAACATTATTAAGCCCTTGACTGTAATGTAAACTAAACATATGCTATCTCAAAAACTAAAAGAAAAAGAAAGGGAGAATCGAGAGGGTGAGAGGGAGGCAGGAGAAAGGAACTATATCTATTATCTATTATATCTATGAACCATATTTGTTAAAAATTAAGAAAAATAAAAAAGAAATCAATGAGTAGTTTTCACATAATATGCATTTTTCATATATTATTTAAAATATAATGAAATTTTTGCACCAAAAAATTTTTGCACTCAAAGAAATTCATATTTTTTAAAAAAACTTCCATTTCTTTTGAAAGGCAGAGAGACAGAGACAGAGATCTTTCATCCAGTGGTTCATGCCCCAAATGCCCAGAGCAGACAAGGTTAGGCCAACCTGAAACCAGGAGCCAAGCACGCCATCCAAGTCTCCCATGTGGGTGGCAGGGATGCAACTACTTGAACTATGACCTCTGCCTCCCAGGGTGCAGGTTCACAGGAAGCTGGAACCATAACCAGAGCTGAGATTCGAACTCTGGCACTCTGATACAGGCTGTGGGCATCCTAGGGGGAGTCTTTTTTTTTTTTTTTCTTTTTTTTTTATCCCCTGCCCCTGCCCAGACAGCCAGTTCTCCAGACCATCTGGCAGCGGCGGTCTTGGGGAAAGAGCCGTGTCTGGAGCCAGAATGCGCTCCCCACTAGGGGGGAGTCTTAATCACTGTGCCACAGGCCTGCCCCCACTCTACAGTTAATTCCATTTTTCCATGAAGCTCTTGAGATCCCTTCATACCACTGGTCCTAGAACTGTTAATGCTTTGATCTGTTCCTTTACATTCCCACTGACACTATCCCCATGCTCATTCTTAGAGAAATCCCCTTCCACCCCCAGACTTCACTCAATGCCCTTGACCCACTCAGAGCAGGGGGAGGAGGAAGGGAAAGAGAGCAGCTCTTTGGTTTGCATTGTGCCACCGAATTGCGATGGTTCCTCACGGCCCACTGGTTACAGTCCACCTCCTGAATGGACCCTCAACAGCCTCAGCAACGTGGCCCCAATCCCTTTCTCCAGATTCACACTTATCACTCCCAACATAAATTCTCCGTTCCAACAACCACCCCTGAAATGTGTCTCCCATTTTCCTGGCTTTATTTTTCTTTTTTAAAAAACTTAATTTATTTGTTTTTATTTTGAAAGGCAGAGCAACAGAGAGAGACAAAGACCTTCCATCCACCAGTTCACGCTCCAAATGTCTGCGAGAGTGAGGGCTGGGCCAGGCAGAAGTCAGGAGCCAGAACTCCATCAGAGTCTCCTATGTGCGTGGCAGGCACCCAAAGATGTGGGCCATTATCTGCTGCCTCCTAGGGTGTGCGTTATCAGGAAGCAGAGGTAGGATTTGATCCCAGGATGCAGGTGTCCCAATGCCCTGCCTCGTATTTCTCTTTTAATTTTTTCAGCAAACACCCCCTTGAGAGAGAAACTTTCCCAGAAAGAACTGAATATATTAGCATACTCCAGCCACTCCTCATCCTTTAACCTGATCTGTTTCCTTCATTGCACTGAATTCTGTATGACATGATCTTGTGTGTTTGTTACTTGTTTACTGTCTGATTCTTCACATTAAAATAGAAACCCGTGAGAGCAAGACTTTTATTTGTCTAATCCACTGCTATTTCCACAG
The DNA here is from genome assembly GCF_033115175.1 of Lepus europaeus. Classification (NCBI taxonomy): domain Eukaryota; kingdom Metazoa; phylum Chordata; class Mammalia; order Lagomorpha; family Leporidae; genus Lepus; species Lepus europaeus. The sequence continues at coordinate 43,520,674 of NC_084827.1, forward strand.
CACTCAGAACATAGCCTTGTACACTGCAAATATCAAATTGTGACTAAACAAATACATTACAGCTTGACTGTGTGCCTGATTGTGATAGCTCTTAGAAGCTGAGGGCAAAGGAATAATCAAAGCACATTTAATTCCCGAACCCCAAACACATATAATTTAGTGGGAAAGAAGACCAAAAAACCAAGGATGTTTAGAAATTGATAGTTATTTATGATGATAAGAAGTGCTATGAGGGTAGGTGTGTGGCTTACAGTTAAGACACAAGTTAGGATGGCCACATCCCATATCATAGTGCCTGGGTTCTATTCCCAGCTCCAGCCCCTGTTTCCAGCTTCCTGCTAATGCATATTCTGGGAGGCAGCAGGTGATGATTCAAAACTTGCATTCTTACCACCATGTGGGAGAGCCAGAGAGTGTTCCCAGCTGCTGGGTTCAGAGCCCAGTGCTGACTGGACCAGCAGGTGGGAGATTCATTCTCTCTCTCTGCAAATATACATATCCATACATATATACATATATATGCAATTCTATGAATGAAAGAACAAGGTCCAATAACATAACAGAGGTTGATTCTAGAACACGTGGTCAAGAGCAGCCTCTCTGATAGATAATTTGAAGGTGAGACATACAGAGAGACCCAGTCAGGCTAACAGTGGGGTGGAGCTGTGTTCAGGTAATGCCAAGAGCCTGGAGAAGAGTTTGCTAGATTTTTCTGAATTGGTTCCTGACATTTTCCTCTCCTGGGGAGTTTATTCCCATCTGAGATTCACACACAGACATTTAGAGCTGGACGTGACCCCAGGGACCATGCTCATTTCACAAAAGAAAATACAAATGCACACCCTTTGCTAGGGACTTCCAAAGTCTTTCAGCTGAAGTTGAGAGACGCAGGATGCCCTCTGCAAGCTGACACAGCCAGCACACCAGAGTTTGCTTTATTTATTTTTTAATTGTATTTATTTACTTGGGGGGCGGGGAAGAAAGAGAGAGAATGCATAAGTGCATTCCTGTCTACTGGTTCACTCCCCAAACGCCTGCAACAGCCAAGGCTGGGCTGAAGCCAAGAGCCAGAAACTCAATCCAGGTGTCTTCTGTGGTGGCAGGAACCCAGTGACCTGAGTCATCACTGCTACCTCCCAGGCTCTGCGTTAGCAGGGAGCTGGAATGAGGAGCAGAACTGGGAGCTAAACCCAGGCACTCCAATATGGCACACAGCTACCATAGCAGGTGTCTTAACCACCAGACCAAATGCTCACTCCAGACCTGAGTTCAGAACTAGTCCTCCTGCCCTCCTATCCAGTGGCTTCTCCACCACTCACCCTTCCACGTTCAGCATGTTACCAACAGTAACTGCTACTGCTGAATCACACCTGCCAGGCTTTGCTCCAAGTACTTCAGATGCATTGATCCTTTTAATCCTCACAATAGCAAACGTAGGAGACAGCATCACCATCATCATCTCCATCATTTCTCTTTTACAAATGAGTCGACTTGAAAAACGAACGATTAAGCAGGTGCCCATGAACACACAGCTACAGACAGAACCGACCCCCCAGATTCCAAGGTTTCAGAGCGGCTGCCTGTTTCTGTGATGTGGTTTTGCACACACATCCCCATCCGCTCCATCTGTGGCATGAATGGTTCCTCTTAAATTAACGGGGCCTCTTCTACAACTTAAAACTTGGGAAAAGTTCAGATCAGAATCATTTGTAAACGCTTTAGCATTACCAACTAAGGCTAATGTGTTGAAAGTGAGGTCTACGGACAGAGCAGCCTTCTACCAAAAATAAATTGTTCCTAAAGCAATTTTTAGATGTTTTGTTTCATCTGCTTTTTCACCCTCACCACTAACCGAGCCAACACACACATAGTTCCTTGATAGAGTCATGTGGTTCGGAAACCTTCCCTTATCTGAGGTTCATAAGGTACACAGCCATGAAATCTGGAGCCACTCTCTCTGCTTCGCTGAATTAAGGTCAGACTGACCCCTGAGGTTATCAAAACATGGATTTGAGAAGTCACTGGGAATAATATTCTTTTGTTTTTTATTTCCAAGCCATTTAACTAAGCAGGCCTGAACCATCTGGTTCTTCTACAGAATGGTAACAGTTTTAATGGCTATCCAGGGTTTTTTCCTACCCAAGTGAGAAGATGAGTCACCAGCATTGTGTAAAATCTGAAGGTGGCTTGATAACTGCAAGTCCACACGCCATGGACCTTTGACAAACAAAGTCACAGCTGTTTCAAATGAAAGGCAACCCTAATGCAACACTTACATTAAACCAAACAATTTTACACTTTAAGACAACTGCATTACTTGACTACATTATTTAGACCTTCCTAATTCATCAACATAAGGCCTGTCTCTGTGTTGTGTGCCAAACTACACAGAAGAGGGGGAAATAAACTTGCGTTTTCATGGAAAACGCTCTCTGCCAATCCTCCCACTAGCTCTTGAGTTTGGCCAGCACTTTGGCCGATAGTGTATGAACCCTACCATCTGTTAACAAGGCTGCATTTGCTGACGGGTAAATGATACTAAGGAAAACGGCTGCAAAACAGAGCCTGTCTTGTTTCCATGAGTTGATGTAACTGAACTTAAAAAGCAAGCCTACAGTTTACATATTTCCAAAGTAAGTTCAAATTGTATCCTATTCCAAATTTTTGTTTCTAATTAGTCCTTCAAAAAACATTAGGCAGCCTGTACATACAAATCTCAACTTACTTTAAAACTAACACTTCCAAAAATTATAAATAAACTGCAAGCCCAATTCACATTACATTTTTATGTTTTTCATGCCCCTTTCAAAATCAAGTCTCTGAAAATTAATCAACCAGACAAGTCTCCAAATTAAATGCTCTTTTTAAAATACCTGTATGCATTTCAAAAATTAACTTTGCAAATCTATTCTTCATAAGCTCAATAAGCCCAGTCCTCAAGGTGTTCATGTCAGAATTAGTTTCCAGTTCTATGCCATGAAACAAATTAACTCTACTATTACTTGTGCTTTTTTAATGGATATCCTGCATACAATTTATTTGATTGGGAAAAAATTGAGTATATCTCTAAAAATTACATGGTGCTTTAATGTCATATAAAGGTTTAGTAATTTTTAAAAAGTTACTCTTGTGTTTTCAAGGGTCATGCAACTACACAGATATACGGATCTTAATTATTGGATTTTTTTCGACAGGCAGAATTATAGACAGTGAGAGAGAGACAGAGAGAAAGGTTTTCCTTCCGTTGGTTCACTCCCCAAATGGCCGCTACAGCCAGCGCTGTGCCGATCCGAAGCCAGGAGCCAGGTGCTTCTTCTTGGTCTCCCATACAGGTGCAGGAGCCCAAGCACCTGGGCCATCCTCCACTGCCCTCCTGGGCCACAGCAGAGAGCTGGACTGGAAGAGGAGCAATCGGGACTAGAACCCGGCGCCCATATGGGATGCCGGTGACGCAGGCAGAGGATTAACCAAGTGAGCCACGGCGCTGGCCCCAAAATTACTGGATCTTAATTATTGCTTTTCATCTCATCAGTAAAATATGTACATATATTCTACTTCCTTAGAATTCTCCAAAAGAAAAAAAAAAAAACCTGAAATAGACAGAATCCACATGGGGTGGGTGCTGTGGTGCAGCAGGTTAAGCTGCCACTTGGGAAACCTGCATCCCGTATCAGAGTGCCTGGGACTGGATCCTCTCTTTTCCCCTGCTTGGGAGCCAGCTTCCTGATAATGTGCTTGGGAAGAAGCAGATAACAGCCCAAGTACTGAGTGCCTGCCATTCATATAGGAAGCCGGGATGGAGTTCCTGGCTCCTGGTTTCAGCTTTGCCCTGCCAGGTTTGTTGCAGGCATTTGAGAAGTAAACCAATAAATGGAAGATCTCTCTCTCTCTCTCTCTCTCTCTCTCTCTCTCTCTCTCTCTCTCTTCCCTCTTCCCCACCCCACCTTTCATATAAATAAAAATGAAAAAATAAGCATTTTTTAAAAGATACAGAAGCTATTACTTTAGCCAAGGAGACAGGAAACCCAGGCTCTGTTCTCGTTTTTGTAGCTGTCTGCCTTCGGGGATGTCATACCATTTCTCAGCTCTTCAGTTGTCCCTCTTGCAAAAGGTAAACGGTTAGCACTAAACTCTCTAAAACTCCATTACGCCATGGTTTGAGCACTCTGGCAAACTCCACTACTCCCAGTCCCTGGGGTGGGGTGAGGCAGCTGGGGTGGGAGAAGTCGCCGGAAGCACAGTCATGACCCATGATCATGGTATTAGAAAGCAAGACCTAAAATGAAAAAACTGCTGATGATGTTCATTGCCCTGAGCAACATTCCCACTAAGTCTACGTGCTTCCCCTGTGATGCCATGGATGAGGGTAGGCAGGGAGCCAGTGAGCCGCGAGGAGCTAAGGATGGCCAACACCCACGCCGCCAACACCGCCCAAATCCCACGCCCTTCCCAGCTGATTTAACAGGGCCGAAGGCTCAGCACACCCACTCCTCATCACGCACCTGAGCCTCACTTTCCATCATGCACCAGAAGCCATGACTCCTTGCTGGAGATCACCACAGGTATGCTGCAGACCCGCCCCAAACCCTGCCTCCTCTGAATATTCAATCAGGCCCTGCCCTGAGCACCACACTTTGTCCCATCAAAGGACAACACCAGTCTGGGTTGGGGCAATTCTTCCTCATGAGGCTGCTGACACTCCTAGCTGAGTGCAGTTCTAGCCCTGTGCCTTTCAATTAATCTTGCTTTCCTACTCACCTCTACCCACATCTGCTGCTTGCATTCCTACAAAGGTAAAAGCCTGAACAAGTTTCGCCAGGGGTCTTCCACAGCCCAGGCAAGGCTCCCAATCTCACAACAAAATGAGATGTTACCAAAATGAGTCTAAAACCTCTATTAAGCCAACATAAACTCTTCCATGTTAGTTTAGGGTTTGGTGGGGAAAGTGTTGAGGCTCAAAGGCCCACGGGGCTGAAATTGCCCAGAACCAAATGGGAATAATTTAAACTCGCTTTCTTCTGAGTCTTGATCCTGGACCTTTAATCACTGTATTGTCAAGCTGAAAGATTGCTGATGAGAAAACATGTACATGTATAGCTCTGCTGTAGCTGTTGAAGCTTCTGTGGACCAGGCCTTCTTCTGGGCCCTGGATCCCTTTATGAAATGGTCCGCTGACGCTGGAGAATGTGGTTATTGAGTAGTTTTGGCTTTTCTGGTCCCTGTTCGTCATGGGGATTCGGGAGAGGGAAGAGCGTTAGGCTGGAGTTTCTCGGCAGCACTCAAGTTTTGACTCCTGAAATACTTGCTTGCTTCTTATTTTTTTATAGAAAACTTTTATTTAATAAATATAAATTTCAAAAGTACAGCTTTTAGATTATAGTGGTTCTTCCTCCCCCCCATAACCACCCTCCTACCCACAAACCATCTCATCTCCTACTCCCTCTCCCAACTCATTCTTCATTGAGATTCATTTTTAATTGTCTTTATACAGAAGATCAACTCTATACTAAGTAAAAATTTCAACAGTTTGCACCCACACAGACACACAAAGTATAAAGTTCTGTTTGAAGACTAGTTTTATTGTTAATTCGCATAGTACAACACATTAAGGACAGAGGTCCTACATGGGGAGCAAGGGCACAGTGACTCCTGTTGTTGATTTAACAATTGACACTCTTGTTTATGACGTCAGTAATCACCCTCGGCTCTTGTCATGAGCTGCCAAGGCGGAAGTCTCTTGAGTTCACAAACTCTGACCTTATTTAGACGAGGCCATAATCAAAAAGGAAGTTCTCTCCTCCCTTCAGAGAAAGGTACCTCCTTCCTTGATGGCCTGTTCTTTCCGCTGGAATCTCACTCACAGAGATCTTTCATTTAGGTTTTTGGTTTTGTTTTGTTTGTTTGTTTGTTTTTTTGTTTTTTTTTTTGTTTTTTTTTTTGTTTTTTTTTTTTTTGCCACAGTGTCTTGGCTTTCCATGCCTGAGAAACTCTTATGGGCTTTTTAGCCAGATCCGAATGCCTTAAGGGCTGATTATGAGGCAAGTGCTGTTTAGGCTTGCTTGCTTCTTATCTGTCATGTTTGTTTCTCTGTCCTTCTCTTGGTTTACTTACTGCAGCCCACACAAGCTCTTTTTGGGCACAGAGGAATGCTGCTTTAGATGCTAATGCCTGACAGCTCACATTCACACTCAATGAGACCCATCCTGCTGATAAACTCACCAGATGGCCCCGCCCCTCTAGCGGTTAAAACATGGTCTTGTGACAAAGTTCTTGACCAAACTGCATCAATGAAAGTCTGGACAGTGGAGTCTTGGGGAAACTTTGATTTTCCTAATAAGCAAGGATAGATAACCATTCTGTGTTCTACCACTGAGTTTTTTCCCCCTTTTTCCAGCTTGGTGGTGAACATGAAGCTAGAGGTGTGGTAGCCATATTGCTGCCAGAAGACAACCACAAAACCCTACAGATATGTAATAAAAAGGTGGAAAGATTCACTTTGACTGGCATTGTAGACAATCAGGCTTGGACTGTTTCCTCTGTAGTTTGTGTAATATGAAACAAATAACTTATTTAAGTCTTACCAAGAACCATATATTTTTAAAGATTTATTTATTTGTTTGAAAGGCAGAGTTACAGAGAGAGAGAGGAAGGGAGAGAGAGATGGATCTTCCATCCACTGGTTCACTCCCCAAATGGCCACACCAGCCAGAGCTTGGCTGGTCCTGAAGCCAGGAGCCAGGAGCTTCTTTCAGGTCTCCCTTGTGGATGCAGGGGCCCAAGCACTTGGGCCATCCTCCACTGCTTTCCCAGGTGCACTAGCAGGAACTGGATCAGAAGTGGAGCAGCTGGAACTTGAACCGATGCCCATACAGGACACTGGCGTTGTGGACAGCAGCTTTACCCACTACGCCACAACTCCAGCCCCATCATATTTTTTTTTATATTGGCAGCTGAAGTCAGAACTAGCTGATATATCTGGAAATTACTGGACCCAGAATATTGTGCTTAAAATAGCTACTCCAGTGGCAAGCATTTCATGCAGCAGTTAAAATGTAGCTTGGGATGTCTGCATCCTATATTGGGGTCCCCGGGTTCAAATCAGCTTGGCTTCCAATCCAGCGTCCTGCTAATGTGCACCCTGAGGGCAGCAGGTAATGATTTAAGCATTGCACCCCTGCCACCTGGTGGAACAAAGACTTAAGCCTCAGCCATTCTAGCTCCTTGCTAGAATCAGAATTTACCCCTTATCCCTGCGTCCCTATTCAGTCTCACACCCTGTATTGTTCCCATCCTTTGCATTCTTCCCCAAACTGGAAACACCTGTATAAAGAAACTCACTCCTTGCCTTCAAGTAAATTAACTGACTACCAGAACAAAAACCAATACTCTTTAAAAGAAAAAAAGACAACATGTAGATATTCAACAAATGTAACTTATAAAATGTCCAGATTTAATAAAAAATTACTAGATCTGTAAAGAAGCAGGAAAACATGGCACATAATCAAGAGAAAAATAAAAAATAGAGACGTACGTAGAAATGCCAGGGGTAACAGACCTATTAAACTTTTTAAAGAGCTATTATAGAAATATTCAAGGGTTTAAAGGAAAAACGAGGGCCAGCGCTGTGGCACAGCGGGTTAACACCCCAGCCTGCAGTGCCGGCATCCCATATGGGCGCCAGTTAAGGACCCGGTTGCTCCACTTCCCATCCAGCTCTCTACTATGGCCTGGGAAAGCAGAAGATGGCCCAAGTCCTTGGGCCCCTGCACCCATGTGGGAGACCCAGAAGAAGCTCCTGGCTCCTGGCTTTGGATCAGCACAGCTCCGGCCATTGTGACCAATTGGGGAGTGAACCAGAGGATGTTAAGACCTCTCTCTCTCTCCCTCCCTCTCCCTCTTTCTCTCCCTCTCTCTCTCTCTCTCTCTCCCTCTCTGTCTCCCTCTCACTACTTCTCCTCTCTGTGTAACTTTGACCTTCAAATAAATAAATCAATCTTTTTAAAAAAAGGGAAAATGAACTATTTAAAAAAAAAAGACATATTTACTTTTCTGAAAGAGTAACAGAGAAGGAAACACAGAACCGGAGAACTCTCCCATCTACTGGCTCACCTACAAATGGCACAGACAGGTCTGGGCTAGGTTGCAATAAACTTTAAAATTACAGGCTGGCGCCGCAGCTCAATAGGCTAATCCTCTGCCTTGCGGCGCCGGCACACCGGGTTCTAGTCCCGGTCGGGGCACCGGATTCTGTCCCGGTTGCCCCTCTTCCAGGCCAGCTCTCTGCTGTGGCCCGGGAGTGCAGTGGAGGATGGCCCAAGTGCTTGGGCCCTGCACCCCACGGGAGACCAGGAGAAGCACCTGGCTCCTGGCTTCGGATCAGCGCAATGCGCCGGCCACAGCGCACTGGCCATGGCGGCCATTGGGGGGTGAACCAACGGCGAAGGAAGACTTTTCTCTCTGTCTCTCTCTCTCTCACTGTCCACTCTGCCTGTCAAAAAATAAAAATAAAAAAAATTACAGATATTATATCCATCTCTAAAAGTCTCATTTAATTCATTTAAAAAATCCTACTTGTGGAAGATGGCATTGTGCAGAGCAGGTAAAGCTGCCACCTGCCATGCAGGCACCCTCTAGGGGTGCCAGCTCATGTCCTGGCTGCTCCACTCCAATCCAGTTCCCTATTTTTTTTTATCTGTGGAAATAATATGAAGCATTTATTTGATATATTGGACAAGAACATTTGATATATTGGACAGTTCCCTATTTTAGGTGAAAACTGCAATCTAAATAAAAAGACTACCAAAAAGGGCCAATTCATGGAAAAATACAATATATTTTTTCTGGGTTTTTGATTAAAAAAAAATCACTGAACTTCTCGATCTTTTTGCTTTCTCTTTCCCATACAATTCAGTCCTAAAGCCGTTAGGTATTAGGTTGGGTCACGAAGTGCAGGCACCCCTGCCAGGCTGGACCTGAGGTGGCCAGGAGGCCCTGAGGTGGCCAGAGCTGCATATAAGAATGAAAAGGAGAGGGCAATCACTCAGTGGAGCACCCTGATATGGAGTTTTAGAGCCCAACAGGGTAAGGAAGGTCTCTCCAGGGAGGAATAAGCCAGGGTAGGAAAAGGAGGCCAATGTGAGGGAGCCTGGCTTGTGGGCTATTGGAGCCACCAGCCTATTGTGTTTGGATAATGGTTCGGCTGTCCCCAGGACCATGTGTTGAAAAGTTTTACATCAATCATTAATGCGTTCATTTTAATGGTTGATGGATTAAGGCTTGATCCAATTATGATGCTGGGGGTGGGCCTCATGAGAGGTCTTTAGGTCACTGGGTGGTGGTCCTCAGAAGGTTGACTGTAGAGGCACAGTGTGTTTCCTGTCTCTCTCTGCTTCCTGGCTGGCTACTTGATCCTTGTTCTGCCATCCACCACCCGCATCAGATACCAGACCAATAGAACCATCCAATCTTGAACTGGCAACCCACAACACTCTGAGCCCAGATAAATCTTCCTTCCGAAGTAGCTCCCCTCAGGTATTTGTTGTAGTATGAAAAGCTGACTAACTGACCCCCCAACTCCAAGTCCTGTGCCATTGATAAAATCCAATGAGAGGAACACAACAGAATCAGGTCTGTGGCTGTTTTTGTAAAAACGCATAGCACAAGTCTACTCACAAGGAAACATGAAACAAGCCCAGGTTGAGACACATTCTACAACAAAACTTGCGTAAGTTTCATGTCAAGGTCATGAAAATTCAAGAAAGACTAAGGAACTGTCCCAGACTGAAGGAGACCAAAGAGACACAACAACCAATGACAACATGTGATCCAGACTGGACTCTGTAGCTAGAACATTACTGAAACAGCCAGAGAAACCTGAAGCAGGTCTGAAAATTCTGTCCAGTTCAGAGAAAATATACCAAAAATATTCAGGAGTGATGATACCTTGTGTTGGCAATTTGTTCTCAAACTGCTCAGAAAAACAAAAATTCTTTGTACTATACTTGCAACTTTTCTACAAGTTTGAGATTCTTTAAAATAAGTGTTTTGGATAAAAGATAATTAACTGTATAAAGAAAATATAATAAATTATATTGTAGAGTTTATAAAATATAGGAACAAAATATGACAATAATAGCACAAAGCCCAGGAACAAGAAATAAAAGCATACTCTTGTTACAGTCTTACATTAAATGTAAAATGATATAAAAAGTTTCACGTAATTCATATGTACAGATTTAGGAACATAGTGACATTTCTCCCACCCACCCCCCCTCCTGCCCATGCTCCAACTCTTCCTCTCCCTCCCTCTCACATTCCCACTCTTAATTTTTACAAAGATTTATTTTCAGTTTACTCAATGATCATATAATTAACCCTACACTAAGTAAAAGAGTTCAACAAATAGTATGGAAAAAAAAAAAAACAGTTCCTCAATAGAAGAGACAAGGGCTGTTAAACAATCATCGAATGTCAAAATGTCTGGAGCTGGTGCTGTGGCATAGTGGTTAAAGCTGCCGCCTGCAGTGCCAGCATCTCATTTGGGCACCAGTTCAAGTCCCAGTTGCTCTACTTCCAATCAAGCTCTATGCTATGGCCTGGGAAAGCAGCAGAAGATGGCCCAAGTCCTTGGGCACCTGCACCCGTGTGGGAGGCCTGGATGAAATTCCTGGCTCCTGGCTTCAGATCGGTGCAGCACGGGCCGTTGCAGCCAATTAAGGAGTGACCAGTGGATGGAAGACCTCTCTCTCTCCCTCTCCTTTTCTCTCTGTGCAACTCTGACTTTCAAATAAATAAATAAACCCTTTTTAAAAAAATGTCTACTTAATTCCAATACATTACAATTCAGGTACTCAATTAGTTACCTTGGATCAGGGAAAACATATAAACTAGAAGTCTGTGACATCTTAAAAATGCATATTATAAGCTTTAGCACTGCCATAGATAAAGTAAATAAACATTAATAGTCAACAGCATAGGAATTCACAGAAAACAAATAAAAAACAGCTAAATGTAAGAACTATGATATGACTTAGAACAACAACTTAAAAAGGCATATGGATACGGCAATATTAACATGAACTGAAAATAAAAATAATTAGCTCAAGAGTGATCGACTTTATTATACAAAGCTTTAAAATTCCTTTCATCAAAAGATTCCAGAGACAAGAAAAAGCTGCAAATGTATGGGGTGGATGGAATCACCAGATGAATTCCAGACAAAGGGCTAATACTGCCCATACATATTTGTAGAGTGCTATTATGAACCAATATTAGAATTAAAGGAATTACAACTGAAAAACAAACAAAATGTGAGCAGTTAACATGTAAATGTGGAACTAATGGACAAAGACATACATACCCTGACTCCATACTGTACATACAGAACAAGACTGCATTATTTCACATACATCGAGTCCATACAAACCTGGGATATTGCTTTTTCAGGTAACAGCGAAATGTCGCATTCTGGAAGGTCCCCCACAAAAGAGATTTCAGATGAACTTAGTTCAGGCGAACTGGTTTCTTCAGTGGTGACTCTGAATTTTAATTTACTTTTCCATCTTTTCAATTGCCGTTCATGTTTTAATATCTGCAATGAAAATAGTTTACAAATTCCACTGAACTGCAGGGGTGAGATGACAGATATAAAGCACAGAACTTCACGTAGTGATATCACTGTCACGTGCATTACAGTGTTCTACACACATGTTTAGTAGTCTCTGAACGACCACAGCATTAGAAATCACTGCCACCAGCTGCCATGCTGAATTGGCACAGACAGGCAGCCACTTTGCAGATTTCAGCTCCTCTCCTCCTACACAGAGAGGAAGTAGAGGCCCACAAAATCAAGGCTCTGATAACGGTAGAACCTGCACTTGGGCTCAGATGGGAGGTGATGAGCATAGAAGAGGAGCTGGAGATTATTTGAGAACTCGCCAGAATGACTGCTATAAATCTGTTTTTGTTGTTGTTGTTGTTTTTGTTTGTTTTTTGACAGGCAGAGTGGATAGTGAGAGAGAGAGACAGAGAGAAAGGTCTTCCTTTTTGCCGTTGGTTCACCCTCCAATGGCCGCTGAGGCCGGCTCATCACACTGATCCGAAGCCAGGAGCCAGGTGCTTCTCCTGGTCTCCCATGCAGGTGCAGGGCCCAACGACTTGGGCCATCCTCCACTACACTCCCGGGCCATAGCAGAGAGCTGGCCTGGAAGAGGGGCAACCGGGATAGAATCCGGCACCCCAACCGGGACTAGAACCCGGTGTGCCGGTGCCGCAAGGCAGAGGATTAGCCTGTTAAGCCACAGCGCCGGCCTATAAATCTGTTTTAATTTTTGATAGATTACTGGAAACCGTGTAATAAATAATATGCTCTAAGGATAAATAAGTATTTTACTAACATCCCCATACACATATACATACACATACACAATTTTGGTGTGTGTGTGTGCATGTGTGTGTATATATATATTATATAATATATATTATATATATATATAACACGTATACACAGGCACTTCAAAAGTTTGTGGAATTAAGAGATAAATTTATTTTGGTGCAAAAATTTTTGAAATCTGTACATACAAGGGGTGTTCAAAAAGTTCATGGAAATGCATATAATGAAAAAATACATAGATTTCAAAGTATTTCTGCACCCAAATAAACTTCTGTCTTACTTCCCCTCTCCAAACTTTTTCAGCCCTCATATACACACAGCAGAGCCTGAAGAAGAGCAGATGTTGGGGAGGCGGCACACACAAGCGTTCCCTGCTGTGCTCCCAGCACACACCTGCCATCCCCACGCCACCTACATGACTGTGCAGTGACTGTTAAGCCGAGAAATCTAAAACTACGAGAACAGACTTTCTCTAAGCATTCAATTAAATATTTCATATAAATATGAGGATATTTCCAAAAGTTTGTGGACACTTAGAATTCAAAGGTAAGATTTTTGATGTAAAAAATAATTGAGCTCCATGTAGTTTTTTTAATAATACACATTCTGTGAACGTTTTGAATACTGCAAACAATATGCATTATATATATTAATAGTTATCAACTAGTGCATGTGAAACACCATGCTCAGTGTTGGGGGGGGCGGCAAAGAAAACACAACCTGCTCTCAGGGATCTCCAGCTTAAAGAAAGAAGCTGGTCACGTAGGATTACCTGTTTCACCATTGCACTCAGTAGTCAGGCATGGAAGGCAGCCACCGAAGCACTAGCTTAGCACACAAAGTGGTAGGGACCCCTGGATGCATAGACTCACCCAGGGGCTCCCAAATTGGAACTGTGGAATGGGCACTGCTGACAGGGTAGTCCACAGAAGACAAGGGCTAGAGGGCTGCCTGTAAGAACAGCTCGAGACCTGTAGCAGACAGACTTCTAGAGAGCAAGAACCATGCTTCAGGCCTCTCGGGGTCCCTGCAGACTCCAGGACTGCTTCAAGCACTGGGAGAGTAGTAAACCTCCTCCTGCCCTCTAGCTGCCTGTGTGGTATCAGCAGTTTCAACATCTGAACCAGTTTGGGGATGGGTGGAGGTAGAGATCCTGCCTTCCACGACCCAATCACTTCCTGTACATCCTGACCTTGTATTTCAAAGAATGCTAATAAATGCTGATATTTATTATTAAATAATGTAGCTACAAAACAATTCCAGTATGCTTCTATGCCTGATCCTGGAAGTTACCCGGCATATTCTAAAACAACATTAAGTGTTGTTTATGTATAAATAGCTCAGCAAACTAGAGCATATTAAGAATTAACTTCATCTAGAAAAAGAATAAATTTATTCAGTCTTTATCATTTACTTCTCCATTACAATTACATCAGATATTTTCTCTTCCATATAGATAGATAAATTCTTAGTTTCTTTATCAATGTGTTTAAACAAAATGTTATAAATTTTTTCCTTAATCCATAATTGTATTTTCCTTGTTCATAATTCAAACAAACAGAAATTGTTAGGAAGCACCTGGAGTAGCTGAAGCAAAATTTAAATTATTAAGTAAAAGAACAAAGAGCCCACCAAAAGCACATAATATTCAGGATTTTAGTATTTCCAACACTTGGCATTATTATCTAAGGCAGCACAACTATAATTGAAAAATTCAGATTTTTAAAAACTGCTTCCAAATATACAATACCAGCTCATCTTCTCTCATTTTAGTCTTGGATCTTGCTTTATCCCGCCAGTTTGTTAGAACAACTTTTAGTTTGTGACAATATAACATCTGTTGTATCCTCCATAGTACTTCTAAAGAAAATAGATTATTTATGGTCAAAGCTGTTTCCAAAAAAAAGTGATTTAACATTCTATCATTTTTATAATATAAACCAATATTGTATCTGATAGTATTTGGGATTTTTTATTTCTGTTTTTAAAGATCTGTTTATTTGAAAATCAGACTTACAGAAAGAGAGGGAGAGACAGAGAAAGAGAGAGGGAGATTTTCCATCTGCTGGTTCATTCCCCAGATGGCCACAGGTGCCAAGGTTAAAGCAGGCCAAAACCAGGAGCCAGGAACTTTATCTGGGTCTAACTTGGGTGGCAGGGACTCAAACACTTGAGCCATCTTCCGCTGCTTGCCCCAGGCCATTAGCAGGGAGTTGGATCAGAAGTGGAGCAGCCAAGACACAAACTGGTGCCCACACGGGATGCCAGTGTCATAGGTGGCAGTTTTACCAGCTGCACCACAACACCAGCCCCAGTCTTTGGTTTTAATTACATCTGAAATTAATTACTTCAGAAAAAAGTTTTTCAGAATAACAAAGAGAGAGGGAGAGACAGAAAAAGAGAGATCTTCCACCATGAGCCATCATCTACTGCCTCACAAGCACATTAGCAGGAGACTGGATCGGAAGCAAAATAGGCCTCAAACTGACACTTTGATATGGGATATGGGCATCCCACCCACTGTGCCACAATGCCCACCCCAGAAATCATTTACTTTTGACACATTAGATAGTACTCATGAAACTTGAACCTGTATATGTCACCTTTGCCCATAGAAATTAACATGTAACAGATGCAAGAGAAATTTCATATCATATATCATTTCTTCTTCTTTTTTTTAAAGGTTTATTTATTTTACTTGAAGTCAGAGTTACATAGAGACAGAGGCAGAGACAGAGAGAGAGAGAGAGGTCTTCCATCTGCTGGTTCACTCCCCAAATGGCCACAACAGCCGGAGCTGCGCCAATCTGAAGCCAGGAGTCAGGAGCTTCTTCCAGGTCTCTGGAAGGGGCCCAAGGACTTGGGCAATTTTCTATTGCTTTCCCAGGCCGTAACAGAGAGCTGGACTGGAAGTGGAGCATCCGGGACTCGAACCAGCGCCCACATGGGATGCCGGCACTGTAGGCGGTGGCTTTACCAGCTACTACACAGCACTGGCCCCCATTTCTTCTTTTTTAACAAATCTATTCTGCATAAAATCAGAATTTCCAGACTTACTCATAAGAAATATAATCATGAGGTAGTACTCAGATCCAATGACTTTGAACTTAATTATAGGCTGCATTATTTAATGGGTTCCTTTTATGAGTTAGCCAGGCCAATGCCCACACACAGAGGCCAAAAAAGATGACTGAATCAGGCCTGGAAAACCACTCACTGAAGGCAGTGGCTTCTTAGCTGCAGTCAGTCCTGTCCTCTCAGAAACAGAGACCCGGTGGTGGTGGTGGTGGTGGTGGTGGTGGTGGTGGTGTTTCATCTTTGGTTTGTTTTTGTATTTTCAAAAGGAGCAGGATATATGGATTTTATATGAATACTTTTGACATTCACATTTTGGGAACACATTTTTAAGATTTTTTTAAAAGTACTGTGCAAACAGGGACTGCACTGTGGCACAGCAGGTTAAGCCACTGCTTGCAATGCCAGCATCTGATACCAGAACACCAGTGCACATCCCATTTGCAGTGATCCCCATCCCGTTTCCTGCTGACGCATGTGGGAGAACACCAGGGGGTGGCCCAAGTGCCCGGGCCCCTGCCACTCATAAGGGAGACCTGGATGGAGTTCCAGGCTCCTGGCTTCGGCCTGGCCCAGCCTTGGCTGTTGCAGCCATTTAGGGAGTGAATCAGCAGATGGAAGATATCTCTCTAGATATACATATAGATATAGATAATTTATTACATAGATAGATATATAAATTATATAACATATAATTTATATAATATATATACATATAATCTGTATAAAATATATATATAAAATTTATTTGAAAGGCAGAGAGAACAAATAAAGCAAAACATGTAGACTACCAGTCTTTAACATCACTGTTGGACTTTGAAAGTCTTTGTCTGTCTTCGTGGGTCACAGCTCTGCTACACTTTGCAGTTTTGTCCCAAAAGCCTACAGCTCAACTAGTTTAGCTATTCATACTTATCAAATTCGGCTGGTCTTAAGCAACTGGGAAATGAACGAGCATTTATCAGTGTAAATTTACAATGAGTAGGTATAACTCATCTACTGAATGACTCCTATTTCTTCATTATATGTTCAGATTTTGGTTCAGTCATAACAGGAGAACTTGGACTGATCTAGTTGTTAAGTTTAGCTCCCAAGCAGACAAACAAATGAAACTAGATCCATTTACTTTATTACTTCAGCAATCTTTTTAAGGACAATTATAAATTTCAACATTTGTAAAACTACAGGCAAAAAGGTCCCTTAAAAAATGGATGACTTCAAGGGGCCAACACTGTGGCTCAGTGGATTATGCCATAGCCTGCAACAATGGCACCCCATGTTGGAAAGTTTGTTTAAGTTCCGGCTTCTCCACTTCAGATCCAGCTCCCTGCTAATGCACCTGGGAAGGCAGTGGAAAATGCTCCAAGTACTTGGACCCTTGACACCCATGTGGGAGACCCAGATGGAATTCCTGGCTCCTGGTTTCAGCCTGGCCCGGTCCCAACTGTTGCAACCATTTGGGGAGTAAACCAATGGATGGAAGAACTATCTCTTTCTCTCTCTTTCTCTCTCTCTCTCTCTGCCTTTCAGTAAATAAACCTTTTTTAAATGGATGACTTCCTTAAAATAATTTCAATTCCTTTTGGTTGAATTGGTTTTTTTTTTTTAACTTTTATTTAATGAATATAAATTTCCAATGTACAGCTTATGGATTACAATGGCTCCCCCCCCAAACTTCCCTCCCACCCTCAACCCTCCCCTTTTCTGCTCCCTCTCCCCTTCCATTCACATCAAGATTCATTTTCAATTCTCTTTATATACAGAAGATCAGTTTAATATATATTAAGTAAGGATTTCAACAGTTTGCCTCCACATAGTAACACAAAGTGAAAATTCTGTTGGAGTACTAGTTATAGCATTAAATCACAATGTACAGCACATTAAGGACAGAGATCCTACATGATATTTTTTAAAAATTAATTAATTTTCTATGCAATTTCCAATTTAAAACCAAGTTTTTTTTTCATTTTCAATTATCTTTATATACAGAAGATCGATTCAGTATATACTAAGTAAGGATTTCATCAGTTTGCACCCACACAGAAACACAAAGTGTAAAAATACTGTTTCAGTACTAGTTATTATAGCATCACTTCACATTGGACAACACATTAAGGACAGATCCCACATGAGACGAAAGTACACAGTGACTCCTGTTGTTGATTTAACAATTTGACACTCTTGTTTATGTCGTCAGTAATCTCCCTAGGCTCTAGTCATGAGTTGCCAAGGCTATGGAAGCCTTTAGGGTTCGCCGACTTTGATCTTATTCTGACAGAGTCATAGTCAAAGTGGAAGTTCTCTCCTCCCTTCAGAGAAAGGTACCTCCTCCTTTGATGGCCCCGTTCTTTCCACTGGGATCTCACTCGCAGAGATCTTTCATATAGGTCTTCTTCTTCTTCTTCTTCTTTTTTTTTTTTTCCAGAGTGTCTTGGCTTTCCATGCCTAAAATACTCTCGTGGGCTCTTCAGCCAGATCCGAATGCCTTAATGGCTGATTCTGAGGCCAAAGTGCTATTTAGGACATCTGCTATTCTATGGGTCTGTTGTGTCTCCCGCTTCCCATGTTGTATCGTTCTCTCCCTTTTTGATTCTATCAGTTAGTATTAGCAGACATTAGTTTTGTTTGTGTGATCCCTTTGACTCTTAGACCTATCAGTGATCAATTGTGAACTGAAGATGATCACTTGGACTAGTGAGATGGCATTGGTACATGCCACCTTGATGGGATTGTATTGGAATCCCCTGGCACGTTTCTAACTCCACCACCTGGGGCAAGTCCAATTGAGCATGTCCCCAATTGTACATCTCCTCCCTCTCTTTTTCCACGCTTAAATTTAACAGGGATCACTTTTCAGTTAAAATTTAAACACCTAAGAATAATTGTGTGTTAATTACAGAGTTCAACCACCAGCACTAGAACAAAAAAATACTAAAATGGATAAAGTATTACATTGTACATCAACAGTCAGGACAAGAGCTGATCAAGTCACTGTTTCTCATAGTGTCCATTTCACTTCAACAAGTTTCCTCTTTGGTGCTCAGTTAGTTGTCACCGATCAGGGAAAACATATGATATTTGTCCCTTTGGGACTGGCTTAATTCACTCAGCATGATGTTTTCCAGGTAGTTGAATTGTTTTTTAACAAAATAGTCTTCCATATATTTCAATGCTTAGGGTGATTTTAGCTTTTACCCTTGAAATTATAACAATTACAAAGTAAAAAATTTGATGATTCATTACTATACTGTATCAACAGAAACTCACATCTGCATATCATTTGATATATTAGATTATTTGTATATACTCTAAAATATAGTATCAGACTCTAATAACATTTCATAGATTTTTAAGGCTTTATTGTAGCATTATACAAATGTATAGTAAAATGTCTAAATTATGGCTATGTTTTATTTATTTTTGTTCATTTCAATGGTACCACTTACAGAAACATACGTTAGGCTTATTTGGAATGCCTGAAAATTGATTCTCAAGGAAAATTTTTACTTTTTTTTCATTCAGGAGTACAAAAAACATAGTCTAATCAGTTCATATGAATGCAACAGATATTTTGAAAGATATAATTTTGAAATTACTTGATTTTGGTTGCAAAGAGAAATATAAAGTTCTTCTGCATGAATCTAATAAAGACTTCTTAAAAATAGGCTCCTGTGTTGTACAGTGGTGAATTAAAGAGGGATAAGAAGGGCGAGGGATAGAAGGGGGGCGGAGGAGGGTATGGAGAAGGAGCAGGAGGACAACGTTCTGGGGAAAGGAAAACCGAGAGGCAAGGGAGGCGTGAGGGGAGAGCATGGGCAGGTCCAACAGGCCAGGCTGCAGGACAGGAAGGGACTAGGAGTGAGGGAGACAAAGACAAGGCATGCGAGAGAAGGAGTCAGAGAGAAATGAAGAGGAGGGCACAGAAACCAGAGAGACCTTGGAGAAGGAGAGGAAAAGGGAAAGAGGGACACAACGACGGAGCAAGCAACTGCCGCAGAGAGAGGGCAGGAGTTGAGAAACAGAAAAAATAACCCAGATGTGAGAGGAAAGGCATTGGCAGAGAGGCTGGCCGGTGTGCAGACTAAACTGTGTTCCCCACAGAGCTTGCAGCTCATCCGACCATGGATTTTTGTTTTTAAAAGATTTGTTTGTTTATTTATTTATTTGAAAGAGTTACAGGGTCAGAGAAGAGAAAGAGAGAGAGAGAGAGAAGTAACAGATTTTCCATCTGCTGGTTCACTCCCCAAATGGCCGCAACACACAGGGCTGGGCCAGGCTGAAGCCAGGAGCCAGGAGTTTCTTTCAGGTCTCCCACATGGGTGCAGAGGCCCAAGAACTTGAGCCATCCCAGGTGCATTAACAGAGATCTGGATCAGAAGCAGAGCAGCCAGGAATTGAACCAGCACCCATTAGGGATGCCAGCCCTGCAAACAGCGACTTAACCCACTGTGCCACAGTGCCAGCAGAACATGAATTTTGAAAACAGTTATCACCTACTATTACAACCTCAAGAAAGTCTAGTTAGTCAGTTAATCAGTTCTGAACCTCTCATTACTCTTATGTTAAAACCTTTGGAGGGTTCCCTTTGACTGATGGAAAGACAACAGACAGGCAAAAGAAAGATTCTCTGGTTTGCAACAGCCATGAAAAAGTCTGTACCTGGAGAGCTACAACGAGTCTAAGCAAAAGGCTGCAGTTCTTGGTCCCTGCCCCCAGCATCACTTAAATGCACTGTGTACTCATTACAACAACCAGGTCTTAAGTAAGAGAAACTGATTTGCCTTTGTATTTCCTCATATATCCTTTAAATAAAATATTCACAACGAAGGGAGAGCTTTCTAAAAAACCAGTCAACTTTCGTACTACTCCATAACATATTAGCTATTACGTGGGGAAAAAGAGCTGAGAGTAGATACCAATTTATATTTACATGTACATATATGCAAATACACATTGAATGTGATTTTAAATATGTCAGTTTTCTGTTACAATAAAATATTTTTACAAAAATTGCCATGGGAGACAAAGAGAAAGTCCCATCCATTGATTTACTCCCCCAATGCCTGCAAAGGGACTGGGCTGGACCGAAGCTGGGAGCTTGGAACTCAGTCTAGGGCCCCACGTGAGCTGCAGTAACTCAACTACTTGAGCCACCACTGCTGCCCCCCAAGATCCGCACTAGAGGAAGTCAAAGTCAGGAGCTGGGGCTGGGACTCAAACCCAGGAACTTCAATATGGGAAACGGGCATCTTAATTGGCATCTCACTTGCCAGGCTAAATGCCCACTCCACTAAATCTTTTGAAACAAATATCACTAATTTTAAATTAGCCGGCCTACTTTCATGTCATGACAATTGTCCAAACACAAAAAATAATACATAAACCTTGCTTTGACGGTTGTTTTGTTGACTCTTTGAACAAATGAATACAAAAATTAATTACAGCTATGTCAGGATTTACCTTTAAGCTTTCTTCTTTGATTTTCTGCAAAAGAGTGCCAGTAATAAAATGCAGATTTCTGAAGTTTGTAATTATAATGTGTTATTGCTTTTTCCATTTTTTCAGCCATAATTTCATCTTCATTTACATGAGGTATTGCTATGTCTCTCCAAGTGCTTCAGGCAGAAAATACAGAAAAATAATGTTTATATTAGTGCAACACATTAGTAAATAAAGTAAGAGCAACAATAAGTGAGACCTGCTTTATCTCTTCAAAACCACACCACAGAAAGAAACTCCTACAAATTGCATATGACCTGAAGAATTTCTGATGGTCAACAGGAAAATGCAGCTTCAAGTCATATCTTTCTTTAAGAAAAAGAACACGAGCTAAAGTCATGTTATCGTAACTTTGATTTATCAAAAGAATCACCGAAATAATTATTAAAAGCAAAAAATGTGGGAGGGGGAATCTAAATTCCAACACATATCTGGCCCCAAGGTCTTCAGTACGTGGCCTGCAGGGCTATACAAAGCCATACTTTGAAGTACTAAGAAAATTTTTAACTAAGTAAAAGCTAATTAAATTTTTTTACTTTAATTTTTAGTTAGTTTTGAACATATTCAATGTGATCTGTAGAGACAATTCAGAGGACACAATGATATTCTCTTCCTCCCTCCCTCCCTCTCTCCCCTCTCTCCCCCTCCTACCCTTCTTTCTTCTCCTTTTCTGTCATCTTTTTTGCAGTTTTTGAGATAACATATTTTAAATTTACATTATATTAAAAAGGCTTAATACTTCACCAAATAAGAGTTTAACAAGTTAAAAAGCAAAAAGACTCTAGTTTAGAGGGAATATAAACAATGGCTATAAACAATAATTGAACGGAAAAATGGCCATTTTACCCATACATCATGAATTTTAAAGTAATCACAGATCATTAAAACCAAGAAGTGGGGCTGCCGCTGTGGCACAGTGGGTTAACGTCCTGGCCTGAAGTGCCAGCATCCCATATGGGCGCTGGTTAAGGACCCAGCTGCTCCACTTGCGATCCAGCTCTCTGCTATGGCTCGGGAAAGCAGTGGAAGATGGCCAAAGTCCTTGGGCCCCTGCACCTGCGTGGGAGACCCGGAGGAAGCTCCTGACTCCTGGCTTTGGATCAGCTGCAGCCAATTGGGGAGTGAACCATCGGATGGAAGACCTCTCCCTTCCTTCCTTCCTTCCTTCCTCCCTCCCTCTCTCTCTCTCTCTCTCTCTCTCTCTCTCTCTCTCTCTGCATCTCCTCTCTCTCTGTAACTCTGACTTTCAAATAAATAAATAAATATTTTTTACAAAAACATAGAAGTGTAACATTCTTAACCGCTGGTTTAACAAAGGTATAAAACAAAGTTTTACAAAACTGTATTTGCAGCAATACTGATACACAGACATTTCTTTCTTTTTCTGTTTGTTTTTTAAATTTTAGCTCCTACATGTAAGGGAGAATATGAGGTATTTGTCTTCCTGAGTCTGGCTTATTTCAGTCCATATCACATCCTTCAATTGCATCCATTTTGCTGCAAATGGTAGAAATGCATTCTTTTTTATAGCTGAATAATATTCCATCGTGCATATATACCACATTTTCTTTTTTGTTTTGTTTTTTTGACAGGCAGAGTGGATAGTGAGAGAGAGAGACAGAGAGAAAGGTCTTCCTTTTTGCCGTTGGTTCACCCTCCAATGGCCGCTGAGGCCGGCGCATCGTGCTGATCCGAAGCCAGGAGCCAGGTGCTTCTCCTGGTCTCCCATGCGGGTGCAGGGCCCAAGCACTTGGGCCATCCTCCACTGCACTCCCAGGCCATAGCAGAGAGCTGGCCTGGAAGAGGGGCAACCGGGATAGAATCCGGCGCCCCAACCGGGACTAGAACCCGGTGTGCCGGCGCTGCAAGGCGGAGGATTAGCCTGTTAAGCCACGGCACCGGCCTCACATTTTCTTGATCCATTTGTCTGAGGATGGACATTTTGGTTGATTCCAAATTTTGGCTATTGTGAATAGTAAAGCTTATTAAATTAAAATGAAGTATCTAATTCAAAGTGGTGGAAATATGACAAAATAGAAGCTAAAAGAATTTTTCTTTATGGAATAGATCAAGAATTAAAAATCTGAAGAGGAAGACATTAAAACTACATTCTTATCCCAAAAATCTGATTCTTACCAAAAATGAGTCTTCACTAAATTTTTAGTGTGAAAGGTACATGCTTTTATCATCAATTCTGGAGTCACCTAAGATAAATAATTGAAAAAAATTAGAAATGAGTGGACTGTGCGTGTCCCCTGTGTGAGATAAAGGGGGAATGAGAGCAATGGTTGCCTCTGGGGTGAGGAATGGGCACTTAGGGCATAGGCATGGATCAGAAGAACCACACACCATTCCCATATTGGGATCCTACTGTGTATGCCTAGTCCATATGTTTTAAAAGTTAAAATCACAGCTTCAAATTGTCCCATTCCATCTCACTTATTTTAAAGCCTTTTAAGGGAAGTATTATGGTGTTGTTATTACTAGCTATCCTCAGATTCATAGGGGTGTTGAGTTGCATGTCTACTGATCACTACATGATTCCGCCTTCTCAGGGATATAAAATGAGATTCTCTTGTCAAAAAAACATACTGGACTGCCTCACTTGCCAAGCAGGAATAGGAAAGCCACATGAGTTAAAAGTCTAAATTGGAATATGCTTTAAGAGGTGAAAAACTGATCACCTACAATTATTCACAATAATTGTGAATATATTACCTGCTAACTGAGGATTGCTGAAATCATCTGTACCGTCCACTCATTCTTGAATAAGCAAAGGTAATATTATTGTACTAACATATTTAAAATATGAGGGATCTTCAAAAATTTCATGGAAATGTATGTTATGAAAACAACTACAGGCCGGTGCCGCGGCTCACTAGGCTAATCCTCCGCCTGCGGCGCCGGCACCCTGGGTTCTAGTCCCGGATGGGGCACCAGTTCTGTCCCGGTTGCTCCTCTTCCAGTCCAGCTCCCTGCTGTGGCCCGGGAAGGCAGTGGAGGATGGCCCAAGTGCTTGGGCCCTGCACCCCATGGGAGACCAGGAGAAGCACCTGGCTCCTGGCTTCAGATCGGCAAAGCGCACCAGCTGTGGCTGCCATTTGGGAGGTGAACCAACGGAAGCAAGACCTTTCTCTCTGTCTCTCTCTCACTGTCTAACTCTGCCTGTCCAAAAGAAAAAAGGGGAAAAAAAAAAAAAAGGAAAACAACTACATGCATGTATCTTAATTTTTTTGCACAAGAATAAACTTTAAGTATTTTTAAATTATTTTATTTGAAAATCAGAGAGACAGAGAAACAGATACACCCCATTCACTAGCTCACCCCTCAAATACCCACAGCAGCCAAGGTGAGGCCAGGCTGAAGCCAGGACCCAGGAACCCAATCTGCATTTCCAACATGGGTGGCAGGGACCAACTACCTCAGCCATCACCTGCTGCTTCCCAAGCTGATACCAGCAGAAAGCTGGAACTGGGAGCAGAACCAGGACTCAAACCCAGACACTCTGATACAGAATAGGGAAGTCCCATAAGGCCAGAGGCTCACTCTAAATTTATCTTGTAATTCCATTTTCCCACAAACTTTTTGAAGTCGGTCAGTAGGCGTATAGCTACTATTAAATGCTAATGGTAGAGGCCGGTGCCGTGGCTCAATAGGCTAATCCTCCACCTTGCAGCGCCGGCACACCGGGTTCTAGTCCCAGTTGGGGCGCTGGATTCTGTCCCGGTTGCCCCTCTTCCAGGCCAGCTCTCTGCTGTGGCCAGGGAGTGCAGTGGAGGACGGCCCAAGTGCTTGGGCCCTGCACCCCATGGGAGACCAGGAGAAGTACCTGGCTCCTGGCTTCGGATCAGCGCAGTGTGCCAGCCACAGTGCACCGGCCACAGCAGCCATTGGAGGGTAAATCAACGGCAAAGGAAGACCTTTATCTCTGTCTCTCTCTCTCTCTCTCTCACTGTCCACTCTGCCTGTCAAAAAAAAAAAAATGCTAATGGTAAAG
The DNA here is from genome assembly GCF_033115175.1 of Lepus europaeus. NCBI lineage: Eukaryota > Metazoa > Chordata > Mammalia > Lagomorpha > Leporidae > Lepus > Lepus europaeus. The sequence goes on from NC_084827.1 coordinate 43,545,636, forward strand.
GCCAGCACTGTCACACAGTGGGTTAACGTCCTGGCCTGAATCACCGGCATCACATATGGGTGCCAGTTCAAGACCCTGCTGCTCCACTTTTGATCCAGCTCTCTGCTATGGTCTGGGAAGGCAGTGGAAGATGGCCAAAGTCCTTGGGCCCCTGCACCCATGTGGGAGACCCGGAGGAGGCTCCTGGCTCCTGGCTTCAGATTGGCACAGCTCTGGTCATTGCAGCCAACTGGGGAGCGAACCATTGAATGGAAGACCTCTCTCTCTGCCTCTCCTTCTCTCTCTAACTCTTTCAAATAAATAAATAAATCTTTAAAAAAAATGCTAATGGTGTTTATCTCTCATTTTATTGCCACTCTATTTACCATACAGCTACACAAACGTAGTCATCTCAATTTGTCTGTATAGAGAAGTTGGGTTCAAATCTACACCAACTGCCAGGATTTCTGAATTCTACTTTTCTAAGGCACACAGCTGTAATGCTTTGGTAAGTTAACAGACCCCATTAAACACATGTTAGTCACAGATATATTTCAGGCACATAAGAGAGGCCTAGTAGGCTATCTCATTTGTGTTCAATGACATTTGAATATTCTCATTTGGATCAGGAATTAAATACAAATTATGATGATGCTGAGAAAAAAACATAAATTGTTTAAGTCATTCTTCACTTTTTTTTTTTTTTTTTTTTTGAGCAGTAGAGACACAGAGGCAGACAGAGAGCTCTTCCATCCACTGGATAATTCCCCAAATGTCCACAACAGCCAGGACTGGGCCAGGCCTAAGCCAGGAGCCAGAATCTCCTCCATCCAGGTCTCCCAAGTGGGTGGCACCCAAGTACTTGAACATCACTGCTGAGGAGTGAACCAGCAGATGCAAGCTCGCTCACTCTCCCTCTGCTTCTCCTCCCTCTCCTCCCTCTCCTCCCTCTTCTCCCTCTCCCCCCTCTTCTCTTTCTCCCTCTCCCTCTCCCTCTCCCTCTCTCTCTCTCTCTCTCTCTCTGGGGCACAGGACCTGTGTGCCTCTTTCCAATAATCAAAACCCCAGCCCTCAGGGCCCTGAGGTTAAGTTTCCCTTTCCTAGTTCCACTGTGTTACATCAGTATGGCATTGTAGGCTGACATTTTTCCATGTAGATTTTAGGTTTTTGTTATGTGATTCTCACCTGTGGTAGCATCATTTAAAAAGCTATGTAGGAGGGTTGATCTCCCAGACATATTGAGTGAGAAAAACAAGATGTATAAAGCTAGCTGTATGGACAGTCTCCTAGTTCTGTATAAGAAATCACAGGTAAGGGGAATACGGGGCATTTCCTCACATTTTTCAAAAACAAACAGCAGAAGGATAAATGAAAGCCTGCTACAGCTGGTTACTGAGAGGAAGGGAAGGATGCTACAGGGACATGAGAGAGAGAGACAGAAAGAATACTCTGGGGCCCTGAGTGGCACAGCTGATTAAGCCGCCGTCTGCAGAGCCAGCATCCCATATGGGTGCAGGTTCAAGTCCTGGCTGCTCTACTTCCAATCCAGCTCCCTGCTAATATGCCTGGCAAGGCAGCAGAAGATGGCCCAAGTGCTTAGGCCTCTGCACCCATGTGGCAGACCTGGAGGAAGCTCCCAGCTCCTGGCTTTAGGGTTAGGGTTAGGGTTAGGGTTAGGGTTAGCTCCCAGCTCCTGGCCGAGCCCCAGTCACTGTGGTTATTTGGGGAGTGAACCGGCAGATGGAAGTCCTCTCTGTCTATCTGTCTGTATCTCTTTCAAATAAATAAATACATCTTTCAAAAATAATTAAATAATAATCACCTCAATATTCATTATATTGTTTTGTAATGTTACATAACTGCAAAAACATAATTATATTAAAGAGAAATATAGACAGTCATCAAATAATATAAGGACTTATTTTCGGTAACAAAAAATTATCACTTTTGCTGCAAATACCTGATAGGATATGTAGATCTTGAAGCTAAAAAAGAATCACAGTTTTCTTAAACTGCATTTGGTGTTCTTATCCTTAGTGATTCTGGAGTACAGTCATTCTGAAACCATCGTAGGCTCCTGAAACTCCTCTAGGATTCAACTAGTGAGCAATTATGTTAATGTCTATACATGTCCTATAGACTTCTAATGATCCAAGGTTCACTGACAGTGGGTCAACCAGACCATAGTACCTCCTGATGTGATGCACTAGGAAGAACGCCACACCCCCATGCAGTATTCTTGGCAGCAAAAGAAGAAAGGGGGTAAGAAAGAACCTGCATGGAATCAAGCTTCTTGCTCTAAGTCCCAGTCTCCAGGAAATGCAGGAAACAGAGTAAAATGACACAGAGGAAACAACGAGAATGTGCGACATTTTACAGAAAAACAGGTCTGTTTCCTTCAATAAAGAACTGGCATGGGAAAAATATAACACAAGAGAAATGTCTATTACAAGAGACATTAGACGACAACCAAAGGCAATACAGCAAACACTATATGCATTCTGGTTTGAACAGAGTCATACATAAAAGGACATTTCTTAGACAATTTGGGAAACTCAAATATGGAATATATATCTGGATATAATCAGTACTAGATGATATTCAGGAATTACTGGTTTTCATTATGGAAGACAATGGCACTGTGTTTATTTTCTCCAAAAACGCCATTTCCTCTTAGAGATGCACACTAAAGTATTTAACAGTAAAATAATACAATTTTTGGATTTGCTTCCTAATACTCCAACCATGAAGGAGGAAACAGAACAAATTAACAAGATGGGCAAAATGCTGATCATTGTTCAAGCTGGATGTACTTTTGTGTTATGGTTAAAGTTTTCCATCATAAAAGGAGTTTTTAAGTGTTATACATGTCTCCTTTCACAATTAGTAGGTCCATCTGGAGATCCCATTTCCTAAGAAATGAGAATCAAATCAGTCAAGTTAGTGCTCACCTTCCATTACTGACCCTTTCACACAATTAAATGGTCTTTCCCTTCTTGGTTAGGAGAACAATTCCTACTTTTTTGGTGACTATTAGGCTTACTTACTGCTTCTTGTATTTACTCTTCTCTGAGACTTTTATATTTTATAAATAGACATACAGAGACAGCCCTCACCATACAGGGCTATGTATGTGACATGGTAAAACCTTGCAAAGCAATCTTAGTAATCCATGGAAAATTATAGTTGTTCATAACGTTTAAAATGTTTTATAGGAGCAGGAGTCCAGCCTAGCAGCCAGGATGCTGACTGGGATGGCCTGGGATGCTGGATCAGAGGGCTAAGCACTCCATGGGAAGCCGTGCTGATGGCTCTGATGACTGGATCCTGCCACCAACATGGGAGACCTGGACCGCCTTCCGGCTCCTGGCTTCCACCCCAGCTACAGCAGGCATTTGAGGGGAGAGGCAGTGAATGGACGTTCTCTGTCTCTCTGGCAAATTTTAATTTTTTTCAATGAAACATTAGAAACTCTATTACTGGAAGTTAAATAGGAAACTGTATGGGGAAGGAAAGTGAAAAAAAGTAAAGCTAATATTTATTTAGAGCACTATATTTAAAAATATCAGAAACACTGAGGACTAAAGCATTTTACTTCTTGGAAGGAAAAAAAAACGTTTATTTTCCTCTCAGATGAAGCATAATTGCATTAATCTAGATCAAGTCAAGGCTGAGTCCTCCTAACCAGCAACCATAGGTAACTGGAGATTCACATTCCTCTCTAACTTTAGGCATTTTCCTCACTGCTGCTGCAAACCCACATGTAATTCCTATGTTTTCCAACTTACAATAAGAAGCAGGAATGCTTTTCTATGTTTTAGCAAACTGTTAAACTCCTTTAAAAGTTGGGAGCAGCTTCCAACATTTTATCCTTTATACTTTCAAGGTCACGAAATATTTCCAAGAATTCCTCTTTTTAAAAATAACTAATTGTCTAAAGGTGATGGTATTATGGCTAGTTTTTTTTTTAAGTTTATTTATTTGAAAGGCAGAGTGATAGAGAGAGAGGGAGAGAAAGAAAGAGATCTTCCATCATCCACATTCACTACCCAAATGGCTACAACAATCGGGGCTGGGCCAGGCCAAAGCCAGGAGCTAGGAACTCATAACTGGTTCTCCCACATAGGTGGCAAGAACCTAAGTACTTGGACATCTTCTGCTGCCTCCCAGGTGCATTTGTAAGAAGCTGTATAGGAAGTAGCTGGGGCTCAATCCCAAGCACATCAACAAGGTCCAGCTCTCTGCTATGGCCTGGGAAAGCAGAAGAAGATGGCCCAAGTCCTTGGGACCCTGCACCCACATAGAAGACCTCCAGCTAGACATTGGACACAACTTGATTTTATGTTGAGATTCTTGTGAAAATACTGACATATCCCTCTACAACAGTGGTCTGCAAACATTTTAGCATCTTTTACCAATGGTTCTCGAGCTGTATTCTGAATATACTAAAACAAAACAAAACAAAAACTATTCCAAGAGTGTAGGGGTGGAGATGAGAGAGGATCCAGAATCCCATGCCCTAGAACTCCCCCTTAGCCCCTGGCTAAGAACATCTCCAAGAACCTGGCTGCAGATATCCACAGTCCATAGCAAATACAGCGACTACCCCACACACCATGATGCAGACCAACTTGGACTTGGACATGGGGCTTCTGCCTAGTGCAGTGCTGCCTCCTAACCACTCCAGGCTTGGCAGAATCGGCCCATCCCTCTGCTCCTCTGTCGCAGACCATGGATGGGGACCAGTGTGACTCTCCACCTGTCCGTCTATGCAGATGCTACAAATGGGTTCTGGTTCTCAGCACCCACTTTGAACGCGGCCCTGAGTGCACTTCACAATGCCCGGCTTCACCAACAGCACTCAAGCCCTGCTGGGCTTACCCTGACAGCAGCCCTGGGATGGAGAAAGATCACACTCACATTGGTGCTAGTGCTGCTCACCTTGCATGCCGTTGGCTATGTTAGCTTTTCTTAGAGACATAGTTTTTGTTCTAGAAGTTTCCATGTCTTGACTTACTTCCATGTCCTCTCTACAGGATCCAAACCAGCAGCTGGAGCTGGTTGTTCCTTTCACAATCAGGGCCAGCTTTTATGTTTGATCTTGTTCATGTTTTAGCCCCGTCTTTATGGGCATCATTCTCTTAACCCTTAACCCAAGTAGGCAGATGCCGAAGAGAATGGAGGGAGACAGAACACAGAGGAAGCTGACTGGAAAGGAAAGAAAATCCTCTCCTTTGAAGTATCCATAAGGATTGGCATTGTGGCACAGCAGATTGAGCTGTTCCCTGCAACACTGGCATCCCATATGAGGGCTGGTTCGAGACCACTTCTGATCCAGCTCCCTGCTAATACACCTGAGAAAGCAGCAGATAATGGCCCAAGAATCTGGGCCCCTGTGGCCAATGTGGGAGACCAGGAAGGAGTTCCTGCCTCCTGATTTCAGCCTGACCCAGCCTCAAGCATTGTGACCATTTGAGAAGTGAACCAGCAAACTGAAGATCCTCTCTCTGTTTTTCCCTCTCCCTCTCTTTCTGTAACTCTGATTTTCAAACAAACAAATACAGCTCTAAAAAACATTAAAAAAAAAAAAAGTTTCCATAGAGCTGTTTTACCATTACAAAGAATCATGAGAAAAAGAAAGGGGAAAGATCTTAGGAGCAAGAGCAGTGCTTCCTGGAAATTTAGGGAGGCTACTGTGGGTGTGCCTGTGAATGTGGCTGTGTGTAAGTGCTTTTCTAGGTGTTCCCAATTCCAAAAACAATCAGACCTTACATCTCCCATCAAATCTAAAGTCCATGTGGGAAACTTCCATCAAAATTTAACATACATATTTTAGAAATGCTTGGTTACTAATAATTACCAGCTGATCATCCAGTCCAAAAAGTTGTTCCAAGTAAGTTTTGGATAATCTTTGGAGTTTCGGTCTCATTGATGGATCAATGCACATGTCCCTTGAATAAAATCATAAAACAAGGTCAAAAAGTAACTTCACGTCCAGTACCCGGCTCCATAATTATATCACTGGTTCTTGTGGGTGGAGGAGAAGGGGGGGGGGGCAGAGACACATCCCTCCTGCAGAAGCAGAACACAGTCACCTGGAGGATTCTTCAAACCACACCTCTGCCTCCCCCTCCCACCCTCCACACCTGAGATACTGCTGTACCCTTCAAGAAGGCCACGCCTTTCTTTATCCCCAACCTGAAATAAACTGTCCTGTGAACACAGGTCACTGATGAGGTACACTGTATTTTCCAAGTCGAAAACCAGTGGACAAATTATTCCTGTTTAAACCTCTGGGCCTAAGGCCGGCCGTGGCTCACTAGGCTAATCCTCCACCTTGCGGCACCGGCACACCGGGTTCTAGTCCCAGTCGGGCGCCAGATTCTGTCCCAGTTGGGCACCAGATTCTGTCCCGGTTGCCCCTCTTCCAGGCCAGCTCTCTGCTGTGGCCCGGGAGTGCAGAGGAGGATGGCCCAGGTGCTTGGGCCCTGCACCTGCATAGGAGACCAGGAGAAGCACCTGGCTCCTGGCTTTGGATCAGCGCGGTGCGCCGGCCGCAGCCTGCCGGCCGTAGCGGCCATTGGAGGGTGAACCAACGGTAAAGGAAGACCTTTCTCTCTGTCTGTCTCTCACTGTCCACTCTGCCTGTCAAAAAATAAAAAAATAAAAAATAATAAACCTCTGGGCCTAAAATAGCCTGTGGACGGATTCTGTAGCAATGTGGGTACTGAAAACCTTCACTGGCAAAACCTCATTACAACCACTGTACAATGAATGCTTTGCCTTCAAAAGAAAACACTTCCCTCTTACAAACCAAAACAATACCTACCAAAGAAGACTTTCCAGACCATTTTCCATTATAGCTATGATCATTTCCTCTAAATACTGCAGTGGATCCTCGGGACACATGACAAGTAGACCGCATAACAGCGCCTGGGCAAAACAGGGGAAAGAGTCACTGCTTCTGAATTGGCATGTTCTTACTGAGCAGGACACAGACTTCTCATATGATCACAAAGTCAAACAACACGCCAGGTTTTAAGCAGATCTGCTTTTCACAAACCCCTCTGTATTTATTCAAGATTAATATTTTTCTAAAGTCAAATCAAGGCACAGTTTGTTTACCTTGCCCCTCTCTAAAATGTCTATCAAATAAGGCACAAAAAAGAGTCACTGGACAGTGCTGTGCGTTCTATGATGAGCAAGCTCTTTATACCCAAATGAAGAAATGGTTGTGATGCTTTGGCTCTAGGGTTTCTACCCTTTTAAAACCAAGGACTCGTTTTTTTAAAGGTAGAATATTTCCCAGACTCAACCTAAAAGTGGTTGAGAAAACCAGTCATCAAACGCTATTGTGCATTCAGAGGCCAGCACGGGGGCTCAGCAGGTTAAGCCACAGCCTGTGATGCTACCATCCCATATCCGAACCCTGGTTTAAGTCCCAGCTGCTCCACTTCTGATCCACCTTGGAAAGCAGCAGAAAATGACGTTAGGCCCCAGCACTCAGTGAGAGACCAGATGGAGTTCCTGGCTTGGGCTTCAGTGTGGCCCAGCCCCAGCTATTGTACCCTTTTATGGAGTGAACCCTGTCCAGCCCCCTCTCTCTCTTTCATTCTGCCTTTCAGACAAAATAAATTTTTTTTTAAAAAATCTACTGTGCAAATAAGAACTCTGAAAAATGCATTTGTATGTATATCTCCAGGGTATACAGATTTGAAAAACTGGCACAGTATGCATAGGAGAGAAACAAATGCCTTCCTAGACCTAAGATAACATTTAAAACATGTGTTATGGAACTCAGAAAGCCACTGTTGTCTCATTTTCCTCTATAAGGTCCCCTAAAAGAAAGTTCTAGTTAAAAGTACTGGAGAGAGACACAGAATCCCTGCAGACTTCTCCATAGGAGGCAGGCAGGAAGGTTACAGGACACAGAGACTGCCAGGCCTGCTCCTTAGGCATGTCTCAGTTCCCTCTCCCGGTCTCCAGTGAGGTCTAGTGTGTGCACACTGGGGGTGGAAACATTTTCTTTGGCTCTTCTCCTACGCAGGAATCACTGCTGCTGGCTTCTTTCCTGCTCCTGTATTTAAGGAACCAAATAATCCCACCCTTTGACTTCTGCAGGGCAGTTCTTCCCACCCCTGCAGGCCAAGAGTTAGCAGACCCAGGCCTGGGGCCTTTGTCTTAGACTCAGCAGTTCCCACTCCCAAAAGAGGACAATTTTTCCTAATTGGATCCTGCATAATGCAATTTCCCCTTTCGTAACAACTCTGTGTTCCTGCAGGCCAGGAACCCACCCTTTCAGACAATGGCAAAATGGTTATGGCTGTGATCCCCCTCCCTCTCCAGCTCCGCCTCCCAACCCAGCCCCATCCCAGCTGCCCACGGTGAAACTCAGCCATCTGCAGACCACGTGGCTGCACAGGAGATCACTGGTCCTCACCACTGTCGCAAGTTGAATTCAAACACTCATCTATTACTTCAAGAGCCAGCAACAGCGGGTCCCATGTGGAACCCGCCGGAAGAGCTCAAGTCTTCTCTTGCCTGGAGGCCAGACTTCCCGCAGCTCCCTGAAAAGCCCATCTGCTCCCTGACACTTCTGTGCCTGGATCCCCAGAGTACTGGGTTTCTGGACTCTCCACTCCACATCTCCTCTTCCATCTAATTCTGGGACTCCGAGGGCATCTACATCAACCACGATGGGGGCAGAGGCTGGGCTCTGGGGATGGGGCCTAGAACCCAGCATTTTAATAAGCTGTGTCCATGATTCCTATGTATGCTAAAGTCTAAAAACTAGTGCCATACTGGAGTTCAGCCTTATTATGAATGTTTAAGAAAGCTGAGGTCTGTTTACAGAATATTACAACTTGTTTATTTCTTTATATACTTCCAAGCTCCACAGATCAGAAAATTATTTTTCCCAAAAACCTATTCTGCAGAAGTCAAGTTAAGATGACTGGAATACTAATCAAGGACATATGGAACTAGCAGAATTGAAACATTCATTTTTTGCACAAGTAAACTCATTGTTCATCTTTTACTATGGAACAATATAAGACAGCATGAGATTTTATATATTAACAGTGAACAGCATTTGGCAACATGCCAACAGGACAGCACAGAAAATGAATCAGTGGCTTTTTTTTCTGTTTAGTGAAACTAAAAATCATAAAGCTATGAATTTAGTCTTTATCATAAACAGAAGCAAAATATGCAAACGACCCTACAAGATGGATGGCTGATTCACTAATCAGGATTATTTAGCTAGCCCTCTTAATAAAAATTTACAAACAACCAAGGACAAAAAACACAATGACTTAATTATTCTGATTGGCTTCCTCATGCTTAAAAATTCACAAAACAATCACACAGTCCTCCACTTCCTTTGGCTCTGCTTCCCAAATCTCTGTCCCCATATCTCTCAAATATTCTAATCTAAAAGATGTTCTGGATATTGAGGACAAATACAGCTTTCTCTAGGATGGTTGCTTCCATTCCTTTCCACAACAACCTTCTCTTTCTCTCTCTCTTTCTTTCTTTCTTTTTCTTTCTCTCCTTCCTTCCTTCCTTTTTTTTTTTTTTAAAGATTTGTTTATTTATTTGAAAAGCACAGTTACAGAGAAAGAGGGAGAGACAGAGAAAAAAACCTTCCACCCTCTAATTTAGTCCCGAAATGGCCACAACAGCTGGGGTGGGCCAGATCATAGCCAGGAGCCTCAAACTCCTTCCAGGTCTCCCATAGGGATGCAGGAGCCCAAGCATATGGGCCATCTTCTGTTGCTTTCCCTGGCCATTAGCAGGGAGCTGGATCAAAAGTGGAGCAGCTGGGACTCAAACAGCACTCATATGGGATTGCAGGCAGTGGCTTAACCCCCTATGCCACAATGCTGGTCCCCAACCTGTCTTGCAAAGAGCAAGATAATGCAGTAAGTGGAGACCACTAGGTTTAAATCCCAAATTTGCAATTTTTCTGTGTGTAACTTCTGACAAGTTACTGCTATATCTTGTATTCCCTCAACTAAAATGAGATACAGAGGCAGGTGTTTGGCCTAATGTGTGAGACACCAATTAAGACATACTCACACACTCCATATCAGAGTACTGGGGTCAAGTTCAAGCTCAAGATCCTGATTAAAGCATTTCTGCTAATGCAGACCCTGGAAGGTAGCAATGATGGCCCAGGGAGCTGGGTCCCAGATACCCGTATGAGCTTTGGCTTGAGTTCCTGGTTCCTTGCTCTGACACCAGGCCATTTCTGGCACTTGGGGGGAGAACTAACAGATGGGAATGTACTCTCAATCTCTCTCTTTCATATATATATATATATATATATATATATATATATATACATATATATATACACTATATATACATATATCTTTCACATAAATAAATTTTAATAAAATAATAAATTCATATATGCCATAGGACTACCATGAAAATAAATTAAATGAATATATGTAAACTGCTTTGAACATTGTCTGGCACAAAATAGGCACTCATTAGATCATATAACAAGTCATCAACATTATTTTGAACCATTCCACTGGTCACTGTTATCTCCATTAGAAGAAAAAACTTGGACAAAGAAAAAAACTTCGAAATATTCCTTTATTCCACTCGAGTTCAGTGTGATGATAGAGAAAGACAAAAACAGAAAGAGGAAAACTGACATTATACCAGATTGAATGGAAGAGGTTAAAACAAATGCATTTTGGTGAAAATCACTAGGAGAGAGAACTTGATAGAACGAAAACAGATGCAAGACACTAAAGAAATCGCATCCTATCTTTTTAGATACTGAGATAAACATGGTAAAATACGCTATGGGCCTAAGCAGTAATATAAAAAGTGCTCCAAGAATGCAGAGATAAAATTGATTACCAAATGCTTGTGGGGGCCTCAGCTGTTGCAGAAATGCCCAAGTGCAATGAGAGGGCAGGAGGCTTACAGGTGGGGAAACAGGAAAAGCCAAGCCCCCGGAGCACAGACCAGTTTGAAGTATTAAAGGGTGAATGTAAGAGAACAGAAGCCAAGGCCACTCTGTGAAGACGCCAGCATCCTATACCAGGGCCTGGACTGGGTCCTCCTCTAGACCCTCTAGACAGTGAAACCCCAGAAAGACCAATCTCACAGCCAAAGGTCAGAGACGGCCATCCGTCTACTCAGAGTCCCAGTAGAGTTTGCTCTCATCATCCCATTAGGGATGACCTTGACTTTGGATGGTATATTCTGGCTTCTGGATTTCACAGAGGACACAAAGAAGGGCTGGGTGGTCCACAGAGTGAAACCATGGACAACAACAGGTCCCCTCCCTTTTGCTTAACAGCAAGTGCCCCTCAGCTTCCTATCACACCAGCAGCTGGTAAGAGTCGTTTGCCTGTTGCACAGTAACTTGCTGTCCCACAGTAGTTGTTTTTGCTGAAAATCTGCTGAGCTGTTGAAGGTCCCTGTTAAAACCAAACGGAACTGGCTGTAGCCAACCTTGTGACTGGAGCTTGAGCAGACCCACTCAGACTGACCACAGAGTTACCTTATGGTTCATTACGATGTTAAAATACACATCCCCAGTGTTTCAGCAGCCATCCTTGAAAGGCACTGCACGTACAGGCAAGGTTTGTTAAGGCGCATGCTCAAAGGACTTTCCCATCCCTTTCCTCTGCACCTGTCATGTTCAGTCTCTTAGTTGAGTCATAGTTCAGTCTCTTAGTTCAGTTACACCCCATTTACCCTGACTCCATGAATTCCCAAACCCCTTTCTGAGCAGAGACTAATTTGGACATTGACAGTACTTGCTTCTTCTCCTTGGAGGTCTGCAATCATAAAATGTTCTCTTTCTCAGAAGATGAATTCCATGTTGGCATAATAGTAGTGTGTGTGCAAGTAGGCATCCCTGTTGCACAAGAACTGATACATTTCCTTTTTCTTTTCTAAAAAAAAGATTTATTTGAAAGAGTTAGAGAGAGGGAGAGAGAGAAAGATCTTTCAGCCACTGGTTCAGTCCCCAAAAGGCTACAACAGCCAGGGCTGAGCCAAGCTTCAGTTGGAGCCTGAAACTTCACCTGGGCCTTCCATGTGGGTGGCAGGGGCCCAAGCACTTGGACCATCTTCTGCTGCTTTCCTAGGCACATTATCAGGGAGCTGGATTGGCAGTAGAGCAGCCGGACTTGAGCCAGCATTCACACGGGATGCTGGTGTTGCAGGAAACAGCTTAAGTCACTGCGCCACAACACCAGCCCCAAGAGCTGATAGGTTTTGGGCTTCTCCTTTTCTACTTGCCACTACCATGCATTCACACAAAATTGTGTACCTGTCTTTCTTCCACCAGAATATGTGTGGTCACAGAGGAGGGGTTGTGGGGTGTGGTGGGCCGCTTCTTCATCTATCTGAGAATATTTTATTCATATATAAATTCAGAAACATACTCTTCTTTTAAAGAGATGGCAAATAATTCATAAAAGGTAGTTCTCTGCCTTTTAAAAAAAAAATGAGATTGTTTTTTTAAAATGCAACGTCATGGCCCGCGCGGTGGCTTAACAGGCTAATCCTCCGCCTTGCGGCGCCGGCACACCGGGTTCTAGTCCCGGTTGGGGCGCCGGATTCTATCCCGGTGGCCGCTCTTCCAGGCCAGCTCTCTGCTATGGCCCGGGAAGGCAGTGGAGGATGGCCCAAGTGCTTGGGCCCTGCACCTGCATGGGAGAACAGGAGAAGCACCTGGCACCTGGCTTCAGATCAGCGTGAAGCACCAGCCACAGTGCGCTGGCCGCAGCGGCCATTGGAGGGTGAACCAATGGCAAAAAGGAAGACCTTCCTCTCTGTCTCTCTCTCTCACTATCCACTCTGCCTGTCAAAAAAAAAAAAAAAAAAGCAACGTCACAATCACAATCACAAAACCCCTTACTTGGGGACAGGTTTCAGTTCCTAACCATCGTTCCGAGTCCCTTCTACTTTCCCATTCCCCATCCCTAACCTCTGCAATGAGTCCAGAGTGGCATCTCACAAATGACTGACATCTCCCTCTGGAATGGGGAGGGAGTCAGCATGCTGTCAAGTTAGGGGGATATCTTAAAGTTGTATTTATGGGGGGGTGTCGCCATGGCTCACTTGGTTAATCTTCCGCCTGTGGCACCGGCATCCCATATGGGTGCCAGGTTCTAATCCCAATTGCTCCTCTTCCAGTCCAGCTCTCTGCTGTGGCCTGGGAGGGCAGTGGAGGATGGCCCAGGTACTTGGGCCCCTGCACCTGCATGGTAGACCAGGAGGAAGCACCTGGCTCCTGGATTTGGATCAGCGCAGCGCCAGCCGTAGTGGCCATTTGGAGGGTGAGCCAACAGAAGGAAGACCTTTCTCTCTCTCTGTTTATCTGTCAAATAAATTTAAAAAAAAAAAAAAAGTTGTATTTATGGAAGTCAGTACATTAAAAAGCTGAAAAAAATCTTCTCTGTCCTGTTGACATTTAAATCAAGGGGACCAAGTTTTAATTGCAGAAACCCCATCAATAAAGTATCCTGAAGATCACTGAAAAAGGCCATCTGGCCCCAGACATCCAGAAGGGTCCCTCGGGCCAGACTTACGGAGGTTTTAAAGCAGACTGGACATGGGAGGAGCTGACTGTGACACCTGCTGGATTGTGCTGTCCCAACGGGGAAGCAGCCCCTGCCGCTAATCCCTAGATGAGTGAGTTGTAACTGCAGAAGTAATAAATGAATATTTTTTATTTGTTCAATACCCTGTGGATTCACCTCAGGAACTGCTTCTGTGAACTTGTTGGTTAGGCTGAGGGGACTCAGCAAAGATAACTACCCCTCAGAGAAACCACATCCTCCTGGCCCCAAGCTCCAGCCAAATCAGTTAGTGCAAGCAAGTCCTCTCCTGCAGACCTTGCTCCGCAGCCAGGAACTCCAGACAAGTGTGTCCACCAATAAGTCCCTAAAAAATTGCCTAGTGAGGAGCAAGCATGGTAGTAGCAGGTTAGGCCACTACTTGGGACACTTGCAGGCCGTATGGGAGTACCTGGTTCAAGTCTCAGCTACTCTGCTTCTGATCTTTCTTCCTGCTAATATGCCAGGACACAGCAGATGATGGCCCAAGAACCTGAGGCCCTGCCACCCACGCAGGAGATCCCAACAGAGGTCTGGGCTCTTGGCTTCCGTCTGGTTGTTGTGGACATTGAAGGAATGTACCAACTGACTGGAACATCTCTTTTCCTCTGCTTCTGTCACTCTGCCTTTCAAATAAATATATATTTAAAAAAAATATTTGTCTGGGCTGGTGCTGTGGTGTAGCGGGTAGCCTGCAGAGCCAGCATCCTATATGGGTGCCGGTTCAAGCCCCGGTTGCTCCACTTCCGATCCAGTGCTCTGCTATGGCCTGGGAAAGCAGTAGAAGATGGCTCAAGGCCTTGGTCCCCTGCACCTGCATGGGGGACCCAAAGAAAGCTCCTGACTCCTGGCTTCAGATCAGTTCAGCTCTGGCTGTTGTGGCCATTTGGGGGAGTGAACCAGGGGATAGAAGACCTCCCTCTCTCACTGGCTCTACCTCTCTCTGTAACTCTTTCAAATAAATAAAATCAATTTAAAAAAAAAAATACTGATCCAATGATAGGCTCTATGTGATTTTTAAATAAATGCAATATTTTAAAAAATTCAAATTGGCAGGGTCAGTGTTGTGGTGCATTGGAATAAGCCACTGTGCAATGCCAGTATCCGTATCAGAGTGGTTCAAGTCCCAGCTGCTCTGCTTCTGATCCTGCTCCCTATTGATGTGCCTGGGAAGGCAGCAGAAGATGGCCAGAGTACTTGGGCCCCTACCACCCACGTGGGAGACCTGGATGAAGTTCCAGACTCTTAGCTTTGGCCTGGCGCAGCCTCAGTCACTGTGGCCACTTGGCGAGTGAACCAATGGATATAAGATCTCTTTCTCTCTGTCTCTCCCTCTGTGTCACTTTACCATTTAAATAACTAAATAAATATTTTTTTAAAAAAATACAGATTGCCAATTAAATCTTGAAAGAAGTAAAGCATAAAAACTTTTCATGAAATCATAAAAAAAAAAAAAAAACTTTTAAAATCATGATTTGTAGTTTAAGTGTGCCCTCTGCTGGAGGGATCTAGTTTTGTAAACTCTTCATCTTTCCCAGACATTAAAATCGAACAGCACTGTTTGCATTCAGATACAACGATTAAATATACTTACTTAATAACTTTGTAGACACTTTATCCACAATATCTAGCTTTCCCTAGGTCCCTGTTATAGTGCAAGCAATAATCCAGGATCATTATTTCAATTGTCTAATACTTGTATTGAAAGTTCTCCACCAGCGCCACAGCTCACTAGGCTAATCCTCCACCTGCAGTGCCGGCACCTTGGGTTCTAGTCCCGGTTGGGGTGCCGGATTCTGTCGCGGTCGCTCCTCTTTCAGTCCAGCTCTGCTATGGCCCGGGAGTGCAGTGGAGGATGGCCCAAGTGCTTGGGCCCTGCACCCGCATGGGAGACCAGGGGAAGCACCTGGCTCCTGGCTTCAGATCAGCGCGGTGCGCCGGCCACAGCGCGCCGGCCACAGCGCGCCGGCCGCAGCGGCCATTGGGGGTGAACCAATGGAAAAGAAAGACCTTTCTCTCTCTCTCTCTCTCTCACTGTCCACTCTGTCAAAAAAAAAAAAAAGAAAGAAAGTTCTGCTTTTCAGTGGTTGTATATATATGTATAGGCAATAGCCAAGACATATCATTTGGATTTTTGTTTTGGTAAATTAGTGGAAAAATGGCATTTTAAGAGAAGTCTCTTGAAGAACTTAGCTGAGAACTGAGTTCTTCTCTTTCCCAACCAATGAAGCTAAGTGGGCATCCCCGGAACTAGTTTGTTTGGTTTTTTTTGACAGGCAGTTTAGACAGTGAGAGAGACAGAGAGAAAGGTCTTCCTTTTTGCCATTGGTTCACCCTTCAATGGCCGCTGTGGCCAGCGCACTGTGCTGATCCAGGTGCTTCTCCTGGTCTCCCATGCGGGTGCAGGGCCCAAGGACTTGGGCCATCCTCCACTGCCTTCCCGGGCCATAGTAGAGAGCTGGCCTGGAAGAGGGGCAACCAGGACAGAATCCGGTGCCCCAACCGGGACTAGAACCCAGTGTGCCGGCGCCGCAAGGCAGAGGATTAGCCTATTAAGCCATGGCGCCGGCCGGAACTAGTTTTCTAAAGGGAGACTCGAGGCACCCAGGCTGAGTTAGCACAGTTTTTGCGCCCTGTAGAGCTGTGGCTGTAGCTCTCCTCTGATCTTCTGTCTAATGATGTCAGAGAATGCTAGTAGTTTAAATTTTTTATTTTAGGATTACTTGTACTCTAAATCCACAGTATTTTAGGCTTGAGAAATGCCTGTGGTAGGTGTTTTTCCAAATTGCCACTTGTATGTACAGTTCAGTTTAACCACTGATTGCCTTGTTACTTTACTAGGTTTTCAAAACCAGCAACACCTAGTGACTATGTGTCCATAGGCCATAACAGAGACATCAAGCAGCCCAGTGAGCAGCAGACGGCCTGCGTTGTTTGGGAAATGGTATACACAAGCATTTGTGCACATTTTGTGCTGGGTTCAGTGTGCTGATCTAGACAGGCTGTTTCTCGGCTCCGTTGTGGAAGGCAGCTGTGGCTGGGCGGCACTGATGAAGCAGGTGGAAGGGCACCTCAGGTGTTCTTGAACTCTTTGCACTGAGATTCTACAAGCTTATTAATGCCCTGCTGCTCAGGCTCTGCATACAAGCTTGGAGTCATCTTGTCCTGCTGGAACTTCCTGTGCAGAACCATAGCATTGGCGCGGCCAGTAGGAATGGAACGGGACCTTGTCTCACACTGATGATACCTCAGATGTTGGCCGGCTATGTGAACTATTTCCTATTATCAGAGTTGTTTTGATTTTTAGCTAAATGAAAATCTAAATTCTATCCCCATCCACCCCAGAAAACAAAACAAAATCATGCTTTTTGAAATTCTTTCAAGAATGTTGAGGGAAAAATGATGGTACTATCTAAAGTTCTTTATTTCAGAACATGATAAATAGATGCAATTAACATAAACTCAAGATTAAAAAAGCATACCGTCTAAGTTCAGATAGACTGTTGACGCCAAGGGTTTTGACCAATAACATAACAAAAATTTCCCCTTTGCCATGCTATAAATTCTGTTGTTTGGGGAGAGGGTATGTGTGTGTGTGTGTGTCTATACATTTGTGCACAGTGTCCATCAGTATCAGTACTTGGTAGGTGAGGAAAACTAACATTCCTGGTTCTGTGTGAGTAGAAGAGTGTATAAAGCAACATGAAATATTAGCCATCATTTTCTTTGAAATTACAGACTAAGGTTAATTGTTCTCAAAACTGTCTTTTTTTCCTGCAAAACTGAAAGAAGTTTTTCTTTGGGATTTAATGAAGCGCTGCTGGTTGAAGCCAATCTGACATGGTAGGAGAGACAGACTGATGATTTAAAACCAAACCCTGAACCCTTTAAAGGGCAAGAAAACATGTTTTACATGCTCAAAAAAAAAAAAAAAGCAAGTTGTGCTTTTGTCTTCAGTTGATCTGGGTACATCAAGTTTGGAACCCATTGGGAAAGTGCACACCACTTTAATCTCTCAGTCAGAACTGAGTGCATGGGACTAATCTACATGGCTAGCCAGTTCTGCTGTTAACCATCTGTTCTCTTCACAGAGAGCACAAACACAGTGAAGCCTTTGCCTACAAACTGGTTCGAGGGGTCTGCTGCTGCAGGCCTCACACCTTGTCTTGTTGATTTATGTATTTAAATATCTGAAAGGCAGAGTGACAAAGAGGGAAAGGCAGCCGGCGCGGCGGCTCAATAGGCTAATCCTCTGCCTTGCGGCGCCGGCACACCAGGTTCTAGTCCCGGTTGGGGCGCCGGATTCTGTCCCGGTTGTCCCTCTTCCAGGCCAGCTCTCTGCTATGGCCAGGGAGTGCAGTGGAGGATGGCCCATGTGCTTGGGCCCTGCACCCCATGGGAGACCAGGAGAAGCACCTGGCTCCTGCCTTTGGATCAGCGCGGTGTGCCGGCCGCAGTGCGCCGGCTGTGGCGGCCATTGGAGGGTGAACCAACGGCAAAGGAAGACCTTTCTCTCTGTCTCTCTCACTGTCCACTCTGCCTGTCTAAAAAAATAAAATAAAAACACAAAGAGGGAAAGGCAAAGAGAGATCTTCCATCCACTGTATCATTCCCCCTAATGGCCACAGCAGCTAGGTCTGGGCTAGGCCAAAGCCAGGAACCAGGAACTCCATTCTGCTCTCTCACATGGATGGCAGAGGCCCAAGTACTTGGTGGGTTATCTTCCACTGCTTTCCCAGGTGCGTGAGCAGGAAGTTGAATTGGAAGCAAAGCAACCAGGTCTTGAAGGGGCACACCAATATGGGACGCCAGCATCACAAACAGTGGTTTAATCCACTGTGTCACAGGCCGGCCCTTCATCCCTTCTTACAATGAGCTATCCATTTGAAAATTGCTCATTTCTTTGGGGGCACTGTCCCCATCAACTTTTCATAAGCATCAATGATTTTGTCATTCTTCCACCCAAGCCTTACCATAAATTTGATGTTTATTCTTGCTTCCATTTTAACAGAATTCATGTTGTTCCAATAGGGGCTCTTTCAAATCTAAGTCTTTTTATTTTATTTTGTTTGTTTATTTAAAAGCAGAGTTACAGAGAAAGAGGGAGAAAAGCAGAGATCTTTCATCTGCTGCTGCAGTCCCCAAATGGCTTAAATGTCCAGGGGTAGGCCAGGCCAAAGCTAGGAGCCAGGAACTTCATCCAGGTCTTCCACATGGGTAACAGGTGCCCAAGTACTTGTGCCATCTTCCACTGCTTTCCCAGGCTCATTACCAGGAAGCTGGATCTGAAGTAGAGCATCCAGGACAAACTGGTTCTCCGATACAGAATGCCAGCAGTGTAAGCAATGGCTTAAACTACTGCACCACAATGCAAGACCCTCAAATCGAAGTCTTGTCCTTCTTAGTACTTCAAACTAGATCCTTCCGAGATATAACAAATCAGTTCAAATAAGAAAATTTTGAAATCCATGTATAAGTTTTTTTCCTACACAATACCTATTTTCCATGAATATTTTGAAGACTCTTCATATTTTAGACCTGCATTGTCCAATATAGCAGCTATTGGCTACCCTGAGTACTTCAAATACGGCTAGTCCAAATTGAGATATGCTAGAAGTATAAAGTAGATGTCCAATTTTAAAGATTTACTATTAGTTTATAAGCCCATGTTGAAATGACTATATTTTAAATAGATTGGTTTACAGAAAATATAGTTAAAATTAGTTTCATCTAGTCTTTTTACCTCCTTAATGTGTTTATTAGACACCCAAATAGACAAATGCTTAGAGAATTCAGGAGAAAAGTTTGGGCTAGAGGCAGCTTCAGAGTCACAGCTCTAAGTGGTTAAGGAACAAGATGTTTTTTACTAGCACATAGTAGATGGTAAGCAAATATCTGCTGATCAAATGGCCTAATGTACACCCCCTTAGGTGACCACTCTTGACATTCCCCTAGGAAAAAGCTGGCTAATGTCAAGAAGCAAGTATATTTTTTAAATGACATTTTGGGGAGCTGGTGCTGTGGTGTAACAGGTAGTGCTGCCACCTTACAGTGCCAACATCCCATACTGGTTCGAGACTCGGCTGATCCATTTCCAATCCAGCACCCTACCAATACACCTGGGAAAAATAGTGGAAGATGGCCTGAGTTCTTGGGCCCCTGCACGTGTGTGGGAGACCTGGAAGAAGCTCCCAGCTCCTGGCTTCAGCCTGGCCCAGCCTTGGCTGTTGTGGCCATCTGGGGAGTGAATCAGCAGATGGACAATCTCTCTGTCTCCCTCTCTCTAATCCTATCTTTCAAATAAATAATAAACAAATCTTTTAAAAGTGAAATTTATCTAAGTTGAATTGAACATACCATGTAGCAGTTTTTAAGCTGAGTGTGTGAAACTCTTAGAGTCCACAAAAGGCTTCCCAAGGGACATGGGGACATGAATGGTATAAAGAAATCCACTTGCAGATCCTTGCCCTCCCTATGTATTCTTCCCTAAAATTGATCTGAGGACACCCTTTGGAACTTTCTTTTCCTACTTTTCCCTTTCACAATCACTTTCTCCCACTCTGAATCTCATACATCTGAAATATTACTATAAAGAAAACTGAGGAACAGAAATTTTAAAACTTAATCAAAGTCATCCAATTAATAATTGGTAAAGTTAAGAGTCAAACCTAGGCCATCTTATCAAAAGAGAGAGAATCCTCTTCTACTGTTTCAGCTGCTTTACGTTTAAGTAACAAGTCTCAATTCAGCATGAAATGTATTGGCTCCTACCACTAGACACTCAAAGGTAAATCAAGCTTCAGCCTGAGTTTAATACAATGGCGCACTAATGTCAGGGTCCAATCCCAGGGATGGTGTTATGGTTTGGACGGCAGTTTGTGTTTCCCCCTCCAAAGACCCTTGTGCTAACCTCCTATGCAAATAGAACTTAATCCAAGCATGATCCTTGAAGGCGGGGCCTTGGGAAGTGATTAGGTTGTTAGGTTGGAGACTCTATTATCAAATCATGATGTCTTCATAAGGAGAGACCTTACACATGTGGGCACAGAGTGTTCTCTCTCTCTCTCTCTCTCTCTCTCTCTTTCTGCTTTTCTGGCTCACCATGTGATCACTCCTCCACATCTGCTCCAACACCCTCACCAGACATCAGACTGATGGGGCCACCTAGTCTTGGTTTGAACCTCACAGGCTGTGAGCTGAAATAAACCTTCTTCTTCCTAAGTAGCTTTTCTCGGGTGTTTTAGTTGTAATAACAGGAAGCTAATACAGGTGAGGAGAATCAATGTCCTTGAAGTTTACGGGCCATGTGACGGAAGAGGTTGTTGCAGGCAGGGAACGGATGTTGCATGGGCAACCTAATGCCAACTACAGATTTGCTCCTGAGGAGCACAGACAGAAAAGGAAAAAGCAAAAGAAGAGGAGATAATTATTGAGAGACTGAGGCCCATTTACTAGGTGATGCTCTTGTGATCTATATCTTATTCTCAGATAGTCTGAGATCCAACTTGATAGTAATCCCCACCCCCTATAAGAACAAGCCAAGAACAGCAGATGCATTCATATTTTCCCAAATGGCTATGACAATATCTCCCAAGCCATATGTTCCTTTTGCAATGTGACTCTCATATGCTTCTCATCAATAAATGGATTTGATGTTCCCATCCCTTGCAGCTCAGTATAAATAATATTACATTGCCTTCCAAGCCAAAGTCTAAAATAGTAGTATAACTTCTGCCAGTTCTATCTGGGGATGCTTGCTCTTAGAACCCAGCTATCATACTGTAAGGAAGTCCAAGAGCCTATGGAGAGGCCCACATGGAGAGCAACCAAGGCTCCTGGTTCACAGCTCCAGCTGAACACCCAGCCAAAAGCCAGCACCAGCTTCCTAGGCATGCAAGTGAATCATTTTAAAAGAACACCTTCTACCCCTTGTTGATCCATCCCAGCTGAACACATGGGACAAATATAAGCTGTCCCTAGAAAACTTGCCAGAATTTCAAATTTTTGAGCAAAGTAAATAATTCCTTTTGAGTTAAGCCCCTGAGTTTTACAGCTTTGTGTTATACAGCAATGGGTAACTGAAATATCATGAAGACTTTCTCTCTCTCTCTCTCTCAACTCTGTAATTCAAATAAATTTTAAAAATTGTTAAAAAAAAAAAAAGTAGTTCTAGAAAGAGTGAGCTTAGAAGGAAAGTGAGATGAGGAAGAAACAGAGACTTCACAGATGAAACAATAAAAGATAAAAGAGTCAAAAGTATGGATCATAGGAGCAGATGACTAAAGAACAGTGTAAGCAAAGATAATTGGGAGATGGCCAGCATGGTGGGGCAACAGAAGCCATTTGCAACACAGTATCCTATATCAAAGTGCCAGTTAGTGTCCAGACTACTTCTCTTCTATCCAGGTGTAGTTCCACAATGGGTCAGAAGAATTTCATCCTTTCAACCAAGTCCAGTTTTTGTCAGTGGCTTCAGCAGTCCAGCTGTGGATCTGATAGGCAGCTGGGTGCACATGTGTGCCCAGTCAGCCAGGGTGTGCGCAGCCACCAAGCTAAGGACAATAAGACAAAGAAGTAAGCAACACCAACAATGGTAAATCTCAAGCACTGGGTAGGATACAAGCAAGAGACTTGGGACAATGCTACAGTTGGCAAAAGGAGTCATCCCAGCCTCTTCTATCAGACTTTGTGGGGCACAGGTTTTGACAGGTAATCTTTCACATGTAGGGATACTGGAGAAGCTAACAATAGCTATAAAGTTCGAACAAATGTGCCAATAAGCAAGGTAGTGGCCCCTTCTTTGCATGGGTAATGTCCCTGGACCACAGGGGGCCTAGTGGCCATTACCCATGGTGTCACACCCAGGTCACATTTTATTCCTGCTCCCTATGGCAACTGCAAGGCAAATCAGGCCTTGCTGTTAGCTTCTCATATTTTCCATAGCCACTTCCAGGTGTCACATACACACTCCCGGTCTCTAAAGCCACAGGGGTAGGTAACAACACACTGCTTAGTCTTCCAAAACCTGGCTTCAGCAGGAGGTCAGTGGTTTGCACCAGGAGTTGAATGGGTACTGCTGAATGATGCAGCAAAGCCTCCACAGGGGCTGGTGCTCCTGCCCAGGGCCGGCCATTTAATCACCCTAACACAGGCCACAGGTCATCCCACCAGGGAGCCTGAGTTAGCTTCCTTTCTGAGGCCATGCTTCAACAGGCCATTCTATCATTCAGTCATGCTGGTTTCTTGGAGACGGTATGGTGCACGCAGTTTCCAATCAATGCCTCCCTAGATGTTTACCCCAACTTTGCACTCCTAAGCCTGTAAAATGAGTCCCTCAGCCACTCTCAATAACCTGTGGTCTTCCATACATGGCAAATAATCTTTCCAAGGCATGCAGGATCGCCACCTAATGGGAACTGCAAAAAGCAGTCCCACAGCAGCATCTACACAGGTAACAGCATACTTGCACCCATCAGATTGGGGCAAAGGTCCAAAATTCCACTTGCCACCTTTCAAGGGACATTCGCAGTTCCAGTGGCCACTGTATCACAGTTCTAGTGGCCACTGGTACTTGGTGGAGATGCTCCTGGGAACAGATGGTACAGCTTTTGCAAGCATCTAGAACCCTACTGGTAGGTAGCCCACATAGTCTTTTTGTCCTGCATATAGCAACCACTGATGTAACCACTGGGAAACATGAGTTTCTGGTGCCTTTTCCAACCAACGCACCTTAGCTAGGGTATCAGATTCATCATCCCCTAGATGGCCAAGGGGCGTGCGACCTGTCATAGGGTATACAGTGATTTTCTCCTTGTGTTCCATCTCCCACAGGTCTTACCACATGGTTGGTCCCATAAATGTTGGTGCATGACCGTCCAATTTTTTACATGCCTAAACAATATCCAGTTAGGGTCTGAGAGACAGCCCAGCTGATCCTGCAAATCACAGGCGAGTGCTCATTGACAGCAACCAGCCAGCCTGATGACTGACTACTTTGCTGATGACTTGACTCTCACCAAATCATTTCATGGAAGGCTGGAAGGGGACCACGATCCACTGTGCAGGGTGTCCTCTGCTAGATCCATCCATGTACCAGGCAACTGCAGAGATCAGCAGGAGTGGACCAGACCAGGCCAGTAGTGGACTAGGTACTGGTTCCATAGCTCAAGAGTGCTGTCAGTTAACTAAGTCACTGGCCCCAAGTCCTTCTAATTCAGCCCACAATGGGCTTGCATTTAGAACTCCCTGCTGTTGCAGGAAGGCTCCCCACGTTGCCAGTGTGAGCACTTGTGCTGTTTTACCATGTGGTTGCACTGCCCAGTCTCTTATTTAGCCAATGAGAGGATAAAATAACAAAATAACAAATAACAAAATAACAGGGGCGGTGCCCGTTATCCTTGCAGTAGTCATCAAAGCAGCATATACCACATAGCGCTGTGTTTGGATCAAGGAATACCAAATCTCTGCTCATTTCCATAACTGGGACCAAAACCCCAATGGGCCACCTCAGCCTCTTTTACCACTGCCAAAGTCCCCAACCAAACCCTTCCGCAGCGACATGCATGTTAAAGTCACAGGGGCGGGTTGGATGAAACATTGAGGGCCCGGCAGCTCGCACATTTTGCGTAGCCACTGTGAAGGCTGCTTGCTCTTGCTCACCCCATTCCCAACTGATGCCCTTCTTCACCAAGCAGTACAAGGGTCTCAGAATCTGTGCCACTCATGGGACAGTATCTCCGATATCCCAAAAATCCTATAAACTCCTACAACTGCTTTACTCCTGTCATCGGGATGGGAAAGGGCTGAGTTTGTTTATCACAGTCTCAGGAATGACCTTCACCTTACCCAACCAGACAGCTTCCAAGAATTTGACACAGTCCTGGTCCCTGACTCATTAACTGCCCAGCCACCCATCTTTAAATGGTTCAGCAAAGCGAGTATGGCTGCTTCCAACTCTAAAAGAAAGTCAGGTTCATCACATCACTGACACACATTGTCAAGGGTACTGGCCATTGTGCCAAATCCATACAAGGTGGGGCAACGTAGATGACCTTGTAGAAGAACAGTCAGGATCTGTTGCCAGTCGTCCCATGTGAAAGTTAATTGGTCCTGACTCTCAGGAGGTATTTCAATAGAGAAGAAGGCATTGGCTAAATCTAAAACAATAATGATAGGTCCCAAGTTCATGGCTGAGACAGTCCATAATACTGCTTATGAATGGAATCACCAGTAAAGGGGTTTGAATTAATGTATTATTGTCTCCCCATACCTGGGAACCATGGGCACAGCTTGCCTTTGGTTTCTTAAAATATCACATCGTTTGGAGAGCATCTTGCTCAGCTGAGTTCTGAGTATGTGGTACTGTTGACTTTTACCAAATTGGCAGTTTTTTTAAAATGGGCTTTTATTTACTTGAATATATTAGTGGCTGCCACCACCATCAGACAGACCTGGTGCTCTTGACACCAAGGGAGACATGAGACGGTCACTGTCGGGTCTTCACTGGCGCTTCAGTATGGCCCACGGGCAGAGACTGTCAGTAGAACAGTCCCCGTTGAGGCTGGGGGTGTTGCCTCGGTCCTGGTGGGATGATGTCCACTGCCCTTGTACAGAGCGTCTTTGAGAATGTCCCTAAGTGGATAAGCTTTTGAACGCTGTGAGTGGGCTGAAGTTAAATGCCACTTTTTTCACAGATGAATTATTAAGCACCCTGGACAAATCCAAAGCTTTTGGATTTGGCGAAGTGTGACAGGCTCGTTGGGATGGGGAGTGTGCGTTGTGCCCAGGTCTGGAGTGAATCCCTCACTGTGTGCTGGTTAGGAATCATGCTCCAATAAAGGAACATCAAGATTTAAAAAAAAAAAAATGAATGGAATCACGCCACATGCAAGAGAGATACAATTTTATTAAACTTTTGGTATTCCACCATCATCTGCCATGTCCCATCTTGCTTCCTTATAGGCCGTACTGGTGAATTAAACAGGCCTAATGATGCTTATCTTCTCCAGTTCCCCGAATGTTCCAGTAATTTCCTCAGGACCTTTTGGCAGTTTATACTTAGTGGTATTCATCACCTGATTAGGCGTGGGCAACTGTAACAGCGGGTGGGCAGGGTGCCCCCTCGGTGCAACTTTTTTATTTTTTAAAGCTTTATTTATTTGAAAGGCAGAGTTAGAGAAAAGAGAGAGAGAGACAGAGACAGAGGGAGAGAGAGAAAGAGAAAGAGAGAGAGAGAGAGAGAGAGAGGTCTTCCATCTGCTGGTTCACTCCCCAGATGGCCACAATGGCCAGAGGTGCACCAACCTGAAGCCAGGAGCCAGGAGCTTCTTCTGGGTCTCCCACATGGGTGCAGGAGCCCAAGGACTCAGGCCATCTTCCACTGCTCTCCCAGGCCACAGCAGAGAGCTGGATCAGAAGTGGAGCAGCTGGGACTCAAACCAGTGCCCATATGGGATGCCAGCACTGCTACGCCACAGCGCCAGCCCCTCAATGTAACTTTAGCCACAGGTACTCACAGGCAGAACTCCCCTATTGCAGTTTTTAGCCATAAGCCCTGGAGAGCATCAATACCAGTAGGTGCTCAGGTACAGGGCATACACACACAGTGCATTCTCAAGGTGGCAGACGCCTGATTCTCAGGGGCAGGTTTACTTCTTTTATCTGGATAGCACGACCCCCATAATTATCTATGACTACCAGGAGACCCAGAAACCTCTAAGGATAGCAGTAGAATGTTCATCGGCCCCTGTGTGAACTAATGCCAGCACTTGATGGCTGTTAGAAGTGGGTCAGTGAATAGCCAATTCTACACGAGGTCTCTGGTCCCCACAAGTCTCAGCCAAGAAGGAACCTTGGCCTTGTCCATAACTGAATTGAGATGTCCAGTTGTTAGTCACTTCAGACGGCTCAGGGTCACTTAGAAATCCTGTAAACTCTCACTCTCCCTAACTCTGCCTTCCAAATAAATAAGTAAATCTTTAAGAAAAAGAAAGGGGGAACCAGCACTGTGGCATAGTCGGTAAAGCAGCAAAGTTGCAGTGGCAACCCACGTGGACCTGGTTAGAGTCCCTGCTGCTCCACTTCCAATCCAGCTCCCTGTTAATACACCTGGGAAAGGAAGTCTCTGGGCCCCTGCACCCATGTGGGAGACCGGGAAGAAGCTCCTGGTTCCTGGCTTCGGATCAGTCCAGCTCTAGCCATTGCGGCATTTGGGGAGTGAACCAGTAGACAGAAGATCTCTCTCTCTCTCTCTCTCTCTCTCTCTCGACAGAAGATCTCTCTCTCTCTAATTCTGTTTTTCAAATAAATAAATAAATCTTTCACACACACACAAAAAAAGGAAAGAAAATCCTGTTACCATCCTGTTCAGCCTCCTGGTGTCCACTTGGATGCTGTACTCAAATTGGGCTTCTTTGATGGCTGAAACTATCATTGCAGTTTTCATTGTTGCCATAATTCAAATTAGCCTTCCCGGCTAATTTTTCCCTGTCTGTCCCTGCTGCCAGAAAATCGACCCACATCTGGGTTCAAGTGACCCTGATTGGTTCTTTGCCTTCTTTCTTCTCTAGTTGTGGCCCGCACCCCCTTCTGAGTGTGCACTGTTTCTGCCTCCCCCAAATAAGCAATGGTACAGATAATCATAGCAACAGGCTGGCCAATGGGTGGCTAGAATCACCACCAGGAGGCCAGACAGGGCAGTGGGAGCAGTCTGCAGCCCAAGATCCCACATCCCTGCAATAAAAACTTCTTTATCTGGCCCCAACTTTTGCAACACCTGCTGTAGTTCGGCATACATCTGCCACCTGCTGATGGCCCCAGGCATTAAGCTATACCGTGTGGGCTCCCACCAGAATCGAGTCTACAAGGGCAGATGCCCTGCCATATGACGGGTGTGTCCACCCTTACATCCCTCAGTTGGAGCAGCCAAGCTGCAATGGATTCAGAGGCCTTCTGCCTAACTGTAGACTCCAGATCCAGTATTTCCACCTGAGTATACAGGCAGAACACTGAAGGCTCCACCTCCTGGGGGGTGGGGGTGGGAGGGCTGCAGCTGTCCCTGTGGAACTTTCCATTGCTGAGTCTTAATTTTTTGGGTGACAACCAGGCAGGCCTGGAACAGCATCAGAGACTCAGCATTATATTCGTCATCCAGGACCTGACCACCACCACCACCACCACCACCGGTTTATCTCCAGAGTCAGGTGTGGCTTGGAGGACAGCGACCTCGACTTCCAGGGCCAGAATGCCATCTTCCCTCACCTTTCGATTTTCCTGTCTCCTCATCCCCCAAGGAATGCCCTATAACCTAGCAGTGGTTTCCACCAGTCGTTTCCACCAGGAAGACCCACCGCACAGCCCCTGCCGCTGCCCAGGCATCCTTCTCTAAGGTCCCATGCAATGTCTTTTCTTTTTTTTTTTTTTTTAATTTTTTTGACAGGCAGAGTTAGACAGTGAGAGAGGGAAACAGAGAGAAAGGTCTTCCTTCCGTTGGTTCAACCCCCAAATGGCTGCTATGGCCAGGGCGTTGTGCCAATCTGAAGCCAGGAGCCAGGTGCTTCCTCCTGGTCTCCCATGCAGATGCAGATGCAGGGCCCAAGCACCTGGGCCATCCTCCACTGCCTTCCCGGGCCACAGCAGAGAGCTGGACTGGAAGAGGAGCAACCGGGACTAGAACCCGGTGTGCCGGCGCCGCAGGCGGAGGGTTAGCCAAGTGAGCTGTGGCGCCGGCCATGCAATGCCTTTTCTATACTAACAGGCACCATCCACTTTGGCCCACTCCCGGGACAGGGGGGTGTTGCCCAGGCAGACAAGGCCACTCACTGTCACCCCTGAATCCCGTCCTCTGGCGGGAAGCAAGCTCCACAGGGGCCTGAGACGAATCCTGCAGACGACCCCAAGAGTTAACTCAGGAGCTCGGCTGCAGATTCGGACAGACCAAAGAAGAACAGCGCAGCTGACTGCAGACACACCTCTTTATTACGTTGGCACAGACGGGAGCATGTTGCACAGCTATGATTGTATTTTTTAAATGACCAGCTATGGCTAAAAAAATAATAATAATAAAGGACCGGGCTTGGCAGCAGTGACGACAGCGAGGGTGCCTGACCGACTCCGTGTTTCTGAGAGCTGTCACCCCCTCTCGCCTTTCAGCCATCAGCACCGCCCCCCTCTTCTGCCCAGACCACGGAGTAGCCCAAATAACTCACCACCTTCTCCCAACGCGCGCCTCCCCGCCCGCCCGCCGCAGCAGCCCCTCCGGGCGGTCCTCCCTGCATCCTCCCCTCCCGCGCCCCACGAAGGATGCGTGTCCGCCGCCACGCGGCTCCAGTACCTCGCAAACCTGAGGAATGTAGTTCTCCTTGAAGTAGTTCCTCACCGTGGGGCTGGCGGTGCGGAGCGAAGCCATGGTCGCGGGCCGCGGACAGGGGCGGAGCGCGTCCCGGCGTTGCCCCGGCAACCGGAGAGTCGCTGGGGGCAGGGCCGGGGCGGCGGCCTCGCGTGCCGGCGGGAACCGAACCCCGCCTCAGGGCGGCGGGCAGGGCTCCCCTGAAGGCGCGAAGCCCGTGCGGCAGCAGCCGGAGTCTGGTGGCCAGCCCGCCGGGAGGCAGCCTCGGGGACCCGGAGAGGGCGGTGTGCGGTGTCAGCGGGGCGGCTTCCGGGGGGCGGAGCTCGGGCCGCGGTTTCCTCCCTCAGCTGGGCTGCGCTCCGGTGGCGTCAGGCCCGGTGCACGCTGCAGGCCCGCACCAGCCCAGTCCCAGCGGCGGCATGAGCGGTGTCCGGCACGCGAGCTGGGTGGCGGCGGGCCTGCTCCTGGGGGCCGGCGCCTGCTACGGCATTTACTTGCTGACGCGGGGCCGGCGGCGCGGTGGCCGCGGGCAGGGGCCGCGCCGCTCGGGATCAGCTGGTGAGGCCACGGGGTGCGGGGGTCCGTGCAGCGCCCCGGAGAGGGGGGCGGGAGCCAAACCGAGGAGGGGGCGGGCTGGCGCGGTCGGGAGGCCGGGGCCGAGGGGGCGGCTGTGCCTGGCCTTGGTGGGTGTGCAGGCCTGAGCTACCTCCCTGGTCTCCACGCCTTTGTTCACAGCCCTGGGATGGAAAATTGGCCACCCGTGGAGGGTTTGGTGCTGCCCGGGCCTCACTTTAAAGCTTGCGCCGGGGCCGTGGCGGTCCGGAGGGATTGCTGCGGGGGCCCAGAGCCACGTGCAGCCGCCCGGGAGAAGGCACCCGCCGCGGCGCCTATGAGGGGAGAGGGGCCTGGAAGTCGAGGTGGTCTAGCCCCTCACAGCTTGGTGCGTGCGCGTGGGTGAGGCTGGACTGAGGTTGCTGTGCGGAATCCTAGGTTTGCTAAATGTTCTGGAGAGAAAGTTCAGGCCCTGGAAACTGTTAGGGAACTGGTTAAAAATAAAATGTGGGCGAGGGTTTCTTGGGACACCCGCCTCCCATGCAGGCATACCTGGTTCCTGTATGCGCTACTCTGCTTCTAATCCAGCTTCCTGCTCAGCGTGCCCTGGGAGGCAGCAGGTGATGGCTCAAATACCTGCGTCCCTACCACTCACCTGGGAGACCCGGATGAAGTTCCTGGCTCCTGGCTGTTGGAGAGTGAACCAGCAGGTGTAAAATCTATGGCCCTCTCTCTTTCTCTAGCTTTCAAATAAGTAAATCTTTTTTTAAAAAATAGTAAAAATTTTAAAAATGGGTTGGTGCTGTGGCATAGTGGGTAAAGCAGCCATCTGTAGCACCAGCAGCCCATTTGGGTGCTTGTTGGAGTCCAGCTGCTCTACTTCTGATCCAGCTCCCTGCTAATGCACCTGGAAAAGCAGTGGAGCGTGGCCCACCATAGTGCTTGGGCCTCTGCCGCCCGTGTGGGAGAGCCAGATGAAGCTCCTGGCTCCTGGCTTTGGACTGACCCAGCTCCAATGTTGTGGCCATTTGGGGGAATGAAATAGTAGATGGACAACCACTCTCCCACCCTCTTTTTGTAACTCTGCCTTTCAAATAAAATAAATCTTTAAAAAGAAAAAAATCTAAACAATATTACTGAATTAGCACTAAACCAGATTGTCTGGCACATCTCAGATAATCTTCTAATGGGATTGCAGAAACAATTTGTATTCTTTTAACGTAGCCATGCACATGCAACAGATTTCATGTTACAGACGTGTTCTCAAGAGAAATGTTAACTTGCCTGCAAGAAGACTTGACAGTAGCATTGGCCACCTATAGTTCACCCTACAATCACTGGTAATTGGGGTGGTCACTTGTGTTAGTTAATTGCCTTTACCCACAGACGATAAGATTTCTTTCCTTTGTGATAAAGCAAATAGCTAAAAATAGCTAGGCTAAACTCCCACAGAAATGGGGAGATGGGGATCTTACTTCTTAATGACTGTATTTCAAAGAGATGGCTCCTCAGCCCTTAGAAAGACTCTTGTGTTGTAAAAATGGCTACAGACTTACTTAGCACTTACTTTAAAATTTTTTTAATTGTCTTTTTATTTGAAAGGCACAGAGACAGATCTTCCATCCACTGGTTCACTTCCCCAGTGCTTGCAACAGCCAGGGTTAGGCCAGACTGAAGCCAGGAACTGGGGACACAATCCAGGTCTCCCACATGGGTGGCAGAGATCCAAGTACCTGAGCCATGGCCTGCTGCCTCCCAGGGAAGCTGGAATTGGAAGCAGAGTTGGGACTTGAACCCAGGCACTGCAATATGGGGATCCAGGTTTCTCAAGAGGCAACCCAATTGTCTACCTCTTGCTAAGCTTTTTAAAAGGCTTACATTTATGACAAAGAGACAAAAGGTAATTACATATTGGCTCAAGGAATTGTTCTAAGAAAAGGGAGTGGGAGGGGTCTCTCTCCTGTCACAAGGGAAAAACTTTTTTAATTTATATTTATCCTTACTTAATAAAGCCTAATTTGTTGTCTTTCTCTGTGGGAGATTTTTGTGTAAGTACCTGGGGTGCTGGCCTGCGCGCATGTAACTTCTCACTTACGCTGATTCAACCTGATGAACACTGACAGTCTTACTTTTAAACTTAATTTTACCAATTCTCATAATCATCATTATCTTAGATCAGTTAACTTAAAAATAAGTTGTTTGTGATCCCATCTTCCTGAAGCTACACCCTTGTCTTTGAAGAAGACTTAAGAAATGCCCACTTTGTCATCATCATCCTTTAGTTTTTAGAAGCTGACTTTTTTTTCTGTCTTAAACTAAGAAATTTGTCATTCTTGTGCTGTTAAGACTATTTAAGAACATTGAAGAGAATGTAAACAGCCCCAAATCATTCAACAGCCTGATATCCAAACCTGATAAGGATAGCGTGAGAAACTACAGTGAGTTATTACTAAAATATAAAAACATTACATCCTTATTAAGTATACCAGAGGATTAAAGAAATAAAATGCCAAGTGAACATGCAAAGAGAATCATATTGAGAAACCTATCCATGTAATTTGTTGCATTAATACATGAAAAGCAAAAACCACATAGTGATCTCAAAATGTCATTAAAATATCAATTTTGGTCAAAATTTAATGGCAGGTTAGAAAAAAATGGGAGGCAATGTTTTTTCTTTTTTTTTTTTGTTTGTTTTTGTTTTTATTTATTTGACAGATAGAGTTAGACAGTGAGAGAGACAGAGAGAAAGGTCTTCCTTCCGTTGGTTCACCCCCCAAATGGCCACCACGGCTGGAGCTACACCAATCTGAAGCTGGGAGCCAGGTGCCTCCTCCTGGTCTCCCATACGGGTGCAAGGCCCAAGCACTTGGGCCATCCTCCACTGCCTTCCCGGGCCATAGCAAGGAGCTGGAGTGGAAGAGGAGCAACTGGGACTAGAACCTAGTGCCCACATGGGATGCCGGCGCCACAGGTAGAGGATTAACCAAGTGAGCCACGGGGCCGGCTGGTGTTTTTGAAGAGCATCCTTTGTGCACCAGAAGCAAATCTGCTGAGTAGTAGAGCACTAATAGTAGCTTTTCCAAACTCAAGAACAGGGGAAGCCTGCCTGCTGTCAGACTGTTGGCATTGTCTTGGCATCATAGGCAACTTAACAAGACAAAACAAGATAAGATGCATCAATATTAGAAAGGAGGTAGAACTATAATTTGTTTTGTTTTGTTTTTATTTCTTTTTTTATCTTTTTATTTTTTTTGACAGGCAGAGTGGATAGTGAGAGAGAGAGACAGAGAGAAAGGTCTTCCTTTTGCCTTTGGTTCACCCTCCAATGGCCGCCGCAGCCGGCACACCATGCTGATCCGATGGCAGGAGCCAGGTGCTTCTCCTGGTCTCTCATGGGGTGCAGGGCCCAAGGACTTGGGCCATCCTCCACTGCCCTCCTGGGCCACAGCAGAGAGCTGGCCTGGAAGAGGGGCAACTGGGACAGAATCCGGCGCCCCGACCGGGACTAGAACCTGGTGTGCCGGCGCCACAAGGCGGAGGATTAGCCTATTGAGCCACGGCAGCGGCTAGAACTATAATTTGTAAGTAGCATGATGATTTATTTGGAAGAATCAAAAGTAACTACTAGAAGCAATAAGAGTTTAATAAAGTAACTTGAGTGCAAGATAAGTAAATCAATAGCTCCATGTATACAAACAATAGCCAATTAAAATTTGTTATTGGAAAGATTTCATTCGTGGAAACTATAAGAACTTTCAAAACTGGAAAACATTTACCAAGAAGTCTATGTGAAAATAATTGTATTGAAAGACCTAAGTCTACATAAATAGAGATTTCCTCGTTGGAAAGATTGTGCACCATATTTTGAAACTTACCTGGCTATGCTACCATTTGGCAGTCACTTGTGATTGCCTTTGAGAAATGTAATTTCCCCTGTTTCCTGGCAGGCTGACAACCCCTGAGCCAAGCTTCTCTCAGTCTTGCTGACACAAAGCTCAGAGACACACAGTGTTAGACAGCCTCACCTGTGACGCAATTCAAAAACAATGTAGAGGATGATCGCTGTCCTCTAGAATTTTAAGTTTCTTATTTCTTACTCAAAAAAGTAATACATGGTTTTTATTTAAAATTCAAGCAATGGAGAAGTTAAAATTTATTTACAAAATTAAAGGCTCATCATTGTAATATATAAAGAGGAATGGTGGTAAAGGAAGAGCAACAGATTGGGAATAAAATACCTGCTATGGGTCTTGTTAGGAAACTGGTGCAGTTTTATCTATGGTGTGATCTACACCCTGATTTACATCCTAGGCCCTAGCCCCCTCCGCCATTGCTGGAAGCCAGGTGGCCACATGGCCCAACCACTGTTGTCAAGCTCCACCCCCATCCTAATAGGATTTGCTGCTCCTGTTTCCCTGCCCGCCCTCAGGCAAAGTTTTAAAAGGGCCTGTTCCTGAACACGTGCTCTCTTGGCTCCTCTCCTCCTCTGTCTCTCTTTTCTCTCTCTTCTCTCCTCACTCTCTCTCCTCTCCTCTCCTCTCTGTCTCTCTTATACTCTCCTCTCCTCTGTCTTTTCCCTCTTCGCCCCTTCCCTCCGGTCTGCTGAGTTTTCCCCAATAAACCCTTTCCCTTACTCCGATGTTTGGTGTGCTTTGTGACGGCTAACGGGTCTTATTAATAACCATAACTAAAATACAGCAGGCACAATGTTCTAGGCACAAAAAGGCTTTGAGGCAGGTGCTATTAATTCCCATTTAACGATGAGAAAAGTGAAGCTTAGGTTAAGTTTCTCGCCTGATAAGAAACTTTACTGCAATGTGAGTTAGCCACTTTGGCTCCCATAGCCTTGGCTTTGAACTACCACACTGTATCGCCTACCTTCAAGTGAAAATTCTATTGATTTAACACTGGTTGTTGTTAAACTTTGACTTGAAAACAATGAGTTTATATCTCCATTAAGCTTTCTTTAGATGTCCTTATGGGACAATGCAAAAGGAAATAGTACAATTTTGAAATATCTTAGAAATATGGATGAGTTAAGTTTAGCACATTTCCACCACATGTCTGTAAAATCACACAGCTTGAGAACTGTGTAGGAGGCTGGTGTCATGGCATAGCAGATAAAACTGCCACCTGCGACCCCTGCATCTCATGTGGACTCCAGTTCATGTCCCAGCTGCTCCACTTCCAATCCAACTCCCCGCTAATGGCCTGGGAAAAGCAGTGGAAGATGGCTCAAGTGTTTGGGCCTCTGTCACCCACATGGGAGACCCAGATGAAGCTACAGGCCTCCTGGCTTTTTACTAATCTGGGGAGTGAACGAGAGGCTGGAAGATTCTCTCTCTCTCTCTCTCTTTTTTTTTTTTCTCTCTCTCTATAACTCTAGCAAAATAAATAAATAAATCTTTCTTAAAAAAATCTGTGTAGGAACCTTTGGAGCTAGCTAATAGTCTTAGAGCAACCCTTTTATTTACAGATGAGAAAACAGATCCAAAAATGTTAAGTAACTTGCTGACAACTTTGTATTTTCCTCTCTCTGGCCTCTGCTACTAACCCTGTGACTCTAAAATGAAACGTGATGCAGAGTGGGATGGGAGAGGGAGTGGGAGATGGGATGGCTGCGGGTGGGAGGGAGGTTAGGAGGGGAAAAGCCACAACAATGCAAAGTTGCACTTTGTAAATTTACATTTATTAAATAAAAAAACAAATCCTTAAGTTATCCTGGTTTAACTCTCTTTGTGTGTAAATGTCCACAAAAACCAGCACTGGCCATGCGGAAGCCAAGAGCCTAGAACTCTATTCAGGTCTCTGACGTGGCTGGCAGGGACCCAAGTACTTGGGCCATCACCATTGCCTCCCAGGGTGCATACTAGCAGGAAGCTGGATCAGAAGCCGAGCAGCCAAGACTCAAACCAGCACTCTGATATGGCTTCACATGCAGCAGTGTAACCCACTGTGCCACAATGTTGGCCCCCAAAAGGATCTTCTAAGTCCTTTTTTCCATGAACTTTCTGAAACCTTCATATTATTTGCACTCAGTGTTTTCCTAATAAGTTAGTTAATTTCTTGATGTCTGTAAGCCCCAGATTTCTATCTGAAAATTGAGACTATTATCTTTATCTTTTCTCTAAGATTGTTTTAGGACTAAATGAGATAAAGCATGTAAAGTTCATAAAACTGTCCCTGGCATCAGAATATGTGTTCAATATATTTTTTGATTTAAAAAACTCTCATAGTGACTTTAAGTGAACTTTAAATAACTTTCTTCCTATTATGCAGAAGACTTAACCAGTGGTTCACATGATGATGTCCTAAATGCCAGCAAACTCCAGAAACTTCTTTATCTGCTCGAGTCCACTGAAGACCCTGTCATTACTGAAAGAGCTTTGGTCACTCTGGGTAACAGCGCAGCCTTTTCAGCTAACCAGGTAAGTACCCTAGTCTAAGCAAACGAGCTCCTCCCATTCTTACACACTCACGGTAATTGTGACCCTGGGTAAGATACTTACCCTCCTAGAGCCTCAAGTATATACAGTGTGGATATTTATACCTACAACTTAGTGTTTATTTAATGTGCACCCTAATAGTAATGCAATTATTAATAGAATCTCAGACCCCTGTGAAGTTAGCCACTAACATCACATTCATGGTAAGTGTATCTCATTGACATTTAGCATTGTTTGACTTTTTTTTTTTTTAAGGTTTATTTATTTATTTGAAAGGCTCAGTTACAGAGAGGCAGAGGCAGAGAGAATAAGAGAGGTCTTCCATCTCCTGGTTCACTCCCCAAATGGCTGCAACAGCCAGAGCCAGGCCAGTCCAAAGCCAGGAGCCAAGAGTTTCTTCCTGATCTCCCACGTGGGTACAGGGGCCCAAGGACTTGGGCCATCTTCTACTGTTTTTCCAGCCCATAACAGAGAGCTAGATCAGAAGTGGAGCAGCCACATCTTGAACCAGCACCCATATAGGATGCCAGCACCGCAGGCCAGGGCTTTAACCTGCTGTGCCACAGCACTGACTCCAAGTGACCTTTTAAGTGACTTAGAATTCAGCAGTGCTTCAGTAAAACAGTGAAAGCATCTAACATCTAAGCTCCTGCTTTAAGTTGTGTGTAGGCCTTAACAGTTTGGTTCTGATGCAGGTGATCCCTGGACCATACTCTGACACCCACTGATCAATGTCAATGGTTTCTACAAATGGGACTTTTAAAAAATCTTTTTTTAAAAGATTTATTTAGTTATTTTATTGATTTGAGAGACAGAGCTACAGAAAGAGGGAGAGACAGAGAGAAAGGTCTTCCATCTGCTGCTTCATTCCTCAAATGGCCACAACAGCCAGAGCTGGGCCAAAATGAAGCCAGGAACCTGGATTTTCTTTTGGGTCTCCAACATGGGTGCAGGGGCCCAAGCACTTGGGCCATCTTCCACTGCTTTCCCAGGCCATAAACAGAGAGCTGGATTGGAAGAGGAGCAGCTTGGACTCAAACCAGCTCCCGTATAGGAGGCCGACACTGCAGGCAGAGGCTTAGCCTACTATGCCACAGCACCAGCCCCTACAAGTAAGGAGCACTAAAGAGCCCAACTTGAATGCTTCCAGCTTTCATTCTAACTGGCCCCCACCCAACACGGAGAAAAAGTGAAAAAAAATTGTAATTTTTTTCAAGCAGTACCTTTGATTTTTTTTTAAAAAAGATTTTATTTATTTGAGAGGTAGAGTTACAGACAGTGAGAGGGAGAGACAGAGAGAAAGGTCTTCCTTCTGTTGGTTCACTCCCCAAATGGCCACTGCAGCTGGCACTGTGCCGATCTGAAGCCAGGAGCCAGGTGCTTCTTCCTGGTCTCCCATGCAGGTGCAGGGGCCCAAGCACTTGGGCTGTCTTCCACTGCTTTCTCAGGCCACAGCAGAGAGCTGGACTGGAAGAGGAGCAGCCAGGACTAGAACCAGCGCCCATATGGGATGCTGGCACCACAGGTGGAGAATTAACCTATTGTACCATGGTGCCAGCCCCTCAGCCAATACCTTTGTTAACATTGTCATAAATGCAGAAGTACTTTGAATTTGTCCTGTATTCAGTTTTCTCAAGAATGGCAAGGGTGATTGTAAAGCTTTAGAAATCAATAGAATATCAATAGAAAATCAATAGAATAGAATATCAATATTTAGAAATAGTTACACAGAATGTTCATGCATTATTCTACTCTTTCAGTTGCAAGTCAGGACTCAACATAAATTATTGTAAGCCAAAATGGGGGAAAATACCAATGTCAGTTAACGTGGACATCTAAGTATAGCGTTGGTTCCAGGCATGATGGAATCCAGGTCAGGGTTTCAGGCAGAGTTATCAGAGCATTTTTTTCCACATTGTTTGGCTTTGCGGGGCCTCTTTCTTTTGCTCTTTGCCTCTCTTGCCACAAAGAGTTTTGCTTCACAGGAAAGAAAGCCCCTGGCTTCTCAAGCCTTCATCTCTGTAGCTCATGATCCCCAAGATAGCACATTCTATGAGGATCAAGCGCCAGTCCTTTGTATCAGTCTCTAGAGCAAGGGACGTGGACCATGGCAGGGAGGCCTGGCTCCATGTGCATCCCACAGCCACGAAGCAGGAATGGACGTAGACACCACTGGCCAACAGTCCTACCAGGGACTATGTGGGATGGAGGTGGTGCCACGTCAGCCCCAGTGGAAAGAGGCGGTAGGCAAACAAAAAACAGTAGATGGTGACTAAATTGCTAGCCTGCCTGTATTGGAGTATTTCTGAAGCCATAGTTTTCTTTGCCTCTGAAACAAGTTGTTGTCAGACGGGTCAGTATCCACAGTTTGTGGCCTTGATCTATAGTACAGTTGTTTGATAGTCTTTTAATAAAAAGGTGCCTCCCGCCTCCACCCTACCCCCGCCATGACTGAATGTCTCTGAGAGAAGCTAGAATTGCAGAAGGGAAATTTTCTTTTTCTCTCGATGCTCAGCCCACTGTTAACAGTGTAGTGCAGTAGGTGATAGCAATCGTGTTCTTTTTCTGATGGGATGACCCATCATAGCATGGCAGGACTCATTGTCAACTTATTTTTCCTATGTTAATTAAAGTAATCAATACTTCTTTCAATGTTAGGGTGAAAGATACATGGTAACAGTGTTACAGTGAGTCCTGAGAAACCCAGGAAATTGTTCCTTTGAAAATTTGGATACCATTTTTCAAACTGTGTAGAGCTCCAGTTCTGTAAGATGTTACTATCTTTCTTCCCACCACTGAAAAATGGTCCTCTTTTTAGTATAGTTCACAGAAATAGAATAGTCAGTACCTGCCTCTTAGAGATTCCCAGTGCACATGAACATATTAATGCCTCACAGTAAAAAATGCTTCATCTTGTAATACCTAGATTTTCACAATCTTACATAGTTGTAGGACGTCTCCCCTTCTTGAGGACTGTCTATCAATTTCTTGAGGGATTGTGTTACAAAGAACATGTTAGTAAAACACTACTTTAATATTCTAAATCATAACATTTTTTCAAGTTTTCCTATACCAGAGAAGTCATATGTCATTTCAAAGTAAAATAACACTGGGAATTGCTTTGAGATCATTACAGAAACTTGGCAAA
The DNA here is from genome assembly GCF_033115175.1 of Lepus europaeus. Lineage (NCBI taxonomy): Eukaryota > Metazoa > Chordata > Mammalia > Lagomorpha > Leporidae > Lepus > Lepus europaeus. The sequence goes on from NC_084827.1 coordinate 43,584,708, forward strand.
TAATGTATCTCCATGCTGTGTTTTAAATAAGTATCTCAATAATTCTGTTTTCAGTTGATTTTATTTCTTACTAAATTGTAAGTAGTGGTTTTTTTTGTTTTTTTGTTTTGTTTTGTTTTGTTTTTTAGAAAGAGAAATTACAGATTCATGTTTGGGAGAGGTATTTCTAAAACTCATTAACTTTTAGTTGTGTTTGTGAATGTAGAAAATTCAATGAAGCGGATACGTACTGAAGTCCTGGCCCTGTTTTTTGCCCTCGTAGGCCATTATTCGTGAATTGGGTGGTATCCCAGTTGTCGGAAACAAACTCAACAATCCCAACCAGAGCATTAAAGAGAAAGCCTTAAATGCACTAAATAACCTGAGTGTGAATGTTGAAAATCAAGTCAAGATAAAGGTAAGCTGCCTGAAATCACCAATGAATAAGGTTTTCCTTAAATGAAAGCAAAAGTAACAAAAAGGTAAGTGAGGAAACTTTTAAGAGATTGCCCTTTAAAACTCTGTGGCCAGGAATTACCGTTAGAGGAATGGAGGCTAGGGCAGAGAAGGAACCGTCCAATTAAGAGCTACAATGGACTTTGAAGTGGGAGTTCAGTTTAATCCAAGGACATTAAAGGAACCAGTAGAGAGTCAGGTAACATCAACAGGGAGACACAATAAAGTAGAAAATTACGTTAAAATGCAGCATTTATCTAGCATCTACTCTATAGTACAGAGTACAGAAGTGAACATGATACAGCTTTTGTTCTAAGAAAGCTACAGAGAAGTGCTTTAAAAAAAATATATAGGGGGCTGCGCTGTGGCATAGAAGGTTAAGCCTCTGCCCGTGGCGCTGCCATCCTGTATGGGCACTGGTTCAAGTCCCGGCTGCTCCTCTTCTGATCCAGCTCACTGCTATGGCCTGAGAAAGCAATGGAGGATGGCCCAGATGCTTGGCCCCTGCACCCACATTGGAAGATCTGGAAGAAGCTCCTGGCTCCTGGCTTCAGATTGGCTCAGCTCCAGCCATTGCAGCCATTTGGGGAGTAAACAAGGGGATGGAAGACCTCTCTCTCTGTCTCTCCCTCTCTCTGCAACTCTACCTCTCAATCAAATAAGTAAATCTTAAAAAAAAAAAAAAAAAAAAAAAAAGTACAACACTGTCCAGTACGTAGAAAGAGAGAGCCCTTTGAAGAATTTCTGTAAGAAGTAGATTCTTACTTTACTGTTAAGGATGTCCAAGGTTTCTACAGATGGAGTTAGGAAAAGTGAGAATTCCAAGAAAAAGGAACAAGGTGAGGTGGACACAGCTCCACGAATAACAGAGCTGGCCCACTTGATGATCTCGCTAGCCTGGAAGCAGTGAAAAGCTTCCAATGTAAGAATGTAAGTGTTCATCATATTTTAGGAAATTCTTTGAGAGATATCAGCATCTTGAGAAGAAATGGGATTTATAAAGAGTTAAAGAAATATCATTTTTGGCCGACGCCGCGGCTCAACAGGCTAATCCTCCGCCTTGTGGCGCTGGCACACCGGGTTCTAGTCCTGGTCAGGGCACCGGATTCTGTCCCGGTTGCCCCTCTTCCAGGCCAGCTCTCTTCTGTGGCCAGGAAGTGCAATGGAGGATGGCTCAAGTGCTTGGGCCCTGCACCCCATGGGAGACCAGGAGAAGCACCTGGCTCCTGCCATCGGATCAGCGTGGTGCGCCGGCCGCAGCACGCCAGCCGCAGCAGCCATTTGAGGGTGAACCAACGGCAAAAGGAAGACCTTTCTCTCTGTCTCTCTCTCTCACTGTCCACTCTGCCTGTCAAAAAAATTAAAAAAAAAAAAAAGTCATTTTTAAAAAGAACAATTAAATTGTGAACAAACAACTAGTACATGTAATTTATTATTTTTTAAAGGAAGTTGTTTTATTTTTAATTTCTCTGAAAACCAGAGAGACAAACAGATTTTCTATCTGCTGGTTCATTCTCTCAATGACCTATGGTAGCTAGGCTGAGCCAGTCCAAAGCCAAAACCCTAGTACCAGTTGAGGTCTCGCACGTGGGTGGCAGGGACACAGCACTGAGCCCTCACCTGCTGCCTCCCAGCGTGCATGTCAGCAGGGAGCTAAAGTCAGAAGTTGAATTAAGACTTGAACCCAGGCACTCCACTATGGCATGCAGCTTCTGTGGTGACATGGAGAAATTGGGGGATTTTTTTTTTTTTTTAATTAATGATGGTCAATGGGATAATTGGTAATTTCCTAGCACTTCAAATTGGGAAAATTTTGTTACCTGTTTGAACTTTTGGTAGAGTTCAGATTTAGTTGGGTGAATGCCACCTATTTGTGAAACACTGTTAGATCAGATCATGGCCAGACACAGAAAACAGTTTCAGAAAACTTTCTAACACACTTTACATCATCCTGGGCTTAGTTTCTCGTATATGAAACAGGAATAGATCCTGGATTGCAATATACTTTTTGCCAGTGGTAGCTAACAATACTATGAAAGGGTATATCATATAAATATGCACTTAGGTAATTAAGGAGAACCTTGCACCGAATATAACTTTGTTCTGTTTATCCTATTTCACTTTGACCCCTCATTCTTTTTTTTTTTTAAGATTTATTTATTTATTTATTTGAAAGGCAGTGTGCAAGTGGGAAGGGAGGCAGAGAGAAAGAGAGAGAGAGAGAGAGATCTTCCATCTGCTGGTTCACTCCCCAAATAAACTCCCCAGGTCTGGCCCAGGACCAAGCCAGAAGCCAGGAATTCCATCCCCGTTTCCACATGGGTGGTAGGGCCCAAGCAATCGGGCTATCATCTGCTGCTTTCCCAGGCACATTAGCAGGGACCTTGATCAAATGCAGAGCAGCTGGGACTCGAACCAGCACTCCCATTTGGGATGGTAGTATCACCAGTGGTGTCACAAGTGATGACTTACGCCTCTGCACCACAACACTGACTCCTTGACCAGCATTCTGTGCTGACATGGTGTACTCTCTAGACCCTATTGGTAAGGCACCTAACAAGTTACAGTATAGCCTCACACATCTTCCCTCCTAATCATGGCAAAACAAAAGTTGAACTGAGTTGAGAAACCCTCAACCCCAACAAGAGAGAGTCGAGAGCATGAGCTCTGGGCATGGACATTGCTCCCCAACCTGTTGGCTGACAGGGGGCAGGGGACCCACGCTCCTTGAAGTCTTAGTCTTTGTCTGTAAGCCAGCGGATGCAGCACCCACCTGATTAGAGTCGAATTCAGGATTAAGTGAGGTTTAGTGGCAAAACGCATAGCATCATGCCTGGCATTCACAAAGGTGGCTTGGAAAAGCCTCTACACTTTGAGGTCATCTTTTCCGAGGAGCCGCTTCCACCCAGAGCCCTTGCCCTCCTCCTCTGTATGGAAAAGTGATTGCTTCACAGAACACCAGGGTTGTTCACTTGCTCACTGTTTCCCCTGATGCCTTCAGATGTACCTCCATCAAGTCTGTGAGGATGTCTTGTCTGGCCCCCTGAATTCCGCTGTACAACTGGCTGGACTAAGACTCTTAACAAACATGACCGTGACCAACGACCACCAGCACATGCTGAGCAGTTACATTACAGACCTGTTCCACGTGCTACTCGCTGGAAACGGACGCACCAAGGTATGCAGGGATTATTACTCAAAGGGCAAAGAGCTGGTGTATCAGCCTACCAAGACTGAAATTGAGTATCAGGTATCTCAAGTTGGTATCCCTCAAAAAAGAGAAAGTTCAGTCAAGGTTTGTTAAAAACCCTCACATGGGCCCAAGACAGTATATTATTTTTGTCCTAATATTGAGCTGCAAAATTAGTAAAATCATGCATAATTTCCCTAACCAATAGGTTGGTGTTCATTTGGTTTTCCGAAAATCAGTAAAACTACCTTTATGTGAAGTGAAGTAGCTAACTTTTCCCCCCCCAAACATACAAACATTGTGGTAAAAAGGTTTCTTTGAATGGTAATAGTGGTTAGCTGAATTTTTTTTTTGTCTTACTTCAGGCTTAAAACATTTTTCTGATTCAGCCATTAACTTGTTGAAGATCTTTCTAAAACCACTTTGAAGCTGTAGGAAGTGAAGCGGGTGTGTGAAGGCTGTCTCAGTGCCTCACGTTGTTCAGTCATGCAGACGTAGGAGGCCACAGAGACAGAGCTGAATTAAGATGGGATACCTCAGGAGATGCCCGTGAACGTTTCCTGACTCCATCGTATTACTGCGCAGTGATCTCATTGCCTGTTTTCAAGAGAAGAACGAAAATAAAATGTAGGTGCATCGAACGTTCTGGTAGTCGGGTTGGCTGTTCCTCAGGGTTTTACCCTATCTGCGGTCACTGCGGTTACCTCTGAGGCTACCAAGATGTGATTACAGGAGGGCCTCACTGCACAAGCAGCCCTGCTTCTGTGTGACAGAGGGCTTTGTGTGTGGGCTCTCTACCTGTCCCCCAGCCAGACCTACTTGGACATGGCCCAGGCTGCACCCGAAGGCATTCAAAATTAGATGTAGGCCGGCGCCGCGGCTCAATAGGCTAATCCTCCTCCTTGCGGCACCGGCACACCGGGTTCTAGTCCCGGTCGGGGCGCCGGATTCTGTCCCGGTTGCCCCTCTTCCAGGCCAGCTCTCTGCTGTGGCCAGGGAGTACAGTGGAGGACGGCCCAAGTCCTTGGGCCCTGCACCCGCATGGGAGACCAGGAGAAGCACCTGGCTCCTGCCTTCGGATCAGCGCGGGGCGCCAGCTGCAGCGCGCCGGCCACGGGTTGGAGGGTGAACCAACGGCAAAGGAAAACCTTTCTCTCTGTCTCTCTCTCTCACTGTCCACTCTGCCTGTCAAAAAAAAAAAAAAAAATTAGATGTAAGAGTTAGTCCTTCTCCAGTAACACTGCTCCCTCTCCAGCCAACGTCCGATATGCCCCCATCGGCAGCTCTCTTTCCAGTGGGGCAAGATGACTTCCAGCCAAGTCCTGGCCGCACCTCCTTTCCTCTTCGTTCCATGGCGTTGCCGTACTAGGAAAACTGTCCTTTGCCTGTCTCTGCACTGCTTTACCCAAGCCTCCAGGAGGAACATGGAGTTCAGAGGCAGGCGGGTCTGCCTTGGGCCTGTATATTTCTGTCTATGTTTTCATATATTTTACAATTTTATAAAAGGTGACTCACACCACAATAATAGTATTTCTGTTTTTGTTTTGTTTTTCCATTACATTACCTAATATATTGCTGGGATAGAAAATTTGGTTTTTTTTTGGATCTACCTGGGAGCATAGCCACCATTATAATGTCATTTTTCCATAAAAATTGAGTGTAAAATTCCCAACTTACAAATAAACTTTTAAATAGTCATATCTTTGATAGTAGGAAAATACATCCATTTTAGATTGTCTTAGTAAATAACCACCAAAATGACTTTAAAAATTGTATTTTGCTTAAAGCCATGATCTCACTTTACTTTTTTAAAAAAATTAATTTAGTTAATTGAGAAACAGAAGCACATCTTCCTCAGATGCCCACAACAGCTCCTGGTCAGGCCAAAGCAGGCAGTCAGGGTCTCAGTCCAGGTTTCCCATGTAGATGGCAAAGACCCAAGTATTTGAGCCATCACCACTTCCTCCCAGGGTATGCATTAGCAGGAAGCAGGAATCAGGAGCAGAGTAAGGACTTGAAACCAGGCACTCTGATATGGTTTGTGGGCATCCCAAACAGCATCTTAATTGCTGCACGAAACATTCACCCCCTTACTTTATTTTTAAATAACATTTTTATATACTTGTTATTTTATTATATACTTTGTTATATACTTTTAATTTTTATTATATACTTTATACTTGTTATATTTTTATATACTTGTTATACCTTAATATATACTTGTTATATACAAATAGTGGAAGATTTAGATGAGTAAACCCTGTGTGCTACATTGCTAGGAGAGTGAATAAAACTAACAGATTAAAAATAAATGTCCTGGAGTCACCACAAGATGGCATACATGATTAAAGGGAAAAAGCAGGCCTCACTATGGTTTCAAACCAATATATGTATTTAATTATATATATTTAATACACATTTAATCTACAGTTGACACGTTTAATCTATAGTTGTCTTCCACATTTCACTCTCTTCTCCCAAGAATAGCAACATCAATGTTTTCTACAGGATGCTATTGTATACCTGCCCTCCTTGACTGCTGGTGAATCTATCTTTCTCTCTTTCTTTATTTTTTTCTATTCTATTCTATTCTGTTCTATTCTATTCTATTCTATTTATTTGAGAGGCAGAATTACAGAGACAGAGAGAGAGAAAGAGAGGGAGAGAGAGAGAAAGAGAGAAGTCTTCTATCCACTGGTTCACTCCTCAAATGGCCACAACTGCCAGAGCTGGGCTGATCTGAAGCCAGGAGCCAGGCGCTTCCTCCAAGTCTCCCACGTGGGTGCAAGGGTCCAAGCACTTGAGTCATCTACTGCTTTCCCAGGCCATAACAGAGAGCCGGATTGGAAGAGGAGCAGGCAGGATAGGAGTCAGCGCCCATATGGGATGCTGGTTGGTCTTTTCTAGATTCTATATTGACTTTCTCTAGCTTATTTCATAGATTCAGGACCATCCAATTTCTTAATTCTCATTCCTGTTTTCCTAATCAAGACTTCATTGACTGTGGAGCCACATGTTTCTACCTGACACGTATTCTTGGTGCTGCTGACCACCAAGTACACCAGATGAGATGTGACAGTGAGCGCGCTACAGAGGGTCAGAGTCTGCTTGGTTCACCTTCAGAGGCCATCATTTATTTATGAGGAGAGTCTGCCTGAAAAACAATGATCTCTGCACATGCAAGAGGCATTACCAGAAGTCAGGCCTCGGGTCTAAGATGGGCTGCTAGGATGCTGGTTTTTGTTTTAATCTGGTTCCTTTATTTCTGCAGTGTTTGAAGTGATGACCATGTATTAGCCTTATGAAAGCTTTAAAAAAAAATCATTGATAAAACAATTTAATTAACCAAAGCCTTGTATCCTTCTCCTTCATAAATAAATGAGTAGGTACAACATGAGCAAAGGCATTGTGAGTATACAATACAGGGTATATGGCTAAAGACCAAAAATAATAAGCATATCTGGTCATGAAAATATGAGTGAACTTCTTTTTTTCTTTGTGTTTTTCCATATTTACAAAGAATGCTTTAGATGGTAAACATATCTTGCCTTTATAATCAAAAGTTTTATAAACAACCAGCTTCCTTCCTAGGTATAATGGGAGCACATCTGTCACGTCTCCCTGACTTTAGCACCACCACCCCCTCCTCACTTTAATTTCAAGTACAAGGGATCTTGCAAAAGTTCATGGAAAATACTCACTATAAAAAGCTATGCATTGATTTCAGAAGTTTTTGCATAAAAGTAAACCTTTTTAATTCCGCTTTCCCATGAACATTTTGAAGTCCCCTCCTATCTTGTACAACAGTGTGGTTTCACCCTGGCCTGTTTTTAAAAGAGGAACTCTATTAGAAAGTTTTTATTATTGAATTTGCAGAAATAAGAGAAGAGTGTTGACATTTTGGCTAGTCAATTATTCAGTAACATTTGTTTGCTGATAACATCACTGTGCCCATTTAAATGGCTGTAAAACATTTTTCACAACAAAAAGAAATAACCTTAAAGAATCATGGTAACCTACTAAAATGAAAAAGGCCACATTGTTACTGGTCTCGGTAACCAAATTTTATACATTTTAAGCAGAAATGAACTGAGATTTGAGTTGGTTTGTTGGTGGTTCTAAAGATCTTACTTCGGCCAGCACCGTGGCTCACTAGGCTAATCCTCCACCTGCAGCGCCGGCACCCCGGGTTCTAATCCTGGTCGGGGCGCCGATTCTGTCCGGGTTACTCTTCTTCCAGGCCAGCTCTCTGCTGTGGCCCGGGAAGGCAGTGGAGGATGGCCCAAGTGCTTGGGCCCTGCACCCGCATGGGAGACCAGGAGAAGCATCTGGTTCCTGGCTTCGGATCAGCGCAGTGTGCTGGCCACAGCAGCCATTGAGGGGTGAACCAACGGTAGAGAAAGACCTTTCTCTCTGTCTCTCTCTCTCACTGTCCACTCTGCCTGTCCAAAAAAAAAAAAGATCTTACTTCATTTGTCAGTAATATAATACAGAACACTTAAAGCATTGTTTATAGTGAATTCAGAATGTGTCTGAGGGAGGGGTGAATTATGAAGAAAGTCACAATATGAGGGCACTTCAAAAATTTGTAGAGCATGAAATTAAAAGGTAAGTTTATTTTGGTGCCAAAAAGCATGGATTTCAAAAGTATTTTTGCACCAAAATAAACTTCTTTTAAAAATTTTATTGCTTATTTTTAATATTTACTTATTTATTTTAAAGATAGAGTTAGAGAGAGAGAGAGAATCTTCCATCTATTGGGTTCACTCCCCAGATGGCCACAGTGGCCAGGGCTGGGACTCCTTCCGGATCTCCCACTGGGTACCAGGGACCCAAGTGCTTGGGTCATCTGCTGCTGCTTGCCCAGGTGCATTAGCCTGGTGCTGGATTAGAAGCAGAGTGGCCAGGACTCCAACCTGCTCTTGTATAGGATGCTAGAGTCACAGTTGGCTGCTTAACCCCCTGTGCCACACTGCTGGAAAATCAGCATGGTGTGCCAGAAAATATCAGGTTGACAGAAGATGGCTGTGCAGTGAGTGCTGTGAGAGCAGTGCCAAGTTTTGTAGGAGTGCAGAGCATTCATTTGATGTGGAAGGAATTGTGAAGGCTCCGTGGAGTACAGAGAGGATGACCGAGGTCCTGGAGGGTAGGTGGACACACTGAGGGGACAGCGTGCTAGGAAGAGAGAATGTGTGCTTGCTGGTCTGAAATAAACCAATATTCTTATTTCAGGTTCAAGTTTTGAAACTGATTGTGAATTTGTCTGAAAATCCAGCTATGACAGAAGGACTACTTGGTGCCCAAGTAAATACCCTGCATACTTTTCTTAAATATTTGTTTGTTTGAAAGGGAGAGGGAGAGGAAGAGAGAAAGAGAGAGAGAGAAGAAATCTTCCATCTGCTGGATCTAACAACCAGGGCTGGGCCAGGCTGAAGCCAGGAACCTGAAACTCCATCTGGATCTTCCACATGTGGGAGGCAGGGGCCCAAGCACTTGGGCCATCTTCCTCTGCTTTCCTAGATACCTCAGCTGTAGCTGGATAGAAAGCAGAGCAACTGAGATTCAAAAGGGTACTCCAATAAAGGGTTGCCAGTGTCATAGGCAGCAGCTTAACCCACCATGCTATAACACCAGCCCCTGGCTTACCTATCTTTTTGTAAGCACATAGATTTGAACAGATCTGGAAAGACTTAATCCGAAAATACTAAGAGAGATGATCTGTGAAAAATAATATAATGGGTGATTTTCAGTTCTTTTTTCATATATGAATTTTCTAAATTTTCTGCAAGTGTATTTTACTTTAAAGTTCTACCCTCACAACAATGAATTATCATTTTTCTGTCTCAAACAGTTTTGGGTATACCTATGGCATCACACCTCTTAGAGGTGGCCTGTTTTTTTGTTTTTGTTTTGTTTTTTTTACAGGCAGAGTGGCTAGTGAGAGAGAGAGACAGAGAAAGGTCTTCCTTTTGCCGTTGGTTCACCCTCCAACGGCCGCCGCGGTAGGCGCGCTGCGGCCGGCACACCGCGCTGATCCGATGGCAGGAGCCAGGTGCTTCTCCTGGTCTCCCATGCGGGTGCAGGGCCCAAGCACTTGGGCCATCCTCCACTGCACTCCCTGGCCACAGCAGAGAGCTGGCCTGGAAGAGGGGCAACCGGGACAGGATCGGTGCCCCGACCGGGACTAGAACCCGGTGTGCCGGCACCACTAGGCGGAGGATTAGCCTATTGAGCCGCGGCGCCGGCCCTGAGGTGGCCTGTTTTAATGCACACATATTTAAGCATCCACTGAAACGGTATGGAGTCCCCTGCTGAGACACACCAACAAGCCCTTGGCACTCGCTCTCATAGATTTCACAGTGTAGTGGAAAGACTAAATACCGAACAAGCGAGCAGGAGCATGAAAAGCTGTAGCAAGCGCTCTGAAGGAAGCAGAAGGGATGCCAAGATACAGTGGAGCTCAGCTTCTGTAGCAAGGGCACCTGCACCTGTGTCTGCTCTCCCTTCTCCCCACCCTGGGCCTCAGTGTCTGGGCAGTACATACTTGATGGATTAGTGATTAGATGAGATATAGACGATGGATCTTAGAAAGAAAATGGATATTTTTCCAAATGACTACACACTGGGATTCCAAGAAAATTGTATATTAAAGTTAATATTCCCACAGGAGATTTAAAATGCAACACTTTGCACGCAGCTTTGCTGTATGACGATGACACTGTTTCCCGTTTCAGGTGGACTCATCATTCCTTGCTCTGTACGACGGCCACGTGGCAAAGGAGATTCTTCTTCGAGTACTCACACTGTTTCAGAACATAAACAACTGCCTCCAAACGGGAGGCCGCTTAGCCGTTCGGCCACCCTCCCCTCAGGGTTCACTGTCTCTCCTGTTGTACGGAGAAGAGTGTGCCCAGAAAATGAGAGCTCTGGCTTCTCACCAAGATGCGGACGTGAGAGAGAAGGCCGTGACAATCATACCAGCATTCTGATGGCTCGGTCCTGTTTTTCCAAGGAATATTGCAGTCTGGAAGCAACATACGTACACCTATTTTCCATTTTCCTGGTACAGGCTTTCAGCTGCTGAAGTTAACCAGTAAATAGCATATTTCATCATTTGCACACTACAGATTAAGCATCCCTCATCTAACATGCTTTAAAAATTCAAGTTTGGGGGCATCTTTAAGGTTTTAAGATTAGGCATTCTTTTTTTTTTCTTTTTCTTTTTTTTTTGACAGGCAGAGTGGATAGTGAGAGAGAGACAGACAGAGAGAAAGGTCTTCCTTTGCCGTTGGTTCACCCTCCAATGGCCGCCGAAGCCAGCGTACTGTGGCCGGCACACCGCGCTGATCCGAAGGCAGGAGCCAAGTGCTTCTCCTGGTCTCCCATGGGGTGCAGGGCCCACCTGGGCCATCCTCCACTGCACTCCCGGGCCACAGCAGAGAGCTGGACTGGAAGAGGGGCAACTGGGACAGAATCTGGCACCCCGACCAGGACTAGAACCCTGTGTGCCGGCGCCACAAGGTGGAGGATTAGCCTAGTGAGCCGTGGCGCTGGCCTAGGCATTCTCAAGCAATGAAGTTTATGCAAGTAATCAAAAAAACTCTCAGAGAGAAACACTCAGGTCATGAGTGTTTTGGAAAAGGAATACGTGTATGTTACCATGGTCTTCAGGTTTATTTTGGACCATTTTACCGAATATCACAGCTTGCATGGATATCACCTGGTTTTGCTTTGTTTACAGGAAGGGGCGGTGGCCTTTTTGTGTATGAGCTGCCCTCTGCTGTTGGGGTGGTCTGCGGGTAACCCTCTGAGACAGCACTAGCACGTGACCAAGTCCTTGTTTTACAGCTGCCCCGGGAATGACCTTGTTCTTTCAGTAGCAGTGAGATCCTGAGCTCCAGAGTCCACCTGGCGACCCGGCCATATTGCTTTCAAGAGGCCTATTGCAACCATGAAAATCCATTCTCATCACTTCCTGACAATGAAAACTCCACTCTTGGTAGAAAGTTTCTTAGGTGCTAACCCCCTGCCATTCAGTGTGCCAGTAGGTAAAGATGTCACATACAGAATACTGGGATTAATCAAAATGTGCATCCATAAGCAACTGGCTATATTAGTTATCCCATTTTTAATTATTGAAGAAGCTCTGCTGAATGTGCTGCAGAAGACACCTATGAAATATGGTTGGTTTTAAAACATGCATTGTGAAAGATGTATAATATCCCTTGTGTGTGCGTGTGTGTGTTTAATATATGCTGGGGCTAGCATTGTGGCACAGCAGGTGAAGCTGTTGGCTACGATGCTAGCTTCTCAATATGAATACCAGTTCCTGTCCCGGCTGCTCCAGTTCCAATTCAGCTCCCTACTAATGGCCTGGGAAAAACAACAGCAGATGGCCCAGGTACTTGGACCACTGCCACCCACATAGGATACCTGGATGAAGCTCCTGGCTCCTGGCTTCAGCCTGGCTTAGCCCTGATCATTAGGGCCACTTAGTGAACCAACTGATGGAAGACCTTTCTGTCTCTCCCTCAATCTCTAATTTTTTAAATAAACCTTTTTTTAAAAAAATATGCTTATATATGAACAGAATATCTCTGGAATGATATTCAAACTCCTGGGAGTGAGATTGGGACATGACTTTTCTATGTATACACCTTCTATTAGCATATTTTTACTCTGAGCATAAATTGTATAATTTTTTTAATAAAAAGGAAAAAAATGACAAAGCTTATGTATTCTCTCCCATTAATTGAATAAGAAAATTTCTCAACTATTATCTTTATAAATAGTACTTCCATTCCATAAGCTACTGTAACAATGTGAGGTATCTGAATTCAGCAAAGATTTATAATACTCAGGTTCATAGCCTCCATCACGCTTTGCATGAAGTAAACAAGGTGCAAGCAGAAGCTTCAGCACTCATGTATCCATGACGGAGCTTCAAGGATACTGTAAGTTCCACTTACGAATACATAGGCACAAGCCTGTTACAGTACAAAGTCACAAATCTTCAATGAGAAGAGTGTGTGTTCTCAGGGTTATCCCGAAACAGAAATCAGACTCAAGAAACACTTTTCATGGGAGAAAAAGAGTTCAGTAGAAAATGAAAAATGGAAATTTCCAGTAGGCTGCAGTGGTTATGTAATATGGTGGCTAAGAATACTACTTGTATATATTGGCGACACATAAGTAGCCTCTGAAAGGCACATTTCTTCATAACAATTTCTTTTTAAAAAAAATGTGTCTTGGCCAGTGCCGCGGCTCACTAGGCTAATCCTCCACCTGCGGCGCCGGCACACCGGGTTCTAGTCCCAGTAAGGGCGCCAGATCCTGTCCCGGTTGCCCCTCTTCCAGGCCAGCTCTCTGCTGTGGCCCGGGAGTGCAGTGGAGGATGGCCCAAGTGCTTGGGCCCTGAACCCTATGGGAGACCTTCGGATCAGCGAGGTGCACTGGCCGCAGCACAGCGGCCGCGGCGGCCACTGGAGGGTGAACCAACAGCAAAGGAAGACCTTTCTCTCTGTCTCTTTCACTGTCCACTCTGCCTGTCAAAAAAAAAAAAAAAGTGCCCCCACGTTGGGGCCAGAGTTGTGGTGTAGTGAATAAAGCCACGGCCTGCAATGCCAGCATCCTTTTGGGTACTAGTTGGAGTCCTGACTTCACTTGCAATCCAGTTCCTGCTAATGCACCTGGAAAAGCAGTGGAAGATGACCCAATTGCTTGGGCCCCTGTGCCCACATGGGAGACCAGGATGGGGCTCTTGACTTCTGCCTTCAGCTTGGCTGAGCCCCAGGTGTTGCAGCCATCTGGGGGAGTGAAACAGGATGAAAGATTCTCTCTCTCTCTTCTCGCTCTTCCACTCTTCCACTCTTTCAAGTAAATACATAAAAAATAAAAAGTGCCCCCCTACTTAAAGTATGTGCTCAAAACGCACACATATTAAAACTCCATGTGCTTTCTAAAACTCTGCACCTTCTCTTCCTTTCTTGTTAGTTTGAATAGCACACTTCCCAGAGTTCTCAGCACTGCATCTGCAGTGTCAAAATGCTAGACAAAGAGGGCAGTGGTTTTTTACTACCCAGGAGGAATTCACAGTTGAAAATACACAAATAGATCTCTGTGTAGGTCATGGCACATCTTGACTTTCTTCGCCAGGACTCCTCATAACTGATGGACCTGCCCTGTTAGGAAGTAAGGCGAATCAAACCGTTCCTCACCCAGGAAACACAGCACACACTGCACCACTATATGCACACACACTGTACGCGCTGCACTCACTACACACACTACACAGTGCACGCTTCAACACTGCAACACCACACACTGCACACAATTCTAGCACTGCTTGCTGGTCTGAAATAAACCAATATTTTATTTCAGGTTCAAGTTTTGAAATTGTGAATTTGAAAATCCAGCTACGATAGAAGGACTACTTGGTGCCCAAGCAAATACCCTGCATACTTTTGTTAAAGATTTGCTCGTTTGAAGGGTGGAGGGACAGAGGGAGAAAAGAACTCTTCCATCTGCTGGATGTAACACCCAGGGCTGGACCAGGCTGACGGCAGGAATCTGGAACTCTGGATTTCTCACCTGTGTATAGTGATTGCAGTGTGCAGTGTGTGTACTGGTGCAGCACACCAATGTTCAGTGTCTGCAGTGCCAGTGAGTCCAGTGCATGTGGTGTGTGCAGTGTGCACAGTCTGCAGTATGAAGCGTGCAGTGTCTGCAGTGTTGCGTGTAGTATGCAGTGTGCATTATTGGTACAGATGCTCACTAATCAAAGAGGACATGAAACTGAGTTAGAACATAAAAAGTACTGCATTGTGCATTAGGCCGAATTGAGGGAAGACAACAGATTAGCAATTTTAAAAATTTTTCAGTTTGTACATAAACCTTTCAAATGGTAGATGAGTGAAAAATTGGAGGCTGCTCAACAGGGCCAGATTCTATAGAGAGATGAGGTTTGCTAAACTCCTTAGTGAATAGAATGTCCATGTAGAAAGGAAGTGAATGGCTTGTGAGGAGACCTAGAAAAATGAGGGCAGGACTGATTAAATGGACCTAGAACACAATTCTGAGTGCTTAGAGAGCCTCAGATAAATAATACCTGAAAGTAGAAAATTAATGCCAAGGCCATTCATGGAGAAGAAATCCTTGAGCAAGATATGCTTGGCTTGCTTTGTAGAGCAGAGGTACGATGAGTTTTCAGTTCAGTGTGCAGCAACAAGAGAGCCGACTACAATAATGTTGACTAGCCTTTGGACAATATGCCCCAAAGCTAAGCATCGTAAACCGAACACCTGGATTCACCTCTACTAGGAATGAAACAGTTGTACTTATTTGTTTTTTTTTTTCCTGATGTTTATTTTATGGGGAAATCTTTTGTGCTTTAGTGCCCACAAATCACATACATCCACGTGCATTATATATACACACATTGCAAACACATTTCCCCTCGAATGTTTCAAACCTTTGTAGACAAAAATAATTAGTTTTGATAAAGACCATTTATATTTATTTTGGCTATTACTCTCCGGGTTTACAAAATGAGTGGGGTAAAGCTGTTACTCTTCAATGTTAATGTCCTAAGATCTGTGGTAATATCTGCAACAGGAACAATAGACAATCAAAGCATTAGTCTACTTTTAGCTTTCAAATATATTTATCAGTAAATTAGGCAGTGATATATTAAGAAGTTATTTTCTCCCTTATATTTCTAAAGTGCTTTTTAAAAATCACTTTATTGTTTATTCTACACATTTTTTGGAGGTAGGTCAGGGTCATCCTCATGTTGCACAGGAGGAGACCGAGGCACAGTGAGCACAGTGACTTGTTTCAGGTAATGCAGAACATGGACAATGAAATGGAAGTCGGACTAACATTCGTACTTACTGGCTAACAAGTGGCATGCGCATGTACGTGCAAGGAAATCAAATTACAGAGCACTGTCTGGGTAGCGTGTAATGTAGAAAACTTAATTAGATTACTTTGTGTGAATAAAGTTTATTTCACTGAGCCTATGGATCAGAAGCATAGAATGGGCCTCCAAGAGTCTCTGATCCGGTCCCCTCCCTAGAGAAGGTTCTGAGAAATCTCAGGAGTTAGGACTGAAACTTGGGTCAGCTGACTCCCAGAATCACCATCCTTTTATGCCACTGGTGGTATTCCACACTGGCTTAATAAAAGCTACAAAGGTACTTAGAATTCATGTAATACAAAAATATATAAGACATTTGAATCATGGAAAACAAAATATTTATAAATCTTATTGATATATTTAGAGTTAAGTGTTAGAGTTAGCACTAACGGATCAGCAAAACAAGTGTATGTAGAGAAAATAAAATTTAATTCAAAGGTGATGGTCTATTAACATTTAAGATCTGCATCTATCTCTATAAAATATTGCAGTGTAGCTGTATTTGTGCTTAGCAGAAGCCCTGACTTTTAGGTTAAAAATAGAAAATTTCCTAAATTATGTACTTATAACCACTCTTTCCCTTTCTCTGCCCAAATCAGAGGGCTTTTGATTTAGTGATTGTAGGCATGCAATAGAATATACTGCTCCCCCCTCTTTAAAAACGTTAAGTTCATGGTGGTCATGGCTTCACAAGAATGTGAATTTGCTTCATGCCAAAGAACTGTATACTGAATAATGGGGACAGTGACAAAATTTGCTATACACACATATAAACATATATGTTTCACCACGATAAAAATATCATCTTTAAAAATGGCAACTGAGCCCAAGCTCCTGTTTTTATGCTTAACAAAATAAGCCATTTAATATTTAGCATATAAGCAAATCTTGATAGAGCAAGGACAGCTACATTTACAAGCAAGTGGGAATCAGTTTTATCATTTACTATAATATAAATATAAGGAAGATATTTGTAGGGGTAGGCCCCTGAAAACCCTAGGGAGGCAGGCAACTTGATTCACTTTATCAAAGACCTCAAAAGACAGAAAAATGAATGTTTTATCAGTTTTTCATGACAAATTTCTGCAATGCTGACATCACTTTATACCATCCATAGCCAATTCATTATTTAAGTGCCCTGCCCCTGGCCTGCTGTAGTTTATATGAACTCGTCATCACATGCGTAAGCGAGTTGTTACACAAGACATAAAACACAAACTTGCAGAAGGTGTTGCCAAAGATTTAAAAAAGCATAATATTCATAAACTTCTTAGTTTTTTCCATTGTTTTGCAAACTTATACAGATGATGCCTTTCCCTTTCAAAGTTCTCTGCTTATATTTATTCAACGTTTTCTTCATCAGTATTTAAGTATCTTGATTCTCCATGCTTCAAGACAAAAAAATCTTCACACTTAAGTCCGTATCTTTCCAGAGCTTCACTCAGTTTCACTGGCGGGTCTAAGTAATGCTAGAAAGGGGCAGAGAGAAGAAAAAGGAGACATTAACAATACTTTCATGGGGGGTTATTTCAAATAAATAAGCCTAAAATAACTAAGAGCTCTGTATGTAAAACAATGACCTTTCTTTTAAACGAAACATCAGCAACTGAGTTCATCGTGTTTTCCCATAGTTAGAAACACTGACTGTTGATAGAAATACTGTTGTTGCATGGAAATCAAGCATCCATACACTATGTACATCACCTGTGGTTCCATCCTAGCCTGAACACCTTGACACTGCGTTACTTCTGATCACTATCTGACTCCTTGAAATTCCAATCTAGGTGGAATTAACACCAAAGATGCTATTAAAGGAAGTGAATGTTACCGACATTTTTGAAGGACGGAGAAATCTAAGAAGACACATGTATGTGTGTAAGCAATGCTGGAGCAAATGTTTTGGGGTAGAAACCATAGCCAAAACAGACACCGTAGTCTACAGAATGGAAGAGGTCCTGCGAGTACAGACACGACAGGTGACGCTTCTCTATTTCCCTTTACTTTCTCTTTCCACAGCTCAAGAAAAAGACAGCAATGGCAGTTTCCAGAGTGGTGTCATCCACTCCAATGTCTTCCAAGTCAGTTGAGACAACTTGAACGTGGAGTAAAAGACTTCTTCATAAAGAAGTTGAAAAATATAAATCAGTAGTTGTTTCTCTTTTGGTCTAAATCTTTGCTGTGTTTCGGACTTTTTCCTAGTTTCAATTAGAAAAGCCGTAAAAAGTGGAAGTGAAAGCATCAAGCTGTGTCTGATCTGATCGTAGGAGAGCAGCAGTCTGCCCCTCCCCTTCGTGCAACAAGCATCCCCTGAGCACCCAGAGTGTGCCGGGCTAGGGAACCAAATGAAAACCCTTGCCTTCACAGAGCTTCCATTGTGACACAGAGATCAACAAGAAAGAAGAAAACAAATAACAAGGAAACAGATAAGATCTGAGTGGCTGATGTGTTCTGGGGAGGGGTAGGAGAGAGAGTGAGGGGTGCAGGAGATGGAGATCCAGTTTTAAATGCAACACTCAGAAGTCTCCAGGGACAGAGCACTGATAAAGCAGATAGCACAGGGCTTTGTGGGCAGCTGTGGGAGCTGAAGCTTTGCCTCTGGGTACGATGGGAAGTTGTCAAGTGGCTGGCAGAGGGCTGTCATGATCCACTTCCAGTGGTAAAGGTCACTGCTCTCCAGTGTGGAGAGCAGGCTGAAAGGGGCGAATTCTGCATATAATCTGAAGGTTGAGCTGCTGAGGCCGGGGGTAGAGACGGGATCTGGATGGAGGCTATGAGAGAAAGAGAAGCCCAGGCTTTAGTCTGAGTACAAGGAAGGAGGGCTGCCATTTACTGAGATGTGAGAGAAACAAGTAGGAGGGGAGATTAGGAGGTGTAGTCTCAGACTTCCGTTCTAGTACCTACGTGCCCATGCCATGTTAGTCGGATGTGTAAGTGTAGATTATAGTGGGAAAACATCTGAGCTAGGGCGGTGCAGTGGACAGGTGGTACCAAAGCCACATGGCTGGATGACAGCTTCATGGGGGGAACCAGGTAGAGGAAAGAGGAGGCACTCCAAAGGCACTCAGTGTTCAGAGGAAACAGCCAAAACAGGACCGCCAGTGACGCACAGGGGAAAACAGGGAGAGTTTCCTGGGGTTTCGAATGCGCTGGCTTGGTACAGTTATTTGTCACACATACAGGTGTTTTCCCCTCAGCTCACGTACCGGCTTACGGCTACATTTGGAGGGTCAAGGATGCCTTTCAACTGACTGCTGCCCAAGTACCTCGGTTACTCAGTATTGCTGAAGTGAACCACTTAGTAACCAATATCTGTTAACAGGAATCTACTTGTATACACATTAAAATATCACTAGCATGTCACTAAATAATTTCCTAAGTCAGTAAGTTTCCCTTGTAAAATGATTTTAGAGGCTTCAAATGCATGAAATTCTTTCCCATTGCCAAAACAACTCCTTTTGTTAAATTCTTTCCTCTTCCACTCTTTACACATCTGGGCCAATAATACACATACCAGTCACCCTACACTGATCATGTCTTGCCCAAGCTGTAATTCGTGTGTGGAGAGTGACGTGCGGATTTAGATGTTGTAGGTTGAAAGTAGACTCTCTTTCATCTCCTCAGATTCAGCCAGATCTACTGTGTTTCTTCAAAGGTCACTGACTCTGGAAGTGGGCAAGAGAGACTTCCACCTGACTGGTAACTGGTCTGAGCACGGAGAAAAAAATGCCCCACAGCTATGCGGCCAAACAACCACATACAAACCAACACAGGAGATCAGAGATCAGCAAGAGGGCAAAGCAGAAGAGTCGCCAACACTCTGGATCCATTAATGGCCAGGCAACCAGGTACCTAAAGGGGGTTTTATGATCCACTAGAATACCATCCAAATAAAAGACAGAGCTGGATCCTCTAACAAGTTAATTCATGAGGCCAGCATTGTGGCAGAGAGGACTAAACAACTGCCTGTGACACTGGCATCCCAGTGTCATTAGCACAGCCCTGCTAATGTGCCTGGGAAAGCAGCCGAAAATGTAGCCATGTGGGGCGTGAACCAGCAGATGGAAGATCCAACCATCTCTCTCTCTCTCTTTCAAATAAATAAAAGCAAATTAAAATATAAAAAGAGTTAACTTATATATCTTGTAATGCTTAAAATCTATTTCTGTCAAAACTACTGATATAAATTCTGGTGCTTAAATATAACATCTAGGATACCCACTCATCATGCACCAGATATATCAGATGTTGCTATACAAACAGTAATTCAGGGTTGCCAAGTTATGAACATTCTTATCCTGCCCATATTACAGTGAGCAGCGCTTATAACTGTTTATATGCAAATAGCTTTAAAGAGTCTAGAATGATAAGCTAAGCATCCTCTCTGAAAATTCCATCTACCTTACAATTTAACAAACTCATGCTGTCTGACTTGTTCAAGTATATGTCAAAACAGTGAACGAATTCTAAATTGTTGAAGGCTAAATGAGGTTTTATTACATGTCTCATTTAGAAGTAAAGATAACATGAATGATTAATAACCAGAATAATTCTTGAAGGCCAAATAACAGTAATTTTGAATGACTAAAGTTTTGCCCCTCTCCTCATTCTCCCCATCTCAATAAAAGATGACAACTAGCCAGCGCCGCAGTTCACTAGGCTAATCCTCCGCCTGTGGCGCCAGCACCCTGGGTTCTGGTTCCGGTTGTGGCGCCAGATTCTGTCCCGGTTGCTCCTCTTCCAGTCCAGCTCTCTGCTGTGGCCCGGGAAGGCAGTGGAGAATGGCCCAAGTGCTTGGGCCCTGTACCCGCATGGGAGACCAGGAAGAAGCACCTGGCTCCTGGCTTCGGATCAGCGCAGCGCGCCAGCCATAGCAGCCATTTGGGGGGTGAACCAATGGAAGGAAGACCTTTCTCTCTGTCTCTCTCTCTCTCTCACTGTCTAACTCTGCCTGTCAAAAAAAAAAAATTAAAAATTAAAAAATAAAATATGACAACTGACTACCCCATTATGCAGGTTAAAAATCTAGAAGTATCCTTGATCACTTTCTTTGTACAGGTTTAATAAAATAGTATTACTTCACCCAACACTGATATATATTATATATTTATATATAAATGGGACTTTCTCTCTCTCTCTCTCTCTCTCTTTCTCTCTCTCTCTCTCTCTCTCTCACACACACACACACACACAGATATGAAAGAAGGAATCACCACCCAATACAGTCTAAGCTTCCCCTGTCCCAGTACACACATTCACATTTATATTCCCATTCATCCTCCATTGCATCCCATGGTTATTCACTCATTCCTTCATTCACTCACTCATTCATGAGTTGTACTCCATCCTCTACCAACAGAGCTAAGAACTGTGACAGCACACTGCTGAGGTGAGCAATGGGAAATAATTTTGAAACAAGCTGCATCTTACTTGGGGGAGAAGCCAAGCCAGAAACGGGACAGGTGGAACTCCTCAAATAGCAAGAAAACGCTAGGTTCCTAGAGAGGCCCTGGAATGTGAAAGATGCCATAGAAAGCAAAGTGGGAAAAGTCATATTCCAACCACGTCTTTCAAAACTGTGCTTACGGCTGGCCCTGGATCCAGCCCAGGAGAGAAGGCTGTAGCCTACCTTACGCAGGATCCCAGAACCCAGGCTAGCAGCAGAGTTCTAGGCGTCAGCTCCCTTAGGGAACAATCAGCTCTACTGTCTTCACCTAGGACTAGAGCCTCATGAATAGCAATGTCTGGTCCACAGTAGACACCGGATCAGTGTTTACTGGGTGAATAACACATCTCTAGAAAGTTCCACACTGCCCAGCCTTCCTTCTCCAGGCCCTCCTCATCGTCCACCCTCCTGCTGAACTGACTCCTCGCCATGCCCCACGCCTGCTGCCTCGGAGCACCTGCTCTGCCCCCCCCTCCCCCCGGTGGCAGCGCCTTCCTCCAGGCCTTCACAGGGCCAGGTTCAGGCACCACTCTTCCCGTGAGGCCTGCCCCATCCCTCCTGGGGGAAACAGTCCCTAACTCTGAGACCGACCAGCTGTGCCGCACTACAGCACCTCCCCTTCCAACACCCATCTCACATGTGCGCCTCCCATCACCCACCAGAACCAAAGCCTCCTTGCAGGGGAAGACAGGATGGCTCCCTGTCCTACCTCCGGGACTACACACACACGCTTGGTTATGGAAACTCATGCTTTGTTAACTCTAAAGAAATCAGCCCAGAAAGAGGACGGTTTCTCCCTCTGCAGGTATGGATGTCGTGACTAACCGGGGCGACGTACCAGCCTCACGCACGCAGGGACTGTGATGACTGTGCAGGGTCCGAAGCCCCGTGCAGCCTCGGAAAACACAGCTGGGGACAGGGACGCCTGAGCCCTCCCATGGCTCGTGCACGTCCCCGATGCCCTGCTTCTCGCCAGCAGACTCACCTCATTGGCTAAGGCAAAGGTTCCCCAGTGAATGGCCACAGATTTCTTGGTCTGAACGTCCATGTGAATCCTCACCGCCTCTTCAGGGTCCACGTGCTGGTATCTCATAAACCACCTGGCGGGACACAGCAGTCATTAATTCTGGCCTACGGAAGCAATGACGATGGCTTCCTCTCTCCAGCCTTTAAGATTCTGCACAGGATGACGGGAAATGCCAGCCGCTCAGCGTGGTGATTTGGCGCTCCCTTCCTGATTCCTTAGTTGGATCATTAATCAGCCACACCTAAGAATGCAGGCTGGGTGGCCAAGACCCAGCAGCGGTGCCTTCCCCACGCTCCAGCTGCTGAACTCAACCCGACTCAGCCAGGGAGCGCTTCATAAGGACTGCCACCCTGCCTGCGCTCTCCCCCATCATCCTGACTTGTCCCAGGTGAGTCCAGTGCACAGCCACTGAACCTCGGGGACCAACACAGGCAATGGGGGGTGGGGGGGGGAGGCAACTGGGAGAGGGGTGTGTGGCAGAGCTAGGAACCAGGATGGTAGAAAGCAGACAAAAAGATGCCAGACAGGAACAGTCACAATAGGTGCAGAAACCATTTTCTTTAAGTCCACTTTTCTACCAAGAAAACACACACCTGCACACTCACACGACAGTCTTTTACAATAAATAAGCCTCAAGCCTAATTCCTGTCTGAACAGTAACATTTTGTTTTCTGTGTATTTTGATTTTAGATTTACCATGAAAATATGCTGATGACTTCATATTAGATATTTTGTAATCCTGGGTTTGAATCAAAGAAACTGAATAATGGAGAAAGAACTAGGAACCCAGTGTCCGATTGTAAAAGAACCTGAATGTCCTGTGGACATAACATCTTTGGAACTTGCGACGGTGACAAGCAAACAAAACTTCTCTGGGGCTAGCGCTGTGGTGTAGTAAGTTAAGCCTCCACCTGCAGTGCCAGCATCCCATATGGTCGCCAGCTTGAGTCCCGGCTGCTCCACTTCCAATCCAGCTCTCTGCTGTGGCCTAGGAAAGCAGTGGAGGATGGCCCAAGTCCTTGGGCCCCTGCAACCATATGGGAGACCAGGAAGAAGCTCCTAGCTACTGGCTTTGAGTTGGCCCAGCTTCGGCTATTGCAGCCATTTGGGGAGCAAACCAGCGGATGGAAGACCTTTCTCTCTGTCATAATGCTGCCTCTCAAATAAATAAATAAATCTTAAAAAAATAACATCATACAAAATGTAAAGATCAGAAGGGAAAAAAATTCCAATTGCTATTTTATTTAAACACCATGAAGCTGATGGTGAGGTGTTTGACTTGGCGAGCACAGAGAGGACTAACAGGATTAGAGACACTGCAGTTATGCAGGAGGGCTGCCCAGGGCCACGGGCTCAGGAGGCAATAGGCTCGGCCACTCGTGCAGTCCCTGGATTCCCTTTCGAAACTCCTTCAGATTCTCTGAGCTTCTAGTTCCTTGACTGTGAAATCCAGATTCCCATCTACCTTGTAAGAGTATCATGGGATTAGACAAGCCAAAGTTAGTGAGAGCTTCGAGCAAGCACCTACCCTGTAGAATTCTCCCAGAAAAGAGCTGACAAAACCAACACTTTAAGGAAAAGAATTTTTTTATCTGTGACAGGAAGGGAAAAATATGCCGTGCACAAGTAAGCTCTGTGCTTTCCAAGTGACCAGGCTGGAGCAGGAAAATCCACGCAGTCTTCGTGTAATTTACATCCCACTCAAGCGGCTCTGCTCCACGTGGCAGCGGATGGGGACCCAGGCCAGGGGCTTCCCCACTCCAGAGAACACACAGCGGAGTGCATGCCTCCGCAAAGGCCCCACACTGGTTAGTTACTGTCAGGAGCTGCTGAGCCCTAGGGGAGCCCAAAACACCAGGTTACAGCAGCATCCCAGGACCGCTCAGAGCTCAGCACAAGATGAAAATGGCTTTTTGGTGTTTCTGCTGGTTTTTTGGTTTTTTTGTTGTTGTTGTTGTCGTTGTTTTTTTTTTTTTTTCAAAATCCTACTCCAAATTGAAGGGATAGACATATTCCTCTCTATCCTTATGTCCATCTGAAATGAAATTAAAGTTCTTACTGAGGTGTAACAACGAAAATAGGAAATTTAACTGACTTGGATAGACTCCCTGGAGACAAGAGACACCTTCCTGGCATATTAACTGCAAGTTGCCAATGCTGTAATCGCCTTGGGCCCACAGAGCGCACTCCCGTGTGGCAGAATGGATAACCTGATTTCTACACTTGCTAGGACTCACTGGGGAAGTGGGTGAGTCCGTCGCAGAGGCCACCGTTAGGAAGTCTCACCTCCTTCCAACATAGAAAGAATTCCGCAGCCACGCAGGCAGGGAGGGGGCGGGAGGTCAGCTGCGCAGTCTGGTGGCAGGCATCCCATCACTACAAACCCGTGTGCCAATACATACTGCTACCATTTGCCTCATTACAAATAAGATGTTCCACTATATTCAGAAAAGATAGTAAGGCCAATACCATATGCGACTGATCTGTCACAGTTCTGAAAAACACGGGTGGATTGGTGTTTCCAGAAGTCTCCTCGGAGGAGTTACTGAAGTGGAAAAGTGAAATTCAAGCACTAATATTGACTTACAATAACTTTAATCGTTTTCAGGAGCCACAAAAAAAGAGGGGATACAACATCTGGTTCCCCACATAAGGAAACTAAAAAAAAAAAAAACATAAAAGGGGAAAACAAGCACTAATAAAGATAGGAGGGAAATGTGTTCAGTGAAATTTTAAAATTAACAAGTTTAACAAAATCAGCTGGAAACAAAAGATCACATTCATCCGTGAACTAGAGAAATACTCGTTTTTCTGCTTTTACGACTAAGGAAAAAGCATTTGTATCTCTCTCTGTGCGTGTGCTTTAGAACAAAATAAAATATTTTTAAAAATTATCCCATACTGTCAGTGCTTTACACACACTCAAGCGTTGACTGCGACCTCAGGTCTCTGAAATCACTTGTCTTTTCCCCAGACGGTATCCAGGAAACAGACAGGGGCAGGGGGCCCTTCAGCGGCGCCGAAGTCCAGCCCTGGCAGAGCGCGGAGTCACCCCACCAAGCCATGGCCGGATGCACTTCCGGGGCTGACGGAACCAGACCCTGGCAGGGGACTAACGCTGCAGACCGACTTCTAGCTTTTTCTCTCTGCTACACACAGGAGAGCTGCTAAGCCAGGGCACTGGAGCCTTCCAGTCACAGAGCGAAAAGTGTGCAACCCAAAGTAGAAGGAAGACCAGAGCGAGGTGCGATTTCCGGTTTAACCGCAGTTGGACGAGCACCTGGACTTCCGGTGAGGCTCAGCCATTCGTCACACTTCGGTCCTCTTTTTTTTTTCCTGGTAACGTTTCTACTTGTCAATTAAAAGTTTTTAACTTGAATTCTTAAAACCTTTAAAAACTCCCTGTATCGGACCCCCTAGCCCCCAGCCAGTGTGGCCACTCAACCGCCAATCACACCGCCTCAGGTCAAGGTCAGAAGCGCTCCTCCCAGGGTCAGTGAGCTCGCGGGCAGGATCGGTTTCTCCGCAAGCCTTCTTACCTTGGCTCGTAAGCCCCGATGGGAATGGCTGCAAGGTCAAAAGGCCCGAACCTTTTTCCGATCTCCTCGAAGGCGCGGCAGTAACCAGTGTCTCCGGCAAAGAAAAAGCGGCTCCAGGGCCCCAGGACAGACCAGCTGCCCCACAGAACCTTGTTTTCGTCCAGCAGGGTCCTCTTGCACCAGTGCTGGGAAGGCGTGAAGACAAAGGTGACGTCGTCGTGGCCGGGGACACAGTTCTCCTCCCACCAGTCCAGCTCGATCACGTTCTCACAGCCGCATTTCTGCATCCAGTCCAGGAGCCCCAGCGGCACAAACCACCTCAGCTCGTTGCCGAACCGCTCGTTGAGGGCCGCCACGGAACCGTAGTCCAGGTGGTCGTAGTGGTTGTGGCTGATGAGGACCGCGTCGATCGGGGGGAGTTCGGCGATGGTGCATGGGGGCCGCCGGAACCGCTTGGGACCCACGTACTGCGACGGGGACGCGCGGGAGCTGAAGATGGGGTCCGTGAGAAAGATGAGGTTGTCCATTTCCACCAGCAGCGTGGCATGGCCCAGCCACGTGACCCTCAAACCAGCTTCCCTCACTCCGGCAGCTTCGGGCTCATCCACAAAATATGGCTTGAGCACTGGGAGCTCTTTGTCAAGTTCCTGTGTGTGTGTATATATATGCATATATATATAATATAAATTATACATATATATAGGACAAAAAGCAGTCAGGGAAAAGAATAAAAATTATATCAGAACATTGTGGCCTACATTACAGCACCCAGGAAGGGCTATTTTGGGAGAGTTGGAGTCATTCAGTAAACAAGCTATTTTTGCCTTTCTCCTGAAAATGCATACGTCTTCCTGAATCTGATTTAACAACAACACAGTATATTCTCAGTCTCAAAGGCAATAGGCAAAGGAAAATTAAATTGAAAATGTTGCGTACTGCTAAGTTCATTAATGTTTTTAAAGGCTCTCTCCTGTAGTCGCCAGAAGCTCACTGGCCTAGATGCAGCCATTTTGCACTCAGCTGGGGTATTTGCTGCTGCAGATGGCCTCAGGAGCAGGCCCTGGAAAGAGTCAAGAAAACTGATGATCTTTATTTGCCGCTCTGAGATCTCAGATCGGAATCTTTCTGAGTGCATACAGTTCAAAGTGCAGCACCACAACTGTCTCTGGGTACATCAGGCATAAACCATTCTCGTCACTCCTTGCCCTTAACATTTTCTACCACTGCTCACACCCAGTGATGACTGCCTGTAAGAAGTTGACTATGTTGGGGAGAAGCAGATCTAAGCAATAACCACAACAAATTGTGGTGAGTCTTATTCCTCTAGCTATTCTACTTTGTTGTTAAATTTATTTATTCATTCATTTGAAAGGCACAATGACAGAGACAGAAGGAGAAAGAGAGAGACAGCTTCCATCTGCTGGTTCACTCTGCAGATGGCCACAAGGGCTGAGGCTGGTCATAGAATTCCATCCAGATATCCCACGTAGGTGGCAGGGGCCCAGGGACTTGGCCATCTCTGCTGCCTTCCCAGGAGCATTAGCAGGAAGATGGACGGCAAGTACAGCAGCCGGGACTCTAACTGGTGCTCCCTCATGGGATGCCAATGTCACGAGCAGGAGCTTCATCTGCTGCGCTACACTACCAGCCCTGGCTATTCAAAGTTTTATATTAACTGAGATCAATAAAAAAACTAAGTTTGGGGGTCACAGGCTCCTATAAAGCTGCTTTTACTGAACTGGGCCTGATGTCCACGCTGCTCAGTAACACCAAAGCCTCTTAAGCGGACCGATGCTGTGGTACAACAGGTTAAGCCTCTGTTGGCAACACCAGCATCCCATGTGGGTGCCAGTTGGTGTCCTGACTGTTCCACCTCTGATCCAGCTCCCTGCTAATGCACCTCAGAAAGTAATGGAAGATGGCCAGGTGCTCGAGTCCCTGCCACCTATGTGGAAGACCCAGATAAAGCTCCTGGCTTCAGCCACTGTGGCCATCTGGGGAGTGAACCAGTGGATGGAAGATCTCTGTCTGTCTCTCTAACTATGCCTTTCAAATAAGTAAGTCTTAAAACACAACCAAAAAGGTCTCTTGTGGGAGCTGCCTCAAGACCTGCTGATGACTTGGTACTACTTCCACTGCCCACTTACCCCACCAACAGTCCTCTCAATTCTCAGTAACAGGGATACTCTGCTGCTCCCGAGCAACTGTCACTCACCAGGAGACTGAACAGATCATGCCCCGCCCCTCTTTGCCTTGACTTTGGGGGTCCAGAGTGGAAAGCAGAGGTCACCCCAGCAATGTGCAGGGCATGGTAGAATGTATTTTGGGACTAAATTTACTCTTACCTTGATTTTTCTACCCTAATTTTATTTATTTGAAAGGCAGAGTTACAGAGAGGCAGGAACAGAGGCAGAGAGAGAGACAGAGACAAAGACAGAGACAGAGAAGTCTTCATCCACTGGTTCGACTCCCCAAATGGCTGCAACAGCCGGAGCTGTGCCAGTCCAAAGCCAGGAGCCTGGAACTTCTTCCAGGTCTCCCATGCAGGTGCAGGAGCCCAAGGACTTGGGCCATGCTCCACTACTTTCCTAGGCCACAGCAGGGAGCTGGATCAGAAGTGGAGCAGCTGGGACTTGAACTGGCATCCATATAGGATGCCGGCACTGCAGGTGGCAGCTTTACCCACTACGCCATAGCACTAGCCCCCTTGTGTGTGTGTGTATGTGTGTGTATACTTTTATAAGTCACTGCAAGTCAATTTTGAAGAGGGTTTGATATGTATAACTAAATAAAATATGAGATGCACTATAGCCTAATAATGCATAGAAAAGGAAGACAGGCATTTCATATTGGGGAAACCTCCCAAGCAAAGGCACAGAGCCAAATGGGAACGTGGTGTCTGGGCAGGGAACAAATGAAATTAATTAAAGGATCAGAACACCGTAAGAACTCTGAGAGCCCTGCCCCACCCCAAGAGAGTGGGGAAACATATTTTTTTAAAGATTTCAGTTATTTATTTAAAGGTCAGATTTACAGAGAGAGGGGGAAAGACAGAGGGAGAGAGAGAGAGAGAGAGAGAGAAATCTTCCATCTGCTGGTTCATTCCCCAAGTGGTCACAACAGCCTGGTCTAGGCTAAAGCCAAGAGCTTCATCTAGGTCTCCCACATGGGTGCAAGGGCCCAACTTGGGCCATCCTCCACTGCTTTTCCAGGCACATTAGTAGAGAGATCTGGATCATAAGTGGAGCAGCTGGGACTCGAACCAGCAACCACATGGGATACCTGCATCACACGTAGCACCTTTACCGCTACATCACAATGCCAGGCCTTGGGAAGCATCTTCTTACACAAGTGTATGCACAAAGACTGACCCGATTTATGTTCAGATGAAAGGACTCTGGAGTCCACATGTTGACCTGCAGGCAATCACAACCATTGCCATACTACAAAGAGATGAGGATCTGAACAAAGGAGACACAGAGGGGGAGACACTGGTAAAGGAAAACTGAGAGATCACTTGGAGAAGCTAAACAGAAAGAAGACCATGGAGGGGAAGAGCAACAGAGGCAGAGGATAACCAAGCCTTAATTTGTTTATCTGGAAAATGGGTATAGTAATTATACCTACACTCCATTGCTGTGAAGACTGGCTTAGGAGTGGTAGTCTCCAAGCATTCAAAAAGATTGGGGTCTGCATTTTAGTGCATGAGTTAAGCCATTAGCTGCACTGTGGGCATCCCACATGAGCACCAATTCAAGTCCCATCTGCTCCACTTCCGACCCAGCTCCCTGCTAATGCACCTGGGAGGGCAGTGGAGGATGGCCCAAGTGTGTGGACCCCTGCACCCACATGGGAGATCCAGATGGAGTTCCTGGCTCCTGACTTTGGCCTGAACCAGCCCTGCCAGTTGTAGCCATTTGGGGAGAGAATGGAACATGAAAATCCCAAGATAAACTTCTCTCTCTCTCTCTCTAACTCTGCCTTTCAAACATAAATAAATAAATACATAAATAAATATGTAAATAAATAAATCTTGAAAAATAAAAGAAAGAAAAAGAAAACAGCCACCTCCAATCCTGACAACCAACCCCACAGTGATCCTTTTGGATCTCTTGCATATTCGCAGTCATAACCATCTTCCTGTGAACTCAATCCATACTCAGGAGCCATGTCCAACACAACCTACATAAGGGATAAACTCTCCCCTGCTGACATGTCCACCCTCACTCTCACCAGAGGTGTCTTTAGCTCGCCAGCAAGCTGGCCCGGGAACTCCCCAGTCCTCCTCCCAGCTGTGTCTCCCATTATTTCTCTCCATGGACTCTGGTTGCCACCTACGGGGAGATGACTTCCCATTCCTGTACTGAGCTGGAGAATCCCACATTGTGCTAATCTCATTGCTCAGGTTAAATTCTCTTCCTCTTTCATCCCTTTGCAACCATAAGCAAACAGCACACTCTCCACGGGGCCATCCCTGATTCTCCACAGCTGGAAGTGCTCACTGCCGTGCCTCTGTCCACACGTCTCCTCTGGATATTCTGATCAGATACCTGTGAATTTACCCCACGTCTTATGCAACCTGGACTCATTCAGAGTGCCTGGTTCCATGACTGAAACACAGCATGTGCTCAATAAAATTTGTTGGATGAATGAATGAATTTAGATTTTTTTTCAATAAGTTCTCAGATTTGATAGCATTAGTGAACAAGCACAAATGCCGAATGGTGTGCATATCAAGGCTTGAGGGTGGAGAAGAGGAGGGAGTGAGGATAAACTGAGCACCCCCATGTGACGGGCATCATACTAGGCTCATAATGATGAGGATGATGTATCATTCACACTGGTGAATGATAACACAAAACAAAAGAATGTGAACCACAGCTGCCACTGGTGGAAAAGCAAAAACTTCAATAGAGCAACTCTGGAAGCTTCAGTTTTTTCTCCAAAGTATGAGCAGGTAAAGTACTATAAGAAGATAGTCCCAAAGGACCACATACGATGTGAGTCCATTTATATAAAATACACTGAATAGACCAGTTCATAAAGACAGAAAATAGGGCCGGCGCCGTAGCTCAACAGGCTAATCCTCCGCCTTGCGGCGCCGGCACACCGGGTTCTAGTCCCGGTCGGGGCACCGATCCTGTCCCGGTTGCCCCTCTTCCAGGCCAGCTCTCTGCTGTGGCTAGGGAGTGCAGTGGAGGATGGCCCAAGTCCTTGGGTCCTGCACCCCATGGGAGACCAGGAGAAGCACCTGGCTCCTGCCATCGGAACAGCGCGGTGCGCCGGCCGCAGCGCGCTACCGCGGCGGCCATTGGAGGGTGAACCAACGGCAAAAGGAAGACCTTTCTCTCTGTCTCTCTCTCTCACTGTCCACTCTGCCTGTCAAAAAAAAAAAAAAAAAAAAAAGACAGAAAATAAGTTTGTCGTTTCCAAGGCTTGCAGGGTAAGGAAACTGGTCAGTTATGACTAGGGACCAATGAGTTTCTTCTAGGGATAATACAAATGTACTAGATCGGGGCTGGCACTGTCGTATAATGAGTAGAGCCACTGCCTGCAATGCCAGCATCTCATAGGGGCCCCAGTTCGGGTCACATCTACTTCACTTCCAATCTAGCTCCCTGCTAATGTGCCTGGGAAAGCAGCAGAAGATGACCTAAGTACTTGAGCTCCTGCACTCATTTGGGAGACCAAGAAGAAACTCCTGGCTCCTGGTTTCAGACTGGTCCAGTTCCTCTGGCCATTGCAGCTATTTGGGGAGTGAACCAGCAGATGGAAGATATCTCTCTCTCTCTCTCTCTGTAACTCTGTCTTTCAAATAAATGTTTTTTGAAAAACAAAATGTATTAGATTTTGTCCTCTACTCTGTGAATATGCAAATAACCACTGAACTATATACCTTGCACAGTCTGTTGTATACTATGATGAACTATATATCAATAAAGCTAATTTTAGAAAGGCAAGATAGTAAACAATCTGAGATAAGTAATCCACTTTATTTTCCTTTCTTTGTACTGTATTGTTCCACATCCATTATAAAATAACATATTTTAAAGAATTTGATCTCTAGGAGCTGGTATTGTGGCACATCGGGTTAAGCTGCCACCTGCAACATCGGCATCCCATATGGGCACCAGTTCATATTCCATGTGCTCCATTTCCAATCCAGATCCATGCTAATGGTCTGGGAAAAGCAGTGGAAGATGGCCCAAGTGCTTGGGTCCCTGCTCCTGGCTCCTGACTTTGGCCAGATTCAGCCCTGGTCATTACAGCCATCTGGGGAGTGACAGTGGATAGAAGCTATCTCTCTCTCTCTCTCTGTCTCTCCCTCTTTATAACTCCACCAAATAAATAAATATTTTTTTAAAGAATTTTATCTCTAGCACAGCTATCCCATAAAACACAAAGAAACAGAATTTATAACTCAGATTTTAAAAAGAAAAAATCTTTTTTAACTTTCTGTCGTAATCACCAGAGTTTGAAAAACGCACATAGAAAAGAAGGGTGGGGGAGGGGAGGAATTCCTATTTATTTGGGGAAATTAAGCACTCACTTGGCATTTTCTTGGCTAGATCAAGGCTGATCTTCCTTTTTGAAAGTTGCAAAAGGGGAACTCCCAAGAGCTACTCCACTACTTAATGTATTGCTTTTCTTGGAGAAAGGACACATCCTAGGGTTCATCCAGCCACTACCCTTTGCCAGATGCCCTAAGCACATTGTGTTATCTAACTCCATGAGGTCATTTCACAGATAACCAGGACAAAGCAAAGAGAGTCACTAAGAAACTTTCCAAGTTCATAGGACAGGTAAGTGTCCAAACAGGAGTGGAAGCCACAACTCTCTTACTCAAAAGATCTGTCCGTTCACTAAACCATGACCCTTTCTGTGACATAAATATTAGCTTACATCAGAAGTAAACAAAGAAACCCATACTCCTGTTAACATACTTTAAGAATACATGTTTGAGGGGCCAGTGCCTTGGCTCACTTGGTTAATCCTCTGCCTGCAGCGCCGGCATCCCATATGGGCACCGAGTTCTAGTCCCGGTTGCTCCTCTTCCAGGCCAGCTCTCTGCTGTGGCCCGGGAAGGCAGTGGAGGATGGCCCAAGTGCTTGGGCCCTGCACCTACATGGGAGACCAGGAGGAGGCACCTGGCTCCTGGCTTGGAATCGGCGCAGCACGCCAGCCATGACAGCCATTTGGGGGGTGAACCAACGGAAGGAAGACCTTTCTCTCTGTCTCTCTCTCACTGTCTGACTCTGCTTGTCAAATTAAAAAAAAGAAGAAGAAGAAGACCTTTCTCTCTGTCTGTAATTCTACCTCTCACATAAATAAATAAAATTGTTATAAAAAAAATACGTGTTTGTAAGCATGAATGATGAAACAAGAAAATGATCTCATCAGAATATGTTTAAATCATGTTTCTTTTAAAAAAAATCACTTTGATGGGGCGGGGCTGTGGAGCAGCTGGTTAAAGCCCTGGCCTGCAGCACCAACAAACCACCTGGGCGCCGGTTCAAGTCCCAACTGTTCTACTTCTGACCTAGCTCCCTGCTAATGCGCCTGGGAAAGTAGCAGAAGATGGGCCAAGTGCTTGGGTGCCTGAACCCACATGGGAGACCCAGAAGAAGTTCCTGACTCCTGGCTTCCGACTGGCTCAGTTCAGGCTGTTGCAGCCATTTGGGGAGTGAACCAGCGGATGGAAGACCTCTCTCTCCATCTGTCTCTACCTCTCCTCTCTGTAACTCTTTCAAGTAAATAAAATAAATCTTTTTTAAAAGTCACTTTGAAAGAAGACCTCTAAGTAAGTTATTTCCAGCTGAAGGCCACTCAAAATCCCAGGTGTCAGAGGCTTGGTTCCCAGAGTCTTCAGTGGATGGATTGGGGACGTGAGCTAATCCAGTTATGGTGTCTGGAAGTGGGGCCTTGCAAACTGATCTGGCTTTACGAGAGGCACCGCAGATGTAGGGCAAGTGTGTGGCTTCATTCTCTGCTTCCTGGTCTGCCACGTGCTCCTTCCTCTGCATGCATCTGCCATCCAGCACCCTCATCAAACGCCAGACTGATGACACTGCCCGACCGTGGACTGTGAGCCTCCAAAACCGTGAGCAAAGATAAGCCCTCTCCTTCCTAAGTTCGCTTCTCTCGTGCATTTTAGTTATGGGAACAAAACACAAACACACCCTCCTCTCCTCTTCACAGCTTCACTCCACGTTCCTCTTTAGAGGGGCTTCTCCAGGAAACCCAAATCATAACCAAAAAAACCTTCCCCGTTCCTTTGTCCCTAGTTCAAAGTTGAAAACATACAAGGTTTCATCTATGAGCATCCTGCCTTATTCTAAAAAGGTGTTTAAAAATATTCACATTAATCAACTCTGGTAACTAAAATGAACACTATAAACATTTCTAGCATCAAAGTGATACCAGGTTTTCAAAGAAAAATGGACGAGATCTACCATTCACACCAGCAGGAACACCAATTTCCACTCCCTCCTGCTCTTGGCACTGCAGACCAAGCCCTCAGGATGTCTCCCCTTTCTCATATCACCTCCTCCTCAACTCACAACATCAGGTCTCCTGTCTCTCTGGAGCTGGTAGGGAAGACAGGCTAGGGATGAGAGGGTGAGGGGCAGGAGGCCGGAGGGCATGCAAGGAACTGTGAAAGAAGATGCTACTGCAAGTGCGACCCAGCCACCCACCCACCCCTGCCACAACACAGAGCCATTCATCTTGTCACCTTTACAGTACAATGTCGTTCATCTCAATGTCTGCATGCCAAGTGTTGGTAGGTCTGACCCTAAGTAAACATATCATAGGTAAAGGTCAGTGACCTACAGCTCATCTTCAAAGGTCAGGGACGCTCCTGTGAAGATGCCATTCACAGCTCTGGCAGCCTTATTCAAGGACCGGAAGCCAAGCACTCCAGGCCAGGTCTTTACCTCATAACTCACGCTCCAAACCCCTATCTCTTTCTGGAACTTGTTGCAAACTTTCTCAGCTTCGCAGCCTTGGTCATGCCAACAGCTATCTAGCACATCACTGTCAAAATACTTCTTTGCTCTCTAGGCCTAGCTCAAAGATCCCCTCCTGTGGAATACCACCTCCAACCCTACTGGTGACAATGAGTCACCCTCTTTCCTATACCTCCAAATATCTGTGCCTACCTCTGGCTGCAGCCACGTCAGAGCTGGTTTTCATCTTAACTATGAACCTGAGGGCACGGGTTACCCCTCTTCACTCAATCTCCCAGAACCCAGTTCTATGCCTATAAAAGAACTCAATGAACTAACGTGAGTGTCAAAATACAATCCTCAGCAAAAGCAGGTGCTCTACGCATTGGGCATTCCAAAGAGCCAAGCACTACCTCTTTAGAGCATGGAACACTGCTGTGATCTTTCTCCATTATTAGCCACCTGAGAATATTCGGAACGGAGAGGTTTCTCCACGTTGGCCAAGGATTAACAAATCTCCCATCTCTTCCTCTCACTGACTTAGTTACGTCTTCCTCTAGTCTGTAATCCAGCTTGAAGCTCTTCTTGGAAAACCTAGAAGAATCACTTCCTCCAGAATTCCGAGCTGCATTTTGGCGTTTTCTTACGGCTTCCTTAGGATATTGGCTGCTTGGCACCAGTGATTGGTTGCTTTCACTTTCTTCCATGACCTTTGGTGAAGAACTTTAGAAAAAAAAAAAAAAAAAAGAAGGGGGAAGGAATTACTGAGTTTAACATACAAGCATTAAAACATACTCATCTAGTATTATTGCTTAGCCAATAAGTTTCCCCAAACTTAAAAAAAAAAAATTATGTCTCTATTAGCTCAATCTTTCTTCCTGGAAAATTTTAGAATCCAGTATTACTGCTTGCTACATAGAAAAAAAAAAAAAAAATGCTTGCTTTACCTGTTAGCACAACAGCCAAACCTTTTTTAGCGACTTCCTCCTCTGCTATAATCCACAAAATGCATTTCCCTAGCCAGCAGGTAACCACGAAATTTTAAATTTCAGTGACATTTATATAGAATAAATTAAATCACTTTCATGAATTATGATGTTTTCATACCTACACGTTGAAAATATAATTGTTAACACACAGTAAGGCTTGCTTCAGTTCCCTGAGGACATCTGGGTTCATTCAACAGACTTAGATATAACCCACATTGAAACTAATCTGTTGGGGCCAGCACTGTGGCACAGTAGGTTAATCCTGCGCCTGCAGTGCCAGCATCCCATATGGGCTCCAGTTCGAGTCCCGGCTGCTCCTCTTCCAGTCCAGCTCTCTGCTGTGGCCTGGGAAAGCAGTAGAAGATGGCCCAAGTCCTTGGGCCCCTGCACCCACATGGGAGAGCAGGAAAAAGCACCTGGCTCCTAGCTTCAGATTGGCATAGCTCCAGCCATTATGGCCATTGGGGAGTGAACCAATGGATGGCAGACCTTTCTGTCTCTCCCTCTCACTGTCTGTAACTCTACCTCTGAAATAAATAAATAAATAAATAATCTTAAAAAAAAAGAAAGAAAGAAAGAAAAAACTAATCTGTTACCAATGAAATTTCCCTAGGGAGAAAGTACAGTAAGTCCAAATCTGGGGAAAGGAGATGATAGCCCATTAATCGAGAGACATTTCAATAATGTATGTAACTGGCTAACAACAGAAATTTGATTTAGAACTGCTAAGGCAGCACAATACCTCTCCTAGCTATGTGACTTCAGGCAGGCTTCCTACCCACCCCCCACCAGCCACCAGGCCCTGGATTTCCTCACTATAAACTGAAGGTAACATTGCTATCTATTCCCTGAGGTTACTGAAAGGATTTAAAAAAAAAAGCAAACGCAAAGAAAGCACTTGGGGACGTGACACACCTCAGAGCTGCTCAGGCACCTGTTAGCTGTTGCTGCTGACCCGGTGACTCCTGCTACTGCCTCTACCACCACCACTACTGCTCAACCCACAGCTCTGCGATCCTTGCGTCTGAACAGAGGCACGAAAGGGGTCAGCTATTCAGATCATGCACTCATCTGCCGTGAACTCCAAACGTTTGCTTTCTTTCTCATTGGCTTAAATCTAAGGCATACACATAATGCACTTTGCAACCCTAAGGAAAAAAGCACAGCAACAGAGAGCCAAACAGTATTTGGCCATAAGGGGGTTTAAATAGAAACACCTATTCAGGAGAGGAAGGGAAAGAAGATAAACTCCGGGCCGAACCAGAACTTTCCCCGCCAAGACTGGAGAACCACGGCTGTGAAGAGAGGAAGCCACAGCACGCAATGCTGCTCAGCCAGCCCTGCTTCCGGGAGGGTGGAGTCTAACAAGCTCGCTAGCTTGGGTAAACCTCAGCTTTTCTAATCCTCCCTTTTCTCACCTGTAAAACACCTACCTAAAGGCTTCTCAAAGGATTACATGATACAATGTACATAAAGTACTTGGCACTCTCAAATGCTAATTCCTTTTCTCCTAACTGTTCACTGGCCAAATATCCAAATCCTTTAAGTTCCGTCAGAACTTAAAACTGATCTAGGTGTGTCATTGCTGTTCTCACAGAAGCACTTTTTCTGGGTCATGATTAAGTTCAGGCCAACACCTTTACCAAAGTCATCCAGCTCAGCCCCACACACAAGTTCAGAGTTTAAGTTACTTTCCCAAAGGGCAGAATCTACGGAGACAGGTGGCAGAGCTAAGCTTCTGCTACACCCCTGTCATGAGAAGCAGCTTATGAGGTGCACGTATGTTTCTTTTTATATTATTTTTTTTTAATTTATTTGAAAGTCAGAATTACAGAGAGAGGTAGAGACAGAGAGAGAGGTCTTCCACCCAATGGTTCACTCCCCAGATGGCCACAATGGCCTGAGCTGCACCAATCCGAAGCCATGAACCAGGAGCCTCTTCTAGATCTCCCATGCAGGTGCAGGGGCCCAAGGACTTAGGCCATCTTCCACTGCTATCCCAGGCCATAGCAGAGAGCTGGATCGGAAGAGGAGCAGCCGGGACTAAACAGGTGCCCACATGGGATGCCGGCGCTTTAGGTCAGGGCTTTAACCCACCCACTACACTACAGCGCTGGCCCCCGTACGTTTCTACTCACATACTTGTATATGGTAGGTTTTGGATATGGCTTCAACGGGTCCCCAATCCTAGTCCCAGAAATGTTCCCTACATTGCCAGGTTAGTCCTGAGTGTCCTGATGTTGGGAGGGGATCTGCTGAGAACCACTGAGGTCAATGGAGGGCCTTGGAAGGGACTGCGAAACCCAACTCTTGCTCTGGCTTCCTGTTTCAAGCTGTGTTCTCTCTCACATTCTCCTGCAATCTATCATGAGGCGACACGGCTAAGGGGACTCCCGCCAGACAGAGCTTGTGCCATGATGTCTGGACTTAAGGCATCCAAAATTGTGAGCCAAATACACCTCTCTCTTCTTTATAAAGTTAGCTGGTATCAGGTATTTTGTCATAGCAATGAAAACATGGATTAATATACGTGTAGACACACATATATTCATATACAAAGGGTCTGCATAAAGGTCATGGGAAGTGCATGCCACCTTTTAATTCCATTTTTCCATGAACTTTTTGAAGTGGCCCTCAAAAAGTTCATGAAAACTGGAATTAAAAGACGAGGAGGGCATTTGGTGCCATGGGGAAGATGTCACTTGGGAGCCCCACAGCCCACACCAAGTGCCTGGGTTTGGAGTCCCAGCTTCACTTCCGATTCCAGTTTCCTGTTAACGGGCTCTCTGGGAAGCAGCAGGTGATAGATTCAGTGCTTGAGTCCCTGCCAGACTGAATTCCGTGCACCTGGCTTTGGCTTGGCCCAGTCTCAGCTGTCATAGGCATCTGGGGAGTGAACCCACAGATGGAAGAGCCCTATGTCTGTCTCTGTTGTTCAAATTAATAAAAAAGTAAATAAATAAAATAAACAGCCATAATTATAAAAATAAAAAGCTTATTTTGGTGCAAAAAAACTGAAAACCCATGCAGTTTTATCATGATTCACAATTTTTCCATGAACTTTTTGAAGTCTTCTCATATAAAATAATTCTACCAA
This sequence comes from Lepus europaeus, assembly GCF_033115175.1. Taxonomy (NCBI): domain Eukaryota; kingdom Metazoa; phylum Chordata; class Mammalia; order Lagomorpha; family Leporidae; genus Lepus; species Lepus europaeus. Next base: position 43,623,293 of record NC_084827.1, read on the forward strand.
ATAGACTAATAAAATGTAGTCTGCTTCAAACAATCAGGAAAAATGGGAGACAGGAAAAAAGTATTTTCACTCAAACAGCACAAAAACAAAATAAAAATAGAGTTTTGGAACAATATAGCCTAATATAGCTAGGATACAAGAAACAGGGCAGGCTTGTGAAGGTCACAGGACAAAGAATTGAACTGTCAAGGACGGGACTACATGGTGAACCCAGACTGCCACCGTAAGGAGTTCGGCTACATCATGGCTATTTAGGGAAGACAATTCTGGTAACAGGATAAAAAATGAAAGAGAACGACTAAAACTGGAGCTGGGGGTGGGGGGAGGGGTTAGCGAGCAGGAAACAGAAAACGCCAGCGTTTCTCACGTTTCATTGAAAAGAATGTTCCCAGCACACCTTCAACCAGGTTCTCACTGCAGCACTCAGAGGCAGCTAAGAGCCCAGGCAAATGATGAGGAGGCAGCGACAGTGAGAAGACAAAGAACAGAATAAACCCAAGGCACTGAAAAGAAGCTCAATCAAGAGGACTTGGCAGTATCTGGATGGTCCAGATTTTGGACACTTTGTAGGGCTGGTTGTGTGGCAGGAGGGCAGGCAGCAAAGCAGGAGGAATCAGAAACGGCAGCACCAAGAACCAAGGTGGATTTCTGACACAGGAACTGGAGGCTGGGCTTGCGAGCACCGGGAAGCAAGAATCCAAGAGGAAGACTCACTGACAGCCAATGGAAATGGATGATCCCGGGATCCGGGCCGCTTTAGGGGTGATAAACAATGAAAGAGACAGAAAGGTCTCCAAGAACCTGGAGAGTAAGACGACATTGAAGACTGGGCCTAGTGATCTGCTTTCTCCCAGGACAATGAGCTTTTTCAAAGTTGTATGTTCACATCACCTCCATTTTATCACCTCCCATCCGCTCAGGCTTACACCTCAATCAAAACAGGTCTCCCTACCAAGTAGCCATCTTCTCTCAACACCCACCCCCAGGCGCATGCCCACACACACACACAAAAATTCCATCTTGGGAGTGATCTCTTTAAAACTAATTAATTAATAGAGAGGCAGAGAAACAGACAGTTCCCCTTCACTGGTTCACTCCTGCAACACCAGGGGATGGGCCAGGGCTGGGTCAGGCCAAAGCCAGGAGCTGGGAATGCAATCCAGGTTTCCCAGGTGGGTGGCAGTACCCAGTGGAGCCACCATTGCCTTCCAGGGTCTGCACTAGCAGGAAGCTAGGGTCAGGGGCCAGAGCCAGGTACTGAACCCAGGTACTCTGATATGGGGACACAAGTGTCTTAACCACTAAGCCAAACTCCCAATCCTTGGATGCCATCTTTTAAAAGGCACATTAAAAAAAAAAGAAAGAAAGAAAAGAAACTTTGCTCCGAGAATGAGGCTGAGGTTGGTAAGATGGCTCCAGCCTTGCCATCTCCTCTACTCCAAATACAAGGCCTTCGTCTATTTCCTTGGATGCATCATGCGCCAACCACAGGCCCATTCTCTGTCCCCACAGGGCCTTTGCCTGTGATCTCCAGCTATCTGTGGGGTGGGAAGAAGGGTCTTCTGGACATAGATATTCACAGGATCATGTGTGACTTGAAAGATGCCAAACAGCATAAAATGATGAATGAAGCACGTTTCACAGGATGTCTTATGAGGGAAATGATGTAACAAGAGTCACCCTTAAACATCAAAGATAAAATGACAGATAAACTAGAACCAAAGAAGAAACGGCAGTGCTTGCATGTATGGTCCTCGAGCTAGCTTCCTTCCATCACTAAATGCAGCAGATGTCCCAATTATTTCCTGTTATAAATCTGTCTCCTAAGTTAACAATGTAAATCAGCCTTCGTGCTAACACCAAGCAAAGGCAGAGATGGGTGCTCATGAGTGCATATTAATAGTTAGTAACTGGGTTTCAAATAGTGCTCCAGAATTAGATAAGGAGCCTTCAATTTTAGAGGTTTTTATGTAATTTAAGATACCATGAACCATAAGGCACACCACTGTTTTATGTACCACTAAGGTAAAAATGTTACCAAATATGATTAGGTCAGGAATTGTATAACATACTTTGGTATCAGTGGTACTGAAATACCAATAAAATGTCTATCTTGAAATGGACACGATGTATTTTATGTAAGCAAATATGTATGTCAGAACAGGAATGAAAACATGAACCTTAGTAATTAAATATCATCAGAGGCACAATTAATTTACTGACCTTCTTCCCTCTGTAACTAACTAGATACAGAATACACAAAATAGCAGAAACTGACTGGAAAGCTAGAATTCAGAAGTGTAAAGCTAAATAAGCCCTAAACAACTGATAAGTATAAAATAGGAACGTTTGAGGCCGGTGCTATCATGCAGCAGGTTAAAGCCACAGCCTGTAGCATCGTCTGAGTACCAGACCGAGTTCTGGCTGCCCCACTTCCAATCCAGCTCCCTGTTAATGTGCCTGGGAAAGCAGCAGAGGATGGCCCAATTCCTTGGGCCTCTGCACCCACATGAGAGACCCAGAAGAAGCTGCCGACTCCTGGATTTAGCCTGGCCCTATCCTGGTCATTGAGGCCAACTGGGGAGTGAAGCAGCAGATGGAAGAATCTCTGTCTCTCCTTCTCTCTCTATAACTCTGCCTTTCAAATAAATATATAAATAAGTAGAAATGTTCTTTTTGTACAGGAAATATCATTTTATTAAGTGTATTGATTTTTATTTATTTGAAAGGTAGAAAGAAAAAGAGCTCTTCCATCTGCTGCTTCACTCTCCCCAATTGCCTACAACAGCTGAGACTGAGTCGGGCTAAAGCCAAGCCAGGAACTCCATCCAGGTCTCCTACGTGGGTATCAGGGCCCCACGTATTTGACCCATCATCTGCTGCCTCCTAGCCACAGCCACATTAGCAGGAAGCTGAATCAGAAGCAGATACAGAACTCCAACGCAGGTATTCCGACATGGAATAAAGGTGAGTGAAATGGCAGCTTGAGCTGCTGTACCAAATGCCCACCCTGAAATGTTCTTTTTGAAAGAACAATTTATTGGGGCAGGCACCATGGCACAGCAGGTTAAATCACTCGCATCTTGTATCAGAGTGCTGATTTGAGTCGCAGCTGCTTCACTTCTTACGTAGCTGCTACTGCACCTAGGAAAACAGAAGATGGCTCAAGTACTTGAGTTACTGCCATCCTTGTGGGAGACCAGGATGGAGTTCCTGGCTCCCGACTTCAGCCTGGTCAAGCCTTGACTGCTGCAGCCATTTGTGGAGTGGCCCAGTGGATAGATCTCTCTCTCTCTCTCTTTCAAATAAATAAACCAATCTCTTTTTAAAAGAACTATGTATTATAAAAGGGACAACATAAATTCCATCCTGTTAATTGAGATGCACATTCCCCACATTTCTTTGATGATTAATTGCCTGTTTAACAGCAGATGAACTTACTCCTCTGTCTCCTACCAAAAAGCATTCTGAACTGTGACATTTGGTGAAGAAAAGTCAGGCAAGCACAAATATTTTACTTCAAAAACTGCACACATGGGTAAAATGTGTTCAAAACCCAAGAATTCTCTATTTCAAAAGCAAATGTTTCATGCTTTTTCTTTGACATTTAAGATTTGCCAGCTGACTAGAGTTGAATGCACAGCTTTATCATTTAAAAAGTGAAAAAAAAAACACAATAGTACAATGTATGTTTGAGATTTCAACATACTCATCAATTCTGCAGTAGCAAATCAGCATTCAAATAAAAATTGAGTGACTGTCCTTTACAAAAATAAATACATTACAGATTGCTGACATGCAATCAATCTGAAGAGTATTCAAAACCGTATTTTTGGGGCTGGCGCTGTAGTGTAGCGGGTTAAAGCCCTGGCCTGCAGCACCTGCATCCCATATGGGCACCACAGTTCGAGGCCGGGCTGCTCTGCTTCTGATCCAGCTCTCTGCTAATGTAAAGGAAATATGGCCACAACCAGAGACAAAGAAAAGCGTACCCCTCCTCCCAACACAGACCTTGAAAAGTGGCTGCCCGCAATTAACTAGTGAAGCAGCTGCCCACTGTTAACTTGTCTAGGGAGGGAAAATGTCCTAAATTCTGCTTCTGTAAACTCCAGTCATGAATCTGTCATAATAAATCTGCCCCTGGTATCTCTCTTACAAACATAGCAGGCCCATCGACCACTGGAAGTGTGGTCCTAATCACGCAGGCTACAATTTAAACCCACCAATGCTGCAACAGCTAAGGTACGATGCTGATGAACCTATAAATAGTGTAAGAAGCTTGGGATTGTCGCTCAGTTCTCAGGAAATGATTCTAGCTGAGCCCGCTGGCGTAATAAACCGCTTCGATCCTCCACTGTCTCTGGTGCCTGTTTGAACAAAGGGAGTCTTCCCACCTGTAACACTAATGCACCTGGGAAAGCAGTGGAGGATGGCCCAATTCCTTGGGCCCCTGCACCCACATGGGAGACCTGGATGAAGTTCCTGGCTCCAGGCTTCAGATCGGCTCAACTCTGGCCGTTGGGACTATGTGGGGAGTGAACCAGCAGATTGAAGACCTCTCTCTCTCTCTCTCTCTCTCTCTCTTTCTCTCAACCTCTCTCTGTAACTCTTTCAAATAAATAAATCTTTAAAAAAGAACTGTATTTTCAGACCCCTCAGACTAAATAATATTAACTTCACAATTTTATATTTCCTCTCCTTTTACCTTTGCTGAAGAGAAGGGTCTTTTCAATACAGTGCTATATGACACAGCTAATGAAACTATTTTGATTCACTGAAGTGTCTGCCAAGGGCTTCCTAGGGTAAAATGAAACTAGTCCCAACCTCCACATTCAATAGATGCTGGGTGAAATTGGAGCTGACGCCCACAGGCATTTAAGAGACTGGTGGGAGGGAGCTATGTCCAAGCATGGCAAGTACATTGGACAATGAAAGGAAGAACGTTCTGTAAGAGCTATGTCCACACACACACACACACACACACATCAACCATGAAGCTTAGCACACAGTACATTTAGGAGCAAACTAAATGGAAGTTATGATAACTTTTAAGAACAATTATTGAGTCAAAATCTACTGGAACTAATGCACATGCATAAAGTACACTTAAATGGATGTGTGCATAATATCAATCTATATATCTCACCAAGCAATTCATCATCACAAGCGTGCGAAGAACATTAACTTGGAGCCAGGAAACCAGTACTCCACTCTGAGCATTAATTAGAAGTGTTGGCTTGGGGGTAGGAATCAACTTTTTAAAGCTGGCTTACTTGTCCAGCCAGGGAAAACGGGAAGAGAGAGAGAGAGAGAGAGAGAGAAGCCCTAGGGACTTCCTTAAAGAGCTGCAATGAACAAATGACACCATCGGTTAGCACTTCATAGTGCTAGATAAACTTAAATTGTTATTACAACTATGGTTCATATTCAGTAAAAGAGTAAAGAAAATACAATAGGACTTTTCCATACAACCGAGTTGCTTTTAAAGATCAACATTCTTACATTTTGGATATTAAAACCTAGATTGCTGAAGTGTTTCTTCTTTCCTTAATAATTTTATGTAACAAAGGACTACAAAATTATGTAAGTTTGTTTATACTTTATTTTAAAAATAACAGTGTGTTTTCCTCTGTTAATACACACACACACACACACACATACAATACGGCAGATTTTTAGCACAGCAGTTAAGACACCACTTGGGATGCCTGTGTCCTCTATCAGAATGCCTGGGTTTGAGTTGCCACTCCACTTCCAGCTCTAGCTTCCTGCTAACGTACCCCTGGGAGGCACTAGTGATGGTTCACTCACTTGGTTCGGGCTGACGTTGAGATGCAGTGGGTTCAGCTGCCTTCTATGGCACCAGCAAACCATCTGGGCACTACCCTGAGTCCTAGTTGCTCCACTTATGACCCAATTCCCTGCTAATGAGCCCAGGAAAGCAGTGGAAGATGGTCCAAGTGTTTGGGCCCCTGCACCTGCCTGGGAGACCGAGATGGAGTTCCAGGATCCTGGCTTCAGCCTGATCCAGCCTTGGCTGTTGCAGCCATTTGGGGAATGAACCTGCAGATGGAACAAATCTCTCTCTCTCTCTCACTCACTCTCTCTCACTCTCACTCCCCCCGCCCCACTTTCTGTAACTCTTTTAATTAAATAAAATTTTTAAAACGTACTTGTGTCCCTGCCACTCATGTAGAAGACCCAAACAGAGTTCTAGGCTCCTGGCTTCAACCTGGCCCAGCCTGGCCCAAAGCTGGCCACTGCGGGCAGCTAAGGAGAGAACCAGTAGAAGGGAGCTCCCTGCCTCCCTGCCTCCCTGTTTTTCAAAATTAAAAACTTTTTTTAAAAGTTACATGTCTCATAAAGCACTTATCTGATTATAGGCAAAGGACAATTGCTTTGACAAATAATTTACAAAGAAATGATTGCTAACCAAAAGCACACAGGACTCTGAATACGGAATTAGAGAAAGATGAACACAGAACACAGGTAGACTCCTTGGGATACAAATCAGAGCAGCAGTTAAGATGCTGCTGTATACCTGCATCCCAACTGGCAGTGCCCAGTTTGAGTCCTGGCTCTTCTGCTTCTGCTCCAGCTTTCTATTAATGTGCACCCTGGGAGGCAGCAGGTGATGGCCCAGGTACCTGGATCTCCACCACCCACATGCAAGACCCAGATTGAGTTCCAGGCTCCTGGCTTTGGCCTGGCCCAGCCTTTGTTATTGCAGTCCATTTGGAGAGTGAACCAGCAGATGGAAGATCTCTTTGTATATCAGCTTTCCAAATAAAATGAAAGTAAGCAAATAAAAAAAAATTTAAACAAAAAAATTACAGAACATTGCTTTCTTTAAAAAAAAAAAAAAGTAGTCAAGGACAACAAATGTTCTTGCCCATAAATTGCCAAAGCCTTTGAAAATTCTTAGTGTTAGACAAAAATCAATACATTGAACAGGTCACTTCACAGGCTACCAACAGATTTAAATCACCAACATGCATAAACATTCTAGGTGCTCCCCCTACAATAAGAGGTTTTCCCTATATGTGAGTAAGAAAGCAAAGCTTTGGTTAGAATTAGAAACAAGAAAGTAAACTACAGGCCTAAGGACAAAGTTCATTTAAAACATGACTTGTAGGGTGAGCATTTAACCTTGCAGTTAAGATACCTGCAACTTGTACCAGAGTATCTGGGTTCAGTACTCACCCGACTCCAAAATGCAGACTCGGGGAGGCAGCAGTGATGGCTCAAATAATTAGGTTGCAGCCACCTGCGTAGGAGACCTAGAATGAGTTCCCATCTCCCAGATTCAGCCTGGCCCAGGCCCATTATTGCAAGCATTTGAGGAGTAAACCAGCAGATGGGAGTGCTTCTTCCTCTTGTTCTCTCTCTCTCTGCCTCCCAAATAAAATAGTTTTTAAAATGCTTTCTTATTTATTTGAAAGACAGAATTACAGAGAGGGAGGAAGAGAGATCTTTCATCCACTGGTTTACTCCCCAAAAGGCCACACCAGCCGACACTGGGCCAGGCCGAAGTCAGGAGCCAGGATCTAGATCTCCCATGCAGGTGGAAGGAGCCCAGGGCCTTGGGCCATCTTCCACTGATTTTCCTAGGCCATTTGCAGAGAGCTAGGTCAGAAGTAGAGCAGCCGTGACACAAACCGGTGTCCATATGGAATGCTGGCATCACAGGTGGTGGCTTAACACACTATGCCACAATGCTGGGCCCAAAATAAATTTTTAAAAAATTAAAATACCAGGGCCAGCACTGTGGCATAGTAGGCTAAGCCTCCATATGGCATCGGCATTCTATATGGGCTGCCAGTTCAGGTCCTGACTGCACTTCTTCTGATTCAGCTCTTGGTTCATGCCCTGGGAAAGCAGTGGAAGATGGCCCAAGTTTTTGGACCCCTGCACCTGCGTGAAAGACCTGGTAGAAGCTCCTGGCTCCTGGCTTTGAATCGGCTCAGCTGCGGCTGTTGTGGCCATTTGGGAAGTGAACCAGCAGATCTCTCTGTCTATAAAAAATTAAAATGTCACAACACACAACTGGAATCCTTAGGATAATCACACTAAAATGTCATGTTATGGCAAATTTAGAAAAACATGCATAAAATAATGTTTATTAAAAATATGTAGTTATAGTCTCTTTAATACCTTAAAAATAATACAAAAACACAAAGTACAAATTCATTTCTGGTATAGAGAAGAATACCTAGGTGATATACAGATTTACCAAACTGAACAGGTTGGGGGAAGATGAAGAGGAAAGAATACTAAGTTAATGCCTACAGAACTTGAAAAGGTATCCTAAGGCTGTAAAGTGATGTTAAAGCTTCATTTACCAGTCCTCAACCAAGATTTTAACAACAACATGCTTCCAGAAGGTGCGCATTCTTTCTCTATTCTTCTTCATGATCAGTTATGCATAAAGAAAAGCTTCCTGTTTAAAAGCATAACCCATTTAAAAAAAAAAAAAAAGCAGTGGAGAAATGGAGTTCTCATAGCTCCTGCACAGAAAAAAAAAATGAAAAATGGGAAAAATGAAAAAAGTTAACTGTATACTTCTTTCTGACTTCAGCCCTAGTTCCAACTTTTACTGAATTGTAGCCTTTAAAAAGTCACCTAACACTGCTGCGACTCACTTTCCCTCCCTGTAAAACGAGGGGCCCAGGGTGCACCTCTAAGGTTCCTACTTCTCTAAAATTTTAACAATCTGGCTGAACCAAGAGCCAGCTCAGGCCACCAAAGAGGCTGTCCCTTCGTCCCAGGCCCTGGTCTGGCCCTGCCAATCTGTACTCCCTGGGCTGGGCTGGTAAGTGATAAGCAAAGCATCTCTCAACTGACCACAGCAGTTATCTGCTGGGCAAAAGGTAATTCCAAAGGTGAATCAGGTAGACCAGGAAGCTGCTGGGAGAATGACGCCACATTTCAGAAATTCCATAACCAATCTGAAAACTGACACATCAAACAGCCATCACACCTCAACCATGTTAAGATTTCAGACGTAATTTGCAATGGCCTCGACTTAAAGCATTTGTAAAGTCATATTTAGCAAACGTTGTTTGAACGTCTACTTTAATTAAGTTCTAGTCCTCCCAGTGCTGGGAGGAATGTGAGGCTCTGACCTCCAGTGACCCAAAATGTGTGTGGGGGGTGGGGGGTGGGGAATAAGCAATCACACAGACTGGAGCTTAATCTCACGTTTACAGAGGTGTCTGATCATGAAAATGGTATATATCCAGAATCAGGCATTCCAAGACCCTCGGCCCCAGATCTGGAAGTGGTGAGGAATTCTGTTTCCTTACACGCTACTGGTTCTGAGCCAGTGCTGTGACCAAGTGTCAGGCGTGCTAAAAAGGCTCATTGCCTTCTGCAGGCAGACAGCAGCAGCAGAGCCCTGAGGTCAGCAGAGACAGGGGGAAAGCAGGAGAGTCACCATGAGGTCACCCGAGCCGCTGGCTCCCTCACCAGAGAATTTGGCAGAAGGGCAGGCGCGACATTCTGCCCTCAAGACCTGCGTGGCCCATCCTTTAGGAGAAGAGGGTTATTGACAAAAAAGCAAGCCAAGGAAACAAGGCCCGGCCCGCTCCCTGGGGTTGTAAGCTGTTCAGAATGCTGCCTGGAGACAGTCCCAAAAGGTCGACTAACAGGATGCTGAAGTTCAAGGAAACATCGAGATCTCTAAATTCAATTCAGCATGCTTTGTAGAAGAATAGCAGGAAGCATAAATTCCAAAAGCATATATATAATATGCACATTATATATGTATGTGTATATATATATATATACATATACATACTTGAATCCATTTTCAGGAAAAAAATATAACTAGGAAAAGGAACATAAAATATTACAGAAAAAAAAAAACTTTAAAAAAATAATTCCTGGGTCAGCATTATGGTGTAGCAGGTAAAACTGCCGCCTGCAACACCAGCATCCCATATGGGCGCTGGTTCATGTCCTGGCTGCTCCACTTCCAATCCAGCTCCCTGCTAATGAGCCTTGGAAAAGCAGTGGATGATGGTACAAGTATTCTGTCCCCTGTCATTCACATGGGAGAGCCAGGTGAGGTGCCTGGCTCCTGGTCATTGCAGCCATCTGGGGAGTGAACCTGCAGATGGATGCTCTCTCTGTCACTCTGTTTCTCTCTGTAACTTTTTCAAAATAAATAACTAAATATTGTAAAACAGATAAAATTAAAAAAATAATTCCTGAGGCAAGCATTGTGGTGCAGCAGGTTAAGCCATCACTTAGTGCCTGTTTCAAGTCGTGGCTACTCCACTTCCAGTCGAGCTTCTGGCTAATGAAATCCTGAGAGTCAGCTGATGATGGCTCAAGTGGTTGAGCTTCTGCCACCCATGTGGCAGACCTGGACAGAGTTCTGGGCTCCTGGCTTCAGCCTAGCCCAGCGACTGCAGGCACTAGGGGACCTGGGGAGTGCACCAGTGGATGGAAGATTTCCTTCCTCCTGCTCTTTCTTTAAAAAAAAAAAAAAAAGCTTCCCAACTTTGCTCCCTTGCCCCTTGTCATCCTTTATAAGCCTTAGTTTCATAATTCTTCATCCAGTCTCTGGTGCATAGTAAGCCGTCAGTAACTGCAAGCCACTACTTTATTATACTCTAGAAAGGGCTTAATAAGGGTTAGTGGATGTTTTCATCAAGGTCGTTTTAAAATTTCTACACGAATACAATATGGGGGCTGTAGGAAATGACATGAACCCTGGAATGCGTCTGTGTTCTTATATCTGAATAAGAGAAAGCCTGCCTTTCTGGACTTCACACAACCTTTAAATATAAAACAAGGATTCCTACCCAACCCCACACATGGCTCCCGCAGCCTCCACCAATTCTGCCAGATTCACCAGGAGGCTCTTGTCATCAACCCTGAAAAGTCCCACAATTGTGAAAGTCATAATCCTGTTCCTCCCACTGTCCTTACCTCCCCTCATTGCCCCCACGCAGGAACAAAAACTGCAAACTCGGTACTAACACTGGCCTCATGGAGACCCCGCATTTTCCCCAGGGCTTGAAGTCCCAGTTAAAACGGGGTGTTTCTCCAAGGAAATATTTCCCACAATTGGAACAGGCAAGCAAAGCCAGCTCTGGAGAAATTATGAGACAGTTTGCCTCAAAAGCATTTCAGTGTTTTCTCTTTCCTGCTTATCTCAGAACTCCTCCTACCTCTTCTTTCTGATCACAAGAAGGTATCGAGAAAAGATCCGATCTCCAGTGTGACAGTCATAGGAAAAGCCATGAGAACCCTCCCTAGACTATCTCCAAGGCCGCTGGCTACAAAGCCTTGGACCTGTGATCGTCAACCCTGGCTGCAACATCACAAGCACCTGTGGAGCTTCCCACCCCATCCCTGAGGTTCCTGAATCAAAGGCTGCACTGGGGCTGTAGTAGTTTTTTCAAAGCTCAGTTGGTGGTGATTCTGTCCAGAACCAAAACTTTAAATCATCAGGCACCAAAGGACTGACTCACATGACTCTCAGGTACCTCTAGAATGTATGCTAGCCTGGCAACTGCCCACCTTGGTGTCTCCTCTTCCTGCCTCCCCAGCACTCCAGGTTGGAGGCCGTCTAAACCTGAGACTGCTACATGCTGGCAACACTACATTCCTGGATACAAAGTTCAACACAAATTCTACCCTGTGCTCCTAGGAAGCCAAACCAAGCCAAGCCAAGCCAAGCCAGAAACATACAATCAGTAATGATTCATACTAACACACCGCAGCCTGGACATAAGGCGCACTCAGTTATTGATGGGATGAATAAACAAACTGGAGATTCAGCTCCTAATCACTCTTCATCTCGCACCTAGTTAATTATTTTTGAAAAGATCTACTGGGATCAAATAATCTGAGAAGGAAAAAATACCCAAAGGGCTGAGAGACAAAAAGAACATTCCATCAACCCTACTGGTCACTGAAAATAAAAGCTGAGGCGTCTTGGGCAGTGGCTGAGTTCCGCGGTGCACAGTGGTAAAGACTAGACGGTGCTCACAAGGAAATCCAGTCTCCCTCTGCCCCCCACAGCAGAGTCGCCTGCACTCAGGGTTACTATACCCTAATTACTCTACTCCAGCCTTCCAGCGAGGCATGGCCATGTTGGTGATGCTGTGACTGATGTGATTCAGGCTCAAGTCTTTCACATACACAGTGCTCCTGGGAGTCTCCTCCCGAAAGCACTTGTCTTCATTCTCCCTGCAGCCTGAGCCAGCGGCATGAGGGTCACATCCTAGAAATGGCAGAGAGGAGATCCATGATTTCAGGGTCTACCTTACCAGCTGACCTGCCCAACTCTGGACTTCTTTGATGTGAGAACCATGTTTTTTGTGTTTTAATTTGTATTTACCTGAAAAGCAGACAGACACAGGGCAAGCTCCCATCTGCAGGTTCAGTACCCAAAAAACCTGTAACAGCCAGGGCTGGGCCAGGGCCTGGGAATTCAATCTACGTCTCCTGCATGGGTGGCAAAGACTGAACTACTTGAGCCATCACCACTGCTTTCCCAAGGTCTGCATTCGCAGGAAGCTGGCACTGGAAGTAGAGGCAGCACTCAAATCCAGGTACTCAGATATGGGATGCAGGTGTCCCAAATGGCACCATTAAGAACGACTGCAGAAGGCCGGCACCGCAGCTCACTAGGCTAATCCTCCGCCTGCAGCGTCAGCACACTGGGTTCTAGTCCCGGTCGGGGCGCCAGATTCTGTCCCAGTTGCCCCTCTTCCAGTCCAGCTCTCTGCTGTGGCCCGGGAGTGCAGTGGAGGCTGGCCCAAGTGCTTGGGCCCTGCACCCGCATGGGAGACCAGGAGAAGCACCTGACTCCTGGCTACAGATCAGCACGGTGCGCTGGCCGCAGCGTGCCTGCCTCAGCGGCCATTCGGGGGTAAACCAACGGAAAAGGAAGACCTTTCTCTCTGGCTCTCTCTCCCACTGTCCACTCTGCCTCTCAAAAAAAAAAAAGAACGACTGCGGCAAACACTAGCTCCAAGAACCATATTTGAGCACAGTCTTTCAAACTGGCCCAAACTAACCTTGGTACAATTAAGACAGGATAGAAACAGGACTCACTCAGTCAAGTCCCTTCTGATCTGACATGTAGCCAGCTCCAGTTCCTAATCAACCAATCAGGAGCAAGAACCGTCTGGATCCTAAGTAGCAAAAGACGCCCTACTGCCCTGCTGGGAGACTTCCCCAATCTGCATACAAGCCCAGAATAGCCCAACAAGGCCGTCCTGAACAACACCAGCATTTGGACCCTGTCTTGAACTTTCATTAGTTGCTTAGCTGTAAAATAGCACAACATTATGTAAAAATAAATAAATAAACAAAGCTTAGAGAGCTTTCCATGAGCTAGGCAAACCAAAGGAATGAATACAGCAACTTGAAAAGGGAACGGAAAAGAGCAACTTTCAAAACAAAATATGACTGCCATCTGACAGCCCTAGCATCACGCTGTTGGCAATACAAACAAGTATGTGACCAGGTTAAGGAATGCTAGAAACAGCGAGACAGCCTGATGTTTCTTTATCTGGTAAGATCATTCTTATGGCTGAGAGAGATTACAAAATTAGGCAGAAGTCTACAGGCATCCATTGTTCCATCAGTGTGTTACTGTCCCTTAATCTGGGAAGGCCTCCAAATTAGATATAAACACGACAATCTGCTGCATTTAAGGGGAAAGACAGAATGTTCTAGAAAGCAGGCACAAACTGAATTTCTGAGTCTAGTGGTGAATTATGCTGACCCATCTACTGGCCAGGCCTATGCCTCCGTAGACAATGGTACCGACAGCTCACAAGCTGTCACCCAGGTTTAGGGGTGCAATCTATGAATGAGCTGTGGCCCAACGCTGCTGACCCATGCTGTTGACCCAGTCCCCTGGACCCTGACCTCATCAGCACCCTAACATGAGTCAGCTAGTGTTCATCATCTGCACAAGGCTGGCCCCGGCCAGGCGATTAAAATCACCCAGGTCTCGGTTTCCTGTTTTGTTCATCCGTGGAATGGGGTTAATAATCTCACATTTTTCATGTCCATAAAATCAAACTAAAAATAAATACATAAAAATTACTTTGTAAATGATAGGAGGAGCTTTGTAAATGATAAAGTCAAAATACATTAGTTAACCATCTGGGCAGAAGGCTGCATTGCTGACCTCAAACTGCCCCTGCAGGTATGGGAATTCGTATGGAATCTGTCACAAAAGGCTGTTACAAAAAGAGTTACATACTCAGTCAATGGTTACTGAATTCAAAAGACAACCAAGCAGAACACTCTAGATTATAGGTGGGTGGGATTCTCCAGGATGATGGGAGTTAGGATGAAATACTGCTTGAGCCTTATGCTGGAAATCACTTGGGTATTTTTTTATGCCAGTTTTATACAGACCTTCAGGATAAAACTGTTCTGAAGCAGTGAATTACATGCACAGTTCATCTCCCTAATAACACGTCAGTAAGAACACTTTTTGCTTGTGTGCATTTCAACCTAAAATGCCCACATCCCTGCAGCCATGTTCTTATTGACATAAAGAGAGGGGGGAAGGAATGGAAAAATCCACTATGGTCACAGCTAGCCACCACTACAAAGAAAAAGCAGAATGAAGCAACTCAATTAAAGGCAAATATTACGTTTCCAATTTTCCAAACAGGCTAAATGTGCATATCAAAAAAATAAATAAAAAGCAAACCCTCAGTTTTCCAAGCTCACAAATGCCCAAAGTAACATAATATTCTTTTCAAACAAACACATGAGGATGACTACAGAGATGAAAGTATGATTGAAACCCTGTGTTGTGATGTTTATATTCAAATGTTCTTCACGTAGTAATAGCTGGGCTAGTTAAAATGCTGAATTTCACAATTAGAACCTGTACAATACAACTTTCAACTACGCATGAAAACAAGGGTGTAGGGAGTGCACTAGGTAGTCCCATCTCTTGGAGACTTACCATACTTCTTGTAGCAAAAAAAAAAATAAGATAAAAGTAAAATCTTTGCAAACTGTGACTGTACTTTCAGTTGACTTAAAACCCTTTCAACCCCTCAAGCTCTCTCTCAAATTCTTCCTGTAATGAAGTCCACTTGTGCTGAGTGTCGTCTTTCGCGGATCTTGCAGCAACACCAGAGTGTGCTGGGATGTGGGTAATCTTTTCTTTTTAAAGATTACATAACTTCTTTCTAAACGAAGTTGACATCTGAAGCTAAAGCATAACTTCCAGTTTTCAACAAACGATGGAAATGTTTGAATCGCAGACAACAGCATCTCAGGAGTGACTTTCGGAACCAATTAATGAATGATCATATAGCAAACAATTCATGCTTAACCGAAGCCAACTATCACGTAGGTAACAACCTACATACAGTAAAGCAAAGACACAACTAAATGACTTTTTTAAAGGCTATTAATTTGTCTCACCCCCGGATTTCCCAGGAGTCTGTGACAGCCTACTTATCCCAACTACCATATCCTATCCACTGGGGGGAAAAAAATCCCTACCTGAATACCTACTCTGCAGATCCCGCAGGCACAACCGATTTAAGAAGCAAACCGTCCCAGCCCAGAAAATTCAAGCAAGCAGCGCCTTCCCCCAGGCCACCTTGCCCCATTACTTTGCTCTTCATTTCCACGCCGTGGTTAAATGAACACACTTATTTCAAGGTAAAAGCAGAGCAACCTGTTGGAAAGGGGTTTCGGAGGCTAAGTCCTAGAGACGAGGCAGAAGTCAGTGGCTCTGAGAGAAGTTGTCCACCCATCTATTTGTATGCAACCTAAAGAAAATACCCGCCTCGCGTATGCAGACAGCGAACACGCAACCCGGTCATCCGCGCGAGAGATAGGATCTGACACAAATCCCAGATACGGCGATTCGCCCGAAAGCGCCGGGGGACAGCCTGCGGCTCCTCACCCAGGCAGCTCCGGGGGTGCAGGCTCCGCAGCTCGCGGGGTGCGGGCGCTCACCAGCGCAGCGCGCCCAGGATGCGGCCGGGCTGGGGCTCGGCGCGGCCAGCCGAGTGCGCACAACCTCAGGCGTGCCGAGCTCTCCGCCCCGGGAGACCCGGGAGGAAGCCGCTGCACAGTCGCCGAAGACCCGCGCGGCCGGGAGCAAGCGGCCGCAGCGAGCGCTCTCGCCCGGCGCTCGCCTCCGCCGCGGGCACGCGGCCGGGGGGCGGACCGAGGGAGCGGGGCCGGAGCGCGCGGGCTCACCTGGCGCGGAGGGCGGCCGGGCGCGCGCGCTGCCGCTGCCACCGCAGCGCCCCCGGGCTGCCTGAGGAGCCGCGGCGGCCGGCGCCCGGATCCCGCCGCCCCCGGCCGCGCCGCGCCGGCTCCGCCGAGGGCGCCAACAGCTGCTGCAGGCAGCGCCTCAGCGCTCGCCTCCTCGCCATCCTTGGCAGTGAGCCGTCGGTGGGGGCTGCGCGCCGCGCCCCCGGGCACCTCGGGGCCGCGCGGGGCCCCAGGCCGCCGTTCGGCTCGCCCCGGTCACTCGGCCATTGTGACCTTGGGCTCTGGCAACCCGGCCGCCGTTAGCCCCGCCAAGGCCCCCTGGGCCCGGCTTGACCAAGATGGCCGCCCCCGCGGGCCGGGGCGCCGGGGCCATGCTGGTAGGGGAGGTGCGGCGCGCCTGCCACTCAGGCACACGCTCCGCCCGTGTCCTTCAGGAGGCCCCCGGCCGGTGTACCACGGTGTGAGCACATGTATCCTGGACACCTGCCCCAGCTGCTAACGCTAAATGGGATCCTGGTGACCCGGTAGTCCCCTCTCTGAGCTCGCTCAGGAATAACAGACCGACCGGCGCTTGCTAAATACTTACAGCCTCTGGCGCCAAAACCTGGCAGGGAGGAAGCCAGGCTGTTAAGTTGGAGTGTGCACAGCCTTGTCACCGTGTGCTCTCTTGTCAGAGTGATGTCACTGCGTCCTGGTACACACGCTTATCACTTTGATTTACATCCTTATTGCTGATGACCAAAGAGTATGACATGGTGGCTGGAGTTTTCATACTGGCTTTCCTTTTCAGGCTGCAGGATGACATTGATTTTCAGAGGAGAAAAAACGTCAGTATAGGCCCATCGCCATAGGATTGAAGAATGGATGATGATTGGACCAAGAAAAAAAAAAAACAAAGGTTCCTCTGGAAAAGTCCTTTCAGGTTGCGTCCATGGGCTAGAAAGAAATAGCCTCTGTCTGAGGTCATTGTCTGCCTCTAGGAAAGAAGCGAGAAACACAGACCCTACATGGTGATAAGACTGCAAAAAGTGCCGATGAAACCATTGGGCACCTTGAAAGTGAGTGTGCCCGTGTGATACTGCACAAATGCAAAGACTGAATGTAACTGTGGACTTTATCTCCTCGGGCTCACTTGCAGTGGCTGTTGAATTCTGTTGACTTAAATGTGATTAAGGGCTGCTTGTGCCTGGGTGGAGCTGAGCCTGCAGGAACTGAAAAATACCCTGAGTGCAACAGGGAAAAAAAAAAAAAGTAACATGCAAACCCAAAGGGAAGTTATTGCTCAAAAGTTCTCCCATAGTGCTCTTGGCTAAGGATATTTTTATTATTTTATTTATTTAAGAAACAGAGTGCCCAATCCTGGTTCACTCTCCAAATGCCTGGCGTGGCCAGAATTGGACCTGCCCAAAGCCAGGAAACAGCAACTGCAGTCCAGGTCTCCCATGTGTATGTCCGGAACCCAACCACATGAGCCATCACCACTGCCTCTCAGGGGCTGCACTAGCTGGATGCAGGAGCTGGAACTCGGAATCCATCGCAGGCACTCAGGTGGGACACAAACATCTTAACCAATTGGCCAAACACCTACTCCAGGAATTGTTTAAAGATGCTCTTTCTTCCCTCTCATTTCTCTTAAAAAAAAAAAACTTCAAATGCACAGAAAATAGAGGTTATTTCTATAACATCATTTGAATTAGTTACAAAGATCATAGTACTTCTTCTCCAAATTGTTCAGCTGTCTCTCCTGAGACTAAGAACATTAGTTTCTAATTTAATAGCGTCATCACATCTGAAGAAAACAGTGATTTCCTGATATCAACTAATACTCAGTCCGTATTCAAGTTTCCGTGATTGAATCCAGGACGTCTCTTATAGGTTTGTGTTTCTGAACTAAGAGCCTCTTGATGCCTCTGTGCTGCATTTGCTTCTTATGTCTGAGTAACAGTGAAATATTCACTTCCTGTTTCTGTGCTTATCACACAGATATCAGAGAGACAGACACTCGCAGGTGTTTTTCCCTGAGAGCCACTGCTTTCGTTAAGCACAGCTCTGTGTACACGAAGAAAGAGGTCTTTTAACACGGCATTCACGTTTATAATCGGAACTGTGTTAAGTACACAGTGATGTTTATGCTTCCGTAACTCTCCAGATTCTGCATAAACTTTATGGACTGTGGTGTAACCAAAGTGTAACTGATTGGGTTTTTCCCTAGACAGTGAAAAGAAGCTGTGTAGTATGAGAATTCATATCATGCCAGGCAAAATCTCTCATTTGTGCAGCTTCACAGTACGGAGCCAAATGAACTTTGTACCCTCAGCATTTTACTCATGGTTTAATTTTAGATCCTGACCTGCTGAACTGGGCTATATTTGTCTTTCCCTTTTATGCCACCCCTAGAGAGACAGCAATGATAACCATTTGTCTTCTAAATTGTTACTTAAGTTTTAAATGTCTGTCAATGCTGTAAAGACAAAGGACAGATTTACATAATTCCCTAAAAGTGCCTAATGCCCACTGGAGACTAGTATTAAATGAGATTATTTTCATAGTTCATAGATGATTAGGTGCTACTGAAATTACTTCTGGAGAAACATTTAACATAGTAGATCTCAAGTTAAATGAGTTCTGGAATCAGTACTGTCCTCTCTTCTCCTAGCTCTAGGGTTAAATGCACACAGAGCACCAGAGCACTTTAATTCAATTTAAATTTAGAGCAGCAAGTATGGAATTCATTGAAATACTGTGTTCACTCCAGTCAAATCAGTATTGTTTTCCTGATTGTTAGGAAACTATGGATGACCAGCTTTGTGGTGTAGGCCGTTAAACCGCCACTTGGAATGCTGGCATCCCTTATCTGAGCACTGGTTTGAGTCCTGGCTACTCTGTTTCTGATCCGGATTCCTGGAGAGGCAGCATGTGAGAGACCTGAGTAGCATTACTGGCTCTTGGCTTCTGCCCGGCCCAGCTCTGACTGTTGCAGCCATTTGGAGATGAACTAGTGGATGAAAGATCTTTGTCACTCTGCCTTTCAAATAAATGAAGTATTTTTTTTTTACTTTTTTTTTTTTGACAGGCAGAGTGGATAGTGAGAGAGAGAGACAGAGAGAAAGGTCTTCCTTTTTGCCGTTGGTTCACCTTCCAATGGCCGCTGCAGCAGGTGCATCTCGCTGATCCAAAGTAGGGAAAATACACAAGACAGATATGTGCATATATGTACATATGTAACATGCACATGTGTGCATGAGATAATTTAAAAAGTCCATAGAAAATGAAAATTTTTTGTTTTTGTTTCTTTTTATGTTGTTTGTGTAAGGAAAATGGAATTTAAAATAAGTTTATTTCAGCATAAAATTTTTTTGAAATCCATGCATAGGAGGTGTCTTCAAAAAGTTCTTTTTTAAAAATTTTTTTTTTTGACAGGCAGAGTGGATAGTGAGAGAGAGAGAGACAGAGAGAAAGGTCTTCCTTTGCTGTTGGTTCACCCTCCAATGGCCACTGCGGCCGGCGCACCATGCTGATCCGAAGCCAGGAGCCAGGTGCTTCTCCTGGTCTGCCATGTGGGTGCAGGGCCCAAGGACTTGAGCCATCCTCCACTGCACTCTCGGGCCACAGCAGAGAGCTAGCCTGGAAGGGGAGCAACTGGGACAGAATCCGGCGCCCCGACTGGGACTAGAACCCGGTGTGCCGGCGCCACAAGGCAGAGGATTAGCCTGTTAAGCCACGGTGCCGGCCTAAATGAAGTATTTTTTTTTTTTAAATCTATAGATAGCTCCATATAGCTACAGGAAAAATCCTGGGCAGATAAATTCTTTTTTAAAAAAAATTTATTTTACTTATTTGAAAGAGAGAGAGAGGGAGAGAAAGAGAGGGAGAGAGAGAGGGAGAGAGAGAGTCTTCCATCCTATGGTTCACTCCTCATAAGACTGCAACAGTCATGACTGGGTCAGGCTGAAACAAAGATCCAGGAGCTTCATCCGGGTCTCCCACATAGGCAGAGACCCAAGTACTTGGGTCATATTCTGCTGCTTTCCCAGGGGCATTAACAGGGAGCTGGATTGCAAGTGGAGCAGCTGCGACTCAAACCGGCACTTATATGGGATGCCAGCATTGCAGACAGAGGCTTAACCAGTTTTTCCACAGTGCTGGCCCCTAGCTAAATTCTAATCGTTATTCTGCCATTAACTACAGTCTAAAATACTACTCCTGCTACCTGCTTCACCTTACTGCTCCCCACTGAGGTAACAGTGAATGGCACTCTCTATGTCCACTTGGAACCTGTTACTGTAGAGAAAGGTGTGGGGGAACTATGTAAACACAAGGTGTTGACTCCAGGGAGAGGACGATTGCATTAGGCTGTGGGTCAGCGGGCCTGTGACAGCCAAATCTGACCTGCCACCTGTCACTGTGTGTGTTGGACTCAATCTATTGATTTTTCAGAGCACTAAGTCCTCAACAATTGTAGTACAGCAGAGGTTTTCTCTTTTCCTTTTGATTGTGGTAAAAAATATATATATATAAATGTGTAATTTAAAATTTACCATTTTAACCATTTTAAAGTATACGGTTCTACAGAAAGCATATGCACGTTGCTGTGAAATAGATCTCTAGAACGTTTCCGTGTTATAAATATGAAATCCTATACCTGTTAAACAGCAACACTGTCCTCCCCTTGTCCACACCTCACCCCCACCCAGTTCCTGGTAACCAATTCCACTCTCTATTTCTATGAGTTTGATTATTTCAGATAGGTCATAAAACTGGATTCACCAGTATTTGTCTTTTTGTGTCTGGCCTATTTTATTTAGCATAGGTCCTCAAGGTTCCTCATGTTGTAGTAAGTGAGGAATACTATTCCCCTGCGTGTATATACATTGTGGATTGCCTCCAGGTCCTGGTTGCCATGAAGTGTTGCTATGAACAAGGGGATCCAAGCATCTCTTCACGACCCTGCTTTCGATTATTTTGGGTTTGTTTCCAGAATGGGATTGCTACAGCATATGGTTCTCCCATTTTTAATTCTCTGAGGAGACTCTGTACTGTTTTGCATAGCAGTTGTAAATGATTGCACCATCTTACAGTCCAATCAACAGTGGATAGGGGTTCCAATCTCTCCACACCCTGGTCAACACTTGTTATTTTCTGTTGTTTTGATGGTAGCCATCAAATAATGGGTGTGAGGTGATTTGGTCTGCATTTCTCTGAAGATGGTGAGCATCATTTCATATGCTTATTGGCAGTTGGTATATCATCTGTGGAGAAATGCCTATTTATTTCCTTTATTTAATAATACTTTATTTGAGAGGCAGAGGGATGGACAGAGTGAGCACCCATCCTTTGTTTCACCCCCATAATACCCACAATGACCAGCACTGAGCCAGGGTCAAAGTAGGGAGCCGGAAACACAATCTAGGCCTCTCATGTGAGTCTTGTCTCCCAGGGTCTGCATCAAGCCAAACACTGTTGTCTCCCAAGGTGTGCATTGGTAGGATGTTGTCTCCCATGTGTTGTCTCCCAGGGTGTGTATTGAGCCTTCGCTGTTGTCTCCCAGGGTGTGCATTGGTAGGATGCTGGAGTCAGGAGCTGGAGCCAGGAATTAAATCTAAGCATTCCATTGTGAGACTCAGGCATCTTAGCCACCTGGGTAAACACTGCTCTTATCTTTTTTTTTTTTTTAAGATTTATTTTGCTCCCCAAATGGGTGCCAGGGCTGGGCCAAGCCAAAGCCAAGAGACTGAAACTTCACTGGGGTCTCCCACTTGGATGCAGGGATACAAGCACTTGGGCCATCTGCTGCTGCTTTCCCAGGCACATTAGCAGGGAGATGGATGGGAAGTGAGCTTCCAGCACTCAAAATGGCACTCATGTGGGATGCTGGGATGCTGGCATCACAGGCAGTGGATTAACCCACTGTACCAGAGCACTACACTACACCCACCCATTTCTTAATTGATTAACTTGGGGTGGGGGGCAGTGCTGTAGAGTAGTGGATAAAGCAGCCACCTGTAGTGCCGGCATCCCATGTGGGTGCTAGTTCAAGTCCTGGCTGTTCCACTTCTGATCCAGCTCCTTTCTCATGCGCTTGGGAAAGCAACAGAAGATGGTCCAAGTCCTTGGGCCCCTGCACCTATGTGGAAGACCTAGAAGAAACTCCTGGCTCCTGGCTTCAAATTGGCCCAGCTCTGCCCATTGTGGCCATCTAGGGAGTGAACAAATGGATGGAAGATCGATTCTCTCTCTCTCTCTCTCTCTCTCTCTCTCTCTCTCTCTGCCTCTCTATAACTCTGCCTTTCAAAGAAAGAGAAAAAAATTAAAATAAATTTTTGTTGTTAACCTATGGAAGTCCCTCATGCATTCTGAATATTAACCCCTTATTCATTATGTTTTGAGGAGATTTTCTCCACTTCCTTATGTGACCTTTTTACTTTGTTGATTGTGTCATTTGATGCACAAAAGTTTGTATAGTCCCATTTCTCTATTTCTGCTTTTGTGGCCTGTGCATTTGGTATCAGATCCCAGAAACCATTGTCAAGTCCAATATCAGGAAATCTTTTCCTTATACTTTCTTCTAGGAGTTTAGTGGTTTTAACTTGCCATTTATTTTTCTATGGCCTATGAGCTAAGAATGACTTTTTTAGTTTTATGTGGTTGGGGGGGAAAAAACAAGTGAAGAATAGTATTTTGTGACACCTAACAATTAAGTAAACTTTTATCTTGGTACTCATAGGTAAAATTTTGTTGGCACAAGCTATACCTATTCATTGACTTATTGCCTAGGATGGCTTTTATGCTGCAACAGAAGAGCTGAGAAGAGGTAACAGAGACACCTGAACCACAATACCTAAAATAGTAGCTCTCTGACCCTTTATAGAAAAGTTTTCTGGCCCCTGTGTTAGGTACTCTTCCCAATAAAAAAGCTAAAGTATAGGGGCCAGCACTGCAAGTGCTGGCATCCCATATAAATACTGGTTTGAGTCCTGGCTGCTCCATTCTGATCCAGCTCTCTGCTAATGTGCCTGGGAAGGCAGCATAAATTGGCCCAAGTACTTGGGTCTCTGCCACCCACGCAGGAGATTCAGGTGGAGTTCTAGGCTCCTGGCTTCATGCTGGCCCAGCCCCAGCCATAATGGTCATTTTGGAGAGTGAATCGGCAGATGGAAGATCCCTCTCTCTTTGTAACTCTGTTTTTCAAATAAAATTAAACTGTAAAAAAGTGTAGAGTCAAGAACTCAAAGTCCAGGGTTGTGTTAGTAGTCTACCCAAAGGAAAGGAATTTTTTTAAAAAAAGTTATCATGAGGCCATCGATGTGGCACAGAGGGTTAAGCCACCTCTCTCTCTCTCTCTCTCTCTCTCTCTCTCTCTCTCTCGCTCTCTTTCTCTCTCTCTCCCTATCTGCCTTTAAAATAAATAAAGCTTTTTTTTTTTAAAGTTACCCAAACCTTCTCTTCTTATTTTAAAGCACAATTAATAAGCACGGGAAATTTTTTTTCAAAAGATTTTATTATTATTATTATTTGAAAGGCAGAGTTACAGAGAGAGAGAAAGATCTCTAGTCCTCTGGTTCACTCCCCAAATGCCTGCTACAGCCAGGGCTGGGCCATGCCAAAGCTAGGACATAGAACTCCATCCAGATCTCCCACATGGGCGGCAGAGTCTCAAGTACTTGAACTATTATCCACAGCTTTCCCAGGCACAGTATCAAGAAGCAGGATCAGGCCGGCGCCGCAGCTCAACAGGCTAATCCTCCGCCTAGCAGCGCTGGCACACCGGGTTCTAGTCCCGGTCGGGGCGCCGGATTCTGTCCTGGTTGCCCCCCTTCCAGGCCAGCTCTCTGCTGTGGCCCAGGAGTGCAGTGGAGGATGGCCCAAGTGCTTGGGCCCTGCACCCGCATGGGAGACCAGGAGAAGCACCTGGCTCCTGGCTTCGGATCAGCGCAGTGTGCCGGCCTCAGCGCACTGGCCATGGTGGCCATTAGAGGGTGAACCAATGGTAAAGGAAGACCTTCCTCTCTGTCTCTCTCTCTCACTGTCCACTCTGCCTGTCAATAAATAAATAAAAAATAAAAAAATTTAAAAAAGCAGGATCACAAGTGGGGCAGCCAGCAGTCCACAAAGCCCACCTCAAGAGAAATTTTTTATTAAACCAAATGATGCCAACTCACAGCGGCAACTTTCAAAGTGCAGTGCCCAAAAGAAGAGCAGAAGTTCTGTTTATATTTTTCATGTCCTCTTTTTCCCTGAGTTTGAGTTTCATAAGGAACATATATCAGTGCAACAGTACATCATAATATTTATAAATAAATAAGTGTGTAGGGACTCACAATGAAAGAAAAATAACTGGGGACTGCTTTAGGTCTCCAAATTAGAGGATGGTGTTAGCAACTAGAGGAGATAGTTGATGAAGAAATAACTAAAAGGTAAACTCCTTTGCTTCTTATGAACAATTTCATACACTGTAGTTATAGGAGCATACTCTGAATTTCGTCTAGAATTTATCAGAGACTGGAAAATGTAGGCTAGTCAGATATGGTGTTTCAATTGTGTGAAAAGTAATATTTCTCTTACTGACAATTATCCAGATTATTTCCTTTTTTCTTTCTTTCTTTTTTTTTTTCCTAATCTAAAAGACACAGGAGGAGTCAGTGTTTAGCCTAGCAATTAAGATACCCACATCCCACCATCAGAGTGCCTGGGTACCTGTGTTCGATTTTTTGCTCCAGTGCATAACCAACTACAAAGGGCAATGCACACCCTGTGCTACAGCGGTGATGGCTCAAGTAATTGGGTTCCTGCCACCCTTGTGGAGACCTGGACTAAGTTTCAAGCTCCTGGTTCACTCCCAGACCAGCCTCAGCTGTTGTGGGCATCTGGGAAGTGGACCAGCTAATCAGAATGTGCTCTCTCCTCTCTCGTGTGCTCTCTCTCTCAAATGCAGAAAAAAAATTAAAATAAAATAAAATAAAAATACTCAAACTATGATATTCAAAATGTGGTACTGATGAGTTTGATGATTTTTAAGATAAGAATTTTAGCTTCTTAGAAATGTTTATGTGGGTTAATAACTACAAAAGTACCAGAGAGAACTTCACAGGTTAAGGGTTCCCCTGCCTGACTGTACTATCTATTACGCCTTGAAAATCCTGCAACAATGGGTAGTACCAGTGAGCCTGCTGTTTTTGACCACAACTATGAAACTTCAGATGTGTTTTCTTTAAAACAATAACCAATGACAATGACAAAAATGGAGAGGAAACTAAAGTAGCCGTATGTATTTCATGATTAAGAAAATTAATAGGAGCCAGTGTTTGCAGCTCAGTGGGTTAAGCTGCTGCTTGAGATGCCAGCAATGGTTTGGGTCTCAGCTGCTCTGCTTCCAGTCTGGTTCTGCCTGTGTGGGAAGGCAGTTGAAGATGGCCTAAGTGCTTGGGCCTCTGCTACCCATGTGGGAGATCTGAAAGGTGTTCCTAGCTCCTGGCTTCAGCCTGGCCTAGCCCCAGCCATTGCAGCCATTTGGGGAGTGAACCAGCAGATGGAAGATGTCTCTCGCTGTCTCTCTTCCTATCAAATAAACAAGTAAATCTTTTAAAAGAAACATTTTCTGCCACTGTTCATCCAGTCATAGGCCCTGATGCCAGTGATTGCTATTTTCAGGAGTCCCCCAAACTTCCAGCACACTTCCAGGACAATTCACCACAACTAGGATGACATCTGTTATGAGCAGAGGAAGAACAGACTATGGCCTTCTTCCCTGCAAAGGTCTGACCAAACCCCTCAGGAGTGTCCGATTCTCCCCCAGACTGGGTAACGAATGAGAGTTACTCATCCCACGGCCCTTCTCCTCTACCCTTGCTTTGCCAAGTCCCCAGCCACAAACAGGTGCATGTCTTCTGCATGCTTCCACTCTGATCACTGAGTATCGTTCTCTGTCATAAACTGAATACTGTCCACCCCACCACCAACCAAAATATCTGCTTCCTAACTGCTGAAATCTGGGAATGTCACCTTGTGTTGCAGGAGTCTGCAGGGGAATAAAGACCTTGGATGGAACTACTAGATGAGCTCTAAATGTAATCTCAAGGGTCCTTGGAAGAGGAAGGCAGGAGGGATACGGGGGTTGGAGGGCTGGGGGGTGAGGATGGGGTGACAGCTGTGCCGAGCTTGGAATGATGCAGCCATGGCCGGGGCATGGGGGCAGCCTTTAGCAGCTGGAAAGCCAGGAACGGTCTCCCCTGCAGCCTCCACAGGGGCCTGTGCTGCCAACACCTTGACTGCAGCCAAGGGAAATGATTTCAGATTTTGATTTCCAGAGAGCCATTGTGTTCAGTCATCAACTTTATGGTAATTTGTCTTAGCAGCGATAGAAAATTAATACACACTCCTTTATTTTATTTCTACTTTTGTAAAGATTTATTTTATGTATTTAAAGGGCAGAGTAATAGAGAGAGATCTTCCACCTGCTGGTTCACTCTCCAGATGGCCACAATAGCTGGGATTGGGCCAGGCCAGGCCACAGCGAGGAGCCTGGAACTCCATCTGGGTCTCCCATGTTGGGGGCAGAGGTTCAAGCACTTGGGCCACCCTCTGCCGCTTTCCCAGGCGCATTAGCAGGGAGCTGGATTGGAAGCAGAGCAGCCAGGACTTAAATTAGGCTCCAATTGGGATACCAGCATCGCAGGCAGCTGCTCAACCTGCCGCACCACCAGGCCAGTCCGTACATACTCCTTTTAAAGTCTTTGAAGTCTCCTGACAAATGTATAAAATATTTGTGTAGGGGCTGACATTGGGGTGCAGTGAGTTAAGCGGCCACTTGAAATGCCGGTGTCCCATCTCATAGTGCCAGTTCCAATCCCAGCTGCTGAGCTCCCTGTCCAGCTACTTGCTAATGTGCACCCTGGGGAGCAAGCAGAGGAGATGATGGCCCAAGTACTTGGGCCCCTGCCATACGTGTGGGACTTCCAGATGGAGTTTCTGACTCCTGCTTGGACCTGGCCCAGCCAGTCTGGCCATGGCAACCATCTGGGGAATGAACTAGTGGATTGGAAGACTCTCTCTCTCTCTCTCTCTCTCTCTCTCTCTCTCTCTCTTCCCCTATCTCTTTCTGTTGCTCTGCCTTTCAAATAAACAAATCTTAAAATATTTGTCAAATTAGCAAAACACTAATGAGTAGACAGGACTACAGACCTAGACTCCATAGTGTGAGTTCCAGGTTAAGCTGTGAAAGACCCAATTTCCAGGCTTTGTAGGACTGGTTTCCTAGAGGGGTGCTAGGGGTGATGGTTGGAGGCCAAGAAGAAGGGAGCAGATGACCTAGAACAGGGAAAGTCAGGGCCGGCATCCCATATGGGCAATAATTCGAGTCCTGGCTGCTCCATTTCCAATCCAGCTCCCTGCTAATGCACCTGGGAAAGCAGCAGAAGATGACCCAAGTAATTGGGCCCCTGCACCCATGAGGGAGACATGGATGAATCTCCTGGCTCCTGGCTTCGACCTGACCCAGCCCCAACCTTTGCAGCCATCTAGGGAGTGAACCAGCCCATGGAAGAAATTCTCTCTTCCTCTCTCTCTCTCTCTCTCTCTCTCTCTCTCTCTCTCTCTCTCTTTCTCTGTGTGTGTGTAATTCTCCCTTTCAAATAAATAAATCTTAAAAAAAAAAAAAAAAAAACAGAAGAAGAACTGGGAGAGTTGGCTCCTTGTCCTAGTCCAAGTCATTCACTGCCTTAGGCCTGCGTTTCCTTGTCAGTGAACTAATGAAATTTATCCACACAGTCATAAGATCCCTTCTAGCTCTACAATTCAGACCTGCGGCAGAATGCGTTTCCCTTTGAATTTCACGTCCACATCTGATTGCTGTCACAGTTACCCTCAGGCGACCCTGCCGCCAGAAGCCCGAGTGTCAGCCGGGTGCACATCTGAGCTCAGGCACACATTGCTGCTGTGCTGCCTTTTTTTTTTTTTTAAGATTGATTTATTTATTTGGAAGGTGGAATTACAGAGAGGCAGAGGCAGAGAGAGATGGTCGGTCAGTCTTCCATCCTCTGGTTCACTCCCCAGATGGCCACAATGGCTGGAGCTGCACAGTCTGAAGCCAGGAGCCAGGAGCTTTTTCTGGGTCTCCCACATAAGAGCAGGGACCCATCTTTCACTGCTTTCTCAGGCCACAGCAGAGAGCTGGATCAGAAGTGGAGCAGCCGGGACTCAAGCTGGCGACCATATGGGATGCTGGCACTGCAGGTGGAGGCTTAACTTACTATGCTACAGAGCTGGCCCCAGGGAAGTTTTGTTTGCTTGTCACCATTGCAAGTTCCAAAGCTGTCATGTCCACAGGACATTCAGGTTCTTTGCAATCGGACATTGGGTTTCT
The DNA here is from genome assembly GCF_033115175.1 of Lepus europaeus. Lineage (NCBI taxonomy): Eukaryota > Metazoa > Chordata > Mammalia > Lagomorpha > Leporidae > Lepus > Lepus europaeus. The sequence goes on from NC_084827.1 coordinate 43,651,881, forward strand.
AGCTCTTTCCCCATTATTCAGTTTCTTTGATTCATCCCCAGGATTACAAAATATCTGCTGTGGGCCGGCGCCACGGCTCAACAGGCTAATCCTCCGCCTAGCAGCGCCGGCACACCGGGTTCTAGTCCCGGTCGGGGCGCCAGATTCTGTCCCGGTTGCCCCTCTTCCAGTCCAGCTCTCTGCTGTGGCCCGGGAGTGCAGTGGAGGATGGCCCAAGTGCTTGGGCCCTGCACCTGCATGGGAGACCAGGAGAAGCACCTGGCTCCTGGCTTCGGATCAGCGCGGTGCGCCAGCCGCAGCACGGCGGCCACGGCGGCCACGGCGGCTATTGGAGGGTGAACCAATGGCAAAAGGAAGAGCTTTCTCTCTGTCTCTCTCTCTCACTGTCCACTTTGCCTGTCAAAAAAAAAAAAAAAAAAACTGCTGTGAAGTCATCAGCATATTTTCATGATAAATCTGTAAAATCAAAATACACAGAAAACAAAAATATTACTGTTCAGACGGGAATTTGCTTGAGGCTTATTTATTGTAAAAGAAAGACTGTTGTGTGAGTGTGCTTTGTGTGTGTGTGTTTTTTCTTGAGTAGAAAAGTGGACTTGGGCCGGTGCTGTGGCAAAACAGGTAAAGCTGCCGCCAGCAGTGCCAGAATCCCATATGGGTGCCGGTTCAAGATCTGGCTGTTCCACTTCCAATCCTGCTCTCTACTATGGCGTAGGAAAGCAGTGGAAGAGGGCCCAAGTCCTTGGGCCCCTGCACCTGCATGGGAAGACCGGGAGGAACTCCTGGCTTCAGATTGACCCAGCTCCAGCTGTTGCAGCCAAATGGGGAGTGAACCAGCGGATGGAAGACCTCTCTCTCTCTCTCTGCTTCTCCTTCTCTCTCTGTGTAACTTTCACTTTCAAATAAATAAATAAATCTTTAAAAAAAAATGCAGACTTAAGGAAAATGGTCTCTGCACCTATTGTGACTGTTCCTGTCTGGCATCTTTTTGTCTGCTTTCTACCATCCTGGTTCCTAGCTCTGCCACACCCCCACCTCCCACTTGCCCCCCCCCCCATTGCCTGTGTTCGCCCCCAAGGTTCAGTGGCTGTGCACTGGACTCACCTGGGACAAGTCAGGATGATGGAGGAGAGCGCAGGCAGGGTGGCAGTCCTTATGAAGCGCTCCCTGGCTGAGTCGGGTTGAGTTCAGCAGCTGGAGCGTGGGGAAGGCACCGCTGCTGGGTCTTGGCCACCCAGCCTACAGTCTTAGGTCTGGCTGATTAACGATCCAACGAAGGAATCAGGAAGGGAGCGCCAAATCACCACGCTGAGTGGCTGGCATTTCCCGTCATCCTGTGCAGAATCTTAAAGGCTAGAGAGAGGAATCCATCGTCATTGCTTCCGTAGGCCAGAATTAATGACTGCTGTGTCCCGTCAGGTGGTTTATGAGATACCAGCACGTGGACCCTGAAGAGGCGGTGAGGATTCACATGGACGTTCAGACCAAGAAATCTGTGGCCATTCACTGGGGAACCTTTGCCTTAGCCAATGAGGTGAGTCTGCTGGCGAGAAGCAGGGCGTCGGGGACGTGCACGAGCCATGGGAGGGCTCAGGCGTCCCTGTCCCCAGCTGTGTTTTCCGAGGCTGCACGGGGCTTCGGACCCTGCACAGTCATCACAGTCCCTGCGTGCGTGAGGCTGGTACGTCGCTCCGGTTAGTCACGACATCCGTACCTGCAGAGGGAGAAACCGTCCTCTTTCTGGGCTGATTTCTTTAGAGTTAACAAAGCATGAGTTTCCATAACCAAGCGTGTGTGTGTAGTCCCGGAGGTAGGACAGGGAGCCATCCTGTCTTCCCCTGCAAGGAGGCTTTGGTTCTGGTGGATGATGGGAGGCGCACATGTGAGATGGGTGTTGGAAGGGGAGGTGCTGTAGTGCGGCACAGCTGGTTGGTCTCGGAGTTAGGGACTGTTTCCCCCAGGAGGGATGGGGCAGGCCTCACGGGAAGAGTGGTGCCTGAACCTGGCCCTGTGAAGGCCTGGAGGAAGGCGCTGCCACCGGGGGGAGGGGGGAGCAGAGCAGGTGCTCCGAGGCAGCAGGCGTGGGGCATGGCGAGGAGTCAGTTCAGCAGGAGGGTGGACGATGAGGAGGGCCTGGAGAAGGAAGGCTGGGCAGTGTGGAACTTTCTAGAGATGTGTTATTCACCCAGTAAACACTGATCCGGTGTCTACTGTGGACCAGACATTGCGATTCATGAGGCTCTAGTCCTAGGTGAAGGCAGAAGAGCTGATTGTTCCCTACGGGAGCTGACGCCTAGAACTCTGCTGCTAGCCTGGGTTCTGGGATCCTGCGTAAGGTAGGTTACAGCCTTCTCTGTAGAAGCTCCTAGCTTCTGGCTTCAGATTGGCCTAGCTCTGCCTTTTGCAGCCATTTGGGAAGTGAACCAGCGGAAGGAAGATCTCTCTCTCTCTCTCTCTCTCTCTCTCTCTCTCTGCCTATGTCTCTCTGCCTTTCAAATAAATCTTTTTTAAAAATGTAAAAAAAAAAAAAAAAAAAGGCAGAGTGGCAGAGGAGAAATCTTCCATCCACTGGTTTACTCACCCAAGTGGCCAGACCTGTCTTGGCTGGGCCAGGTCAAAGCCAGGAGCTTAGAATTCCATCCGTATCTCCCACATGCTTGCCCATGGAGCCCAGGGAGCTGGATCAGAAGCAGAGCAGCTGGGACTCTATCCAGAGCTCCAATTCTGTATGCCACTGTCACAAGCTGGCCCCAGTTAGACCTTTCAAAAAAGAAAACTAGTAATCACAAGTTCACTCCCCAAATGTTTGCAATGACCAGGACTGAAGCCAGGATCTGGGAACTCAGTCCAGGTCTCACACGTGGGTGGCAGAGACCCAACTACTTGAGCCAATACTGTTGCCTCTTGGTGCTGTATTAGCAGGAAATGGGCCAGGAGCCAAAAATGGGAATTGAACCCAAGCCCTCTGATAAGTGCTATGGGCATCTTAATGGCTAAGCTAAATGACTGTCCCTGCCATTTAACTTTTAAAGCAGTTACTAATTTAAACTCTATTTGTTTCCATTTCTATTTCTCAAACCAGAATGTGGGCTCCTCATAGGTAAACACTGGTTTTTTTTTTTTAAAGGTTTCTTTATTTATTTAAAAGAGCTATACAGAGAAAGGGAGAGACACACACAGAGAGAGAGAGAGAGATCTATTCTCTGGTTCACTCCCAGATGGCCACAATGGCCAGGGCTGGACCAGCCAGAGCCAGGAGCTACTTCTAGGTTTCCCACATGGGTAGCAGAGGCCCAAACATCTGGGCCATTTTCCGCTGCTTTTCCCAGGCCATTGGCAGGAAGCCAGATTGAAAGTGGAGCATCCGGGACCTGAACCAGTGACCATACAGGATGCCAGCATCGCAGGCAGCAGCTCAACCTGCTAAGCCACAATGTCGGCCCCTGCAAACACTGATCCACATTTATACCTCTAGCACCTACTCCTGTGCTTCACAACAGACACTCATATTGTGTCTGTGGACTGAATAAATGAATGGTTAAGAATTCCCTAAATTCTAAAGAGCCTACTTGGGATTGGCAGGAGTAGGAAGCAGGGCAGGGTAAGGGAGCAGGAAATTAATGGTTCAACAAGACATCCGAGCATAGGAGAAAAAGACAAGGCTGATTTGTGTGATGACTCAATTCAAGAATATCCTCCGATTCTCATTATACATGCAATGTAGCATTGCTCTTGACCTTGCTTCAAAGTCAGCCTCTAAGTGGAGTTAGCAGCTTGAGCACCAGGGCACAGCAATCTGCTGGTGAGGAGCTCTTAACTGGGGCGGATGGCAGGCAGCCACACAGGATCTGTCAGCTTTGCATCTTTGCCCAGCTCAGGCAGAGGCTGATGGCTTGTGAGTTTTCCAGTGGCTGCTTCACAACTCTGTCCTCGCAAAGCATTCTGAGGAGCAGCTGATTAACCTACCCACCTTTAGTTTTCCTTCTGAGTCCAACAGAGTACACACCCCTGGGCTACCACCCTTGGTGCACTCCAGATGTCTCTCCCTTCTTCCTGATAAATAGAAGAAAGGGAACCCTACTCTGAAAACCTCCTTCCAGCAGAAATGAGGTTATCAATTCCACACACCCAGAAAACCTATGAAATCACACATTTCATAATATATCACTTAAAAAAATGTATTTATGTTACAGAGAGAGCGGGAGAGAGAAAAAGAGAAGAGAGAGCTCTTCCATCCACTCGTTCACTCCTCAAGTGACCCGAGTGCTTGGGTCCCTGCCACCCGGATGGAGTTTCTGGCTCCTGGATTCAGCCTGAGCCTGCCTCAGCCACTGAACTGGAAGACAGAAGATCTCTTTCCTCCTCTGACTCTCACTGTCTTTGTTTCACTCTGTCTCTCAAATAAATAATTCTAAAAAAAAAGAAGGAAAGAAACGAAATACCATTCAGCAATTAACGATAGCCTATGGAGAGAAATGAAAAAGAAAAGGTAACCGTAATTTCCAAAGTCAAAATCTTCACAATTTCCATTGAAAAGCAAAGTCCTGTGGACTGAACCACCAAAATTCATATGTCAAAGCTCTAACCTCCCCCATGACATTCTTTGGTGAGGTCATCTTTAGGAGGTAATTAAGATTGGATGAGGCCGGCGCCACGGCTCACTTGGCTAATCTTCTGCCTGCGGTGCCAGCACCCTGGGTTCTAGTCCCGGTCGGGGCGCCAGATTCTGTCCCAGTTGCTCCTCTTCCAGTCCAGCTCTCTGCTGTGGCCCAGGAAGGCAGTGGAGGATGGCCCAAGTGCTTGGGCCCTGTACCTGCATGGGAGACCAGGAGAAGCACCTGGCTCCTGGCTTCAGATCAGCACAGCATGCCAGCTGTAGCGGCCATTTGGGGGTGAACCAATGGAAGGAAGACCTTTCCCTGTCTCTCTCTCTCACTGTCTAACTCTGCCTGTCAAAAAAAAAAAAAAAAAAAAGATTGGATGAAAGGCAAAGGTTGGACCTTAATGCTGTAGGAATGTGGCCTTGTAAAAAGAAGGAGACAAGAACAGGTGCTTAGCCTCGTGGTTAAGATGCCAGTTCAGATGCCCACGTACCTCATCAAAGTGCCTGGACTGGCTACCCAGCTGCACTCCTGGATCCAGGTCCTGGCCAGCGCAGAGCCCGAGAGGCAGCAGTGATGGCTTCTGTGATTGCAGTTCCATCCCTGCCACTGTGGACACGGGGGTCAAGTGGTAACTGCAGGAGTCTGAGCCGGGACACCGCCCGGACCGTGAAGACGACGCCCTGCAGTTGGCTCCAACTGTTTGTTCCTAAAGAGGAGTGAGCTTTAGGCTGGTGCCGCGGCTCACTAGGCTAATCCTCTGCCTTGTGGCGCCGGCACACCGGGTTCTAGTCCCAGTCAGGGCACTGATCCTGTCCCGGTTGCCCCTCTTCCAGGCCAGCTCTCTGCTGTGGCCCGGGAGTGCAGTGGAGGATGGCCCAAGTGCTTGGGCCCTGCACCCCATGGGAGAGCAGGAGAAGCACCTGGCTCCTGCCATCGGAACAGCGTGGTGCGCCGGCTGCAGCGCGCCTACCGCGGTGGCCATTGGAGGGTGAACCAACGGCAAAAGGAAGACCTTTCTCTCTGTCTCTCTCTCACTGTCCACTCTGCCTGTCAAAAAAAAAAGAGGAGTGAGCTTTGTGTCTTGGGCCGTCGCAGCAAGAGTGATTCACAAGTCCATTGTCTGCCTCTCCCTGCACATGGACTGCATCGAGTGTGGGCATGTACTGTACACTCTTACTCAACCATTAAGTCTGTTAACTGCTCCAGGTGGTCTGTGATTTTCCATGAGGTAGTCTGCGATTTATCACTGGGATTGATAACCCACACCGAAATCTGCCCATCCCCTAGGCAGACTCTCCTAGGCCATGTGAATTCCAGAGCTGAAGTGTCTGTCCACTCAGACGGGGACCTCCTTCCACAAAACTTCTCTTGAAGTATGTCCTGGCAACTAACTCCACCATCCAGCTGCAGGCAGATGTACAGAGCACAGAGAACTAGAACACTCTAGTTTTATGAAAGTTGCCTAAAACATTTTTTTAAAAATGGTTTATTTATTTGAAGTGGGGGGGGGGGGCGAGAGAGAGAGAGACCAAGCGCTTTCATCTGCTGGTTTATTCCCCCAATTGGCCACAAAGGCCAGGGCTGTGTCAGAATGAAACCAGGAGCCAGAAATTTTTTCCAGGTCTCCCATGTTGGTGCAGGGGCCCAAGCACTTGGATCATCTTCCGCTGCTTTCCCAAGAACATTAGCAGGGAGCTGAATTGGAAGTGCAGTAGCCAGGACTTGAACTGGCACTGATATAGGGTGCTGCTGTCACAGGCCACATAACACCAGCTGCACATTACTTGTTTTTTAATCATCACAGTATTAATCTATTTATATAACCTGAACTTGCAGGTTTTATTTGGCTATGTAGTGCTATCTCCCTCTAATCTCATATTTACACAGTTGGTTCTTTGAACCTAAATGGAGAGCTTTTATGTTTGTTCCTATGAAACCTTAAATAAATTACATTATGTCTATCACCCTAGCCCTTTGGGGGTATTTTAGGTACTGATTTGGCCTCTGTCAACTATTCTTTTTTCCCTCTTTTTAACTTGAGAGACAGAGACAGAAAGAGATAGTAAAGGAAAGAGAGAGCTCCCATCCGCTGGTTCATTCCCCAAATGCCCCAAACAGCACCCAACTAGGGCAAAATACAAGAGATGGGAACTCAGTGCAGCTCTGCCAGGTGGGTGGCTGGAACCCGATCACTGGACCCATCACTGCTGCCTCCCAGGACCTGCAGTACTGGGAAACTGGAGCCAGGAGCAGAGCAGGGTGTGATCCCAGGCACTCTGCCATGGGACGTGGACCAAAATGCCCACCCCTGTCAAGTATTCTTTCATGTGGCAAAAATCACTGCGTGTTTACTTAAAGATGGAGGAAAAGGGCATCATGGAAAACTGGACAAATGTTTATCGCTTGGAATAGAATTACAGCTCTAAAATCTTTGGTAATCCAAAACTCATCCAGATACCAGTGACATCTTTGAGGTCCAAAACGTGTCTGATTCCCTCATGAACTGCTCTTTTACTAACTCTGCTTCTATTGCCCTCTTTGTTACAACTTATTTCTATTCCTTCCCTTTCTATTCCTTTGCCCTTAACTGTGAATCTGATGGCATCTGAGAGTTCCATCCAATTTTAAGCACACTGTTCGGTAGCTTGTCCACGCGCACACCCTCATTGGCCGCTGCCCAGCTGTGTCTAGCCTAACAGTTGATTTGTTGTGTCTTAAAGATTCCTTTTTGTTTGTTTGTTTGTTTATCTGAAAGGCAGAGTAACAGTGAAAGAGAGGGAAAGACAGAAAGAGAGAAATCTTCAGCCACTAGTTCTCTCCCCAAATAGCCACAATGGCCAGGGCTAGGACAGGCCAAGGTCGGAAGCCAGGAACTCCATCTGGGTCTCCCATGTGGGTGGCAGGAGCCCGAGTACTTAGGCCATCTTCTGCTGCCTTCGCAGGTGCATTAGCAGGCAGCTGGATCGGAAGCAGAGCAGCCAGGACTCAGACTAACTCTCATATGGGATATTGGTGTCACAAGCAGTGGTTTAACTGCACCACAACACTCCCCCATTCTCCCAACAATTGGTTTGGACTAGAATAGTAGTACCTGGTTAGATCCCTGGGATGTCGTCAACATAATGGGGCCCCTTGACAAAAATGTGTTCCCTCATTCAGCAGCTGTTGAGCACCTATCATGTGCCAGGTGTTGTTAGAGGTGCTGGTGGTATAGACGAAGACTCCACCCTCAGGGAGCACCTATTCTGATGGGAAAGAAAGCCAATAAACAACTAAGGGAAAATTAACCAAACGATAAACTAAAAATCAAGGTAATCAGAGAGGGCAGGAGAGAAGGCATTAAAAGTGTTGAGAGGAAAGGCCTCAATGAAAAGATAAAATTTAAGCTGAGATCTGAGTGATGAGAAAAGCACTTATCTGATTAAAATTTCTGTGAGGGGTGGGCGTTGTGACACAGCAGGTTAAGCCAGCACTTGCAACTCCAGTCCCTATACGAGCACCGGTTTGAGTCCCAGCTACTCCACTTCCAAACCAGCTTCCTGATAATGTGCCTAGGGAGCAGTGGAAGATGGTCCTAGTACTTGAGTTCCCACCACCCATGTGGAAGACCCATATGGAGTTTCTAGCTCCTGGCTTTAACCAGTCCAACCCTGGCCATTGCAGCATTTGGGGAGTGAACCAGTAGATGAGAGCTTCCTCTTTGTCTGCGTTTGTCTCTCTGCCTTTCAAATAATAAATCTTTAAAAGAAAAAAAATCTCTGCCAGAGCATTCCAGCATATTCTAGAAAAAGCCTGGGTGTAGTTACAAGGTTGGTGCCAGGAAGAGAAAGAAGGCCAGTGTGGGGAGGGAGAGTAGCAGAAGATGAAAGTGGACAGGCAAGCAGAGCATTAGGAAGTGCGGGTTTTCAGTGAGCTAGAAGCCACCGCGGAGTTGTAAATCTGGAAGGTGTGTTGGCAGGAGGCAGGTGTGACCTGATTTTAACCAAGCCCACAATACCATACCACCTGAAGGCATAGGCTGGAGCTGCTTTAATTGCCACATTTGAGCATGGCTGGCACTTAAGTTTCAGAAATTACCCAGTCTGGTCATCTGAAAAGTTCTGTGCCTCCATTTATCGGTCATGTACGACTTGATAACCACGCCTTCAGTGTTCTCAGCTGGGTCACGATACAAATACAGCTGCAGAGGGCGAGGTTGAAGTGGCAGCCACCAAGCACAAGGAGCAGATCCACAGCACAGCACACAGGAGAGCCAGCCAGGTGGTGGCAAAGGGAACCTCCCAACTTTGCTCCACAGCTGACCTCAGCCCTTCAGATTTCCAGAGCTTAAAGGTGACAAATCAGCTTGGACTGGAGAAAGAAGGAAAGAACAGCCTCACTGTTAAACAGGCTTGGGGGAAGATCACAGACAGACACAGCCGGCTGCAAAGCCAGCCGGGAGCATTATTTCCCCCAGGTCTGGCAGCAGCAATCAAGCTTGCTCTCTTGCTCTCACTCTCTCGCTCTCTCCCTCTTTCTCTCTTCTCTAACCCTACCTTTCAAACAAATAAATAAACTTAAAAAAATTAAAGTTTATTTATTTATTTATTTTAAAGGCAGAGTTAAAGGGAAGCAGAGGCAAAGAGAGAGAGAGAGAGAGGTCTTCCATCCCCTGGTTCACTCCCAAGATGGCCACAATGACCGGAGCTGGGCCCATCTGAAGCCAGGAGCCAGGAGTTTCTTCTGAGTCTCCCATGCAAGTGTAAGGGCCCAAGCACTGGGGCCATCTTCTACTGGTTTCCCAGCCTAGGGCACAGAGCTGGATTGGAAGTAGAGCATCCAGGACTTGAACCAGTGTCCATTTGGGATGCCAGCACTGTACATGGCAGCTTTACTTGCTGTACCACAGCACTGGTCCTTAAATAAACTCTAAAAAAAAAAAAAAAAAAAAAAAAAAAACCTCAAACTCTCCTTCCAAAATTCTTCTTCCTGTTGAAAATTTGCTTCAACATACATTGTGTAGGTTTTTATTTAAACTACTCTACTTCTACATAATAAAGCTGACACTAATTTCTGTGGCCTCCTCAGAGTTAGCAAAACAGCCAGCAAGAGTGTTGAAGCTGGAGCCAGTATTGTGTAGTGAATAAAACCGCTACCTGCGATGCCTGCATCCCACATGGACACCGGTTCGAGTCCAGGCTGCTCCAATTTCTATCCAGCTCTCTGCTAATGTGTCTGGGAAAGCAGCAGAAGATTGCCCAAACTCTTGGGCCCCTGCCACCCACGTAGGAGACCTAGAAAAAGCTCCTGACTCCTGGCTTTGGACCTGTTCAGTTCCAGCTGTTGCAGATGAACCAGTGGGTAGAAGACCTCTCCCTTTCTCTTTCTCTCTGTAACTCTGCTTTTCAAATAAATAAATAAATCTCAAAAAAAAAAAAAAGATTTGTGAAAAATGGAACTAAAAGATATTTTATTTAAAAAAAAAAATGATGTTGAAACCCCTACTGGTTCTTGTCACTCCAGAATGTTTCTTTATGTTCTCTTTAGGTGGAGTCAAAGGTCACTGATACCTACAATATGGAGTCAGTCATTCATGATTTATAACTACCAGGTTGAGGCTTGAGCTTACTTTTCCATGAATAGAAATGTCCCTCTTTAAACATCGGTTGTATGAATGGTGTTGTATTGAATGGTGGTGTCTCCAAGAGCAAGAAAAACAATGGGAATCCACTGCACTCATTCGCAATAAAGAGTAAACGTGCCGGTGCCGTGGCTCAATAGGCTAATCCTCCGCCTGCGGCACCGGCACACCGGGTTCTAGTCCCAGTCGGGGCGCCGGATTCTGTCCCAGTTGCCCCTCTTCCAGGCCAGCTCTCTGCTATGGCCCGGGAGTGCAGTGGAGGATGGCCCAAGTGCTTGGGTCCTGCACCCGCATGGGAGACCAGGAGAAGCACCTGGCTCCTGGCTTCGGATCAGCGCGATGATCCGGCTGCAGTGTGGCGGCCGCGGCAGCCATTGGAGAGTGAACCAATGGCAAAAGGAAGACCTTTCTCTCTGTCTCTCTCTCTCTCTCACTGTCCACTCGGCCTGTCAAAAAAAAAAAAAAAAAGTAAACGTGCTCAACGAGTGGAAGAAATTTTCCTCATTTATCAAGTAAGAATACTACTGCTGTGCAAGGGTATTGTGAGTTAGCGATCATATGTGCAAAGTCCTAGTGCAGTGTCCGCCGCACAGTGGACACTCAGCAAGCTGTGGCTATTTTTATTTATGTCAGATCCTATCTAGTTTCCAACTACTTAATTCCTTTACCTCCCACAAGTCTGGTACCACCTGCCACCCTACATCCACTTCATCCCCTCTGCCCACCAGACGAGCTCAACCCTAACCTGAAGCCAATCCTAACCTCAGTGTCAACCCGTCTTGGCTGCTGGCTTTTCTGCCCGCCTCCTTCAGCTCCAAGAACCAGACCTCTGCCAGTTCCCCTGGGCCTGAGTGTGCGGTCACAGTGCCTAGTCTCTCTGTCTTTGTGTTCCCAACCCCCACAAGGAAGGGATCCCAAGGAAGATGAAGGGCCATGAGGTCAGTGCAGGAATGCGGTCCCACAGCCAGCAAAGGAGCTTCCCTGAGTCCGCTGCCTGGATTTCCAGTTATCACCTCTTCTGGACGCCCAGGCCCTGCGCTCAGCAGTTTGGATACCCCAGTCTCTTTGAGCAGGATGGTTTGACTGGTGTGTTCTGCACCTTTTGTTCAGTATCTGTTCCCTGAATACCACCCAGCCCAGTTACCAGGTTGAATTCCTGAATGCTGTTTATTCCTCTTGCCCAATTATACTGGGGAAAGTATCAGGATAATAAAACCATCATACTGAAGCCTTTAATTGAAGGCCACATCAAGATGTATTAAAAAAAAATATGTTTCACCTTTGATCTAATGACCTTGTAAGTGGTAATGAAGGCTGTGAAGCTGAGGATTCCAGTACCCCGGGATTGTAGGCAAGTCACTGCTTCTGTGGAGGTTTATGTTAATCTAGCGCCTTCATTAAAGAGCTGGAAGTTCAGCTGCTCTTGCCATTAAACAGTTCACTGAAGACGGAGTTTCGGTTTAGATTGTAGATTAGTGTTGTAATATTGCCAGTTCTCAAAAAAGAAAACACAGCTGTCAGCTGGTTGCTGACCATGGTCGGGAGCTGCGAAGTAAGACGAAGCAAGCACACCTGGTACTGTTTTGTCAACATTGTCCCAGAGGTAGCCCAGCTCAGACTCAGCGAGTTGCTGGACTCAGTCATTCTTTCTCCCTGCTGAGGCATCTAGGAACATTTTAAGTTTTGTTTTTTCTTGTTTTTGTTTTCCTTGTTTTTGTTTTTCTACCTCTTCTGCCTCCCTGGTGGCAATAATCTGGTTGGGAAAAAGATAATTAAGAACATTTCATACAATAAAATAATTCATGGTTTCTCTTAAAAACCTAGAAAATTGCATCCATGTATAAAAAAACATAAAATCACCATCCAGGGGCTGGTGCTGTGGTGGAGCATGTTAAGCTGCCACTTGGGATGTCCACATCCCATATCAGTGTTGGATAGAGTCCTGGCTACTCCACTTCCAATTCAGCTTCCTGCTAATGTGCCTGGGAAGCAGAAGATGATGGCTGAAGTACTTGGGTCCCAACCACTGACATGAGAGGCCTGGATAGAGCCCCAGACCCCTGGCTTCAGTCTGGTCCAGACCCAGCTACTGTGGGAATTTGGGGAGTGAACCTATGGATGGAAGATATCTCTCAATCTCTCTCTCTAGATCTTCCTTTCAAATAAATAATTTTTTTTAAAGCCATCATCTAGGGGCCAGTGTTGTCACATAGCAGGTAAACCACCGCTTGACTGCAAAGCTGGCATCCCATATGGCCGCCAGGTTATGTCCCAACTGCTCCACTTGTGATCCAGCTCCCTGCTAATGGCCTGGGAAAATTACCCACAGATGACCCAAGTGCTTGGGCCCCTGCATCCACATGGGAGACCAGGATGAAGTGCCTGGTTCCTGGCTTCAGCCTGGCTCAGTCCTAGCCATTGCAGCTGCTTGGGGAGTAAACCAGTGGGTGGAAGATATCTCTGTCTCTCCTGCTCTCTCTATAATTCTGACATTTGAATAAACAAATACATCTTTTAAAAAATCACCATCTATCCATCCCAGCATCTAGAAATAACCACTGCTAACATTTTTATGCAATCATACTTGTAGTTTAAAAATAACTGCACATGGGCCTGGCACTATGACATAGTAGGGAAAGCCTCCACCTGCAATGCTGGCTCCACTTCCTATCCAGTTCCCTGCTAATGTACCTGGGAAAGCAGTGGAAAATTACCCAGTTGCCTGGGCCCCTGCTTCCATGTGGGAAACCTGGAAGAAGCTCCTGGCTCCTGGCTTAAGATCGGCACAGCTCTAGTGGTTACTGCCATTTGGGGAGTGAGCCAGTGAATGGAAGACCTCTCTCTCTGTCTCTTCCTCTCTCTCTCTGTAACTCTGCCTCTCAAATAAATAAATCTTTAAAAACAAAACTTCATATATCATAATGTTTTCATTTTAAGACAACATCTTGGGGAAAAAGTAATAATAAAAGTTACCACTTTATCACTTATTGAGCACTTACTATGTGCCAACTACCTTACTAAGTGCTTTAATACAGGGGGACTTCAAAAAGCTCATGGGAAAATGGAATTAAAAGATAAGTTGATTTTGGTGCAAAAACTTTTGAGATCTAGGCAGATTTGTTTTTCATTATATACTTTTCCATGAACTTTTTCTTTAAAAGAAAAAAAAGGTTATTTATTTATTTGAAAGGCAGAGAGAGATCGTGTCTGCTGGTTCACTCCACATATGGCTACAACAGACAAGGCTTGTGGCCAGGTCAAAGCCAGGAGCTGGGAACTCCATCCTGGTCTCCAAGGACTTCAAGTCCTGCCTGCTTCACTTCCAATCCAGCTCCCTATTAATGCACCTGAGAAAGCAGCAGATGATGGGCTAAGACCCTGGGCCCCTGCCACGTATGCAGATCTGGATGGAGTTGCCAGCTCTTGGCATGAGCCCAAGCCTGGGACATTATGGCCATGTTGGTGGTGAGCCAGCAGATGGAAGATTTCTCTGTCTCTCCCTCTCCCTTTCTCTGCTCTCTACCACTTTTCCTTTCAAATAAACAAATCTTTAAAAAAAAAAAAAAAGAGGGAGCCAGCTGACTGCTTCTCTATGCTACACAAGGAGATACCTAATTACAAATCAAGAAGTGGGTTGAATCTGCCAGCACTTAATCTTGAATTTCCCAGCCTCCAGATCTGTAAGAGATAAATACATACTGTTTAATCCACCTAATCTATGGTAATTTTTGAACAGAAGCCTGAATTAAGACAAACTGTTAGTTGTATATACAACAATAATAATATCAGTTTTATATATAATAATACAAGAGTATTAGGCCTACTTCTCCACAGAAACATGGTCTTATTAACCTGCCCATTGGCATTACATCATTCACATGCACTTGATAAAGCTCAAAATACTGGAAACCAAAACCATAGGAACAGAAACCATGGTGGCCAGCGCCGTAGCTTAACAGGCTAATCCTCCACCTTACGACGCCGGCACACTGGGTTCTAGTCCTGGTCAGGGCGCCGGATTCTGTCCCGGTTGCTCCTCTTCCAGGCCAGCTCTCTGCTATGGCCCGGGAGTGCAGTGGAGGATGGCCCAAGTGCTTGGGCCCTGCACCCGCATGGGAGACCAGGAGAAGCACCTGGCTCCTAGCTTTGGATCAGCACGATGCGCCAGCCGTGGCGGCCATTGGAGGGTGAACCAACGGCAAAAAGGAAGACCTTTCTCTCTGTCTCTCTCTCTCACTATCCACTCTGCCTGTCAAAAAAAAAAAAAAAAGAAAAGAAAAAACCATGGTGACCATTATGAGATTTATAACTGTAATATTGGTATATTTTTCAAATACTATAATCTCTCACTAACCAAAAAAGAGTATATTAATGTAATGTATGAATACAATGACCCTACCTGATTAAAGACATTCTGTTATTGCTATGTTAATGCTACTCTATAAACAAAAATTATTTAAATTTTTATCAATTTATTTGCAAGTCATAGAGAGACAGACAGAATTCCCATCTGCTAGTTTACTCCCTGAATGCCTGAGAGCCAAGAACTCAATCCAGATCTCTCACTCGGGTGAAAGGAACACAAATACCTGAGCCATAGCCACTGCACATCACCAGGAAACTGGAACTGGACACACAGCTGATATTTGCACCCAGGACTCTGACTATGCCAAATGCCTGCTCTAAATAAAAAGATTTAAAAGGAATACACACACACACACACAAGATTTGATGTGATATAAGTACATGCAAATTGTCTAAAAACAAAAGCATGATTAAAATTAATCCTATGTGAATCTTATTTTTAAACAAAATTCTCTATGTGGAGCTATAAATAGGAAAACATTGGTATTCCCTAGTATGTATGAGGGATCTTCAAAAGATTCATGGAAAATGAACTAAAAGATATGGTTATTCTGGTGCAAAAATTTTAAAATCCAGGCATAATTTTGTTATGATATGAGTTTTCAAGAACTTTTTGAAGACACCTCCTATGCATGGATTTCGAAAATTTTTTATGCTGAAATAAACTTATTTTTAAATTCCATTTTCCTTACACAAACAACATAAAAAAACACAAAAAATTTTCATTTTCCATGGACTTTTTAAATTATCTCATGCACACATGTGCATATTACATATGTACATATGTGCACATATCTGTCTCGTGTATTTTCCCTACTTCCTACTCCACAGTAATGCCTTCCCTTCCCTTTTACTGTGGAGGAAGGATTTCATGAGTCATTCAAACTCTTTTTATGCCTGAGAAAGATATAGCGTATCTTCAAAGCTGAATGATCAGAGACAAAGTGACAGGCCTACTTTTTGTATGTATTTTAGTATTTCTGGTGGTTTATGTCTAGAAGCAAGCACTGTGTATGTAGACACTGTGGTCTGATCTTCCCTAAAGGGAAACCATATCATTGATTTCCAAAGCATGAGCTTTGCTAATGAGCAACACTGCGATCTGCAGCCATTGTGTTTTCCTTGGAACCATGTTTCCTCGTGGCTCCAAAGTACAAAGAATCAATCTCAGTGCCCTAAAGACTCTTCAGGCTATTGCTCAGCAATTAATCATAGGGAAGAAAAAATCAAAACCCTATTTTCAGCTTAATTGCTTGGAGGGCAACCTTATAGACATAAATAATGCAAACCACAGCGCACCAACGAGCAGTTAGCAGGAAACACACACACTGAAAGCGCTATGTGTAGACATCACATGGCAGGCAGAAAGCAGAAGACCACCTTATTCACATAAAAACCTCCCTGGTCCTATCTGTTTGCTCCATCTTTTCAGCGCCTGTGGGCTGCCTCAGTGAGTAGAGAGAACATCCAGGCAGAGCCATTGACGCAGTCTTGAAACGCTGGGCTGCATTGTTAACCAACATTCCTGGCCCAGTCACAGATGCTACTGCAGGCAAAACAGTCGCAGTAGAATAAGGGAGTATTTTCAGGGTGCCTGTCTGTCTTTTCAGACATCCTTATTACTATTGTTATAAAGCTTCAGGGAATCAGTTATGGACCAACTGTCTGGGCAGTCCATTTTTTTTTTCTGGATTTACCAATTTTTTTTGATAATTTTTTATTTAATTTTTTAAGGGAAACAAATTTCATATATTTCACATATGCAGATTTAGGAACATAGTGATACTTCTCACCCTATCCTCCTGCCCTCCCAAGCCCCCACCCTCCCTCCTCCTTCCTTTCCCATTCCTTCCATTAATTTTTACAATGAGCTACTCTCAGTCTATTTTATATTCCTAATATTAGTCCTACACTAAGTAAAGAATTGAACAAATAGAAAGAAGAAAAAAAGAAACCACTGTTTCTCAACAGTAGAGACAAGGGCTGTAAATAATCATCAAATCTTGAAATATCAAAAAAAAATGCACTCCACACATTTTTTAAAAGAATTTATTTATTTGAGAAGTAGAGTTATAGACAAAGACAGAGAGAAAGGTCTTGCATCCGCTGGTTCACTCCCCAAATGGCCACAACACCCAGAGCTGAGTCAATCTAAAGGTAGCAGCCAGGAGCTTCCCCAGGGTCTCCCACGTGGGTACAGGGGCCCAAGCACTTGGGACATCTTCTACTGCTTTCCCAGGCCTTAGCAGAGAGCTGGATTGGAAGAGGAGCAGCCTGGACAAGAACCACTGCCCATATGGGATTCCAGTGCTGCAGGCAGAGGCTTAACCCACTATACCACAGCGCCGGCCCCAACGCTCCACGAATTTGCGTGTCAACCTTATGCAGGAGCCGTGCTAAGCTTCTCTGTATCATTCCAATTTTACAATATGTGCTACCAAAGTGAGCACAGCCCACATTTCTTACATTTCAAATCAGGGCTGGGAAACTCTGTCTGCACCAAGATTCAGCACGGCTCAGAAGGGACGCCACCTAAGTGAGGGTACCCGCAGTAAACAGAGTTTTATGCAAAGAGTTTCACCACAGCTATCTTTGAAAAAATGTAATTTATTTGAGAGGCAGACAGATGGAGAGGGAGAGACAGAGAAAGCAAGCTTCCAGCCACTGACTCATTCTGCAAATGCCTGCGAGCTGGAAACTCGGCCCAAGTCTCCCATGTGAGCGGCAACTCAAGTACTTGAGCTATCACCTGCCGAGTCCCAGGGTGCGCATTCACAGCAAGCTGGAGTCTGGGGTGAAGCCAGAACTCTAACCTAGGCAGTCTGATATGGGGATATGGGTGTCCCGAGTGGCTTCTTGACCTCTGTGCCAACTGCCTGGCTCCCTCAGCAGAGCTAATTTAATGGCAGGCTGAGTTATATGGAGATAGGCAGGGTTAAGGGATCCCAAAAGGGATGGGGAAGTAACCAGGACTAACAGTGCTGCAGGTACTCTTCTGGCCCTGAAGCTCACGGACAGGAAACAGGGCTGTGAGTGCTGGGTGAGCTGCAGCTGCGGGGCAGGGGCCACCTTGAGTAGTCCTTCCCAGAAGATGCAGCCCCTGAAGCAGGGAAGAGGCAGGAAGAGGCACCTCCATCTCCCTCTTCTCCCACCCTCCATCCCCTGGCAGGGCCTCCCTCTGGTTGGTCCCCAAGGGAAACTGGCGGCAGGGAACCCAGGTGGCACTGTTGGTAAGGCTCAGCTCTCTGCTGGGTGCACGGATCAGGTTAGACAGGGGTGGAGAAGAGTCGGGGAGAGCAGGAGGGCAAACAGCAAGTGATGAGAACAGACCCAGAAAGGACTGCAGGCCTGTGATTCCCTGACCCACTGAAGTGGCAGAGCATAGACACCACACCTTCAGTCCAACCAACTCCAAGTGCACCCCCACACACACACACACCTGCTAGGCCCATGAGAAGCAGGTAAATTTGGGATACCAAACATCATTTCCTCTCTCTGAGGGATCTGTAACCTAAGGCAGCAGACAGACTGGTGAGGAGATGATTTCAATACAATATGGCATGGAGAAATAAATGCATGTGGGCAGTCATCCATTGCAGCATTTCTTATAATTGCAGGAAAGCAGAGGAATAAACTCACTGCCCATCAGTTCAGAGTTGGTTAAATAATGGGCCATCCATTCAATAGAATCTTATATCACTGCATATTTAAAATGAAAATCTTCATGTTGTGCAATGGAATAATCTCTGAGACTTTTAAAAAAGTACATTTACTAATTTGAAAGACTAGATGAGAGACAGAGAGACATACAGGGAGATATCTTCCATCCACCAGTTCACTCCCCAAAAAGCTGTAACGAATGGGCCTGGGCCAGACAGATGCTAGGAGCTAGGAACTCCATCTGGATCTCCCACATGGGTGGCAGAGCCATCTTCTGCTGCTTTCCCAGGCACGTTAGTAGGGAGTTGGATGGGAAGTGGAGCAGCCAGGACTCAAAATAGTGCTAGAACATGGGATGCTCATGTTGCAAGCAGAGGTTTAACCTGCTGTACCACGCTGCAGGTTTTGAGACATTTTGTTTAATTTATTTTTTAATCTATTTTTGATAGATGTTTGAGACAGAAAAGGAACACATAAGCTTTTTTTTAGTTTATTTATTTGACAGATAGAGTTAGACAGTGAGAGAGAACGACAGAGAGAAAGGTCTTCCTTTTCTGTTGGCTCACCCCCCAAATGGCCGCTACGGCCAGAACTACACCGATCCAAAGCCAGGAGCCAGGTGCTTCCTCCTGGTCTCCCATGCAGGTGCAGGGCCCAAAAACTTGGGCCATCCTCCACTGCACTCCTGAGCCACAGCAGAGAGATGGACTGGAAAAGGGGCAACCAGGTCAGGAACCTGGCACCCATATGGGATGCCGGCGCCACAGGCGGAGGATTAACCAAGTGAGCCACGGCAACGGCCCCAAGACATTTTGTTGAATGAAACAGGAGAGGACTGTTGTATGTGATATGCTACCATTTGTGTGACTGGATGGAAGGATAGAAAAGAAGGAAGGAAGAGAGGAAAGGAGAATAAGGAAGAAAAAGAATATATGGTATGCATTTGCTTGTATATACTGGCCAGTCTCTGAATGGTTTCCTAAGAAAGTGGTGATATTTGTTGTCTCTGGGCAACAGAAATCTTGTCTCCAGGCCAAGCTAAAAGGAGAGATAGTGCTGTTTACCTTTTTGAGCCTTTTGAAATCTGAATCACATGAATGTATTACTAATTAAAAAATAAACTAATGAAAATTAAAATTGAAAAGTCAGCATAACATGCTACCTGCACAGGGTAGAAGGAAGCCCCTGGCTTCCTGGAGAGTGTGCTGCCTGCTCTGAATCTTCAAGGCCCAGCAGAGCTTGGTGGGAGAAGAAGGCTTGTGGGGCTGGAGAGATGGGTTAAGCAAAGGCCTCGTTGCCTGAGGCTGCAGAGAGCTGTGCCTCTGAGGATGAGAGGCCGGGCGTAACTGGAGCCAAGTAACAAAGAGGGGAGTGACAGGGGAAGGGGTAGGGGCCTGGCAGGGCCATGTGTAGAACCTTCCAGACTGTATTTCTTCCTGCAGGCAGGCTGCGAAGTGTCCCTGTGCACTCCTGGGTTAAGGACTGGTTTGAGGGATATGAGACTGGAGACAGAGGAGCCATTCTTGGAGTCCTTGAAAAACCCATACATTTAATTCCATCAGATGAACTGGAACAGTTGCACCAGTGAGAAAGCCAATTGTCTGATACAAATTGACAACAGACAAGATACAGTTTCTTGGAGCTGGTGTTGTGATGCAGTGGGTTAAGCTGCTCCTACCATGCCAGCATCCCTTATCAGAGGTGCCAGATCGAGTCCTGGGGCTCCACTTTCACTTCCCATCCAGCTCCCTGCTCATGCACCTGGGAAAGCAGCAGAAGATGGCCTGAGTCCTTGAACGCCTGCACCCACATGGGGGACGCGGATGGAGTTCCTGGCTCCTGGCTTCATTGTGGCCCAGCCCTTTCCCTTTCTCTCTGTCACTCTGCCTTTCAAGTAAACAAAACAAAAAATAAATAAATAAATCTTGGGGCCGGTGCTGTGATGTAGTGGGTAAAGCTGCCATCTGCAGTGCCATCATCCCATATGGGCGCTGGTTCAAGTACCAGCTGCTCCACTTCCGATCCAGCTCTCTGCTATGGCCTGGGAAAGCAGTGAAAGATGGTCCAAGTCCTTGGGCCCCTACACCCACATGGGAGACCTGGAAGAAGCTCCTGGCCCCTGGCTTCGGATCAGCACAGCTCCGGCCATTTTGGCCAATTGGGGAGTGAACCAGCACATGGAAGACCTCTCTCTCTCTCTCTCTCTCTGCCTTTCTTTCTCTCTGTAACTCTGACTTTCAAATAAATAAATAAATCGTTTTTAAAAATTTTTTAAAAATAGTTCCTTTAAACATAAATAAATAAATCCTTTTAGAAAAAGTTTCCTAATAACATTTGTCAGTATTCAAAAATATCACACTACTAAGATTGACTTGGTGTTGGTTCACTCATTTTGACATGTTTCAAAAGAGTTCCTGGAGAAAACCGGAAATGGAGAACCTTCGTCAACCAGCCTGACACTGGGATTGGGAAAGCTGCTTGTGTTGATGTCAAGAGCAGCGTACCTTGAGCCAGCATGACAGGGCGGCAACCACAGGTCTTGGGCAACTCACACCTCCTGGCCCACCAAACCAGACTCTGACTCAGGAGCTTGGTTCCTGCCACCCATGGGGAGACCTGGAGGGAGTTCCTGGCTCCAACTGCCATAGCTGTTGCAGCCATGAGGGAGTGAACCAGCAGATGGAAGATCTCTTTCTTTCTCTGACACTCTGCCTTTCAAATAAATAATTATCTATTTACTTAAAAGATGTATTTATTTATTTGAAAGAGTTACAGAAACAGGGAGAGACAGAAGGAGAAAGACAGACCTTCCATCCACTGCTTCCTTCCCCCAAATGGCTGCAAGGGCTGGGATTGGGCCACGCAGAAACCAGAAGCCAGGAACTCCATCTGGGTCTCCCACAGGTGGCAGGAACAGAAGCACTTGAGCCATCTTCCACTGCCTTCTCAGGCACATTAGCCAGGAGCTGGATTGGAAATGGAGCAGCTAGGACTTGAACTGGCAGTCAGGTGGGATGCCAGCATCTCAGATGACAGTTTAACTTGCTGTGTCACAACACCAGTCCCATAAATAAACTTTCAAATAAATAAATTTTTAAATAAGTAAGTATCCACTGATGACTCCGTCCCAGCTAGAAAATAGACGGTTGAGTTCACGTGCCTGACTTGCTAGGTCATCAGTTAACAAGCAGAAATAAAAAGACAATATCATCTCCAATTAATTTCCTTAACTCATGGTGAAGTCGATGTTTAACACACTATCAGCATTCAATAAAACACCATAGCATCCCCTATCAGAATGCCTGGGTTGGAGTCCTGCCTTTAGCAGATCCAAGGAGCCATACCTGCTGCCTCCAAGGGTCTGCATGAATAGGAAATTAGGGTCAGGAACCAGAGCCGGGGATTTAACCCAGTGAATATTCCAGTGAGTTCCTGGCTCCTGCCCAGCCCTGTTACAGATATTTGTAGAGTGGACCAGCTGATGGGAGCATTCTCCCTATTAGGTCTCTGCCTCTCAATGAATAAGGACTTTAAAAAATATTGTAGAGTAACAGTTATTCCTAAGATTAACAGAAGTTTAAGGTTTGTACCTAGTTATGCCATTTTTTCAAACACAGATAATTACATATTAAAAATTTATTCCTGGGGTGGTCATTTTGCTTAGTGATTAAGACATGGGTTAAGATGACCATGTAGGAGCCTAAGCCTCCACCTGCAGCACCAGCATCTCATATGGGTGCCGGTTCATGTCCTGGCTGCTCCTCTTCCAATTCAACTCTCCATTATGGCCTGGGACAACAGCAGAGGATGGCCCAAGTGCTTGGACCCCTGTACCCACGTGGGAAACCCTGAAGAAGCTCCTAGCTCCTGGCTTTGCATCAGCCCAGCTCTGGCTGGTGCAACCATTTGGTGAGTGAACCAGTAGATGAATCTTTCTCTCTGTCTCTCCTTCTCTCTGCCAGTTACTCTGCCTCTCAAATAAATACATAAAATCTTTTTTTTTTAAGATACCCACAGATATTGGAATAGCTGGATTCAATTCCTGGTTCTGATTCCTGACCCTAGCTTCCTGTTAATGCAGACCCTGGAAAGTAGCAGATGACGGTTCAAGGTTCAAGTAACTGGGTCCCCACCATCCACTGGAGCTTTGGCTCCAGCCCCAACCCTGGCTGACCATTGTAGGCATTTTGGATGTGAACCAGTGATGAGAGCTTTCTCTCTCTCTCTCGCTCTCTCGCTCTCGCTCTCAAACAAACTTTTAACTTATATTTAGTCCAAGATGATCAGGTAAGATTAGTAATAAGAGAGAGAGAGCAAGAGAATAATATATAATAAATACAACAGGAAAAAAGAAACGTAAGCCTCAGAGTCAGAAAACCCTTGATCAGGTTCTCTAGCCAGACTTTCACCTTTTCTGTGCCCTGGGCAGGTGGCCTAATCTCCCTGAGCCTTGCTTTTCTCATCTCTCTTAAGTAAATTTAAAAGGCATTTGCCACAAGTATTTTCATCTCCTTTTCCTCCTCCTTCTGGTTTTTCTCAGGAACAAGACCGCAAGTTAATGAGGCCCAGTTTCCGAAGTGCTTCCACTGGGAAACACATAGAGAAGCATTGTTACTGTGTTAATTTGTTTCTGAGGCTTGGGTTGTAACTGCAGCCATTGAACTTGAAGGACATCCAGTTACAGAGGCTTTCCCTGCCCACTCCACCTACAGAGTGCAGCTGGTCCTGTGCACTGGGATTCAAGCAACCAGGGATGAGAAAGAGATGGGGGGAAATTGCATATGTACTGGATAGGTACAGATTATTTTCTTGTAATTATTCCCTGAATAATACAGGGTAGCAACTATTAACATAGCATTTCTGTTGTGTTAGGTATTGTAAATAATCTAGAGATGCTTTAATGTATATGGGAGGATATGTGCGTGGGTCATATGCAAATACTATGCTATTACAGAAGGGACTCAAACATCTGTGGAGTTTGGAATCCACAGGGGTCCTGCAACTTGAGTGTCTATATGTGTTACTGTTAGGCTTGTTTCTTTGTCCGCTGACTGTCTCTCCCCAGTATACACCGAGATCCGTGACAGAAGCGATTTTTCTTTGCTATCTACTCCTATCACCACAGCAACTGAAACGCTGCCTGTATCCAGTAGGGCTTTTAAATACCTGTATATGTGGCTGCGCATGATCAAAGAATAATTATGACACAATCGCTATGGGGCAGGCATTTGGCACATGGTTAAGCTGTCTCTTGGGACATTCACATCCCATGCTGGAGTGTCCTGACTCTTCTCCCAGTCTTGGGCTTGCTAACGTACATCCCGGGAAGCAGCATATGATGGTTCATGTACTTGGATCCCTTGCTGCCCAGGTGGGAGACTCAGATTGAGTTCCTGACTCCTGGCCTTGGTTGGCCCAACCCTGGCTCTTGCACACATTTGAGGAGTGAATTAGCAAACTGGAGATCTCTGTCTCTCTCTCCCTTTCTGTCTCTCTGCCTTTCAAAGACAATAAATAAATAAAATGCACTGGTTCATCCAGCCACTCAACAACTCCTGATCTCCCCCTGTGATGCTGGGCACGGTGCTAGTGAGGATGCAGAGGTTGAATGAAACAGATCTGGTCCCCAGCTCACGGAGCTCAGGGCCCATCAGCCTCATCACTGGGTTACAGACCTAGTGGCTATTTCTGAGAAGTGGAATGACGGCACAGAGGATACCTGTGAGACCATAATGGAGAAGGGTACTTCTATGGGAGTGTGTGAGGGTGGGGTTTCTGAAGCAGGGCCTGAAGTGGGGATCCTACTGCAAAGACGCATGGAGGGTGTGCTCTCAGAGCAACTCGTAAGACAGTGAGGATAGAGGAATCAGGCAAAGAGGAGGCTTCCTGGGACGAGCTTGATACCATGGGGAGCTCTGGAACTGCAGGCCTGGGTTTGTCCCACTCAGGGAGGAAAGGGGGTGGAACGGTGGTGACCCACATTGGATGATAAGTGACTGAGGCAGCCATCTCTGGGGACAGGATGAGGCTCCGGGCTTCTTTCAGTGAGGCAGCTCCCATCACCAGCCCAAGGGAGTGCTCCAGAGAAGGGGGCAAGCGTGGGCAGAGAGCAGCAGCCACACCTGCAGTGGCTCAGGGTGCTAACTGGGTGCAGGCGAGGCAGTCAGGCCTCCAGTGGGATCTGCACAGACAGAGCCTCTGTGGAGGTCTCTCTGAAGAAGGGATTTTTGAGAGGAGACTTGGAGGATGAGCCGGAGTTTGGCAAAGCAGAATATCACAGGCTCAGGGAACAGCATGTGCAAAGGCCCTAAGGTGAAGAAAAAGAAATCACACCAGCAGGGCTGGGAAATCATGAGGCTGAGGAAAGGCAGGTCAAGATTAGTTTGAGAAGGGCCCAGATCATTCTGGGTTTTATCCTAAGGACAGTGGGAAACCACTGCAGAGTTTTAAGGCAGGGAGTGACACAATCCCCCTTACAGTGTTTTTTAACGTGAGTTTGCATAGTTGTTTTTTGTGTTTTTTTTTTTTGTTTTGTTTTTGTTTTTTGACAGGCAGAGTGGACAGTGAGAGAGAGAGACAGAGAGAAAGGTCTTCCTTTGCCGTTGGTTCACCCTCCAATGGTCGCTGCGGTCGGCGCACCACGTTGATCCGAAGCCAGGAGCCAGGTGCTTCTCCTGGTCTCCCATGCAGGTTTAGGGTCCAAGGACCTGGGCCATCCTCCACTGCACTCCCGGGCCACAGCAGAGAGCTGGCCTGGAAGAGGGGCAACCAGGACAGAATCCGGCACGCCGACTGGGACTAGAACCCGGTGTGCCGGCGCTGCGGGCAGAGGATTAGCCTATTGAGCCACGACGCCGGCCGCATAGTTTTTCTTTTAAAAATGATTAAGTTATTCATTTATTTGAAAAAATACAGACACAGAGATCTTCCATCCACTGATTCGCTCCCCAGATGGCCATAACAGCCAGGACTGGGCCAGGCTAAAGCCAGGATTCAGGATCCAGGAGCTTCTTCCTGGTCTCCCACAAGGTGCAGGGGCCCAAGCATTTGGGCCGTCTTCTGCTACTTTCTCGGGACATCGGCAGGGAGATGAATTGGAAGTGGAGTAGCCAGGACACAAACAAGTGCCCATATGGGATAACTTGCTGTGCCACAATGCCGGCCCCCTCCCAGTGTTTCAGTATCACTTTGGACTGATCAAGATGGAGTCAGCAGAGGGAGAGAGAAGCTGGAGAGGAGTCTAGTCGGTGGTTGTCTTGGTGTATAAGCAATGGGGGTTTAGGATAGTGTGGAAAGGTGATTGAAAGAAAAGATGGGCTCAGGATAAATTTTGTAGGTAGAATCACGGAGTCTGATAGTGAATTGTCTCTGATGGGGAAAGTTTGTATACTGGGCAGGCAATGGGGGAATCAAGGTAAGAGGCTATGGAGCCAGCATTGTGGTACAGCAAGTTAAGCTGCCACCTATGATGCTGGCATCTCATGTTGGAGTGCTGGTTCGAGTCCCAACTGTTCCACTTCCAATCCAGCTCCCTGCTAATGCACCTGGGAAAAAGCAGTGGAAAGTGACTCAAGTGCCTGGGCCCCTGCCACCCACTTGGGAGACCCAGATGGAATTCCTGGCTCCTGGATTTAGATTGGTCCAGTCCTGACTGTTGCAGCCATTTGGGGATTGAACCAATAGATGGATGATTGATCTCTTTTTTTCTCTCTGTAACTGCCTTTCAGATAAATAAATAGATCTTTAAAAAGGCAAGCAAAACCCAGCTCTAGAGCCTGGCATTAAGGGCTGTTTTGTTTTTTGTTTTTGTTTGTTTGTTTATTCCTGTTGGTTGGTAGAACATCCTGAGAGAGACTGAAGGCAAATAAGAAAACAGCTACTATGCAACAGTCAGTCAAACTCCTACTCAATTGTGCATTGGTGGTCTCTTAAAAATGAAGACAAACCAATTGGCTTGCAACAAAGCTTTTCTTTTCCCATGATTTCCATTGGTCAGCAGCCTGCACATGGGTCCTCGGCTCAGGGGCTCACAAAGCTGCCATCAATGTGTCGCTCAAGGCTGGGGTCTCACCTCAGGCTTGGGGTCTTCTCCCAAGTTCACGTGATTGGTGGAAGAATTCATTTTCTTGCAGCTGTAGAGCCTTTGCAGTCTTGTCCTTCAGGGCTAGGAGAATCTCTGATCTCTAGCCCACCCACCAAATAGCTCAGCCGATAGGGTAAATCCACCCAGGATCTCCTGTTTGACTAACTTAAGGTCAACTGATTGGTTGAGGCTCCCTGGAGAGGGGATTACAGAAGGGCAAGGGGTCTTTGGGGGTCATCTTAGGTCTCTGCTTATCACAAAGTGGAGCTCCAAAGACATCAGTGATAGAAGAGTTTCATGCTAGCTTTTGGTTTAACCATTAAATTTGGACTTCAGGGTTAGAGTGCTCCGCCCAACTTTGGTGAAATCAGCCAGGGATAAGAAAGCAGGGGTACACATGGGAGACCCAGGCAAATGGGTTACCATATAGACACGGCTTGATTTTCTCCCAAGGAATCAACATTAAAACAGTGCCAAAAGTTAGTCGGTTAATTGGAAAATCATTATCCCTGCAGTTTCTGGCTCTGCTGTCCTTTTCCCAGAGACCATATAGCTGAGCAGGTGTTAAGAACAGGTTCATGCTGGCGCCGCTGCTCACTAGGCTAATCCTCCGCCTGCGGCGCCGGCACACCAGGTTCTAGTCCTGGTCGGGGCGCCGGATTCTGTCCCAGTTGCTCCTCTTCCAGTCCAGCTCTCTGCTGTGGCCCGGGAGTGCAGTGGAGGATGGCCCAAGTGCTTGGGCCCTGCACCTGCATGGGAGACCAAGAGAAGCACCTGGCTCCTGGCTTCGGATCAACGTGGTGCGCCGTCCGCAGCAGCCATGGGGGGTGAACCAATGGAAGGAAGATCTTTCTCTCTGTCTCTCTCTCTCTCACTGTCCACTCTGCCTGTCAAAAGAAAGAAATTAAAAAAAAAAAAACAGGTTCATAAATAGATAAAATCTTAAAAAAAAAAAAAAAAGAACAGGTTCAATGTACTTCTGGGAGAATCTTATAAACATGTCTCCAGAACAGCGTCTTGGGACCCAGAGGATTTGGTATTTGAAAATCAGCATTGAGACCTTTATTGAAGCTTTCCCACACTGAGTTCTGATCCAGATTCTGTGCCCATCCTACCCCTCCACTTTAACAGGCGACTTGCTGAAGACATCCTGGTCAGGACACCTGCCTGGAAGTCCCTGTTGGTCTCCACTACATCAGACAGAATTTCCAAGATGGTTTGTTGGGGGGAATGGAAGCCAGGGACAGAAACTCTCAGTACACATCAGCCCAGTGTCAAGCTAGGGACACTACATGGATGAACGATGAACACATAGAGGAGGGAATGCACTATTCAAGCACTCCAGAAGGACCAGTGGGCACAGAAAGATCTGCAGAATTTGGGGTCATGCAGTCCAGGGGGGAACGAAGGGGAGGGTGATGGGAAATCAGATGTCACCATCACCATCAGTGCTGGTTTTTGTTTTCTGTGGGAGAGACAATGGCGGCTTGTGTGGGGTCAGTGGGAGTTTTTCAGAAATGAATTTTCTCCAACTGTGCTTGAGTAGAGTGGACTTCTGGGCACAAAGCAGAAGCTTGAGGGCTGTGACGGTGTTTGTACAAAGTGGCCTGCGTGTTCGTCGCTTCGGTCTCAGGGGCAAATCAGCCTGCAGAGAAGCACCAACACACACAGCGACATTGGCACGCACTCACTCAAACTCAGAAGCATTCGGAACGTAGCAAAGTGCACAAGAAGAACTTGGACAATAGACATGCGGGGCCCCGGGCCGCAGTCCCAGGGACCGATTGTAGCCTCAGTTCCCATGGTGATTGTACATTCAACTCAGGGCCCACCGCCTACCCAATATAACCTCTATTAAGAGGCAGGAGACAAAAAAAGGAATAAAACCAAAGCACTTCAGTGGGTGCAGACTGTGCACAAAGACCGCCCAGCACCACGAGCAGATGCAGGGAGCAGCTCAAACTGTCACATTACACATCTCATAGCACACTAATCGCTCCCTTAGCACCAGGGGGCCATTGTAGAAAAGGCTAGAACAGGAAAGCTTTATGAAACATGCAAAGATTTTTTTGCTCCAATTCATTTGCAGTTCCCTTTATTACCTTATTAGTTATGGCCAGATGAACAATTATGAAATTCTCTTCTCATTTCAATTTGTATAGGAACCCCTGTGACTCATGTGCGTGTGTGTGTGTGTGTGCATGTAATGTGCAAATTTGATTATGTGGCTGTGTTACATAACAGACAACAGAAGCAAAACAGTATCCTCCCCCATGCTGCCCCTCCCATCATAAAACATTTTTTGAACTATAACTTTATTTTTTCCTTTAATTAAACTTTTTATTTTGAGATAATTGTAGGTTCACCTGCAGTTACAAGAAATAAAACAGAAGTCTGAGTGATGTCACATTCCTTTCAGCCAGATTGCCCTAATAACATCTTTTTTTAAAGATTTATTTATTTATTTGAAAGGTGTGGCTAGAGAGAGAGAGAGAGAGAGAGAAAGAGAGAGAATCTTTCAACCATTGGTTAACTCTCTAAATGGCCGCAATGACCAGAGCTGAGCCAGGCCAAAGCCAGGAGCCAGGAACTTCTTCCAATTCTCCCATGTGGGTTCAGGGGCCCAAGGACTTGGGCCATCTTCCGCTGCTTTCCCAGGCACACTAACAGGAAGCTGGATCAGAAGTGGAGCAGCTGAGAATTGAACTAGTGTCCATACAGGATGCTGGCACTGCAGGCCAAGACCTAACCTTCTGTACCACAGTGCCAGTGCCGGCCCCATGATAACATCTAACATAACTATATAACTGTAATACAATATCACTGGCCTGGCGCCGTGGCTTAACAGGCTAATCCTCCGCCTTGCGGCACCGGCACACCGGGTTCTAGTCCTGGTTGGGGCGCCGGATTCTATCCCGGTTGCCCCTCTTCCAGGCCAGCTCTCTGCTATGGCCCGGGAGTGCAGTGGAGGATGGCCCAAGTCCTTGGGCCCTGCACCCGCATGGGAGACCAGGGGAAGCACCCGGCTCCTGGCTTCGGATCAGCATGATGCGCCGGCCGTGGCGGCCATTGGAGGATGAACCAACGGTAAAAAGGAAGACCTTTCTCTCTGTCTCTCTCTCTCACTATCCACTCTGCCTGTCAAAAAAAAAAAAAAAAATATATATATATATATATATATATACAATATCACAACCAGTAAACTGCTACTGATGCAATCACTGACTATTCACACATCATCTGTTGTGCATGTTTTCGTCTGTGTGCATTTAATTTCATGGAATCTTGTCACATGTGTGGATTCATGTGCCTGGCATCACAGTCAAGACAGAGAACTGCTCCTCTGCCTCCAGGACATCGCACATTACCCTTTTGTATTCCTCCTCATCTCCCTCCTGTCCCTACCCTCCTCTTCTCCTCACTTGAACTTCTGGGAACCACGAAGGTATCCTCCATCTCTATAATTTTATCATTTAAAGAATGCTGTATAGGTTGAATCATAAGGCACATAACTTTTGAGATGGGCCTAAGTCCCTCGAGGTCTATTTGTGTTGCAATCATCAAGCGTTCATTCCCTTTGAATGCTGGGGCGCATTCCGTGGTATGGGTGTACCACAGTTTCCTTGTTCACCTGATATAGGACATTTGATGGTTTCTAGTGTCTGACTATCACAAACAAAGCAGCTATGAATATTCATGTAGATGTTTCTGTGTGGATCTAAGTTTTTCTCTCTGGGGGATAAATACTCAAGGGTATAATGGTTGGGTTGCATACTAAGTGGTTGTACCTCTGGAATTTTACATTCCACCATCAGTGTGCCTGTGTGAGTGGTTTCATTTCTCTGCACCCTTGCCAGCATATGGTATTATTGCTTTTTGAGCCATTTTGCCCTGTGTGCAGCAATAGCTCATGATTTTAGGATTCATTCCTCCAGTGACTGATGATTTGGACATCCTTTCTTGTGCTGATTTTTTTAGAGATTTATTTATTCATTTGAAGGTCAGAGTTGCACACAGAGAGAAGAGAGGAAGAGAGAGGGAGAGAGAGGTCTTCCATCTGCTGGTTCACTCCCCAGTTGGCCTCAATGGCTGGAGCTGCGCCAATCCGAAGCCAGGAACCAGGAGCCAGGAGCTTCCTCGGGGTCTCCCACATGGGGGCAGGGGCCCAAGGACTTGGGCCATCTTCCACTGCTTTCCCAGGCCCCAGCAGAAAGCTGGATTGGAAGTGGAGCAGCCGGGACTTGAACTGGCGCCCATATGGGATGCTGGTGCTTCAGGCCAGGGCTTTAACCCGATGTACCACAGCGCCGGCCCCCTCATGTGCTGATTTGCCATCTGTAGGTCTCTTTCTGGAAAATGTCTGCTCATGTCTTCTGCCAATTTTCTAGTTAGATTTTGTCTTTGTTTTGTTTTGTTTTGTTTTGAGGGTTCTTTGTGTACTTAGACACAAGTCCTTTGTTGAGTATGTGGTGCTGGGGTTTGAATAGGATTTGTCCCCACGGAAACTCACAATGAGGCTTGGTTTCCAATGGAACATTGGGGTGAGAATATTGTCACCAGAACAAAACAATTATGGGAGTGGTGGTTACAGAATACAAATGAGAGAAATTTCAGTGAGAAGAAAAATACAACAAAAATCAAGGTGTGCACACACTGCCAGCAGGATGGAAAACAGCATGCAGATTCCTCAAAACTCTGGCAACAGAACTGCCATGGGGGCGGGTATTTAGCGTAGTGGTTAAGCTTTAGCGTAAGCCTGCTAAGACACCCACATCCCACATTGCAGTACCAGCTCCAGCTCCCGACTCCAACTTCCTGCCAATGCACACTCTGGGAGACAGCAATGATGCTTCAAGTCATTGGGTTCCTGCCACCCATCTGGAAGCCCTGAACTCAGTTCCTGGCTCCTGGCTTTGACCAGCCGGGTTGTGTAGCCATTGTGGGCATCTGGGGAGTGAGCCAACAGATGGAAGCTATCTGTCTGTCTGTGTTTTTCTCTCTCTCTCCAATAAACAAATGACAGAAAAAACATTTGCCACATTGTCCAGCCATCCCTTTCCTTGCTCAATATTCAAAGGAAATGAAATCGGAATGTTGAGGAAACACGGGTATTCATATTCATGCATCTTTATATTCACTGTGGCACTATCCACTTTAGCCAAGATATGGAATTTAAACCTAGGTGTCCACCAATACGTGAATGATAAAGAAGAGGTGCTGGGCCGGTGCTGTGTCGCAGCAGGCTAAGCCTCCATCTGCAGCACTGGAATCCCATGTGGATGCCAGTTTGAGTCCTGGCTGCTCTCCTTCCAATCCAGCTCTCTGCTATGGCCTGGGAAAGCAGTAGAGGACGGCTCAAGTCCTTGGGCTCCTGCACCTGCATGGGAAACCTGTAAGAAGCCCTTGACTCTTGGCTTTGGATCAGCACAGCTCCGGCTGTTGCAGCCATCTGGGGAGTGAACCAGCAGATGGAAGACCTTTCTGTCTCTCCCTCTTTCTGTAACTCTACCTCTCAAATAAATAAAATAAAATCTTTTTAAAAAATAGAACAGGTGCTCTACATTCATAAACAGGTGCTATACATTCATATCCTAGTTGGATAGGAGGAAGAACGTCTAATCTTCTTTAGCACAATAGGATAAATATGGTTGGTGACGATTAATTTCAT
The DNA here is from genome assembly GCF_033115175.1 of Lepus europaeus. Classification (NCBI taxonomy): domain Eukaryota; kingdom Metazoa; phylum Chordata; class Mammalia; order Lagomorpha; family Leporidae; genus Lepus; species Lepus europaeus. Next base: position 43,683,881 of record NC_084827.1, read on the forward strand.
AGTTCAAAATAGCTAGAAGAGAGGATTTTTAATGTCCCCAAGAAAGGAATGACATATAGATGAGGTCATTGACAGATAGGCCAATTACCTTGATCTTATATATTTTATGCATGCATGGAAATACTACATTGTACTCTATAGATACGAACAATGGCTACGTGACATCAAGAGGTGGAGAAATGAAGTCAGAGGAAATGTAAGGTTGCAAATGCCTTTATCTTTCAAAGCTAGAGGTCAAGAGCTACTGTTTAAGTTGAAACACACGAAGGCCAGTGTTGGGGCACAGTGAGTTAAGCTGCTGCCTGCGATGCTGGCATCTCATGTGGGCACCAGCTCATGCCCTGGCTGCTCCGCTTCTGACCCAGCTCCCTGATAATGCACCTGGGAAAGCTGTGGCGGGAGGCCCAAGTACTTGGCCCCCTGCCACCCATATGGGAGACCTAGATGGAGTTCCAGGCTCCTGGCTTCATCCTGGCCCAGTCTTGGCCTTTGTGGTCATTCAGGGGAGTAAACCAATGGATGGTAGATATCTCTCTGTGTCTCCCTCTCTTTTTTCTAATTCTGCCTTTCAAATAAAAAATATCTTAATAAAGTTTGAACACATTTTTATGGGGTGGGTGATTGACCTAATTTTTAAGACAACCAGTTAAGACTCTGGAATTCCATATTGCAATGCTTGGGTTTGATACACTGGCTCCTGACTCCAGCTTCCTGCTAACACAGACCCTGGCAGGCAGTGTCTCCTATGCTTTGCATTGGCAGGAAGCTGGAGTCGGGAGCCAGAGCTGGGAACTGAACTCACACACTGAATGTGGGATGCAGGCATCTTAGCTGCTAGGCTAAATGCTTGCCCCAAATTTAGCTGCTTTTATTGAACAAATATTCCTCAGATTGCTGTCAGGTCTTTTTTTTTTTTTTTATGTCCAGAGTTTTGAAAATGTTGATTTTGAAGAGGTCAGCATCGTGACATAGCGACGCTGGCATCCCCTGCTAGTGCACCTGGCCAAGTCTTTGGACTCCTGCCACCCATGTGGGAGACCTGGATGAATTCCTCACTCCTGGCTTTGGCTTGGCCCAGCCCTGGCCGTTGTAGCCATTTGGAGAAAAAATTAGCAGATGGGGGGCTCTCTCTCTTTGACTCTCCCTCTCTTTTAAATAAATAAATAAATAAATAAATATCTCTTTAAAAAGAAAGAAAATGTTAGTTCTATTATTTTCACCAGTTTTTTTTTTTCAATTATTTTATGGCAGAGAGAATCTTCAGAGTTCTTGCTCTGCTCTCTTCTCTGATATCCTAAATTAATATGTGCATATTTATATACCCTTTTTTCTAGCCAACTCCATCCACCACCCTTCCTTTGAACAAGGCAATAGTCTTTTTTAAAAATAAATATTTATTTGCATATGTATTTGACAGGCAGATTTACAGAGAGAGCGAGAGCGAGACCATCCTGCACCAGTTTCCCAGGTGCATCAGCGGGGAACTGGATCAGAAGTAGAGCAGCCGGGTCTTGAACCAGAGCTTATTGGATGCCAATGTTGGGGGTTTTACTCACTATGCCACAATGCTGGCCCCAAGGCAATAGTCTTAGAAAAAATCTCCTGCAGTATGCTGCTCGTCACGGGGCAGCAGGTCCGACAGAGCTCCTCAGGGCCAGCCTGGGGAGCTCGGGGGCCGAGCGGGATGAGGAGTGTCGGCGGCAAAGGAACCACACCAGAGCCCACCAGAGCCGGGAGATCAGCCAACGCCCAGGCAGCCGGGTTCTTGACTTTATTGGGAGGGGAAGAGCTTTTATAGACACAGAAAGGGGGCTGTCCAGGGCACAAGGGAACTGAGCCAATCAGCTGAAAGGTAAGGCAGGACACGAGCCGGGCACGCCCTCAAGGGCCTATCACAGCCGAGGACACATACTGTCCACGAATACGGAAGTCTCCTGTCAGGCTAGGTACCTCCCCCGGGGGCCATCTTGGATTGTTGGAAACGCTGAGTCGCTGGGATGCGGAAGTGAGGCAAACTCGAGCAAAGGCTTAGCGGCCTTGTGGAGCGAAGGCTTAGCAACTTTGTTTCCTTTTCGATTGGAGCCCCCCCCGCCCCAGCAGTAAAAAATTATCAGTAGAGATGTTCTTACAAACATTCAGATTCCTAGTAGCTTCTCAGCTCCTTTGCAATAACTTATCACAGACTGCTTTCTCTCCTTTGTTCTGTCCTCCCCCTTCTCATGTCCAATCTTTAACTCTGCGCCTTACAAGAAGGGAAACAAAAGTACGCTTAGGGGCAGGGCTTTGAGGCAGCAGTTAAGATATTGTATAGGATGCCCTCAATCCATATCGGAGTGTCTGGGTTCAAGTCCCAGCTGTTTCTCATTCCAGCTTCCTGCTAACGCAGAGCCTAGGACGGATTCTTGCCAAGCACGTGGGAGGCCTGGATTAGGTTCTGGGCTCTTGGCTTTTGAATGCACTGGTGTGCAGTTTTGGCTTTGCAACAGCTTTGGCTGTTGCAGACATTTGGAGAGTAGACCAGCAGTTGGAAGGTATATCTCTCTCTCATTTATTGATGGAAATAAAAAAAACTTTAAAAAATATATCTAGATATAAAAGACATAGGTGAAGCATGTTAATTATCAATGCTGTCTTCTAAACGTGATTGCATGGACCTAGGGGGCAACATTAAATCTTATTCAGGTATGTGAGGGCCTAAAAGTAGTGGGTACTTGCCGGTGCTGTGGCATAGTAGGCTAAGCTTCCTCTTGTGCTGGCATCCCTTATGGGCGTTGGTTCGAGTCCTGGCTGCCTCTCTTCTGATCCAGCTCTCTGCTAATGGCATGAGGAAGTGGTGGAAGATGGCCCAAGTGATTGGGCCCCTGCACTCACATGGGAGACCAGAAAAAAGCTTCTGGCTCCTGGCTTCAGATCGGCCCAGCCCCGGCCGTTGCAGCCAATTGTGGAGTGAACCAGTGGATGGAAGATCTTTCTCTCTGTCTCTTCGTCTTTGTCTATAACTCTACCTCTCACATAAATCTTTTAAAAAAAGTAATAGGTACTGGTGAGAGTATAGGATCATTTTGGTAACAGTCAAGTACTTTTTTGGGTTTCATCCTGCATACTTAATTCCTGTAGGTTTTGTGGTCTAAGATATTGATTGTTAACAACCTGTAACAAACTCATAAAGTGGATTATATTCAAAGTTGTACACAAATTCTTGCTACACTTTTCCCAGGTGCTTCTTGTTATTATGCCTAAATATTTTTTGTATATATGTAGGCATGGTTTGTTTATGGTTAACACACACACATGTTTTAGAAACGTGAGAGCATGACCTTGGCTGTCCTTTACAAGACAATGGATCTAAAGTGCTGATGCTCTGAGCCATAGCAGAACGGGTAGGAGACAGATGAGTTGCAGAAGGTAACTGGGAATCAGCCCTGCAGGTCTCTCTATTGGCCATGCTTGACCAAGGTGAATTCCTGGAGGATTTTTTAGGACAGGGCTGTCATACTCCAAAAGATCCCATAGATGGCGATGTGGGAAACTGGGACAATGGAGCCCAGGCAGATGGGAGAGTCTGGAAAGGGTGTATGAAGCAGATGTGGGCGCTGGGAAAAGGGAGGAGCTGAGGATGACACCCGGGTTCTTGGTTTGGGTGTCTGAGTCAATGGAGGGGCGTACCATTAGCTGTTGAGCATTGGAAATACAGGAAGAGATTTAGGGACAAGACAGCGAATTCGACATTGAGGTGTCAGCAGGACATTCAAAGGCAGTTGTCCAGCGGTCAACGTTTAAGTGGGTCTGGAGCTCAAAAAGCCCAGGTTGGGTGGGCAGATCGGGAGGAAGAGAAGTCCTGAGGGAGGATGTGCTGGAGGAGAGGCCCAGAACACTGGGCAGTGCCGCGTCTTAGGACCAAATGCCGACGTGTTTCAGATGGGCATCTTTGGAACAGCAGAACCCTGGGTAAGTCATTGCACCTCAGTTTCCACGTCTGTAAAATGAGCATAGCAATAGTAGGACCTCACAGTGGGAAGAGAGCACAGGAAGATGAAAGAGAGGGCACCACGGTGAGGTGAAGCTCTAAGGTAGGAAAGAACCTCAGAGACCAACCACACCCAGTCCCGCCAGCAGGATTCTGACAAAGCCTGTACAGTGTGCACCTCCCCAGCACTGTGAGAAGATATGGACACACCCCATATTGCAGTGCCTGGGCTCAAGTCCTACATCCTCTGCTTTCAATCCAAGTCCCTGCTAACGTGCCCAGGCTCAAGTCCTTGGGAGATCCGGATGGAGTTCCTGGCTCATGGCTACCGCCTGGCCCAGCCCGTCGGAGCCTTGTGGTCATTTGTGCAGTGAACCAGTGGTTGGAAGATCTCATACTTCCTTCTCCGTGTCACTCTGCCTTTCAAATATATATACATGAATATTTAAGCTGCTTGCGGACTGCTCCGTGGAATCGATTTGGTGGCAACAGTTAAGCATCCCCGCTTGCCCTCCACGGCGGTTTCCAAGGGTGTCGTTCTCACTATGGCCACAAGGTGGGGCCCGCCTGCTATTTCTGGACCTCGGGTCACGACCCCGGAAGCACATCCTCCCCTTTACCCCCTAGCAGACATGGCGGCGGCGGCGGGGGCTCGAGGGCTGCTTCTGCCCGCGGCGCGGCGGCGCCTCTGGGGGTTCGCCGAGAAGCTCTTGGTGCGGGGCGCCACGGGGCGGGTGAGCTCCCCTCGGCTGGGCTGGGCGCGGTCCCCACACCGGGTCGGGCCAGGCCTGCTGGGCTCGGGCCGCCCTCCTCGGGACTTGGGAGACACGAGGGACGACCCTGCTTCTCGTCCGTTATCCCCGCTGTTGAGTTGCCAGTATGAAGGTTGCCCGTGGCCCTCCAGACACTGAGTGGTCGACAGTGCGGGGAAGCGAGGTGGTAGCCTCCCCGCGGCGCGCGCTCTCGTGGCCCGAGACGGAGCTTCAGCCTCAGCTGCGCGCGCCCGGGGCCTCGGGGGAGCTGGAGGCAGAATTCAGTGTGCGATTGCCTTTTTCTCCTCTCCGAGGGCGTGGGGGGCGTTCACCTGTGTGCAGAGGAAAAGCCAGGCCAGCAGTCCGAGGCTCGGAGTCCGGGGCTGCGGATGTCCCCTGTCTTTGCTCCCGCTGCCCCTCCTTGTAGAACTCGTTGCTTTTCGAGAACGGGGAAAACTCGAGTCTCCTTCCTTCCTGTGTTGTGAGTGGGTAGTTTTATATTTCTCTTTTTTTTTTTTTTCCCTCTCCGCCCACCTTTGTTTTCGCAGGAACGAACCCGAGACATTTCTGGATAATAATTAATGTAGTATCAGTTTCTCCGTATTGCTAGGCTCTGCTCATCTTCTCGTCGGGTTGCCGGCTCTGGGAGAGTGGCTGGTTTGGGGCAGGGTTCTCCAGGTTGCCTCCCTTTGGCTGTAGATCGGGGAGGAGGGGTGGGATTTTTGTCTTCGAGAAGCAGCGAGAGCACTGGTTCACTCTCCACCTGCCCACAGCGGTCGGGACCAGGCCATCCTGAAGCCGGGAAAGCAGGTGGCAGGGGCCCAGTCTGGTTTTGTCTCCCAGCGCGGGAGTGGGGAGTGGGGTGGGGGGGGAGTTGAAGCCAGGGACTCTGATGTGTGCTGGCTCATTGGTTTGGTTTTCTAACTGATTTCTAAGATAAGAATAGTAAAGATGTTTTGCTTCCTCTCTCCGACCCCCGACCAGCCCCCCCATTGTGGAGGGAACAGGTGGAGAAGTACACAGGCTGCACCGCAAGTTGTTCTCAATGTCCCCGAGACCCGAGTGACGCGTCTGGAAAACGGACTCCGAGTGGCCTCGGAAGACTCGGGGCTGTCCACGTGCACCGTACGTGACCAGGCTCCCTTTTCAGAGGGCAGACTGCTGAGTCGAGCTTTAGCTCTTCAGTTGGCTGGTGGTGGTTTGCTTGACGGGTGCCGCTTGAGTTCGGAACCCTGGTTCACGATCTGCATCTGGTTCCTGTAGCCTAGTATGGTGTTTATTGCTAGCAGTATTGAGAATAATGAAAGAGGGCTGGCTTCCTGGGTGCTAGGTGTTTGACATAATTCAGTATTGTCTTTCTTACTTGATTGTTAAAACAGTTCTTGGTGGCAGGCCTCAACCCGCATGGTCTGTAGTGGAGGAAGCAGATTCTAAGAGTCTTGGTTTAGTCCAAGGTCACAGAGCTAAGATTGGATCCAGGATCTGAGCTCAGTTGTCTGACAGTCTCCAGTGTTATTCGTTCAACCAGTATTAACTGGCTATAGTCATGAGTTGGGCTGAGAATTTAGGTTCTTGCTTGAAACTGGTAGTGGGTATTAGTAGCCGGATGGTCAGCATTTAAATCATAGGACTGAACTCGGTTCAGTCAAATAAGAAAACCTTAATGTTAATAACTGAAAGCATTTGTCAGAAAAGGGAAGGAACCTCCCCTCGTCCAGAGAAACAACGAAGACTGTCGTTGCTTCCTTGTGTTTTGCTGGCGTTAAGGTTGGGCTGTGGATTGACGCTGGAAGTCGATACGAAAATGAGAAGAATAACGGGACAGCCCACTTTCTGGAGCACATGGCTTTCAAGGCAAGTGGTGGGACTGGACAGGAAGTGTCGCCTTCTCTGAGACTTGGTAACGGCGGGAGTTCATCCTTTCACAGTGAAGAACCGCTTTAACGTGTTTGCTTTTTAGGGCAGTATCTGAAATGATTACTGATCTCGGCTCTTGAAGCTGAAACGAGGGTTTTCTCCTGGGCACGAGGGTGGTTGAATGTAGGCCATTTCTGCATTGTGCACTTCACAAAGCAGATTTGTCCTTGCAAGAAGCTGACGCTGGCAGATGTCCTCCGAACCCATGGTTTGGAGTGTTCAGAATACAGGAAGGATGAAGAGAGGAGCCGTAACTTGTTTTTCTTCTTTCGTTTCAAGGGCACCAAAAAGAGATCCCAGTTAGATCTGGAACTCGAGATAGAAAACATGGGTGCACACCTCAATGCCTATACCTCCAGGGAGCAGACTGTGTATTATGCCAAAGCGTTCTCCAAAGATTTGCCAAGAGGTACTGCTCTTATTTGTACTGTGCGTGATGCAGACTTTACCTTCCAGGGCTCAGAGATAATTTAGCATGACTTTGATTATGTCTGTAACCTCCAGAAATGTGGAAGAACAAAAAAAGGGGGATCAAACTCTGGTGAGAGGGCAGCTGTTCTGAGTTTTTTTTCTTCTCATAAGGCAAATGACGTTAAATATTTACAGGCCTACAGACTTGTGCCTACAGGCCCTAACACTTGAGGAACACTTTCCCATACCTGTGTGGGAAAACTTTTAAAGTCATTTTTATTCCTTGTTTGTAACAAACACTATTGGTTCTGGGCAAAATAAGCTCATGTTTACTTATAATCAAGTAGATATTATTTTTATTTTGTTGAAATAAAATAGTTATTTTGACAGAATAGTACAGCATTTTTTTGTAGTTACTATGTTTGTACTGTTTTGCATGTCTGCTTTTTAAAATTTTGTATTTTTAAAAATTCATTTGAAAGAGTGAAAGAGTGAGAGAGAGATCTTCTGTCTACTTGTTCACTCCTCAAATGGAAGCAACAGCCGTGGTGGGACCAGGGGGAGGCCAGAAGCCTGCAGCTCCATCCCGTTCTCCCACGTGGGTTGTGGGAACCTAAGTACTTGGGTATCCTCTGCTGCCTTCCCAAACGCACCAGCAGGAGGGTAGACGAAAGCCACATAGCCGTACCATCGTGCTGGCCCATTTCCTTTTTCGTTTGAAAGGCAGAGACAAAGAGATGCTGTCCATTGGTTCACTCCCATGTGGGTCGCAGGGCCTCAAGGACTTGGACCATCTTCTGCTACCTTCCCGGGTGTATTAGCCGGGAGCTGGATCAGACTCTAACAGCCAGGGCCTCTGTGTGGCCCTCGTGTGGAATGCCAGTGTCGCAGGGCTCCCTTGCAGGTGGCAGGCACTTACCCACTTGCCATCATCTGCTGGCTCCCAAGATTGCATTAACAGGAAACTGGATTGGCAGCAGAGTAGCTGGGACTCAGACCAGCACTGCATTATGGGATGCCGGTGTCCCAGTCAGGCTTGACCCACTGCGCCCGACCCCATTGGTTAATCTTGTCCCCTTGTCTGGTTGCGGGCTCTTCCTCACCATTCTTGGACTCTGGTTCTCTCATCTAGACAGAGGATTTTACTTGCTTTTATAGATTTTCCCCCTCTTTGCTGGTCATCTCAGTCCCAGCTTACTCTTAATAGTCTGTTTTCTAAAGTTCTTGGTATTTGAACTTAAGTGACTTTGAGATAAGGCTCCTTAACTGATCTTAAAGAACAGAAGGTCACAATTGAGTAAGAAAATGAACTCTTTAGGTTTTATTTTGTGTTTAATAACATTTAGGTTGTGGTTGCAGTTATGTACTCATTCTTCAAGAACAAACTTTTATTTTTTGGGAAGGGATGTGGTTTTTCTGATAAAATTGCTTAATAGTTTGATAAGACGCCCTTCACCTCAGTTTTTGCTTTTTGCACAGTAGTGTGGAGAGGACGTAATTATGTTAATGGGTCATTGGGGGCTTATGTTAGCTTGTATTCATTCTGTACTCCTTTACAAAGCAGCCTCATTACTGTGGGCACTTGGCTAGTAAGTGCTTGGGTGATTGAACCCTCTGTGCATAGCTGACTGTTTTCAGACTGTTAGAGTCTGAAACCTTGCGATTTCACACAGAACACTGTACGTTAACGTGCAATTTCCTTAGCACTTTTGTAGTAGGTGGGCCTATTGCAAAGCAAGGGTGACTCAAGGATTCTTCAAGCTCTTTATGCCACAGGGCTTTGTCCTTTCCATCGTAGTGTTGTCCTTTTAGGGTCACTGAATGGGAAAGTTTCTCCCCAAATTACTCATTTAGTCCATAGTGAATTGATGGATGGGGTCATAGGGTCTGATGTTTAAAGAGATTTTAATAGTGAGAGTTAAGATTTTTATTTTTATTTTTTTATTTATTTATTTTTTTCCAATTAGCTGTAGAAATCCTTGCTGATATAATACAGAACAGCACATTGGGAGAAGCCGAGATTGAACGTGAGCGTGGTGTAATCCTCAGAGAGATGCAGGAAGTGGAAACTAATTTACAGGAAGTTGTTTTTGATTATCTTCATGCCACAGCTTATCAAAATACTGCACTCGGTCGGACAATTCTGGGACCAACTGAGAATATCAAGTAGGTACAATTCTCAGATTTAGTTTTCTGGGAAAAGTTGTGAGTTGTGAAAAGGAACATTCCTAAAGTATGTTTCGAAGTCACTTTTGCCCCTGATGGCCCAGATGAAATTGTAGTTAGCTCCACTTCACTTAATTCCCAGGTGTACATCTGGAGTAAAGATGTAATGATGCTGAATCTTTCTCCTTGCTGTAAGAATGTTGACAGCTTTTTATTATTATTTATTTGAGAAGCACAGGGTGAGAGCGAGCGCTCCTCTGCCGCCTCCTCCTTCCCCACCTACTGGTTCACTGCCAAATATCTGTGATGTCAAGGGCTGGGCTGAGGCCAAAGTCACGAGGTGGAAATTCAATCTAGGGCTCTCACTTCGGTGACAGGGACACAGTTACTTGAGCTGTCTCCACCACCTCCCGGGGTCTGCCTTAGCAGGAAGCTGGACTGCGGAGATGGAGCCAGGGCTTGAACCCAGGCACTCCAGCGTCTTAGCACTAGGCGAAGTTCTCCAGTACTTAGATCCTGTCCTTAATTTTTTACTTCAATTATTTTCTCTTTACTTGAAAGGCAGAGAGACATGGAGAGACACAAAGAGAGAAAAAGAGCTTCCGTCTGCTGGCGTATGCCCACAGTAACTGAGGCTGGACCAAGCTGAAGCCAGCAGCCCACAACCCAATCTGGGTCTCCCACATACATGGCAGGAACCCAAGTATTTGAGCCATCACAGGCTTGGCTCAGAAATGGAGGAGCTGGGACTAGAACCAGGCAATCAGATATGGGATGCAGGTGTCCCAAGTGGTGTCGAGGCTGGATGCTTGCCCCCCACCTACCCCATAGTCTATTGCTGACTGCATTTAATTCTAGGATACCTTTCAGGTTGTCTTTGATTTCAGGTGTGTTATATAAAGATCTGTGCTGCTTAAAATTTCCTTTTACAATTGCTTTATCTACTCCATCTACAGGTCTATAAATCGTAAGGACTTAGTGGATTATATCACCACCCATTATAAGGGGCCCAGAATAGTGCTTGCTGCAGCTGGAGGTCAGTCAATATTTGTTGCGTGTTTTAGATGCAGGTGTTGAGTGGTATGCAGAGTCAGTTTGATCATTTTGGGGGAGATGTGCAAAAGCTTTATTTAGAGCCAACTATATTCTGTCTAAAGGGAGTGTGGAACAGTGGAATAAGACTGTCTTCTTTTTAGTGGGTTTCACTTATAGAAAAACGTAATGAACTATTCACCACGTAAGTGTACAGCCACTTGTTTACTTGTAAGACGGGGGTGAATGAGTGAACTGGGAGAAGTTACACTTGGAACTCAGTGTTCTGCAGCTTGACAATCTGGAGATCCTTCATTCTCGAGAAACCGCTTCATCCCTGGTGAGGAATGAAATGATTGTGCTCATTCTTTTCATTTGCTAATTCATTTAATAGATCTGTGAGTTACTAGGAAGGGGAAACAGGGAGCCTTCATGGAACATTTCATGGGAATCCAGACATGGACGTGGCATCGGATTTCTCGTGTTCATGTTTGAAGAGAGCGAATAAAAGAAAATTCACAGTAGATTCTGTCTGAGCTGGCAGTTTTCAGATTTCAACCAGTTAGTGGGGTGGAATTAAAAGATGTTTTCTTTGGGATAACAAAATTTGAAATCCACATATGTGAGGGTTCTTCAAAAAGTGCATAGAAAAGATGTATTAAAAAACTGCATGGATTTAGAAGTTTTTTGTACCAATATAAACTCATTTTTAGTTCCATTCTCCACAGACTTTTTTTTTTTTTTTTTTTTGACAGGCAGAGTGGACAGAGAGAGAGAGAAAGGTCTTCCTTTGCCGTTGGTTCACCCTCCAACGGCTGGCGCACCGCGCTGATCCGAAGCAGGAGCCAGGTGCTTCTCCTGGTCTCCCATGGGGTGCAGGGCCCAAGCACTTGGGCCATCCTCCACTGTACTCCCTGGCCACAGCAGAGAGCTGGCCTGGAAGAGGGGCAATCGGGACAGAATCCGATGCCCTGATCGGGACTAGAACCCAGAGTGCCAGTGCCACAAGGCGGAGGATTAGCCTATTGAGCCGGCCTCTCCACAAACTTTTTAAAGTACCCTCATAATAAGTTAAAATTTTAGTCAACTTGGATAGCCTGTTGAGCTGAGTATGTGGAGGTATTGGAGAAAATGAAAATTCAGGTTGCATATCTCAAATATGTCCCTGTCGTGACTTCCAATCCAATCACGTTACCTTTGTAAGGCAGCAGTGCACTCTGGGACTCTCTTTAGTAACAATGTTTTCAAAATGTCTGATGTTCCCTGGTTCTTACACATTTGAAACTATTTTGAAAATGTTGAGAAATTCTTGGTTATATGAGACCTCAACAGCAAGTGTGGCATATGGGCAGTGAGTTTTATTTTGGCTTATGGATTTTGGTTGTTTTTTTTTTTTTAAGATTTATTTATTTGAAAGTCAGAGTTAGGGGCTGTCGCTGTGGTGCAGCAGGCTAATGCCCTGGCCTGAATGTTTATGGCATCCCATATGGGTGCCAGTTCTAGTCCTGGCTGCTCCTCTTCCCATCCAGCTCTTTGCTGTGGCCTGGGAAAGCAGTAGAAGATGGCCTAAGTGCTTGGGCCTCTGCACCCACGTGGGAGACCCAGAAGAAGCTCCTGGTTCCTAGCTTCGGATCGGCGCAGCTCTGGCTGTTGCAGCCACCTGGGGAGTGACCCAGCAGATGGAAGACTCTCTCTGTCTCTACCTCTCTCTGTAACTCTGTCTTTCAAATAAGTAAAATAAATCTTAAAAAAAAAGTCAGTTACACAGAGAGAAGCAGAGGCAGAGAGAGAGAGAGAGAGAGGGAGGTCTTCCATCTGCTGGTTCACTCCCCAGATGGCCATGAGAGCTGGAACTGTGCCGATCTGAAACTGAGCCAAGAGCTTCTTCGGGTTTCCCATGCAGGTGCAGGAACCCAAGGACTTGGGCCATCTTCTACTGCTTTCCCAGGCCATAGCAGAGAGCTGGATCAGAAGTGGAGCAGCTGGGATTAGAACCAGCACCCATATGGGATGCCGGCACTGCAGGCGGTGGCTTTAGCTGCCATGCCACAGCACTGGCCCTAGATTTTTTTTTAAAATGTATCCTTTGAGCATGTTTATTTGGAAAGAAAAGTTATCCAGAATTCTATTTTTCTTTTTTTAAAACATTTACTTATTTGAAAGAGTTACAGAGGTAGAGAGCAAGTAAGTAGCAGAGAGAGATCAGTTGATCTTCCCTCTGCTGGTTAACTCCCCAAATGGCTGCCACGGTCAGGACAGGGCCAGGCTGGAGCCAGGAATTTCCAGGTCTCCCACGTGGGTCAGGGGCCCAGGCACCTGGGCCATCTTCTGTTGCTTTCCAATGCACATTAGCAGGGAGCTGGGTTGCAAGTGGGGCAGCTGGGACTGAACTGCTCTCACGTGGGATGCCAGCACTGCAGGCTGTGGCTTTTAACCCATTATGCCATAGCACCAGCCCCTTATGGGGTCATTTTGACATCGCTGAGGTTAGATTGTCTTGAAATTAGTATTTTATGTTACTGGCACATAGATGATGGTGCGCCTTCTATGAGTGTGCTTCAGAATGTTTATGGACAATAGAATTAAAAGATATACTTATTTGGTACAAAAAAATGTCTGCATAGTTTTTTCAGAATACATATTCCCCATAAACATTTCAAAGGCTCCTCATAAATGATGGCATTTCAAAAATAGGCCAGGTTTACATCTTTGCTGACCTCTTCTGGTTTTACTGTTTGAGCTTCCATTTAGCTCTTCTGGGTCACTCTTTAGGTATATAGCTTTTATTTTGCCAAACACTTTTGTATTCTAGCATTACTGGGGGAAAAAAACAAAAACCTCTATGTTCTGCCTTTTAAATTGGGAGTAAGTGGAGTAGGAGCTAAGTATTTGGCTCAGCCAACCCAGGTTAGTAAATAGGGAAGCAGTGGGAATGATTGTCTTCTGGTAACTGTGCTTCTGGCTTGCTTGTAGTGCTGTTTTCACGATGTGAATGCAGTGGTCTCTTTAAAATGTTTAAAATATCTTTATGTGAAAGGGACACCCACACACCCACCTACCTACCTACCACTCCCCAAATTCTCACAACAGCCAGCAGCGGGATCTGGCCCTGGCCAAAGTCAAGAGCTAGGAATTCCATCTAAGTCTCCTACATGGGAGGCAGGGACCCCAGTACTTGAGCTATCATCTGCTGTCTTTTCAAGATGTGAGATGGATCCAAAGTAGGTGTGGAGGCAGGACTCAATCCCAGGACATGGGATGCAGGTGGCCCAAGCTGCTCCTTAACTTGGTTAACCTGCTGTGGGACAATACCCTACATTGGTATCTTGATGAAAACCATCAGCTGCTTTACAGAATCAGACAGCTGTGCAACCCTGGGCCTTAACACTAAAGAAATTAAGTGTGGTGTGACCTTACTCTTAAAATGGCTTTTAGTGAGTGCACACAGTTCATGTGTATCACTTGTGCCACCAGTTGATTGTAAACCAAGGTATTGGCAGTTTGTTGTCTTAACAGATTGACCTGCCGCTGGGTACATGTGAAAATATTTTCCTTCAATTTAGGTGTTTCCCATGATGAACTGCTTGAGTTAGCAAAGTTTCATTTTGGTGGAGACTCTTTGTGCACACACACAGGAGATGTACCAGCTCTGCCTCCTTGCAAATTCACAGGAAGTGAGGTAGGGCAAGCCTTGTGGCTAGAGTTTCCTTGCCTTTTGGGTGTCTTGTGTTATGAGTGTATGAAATGTGCATTTATATATATACATATATATATATATTTGAAAAAGCTACAGAGTTTTCTTTCAACAGCTGGTTCACTCCAGGCTGAACCCAGGAGCTTCTTCCAGCTCTCCCACGTGGGCGGCAGGGGATCACACACTTCCTAGGTCCTTAACAGGGAACTGGATTGGGAGTGGAATAGCCAGGATATGAATTGGCATCCATGTGGGATACTGGCATTGCAGGCAGTGGTTTTACCTGCTATGCCACAACACTGCCCCTCCCTTTTGAGATTTATTTGTAAGCACATGCATGTGAGAGCAAGCACACATGCATGCTTTTTTTTTTTTTGGAAGATTTATTTTTATTGAGAGGCAGAGTTCCAGAGGGGGAGAGAGAGAAAAGTCTCCCATCTGCTGGTTCACTCCCCAAATATCTGCAACTGCTGCCAGAAGCTGAGCTGAGCTGATCTGGAGCCAGGAGCTTCTCTGGGTCTTCCATGTGGGCGCAGGGACCCATGTATTTGGACCATCTTCTGCTTTCCCAGGCCATAGTAGAGAGCTGGATCAGAAGTGGAACAGCCGGGACTTGAACCGGCACCCATAAGGGATGCTGGTATTGGAGGCAGTGGCTTAACCACAGCACCGGCACCAGAAGGCTACGCTTTTAAGAGCAGTGTTGTAATCTGGTCTTTTTGTGTTTTTCTTTGGTAGTATACGTATTTGTATGCAGTAAGGTAAAAAAGTAATTGTAGGATTAAAAAGGCCCCCAATTTTGACTTTCCTATCAGGTTTTACTCTTTTAAGTTCTGCTCACTATACATTTCTAAGGGTAGCAAGTGTTAAAGCCAGAAGCTAAAGAGAAACTGCCACTTGTCAGTTAACAGCTTTAAGCCCTAGTAAGGGTTTAGTTTGCCACTTAAAGATGATGTTCGATGTAGTACCTCGAAAGAGGTGTTAAGTTGGAAGCTTCAGAACTGTAGTACAAAAATAAACCTGCAATGCCAACATTAGTATCAGTTTGTAAAAACTCAGGTGCAAAAGATTGATTTGTACCAGGGAAATGCAACCTTTTTTTGACCAGGTAAGCCATCTGATGGCTGGCTGTTGTATTTTACTTTGAGATTTTTGGTGAAAGTAGTTTTTCCTTAACTCTAGAAATTCTTCTAGATAAAACCATGCAAAGGTTTTATGAAGCCTGCTAGTTAAAAACTAGTCACGATAAGCTGTTTAAACGCTGCAGTTAATGTGACTGGCAGTTTTGTTCCTTGGTAAGCAGTGCTGTAATGGTCATCTTAATGAGACGTTTGTGTTCACTAGATTCGTGTGAGGGATGACAAGATGCCTTTGGCACACCTTGCCATAGCTGTGGAAGCTGTTGGTTGGGCACACCCAGATACAATCTGCCTCATGGTTGCAAACACGCTGATTGGCAACTGGGATCGTTCTTTCGGAGGAGGGATGGTATGTGATCTTTCCTTCATAAATGGCGATTAGCATGTTTTTCTAAATATAAATTCTCTGTAAGAATCCCCTATCCACCCCCACCTCCCTTATCACAAAGTGGAACTTTGTACTATGAATTTTGACTTTGAAAATACAAGCTAATCTTGTTGCATCTTTTTTCTTTGCTACAAATTAGTGGACTATTGGTAAGATTTTGAGGACAGAAGAGTTACTATTGAAATAACTGTAGTTGCTAATACTGTAGTACTAGTTACTACAGTTAATACAGTTTATAGTACTGTATTAATGTTAATATTTCTAATTTAATAGTACTGAGGTGATGTAAGAAAATTTTCTATTTCTCATGAGTGCATACTACATAGAAGCTAAGAGACATATTTGAATGTACTTTCAAACAGGTGAAAAAGTAAAATGATTAACAGCTGTTACAGGATAAAGGGAATTATGTGTATTCTTTTTATATCTCTTCTGTAAGTCAAATACAAAATAAGTTTATTACAAATTTGTCTGTACTCAGATTTCTCCAAAATGCATTTCATGTAGTTTAGATTCCATATGCAGTATAATTTTGAATATTTAGGTATATGTTGCCAAGAGTGAGCCCTACAAAATAGGTTGATACAGCAGCGTATTGTTTTAAAAGTACGGCTACTACGTTTATTACAAGGACTTAACTGCATTTAGTCATAAATTTCTCCAGGGTTACATTGGGCCAGATGAGCCTAACTCAATATCTTTCTTACTTGAAAAGCAGAGCTGACAGGAAGACACAGGAAAAGAGATCTAGCCACTGGTTCACTGCCCAAATGGATGCAACAGCCAGGCCAACACCAGAAGCCCGGAACTCCATCTTAGTCTCCCATGTGGGTGCAGGGGCTCAAACACTTGGGCCATTTTCCACTGGTTTTCCAGGTGCATTAGCAGGGAGCTGGGTTGGAAGCAGAGCAGCTAGCACTCAAACAATGCTCATGGGCTTAACCCCTGCACAGTGCTGCCAAGCCCAGCTCTTCAGTCTCATTAACTTTATTACTGCCAGGGGAGTCACTGTTTGCCACACAGACATTTCTCATTCACAGACCTACAATTCTCCTGGACTTCTTTTTCCCTTGCAGAATTTATCTAGCAAGCTGGCGCAGCTTACCTGTCATGGCAACCTGTGCCATAGCTTCCAGTCCTTCAACACTTCTTACACAGATACCGGACTGTGGGGACTCTATACGGTTTGTGAACCAGGCACAGTTGCAGACATGCTACATGTTGTTCAAAAAGAATGGTGAGAAAATAGCTCTGATTAAGTTAAATCTTGTCTAGGATTAGTATTGCAGGCCTGTTTCTTTATAGTGATTATGTGAGAGGCAGAGACCGAGAACTTCCATAGAAAGACTGAGCTGTCATCCACTGGCATACTCCTGAAATGCCTGCAACACCAGGGCTGGGCTGGAGTTGAAGCCTGGAGCTGGGAACTACATCCAGGTCTTCTGCAGGCATGGCAGGACCCCAATTACTTGAGCCATCACTGTTGGGAAGCTAAATCCAGTCAACTGAGATGTAATTTCTAGTAGTTTTAAGTTAAATTCAACATATTCTCTTGATAAATGAATTGAATGGCCCACAGACTTTACCAGGCCCTACCAGATGGAAACTGGTGAAGTATCAAGATTACAGCATTTCTCAAATTGTTGGCAGCTTATTTTATATCCTGTCAAACCTTCCTCTGCAAGGAAAATACTATTTTAGCTTGTGCTTTTATGGGGATTAATAATTTAACTTTTTACTGAGTTAAAAGCAGTCATTTTTATGTTGTGTACTATTTGCTTTCCAACCATTTGGTGATACCAGTCTTGCAAATGTTTTTAGGATGCGACTCTGTACAAGTGTCACCGAAAGTGAAGTTGCACGAGCCAAAAATCTTCTGAAAACAAACATGTTGCTGCAGCTTGATGGTAAGCTGCAGCCCTTAAGTTTTACTTTCATATGGTTCATCTATAGTGCACCGCTTAGTTTTTCTTTCTCTTGAAACAGGTTCAACTCCAATTTGTGAAGATATTGGTAGGCAAATGTTATGCTATAATAGAAGAATTCCTATTCCTGAGCTTGAAGCAAGGATTGATGTAAGTCATTTACAGAAACTGAACATGTGTATCCTACATCTTGCCTTAAAGAGTTCGTTGCAAAATGTGTCCTTCCTACAAAAAGCTTGGAATGATAATCTCTTCTTTCAGGCTGTGAATGCCGAGACGGTTCGAGAAGTATGCACCAGATACATTTATGATAAGAGTCCAGCTATTGCTGCTGTTGGTGAGTCTGGCCCCTCTCCTCATTTGCAGCAAGTTGGCTAAGTGCTTTTCTTCGCAGTTGTAATTGCTATCTTTTCAATCTATAGGTCCCATTGAGCAACTTCCAGATTTTAACCAGATTCGCAGTAACATGCGCTGGCTTCATGATTAACATGCTCCTAAATCAAGACCTCTGGAACGATATCAAAGAGAGACCTACAGATTTTTATCAATACCTAAAGACAAAAATAAAAATTGTCTCACAACACATTAATGCCCTGAAGGCTGTTCTGTCAGATGGTTGATCTAAAAAACTGTGCTGGAAGCAGCACACTTCTCAAATCTCTGTAAGTATGGCTTTAAGAAAGAGAATTGGTAGAGTGTTTTCAGTTTTATTATAAAAATGCACACACAACAAAGATTGTCATTAAGTCATTTCTTGGCTCTACTTGCATTCAGCACTTGCTCCTGAGCAGCTTTCTTCGCTTTTACCATCTCGACAAGTTCCTAAGAAAGGGGAGAAAGGGTGACTGAGATTAGGAAACCAGATTTCAGAACAGATTGGAATACGTAACAACTCAGAAAAAAAAAGACCGATTTCACTAATTTGCCAGGGCTAGAAAGTTTCTCAGGTAGGCATTTCTCTGTAATAACTTTGGCCCCATAACTACTGTGATATTGAAGAAGCCACCGTAACCTCTTTCCAGTTAACAAACATAATCAAAATGCTATCTATAACACAGTTACAACATCAGAACGGAATCTCATCAACCTTGTATCGCTTCATGCAGTCCTTCTTTGTCCTGCCAGGGACCGCTTCTGCTATTTTCTCCCATCGCTCAGGTGTATTTACTGGGTATGTCTTCAGAGCCTGTTCCAAAAGCTTCTGTTCTTCTGTTGTCCATGGGCTGAAATCCGTGCATGGACCTGTTTCACAACAATTTTTATTTGAGAACGCTTATCCTGATTTGTAGAAATGTTTACACACAAGTAGCTTGCTAAGTGAAGGGATGTGCTGTACAGATAGAGAAAAACTTGAGGTAGCAGACATTCCCCTCACCATTAAATTAAGTCTGGTTCCCTACAGGATTGGGCTGCCTCACAGTTTTTTAAATTTTTTTTTTGACAGGCAGAGTTAGAGACAGAAAGGTCTTTCTTCCGTTGGTTCACCCCCCAAATGGCTACTACGGCCGGCGCGCTGAGCTGATCTGAAGCCAGGAGCCAGGTGCTTCCTCCTGGTCTCCCATGCGGGTGCAGGGCCCAAGCACTTGGGCCATCCTCCACTGCCTTCCCGGACCACAGCAGAGAGCTGGACTGGAAGAGGAGCAACCGCGACAGAACCTGGTGTGCGGCGCCGCAGGCGGAGGATTAGCCAAGTGAGCCGCGGCGCCGGCCATGCCTCACAGTTTGAACGTTTTGCTGCATGGGCCCTTGAAAACCAATTTTGTTTAACACTGGAAAAAACAAGCCTTGAAATACTAAGCCAGGTGCTCAAGGTTTCAGTGCTAAAGAGGCAAGCTGAAGTTAGAGATCTGGTTTTAGTCTGATGTTCTTTCCAATAAATATGCTAAACTGCGTGGAGTCACTGCTAACCACCTCTAGAAACTGTTAATGTACTTCTTTTAACCAAGTTTTTGTAAAGTCTCAAGAGGAAATACACTTGGATTTCTTAAGGATGTGGTTTAGCCCATACTGTAGGTAAAATGAATGTTAAGTGGAAAAAAGCTGATTTGGTTATTCTAAATTCACAGACTAATTTATTATTTCAGACCATGTAATAAAAATGTAACAGCCATAGCATATATGATTACTTCCCAAGAAAGAAAAGTACACCTCCTCAAGACAAGCCAGGGAACTTGTATCTGTATTTGAAGGCAGACTGAAAGCTTTCCTGAGGCCCTGTTAGCGGTCTAAAGCCCCCCAGTACCAGAGCTCTAACTCATTTATATTTTGACTGTTCTTCAGTTACTTTACAACATTTTGCACAATTCCTATGAGAAGCCACTGTTCAAAACATAGCAGCAGCCTGCTGTTCAATGATATAATTGAACAGGCAGGTGCCTTCCCATTAAACCTGCAAAAGAGGGAAGGCACAGCCAGGCAGCATCACTGTCAGTCACGCCTGCTCTCACAGGGCGTGGTCACTCCTCACAGAAAGACGATGGGCTGTGGGCACAAATATCGAGCTTTGTCTCCACCACGGGACCAAGTGTGCTGAGGCTGGATTTTGTGGAGGAGATAAAGGAACAAGCCTCTTGAGAAATGCCTTCCAGGTGTTCAGAAACTTGTACTTTGTTGCCTCACTCAAACATTTTGCAATGGCAGAATGATTTTTATGCTCTATAGAAAATTATTTCTACCTGAAATTTGGGTATTGTAAACCAGACCAGGAAAGATAAAGCTGGGTCTGTTACAAAACAGGGACAGCTTATCGTGTGGTTAGCTTTTAATCCAAAAACATCCTTGGACCTGATCTAGAAAGTACACCGGAAATTAGTTTAAGGAAGGAAAACATTGGGGCAGGCGCTGTAGCAAAGCGGGTAGTCACCACCTGCAGTGCCAGCATCCCATATCGACGCAGGTTTGAGTCCCGGCTGCTCCACTTCTGATCCAGCTCTTTGCTATAGCTTGGGAAACCAGTAGAAGATGGCCCAAGTCCTTGGAACCCTGCACCTGCATGGGAAGACCCAGAGGAAGCTCCTGGCTTCAGATCCGCGCAGCTCCAGCTGTTGCAGCCAATTGGGGAGTGAATCAGCGGGTGGAAGACCTCCCTCCCTCTCTCTCTGTATGATTTTCTGACTTTCAAATAAATGTAATTAATCTTTTTAAAAAAAGGAAAACAGTAAGTGAAAGATCTTTCTTCAAACTTTGTCATAGTAAAAAAAATATATACATCTCATCCCAAAATGCACACAAACAAGTTTCACAAATAATACACATTTATGTTATAGGTATAATGCTTGGTGATGTTTCCCATTCATAAACCACAAAACTGATTTCATGGCTCAGTTATGGGTCTTGACTTGTAGTCAGGCTGTCTAGGATACTCAAGGTAATGTGAACACTCTAACAGGTTTAAACGTTACTGTGAAATAGAGTAGAAAGGATCCCTGTGCACTCTCGTCAGTCACCTCAAATGTACACATTTCACCAAACATGCCTGTTCTGCACATGCAGACACACTTTGTTCTGAGCCAGACAGCAAGCTGAAAAGGAGATGCCTTTTTGCTCCTGAACGTTAATCAGTGGTAAATTTTCTTACACCATACATCCTTCAGAATCAGGAAATGAACCTGGATAAAGTACTGTTTCTTCAGCTGTCCCAATGAAATCCTCTCTAACTCTGATTTGTAAAACCTAGGACTAAAATAAGCCCAGGTCCTTCCCCCACCCCCACCCCCAGCCCCACGGCACCTGAGATGAAAGCACTGTTAATTCTCAGTAACAGTTAGTTGGAGTAAAGCTGGGACTGTCTGGAAAATGCTTGCCTGGATACACGGCTATCTTTTTTCCACTTCCAGAAAAGCAAAACGTTGTTACCTTCAAATCGTTCGGAAGGTGTTGCGTTGTCGGCTTGAGGCACCACTCCATGTTCTTTTCTGAACTTATCAAATGCCTTTTTGTTTATGTCATCTTTTTGATGAGGGTCTGAGAAATGAAAAAAATTCAATGCAGAACAGATTATCTCATTTACTCTTTCATTAATTGCCTAAGTCACTTAAAAAATAGGTGTTTAAGAGAAGTGATTTCTCAAAAGTAACTCACCAAGTTTTTGGAGACTCTTCGCCTTGCCAATAACATCTTTGGCAGTTCTTTTGACTCCAGAAGAAGAATGTATGTTCATGTAATTAGCAATAACTTCCCATCTAGAGCAATGGACATGATCAGGTAATAGTACTAAGGAATACCAAAAGTCGTTACATTTCTACTGCAGAAGAGAACGGTACGAGCTCCAAATTGGTGGTCTGATTATGCTACTTCCCTAAACTACTATTCCTGGACTATAATTTTTTGCTTTTCATATGTTTAAACCAACTACTTATAATTCTGGTTTTAAGTTCATACAAAACCTGACAGTCTGTACAAATCAACAGAAATAAAACCATACATGCACTACTGCCAATGTAATGCCTATGAAGGTAGTTGAAAGTTCAGGGGGAAACAGGATGAAAAGGTTAGTTTACTTTTAGTGCGAAAGGATTTTGAAAACCATTCAGTTTTCCATGAACTACCTGAAGACCCTTTATGTGTGTGGACTTCCAAATGGTTTTGTACCAAAATAAATCCTTTAATTCCACTTTTCACAGACTTTTTTAAAGCGTCCTGGTACTGAGATAATTCATTCTGAAAATTGAACCTTACTTTCCTCATCTATAGAATGAGGGAGGCTGACCTCCAAAGCTTTTCTGAGTTCTAAACCCAGACTTTGAGGCTTCAGCTGGAGTGAAAAGTCTCCGAGCAAGACTGTGAAAGGGTGCCACAGAACATGAAGCCCAGCACCAGCCAACAGGCCAGTGCGGCTCCCGTGTGGCGGCGACCTGCACTCGCCCCAGACCCTGCGGCAGCATCTTGCAGTAGATACACGTGTACAAGACTGGCCAGCGTGAAGTGTACCTGTGTGTGGCACAGGATCTAGTGGAAAGGCCATCTCTGAAGTTCCTGCTGTAGCCCGCGTGTGCTCAGGAAAAGGTGTCATTCGAACTAGTACCTTGAATTTGTTCCAGCAGGGAAGAGGTTCACAGCTTTAATCAGTAACTGCAGATCGTCTTCAGACCAATTTTTACTGCCACTTCCACCTCCACCCGTTGACTTCTCTGCATTCTTGGATGCTTGCCGCATACGAGCCTCGGCTTCCTCCTTCTCTTTTCTAATTTGCTCATTTATTTCTTCTATCTACACAAAATATCATAGGTAAGTCAGAAGCTCAGGCGTCTGGCTACCTGATACTCCCTTTCTGGCTCTGTGTAGCCCTCACTCTGGCCCCACAACCTCTCATGCCAAGCCCCCAAACTAGCATCAGCTTTCCACTCTAGCTTCCAGTTTGTTCCAGGAACAAGAACCACCCATGGCCTGCCCTGCCCTGCCCTTGTGTCCTGCGACTTCCAGTTGCCCTGGACACTACTTGGGAAGTCTGTGGTCACTAGGTCATTCACACACAAGGCCATTTCAAACCTGCAAGCTCCAGGCCTTTCACAGTGGATCATCTCATTTGTTCTTTACAGGAAGGAAAAGGTACAGAAAAATCTGTTTTACCTTCAGATTCTACCCCTTCCACTGTTACTTGTAGTCTACTTCAAATATGCATAATACTTCCTCTACTTGAGCTTTCATTCAGCTGCTACCCAGGCAGCATCTGACATTTCTCCCCTTCGGACCCTAGAAACAATCACTGGGTCCCTGTGATACCAACTGTGAGTTTTCCCTGATTCCACCATCACTTTCATGGTCCAGGGCCTTATAGTGACCACTCCTGACTAGTCACTACATGTAAGCTGATGCATCCTGCCCACAAATGCCAGTACAGTACAGCGCTGAACCCTCTGAGAGATCTGCAGTAACACAGATGGGTCTTGAGGGTATTAAACACTTCCTTACTTTGACTTCATTCTTCCTAATCAACTTCATTTCCCAGTTCTCTATAGTTTAAGTTTGTTTATTTGAATGTTAGAGCAAGAGTTTTTCCATCTGCTGGTTCACCCCTCAAATGGTCACAATGACTGGGGCTGAGCCAGGCCAAAGCCAGGAGCTTCAACAGGGTCTCCTACAAGGGTACAGGGGACCAAGCACTTGGCCCATCTTCTGCTGCTTTCCCAAACACATTAGCAGGGAGCTGGATCGGAAATGAAGCAGCACTCAGATGGGATGCTGGCATGGAAGGCTGAGGTTTAACCCACTGTGCACAATGCCGGCCCCCGTTTCATAGCTGTGTAGTTCATGGTCCCCAGCCTTCACTTTAACACTCCTTCCTCACTGAGCCCTCTGCCCTTCCCCTAACCACTCAGATGAGGACTGGGCACTTCCTGTCCACCCAATAGCATTTACTATGGCCTTTCATCTTTCCAGAATCCTTTTCTTTTCAGCATAACTGTTCCTGAACTCTGTGGCAGCAACAGCATTAGGCATTTCTCCAAAAGTGCATAGGCACAGTCAGTGCTATATGTATGTATGTGTGTATGTATGTGTGTGTGTGTGTATATATATATATATATATATATATATATGCGCTCAAACTTGTTGAACTGAGTTAACTTTATAAAATAAAAGCTGTAGACTGGACAGAAAGATCTTTTGGATCAAAATGTTATACCATATGAAAATACTCAAGGAATAATCAAATTTTTTCTAAAAATTTCATGAAAACTGACTAATGTGCTATCTAGCACAAATACTATCAATGATAAACTTATTAACAGAACATAGTAAGAGACATAAACAGAAGTCAGATACTCTCTGCTCTTAGTAACATATTAGGTGGAGAAACAGCAGGGTAAAAGCAGAATTAATTGTTAAATATAGGTAGAAGTGATTCTTTCTTCATTACCTGTTTTTCGAGAGCTGCCTTTCCTACTTCCTTTGTAGAAGATGTGAGTGTTTCATTCAAGCACTGTAAGCTAAAGAAAGAAAAAAGTATGAAACTCTTGCTAAGCCTGAAGATGCTTTCCGTAGTAGTCCCAAAGATAACGCACACACCTTGCCAATTCCAGCCGATCACAAAGTTTCTCCACTTCTTCCATCATCTTCACCCGTTCTGCCTCATTGTCAGAAAAGTGATTCCATGTCTAGAAACACAATGCAAACATTTCCATTTATATCTCCTGACACTCAAAAATGCATCCATGGGCACAATTATAGAGCATGACCTTTTCAAAGAGTGTTTTTTTGTTTGAAGAGAAAGAACTTTTTTTTGTTTGTTTTTGACAGGCAGAGTGGACAGTGAGAGAGAGACACAGAGAAAGGTCTTCCTTTTGCTGTTGGTTCACCCTCCAATGGCCGCCACGGCAGGTGCACCGTGCTGATCCAAAGGCAGGAGCCAGGTGCTTCACCTGGTCTCCCATGGGGTGCAGGGCCCAAGCACTTGGGCCATCCTCCACTGCACTCCCTGGCTACAGCAGAGAGCTGGCTTGGAAGAGGGGCAACCAGGACAGAATCCAGGGCCCTGACCGGGACTAGAACCCGGTGTGCCGGCGCTGCAAGGTGGAGGATTAGCCTATTGAGCCGCGGCGCTGGCCGAGAAAGAACTTCTATCTATTGGTTAACTCCCAAATGCCTACAATAGCTAGGCTTGGCCAGGCTGAACTCGGGATCCAGGAACTCCATCTTTGTGTTTCCCACAGGCAGGGGTGCACACACTTTGGGACACTCCATTCCCAGGCATATATCAGCAGGGAGCTGGACTGGAAGCAGAGTGGCCAGTACTCAACCTGGCGCTTCAATAAGGGATGCCAATGTCTAAGGCTGCAGCTCTACGACGCTGACCTCTGAGAGGTTCTTGATGCGAATGTACATGATGGTCTTCTGTCCATCACTAGGTAATCCCAGGGCTCTCCCTGATCAGCTGACAACAAAAGGCATTACCAAATGCAGGAAGAGAATCAAAACAGGAAAAAAAAAAAAAAAAAAGGTAGAGTATCTCTGGATGGCATTAAAAAAGTTAGTCATTACTCCTCAGAACTAATTAAGGATTGAGAAATCTATGTGATGACTCAAAATCTCTTTTTGACTGCTTAGTCTATATAGTGTACTTAACTGTAAAATCTGATAGAATTAAAAATTTTGATTGATAATTTAATTTTGGGAGGGAGAGAAGGAGAGAGAGAGAGCAGTTTGATCCGCTGGTTTATTCCCCAAATTCCAGCTACCTCCCAGGGTGTGCACCAGCAGGAAGTTGGAGCTAGGCGTTGAAACCAGGCACACTAATGTAGGATGTGCGAGTCCTAACCACTGTCTTAAAGGCCCATCTCTCCTGGAAATTTTAATTTCATTTTTCATTAATTTTTTTTTAAATTTTTGATTTGAGAGAACAATATGGGTAGAAATCATCGACCTGCTGTTCACCCCCAAAATGCCCACAACAGCCAGAAGCCCAGAAATCCATCTGGGTCTTCCAAGTGGGTAGCAGCGACCCAACTACTCGAGCCATCACCTGCTCCTCACAGGGTATACATAGGCAGAACGTGGACAAGAAGCAGAGCCAGGACTAGGAAGATATGGGATGTGGGTGTCCTATGTGGCATCCTAACTGATGCAACAGACACCCACCCCCCTGCTGGAAATTTCAAATGTGAAATTAAAGATAACATAATACTAAAGAAGAGGCAATATTAACAGAAATTCTGTTCTATCTGGCCGGCGCCATGGCTTAACAGGCTAATCCTCCGCCTTGCAGCGCCGGCACACCAGCTTCTAGTCCTGGTTGGGGCGCCGGATTCTATCCTGGTTGCCCCTCTTCCAAGCCAGCTCTCTGCTGTGGCCAGGGAGTGCAGTGGAGGATGGCCCAAGTCCTTGGGCCCTGCACCCGCATGGGAAACCAGGAGAAGCACCTGGCTCCTGGCTTTGGATCAGCGAGATGCGCCGGCCGTAGCGGCCATTGGAGGGTGAACCAACCGCAAAAAGGAAGACCTTTCTGTCTCTCTCTCACTATCCACTCTGTCAAAAAAAAAAAAAAAAAAAAAAAAGAAAAAGAAAAAAGAAAAAAGAAAAAAGAAATTCTGTTCCATCCCCTGATTCACTCCCAAATGGCCACAACAGCAGGGGCTGGGCCAGGCCAAAGCAAGGAGCCAGAGCTTCATTTGGGTCTCCCACGCAGCTGCAGAGGCCAAGCACTGCTGCTTTCCCAGGTGCACTAGCAGAGAGCTGGATCCTAAGTGGAGCAGCTGGAATGTGAACACGTGCCCATACAGATGCCTCTGTTGCAGGCATCCCACTCAGCCCACTGCACCACAACCCCAGCCCCTCCAGTGCTTCTTTTATATGGACACTTCCCCAGACTTCAGACGCACCACTGGTTTTCCTCCTGTCTGGTCACTGCTTCCTCAACAACACCTTAAGCACTGGTGTTGTCAGGGTGCCATCCTGCACCCTCCTGACTCTCCAGGGAGATACCTCATCACCTGCATGTTTTCTCATGCCAGTGCGACCTGGGTGAGGCTGTGGTGATCCTGCTCTTGACTGAGCATCTTGATTTAAGTGTCCCAGCAGACTCAATGTGCTCTAAACTGAACTCATCATCTCCCTGCAGTCTGTTCCTCCTTTGTCTTCTATTTCTTTTCTTGAGTGGCAGAATTACAGACAGAGAGATCTTCCATCTGCTGGTTCATTCCCCAAATGGTTGCAATGGCTGGAACTGGGCTGATCTGAAGCCAGGAGCTTCTTCTGGGTCTCCCATGTGGGTGCAGAAGCCCAAGCACTTGGGCCATCTTCCACTCTTTCCTAAGCACATTAGCAGGGAGCTTGATGGGAAGTAGAGCAGGCAGGACTCGAACCGGTACCCTTATGGGATGCCAGAGCCACAGAGCAGAGGCTTAACCACAGCGCTGGCCCCATGTCTGCTATTTCACTGAATGCTACCACTTCCCTCCTCTATTACCTGAAATACACTACCAGGCCCAATAGGCAGTAGCCTGTTCTACTTCCTGAACATCTCTTCATTTCATTTAACTTTTTCCATTCCTACCATCTTTAACTTATTTCAGGCTGGAAAACTGTCTCATCTGGATTATGGCCAAAGACTCCTAGGACAAAAGACTGCTATTAGGTCTCTCTGCCTCTAGTTCTCTCACAGAACCCTGACCAAAACCAGCTCAGTACCAGATTTAAACTCTTCAGTAAAGCTTTAATATAAAGTCCTTCAAGATTTGGGTCCTTGAGGCCAGCGCTGTGGCATGGTGGGTAATGCCACTGCTCACAGTGCTGGCATCCCATATGGGCACCAGTTCGAGTCCTGGCTGCTCGCTGCACTTCCGATTCAACTCTCTGCTATGGCCTGGGAAAGCAGTAGAAGATGGCTCAAGTCTTTGGGCCCCTGCACCTGCATGGGAGACCCAGAAGAAGCTCCTAGCTCCTGGCTTCAGTTCAGTCCAGCTCTGGCCATTGCAGCCATCTGGGAGTGAACTAGCAGATGGAAGATTCTCTCTCTCTCTCTCTCTCTCTCTCCATCTCTCCATCTCTCCATCTCTCCATCTCTGTAACTCTGCCTTTCTAATAAATAAATCTTAAAAAAAAAATTGGGGTCCTTGTAACCACTTGAGATACTCCTGGCTCAGTAGGCCCCATTTCTCAGCATCTTTGCATTGCCTCTTACCGCTTTTTGGTACTTTCTCATATTAGTACTCATTCTGAAGTGTTTAAATCACTTGTTTTTCTAGTCATTTTCCATCACTAACCAGTAGATCCCGTGAAGGCAATGACTGTCATTATATCCATATCAGTGAATGATCAAGAGACATTTGATGAATGAATAGATTTACTCATGCTGGAAAGCAGCAACAAAACAGTTACTGGGACTGGCACTGTGGCATAGTGGGTAAAGCCACCAGCTGCAGTGCCGGCATCTCTTTGGACACTGTTTTGGGTCCTGGCTGCTCCACTTCCCATCTAGCTCTCTGTTATGGCCTGGGAAACAGTAGTGGATGGCTCAAATTCTTGGGCCCCTGCACCCACATGGAAGACTCAGAAGAAGCTCCTGGCTCCACATCAGCCCAGCTCTGAACGTTGCAGCCATCTAAGGATAGAGGACCCCTCTCCTCTCTCTCTCTGCCTCTGTAGCTTTGCCTTTCAAATAAATGAATATATCTTTAAACATAATAAAAATTAAAAAAAATAAAGAAGTTACAAAATGCCAGTACTTTTATCTTCATTGATGCATAATCTCTAATAGCTATTCAAGCTTTCTCATCCCTAAATGGCCTTTTTAACATTTTCCATTGGGCCGGCACCATTGCTCACTTGGCTAATCCTCCGCCTGCGGCACCGGCATCCCATATGGGTGCTAGGTTCTAGTCCTGGTTGCTCCTCTCCAGTCCAGCTCTCTGCTGTGGCCTGGGAGGGTGGCCCAGGTACCTGGGCCCCTGCACCTGCATGGGAGACCAGGAGGAAGCAGCTGGCTCCTGACTTCAGATCGGCGCAGTGCTGGCCGTAGTGGCCATTTGGGGAGTGAACCAATGGAAGGAAGACATTTCTGTCTCTGTCTATAACTCTACCTGTCAAATTAAAAAAAGATTTTCCATTGTGTTTTCATTATATGCTGGGTGTACTACATGTATACTTGTGAATTATTTAATCTTCACTACTCAATGGCAAGGCATTGTCAGCCAGAATACAGGTGGAAAAGGTGAAGTAAAAAAGTAGTAGGGGGGCCAGCGCTGTGCCATAGCACGCCTGTGGTGCCAGCATCCTATATTGGTGCCAGTTGGAGTCCCAGCTGTTCCACCTATGATCCAGCTCTCTGCTATGGCCTGTGAGAGCAGTAGAAGATGGCTCAAGTCCTTGGGCCCCTGCACCAGTATGGGAGACATGGAGAAGCTCCTGGCTTTGAATTGGCTCAGCTCTGGCCGTTGCTGCGATTTGGGGACTGAACCACCAGAAGGAAGACCTCTCTCTCTGCCTCTGCTTCTCTGTAACTCCATCTTTCAAATAAATAAATAAATCTTAAAAAAAAAAAAGTGGTAGACAGAGAATGGCTTCAACTCCAGGCAGCTTGCCTGAGCCCATGTTCTTTATCACTTTCTTTTTTTTTTTTTTGACAGGCAGAGTGGACAGTGAGAGAGAGACACAGAGAAAGGTCTTCCTTTTGCCGTTGGTTCACCCTCCAATGGCCGCCGCGGTAGGCACGCTGTGGCCCGTGCACCGCACTGATCCGATGGCAGGAGCCAGGTGCTTCTCCTGGTCTCCCATGGGGTGCAGGGCCCAAGTACTTGGGCTGTCCTCCACTGCACTCCCTGGCCACAGCAGAGAGCTGGCCTGGAAGAAGGGCAACCAGGACAGGATCGGTGCCCCGACCGGGACTAGAACCCGGTATGCCAGCGCTGCAAGGCGGAGGATTAGCCTAGTGAGCCGCGGCGCCGGCTCACTTTGTTTTCTGATAGAAGCAGTACACACATAGCAATCTTCTACCCAAGTGAAATTTAAGAAAATATTTCATTTTTTTTTACTCTTAAATTCTCTTCCTGCTCACCAAATGCTTGAAATGATTAAAAAAAAAAAATAAATGCAGCCTAGGGATGGGCTAATTTCAGTTCATTATTAACTGATGATTTGGCAGAGCATGTACTATATGTGTCAGTGTCTAGAGCCTTCTAGACATTCACATGAAAACACAACAGGGGCAGGCTTTGAGGCACAGTGGCTTATGCTGCTGCTTGGGTCCTGCATCCCATATTGGAGAGCTGGTACGAACCCCAGCTACTCCACTTCTGGTCCAACTTCCTGCTTATGCATCCTGGGAGGCAGCAGAAGATGACTCAGGCACTTGGACCCCTGCCACTCACGTGACAGAACCACACTGAGTTCTGGGCTCTTGGTTTTGGCCTGGCCCAGCCCTGGCTGTTACAAGCATTTGGGACGTGAGCCAGTGGATGAAAGATCTCTCTCTCTCTCTCTCTCTCCGTCCTGTTCATCTCCTCCTCCCCACTTAGTAGATAAAAATAAACATAAATTAACAATTTTTTTTAAATACCTCTATGTAACCCTGACTTTAAAATAAATAAATAAATATTAAAAACAAACAAATTGTGGTCCATTTGCACAGTGATCTGGTTTCTGCAACAAATCAAGAGTAAATGGGGGTGGAGGAGGAGGGCTGGGGGCCTGTTACAGAATTACAGACCACTGCAGCTGCTGTGTTGACCTTATGTGCATCCTACTTTACATAAACCAAGTATAAAAAAAATTACAGTGATATACAGGGAGATCAGAATATGAACTGAGTATCAGAATATGAATACCAACTTTAATACCATCAACACTGACAAATATATTTTGGTTTACTAATGGCATCATGGTCATTTAATGTCAGTCCACCAGGACTGCATACTGAAATAGGCACATGGGAAGTTCAGCAAAAGTTAATTTAAAAGCAAATTTGCATTTTAAGATAAAATGTGTACACCTTTTAATCATATTTATATAGTATAAAGAAAGAGCTATTTTTAAGCTTAGCTTGCTTGTGCCTATTAGTAATACTATTTATTCAATCAGTCTGACATACCTTGCATGAGTTTCGAAGTTTTTGCCTTTCCTTTTTAATTGCTTTTTTCTGGATATCTTTCTCCTTCTTTGCCAGTAACGCCTGCTGTCTAACTTCTTCTTCTTCTTTCTCCTTAGCTAAGCGAGCAGCTTCTAATTCAGCTTGTCTTTGCTTTAAAAATAGAAAGTTCAATCATTTTAATAACAAACTCAGAATTTCCAAATGCCCTGTCATTTTATTCAAAATATTCAATCTTTTAAAAATGTCAAATTAGAAAAAATGACATCTACTTATTAAGGACTGGAGGTTGGACTGGGAAACACAGTTCATTAAGTTCTACAATATTTACTGCAAAATGTGCAACAGAAACACTAGAAATCAGCATGGTATTAAAGGCACTGGTAGGACATCATGTTTTTGCTAAGAATCTGCTAAAGGAAGCTCTCAATCAACTGAACCAGCTTGTCATGATGCATTCCCAATTTTTAAAATAGATCCAAAGACTAAAGATTTTATGAACATTTAAAGTCCAACTTCATCAAATATTATCTTACTTTTTCTTTAGCTTCTTGCTCCTTCCGTTTTGCTTCTGCTTTTGCTTTCTTTTCTGCTTCTTTCTTGGCTTTTTCTTCTTCCTTAAATTTTTTTATCCTTGGATCACAGCTATATGCATTGTCTACCAAAAAAAGTTAATCTTTTGAATGTCTAACATTTAATTCAAGAACTTAAAAAACAGCAGCGATTATACTGACCAACTAATGTTCTTATTCTGTTCATTTCTTCTTTTTTTCTTTGAGCCCTGGTTGCTCTGTTCTGTTTTTCAATCCATCTCCTCTCATCACGACTAGAAAACAGAAAATACTGGCAATAAATTACTGCTTATAGGTAGTATTCTTGAAAAATGTACTGTTTTATACATTTTACGTAAGTAAAGTCTTAGAAGGCTAAAATGCTCTGTTGCTCCTAATGTTGAAGTGTGCCTCTGTTTAGTATTAACCTTGGCGAAAACTTTTGGACACTCAAGTCAAAAGAATTCCCCCTCCTCACAGGGAAAATTAAAATAAAACCTGGGTCAAGGAAACAGAAGAAAAAGGATTTCATGAAGTAAGCTGTTTTGACAGTTACATTTTACTATTTAAGCATATCCCAACCAATTACTGATGTGGCCCTGTCTAGCTTAACTTCTGAGAAGGGATTTCAAAATACTTTGTCAGAGAGCTTATTTAAAAAGATGTACAAAGAGAAAAAACAAAAGAAAACATGTGACACAATTTTACATTATCACTAATACCAAAAAACCAAATAAATATTTTTCTTCATCAATGCCGTTCATACATACCATTCTGCTTTTTCCTTTTCTTCTTCATCTAAGTAAGAAAATTCTCTCCAAGAATCAAAATTATACCTAGACAATAATAAAATCAAGACCAAAAAAATGAAAACAAAAGAAAAACGCATGTCATTTCAGAAAACAATCATGACAGGTCGGATGGGTCTGCCTCAGCAGGTCACCCTGCCCTCCTTGTGGTCAGGGACGCTGCGCTTCAGCTCTCACAGGCACAGCTCCCTCCCCTCTTCTTGAAACTGCATTTGGCATGAACAAGGAAAAGACTCTCTCCCCTCATGCCTAAGGCACATACACACTTCCCTGCTATCCCTTCTCTGTTAGATTTCTTTCTGAAGGACCCTTATGGGGGAGAGGGACAAGAAACTAGGCCTGGGCAGATATCAGGGGCTTCTTAAGAGGTTAGATGTTCCCCAGGGTCCAGCGGGCACGTTCTCTGGGAAGGAAAAGTCTATCCCCTTTAGAGAACCTCTAGGCATGCCCAGAGCAGAGCTGCCACTCCCCCTTCGAAGAGTCTCAGTACTCTCCTCAGCATTCTCTTCAGCTGGTTCCCTCAGTACTCTCCTCAGCATTCTCTTCAGCTGGTTCCCTCAGCACTCTCCTCAGCATTCTCCGGTATGCTAATTATCCCTCTATATAACCTGTGTGAAACTGCCGCTCAGGGCTCCTCACCGCCTTAGGTGGGGGCCCGTTTGCGCAAACGTACAATAAATACCTCATGCTTTTTGCATCAACTGGTCTGGAGTCTGGATTTTTGGGCGTCCTCTCGAGCAAGTGGGCATCTCTACAACTGAGAGGTCCAACATTTCTTGCCTAGGACCTGCATGGCTTACCGGCTTCCCTCGTCTGTCAAGCTACAAGGCCACTCTAGGAGTGATCAGGTAAGAGCGACTACTGCACAGCTCAGAGAACTAAACCTTATTTTGTTCAACAGTGATAAAAATGTTTTCATATTTACAAGATGATTTAGAGAAAATACAGCACATAAAATGTCTAGTAAAGACTGTACTTTTTTCTTTTTATTAATAGAAAACAGACCAGGAAAAATATTCATAAAAGTTTAACTATCACATGGAAAGTGAAGAAAATTATGTAAAGATCTTCATTTCTGACCAAAGTGCTTTTGTTCGGTGAAAAGTCTGTGATTCATCCATCCCACAATTAATATGACAATGAAGTACTTATTGAATATTTAACTTTTTAAAAAAAGACAGCATCAGAGAAGTAGTGTATTCACTTACCAGAAAGAATAGAATGCATCTACATCTTCAAATGAGGAATTCATATCACCAAGTTTAGGGACATTTTTCTTATTTGACCATCTGAAACATTAAAAGAAAATTTCAACTCAAAGATTTTACTAATCCCCTCAATCTCTCGCATCTCTAACCTGTGCATCTAAATAATGAACTGGAAGGTCAGCTGTAGTGCATTAAACAAGGGAGGTGTGCAAGAGTGAGAACAAGGATGGCCAGGAGAGGGGACAGAAACTATGCAACAGTCTTCCAACCACCAGGTTAGCTCCAGGCCTATAAATATGATGACGTGGGAGCTGCCTGGCAGCCGGCCCATCTTCCCGAGCTCACTGCTTTCTGCTCTTCACAGGCAGCACAGGAGCACCCTGTAGGCCAATCCTATAACATACTGACATGCAAGGAGGAAACAGTTTTCAATCTCCTCATCACCACCACCCCATGCTTAGACCTGGATTTCTAGGCTCAGCACTTCACGCCTGGCCTCTGAAAAGGAGTCTGATCCCATCTTTTCCACTCTATGAAGTTAACAGTCCTGGAAATACTCTAGGAAATCTTTGTCTAAAGCCATGTTTTAATTTTTTTATCTATCATCATTTAAACATCAACAGTTCTTGAATTATGTGCTCTCTTTAAACAGTAAACCAGATCTTAATGATTAAAACTATTTATATACACATATACTCCACTGTACCACTTCCCACACTGTTATGCACAAATGAGAAAGAGTGGAGGAAGTATCAGACCACATAAAACTTCTCACCAAGCGGTTCACAAACCAGCTACAAAGCAGAATCACTTGGGAGCATTAAACATCTCTGCATGTATGTAAACCAGTAAATCAAAATCTCTCCGGGTGAAACTCGGGCAAATGTTTTTAGACACCACAAGTGATTCCAGTGTGCAGCCCAGGCGAACTTGAAGGGAACTTTTCAGTGCAGAAGAAACCAGAGGAGTTGGCTACTGGTTCTGTATATACTATTTTTAAATGAACTTTAATGAAATAAATTATATATGCTTTAACCTTTTCTTTATTCTATTTGAAAGGCAGAGCGAAGATTTCCCATCTGTTGGTTTATCCCCCAAGTGACGGCAACAGCCGGAGTTAGGCTAGGCCAAAGCCAGGAGCCAGGAACTCAACCCAGGTCTCTCATGTAGAGAGGGCAGGGACCCAAGAACTTGAGTCACTGATGTCTCCTATGGTGCACCTTAGCAGCAAGCTGGAGCCTAGTGTGGAGCTGGGACTGGAACCCAGGCACTGTGATGTGGGGTGTGGGAACCGTAACGGCTGTGCCAAAGCCTGCTCCTGCTTTCATCTTAAATATAAATCTGCCTTTTGTCCCAAAGCCTTGTGATGACCAGGTGTTCAAGAAAGGATCAAAAGCTTTTCTAACTGATATCAAGCCAAACAGAAAAGTATACCCACTTTTTAGGGGACACCAAAGAATGGGAGATGACTGTATGGTTCTTTCCCTTGAAGGGAACTGACAAGAAAAAGACACCCTAAGAAGGAAGGAACTTCACTACGGACAGGTAGAACTTCTGTTCACAGCAAACATAAATGAGAACAGTAAGCTCAGGGAAGGTTCAGTGAGGAGGGGACACTGGGAACATTCTATAAACAAAGCTCTAATTAGAGGGAAAAGAGGAAACCTGGATGACTCTAAGAAGTGAGTTTTCTGATCAGAAGGAGAGGCCCTCACTCACCTGGAATTCCTTTCAAACACTGGGGAAAATACTTCAAAGAAATTGTCTTTTGCTTCACTTTTAGAAGGAACAGAGTTATCAAAAGTAGGATCTACACTGTTAAACGCCCGTCTCTTCACTGGATCAGATAACATTTCATAAGCTGAGAAAAAAAATTGTAGGGTCACATTACCAAAACATTACCTACTTTTTTGTCTCCAATAAAACAAATACCTCCCTCCTTTAAAACAGTTATCGGTTTTCACATTTAAATATTTTGTGTTTGTGAGGTAGGAAAGATTTAATTTAGGGAACAGTTCTTACACTCCTGGATGTCACTGCACTTAGCTCCTTTTAAAAGGACTTCTGATAAACAAGAAACAAAATAATAGTTAAATGTTCACCTTGGAGGATGGCAGGTGACTCTAGGGAAAAAGAAATAGCTAGAAACTTCACTGCTGGGCTCTCAGGCTGAGGTTGTGAAAAATGGAAGGATGTCAGGCTCCCTGCAAGGGCCATGAGGAGCAAGTCTGAAGGGTACAGACAGTTTTCAGAAATGACCATCAAAACATATTTAGGAAAAAATCACATTCAAGGAAAATGAATACTTCCTTCTAAAAAGGATCACCTGAGGAGCCTGTTAAATACATATTCTCATAGGGGCAGGGCCTGAGCCTGCATTGCTACCAGCTGCCAGGTGGCTCTGGGGAGATTACTAGAAATAAACTGACATTACTGAGAACATCTGACAATGCAAGGAACAGTTAATCCAATGACGGTATACAACCCTAGCAATTATTAAATAGAATTACTCCGAGAAATGCCCGACTCTGTTTTCTTACCTTTAGTTATACAGGTGAAGTAGTCATTATCGCCTTCTTTTATCGGTTCACCAGCTGCTTTCCGTTTGTCTGGGTGATGTTTTAAAACCATTGCTTTGTCTACAAAAGAAGTCACATCGAGATAATTTGTCACTTCAGGCATCAAAACTGAAACTAAAGATGAGCTAATTGGAGACCACTTCTAAAATGATAGTGCTAATTTTAAAATACTTTCTTCCATGGTAAAACCTACACTTATTAAATGGGGAAATTACAGAGGAAACTGAAAGAATATTTTAAGAATTAGTGCCAGCATCCAAAGAAAATGACTATTTTGGTGGATTTCCATATACTTTCTTTCTTAAGACATCTTTTTCTTTAAGTGTATGCTTTAAAAAAAATAGTAGGCATAATTGTATCACATATCCAAATTTATATTCTTTTTGTCAACATTAGCATTTACATCTTTTTGCATATTCTTCAAAATCTTCTTTTTAAAGACTACAATATTTCAAGTTACATTTATCATAATTAATGTAGGTGTCTCTCTGCTGTCGGACACTTGGATTGTTTCCAATTTTTAACTACTGTAAAGCCAATATGAATCATTTTCAATGGAAGCATTCCCCACATTTGGGCTTCTTTCTTCTTAGGATACATTTACAAAAGCGAAGTTAGTCAATGAAAATGCAGCAGCAGGTTCCTCTGCAAGTCACACTCCGCCATGCTCTTTTTCACTACTTTCACTGGCACAGGGTCTGGTATTTAAAATCAGTGACAACTAACAGTGCTCAACAGCTCTTCCATTGTATTTGGAGGATGGAGGGACTGTTTTATGCTTTTCTTCTAGTTTGTGTGAATCATTTCACAATTAATATTTATTCAAAGGGCAGAGCGATAGAAGAGAAGGGGGTGAGGAAGAGACGTTATCTTGCATCCGCTTGTTCAAATGGCTGGTCATTGACTTCTACTGGGCGTTTAACACATGCCAGGCTTATGTATCAGTTCATCTCTCAAAACCCTATAAGAGGCCGGCACCGCGGCTCAATAGGCTAATCCTCTGCCTGCGGCGCTGGCACACCGGGTTCTAGTCCCGGTCGGGGCGCCGGATTCTGTCCCAGTTGCCCCTCTTCCAGGCCAGCTCTCTGCTATGGCCTGGGAAGGCAGTGGAGGATGGCCCAAGTGCTTGGGCCCTACACCCCATGGAAGACCAGGAGAAGCACCTGGCTCCTGCCTTCGGATCAGCGCGGTGCGCCGGCCGCAGCAGCCATTGGAGGGTGAACCAACAGCAAAAGGAAGACCTTTCTCTCTGTCTCTCTCTCTCACTGTCCACTCTGCCTGTCCAAAAAAACCCTATAAGAAAAGTACTATTATTTTCTCCATTTTAGAGAGGAAGATGAGGTGAGAGAGGGCAGCAGTCAGAACCACTGTAACCTCCTCCAAGTGTGATTCAGTTGGGCTCCAATCCAGGCAGCTGAACACCTTAGCCTGTGCTTTCTATGTTGTCTCTCCTAACATCACCAGATTCATCACTAATGCGTTACTTCAAATGTTATTCACATTTATGATCTTAAGAATATTCATGAAGGGCTGAAGTTGTGATACAGCAGGTTAAGCCACTGCTTGGGATGCCAGCATCTGATTTGGAGGGCCATTTGAGTCCCAGCTGCTCCGCTTCTGATCCAGCTTCCTGCTAATGCACCTGGGGAGACCACAGAAGGTGGCCCAAGTACTTGGGCCCCTGCCATCCACATGGGAGACCCAGATGGAATTTCAGGCTACTGCTTTTGGCATAGTCCAGCCCCAGCCATTGTGGCTACTTGGAGAACAAGAACCAACAGATGTTAGATCTTTCACTGTCTCTTCCTAACTCTTTCAAATAAAATATTTTTTAAAAAATTCAGTCATTTTTATTTACAATTACTGACCATTTCCTTTACAAATTCTTCCAGTATTTATGTTTTTAAAGTCATTTATTTGAAAGGCAGAGTTACAGAGGCAGAGAGAGGCAGAGAGAGAGAGAGATCAATCGATCTTCCATTTGCTGGTCCACTCCCCAAATGGCTGCAATGGCTGGAGCCGGGCTTATCAGAAACCAGGAGCTTCTTCCCACACAGGTGCAGGGGCCCAAGGACTTGGGCCATCTCTATGCTTTCCCAGGCCACAGTAGAGAGCTGGATCGGAAGCAGAGCAACCAGGACTGTAACTGGTGCCCATGTGGGATGCCAGCACTGTGGGCAGCGGCTTTACCACTATACCACCACGCCGGCCCCGATACTTTTCTTTGTTAGTATTTCCAATGGTTAGACTGAAAGTTAAAAAAAAAATCTTTAAATCTTTTTGGAGCTGACAGCCAAATTAATAGCTAAACTTGGTCATTTTTTCAAAACCCTAATATCAACTAAAAATCCCCTTCTCCCCTGATGTGAAATGCCTCCTTTATCATAGACAACTTTACTTCTTGCTTCAGTCACTTAGGCTTGCTCTGGATTATTTTTAAAATGGGCGTGCTTTCTAATATATTTAACTTCCCCAAACTGCAACATTTAACATATTTTTCTTATATAGCCACTTGACTCAACTCTTGGTGTTCCAGGTAGATTTTATATTACCTACACAAAAATATATTTCTTTCCAAGAGATATCTTTATTTAACTTAATTAAAATACCTTAAAATAAATTAACAAATAATCCTTAATTCATTGCACCAATTCCCAAAACAGTATTAAATAATGTGGTTAGTTTTTCCCCTGGATAATAATAGTAACAGCACTAATATCACACAGTTAAAAGTTCGGTGTAGTAGGTTAAGCTTTGGTTTGTGGCACCGGCATCCCTTTTGGGTGCTGGTTTAAGTCCTGGCTGTCCCACTTCTGATCCAGCTCCCTGCTAATGTGCCTGGGAAAGCAATGGAAGATGGTCCAAGTGCTTGGGCCCCTGCACCCACGTGGGAGACCAAAAAGCAGCTCCTGGCCCTGGCTTCAGATACTCTCAGGAATAGAGGCTCTGGAATCAGATCACCCCGGACAGTTCAGAAGCATGATGATCCTGCCACTGCTGGGCATGCCACTGCACTGAGGATGTTCCCTGCAAGTTATGGTCCCTGCCAAGGCAGCTGGTAAAAGATTCTAAGGCTCTCGCACCCTTGGCAGCCACAGGGATTCTGCAGCATGGCTTTGCATTGTTCTTTCAATTCCAATTGTCTGTCAACTAGCTAAAACACAAAACCACAAAAAACTCTCCATTTCAATATGTAAATCCCAGGGTGGGCATGTGGCCTGAGTTCCAGTCCCAGCTCTGCTCCTAATTCCAGCTTCCTGCTGAGGTACACCCTGGGAGGTAGCAGGTGATGACTTAGTGTTTGGGTCCCTGCTACCCATGTGAGAAACCTGGAATGAGTTTAGGGTTACCAGCTTTGGCTGGCTTAGCCCCAGCTGTTGCAGGCACCTAGGGAGTGAACCAATGGGTAGATCTCCATCTCTCTGCCTTTCCAAAAACAAAACAAAAAAAAATCAACTACATTTTCTTCTTGATTTGCAATTACTGTTTGTTACACTTACTCTGATTTCTTCTTTCAGGATATCTAGCATCCCTTTATTTGTTCCCTCAGAATCTTGGGAACATTTCTCAAGGATGCCCTCTGCTTTATTATGTCTACTAATTGCACATGAGCCTAATTGTAAGCTCTGCCCTCATATTTCTAATTTCCAAGCAATTTCCACCCATTTCTTCTTAGTTTCTTCCTGCAATGCCT
This sequence comes from Lepus europaeus, assembly GCF_033115175.1. Lineage (NCBI taxonomy): Eukaryota > Metazoa > Chordata > Mammalia > Lagomorpha > Leporidae > Lepus > Lepus europaeus. The sequence continues at coordinate 43,723,629 of NC_084827.1, forward strand.
GTATTACACCCTAATGCAACAATGTCACAGACGCTTTATGATAAAGTCAGAGAAGTGTGTCTGGATTTTGTTAATCTCCTCTTACTAAAGTTGCACTGTTTCTTTTGTGCATTGCCTTTGATACCTAACCATCTTTTGTCATCCATGCATATTGTAGGTCCTCACCATCCTGTACTCTGTCCTTGTGAGGAGCACAAGAGGTCACCCAATTGTTAAAAATATTTTGATTTTTATTTATTTGAAAGGCAGATAGTCCGAGATACACATACACAGAAGCAGAGAGAGAGGTAGGGGGAGAGGTCTGCCATGTGCTGGTTCACTCCTCAAATGCCAGTAACAGTAGGGCCTATAGGTCAAAGCCAGGAGCCCAGAACTCCATCCGGGTCTTCCAGATGGGTGGCAGGAATCCAAGTTTTTGGGCCATCATCTGCTGCCTCCTAGAATGCACTGGCAAGAAGCTGGATCAGGCCGGCGCCGTGGCTCAACAGGCTAATCCTCCGCCTTGCGGTGCCGGCACACCGGGTTCTAGTCCCGGTCGGGGCACCGATCCTGTCCCGGTTGCCCCTCTTCCAGGCCAGCTCTCTGCTGTCGCCAGGGAGTGCAGTGGAGGATGGCCCAAGTGTTTGGGCTCTGCACCCCATGGGAGACCAGGATAAGCACCTGGCTCCTGCCATCGGAACAGCGCGGTGCGCCGGCCGCAGCACGCTACCGCGGCGGCCATTGGAGGGTGAACCAACGGCAAAAGGAAGACCTTTCTCTCTGTCTCTCTCTCTCTCACTGTCCACTCTGCCTGTCAAAAAAAAAAAAAAAAAAAAAAAGAAGCTGGATCAGAAGCAGAGCAGTTGAGATTCAAACGGACACTCCAGTAAGGGCTGCAGGCATCCCAAGCATCAGCCTAACCTGCTGCACCACAATACCTACCCCATGTCACCCAATTTTTAAAAGGTAAAGGGGGGCAAAGGACATTACCCGCTTGGAAAAAAAAAACAAAGGCTATCAGGGAGCAGCTATTGTAAGCTAATGAAATTTCAGAGACTTCCCTTGCCTTTCTTGTCCTTATCAAATGTAGTTTCTGAGGTATTTTGAGCATACATGAGTAATGTTTTTTTTTTTAATATATATATATATTTTTTTTTCATTTGACAGATAGAGTTAGACAATGAGAGAGAGACAGAAAGGTCTTCCTTCCGCTGGTTCACTCCCCAAATGGCCGCTATGGCCGGCACTGTGCTGATCCAAAGCCAGGAGCCAGGTGCTTCTTCCTGGTCTCCCATGCGGGTGCAGGTGCCCAAGCACTTGGGCCATCCTCCACTGCCTTCCCGGGCCACAGCAGAGAGCTGGACTGGAAGAGGAGCAACCAGGACTAGAACCCGGCACCCATATGGGACGCCGGCGCCACAGGTGGAGGATTAGCCAAGTAAGCCACGGCGCCAGCCCTGAGTAATGGGTTTTTATTGTACATTTACATTTCTATTATAATAAAATGTCCTTAAATATGAGTTTTAATTTTAAGAAGCCTGATATGAAAATTTTCAAATATTTTAAACTAAAATTATTAGCTATAGAAAATTCAAATTACTAAAGACTTCATTTTTATGCAAAGAATATAAAATCTACACGTTTCACTTGCCAGCATAGACTCTTTAACTTGAAGAATAAAATTATATCGATAATTTAAATGCCTCCTTTAGTACTCGGATACTGTCTCTTAACCCATCATTCAACTTTTCTAGTATTTATTCTTTTCAGATACTATAGAGGAGGGGAAAAAAGAACACTTACTTTATTCACCATTGATTGACTGCCTAATTTTAATTATAGCCATTCAAAATGCAGTCAACAAAGAAAACTTTTTTGTGTGTTTGGAATTTGAGGCAAGGACTCAACGGATCTAAACACTATCAGACTTAGGTTTTGATTAGGTTTGTTGTGCCAATAACCATCTTCTTGTAAACACTAACTGGGTATATTTATTTCTGGGCTAGACTTTCAGAGAGACGTAGCAACCATGTTTCCTACAGTGATGGAGGTAGAGAATGACAATCTTCTGACTAAATACAGAGAGCCTATCAGCAAAGGTGTGAGAGGGTGACCTGACCATTCATCTGGGTACTGGTGGTATAAACCTTTGGGTTACAGAATGGTCAAAATTTATATTATGCCAGTAAGAGTGGATTTAGCAGAAGCCAGTATCTGTGTCGTTTACAGTTCATTAAGTATCTTAATTTTTACAGAAAGAGCCCAAGGATTCCTTCATCTTAAAACATCACCATTCCCACAGATCTGCATCACTTCTACATCCCTCACACGTTTCTATCAGGCACATTTGGTCTTTGGATGCTATTCTTCAACAGAATAAGGCTCTGCAAATATTTTTTTCATGGCAAATGAACTTTTGGGTATTTATGCATACTGCATGACTATGCATTAATATGTTTTACCTAAAATCAAACCAGCCTTTTCAGAAATCCAATAAATAAGTCTAAAAGAATGTAATAAACGCCTTCACTCTGTTAAAAAATATTTCCTATGATTTCACAAATATAGACACTAATGGGGGAAAATTCTGAGCTTACATATGACACTAAGTCTCAACATCAGTTACTGTTCAGCGGTTTTCCTCCAAGTACAATATTTTCTCTTGACTGGTCTTAACTGCCTACTCCTTTTCCATATGGCCACAATCTTACCTCCTCTGACCTCAACATCCATTCTCTAGAGTGGAGGGCAGAACATTCTCCTAAGATAAAACATAGAAAACTAATCACCCTCACCTCTTTCATGAAACGTCACTAACTAGGTGAACTGAGTGTCTAAGGACTTACGTCCACAGGAATGAAAAAGGATAGGATATTTAGGTGCATCCAGGGATGGTGTTTTATAGGGCATATGATGAGTGGGTTCCCAACACTTTCCTCCCCAAATTTTTAACCTTGTCTATGAAGAATAGGACCAAAAAATAACATCTAAAAACTCAAGTAACGAGGCAGCTGATACATCTAGAGAGAGATGAAGTATCTTTTAAAAGCTTGCCATGGGAGACTATCTTTATCCTGACATACATGCACACCCATTCTGATTCCTTCTCCCAATGAGAAAAATTCACACATGGAACTGACGACTTTCTGCTGGTTCTAAGGGTAAAGGTGACTGTGGTCTGACACTGTTATCATCAGGTATCACATGCTATTCACAGGGATAACATTTCCTGTACCAGATGTTCATTATTTCAGAATAACTAAGTACTTACGTGCTGCTTTGATCTGTCTCTGTGTAGCTTTGTATCTTACATGGCCAAGACCAAGAACTGCATAATGATCTTGGTTCTGAAAAACACACATAAGAGAGTCAAGTTTGAAATGCAGCAACACACAATACATCCTATCTCTTGTGTTCTAGCACCCTAAAAAGTGTTCCCCAAAGTGACACTTTCATAACAAGAGTCCAATAATAAGTTCTGCATAAAATAGGTTCTGTAGTCATGTGAGTTTAGGAAATCTGGACTTTTACATAGCCTCCTTGATGATGTGTATGCAAATAAGCTTAATAATGATTCTGAGAAGTCCAGCAATTAAAAAAAAAATAAAAAACTAACAGAAACCTCTAAAACCTAGCATTTTCCAAACACACGACCAAAACACCTTTTTTTCTCTCAACACCTGCTAATATCCTATGACCATTTTAAAACTAAGGACCAGCCAACATTTCAGAACTGAGGGGAGCATCGCAGGAGCTCCACAAGGTTGGGCTAGTGGACAATGACAGCCTCAGACTAGCAGGAGTCCTGAAAGGCGACGAAGGTAGGTTGGAGGGCAATTTCTTGAGCAACTCAGAGGCTTCTCTGGGCAGGAAGTACCTGCTTTCATTTCTGCTTTGGTTAACACTCTAGCAAATTCAGAAGACAAGGCAGCAAGTAGAGAGAAGTCTCCAATGGCATATTTTGTCTTGGACAACTGAGTGGAAGGGAAGGGAAGGAAAGTGAGGAGAAAATGTCAAACAGAATGACTTGTTCTCCTTTAAATTCAGGATTACAAACCTCAGCCTATTATGCCAAGCAATCAGTCTGTTCCAGTCAGTTTACTTTTCTATTCCTGAGGGTGGCTATTTGATACCGCTGTCATCTAGTCTTTCCTTAAATCTCATATATCCTTTCTCTACCATCTAGCTGATAGCCTTCCTCCTGCTTAAAAAAAAAAAAAAATTAAAACTACCTCATTAGCTTGTATCCATTAAAGATGTGTAAGGATTTTCTTGTAAAAATGCTAAAGAAATTTCAAACTGGAGAAGGCATTGCAGAGCACTGGGCTAAGCAGCTGCTTGCACTGCCAGCAACCTCTATCAGAGCACCTGTTCAAGTCCTGATGGCTCCATTTCCAATTCAGCTCCCTGCTAGAGCGCCTGGGAAAGCAGTGGATGGCACAAATGTGTGGGCTCCTGCCACCCATGTGGGAGACCAAGATGGAGCTTCTGGCTCTTGGCTTTGGCACAGCTCAGCCCTGGTTGCTGTGGCTATTTGAGGAGTGAACTCAGTGGATGGAAGATCTCAGTCTCTCATTCTCTCTGATGCTCTTTCAAATGAACAGTTTTGTTTTTTTTTTTAAAGAATTTAAAAAGATGATTTCTCATAGCTCATCTTGAAAACTCTTTAAGACCCCCTTTTCAGTGTCACCACCCAGCTCTGTCAGAGTGAAACTTTTTTTCCCTTAAGATTTACTTATTTATTTGAAAGGCAGAGTTACAGAGAGAGATCTTCCATCCACTGGTTCACTCCTCAAATGGCCACAATAGCCGAAGCTGGGCCAATCTGAAGCCAGGAGCTTCATCCAAGTCTCCTGTGTAGGTGCAGGGGCCTAAGGATTTGAGCCATCTTCCGGTGCTTTCCCAGGCGCATTAGCAAGGAGTTAGAACAGAAGCGGAGAAGCTGGGACTTGAACCGGGGTCCTTATGGGATGCCAGTGCTGCAGATGGCAGCTTAACCCACTAGGCCAAAGTGCCAGCACCAGAGTTAAACTTCTTAAAAAAGCTGTCCCCACAATGTCTTTACTCTCCCCGTGTTCACTTTCCAGCCCAGTGTAGGCTGGTTCTGCTCTACCTGCTCCCCCACCCCATGGGCTATGAGACTGTTGCCTTCAGTACCGATTCCCGCCCTCTTTAGCTTCAACTTCCAGTGGCCCCACAGCCGACTTCTTGCTTGAAAGAGGATCTTCCTTTAGAGTTTAAGTGAATCCACTCTCCTTTTCCTCCACCTCTCAGGGGCCTTGTTTTCGGCTATGTTTGCTGACTTGTAGCAGACCTTCAAGGCTCTGTCCTGGGGTTTCTTTCTCTTTTGCTGCCTTTGGTCCTGGGTGATCTTATTCAATCCCAGGCTAGGACATGGAGCTCGTGTATTCTGACCGCTCCCTTGCTAACTCTGGCACAGATTTCTCAAGCTCCACGCACACACAGCACCTCCATCTCTCCAACCTCCTGATGCATGAACCTCTACCTGGGTCCCTCACCTTCAAATACAAGACAGGCATTTGGTTCATGGAAAGTGCCGAGTTCTCTCCCACCCCAGAGGGAAGAGGTGCATAACCTGCTATTCCCCCTGCCTTCACATTCTGTCCCCCACCCTGCACAGGGCTGCAACCTTCTTATCCAGGTCTCAGCTTAGATAGCTCCCCTTACCTCAAACAGCCACTCTTCTCCCCCAGCTCTACTTTTGCATTACTTCCAAAATGCTTACAGATAGTGCTGAAAATTCTAACAGCTTCTATTGACCACACTTTGTCCTCTATTTACACTGCTGCAGCCACTTGCTGTCTTTTAGATTCTGGTACACTCCAGACTTCTTCCTGACTCCCAAGCTGTCAGGCTAGCAAGCTAGTGCTCCCTGATCTGTGTGTATCATCCAGATTCTATCTTAAATGTCACCTCGGGGGCTGGCACTGTGGTGTAGCAGGTAAAGCTGCTGCCTGCAACGCCGGCATCCCACATGGGCACCTGTCGGACTCCTGGCTGCTCCACTTCTGATCCGGCTCCCTGCTAATGTGCCTGGGAAAGCAATGGAAGATGGCCCAAGTTCTTGGGTCCCTACCACCCACGTGGGAGACCAGGAAAAAGCTCCTGGTTTTGGACTGACCCAGCTCAGGCCGCTGAGGCCATTTAGGGAATGAACCAGAGGATGGAAGATCTCTCTCTCTCTCTCTCTCTCTCTGTGGCCCTGCTTTTCAAATATATAAGTCTTATGTCAACTCAACGGGCCTTCATTACCTTCTCAATCTAAAGCAGTCACCTGGACACTATTCCATTTCCTATTCTTTGCTGAACACTTCCTGGCCACATGTTCTTGGTTATTTACTTATTGTCTGTTTGTTCACTGGAATAAGCTTTGTGGGAGCAGTGATACAAAGCTACTTCAAAGAATTCACAGAAAAATGGAATTAAAAGGTAAGTTTTGGTGCAAAAAAATTATTTTTAAATCCTTGCTTTCCATGAACTTTTGGAGAACACCTTATATCATTTTGTTCAGCACAGTACCCTTAGCACTTAGAACAGCATCTTGGGCTAGTGTTGTGGCACTGCACTTTAAGCCGCCACTTCTAATTTCTGCATCCCATATCAGAGTCCTGGTTGCCCTGCTTCTGATCCAGCTCCCTGCTAATATGCCTGGGAAGGCAGCAGATGATAGCCCAAGTATCCAGACCCCTGCCACCCACAAGGGAGACCAGGATTGAGTTCCTGGCAGGCCCAGACCTGAGTGTTGTGGCGAACTGGGGAGTGAGTAAGTAGACGAAAGAACTGTCATTCTGCCTTGTAAATAAGCGAGTACATTCATTTTGGGGAAAATGGAAAAAAAAAAAGGGGGGGGGGTCCTGATATCTAATAGGTGTTTGATTCCAATTTGATGGATGAAATAATTAATGGAACAAGCAAATTACCTTGCTCTGATGCCATCTACTCCTTTCTACACCAATGTTTTTCTCTACTCATTCTTCTCTTGCACGGAGTTCAACAGTCCCAATTCTGCCTTCTCCAGTTAATATCCTCTCTTGTTTTCCTTACAATCCAGCTCTGAGAGACAGAATTTTACATTTACTTCTCTACCACATCACCTCCTAATCTCTCTTCCACTCACTGCCATCTTTCTCCTTTCCAGTCATTTTATGGGCACTGCTTTCAATTACCTAAACTTCCTGTCAATCCCAGTGGCTTTTTATCATTTCCTCACATCACATGATTGACCCCACTTTAAAGCAGTGACAGTGATAACTGTTTTTTCCTTTCTATGACTTCCTCTTCCCCTTAGTTTCTGTAGTATTGTGCTTGATGGTCACTAAACTTTTGTGGAGATAATTTTTTTTTTTTTTAGTTTTTTTTCTACTTCTTTCACCCTCATGATCCTCTGTTTCTTCTCCTCTTCCAACCCCTTAAATATCCATGTTCCTGAATATTGAGTCAACTATTTTTTAAAAGATATTTACGTATTTGAAGGGAGCAGAGGTGGGGGAAGCATGCACACAAATGAGTGCCTCCAATGGCTGGGTCCTCCCTCAAATGCCAGCAACAGCTGGGGCTGGGCCTGACTGAAGCCAGGAGCTAAAAATTCAATCCAGCTCTCCCACATGGGTGGCAGGCTCCCATGCACTTGAGCCATCACCTGCTGCCTCCCACCAGAACTGAGAGATGGAGCAGGGACTTGAATACAGGCACTCCAATGTGGGATGTGAATATTCTAATGTGAGGCTAACTACCCACCTCAGTGCTTCTGCCTTGAAAGTGATAATGCTAATATAACCAGCTAAAGTTTTCGAGTGCTTATTTACTTTTCCAAGTGCTTTATACATAAGCCTTACTTTATTTAATTCTCCAAACACCCTATGAGATAGGAACTCTTATTATCCACTAGTTTGACATTTATCACACACCAACCACTAAATACTTTATTTTTAACTCATTTACTTGAGAGAGATCTTCGCAAATGCTGATTCACTCCCCAAATACCTACAACAGCCAGGGCTGGGCCAGGCCAAAGGAAGGAGCCCAGAACTTCATCTGGATCTCACACATGGGTGGAATGGAGCCAGGCACTTGTGTTATCACCTGCTGCCTCCCAGGGTGCATACAAGAAGGAAATGAAAATTAAAAGCAGAGATGGCTTTCAAACCCAGGCATTCTGATCTGGGAGGTGGGTGTCCCAAGTTACACTGTAATTCTTATGACAAACACCAACTCTGCCCTGTGTGTTTTATGTACACTGTTTATTGATCTTCACTAAAATCCTTTTTTCCCACCACTATAATCCTTTGAGCTGTTAACAACTCACTGCACTAAGGAGGGAAATGAGGTTCAGAGACATCTAGTAACTTTCTCCAGGTCCCAGTGCACAGAACTGCAGACGTCAATTTGCGTATTTTAATTCTACAACAAACAGTAGTATGCCAGTGCCTACTCAAGCACTATGCTTATTTGTCTGTACTTCTCTCTGGCTAAGGTGATTCATTGCCTCACAGTTTTAACTACTATACGAGTGCCAATGACTTCAAAGTGTCCTGTACTGTAACCTCTTTTGGTTGTCACGGATCAAAGTCTAACCATCTACTAGACAAATTCACCAATGTAGTCCTATGATCTCGGCTGTGACACAGCCCGACTTAGATCCAAACAGCACTTCCCCACAAATGTCTTTACTCTGCACCCAGTGCTGGTTCCTGACTTCACACTGCAGCAGGTCACTCCCACAGAATGCCACAGGCCTTCTAAATACCTCTGCTTCCCTGGTGCCACACAGCCAGTGTCAGCAAGACCTGTCGCTTCTACCTCTGAAAGCCGTAAACCTGTCATCCCTTCCTCAACATCCAGTTGCAAATCAGTTCAAGTCTTCACTCACCGCTGAGGGTCAGAGCACTGCCTTTATACCAGGGAACTAGTCCCTTCATTCCTGTCCCCCAGCCCACTAACCACAAGTAATTTTCTGTACTGTTAAGAAAATTACTTTTCTAAAAATTATCTTAGAAACTTTTGGTGACTTCCTACTGCACCACAAATAAAGTTTTACCTCCATCCTTAGCATGGCACAGAAAGGACACGACAGAGCTTGGTGTGGAGTCCATTCCTAGCCCAGTTTCTCCCCCCATCCCTCTATACCTGCTCTGCTCTTCTTTAATCCCCAAGAGGTGACCACAGTGTTACACCTTTGTGTGTCCGCCCACCTGTTCCTCCGCCTCTCCTCCCTTCTTTGCTCCATGAACTGCCATTCATCTTTTTAAGACCAGCTTGAACATTTTTTTGGTGAAACCTTCCCGGATTTCTCCTGAATAGACAGCATCCTATAGCTGGCAGTATCCTGCTCAAGGCTTAGCAACAAGGTGCTCAAAACAGTTACCTGCTTGATCCACACTAAGCCATGGTTTATGGAAAACTCATGAGAAAGTTGTCTTTGACTAGCAAGCACCTGCCTGAACAAAGATTCAGCTGTAATACCTTCCAGTCTTTGGGATCAAGTGTTTTCAGCATGGGAAATTCTTCTAACTGCAATTCTTCATCTTCTGACTCTTCTGATAACTCTTTCTTATCCTCCAGTTCCTGAAAAGAGGCAGAAGCATTTCTGTTTCTCCTCTTAACAAAAGCTTCAAACCATCTTCCCACAGGTTCAACTTGACAGAGTGTTGAGGCTGTGATTGAAAGTGTGAAGAGAGGCTTCAATGTATGGCATGGAATCGATCTGTTTCAAGATAATAAACTTTCTCAGGCAGCAAGAGCAAAGCAGTAATACCATCAGAATGTAACCTGACGACAAGCCACTAAGAAAACGATTGCTTATATGACGACTGGCAGGAAATCATTCTCTGGTATTTACAGGCATCCATTCACCCTCTTCCAAATAAAACACCTTACCTTACGGTGCAGTCAATCATCCATCTTACCCAATAAAACATTCAGCAATGCCAACAAGAAATCAATACTCTTCTGAGGACAGAAAGGAAGGTGAGGAACAGGAAGGAATGTAGCGAACAGCTGCACCTTTAGACTAGTAAGTGTAATAAAGCTATAAATGATAAAAGTAACCAAGATCTGGCCTTAAAAACAGAGAGTCTTCAGAAACAAGCCAAACTATTTCAATTATTCAAATCTGGAACTGAAAAAGCTCTTAAAAGTGTCAAGGCTGCATTGGCAGTGACTGCCTCTGAAAGGGGGGGCTGCCTACGTGCTCTGGGTGTTCATCTAAGTCTGACAGTGGCCACTTACTCCGAAGTGCTGCAAAGACGTCTTCAGCTGTAAAAAAATGGGAATCAAACTGCAGTTCCCAGGCAGACAGAGTGAGAAACAAGAACATTTTGAAAAATAACAAAAGTGTGTAAAAGTGAGGCATTATATCTTCCTGGGAAGTAAATCACTGACCATCTGTATATCAGTAATTCAAAGGGGTCATCTGGGTCAAAAGATAAACGGTAAACTCTGAATTTTAAATTAATATTACACAAAAAAGCAAAAAGCCAAGAAAAATTTTTCTACCTAATGGCCAGTTTTCTTAAAAAATAATAAATAAATAAAGGCAAACCTCCTCTCCCGTAACAACTGGTTTTTCATGTTTGAATTGGTTTGGGAAAATCAGTATTTGCTCAACGTTACAGGACAGCACAGTACGAGAAGTGCTGTGGGTGCGGCTTGCAGAACACTGCCTTTTCCTCGTAGGATTCCACAGAGACACAGCAATGCAACACGAGTCTTGGGATAACATTCCAAATCATCTCCACTACGCTCAAATGGGAACGAGCGGAAGCCGCCGCCGTTTACAATGCCCGCGACTGTCCCTGGGCTGTGAAATCCCAGCCGCGTCTCCCTTGTGCTGACTGCCTGTAACAGTCTCTCTGCGCGAACCTGTCCCCCAACGCTGGCAAAGGCGCTTTCCACACCGACCGAGAAGAGTTCTGACATTTAAAGCACAAAGCTGCAACGCACGCAGTGGGCGAGAAAGGCGTTCAAATAGAGCGCTAGCAAGCAAGGCTTTGTACGACCCAGGCACGTGGGCTGCGCGCAACCCGGCAGGTCCCTTCGCCGCAGGCAAGGCGACAGATGCTCAGGCGACTCTTTCTGGGGCGCCGGAGGGGCCGAACCCGAACTGCCCAGCCCTCCCCGTGAGTCATCATCAGCCGCAAGGCGAGGAGGAAAGGTAAGCGCAGCAGGAAGACGCCCCCCACCCCGCTTCCTTCCAAACTAAGGTAGGATTACTGTCCAGCACGGAGCACACAAGGGCACTTGTCACGGCCCCAAGGCCTGAGACTCGTCGCCAGGGTCAAGGGTAGGGTGACCAAGGGTCGTCCGGGCAGAGGACTGAGGCAGGGGGCGGCTGAGGCGGGTAGGAGCCACGGCCGGGTGGGCACGTACCGGAGGTCAGAGCGTGGGTGATGGCGGTGCCCTGGCCCTCGGCGGCGCTCGGCAGCAGCAGCATGATGGCGCTGCGGCTCGCCCCGCGGGCGCAGCGGCTCACGTCCCGGGCGGAGGGCGCTTGGCGTCCCCTCCAGTTCTACCTCCCCGTCCGAGCCTCGCGCCTTGGCTCCACGACGCCCACGAACCGGCGCATGGAGACGACCAGTAAGCACTTCCGGGATGGAGCTTTCGTGGTGCGAACGCCAGTCCCACCCCCGCTCGCCCCCGCCAACGTGTGCGGCAGCCTACTTCCTCCGCTGACTCAGATCCGGCCGGAGGCCGAGACGCCGGCAAGAATGGTTCCTAGACTCATTGGTTCCCCTGTAAAAGGAGGTTGTTTTCCTGGTCCAGGTGAAATAAGTTAAGAACATTGAAAAGTAGCTCCTTCTATATTCTTCTTAAGTTTATGCTACTTAATGTGTCAGGCTGAACTTAATCACCGAGTTTCCAATTAGCTCCACTTGTATAAATAAAAAATTAAAGGAGTATATGAACTACTATTGACAGTAACTAGTATAGTGTGTGTGTCTAGAGAGAATTATGTGATGGGTTTGTGTTTGCCTTGATAATAATAATAATAATAGCAGCTAACATTTGCTGTGCTATGATTAATTAATCCACATTATCTCTTTTAGTACTAATTTGGAGAAGAAACCTCTCTGTTGTTGGATTCTATTCCTAGGCCAGCAATATTTTTACCCTCCTCAAACTGAATGGAGTTTTATTTTTTTTTCAAGATAGTTCCAATTACAGTACTCTGGAATTTAACTGTTTAGTATATATATGTTTAGTATATTTAACTGTTTATGTATAGTAAATGCAATTGTATTCTTACTAACTGCTTTGTTTTAGGATACAAGTAGAAAGCAAAAACTAGCAAAAGGAAACCAGTGGGTGAAGGCTCATCTCCAACAGTAATATCTGGAACAGATGGGGGCAAAAACAGACTTGATGTGCAGTCTTCCGCAAGGGTACCAGAACTTAGCAAATTATTCTCTAGGTCTTACATTTTCACTGTTAAATACATTGAACAGGTTGGTGGGCTGTATGCACGACTGTTACTTCAGAATTGCTGTTTAAAATGGAAATAATCAGCACCCACAAACCTCTTCCTGACTCCTTTCTCTATTATGCAGCCACTGCTAACACCTGTTCTAAGGTACAAACCTGACTCCATTTTTGTAATCTTAATTTTTTCCCACACTGCTTCACATCCATTTTGACTTTCATTTCTAAAGTTGATGAGGTTTTTGTTTTAAAATTGTCATAAAATATACATAACATGAAATATACTGTCTTTACCATGTTAAAGTACAGTTCATTAGTATTAAGTATTCTTGTTGTGCAACCAATTTTCAGAGATCTTTTTCCTTGCAAAACAAACTCTAAACTCAATGAACACACTCTTATTCTTCTCTTCTTTCAGCCACAGGCAACCACAATTCTATCTCTTTGAATTTGACTACTCCAGGTCAAATTCATATAAATGGCATCATACAGTATTTGACTTTTTGTAACTGGCTTACTCATTTAGTTCAGTGTCCTCAAGGTACATCTATGTTGTAATATGGATCAGAATTATTGCTTTTTTAAAAAAATGTTATTTTTTATTTGAGAAGTAAAGTAACACAGAGAGGCAGGGACAGAGAAAGGTCTTCTATCTGCTGGTTCATTCCACAAATGGCTGCAACGAGCAAAGCTGAGCTGATGGAGCCAGGAGCCAGGAACTTCTTCCAGGTCTCCCAAATGGGTATGGGGCCCAAACACTTGGGCCATCTTCCACTGCTTTCCCAGGCCATAACAGAGAGCTGGATGGGAAGAGGAGCAGCCAGGACTAGAACTGGCATCCATATGGGATGCCAGCACAGCAGGCGGAGGCTTAGCCTACTGTGCCATAATGCTGTTAGTTTTTAAGGCAGAATAATACCCCATTGTAGGAGTGTATTGTATTTTGTTTATTCATTCATATGCAGATGGGAAATTGGGTTGCTTCCAACTTTTGTTATATTGTGAATACTGCTGGTTGAACAGAGGGTACACACCTCTGAGACCTTGTTTTCAGAATTTCTAGGTTTTATGGCAGTTCTATTTTTTGAGGAGCCACCAGACTCTTTTCCACAGCAGTTAAACTATTTTACATTTCCACATCCAGTACACAAGAGTTCCATTTTTACCTTATGTTCACCAACACGTATTTCTTGGGGTTTTTTTTTGGTAAATACTAGTCATCCTAAGGGGTTTCAGGTGGCATCTAATTATGGTTTTGATTTGTATTTCCGGTAACAGTGATACTGAACACCTTTTCCTGTGTTTGTTGGCCATTTGTGTATCTTCTTTGGGGGCAATGTCTGTTTAGGTTCTACGTTTATTTAAAAACATCAGACTGTTGAGTTATAGGAGCTCTCCGTATATTCTAGATATTAATTCCCTATCAGGAATGTATTCCCTTCACGCCACTTGGAGATCTAGCACTAGTCACCATGTGTCTAATACGCCAGGTAATTTACACAGTGTTGACTCTTCACCTACACAATCCTGTGAGATGAAGACGAACGAAAGTTCAGAGATTGAGGTTATCCACGGCTGCTCAGCCTATGGACTTAAACTCAGAGTGTTGTGCCAGAGCGAGGCTCGGATTTGTCGCTCGGGGAGCCCTAAGGGCCAGAGATGGAGAGAGTAGAGGCTGGGATAGCTCGCGGTCTCCTAACAACACTCGAGACGCCACGCCGGGGTCTGCCCAGGCCCTCTTCCGCCTTGGGCGCCGTGAAAAGCGTTCCCCGCGGAGCTCTACTTCCGGTAGGGGAAGGGAAAAGGGAAGCGCCACCGGAAGCCAGGAAGGTGCTGTGTAATCTCCAAGGAGCCGAGGCACCTGGATCTCCCAAAATGCCGGATTACCTCGGGGCCGATCAGCGGAAAACCAAAGAGGATGAGAAAGACGACAAGCCCATCCGAGGTGAGTTCATGTGGGCAGGAGCCCGGGCGGGACCAGCGTTGGCCCGGGAGAGGGGCTGCCCTGCCGAATTCCCCGCTCGGTGCCCCGGCCCGCCTTGCTGCTCGGGATCAGTGCCGGGCGGCTGCCGGGTTGAGCTGCCGGCCCTCTCTGGCTTGCTCATCCCATTCCAAGGCCTACATTCATCTGCGGCTGATCAAAATTGTTGTTGCTCAGGCCTCTGCTCGGCCTACCAGGCCCCAGAAAGTTCCTGTGCCCGGCGGTGCTCCGTCACCTGATGCCGGTTCCTGGCCGCCCCGGCCCCAGGGGGCAGCGGGAATCCCGAGACGTTGTTTCCTCCTCCTCCTCCTCCCGTTTATTGCACTAGGTTATGGATGCACAAGGATCAAAACTCGAGAGGCAGCAAAGATACATTTGAAAAGTTTCCCATCTTTGGCTCCCGCCTAAGGCAGCTAATTTTGCGTTGCCTTTGTATGTAGACATTTTCTGCGGATTTGCAAGCAAGTCTGCTTATATATCCCTCGTTTGCATAAACGTAGAGTGCTGTGCAGTGACTTCTTGCTTGTCTTGAGTACTTGGTGTAGTCCCTTTTCTTCCGGCAGTTGCTGTTTTCTCTCTCTGCTCAGGGGAGCACAAAGCCACTCGTTCTCTCCACGTCTCTGTCCTTTTCCCATTTTTTTGGTTTCAACCTGGCCGTGGAGGAAATGCCATCAATCCTGTCCCGTGTCCCTGACCCCGTCCCTTCCTCCTGTTGTACTTTGTTTCATCAGCCACCACTTGTGTTTGTTTTCCTATGGAATTTTCCCATCTGTTCCTATAATTATGCCAGGGTCCATTTTATCTTAAAAACACACGCATTTAGGACAGTCTTTCCACTCTCCTACCCTCCCAAGCTAACTTCCATTTTTGTTCTTCTACGGCCTAAAGGTGGCTGGAAAGAACAGGCTTGTGTGTTAGTCTTACGTTTGAATCTTGGCTTTGCTTCTCACTGGCTGTGTGACATTGAGCAAGTCACTTAAATTCTGTGAAGCTCCATTTTTCTTGTGCGTAATGTGGAAGTAATTGTATTCCTTTTCTAGGCTTAGAAACCTGTAGGATTAATTAATGCATGTCTGTCTCATCACAGTGTCTCCATGGCACCTGGTATTGCTATTAAGCCCACTGTGTGCATTTCTTTATTGCTTATTTCACTTTTTTTTTTTTTTTGGACAGGCAGAGTGGACACAGAGAGAGAGACAGAGAAAGGTCTTCCTTTTCCGTTGGTTCACCCTCCAATGGCCGGCGCGCTATGGCCGGCGCACCCTGCTGATCCGAAGGCAGGAGCCAGGTGCTTCTCCTGGTCTCCCATGCGGTTGCAGGGCCCAAGGACTTGGGCCATCCTCCACTGCACTCCCGGGCCACAGCAGAGAGCTGGCCTGGAAGAGGGGCAACCGGGACAGAATCCGGCGCCCCGGCTTATTTCACTTTTAAGCCCCTTGCACTTAGGTTGCTGTCCTTATAAATCTGTTTAAAGTGATCAGTGGTGTCTTCATATTTAGTATTCTGAACCACAAGGCTTGTGGGTTTTTACTCTCCCCGTTCTCCACATGTTCCAGCTGATCTTCATGGTGTGGACACTGGGGAAGCTGTTAACCTCCCGTCTTTGTTTCTCTTACTGAACCTGCCTGTTTACCTTTCTTTGCCTTTTCACTTCTTTTCATTGGGTCCTCGTGTAGTTCCGCTAAGGGTTTGTTTTTCTGGCTTCCATCCAGTCTCATTTTGGATTGTCTTCACTCTATGTATAATCAATCTTTTTATCTTCAGGCTAGCACCTGACTTCTGGAGCCTGATTTGTTTCTGCTTTTATTATTATTGATTTGATAAAGAGACAGAGACAGGCAGAGATCTCCTGTGTGCTGATTCATTCCTCAGATGCTCGTAGCAGCTAGGACAGCACCAGGCCAAGGCAGCAGCTGGGAACTCCACCTGGGTCTCTCTTTGCTTTTCAAATAATGGGTGCCAGTTCGAGACCCAGCTGCTCCACTTCCATCCAGTCCAGCTCTCTGCTATGGCCTGGGAAAGCAATAGAAGATGGCCCAAGTCCTTGGGCCCCTGCGCCCACATGGGAGACCCGGAAGAAGCTCCTGGCTTCGGATTGGCGCAGCTCCGCTCCGGCCGTTGTGGCCAACTGGGGAGTGAACCAGTGGATGGAAGACCTCTCTCTTTCTCTCTCTCTGCCTCTCCTCTCTGTGTAACTCTTTCAAATAAATAAATCTTAAATATATATATATTTAAAAAATAAAATTTTTTGTATGAAAACAAATGACATACACATTCTATGTGTTCTTTTTAGTATATCTATTTCACTTAATAGTTTTTCTTAGATAGCTTTCCATAGGTGCTGCTATTTTTGATGGTTACATTGTTTTTCATTGCATGAAATAGTTATTGTATTTAACCAAAGATCCTTAATGGGTGTGTTTTAGATATGTACTTTATTATGCATATAAAATATGCAGTCATATACATTATATATTCTTAAAGTTCTCCTTCCCAAAATTAGCTTCCTTGAGTTGGGGAAATACTTGATGATTGTATGTGTATCATCATAGTTTTGCTCCAGTTTCGGCACTCATCTAAAACAATTTGAATTGAACAAAAAGTTGATCTCCAGTACTTTGTGGATCTCATGTGTTACTTCTTCTTTCAGCTCTGGATGAGGGGGACATTGCCTTGCTGAAAACTTACGTAAGTACTTGCGGTGTCTGCAAAGTGTAGACATTTGATATTGTCTTTCCAAGATAGACAAGGATGTCCAGCAGTCCACAGTAATCTCCACTGAAAAAATGTTTTCCTAAAGTTTTCTTTCTGGAGTAGATCAGTAAGTGTTCAGCTTGTCGAAGCTTATCCATTATTTTTATAATATTTGTTATTGAAGTACAGTACTATATGAAAGCTATTTCAAATAGTTTATACAAATATTCACTGTATTTAAAACATATGCAGTTGAATTAGATGCAAAATGTAAAGTTTTAATGCATAGAAATAAGTCTGGTTTTGCATGATTTTAATTTGTTGTCTTATATAATGGTGGGAAATGTTGGTTCAGGAATTGCAAGCTTTGGGACAGTAATCACTATTAAGATTGTGACTTAAAATTTCTGTCCAGTTTAATAAGTTGTTGCTATCCTGATGTTCAACTGATCTTCATCACCTAGGGACAGAGTACCTACTCCAGGCAGATCAAACAGGTTGAGGATGACATTCAGCAGCTTCTCAAGAAAATTAATGAGCTCACTGGTATTTATTTTTTAATTTTCATTTCCTCTCTACATGTTATATGTTCATTGTGTCAAAAGACTTTACATCAATTTTATGCCTTCATGAGTTACAGATTTAAAAAATGATCTGTTAAGAAACTGAGTCTCATTTAATCTCTCTGACTCCTTTTCAGAACCAGGTTTAAAGCTTGTACAATCAACAAACAACATGCCTCTCTAAGCGAGTAATGCTTCAGTTGGTCAGAGCCCTGCTCAGTAAATGCCAAGTTAGAATTGTTAATTGAATACAATTTTGATCTCACATAGTATTGCTTGAAGTAAGTGGATAGTTAATTGACAGTTGGAAAGTTTCTTCTTGAGAACTCTAATGTGAAGTTCTGCTGTATTTGGCCCACACAAAACATAACAAATATGTCAGTAGATTTTAGCCTGATGAGCACCTTAGGGCCATGCTTTTTAGTGTGAGTGATTCTGCCCCTCCAGGGGACTTTCAGGAATGTCTAGAGAGGTTTTTGATCCTCCTCACTTGAGGGAGAGTGGCTCTAGTGGCATCTAGTGGCCAGAGTCAGAGATGCTACTAACTGCCTTACAGTGCGTACACAGTCCCCACAGCAAAGAGTTAGTGAGTCCAGAATACCAGCAGTGCTGAGGCTGACGAAGCTGATGGTAGGGTGATGTTTCACTGGATTTTGTCATCTTTCTCTGTGTAGGTATTAAAGAGTCTGACACTGGTCTGGCCCCACCAGCACTATGGGATCTGGCTGCAGATAAGCAAACGCTCCAGAGTGAACAGCCTTTGCAGGTTGCACGGTAGGCATAGCTCTCTGTGGACATTTATTTTTATCTGTATTTTCAAGCACTTTTTAACGTTTTAGGGATAACATGGAAATTTATAAAGAATCTGTATTGCAAACTCCAGGCAAATAAAGCCATCTGCTATGGTTCAAAGTACACAGAGGCATAATTGTAAAAGACTGGAAAGATACAAAAAGATAAAGAGCAAAATATGAAAACCTTTTCTCACCTTTGCTCTCCCTTTGTCCCTTCTTTGGATGTAGGCACCAAAGATTGGTCCTTCTAATTCTTGTGTGTCTTCATGCATATGTTAGCATGCAAAGAAACAGTGTAAGTGTTTTTGGACATAATTACATGTTTCAGACATCTGTCAGTCTTTAGTATAGGTGTACCTCTTTATTTCCTTTATTTAAGTTTTGTGATCAATAGAAGTTAAGCTGTTTGCAATTTGTGTTATTATTCACAGTGTTGTAGTGGACATTCATCTTAAATATGTGCATACATTTCTGTAGGATAGCTTACTAGAACTGGCATCATAGGGTCAGAGGCATTTATAATTTTGAAAATCTGAAAACAAGTGTCTTGACCACTTTAAGCACAAGGGGGCAGATGCCTGTTTGAGCAACAGAAGATACATGATAATCAAATTTTATATCAATTTTTTACCAATAAGAAGAAAAATATTTCATTTTAATCTGCACTATACTGATAACTAGTATAGCTACTTATCCTTATTAAGAATCGATATTTCGGCTGGCGCCGTGGCTTAACAGGCTAATCCTCCGCCTTGCGGCGCCGGCACACCGGGTTCTAGTCCCGGTTGGGGTGATGGATTCTATCCCGGTTGCCCCTCTTCCAGGCCAGCTCTCTGCTATGGCCCGGGAGTGCGGTGGAGGATGGCCCAAGTGCTTGGGCCCTGCACCCGCATGGGAGACCAGGAGAAGCACCTGGCTCCTGGCTTCGGATCAGTGCGATGCGCCGGCCACAGCGGCCATTGGAGGGTGAACCAGCGGCAAAAAAGGACCTTTCTCTCTGTCTCTCTCTCTCTCACTATCCACTCTGCCTGTCAAAAAAAAAAAAAAATCGATATTTCTTTGCTATTCATGTTCTATTGGGTCATTTCTTATTCTTAGAATCATTTCATATATTGTACATATTACTCTTTTCTTAACTATGCTACAAATATTTGTCCCCGTTCTATTATGTGACTTCTTGATACCTTTTGTCGCACTGATTTTGAAAATTTTTAGGAGGCAAAATGTAACAATGTTTTCACCATACCTTATGGATATTAACATTGATGAGAAAAGCCCAATCGACTGTAGTCATTCTCCTGAATTTTATCCTAATGTTTAAAACTGGTTTTTTTTTAATGTGATCTTCAGCACAGCTAAAGATTATTTTTCTTTGTTCCTATCTGTCCTCCCCATCTCTCTTTCCATCTTTTGTTTTTCATTCATGCATGTTTTAGTTTTATCAGGGCTTTAAAGAGTTGTTACACCACTTGGGAAACCTGGGTGGGTTCTAGGTGCCTGGCTTTGGCCTGCCCCAGCTCTGGCTGTTGTGGGAATTTGGGAAGGGAACTAAAGGATAGAAGATCTCTGTCTCTTCTTCTCTGTCATTGCCTTTCACATGAATGCAAATTTAATAAAAAGAAGTGTTATAGTAACAGCTCCTTTTCGCTAGAGATTCCAGTTTCACACTCAGCTGCTGATTGCAGTTTCTACCTTCATGATTCTAATGGATATTGCTGTGTCTTAGGTAGTAGAGATTGTTCCTCCTTGATTTTTTTAGTTTTAGTTAGTATCTATTGGCTCTCCACTGTGGAAGGTGAGGACTTTGTTGTGATTTGTTTCCTATGCCTTCCTTCCAAAGACATCTGCTCCTATCTGTTTAATTTTAATTTCCTATCCAGTTTAATTTTATGTTTATATAATTATGGCTGTGCACAAACCCTGTTACCCTGTTAGGGGGGGGCACAAAGAACAAGTGGTAAACTGATTTCTTTTCTCATACCATTTTTTTTTCTCTGTAACTGTCTTGTTTCTTCCCTTGCCTCGTTTTCTCTGTGTATTACCAACTCAGCTCCCGCTTGTTCTTTGGTTGTGTAGACCGCTGTTCCTTTGCAGATATGTCTGACCTGTTGGGTTCTCTCTCGGGTCCATCTGGAAGTTGAGGTCTGTCTATATTTTCTTTTTCTTTTTTTTTTTTTTGACAGGCAGAGTGGATAGTGAGAAAGAGAGACAGAGAGAAAGGTCTTCCTTTTTGCCGTTGGTTCACCCTTCAATGGCCGCCGCGGCCGGCGCATCGCGCTGATCCGAAGCCAGGAGCCAGGTGCTTCTCCTGGTCTCCCATGCGGGTGCAGGGCCCAAGCATTGGGCCATTCTCCACTGTACTCCCGGGCCATAGCAGAGAGCTGGCCTGGAAGAGGGGCAACCGGGATAGAATCCGGTGCCCCAACTGGGACTAGAACCTGGTGTGCCGGCGCCACAAGGCGGAGGATTAGCCTGTTGAGCCACGGTGCCGGCCTCTATATTTTCTAAACTGTGAATTGAAGAATTCTCATCTTTGTAGATAGTGCTGGCAGGCTCTGTGAGATAAGGTAGTGATAATTTTGTGTGTGTGTGTGTGTGTGTGTATGAGTCTCCCTGGGAGAGCATGACTGGTGATGGAAGAGGGACCTGTCACTGCAGGGCCAAGTGTTCTCCCCGCTGCTCAGCCCCACTGGTGTGCCCGCTCCAGAGACTCTTCCAGTTCTCTGTTTGTTACCGTGGCTTGTGTCACAGTTTTCTAGCATGAGTTTTTTTCTTTAGTAGACAGGTAACTAAAGGAGACAAAAGAAAGCTCTGGCTTACATGGTGTTAACAATTCACTCAGAAAGCAAATACATTCAAGTTAAAAATAGCAACATTAAAAATGGATTTGAAGTACAAACTCAGAAGAAAAAACCACACCGATTGCTGAATCTGATGTAAGACAAGATGACTGCTGCTTACAGGGAAAATACAAAGGAGAGCAACTTAATAAATAAAGGAGGGTCATTATAGGAGGTAGCTATGATCATCAGGGAATGAGAGAGCTTCTTAATGATGAAATATGCGGGTATCCTTATCCAGGTGAAGGCATCTTTTGAAAATTTTGTGGCTTGGCTGAAATTGAGTGGACCTTGGGGTTGAGCATAGAGAGGAATCTTGAACGGCGGCCCCGTTTCTGGAGTTTTAGTGTACACCTGCTCATCAGTATACTGCATGTCCAGGAGAGAGTCCGGTTCCTTGAATTCATTATTAGTGGTTTAGGTTCCTCACTCTAATCAAGCCTTTTGCTGTGTTAGGTGTACAAAGATAATCAACGCTGATTCGGAGGACCCGAAATACATTATCAACGTGAAGCAGTTTGCCAAGTTTGTGGTGGACCTTAGTGATCAGGTGGCACCCACTGACATTGAAGAAGGAATGAGAGTTGGGTAAGATTCCTACTGACACTCAGTACTCTTCTTTCATTTAAGATAGCATGTCGCATGCATGTCCTTGGCTTTGCTGTGAGGGAATGAATTGAGTGCCACGGCATACGGAGGGACAGCCTAGTTGATTTGCACATTTTTCTTCTGCATCTACTTTTAACCGCTGACCAGCTTCTCCTTACCCCGCCCCTACTATTGTTTTTGATGAATGGCTTTCAACTGTCATAATCAAAGTAAGTGCAGAATTTGAGTTTACCAGTCCATTTACCGTAATAACGATGTAGGTAGAGGAAGTACTTGATTTAGGAAGGTGATGATGTACAGAGTATGTAAGAATTCACTTAGTAAATTAAAAAACTCTCCTTCCCCTTGAGTCAAGATTTTTGTGTAGGCTGCTGACTTGGTGTCATAATATTCTCCTGGTTTCTATTTGTATTAGTTTGAGGGACTTTGTGTCTTTCTCTTGTTTAAAATATGATTTTGAAGACAGACTAACCGTAAAAATACTTTGAAAGCCGATAGACTGTAATGTGTGTTTTTTAACCTCCTTAGTGTGGACAGAAATAAGTATCAAATTCACATTCCACTGCCTCCTAAGATTGATCCAACCGTTACCATGATGCAGGTAAGAAGCTATGGGAGGGAATGAGATTGACCTTTTCATCTAATTATATCAATCTCCAAAAATGTATTGAGGTTTTAAGTTTATAAACCGTTAATAAGTGGCTGTGTATCAGAGTTGCCAAAACTTTTTGAACAATTTTTCAGAAGAAAATTTATTTTACTGGTTTGTCTCTCTTGCTTATTAGCAAGCATCCTAACAAGTAATATGCCAAGTCGTTTTAGACATTGATAAATGTATTTTCTAAATTTTTTTTTTAAGTCTTACTTATTTGAAAGAATGACAGAGGGGGAGAGAGAAGAATCTTCTATCCGCTGGTTCAGTCCTCAAAGGGCTGGGGCTGGGCCAGAAGCCTAGAACTCCATCTGGGTCTCCTGTGTGGGTGGCAGGTTCCTAAGCACTTGAGCCATTGTCTGTTGCCTTCCCAGGAACATTAGCAGGAAGCTGGATTGGAAGGGGAGCAGCTGGGACTCCCACTGGCATTGGTAGTATTTGTGTCACAGGCTGCTGCTTAACCTGCTGCACCACAGTGCTGGTCCCTGTATTCCATTTTTATTAAAGTTCTTTTTAAGTTGGATTTTTCCATTGCGGGGCATTGAGTCTACCGTACTGGGCTTTGACCAGCATTTAAAAGCCTGTGACTGAATATTGTATATTGTTATCTCAGGTGGAGGAAAAACCTGACGTCACATACAGTGACGTTGGTGGCTGCAAGGAACAGATTGAGAAGTTGCGAGAAGTGGTTGAAACCCCACTACTGCATGTAAGTAGCCGAGGGTTGGATTTCAGTTTTTGTGTGAAGGTGGAACGTCTATTGTGTATTTAGCACTGGAATGTCTTGTACATTAGATAGCTTTCACGTTTGATGTCCTCCTTGATGAAAACCTTGGATGGAAAGTGGAGGTGTGGCAAGTTGGTAAGTTTCAGAAAAGAGCAAGCAAAGAGGATTGAGTAGTCAAGCATTTTTCAAAAAAGAAGAACTACTTAGAGTGACAAGGGCACTTGAGGTGTGGCCTTTAGCAATATGCTAAATGTGTATAGGCTTTTATAGAAGAAACCAGGTATTCTGATGACATCAAGATGAAATGAGCTTAAATTGAATAAAGTTAAATTTGGGACAATAACAGAAAACAAGGCTATTGAAGACCAGGTAATACTCTCCAACTTAAAACACTAATTTTTCAAAATTAGGAAAATATTAAGATTGGGTTAGTAGAAACACTTCTAAAAGTTGTTCAGCCTTGCCTGTTGAACTGGTTTAGTTTTGATCTTATGTCTTAGAATTAACTTGTTTTGATCGTGGACTTAATGACTGTGGTTAAACATTTTGATATAGAAGTCATCTTGTCAAAGAAGTGACAGGTGTAAAAGTTGTGTCTCTTTCACAGCCAGAGAGGTTCGTGAACCTTGGCATTGAGCCTCCCAAGGGTGTGCTGCTCTTCGGTCCACCGGGTACAGGCAAGACGCTCTGTGCGCGGGCAGTTGCTAATCGGACTGATGCGTGCTTCATTCGAGTTATTGGATCTGAACTCGTGCAGAAGTACGTCGGTGAGGTAAATTTACCAAAAGCAAAGAATCTATAGCCTTGTGAATGATTTGTAAAGTAGGACTGAAGTTAAAATGACAATCCCACGTTGAAGGATAAAGACCTTCAATTTCTTGAATGATTGTTAATAATTTGGAAGCCCAGAAGCCACCAACCTTCCTTTTTTGGTCATTTGGAAATAGACAGCCACTTAAAATTGTAATCAGTATCCACTTAAAGGATGGCATTTTCTTCAGATCTGATCTGGGAGGTAGATACTCTAGAGATACCTGGGGAATGCATCCGGAAATGTGTGTTCACTGCAGACAGTGTTTCCTGGTCTCATGAGAGAGAACATCGATTGTGTGTCTGTGTGCCTAGTCAGGGATTAGTGATTAGTGTACTTACAGGAAGAACTAGACAGGGAGCTGCAGGAGTGAAGATGAACATTCATTCCCTGCCAATAACAGATCAAAACCAGTGAGTAGGAATTCCCAGTGATAGATCAGATGAGTTTATTTCCTCAAGTTGTACAGATTAGAATGCTGCCTTTATTTTATTTAAAAGCATTAATTTGACCTCTTGATCTTACTATAAATTAGAATCATGAAAATTGTTTTCAGACTAAGATTTGCTGGTAGAATATTGTTAGGAATAAATATTGAAAAAGTTTGAAGCATCACTACAGTATTTTAAAAGATTTTAAAGTCAACTCTGAATTAACAGATACTTTATCTCATTAGGGGGCTCGAATGGTTCGTGAGCTCTTTGAAATGGCCAGAACAAAAAAAGCCTGTCTTATCTTCTTTGATGAAATCGATGCCATTGGAGGTATGAGTAATATTTTCGAGAACTACTTTAGGATTGGGTTTAGTGAGAGCTCTGCAGTGATTATGTATTAGTTTTTCTGATATCTTAATCTTGTGCAAAATTTTAATTGCAGTCCAGTAGAAAACAAACACTATACAGTATTGCCTTCTTTAGGGGGCGAAAGGGAGAAAGAGAGAAAGAGACTGGCCGGGTGTTGCTGAGGTTGGAAATGATGCAGTTAATGCTGTCAAAGGCCATACTTTGGCTCCAGGCCAATGATAGCGTGTTGTGACTCTGCAGTCATTTTCATAGCATCATTCAGTAAGTCTCCTGCTGTCAGGGCGCTCCGGAGCTGCAGCTTCCCAAATGCAGTGTGTACAAGACAGTCTAGTCGGGCACATGCAGGAAGAAAATACTAGAATTTCTTTGTATTTTTAATTTCAAAATTGTTTTTGGTATCTTAGCGTATATCAATACAACAGTGTGCATTTATCAATTTAAAAATATATTTGGAGGGTTTTGTTTTTCTCTTTTGGTTGAAATGAAAGGGAGACTGACATGTGCATAGAGTTTTTAAGTACTTCCAGATCAGCCTGATAGCAAGCTGTTAAGCTTCTATAGTGTTAGGGCTTTAGCCATATTTTAAAGGACAGCTTTGGGAAATATAGTCTGATAATTTCCTACATAAAAATCAAACATCATTATAGTGCAAAAATTTGTGTGTTACTCTATTGGCTCGTTAAGGTATGGACTGTATTAAACAATAGAGGTGTTCTTAGTTGAGTTGAAAAAAAGTTTTTTCAGTTTTCTCTAAGGAATTTAACTGTTAAATCTATGATGAATCTTTTAGAAAGCAAAGAAGGTTTCACTATTTATGTAAAGCAGACAGTTGGTCACAGGATTTGTTTGGAAATGAACTGTGCACTTGTGCTGGAGGGCGTGATTTGAACTGAGGTTTATGGCAATGTGAAGTTCCACGTACCGTTACTCCAAGTGGGCGCCAAGAGCTTGTCTTTGCTTTTGTCTCCTCAGGGGCTCGGTTTGATGATGGTGCTGGAGGTGACAATGAAGTGCAGAGAACAATGCTGGAACTGATCAATCAGCTGGATGGCTTCGATCCTCGAGGCAATATCAAAGTGCTGATGGCCACTAACAGACCGGATACTTTGGATCCAGCACTGATGAGGCCCGGGAGGTTGGACAGAAAGATTGAATTTAGCTTACCTGATCTCGAGGTGAGAAATTAGAAAAGAGCTGCCTCAAAGTTGTCTTCCTATGTTTTCTGCTGCTAACCATTTGTCACTTCTCTGACTTTTAGGGTCGGACTCACATCTTTAAGATCCATGCTCGTTCGATGAGTGTTGAAAGAGATATCCGATTCGAATTGCTAGCACGACTTTGTCCAAATAGCACTGGTGAGTGCAAAGGTGTTGCTTTACTTGCTGGTCTGCCAGTTGAGACTGCTTTAAATTAAGCTTATTCTCGTTTGGTTTGAAAGGTGCCGAGATCAGAAGTGTCTGCACAGAAGCTGGTATGTTTGCCATCAGAGCGAGGAGGAAAATTGCTACGGAGAAGGATTTCCTGGAAGCTGTAAATAAGGTCATTAAGTCTTATGCCAAGTTCAGTGCTACTCCTCGCTACATGACATACAACTGAGCCCCTACGGCTTTCAAATGAAAACACTTCTTTCAATTGGAATCCTAACCTTTTATAGACTTAATAACCACCTCACAAAAAATAAATGGCTTCAAAATTGTATGCTTTTTTCCAGATGTCTTTTCTGTAGTATAATGAAAGGTGCCAGTAGCGAATGTAGTTGGGCGGCCAAGCTTATTGCACCACTGCTGCCTGCTTTTTGGCCCATTATTGTAAAGAGGGTTCACATCATGTACAGTTATGTTAGATGGTTCACAGGCCCAGTGCACACTCGATCTCATCGTGTTCTCCCACCTGCCCAGTGACCATGGTTCCATGGGTCTGGATCTAACGGATGCACACTTTCCTGATTTACTTAGTGCAGCAGAGCTAGCATTCAAGTCTGTTTGTCACTTCCATTATCTATAATCTTATTAAAATAGCTCATCTAGGTCTATGAGTACATGCATAACAGTCCCTCCCCACCCCCACCCCAAAGTTGAATAATAGTTTTGGCCAAGCCTTTTAAAAAATGGAGAAGCACTTGGTGTAATAGATTTTTGCTTTGCTTCTGATTTCAAATTAATCCAGAATTGATGATTTTAATGAACAGTGAAGTGGTGCAGATACAGCAGAAAGAACAATCTCATTTAGATGATCCTCAATAGGCTTCCTACAGAGAAGTGATTGTTTTCATTTTATGTTAGACTGCTGGTCTACAGTGAAATATTTTTTAAAATAAAGGCTGTGTTAGAATTTGAGCATATCTCTAACAATTATTTCCTATGTAACCACTACCAAATCCCCACAACTACTCCCTGCCCCAAAAAACTCAGACCAAAGCACAGTAATGAATATTTTTATTGAAGTTCAATATTCATAAATAAGTTGCAAAACAGTGAATGTTAGATAATTTTTAATTCACAAAAGAAAAAGCTGACAACATAGAAAATCCTGTGTTCTATTTAAATATTTTAAGTTTACAAAAGTTTTTAAGTAGAAGAAGTAAAGCCCTTCATTCATTACATCTAACCAGTACTCCTTTTTCAGTATTGTGAACTTGACCAGAAAATTTCATCATTTTTCAAGCACTGGTCTAGTCTTTCTTGAGGTATGAAGTAGAGCAAACCATTTCCAAATTGTGTGTACAATAAAATATACTCGAGTAAACCAGAGATGTATTTCTGTGAATGTTCCGGTGAAATAAATGTAAGCATTTAAAAGACACTCTGAACTCTTTCCATTTATTCATACGCACCGATTTAAGACAACTCAAACTGGAGATGTTGAGTTCACTCAGGCCTAATATGGTATAGCCTATGAATAATCTTGATACTGCAGTTGAAAAATCTAACTGGCTACACATCAAATATATAAAGAATGATTGGAAAAACATGTTTCTGCTTACATATGTGTATGCAGACAGCATCAGCAGAATCTAGATTAGCACAGTTGCACCCTACTTAGAAAAAGAGTTATTGCTCACTCCCACTACCTAAACTACATGCATGCCTTCATTTATAGATGGTCCCCGGCTTAATGATGCTTTGACTTGTTTTTTCACCTTGTGGTGCAAAAGCAGTACACATTCGGTGGAAACCATACTTTGGATTTCAGTCTTTCCCTGGGTTAATGACGCAGTATGATCCTCTCATGATGCTGTGCTGCAGCAGTGAGTAGCAGTTCCCAGTCAGTCCTGTGATCATGAGGGGACACAGCAGACATCACGGTGTGCTGTGTCGCGAACTGTGCTGTGTGGTAGACTTAGAGTAAGTTTACAGAGTGTTTACTGGGATGTAGTCACACCATAATTCAAGGAACATCTGATTACATGTATATAGATATACATAACGTGTACATTGTATCAGGATGCTGATAGGCAAAGGGTCTATGACTGCAGCAAAGTGTGTTGTAGGGTGCCTTTAAAAACATTTCTCTCACAAATGTGGGAATAAGTTTATAAAACATTTCCACCATGCTTCTGAGGTTCATGTGTTAACACAACACAAAAAATTATGTACCAGTACAGTGAAAAGCCTGGTAAGCCTTTCTCAAAGACAAGCTGAACTTCCAAGCTGTTCAGACTTGATTAAACCCAAGTCAATAAGCAGGTATATTGCTGGTGCTGTGCTAGCTTTTGATTACTGCTGGAACTTAAGGGGTTTTAAACCACTCATTGCATGCATTTTGGTTGGCTGTATTTTTGGAGGGTTGGTTAATAACTTTATCAGTTAGGCAAACGTCTATCAGCACACAAATCATCAAGAACCAACCTACTGAATTTTCCTGAAAGGTGCCCTTAAAAGGCTCACTAAAGCATACAGACTCACGACAAGGAAGTTTTGTTTGACTTTAGAATTTAAATTTAAATGGGCATACGTAATTGATCATAGCCTTCCCCACCATATACCCTTCCCTCCCTTTTTCTCCCTCACCCCTACACAAGGGCACGCCCCCACCCCCACCCCAAACCCCAAACCACACAGAAAAACACACCCATGCACTCCAGCAGATTCTCTGGGTTTGCCACCCTCCCTCCATGCACACAAGAGGGCAGTCATTTTCTCAAAATGTACACTTGGAGGTAGGCACCTCTTTTCTGCTCAACATTAAGTATACAGGAACAAATCACACGAAGAAGCTATTTTCCGTGTTAAATGAAGACTACAAAATGAGCTGCTCCCAGGGCTAGAGAAGATCCACACCCTTCACCGTTTCTTGGGGTCTCACTGCAGAGGAGACGCGATTGGGACCCCACCATCAGCCACCGTACCTTATACAGAGTCCACGCATGGATGTTTGGAATCTCCCTGATGCTGGTTCACAATGGTCTTTCAAATATATTTGATTCATCCATGAAGTAGACATTACCCACTGTTACATTGCAGAGGATTTGAGAAAGACAAAGGGCTTCTCTTTATGCGACTTCCTGAAAAACCAGGCTTTCCCATGTTGCCATAAGGTAAGACTCCAGTCCCTGAGTCATCATTGTGGAATGTACCCATTTTGATACGGTAATATGAACCTGAACTTGAGTCAGGGCTGAAATGCATATACTGGCAGCTACTACAGCCCAGAAAGAACAAGCTGGGCTTAATACATGAATTCCTTGAAAAGGAGACAAAGACAAGGTCAGGCAATGTTCCACTGTATGAAATAATTGGAAATTAAAACATTCTGGCTTATTTACATATGGATGAAATAGTTTTTGAAATGCACTCATTCTCAGATGCATGCTAAAACAAGAATTGTGTTTTTTGCCTTAAGACTTAAGTGCTTTTTATGTACATGATGGATTCTAATGAAAACAGGTTAAAAAATTAAAGAATAGTAAAAGTTAAATACACGTGTGCTTTTTGTGTGCTACCATCAATCTAACAACCACTAGTACTGAATATCTACCACATGGAAAGCATTTGTTGAAGAATACACGATGAAGTATTTTATAACATTGTTTAAAATCCTTAAATTCTATTTAAATGGTTGAAATGATATGGGTCCTTCTATCAAAGTTTCTAGTATAAGCAGAAGTTCTACAAGCTACATGCTGTTTCGGAAGGCAGTCTGTATCAGGACACAAATGTATCTGACCTTGTGTGTGATCACTGCAAAGGAACTACCTGGATGCAAGTCTAATTTTACTCTAGATCTAGATAGACTACTGACTAGAAAGAAGGGATCTACTTCAAATTAGATGAGTAAAGTCACTGAGAAACCTGATAGGAGTTAAACAAAACCATGGGGTTCAGTTGCAAGTAGGCCATGCTAGCATAATTCGGCTGGAACCGCCAGATCCCTTCTGTCCTGGCAGTGTTCATGAAAATGAAAAGGAGTCCATGAGAAAACTTAAAAAAAAAAAGACACACTCACCAAGAGCAGGAACTCTTAGCAGAGCCAGCTTTAAACAGGTTGGCTAGTACCTGTGTTTTGACTTACAATAAACTCTGGTAGACAGCAGAAAGAACCACAAGAACAAGAACTATTGATGACAAATTGGGTTAAAGATCCCCTTGTCCCCATCTTTGAATATTCCATGTTTCTGAAGAATGAAACAACTATTCTATTCCATATGCTAAAAACTTAGTGATGAAGAATTAGCTGTTGTGGATGTCTAAGGAAGATACCAAGTTTTTATTTTTATTTATTTTTTGACAGGCAGAGTGGATAGTGGGAGAGAGAGAGAGAGAAAGGTCTTCCTTTTTGCCGTTGGTTCACCCTCCAATGGTTGCTGCGGGTGGCGCATCGCGCTGATTCGAAGCCAGGAGCCAGGTACTTCTCCTGGTCTCCCATGCGGGTGCAGGGCCCAAGCACTTGGGCCATCCTCCACTGCCTTCCCGGGCCACAGCAGAGAGCTGGACTGGAAGAGGAGCAACCGGGATAGAATCCAGCGCCCCAACCAGGTCTAGAACCCGGTGTGCCGGCGCCGCAAGGCAGAGGATTAGCCTGTTAAGCCACGGCGCCGGCCGAGGAAGATACCAAGTTATACCTGGGCGTTCACTTTGTTAAAAATATAGTATTTAGCAACCACAATAGAAACTTCAGCAACTCCTACAGGCCACAGTCGTGGCAATTTTAGCATCAAGAAGAACATAAAGGACTGAAACACATTAAAATTATACAAATTCACAAAATTACATTTATACCAAAGAAGAAATCTTTAAAACTAATTTGTCACTCTCTATTAAACCAATTCCTTATTTTGAAGCTGAGAATTAAATGGCAACAACCAAGTACTCAACCTCCCTATTAAGATCCGCCTTTAGGGCACACTTGGTGAAGCCACCACCTGCGATGCTTCCATCTCATATTGGTGCCAGTTTGCATTGGGCTGCTCCATTTCCAATTCAGTTGCCTGCTAATGGCCTGGGAAAGCAGCTGAGGGTGGCCAAAGTCCCTGGGCTCCTGCACCCACGTGGGAGACCTGGAAGAAGCTCCTGGCTTCAGCATGGCCCAGTCCTGGCTGTTGTGGCCATCTGAGAAGTGAACCAGCGAATGGAAGACTGATCTCCATATCCCTCTGTCTGTAACCCTGACTTTATCATAAATAAATATTTTTTTTAAAAAAAAGAACCTTTAAGGATAACCAAAATAGGTCAAGTTGAAGAGGGAAGGCTATTGTTTATATAGAACAACAAAAAGAAGAAGAAACAAGATTTAGGAAAAAGAAATCACAAACCTTAATAAAGTAACTGATCTAGCCATGGATGATCATTTGATGCTAATACTTATGGATGAATGGTTAGTGGAAAACCAGACTTCCATTCAATGACAAAGCAACACTATGTGGATAACTAGGGGAAAACCTAACTGGGCATTCAGACTCACTGACCCTGGTCTAGCTTAGCACTGTTAATGGTAGGCCAACTATACACGGCATGTTTTCTGATGTGATAGGAGACTTCTAAGAGTCTAGCACAAAATGTCTAACTCAAACCCATGAAGCCTTTAGATACTGTCTGCAGATCACAGAATAAAGGAACAAGTGCTAAACACCACCATGAGAAAGCAAACGTGTATCCACAAGAGGAGACATCAGGACAATGCCCCAGTCTCTTTAACAAGCTAATGTCATGGAGAAAAAAAAAGGAACTGCGCTAGATTACACCAGACTTAAGGGACTTAAAAGAAATGACTAGTTGCAGTGTAAGGTCAGAATGAATAGCAGCTTGGACAAGCCAACTGCAATTTTGGGGATAGCTGGGGAAATCTGAATACTATCTGAGGCAAATATGTTCTGAAATAAAAAAAAAAATGGAGATTATTGACTGGGTTCTAAAATGCTATGTAGATATGATCTTATATTGGTTAAACATGTAAATATTCATGCACAGAAAAAGATCTGGAAAGATATGCATTAACACATTATGTCCAACTTTTGAATTCAATGATGCAGTATAATATTTACTTCACAGTTAGCATAAGTGGTGTGTTTGCTGCTCAATTTAAGTCTTTCTGGGTATCATATATATAGGACAATGGGACACAATGGGTTAAAGTGTTAACAGCGGTTAACAAAATACTTTTCTTATTTTCGCTTGTCTATTTTTTTCAAAATGTCCACAATAAACTTTTATTGTTTCTGTAATAATGAAAAGTTATTCGAAAACAATAGCTTCTAGAAAGTAGTGGGTTTCCCTCTTCTGTCAGAAAATGGATTATAGTCAATAGACCAATGGGGCTACTACAGCAAGGTGCCCCCCGCCATCTGGTGTCAGCTTATCCTACCTGGGTCTTAAAGCAAATGCATTAAGTGCTTGGTTTGCAAAGACGACACTAAAAAAAGTCACAGAGATGTCACTGCACGATACATGCAGGCAGGAGTCCTACTTGTCTGGGAAATACTCAATGAAAAGAGCACAAGGCAGATACTCTTGCCACGCATGCGTCATTCACCCTCCAAATCAAGCCCTGCCTATGGTTATTCACGCCTAGGAAAAAGCCTCGTGTCTAGCATTTAAAAAGTGCAACTCGGGAATTTCATGAGAGGCCCCTAAGCCTGTCCCAGGCTCGGGTCCTCGTCTACGCCTCCGGAGTGGTGGGCGTGGCATTGGGCTCCAGGTCCTCCTGGCCAGGGGCCGCCAGGGCTTCCTGCTCGGCCATCGCCTCTCGGGCCTGGCTGCCCAACACCGCGTCGTGAATGCTGTAGAACAGCAGCTCCTTCAAGGCAGGGTTTTCAAAGAATCTGTTTCGAGTGAGGTCATTCACAACCTGGGCTGCAACAGGAAGGAAAGGAAAGTGAGTCTGTACCCTAGGGAGCAGCTTCACCGAGTTTAATTATGAAAATGCTGTGCAGAAGGCTCACTCTAATGACCATCTCCGGTGTACCACACCCCTGTAGGAGGAAGCAACTTCTAGTGACTTCTTACGTATTCGTCCAGAATTCCTCTACACACATATAAGTACATATAAATAGATACTCTTTTCTCCATTTTCTTACCCAACAGAGATCGCTGAGGGGTTTTCATAAAGGTTCAGGGAAATTATGTATTACGAAAAAATTACGCTTGGATTTCAAAACATGTTTTGCATCAAAATAAATTTCAGCGTTTAATTCAATTTTCTATGAACCTTTTGAACTCCCCTCACGGATTATTCTGTAATTCTTTTACTAAATTTTAACTTAATCTTAAAAATTTTTCATTTTAATAATAATTTCAATAATAATAATTCTTTTACTTAATTTTTTTTCATCCATTGCATGGATTTCTACCCTATGGATGGATGCACCCCGTCTTATTTAACTGGTCCCTCTCTGGTTTTGACACCAGTGCCATGATGATCAACCACACATGCGTGTCCTTCTGAATGTGTACAGTATACTGTGGCGTTACTTCCTTCAAAGGTAGAGCCATGTGGAATTTGGAAAGCCAATGCTGTCGGCCAGCATCAGGGGG
This sequence comes from Lepus europaeus, assembly GCF_033115175.1. Taxonomy (NCBI): domain Eukaryota; kingdom Metazoa; phylum Chordata; class Mammalia; order Lagomorpha; family Leporidae; genus Lepus; species Lepus europaeus. The sequence goes on from NC_084827.1 coordinate 43,757,489, forward strand.
TGCTCCATTTTGCCCTCTCACCAGTAATGCCCATGACAATCTGTCCTCCCACTGCACGCACACACACACAGCACGTTGTCAAGATTTTTGATTTTTTTGCCCATCTCACAGGTCATGCATTGTCTGTGTGTCCATTTCATTTCCAAGCATTGTTTTAGCCAAAATACAAAGCAGAAACGATGAGCAAGACATTCCAAGACTCTCGGGTGGAGAAACAAGCGACTGGAATGATCTCATAGAAATGTAATATGCTTACGGCACTCACGGAACAATGCTGACTGCAGTAATGCATACAGAATTGCAGTAACTGCAGTATGTTTCTGGCAGCAGGCACGAGACAGTAAACAGTGCTCCTCCAAATTCCAGGCTGGGGGGATCCGCCGCAGGCGACCCATTCTAAAGCTGCCTTCAGGGTGATTTTCCGACAAATCGTTTTTAATTTTATATAAAATTAAAGGGAAAATGTCCCAAATGCAATGATTTAAGAAAAGAGAAAGCTAAAGTGTCAGGCCTCCGGCCCACGGCAGACGCGCACTCACCACTGCATCCCGCTAAGTAGACGTAAATGCCGACATCGCCGTATTCCTTCACAATCTGTAAAAATGTTGAAATACTTTGTTTCTGTTGCCTCTGCCAGCTGCGAGTCTCTGCACCAGTCCTCGTACGCATTTTAATGATACAAGAGCATCCATTCACGTGCTCTCGTTTGCTTCAGTAATGATGCGCCTTTGACGAATAAGTTAAAACTAACTTCCTATTTCTTCTGCTTTCTATGCACACAGGGATGACTGGAGGTATCAAAAACGTTAGGACGTTTTAGTGGAACTTATTGAAGGAGTTATGGGTACAGCAGGTATAGTCTTTATTGTTGATGGTTGAGGGGCTAAGGGCAGAAGCTGGATTTAATTACAGCATCTGAAAGGCAGGGCCAGTGCAAGATGCTTAGGTCTCTGGGGGTATGCCCTGGCAGGGTGGTTCGTCCGAGAGCGTGGAATGATTTGGGCTCAACTTCTGCTTAGCTGTTCTGCCTCTGCTCCCTGGCTCACCACGGGATCATTCCCCCACACCTATCACGAGGAGCTTCCACCAGACAGGCTGACTATGGGGTCACCTGATCCTGAGCGGGAGCCTCCGGACCATGAGCTGAAACAAGCCCGTTCTTCCCCCCAAGAAGTTCCTCTCAGACAGTCTATTCAAAATAATGACAAGCAGACTCACACAGAAAAGACTGTGGTACTGAGTTCTCAAGGAGAGCCTTTTACAGAGCCCCTGAGGACGGGATGGCAGAGACAAGGTCGAGGGGACCCCAGCAATTAACGAGCCCAGACTGACTGCATTTCGTCACTGTTGAAGCATGAAGACTGACCATTCCACATGGATCCGCTCAACTTAGCTCTCCACTTTTGGACCTTGTAGGAATTCCCCATAATCAATAGTTGAAAAAATAACAAACAAGAGCTCCCAAAGAGCAGAAAGGGCAAGCCAGGGAGAGCTCCCCGGCTATTCCAAGGGTGCCATGGGGCATGGAGGTTTCAGTGCCTGTTCCAGGCGATGCTTACCCCCGCCACGGTCTTCACGCCGACAGAATCGATGAAGTTGACCTGCGTGAAGTCCAGGATGATGGTGTGGATGCCGTCCCCTGGCGGCATGAACCTCTGCAGCTCCTCCGGGAAGGTGCTTCGGACGACTATCGGCGGGTATTTCACTTCCTCCTCCTCCTCCTCGGGCTTGGGGGCGTTTTCTCCATCGACTTCTGCATCCTGCCAGAGGCGAAACATAACCGGGAACTGGGTCAACAACCCACACTCGGGGCTGTGAGAAACACTGGTACCGGAAAGTCAGCTTTCTGTTCTCAAGCGACTGACCCTGCCAGGTCCCCTCTAGAACATGGGTCACAGCCCAGCCTGTCCTGTTCTCTTCTCCCCTCACTTTCTGGTCCAGTGAAATCCATCTCCTTGGCCATCCATACCCCAAACAGTTCCTGTTCCTGAGAGGCTGCAGGTTGCCGTAAGCTTCAACAGTAAACAATAAACAGTAAGCTTAAACAGTAAAAAATCTAGCTGTTGGGTTTTTCTACTGTCAGCTGAATCAACCTTTTTTTTTTTTTTTGAGTAAATCTTTGTTCTGATGACAAAATTTATTAAGGGACAGTGCGATGGTAAAAGTTTATTTTTAAAGGTTTTTTAAAAATGTATGTGAAAGGTAGAGTGACAGAGAGAGATGGGCACCATGATATCGGATGTGGTTGTCCCAAGCGGTGGCTTAGCTAACTGCACCAGTGATTTTTCTTTTTTAAACGTTTTCACTCCTTCTCTCCAAACCGTCCCCGTCACTGACCTTCTCATGTACCTGTAGTACGACAGGACACTTAGACTATTTCTAAGCGTTCCTGGTGTGGAAATTTCTGGACCGTGAATGCAGACGGAGGCCACTGCAGGTGGAGAGAGGGGCAGCTCGTGGTGAGGAGGCCACTCACCGCTTTGGCCACGGTGGCGTTGGCCATGTTCGCATTGCCCACCTCCTTAGCATACTTCCTCATGGCCTTTCTTCTTGCTCCCATGATGACTGCTGGGTTCACGCCAGTCTTCACGGAAGAACAACAGACACAGAGTCACTTCTTGGCTCCCAGAGCTGTACCCAAACACCAGTAATCCTCCACTCTCCTCCAGGGAACTGCTTCCTATGCCAGGAATCACCCCTGCCCTTGCTCTGCCTTTCCCTTTGATGTCCTGAACTCAGTCACATACATATACACACACATATACTCACACACACATACATATACAGACACATATACACATGCATACACACGTACACAAACACACATATTTACACAAACACATATATACACAGATACATATACACAGATACATATACACATATACACACATGCATACGCACAAATATACACATACACCTATATTTATACAACATATACACACATATATACACATATACATACACATGCATACACACATACACAAATACACATATATTTAAACAATACATATATTTACAAACATACACATACACATACATGTACATATAAATATACACATATACATACACACATATACACACATATTACATATATGGCAGAGTGAGAGAGTGAGAGCATGCATGTAAGAGCCGCAGTGAGCACCAGACTGCTCCTATCCACTGGTTTACTCCCCTGTAGCTGCCAGGGTTGGCCTGGGGCTGAAGCCAGGATCTGGGAACTGAATCCAGGTCTCCTACATGGGTGGCAGGTAGCAAGCACATGAGCCAGCCCCTGCTGCCTTCCACGGTCTGCATTAGCAGGAAGCTGGAATCAGGAGCTGGAGGCAGGGCCAGGAAGGCAATGCAGGTCCTCGTCTGTGGGATGTGGGGGTCTCCACTGATAGCAGCTTAACTCCTGGGCTACACGCCCACTCCTCCTCCCTCACTAGAAGAGTAGTAGCAGCCTCTCCTATTCACGATCCTTATTCAAGACAACCAGAAGCTCAAGTACTAAAGAGAATTTTTGGATGGCTATTTACCAAACTCCAAACCCTGTGATTCATGCTGAAGAGATGCTGTGGGTAGATGGGGAGGTTTTCCTAAAAAAGGGGCAGAGCGGGGTTGGATTCTAATGATGACCACAGAAACCCCATATGATCTCAAGAGTATGAAACCTAGGTTGTATGGAAATCTAGGTTGTTTGTTCACTTTCCTTTTTTTTTGGAAAAGGCACCATATGAAAGTATTTCCATAAAGTTCATGGAAAGTGGAATTAGAAGAAAAATTCATTTTGTGCGCAGAAAAAAATCGAAACTATATACACGAGGTCTTCAGAAGGCTGATGGAAAACTTCTATTATGGAAAAATTATGCACAGACTTCAAAACGTTTGCACCCAAACTTCTCTTTTAATTTGATTTTCCCACGAACCTTTTGTCCTTATGATAAGGGATACGAGCAGCCATGCTGATGTAACACCATGTAAACATACTTAATGTTACTCACTGCATTGTTAAAATGGTAAATGTCAAGTTATATTATATATATATATTGCCATCAGCGAAAAGAGGAGTGTGTGGGGAGTGGGTGATGGGGGAAGGAGAAAGGATTAAGGATGAAATAGTGAAACAGAGTAGCTGCTGACACTCTGTCAACCCAAAGCACCTTCCTGCCCCGGAAACAATCGCTCACACTTGGTCACACTCACCTTTCTCTTTAAGGCATTGCTGTACAAGTCGCTGTTGGCGTAGTAAATCGGGGCGTTTATTTGGAATATTTTTATACCGGGAATCTCTTTCACCTAAGGAGTAAAATACGCACACACTTAACACACGGAGACTTTTCAGACTCAGAGCTGCAGGCACCGCCCTCCACCAGCCGGAGCGGGAACCCCGAAGTCCTGCAGAATGGCTTCATGACACAGCGAGGCCACTCCGCTCCCGCCCTGGAGGGGAGAGTGCCAAGCAGGGAACCTTTCAACGTCTGACTCGGGGTCATTGTTCCCCTGAAGCACAGAGAAGGAAGAGACAAATCCAAGGGCACTTCAAACTCCTACGTTAATTCCGTTCGTCCATGAGTTGTCTGAAGCGCGCTCCTACTCTACGAGAGAGGAGGAGACAGGTGGGGGTGGGCAGGCGGCCGGCCAGGCTGAGAGGGGCAGGCCGGCCAAGGCTACAGAGCTGCACGCAGCTGTGGTTGACAGGTGGCACGGAGAAGCCTCCGAGAGCCCCAGGATGCAGTGGGGGAAGCACTGATCCTTGCAATGAGGAGAGAAGAGGAATCCCAACCACGGTCTCATTTCCAGACCCCTTAGAGTGACCCCAATAAGTCCCTCCTGCGCAGGAACCAAAACAAATGAACAAAAGCCATTTTTCAAGGATTCTGGAACAGTCTTTGAGACCCCACAGAAGAAAAGAACGTTCAAAACCATGGGAACCTACAGGCATCATTCAATGGCCCCGCCACCCCTACTCCCCGTGGTCAAAATCGGAATTTGCCACTGGCTGGGATTCCTCAGGAGAAAACCATGCACATGCAAGCCAGCCTCCTGGCGTCCGTATTTGGCCAATCCATATTTTAATTCCCCATTAAAAATTGGGAAAAAGAAACACTAGGAGGTTGAGCAGGTAATGCCCGTGACGGACATGGCTGAATCCAGAGGGTACAGGCTCTGACTTCTCACTTTGGCCGCGAAGCCGCCCTTCTCTTCATCCCAACTTCCCGTTCTGGGTCAAAGTACTACTTGGCAGCTCACAGCACACGCTTACCACCTCTTGGAACAGCAGAGAAGGGGCCTACCTCCTCGTACGCATCTATGTCAATGTACACATCGGTGTCTGGAAGCTGTCCAAGGACTTTGTAGCTCGGACTGGAGACAGAGAGGCCGTTAGATACCACTGGGTGCAGGCGCCGCATGCGCTTCAGATGTGGGGTTTGTGCGTCTGCATGTCATGTGTGCATTTCACGTGTGCATGTGACGTGTGCATGTGACGCGTGCATCTGCTAGCAACTCAGCAGACAAATGATCCTTGCCTGCAGCCTCTGCAGAGGGCGCCCCCCCCCACCTTCCCAGGGCATCCTGTTGCTGGATGCAGGGGAAGTTGAGGTCCCTCTGGCCGGGGAGCTGGGCCTCAAAGGATGAGGATTTTAACAGGCAGGGGAAGAATGAGCCTCCCAGGCCACGCGCAGTACCCTGGGATCCCATATCACCCAGTCCAAAGACTGCTGCTCCCAGCAAAGGCCAAGTCCTTATGACTTCCTTTACAGCACCAGGAGCAAGATAATCTCTTGCCGTGAGCTCCCGGGGGCTTTTCTCTGGGCGTGTGTCAGGCTCATCGTCCCACTCGCCCTGCTCACACCTACAGACACACTTCTCACTGTGGAGTATGACATGCTAATGAAGCGACTGCTTCCAGATTCCTAAAAAACCCAGGGGTGAGTCATTGCCTCATCACTTACTGTCGACCTGGGGAAGTTACCCACTCACTCTAGGCCTCAGTTTGCACATCTGGGAAACGGGGATGCTAGGAGTCCCTGTGTTGCAGGGGGGAGGTGATATAAAGCATCGGTCTCCCCACAGAGCCAGCCACAGAGGAGCTGTGATAATTCAGGGGCACTGTCACTTCACTGTCACTATTGACATCGCCCTCATCATTATGGCGTGGCTGTCATCCAGGGAAACGTGACCTCCCGAAGAGAAGGACCATGTCTTATTTCCTGTAATACCCTTGAGTCTAGCATTGCCCTGGGAACAGACATGACCCTCAATGAAGATTATACTGACTGCTCATAACATTGGGCAAACTCTGAGCTCTCTGGAGGCAGGGGCTGAACATCCATCACATTTCTGGCCCCCACAATGCCTGCCTGGAAGAGGCATATGGGAGCTGTGTGCTGAAAGAAGTGGCTGTCTCATACTGTTCATGCTCCAAAGGAAACTAGGCCCTGGGACACAAGGCCAAGGCCAAGGCCAAGGCGCCACCAGCTGTCTCCTAAAAGTGCCCTAATTATAGGAAAAGAAGACAGTGGAGCACGAACAAGTGTCCCAAAGGCTGGGGCTCCAACTCGAACTTTGAGACCCAGCAGAATCAGCAACCAAAAACAGAACATAAGTCAGCCATCACTTTTTGTTAATTATATCACAGAGAAAGAAATATAGTATTAAAAAACTTTGTCCAGGGGCTGGTGCTGTGGCATAGTGGGTAAAGCTACCACCTGTAGTGCCGGTATCCCATAGGGGAGCTGGTTCCAGTCCCAGCTGCTCCACTTTTGATCCAGCTCTCTGCTGTGGCCTGGGAAAGCAGTAGAAGATGGCCCAAGTCCTTGGGCCCCTGCACCAACGTAGGAGACATGGAAGAGGCTCCTGGCTTCAGACTGGCCCAACTCTAGCCGTTGCGGCCATTTGGGGAGTGAACCAGTGGATGGAAGACCTCTCTCTCTCTCTCTCTCTGCCTCTGCCCCTCTGTAACTCTGCCTTTCAGATAAATAAATAAATCTTAACAAACAAAAATTTTGTCCAGGGGCTGGCTTTGTGGCACAGCGGGTTAACCTGCCAACCTTGAACACCAGCATCCTGTATGAGCGCCAATTCGATTCCTGGTTGGTCCACTTCCAATCCAGCACCCTGTTAATGTGACTGGGAGAGCGGCAGAGGATGGCCCAAGTGCTTGGGCCCCTGCATTCATGTGGGAGACCCGAATGAAGCCCCTGGCTCCTGGCTCAGTCCTGGCCATTTGTGGCCATCTGGGGAGTGAACCAGTGGATGGAAGATCTCTAATTCTTTCAAATAAATAAATGAATATTTTTCTTATAAAAAGCATTAAAAATAAATTTTAAAAATCTTTGTATAACTTCTAACTTTATTATCTGAAACCATCAAATTCTATTCTGTAAGGAAAACAAAGAATTTTAATTCTATATCGTGCCTTATTAAAGGAGATGTTCCCTGCTTTTCTTTAAAGATTTATTTATTTGAAAGGCAGAGTTACAGAGATAGAGGGAAAGACAAAGAGACAGAGAGAGAGAATGAATCTTCCATTTGCTGGTTCATGCCTCAGAGGGCCGCAAGCCAGGAGTCAGGAGCTTCATTCGGGTCTCCCACATGAGTCCAAGGGCCCAAGCACTTGGGCCATCTTCTACTGCTTTCCCAGGCACATTAGCAGGGAGCTGGCCGGGACTTGAACTGGTACCCATATGAGATGCCAGCACTGCAGGGGGAGGCTTAGGTTACTATGCCACAGCACCAGCCTCTGTCTCCCTTTCAAACAAACAAATACATCTATTATTAAAAAAAAAAAAAATCTAGGCTGTTCTCTGAAACATTTCCTTTTCACCTTTATGGCGATGTCTTTGTCATAAACAGTATTTTTTTTTACAGGCTACTTTCTACCTTCTCCAGTGAGTCCAGCTTCCTGTTAGAAGGAGGGGATGACAGGGAGTAATGGCCAGGGAGGAGGGGACACTGGGGGGGGGCTGCATCTGATACCTGAGGTCCACATCAGCTAAAACTCACATTGGCCCCTGGTGCCCAAGCAAATCGCAAGAACGTACGCTGTCCTCAGATGTGGGGAGGAAACCCAGGCTACCCCTGGGCCACACATGGCAGGAACCGTGATGGGTCTCAGGCTCTTATATAACACAGTCGCTGACGCAAGTCCGAACTGCGACCCAGGAGAGCACCAGATGATCGGTTTGGCATTTTGTTTCATCGACATCCCGCGGGAGTGTTACAGCTTCCTGGCACGCTCACCGGAAACAGCCCAAGGGCTCCACTTTCCCCAGCTGCAGCCTCGCTCCACACTTAGGAGTGCACGACGTGGTCTCAGCCGCTCACTCACCTCTGTGTTCTGTAAATCACCGTGAGCAGCGCGATGATCACAGCCGTGATCAGACCGTAGTCCAAGCCCAGGAACAAGGAGGACACGAAGGTGGTGAGCCAGATCGTCTAGACAAAGGCGGAAAAGTGCGTGGGGAATCCCTGGGAAATTCCAGAAGGGGGCGGGCGGGGGATGTCCAGGTCCCACCACTGGAGCGCCTGGACTCTGTGCCAGGATCTGGCTCCCGACTTCAACTTCAGGCTGATGCGCACCCTTGGAGGCAGCTGGTGCTGGCTCACGTAATTGGGTTCCAGCCACCCACATGGGAGGCCTGTATTGAGTTTCAGGCTCCCAGCTTTGGCCCTGGCTGTTATAGGCCCCTGGGGAGTGAACCAGTGCTTGGGAGCTCTCCTGTCTCCGTCTGTCTCTCAAAAAAACCCTAAGAGTTAAACACATACACGTGCGAGCTATGTTGACCCAGAATAACTGGGTGTTGTAGGTAACAACCACATTAACTTCTCTTTTTCACACTTGCATTGGCACTGATCGCGTTTGCTGCTGGAACGCATTAACCTATTGATCAGCTTTGTTACTTACCAGCTCTATCTTGCTGGTTCTCCAGAAAAAGGGGAGATCTGCAAACTGCATGAACATGCCTTTCAGGTTGACGATCACGATGGCTGACAGCACCGCCTGAAACACAGCACAGGTGCTCAGGTGCCTCCTCTCTGGTGCCCTCTGCTGGTTCCTCACTGTCCTGCTGCTGACTTCCCCACTCGCTTCCTACCTGACACTGATGCTAACTTGCAGCCATGAACACTTGGCTTTTCAGGACGTGGCTGGCCAAAGTGGGCCTGGGAAAAGCAGACTGATCTCCTAGAAGCATACCTGGCCAAGAGGTTCAGAATTAGACTTGGGACTCAAGGAGTGATTTCATCCAGAGTCTTCTGCCACGGTGACTTTCTCTATATTGTTCCTGATCTCTATTAGATTAAATGCAAATATCTTATGAGTGAAGGCCACTCCATTTTTAATGAAGGCATAAGGCCACAGGAGTCAAAGAGGGGAGAGATTGGAGACCAGCCAGTCCAAACCACTTCTTGGAGATAAGGGGTTGAGATGTGTCCCCAAGGTCCCGTGAGCAGGTATCAACAGATGACGGAGCATGACCTTGAGCTCAGCCTTGACCCTTTCTCATACCACCTTGCTAGGGTTACTGCTTAAAATTCCCTAAGACAGCCTCAAAAATATATGCAAATAAAAGTGCAAGATCTCTACATATGGCCAGACCTCACACCAAGTCCATGCTGCACACCTGGGGTAATGATTCGAAGAGGAATCCAGTGGCTAAGATGACCAGCAGAATCATCAAGGAGGCCAAACAACCTGCAAGCTGAATGAGAAAACACAAGGAGGCACTTTGAGGGGACTTAAGTGGCACAGGTTGGTCTTATTCATTTGATAGCCACTGAAAATCAAGTGATTTTCAAGAAAATGATCAAGAAAATACAGATTCAAACAAAGTGTCCAAACCACCACATAACCTATAGCTCCTGCCCACACCCTTTTAGAAGCTCTGGGTCCTCTTCTAGCTTTTATGCAAAAGCTGAAATGCTTCCACATTCCAGTTGAAATGCCTTTCTCAGAGCTGAGGCCCACCAGGGCCGGAAGAGTTCAGACAGTGTTTGCTGTCCCATAGGGTAGCCACAAGCCACATGTGGCTATTCAACCTTTCAAAAATTAAAATGAAAGTCCAGGCTTTGATCGCAGTAGCCACATTTCAAGTGCTCAAGAGCTGCCTGTTGCTACTGGCTGCCACACTGGATGGCGCAAACATCAAACATTTCCATCACTACAGAAACGTCCGTGTCACTAGTGCTGGCCTCCTGCCCTTGGTGGTCTCAGCTCTCATGATAACATCCCACGTCTGAACAGGAGGGTCCCTGACAGCAGGGAGTGCTCTGGAACTCTCCAGTTTAACTGGACACTACCCCTCTTTCCTACAGATTCAGTTCCTGGTGATTCGCTTCAACCAGTCATGCCTTTCTCTGATTCACTACCCAGCTCCCTGGAACATGGATCTGCAGGCAGAGTAGCTTTGTTTGGGTTCAGCATAGGATCGGGAGATGACAATTTAATCACCGCTCATGCCAGTGGCTGTTAGAGGCTTGTAGCATACACACCTGTGTCTTCCCTCCGGTTCCCTCCTGCACAAGGCTCCGAGACAAAGAGCAGGAGATTGAGAACGTCTGGAAGAGTGAGCCAATGGAGTTGCACAGTCCCAGGGCAATGAGTTCCTTTGCCACAAGCAAACAAGACATGAGTGAGACAGATCATTCTTCAGCAAGAGACGCCTGAGAGTCCACTGACTACACACTTTCAGTAGGATTGCTGTCTCCTCATTTTCTTTTCAGAGATAAGAACTTGTTTAGCATCAGTTCAAAATAGGAAGTAGGGCATATTTCATGGTGGGGGAAAACACAGGTTGAATTTTTATTGTGTCGGAGATAAATGTTATGCTTCCTGCCCAGTGCCGCCTTATCAAACACTCTCTCTACACAAATAATACTTTGTTTCTTGAACGGAAGTCCAGTAAAAGGGATAAATAGGAAGGTTTTGATATCTAGGGCCACTGGCATCTCTCAAATGCCTGGGTTATTGCTCACTGATGAGCACGTGCCAGTCTTCTGGGACTGGGGAGTCCTGCTCCTAAGGCTATTTCTGGTACTTCTAGTTTGATCACTGAAGTTCCCATGAAGGTGGAGCATCTCGTCTTCCTTTAGACATACACAAGGTGCAAAACAGACATCGGCACACCAAGATTAGAACTCATGGGGTTTGGATTCAACATCGCACCTTTGTGGCCATGCAGCAAGAGGGGACAGCTTAGAGAATACTGTGGAGTTTGAGTGATGAGTTACAGACCCAAAGCTTAAGGAACGAAGGTAAGCCTTCCTGTGGAGCAAAAATCCTTCTGGAAAGATATTTTACTTGCAAGCAATGATTTTACAAAGACAGGGATGGGGTTGGCATTGTGGGGCAGTGGGTTAAGCGGCTGATGTGAGGCCAACTTCCCCGAACAGAGTGTGGTTTGAGTTCTGGCTGCTCCACTTCTGATCCAGTTTCCTGCTAAGGCACCTGTACTTGGATCCAAGCACTTGGGTCCCTGTCACCCACATGGGATACCCAGATGGAATTCCTCACTCTTGGCTTCTGCCATTGCAGCTATTTGGGGAGCCCCAGCTGTTGTGGCCATTAGGGGAGTTAACCAGCAGGTGGAAGGCATCTTTCCCTCTCTTACACACAGTCTGCCCTTCAAATTAAAATAAACAAATCCTTAAAAATAGGGACAACATCTCTAGGAATAGGCTGCAGATTGGAGATTTCAAGTTTGTAGCCAGACTTTCACGCCTGAGGTGAGGCAGGACTCTGTACCCCAGGGTTCTGATTACTTAATGCTCACAAATAATGAAAAAAGATTGTACTATTGAATAAACACATGTTTCAAATAGGTCCATCACCAAAACAAATGTTTTTCCCCCAGGATAGATAAATTTCATTCTTGTGCCTTCCCTAACAGAGCACAATGACTGTCCTATGAAACTTCTGCAGGAAACAGGTGGTTTTTACCTGATTGCCATCAACCTGGTAGCCATGTTTATTTGCCAAGGTCTTGGCCATTGAGATGGTCACTGAAAAGCCAACGATGGCTATGGCAATGGCATCCACATACACGAGGTGGAAGAGGCTGGTGTCTGGATTGGCTGGAGGTAGTAGCCTGGAAAACCAAGATGGCTTTAACTTGAGTGCTGTGACTCTAAGGAAAAAGCCCGAGATGGGAGGGCAGCATTTCTGAGGGGCACTGTCAAGGAGGTGACCCACACCTGGACACCTGTGTTCCCTGGAGGGCCCTGCTGGACACAGAGGGCTACCTTGGAGGCCCTGGAGGGTTAATCTGCAGAGATCGGGTACCGTTTTATTTGGACAGGGAGTAACCGCACACCTCATGGCACCCCATGGACAGGTGTAAGTAAGACTCAGGACCAGGAAGCAAAGAGGCCCAGAGGAATACTCAGATGCCACAAGACATTTGAACCAAAGTCTAGGGTGGGGAGGTTATCGGACAAGGGCTCCCTCCGAGGAGAATCGATGTCCTTGTGACATGGGCACTCCTCTTGCTACTTGATGTGAGGAATCTGAGAATGTTACCTCTCCCCATGTTCCCCCTCTGGGTGAGGAAAACCAACAGCAGAAGATGATGCCCCTTGGGAATCCTGTGAGCCTCAGGGAGCCCAAAGCGTGACTCCTCGAATCCCACAATGGGGAGCCCAGCTTTTGTGGTCCAGCCTTAACAGGTGTTTGGGATCCTTGTCTTAAAGAAACAGAACAAGGATTCCCTTGATGTTACTGGGGAAGGGTCAATGAGGATTTTCAAAGGCATCCTGCTCCAGTTCAAGGCACTTGGGCTAAACAACAATAATAATCACCCAGCTGATGGACAGTAAGTATCACAATGACAACCATTCATTAGGCACCTCCTCTGTGCCAGGTTCTGTGCTCATTTAATTATGTCTAATAGCTTTGTGAACAAGGTACCAGTGTAAACTCCATTTTCCAGATTAGACATAATGAGGTTAGGCAGCTTGAACAAGGTCAACAGCTCATCCGCTAAGTACAACAAAACCACAAATAGCATGCACCTCTTCCCCATCTTTCTCACTATGTCACGGCACAGTGACAGAAGGGAAGTTTCAAATTTTGGGGTAAAGGAAAGGGAGGAGAGAAAGAGAAAGGAAGCTCTGATGTGTTCAGGACCCCTTCGATGCTACATGCCTTAACTAAGCCATCTCATTCCCCCTCCAAACAATTCTATCAGATAGGTCCATTATTATCCTAATTTAAGGATGAAGAAAAATGGATGACTGTAGAAGTTAACTGATTTTTTCCAAGACGGAGCAGGGAGTTAAACACAAAGGGTCTGACTATAAAATGGTTTTCACTGTACTTGGCTGCCTAAGCGTTAACTGACAGGGGAGACCAAGCAGCAGGTCTGGGCTTGAGGAACACAAATGTAAGAAAAAGATGTATTTCACAACAAGTTAAGGAAAGTAAATAAAAAATCAAGATATACTGCCATCATTAAGTCTTCAACACTTCAACACTCCTTTCTGGGCAATGCAGTGTAATACATTTCATGTCTAAAAGATAAGGGTGACAGTTTGTTTTCAAGCACGGCCACCAGTCGTTCCTACCATACTTGTACTGCATGCTGCTTCTCCCGTCCACATATGGAATATGTTTCCCCTTGGGCTGACTCTAGTCTGCCCTTCTGATTTGCTCTGATCGACAGAATGTGGTGGAAGTGATATTGTACACATGCTTATGTAAGGCCTGGCCAATTCTCTGCTTGCCCTGAGTTCCATGCACTGGGGTCTCAGGACTCTGCTAGAGACACCATGTGGAGAGAATATGCCAGCTAGCCAGCCCACAGCTGCTCCTGCCACTCCAACCAGGTTCTGTCAGGCGTGTGAATGAAACCCTCTTGACCCTCTAGCAGCAGACACACCTTCAGACACATGAGAGACCCCCAAGTGAGCCCAGAAGAACCAACCAGCTGAGCCCAACCTAGGCTGAGAACTATGAGCGAATCACTATTTTGAGACAATTTTTCAATAAGATTCACAGATGACTAAAATGGTATGATTACATAGAGATTAGGTAGGTAGGTAGGTATTTGTTATTTGCTTGGCTTTGGAAAAGTTTCAGAAAGATAAGGTTTCTCAATAGCCAAGTTTCAGAAAAGTAAATACTTTTTTTTTTTTTTTAAGTTGAGCTCTCTCACATGGGAGAAAACAAACATTTTTGGGTGCAATGAAATAGGGAAAGAAAGGTACTAAGTAGAAATTATGGTGAAATGTGCATTTTAACCTATTGGTCTATTTTTAAAAAGAAAAATGTGGGGCTGGCGCTATGGTGTAGTGGACAAAGCTGCTGCCTGCAGTGCCGGCATCCCATATGGGCGCTGATTCGAGTCCTGGCTTCTCCACTTCCGATTCAGCTCCCTTCTAATGTCTCTGGGAAAGCAGTGGAAGATGGTCCCAGTCTTTGGCCCCCTGCACCCATGTGGGAGACCTGGAAGAAGCTCCTGGATCCTGGCTTTGGATCAGCCCAGCTCCAGCCATTGCGGTCATTTGGGGAGTGAACCAGCAGATGGAAACCTCTCTCTGCTTCTGCCTCTGTCTCTCTGTAACTCTGTCTTTCAAATAAATAAATCTTTTTTTTTTTTTTTAAGACAGAAACCTAAGTGTAAGCATTTCACATTTAATCAAATTATTTGTAACTGGCAACTGAACAGGATTAGCCATTGGATCCAATCAAAGACTGACATTTATCACATGACTGTATAGAGACCTAGGTGTGAGCTAATGGAAAGAGTACACTCTGGCTATCAGAATACTGAGTTTTAGGAGCAGGCTGGAACTCGCCGGAGTCCCTAAACCTCACTCATGTCACCCAGATATCACCTTTCCTGACACCCTACCTCAAAGAGCAACCTCATCCCCCCTCCCCCTTATCTGGCTTCGCTTTTTTCACAGCACTGCTCAGTGTTTACTGGTTGACTGCCTATATCCTCCAGGAAAATACAAAGTCCGTGAGGGTGAGGACCTTTTTTCTTGTGTGTTTAACTGCTGCATCCCCAGGACATGACAGGCACTCAAGAAACACCTGCTGAATAAATGAGAATAAATGAACTTGTAAAACGGGGATAATAGTGCATATTGTCTACAGAGTTTCAGATGATGGAAATAAAAGTATTTCGTAAGCCCAAATATAAAAGCAATGCATATTACTGTGTTAAAGCTTTACATTGAATCATTGCTAGTGACATGTTCATGATACCAATTTACTGATTTGAGGTTTAAAATACAGTGTGGGGCCAGTGCTGTGGTATATGGGGTTAAGCCTCTGCCTGCAGTGCCTGCATCCTATATGGGTGCTGGTTCAAGTCCTGGCTCCTCCTCTTCCAATCCAGCTCTCTACTAATGGCCTGGGAAAGCAGTAGAAGATGGAACCATCTTCTTGGGCCTCTGCACCCACGTGGGAGACCTGGAAGAAGCTCCTGGCTCCGGGCTTTGGCCTGGCCCAGCTCTGGTTGTTTTGGCCATTTGAAGAGGGAACCAACAGATGGAAGACTGTTCTTTCTGTTTCTCCCTCTCTGATTCTACCTCTCAAATAAATAATAAAATCTTTTTTTTTTTTTTTTGATGGGCAGAGTGGACAGTGAGAGAAAGGTCTTCCTTTGCTGTTGGTTCGCACCCCCAATGGCCAGTGCACCGTGCCGTTCCGAAGCCAGGAGCCAGGTGCTTCTCCCTATCTCCCATGCGGGTGCAGGGCCCAAGGACCTGGGCCATCCTCCACTGTACTCCCGGGCCATAGCAGAGAGCTGGACTGGAAAAGGAGCAACTGGGACAGAATCCAGCACCCCGACCGGGACTAGAACCTGGAGTGCTGGCGCCGCAGGCGGAGGATTAGCCTAGTGAGCCGCGGCGCCGGCCAATAATACAATCTTTAAAGAAAAGTAGAGTGCACGCTTCCTCCTCTAATACTTGCTTCACTGGGTGAACACTGACTTAAAGAGCAAGCTCTGCTCCTTCTGCCTCCCAGGATGGAACTTAGACAGGCCTGGTGGGACATGGGCAGTTCCACCAATGTGCAACATTTGGGCAAACGTCTGTGTTCTTCTGGATGAGAGAGCAAGAGAGTGAGAGAGCGAGAGCATACATGATGGTGGGAGGGAGGGAAGAAGGGAGAGATTAATAGGACTAGGGATAGAAGGGACATACAGAGAAAGAGATAGCCAGATCATGTCAGAGGTTGAGAGGTGGTAGTCACCCTTGTTCTTTAAAGTATAGAGTAACGAATTTAAAAACATGGAGTTAGGTATAGAAATGATGTAAAGAAGTAAAATATTACTTGAAATCAGAAAATTTATGGAAACAACAAGCCTCAGAGCCTTCACTTGATGTGTGCGAGGTGCTGTATTAACGTGCTGCTCTGCACACGTCAGCTCCTGCAGCTCTTACACCTGCCCATGGTCTGAGTGTCCATTCCCATGCACACCTGGCTTGCAGAAGGTCAGCGAGCTGCCCAGGGTCGCAGAGCTAGTAAGTGGCAGGCTAGGAGTTAGGTCTTTCTGCTCGTCATTCCTACACCAGTCAAGGAGAGACTTAAAAAAACCTGTACATTTAAGGAAATAAAAGGAAACCAAGAAACCCAGCTGCTGGTGGGATTGCAAAATGCTATAGCAAACAGTAGAGAGGTTCCTGAAAAAGTTAAAAATAGAGCTATTATATCACATCCCACAGAACTGAAAGCAGGGTCTCGAAGGTACAGAAGTTCAGATCTGTGAGATTTATGTTTTGCAGAGCTGTTTTACAGCAATGTGAATATATTTAACACTAATCAACTGTACACCTACAAATGGTTATGATGGTAAATTTTATGTTCTATAGGTTTTACCACTAAAAGCACACACCCCAAGCCCTCCAACTCTCAGCTATCTGATTTGTAGGAACAAATGTATTACACACACACACACACTTTACATTGCAAGGGCACTAAAGCAGGAGTTAGAAACAACAGATCCATGGATTATTCAAGCCACCCTGTTCTCCAAATGATCTCCCTACCCCAGAGGAAGTGTCCCAACGACGTCCACGCTGTATGATTCCTTCAAGTTAAACCCAGCTGAGATGCCAGTGCCCATGACCACCTGAAACAGACCCAAGCGTGCCTTGAGGAAGGAATACTCAGAACCACAACAATGAGTTCCTAAGACCTGGTCAGCCAGGCCAAACCCCTTCTCAGTGCTGACTTGAAATTCAATACATCTCCAGCAGGCTAATTTTAAAGTGGATGATTCTGTATGGCCCATGAATGATGTCATAAATATCCAAATGGCCCTTGGCTCTGCTCTGAAGTCCTGCTTCCTGCCAGTGTGGACGTGTGGATGCTGGAGGGCAGGGTGTCATGGCTCGGGTGGTTGGGTCCCCATCATCCATGTGGGAGACTTGGATTGAGTTCCCAGTTCCTGGCTTTGGCCTTGCCCAACCTCAGCCTGAGCAGGCAATTGGGGAGTGAACCAGCAGATGGGAGATTTCTTTTTCTCTCCCTCTTTCTCTCTCTCTGTCTCTCTCTCTGTCTCTCTCTCTCCCTCTCTTCCTCCCTCCTTCTCTCAAAAAGTAGGAACCATATGAAAATATAGAAAATCAGGCAATGATGTCCAACCTGATTTCAAGGTTTGGGGTATGTGCTCCACAGGCACCTACATGCCATGAGTAAGTAATTGTGCTTTCTTTTCTTTTTTTTGACAGGCAGAGTGGACAGTGAGAGAGAGAGACAGAGAGAAAGGTCTTCCTTTGCCGCTGGTTCACCCTCCAATGGCCGCCGTGGCCAGCGCGCTGCTGCCTGTGCACCGCGCTGATCTGAAGCCAAGAGCCAGGTGCTTCTCCTGGTCTCCCATGGGGTGCAGGGCCCAAGCACTTGGGCCATCCTCCACTGTCTTCCCGGGCCACAGCAGAGAGCTGGCCTGGAAGAGGGGCAACCGGGACAGGATCGGTGCCCCGACTGGGACTAGAACCCGGTGTGCCAGCGCCGCAAGGCAGAGGATTAGCCTATTGAGCTGCGGCGCCGGTCAGTAATTGTGCTTTCTTAAAACCATATTTTAAAATTCCAATTCACATGCATATTTCTTATCAAGCGCCAGCTCCCCAGCTGTCAATCATAAACATGCCCTAAGGTGCTGGGACTGAGCCATTTACTCAGTGGAACTGGCTTTTGGCTTAGGACTGCTAGGGAGCTGACAAAGTTTGGGGACCCTCATCTTTTAAAAAATGGAAACAGTTGAATTCTTTTTTTTTTTCAGGTCATTAAGGCAATATTTTTGCTCATTAGAAAACAATTAGACGATAAAAATGTGAGGCAATCAAATCCTCCATAATCCCATCCCTCAGCAGTAATTAGTGTTAACAGTCACATATGGTCTCCACTTAGGGGTCAAACATCTTCGTCTACGTTTTAAAGCTTTTAGCTTTTTTGTGAGTTGGTAAAAGTTCCCTTTGACAAAGTCTAATCTTCTTTTGGCAGAACCAACAGAACAGAAGACCCTCTACCTCCCTGCTCTGCTAGCATCCACTTCGAAACCCCTCATACAAAAACGTGGGCGCAATTCCAGAAGCCGAACAGGTGACGGCCTTGCGTTGACTTACCGCAAAGAACTCTAAAGGAATGGGTGCCGGCAATTTCTCTTTAAATCTCTCATTAAACTCCTTGCCACCCAACAGCAAACCAAAAACCATGAGCCCGACGCCTAGGGAACACACGTTGAGGTTTTTAATATTCTGCAACACAGCAACTGTACTCTGCAACACAGTGAACACTGGGTGTTTACATCAGGAACAGCTCTGGAGCACAGAGTCCCACTAGTGCACTAGCGCGGCCGGCCAGCAGGCAGGACCCTGCTCGTGCCAGCTGCTCAGGCTGCCGTCGCTCTCCCAGCAGCTTCCTCCAACCTGGAGGCATCTTTAACCCCCCTCATGCAACTCGGTAGCTGCAATTCTTATCCAACAAACTTGCAGTATTTTTTCGATATGCTGACGTCTCCATGTGGTATTATCACATGTAGAAACGTAACCATGAACCTGAGTCCCGAGCAATAGGAAAGAATGACGAATCCGTAGGAGCTCAAAGAGTGAGGGGATTGATGTTAGCAGATGAAAGAGAAATCAGGCTTTGAAGTCCAGAGAGCAGTCGTATCTGGAAGGAGCCCAGGAGAGTTGGAGGGGAAGGCCACCTAGAGATATCCTAGGGTTACTGAGCGCCCCGGAGACAGCCAGCTCTCATCTGATGCCAGTGAAGTAGACTTCTGGCCGAGCCCAGGCCGCACACCCTTTCCCACCTGCCTACACCTTCCAGGTGTGTGGGCACGTCGTCTTTCCTTTGTGACAAGGCATTTTGGGAGGTCCCAGAGTAAGAAGGATGCTGCTAGCCATCAGGGGAAACTGCGAATTTTGGTATTTAGGGAATATGCCTACAGTTTGACTACATCATAGCAGAGCACTGACTGTTGAAATGATGCCTCCTCAGAGAGACTTCCCTGGACCTCTCATCTAAAGGCTTCCCTGCAGCAGCCTAGATCTTGTAGCCCTTCACACTGCTCATCACTGACCACATACCTACACGGTTCATGGCTGACCAGCTGTCTTCTCCCTGGGCTGTCAGCTCCAAAGGGCGAGGGCTCCCTCTGCCTGGCTGCTGCTGTAGCTCAGAGCCCAGCACAGTCTGCGGCACTTGAGCGCACTGGCTCTAGGCTTCTCTCTCCAGGGATGGCTTCAGCGACACCTCTGATGTTGTGAAGGGCAACACTTCCCTTGTCAGCTGAGCTCACTACTTCTGAATTCCCTCTGTATAGGAATGTGTTTTTTGGGTTCTAACTGTAGGGAGCTTTAAAGTTATATGTAGCTACTGATTTTGAGTTTTATCACACTCTGAAAAAATACTGAATTCTCAGAATTTGTAATCAGTATCATATGATGTATGGGGTTTTTAAAGCTCTATTTAGTTGCTGATATACACGTGCATATAAATATGTTTAGTTACTGATACAATTAGTTACTGATTACTGTACTCTGTGAAAAAAACACTGAATTCTTAGAATTTGTGACCAGCGTCAATACCATTGGCTATTACATAGTTTCTTATGTGCTTGCCAATGACTTATATTTTCTCTGCGTTGGGCACAGTCTATATGTTTCCTTATATTGAATTGGTTAACTGTGTTAGTGAAATCTTTCACAGCCTTACTTATTTTTATGCCTGCTTGACTGTTTTTGAGAGACACAATCTTTGTTAGTTTCTAAAACAAATGGAACTTGGTCGATGTCTTTGCCAGTGATGGTGCAGTCATTAAATAAAAGTCTGACAACAACTTCCTTGTGCATAGGTAGAGCCATGCATTGATGAAGTGGGACTCTGAGGTGTAACCCTTCTTGTGATGCCAATATGGGAGAACTAGGCAGCAAGATTAGGTAGGAATAGTTGAGCTGGAAGTTTTCTCACAAGCTCTGCCAGCCCTGCACTAACTCTATCCCTTACCTACCAATCCAGCATGCCCACTTTCCCAGGATGCACCTGTGTCTCATCTGGGACCAGGAAGGAGGAGATGCCACGATGGCCACATGGGAAGCAAAGTTCCAGGTGGAGGCACCATGAAACTCCCAGAAAGCCTCAGACACACGCTAAACCTTGCCCAGACTCCACCCTCTACCCCATAAAAGTGCCTATTACATGTGGAAACGCCCTTTTTGCTTTTTTGGTTTCTGGCCTCCTCCAATGCTCCCTCCTCACAGGCAACTCAGTGGCCCGCTCAGAATGGGTCTCCCTCCGTGTGGGGCTGCCCACACTCTCACCTGAGTGTATACTCGCTCGCTCACTCTCAAATACGTTCTGCGCTCCCTCGTGCACCATATTTATGCCTCTGCTCTGAATTCTCACCTCTGCGGGGACAAGAACTAGGAGCAGAGATTGAGATACTGATGCCCATGATAGCATTCCTCTCGGAAAGCCTTAGAATCCCTGATGTTCTCCCTGTGCTGGAAATTTTTGGGAAAAGGGAACCTTAGGCTCGCTGGGGAACTAGACACTCAGGAGAAAGGCGGAGCGTGAAGAGAAACAAGCAGTGAGTCAGGAAGTTGCTTACTTACATACACCACCGAAAAGATCCCACTGTACCGCTTGGTTTTAACTCCAAAGAGGTATTTTAACATGGAGGTGAAGACGTGCACGGCTGCTGCGGTGGTAAAGCCGCGCACCAGGGGCTCCGTGAGGTAGATGGCCACAAAGCCGAACCGACAGACACCTAGGCAAAACTGGTGTTTTTTTTTTTAAATGACAAAGAAACAAATAAATCACATGATAGATCAGGAAGATGCAACCAAGAAAAAAAACATTCAAAACTTCTTTCTGGACTACCTCCTGCCACTAGATACTTGGGCCTGCAGCAGTTAGTGGCTCACACGTAAACCACGGGTTGGACAGGACGCAGTGGAAAGCCGGGAGTAGCCTGGAGCCCTACAGGGCACTGGCCAGGGCCCTGCCTTCCCTGTGCCACAGAGCCAGGGGCATGCACCGTCACGGAGTGCAGGACTGCTGGCTGCATCTTACAGCTGACGAGGGCTGGCCTCTTCCCAGCCCTACCCTATCCCGCTGCTTCCAGCTCATCTCGTGTCTGGGCCCGCCCTAAGTGCAACTTGCCAGCACTCCTTGTAGTAACAAGGCATGGCATCGGAGGAGCGCTCCTGTGTGCTATGAGCTGGAGCCCTGGAGTTCTGCTGGTGGACTCTGCCCTGGTGCGGTAACACCGACCACAAGTGCCCAGTGGATATTTACCAAACGAACAAATGAGAACCCATCACCCATCCTTGAGTCTTACCTGAATGATTCCCGAAAGCAAGGTCACCGACATGGCAACTTTCACTCTTAAGGCATCCCTGGCTTCTGTTCCGTTCGTTGTGTTTACTCCTCCTGGGATAACTATGTCATCGGGTACCAGTCGAACAGCCACACCGCCTATCATCAGGCTAATGACAGCAAAAGGACCTGAAATAACAAGGCGCACATGAGCCCTGCTCCAGGGTGCAAGGAAACTAGTGTGTCTGACGTGGCTGCTGCCAGTCCACCGGAGACACAGGGGAGGTGGACCAAAGGCTGAGCTGCCCTCTTTCGGCGTCCTGCTCTTGGGGTACGAGCAACCTCGTGTGCACAGACTGTATGAGGGGGCTTCAAAAAGTACATGGAAAATGATATTAACACATTTTATTTTTGGTACAAAATATACTTAAAATCTATGTATATTTTTTTCACACTAAGCATTTCCCAAAAACTTTTTGAAGATCTTTTTCCAAAACTGACCACAGCAATACTCTTCATCCTACACACTAATCTATAACCTAGTCAATTCCCCATCAAGAGGTGGAGTCTAATTCTTCTCTCCTAGAATCTAGTGGGTTTGAGATCCACTGGCAACCAGAAATGACCCTGTGGGACTTGTGATAATAGAGGCTGGTGCGGCTTCCCCCTAAGAGCGGCAGTACTTGTGCTAGAGGCCAAGGGAAAGCCCCAGGAGCCACTGTATGTAAGAAAGCTTCACCTAGACCGTATGCAGGAGTCCTGGGATTACCTGGAAAGAAGGGAGGAGAGAGGGGGAGGGGGAAGGGAAGGGGAAGTGGGAGGATGGGAGGGAAGCAGAAGGGAGGGAGGGAGGGAGGGAGGGAGGGAGGGAGGGAGGGAGGGAGGCTGCCCAGACAGCCCTTCTTTAAGAAACATGACTCACAGGAACTGTGAGAGAATATACAGTGATTGTTGTATGAGTTGTCAAATTGTGGGGGCACTTGTTACCCAAGAATAGATATGTGAACCACCGTATGTGTGTGTGTGTGTGCCTAACATAAGATGAAAATGAAGTAACCGCATAGCAATAGGAACCTGAAGTACCAAATCTTAAAATTAACAGAAAAATCAGATGCAAGCAACTTGCATTAAGAAATAAAGCATTTATCTAACATCATAGATTTCAATAATTGCTCTTTTACACAAGAACATGGTCTTTATTACCTTAAGATGATTAAGAAAGCTACTACTTCTTGAAATCTCTGGAGTTTTTTTAAAAGTACTGTGTATGTAGTATCAAAAGTTATCATGAAGCAGATGTTCTTGTAACCACCATGCTATTTCTTACATTGCAAAGCTTAGAGGTCCAAAAGGAAAGGTGCTAAAATATCAAGGACGTAAGCTTTTACCTATGGATATGTGCCTGGAGGTTCCCAGAAAGCAATACATGATCACAGGATAAAACGAAGAGTACAGGCCGAACACAGGAGGCACAGCTGCCAGCATCGCGAACGCCAAGCCTGTGGGATTCAAAAGCAGACAGACATGGGAAGATCATTAGAAAACTGGTGTGTGTGTGGGGGGGGGGGGTCCACGTTTTCTTCTTCTTGGTTCTCTAACTCGGATGGCCACGTGGAGCCCATTTAGATTTGGGCCAATGTGTCCGAGCTGCTTGCTCTTCCACGGCAGTCCTGCACGGCTCCTGCATCTGTGGGCAGAGTTTGGGCTGAGATGGTTTTCTCGGCCAGCTGCTCTGGGCCAGTGGGTGGAATATTGTTCTTGCTTTATTCTCTCACAAATTAGATGAGAGTCAAAAAGTCTTAGCGAATGGGTCTGGCTGTGATCTGGCCATCCTATTGTAGCATTCCTTGGCCTACAGAGCAGCCCCTCCACTTGACTCATGGATTCCTCTCTTTGCTTCTTTATTAGAAGGTAGTCTGCATTTTCTTTCCACTGCCATATGCTCACCCTGTAGGCAGCATTCTCGGGCAGGTGCTTTTGATGGGAGCCAAGCCTGGCTACCTTGCAGGGTGTCCACTCCCCTAATGGGAAAGCCTGGCATTTGCACCTGAGGACATGTAGGTGGTTTGGTTCCACTCTGGGGAGGACTATCTCTTCATTATGTTGTCATGGGCAGTTCTTCTCATCCTTGACCGACAGACTTCCATTTTTTAATGGATGTTATTTTTTTAGAGCATTTGTAGGTTCACAGCAAATTGAGCAGAGGCACAGAGATCTCCTGCCTACACTACCCCTATGCTTACATGGCTTCCCCCCATCCATCAGTACCCCCTACCATGGTGGTCTGTTTGCTACATCATCACCCAAGGTCCAGAGTTTGCATCAGGGTCCACTCTTGGTGGTGCATGTTCTGTGCGTTGAAAGATTTCACTGCTGATAGTGGACATTCCATATAATACAGGGACAGGGAGACTCCATTCCAGAGCAAAAGAGAGGCAATTCACTGCCCTAAACAGCCTCTGTGCTCTGGCTGCTCATCCCTCCCTCCCTGCAAACCTGGGCAACCATCCATCTTGTTTTTTATTATTATTTTTATTTTTTTATTTATTTGACAGGCAGAGTTAAACAGTGAGAGAGAGGTCTTCCTTCCATTGGTTCACCCCCCAAATGGCCGCTATGGCCAACGCTTTGCCGATCCAAAGCCAGGAGCTTCCTCCTGGTCTCCCATGTGGGTGCAGGGCCCAAGCACTTGGGCCATCCTCCACTGCCTTCCCGGGCCAAGCAGAGAGCTGGACTGGAAGAGGGGCAACCGGAATTAGAACCTGGTGCCCATATGGGATGCCGGCACTACAGGTGGAGGATCAACCCAGTGAGCTATGGTGCTGGCCCACAACCATCCATCTTTTTACTGTCTCCCTAGCTTTGCCTTTTCCAGAAAGCTGAATGGTCGGGATCATATAGTCTGCAGCCTTTTCACACTGGCTTCTTTCACTTCCTGATGTGCATTTACATTTCCTCCCTTTCTTTTCATGGTTTGAGAGCTTGTTTCTTTTTATTTTTTAAATTAAATTTTACTTGAAAGGCAGAATGACAGAGCAGGAGAGGCAGACAGAGAAAGAGATCTATCTACTGGTTCACTCCACAGATGGCCACAATGGCCAGGGCTGGGCCAGGCCAAAGCCAGGAACTCCATCTGGGTCTCCCACGTGGGTGGCAGGGACCCAAGCCCTTGATCCATCTTCCGCTGTTTTCTCAGGTGCATTAGGCAGGGGGTTGGATTGGAAGTGGAGTGGCAGGGTGGCGGGATGCCGGCATTGCTGGCAGCAGCTGAACCCACTACACCACAATGTCAGCCCCTCCTCTCTTTTTAGGATTAATTTTCTTTTGTCTGGGTGTATCACAGCTTATTTATCCATCACCTGAAGGATGCCTTGTGTGCTTTCAAGGTTTGACCATTTCGAGTAAAGCTGCTGTAAGCACACAGGGGCAGGTTCACTTCAGAGTTGTTTTTAACAGATGTTACTTTTTAAGGGCAGTCAGAGGCTTTTCATGCGGGGATTAGGAGCTCTCATCCCAGACGGCCCTCATACGCTGTTGGAGTGATGCGCTCCAGAGAGAGCACTGGTGTCATTGACTCACAGTTGTACAGAGATGGTCTGGACGTGCCGGCACAAATGCCCTTTGTTCTCCACCGTGGGGACTCAGGACAGCCAGGAAACACTCTTAATGTGCTGTTAGGCTGGGAGAAAACACCTCTAGCCAAAGAGAAGTTGGGAAAATATCCCTGTTTCATATGTTCACTCTAATGCCTTTACAAATTTTTTTTGTTTCTAGCAAAGAAACACGAAGGCACTCTTCTGCCTCCTGCCCTCCCTCCAGGTGCCGCTCCCTTCTTTGGTGGTTGCTCTGCCCTCTATCTCCATGTTCTGACATCTGGGATGGACACTGCTGCTGATCACGGTGGGGGTGGGGGGGTTGGCCCTGCACTCAAGGCCAGGATGCTACTAAACATCCTACAACATGTACCTGGTGCGGTGCTGGGAAACCCAGTTCCTACTAACACGAGAATAGAGCTGTTTCTTATTTTTATCAACTTTAGACATAAGCTATTACACCCATCATTTCAGCACCACATCAGTTATTTTATAATTAGATGCATAGTTTTCTTTCTAGAAAACTTTGGGATCTTTCCTTTACCCCTGGTATTCTTTCACTATAGCGTGCATTGTTTGAGTTCTCCTTCACGTATTCTGCTGGGTACTGAATGACTTTCCTTGGTCTGAAAATCTGGGCATTTCAACGACAGGGACTATTCTTTGGTAGCTTCCTCCTTCCTGTTTCCCTGCTTTCTTTCTTTCTGGAAGTCCTATAGGAAACAGGCCAGAGCACCAGGGCTGAGCCTCCGATATTCTCATCTGTTCTCTTCTTATTTATGGATTTATCTTTCTCTCCTACTTCTAGCAGAGTTCTTCTCCTTTATCTTCCAATCCTCCAAGCAAATATCTGATTGCAGCTGTCATAGTTATAATTTTATGGGCTATTGTTCTTTGAATGCTCCTTCCTTTTTTTTTCTCTCTTAATCTGAAACACAGAGTTAGGGAGGGAGAGGAAAGAGGGAGAGACAGCTCTCTCTTCTACTTGGCTATTCACTACCCAAATGGCAGCAACAGCCAGGGCTGAAACAGGCAAAAGCCAGGAGCCCAGAGCTTCATCTGGGTCTCCCGTGTGGGTACAGGAGCCCAAGCACTTGGGCCATCTTCCATTCCTTTCCCAGGTGCATCAGTAGGGAGCTGGATGGGACGTGGAACATCCAGGACACATAGGAGATGCTGCCATTACAGGCAGAGGCTTAACCTGCTGCACCACATGCTAGCCCCACCTTTTTTCCTTTTTTAAGTTTATTTTAATTTTATTTGGGAGGAGACAGGGAGAGAGAGCTTCTATCCACCTTTTCACTCCCCAATGCCTGCAACAGACAGGGCAGATCGGGGCCACATCTAGAAGCCAGGAACTCTATCTGGGTCTCCCACATGAGTGGCAGGGGCCCAAGCTTCTGGGCCAACATTCACCACCCCTGAGCGTCTGCTTTATCAAGAAGCTTGGATAGGAAGCTAAGCCAGGACTTGACCCCAGGTACTCTGAGGTGTGCTGTGCCACAATGCCATCAATCTCTGTTATTTCCATTCCTGACAAGTTCCTTCTTTCTAGTGTGGTTTGGTTTATTTATTTTTAAAAGATTATTATTTACTTGAGAGGCAGAGTTACAGAGGGAGAAAGAGAGAGAGAGAGAGAGATCATCCATCTACTGGTTCACTCCCTAAATGGCCACAATAGCCAGAGTTGGGCCAATCTGAAGCCAGGAGCCTGGAGATTCTTCTGGGTCTCCATGCAGGTGCAGGGACCCAAGCATTTGAGTCATCTTCTACTGCTTTCCCAGGTGCATTAGCAGGGAGCTGGATCAGAAGTGGAGCAGCTGGGACTCAAACTGGTGTCTATATGGATGCCAGTGCCGTAGGTGGATGCTTAACCTACTATAGCACAGCGCTGGCCCTTGGTTTCTTCCTTGAAGCTTCAAGTGCACAGCCCATGCCGTTTTCTGATGGGCCTTGCTGGGTGTCCAGCCAGCATCCTTCCTGGGGGACTCCCAGTTGTCACTCCAGGTCTTTTCTCTGGGGGAGTTCACCAGCTGCCTGGGCGCTAAGTCTTTCTGCAGGCACTGGAAGCTGAGCAGGGAAAGGGAACAGCCATTGAGAGTGCACAGCCCAGCATGTAGACTTTCACCGATTCCTCCTCACAGCCCCCAGTACCCGACCACACGGCATATGGCTGACAACCTGAGCGTCCACGCGTTGCTTACCAGATGAGACTTCCAACCAAGGCCCTTGCTGTCAGCTCCCTGCCTGGCTCCCAGCTTTGACAACACCAGGAGCCTCCAGTCCCCCAGGGCTCTGGACGCAGGCTCCCAAGTCTCAGCTTCCTCTGCTCTGATTCACCGGTCACTTGCCCAGCTGCTTGCCATTGGTTTTCCTCTGGTTCACTGTGTCTATTCTTTCATTTTTTTTCTGTCCTTGATTAATGAGGGGCCAAAAAATACCATTTTGATAAAACTTTTATTTATTGAAAGGCAGAGTCAGAGAGAGAGAGAGAGATGGATGAGGCTAGGGAGAGGGAGAAAGGGAGGGAGAGTGAGAGAGTGAGAGTGATACAGACAG
This sequence comes from Lepus europaeus, assembly GCF_033115175.1. Classification (NCBI taxonomy): domain Eukaryota; kingdom Metazoa; phylum Chordata; class Mammalia; order Lagomorpha; family Leporidae; genus Lepus; species Lepus europaeus. The sequence continues at coordinate 43,785,401 of NC_084827.1, forward strand.
TGAGCTCATTCAGAGTTGGATCTGAAGTGGAGCAGTCGGGTCTCGAACCAGTGCCTGCTTGGGATGCCGGAGATGCAGGCAGGCAGATTAAATCATGGTGCCACAACACCAGCCCCTAGGCTTTACTTTTGGATGTTTGACTACAGGGATGGTGCTGTGGCACAGAGGGTTAAGCCACTGCTTGTGACACTGTCATCCCATATGGGTGCTGGTTCGAGACCCGGCTGTTCTACTTCTGATCCAGCTCCCTGCTAATGCACCTGGGAAAGCAGTGGAAGATGGCCCAAGTGCTTGGGCCCCTGCATCCACATGGGAGATGTGGACAGACTTCCAGACTCCTGCTTCAGCCTGGTCCAGTCCTGGATATTGTAGCCGTTTGGGGAGTGAATCAGTGGATGGAAGATCTCTTGGGCTTTTATTTATTTGAAACAATTATACAGAAGAAATCTTTAAAAAACAGGCAAGCAAACAAACAAGACCTAAATGTGCCTCTGTTTTCTGCACATCGTACTCTCTGACTGAATGGTCAGTTAGTGGCAGGAGGCCAGGCAGGAGCTTAATAATCACATACTGTTTCCACGAATAAATTAATGAGTATTTTTTGAGCCCTTACGTCACCTACAAAACCACAGAGTTGCAAAGAAATTTGGTTCATCATGGTCCCTTGTAGTTAAAATATGGAATTAGAAGTCAAGAACCTGGGGCCGGCACCGTCGCACAGCAGGTAATGCTGCTGCTTGTGACACTGGCATCCCATATGGGTGCCGGTTTAAGTCCCAGTTGCTCCACTTCTGACCCAGCTCCCTGCTAATGTCCCTGGGAAAGGAAGTGGAAGATGGTCCAACCATTTGTGACCCTGCCACCTATGTGGGGGACCCGGATGAAGCTCCTGGCTTTAGTCTGGCTCAGTCCTAGCTGTTGTGGCCACTTTGGGAGTAAACCAGAGAATGGAAGATCTCTTGTCTCTTTGTAAGTCTTTCAAATAAATAAATCTTCTTAAGTCAAGAACTTAAGAACCACCCCAAACTGCTGACTGAATGAATGACTTGATAAGAAGCAAGATAATATGCAACCAGTGTGCTGACCCACAAAACAGCACCATCATTTTTCACTATTAATATCCCTAGGGATTTTTGCTTGAGATTATTATTTATTTATTCTCATTTCATCTCAATGGCAAAGAGAGGTGGAGGCAGAGAGAGGTGGGGGGGGAGGGAGAGGGGGAGGACGAGGGAGAGGGAATAAGAGAGGGGCAGAATAATTGATTTTTCATCACTGGTTTACTCCTCAAATTTCCCAAACAATTAGAGGTGGGCCAGGCTGAAGCCAGATCAAAGAACTAAACCCAGGTCTTCCATGTGGATGGCAGGGACCCAAAGACTTGAGCTACCACCTGGTGCCTCCCAGGGTATGCATCAGCAGGAAGCTGGATTGAAAGTAAGGTGGCTGGGGCTTGAACCAAGCACTCCAATATGGGAGGCAGGTGGCCCAAGTGACAACTTACCTGTTGTGTCATATGCCGATTTCCCTGGGGCTTTTTATAAGGTAAACATTTCTGAAGCATTCCTTTATACAGGTGATGGTTAATAGAATGGTGTGATAAGAATCCATGGTTTTTGGGTGGATGTTAGGCATAGCAGGTAAGTCATTGATTCCCATAGTCAAGTCCCTGGGCTCAAGTCTAGGCTCTACCTTCAATCTAGCTTCCTGTTCAGGTATACCACAGGTAAAAGCAGGTGATGGTTCAAGTATTTAGATTGTCGCCTTCCATGTGGGAGACCTGAATGGAGTTCCAAGCTCTTGGCTTCAGTCTGGCCCAGCCCTGACTGTTGTGGGTATTTGGGGAGTGAACCAACTGATCAAAGATCTCTTTCTGTGCTCTTCAAGTAAAATAAATAGCACATAAGAAAGAAGCTATACCTGGGGCCAGCACTGTGGCACAGCAGGTTAACGCCCTGCCCTGAAGTGCCAGCATCCCATATGGGTGCTGGTTTGAGACCTGGCTGCTCCTCTTCCAATCCAGTTCTCTGCTATGGCCTGGGATAGCAGTGGAAGATGGTCCAAGTCCTTGGGCTCCTGCACCCACGTGGGAGACCCGGAGGAAGCTCCTGGCTTCAGATCGGTGCAGCTCTGGCCATTGTGGCCATCTGGGGAGTGAACCAGCAGATGGAAGACCTCTCTCTCTGTCTCCACCTCTCTCTGTAACTCTTTCAAATAGATAAAATAAATATTTTTTTTTAAAAAAGAAGCTACACCTTAGTGTCTTAAACAAAACAAAAATCCACTGTACCTACAATGATGATGGAACAAACAGAAACAAGGCCAAGTGACCGTGTGAGGAGACAGTGGCAAGAGTTCCACTAACCTTGAGGAAGCTGCAGCACCCCCGTACTTATGCCCGAGACCAAGTCACCCAACACGTACTCCTTGAATTTGTACGCTGGTAACCACTTAGTTATGGGTAGGAACATATAAATGATATTCCTTATTTTCTTGGGAGTACATCTAGAAGGACAAAGACAGAGATAAAGGCGTAAGTGAGGAACATCTCTGCACGTCACACCCACGCATTCTCCCTCCCTTCCTCAGGCCCAGCAGTGACGATGCTAAGGTCTGCAATCAGCTTATCCCCTGAAACTCCCACTGGGGTTTGATTCCCGCTGTGAGGCAGGAAGAGGGTGGAGACCTAATCTGACTACGGGGTTTGAAGGTGGGCAGGTGTAGGTGAGGTCAGCAGGTGCAGCACCCATGACTGAACACTGGAGAGAGAGAGCGAGAGAGAGAGCGAGAGAGAGAGCGAGCGAGAGAGAGAGAGACACCACAGGACACCTGTGTGTACCCCTGTCTCGCCTTGGGAGGCCCTTGGGCCGCCACAACCACAGGCCGAACAGAGAGCCTCTCTGGCTTAGAATGTGCCCTGTCTTGTGTTAGCAGCAACAGAAAACGCACTAAGATGAGCAACAAGGACAAGTTCACAACTGGCGATTCTGGATGCTACTCCATGGGGTGGGAGTCAGGAGTGCAAACCAGAGACACAGCGGCTGCAGCATTGCTGGGAGGCCGAGGGAAGACATGGCTACTTGAAAGGGAAGCAGAAAGGGTGTTGCTTGTGTAAACCTTTACTAGTGGGTGGAGAATGTCTGGCCTGCGGGTCAAACAAGGCCAGCAAAATCATCTGGTGTGGACCTGCTAAGGCAACCAGAGAGGACTTGAAATCCAACACATTTATGGCAAGCTGTTTAAGTTGCTAACGTTGTAGGAGCCCGTGAATGATGTTGTCAATACCCAAACGGCCCTTGTTTAAAAAAAAAAAAAATCCCCCACTCCTGCTTTACGCAGATGTAAGGCACAGTAGGAATCCAACATACATGGTGAGATACATGCCCGTGTTCAACCCAGTATCTAACCCTGGCTGAACGGCCGCGGACAGCTTTGCAAACCACACATGTTCCCCGTTCGTTTCTTCTCCACTTCACCTAACAGACCCCCGCCTCCCACCTGGCTCACGGCGTCACAGCACAGTACGGGAAAGGAGGCAGGCTGGGGGCCGACATACGTGAATGCCTGCTTCAGCTTATCCCCGATGGAGTCCGCAACCTTGTCCTTCTTGTGTAACCTTTCCTGGAGGACGGGATGGCTGAAGATGGGCCTTTCCACGCAGTACCTCTGGGCGGCCGCCAGGGCCTCACTGTCTTCCGCATGATCCATCCTCTGACATCAGTCATCAGCGGCAGGAGACAAGCATCGCGGAGCGTCACTAAGGGAGGAGAGAAAACTCCGTTTTAGATGCCAGAGTCTTCCTGCCAACCGCCCCCTGGCCGCTCTTCCTTGTGGTGCCCCGAGTTCTCCTGAGGACTTCTTTGGTCACCCCAGGGCCCCTTCCACTCTGTCCTCTAAACAGTAAGCACTGAAAACTGAAAGGAAACCAGGATCGAGAAAAGGAGTAAACGTGACTTCTTCCTTCCCAGGATGCTAAGCAAGTAATATGTTTGCTTTTCATAAAATCTCGCAAGCTCAGGGGCTAAACACTGCAGCCAGGGCCTCTGGTTCCAGGTAAGCGGATCTGCCAAGCAGGCAGACTTTAACCAGCTCTGTAAGAAGAGAACAGAAACGAGGCGAGGATCAATCCTCAATCGGGACCTCAAGTTTCCTGATGGTTTATTAGTCTCCTTTTCTGACTCTGAATTTATGGTTGATGACTTCCTTTTCTTTTTAATAGCATTTGCATTTTTTAAGATTTAGTTTATGTATTTGAAAGACAGAGTTACACAGAGAGGGGTAGACACAAAGCCAGGAGCCAGGAGCTTATTCTGGGTCTCCCACGTGGTTGCAGGGGCCCAACGGCTTGGGCCATCTTCTACTGCTTTCCCAGGCCATAGCAGAGAGCTGGATCGGAAGTGGAGCAGCCGGGACTAGAACCAGCGCCCATATGGGATGCCAGCACTTCAGGCCAGGGCTTTAACCCACTGCGCCACAGTGCCAGCCCCTGATGACTTCTTAAAGCATCCTGTGGTTCAGAACCGAGGTTCGTATGACTCTGTGAGGGAAGTCCCTGGTGACATTTGCAGAAGGCCATAGTTAAAAACATTAGTGCAGGCCGGCGCCGTGACTCAATAGGCTAATCCTCTGCCTGCGGCACCGGCACACCAGGTTCTAGTCCCAGTTGGAGTGCTGGATTCTGTCCCGGTTGCTCCTCTTCCAGTCCAGCTCTCTGCTGTGGCCCGGGAGTGCAGTGAAGGATGGCCCAAGTCCTTGGGCCCTGCACCCACATGGGAGACCAGGAGAAGCACCTGGCTCCTGGCTTCAGATCAGCACAGTGCGCCGGCTGCAGGGTGCTGGCCACGCCGGCCATTGGAGGGTGAACCAACGGCAAAGGAAGACCTTTCTCTCTGTCTCTCTCTCTCACTGTCCACTCTGCCTGTCAAAAAAAAAAAAAAAAAATTAGTGTAACTCTATACTCTATAGTATTGTTCTAAAGCTGATGATGTTGCAAGGATATATACTGTTAAAACTGTCAGTAATTATTTTTCATGCTACATAGTGAATACCACTTATATAAGTGAAAGAAAAGTTCAACATGTCTACGCACATGGAAGTGTATACAGGAATGTACATGGTAGCTATATGATAGTAAAATTTTGGAAAAATACCTCAAGTGTCTACACATATACAATAAAACACATTTTAGCATATTAATAAACTGAACACTATATAGTATTTAAAAAACAAGCTAAATCTGTAGGTATCATCATCAATAAATCCCCAAAGCTTGATTTTAAAGAAAAGTACAGGGAACAGGTATTTGGCTTGGTGGTTAAGATACCCACATCCCAGAGTGCCTGGAATGGACAGCTGCCTCTCCTGATTCCAGCTTCCTGCCAGTGTAGACCCTGGGAGGCAGCAGGTGATGGCTCAAGTGGATGGAACGGTTCCTGTCACCTACATAGCTACTGGCTCTGACCTGGCTGTTGTGGGTCTTTGGGCAATGAACCAGCAGACAATAGTTCTGTCTCTCTCTGCCTCTCAGATAAATAGAACCTTAAAGTCAATTCAAAAATGTAAGGCATAGGGGAATACTTAGAGAATGCAATTAACCAAACAAGAGTTTAAAAACTTACAAAGCAGTTATATACATTGTTTTAGATACATAGACACCCCATAAAAGTATCAGAGCATTGGTAACAATGATGAACACTAAGACCAAGATGTTGTTACCTCCAGAGAGGAAGATAAAGACCGCCAAGGGCTAGTCACAGCTTCGACTAACCACAACTGCAATGATTTAATCTTTTTTTTTTTTTTAAACTGGCGTGAATAGAGCAAAATGTGAAAACTTGATCAAGCTGGGGTGAGGGAGGGTAAATACACTGGTGTTTGTTACATGATTCTTTGTACCTGTGTGTGTATTTGGACTGCATATGTCACAAGAAGAGAATGATATGCTTAAAGACAACTAAACCCAGTAAGTATCTATGTCCAAGGAAGTTGAAAATTCAAGAGCTTAGAATAAAAGGAAATGTCAGTAGCAAATGATGATATGGAAATGCCAGTGTGGGAATGTATTTCTCTCCTCCTGCACGAGGAGAGAACCCAATCCCTAACGCAAGAGCATAAGGAGACGTGGCCTTCAGGAGGAAACTGAATCTTGAGGGCACTGGCCACCTGAACAGGATTAGGTCTGCTCATCAAAGGGTTTGCAGGAGGGTCATCCCTTCTGTTCCTTCCACCACAAGACATCACAGCATCCCGCCCCCAGAGGATGCAGAGCCAGGCAGCATCTTGGAGGCAGAGAGACCCAGCTCCCACTTGATCATGATGTCTGGATAAAGATTTGGCGAGAAGAGCCTGACAAATGAAGATGGTACATCTTTCGTCTTTCACTAGTATGGCTGGTTGGCTACTGCTCACTTAACTTTTTAAGGCCAGCCTAGGAATTCATGGTGATTAATGCATGTGAGTTGACTTGCTCATATCATGAACCCTACCACTGACTTCCACCTGTCCCCAGCTCCTCCAGAACGTGACCCAGTGGCATTCTGGAACCACCGTAACCCGGGCAACATATCTTGCTGCTTCAGCACAGGATATGTGCTCCATATGTGTCCATGCACAGTTCCAACTCATTCCCATAAGGGAGGTCAGTTGTTTCCCCTTCCTTCTCTCCTATTTCCCTCACATCCTCATCACTGTATCTTTCCAACCCCAGAACTGCCTTCGCTATCTCTGTGAGGTCCTCTGTCATCTTTAATCCCACATGGAGCCAGTCTACACTGGATACTTATACCCTCTTCCACTCTGCTCCTGCTGCATTGCAGTTTCTGGTCTCCTCTTCTAGACTGCAAGTTCCTTGGGCACTTTCGGACCCTGAATTCCCGGGACCTCCCTCAGTCCTGCCCCGTTACTTAGCTGTGTTCAGTAAGTGGTGGATGAATGGAACCTTTGGCTAGATCATGACTGTTGATAATGTACACCATGCTTCTTCTCTGATATTTCTCATTACAGAAGATTGTCTGCCTAACTTTTCTAAAAATTATTTTTTTCTGGACTTCTCCTTGATCTTCTGTCTTCTGCCAGGAAGGTCATGTCCTCCTTCTTACAGCCCTTCAGAGATAGAAAGACCCTCATGAGGGAGTTCTAATGAGAATGCAGCTCTGATTTTTCTCCTGTTGTAAAAACTCACTTTGATTTTACTGCTATCCACATGAATTTGCTCAGCAGTCAACAGGATGAATTATGATGGCCACTGTGGAGCGACGGTGTCCATCTACGAGACAAAGGGGACCAAACCTTGCCAGTTAGCACCACAGTCTGGGGAAAGCATTGGCTACTGGTGCCAGGGAGTGATTCTGAATGGATTCCTAATGGATTAGGAATTTCCAGAGTGGTGCCTGGGTGGACAATGGACACTCACTTGGTGTGGGCAGCAAACGTCCCTGCACCCACCTATGTAGTTAGACATTCTGATTTTTTTTTAATTAAAAAATTTTTCATTTTATTTGAAAGGCAGACAGAGACAGAAAGAGACATTCAGGAGGGTGATAAAGAGGGAGAAAGAAACACCTTCCATTGGTTGGTTCACTCCTCACATGTCTGTGATGCCTAGGACTGGGCCAAGCCAAAACCAGGGGCTCCACACAGGAAGTGACCCAAGTATTCTGTGCCATTATAGCTATCTCCAAGAGTGTGCATTGGCAGATAGCTGGATTGGAAGCAGAAGAGCCAGGACGTAAGCCAGGCCCTCCAATCTGGGGTGCAGGAATCTAAGCAGCAACTTCACTGCTGTGGCAAACACCTGAGATCTCAGAACATTCAAAGGACTTGGTGTTCCTGTGTGCACACACTGTAGGGTTGCTGGAGAAGAACAGGTGGTCTACTTAAATTTGAAGGTCACATAGGCAACACATGATTGTGTATCTCAAGGATTTCACATGTTGTAGTAAATATTTTTCTTTGTCTCCCTCTGAGTATCTTCTATTTTTCTTTGCTAGATCTGACAACCCTAACTTTTATGGGTTAAGAAGAGACATGGAAAACAGGGGTTTCACAAGTATTTTTGAGGTGCTAGAATCCTGGCTACAGTCAGGTGTCTGTCACTCCAGGAATGTGTCAACTGGCAAAGGAAAGAAAAGGATGTTACAGTGAAAGACTCCCCTTTTGGGGGGTAGTTTTTATTCTCATCAATGATGATTACATAATTAAAATCCTTCCATGAGAAAAGTCACTTCTAAGATGGCCTAAAGGGCCCAGAATTGTGGCAGAACTTGTAAAGCCACCACCTGTGTTGCTGGCGTCCTATACAGGCACCGGTGTGAGTCCTGGCTGCTGCACTTCTGATCCGGCTCCCTGCTAATGCACCTGGGAAAGCAGTGGAGGATGGCCCAAGTGCCTGGGCCCCTGTATCCATGTGGGAGACCCAGAAGTTGTTCCTGGCTTTGGCTTGGCCCAGCCTTAGTGGTGGCCACTTGGGGATGCAGGATCTCTCTATCTCTATCTCTGTAACTCTGCCTTTCAAAAAGTTTAAAACAAACAAAAAGATGGCCTAAAGGGAAAAATCCTCTGGTAGGTCCTCAAACAAAACACTGACAACAGAACAGCAAATTGGCCTAGAGGTTTAAGACACAGTTTGCACAGCGGTAACACAAGGGATTTTACTGCAGTTTAGAACATCTCTTTTTTTTTTTTTCATATTTTAGATCTTAATCTTGAAGACCATGCAATTTCACTCTCACTTTGTGCCTGAGAAAATGGACTTGCCTACACTCACTTGAGGGTGAACGACTTCTACAAAAATGTTCTCAAACCACAAACCTGCTTCCAATTCAAAGCACTTATCAAATTGAAAAGATAAATATTTATTATTCCATTTATTTATTTGAAAGAGAGAAAGGCAGACATAGATCTCCCATCAGCTGGTTTACTCTTTGAATGCTCCCATTCAAAGAGTAAAAAGTGGAGCAGCTGGGACTTGAACTGGTGCCCATTTGGAATGCCAGTGCCTCAGGAAAATGCTTAAACTACTATACAATAGCACCTGCCCTCCTCCTGCTCTCTTTATCATCTCGTGATAGAACATCCCAAGATCCTACCTCATAAACACACAACATACAACCTGCTACTACACAGATCTGAAACTTCGCTGCCTTTGACTAACGTTTCCCTCTAGCTCCTGCATTCTACTCTCTCAGCTTCTATGCTTCCTCCTCTTTAATGTGTTTGGGAAGCAGCTTGGCACTGTAGTTGAAATGTTATTTGGGACACCTGTACCTTATATTGGAGGGCCTGGGTTCAAGTCCCTGCTCTGCTCTCAACCCCAGCTTCCTTCTGATGTAACCCTGGGGGGGGCGGGCAGCAGGTAGTAGCTCAAGTGGTAGGGCCCCTGCCACCCCTGTGGGAGGCCCAAATTGAGGTCCCTGACTTCAGCGTGGTGAAATCTCAGTTGTGGGCATTTGAAGAGTGAACAGGAGCAGGGAGGACTCTCCCCACCCCACCCCCTTTTTTTTTTTGACAGGCAAAGTGGACAGTGAGACAGAGAGACAGAGAGAAGGGTCTTCATTTTTTCCGTTGGTTCACCCCCTAATGGCCGCTGCAGCCAGCGCACCACGCTGGTCTGAAGCCAGGAGCCAGGTGCCTCTCCTGGTCTCCCATGCGGGTGCAGGGCCCAAGCACTTGGGCCATCCTCCACTGCACTCCCTGGCCACAGCAGAGAGCTGGCCTGGAAGAGGGGCAACTGGGACAGAATCCAGTGCCCTGACCGGGACTAGAACCTGGGGTGCTGGCGCTGCAGGTGGAGGATTAGCCTAGTGAGCCATGGCACCAGCCCTCTCCCCCTCTTAAAATAAATAAAGTGTAAAAATAAATATAAAAACAGAAATTCTTTGCTTCTTAAAAATAAGGTTCTAATGACACATTCTTCAGAACAGTATTTGGCAGATTTGTTTAAAACACCATTGAACTTTCTGTGTGCTGAAACTTTGTAAAATGAATTCAGTTTCTTGAAACTAAGGACAGTAATAGCACAGCAATGCTTTTCTTCAAGGTTTGAAACCAAGCATTTTTCTCTGTGGCTTGGAGGTATTAGAAAGTAATGACATCAGGGGCTGGCTCCGTGGTGCAGTAAGTTAATCCTCTGCCTGCAGCGCCGGCATCCCATGTGGGCACCGGTTCTAGTCCTGGCTACCCCTCTTCCAATCCAGCTCTCTGCTGTGGCCTGAGAAAGCAGTAGAAGATGGCCCAAGTCCTTGGGCCCCTGCACCTGTGTGGGAGACTGAGCGGAAGCACCTGGCTCCTGGCTTCGGATCGGCACAGCTCCGGCCGTTGCAGCCATTTGGGGAGTGAACCAGCAGATGGAAGACCTCTCTGTCTTTCCCTCTGTCTGTAACTCTACCTTTCAAATAAATAAATAAATAAATAAATAAATAAATAAATAAATAAAAAGAAAGTAATGAGTATCAGGGCATACATCCATCCATCCACTCACAGTAGGCATTTGCAACTCTGGTAATGTGTGTGTATGTTCATTTAAAGATCTATTTTATTTATTTAAGAGGCAGAATTATAGAGACAGAGAGATCTTCTATCCACTGGTTCACTCCCCAGATGCTTGCAATGACCAGGGCTAAGCCAGACAGAAGTCAGGAGTCAGAAGCTTCATCTGGGACTCCCACTTGGGCGGAGGGGCCCAAGTACTTGGATCATCTTTCACTGCCTTCCTAGAAGCATTAGCAGGGTGTTGGATCCGAAGTGGAGCAGCTGGAACTTGACTCAGCTGGTAAAGCGTATGCTAACCTTTTAGTTCCAAGCATGCCAGCACATTCCCAAGTTTACTTTTTTTTTTTTAAGATTTATTTATTTGAAAAGCAGAGTTAGAGAGACAGAGAAATCTACTTTTATATACCTCCTCTATAGGTATTTGCATGAACAACTAACAAAAACCAATTAAGAATTTTTTTCTGCCCAGAGCAAGACATAAACTGTTCTATAATGTGCATAGCATGCAGAAAAGATATCATGATTTAAAATCCAAAAATATTTTTTCCACTTACAACTTTACTTGAAAGAAATTTGAAAAAGTTCCTCTTTATACTTATGAACCCTTAGCGTAACCAGGATATATGATCTGCTATCCCTTCTTAATAATCTCTGATTGATTATAGTGGCCCAATACGCAGGGAGAGCAGACAGCCCTCAAGTTGATGCAAGCTGATCTTGACTGTGGATTGGCAGCTGTGCAAGGGCAGGGCTGCTGCCTGGGATCGAGCCGTGGCCTAGCTCACAGGGGCCTCCACACATTTCCTTGACAGAGGTGTATCTCAGTAGTCACGCCAAGGTTCTGGGACCAGTTGGCCTAGGGCTCTGCACGTTGCTTCCCTCTTCTTTTAGTTATCCCACCCCTAAGAGTCCTCTGCCAAAGGGCTCTGAAATTAGGGTCCAGAATGCCAATACCACATGCAAGGCCTGGGGATCAGAAGGATTGGGCTTGGAGGCCAGGCCTAGTGATGTGGGCACTGGCAGAGATTAAGCCACTTCTTGGGATGCCTGCAATGCCATGTTGGAGTGCCTGATTCGAGTCCCAGCTACTCTGCTTCTGATGCAGCTTCCTGCCAATGTGCACCCCAGGAGGCAACGGGTGATGCCTCAAGTACTTGGGTCCCTGCCGTCCAAGTGGGAGACCTGGATTGAAATCCAGGCTCCTGAGTTCCACCTGGCCCAGATCTGGCTGTTGTGGGCATTTGGGGAGAGAACCAGTGGATAGAAGCTCTGCCTGCTTGTCTCTCTTCTTCTGCCTTTCAAACAACATGAAAATAATAATAATAATAATACCTTTCAAAAGAGTTGTATTGCCATTAACCTCAGTTCAAGACTTTGCTCTTTCATTTTTTAAAAAGATTTATTTATTTGAGAGGCAGAGTTACAGAGAGAGAGAGAGAGAGAAAGAGGGAGAGAGAGAGGGAGAGAGAGAGGGAGAGAGAGAGGGAGAGAGAGAGGGAGAGAGAGAGGGAGAGAGAGAGGGAGAGAGAGAGGGAGAGACGGAGAGAAAAGTATTCCATTGGCTGGTTCACTCCCTAGATGTTCACAACAGCTAGGGTTGGGCCAGGCTAAAGCCAGGAGCTTCTTCCAAGTCTCCCATATGGGTGCAGGAGCCCCGAGTACCTGGCCATCCTCCACTGCTTCCCCAGCACATTAGCAGGGAGCTGGATCGGAGGAGCAGCAGCCGGGACTCGAACTGCCACCCATATGGGATGCTGGCCCCACAGGCAGAGGCTCAGTCTATGATGCCACAGCACCGGCCCCACTCTGCCATTATGATGGAACATCAGCAAGTTATTTGCCCTAAGTATTGAGACAACAGGGTGTGGCTTTGGCCTGCTGTCCCAGAGTAATTATTACATCCAAATGTGGCCCAGAGTTTGGTAATAAATTATGTTCTCTTCAAATTCTGCAGCTGTAACAGTGACATAAAAATAATACCCCTGTAGAGGTAATTAGAAAAAAACTTCTGAAGTGTTTATCATGTAAGTGCTCTGCGTGACTAGCATTACTACTAGGCATGTAGTTTCCCTTAGCTCCAGGTTGCTCACTTGTAAATGAGGAGCATGAGGGGCTGGTGCTGTGGCATAGCAGGTAAACCGCTGCCTGCAGTGCTGGCATCCCATATGGGCGCCAGTTCAAGTCCCGGCTGTTCCTCTTTCAATTCAGCTCTCTGTTTTGGCCTGGGAAAGCAGTAGGGGACAGGCAAAGTCCTGGGGTCCCTGCACCTGCATGGGAGATCCAGAAGAAGCTCCTGGCTTCGGATCAGCACAGCTCTGGCTGCTACAGCCAACTGGGGAGTGAACCAGCAGATGGAAGATCTTTCTCTGTCTCTCTCTCTCTCTCTCTCTCTCTGCCTCTCCTTTTCTCTCTGTGTAACTCTTTCAAATAAATAAATAAATCTTTCAAAAAATGAGGAGCATGACTGCTCTTTATTTAATTGCTTTTTTCAATCACTAATATATTCACATAGCTCAAAAATCCACATTTAAAAAGAATTCAAGTGAGGGCTTACTTCCACTCCATGGCTGGGAAACAACAGTACCCATTCCCTATATGTCTTCTCAGAAATATTTTATATACACACAAGCAGATATGAAAATACACATATATTCCCATTAATGAAATCATGCCTTAGTACTGTTTTATACATTGCCTTTTTGATTTAATAATATACCCTGGTGGGGCCAGTGCTATGGCGTGGCAGGCTAAGCTTCTGCCTGCAGTGCCAGCATCTCATATGGGTGCCTGTTCATGTTCTGGTTGCTCTTTTTCCCAACCAGCTCTCTGCTATGGCCTGGGAAAGCAGTAGAAGATGGCCCAAATGCTTGGGCCCCTGCACCCATGTGGAAGACCTGGAACAAGCTCCTGGCTCCCAGTTTCAGAATGGCTCACCTCCGGCCATTGGAGCCATTTGGGGAGTGAACCAGCAGACGGAAGACTTCTCTCTCTGTCTCTCTCATTCTGTCTTAACTCTACCTCTCAAATAAATAAAATCTTTAAATAATCCTGGTGATCTTTCTGTATCAGCCTAAAACATTTCTTATAAAACATTTCTTTTAACAACACAATCAAGGCAATTTGTGACAAAACTATGGCCAGCATCATATTGAACAGGGAAAAGTTAGAGGCATTCCCACTGAGATCCGGTACCAGACAGGGATGCCCACTCTCACCATTGCTATTCAACATAGTCCTGGAAGTTTTAGCCAGAGCCATTAGGCAAGAAAAAGGAATCAAAGGGATAAAAATTGGGAAGGAGGAAGTCAAATTATCCTTATTTGCAGATGACATGATTCTATATATAGGGAATCCAAAAGACTTCACTAAGAGACTATTGGAACTCATAAAAGTTTGGTAAAATATTAGGATATAAAGTTAATACACAAAAATCAACAGCCTGTGTATACAAAGACAATGCCACACCTGAGAAATAACTTCTAAGATCAATCTCATTCACAATAGCTACAAAAACAATCAAATACCTTGGAATAAATTTACTTAAGATGTCAAAGATCTCTATGATGAGACTTATAAAACTTTAAAGAAATAGAAGACACACACACACAAAAATGGAAAAATCTTCCATGTTCATGGATTGGAAGAATCAATATCATCAAAATGTCCATTCTCCCGAAAGCAATTTACAGATTCAATGTGATACCAATCTAAATACCAAAGACATTCTTCTCACATCTAGAAAAAATGATGCTGAAATTCAAATGGAGGCACAGAAGACCTTGAATAGATAAAGCAATCTTATACAACAAAAGCAAAGCTGGAGGCATCACAATACCAGATTTCAAGACATACTAAGGGAAGTTATAATCAAAACAGCCTGGTATTGGTACAAAAATAGATGGATAGACCAATGGAACAGAATAGAAACCCCAGAAATCAATCCAAACATTGACAACCTATTTATATTTGACCAAGGATCTAAAACCAATCCCTGGGGCAAGGGCAGTCTCTTCAACAAATGGTGCTGGGAAAACTGGATTTCCACATGCAGAAGCATGGAGCAAGGCCCCTACCTTACACCCTACACAAAAATCCACTCAACATGGATTAAAGATTTAAATCTATATCCCAACACCATCAAATTAATTGAGAACATTGGGGAAACTCTGCAAGACATTGGCACAAACAGTCAAAGCAAAAATTTAAAAATGGGATTATTTCAAATTGAGAAGCTTCTTTACAGCAAAAGAAACAGGAAAGTGAAGAGGCAACCGACAGAATGGGAGAAATTGTTTTCAAACTACACAACTGATAAAGGATTAATAACCAGACTCTACAAAGAGATCAAGAAACTCCACAACAACAAACAACCCACTTAAGAGATGGTCCAAGGACTTAAACAGACATTTTTCAAAAAAGGAAATCCAAATGGCCAACAGGCACATGAAAAAATGTTCAGGATCTCTAGCCATCAGGGATATGCAAATCAAAACCACAATGAGGGTTCACCTCACCCCAGTTAGAATGGCTCACATACAGAAATCACCTAACAACATATGCTGGAGGGGATGTGGGGAAAAGAGCACCCTAACCCACTGTTGGTGGGAATGCAAACTGGTAAAGCCATTGTGGAAAACAGTATGGAGATACCTCAAAAATCTGAATACAGATCTACCATACGACCCAGCCATCCCATTCCTGGGAATTTACCCAAGGGAAATGAAATCAGTAAAAAAAAAAAAAAAAAAAAAAGAGCTATCTGCACCTACATGTTTATTACAGCTCAATTCACAATTGCCAAGAAATGGAATCAACCTAAATGTCCATCAACTGAAGAATGGATAAGGAAATTATGGGATATGAACACTATGGAATACTACACAGCAGTAAAAAGTGAAATCCAGTCATTTGCAACAAAATGGATCAATCTGGACAACTTCATGCTTAGTGAAATAAGCCAGTCCCAAAGGGACAAATACCATATGTTCTCCCTGATCTGTGAGAATTAATAGCACTCCTAAAATGGAAGCCATATAAGTAAAATTGACACTTTGAGAAACAATGACTTGAATAGCCCTTGTCCTGACTGTTGAGGGGCAGTTTATATGTTTTTTTTCTTTTCTTTTTTTCTTTTCTCTTCTTTATATGTTGAACTCTTTACTTAACATAGAGTTAATCATATGTATATATAGTCAATAGAATCTTTTTTTTTTTTTTGACAGGCAGAGTGGATAGTGAGAGAGACAGACAGAGAGAAAGGTCTTCCTTATTGCCGTTGGTTCACCCTCTAATGGCCGCTGCGGCCGGCGCACCACGCTGATCCGAAGGCAGGAGCCAGGTGCTTCTCCTGGTCTCCCATGCGGGTGCAGGGCCCAAGGACTTGGGCCATCCTCCACTGCCTTCCCAGGCCATAGCAGAGAGCTGGCCTGGAAGAGGGGCAACCGGGATAGAATCTGGCGCCCCGACCGGGACTAGGACCTGGTGTGCCGGCGCCGCAAGGCGGAGGATTAGCCTGTTGGGCCACGGCGCCGGCCTATAAAGTCGATTGAAAATAGATCCCAGTAAAAAATAAGAGGGAGAATGAGAGAGGGAGGAGGAAGTTTGTAACTGTAAAGCTGTATAGATCTGCACACAGTCCTACAGACTTACTTCTAAGGGTACAGTTTAAAAACTTGTCATGGGACTTCAATACCATTAAAATCGGTGGTAAAAATGCCATCTTAATTGTTAAAGTGATCATATTAAGTGTTAATGTGAACATATAGATAGGATTAAGTGTTAACGAGATCATATAAATAACATCAAGTAATAATAGAATTAAAAAGGGGGGAATATCCAACATTTGAAGCAGTCTGCACAGCAAACTCCTAGAATGACATTCACTGTAACACTCTGACCTCAGAATCAACCTTTAAATCATCCTGATCTGGCTAAAGGCCTGTGAGAGCATTTCAGGCATGGAAAGCCAAGACACTGTGGCAAAAAATATCCTACATGAAGGATCTCTGTGAGTAAGACCCTGCTGGAAAGATGGGACCACCAAAGGAGGATGTACTTTTCTCTGAAGGAAGGAGAGAACTTCCACTTTGCTTATGGCCTTGTCTAAATACTGATGGAGACTGTGGGCTCAAAAGTCTTCCATAGCCTTAGCAGCACATGACAAGAGCCTCAGGTGATCACTGATGTCATAAATAAGAGTGTTAATTGTTAAATGAACAACAGAAGTCACTGTGTACTTACTCCCCATGTAGAACCTCTGTCCTGAATGAGTTGTACTATGAGAATTAACTGCAAAACTTGGTCTCAAACTGTACTTTATATGTTGTGTGTGTGTGTGGGGGGGGGGTGCAAACTGTTGAAATCTTTATTTAGCATAGAGTTGGTCCTTTGTATATAAAGTTAAATTAAAAATGAACCAAATTAAGAATGGGATGGGAGAGGGAGTAGGAGGTGGAACAGGAGTTAGGGTGGGAGGGTAGGTATGGGGGAAGAACCACTATATTCCTGAAGTTGTACCTATGAAATATGTATTCATTAAATAAAAGCTTTGAGGGGCCTGGCGCCATGGCTCACCTGGCTAATCCTCTACCTGCAGCACCAGCATCCCATATGGGCACTGGATTCTAGTCCTGGTTGCTCTTCTTCCAGTCCAGCTCTCTGCTGTGGCCTGGGAGGGCAGTGGAGGATGGCCCAAATGCTTGGGTGTCCCATGTGGGAGGCAGGGGTGGGGGTTCAAGTACTTGAGCCATCTTCTGCCCAAGTGCTTGGGCCCCAGCACCCATGTGGGAGATCCCAAGGAAGCTCCTGGCTCTGGTCTGGCCCAATCTCAGCCGTTGTGGTCATCTGGGAAGGGAGCTAGTGACTGGAAGATCTCTCTCTCTCTATATATAACTCTGCCTTTCAAAAAAAAAAAAAAAAAAAAAAAAAAAAAAAAAAGAGCTGAGCCAAAGCCAGGTACTCCAATATGGAACATGAGCATCCTAATGGCTTGATTAAACAGTGAATCATATTTAATTCTTAAAATCATTCTTGGAGTTCTCTAACTAGCTTCCCCTATTTTGTGAAAATGTTTTCTAAGCTCAGGAAATCTCTGCCAATGTAGTAGTCTGCCCCCCCACCCCCCCCCACCCCCCCCCCCCGCCACTGTTGTACTTCAAATTAGTTCCACTCTTTCCAATTCCACATCTTCCTTCAGCTGGCTGGAGCACATCCTTAGGCACCTACTTCAGAAAGCGTACTTGAAGGTAAATGGACTCATTCTTTGAATGTCTGAACACAACTTCGTTTCACCCTTACATATAACTGATAATTTTACTGGCAACAGAATTTCAAGTTCAAAATAATTTTCCCTTATAAATTTGAAGGCATTGTTCCATTGGCATCCAGTTTACTCATGGGAAGTCTTGGGTCAATCTTAAGGAAGCGACTTTATTTTTCCTTTCAGAAAATTTTAGCAATCTCTCTGCATCTTTGACTTGGAAATTCTGCAATGATTCTATTTCTGGGTGTTAATTCATTTGTGAACCTTTTTACAGCAAATTTTTTTCTTGCATTTCTTTGTCAACTTCTTTCCTTTTTCTTTGTAGAGCTCCAATAGAATTACTGGATCATCTTCCTATTTCTCATTGTTTCCAGCAGATTCTCCCCCCTTTTGACTTTCGATTAGTCATTCTGGGAGGTTTTAAAAATTTTATCTTTTAGGCCTTTAAAAACAATTTTAACTTTAGTCCTACTTTTTTGAATTTTCAAGATCACTTTTGTGTGTTTCCTGATTGTTCCTTAAGAGCATTCTGTTTCGTTGTACAGAAATACTATTTTTTTAAGTCACTCTAACAGTATCAGATTTTCTCCTCACTGATAACTGAAACAAAAACTTCCCAAGCATGGACTGAAGGAATCACAAAGCAATGCCACTCAGGAACGGCAAGGTGGTTCATGAAAGTGACAGAAGTGAGCCAGGCACGCCCATGCTGATCGAGAAAGCGGGTGCCAAGCCTACAGCAGTCTGCTCCTGCACAGCTCTTGACAATGTTGGGGAAGGATCCCACGGAAACTTTCTTCTGTAGACTATCTCAATAAATGGTGTTGGGGAAACTGGCTGTCCATGAGGAAGCATAAAATTGGATCTTTATCTCACACTATATACAAAAACCAACTCCAAATGCATTAAAGGCTTAAATGTAAGACCTGAAACTACAAAACTTCCAGAGCAAAAAGCTTCATGACATTGCTCTGGGAAGTCATTTTTTTTTTTTTGGATGTCATCCCAAAGGCATAGGTAACAAAAGCAAATGTTGACAAATGGAATTATTGCAAACTCAAAAGCTTCTACACAGCAAAGGAATCAAATGAACAGTCAACTACAAAGACCAGGAAAAAAACTGTACACCACACATCTGATAAGGGTTTAACAACCAAAATGTCTAGGGAACTCAAACTTCCAGCCCAGCTCTATGCTGTGGCTTGGGAGTGCAGTGGAGGATGGCCCAGGTCTTTGGGCCCTGCACCCGCATGGGAGACCAGGAGGAAGCACCTGGCTCCTGGCTTCAGATTGGTGCAGCATGCCAGTCGCAATGCACCGGCCATAGAGGCCATTTGGGGGGTGAACCAACGGAAAAAGGAAGACCTTTCTCTCTGTCCTTTCTGTCTCTCTCGCTGTCTAACTCTGCCTGTCCAAAAAAAAAACAAAAACAAAAACAAAAACAAAACAAAACAAAAAAACAACCACCAGCCTAACTTAAAAATGGGAAAAACATCAGAATAGGCATTCTTCAAAAGACAACACTCAAAAAACAGCCATCAAGTACAAAAATGTTCAGAATCAACAATCATCAGGGAAATGAAAAGTAAAGCCACAGTGAGAGATCACCTTCGCTTATTAGAATGGCTGTTATCAAAAAGATGAGAGAATAAGAGCAGGTGTTCAGCTCTGCAGTTAGGACAACCACATCCCACCCTGGAGTACCTGGGCTGGATTCCAGGCTCAGGTTCTGGCTCCTGGCTCCTGCTTCCTGCCAATTCGGACTCAGAGGCAGCAATGATGACTTTTGTGATTGGGTTCCTGTCACCCACATCAAAGATCTGAATAGTTGGGCCCAGCTCTGGTTGTTGCAGGCATTTGTGCAGTGAAACAGCAGATGGGAGCCCTATTTATCCATCTCTTCATCTCTCAAGTTCACAAAAAGGATGAAAGTACAGAAGTTGGTGATGTGTGGAGAAAAGAGAATCTTTGTATACTGTTGGGAATACAAATTGACAAAACCACTAAGAAAAAGAGTTTGGGGGCTCCTCAGAAATCTACAAATAGAACTACCATATGATTCAGTAATCCAATTTCTGGGCATACATCCAAAGGGATTGAGAGCAGTGAGGGAGGGAATGAAATGACGGGTTGCCAGTCAAAGAGTACAATGTCTCAGCTGGATGGGAGGAGTGCGTAATGAGATCTACTGAACAGCAGGGTATCTACAGCCCAGGATAATGTATCATACATCTCAAAATATCTACGTGAATTTCAAACGTCTCATCATAAAGAACAATTACACTAATCACGCCACACTGTATACACACATCAAAACACCACATGGTACCCCCTAAATATAATTATGATTTGCCCATTACAATAATATTAATTTAAAAAATTTTAAAAATTTATGGGAGGAGGCATTTAGCCTAGCAGTTCAAAGGACTGCATGCCACATCAGAGTATTGGGGTCTGATGCCTGGACCTGGCTTCCTGCTGCTACAGACCTTGGGAGGCCACAGATGGCTCAAATCATAGGGTTGCTGCCACCTGAATGGGAGACCTGGATTGAATTCCTGGCTCCTGGCTTTGGCCCAACCCAGTCCTAGTCATTTCAGGTATTTGGGGAGTGAACCAGTAGACAGGCACTCCATGTGTGTGTGTGAAAGAAGTAATAAAATGTTCTTTATATTGAGCTCCAATGTAGATGGTAATGTGTACAGATCAGCCCAGTTTAATGATTTTTATTTTACAGCACTACAAATAGAACCTTCCACCATCCAGAAATTTCCCTCATACCCCAACCCAGTCTGATGCTATCACTGTAGATTTATTTTGCCTAGTTTAGATCACCACATAAAGCATCCAGTATTTTAAAAAAACCACACACATTTGTAATGAAGCAATGTGCAGTCTCAACACAGCACATGGGCTAACCTCAGCCCTGGAGCAGTGGAGCTACTTCGTATCTGCCCCACAGCAGCAGCAACTGAGCTCACACCTGTTACAGTCTGATCAAGACTGCTCTCCTGATCATTGTTTGACCAGGAGCTGCCAATCAGTAGCACATTCCTTAAACAGAAAGGGCAGCTTTATCTTCAGGGCAACAGAAAAGCAAGGAGAAAGGGCCGCTGGCACCTACTCCACAGCCAGCCTTGGGGAAAGAGGACCCGCAGGAGAAAGAATGCGAAGAAGATGGTTGAGCAAGGAGAGAAAAGCGGCAGGATACACGTAGGGTGGCATTGGGCCACCGGGGGTCAAGCCACTGCCTATGTATGATGCCGGCATCCTGTACAGGTGCAGGTTCAAGTCCTGACTTCTGATCCAGCTCCTGGCTAATGGCCTGGAAAAAGCAGCAGCAGATGACCCACGGCCTTGAGCCCCTGCTATCCATGTGGGAGACTCAGAAGAACCTCCTGGCTCCCCGTTCCAGCCTGGCTCAGCCCAGCCCCAAGCCATTGAGGCCATCTGGGGAGTGAACCAGCAGATGGAAGATCTTCCCTCTCTCTCTCTGTAACTCTACCTTTCAAATAAATAAATCTTTTAAAAAAGAAAGAAAGAAAGAAAAGCCGCGGGGCACCTGTAGAGGGTGCAACAGGGAAGAACGAAAATGCAGGCTGCTGTTATTCTAACTAAATAGTATCTCCTTCTTCATCTCACTCTAAAGTAAGCCCCTGAAAAGGCCCTTTAAGGCCTTCTATGAGCTCAGCACCCTCCTAGGCTCCTGCCCACAACTGCTATTTTCTCATTTCATGACCTTCTACTTCCCACCTTGTCAGTCTGCACCAGCCACACATACACATCTCCTTAACACTGGATGAACAAGCCTGGCACTCAGCTGCCTCAGGGCCATTGCACTGGTTAGAAAGCTCTTCTTCCAAGAAGTCTCATAACTTTGCCCTTCACCTTCACCAGGTCTCTGTTCAATATCACATCCTCAGGGCAGCTTTTTCTGAGCATCTTATTTTTAAGAATTGTACAACCAACTCCAATACCTTGCTTTCAGAGTCACTGTGTTCCCACACCAGTGGTCGACATCTAAGTTACGTTATATTTTTCTTCTCTATCTTCAGTCTTCCCTCCTCTCTTCCTGGTAATGTAAGCTACGTGAGGACAGGCACCTAGGAGGAATGTGTCAGCTATTTGTTGAACCAGCCAGTGGATCAAAGGCAGCAGAAAGCAAGACAAGGTGGAAAGAGAGCTAAGAAAGGAAAACTGTCATCTTTGGAGACTGGTGTTAAGTGTTCAATAAAGCGGGGACTAATTGAGAATTCTAGGGGCTGGCACCTACTCACTTTAAGAAGCGGGATAAAGGGCTAAGCCTCCACCTGTGGCACCGGCATCCCATACGGGTGCCATTTGGTATTCCTGCTGCTCCACTTCCAATTCACCTCTCTGCAATGGCCTGGGGAAGCAAAAGATGGCCCAAATTCTTGGGCTCCTGCACCCATGTGAGAGCCTGGAAGAAGCTTCTGGCTCCTGGCTTTGGATTGGCCCACCTCTTCCCATTGTGGCCATTGGGGAGTGAACTGGCAGATGGAAGACCTCTGTCTGTCTCTCTGTCCCTCTCTGTCTCTCTTTCTCTGTCTTTAACTCTGCCTCTCATAAATAAATAAATCTTAAAAAAAGAAAGTCTGTCATTGCTAATTCTTTTGCAACAATTTGCTTTGGGAAAGTTTTTTTTTTTTTAAAGATTTATTTATTTATTTGAAAGGCACAGAGGCAGAGATGGAGACAGAAAGGTCTTCTATCCGCTGGTTCACTCCCCAGATAGCCACAATGGTCAGAGCTGTGCTGGTCTGAAATCAGGAGCCAGGAGCTTCCTCTGGGTCTCCCACGCAGGTGCAGGGGCCCAAGGACTTGGGCCATCTTCTACTGCTTTCCCAGGCCACAGCAGAGAGCTGGATCAGAAGTGGAGCATCTGAGACTTGAACCGGTGCCCATATGGGATGCTAGCACTGCAGGTGGTGGCTTAACCCACTACGCCACAGTGCCAGCCCCAAGGAAATAAAGTTTTAAAAAGCAAACTTATGGTAATCCTAAAGACAGCACATCCCTCAAGACTGACTTTTCTTACCATCTTCAAAAATTAGACTCATGGGAGGAAAAATGTTTACATAGAAACATACAAGTGTCTGAGTTTAGCAATAATTAACTTTTTCATCAGGGTTAGTTATAACAAATCCCCCTTTCCTCAGCACAGTCATTTTTTTCTTAGCTCACTTTAAGAAGTGAGTAAGGGGGGGCTGACAGCAGGTTAAAGCCCCAGCCTGCAGTGCCGGCATCCCATATGGGCACTGGTTCAAGTCCTGGCTGCTCCACTTCTGATCCAGCACCCTGCTAATGTGCCTCGGGAAGCAGCAGAAGATGGCCCAAGTCCTTAGACCCCTGCACCCATGTGGGAGATCTGGAAGAAGCTCCTGGCTCCTGGCTTAGGATCAGCACAGCTCCAACAGGTATGGCCATTCAGGGAGTGAACCAATGGCTGGAAGATCTGCCTCTCTGCCTCTGCCTTTTTGTAACTCTGCCTTCCAAATAAATCAATCTTAAAAAAAAAAAAAAAAAGACTTGTGGGCCACAAACCCACACTGACCAACACACAGCAACTGGGATGCAATAATTTGCACAATGATAGGAGGCTTGAGAATAAACTTGTGGATGAGACTGGTGGAGACAGAGGAAAAGAAAAAAAAGAAATCGAGTATAGCTCCCTGGAACCCACGTGCCTCGTACCCTTCTTTTACTTTTCTCCCTTCACATCCTTTTTGCTATTTATCAACTCACATCTGTCTCTCCTGTACTGATCTGACAGCCATGTAAACATACTGTGTTTTGTCTCCTAGGTATCTGGGGCAGGAAATAGGAAGGGTAGTAGAGAAAAGAGGAATAGGAGCAACAAACAGATGCCACGAATGCTAACTTAATAAGTTATAGCTTCAAAGCCAAGGATCATTTTCCAGGCATGAACAGCCACAGAATTTACAATGTAACAGCAACAAGGTGAGGTCCCCAGAAGCCCTCTCGCAGGTGTGGTAACTCAATAGTCCTCCACTACCTGAGAAGGCGTGAGGATCGCTGTCCATCTCACTGTGGCCCCACAGGCTCACATTTCAGCCCCCAGCATCCTTGTCCCTTGCTGACACCTTTCTTCCCCACCTCCACAAGCCACAGATCACGGCTAGGAGAACATCACACGAGGCTGTTAAGCAGTGGCCTGGGGAACTGGAGAAGAGGCAGAATCCTCTCTGGGGACCTTCAGGGGCAGCTGATCAGCTGGGGCAGGCAGAGTTACACCGAATTCAGTCCAGCAAAATGTACCTGGACTAGGGACTCAGCAAAGCACTGAGGAGAGAGGGCACCGCCCCCTCCTTGGGTAAAGGGGAATGGCTTCCTCTGGACTGCTTCACACACACATGCATTATGCTTGGCTATCCCAGACTGTACACTGCTGGGTCGGCTCTGTGTATTGGGAATTTTGTGGGCCTGCTTTCCATCCTAAGAGACAATCATTGAATTACTTCTTAGTGATTATTTAACCCAGTGATCCTTTTAAACAATTTTTTTTTTACTATTTTTTAAAGGTATATTCATTTATTTATTTGAAAGGCCGAGGGGAGGATGGAGGGGGGAGGGAGGAGAGAAAGGGAGAGAGGAAGATAAAGAAAGAAGAAGAGAGAGAGATGACAGGGTGAGATGGATCTTCAATCTGCTGGTTCACTTCCCCAAAAGGCTGCAATGGCCAAGATTGGGCCAGACTGAAAAGCCAGGAGCCTGGAACTCAACCCAGGTCTCTCACATGAGTGGCAGGGGCCCAAGGACTTGGATCATCTTTAATGCTTTCCTAGACACATTAGCATCTGGGGCTGGCACCAGCACTCTAATATGGGATACTGGTATCGCAAAGGACAGTAGAATCCACTGTGCCACCATACTGGGTTACCCAGTAACCTTTAATCTTGGCTGGACATTAGTATTTCCTGGGAAACCTTAAAAAAACTAGAGACACCTGGGCTTACTCCAGTCCACTTAAATCAGAATCTCTGTTGGATAAACAAACACAGTCCACCTCACAGGCAACATAAACACAAAAGACTACAGATTATTAGTTAGAACTTTCGATCGCACACAGCACTCTTTTTTTAATATAGAAAAACTAACATCCAAAGAATTTCACTGACCTGGGACTTGTCCATGAACACACATCTAGTTAGTGGCAGAGCCTGATCCCCATTAACTTACTCACTGAGCAAGCATCTACCAGCACCACTGCAGGGGTGTGGACCGCTTAGCTGGTTGCCACTCAAGAACAAGGTGAGTCAAAGCTGGCTGATAAGCCGAGGGGCAGTCAGGCTGGTCTTGAGCCACATTAAAAGGTGGTAAGAGTAAGGGATGATGGTTCCAGCCTTCTCTCTCATGGTTTCCTTCCAAACCGTGGTGTGGAACTCAGGCCTCTGGAAAAGTTTAGGAAGCCCCTCGTGCAGGCAAAAAGCCATGAATGTCGCCGACCTGCCCTCTCCTTTCCTAGTTCCAAGGGGAACCTCTACTCACCCAGATCCAACGAGCAGCACAGGGCAGGTGACAGGATGCCCGGCGGGAGCTGCAGAGGAGGTCAGGGACAGCTCGCCCAATGGGGCTGCGAACGGGAGAAGGCGGCGCAGGTTCCTCGGCTCTGCATGTAGAAGAAGACAGACAAGTTCATCGGGCAGCTGCTATCCTGCTATTTCAAAGGAGCCACATCCAAAACATTTTTTTAATGCTGTCTATTCCTTCTTCCTAACACCCACCCGCCCCCTCCTGAGACACAGCCATTATCACAGCGGTTTATGTGGAGTATGGCTTTATAATACACACATGCATATGTGAATCACTACATATAAATGTCTACACGTCTCCTTCCTCAGGGAGAATGGCAGGGGTGTGTGTGAGCAAGGGAGAGACAAAGTCCAACTGCTGAACTGACCATTCCCATACTCTGCAATTCATGGGCACGAAGGGTGTACGTGATAGACTGTACACAGACAGGACATTTCTCGTGGACTCAAGTACCCCACAAAAGTGCTTTCCTTGATAACAAAACAACAACAACAAGAGAGAATCACGATGTTCCAAATAGAAGTTGATCTTGTTTAATTCCAAATTTAACAGCAGGGGCCGGCATTTGGGGCATAGTAGCCAAAGCCTCTGCCTGCAACACCAGCATCCCATATGGGTGCCAGATCGAGTCCTGGCTGCTCTCTGCTAATGCACCTGGGAAAGCAGTGGAAGATGGCCCAAGCGCTTGGGCCCCTACACCCATGTGCGAGACCTGGAAGAAGCTCCTGGCTTCAGTCTGGCCCAGCCCTGGCTATTGCAGCCACTTAGGGAGTGAACCAATGAATGGGATGGAAGATCTCTCTCTCTCTAGCTCTGCCTTTCCAATAAATAAAAATCTTTTAAAAAAAGTAACAGAACTAATCTGTCTTTAGTCTTCTTGAATGATACAATTATCATTGCCCATTCACAAAACACATACTCAAGAGGCTAGGTTGGAAATAAACTAACCGGTGCCCACTCAGTTTGTGGATTTACCTGCACCCTTGCTTCATTTTTTCATTTTGCTCCATCCACCTACTTCCCGTTTTAAAGCAAGGTTTCATGTTCTACACCAAGAATGCTTTAAAAGGTACACAGCATTGTGAATGAGTTGCATTCAAGTCTCTTGGGTTCACTGGATTTTGAAAAAGATCTATCCCTAGAGCACAACTGTTTCAAGAATGAAGCTGGGGAGAAGCTAGAAACACTGATGATAGTTGGTACCTCCAACGACAGAGTTTATGAAACTGGTCCCTGGAACTAACTTCCAAAGTAAAGAAGCAAGAGTTCACGGGGAAGGCGCTGTGGCATAGTAGGCTAAGCCTCCACCTGCAGCACAAGCATCCCATATGGCAGCTGTTTCAAGTCCTGGCTGCTCCACTTTCCATCTAGCTTCCCTCTAATGTGCCTGGAAAAATAGCAGAAGATGGTCCAAGTGCTTGGGCCCCTGCACCTGTGTGGGAGACCTGGAAGAAGCTCCTGGCTTCAGATCAGCCCAGCTCCAGCCGTTGTGGTCATTTGGGGAGTGAACCAGCAGATGCAAGACCTCTCTCTGTGAACTTTACCTCTCAAATAAATAAAATCTTTCTTTTTAAAATTTATTTGACAGGTAGAGTTATAGACAATGAGAGAGAGAAAGGTCTTCCTTCTGTTGGTTCACTCCCCAAATGGCTGCTACGGCCGGCACTATGTGGAACCGAAGCCAAGAGCCAGGTGCTTCTTCCTGGTCTCCCACGCGGGTGCAGGGGCCCAAGCACTTGGGCCATCCTCCACTGCCCTCCCGGGCCACAGCAGAGAACTGGACTGGAAGAGGAGCAACTGGGACCAGAATCCGGCGCCCATATGGGATGCCGGTGCCGCAGGCGAAGGATTAACCTAGTGAGCCACAGCGCTGGCCCCAAATAAATACAATTCATGAGGCTGAATCTATTCTCCAAGAGGATGGATTTGGGTCTTAGTTTGGGAAGCACCTGAGGGTTCCACTTGTCCATGCTGACATTGTCATCTTTCTTGGCAAGCTTTCACTCATTTGAAACCAAAGGAAAAATTAACATCTTCTCTTGTTGAGTTTAACTTTATTGATTTCATGGTAAAGTAAAAAAAAAAAAAAAAAAAAAAAAAAAAAAAAAAAAAAAAAACCAGAAATACAGACATATCTTCTTATTTGGAAAACCAGGCTACCTGAGATGGCAGAAAAAGTACAAAAACGTCGGGGATACCAGAAGACACACCCCGCATTTGGAATGAGAGGAAGATGCAACTGATTTTGGGTTTTAGTTAAAAAGGCAGCACACACCTGCGTGTGAACTCTACAAGTCAGACTACCGCTGCGGCGGGGGGAAAATTCCTCCACCTTCCACCCTCTGCGGTTGTCAGCTGTAAAGCGCCCACACAAAGAAGGCGCCCCAAATGCTTGCTGGATTGAGTCAATTCTTTCGGTATCGCTCATCAATTAATGAGGAACGTGTAACTCTGTATAGTTTCAAAGTAGTTAGCGAGAGACAGAGAGAGAAATGCGCTGAAACAGAACTGGGGCTCCAGGTGTTACCTAATAGGCTACAAAGCCTTCCAGCAGCTCACTTAAGGTTTCAGTCCCAGCTACTGGCACTAGGAATTCTCCCCAAGCCTCCTGCTAATGCAAATGAGCTGCAACTTCCCTCTCTCTGCTTCTCTACGTGCCTGAGAAGCTGATACAGACAACACTGTCCGGCACCTGTCAGAACTCATTGCACCTGCTAGAACCCACTGCCCTGCGCCTGGCACAAACTCATTCTTCAAACCGCTCATACTGCCCACCCCTCAAAGCAATTCCCTTGCGCTTCCTCTCAGGGCCAGTCCCTCCCTTACAGGAGGTAACGCCTTTACAGCTCGCGCCCACGACCCCCCAGCCTTCAGATCAGAGAAACTGGACTCCCAAGCCCAGTCCCGCCAAGCGGCCATTCCTCTTATCGGATTCTCTATCCACTTTGTCAGTCCTGGACCCCAAGAGCTCATCGCGGCGCGCCCTACTGTGCTCTACCTGCAGGCATACCTGTGCAAGCTTTCCTATACGCGGGGCTCTCCGTGCGGGGGCAGGGTAGCCGGCCCGGTTCACGCGCGCGGTCACGGGGCCCCGAGCCACCTCGACCATCTCCAGGGAGCAGCCGGGAAGCGGCAACCGACAGGAGACGGCAGGGTGGGAGGACTCTTGGGCCCTCCCCTCACAAGGTCTGGGCTGCAGGCTCACCTGGGATCCCGGGCAGGGCTTGAGGAGTATCAGGCGCTCCAGGAAGGAAGCGGGAGGCCGGTCTGGCCCGGGCAGGGGGGTAGGTGGCAAACGTCCCGCACTCAACCCGCGCGTGGTCGCGCAGGGTGCAGAGAAGGCGCCTCCCTGGCGCGTCCCTCCCACCCCCCAGCTTTGGAGACAGGTGGACCACGGGTTTTTAGGACAGAGACGGAGCCCCAGCGCGAGACGTGGAATCCCGGCCGGCCGGCTCTTTCTAAGCACCGCGACCCCGCGGCCGCCCGCGCGCACTCACCGGCCCGCGCTGCTCAGACGGAGCCGCTGGGCCTGGACGTCGTGCCGTTGCCTCCGCGTGCGGCTCTCGCTGGAGGCGCCGGCGGCCGCGGGTTGGAAGGACCGCGCCAGCGCCGGCTGCGCCTTCCCCGACTACCTTCTTCCCGCCCCGCCGGGTCTCGCCGTGCCCTGCCCCTCCCCACCTCGCCCCGCCTCTTCCCACCCCGCATCGCCCCTCCCCTCCTCGGCTCGCCCCGCCCCGCCTCCTGGGGCCCCTGGGGACCCAGGACCGGGACCGTGGCTCCTTTTCTCCGCAGAGGTCGCGTCTCCGACGCCTAGAACTTTCTAGGGTGTGCTTGGACACGAGTGAGGCTCTTCTGTGTCCCCGTCACCCAGGAATTCCTCATGTGGCTTCCGAGTCGGAGGTGGAGACCAGGCCCCCCTAAACCACCACCGACTAGCCGGATTCAAGTGGCACACACCGCTTGTTAGTATTCAATAAGGACGCAGTCATTGTAGAGGCTCAGATGGGTAGAAGAACGCATGACTATCCAGGAAATGCCCAAAGGCCACGTGTGACTTTTTGTTTAATAACAACTCCGTGTTGCCTTGCAAATACTATTAATTGGGCAACACAGCAGGGTTGGGACAGATGGCTTTCCAGGAATGCCAGCGAGCTAGCATTTACAAAACAGCTTTTGTATTCGATGAAGCAAAGCGTTATGCCCCATTACCTAAGAGGCAGAGAGAAGACCGCTTGTCTGGCTCCTGCCACCCAGGGTGAGCCTGCCTCGGGAAGGTGAGCGAGAACGGATCTCACCTTCCGCTCTGGCTTCACGACTGAGCAAGCTTTATCGTGGGCTCACCAGGAAACTCGCTTGCTCTGCATTGTGCATCTCTGCGCATGCACACTGCGGCGACCCAGGAGATGAGCCCGGTGGCTGGCCAGGGCTTTGAAGGTGCGAAGCGCACCTGGAGACTGCACCTGCAGAGCGGAGGCCGAGAGCGGCCCAGAGCACAGGTGCCGCGCAGGAGGGCGCTCTCTTCCAGGGCACCTGACGGCTGCGTGGCGTGTGCTCAGTACTCCTGATACTTGAGCAGGTAGCTAAAGCCAAATTTCCTGTTCTTTAGGATTTCAAGTCTCTGAAGAAATCCTAACAGATGCGTTACTACGGAGGAATTGGGCCCCCGAGACAAACATTTCTGGCGTCCTTCTTTTCCAACTTCGCCTTTGTCATTATATGAGATTATTTTGTCACAGGTGTCCTACTGTAGCCCAATGCTTTTTTTTTTTTTTAAGATTTATTTATTTATTTATTTATTTATTTATTTATTTATTTTGAAAGAGTTACACACAGGAGAGGCAGATAGAGGGAGAATGGTCTTCCATCCCCTGGTTCACTCCCCAGTTGGCCGCAACAGCCAGAGCTGTGTTGATCTGAAGCCAGGAGCCAGGAGCTTCCTCTGGGTCTCTCATGCAGGGGCCCAAGGACTTGGGCCATCTTCTACTGCTTTCCCAGGCCGTAGCAGAGAGCTGGATCAGAAGTGGAGCAGCCAGGACTCGAACCGGTGCCCATATGGGATGCCGGTGCTTTAGGCCAGGGCGTTAACCCACTATGTCACAGTGCCGGCCCCAGCCCAATGCTTTTTAAACCATGATTGTGGCTACCAAGCACCTGCAGATCTGGTTACACATGCGTGTTCTGACTCAGGAGGTCTGAGTGGCACCTGGGATACCCACTTATTTATTTTAATTATTTTCATTTTATTTGAAAGAGACAGACAGACATGGAGAGAGAGCTCCTATCTGCTGGCTCACTCTCCAAATGCCCACAGAGCCATGGCTGGGCCAGCCTGAAGCCAGGATCCTGGAGCTCATGCTATGTCTCCTACTTGAGTGGCAGGTACGCAGGTACTTGAACTACCACCTGCTACCCCCAGGGGTGCACTTTAGCAGGAAGCTGGAGTCAGGAGTGGAGCTGGGACTCAAACAAGAAACTGAGATGTAGGATGCTGGCATCCTAACCAGTGACTTGGCTGTTGTGCCAAACACCTTCTCCAACACATGTGTATCTGACCAGCCCCATGGTGAGAATGATGGGCTGTTGGAGGACAAAACTTTGAGAAGCAACACTGCGGACAGCTGGATTAACTGTCTTTTGGGTAGCACCCAGGTATTCAACACAATAAGAGCAAGAACTATGTTGCTCACCCTTGCTCAGTGTTTTCCTGTCCTAGGCGCTGCTCTAAGTGCTCCAAGCGTATTAACTCCTGTCAACACAGGAGCCTTGTGAGGTAGGCACTGCTATTGTTTCCAGTCCAGAGATGAGTTAACTTTCAGTTTAGTTCCCTCTATCTGGACCCCTTTCCCATCTTGGGTGGTTTCGCTTCATTGGTTCTTGAGTTTGTAGAACATTAATGGGATCCAAAAAAGTGAAACCCATACAAAAGCAAAGTCAGAAACGTGTCTTCCCTTCCTTGTTCCAGCTGGCTGCCCCCTTCCCCTGTGGCTGAATGCTCTGGCTGTCCCTTCCCAAGTATGTGTTGTAAAGCTAACAGGTCTGTGCATGTATGCAGGTATCCAGTTCTTTCTCATACAAAAGGTGGCAGGTTCCAGATGTTCTCTGCTCTTCACTATTAGATCTCACCCATGGAAACTGCTCTGTCACCTTGGGAGACCACCCTCATTCTGTTTTGCAGCTCCATAGCATGCATATTCCATTGTGTACAAGAATCATAGTGTGTTCAAGCAGTCATGGGGTTGGGCCTTGATGTATGTAGTTTCCCATGTTTCACAGTTACAAATGACATGCTGCTTGTATTTGCATATTTCATATGGCTGAAGGTATACATTTAGGGTGGATTCCTGGAAGTGAGGTTGCTGTTTGCTGGGTCAATGGTAAATGCATATGAAGTTATGCCAGCTTCAGGCTTACGTCATTTTCATTCCTACCAGCAGTACATGGGAGAGCCTTGGTCCTACAGCTGTTCCCAGCTTGTATGGGCAAGCTTTTGAATGTTTTCAATGTGATGGGTTAGACATGGTATCTCAGTGAGGTTTACTTTTCATTTCTGTTATAATGAGTTAAATTAAAACTTCTGTCATGTTTAATGGGCATTTTGAAATATCTGTTTTCCTGGATCATCTATTTATGTCTATTGCTCAGTTTTCACTAGAATTTTGGTCATTTTTGATTTTAATTTAAAAGATCTCTATATGTTAGGAATATTAGCTCTTCAAATGTGATGCATATTAGAAAAATATTCTGTGAACATCTCATTTTTACTTTGACTTTAAGCATTATTTTTGTTGATGGGAAAAACTAAAATACATTTATGCATAAAGACATAATTTAATTATGCATATTTATTTATCACAATAGTTCTACAAGTAGATATTTCTTCCATATTAGAAACAGATGAGGGGCCGGCGCCGTGGCTCACTTGGTTAATCCTCCACCTGTGGCGCCAGTATCCCATATGGGCACCAGGTTCTAGTCCCAGATGCGCCTCTTCCTGTCCAGCTCTCTGCTGTGGCCCAGGAAGGCAGTGGAGGATGGCCCAAGTGCTTGGGCCCCTGCACCCGCATGGGAGACCAGGAAGAAGCACCTGGCTTCTGGCTTTGGATCAGTGTAGTGCCAGCCGCGGCAGCCATTTAGGGAGTGAACCAACAGGAAGGAAGACCTTTCTCTCTGTCTCTTTCTCACTGTCTGTAACTCTACCTGTCAAAAAAAAAAAATAAAAAAGAAAGAAACAGATGAATGCAAAGTGATTTGTCCAAGAATATGAGTAATAAAGAGATAATATAATTTTATGGAAGTACTTTTTTAAAAAGATTTCTTTCTTTCTTTTTAAAGATTTATTTCTTTATTTGTAACTCCGTCAGAGTTACAGAGACGAAGAGGCAGAGGCAGAGAGAGCAAGCTTCCATCCACTGGTTCAGTCCCCATATGGCCACAATGGCCAGAGTTGGGCTGATCTGAAGCCAGGAACCAGGAGCTTCCTCCGGGTCTCCCACACGGGTGCAGGGGCCCAAGTACTTGGGCCTTCTTCTACTGCTTTCCCAGGCCACAGCAGAGAGCTGGATCAGAAGAGAGGCAGCTGGGACTTGAATCAGTGCCCATATGGGATGCTAGCACTGCAGGCAGTGGCTTTACCTGCTATACCACAGTGCCAGCCCATGGTGATTTTTAGGATTTCTGGTTATCACCAATTTTCATCCATTAGAATGATGGTGTGCCAAGGAGTAGCTTCTTTGTGTTTATCCTGCTTGAAGTTTGTGGATCCTTTTGGATCTGTAAATTTACAGATTTCACTAAATTCAGAAAATGGTTAGTCACTAGTTCTTACAATAAACAGGGAGTTCATGTGTGTGAAGTTGTCTATTTTGTGTATCCTGATATGCCAAATGACATCTTTGTATTCCTGATTTATATTTTCTTGATGAAGCCTGATAGTTTCAGATAATGTTGGGGGAATTTGTCAATTTAAGAAAATCCATAAGTTTGTAACGTGTTATAATTTCTTTTCTCATTTTAAATGTATACTCACTTTTGTACATAATTTTGTATTTATAATTTTGAGTTCTTTTTAAAAAATATTTTATTTATTTGAAATTCAGAGTTACAGAGAGAGATTGATTGACTGATTGATTTATCAATCTTCCATCCATCAGTTCACTTCCAAAATGGCTGCAATGGCTAGAGCTAGGTCAGGCTGAAGCCAGGAGCCAGGAGCTTCCTCTGGGTCTCCCCTGTGGGTGGCAGGGGCCTAAGCACTTAGGCCATCCTCTGCTGTTTTCCCAGGCACATTAGCAAGGAGCCAGATCAGAAGTGGAGCAGCCGGGACTTGAACAGGTGTCCATATGGGATGTCAGCGCTGCAGGTGGCAGTTTTATCTGCTGTGTCACAGGCGGCAGTGCTGGCCCGACTTCTTTTTTCTAAAGAGAGTGTATCAGATAGCATATGCTTCAGGTCCCCCCAAACCTAGATCTGCCTCGATCACAAACGGCAAGGCAATCACGAGAGATGAAAAGTATCACACAAAGAATTGGTGTGACACGCTGTTTATCTCTGGCGTAGATAGTTTCCAAGTGCCTCTTTCAAAGAACACCATGTTCACTTTGTGGTTATGAAGGCTCACTGGCTGTGGCAGCAAAAGGAAGGGCAGGGCAGGTGTGCCATCCTTAAACTATCCAAGGCTGGCATCTGTGTGCACAAAGGATTTGAAAGAGACATAGTGGAAAAACCTGTAGGTCAAAAGTCTCATGGTGTGGGTGGTGGGTGGTAGGAGCAGCACTGTGGTATAGCGGGTAAAGCCGCTGCCTGCAGTGCCAGTATCCTATATGGGTGCTGGTTCAAGTCCTGGCTACTCCTTTTCTGATCCAGCTCTCTGCTGTGGACTGGGAAAACAGTGGAAGATGGCTCATATGCTTGGGCCCCTGCACCCATGTGGGAGACCAGGAAGAATCTCCTGGCTCCTGGCTTTGCATTGGCCCAGCTCTGGGCATCATAGCCATTCGGGGAATGAAACAGTACATGGAACACTTTACTCTCTGTCTGTAACTGTACCTCTCAAATAAATAAATATATTTTTTAAAAGCCTCATAGGGGACCAGTGTTATTGGCATATAAAGTTACCATCTGTGAGGCTGGTAGCCCATTTGGGCACTGGTTCAAGTCCTTGGCTGCTCCACTTCTGATCCAACTCCCTGCTAATGTGCCTGGGAAAGCAGTGGAAGATGACTCAAGTGCTTGGACCTCTGCACCCACATGGGAGACCTGGATGAAGCTTCTTGCTCCTGGCTTCAGCCTGTCCCAGCCCTGGCTTTTGTGGCCATCTGGGGAGTGAAGCAGTAGATGGAAGACCTCTCTCTCTCTCTCTGTAATTGTGCTTTTCAAATAAATAATCTTTTTTTTTAAAAGAAACATTCTTTTGGGTCTTAAAACATTTCTGGAAGTGTAACCCTACTTACCAAACTACGACTCTTTTGGGGGAAAGTTATATTTTGTACTAACAGCTTTTGTGAGATGAATAAAGAAATGGTAGCTGCACTATCTGACATTCAAAAGACCTGAGCTGCCCTTCCTCTGTAAGATGAGAGCTGGTTCCTCTGTAGGACTGGGACTCACGCTGGTTTTCTGTGGTTTGGGGACTTGGGCCACATTCTGGTTGCTGGAAGTATGTCTTAGGGAGAGAGGCCCAGAGACAGTTTTGCTGTTTGAACAAGTTCCACAGAAGGTACTAGAAAATAAGTATTCCATACAGCTAGGTAATGTAGAAGTTACTCCAAATAACTTATCAGTATAGAAGAAATGACAGTAAGGCTGCCAGCTGTCTTCTTGTTGTAGATGTGCAAGGCTAAAATCCCACCCCTTTTGTGCCAACTCAGCGCACTCACTTTCCCATGATGCCTTCAAGTTTCCTCCATCATGCCCAAGATGCCATGATGAACATGTGGATGCTAAGCTCCACGTGGAGAAGCCACAAACCCTTCCCAGAGATCTCCAGGTGCACTAGCCCTGCCCAAACTCCACTCCTTTTGTTTATTTAATGAGGGGACCACCCCTTACCCAAGAAAGGGCAAGCCTCACCTCTGAGTGCACACCATCTTCTCCATCTCTTAAACAAACCCACATTCCAGGGCCGGTGCTGTGGCACAGCGGGTTAACACCCTGGCCTGAAGCGCCAGCATCCCATATGGGCACCGGTTCAAGACCCAGCTGCTCCACTTCCGATCCAGCTCTCTGCTATGGCCTGGGAAAGCAGTCCAAGATGGCCCAAGTCTTTGGACCCCTGTACCCAACTGGGAGACCCAGAAGAAGCTCCTGGCTCTTGGCTTCAGGTCGGCTCAGCTCTGGCCATTGAGGCCAACTGGGGAGTGAACCATTGGAGGGAAGATCTCTCTCTCTCTCTCTGCCTCTCCTTTCTGTGTGTAACTCTGACTTTCAAATCAATCAATCAATCAATCCCATGTCCCATCCTTGCAAATAAAAACAAAAGGAAAAAGGAAAAAGAAAATATAGAATGTACAGGAGAACCAGGAGTGACTGTGTTGCTCGTGTAGCCTCCTAGGGAGCTGTCTGGTCCCTCTGGTATAGTGAGTTACTGTCTAGGTCTGCTGAGGCAGGGTTTCTCATATTCCAGTGCCTTTTTATTATTCACTTAGATACCCCCATATATTATCCCAACCAGAGCTCTCGCCATAAAAAGTGATGTTTTCCAGACTTCTTTTTCTCTGCTGTATCGGCATGAATTGTGTATCCAGGCGCCGGGACACAGTAATAAGGCCATTGGAGAGTGGACGACTCTTCCATTGTCATTGCATGGTCTCCTAGGTTTAAAGGCAGCATCCATTTCCATCCTTGCTGGATTAAGAAGTGCTGTGAAAATCCATGTATAATAAGTACCCACAGGACCAAGCGGGAGATGCAGTAAGAATGATAAAACCTCCTGCCTCTCAACTAGAATTCCTTCCGTTTCAGCTCATTTTTCACCCCCTGAACGATGAATACATTGACAGTTGCTCTGCAGCTTTACTATTGTATTTGATGGGCCTGC
Source organism: Lepus europaeus (assembly GCF_033115175.1). Taxonomy (NCBI): domain Eukaryota; kingdom Metazoa; phylum Chordata; class Mammalia; order Lagomorpha; family Leporidae; genus Lepus; species Lepus europaeus. The sequence continues at coordinate 43,821,760 of NC_084827.1, forward strand.
AGTTTTTAAGTTATTCTGGAGAAGGATGCATCCTAGTGAAATTCACGTCGATTTCAAATTCCCCCTCAGCTCTTGCTTCAGATCTCCCTCTCTGTGAAGTCTCGCTGCTCCCTCTCTTAGCTCATTCCGACCATTCTCTGCATCTTGGCCACAGAGAACCAAGCAAGAGTTACCCTCTTCAACTCCTCCGGGAGATGCCCAGTGAAAGGAGGATTCTGTTAGTATGAGGAGGGATTCTCGGTCCCCTGCAGCTCCGGCTGCTACCGCACCTTACACGGCTGCTCCTCGTGAGCCCCTTAAATTCACACAAACTCCCTGAGGCTCCCCCAAGGATCCAAGCTCATTCCTGACTTCATGTTTTTGCACACGTGGCTGTATTCCCACAATTTATGCCTGACAAATCTCACCTATTGCTAGTTTCTTGCCTGTGATATTTATTTAGCCCTCCACATGAGAACAGAGAAGAACATGACAAACACTTTCATATGCACATAACTCACTGAAACCTTAACATTATTCTATTTTTTTAAAGAAAGAAATCATCCAAAATAAAATAAAAAAGAACTACAAAAAAAGCAAAACAAACAAACAAAAAAAGAAATCGTCCATGTGGCCGACGTCTCCCGTAGACCCCTTTCTCATCTTAATCCCTTGCCTGCAGTAACCACTGTCATGAATTTAGATTTACTATTTAAACACAAGCGTAAATATTTTCACTATGCAAGTATTCATAAACAATGCCTAGAATCTGCAAGTTTTAAAATCTGACAAATGGTATCATACTCTTTATGATTTCAACTTTAAAAAAACTATTGAGAGAGAGAGAGAGAGAGAGAGAGAGAGAAACTTCCATCTACTGTTTCACTTCCCAAAGGCCATGTTGAAGCCAGGAGCCAGGAACTCCATCCTGGTCTTCCCCATGAGTGGCAGGAGTTCTAGAACTTGGGCCATCACTTGCTGCCTTCCCCAGGTGCATTAGCAGGAAGCTGGATGGACAGTGGCAGCCAGGACATGAACTGGTGCTCCGATATAGGATGCTGGTGTCGTGAGCCATGGCTTAGCCTGCTGTGCCACAGTGCTGGCCCTGAACCACGTTGCATTCATTGCAGTTTCCCAGATAACATATCCTAGTGTTAAGTATCCGTTTAATAGATGCTTATCAACATACATTGATTGCTTAGTGAGGCATTTACAAATATAATTGTAAATGGTTTACTTGTGTGATTAGTGGTCAATCTCTTCGTCTTTCATTGTATCGTGGACTTTCTTGGGGGCGATGCTGTCTTTTGTTGATCGCCACTGTCTGCCTCATGTCCCCCCAGTGCTTGGGACATGGTGTCCCTTCCCAGGTACTTCATGAATGAAGCCATACACAGAATGACTGAAGTGTGTCATAGGAAAAATCCTCCGAAATCAGACTGACTTCCCTCACACTGAAGCATTTACAATGACACCGTTCTCCAAGAGGCATGGTCTTCCTTCAAAAGACGATTGAGTCATGTATTGTAGGTGTATTTGGCTTGGCATTCAAGGTATCCCAATGACCGAGGAAGTCTGCCAATGTTGAAACCTCCAGACTTAAAACTTTCCTTAGGTTTTTTTTTTCTGTAAAGATTTATTTATTTATTTGAAAGGCAGAGTCAGGGAGGCAGGGGGAGGAGAGAGAGAGAGAGAGAGAATCTTCCATTTGCTGACTCATTCCTCAAATGGCCACAATGGTCGGGGCTGGGCCAGGCCGAAGCCAGGAGCCAGGAGCTTCTTCTGGGTCTCCCACACGGGTGCGGGGGCCCCAAGGCCTTGGGCCATCTTCTGCTGCTTTTCCACACATATTAGCAAGGAGCTGGATTGGAAGTGCAGTAGCCAGGATTTGAACCAGCATCCAGTGGGATGCTGCTGTTGCAAGTGGAATCTTAATCCTCTGAGCCACAATGCTGGCCCCTCCTAGATTTTTTTTTTTTTTAATTTTCTCAGCAAGAAACAAATGCAATTGTATTAACACACTGTTTATTGTGTGGATGTTAAATGCAAGTAGGGACAACATCTCTATCACCATTTCATGCTCACCACTGAGTACCTCATCTCTCACATGGCAAGCACCCAATAAATATTTGCTCAATGAATGTGTGAGCACTGCTTTGTGAGCCAGGCATTGTGTTATCAGCCAACACAACTCTCAAGAGTTAACTCATTTTCCAAATTTTCTATTGACTTCTCTCGGTGTGATCAACAGAAAAAGCTGAGTAAAAGAAAAATTGTTGGGACAGGCATTGCAACCCAACTACTGCTTATATCACTGGCATTGCATATCAGAGCGCTGGTTTAAATCCTGGCTCCTCCACTTCCTGCTAATGTGCCTTCCAGATGCTGGTTGTCATGCTTGGGTCCCTGCCACCCACATGGGACACCCAGATGGAGTTCCTGACTCCTGGCTTCTTTCTTTGTGGCTCAGCTCTGGCTATTGTGGCCAGCTGAGGAGTGCCCAGTGGATGGAAGATCTCTTTGTTTTCCTCCACCTCTCCCTCTCTCTCTGGTGCTCTGCTTTTCAAATGAAATAAATCTTGAGGGCTAAATTGACAGTGTGGCATCATAACTGCTGTTACCAATGATGAAACAAAAACCAGGCATATGCATTTGACATCTTCTGTTCCCAAGCTGACCACGCTTGCAAATCTGACATAAAATCTAATTAAAATGAAGACAAATGAACTTCAAATGGGTTTTGGACATGAGTTTTATTTAAGCATGGGCTTTCCGCTTGGTTCACCCTAGGGTGCAAGCTTCCCATTACGCTAATAGAGTTCAGGGCTACAGGGCCATTGCAATGTTGCTGGTGTTGGTACAGCTTCATCAGAAGGGATGAACATGACCCGCAAGAGAAACAATCCACGAAGAGAACACGATGAGAAAACATTCACTGTTTTACAAGTCACTCTGTTACCACAGACACGAAATGGCAGTTACTGTTAGTAAATCACTTTAAAGGTCTTTAGATAAGGAAATGGGAACTCTTTTGTGGGAGAAAGGGTCTCCAGCCACAGTTCGTAAGTAGAAAATATTCCAAGGTCAAGCATTTTTCTTATCCACAAAACAACGCTAAGCCAACATCCATTTTAAAGAGTCTATTAAAGGAGAGACAGTATCCTCACAACCAGCTTCTTAACTAGGTATTCCCAAGAGCTTTGTGCAGAATAGAAGGAGGTCAAAAATCCAGCAGCAAAATATTGCAACATAACAAGTCACGTGTTACATCGTAGAAGAGAATACATAAAGGACAAACAATGATAATTTAATCATGTAGAACATGATATGAAGCTGAAATGCAGTCCACAGAAATAGCTTTGTAACCAAGAATGTTAAATACTGTGCTAAATGCCATCTTAAAACATAAAATCTCTTTATTTTTTTTTTGTGCTTAAACTTTATTTTTTTTTCTGTTAAACTATTTCTTATTCTCAATACTGCCACTGCAACTGATAGTACAACAGGTCACAATTTTCACGGACACATCAACATGAAGACATTTACTTAGGAGCAAATAAGTCACTTGTCATTAGTTCACAGTGTGGGAAAGTGGTATACACTTGTTCTGTCAGTTACCAAGTCCTTCACAGGTATTTCCTGATAGCCAATGCAGTGAGAGGTTCAAAAGGATGGAAAGCAACACATCACACGTCGGAAGGAAAAAAAAATACACTGTTTGATTCTTCATGGGTATCCCCTAAGTGACCTTCGTCTTCTGTTGTAGAAGTGCCTGAGCCCGTGTTGCCGTGAGAAATTCATCATGTAATTTTGTTTGCGAGTGCTGTTAAAAGCAAGAGGGACAGAGGCAGGGAGGGAAAGGAGAAAGAGCATGTAAGTTCCATCACTGACCGAGCCTTCTAGTCTAGGTCCTAGGTGACCTCGATACTCGGGTAACAATTCTCAGGGGCAAGGGGTCATGCTGACATTGCCACCAGGGCCAGGGTCCCCAGGGTTGACCTCTGTGTTCACTGCCCGTGGCCTGGAAGAAATCCCTGTCTTTTCATGACTGAGTTCTCAACCACAAAAGATGGCAAAATCTTGATTCATGGCCAAAGCAGACTGAAACTCTTGCATATTTTTAATTTTGGTCTTGGACTTGTCCTAGCCATGCAGTTGGATGGATTTCATTTCACAGCAAGTGTGTGCTATACTCATTACCTAGGCTTCTTTAACAAGTAGGAGAGAGAGAGTTTTTAAAGCAAATATTCTCATTCAAAGCCTCAAAAGAAAAAAACAATATTTGAATTGTATTTGAATCAGCTTGACCTTCCTAGTTTATACAGCCTTGGGGTGCAGAGGAGGAAGTGTTTTTCTGACTGTTGGGTTCCACTGCCTAAACACTAAATAGCTGGGGTTACGCTCTTTAAACAAGGCCCTGTGAAAGAGACAATGAAGAAACAAAAACCAAGAGAGAGGTCATAAAATACCAAGAAGATGGAAGTGAACATATGTCTGTGTGCATACATTCCTCCCACGTATGTGCTGATAAAAATACCGCAAATAGATTTCAGGAACCCATGCGAGACTGCACAATCTTGGTAGCCTCGAGCATGGCAAATACACCTTACAAAGGAGGATGATCTTGAACGTCACCGAGAAGAATTGGTCCCTCACTCCTGAACTGTGTGACAACACATCTCCCTGCGGCTTCAGTGTGTGAGCCTATCAGAGTCTTCCGAACTGAGTGTCTTGAACACCTGCTCTGAAAGCCCTTCCTCTTCCATTTCATGGAAACATAGAATGCGGAGAGGGTGAGACAGTGCCTTGTGATGTGAGCACGCCATCAGGAAACAGATGATATGGACCTGAGTTAGTTAAAGAGGAGGGAGAGGGTAATTTTGCACTAAGCAGCCCAGTCGTCTGTGCTAGCAGTCTTCACTAGGTGCGGGCCAGCAAGGTGTAGCTGCTGCTTCTTTACTGAGTGTATTATCCTGGGTAACACATTTGGGCAGATTATACTGGCACATGTGAAATACAGCAATCTCTGAAACGTGAGACCTTTATAGCTGTCCGATCATTAAGAAAGAAAAGTTGTAATCAAATGTCTCAAAGGAAAACATCTATATTGAATTTCATCAGTGGTGTAATCAAAAAGCAGTTGCGTCTGTGCTGAAAACCTGATAAAACAACAGACATCAAATGGATGAATAATTTATAAAATGCTAACAACTTTCCACCTTGGCTTTCTATGTCAGCAAAAAGCTAGAAACTGTAAAATGGAAGCAAAGCATGTACTCTGCTTTGTACATGTACATCATTGAGAAATAGAAAAAACAGCAGGTTTGTTTACATAGCTTTACTATTCTCTCCCTCATTCCCTCCACGTGACAATGTTACCTAAGTGGATCAGTTTTGATGTCACAGTTGAAGGTTGGAACAAATTGATCTATTGTTAATTAGCTGCTATAAATATTAACTACTGCCTATGTAAAGCTGAGTTACAAAAAAGGGACATTGATCAAATGTAACAAAGTCATCAAGTGTCAGGGTTATTATCCAGCTACAGTTTCATTCACACAGTCTTGGGACTGGCCCTTGCTATCTTCCAGCCAGCATCCCAGGTTCCCCTATAGCCCTTCCCTGAGCTGTGGCCGCCTACCCTGGCCTCCTTGTCTCAGGACTGAAAAGAAACAATGAAACACTAAGAAAGTATAATCGAGGGCATGCGTGTATGTTTGTATGGGCATCTTCTACAGATACACACATGGATTTTGCATGTCAATTTCGGTAAAGTTTTCCTCAAATGGTGGCTTCGTTTTGCTCAGCAAACCAGTCATAATCCTCCTGTCCACGGAGCAGCTTCTAAGCCAACTTAACCAGATGTTTCAAGTCCTTTCATGCTTAACCCTACCCTGTTTTCCAGGTCCTTTTCCCCACTTGCACTCCTATGCATGCTGCCCTAATTAAGCTGCCTCCACGCTGTTCCCCCTGCCTCACTAGCCAATCCCCAACATCACTCCCTACATTTCTACTTGTTGTCCAAGTATCACATTTTTTATATTGCTCAACCTTTCCAGAATTGTTCTTTTTTTTTTTTTCCTCTCTCTCTCTCTCTCTCTCTCTCTCTCTCTCTCTGTTTTGCTCCTTTCTTGCTTTGCATGGTGTTTACTTGTGTTCCTATCCTGGCTCCCCAGAACTCAACTTCCAGCTGGCACAGGGGGTGTCCCCTGCCTCCTCCCAACCCCCACCCCGAAGCACTGGGCCTCCTGCAGGACCCACTGGTGGTCAAAGCTTGTTTGGCGACTTACTGATTGGATTCCTGTTGTAACTCATTACTCTTTAACTATAAGGAATAATTGCAAAGTTAAAGCCATGAAAATGATTCTGTTGAAAACATGTTTAAAGATATATGGAATTCAAAGAGAAGTGAAAATAGTTACATATTCTGCATTAAAAAAGATAGAACACCCAATATATTTAGTTATCTTAGTGCAAACTAGGTTGACAGGTAAGTCACCTCAACAAATGGGAACTAAGGAACCTTTCATTCGCACACAAGTTTGTAATGTTTGGTTGCTTTAAAGCAACTTCTCTGTAGCGTTCTTCATTAACAAACTGAGTCAAAGTCTCCATCTTTGCAGATCTTTAACATCACACAAACAATTCCATGGTGCACACTTACAACCACATTAGGGCACATTTTTGTTCACTGGATACTCTTTCATTTTGAGTAAATTTATGTATCAGCATCAGAAATTTCATGTGGTTACTTCTGATGCTTAGCGTTTGCATAGTCACAAACACAACCACCCTTTCAGAGCATCCTTGCAACCAACTGACAATTTTGTATGTGAGACATAAATATGTCCTGAGTTGGGCAGGTTGGAATTTAATGGAGTGGACTTTTTCTAGCTCATAAGCTTTTTAAAATCAATACCATGGAAGTACTGTCTATCTCTAAGTTCATTTACTAAACCAACATGGTTACCAAAAAGCCACTGCACTTCCAAAATGTCTTACAGTTTTGGACAATAGAGGAATTTTAAGTAAGTTTAAATATTTTACATTTACCTTTTTTTTTAAAATTTGGTGCAGCCTATCTGTGAGCCTGGTTTTGTTTTTCATGCATGTAGTTGTACAGCTATAGATAACCTTATAAATCAAAACAGATGCAAACTAAATAAAAAATTTTATTTCTGTACTGTAATTATAAGGGAAAGTGTTTTTTATTATAAATTTAATGAGAGCAGATAATTTTCATCAAAAGGCACATCAACTGTACTACTTGATGCATCAATTTGCCTTGCTTGTAGACAGAACTAGGTTCAGTTAAAAATCTCCCATTATGAGTAAGTCATAGAAAGAAGGGAGGAGGAACATCAGTGGCTTCTTTAAAATGCTGATTTAAATTTCTGGGACCACTGAGGGAGTTTAGGGATTTTGATAGCCCAGGAATTACAAGATTCTTCTCTGTTTCTGTGTAGGAAATATGGATATAGCAAGGTCTTGTGAACTGTTACTCTTCGCTGCAGCCACAACCCTAGCTTATTTATTATTATGAGAAAAATTCAATTGATTTTTAATAGATCCCAAAGGAAACGGGAAAAGATGGAAAATTGGTAAAAGTCACTTGAGCGCATAGAAATTTAGCATTTGTCCTGATCGGCAATTAATTTATATCCTCAAAACATGTGGTACCAGAAATGACAATTTATGTGGATGCAGAAATAAGAATCCAGTGGACTGTGAGACTTAACATCTCAGAGAAACATTAGCAAGTATAAGATGGGAATCAGCCACTCAAACTAATGACTGAAACTCCGTGGCACAGAAGCAGCTGTGAAGAAGAAGCTGTGAAGGTTGTGCATTTTCAGCAAGGCTACGTATAAAGAAGTGCAGGGGCAGGTATCCCAGCAGCCCCTGAAGACTGCACATGTCCTTTTTCTCTCAATCAAGGTGGGAGCAGCATCTGACAATGTGCCCTTTGGTAAGCTGTAAGAACTAAATGAAAACTTCCGGCACCACAGGTAGATCAGGTAGGTGTTTGACAAACGATAACCATCTCACCCTCTTCCTCAAGTTTTAAAGGATCTCCAATAGAGGACAAGTGTAGAAAGGTGGCTAGTCTCACCTAGAGGCAGGATCCAGAACTCACAAGCATTATGACTACATCCCCTCTCGTCTCCCAATTCACTTATTAATTTAGAAAAGATAAGCACAACAAGTCTTGTGCTAGCCATCCCCTTCCATCAGAGCGCCTCGATTGTTTGTACACACAGTTTTGTTTTTCCAGTTTTCCTTCCCAACCAATGTGTAAACTGTGAGCACTTTAAGAGTGCCAAGCACAGAGGAAAACCCAAGTCAGACCTGTTGCTCCAGGAGCAAATGCTGATCAGTGCTCTGGACTCTGCTCTCTTGCCCCACGTTGGGTATAGTTGTATCTCAAGTTGGCGTACCCTGAACTCAAAGGCCCTGGCATATCCCAATACTATTCTGAGTTCACTGACACTTTTTCACTTGCAAAGCTCTTCTACAAAACTTCTCGGTTAGCTTGGGTGACACTGATGAAACTATTAGCAAATAGTTCCCCAGACATAAGAAGGACTTACCTTACTCTAGTGGAAAACCAATGACAGCAAATAATGAAATATAACACAAGTTAAAAAATGCCTTTCAATGCATGCAGCACTGTGATTAGTCATAAAAGTCTGATCAGGTTTAGACGCAATATAGGATTTTTCATCTCTTTTGAAAATAAAAATTAAAGAAGTTATTTCTTATTTTTCTACACCCAATATATACATATATTTAACTTTTCTTATGTAATGCAACATGCAATATTTGCTCATAACCATATGTCAAGGTACATGTAGCCATAGTACAACATTTGGCATAAATGTTGCATATAAGTATAAAATTAATAACTAGTAGCTAATAACTACTATTAATTTTATTATCTGATATTTCAATTATTCACACTTTAGGAAATACTAATTCTTAATCATATGAAAGAATGGGCTTTAAAAAAATACAGAAGTCTTCCACATCAGCTAACACAGTCAAATTTAATAAAGGTTAAATATGCTTTGCAACAAATGTAATATGCTCATCTCCATAAATCATTTGTGCCAAAAATGTGACAGTATCTTGCTAATGCTTAGCATGAGGGGATGGTCACGATGGAACGCATATTAAAAATCTGATAAATGCACTTATGACCATAGTTAGCAACATATTGCTTTTCAATTTTCTCAGTAAATGTGGTAATAATTCACTTTTCATGGAATCAATTCACATATGCTAACTTTTTACTGAGAGATTCGCTTTCAAGGTACACATGCAAAAATCGGCCCGCTCCGTTATACACATGACAGGGTGTGACTCAGACACGTACGCAGGAAATGTGATGTGTGAATGGAACGCGGAGTCGGGTGAGGCAGATTCTTAGGACAGAAGCACCAGTGCCCCGCAGAGCGGTGTTAAGGCAACAGATCCCTTCTGTCCTAAGAAAGGCCCCACCAGCATGGATCTTGTGAGGGATCTGCCCAACTGTATTCACAAACACGACTGGCAAACGAGTGCTCTGACTAGAAGATGAATTCACAGCAAATTCAGTTTCTGCCACGGGATTGTCAATGTGTTCTGCTACGTCATTCAGACTTTACGGAATGAGGACTTTTTGTGAGCTAGTGAGGCTGGGAGAATCAGCTGTCAGTTCGGCTCAGCTGCTCCATGGCAGATTAGCGGGGGCTAATCATCAGAGAGCTATTCATGAGCAGGTTTTACTGGCAAATACGAGAGTGGGACGATTACGCTCTCAAACAAGCGTGAGGCATAAGGGACTTGGCCTGTTAAATGCTGCAAGGGTGGCTTTTATCTTTGTGGTGTGGAGCCTGTCATTCTGCATATCCATATTTATGAAACTTAAATCCTTCTGCGTGTCTAGAATTCAGCCAGGAAATCAAAGATATAGAATGTGTCTTATGCATTTGAGGTGGACTCCTTGAACATGGCATTGTTTTTGAAAGTGCTAGATTCGTATCCGTTAAGCTCCTATGGGCAGTACAGAAGTTAAGCTCAGTGTAAGATACCATGCGTGATCACAGGTTTTTCTTCCTAGGGGTTTTTAGCATGTGTCCTTGGTGCACATGCACAAAAGCGAAACTGTAGTAATAAAGCTAGATTAAGGCCAATCTTCATGAAATAGGAAGGAAAACACACTGTAAGAATTCTGAAGTGAAATGTATATTCCCAACCATTAGTTGCAAAAACATATTCGTATGACTACTGGCTTCGTTCAAGCAGGTAGGGCTTATATCTCTCAAGATACGAGCCCAGCCTACTCCTGCCTTCGTATAACTAGCTCACACCACCAGATGTTCTGATACAAAAGTGTGTTTAAAAATTAAGAGTTCATTTTCATTAATAGGGCTCTTTGGGGGAAATTCCATCTCTCTATTTCCAAACATAGGAACAATCTCTGAGCAAAACTATACTTAGCAACATTTGTGACTCATGCTATGAAGTTTTGAGCCTTGGACAGTGGACAATTTTTCTGACTTCTAGGGAAATTTCTACTTAGTTTAAGTTTATCAAATGCATGAATTAAAGTAATTATTTTTAGAGCTACCAAATGTATAACAATTCATGAGCACCTTACAACTTTTTGTGATTCTTATGAAAAGGAATGTTTTATTTAAAGGGTGTGAGTGCCCCAGAAATGTTAAAATTCTATGATTAGAGCAAAACATCAAAAATACTGTGCTAAAAACTAATTGTTTAATCTTGTATTTTTAAATAACTCATGTATTGAATTCAGTTTTGGGAAGTATTTTTCTTTCAAAAAAAAAAAGGAAGGAAAATACATGAACTACAATTTTAACAAATATTTGAAATGTCATTAAAGAGACAGCATTTGCTTTTAAAATTATAAGTAAGTGTACATAAAAGTACAAAGGGGCTTCAAATACTTTGCAGAAAAATGGAATTAAAAAGAGATACATATTTGCTGTGAACGTTTTGAAGCCTCTTCCTATACAATAGTTTATGTGTAAAGCTATAATTTCTAAAGTATTCAAAGAAGACTCTGAATGCAATTCCAACCACGCAACCTCAGGCATGTGTGACACTGTTCTTTTCTCACGGGAAGCATTTAGTGTCCTGAGAACTCAAGACAATAATGCAGGGTAAGAGCAGACAGGTGCCTGGTCAGGGACACAGTCCTCAAAATATCAAAATTCTGGCCACTGAATAAAAATGAAGTGTTTACGATCCAGATTATAGCTCTGGGAAAATACCAGAAACAAACAGGGTGCTGGTATTTCATATAATCTGAGCTTGATTCTTGTAATAGTATCATCATGCTGGTAAGTGCTTAGCACACTGAATACCAACAGCACAGATATAGAATGTGCTGCACTCGGGAGCTGAGCGGGGAGGCTTCCTGCTGGAGCTCAGAGAGCCTCTGGGCAGCAGGTGGACACGCAGCAGAGAGCAGAGTTCATTTCCAAGCTGGCCAGGGATCACTTCATCTCAGGGGAGAGAGTATTTGTGCATCTGACCCTGCCTGCTCTTTAGTTCAAAGGAGGGAATTCTTGATGATGACATGCTGCTGAAATCCAAAACAGAGACCTACAACTGCTTGTTTGGGCTGCAGGAGAAGAAATATCTACTTCAGCGTGTATGTTAAGAAACCTTCTGTCTACTCATGGGTGCTATTAGCATCCAGCCTTCTTTTGAGGGCTGGCAAGTTTTCAAGTTTCACAGGAGTTGGGAGTGCTTTGTCACAGGAACAGGAAGCCCCATGCGTGCAGTTGGCCTTGGCAAGAGACTTAAAGAGTAAGAAGAGATGGTTGACTCTCATTAGAGCCTCAACCAGTTTATTAGAATCACCTGAGGTGCTTTTACAACCGTGCTGCCCAGGTCCCACTGCAGGCACACCTGACTGACCCATGGGGTGGGACCTGGGCCTGGGGACACCCACGTATCTTCCCAAAGCTTCCCAAGTAATTCTGATGTTCAATCAGCTTGAGCAGGGCTGCTCTCGAAGGCACGTCTGGTTTTTGGTCTGTGTGAACCTCTTCTACGGCCTTTCTTTGTGTGTATCCGTTTGAGAGCCCAGGTTGTTCTACACTCCTGGAATAATGTGGTCTGAGGAAATCGGTGTCTAAACAGATCATCAGCCTCACATTTCGATTCGAACCAGTGCGGACTGTTATTTTAACCTTCCACTTAGTCCTGTGGGGGCAGAGCCCAGCAAGTTGTCCAAAAGCAGCAGAGCGCATAGTGGGGGCTTGTGTAGGACCGGGTTGCGCTTGGATTTCGGGATTGATATGGATGCCATGCAAGCAGGTGCCTCAGTGAAAACTAAGACGAGGGCTAGCTCAAGACTGAGAAGATTCAGCTCATGGCCATGATCGAAAGAAAACAAAGCTGGTAGTTTTCCTACCAAGTCATCACTTAAATTTGCTTTCAAAATGACAGAAATCAGCCACAGGACTGATTTCATTTGGATTGGGTAAACAGAATGAACATTTGAACCTATCTACCGAGAAGATTCGCCTCTCCTTGCCAACAACTTGGAGCCATCAGTCCGAACCCGTCGAGACATAAGCATTCCAGTTCTACAGGAACTAGATTGTTAGAGAAAAAGCACGTCATCTCTGGGTGAGGGAAAGGTCAACCCGGCCAGGTGAGAGTGGTGACTGCCTTTTTCCACCGCAGGGGAGAACCACAGGGGAGCACCCTGCACTGCTCAGGTGCTGGGAGGCTGGGAAGGAGGACCCTGAAACCACAGACTCTATTTTTCTGGTTGCAACCAGGTCATTCAGGGAGAATGCCACAGGCATCCGTGGCTAAGATGGGTGTTTGTAACTGGGCACGTCGGCCAATACAGGGACTACATAGATCCTTTCTCCTTAAGGACGTCATTCTACCATATAAGACATCCCAGATCTGCCATAACACGCTGTTTCCCATTTACCCGGAGGCCTTTGTTCAATCCAACTGAACCGACGCTGTCCATCCTTACACAAATGTTTTACTTGCTAAAGTTTTCTAAGGTACATTACATTAGATGTGGGCTTTGCTTCCTGTTGGCTGAACTACACCTTGAAGCGGCAGAAGAGTTTAAGGCAAAGTGGTCCTGTCGGGGCTTCTCAGAGGAGCAGCTCATTTTGAATTAAGGTGCCCTCCAGATCAGAGACCTCAAGCTTTCTGAGTGGACACGGGCTGTTGTGTAGCAGATACTCACAGGACGACCTCCACGTGGTCCAAAGCCCACTGATCATGACCTGTTCCGTTGTGGCGTGGTTGCCACCAGCGCAACAAAACTCCTTTCATCCGTGCCTCCCTGGGTCACACAGGTAGAAGGAAAAAGAGGTCAAACACTGGCAAGCAGAACTTTCTGGTGTGTGACTTATAGATTTATGATAGGCTAAGTCAACCAAACTCTGGACACGGAATTCAGAGTTGCCTGCATCGCAATACTCTTCTAGGCAGGATTAACTTGTATTGGCCACTCAGGGACTTGTAATGCTTTTCCATCCCTCTCCCTCCTTCCTCTTGCTCCAGCAGTTCCTGGAAGAGCAGTGCATTTGGTCAGCAAACAGGAGGAGCCTCCTCAGTGACAGGCAGTGTGCTAGAGGCTGAGCACACAATGCAGACCAAAACAGGGCTGCCTCTTCGCAGTGTCATGTCACACTAGCACCTCCAGCACGCGCTAAAAACTGCTGTTTTCTAAAGATCCTAGTTCAGGAAAAGGAATGTGTGCGGAGTGCCTTTGCGTTTTGTTGTCCTCCATTTCCTCTTGCCCTTGCTTTCCTGTTTTGCCTCAAGTCCTACTAGAAAACAGTAACGCAACTCTGGAGACAGGGGTTCCCCTTGGTCCTGCCCCCAGAGGCTTCCCCCAGCTTCTACCTCCTACTGCGGGACACCCGGGGACTGCGCACAAGACTAGCTTTCTGTCCTGGCACTCACAGGGGCACGTTGTAAGAGACCCTCTGGGCTTGCATGAAGTCCTTTGGCTGGTGCTGGGCGATGACGTGCCAGGTGATGCCGTTGTTGACGCTGTACTGCAGCAGCACGGCCTTGTCCACAGCCTGGGGGCTGCTCAGGTCACTGTTGCAGCTGTCCGTCTGCGACGTGCTCCCGATTTGCAAAACAAACATGATTTTACTGCAAAACACAGAGGACATCATCTTCAGACGCAAACCAGGAAGTACTGGAGGAGTTCGACTTTCCTATCTATTCCTAAGTTCACCATCACACGGTGAAATGAAGAAAGCACACCAGGAATACAATGCACTTGTATCATTTTTCATGTCATACATGTGAAAAATAACCTCAGAAGGCTGGTTCTCTCCACAAAGGGGGCAATGTTGCTTTTCAAACATACGCCCTCTTTCTGTGATGTTGGGCATCTTAGGAGAATGTTTGTCCCCCAAACACCTTCTAGTCTTCGCAAGGGAGCATGGGTCAGGTAGGCCACTGAGGACATGCAGAGGACAAGGAATCAAACCTCAGGATGTCTGCTGTGTCCTTTTTGCAAAGAGTAGAATGGCATTGGCACAAGGGAACATGGTCCCGTGTATCTGAGAAAACGTGGCCTGGAGATCAGCGCTGGGGACAAATGAGCTGGGGCCTGCAGCTTGTGTGCTCGAGAGGCCCTGTCGCTGTCACAGGTGTCCTGGCCCTCAGAAGGTACAGTCTTAGGAAACGTGTCCTCTTGTGAGATGCCCCGTGGGGAAGCATGGCCCCATTGGTAGGTAGGTGGTGAAATAAAGAGCCACATTTAAAACTTAAAAATACAGGAACTACTTTAAAACAAAGTTGCTTGTATGACACGACATGCAGTTGCTAACTTAGCACTGTGTGGCAGCTGTACATGGGATCAAGGAAGGAATCAGTCTTTAGATTGAGTATGTTGTTTTGGTAGGAAAAGAAAAATGAGAATGGGTATGTAAAACTTTAAGCAATGTAAGGAATTAATTTTCTTATATTCTCATTGTTTATCATATTAAGAGCCCCAACCTCCCTTTCTGCCTTTGGTAACATAATTCTAACATTTTCTAAAGTGAAATGCTTCCAGCAAATATCTAGCTTCTTGCTAGCCAAATATCTACTTCTCAGATAGCCCCATAGGTACAGAACACAATACTCTAGTGTAGTAACCCACCATCTTTTTACAGCCTTGGGAACTTGTCTTGAATTACACAGACAAAAGTCTATGCTTGATCCATGAATTTGGCAGAATTGGGAAGAGCAGGTGGGGAAGGACATTCAGTTCTCCTGGAGTCTCTTTCTCTGTCCCTTCCCTAAGTCCATCTGCATGGCTTCCGGTAGTCTATTCTACATTAATCCCCATCTCCTATAATGTGTTAAAGAGCTCATCCCTTCCTTCCTTCCTTCCTTCCTTCCTTCCTTCCTTCCTTCCTTCCATCCATCCACCCATCCTCTATTTCTATCACACTTACATATGCTAAATACAGGTATATATTTACATTACTCAAAACCTACTTCACATACACATTTTTATTTCCATATTTGCCTGTGGTCAACCTTGGCCAGTTTTTTTACAATTCGGCCATTTCTCTTGGCTTACGCCTTTGTTGTCCCCACTCAGCCACCATGTGTGAGGAAACACAAAGCAATCCTACAATACACTTAAGCGAAGTCTGATTCTGAATGCTTAGAACATAGAGTGCTTCCTCATACTGAATTCGAATGTATTATGGTTTCCAGTGCTCAGTGACATCTGTGCCATGGAATTCCCGATGGCACAACTGGGCTTGTGACCAGGTCTGTGTCTGGACTGCAGCACAGGGGTTGGGTTACCTTGCTCGAGTGAGATCCAGCGGTTTGGTAGCAGCTTGCCTGATCTGACAGCCGTTAAAATAGAGCGAGTCCCCATGGGCATAGGGTGCCAGCTGCCCACAGCCACTTCCTATCGCGCCACCTTGAATGGTCTCCCAGTTGGCCTCAGTGACTCTTGCGGACTCAAAGTTATCTTTAATGTAGCTGGGGAGATCATGACTGAACACAGAGCAGTCGTCACCTGCAGGGACAGGAAGAATAACAGAAATTACCTAGGACAAGCAGACTCTGCAAAGATTACGAACTAGCAATTAATTTCAGATTTGAGCCATTGTCATTAGCATACAGGCATAGACTCTCAGAAATAAATGCTTCCCTTCTGTTTTGGCAATTATTGGCTATGTGGTTGGGAAAGAAAATCCATTATCTCTGAGTCAATGTTTACTAAAATATGTGGGTGCTAATGTGCTGCTTGCTAGTATAAATCCATTATTTCAATGCCACAGCATTTGGCCAAATCTTCCTGTTTATCAGCGATGTGTCCCAGGAGGGAGCTGTCACCATGGCACGAGAGGCCAACCTAATTTCTGTTTCCTGTACAAGATTTTGTAGCAGCAAGTAAGATAAGGTCCTCCCTCCAGTTCTGTACTTGATGGTTCCTGAGAGCGGAGTTTATACGCAGGCACTTGTTGTTGGACATTCAGTAATGAAGCTGGGATACATACACGGCTGACGAGTGGACTGGAAGAGTCTCTCTGGGACCATGGCCAAAACACTAGCACTGAAGTTAGTCACTATGTTAGTACTTGTATATGTGCCTGCATTTCCCTTGATGTGAACACCTTTGTCTTTTCTAAATGTCCACAATAATGTAAAGTCAAAAGCTCCTAGTTCTGTTGGATCAGGGCAGAGGGCAAACTCCAGAATCCTAGGACTCCTGGTGAGACATTTGATTGACTCATTTGCCTAAAGTGAAAATCCTCCAGCTAACACACAGACAGACCTAGCCGGTCGAAGAGGCAATTGCAGCAGGGGAGAAAGGAGATGGCTAAGTAATTTTCAGCAATGGAGTTGCACAACAGTCTACATTAATCCTATCCACCTCATTGGGAGGCAAGGAAATAGCATCAATCAAGAAACCTAAAGAGACTCCACTCCAGAGTTCAAATAGGTCATCTCTTACATGGTGTTCTTGGGGACGGATGCACCATTCTGCTCCTCTCTGGATAAATCTCTTGGTTCTAGAGATACAAGGGCTGATTGGAAAGAACAATCGAGGGCTGGTCTTTTGTTCTGACATTGCCTACCTGTGTGACTGTAGGCAAGTCACCTAATCTCCCTGAGCCTTAATCTCTTTACCTATAGAATGGGGATAATTGTATTGACCATAGTTAAGTTAGGATATGTTGAACAGATTTCGATTTGCATTTAAACTATACTTTTGTGGGGTGAGCATTTGGCTTACTGCTTAAGACGCTACTGAAAGACCCCTATGTCCCACATGGGAATGCCTGGCTCAATTTCCAGCTCCAGTTCATATACTTTCAGAAACACAGCATGAGACTACGCTTTGTTCCAAAGACAAGTGAACACTGAGCACGGAGTGGTGTGCACTGGTGCAGAAGGCCCAGGATTCAGACCTTGGAAACTCGCATCGCAGATGCAGACGGCGCCAGTGGTGCAGTAGCCGTGCCCACTGCAGAGTTTCGGGCAAGCCTCTCCGATGTACACGTGGTCAATGGCCCAGCTTTGCTTCTCCGTCTCTTCCCCCTTCTGGATCCAGCGGAACTGTGTGGCACTGAAAGACCCAGAGAGAGCAGAAGACATTCAGTAGGCTGGCATTCCCCAGGGCTGCGTCCAGCCTG
The DNA here is from genome assembly GCF_033115175.1 of Lepus europaeus. Taxonomy (NCBI): domain Eukaryota; kingdom Metazoa; phylum Chordata; class Mammalia; order Lagomorpha; family Leporidae; genus Lepus; species Lepus europaeus. The sequence goes on from NC_084827.1 coordinate 43,839,399, forward strand.
CCACCAATGGGAATGGGGACTGTATCCTGGAACAGGGCGTCCCGAGCTTTTCCCTGCAGCACCCGGATGGCAGGGGCGGGTCAATTTGTAGCCCTTGGACTCTTGAGGTATAGCCCAAATACCATTCTGGAAGCATGTATTTTCCCTGGAGAATCATATGGGAATTTTCTATTCTATTCTATAATAAGCCTATGTCCACTTTTTCCTACAGGGGCTATACTATTTTCCAAATCGGTGTGTAAAATGAGTGCTGCTCTAGGACGATTGTGCTCCATCCTGCAGTTTTGCTCAACACAAACCCCGACAGCCCTGCACGCCCTCAGTGGTGTTCATATCGGGGAGGGCAGAACACCAGAGCAGAGCTGGTGCCAATTCCAGTCTTGTGCGAGGTCTGTCATTCCAGGCCTGTTATGCCATGGTATTTAGCTTGACAAACAAGCTCCTGTTTCTTCCTTCTTAGGACATCCGGTTGCCACTCCGGGGCAAGGATAGGTGAGAGGAGGTGCAGAATGTGGGAGACAGTGCTGGGGATGCAACGAAAACAAATCTTCTCAGTTGTTTTCAGCTCACTGCCTGGACTCTGCGGAGGCTGCCAGATAACCCTGCCATGCTCCCATGAAACGTACCTGGAGGAGACGTGGTCAGGCAGCTGGAGGGTGACTCTCTTCCAACTTGAGCTGTTCACAGCGTTGTAGATGGTGGCTTCGTGGAACTGGAAGGGGGAGCAGCCAATGCTGTTTGAAGAGGAAGGCAGGCACTGGGTCTGAACCAGCTGCCAGGAATCAGACCTGCAGAAACCACCAGTCTTGTTAGGCAAGTCTTACTGAAACAGATGGTCTGTCTAATGTCAAGGTCATGCTTTGGAGGTCAGGTTAAGATATTTTAACATCAATCTCCTATTTCTGATACATTTTAATAATGACAGATCAGAAAAATAGCTTCATGTAAGACATAGGTCTGAGTCTTTAGAAGCACGTCGATACATTCATGGAAAAAATAAATAAAAGCACACGTGGTGGTGTAGCCTAGTGGTGTCCTCCCCTGATATTGTGCCTTGAAAAATTGACCTGGAGTCAGTTGACAAACTTGTCTGTCTACCCAAACTCAGTATGATTGATTTTAAAAGTGGTGGTGGAGGACATGGCTCTCAGGGCCCCAGAAAGGCAGCACACTATGTGGGACTTTTGTCCACACTGCTGATCTGTGGTAGGAGAGATGACCCCAGCTGTTGCACAGTCAGATTGTTCATTAACTTAAAGTTTTCTTAGGGTTGGTTGACCTTGAGTAACACAAATAGCAGGGATCCACCTTGAAGCCCAATGTACTGTTTTACTTATTCTGAGATGGAAAGTTCCCTGGCTGCAGTCTGATATGAAAATGCATTTTTCTGGGTTTGAAGGAAAAATTTGAAGATTCTGTGCAAACTGCATACAAATGAAATCTGTACGGAAAGACACATGAACTGCCACTGACAATACAGGCTGTGTCTCCATCAGCAGGGACTTTACAAAGAGACAACCATTTGAATTATGTATTCAACTTTGGAGAAAATGGGAAACGGGATTTTGCAAACCTTGCGTCTTTCGTGTATTCCAGCATCACGGAATGAAGGTCACCACAGGAAGTGGCTTCACAGCCCACCACGATCTAAAACAAACGTGAACAGAGAATGCACAGGCCAGATGAAACGATGCCTCATATCATGAATCAAGACCCCCGTCTCTCCCCGTGATGACACTCTGAGAGGTAACGGAGGAATACGCGGGGAGTTTCTGAGGGCATCCTGCGGGGACATCGAGAATGGGATCTCAGCTCTCTGCTGGGGCCTGGGGAAGCAGTGGAAGATGGCCCAAGTCCTTGGGCCCCTGCACCCATGTGGGAGACCCGGAAGAAGCTCCTGGCTCCTGGCTTTGATTTGGCCTAGCTCTGTTTGGGGAGCGAACCAGCAGATGGAAGTCTGTCCTCTCTCTCTCTCTCTCTGCCTCTCTGTAACTCAGCCTTTCAAACAAATAAATAAATCTTAAAAAAAAAAAAAAAAAGATGGGATCTTTTGGGTTCTGTAAATGACATGCAATTTTGCATGCAATGCAGAACTAATTTTTTTCTTTGACAGGCAGAGTGGACAGTGAGAGAGAGAGACAGAGAGAAAGGTCTTCCTTTTTCCGTTGGTTCACCCCCCAAGTGGCTGCTATGGCCGGCGCACTGCACAGATCCGAAGCCAGGAGCCAGGTGCTTCTCCTGGTCTCCCATGCAGGTGCAGGGCCCAAGCACTTGGGCCATCCTCCACTGCCTTCCCGGGCCACAGCAGAGAGCTGGACTGGAAGAGGAGCAACTGGGACAGAATCCAGCGCCCCGACCAGGACTAGAACCTGGGGTGCCGGCGCCACAGGTGGAGGATTAGCCTATTGAGCCGTGGCGCCAGCCGAGAACTAATGTTTTAAAAGGTACTGCTTCTGTTTACTTAATTAGAATAACACATCAATTGCAACTTTGGGTAAAAAACATTGGCCAAGCTGTAAGTAACATTAGGACAATTTATGGAAAGAAACAAAAAATATCACTGGTTCAAAACATTTTTATTGATATCCTTATCTCTTTGATGCTACTATTACTATTATTTGGAATTAAAAAGAGAAGTTTTTAATTACTTTGTAGTCATTCTTAGTGTTTTCCTTATTTTCATGTGTATAAAGGGTTTCCACATGATATATAATCAAACATTTGAAACATCACTAATAAATCATAAATGCCACCAAATTTATATGTTAGGAATCATAAAACACACAAAGAGAGTATTGTAGTGCTTCCTGGGAAGGAGAGGTTAGATTTATTAGTTAGCTAGTTAATTAATTAGAGAGGTAGGGAGACAGATATACAGAGAGAGTTCCCATCCACTGGTCCACTCCCCAGATGCACTCAATATCCCCTGCCAGGACCACAGCCAGGAGCCGGGAAGGCAATTCAACTGTGAGCCATCACCACTGCTTCCCAGGGTCTGACTTAGCAGGAAGCTGCAGTCAGGAGAATCCAGCTACTGTGGCATGGGGTTGTGGGCGTCTTAACCACCAGGTCCAGTACCCACCTCTGGGAGCTAGTGTTGGATTAAAAGGATTGGAAAAATAATTCACCAAAGAGGGTGCATGTGAGATGCCCCTGAAGAATGGCAAGAACCTGAGATGGGAAGACAGAAGAAAGGCAGGTGGAAGGAAGAGAGCAAGAGACGACACAGAGGTTGGAAAGCAGCAGGGCAGGTCCAGAGACCAGCGTGCGGAATGCTTTGAGCAGTGTGTGGTGTGTGTGGCATCCTGGAGGTAATGTTAGCAAGCCTGGTCAAGTCTGGGAGACCACAAGTTGTAGTCTTTGGTGTTTGACCTTAATTTCAGAAGCAGTGAAAAGCTCCGAATGGTTTATGAGCAGCGGAATGATGTGCTTTGTAAAGATCCATCTGACTTGATGTTAAAGAGGTAGGAGTGGGAAGAGATGGGGGAGGGGGAGAGTACTTGGTGGATGCCTGATTTAATTAGGGTCACGCTGCAGGTGGAACAGTCCAGAGAAGACCCAGTGGATACTAGGAACCCTGGGAAACAGAAAAAGCACATGGTAACCGATTAGCTGTGAGGAGTGAAAAATCAAGGACTTAACATTTTAAGCTAGTTACTAGCTGGAAGGCAGTGCCATCAACAGAAGCCAGAAAATCAGAAAGAGGAACTGGTAAGAGAAGGGAAGATAGTGAGTTCATATCTAGACACGTTGAGTCGAGGCAGCAGTAAACAAAGCTAGAGAAGTGAGCAGGGCTTATTACAAATGATGGCTTTATCATTAGGGAGCCAGTCAAGATCGGATATGCAGATTTGGCATCTGCTCTTCAGGATGTGACAGCTGGAGCCAGAAGACTGGATAAGAGTCCCCAACAGGAAGAATGTCTACGGAGCAAGATGAAAGGCAGCCATACTGTGAGACGCTGACATTTCGGGGGCTGGGGGAAGCAGAGAGCCACATGGGAGGTGGAAGTAGGTATCAAAGAGGAGAGAGGAGAACTCGGAAGTCAGGAGGAAAGAGTGCACCAGCTGGAGAGGGTGAGGAGCGCAGTGTGGAATGGTGAATAAGAAAAGGAGGGTGAGCAAGGGTGAACGCTTTGGAGGAAGTGTACGGAAACTCCACAGTGACTTTGAGGAATGTGTCAGCGATATGCTGCTACATTCGGAGACAAAGCTCCTTCCTTCCTCTCTCTCTCTCTCTGTCCCATCTCTCTCTCTCTTTAAAAAGCTGTCCTGGTGAGAGAAGAAAATGCCAGTCTCTTCAGCTCAGTGTTGCTTGACCCAGAGGAAGAGGAGGCCCCCATCAATCTGTCAGAGAGGATGTTTTTGACCTAGGCTGCAGGGGAACCTGGGAGAGGGGAAACCATCACTTGTCTGGACATGGACATGGCTTCAAAGCAGGGGTGGTTTAGCTCCAAATACGACTTGGAATATCCTAACAGCATTACACTGGAAAGAGTATTTAAGGTGGTGGTGCCTTCAGGGAGCTTGTCTCAGCTTTGTCTCAAAGGGTTCAACACAGGGCTGAGGCCAAAAGCACGTACATTTCTACTGCTGCTCATAATGTCTCTTGCTAGAAACCATCGCTGTAGTGCACTGTTTTAAATAAGGGTATAAGAATAATGGATATCTTTATCCCTGCTTCTAATGTCTTTTTACAAAGCAAAGGAGCTGGCGCTGTGGCATAGCGGGTTAACGGCCTGGCCTGAAGCACTGGCATCCCATATGGGCGCTGGTTTGAGACCCGGCTGCTCCACTTCCTATCCAGCTTTCTGCTATGGCCTGGGAAAGCAGTGGAGGATGGCCCAAGTCCTTGGGCCCTGTACCTGCATGGGAGACCAGGAGGAAGCACCTGGCTCCTGGCTTTGGATCGGCACAGCTCTAGCCGTTGCGGCCATTTAGGGAGTGAACCAATGGATGGAAGACCTCTCTCTCTCTCTCTCTCTCTGCCTCTCCTCTCTCTGTGTAACTCTTTCAAATAAATGAATAAATCTTAAAAAAAAAAAAAGCATGTTTTGCAGTGGAGAGATGGCCGTCAGTTACTATTGCTTTCTCTCTCTCAGTATCGAACCATTAAATTACCTATAAATATCTATATCATTCCCTTCCACCCTTCTAAACAAGTAAAATCTGCAATTTAAAAGATTTGAGTCTCCTGCAGTTCTTGGGGGCTTTGGGAAATTCTGGAAGTTCTGGTTGGTCTAATGGACAGGTTTGTCAAGTCAGAGAGGAAGGGAAGTGGGAAGATACGCTGAGAGACAACGAGGCAAACACTATGACGCATGTAAGAGGCAGAGAAATGGGTTAGGGAAGGAAGGAGCGGAGGGGGTGGGGAGAGGGAGGGAGGGAGACAAAGAGAGAGAGGGAGAGAACTGTGTGACGTTGGAAACAGCTATAGAGAGCTAGGAGTAGGCAGAGCTTTTTATTAGTAAGGTTTGGGAAGCAAATCAAGATTGCACACACAGATCCAGCGCAGTTACATTTTTTGCCTATGTCTCAGTGTCTTCAGAGATTTTTAATCTTTGCTCAAACAATCATCCTTGAATAAAGGCCTTTGCAAAAGATGACCACTTTTGTTTATCAGAGAAAGTTTCTTTTAGGGGCCGGTGCTGCGGAGTAGCAAATAAAGCCTCCGCCTGCAGTGCCAGCATCTCATATGGGCGCCAGTTTGAGTCCCGGCTGCTCCACTTCTGATCCAGCTCCCTGCTAATGAGCCTGGGAAAACAGCAGAAGATGGCTTCACAGCTCGGGCCCCTGTGCTCACATGGGAGACCTGGAAGAAGCTCCTGGCTCCTGGCTTTGGCCTGGCCCTGGCTATTGTGGCTATTTGAGGAGTGAACCAGGGGATGGAAGATCTATCTTTTTGTCTCTCTCTGCCTCTGAAACTTGTCCTATCAAATAAATGAAATAAATCTTTACAAAAAAATTTTTAAAAGTCTCTTGTAATGAATAAATCAATCATTTCCTTGAAGTTGTTGGAGTCACTATTCTCCCGACCCCCCACATATAAGGCTATGTTCTGGCTTGGGGAGCGACTTCCCCCTTACTTTAAACTGCATCATGTATCCTGGTTGAATGATGAGCTCCCGGGAGGAGAGCGCATTGTGAGTCTTGTCCTTCTTTTCACTTGGCCAGTAGAGGTGGAAGGACGGATTGCCGCAGAACCCCGCCGTCCTCACTGCGTTAGGGTAAAAACTCCAGTTTTCTTCATGGGAAGTCCCTTCTGTTAAGGCACATTGAAGCAATGAGGTACGTTATGAACTTGAACTCATTGGCTTAATATTGAATTACTTAGATATTTATGTTCAAGATTTTGCTTACTCCTTAGGAGTGATTTTTAAATTACTTACCTATAATTGTTGTAGGTAATACAGTCCTATTTACATACAACCAAGGTGAGGAGTTGAATCTAAAGAAGATTATTCAATGCTAATATGGTTACCCCACATGCAAAATGTCACTGTTTGTCTGGGTCACCTGCACCATGACAAAGTTCTTCTTGACACACTTCTTAAGCCAATACCATATGTATTTCTATGCCCACAGGTTACTAACCAAACTAAAATTATGTTAGGAACTGAAATTCCAACTTACATTTAAAGCTAGCCCTTGTGTCTTCAACAGGGCTATTAAATTCTCAGCTGACATTTCAACACGCAGCCAACCACTGGGTATAACAACAGCTAACACTTACAGAGCACAAGTATTCCACTAGGCCCTGTTCTAAAAAGTTTTCATGGAGTAATCTGTCCGAAGAGCCAAGAAGGCAGAAGGCTCAGAAGGCTTTCAGGAAAGGAAACTCCTTTGTGTCTTGTTTCTTACCATCATCAAACGTGTCCACCAACTGACTGGGATTGATTTCTGCTCCGCCAATCAAAATGTTGTCGAGGGCCCACTGGGCGCGCTCCACTCCGGAGACCACGATTCCATTGCTGATCACAAATGGCTGCCACCAGCGCAGTCGAGTTGTGTTGCTGAGGGCGTCCTCAGGAAGAAGTATGTAGTCGTGTCGAACAGAGATGTATTTTTGGTAATCCATCTCATGGAGCAAAGTCCATGTGATTCCTGTAAAAACAAACATGCCAACATAGCAACCCATAAACCATCAGTCCATAGCAGATACTATGCATAAGCTGCCCACAGACATGGCCAACTGGAAACTGAGCATTGATTTGGTCCACTTTGATGTGGGTATTTATTTTGAAACATTGTTTCTCTGTCAGGCTGACTATGTGAAGAGGGAGGATATGTAAAATACTTGCCAAAATAAAGCTGTCAAAGCAAAGAAATAAAATTTTATTCTTGATTTTTATAGGCATCAGACCTCATCAATAATGATATACCCATATTTCGAGATAATTAAATTCTAGTGTTTCAAAAACATATGATGCACAAAATATTTAATATGTGTGATTTGTATATGAATATGTGTATGTGATACATACAAAAATATGTAATTTGTAATTAGCTGGTCTGGTATGCAGTTTATTTCTTTTTGCTTGATGAGACTGCAGGTGGAATATTTAAATTACTTAAGAAAATATCTTTCAAATGCCCCGAAATACTTAAGGTCATCTATCTATCAGCTAGTTATTAAGAACGGTATCTGTCTGATGAGGCAGGTTTTGTAAAGACCTCCTTACATTACTGGTCCCGTCTAAGCTGTGCCAAATAATAAAACAGAATTGCAGTAGAATGTTCTTTAGCCCAGTGATGAATTCTGATTATTTTCTTTCGCCATTACTCATGTTTTCTTATAGATTCTCTACTGCATTTAGTACATGCTTGCTTAGAAACACTTCAAACTATTTTAAAATGGCCAGGGAGTGCAGTGGAGGATGGCCCAAGTTCTTGGGCCCTGCACCCCATGGGAGACCAGGAGAAGCACCTGGCTCCTGCCATCGGAACAGCGCGGTGCACTGGCTGCAGCGCGCCTACCGCGGCGGCCATTGGAGGGTGAACCAACGGCAAAAAGGAAGACCTTTCTCTCTGTCTCTCTCTCTACTGTCCACTCTGCCTGTCAAAAAAAAAAAATTTTAAAAAAATTAAAAATTAAAATGATCTTTCACTTGGGAATCGATACAAAATTTACTTTATATATACATATACATATACATATATATATATATAAAAATATATATATATCTGTATCTCGTTCAGAATCCAGCCTCAGTTCAGTACAGAGGGTATTTTCTTTCTTCATAAACGGTGGTATTTATTTTTTAATGCAATTTCTCTCTTGGCCCCATTCTAGGGTAGAGATCGCCAACACAGGGGTCGTATGTGCGTGTGGACTGTGTTACGCAAAGGGCATCTGCGGCTCTTCCTTTGCGACTTCTGCAGCGGACACAGGGAAGTCAGCGAGGTCGGGCGGAGACTTCGCAGAGGGGCCCTGGGTGGGGTCCTGGGTGGGCCCTGGGTGGGCCCTGGGTGGGCCCGGCCCGCTGCCGCACCGGGCGGCTCCCCGAGCCCGCGACACCTGCCTCCGTCCGTGGAGTAGTCGAGCAGCACGCCCTCCTTCCGGCACACGGGCCGATGGCAGGATGCCATGTTGTCCTCACTGCCGATGCGGCCCCAGTACTGCAGGAACCTGGAGGCAAGCACACGGGGGCTGTCAGAACACGCTACCCAAGTCCGGGATGAGGGTTAAGACACGTTTTCTTCGGGCTGGGGCGAATTTGCCACGTTGCAATTAGAACAGCCCCACATGGACTTACTTTGCCCCTCTGAGATCCAAATCTTGCGTAATAGCTTGTCTCACGGTGGATCCCCCGAAGTAGAGCGCCGTGTTCTCGGCCAGAACACCACAGTCGGTGCAAGTACTTCCGCCTTCCAAGGACATCCATAAGTCAGGCTTGATTTCTTCACTGTCAAAGCGTTCCTTCAGGAACGTCTGGGGCAAAAAAGATAAGTGGGATGTGGAGAAAAATAACTTCAGATAATAACTGGAATACAAGACAATACAGCTATGTTTTGAACTTAAAAAGAGCTTCGGTGCTTTTCCCAAGATATTTAGAAAAACCAACAGGCTACCTCCACAATGTGGTCTTCTATCACATATTGAAGATAATTTAAGCTGCTATAATTTAAACTGCTCAAATCCTGTTTAAAAATCAGAATTCACTTGTATCTTAACTTTAAAAAATGGTTTTTAATTTAAAAAAAAGTATTTGCAGAGGCAGAGATGAGAGTGAGAGAGAGAGAGAGAGAGAGAGAGCAAGTGAGAGTGAGAGATATCTACCCCTCTGTTAGTCCCCAAATGCCCAAAGGAGCCAGAGCTGGGTCTGGGCTGAGGCTGGGTGTCAGGAACTCAATCCAAGTGTCCCATGGGGGTGACAGGAAGCCGACTACTGGAGCCATCACTGATGCCTGTCCACCTGCCTTAGCAGGAAGCTGGAGTCAGGAGCAGGAGCCTTTAACTGAACTCCTGTGCTTCAGTGTGGGATGGAGTGTCTTAATCACTAGGCTAAATGTCTACTCTGGAATGTAAAATCAAGAGGAAATCTTAAAACTAACTACAGTTGTAAAGTCTTCTACAGAAATGCTCCTATAAATAAAAATCTTTCACAGCAAAACCCCAAAATGCATATTTGTTTACACAGCATGAAATTACTACTGTAATTCATTATTATGGAACTTGCACAAAAAAAATACTTAAGGGAATGAGATAGAAAATAAGCCGATGCACTAGCACTTTTTTTGCCCCTAACACCTGCCCACTGTGCTGTTGTGAGGTGATGGCCCTGGCTTTGGAGACTTCTACAGGCAGTCAGCTTGCAGCACACAGTCCACGTGGTTAGGCAGGGACATTGAAACCACAGCTTTCTGTACAAAGCCAAAAGGGAAAAAACCCCAGAAGGCCGTCTGAAAGACATTCTGCAGGTTTACCAGGATCTAGTTACAGGGTGATGGGGCAAAGTACTCAAAATCTACAATAAAATGTTCCCCTGGGTCTCCAGTTTCTCCTTTCAGGTAAGAAGATTAAGAACCAGAAGTTGTCTACTTCCCAGAGAGGAAGTAGATAAAAAAATATTTAATGTTCATGGCTACATTTTACAAAACATTAGCTCATCACTTCAGGTCACAGCTAAGAACTTGATTCTATTCATTTTGTTCACAGAATATCCATTTTGTCCATAATACATTTTTTTCATTGTTGAGACATGTCATTTTGAAATGATGAAAATATATCATGAAAATAATTTATCATTGCAATGCAGTTACGGAATACAGAAAAATTGTGTTTTTTCAGTCTTTATAAGAGTTGTCTAGTTGTTATCTTACTACACAGTTAAGCTGATTTAAATAAATCCTCTTTTCTTCAAAATTAGAACATGATTAGCTCTGTGATTAAAGATATACAGTCACAGGCCAGTTTATGTCATTAATGTTAGCAAATGAATACTATTACGTAACTGACGTAAGTAAACCAGAGTCTGAAGAAGTGCATGTCTAACCATGGACACTTTCATTGGAAAGATTCAAGTCAGAGTTCATAATATAGATTTGTATAATCCCCTATTTGTCAACACTAGACTGATATCTTCAGACACTATAGCAAACGCTGTTCCAATTCTGCTTAAATAAAAAAAAAAAATACCAAAGTTGTTGAACTACTGGAGAAAACAAACATGACAGATCAGGTTTTGTTCACACTGTTTGCTTCTTATAGTTTGGATTTTAACCTCTTGTGTGTGTACATTTTAGTCACTTTTCTGTTATCATAATGATGACTGTACTATATTTATTCACAGAAATTTTATGTGTGTGGCAACCACGTTGAGCAAATGTATTTGCTTATGAAATAATGATGTAACTGCTAAAAAGCTTCTAAAAACGATCTCCTCATTCTTAACACACAACTGCATTTTAGCAGTCAATAAATCAAAACAGAGACTCCTGGAAGCAAAAATTCAGACATTATTTAGGCCTTTTTGAAAATCTGTTCCTTTGTGATAATGTGTCTATTTTATTTCATAACGACAATGACATCAATATTCTCCTTCATATAACACATCAATAGAAAAAGTGCAGTGAAAGGGGCAAAATGCCCTTTCTTAAGAGTCTGCTTAAAAGAAAACAGAAATTCAGAGTGTTAGTACTCTCGAATCCATGCAAACTGGTTTATTTTGTGAATGGGGTAAACTGTACTAGGACTTGACCCTAATATTCTTATATCTAAGAAAAAAAAGTGTGTGTGTGTGTATATATATATAAAGTTTCTATATATATAGTTTCTATATATAAAGTATGTTTATATTTAAAATATATATATAAAGTTTATAAACATATATATATATATATATATATATATATATATATATAAAGTTTCTACGCAAAGGATGGCTTCTTTCCTAGGGGACCCAAAGGACATGGTTGTGAATGGTTAGTTGTACACAGAGGTTGGGTCTCAGGCCTGGTGTGTAGTGCCAGGGGCCTTGGCGTTACCTTCAGGGTATGCGTCAAGTAGCAGTTGGGCCCGGAGTATCCCGGATCACAGATGCACTGTTCCTTTAAGCAGTCTCCATGGCCTCTGCAGTTGTCCAAGCATCCAGGGCCCAGGTAGAAGTTATCGATCGCCCACTGCATGTCTGAGTGCTTCTGATAGAACCTGAACCTCACAGGACTGTTGGCAACACAAAGGCGAAGGGGCGAAAAATAGAAGTTCACTATAGTCAGGTCCATTGTCCTGCATGTGTATGTATTCAGTACCCAAGAGAAAAAAAACCATTTAAGACTCTTACCAGATGAAATGAGTTAAAAAAACAAGGTCACCTGGATACCATCATCTATTTCTAGTAATATAACCTTAAAGCTGGTTCCACTTAAATCTTACAATATCTGAGCCAACTTGCCAAACAAAATGAAAATCAGTGGAGTTTCGGTTTCAGGCAATAGGCATATTTTAAAAACACACATCTGGAGCTTTCAACAGGCTTCTTATGAACTGGAGTTCAGGGACTGTGATGCAATTTGGATCCACTGATGGCATTTTGAACTCGTGTGGAAGGTGACTGAAGGCTGGAACAAGGCCTTGTCACTGTACACACAGCCTCTGACGGTCAGGGAGCAGCAGCCTCTGAATTGCCTGAAGCCAAGCAATACTCTTGCAGGAACTAAGCGAGTCAGAAAACAGTGTTCAAAGGGTTAAGCAAAGGCCAGTTCTCCTGAGATTCCAATTTCCTCATTGCTCTTTGGCATCTGGGAGTAAAAAGAGGACTCATCATTAACCTTGCATTAAAATACGCTGCACTCTTGTTGAAAGAATCCAAAGTGCGGGAAGGGAATTTCTGGAGTGACATCTATGTTCTGTGCCTTGCTTTCTGTAGTAGCTACATGGATTACATGACTGGAAAAACTCACTGAGCTGAACAATAAAGATGTGTGCTTTATTTACACAGGGCAAGTGAGATGGGGGTATGAGTCCACAACAGACATTATGATGGCTCTCAAGCATCCGTCTCATCCGACCTGTTCCCGTGAAATCATCATTGGAGTAGGAAGCCCCCTAATTGTTTAAAAAAAATTTTTAAGACTTATTTATTTGAAAGGCAGAGTGACAGAGAGAGGTAGAGGTAGAGAGGCCTCCCATCGACTGGTTCACTCCCTAAATGGTTCGGATAGTTGGGGCTTGGCACAGCCAAAGCTAGGAGCCAGGAATTCTATCCAGAGCCAGGAGCTTCTTGTGGGTCTCCCACACGGGTGCAGGGGCCCAAGGAGTTGGGCCATCTTCTAGTGCTTTCCCAGGCCACAGCAGAGAGCTGGATCAGAAGAGGAGGAGCTGGGACTCAAACTGGCGCCCATATGGCTGCCAGTGCCACAGGTGGAGGCTTAGTCTACTGTGCCACAGTGTTGGCCACCTCTTAGATTTCATAGTGGCACCAGTTGTAGAGCTGAATATGATGCCAGGGATGTGGTTAGAGAGGCAAAGACTAAGAGAGTAAGGAGGGACAGGCTCCTCGAAGATGTTGTTGACCTTGTGAATTAACCAATCCTAGAGTCCATATTTCTGGATTTTTTCATTACAGACATAATAAATTTCACTTTTAATTGAGCCAGTTTGAATTGGAATGTCTGTTGCAGGCAGCTGAAAGCACCATGATTTAATTTCCTAATATGTTAACTGAAGAAACCCTTTAGATTCATTCCAGAAAACTGTGAGTGGCCCCAAAGCAAAAGATATCTAAGGGACATTGGGAAATCTAGCATCTTATTCAAAGATTCTGTATGTCCTGGTCATGTATCTTAGTTGGTTTCACAAAGTTTTTCCTTTAGCCAAATGACATGATTAAGTTGGCAGAGGTGCAACTGTCTTCTTGTTTACTGTGTCTCTTTTCCTAACTTTGAGGTCCAGGGGAGGTCTTCGGAACTTGCCTTAAATGAACACATCCACAGACTTTCCAGAGCAGGGAATGACCCTGGCTTGTCACTGCTCCTGGCTAATTACTTTTCACTGCAGATGCAGAACATAATTTTTAATAAGAGGAAAAGGAAACCTTCAAGCCATGCTAGTACAGACAGCATGAGGAGTTAGGAACTGCTCCTGGTGTTAACCATCTTGGACAAGGTAGTAATACAGAACGTGTATGTGCCCAGTGTATCACCATCTGCAAGGTGCTAAGGGACTGTACGTGGTTGCATCACTATTGCTCTGTTCACTATTGCTCTGTCCCCACTTGAAGACACCAAGGAGTAGGAAATGGAAGGGCTTGACGAGGTCCAATGTGCCAAGTCAGAGGATTATCAATCAAGGCCTCCTGAAGTTAGCTCATCACAGAGGTCATCAATTAGAGAACCCTGGGTTAGGGATGGAAAGATGAATTGACCTACAGTTATCCAGAATTTTAGGCTTGACAATAGTCTCCCCAGTTGACTTCTGGAAGCTTGGCCCACCAGGCTTCATTTTAATTTCTTACTTACTTTCCCACTAAGCTTTCAGGAAGTGGGTAGGTAATCCTTTTCCATCCTTTAGTTGGAAAGAATACAGATGGCTGAGAAACACTTCCAGCGCATTTGGGGTCAGCAGGGAGGCACTGAGGGACCAGGTAATTCCAGCTCACGCCAAAGTCCGTAGAATACTGCACGTGAACTTGATTCTGTGCGATTTTTTCAGACACTTTACATCCGACAGAGATCTAACAAACAGAAAAGCAAGACCGTCAAGATATGAAAGCCAAGCTACACGTTTCTGCTATAGGGACTTGGCAGCAGGAAAGCTCCTCTGAAACACACTGTACTACGTCCATCTGTATTTTTCAGATTCTTTCTTTGTTCTGCTGATGGATAAGGAAAGTCAACATGGTTGCCCCAGGGGACAAATTATAGAAAGTGCCAACTACATTGTGTAGCGGGTTTGGAGAGAAGTTGAAGCCTGTACTTCTGCCAGGCTGGCCGGCTGCCTTGGAAAGCTTGGGGCCCACTCTTACAAATTGTTTGTTGTGTTAATGGTCTGGCACTTCTGTTTGGCAGAATATTTGACCAAGAAGGATTGCTAACAGCTTTACCAATTTTATTATTGTGTCATACAATTTATGACTCTCAATAAATCACTTTCAACTACAAGTAAGATGCAATGAAGTGATAACAGAAAGTACTTTCAACCATGCATGGCCTTCTTCGGTGATGGGGATAACCACAATGTGACATTTGTTTGCTAACACAATGAGATTAGGTAGATGGAATGAATCAGTTCACATAAAATCTTGGCCAAAGGCCATGTTGGCATGAATGCTAATTCAAGCCTCTGTTTTCTATAATTTTCTTTCTCCAGAAACATCCAAATTCTCTTGTAAAAAAAAAAAAAACAGTAGAAATAACCATTATAGCTTTAAACTTCTCTTACAGAAACAATCTGCCCAAGTCATGTATTGGTTTAATTTAGGGAGTTAGAATCAGTATCCTACATTTTTATTATAAATATTTTATTCTATCAGTATTTGACCCTGAACAGATACACATTTGCTGTTACAAATGTTTCATCTTGAAATAGTGTTTCAATCAATAAGCCAAAAATAATTGAGTTGAATTACTACCTTAAGATTAACTTTTGTTTTTCCAAGTGTAGTCAATGATGTATTAGACACTCTTTGTTTCTATGTTTTAAATTTGTTACATTGCTAACGGATGCTAACTAATGTAATTGAGAGCCCAACATTTTCACCTTGAACTGCATAATCCAGCCTTCGGTGGGAGTCAGGTCGTGGGTCACTGCATACACCTCTCGGCCATCGTGACTCCCACACATCATGACACCATCCGGGGAGTGGCAGAACCGTTCTACTACACAGTCATCATGGAACAGCCAATGCTCGTTCACTTCAAAAAAGACACAAGTCTCATGAAAAACTTACGATCAAAGTACTTGGGACAAATTTTCACTTTAAGTGAAACTCAAAATGTTTTAAGTAGAAATCTCTGTTTGAAAAATGTTATAGAAATTATACAAGTGTCATATATTCCACATATACAGATTTAGGAACATAGTACTGCTTCCCACCCAACCCTCCCTCCTGCTCATGCTCCAACCCTTCTTACTCCGCCCTCTCCCATTCCTACTCTTAATTTTTACAAAGATCTACTTTCAGTTTATTTAATGATCATAAAGTTAACCCCACACTAAGTAAAAGAGTCCAACATATTTGTATGAATGAAGAAAAAAAAAAACCCACTGTTCCTTGACAGAAGAGAAAAGGGCTGTAAACAATCATCAAATCTCAAAATGTCCATTTCACTCCAATATACTACTTTTCAGGTGCTCTATTAGATACCTAGGATCAGGGAAAATGTGTGGAATCTGTCTTTCTGGTACTGGCTTGTTTCACTATGTATAATGGTTTCCAGTTGCATCCATTTTGTTGCAAAAGACAGGATTTACAGATACTACATTGCACACCATCCACAGACAACACAGTAATGTTAACATGTTTGTTAGACACTTGGATACTGGGAGGATTGAGATATAACTACCATCTGATACCAAAACACAAGCACACAAGCATAAACATTAGTCCACACTTGGGAAAAAATGAGCGTATTACATGTGTTGCAGATGAAAATCAAAGAGAAATGTATGGCTAATGTTTTGACATGTTTAACATTTTAGTCAGCAGAGATCTCTCCTATATTCCTGTTGAATTATGGTCTTTTTACTTTTTACCTGTTGAACTATTTATTTAGTGGGACATTAAGCCCACTATAATGTAAATTAAAAATGTCATCTCAGAAAAAATAAGGTGAGGGGCAGGTGCTGTGGTATAGTAGGCTATGCCTCTGCCTGTGGCACTGGCATCCCATATGGGCACCGGTTTGACTCCTGGTTGCTCCTCTTCCAATTCAGCTCTCTGCTATGGTCTGGGAAAGCAGTGGAAGGTGGACCAAGTCCTTGGGCCCTTGCACCATGTGAGAGATCTGGAGGAAGCTCCTGGCTCCTGGCTTCTGATTGGCTCAGCTCCGGCCATTGCAGCCATTTGAGGAGTGAACCAGCAGATGGAAGACCATTTTTACTGTTTCTCCCTCTGTCTATAACTCTATCTTTCAAATAAATGAATAAAATATTTAAAAAATAAGATGAAAGAATTTTTAGTACATGATAAGGAAGAGAGCTACATCTATTCAAATTCTGATAGTATTACCTGGGTAATTAAAAAACTTGTAATGAGGCCGGCACCATGGCTCACTTGGCTAATCCTCCACCTGTGGCGCCAGCACCCTGGGTTCTAGTCTCAGTTGGGGTGCTGAGTACTAGTCCTGGTTGCTCCTCTTCCAGTCCAGCTCTCTGCTGTGGCCTGGGAGGGCAGTGGAGGATGGCCCAAGTGCTTGGGTCCCTGCACCTGCATGGGAAACCAGGAGGAAGTACCCGGCTGCTGGCTTCGGATTGGTGCAGCGCCGGCTGTAGCGGCCATTTGGGGAGTGAACCAACAGAAGGAAGACATTTCTCTCTGTCTTTTTCTCACTGTCTATAACTCTCTCTCTGTCTGTCTCTCTCTCTCTCTCTCACTGTCTATCTCTGCCTGGCAAAAAATAAAAAATAAAGTAAAAACTTGTAATGAAATTTTTATAGCTTTGTCAAGGTATAATTGATCTGCAAAAGTTACACACATTTAAAACACATACATCTTGATGAGTCTGGACTACGTACACACCTATGATCTGTCCTGCAATGAAGGTACTAAATTTTCCTTACATTCTTTGTGTTATGGGATTTTTTTTTTCTTTTTTGTTGGAGGGACAGTAAGAACACCAAATCTGAGATCTTATCTCAACACATTTTAAAGTGCACAATGCTGTATTGTTAACTGCTAGATAGTATGCTCCCCAGCACAGCTCTAGAACTTACTCATCCTACATACAGGAACTTCATCCCATTGAAAAGTGATTACCCATTCCCTCCTTCCTCAGACCCTGGTAACCACCCTATTGCATTAGGTAAACAACTTTCAGGGTTCAGAAATGGTTTGAGGGAAATTAAAATTTATTAGGCAAATCATAATAATTGTGCAGCTAAACTTAACTGGGAAAAAAGTATTAGTGATTCAATCTCATTACTTATCATTGGTATTTTAGGTGTTTTTTGAAGAGGAATGTTTTTAAAATGTATTTATATTTGGAGAGCGGCAAGATGGCGGAATAGGAAGGGAGCACATTGATAGTTCGTCAAGACACACGTTAATATAAGTGGAGATACTGCAGGGTCAAGGAAGAGTAGGGGAAAAAACAGCACAGGAAACTCTTCCGGAACTAGTGATTCACAGTGGACCTGCGTGGAGAGCGTGGGAGCCCAAGTTCGGGACACCAGCGGCAGACTCAACGCACCAGCGCTGGAACGCGAGGTGAGCCGAACCACAATAGCCCGAGACACCGGCGGGCAAGCGGAAAGAGGAGACTAGAGGGAACGAGGCTTGAAACTCCGTGGGGAAAAGTTCACCAGGCTAACTAGAAGAGAGAGAGGAAAAAAAAAAGTGACCGATACGGACATGAGTTTCTCTCTCTCCGCTCACCTCTCAAAGGCGAGCAAGACAGAGCAGGCGCCATTTTGGACATACGTCATAAGCAGGGCGACCTCAGGTCTGCACCAGCCCTGAGTCTAGCAGAAAAACCTGACTCTGGGGGGAGGGGTGAAATAACAGGAGATTGGGATCTAGCTTGGCAACCCAGTAGGAGACTGCAGGAGAGTTGGAGCCCACACTGAGGGCAGCACAGATTCCCTGTGTGGTCCTTGGGAAGGAGCTTCCAATCTCTGGCTCCTGTGGGTATATCATTTGCCTGCTAACTACCTCCAAGTACGTTCAGCTGTGTGGAATTACTTCCCTTTTGAATCAAAAAAAAAAAAAAAAAAAAAAGAAAGAGAGATTTACCACGCCTAACCTGGGAGTGTCATCTTTGACACACCCTCAGCCCTGAGGAACCAAACACAGCTCTCAGTCCACACTCATCTCAAGCCTCTAAGGCTCCACCAAAAGCAGACAGTCCACTTAATATAGAGCCATAGTGTAACAAGAAAAAACACCACAGTGAAGAAACCAAATATCTCCAACATGCCAAACAACAAATGCAAAAATCGAGGTAACAAGAACAAGGAAGACACTATGACGCCCCCAAATGAAAAAGACACCCCAATGCAAGATTATGAAGATGATGAGATAGAAGAAATGCAAGAAGCGGATCTCAAAAAATTGATAAGAACATTAAGAAGTTCTCAAAAACAAATTCTTGAACTACAGAAATCCTTCATGGACAAGATAGAAAATCTCTCTCATGAAAGTGAAATATTAAGGAGGAATCAAAATGCAATGAAACAACTAGTGAAACAAGAAACTGAGATAGTGATGAGAAATCATAATGAAATGAAGAATTCACTAGATCAAATGACAAACACATTAGAGAGCCTTAAAAACAGAATGGGCGAAGCAGAAGAGAGAATATCGGACTTAGAAGACAGAGAACAGGAAAGGAAACAGGCAAACCAAAGAAAAGAAGAAGAAATTAGAAATCTAAAAAATATTGTCGGGAATCTACAGGATACTATTAAAAAACCCAACATTCGAGTTCTAGGAGTTCCTGAAGGCATGGAGAGGGAGAAAGGATTAGAAGGCATTTTCAGTGAGATACTAGCAGAAAATTTCCCAGGTTTGGAGAAGGTCAGAGGCATCTTAGTACAGGAAGCTTATAGAACCCCTAATAAACATGACCAAAAGAGATCCTCACCACGACATGTTGTAATCAAACTCACCACAGTGAAACACAAAGAAAAGATCCTAAAATGTGCAAGAGAGAAACGTCAGATTACTCTCAGAGGATCTCCAATTAGACTCACAGCAGACTTCTCATCAGAAACCCTACAAGCTAGAAGGGAATGGCGAGACATAGCCCAGGTACTAAGAGAGAAACACTGCCAGCCCAGAATATTATATCCTGCAAAGCTCTCATTTGTGAATGAAGGTGAAATTAAGACTTTTCATAGCAAACAGAAACTGAAAGAATTTGTTGCCACTCATCCTGCCCTGCAAAAGATGCTTAAAGATGTGTTACACACAGAAACACAGAAACATGGTCACCAATATGAAAGAAGGTAAAGGAAGGAAACCTCACAGCAAAAGATCACAGGAAGCTCAATTTCTCTTTGACATAGAATTAAACTCTGATGCTCTGTAAAGCAATGTGTTAAAGTAATCTATTATGTTCTCTTGATGTCTGTTAAATTCTAATTGTTCAAAAACAGCTGAATTTTTATTAAGAGCTATGGGTTATTTAAATATGTGCTTATTTTCAAAGATTTGAATAATCACCTTGTAACAAGATCAAATTTGGTCTATGAGTTTATAATTTTAAACATGATGACTTAAAGTCTTTTGTCATCCACAGTTATATATGATTTGCTGCTCATAAAACTAAAGCGTTGTTGGTTCTGTGTTTAGCTGTCCTCCTATAGGTTCCTATGGACTTTTTCCAGCCACTTCCATTGTATTCAGTACTTTGGGATGGCTCTGTAAACAGATGAAGCCAATAATGTATTAGCAGAACCAAAAGTATGGTTAACTGAGGTTACTAAAAAAGCAATTCAAATCAATTGGCAATCTACAAAAAGAGTTAAAGATTTTAAAAGCTATTATTAAAAATGCTATATTGGTCTAGTATGCTATGTTATATGTGTGTACATATTGTATGTCCACATGGGGAAATTTTATTAAGAGTTTTATTTTAAATGGCTTATAGATAAGATTGTCCATAAATTTAAGCTGCTAAAATCAATCAAAGATACATTTTAATTTGTGTGACCTGAATCTGTGTATCATATGTTTTAAACTTGTTGGTAGAAAGAAACTAAAAACATTTTAGATGGTTGTGCTTAAGTTTACTGGTTAAACAAACTACACCATGTTAGATATTTAAGAGGTGTTTTCAAATACATGATTCTTAAAATTTATAGAAGGCATTGGACCTTCTGGTAAATGTTTTCTTAAGTTGTTATCTAATGGTTGAAACTGTTTGCTAAGTATTCATGCGATATTGCTATTGTCAGCAAGCGATCTAGGACTTGCTCCCTCATTTCTCTATTCTAAGCCCAACTTGTTCTTTCATTTCTCTATTCTCTTCAAGGTAGGAAACTAATTCTATTATGAAGGAATCTGTAGGATGCACAATTTAATCTTTAGACCTTATAAAAGAGATGGCTAACATTTTTCTGTAATAGCATAGCCAAAATAAGAACTTAAATAATAATCTCATAGCTAGATTCACTTCGCCATCAGCAAAGTATACAGTAAGCAGAAAAAACCTCCCTTTCAGACCAAAGGGAAAGAAAGTGTTAAAGTGAGAATATAATTTTCCTCATGGGCATTGTCTACCTTAGAAAAACTACTACAGAACATGCCTGTGACTATAGACTTGTAGTTCAGGCCACCGAAGATTAGAGATGGGACACGGGCACTCCCTTGACTTGCATCCTCTGGTCTGCTTTAACACAAACCAGGAGGAAAAGAAAGCTAGGCATCAGAAGCAATGGGTGGCAGGCCTATTAATGGCTGATCTGTACAGTGATCTGCCCTCGAGGAGACCCAACAGGCCAGTCCACTGCAGTGGCTTTCAATGTGGTAAGCCTGAGCTTCAGCAGAAGTCAGCTT
Source organism: Lepus europaeus (assembly GCF_033115175.1). NCBI lineage: Eukaryota > Metazoa > Chordata > Mammalia > Lagomorpha > Leporidae > Lepus > Lepus europaeus. The sequence goes on from NC_084827.1 coordinate 43,860,556, forward strand.
GTGAAGAGCCCTGGCAGCTCGGCCAAGAGTTGGATCACTGGAAATGGACCTGCCCTGGAGTTGAAGGATGCCCAGGTCAGAGCCACAGATCTTATTGGCTCTAAGCTGAAAAGCCCTTCACTCAGCCCAACTTCCAAAGTGACCACTGCAGCTGAGGGTGTGGTCAAGTAGGGTCAGCAACATTGCAGGCAAAACTGTAAATTTCTTGTTAGAGATGCCCCCTGCCTTTACCTGGCCAGCTCTCCTCCCAGCACAGCCAAGTAATGAAAGTCAACAGAGTGCCTTCCCCTAGGAGGTTCACACCTCCCTTAGGATATACCCCATGTGAAGAGATAGGTAGGTCTGGGCCTCTTAACTTACAAGGCCTAAAGCCCACCAGATTATTATTAAGCCCCTTCTATCAGGTTCTATTTGCCTCTCAATCAGAAAACTTAATTGTAGCTTAGATAGCACCTTTCTTAGCTCCTCTAATAATGACTCTGTCCTTTGTTCTAGACCCTGTCTAGTGCACTTGGGCCTCATTCCTTTGTAATCATAACCTCTACTCTACCACCAATGGCTCTACTCCCAACCTGTGTGTACTGATGGTCCTTTTCCCCACTTAATGCTGTATAATTGTTCAAACCTGGTTAATGCCACTCTTAGGATCATTGGTTACTATCCTCACCCTGTCTTTTATGACCTTGTCTAAATATGATCAGAGTCGGGGAACTTGGAAGGCTTCCATAGCCTTGGCAACTCATGACGACAGCCTAGGGTGGTTACTGGTGCCATAAACTAGAGTGTCAATTTGCTGGGTCAACAACAGGAGCCACTGTGCACTTGCTCCTCATGTGGGATCTCTGTCCTTAATGTGCTGTACATTTTGATTTGATGCTATAACTAGTACTCAAACAGTATGTTTCACTTTGTGTGTCTATGTGAGTGCAAACTGTTGAAACCTTTATACTAAATTGATCTTCTGTATGTGAAGAGAATTGAAAATGAATCTTGATGCAAATGGAAGGGGAGAGGGAGCGGGAGAGGGGAGGGTTGCGGGTGGGAGGGAAGTTATGGGAGGGGGAAGCCACTGTAATCCATAAGCTGTACACTGGAAATTTATATTCATTAAATAAAAGTTAAAAAAAAATCTAAAAAAATGTATTTATATTTTTGTGTGTATGAGAGAGAGAGACAGAGAGAGAGAGAGAGAGAGAGAGAGAGAGAGAAAGACAGACACCCAGAGTGAGGGCTCACATTCACTGGGTCACTTCACAAGTACTAGAACTGGGCTAGGCCAAAGCTGGAAGCCAGAAAACTCAATCCAGGTCTCCCACATGGGTGATAGAAAGCTAATTACTTGAGCCATCATCTGCTTCCTCCCGGGGCCTGCATTGGCCGGAAGCTAGAGCCAGCAGTCAGAGCTGGAAATTGAACGCAGGTACTGATATGGGACACAGGCATCTTCACTGCTGGGCTAAATGCCAGCACTGCTTAGGTGCCCTGGCTCTTCACAAGTCAATCTGGACAAGGGTCTGTGTTCAGGAATCTGTCCGTTTCTTCCAGGTTATCAAATTTGTGTATAATTATTTATAATAATTGCTAACAATATTTTGTATTTCTGTGATGGCTGTTTTAATGTCTCTCTTAATTTGGGAAAAATGAAAATAAAGTATTATAAGGAGCTTATTTAAGAAACTGGGATTAGGTTGCCGCCACAGGGCAGAGCTGAGCGGATCTGATGGAAGTGTGGTTATCAGGCCAAGTCTATGGCCACTCTGCTGGGAACCTGTGTTCTGTGGCAGGGAATCTTGGCAGAGATCCTACTACTTGTACCGGATTTTGGATAAACAAGATTTGTTGAAGGGACCAAAAGTTTCTCTTGGAACAAGACAATTGGGCATTATCAATATTATCAGTACAAATGTCATCCAAACCTTGCATTAACATTTTAAGACAACACGTTAGTTAGTACCACTGTTAGGTGTATTTCAAGAGATTCTAAGCCAGGTGTTCCCTTAAAGTATAGACCCTGTATAGGGGCTCTTGCATCCAGAGTAGAAGAATTCTGGAGTAGCCTCACATGCAGAATTGATTTCTGCTGCTACTTCTAAATTAAAGACCAGATTTCCATCTGCCTTTCCGAAGGGGTTTCCTTATAGGATGATTCATACATTAGAATGTGGATTCTGCCTTTCAAAGCTAATGGACTGTTACTTGACAGTATGCCATCCCATAGGCCTTTGCCCCAGAGGGCAGGATGTCGGCCAGGAAGACATGTTGCTTCCCGTTGCCTGGAGGAGAGGGCATGTTACCTGCAGAATAAATACACCACTGCCTGCTGTACCTCCTCCCGTGATAGCCCCATCTTGCCTATGCGTAGTCGGTGTTATACAGCAGACACAGGTCAGCCTGTGGGATGCTGAGCTTTCTGGGCATATGAAGAAGATTCTGGAAATCATCAGCTGCTATTTTACAGTTCTATGAGCAGTGGAAGAATTCTGATGAGAGAAAAGAGATGTCAACCATTCCTAGTAAGATGCCAAAGCCAAAACCACCCTCAAACAGGGACAGAGAGTCGGGTCCAAATGGAAATCAGAACATTAGCTCCAGCCAATCTTAGAAGATTCCAACGAGCTCTGGGGTGGAGCCCTGGGAAAGAAACCTTGGGGGAGATTACAGTGATGTCTTTAGTGGAACAGAAATGAAGATGAGCAGCTTGTTTCTATCAAGCATATCTGGAAGTGATTTTTGTTTTGGAAAATCCAGTTTTTCCTTACCATATCCTAAGATATTGGGATTTAAGGTGTTCACAAATCAAGGGTAAACAAAGGATTTATTAAGTTAAGTGTTGCCAGCCTCATATAAAACTGCAAGAGTAAAAGTAAGTTCTCTAATTCATGAGGAAAGAAATTAGGGTTTTCCCTGAAATAATCATGTCCTAAGTTTACTTCTGCAGCATTCTTAGTGTTTGGTTATTCACGTATGATTATTTAAACACTGTGGCTCTAAATCAGATCCAGAGTTAACACTCTGAGGAAAGGTACTTGGTTAATAGAAATAAATTTGTTTGGAAGAGTCAAAAGAAATGTAAGCATCAAGACCACACATTGATGAGTACAGAGTACAATCTATGTGTACTCAGAAAGGCTAGAAATGGAAACCAGCACAATATTGCTTCTAATTCACAATATACTTTGATTTTATAGGTCCAATGTTTCTCTAAAAGTTTCTGGTTAGCCACAGTATCTACAACATAGAGGAAATGGAGCAACTGAGGGCTGGGGACCCCTGTGCAAGCAGCAGCACTGGGTGGCCTCAGAGGAGCCAGAGAGGAGATAGAAGAATGGAACTGTCATCTAGCCTTCGCCTTTCAATTCTGTCTGAGCACACACAGGTCTGCAGAACAAGCAGCTTATCTCTGGGATTCCATGGCTACCGTACTTGCATCATCTGTGTCTTCAGTCCAGGGGATTTGGAGCCACGTTTAATGCTACGTGACAGGAAGAGTCCAAAGGCACAGAAATCGGAATTCTAGGGAGAACACTCTGAGCGGGTTCATTCTGGGGGTGCCTATTTTATGCGAGAACTCTGCAATCCTGATGAAGGAGGATTCATCAACTGTCCATCTCCTCCGCAGGGTCAGAAACCCTACTTTTGTCAGCATATGCCTTGGTTTCTAGGAACACCGTTTTCACATGACAGACAGAAATCGGAAAACTCATTCTTTTAACATATGGCACCAACAAAGCCTCAAGTAAAAATCAGTATTTAAGGTTCTTGGAAAGCTACTCTGTATTTGCTTTTATTCATACTGAGTTCAAATTGCTCTATGACTATAAACCATGGAAAAAAATGAATAATTTAGCAAAGTTCTGAACCAGATATACATAAGCAAATAAGGGAATGAGACTACTTAGTGGGGAAGGACATTTTAAGCTTTTTCTATTTACAAGGGTGATTTTTAGTAAATACAGATAAACAAATAACTGTGCCATTTTGTTTATGAATAAATGAGTTAATGAAATTAATTAACCCAAATATTTAGTAATATCCAAATGATAAATCATGAGGATTATAAGATAGCTATTACAATTTTACTTTCAAAGGTATCTAAGGAAATAGGGAAAGGATCAAGATTTAATTCTAAATGAAAAAACTCATCAACATATAATGTAAGACTGTAATTTTTGCAGAAGTATTCATATATAAATATGTGTGTAGATACCAAAGGCTCTCAGAAAGCATGCCACAATAGTGAGAATGGTCATCCATTGGGTAATTTTAATTTTTATCCTCAAGATTTTCAGTGTGTTACCTTTACAATGAAACATTAATAATTCAGTGTTTCAAATTATTAAAATTCCTTAAATCGTAATGTTTTCCAGCCTATGCCATTCCCCTGGAAGGTTCTTCTCAGTCTTTTAACAAAAATTATTATTGTAAAATTATCCAGATTGTTCTGGGCAAGATGCTGGGGCTGAGTAGGGTGTTGACACTCCGTGCCACTGTCTGCTTCTACGATGTCTGTCTCCACTGTTGAATACACTTCTGTTGGTGATGGGAGAGACACAAACATCTCTGTTTTCCCTGAAGGTACTATGTTTTCAGTGGTACAGCTAGGTATGTGAGAAGACTAGGAAACAAACTTCATAGAAGGCATCTTTTTTGAAAAAAGGTGACCAGGATAGGGCCAATGAAATGAAAGCATGGAATGAAAAATGAGACTTGTGGGAGGAGGTCCTGAGCGATGACAAGCAAGACCTGGGCCATGATCTGAAACAGGAAATGCCATCCCACGAGCCTCTCCCATGCGGCAGAACCAAAACATTCATCTTGGGATAGGGAAATAAGTGACCAGGCCATGTTGCTTTTCTACCCACCACAGGGAACAGGAAACACAGAAGTGGAAGTTTTGTCCTACTATTAATCAGGTACCCTGGCTGGCTTCAGCGACAGGAAGGGTTCAGTTACTATATCAGCCAGAAATGTTTACGGAAACAGGTGCATGCCAGCCTTCTCAGCGTCTCTATGCCCGCAGAACATCTGCAAAGCCCCACTCTTCATTCTGAGAAGACCCAGATCCAAAGACCCGATTTCCAAATCAAAGCCACAATGAGGTTTCACCTCACTCCCGTTAGAATGGCTTTGGCAAAACAAAAACAAAAACAAAAACAAAAACAAAAAACCTAAATGAAAGATCTCTGTGAGATCCCAGTGGAAAGAACGGGCCATCAAAGAAGGAGGTACCTTTCTCTGAAGGGAGGAGAGAACTTCCACTTTGTCTATGACCTTGTCTACATAAGATCGGAGTTGGCGAACTCAAGAGACTTCCATAGCCTTGGCAACTCATGACAAGAGCCTTGGGTGATTACTGACGCCATAAATAAGAGTGTCAATTGTTAAATCAACAACAGGAGTCACTGTGCACTTACTCCCCATGTAGGATCTCTGTCCTTAATGTGTTGTATCATGTGAATTAACGGGATAGCTAGTACTCAAATAGTACTTTATACTTCGTGTGTCTGTGTGGGTGCAAACTACTGAAATCTTTATTTAGTATATACTAAATTGATCTTCTGTATATAAAGATCATTGAAAATGAATCTTGATGTGAAAGGGATGGGAGAGGGAGCAGGAGATGGGATGGTTGCGGGTGGGAGGGAGGTTATGGGGGGAAAAAGCCACTGTAATCAAAAAGCTGTACTTTGGAAATTTATATTTATTAAAGTTAAAAAAAACCTTAAAAAAAAGAATGGCTTTCATGAAGAAGTCAACAAACAAAAGATGCTGGTGAGGATGTGGGGAGAAGGGTACCCTAATCCACTGCTGGTGGGAATGTGAACTGGCACAGCCACTGTGGAAGACAGTAGGGAGATACCTCAGAAATTTGAATACAGACTACCATAGGACCCAGCCATCCCACTCCTGGGAATTTACCCAAGGGAAATGAAATCAGCATATGAAAGAGGGATCTGTACCCCTGTGTTTATTGCAGCTGAATTCATAATGGCTAGGATGTGGAATCAACCCAAATGTCTGTCAACTGAAGACTGGATAAAGAAATTATGGGATGTGTACACCATGGAATACTACGCAGTGGTAAAGAAACCCAAAATAGTGTCATCTGCAACAAAATGGATGAAACTGGAAAACATCATACTTCGAGAAATAAGCAAGTCCCAAAAGGACAAATACCGTATGTTCCCCCTGATCTGTGACAGCTAATAGAGCACTTAAAAGCTGATGTTTAGAAGTGAAATTGACACTTTGAGAGGCAATGATTTTGGACAGCCTTGTCTCCACTGTTGAGGAACAGGTTTTTTCCTTACTATTTGTTGAACTCAACATAGAGTTAATCGTATGTGTATAAAGTTAATTGAAAATAGATCTTAGTAAAAGACAAGAATGGGAATAGGAGAGGGAGGAGGAAGAAGAGAGGGAGGGCAGGTAGGTGGTTAGAATCACCATGTTCCTAAAGAAGTACTTAGGAAACTAATGAAGTTTGCACTCCGTAAATAAAAGGTTTCTGGGAAAACAAACACAAAGACCGCATTTCCCCGGGAGCTTGCCTTGGCACCACTGAACACTCACCGGCAGTCTTGTCCTCCAAGAGCATGTCGAAAGCGATCCTCCCCACGGGGCCGGCGTCGGCCGGGGAGCGCTCGTGCTGCGGCACTGGCGCCGCGCTGAACGTGTCCAGCATCACCGTGCGCTGGTCCGCAGAGCCCGAGATGAGGACGTTGTCCACCGCCCAGTCGTTCTGATCCAGGCCGTCGTGCCTGGGCTGCCACCAGCGGAAGCGGGTGGCGATCTCTTTAGCATCAGGAGGGAGGAGGATATTCACGAATCTGGAGGAAAATGATGGGGGCGGGGGATGACCTGGTCATTTGCCGGGCAGCAATGACGGGCTGCAGACCACAGGGCGGAGAGCGGAGGACGTTAGCTAAGATAATTTGTGGAGACCATGATTATGGTGTAATAAGAATGTATTGCATGTTTCACAATAGCTAGAAGATATTGAACGTTCTTACCAAGAAGAACTGATATCTGTTGATGGTGAATGATATTATCCTGATACCATCATGATTCTTATTGTCTTGATATGATCACTATATAATGTATGCATGTATCAAAATATTACACCAAATCCCATAAGTATAATTATTATATGTGAATAAAAAACACCCCACCTACAACAAACCCTCATTACCTGGCTTGACTTTATGAAATCCCAGGAGTTATGAGCGTGGGGAAATAGAATGTAAACAGCTTTGAGCATCCTGGAGCTACCCACCTAAGGAGTACAGCGGACTGTGGCTTGCTACATGGACTGACACTAGACTACTGTGCACATTATCAGCTGTCAGTGGTACTAACACAACCTGGTTTACGAGCTTTGTTAAACACATGACACGAAGGGGCAGTGTTGTGGCCCAGTGGGTTAAGCCCCTGCTTGTGACTCTGGTATCCCATACCAGAGTGTGGGTTCAAGTCCCAGCTGCTCCACTTCTGATCCAGCTTCCTACTAATGCACCTGGGAAGGCAGTGGATGATGGCCCAAGTGCCTGGGCCTCCACCACACCCATGTGGGAGAGCTGGATGGAGTTTTCTGGCTCCTGGTCCAGACTTGGCTGTTGCCGGCCCTCTGTGGGAGTGAACCAGAGATGGAAATTCTCTCTCTTGGCCGGCGCCACGGCTCACTAGGCTAATCCTCCACCTGTGGCGCCGGCACCCCGGGTTCTAGTCCCAGTTGGGGTGCTGGTTCTGTCCCAGTTGCTCCTCTTCCAGTCCAGCTCTCTGCTGTGGCTCGGGAAGGCAGTGGAGGATGGCCCAAGTGCTTGGGCCCTGCACCCGCATGGGAGACCAGGAGGAAGCACCTGGCTCCTGGCTTCGGATCAGTGCAGCGTGCTGGCCATGGCGGCCGTTTGGAGGGTGAACCAATGGAAGGAAGACCTTTCTCTCTGTTTCTCTCTCTCTCACTAACTCTGCCTGTCAAAAAAAAAATTCTCTCTCTGTCTCTCCCTCTTCTGTCATTCTGACTTTCAAATAAATAAGTTGTAAAAAACAAAACAAAAAAAACCACCACCAACAAAAACCTTGACACTAAGAAATGACCAATGAGCAATGAGCTGACAAGCCCAGCAGGCTATCCCTGGCTCAGTCACCAAGGACAGACATGGGAAAAGTAGCTCCATGTCCCACTATGACCTTTAATAAGTCAGACAGGAGGTCAGAAATACCCCTTCAACACAACTATGCTTTAAAATCCCTGGGATGTCTTAAATTGTTTTGAATTTATTTATATTGACAATGCATAAGGTATGCTGGGGAAAATAATTTCCTGAGATTTACTGTCCTCTGCATGAAATATTCTCTTTTTGATCTACACATCTACACCAATCCATCTCCCGCAGGGTCAAGCCCAAGTTCATCCACAAAGAGTCCCCTTGGACTGAGGGTTTCGGTGGCAGTCACTTTGGTCTGTGTCTTACACATTAAAGAGGTTTTGTTATTTTTGCTTCTTTTTCACAACATCTCCTGTTGATTTTGTTTTGCCTCCTTTTTTTTTTTCTTTCTGAGATACCCTGGCCAGAAGGGTGGGCTGTGTTTCAGATTAGAGCCAACCAATATTCATTCAAAGCCACGATGCTTCCAGTTGGGTTTCCAGACTGTGTTTTTAAAACTTCTTCTGGGATTGTGCCTATCATTTTTTTTTTTATTTGACAGATAGAGTTAGACAGTGAGAGAGAGAGACAGAGAGAAAGGTCTTCCTTCCACTGGTTTACCCCCCAAATGGCTGCTATGGCCGGAACTGCACAAATCCGAAGCCAGGAGCCAGTGCTTCCTCCTGGTCTCCCGTGCGGATGCAGGGCCCAAGCACTTGGGCCATCCTCCACTGTCCTCCTGGGCCACAGCAGAGAGCTGGACTGGAAGAGGAGCAACCGGGACTAGAACCAGTGCCCATATGGCATGCCGGCGCCACAGGTGGAGGATTAGCCAAGTGAGCCACGGCGCCGGCCCCTGTGCCTATCATTTTATGCACCATTTGGGCCATCATGGCTGAGTGTGTCTTGGTTGGGGGAAGTGAAGTGCAGTCTGTGCCTCTGGGGCCTTCATCTGTGCAGTCCCTGGCAGCTTGGAGCCCACTGCCCCTTTGGCAAGTCCTTCCCAGAGTTCATTTTGCCAGTGCTAAAGCTATTCTGCCCTCTCTTCCTTTGTATACTCTCCTTGTGAGATCATCCTATGATTTACCACCACTGGGTTGGCATGTTTGCCGAACCTTTTAAAGGGGCTAAATAACATCAGGACTTTATCAGTTCCTGGAGGGTCTGCAGTCACAATTCCTTACCCAGAGCCATGGTCTCCTGCATTTGTCTTATTTTTCCATGTCCACATGAGTTTTCTTCCTGGGATAAATCCTTGGCAGCATTTTAAAAACCCTTGGAGTGGAAATTTAAGGCTGAAAAGTCTAAATAAATCATGACCACTGCTCCTCCCTTAGTCAAGTTGTTTCTCCTCCAGAGAACAAAGTAGATCAGACAGGTACACTCTTACTCCTTCTGCCTGTATGTCATCCTGCTTACGTGTTCAGGAACCTGACAGTCTTTATAAATCCCTCCATGCAGACCAGAGAAACAGTTTAGTTGCCTAACTTTCATCTCCTACCAAGAGATGAGTAAATTATTATTATTATTATTATTATTGTTATTATTATTTAAACACTATTTCATTGTGCTCCATTTAGTTTCTGGTTTAATCAAAGTGCAGAGTTTGAATTTTTTGCTTGTGGCAGAGGTTGCTGGCATCTCCTCCATGGCCGATTTCCCTTCCTTCCTTATAACAGAGCCTAGCTTTCTATCAAGGTTGCCCATAAGAAAGACAATATGTCCAGCTGTCCTTGCATCTGGATGTTGCTGTGTGACTAAGTTTTAGCTAATGGAATGTGGATGCAAAATGTGTGTGGAAAAATGGGATTTAAAAAAAATAAGTGTTTTGGGGCCAATGATGTGGTATAGCTGGTAAAGATGCTGCCTGCAGTGCCAGCATCCCCTATGGGCGCTGGTTTGAGTCCCAGCTGCTCCATTTCTTTTCTTTTTCTTTCTTTTTTTTTTTTTTTTTGACAGGCAGAGTTAGACAGAGAGAGAGAGAGAGAGACAAAGGTTTTCCTTCTGTTGGTTCACCCCCCAAATGGCCGCTACGGCCAGTGTGCTGCGCTGATCAAAAGCCAGGAGCCAGGTACTTCCTCCTGGACTCCCACGCGGGTGCAGGGCCCAAGCACTTGGGCCATCCTCCACTGCCTTCTCGGGCCACAGCAGGGAGCTGGACTGGAAGAGGAGCAACTGGGACAGAACTGGCACTCTAACCAGGACTAGAACCTGGGGCGCCGGCCCCCAGATGCTCCTTTTTTTTTTTTTTGACAGGCAGAGTGGACAGTGAGAGAGAGAGAGACAGAGAGAAAGGTCTTCCTTTTGCCGTTGGTTCACCCTCCAATGGCCGCCGCGGTAGCGCGCTGCGGCCGGCGCACCGCGCTGTTCCGATGGCAGGAGCCAGGTGCTTCTCCTGGTCTCCCATGGGGTGCAGGACCCAAGGACTTGGGCCATCCTCCACTGCACTCCCTAGCCACAGCAGAGAGCTGGCCTGGAAGACAGATGCTCCTTTTCTGATCCAGCTCTCTGCTGTGGCCTGGGAAAGCAGCAGAAGATGGTCCCTGCACCCACATGGGAGACCTGGAGGAAGCTTCTGGCTCCTGGCTTTGGATTGGCACAGCTATAGCTGTTGTGGCCAGTTGGGGAGTGAACCAGCAGATGGAAGACCTCTCTTTGTCTCTCTCTGCCTCTCCCTCTCTCTCTGTGTAATTCTGATTTTCAAATAAATCAATCAATCAAAAAAAAAATAAGTGTTTTGGTGTAAAATTTTGAAAGCCAAACAGTTTTTCCATAGGCATTTTCATAATTTTTTTTCTCTTACATGCATGGACTTCAGAAAGTTTTTTGCACCAAAGTAAACTTATCTTTTAGTTATAGTCCCATGAACTTATTACAAGTTAGATTTATTTGAAAAGCAGAGAGAGAGAGAAAGAGAGAGGGAGAGAGAGGGAGGAAGAGAGAAAGAGAGAGAGTGAAACAGACAGACAGACAGAAAGATATTTTTCATCATCTGTTTCACTCCCCAAATAGCTATAATAGCCAGGGCTGGGCCAGGCCAAAGCCAGGAGCTACAAACTCCATTCTGGTCTCCCACATGGGTGGCAGGGGCGCAAGGGCCTGGGCCATCTTCTGCTGCCTTCCCAGGTGCATTAGAAAGAACCTGGATCAGAAGCAGAGTAGCTTGGACTGGAACTGGCACTCCAACATGGGACGATGGTGTCTCATGTGATGGTTAACCTGCTGTGCCACAATACTGGCCCCTCAAATTTTTTTTACCTTAAAAAATACTCATGTTTCGATTCCATTTGTATGAACTTTTGAAGCACCCTAATATGTGTCCTGTTAGAAAGCATCCTTACGGGCAGGCAGCAGAGGCTAGTGTTGTCATACAGCAGATTAAGCTGCTGCTTGGGATGCCAGCATCATGTATTGGAGTGCTGGTTTGAGTCCAGGCTGCTCCACTTCCATTCCAGCTCCCAGCTAATGTGCCTTGGAAAGTAGCAGAGGAAGGCACCAGTGTGGATGACAAGGCTGGAATTTCTGGATCCCTTGCTTTGGCCTGGCTCAGCCCCGGCTTATTGTAGGCATTTGGGTAGTGAGCCCGCAGATGGAAGACTGATCCCTCGCTTTCTCTCTGTCACTCTGAGTGAGCCCGCAGATAGAAGACTGATCCCTCGCTTTCTCTCTGTCACTCTGCCCTTCAAATAAACATGTGCATCTTTAAAAAAGGGGAGAGCTAGCACATGTTTCTTGCCCCATCCTTCTTCCTGCTGGCTGGCATGGGGAAGGGTTGGTTACCCTTTCAGACTGTGAGATGGAAGTTGCAAGGTGAGTGTGGAAGAACAAGTCAGAAGGAACCAGGGTCTGGGTCTCTGATGCTTGCGAAGCCACTCAGGCAGTCCTGGACTACTGATTGTGAGGTCAGATTTACGAGAGAGAGAGAGAGAGGAAGAAGGAGAGAGAGAGAGAGAGAGAGAGAGAGAGAGAGACAGAGAGAGAGAGAGAGAGAGAAAGAAAGAGAGAAAGTTTTGTGGATGCTCTTTTGGGTTTTCTGTCATTTACAGCTAAACCTGTTCTTAACTATACATATTGAACTAAATGATCATTAATAAGATTCTTTTTATTTTACCCACATTTACACCTGTACCTGGCTTGTCACAAACCAAAGATTATCCATGTTGCTTGATTTGGTTATATGCCCATTCTTACCATTTCTTTTCTCTAGTGATCTCTCTCTCTCTCTCTAATTAGTCACATTGATTGTGTTTGGCCTCCCACTTTAAAATGACCCATGTGGGATGTGTATTAGCCCCAGCAGTGACAATGTCAGTTTGGACACTTGCATCCTATATCAGAGTGCCTAGGATCAAGTCCTGGCTCCATTCACAACCAGCTTCTTGCTAACATGTGCCCTGGAGGGTATCAGATGCCTCCAGTAGTTGGGTCCCTGCTACTCACATGGGAGGCCTGGATTGAGTTCCTGATTCCTAGCTTTGGTCTGCCCCAGCCCTGGCCATTGCAGCCATCTGGGGAGTAAACCAGTGTATGGAAGTTCTCTGTCTATAAAATGAAATAAAATAAAACAATTAAAAATTCCTGCATAATTTTTATTCAAGATCTTTAAATAAGAGGCTTTGTGCTTGCTTTGGCAGCACATATACTAAAATAAGAGGTTTTAAGATAGACTCCAGGCCTCTTCAGGGTATTTCTATTTTACTGTATATGTTGGTTTTCTAGCTCCAAATTTTCTAGAACTGAGAAAACACTATATAAACAAATAAATATTTGCATTTCTGTTTCTCCTTTCCCAAAGTGATACTGAAATAATTATCATATGCTCATTCGTTTCTGTGGGTGCTTGCATGGGGTTTATTCATTGCTGGTGTTGTAAACAGCACATCTCATTTGATTCTGGGATGTGAAAACTAACTGTTCTTCGGATAAAATTCAAACCATCTATTTATGTAGCTCGTAAACCTATTTTCACATTGATCCCAGAGGGAACCTGTGCTGATGAGTAAGGCAGAGAGCTCTTCAGCCCCCTGTGATGGGTTTGCTGGCCAGCCTTACCCAGCACCTTTGCTCCACAGGTTAGCTGTTGCAGACAAAGCAGAATACCAACCCGGGTTTACTGTACTGGTCATAGAAGATCTCCATCAGTAGGTTCCAGGTAATGCCTCCGTTGACAGAATATTCCAGAAGAACACCTTGGTTACGGTTGTTGGGTGTAATCAAGCACCCGTACATGAAGTAGAACTGGATGAACTCAGCACTGGTGAGGTTGAGATCCACAGTGACTAACAACCGACTACAACCCTAGGGATGAGGAACAGAACACAACACACATACAGAAACAGAGAACAGGAATACTTATAGATTATAGATTGAAAACTGATTATGGATTAAACATTGTCTTTGGTTTCCATCCCTTCTATATTTCTTTTGTAATCCAAGTCCCATGGAACTGAGGCACTGACTTTCTTATCTCTTCTCTAGGTGTGCTAGCTCCTAAAATGGTGCCCAGTGCACGCCAGTATCCAAAAATTATCTACAGAACTTTGAAATTTCAGTATTCAAGACTTATAAGGACAATGTATTCTAAGGGGACTTTCTTCTACTTTTTATAAGCAAAATAAGAACAAGATGAAAGAAACTGTTCTGTTTGTTTTTTAATTAAACTATTTGCTTGCAATCCTTGGCATTCATTACATTCTTAACCAGATGTCAGCTATTAATTGGATAGCAAGTTCAGATCACAATTTTAATACAAAAGTTTCAAATAACCACATCTGAAACTTTCAGTATAATTAGAGATAATAGCCATAATTTTTAAAATTTAAGCTTTTATAGATTTTAACGTCATTGATATAAATTCAGTAGTTATATTGATAAGTAGATATTTATTAGTTGAACATAATTGGGAAATCAGGCCCCTTAAGAATTCCCACTAAGCTAGGAAGAGTAACTTTTTATTTTAAATTCTAAAAAAGTTTTATTTATTGATTTATTTGAAAGGCAGAGAGAGAGAGAGAGAGATATTTTCTGTCTGCTGGTTCACTCCCTAGATGCCCACACTGCAGCTGGGGCTGTGTCAGGCTGAAGCCAGGAGCCAGGGATTCCATCAGATTCTCCCAGGTGACTGGCAAGGGACCCAAGCACTTGGGTCATCATCCACTGCCTTCCCAGGCATACTAGTAGGAAGCTAAGGCAGGACTGGATGTTAGGTACTCAGATATGGGATGTGGTGTCCCACACAGCAGCTTAACCCCCTGTACCACCCCAGGAAGAATATCTTGAACATTGCATTTTTACTGTTGATTACAGAAATCACAAATGGTAGGGCTGGCATTATGGTGAAGCAACACCAGCACCATAGGGGTGCTGGTTCAAGTTCTGGCTGCTCCATTTCCTATCCAGCTCCCTGCTAATGCTCCTGGGGAAGCAGAGGAAGATGGCTCAAGTGCTTGGGCACCTGCACCCATGGGGGAGGCCCAGAAGAAGCACTTGGCTCCTGGCTTCAGCCTGGCCCAGCCCTGGCTATCGCAGCCATATGGGAAGTGAATCAGCAGAGGGAAGACTTTATCTCTCTCTTTAAATATGCTTTTCAAATAAACAAATAAATAAAAAAAAAAAAGAAGAAGAAAGAAGTCCTAAATGGTGAGTGTCCTCCTGTTACGCTTGGACTAGATCCTGACTATAAGTAACACACTTTAGGGGCAGGTGTTTAGAGCAGTGGGAACAGATTGCTTGGGACACCTGCAACCTGGACAAGAGTGACTGTGTTCTGGTTCTGTCTGTGTTCCCAATTCCAGCTGCCTGCAAATGTTCACAAAGTTCGGTCCCTGCCAACCATCTGGGAGATGCAGATTGAGTTCTTGGCTCCTGGGTTCAGCCTGGCCCACTGCTGCCTGTTGTGGGCATTTGATAAGTGAACCAGCAGATGGGAGATTTCTGTCTCCCTGCCTATAAAATAAGTAATAAATAAAAAGCACTACACTTCATTGGCACAAATACAAACCCTAAGATAGGCTATGGTAGAAAAATAAAAAGTCGATCATGAATTTGTGGATTTTAAAATCTGCCTTTTTAACCTTGGCATTGGAGGAATTTTATTTTTAGACAAAGTCATCTTTAGCAGCAACGCAGAGTGACTGTAAAGCTTCCCAAACAAAATTCCTAACATTGCTGCTGTTATCCACAGAATAATATGTTACACATACAAATGTCTGCTAATTACTGCCAAGTGTTATTTAAAAAATAATTTGTAGAAAGGATTAATTGTTTGTGACAAATTCAAGATCCATTCTAGCTCATTTTCCAGGTTTTTGGCTCCTTAAATTCAAACCAGAGCTCTGCCCAGATGAAGGGCCCGTGCACTGTGCATGCATTCTCTACCAGGATGCCAGTTCATTTAAATCCTTTCTAAATGTGTATTTAAACATGCCCAGTGCTAACATTGCCCTGCATAATTAAATTGTTTCAAATGATTTGTGGCAGGAAAACACTGGGAATAATTAGTATCTTCTGCTTTGTATACAGTTGCAAGTTCAGATCGGGGTTGCGCATTTCGGGCCCCCAGTCCTGCATCATCTCCTGCTTGCTCATTAAACTTCAAAAGAGACTCAGCTACCTGGGGGTGCTTAGAGGGTGCAGCAGTGAAGAACCAACAGCCAAACACTCACCCCGCTGAAGTGGAGAGCCATTCCCGAAGCCACAGCTCCGCACACCGTGCTCAGCTTCCCTCCGTTCACAGTCAGCCAGTTCTGGTTGGAAGGAGCCCGATTGAAGTTGTCTTTGAGTTGCGTTGGAAGCGGGGTCTCTGGCTCATCGCAGTACAGGCCACCCCACTGCTCATCACAGCTGGTGGAGAGAAAGAGAAAAGGCAGAGCCAACATCAAACAAAGCTCCCCCAAGTGTGACCTCAAATTAGCAAAGCCCACTCTGTCTTGTAGCCCAGGAGGTGGGAGGTTACTGAGGTTCACAGAACCGGTCAGAATTCACCTGCTGTCCTCTCAGGGCCTTGGGTCAGAATGAAGCAGTGAATGAATTACCCCTGTCTTTCTTAAAGTGGCAACTTGGGGTTACAGGTGGAGAGACAGAAGCATTGTCAAAGAATTTACGAAAGCCTTGTCTCTACCCAGCATAGTTCTGCATGGCTGAAAAACATTCGGAGCTACCAAACTAAGCTGGAAGGTCCTAAGAAACTGGCCTTTCTTAACAGGCTCTGGGCCAATTAGGAACCCAAGGGTCTGGGTTTTAACTACAAAACACACTCTGGATAGTAATGGTTACCTCCAAGCAAAGTACTGTTCAGGGGGAGAGGGGATCCGAATGCAGGATGGGGGGGCTCAGGTGGATGGGCTGGAATCGCCATTCAAAGAGGACTTCCCTGGCATGTGGAGGTTAGTGGAGAAGGGACTACGAATTCTTTGTTGACAGTTTGGCTCATCAAATGGTGTAATCTTTGCAAATACACATAGATGCTTATAGCACGCACACACATGCATGCATACACACAGTTTATTTAGATTCTTCCAAAGGTGTTAGGCTCTCTAAGAGTAATAAACTAGGCTTCTCCATCACACACACCTGGGAAATTGATCAGACCTTTATGTTCATTCTTAGGTAAGCAACATGGGAATGCCAGCTACATTGTAACACATGCGTGTCACAGTGAGGAAACATACTTAGGCTGTATATTACTGTTGGTGAGAACATACTGAACTCTTCTGATGGATTTTTCCAGGCTCACAGAAACACAAAAGGAAATCAATCCAGTCCATCATAATTGAACACGCTCCTGACAAGTGAGCTCTTCCTAATCCCCAAGCAAGCATGAAGACAGGATACTGCTCACCTCCACACTTACTCAGGATCGTATTTCAGGAAAAACGTACACCCTACGGTAGCTGGGGAGGGACTGACAACCAGTTCCTGAACAGCTTCCTAGATGGAATGTGAATCAGCAGCTTTGATCGGGGGAGGGAAAAAAATCTACTTACACACAGTTTCCCTGGATGCATCTTCCGTGGCCACTGCACATGTCTACACAGCCGTCCCCGATATAGACATTATCTATTGCCCACGTCTGCTGCTTGTCGAAGGGAGCCGGCTGGTGCCAACGGAAACGAGTGGCTTGGGACCTTGGGAGAAGCAGAGCATCACAGTGAAGGCCATGCGGGAAGGAGAATGTGTTCTGGGATGCAGGGATCAGTGTGTGGAGGAGGGTAACACAAAAGCACGTCATTCCTCCTCCTGTTCTGAAAAGAATGCTGCTGCTGTTGCGATAATCTACGCAAGATTTTGGCTAACAAAATCAAGCCAATAGGACTACAGCAGCTTGAGCATCATGCATTTTGGCCGAGTGGTTTTTCTGAGTGATATAAAAACCGACCACATTGGAAACTAACACTAATGCTAAAACCAGAGGCCTTAGGGGGGATGATGGCCCCCACCTCCCAATTCTGTGTGACCCCAGGGATGCTTGCTTATAATGTGCAGAGTAGGACAAGATGCTCGTCACTGTGCATTTGACTTGAGCAAAGAATACGAGCTGGTTGTCAGCTTCCCACTTGGCAGACGCTTGTGCAGTGGGCACACTGATCTACCTCACGTGGCACTCCTGAGAACTCTCCCAGCAAAAGCCTTAGAGTTGGTATGAGGGCAAAGCAGAAGATGAACCCCGAGGTAACTGGATAGAAACTAGAGAGAGGGTTATAAATGAGACCAGACTCATTTCACATAGATTTAAAAGTGATATAAAGACCCAAACAGTGGTTCTCCCCTCCAGAAGCAGAAATCTGTTCGCTCATTCGCCCTGTTTTGGAGGAGGTCTTGTTCAGAAACACAAACAAACATATGTTTTGAGAGACACTAGATGGCAGTAAAACCCAGACGGTGCCCAAGGCTCAAGTGGCTTACATGCAGAAAGGCTCTCCGAGGTGATCATCTGTGTTGATGGATCTCCATACGTTCTGTCACTAAGAGACCATAATCATCGGAGGAACAGAGACTGTAGGCAGGACATCAGAATGGAGAACAGCAAAGACTGTATTTTCTCATGAAAATATTTATGTAAATTTTAGAAAACAGAACAGAAATGGAGTGCCATCTCCACTTTGCAGATAAGTACTTTAGTCTGATACAGATCCTCAGAGCTTCTGCACACAGCTGCTGTCTCCTCGGCACTGGCTCCCCAGCTCCCACGTGGCCCATCAGCAGTCATCCCTGCCTAACACCCTCCCTTTGGCATTTACCTTCAACCTCAAGACCTCTGATTGAAAAAAAAAGGAAGGAAGACTGGCATTGTGGTGCAGTGTGTTAAGTTGCTGCCTGTGATGCTGGCAACCTGTATGGACGCCGGTTTGAGTCCAGGCTGTTCCACCTCCAATCCAGCTCCCTGCCAATGGCCTAGGAAAGTAGCAGAAGATGGCCCAGGTGCTTGGGTCCCTGTCCTGTACTCATGTTGGGGCTCAGATGGAGTTCCAGGCTGCTGGTTTCGGCCTGGCTCAGCCCTCAAATGTGTCCATTTGAGGAGTGAACCAGCAGAAGGAAGATCTCTCTTTCTCTCTCTCTGTAACTCTTTCAAATAAATAAATAAATAAATAAATAAATAAATAAATACCTTTTTTAAAAAAATACATCAAAACACCTCTCTTAGGTCTCCAAGGCTCTGGCAGAACTGGGCCCTCTCCTCTCCTCCTCCATCCTGGCCACTCATCTCTGGAGCATGGCATCTCAGTTCCCAAAGCACAACAGACTCTCTCTCTCTCTTTCTGCCCACCCTGATTTCTGGTAAGCTCTATGTGTATTTCTGGTCTCCGAGGAAATGTCAGGTTCTCATATAGACATTGTCTTCCAGATCCCTTTTAAAAAGATATTCCTTTCATGTTATTTTCCCTCATAGCAAAGTATTCTCTTTCTTTCATAGTGTTTGTCACAGAGAGCCATGCACTGACTTGCACACATGCTTGATGCACGTCTGTCTCCTGCCCAGATCAGAGATTTATACAGGAGCCGGTGGCTTGCTGATCACAGCCTGTGTTTAACCCTAAGCTGGGCAACCACTCAGTGGAGAGATTGCACAGAGGATGTAGGAGCCAGACCACGCTGGGGTGCTGACAGCCACAAGGTTAGGGGATCTCTAACCCTGACCTCTGTTTGGGAGACCTCTGGCATCCTACAGGAGAGAACATAGAGGGAGGTCATGTGAAGAATGTCCTAAAGCCAGAGCCAGCCGACAGAAGGCAAAGATAAGCCAGGGGCTGGAATTTCTAACTCTGGCACTAACAAGGTCTGCCTGTTGTGAGTAACTTAATACACACAACGACAGCATTAAATTAGATAATTTTGAAGGCCCTCTCTTAGAGGTGATGATCTTAAATTTTAGATATTTATTTGAGAGAGAGAGAGAGAGAGAGATCTCCCATCTGCTGGTTCACTCTCCAAATGCCCACAACAGGCAGGACTGGGCCAGGCCAAAGCCAGGAGCCCAAAACTCAACCTAGGTGTTCCATGTAGGTGGCAGGGACCCAAGCACGTGAGCCATCACCTGCTATTTCCCAAGGTGCACTTTAGCAGGCAGCTGGAATTAGGAGTGGAGTTGGAACTGGAACCCAGGTGCTCTGCTTTGGGATGCAGGTATCCTGAGTGAGGTATCGACCACTGCACAAAATGCCTACCCCTGGAGATGATGATAAAATCCAGTAACAATAAGTCTGTGAAACAAGGATCTCACAACTCTGTGCTAGTATTTTATAAGAAGGGGGAACATCCCCTGGAAGGGGAAGAGCTGGAATAGAAGTTCAGAACGAGAGTCTGGAAGTTGACTTCAACCTCTCTGTCTTTCAGCAAGACTCCTTATTCCCAGCCCTGTTGCAGCTGCACCATGCGACAGGGTCCAAATCACTTATGTTTATGTGCTGACACTTTCCCATCTGCAGAACTGCAAAGACACCACTTCCTGCCTCACAAGGGTGTTGTGAAAATTAATTAGTTCATGTTTACCAAGACCTACGAGTGTCTCGGCAAAGGTCCCTCCGCAAGTGCCATCACTTATCCTGAAGGTTCCCTATATTGATGGCCACCACCAGCTGCTCCTTCTCAGAGCTGGGGGTGGGGCAGACGGCCCCAGAGCACATTCTCACTTTTCCATATCCTTGAAGCCTCCTCCGTTGCTTCTTTTCTGAATGTATACCAGCTCCTCCCCATCTCCAGCACACGGTAGGTATGACATTGAGTTTGTTCCATAAATGTTACTGCCAAAGGTATTGGCCCCCTGCGGCCTCCACAGCTTTTTGTATATTTGATACACTCAGTAGACTGCTGTCTTCAGGATGACTGTCTGCTCTGAAGTTGTCATTGTCATCATCACCATCAGGAGAAAGAGCCCCTTGAGAGGACCCATCCATGATTGTTTTAATCTTTTCGATCTTCCCTGTACTCCCAGAGAGACATGGAAAATATGCCGGCCCAGAAAATACAGCCCAACTCTCCCACTCCGCCAATGAAGACAGATGAGCTCCCCTGACCTGACTCATACAGTTTCCAGAGCAAAGCTAAGGAAGCCAAGGATCTCTTGTCTTTTTCTTCCTTTGCATTCCAATGAGGTAAAGCTTTCAAAACTCTATCACAACCTCTACAACATTACCCCACCCTTACAGGTACCCATGACTAGGACCAGTGGTGCAGCCATGGAAGGTTGCTGTGGTGTGCACACAAGCCTATTTACCCTGACTTTTCAAAGTCATGCTCACAGGTGAACCCTTGACCTTGTGTGTTTGAACAAGAGGTTCTGTAACATGTGGGTCTTTTCAAACTGTGTCTAGTATTTGCCTTTTTATCCTAAGCCCTTCTGTAAAAGGTAATGTAAAATTTTAAAATGTAAAATTTAGCATACAATTTTTCCCCATTAGCCTACTTCTCTGTATCAGAAAACAGTACAGAATATTCCAAAGAAGATACATAAATGGCCCACAAGCACATGGTAAGATGTTCAATATCATTAGTCAGTAGAGAAACAGGAATAAAAATGACAATTAGAGACAAGCTCACACCTCTGAGGATGGCTACAGTCAAACAGACAGACAATGACAAGTGTTGGAGAGGATGTAGAGAAACCGGGTTTTGTACGTTGCTGGTAGGAATGTAAAATGGGGCAGCCTCTGTGGTATCGGGTTGTAAATTTCTCAAATATTGCCTGTAGTTACTACTGTATCCAGGAGTTCCACATCTAGGTTTATACCTAAGGGAACTGGGAATAAGCATCCACAGAAAACTCACCCACGAATATTCACAGCAGCATAAAAGGTGGAAAGAAACCAAGTGTCCATCGACTGATGAACAGGTCAATCAAACCCAGTACATCCATGGCTTGGGACACTGTTCAGCGGGACGCAGGAATGGAGGCCTGATACGTACTACAGTGCAGATGATGCCTGATGTTAACTTGAAGAAGTCAGTCATAAAATGCGTTCTGTGATTCCATATATACGTAATGTCCAGAATAGGCAAATACAGAACTGAATGAGTTGTTGCCTAGGGCTGGGGCACAGTGGGGTCGGGGCTGCAGCTGGGAACATCTGTTAATGGGTGCAGAACTTCTTTTAAGGAGACAAAATAGATTGTGGTGATGGTTTTGCATTCCTTTGAGTTTTTAGATGTTGACTAAAAAATCATTGAATGGGGTACCTCAAATGGGAGAATTGTTTGGTATATGAATTATATCTCCATAAAACCCTTATAAAATTTATTTATTCATTTGAGAGAGAGGGAGAAAGGGAGGGCTGGAGGGAGGGAGAGAGAGACAGAGAGACAGACACCAAGGGAGTTCCCATATGCTGATTCACTAGCTAAATGTTCACAACAGCTAGGGGTCAGCCAAGACCAAAGTTGGGAGCCAGGAACTCAATCCAGATTTCTCACATGGGTAATAGGAACCCAATCACTTCAGCCATCACCACTGACTCTCAGGAACCACATCAGCAGGAAGCTGGAATCAGAAGCCAGAGCTGGGTGTTGAACCCAGGCACTCTGATGTGGGATGCAGGCATCGTAAGCACCAGGCCAAATGCCTGCCCGCCCTCCCTCACTCCCTCCCTCCCTTTCTTCTTTTATTTTTTCAAGTGATGAATATTAACAACCTACAAAGGCTACTGGTAAAATGCAAAGTTTCTTCAAGAGTTCTAATCCTCAAATCAACTGAATTCCTTCGTTTATCCAAGCAGAAAGGGGGTCTTCTGGGGGGCTAATGTATTGGCGGAATGAAGTCCAGGTGAGCCTGCACCTGTGCAGAGGTGCACTGAGAGGAACTAAGTGAGAGGAAGAAACAAACGTCAGAGGCACAGCCTTGACTTTTTCTGGCATGGACAAGGTTAACATACAAAGGCAGAGTGGCCGGATCTTCAGCACACTGCTACCTCCCGAAGCCATGCTTTATTAAAGCAGAGTGCTCTTAGAATAGCGGGCATGCCCTGTAACTGAGGGTGGAGTGACAGCCTCTTCCAGGAGCAGCCTTTCTCAACTGTGTGCAGAGTTGATTACAGAACTGCACATTAACCCCAGGCTTATGGTACAGCACTTGTAGACAAACGCACCCAACCACATATTTCCCCATCGCGTTCACACTTCCTGTCCGTGGTGACTGACAGAGATTCTGTTTCTGGTGTTCCTGTTCTTCTTCTTCTTTTTTTTTTTTTTTTGACAGGCAGAGTGGCCAGTGAGAGAGAGTGGACAGTGAGAGAGAGAGAGAGAGGGAGAGAAAGGTCTTCCTTTTGCTGTTGGTTCACCCTCCAATGGCCGCCACGGTAGCGCGCTGTAGCCGGCGCACCGCGCTGATCCGATGGCAGGAGCCAGGTGCTTCTCCTGGTCTCCCATGGGGTGCAGAGCCCAAGCACTTGGGCCATCCTCCACTGCACTCCCTGGCCACAGCAGAGAGCTGGCCTGGAAGAGGGGCAACCGGGACAGGATCGGTGCCCCGACCGGGACTAGAACCCGGTGTGCCGGCGCCGCAAGGCGGAGGATTAGCCTAGTGAGCCGCGGCGCCGGCCTGGTGTTCCTGTTCTTAATCTCTCAGATGAGACTTGGGTGCTGTCAGCAAGAAAACTGAGGTGGCCTGGCTCACGGCTCCCAGGACAAGGGTCCTGTAATTTCCCCCAAGAATGGTTACAGATCTCAGCATGGAGCTGAACTGAAGAGAGCTCACGAGTCATGTGTTCATGATTCACAGACAGGAGCTGGAGAAAAAGCAAGCTCTGGAAGGCAGGCATGGGGTTGGGTGCCAACAAACTCACAGGAAAACCTTCTTTTGCCAATTACAAATCAGAGAATGGCTGTCACTTTAACAAAAATTATAATTTTTTTATTTTCTGAATGATAGAGATCATTATTTTCAACACATACTAACAAAGATGGAAAATCCAAACCTTTTAACAAATCAAATGGCCAACCAATAATCAATTAATTAAATGAGTTATTACATATAATGGAATGTAAGTAGGTAATAAATGTTCAGTAAGCATGAGGCTACATTTCCATATTTATCAAGTCCCTTCCACCCGACCAAGACTTCTCAAATTGTCCAAGACCAACAGAGAGAGTATTTTCTATCTTTCATTTAAATAGGCAACAATTTCCGATGTTCTGACTTTTATTAATTTTGCTGGTAATTATAATCAGTAATGATAACCATAGTGTTCCGAGTAAGTTTACTGAAGGCATAAAATGCATTAGACCATCATTTGAACACAAGGGATGAATTTGCAAAATAAGCTTTCAATGGAGAATGACATATTTAGCTTTTTATAACCATACCAATGATCCACTCAGACCTTTCCATAACAAAATACAACCAAATATCTGACTCTCTGATAAAACTTTGACAACTATGTTGACAACTGATAAAACTTTAAGAGAATCCAGAATTTTTGGTAATAGTTTTATTCTCTGTTGTAGTAGAAACAGAAACAGATTAGTTTTTTCACTGTGCCCAGAAGATATTATATTCAGTAGATGAAAATCAATAGTATGATGGCTTGTACTAGATAAAATTATTTTTGTTGTGTTTTATAGTGCTGAAACACCAGAAAAAATTGGTAAGGCAATAGTAGACATGTTCACAGTATCAAAATGAAGCCGGAAAAGATGGATTGGGAAGAGAAGTGCAGTGCTGCTTCTTTGGGTTGAAAAGTTTTAACAAGATGTCTACTGTGGATGCTTGCATAAAGTCTTGCAAAAGATAGTGTCATGTTGGCAGCACCAGTGGACAAAAATGAAGATTACCAGGGCAAGTTCAAAGACTCTCGCCTTACATAAACTTGTAACTTCCTTGAATATTTGAAGAATCCTGTAAATATTGAGCTTATTTATTTGATTTTCTTAGAATAAATTATCTTCCTTATTTGCCAGTCTAGTACCTAGGAATATCCTAGAAAAGTATTCTGCCTCTCTAAAGTTATTTTCTGCCCCAAGTTATAGCTTTTCTCATGTCAACCCATCCCTCCAGTCCTTCCAGACATTGCCTTTTCTTGGGCTTCCCACCTTTCCTAGGAGCTTCTTGCACACATCGAGTAGCTTCCATGCTGTGGCTAAAACCCACCTTGCTTCCAGAGTGTTGTGGTTAATCTTTAAAGCAGGTGTTATCAGCTAGGTCACTAGGGCCAGTAGAAGGCCATGGATCATCTTCAACCTGTGACTTAAAATAGCCAAGTTACACCTGAGCTCTCCAAGGGCCGCTGCCCTCCTTTCTTTCTTGGTGGATTTTGGTTACCTGCCCTTCCAGTGACTCACTCTAGTTCTCAGGTGACACTTCAAGAACTCCTGCCACTTGAGATAGTGTTATTTTTAGATGTGGTGTTAGTAGAAAGATGAAACAGATTCAGATTAGAGGCTATGAAATCAATTTTGGTACCTTTCTATCTTCCTTTCCAGCCTTTCTCGAGAACCCCTGGAATTTCTCCTTTCCTGTTTCTTCTAGAATCTGTATCTCTTAGGCAAGCAATAAAGACGCAGTAGGTATACTGTGGTTAAGCCCAGGGCCAAACAAGCTGTCTTTCCTTCCAGGAGCTGACACTGTTCCTTGAAGGTCACTGACTGTCTCCTAATTGAAAAATCCAGCAACTTAGTTGTGGTACTTTTTCCTGCACTACTCTCTGTAGCTTATGTTGCTAATGGCCAGTGCTTCTCATGTGGCTCCTGGATACCATGCCTGTATGACTCTGTGTCTCTGACAGGACACCCTCTGTTCCTTTGCTAGCCAGCTGCACTTGTTCTGTTACTAAACTTAGGAGTCCTCTCCTTGCTTTTGAGGTGTTTCCATACAGGGAGCTGATGCAGGCTGATGGCATTGCCTGTCACCTCTACACCCATGCCTTCCGAGTTTATCTGCTTCACCTGGGCTTGGAGCTCTAATTCCCTGTCAAGTGGATGTTTCCATTTGTACTTCCAGCCATTACATTTAATGCAGGATCATTGGACAAAATGTGCCATATTGTCTCCCTCTGGAACCAGCCGTACCTCTCCCCACTTTATCACTCCTATCCTAGTCTTCAAACTTTAGAGTCACGTCATGCTGAGTGCAATGGAGAGGACGCTAGCGGCTGAAATGTTTCCATAAAATCTACCTCGTTGCCCCCATGTTAGCTGTAACTTGGGTCCTTGTTACTACATCTCTAGGTCATTCGCAGAAATATCTTTGTTATTTTCTCTTATTTGAGTCTCTCTGTTTTCCCAATTTGGTTTGTTTCTTGGAGGAACATTCCCAGATCAAAATCCATCATAGTTCATTTCTGAACTCCTTTGCCTTGCTGCAACACTTGCTGTAAGTCAACAACCGTTCCAACCAGATCTTTCTACAGTTTCCGGATGTGAGCCCACTGCTTTAATCGGGAGCTCCTGCACCTCTCCCATGTTAATGTCCATGCGTCCCTCACCTGTGGATATGCTCCCTTGATGTCCAAGGTCCTTCCCATCACCCACACACTTCCTAGCCATCCTTTAAGGGCAGGGCTCAATTCTCTCATAAGATCCTCTCTCATCTGGTATTCAACACCATTTCCCATTTCTCAACTCTGAAAGCAAGGCTAGTATGAAACTAAATCAATACAGCAGGCATTACTTTTGAGTTGTTTCTTTAACATCTCACCAGAACAAAAATGTAAGAGAGTGTACTATGGTGATCACATTCATGCATACTCCCATTAAACTAGCCTGTGACTTAGGAAGATTTCTTAGTCTGAAGTTCAAGTTTCATAATAAACTTGTGCTCTGGTTAGCAAGTGAGATTGTGTGGTGAACTCATAAGAGTACAAATTTTTTACATTTGTATACATCTTTGAAATGTTCCAAATACTTCTGGGAACATTTGTTTGATTTTTAATATGGTAAGAAGGATCTTCATTTTTCAGATGAGAAAAGGAGAGTTTAGAGACATCACATGACTTGCCTCAGTGCTCGACAGGGCTAAAAAAACAGAAGCTTCCACTCTTCCACAAGGCTTTTCATTCATTGTGTGTGTGTGTGTGTGTCAGAGTAAGAGCGAGAGCGTGAGCAGAGGGGAAAGTCTTCTCCCAGGAAGATAAAACTTAACCGACACGCATGGCAAGTATTAAGAGACCATGCAGTCTGTCTACCCCGGTCAGTTATTTCACACAGCGATGACTGGAGCAGAAGGTGATGTGCCTGCTGTCTAGGCTCAGTGTTCCCGTCCCTGTGAGAAGCACCAGTGTCCACTGAGAACCTCAGAAACCAGGCTGTCACATTCCATACTGCCTTTCCCTCAACCTCCCAAGTCCACCTCATCATCGAGTCTCATCCTCTCCAATTTGCTCCCGAGTTAGCGTACAGCTTTCTGAGTACACACCTGATCGTGCAGCCCCATTGCCACGTGAACAGGCTTCTCAGTGTTCCTGCAATAAATGCCCCAACTTAAACACAACCTGCAGAGCTCTTCAGGGCCTGACACCACCTCACACGTCACTCCACTCCTCTCCTCTCCTTCTGGGACTCAGGCATATATCCAGAAACTTACATGCACCTGCTTCCTCTCCCTTTAGTTAACTCCTATTCATCTTTCTTTTCTTACCCAAATTGTCCTCTTCTCAAGAAAGCATTCCTTGGCCTTTTTAACCACATCAAACCACTCAATAATGTATTATTGTTCTCTAGAACTTATCACAGTTGAATTTTATAATTACTCCTGTGACTGATGATGATTTCTGGTTACAGGCCTCTCTTCAACTGAACTCGATGCTCCTTGAGGTAGGGATACATTCACCCCCTACATGGGCCTAGCACATAGCTAACTAAGTAAAACGTATTTGTTTAATGAATGACTGACTGAATGAATAGTGTTGACGGCCGGCCATTTTGGTTTGGTGAGTGGTTTGATACCAATCTGTAGACAACCAATCTCAACTGACCCTCACCACCATGTGCCACCACTAATAGGATCCTAGCCTAAGGGCATATGACACACGAGTAGACAAGGCTGCAATTGTCACACGATTGCAGTCATTCCTAAGACCTGCTCAGCACACACCTTCCTGTTGTCAGCGTCACGTCTGCTGACAGCCAAGAGCCATAAACTGAAATCGTCCACTCCAGCCGGGCAGCTCACATACGGATTGCTTTAGTATGCTTTCAGACGCTGAGGATGCAAGTTTCACGTGGAACAAGGAAATGTCGTATTTGGAAATGCTGTATTTAACAAGTAATGAGATACAAGAGCAGAAACAGTTCAGAGGTGCTAACTCACGTTTGAGACAAAGTGCATTGAGCCTAGCGTGTTGTTCTAACAACCTCCAGGATACAGCAGTGCATGCTAAGAAGTGGGCCTGGCTTGGGCTCCCTCTATGCACGTCTTTGTGAATTACCCATCGGGCCTTGTGACAAGGCAGGGACACCTTTACGACCACTGCACAACATGAGCTTTGAGGTAATATAACACGCACGCTCCATATTTTCAATATGGTTACAGAAAGAAATGGTTGCTCATCAGATTTTTCAAATATCATTTGCAAGGGTCAAAATTCTTGTGGGTCTGTGCATGAGACAATTAAAAGATAGATTAAAAGATGAAGAGTAATTACTCTTCTTGAGTAAAGACCTCAAGGGCATAATGTCTAGCTGCAGTAAATCTTAGAATGCCGCTTATTTGCAAAATGCTACCCTGTAGCTGGGTAATAATTCACAGAATTCATAAAGACTTAAAAGACTGCTGCCTTAATGGAGTGTTTTTTTCTATTTTATTTATTAAGATCGTCTTAATAATTCAAGTGGGGCAATACCTTTAACGAGCAACAAAATCTCACGTATCTCATTTAAACTTGGCAACTCTGCTGACAGTTAATATAGTCTAGTACCTCTGAGCCAGCAATTGTAAAGCAGCCCCTAGGCTGTTAGTAACCGAAACCACCCCATTTATGATAATCTCAAGAAAAGTTATGCCCTCCATTGAATGGTTAACTTTTGTGGTCATTTGCAAGGAAGATTTATTCATTCTTCTTTGGTGGGGAGGTGACAGAACAATAATGAGCCCAAACTCTCACTCCTGTTCCCCAAACTGTGTGGGTAGCTTTACTTGTTTCTTTAGCAGTAGCGACCGATCATCATTTTTCTTGCGAGGAACAGGAGTTTCTATCAAGATCTGAAAGCCGCCCTACGATCAGCACCTCTGTCGCTAGTGAGAGAGTCATCTAACACCATTCTGCTGGGCAGAGCTAATTCTCTACTTGTTGAGATGCACAGATAATTCAGAGGTAACATCTTTATCAGAATGTGCCAGGAGACTTGATGAAGCATAGCGTTTCCCACAGACCCAGCGACGGAAGCAATTGCTTTTCACATAAGAGAATGCTCCAGGTGATTGTTCTCAAGGTATTTACTGTCCAAAATTGAATTGCAAAAGCACACACTAATTCTGATACACACTTATCTGCTATACCCATTTATATAATTTCACTCACTACTAAATTTACAACGGTCTGACTAGCAGAAAAATAGACTCTTTGTAAATCTACTTTGTAACCCCTGGGTGTTTTTGTAAGTGGTTTGTCCTTGCCATCTCTGCATTAAGTTGGAGAGCCGGGTGCTGCAGCCACTGTTTTCTTGCATAGGACGTGCTTTAAAAATATTAGAGTTACAAAAAAAAAATGTTAGAGTTACAAAAAAAAACATTAGAGTTACAAGACAGAAAAGGGCCTGGATTTTGGGAAAACACAGACAGAATCATGTTACCATAAAAACTGGTTCCCATTTAGTTATTAAGATAATCTATTTCCTACACAGCAGTGCTGGGAGCACTTCAAAATCGCACACTTCTCATTTCAACTTGCTGTGCTAAAACCCAACATGCCAAATTGCATCACGTTGGGGTTCACTCCCGGGAGACGCTTCCATACCTGGTGTAAGGAGGGAGAGGCAGAGTGATTCTGGTCCACTTGTTGAAAGTGTCCGACACCAGGACCCGTTGCAGATGGTAGCGACTGCATTCAACGTTGGTGGGCAGGCAGTCCCTCACCAGTGGGTGCCAGGACAAGCCGAGATCCGTGGAGAACTCCAACTCGATAGCTGGAATAGAAAGCATCAGGCTGGATGTGAACCCTGGTCTGCAGACCCAGGATCACAATTACCTGGCCTGTTTCTCTAGGCTTCAGCAATCACAGGTCGACTTCAGGTTTGCTCTACACTTATGTTTTCCAGTTTTTTTTTTTCCTTCTGTACATTACTGGTTATCAGTGTCACATTTGTTCATTAAAATACCATTTGAAGGGCATCTGATTGAATGAAACATAAAGTACCTTTTCCTGAATTACTCCTTGTAGAGAGAAACTTGCTGAGACTGGCATGTGGCTCAGCAGGTTAAGCAGCCGCCTGCAGTGCTGGCATCCTTTAAAGGCACTGGCAAGAGTCCTGGCTGCTCCACTTCTGACCCAGCTCCTTGCTAATGGCCTGGGAAAGCAGTAGACGATGGCTCAAGTGCTTGGACCCCTGCCACCCATGTGGGAGACCCGAGTGAAGCTCCTGGCTCCCGCCTCGCCCAGCCCCAAGTGTTATACACATTTCGGTAGTGAATCAGCAAATGGATGATCTCTCTATCTCCTGCTCTCTCTGTAATTCTGCCTTTCAAATAAATAGACCTTTATTTAAAAAAAAAAGAAACTTTCTGAACAGTCATGGCAAAATTTTTGCCTCATATACAGCTAGTGTATGAACAACTATATGTAAGTTACATATTCGTAATTTCATAGTGGCAGAATATATTACATAAACATTACATGTTATATAATTTAATACGTAACAATATTAATAAGTAATGTATTATGTTAATTTGCTTCATGGTTAACAAAGAACATATTTATTATGTATTTTAATGACCAGTTTTTAAATATTTAAGAAATTGAGTAGTCTTCTCAAAAGTTGACGATTCTGCAGGTATTCTGATCAGCTGATGCCAATTTCGCTCCTGGCATAGGTGAAACTTCGAAATGACGAACTCTCCCTTACGTCTTGCTCTGCTGTATAACGAAATCCCTAAGTCCCGGGAAACCAGAGAGGGAAGTAGCTGGAGGTCACGGACCTCGTGCCAGTGCCAGGCAGTCAGGTTGGGGGTTTGGGGAAGGATGTTTCTCTCTTTGGCTCTTTCTGAAACAGTCCACCTACACCCACAGTCTTACATCTCTCTCTCCCTACTCACTTCTTAATGCCTTATAAGCTGGCACAGCCCCCACCTCCTGTTGGGAATTGCTTTCCCTAAGGCTCTGCTTCTCGGTCTTGGCTGCATTGGAATCACCTGGGTATCTGGAAATTCCCACTGCCTGGAGCCTGCTGCTGCCCTGGCCACGGGGTCAGGAGCGGTAATGCTCCCAGGGGATTCTCCTGTGCAGCCTGCTGAGACCACGTGGGCTCCAAGGCTGCCAGGCGAACACACCGGCCAGGCTCAGTCTTCACTGCTCCCGTCCTCCCTACAGCACTGGACGCTATCGGTTGTTCCCTGGCCCTTGGACCATTCTTTCATTCCAGGGGACATTATTCTGAGCCTCCTGACTTAGGTCTACTCCGCCTCCTTTGCTGACTAGCTATGGGCATTCTTCCAGGCCCCATTTCTGGCTGCCTTCTGTACAAGTATACTTGCAGAAAGCTTCAACTATTACCACTGCGCCCAACTAAAAAAAATGTTTTTTTAAAAACTATTTTTCGAAGATGGCGGAATAGGCAGGGAGCACACTTAGTCCGGGGGGAGAGAAAGTTTAATATAAGTGGAGATACTGCAGGGTCAAGGAAGAGTAGGGGAAGAAACAGCAGAGGAAACTCTTCTGGAACTAGTGATTCACAGTGGACCTGCGTGGAGAGCGTGGGAGCCCAAGTTCGGGACACCAGCGGCAGACTCAACGCACCAGCGCTGGAACGCGAGGTGAGCCGAACCTCCATAGCCCGAGATACCAGCAGGCAAGCGGAAAGAGGAGGCTAGAGGGAACGAGGCTTGAAACTCCGTGGGGAAAAGTTCACCAGGCTAACTAGAAGAGAGAGAAAAAAAATAAAAAAAGTGACTGATACGGACACAAGTTTCTCTCTCTCCGCTCACCTCTCAAAGGCGAGCAAGACAGAGCAGGCGCCATTTTGGACATACGTCATAAGCAGGGCGACCTCAGGTCTGCACCAGCCCTGAGCCTAGCAGAAAAACCTGACTCTGGGGGGAGGGGTGAAATAACAGGAGATTAGCATCTAACTTGGCAACCCAGTGGGAGATTGCAGGAGAATTGGAGCCCACACTGAGGGCAGCAGAGATTCCCTGTGTGGTCCTTGGGAAAGAGCTTCCAATCTCTGGCTCCTGTGGGTATATCATTTGCCTGCTAACTACCTCCAAGTACGTTCAGCTGTGCGGAATTACTTCCCTTTTAAATCAAAAAAAGAAAGAGAGATTTACCACACCTAACCTGGGAGTGTCATCCTTGACACACCCTCAACCCTGAGGAACCAAACACAGCTCTCAGTGCACACTCATCTCAAGCCTCTAAGGCTCCACTGAAAGCAGACAGTCCACTTAATATAGAGCCATAGTGTAACAAGAAAAAACACCACAGTGAAGAAACCAAATATCTCCAACATGCCAAACAACAAACGCAAAAACCAAGCTAACAAGAACAAGGAAGACACTATGACGCCCCCAAATGAAAAAGACACCCCAATTCAAGACTATGAAGATGATGAGATCGAAGAAATGCAAGAAGCAGATCTCAAAAAATTGATAAGAACATTAAGAAGTTCTCAAAAACAAATTCTTGAACTACAGAAATCCTTCATGGACAAGATAGAAAATCTCTCTCGTGAAAGTGAAATATTAAGGAGGAATCAAAATGAAATGAAACAACTAGTGGAACAAGAAACTCTGATAGTGACTAGAAATCATAATGAAATGAAGAGTTCAATAGATCAAATGACAAACACATTAGAGAGCCTTAAAAACAGAATGGGCGAAGCAGAAGAGAGAATATCAGAATTAGAAGACAAAGAACAGGAAAGGAAACAGGCAAACCAAAGAAAAGAAGAAGAAATTAGAAATCTAAAAAATATTGTCGGGAATCTACAGGATACTATTAAAAAACCCAACATTCGGGTTCTAGGAGTTCCTGAAGGCATGGAGAGGGAGAAAGGATTAGAAGGCATTTTCAGTGAGATACTAGCAGAAAATTTCCCAGGTTTGGAGAAGGACAGAGGCATCTTAGTACAGGAAGCTTATAGAACCCCTAATAAACATGACCAAAAGAGATCCTCACCACGACATGTTGTAATCAAACTCACCACAGTGAAACAGAAAGAAAAGATCCTAAAAGGTGCAAGAGAGAAACGTCAGATCACTCTTAGAGGATCTCCAATTAGACTCACAGCAGACTTCTCATCAGAAACCCTACAAGCTAGAAGGGAATGGCGAGACATAGCCCAGGTACTAAGAGAGAAAAACTGCCAGCCCAGAATACTATATCCTGCAAAGCTCTCATTTGTGAATGAAGGTGAAATTAAGACTTTTCATAGCAAACAGAAACTGAAAGAATTTGTTGCCACTCATCCTGCCCTGCAAAAGATGCTTAAAGATGTGTTACACACAGAAACACAGAAACATGGTCACCAATATGAAAGAAGGTAAAGGAAGGAAACCTCACAGCAAAAGATCACAGGAAGCTCAATTTCTCTTTGACATAGAATTAAACTCTGATGCTCTGTTAAAGCAATGTGTTAAAGTAATCTATTATGTTCTCTTGATGTCTGTTAAATTCTAATTGTTCAAAAACAGCTGAATTTTTATTAAGAGCTATGGGTTATTTAAATATGTGCTTTTTTCAAAAATTTGAATAATCACCTTGTAACAATGATCAAATTTGGTCTATGTTATGTCATGATTTTAAGAAATCTTATTTCAACCAGATATTTTGGAGACATGATAGTTATCTTAATGAGAAAGCCCCAGAGGCTTAAAGGGTTAAATACTTGTAAAATCCTACAGGTGCTTTCAAAAATACTGTGAAGTAAGCAAGTGCCTCTTGTTGGTTGATGAGTTTATAATTTTAAATTGTCAGCAAGCGATCTAGGACTTGCTCCCTCATTTCTCTATTTTAAGCCCAACTTGTTCTTTCATTTCTCTATTCTCTTCAAGGTAGGAAACTAACTCTATTATGAAGGAATCTGTAGGATGCACAATTTAATCTTTAGACCTTATAAAAGAGATGGCTAACATTTTTCTGCAATAGCATAGCCAAAATAAGAACTCAAATAATAATCTCATAGCTAGATTCACTTCGCCATCAGCGAAGTATACAGTAAGTAGAAAAAACCTCCCTTTCAGACCAAAGGGACAGAAAGTTTTAAAGTGAGAATATAATTTTCCTCATGGGCATTGTCTACCTTAGAAAAACTACTACAGAACATACCTGTGACTATAGACTTGTAGTTCAGGCCACCGAAGATTAGAGATGGGACACGGGCACTCCCTTGACTTGCATCCTCTGGTCTGCTTTAACACAAACCAGGAGGAAAAGAAAGCTCGGCATCAGAAGCAATGGGTGGCAGGCCTATTAATGGCTGATCTGTACAGTGATTTGCCCTCAAGGAGACCCAACAGGCCAGTCCACTGCAGTGGCTTTCAATGTGGTAAGCCTGGGCTTCAGCAGAAGTCAGCTTGTGAAGAGCCCTGGCAGCTCTGCCAAGAGTTGGATCACTGGAAATGGACCTGCCCTGGAGTCGAAGGATGCCCAGGTCAGAGCCACAGATCTTATTGGCTCTAAGCTGAAAAGCCCTTCACTCAGCCCAACTTCCAAAGTGACCACTGCAGCTGAGGGGATGGTCAAGTAGGGTCAGCAACATTGCAGGCAGAACTGTAAATTTCTTGTTAGAGATGCCACCTGCCTTTACCTGGCCAGCTCTCCTCCCAGGCCAGCCAAGTAATGAAAGTCAACAGAGTGCCTTCCCCTAGGAGGTTCACACCTCCCTTAGGATATACCCCATGTGAAGAGATAGATAGGTCTGGGCCTCTGAATTTACAAGGCCTAAAGCCCACCAGATTATTATCAAGCCCCTTCTATCAGGTTCTATTTGCCTCTCAATCAGAAAACTTAATTGTAGTTTAGACAGCACCTTTCTTAGCTCCTCTAATAATGACTCTGTCCTTTGTTCTAGGCCCTGTCTAGTGCACTTGGGCCTCATTCCTTTGTAATCATAACCTCTACTCTACCACCAATGGCTCTACTCCCAACCTGTGTGTACTGATGGTCCTCTTCCACACTTAATGCTGTATAATTGTTCAAACCTGGTAAATGCCACTCTTAGGATCATTGGTTACTATCCTCACTCTGTCTTTTATGACCTGGTCTAAATATGATCAGAGTCGGAAAACTTGGAAGGCTTCCATAGCCTTGGCAACTCATGACGACAGCCTAGGATGGTTACTGGCGCCATAAACTAGAGTGTCAATTTGTTGGGTCAACAACAGGAGCCACTGTGCACTTGCTCCTCATGTGGGATCTCTGTCCTTAATGTGCTGTACATTGTGATTTAATGCTATAACTAGTACTCAAACAGTATGTTTCACTTTGTATTTCTATGTGGGTGCAAACTGTTGAAATCTTTATACTAAATTGATCTTCTGTATATAAAGAGAATTGAAAATGAATCTTGATGCAAATGGAAGGGGAGAGGGAGCGGGAGAGGGGAGGGTTGCGGGTGGGAGGGAAGTTATGGGGGGGTGGAAGCCATTGTAATCCATAAGCTGTACACTGGAAATTTATATTCATTAAACAAAAGTTAAAAAAAAAAAACTATTTTTCAATTTATTTGGAAGGCAAGGAGACTGAGAGAGAGAGAGAGATGGGTATGATATACCTAGAGAGAGATCTTCCATCTGCTAGTTCACTCCCTAAATGCCTATAACACCAAGGCTTGGTCAGGCTGAAAGTAGGAGCCAGGAACTCATTCTAGGTCTCCCATGTCGGTGGCAGGGGTCCAAAGTCTTGAGCCATCAGCTGCTGCCTCCCAGGGTATGCATTAGCAGGAGGCTGGAATCAGGATCAGAGGGGGACTTGAACCCAGTCACTCTGATGTGGGTCATGGGTGTCCTGAGTAGTGTCTTAACTGCTGGGCCATATGCCTGCCCCCAAATCTCCCAACTTCATGCCTCAAAATTGATTTGATTTGTGTTCAACAAGTCCACTTAGAACACCTTCCAACTCAACTAAGAAAATCTCATCATTTCCATCACAAACAAGCATCTCTTTTTAACTATTGTGTTTTGGAGAGAGAGAGAGCGAGAGAGAGAGAGCGCACGAGCGAGCTTCCATCCACTGGTTTACTTCTCAAATGGCTGCAACAGCCAGGGCGGGTCCCGGGAAGAGCCTGGAACTCCATTCAGGTCTCCCATGTGCATACAGTGGTCTAAGTACTTGGACCATCTTCCTCTGCTTCCCCAGGTGCATTAGCAGGGAGCCATCTCAGGAGTGGGGCGGCTGGGACTTGAACCGGCACCCATATGGGATACTGGCATCACAGGCAGTGGCTTAACTTACTGCACTACATTGCCGGCCCCCAGTGCTAACACTTTTTACCAGTTTTATGGGCTGGAACTTCTGAAGTTGTTTTAGCAAATTTTACTCTTTTCCCTTTAATCCTTGTGTCCAACCCGTTGGCTGGTCCTGACATCTGCTGCTTCGGGATTCTTCGTGCTGCCTTCTGTGGATTTTATCCATTCCACTCCTCGTCATGCCACACAGTGCAGAGAGGATCTCCTGACTCAGGAGAACCTGACCTAGGCTCTTCTCTGCCTCCCTTGGCAGCTCCTGAGCTAACCTCCTCCAAAGACACCCCGGGTCCCCCTCTGCATTGCACTCTCTTATTCACGACCAAGTTCCTGTGCCTGTCTCTGAAGACCCTTCAAAACCTGGCCAACTGTCAATCAACTGTCTGTCTCACCAGTGAGTTCTTAGGATTTTCCCACCAGTACCACTCCAAAGAGCACTTAATTTGGTCATTCACTAGACACTAGCTTCTTGGGATCTCCCCTGCACTCAACTCTCTCTATGGAAAAGAGTGAGAATCGTCTACTTTTCTGTCTTCTCTTTCCTAAGTTTCTCTCCATCAAGTACTCTAATGTCCACTGATCAGTTGTTTCTGAAGTAGAAAGAATCCTTCCAGAATTCCTCCTAAGACATGCCCATTAAGTCCAAATTAGCGAAAATATGAAAACAAGATCTGCATTCTAAAGGACCTTATAAGTAACCAAATTCCTCGTTTTGCAGTCCCTCTAGGGTCTAACATTGAACAAGGCCTTGCTAAATGTTCTAGAATGGATTTCTTGGAAAAGGAGTGACACGGATGGGGAAAGACCAGGAGACCCCAAGAGTCGTGACCAGTTGGTAAATTCAAGTGTAGGGTCTAAATGTTCAGTGGTGTCAGTTTTTATTTACCCTCAGCTGTGTGTGTAAGCGTGTGGTTTATGTGAGTGTGTGCGCATACACATACTCAGCAAAGAGGAGGTGAATCTGTCCCAGTGAGCGTGGCCCAGAGTGTGCTGTGGCCCATGATGGAAGAAAGTAGAAAGTTAAATAGGGACAATTACATGACTCCCAGGGATAGGGAGAGGAGGAAATCACTAGACTAACCTAAAGCCCTGGGAATTCAAGTCCTAGAACACCCAAGGAAATACAGAAACGACACTGCTTATTTTTGGCGTTCTCTATAGGATGAAAGTCCTTGGGTGCAAGAATACCACTCAAGTGTCCTCTTTAGTCCTGCATGTCCTGTACTAAAACAATCTGGATGTACAAATTATTATTATTTATCATATCATATACCTTATAAAAGACGTCCTCATGTGT
Source organism: Lepus europaeus (assembly GCF_033115175.1). NCBI lineage: Eukaryota > Metazoa > Chordata > Mammalia > Lagomorpha > Leporidae > Lepus > Lepus europaeus. Next base: position 43,898,039 of record NC_084827.1, read on the forward strand.
ATGTGAGTTAGAAATGCGTTCACATTCTGATGTTTCTGAAAATAAACTCTAAAACTCATCTGGCGCATTATCTTCAAGCATACGGCATGGTTTGGCCAAAATGGACTTTAATGTGAGGTATGGATTTATCAGAGGTGCAGAGCGGTCCCGCGATGGGGCGGGCATGGACGTCAGTGCACACGCCCGCCCCCTCTGTCTGGAAGTGCGATTCTTACCGTAGCAAGAGTCCGTGACTGAGCAGGAGGCGGCAAAATCTATCTGTAGGAAAGAATCCTCATTCACGGCGATGTCCGTGGTGACCACGTAACGGGTGCTGGCCTTTTCGATGAAGACCAGGGCGTCACCGGTGGAGCCACACACGGGCATCTTGGTGCCCCCAGGGTGAAGCAGCCATTTCCTGCTATCCAGACTTGTGAAATCATCTTCCAAGACTGTATTACCGGAAATATTCCCCCCAATCAGAATCTGCAACAGACAGCACAAAAACAAAGACAAAAGCCCACATTTTAATCTGGCTTTAAGATATGGGGCAATGCCAGCCGTTTGGGTTGATGTGTTTTTATCTGTCCGCCTGCCTAGCATGGGCACTGCACAGAGGCCTCACGGAGGGGGCTCCTGTGTATGGGGTCCCTTTGCCCATCTGGCAAGAAGCTGCAGAAAACAAATCCAAGGGCTGGCAAAGCCCTTCATAGGCGGCACGGGCCCAACTGTGCCTTTGGAGACGACCCGTACCCAGGCTGGGAAAGCAAAACTGTGGCTTCCATGTGATCATGTTCCATGGAACATTTCTACCAAAGGACAGCTGTACCCTCGTGCACTTCTGTTATGATTTTGTACGGACTACGCATTTATTCACAGGCTTTTTGAATTCTATTAGAGGCACATTTTATTCTGGATGGAGATCCTTGGAACCCTCCATACGGGTGCCGGCGGGGTTTATTTGTCGTTTTCCTCAAATGTTAGGAGACTTCGGGAGCTGCTGCATGTGGCCCAGTGCCCATTTGCACACTGTCCTTTTCAGGGAGTTACAACCTGGTGCCATGCTTTATAAAGTCCCTCCGCCCGTCTACCAGGATCCTCCCCACACAGGACCTAGGCTTCTGTTGTGTCATTGATTTTTTTTTTTCTTTTTTTACAGACTCTGGCAACGGAAAGACTGGAGAAACTAAATGTCCTATCTAATCTAGCTGTGTGCCCTCGGGCAAGCCTCTTGGGTGCCCATCCTGGGCTTCCTCTAGTGAGCCCCAGGGGCTGGGGCTACCACATGCTTTCTCAGCGCAGAGACAAAAATCACGACAGTCGATGGTGGAGGGACTGACCTGGTCGATGACCCAGGGGCTGTAGAAGTGGCCATGTTCAGACGGCTGCCACCAGCGCAGGCGGGTAGAGGCGGAGCGGGCTTTCAGGGGCATCTCCAGGGCGATGTACCTGCCCACGTTGCTGGCGTTGCTGAACAGGAACTCCTGTAGCAGGCTCCAGGAGAGGCCGCCGTTGCGCGAGTACTGCAGAAGCACGGGCTGGCTCCTGGGGTCTGGCACGCCTTTGCCACAGCCCAGTCTCATGAAGAACTGCACAAACCTGACAGCAGGAAACTGCCACTGTAGCCTTTTGCTTCAGCGACAACCCACATTGTCAGCTAAAGACAAGAGCCCCGCGCATTCCAGGGCAACGAGTGGTTTTAATGACGGGGATGAGTCAATGAATGAACACTTGGAAGTCTCATTTTCCTTTTTTTTTTTTTTTTTTTAATGTGAAAAGGCACTAACTAAATGTGAAGTCTGAAAACAGGCAGCTCGGTGCCCATGTTTGTACCTGGCATCTCTTCCCAGAGAAAGGAAAAGAGCCTTCCCCGCACCCTTAGGCTGTTCTGTGAGCAGATGGGAGGAAGCCCATGGCTGTGTGAGTACTGGGAGTGTGCGCTGTCATCCACTTAAGATGAATCTGGATCTGAGCCCTTAGTATTTGAAATCAGAAGAACCTGAGTAGTATAGAGCAGGCCAGCATCGGTTGGCCAAGCTAGCCAGTCCCAGGGTTGACCAGTAGTTTTCAGCTCTCATATGTGGGTTTTGGGGAGACATATTTACATTCACCAGTTGTAGTGTCTCTCTGTGAAAGTGCTGGGGGGCATGAGTGTGGGTGGGTAGTGGTGGAGGTCGGTGCCAGCCTCTGACTGTTGCTGGGTTTGGGGATGGATGATCCTGGCCCCTGCAGGCTGTGGCGGTCAGCCAGGGGCAGCTTTTCCAGCTGGCAGAGAGGTGGACGCAGTGAGTAGCAAGCAGCTGGGGTGCCAGTGAGAACCAGTGCTTGCATGTTAGCTTTGGCAGGCAAGCTGCTGGTGCCTGGGCTGGCCACTACGCTAGCTGGTAATGCATGGTAAATTTCACGAGTCACCCAACACACGAACCCAGCGATGTACGCGTGCATGCCAACCACGAGGAAATATATGGGGATTTTTAATGAATATAGTGTCAGCACACTATATATGAAACCATTCATTCCTCGTGAGCTCCCCTCTCCCCACTGCAACACACCCCATTCATTTATCTCATGACCCTGAAGAAATCGAGATTTGACAGGAAGCATTTTCAGGTCAATATATGCAAATCCTACACAGCAGGCTACAGTGATGAGCTAAATAATGGGGCTTTTAACATTGGATTAATGCAAACATACACGGCTAGTGTCTGGTGATATTTACGTTAATGGGACGACTGTTCAAGAGAAAAACTTTCAGCATGTTGTCTTCTTCTACTGGGGAAATATTTATAGTAATAGTGAATAATAAGCCATGTCAGAATTTCTTATGTGGGACAAACCTAATAATGTCTACATTGGGGGGACTCGGCAGCTAATGCAAATCTGAAATAAAGAACATCAAATTGAATTATATGCATCAAAATGGTGTAAGTAAAATCTTACTTCCTATTAACTGTGATATTATTATCTCACAGCACTTCATTGCTATCTATGAACCATGATCAATATAAGCAATAAAATAAGCAATAAAATATAAGTAATAAAAAGTATAGCAATAAAATAAGGATTTGGTAGGAGGAGAGGAGATGTATGTTCAACTCTATCTTAAGATACTCTGAAAACAAAGACATGATTTCTTTGTTCCCTTGCAAAAATAGGTCAGGGTCCCATTTTACACATGATAAACTGTGTTTTTCATGTTTCTTGTTAAATTTTTGGCTCATCAAATGATCAAGGCATACACATCCTGACAGCACATAATCCGCTGAGCCAGTTTAAAACATTTGTTTCGGAGGGATTGTGCTTGATTTAGAAAATGACTTTCTAGGATGTGTGAGTCAACCACGAGAGTGTTACTTAGAAAGTCTAGAGCCTCACTTCAAATGTTCTTCACTAACATTGCTAATGAAGATAAAATTATTTGTCAATCATTTGAGGAGGCACTGTATTTGAACTAAGCATTCTACTAAGCATAGTGCAATGACTATAAATCATTTTTACAAAGTGCAAGGCCTATTGAAAAATGTGGTGCAGAAGTTTGATAAAGGAGATGCAATATCATTTTCTTGGCATTAAGATAAGTTAAACATTGCTTTTTCCCAGGGTTATAAAATGCCAGATACTAACTTGTCTGTTCAGCTATGTTTCACGGTAGATGTGGTTATTGAGCGAATCTCTCCATTTGCGAGTGGAAATTACGTAAACTGTGTGTTCACGGAGGCTCTGGGCAGCAAGAAGTACAGCACATCTGAAGCGAGACCTCATCCTGAGAGCGCCCTGCCTCTCTGATTTATGTCGTACCACGTGCGTTCCGATGCGGCTTCTCAACATCATTTAAGAACGATTACCTGGCATGTGACAGATCCAGGTCCCGGGTCATCAACATGCGCAGGCCGTCTTCGTTGAAAAAGAGGTTGTTTCCACTGGAGAGGATCCCACACTTCCGGGACGGCTTTCCACCGCTCAGTAACAGGAACCTATCAGACTCCAGCTGACCTGAAGAAAGTGGAAAACGGCGTTGACCTACGACCCCAAGTGGAGTTGCATATTTTTAAATGGAACCCGAGAAAGGCATTATGCAATTTTTACACACATCATTAAATATTAAAATATTTCATTTTTAAAAAATATTAAAGCCACATATTTTGGGAGAAGAGGCCTCGTCGGCACTTGAGCTTGTTGGAATGGGTTCTCCTTGGCTGTATGATTTAAGGATCTACACAACAGGAGGAAGAAGTCTTTCCTTGAGTACCTAAGGTCTAGCTAGTTGGTCCCTCCTTTCTCCTCTTCCACACTGAAAATGTAGACCCTGGTCAAAGAGTGCTGCTGGTATCAAGAGTCCAGGAGCGTGTGTGACTTCCCAGCCTCTCCCCAGGGTCCCTCTTCCTTTCCAACATGAGGATAGTAATAGGCAGGTATAGTACAGTATATTTGGGAATACAATTTTAGCAGGAGAAATCTCTGTGTAATTGAATATTTCCTATTAAGCAATGTTTTCAAAACAAGTATCAATCTGTTCAGATACTCAGATTTGGTTTATACATTAGGTAAGATACACAACATAAAATTTACCATCTTACCCATTTTAAAGCTAACAATTCAGTGGTGTGTACTACACTAATAGTGTTGTGCAGCCAGAACTTTCCAGAACTTTCTTTTTGGTCATCCCCAAGCATACTCCTTAAGCAGTCATTCCCCATAGCGCCCCCGCCCCAAACTCTGGCAATTACTAATCTGCTTCCTATCTCTCTCTCTCTCTCTGAATTTGCCTACCTTAGATATCTCATATAAATGGGATCACATGATATGTAACTTGACATGCCTGGCTTCTCTCACTGGATATAATGTCAAGGTTCATCCATGTCATAGCATGTATCTGTATTTCACTCCTTGTTACACTGAGTAGTGCTCCATTGTACAGTTATACTTAGACTCAGTTTTAAAATGTACAGTGAAACTATGAATACAATAATTGTTTAGAAAATTTGTGAAAAAGGAGAAATCTTTTAATCCCACTCTCCTAATACAGCTATTATAGATAAGATTTTTTTTCTTATGAGGATGTTTTTCCATAGCTTGATCAGAGTGCATAGTAATTTAAGTGCTTTTTTTCTAATTGTTTCATCACATGCTTTTTTCTATTCTGTTAACATTACCTTTGCACATAGTGAGGCTGTATTCTCGGTGGAGGACTAACATACAGGAAGTGACAAAACAGTGTTCAATGAATTGGCAGAAAAGCAATGACAGGAACTTAGATTTCTTTAAACTTGTTTTCTCCCTCCAAGAATATAAAACCCTCTACAGATATTTTCTAAAATTATCATTAATCAGATATTAAATGTGGTAGGGAAAGTGGTGAAAACAGTCTTAGAGTTGAAGATCTTGTTTTATCTTACTGACGGCTATTTTCAAAATGGAATGCCATAAAATTCAGAATTAAATTAACTCTGGGATGTTCACACTTGCAATGGTAAACTACATAGAAATTCCAAGAAAAATTACCTTCAAAATCATCCTTGAGAAAATCAGGATTTTTGGTGCTTATCTTGCAGGTTGGACCGGAGTAGCCGGGATCACAAATACACTTGGTTCCATTGATACAGCTCCCGTGGCCATTACACATTTCTTCACATTGGGGGCCAATGTAGACATTATCAATGGCCCACGTCACTGGCTGAGAGCCAGCAGGATAAAATCCCTGGTACCATCTGAAGCGCACAGATCTGGAAAAGAGGTGCGAGTCAACGGAACAATGTACCTTCAGAGTAAATGTACAGGATCAACGAACACTGGGTACTTACAGCCTGTGCATCATACTCAAGAAGCAGAAGACACGATTTTCCATTTCAGTACTAAACTCCATTCCTCAAAAGCGAGAATTCTCCCAGTGTAATTCCTGCTTCCTGTAAGAACATCCTGATCCCATAACTATGTCAAAATTCCACCTTTTTCAGTACTGACTTCCTTGGTGAAGATTCCTCTATTCCCAGTTATCCATGCTCTGTATAACTAGTCCTATCTTTTTATTCATTGAGGTAAAATTCATGTCACACAAAATTAACCAGCAACCATTTATGGGTTCCATTCAGTGGCATTTAGCAAATGGACAACTGTCACCTCTTTCTAGTTCTGAAACATTTTCACTGCCCCAAAAGGAAGCCTTTTACCCACTGAGCAGTCTCTGCCCATTTCCCCGGCAACCAACAATCTGCTTTGCTATTCTGGGTATTTCAAATCAATGGAACCATACAATATGTACCCTTTTGTGCTCGGCTTTATTCACTTTGCATGATACTCCCAAGGGACACTCACGCTGTAGCAAGTATCAGAATTTCATTCCTTTCTTTTCACCGAGTAACATTCCACTGTCTGAAAACGCCAGCTTCATTCATCTGCTCACCAGCTGATGGATCTTTGGTGGTTTCCTCCTTTTGGCTCTTGTGAATATAGCTGCCCTGAACATTCGGGTCCAGGATTTGCTTGAATGCCTGTCTTCATTTTTTTTTTTTTTTTTTTTGGGTAGAATGATAGAGAAATTGCTGGATCTCATAGTAAATGCTTAATCTTTGAATTTCTTCCTCTTTCTCCCATAACGTTGATAGTATTTCCATTATTACTGTTAAACACAATTGGCATTATTTTAAAGTGTGCCTAGTTTCTCTATTGGCTGGGAGCTTGTAGAGGCCAGTTCCATGTCTCCTTCCTTTTTGTGCCTTTTCATGGTACCCAGTGAAGTGTTTCACACACAGTAAGTGAGCAGCCAACGTCTGCTGCGTGTGATTTGTTGCAAAAGGTTTTATGACTCATACAAACTTTTTTTTTAGAATTTTGTTCTATTAGAAACAGAGAGCCTGCAAAGATTATTTTTAAGAGCAAAAGTGACAAAATGAGATTGATTTTTAAGTTAGATGTCTCATAATTATTATTTCTTAACTTCTTTTTATATGAAAGTCTACTTTCCTTTTGATTTCTTTGTTTTTTAAAGATTTATTTTATTTATTTGAAAGACAGAGTTACAGAGAGAGGTAGAAAGAGAGAGAGAGAGAGAGAGAGAGAGAGAGAGGTCTTCCATCCACTGGTTCACTCCCCAGATGGCCGGAGCTGGGCTGATCCGAAGCCAGGAGCCAGGAGCTTCTTCTGGGTCTCCCATGTGGGTGCAGGGGCCCAAGCACTTGGGCCATCTTCTACTGCTTTCCCAGCCCACAGCAGAGAGCTGGATTGGAAGAGCAGCAACCGGGACTAGAACCCAGTGCCTATATGGGATGCCGACGCTTCAGGCCAGGGCTTTAACCCACTGTGCCACAGCACGGGCCCCTCCTTTTGATTTCTAAATGAATTGTTCTATCACATTATTGATGACACGTTAGCACCTTGGAAACAATCCATATACTAAGGTAGCAGTCCAGAAAGAGTTTAATGTGTTTGATCACGTGTCAGACTCAGCTCAAAGAAGATGGACTCATTTTTCAGGGAGCAGGACATCGAGATGCACAGGCCCTTATTTCTGTGTCCGGTGAATCTTTCCATTTTCCAATCCCAGCAGCTAAATTCTGAATGGGTTTTTATTTGAGAAACTGAAATGACAAGTCAGACGCTAGGGTTGGGACGGGGTAGTGGGAGGGTTACTTGTGCTTTGGTTCTGAAGTTTAGTAGATCATGGGGTCAGCTTCCCATGTACAATTTGAACTCTAATTTCCTTGTGAATACCAAGACTCCAACTACATGAAACCGCCCCGAAAATGCCAGTTCATAATTAAATTTTATTTTCCAATACTTGTCAGAATTTAGCTTCGGCAAGAAGCACTTCTTACCTTTTGAACTTTGAGACTGCTGAGCTGAGGGAGATGGCTGGAGTTTGCCTTTGAACAAAAGCCTACATGGGTTTTTTTGAACTTCTTCTTTATTCAAATGTTCTGAATACAAATGAGCCACCTTGGTTGGATATTTATTATGGTTCACCTGCCTTGACACAGAAACTGCGAGCACTATGACAAATGGGCTGAAGGGTCCAGTTTTGCTGTGGCTCCCCTCTGCTGACATCCTGGTTTGACAATCTCTCACTGCCACCCTGCTCAGCGAATGTTAGCATCTGTTCTCCCAGGCCAGCGGTATTCAAAAGGATCTGTTTTTATAACATAAACTTAAAATTTCAAGCACACAACGCTGCTTTCAATAAACAGGGGTCTTGGTGGACTCATTATGAAACTGCAGAAAGCAAAAACAATTAGGAAGTTTTAAGGACAAAAAGACTCTAGACTAAACAGGACACGGAGGTGACGTGAATAAAATTAGATGGAAGCTTCATACTTAGGTTTGGCATGTAAATTGCCCACACGAGGAGGCAAGAGGGGACCATTTGGACACCTGGATGCATTTATGACACTTTTTTGGTATCCAGGGTACAGTCCGTGCATAGAAGAGGGTGATTTAAATATGGATTTTATATATTTCTTCTTAGCTGCTAGCGCTTGTGCCATGATTATGTACCACGTTGAATACGAACCAAGGAATGGTTCACTGAGTTGGAGAAAATTTAACTTTTGCCTTCCAGCAATTCATGCCTGTGTGGGCTTTAAGAAGGGTGCTAATTCTTTTCTTGAAACAAGGACCGGACAGCACCAGGAAGGCAAATTCTTCTCTTTGCAGAAACGCTTGGGGGCAGTTTGAAAGGTGGGCGTATACCATTCTGAGAGTGGGCATGCCTCCTTAACACTTCAACTCTTTTTTTTTTTTTTTTTTCCACAGAACTAAACATGGCATGGAATACAACTAAAACACATGGCAGCCTGGGTTCTGTGCAGGGTTATAGGGCTCTGTTTGATATTTAAGTGGCTTTTTACTAGTGGGTGAGCATGTGGCTGTCTGCATTTCCCTTATTCAATTTCCTACGTTATTTTGATGTGCCCGTGTGGAAGCCCCACGCAGTGCACATCACCAGTGCTGGGGGAGGCGGCCGCTGTGGCACCACAGCACTCTCCTGGCCTGGGCATCTTCCCTCAGCTGCTCTGAGTGATTGGCAGATGCTTGTAACTTTGTTTCATTCTCCTTGAGATCACATCTTTTCCATGTGACAACTTTGTTAAAGCCAAGTCTCTGTTGGCAAAACTGAGAGCATGGCCCAGAGCTCCTCTTTAGGGTGGTTTCTGCACTGAATCTAATTCACAGTTGGGCAACCAGAGGAAATTAAAGACCAATAAAGAGAACACCTGGCACATCTCAGAAGTCCCGTGGTGGAGCTGGTGGCATCCTCTGGCCACAGGTGCTTGTCCTCGTTGGTTCGGGTTGCTGTTACAGCAAACAACATAAACTGGGGAGCCCACAAGCAACAGGAAACCATTTCCTACAGTCCTGGAGGCTGTTCAAGAATGCAGCATTTTCAGAGTCTGGGGAGGGTGTGCTCTGTGGGTCACAAATGAGCCTTCTAGCTGTGTCCACACGTGGTGAGAGAGACAAAGCCAATCTCCGGCACCCTTTTTTTAATGCCTTAATTCCATTCCTGAGGGCTTCAGCTCCCACAGGTCCCACCTCCTGACGCCATCACCTTGGAGGTTACAGACATCAGCTGTGAATTCGACGAGCTGATAGCATGCTGGAGTGGTCAGCCACTCATGCCTTTCTCCACCTCCCACCCCTGCTCTGACCCCACCTACTGGTCTGATATTTGGGCAGCCACTCTTCTGTTGCAACCCCTGGATCTTGCAAGGCCAGAGCTGACTGGGTCAGACTCAACTTTTCTTATCTGGAAATCTTGGAATTAGGAGTACCAAAAGGCAGGAGCTGTGGTTTGCTCAGGGACATTAATGTTAGCATGGTAAAGAAGGGACCATGACTCTGCCTGCTGAGGTCTTCATGCTTTCTAAGCATGGCCCACTGGATGATTCCCCAGTCTCTTTCCAGTAAGTTCTAGCACCTTTTATATAAGCTTTTCTATATTCCTTGCAGCTGTAGGATTTTTTTTTTTTTTTGGACTGGCAGAGTGGACAGTGAGAGAGAGAGAGAGACAGAGAGAAAGGTCTTCCTTTTGCTGTTGGTTCACCCTCCAATGGCTGCTGTGGCCAGCGCACTGTGGCCGGCGCACCGCGCTGATCCGAAGGCAGGAACCAGGTGCTTCTCCTGGTCTCCCATGAGGTGCAGGGCCCAAGCACTTGGGCCATCCTCCACTGCACTCCTGGGCCACAGCAGAGAGCTGGCCTGGAAGAGGGGCAACCGGGACAGAATCCGGTGCCCCGATCAGGACTAGAACCCCGTGTGCCGGCGCCACTAGGCGGAGGATTAACCTGTTGAGCCACGGCGCCGGCCTACAGCTGTAGGATCTTAATAGAACTGATTTTGGGTAAGGAGTGTTTTTGGAACTCTTTCCCCCAACTTCCCGATTCTTCTGTAGATAAGCTCCACCCACCCTGGTTGTCCTGGCTCTCTTTGGTGTCATCAGCTCTCTCCATTCCTATGAGCTCCAGAGAGTCCTCACCTGCTCTGCCTATCATGTGTAAGGAACCTTGAGGACATGTGGCTCCGCAATGCTTAAAACGAGCTGGATCTTCTACGAGAATGATGTCCTGATATAACAGTAGGGGTGGTGAACGACACAGTTAACACCACAAAACGTTAAGGTCCTTAGCAATCAGGTTATGAAACTTATGCTAATGAGATGAGGAGGAGTCAACAGTCTTATGTTTAATGAGAATGCACACTCCTGAAAATTCACTTTCACTCTTCTTTGGAAAAGACCTAGGAGTTTGCAGTTTTGCTTGGAGACCCATGATTTCTAATTATGCTTAGTTCCACATCAGATCTAGAAGTCTACTTCCATCTTGAAAGTATGATATTACTACTTTTTCTTTTTCTTTTTATTTTTTTGACACACACTGAAAGAATAAATTCTTTATTCTGAGAGAAAAGACAGGAACTCTGAGGCAGGCTGCTTTTTTGACTTCCCCTCTTTGTTCACTGATATTATTAGCTTCATGTTTTGAACTCTTACTTTTCATTTCATTTCTATTAGGGCTGAAGTCCTTTATCTCCAAGTAGCTTTGCAACAGAAGAGTCAACTATACGGAACCAGAATGCTGAGAGAGGTTGAAAAAGTGGAAGTGCCTGGGGGAAAAAAGTGCTAACACTTTTTTTTTTTTTTTTATGAGACACCAGGAATCTTCTGCGGGCTTCCTTCCTCCATATATTACCTCTACCTGCAGGAGACGCGGAAGGAGGTGCTTGCAAGTCATACAATTCGAATCGTATTTATATTGTGAGGTGGGGGCTGGCAGGCAGGAGGAGGCTGACAGCATCAAGGGCATGCCGTGGGGAAGTGAACCACGCCATGGGGTGCAGTCCACAGTATGCACTTAAAACCTTTTCCTGCAAAGTCTAAGTTAATAGTTGGGTCAGCCCAAGGCTGTAGTCCTTAAATATCCATTGCCCTGCTTCAAGTGAGACAGGAGGAAGAAATGGAAGGTGGCCATGTCCCTGTGATAAGCGGCAGGTCAACAAGGAGTTTGGGGACAAACTGTGACAGGAAACACATGCGGCGCCACACACATACATAGCAGGCCCTCACCCGCACAGGTGCAGCTTCCCGAAGTGCACGACCTCCCTCCTCCAGCCCTGGGTGGTGCCTGCGTAGTAGGTGCTGCTTGGGTGGTGCTCAGTGGAGCATAAGGAGCTGACATGGCTGCTGCTGTGGTAGCAGAGAGGGAGCAGCAGGTGCCAGGTTGCCCCAAAGTCCCTTGAGAATTCCAGTCTGACGGGATCAGCAGATGAGCTATCAGTCGAGCATCCCACATTGATCTTGGAGAAGAAGGAAAAATGATGCAAATTACCCCAGAGCAACAAGCCTTGAAATGATTCACCACTTCATTATTTTCTAGAGAGTCCATCTTCCCGGGAACTGTCTTGCTGAAATATTTAACACTGTAAGATTCTGTTTTGCCTAACTGAGCAATATCACATATTACCTCTAAATTATAATTTTTCATAAAGAACCTCAACGGGCATCATAAAAAATTTATTTCTCTCATTTTATATATAAAAAAAAGAAAAACCAGGAAGTAGGTAAGGCAGAGGCTGGGACAATTCCAAATGTCAGTTTTGGCCCACTTTCTCAGGCAAGCCAAGCAAATCGTAACGAAGACTGCTGCCTCATTCCTGACGGTTAGCTTACCCCCCAAGACCATCTACTGGGTAGGGATATCTTCTATTTTCATTCTTATGGTGCCTACCAAATCACCCCCAAATCTTTGCACACAGAAAATCTTCAGCACATTTTCAATATCAAAACAAAACAGAAGGCAATTGTGGTCACTTGTTTGCCTGATCCAGGGAGGGAGATTTTTTCAATTGTATATATGTAAGGTATACAACATACCATTTGGATATACATAGCGAGAGGATCACTACAGCTAAGCTATCCACCCGCATCAGAGTTACCTCGTGTGTGTGCTGGGGGTGTGGGAGAGCACCCGCACTCTCCACTCTTAGCAGATTTTCAGCACACAACACTATACCGTGAACTGCACGGTGACCTCATCCATCCTGCCTAACTGCAACTGTCTACCTTCTGATCTGCTTCTCTCCATTTCTCCCCTGCCCACCCCAGGTAATCGCCGGTCTGCTCTCTGCTTCTATGTAAAGACCTCTGGAATCTTTAGGGGCACAACCACTCCATCCTCTCTTCCATGCCTTCAAGTGCATTAAACTAAAACGTCATAGAAGATACACATGTGATTCTGTGAAAAGACTCTTCCTTACAACTGGGATTAATATTTCCTTGCTGTCCTGTTATTGTACCTGCTGGTTATATGTACAGTCATTCCTTGGGACACAAGGGGGATGAGTTCCAGGATGCCCCTAAATCCAAGGATGTTCCAGTCTCATAGTAAAATGGTGTATTATTTGGGTATAACCTTTACACACCATCCCATAAACTTTCCATGATGTCTAGCTTACTTGCAATACTTAATACAATGTAAATACTATGGCAAGACTTGTTGCACTGAATTGCTTAGGGAATAATGACAAGAAAAGGGTCTATAGGTGTTCAATACAGATATAATGATTTGTATCTGTACATTGTATCATACAGATACAATGATTTTCCTAAATATTTTCCATCTGCAGTTGGTTGAATCCACAGATGTGGGACCCATAAATACAAAGGACTCTGTGTGTGTGTGTGTGTGTGTTCGTGAGACCTGATTCCCTGACCTTCTGCTGAGTAAGCTATTAACGTCTGAGAAACTTCCATAGGCACTTGTTTCTACTTGAATTTTTTGCTAATAGAATTCCTAAAAGGGCCAAACATGTTACGTTTTATTAGCATTTAAGGGATAAATAAAATTGGAAAATATAAAGCAAAGTTTAAAACAGATAAGAGTAATTCCTCCTCTTGGGACTCATTTGGCCTGCGCCTTCTGAGATTATAGGACACAAATCGAATGTAGAGGATGCAGACAGTCTAAAAAACAGATGTTCAAAACCGTGCTGATGCAATTATGTACTCTTTATCTTGTATTGATCTTTAAGCTTTAATAGACACATAAAATTATACATATTTATGGAGTACCATGTGATAATTTGGTGCATGTATGCATTTTGTACTGTCCAGTCACGGTAAATATATCAATCTCTTTCCACGTGCTATTTTCAGTAAGTCAGCTGATAGGCTAGTGCAGACTGAAGTGGAGAAGCGAGTATGTTCTAAAGTTACTACACCTGAACACCTTTGGTTCCACTGATTTTATCTAAGTTTTTAAAATATGTCAGGGCTTTTATGTTAATTATTGATTTGCTCTCTTGACAAATATAAAGAATGCATCAATATTAATAACATACACAGAGCAAATACATTTGCAATTATGAAAACCACGTTGTATTGTTTTATCTATGAAATTCATGTCATCATGATACATGTGCTGGCACAGCACTGACTAGTGACCTGTGATGATAACAGTACCAGAACAATATGATCCTTTTCATTTTTATTCTTCAAATACTCAATTTCAACAATTCTCCACTGTAGTAGGTAGGGAAACTAGGCCACAAATAAAGGATAGAAACTCAGACATAAACCTTCATAGGACAATCAGTTCTGCTAATAAAAGTGAATTATGATGCCCAAGTCTCTCACGGACTTGCACAGAAATGGGAAGTTACAATGCATGAAATTCTCTGAGAGTTTCCTCCTCTTTCCTAGATGTTGTTTGAGATAAAATTCACAGCACTTCTAATGGAACAGGGTCAAGTACCTCAAACTGGATGATGGTGTTCTCATTCACACTGAGGTCGCGGGTGGTAATGGAGTGCTCACCGACTTCATTCGAAACAAACACCATGGCCGAATCTTCCTCTCTGTTATACAAGAAAGCAACAAGGAATCCGCTTAGGCAAAAATGCATCACGATACAGAGAGCACTGGTTTTATTTTTAGCTCCTCCATCAGACACTTACGGGGCTCCCTTAGCAGAATATGGGCAATAGAGACCAATGTTACCACCAGGATAGAAAAACCAGTTGTCTTCTCTGGGCCCGAAGTCAAAGGTGTCGAGAAGCATCACCGGGTTGTTCAAGTTGTTCCCATCGATAATGAAGTCGTCCACAATCCAGATTTCCTCTTTTTTACCTATGACATTGTAGGACAGGGCAAGGTTTTCCAATGATGAAAATTGGATGGACGGTTTTTGCATATTGGAAGTGAGGACAGAGGGAACTGGGTAACAGCAGGTGCACAGATGTCTTCTAGACAGACAAACGACTCAGACAACATGATGGACAACTTACAGGGATGAAAGTACAGGAAAAACTACCCTCACTACCTATGTAGCCGACATAGCATGGGATTGCCTTGCTAATTTCAGGAAGGTGTGACAGTGTGGGGAAGTGTGCTGTCCTTCCTACGAGAGCAGTGCCATGGACCCTTCACCAGCCAGAACGGGCTGACTCGGGCTGACCTGCGCTGTTGTGGCTTAGGGGGCATTTGTCAGATGTCTGGTGTGTGAGGATGGGCAGTCAGAGGGCACTGAACTGGGGGATGCTAGCTAGTCTGCTGGAGGAGTCACTCATGACAGCTTAGCACCCCGCTTCAGTCAGGCTGAAGGGCGACCTTGGAGACGACAACATGGCCTTAATTCATAACAGGCTTAGCTGTTTTGTGTATGTAAGCTAGAAGAAAAATATGCCGTGACATGCATACTTTATTTTCCCCTTATTGGTTTTCAAGCCTCCCACGCCCATTTGAAGACTTGTGGGAATATACAGAGCACAGATGAACTCACTGCGCAGACTCATCAGTCCTGAGATGTGATTCAGTGACTTGGGCTGGTGTTTCAGGGCCATGTCCCGGAGGAAAGCACTGTCTGGACCAAACCTGAGCAAGGGGATGTGACTGCAGCGAGTAGGAGGCCACTGAGAAGTACTTAAATGTGACCTTGTGAGGAGATGCGCAGGAGGAAGGTGTCTCGAAATGAAATTAACTCCTTTAGCTTACTCCACAATTTTATTCTGTTAAATGATAATGCCTTTTTGATGAAAAGTACCATCCTTTTGTACTTATTTTCTTTGGTAAGAAAATACATGTTATGTGAAATTTCTGCAATAAAGGCCAATATGTAATTTCAAGTCATAAAAAAACCAGATTCCCTGAGGTTGCCTCTTCACTCAATCCTGCTTATAGCACAATTCTTACAAACCATAAGACAGGATCTTAAATAGGATCTTGTAGATATAACCTGATACATCAACTGCAATCACATGTCTTTATCTCTTTCTAATCCGATCACTGCTTTAATTCTAGTTGCTGTCTTTCCTTTTCTTATATTGGAAGTTGTGGATGGAAACAAAGAAGAAAAAAACAGATGAGCATTGCAAGTACAAATTGGAGACAACAATGCCCAGTGTTGTGAAACTGGCTGTTTCCTTTTCTGCATTTTTATTTGATGATCATACCATATATTATATATGTATGTAAATACCTCAGATACAATAATGTTTTTATTTTATTTTGTAGTTACTAGTAAGGGAACCATAGGCTAAATTTCAGAGATGAAGTACACTATTAGATTTATTTTTTATTTATTTGAAAAGGCAGAGTTACAGAGAGAGACAGGGAGACACAGAGAGAGGTCTTCCACCTACTGGGTCACTCCCCAGATGGCCACAATGGCCAGGGCTGGGCCAGGGTGAAGCCAGGAGCCAAGGGCTTCTTCCAGGTCTCCCATGTGGGTTCAGAGTACCAAATACTTAGGCTATCTTCTGCTGCTTTTCCAGGCATGTTAGCAGGGAGCTGGATTGGAAGTGGACAGATGGGTCTGGAACCGGTGCTCAGATGGGATGCCAGCATTGCAGGCAGAAGCTTAACCAGCTACACCTCAGCACTGGCCCAGAAGTATACTTCTCTTATGATGCCAAGAGCCCTGCTTTGTGTGATCTCTGTGCTTATTGGGGTGAGTCAATGAATGACTTGGTAAAGTCTGGCCCTTTATCATCAGCAGTTAATGGAAATACAGTAAAACATTACAAACCTGTAGAATAACTTTCTGTAACCACCTGAAAATGCTATTAAGTTATACACTCCTGTAATGTATCACTGAAGCTAGCGTATATGGTAAGAATCTTTTCTCCAAGGCATTGTCTGCTTGGTCTACATCCCTGTCACTTTACCGTAGCACTTTGATATCATGCTGTCCAATCTCACTAACACACTGCCACACTCAGAAGAACTGTGTATTCCTAAGTGAATTCAACAGAAATGCAGTGACACCTGAAGACAGCCTGATGGTAGGGCTGGATTATTTTTTAAAAACTTCAGCTTTGAGGGGCTGGTGCAGTGGTTAAGATGCCACCTGTGGGGGCCAGCACTGTGGCATAGTGGGTAAAGCCGCCGCCTGCAGTGCCGGCATCCCATATGGGTGCCAGTTCAAGTCCTGGCTGCTCCACTTCTGATCCAGCTCTCTTCTATGGTCTGGAAAAGCCGTAGAAGATGGCCCAAGTACGTGGGCCCCTGCACCTGCCTGGGAGACTCAGAAGAAGCTCCTGGCTCCTGGCTTCAGATCGGTGCAGCTTTGACCGTTGCGGCTAACTGGGGAGTGAACCAGCAGATGGAAGACCTCTTTTTCTCTCTCTGCCTCTCTTTCTCGCTCTGTGTAACCTTGACTTTCAAATAAAATAAACAAATCTTAAAAAAAATAAGATGCCACCTGCAGTGCCAGCATTCCATATGGGTGCCAGTTTGAGTCCTGGCTGCTCCATTTCCAATCCAGCTCCCTGCTAACATGCCCGGAAAAGCAGAGAAAGATGGCCTGGGTACTTGGGCCCCATCACTCAAGTAGGAGACCTGGATGGAGTTCCAGACTCCTGGCTTTGGCCTGGCTCACCCATGGCTGTTGTAGCCATTTGGGGAGTGAACCAGGGGATGGAAGGCCTCTATCTCTCTCCCTCCTCCTCCTCTCTCTCTCTGTAACTCGGCCTTTCAAATACATAAATAAATCTTTAAAAGAAAAACTTCATCTTTGTGACAGGACCCATCATCAAAAGAACTTACAAGTCAAGCATGAAGAGATGAATGCAGAGATGTACACTTGTACACTGACACATGTCAAAAGTGACACAGGTACAATGTGCAATGTGTGGGCCATGGACCACTAAGCCACTCTTTGGGCACTCCCCGTCCCCTGCACCCTGGCCCTTTAGAAACAAATAGGTTAACATGCAGCTGTCAGTTTTGATCACAGGAGAACATAGGCATTTTTACCATTATTATAGGGTTGCCAGAGTCTGAATCTTGTGGCATTGGTCTGGGCGGTGGAGGGCAGGGGAACATTAATGAAAAGTATATTGGTTGTTTGCGGGAAGTAAAATTCATCCATCAGGTGCCAAGTGATTCCTCCAGTGATGGAGAATTGCAAGAGAATGGAGTGAGACCTCTCTGGGGTACCTAGGAAGAAGACAACACAGGCATGGAGCATACTGTGATAGCAATGGGGACATGACAGGTTCTTACCCTACTCTTTTGGAAACTGTGCATAAACCAATTTATATTTACATAGAGGCTTTGTAGTCCAAAAGCCTCAGAGGGGACTTAAAGCTATGACAGCTTGGGCCTTCTGTAGGAATAGATCTCAAACACACACTAAATGTTGGATGTGCACACAGAACCACCTCCCTCTCTCATATACGCACATGCACCTTTCTGTGTTTAGGAAATGTTACATCAAAGATGTTGTTTCTACAAGCATTCCGATTTTACAAAACAGCAAATGTTTATATCTCAGGATACATTAAAAATACTTGCAAATGTATTATGGATACAATGACATTTTTAAAGAAAATTTTATCAACAGGAAAAATCAAAATGACAAATAATAGTTTTTTTTGGGGGGGTGGGCATTCACATCTACAAGAGAAAAGCCAAAACAGCTAGGCAGCAGTGGTGGGCTTAGCAACATAAGGATAAATTTAGCTACCATAGAGATAGTATGATTAGTACAGCTTTATGAAATTATTCAATTAGTAGTTACCATGCCCTTACATTAAGATGAACTGACACTAAAGAAGAACATTTGTGAACATTTATGTCAGGTCGTCCAGGCAACAAAATCTGTGCGGCTTAATAGTCATCACATCTTCATGCATGACAGAATTTTTTGAAGGCAAATAATAAATTCCTAACCATAGAAGTCTTACCTTTTGCTATAAACCTGAGTGAAAACTGGACATACATGGTATTGGTACAATCTAGATCTCTTGAAATGAGCATCCTTAGTCCTTCCTGCAGACAAGAACACATGTGTTACACAACCTATGTCATTTGCAAAGTTATTTTCCACACCTAACTTGTATTAGCTAGGTAAGTTCACAGGGCAGCATTTTGTCCAGCTGAAAGGGAAAAATGGAACACTTCTTGTTCCCCCTCTCCTCACAGCCTTCATTTCTGCTGCTGAGTAGCACAATTTCATTGTCTTAATTCTGAGTCAGACTTTGCTGTGACTCGCATAAACAGCAATGGGAACCTGAGAGCATTCCATACTGACAGGCCTTTTTAAAAAGAACCTGCTTTGCTCACAGCTGGCCGTGAGAGGAGAACGCAGGAAGCAGGTGGAAGAGGTGCCAAGTGCTCCCGCTGGAAGCCGGGAACTAATGGGTAACTTTTCCAGGGTCCCAAGGAGTCTTAGGAAGTCGCTACTCCTTTGCCTGCTCAGCCAGCCCCAGGAGGTTCTCCTTCAGGCTGACACAACACAACCCCCTCGGCTGGTCAAGTGAAGTAAGGCGTAACTAAAGGCAAGTTCCAATGCCTAGGCTCTACGCGCTCATGCAGAGAAACCAAGGACCGAGGGAAGAGATCACATTGGCTGTAGTACTTTTTTCTGCTAATCAGCTATTCCTGGCTGCCTGGGATTGACAGCTTGAAAGGTTGTTTTCTTCAGCTGTACACAGGACTGCAGCGACAGGGAAACAGGACAGCACTAGGCAACTGTCCTCGGGGCCCGGCAGGCCTTTTAGTTTCTCAGCTACGATTTCAGGAAGCAGTGACTCTTCAGGGGCGCACGCCTGTGACAGAGTGGGCACAGTCGTAGTGATCAACTCACAAATATCAAGTGTAGCTGTTGCCAGAAAGAGCTCATTTTCCCTCTTGTTCTTTACCAGTCATGATGGCCTGGATTCTTCCTTAGCTGAACACATCGTGATTACAGCTCATTTCACAAGGGCAACCACAGACTGAGCACTCTCCATGTTAACGCATCCGGAGCGCCGTGCACTCCTAAAGGACAGTTCTACTCTCCTCCTGTTGCGGATGAGGGCATGGGGATTCAGAGACTGGCCACAATTTACTCAGGTTGTAAGTGGCAAACGGCAGGTGGAGATCCGGGTGTGTCAGATTCTGCAACTTAGCCTCAGTCCTTTAGAAGATTCCAGAGTGTTATTTATCAAACCATCTTGTGGTTTGGGGAGAAGGAATTGAGACAGTGTTAAATTCGGAATCTAAGAATTTTCTGCAATCTGAAAGTATCTCTCTTTCGTAGCTGCACTGCCTGTTTAGCGTTTAGCCCTTGACAGCGATATCCGTGCAGTGGAAATGTCCAGCCAGGCTGACACACTTAGCCTAGTCCACGCAAGTGTTTCCATTATTGTCCTTTGGCCAGGCTCAGTGATCCATTTGTGCCAAACAGGAGGAATGTGTTTGTAACCAATACACTATTTTAAATAGGCAATAGTACTCCTGAATCTATCCACGTTAAAATCAGACTATCATTCCCCTTTTCACGAAAGAGTGCCTTTTCAGGTCGAGCTGCAGCCTGGTGAGGGGCACATGCTGAGCCCTCACCACAGCTTGCAGGACTGCCAGATAACTTGTCTAACACACACAGTGCCTGGTTGCTCTTGCATTTGGGTGGGTAAAGGGAGAGTACACAGGACGATGCATCTTTCTTGTTGAACGGCTCTAAGGACCAGGTTAATTCCGTTGCTCACAAATATATCAGGTGCAGATCTTCCAAGCACGAGAGGTAACAGGGCTCCAGCTTTGGGATCTCATCAGCTGCTTCCCACAGATCAGAAGTGAAGCAGTGGTAATGACAGCCAAACCCTTAGAGCAGACTAGAAACTCTGCAGTTTTCACTCCTCAATGGTTGTCACTACTCAAAACTCACAGACTTGTAAATCTCTCACACCTCTTAGCATTTTTTTCTTTCTCAACCAGAACCTGAGAAGAACTTAAATAAGAATGATAACCTGCCTCTGGCAAGTAGCACTGAAAAAGTTCCAGGGTGTCTAATTTTCTAAGTGTTAGGTGCTGGTCATTAAGGTTCCTAAGAATCCCATGCAGATTGTCAAAGATTTCACCTGTACACCTAGGCATGTCAATTTCCCCACGCTGGGAGAGATGGGATGTAGGATGGATCCACATACAAATACGTGCCAGTGCAGCACAAAGCATCACTCACTGGCTGAATGTGTCTTCAGCCAGACTCCAGGCTGAAATACAAAAATCTGCTAACATTTGAGAATGCTGTTTAACTTGACCTAAACATTCAGTTTTCCTGAAGTCACCAAGTGGTTCAGGAAGCAGAAAATAATGGAAGGAAAAAGGAAAGACCTTTCCTAAAATTATTTAAAAATATTACAAAGTTAAGTACTGAATAACATAAAATGCTACATTCCAGAAATCTAGAATGCTAAAAATTGCATGCTACGAATTTTTACATATAATTTTGCAGAAAGGAAAGAAGGTGTGGTCACTGAAGCGGAAGAAGAGTTTATGCCCATGCGATGGTAAAAAATGCACTGAATAGGGGCAGACACATGGTTTGGGCTGGAAGATAGGAGCTGTGTCTAAAAGAGCAGACCCAGGGAACAGATTTGGAAATGCCTTTGGGCAAGGGAGGGAGCGCGAGTAGCAGGGTAGAGAAGTGGAAGCCCATCTGACCCCTTTAAAAACGAGGGACGTTCCAGACTTGATGGGTTCACCATTCAGATCTCCTCTCTCTGCACCGTACACTTCCGGCCACAGGTCAGGATGCAAGTTCCCATTGAAGTCGTCTTTAAGAATCGAGGGCAGAGGAACAAGTGGAACGCAGTAAGGTCCACCAAAGCCCCGGTCACACCTTGGGAAGACAGGGGCGGAGAACAGGCATTACTTGTTACAGCTCAACCAGCCATTTTCCATTTTGCATAGCAAAGACGGCAACTGCTGGCTTTATTCACTTACACACAGCGGCCAGCATCACATATCCCCCATCCTGAGCACATCCAGGGGCAGCCGGAGGCCAGCACGACATTGTCAATGGCCCAGGAATCAGCCCCTGTGGTGTAGTTGGCCTGAATCCACCGGAACCGGGTCCTGGGAGAACTAACCAAAGAAAACATGGCATTGGTTTGACAAGCAACCTTGAGAAGATGAAAAAGACATTAATTCTCTTTTCTCTTTAAAGTGCCCTTCTCCAGGGTCCAGATCCCTCTGCATTGAGACACTTTATCTTTATACTAAGTAGTGCATGCTCTTTCCTCTTGATCCACAGACAAGAGAATGCATGCTATTTAAATATTTCACCATGAATATTTAATATTTCTGAACATCTCTCGTGTAAGATTCTGCAGACACATGTGTGACATGGAAGAGTTATTTTGGATGACTGTTTCACTCTTGTATTTTTAAAGATTTATTTATTTATTTGAAACGCAGAGCGAGGGAGGGAGGGATGGGGAAAGAGAGCTAGAGAAAGAGAGAGAGAGAGAGAGAGAGAGAGACATCTTCCATCTACTGATTCACTCCCCAAATGGCCACAACAGCCAGGACTGGGCAAGGTTGAAGCCAAGAGCCAAGGACTCCATCAGGATCTCCCATGTTGGTGAGAGGCCCAATTACTTGAGCCATTCTTTGCCATCTTCCCAGGTGCATTAGCAGGAAGCTGGATGGGGCTTAAACTGCTGCTCTGATAGGGGATGCTGATGCCCCAAGGGGTGGCTTAACCCACTGTGTCACAATGCTGGCCCCCAATGTGCTCTTGGTTTTGAAATAAGGGTAGAATTTTGGCTTTTGCTTTCTGGCTTTTACTGCCACTCAGTAACTGGGAAAGAAACAGAAGATGATAAACAAGAAGAAAAGTTGGAATTTGCAATGTTCTGGCAGTGAGGTCCCTGTTCTCCTGGCTGCTGAGAGTCAAATGGAAGCCGTACCCTACCCCTGCCCTCTGTGTAAGGTCTCCAGGTTCTGGCTCCCATAAGCCAGAGGACTGGAACGATGGCTGCATCCTGTGTTTCCTACCACACTGGTGATCTGTGATCTGGGCTGCACTGGTCAGAAGCCCACTTCCTTCAGCGACAGATGCAGCCTCACTGAGGAACAGCGACAGTTCCCCACTTAGGAATGGACTGAACGGCTGAAGTGTGTAGCTGGTCACTTGGGAACACAGAACACATCTAGCCAAGCAGAATGTCGGTGGCACCATTGCAAGTTCTGCTGTTTCCCCCACACAAGTCCTTTCTCAGTGTGAGAGCGTGGTGGCTTTATAGTAGAAGTCTAATCCCATGGCCACTCTGCTAAACACCCCAATGCACACACCATCAGGACTAAAGTAAAGACGGCGGCCATGGCCCCCCATCATCTGCCCTCTTCCCCAGCTCCAGGCTCTCTTTCCTGATGTCTAGACTCACGACTGTACTTGGAAACACCCAAGCCTTGACTGTGCCTGTCAACCCACACTCTGGACACTGGGGTTTTGTCCTGACTTTTCAGCACACAAAATGGTCTCCTATACTCCTCTTTACGTGGCTAAGCCCCACTCACTCAGACTCAGTGGAGACAACGGCTCCTCTAGGAAGCTCCCTCCGGCTCCCAGGAACTGTGCAGATCTTCCTTAGCTTCCTGTGTTTCAATAACACCCCTGGGTGTTACTTCTGTTGTCATTTTCTATCAGAAAAAGCTGCTTAGAGATCTGTTATCCTAAATAATATAATTAGATCCTGGCATCTGCTTGTTCATTTAGTGTCAGAGGCACAGAACAACAACAGACATTCAAAAAATGTTGAATAACAAAATGAAGAAATGAGCTATAAGCAAACCCTATTTTAGGTGCTGGGTGTCCACAGGGAAACTATTCCCGACTTAACACTAAAGTGTTTTGGTCACCTGCATTTCTCCTCTTGTCACACAGCTGTACATTTCTGAGTCAGAATTGAACCAGGAAAAGAGAAACCACTCCTAAGTTTTTATCACAGAGGGAATTCAATGCAAGACCAGATGCATTGCTAGTGTCAGAACGCAAAAGTCAGTAAGCAGCGAGGAGTCCAGAGTTTAGCAAGTCCGGAAGCCACTACAAGGGCTGGTGCTGTGGCCCAGTGGGTTAAGATGCTACACATGATGCCAGCATCACCTATTAGAGTGCCGGTTCCAGTCCTGCCTGCTCCACTTCTGATCCAGCTCCCTGCTAATGAGCCTGGGAAAGCAGCACATGATGGCCCAAGTCCTTGAGCCCCTACCACTCACATGGGAGACCAAGATGAAGTTCTAGGCTTCTAACATCAGCCTGGCTCTGTCCCTGGCTGTTGTAGCCATTTGAGGAGTGAACCAGTGGATGGAAGATACCTCTTTCTGTGTTTTTCCCTCTCTTTCTGTCATTCTGACTTTCAAATAAATAAATAAATAAATAATTCTTTAAAGGAAGCTACTACCAGGTTAAAGGCTGGAGGGCCCAGGGAGAAACACAGTCGCTGACACCCAGGGGCCAGGGTCACAAAAGGCAGTGTCAGGAGAGCTGGGGCCACAGGAGCTGGCCAAGGAGCACCTGAGGCAGGAAAGGGAGGAAGACAGGCCCCCTCTGCCTCTACACACCCCTATCTGCAGGCCAGAGATAGACAGGGCTGGGCCAATTTCCTTGCAAACAGAACACAGCACAGGGAAGGAGAGGCAAGGAATTGGGGGCGGGAGTGGGGGCAGTTCCAGGATCTTTAATCCATCCCCACAGTTCTAGGAACATATCGGTTCCTAGAAAGATCTTCTACTTAGCCAAACGCCTACATGACAAAAGCAGAAGGCTGCTCAAATCCACAGAGTTCTCCAATGCGTCCTGAAATGTGGGGGTGCAAAATAGCATGAATATCCCCAAGGCACCAGACAAGCTTTTACCTCTATTGTGGTGCTGAGATAAGAAGAACAAAACAGGGGCTGGCACTGTGGCATAGAGGGTTAAGACGCCACTTGCAGCACAGGCACCCCGTATGGGTGGCGGTTCAAGTCCTGGCTGCTCCACTTCTGATCCAGCTCCCTGCTGATGGTATGGGAAAGCAGTGAAAGACGGCTCAAGTGATTGGGTCCCTGCAGCCATGAGGGAAACCTGGAAGAAGCTCCTGGCTCCTGGCTTTGGCCTGGTCCTGCCCTGGCCATTGTGGCAACTCGGGGAGTGAACCCCAACTTTGTAACTCTGCCAAGGGCACTCCTCTGTATGTTACAATTTCACACCGCTGAATATGACTGAGTGTCAGTTTGGCTTAAAGGGTAGAGCCTTATTTTTCTAACAGTTTAAAAACTGAGTCTGGTGGGCAGCCTTTATGTTGCCAAAGAACAGAAGACTCAGCCTTTTAAGATGTTCAGAACTCTCCGGGACCCAAGTCACTTTATGTGTTCTTTCCCCCTTCCTGGCATACTCCATGCATAATTATGAAAGAGTCATAGATTCCCCAGGTGGAATCACAACTATCTCCAAATTAGGTGACAGAAGCCCAAAGTTCTGACAGGCAGCCAACGGCAACTCTCACATGGTGGAGAGTGGAAGGTACACAGTGATCCGCTTCCAATTCTGGAATCTTTCCGAGGTGTAAGTTGAACTTTCTGTGTAGTGCAGACAGCCGATGGTCGGAGGGACACACTCCTCGGTGACAAGATGCCAGTCCCTGCCACTGTTCAGAGAATACTGGAGCTGCACACTGTGGGAGTCACTGAAGGGCTTGCTACAGCCCATGCTCATCTCGAACTGCAAGAAGGTAGATGCTGACACATGAAAATCCCAGGTCTCAGCATAGCGAGGCTTTCCTACCAAAAAAAAAAAAAAAAAAAAAAGTTCAGCAGTAGCACATGTGTGTGCTCTTTTCTCATTTGGCATGCATCTCTGCAATCAACATTTTTGAGAGCAAACAAAAATCACGGCTTATCTTTAGTGCCTTCTAAGTGCTTTTGATTTTTTTTTCTCCTCATGTTTACTGTTTTGCATTTGGTTGCCGCAGACTTGGAAAAGCGGAAGGCTGCTACCTTGAATCGCTCTAACACCTTGACCAGGGCCTACCTACAGTCTTAAGTCCATAATCCTACAAATTCTAGGAAACACAAAATGTCTTCCTATATGCAGTCTTTGCTATGCTTTGAATATAGAGTGGCTTAAAATTATGTCTTTGCAAAAAACTGATAGAAGGAAGAGAGGGGAGGGGAAGGTGGATGGGGGCGAAGGGAGGAGCGAGAGAAATGTGGTTTTGATTTTTTGGAACAGTATCTATGGAATGCATGGAATCTCTTCTCTTTCTATTAATAAAAAAACCTTACTCATATCATCCATGTTCCATGAAAGACAGTTCCAACAAAAATCAATTGACTGAGCTCACCAACTTGTCAGAGGACGAATACAACTCCTTTTATCCCTAAAGCCTTTCTCAGCACAGACAGTCATGCACACACTTTTGCATTACAGAATTTTCTCTCGATGTTTGGTTAATTTCATCCTCTTGTTAATCAAATGTTCTCCCGACATCTGGGGACAAGATATACCTATGTTTTCTGCGAATATCAGAGCAGTGTCCATAGAGAGGCAGTCAATATCCACTTGACCTCCCTGGATCCGATACCAGTTGGCTTGCAAATCGAGGGAGCCATCAAATTTGTCTTGAAATCCAGTTTGAGAGCTGTCATTCATGCCTATAAGGACATCATCCAAAGCCCACTGGGCTGAATGCTTCCCTACAATCAGATGAAGAAAGGCAGTTAGAGAAGCCTCATTACACCGCAATATGAGCATCGCTGTGACTGTGATGCTAAATCAAATTGTCTAGAAATGGACAGCAAATTAAGACACACAGAATGCAAAGGGCATGTGGATGCTGAAGGATCTACAGGCTCCCAGGGAAGCCGGAGCAAGCAGTAGCTTACCGTGTTGTGGTTGCCACCATCGGAAAGCCGTCGCCGAAGTCTTGGCCTCCCGTGGCAGGTCGATGGAAATGATCCGTGGTTCCAGAAATGACGTGAAGTCCAACTCACGGAGCAAATGCCAGACTATCCCATTGTCATTGGAATACTGAACAACAAGCCCTGAGTTAAAAGACATAAATCCAGTTACTTGGACAGCTCTCCCGGAGGCAAGGCACAGTATTTTTTCAACGGTGACACAGCAGCAAGTTCAACCCGTGTCTCCTAGAATGAGGGCACATTCATCTGACTTCCTACAAATGCATTGGTAACCCGCACGCTCATCAATCTCTCGACAGTTTCCAACACACTGACTCCCAGGAAATGGAGAAAAAAAATAGCTAAGCTCTTTGAAAGGCCACTCAGCTTTCTGTGAGTGATGAGGAGGTTGCTAAGAAGACCATAAAAATCTACTCCCGATCATGTATCTGAATTTCAGATCCTGTCCTGAACATTATGAAGTCTCATAGCATTATTATATATGCAGAAGAAACATCTCAATCTCCCTGGTACAAACCAAGTAGCATTCTTTGTTGCTAAAGCACTAGGCAGTAAGCCCTGCTCAGTCTGCAATGCCATTAAGCACGAATACCCTCTCACTGGCCTGGTCTGACCTAGGTCAATGATGCCTGCATGAAGCCAAATTATTAAACAGCAAAGCAGAAAAGCTCCCTCTTCTCTGATGCGAAGTCTACTTCCCTTTCTCCGTGTCACCTTCCCAACTCCATCCACCCATGTCCCTTCTCCTGTCTCTGGGTGATCTGAGCTAGGGACCTCCTGGGCTACCCTTCTACTTCTCCCAGAAACATTCTCACTCTAGAAGAGGACACAAGCAAAGATGATGTTGAATGCCAAGGAACAAATTGCTAAGGATGAAATTGTGGGAATCAATATGTATACATACACACATACATATGTGTGACGTGTGTGTGTGTGTGTGTGTAGAGCTGTAACTATTTGTAATCTACAAGGCCCTTAAAAATCTTGATGGAAAAAAACAGAATTAAAAGATAAGTTTGGGCTAGCTAAGGTGCTGGTTGAGATGCCCACATATCACATTGGAATCACCCGTATTCCATCCAGTTCTGACTCCTGACTCCAGCTTCTTGCAGTGCAGACCCTGGGAGGCACTGGTGGTGACTCAAGGAACTGAGTTCCTGCCACTCATGTGGGAGACCTGGATTGAGCTCCTGGCTCCTGGCTTCAGCCCCAACCAGAGGGCACAGAGTGGGTATCCAGAGAGTTGAATTAGTGGATGTGCTTTCACCCTCCCCCAAGTACATTAAAAAATATATAAATACATGTAAAGTTTTTTCACGGTCTGCATTCCCATGAGCTTTTTGAACATACCTAATATATATTTAGTTGCCAATCAGTGTCAGCCTTAGATACAAGACTGTGCAGGGTTTGGGAAGAATTTCTGTGTGGTGGTCTGTGTCTATTTTGGTGGCAATGGCAGAGGGATAGAGGCATCTATTTAATTGCTATTCCAAAACTGTTCCAAAGACTGGCACTGCACACTCATAATAATTATGATGGGGATATAGAATCACTTTGTAAGTATTTACAGAAATTATTCTTCAACATTTATATCTGTTATGTTTATTTTATTATATTCTAACTCCTGAAATTTAGAAATCATTTATGGCATGAACTTTTTTTTTTTTTCATTTCTCTATTATTGACTGACTAGAACTTCTCAACGCTAATTAGCAGTGTTTGGAATAATTTTCACCACATCTGACAAGAGACGATGCCAGGAACAATAATCACAAATATGCTAAAATTAGAAATCTCAAGAGAATTAAACCAACCACATTCAAAGTAAAGGAGCTGATTAAACTAAAGGGGTGGATCAAAGTGTCTCAAAGGACAGCAACACTAAGGGGAGACGGCCTGCTGAGTCCAGGTGGGTGGATGGGGAGCGAGGGCTGTAGCTGACTGAGGCAAGACCTACGTGTTGGGGTGTTGGAGAAGGGAGAAAGCTACCTGGGAGTCCATGAAGGAAACTAAAGCCAGGATGTTGTTTCTAGTGTCTATCCTGGCCAAGTGAGGAGCACGCGGCAAAAGCTCCGGCCTCTGACTCTCAACACTTGCTCCGAATGTGTCCTGTTGATGTTTACGGTGACACTGGATGGCTCAGACCGCCAACACATCAACATTTAGTTTTTCTTCTGGTTACTCATTTGTGATCATAGGGTTAACATTTACTAATTGAAATGAAAGAGAGGAAGGTTGAGGAAGGGAATACATTTAAGTGGGGGTGCCCCATTCAGAAGGTAGATGATACTATCAGAAATGAAACACCATGTAAATAAAATCTTACTGACTGGTCCTTCTAGTGTCTTCTGTTCAAGTTATGGTCCAAGACTAACACCTGCAGCACCTCACAACAGGCCTTAACTTTGATTATTTTATTATTATTTTTTATTTGTATGTATCTCATAAATACAACATTAGGAACACAGTAATTCTTCCCACCACACTTGCCCTCCCATTCACTCTCTCCCCCCTCCTCCCTCTTCTGTTTAGTCTGAGAAAGAAAAAGAAAAAAGAAAGAAAAAAAGAAAAGAATGGAATAAAAAACTAAGAGAACTGTTTCTTAACAGTCTAGACAGGGGCTGTTCTATGTTACTGCTTCTCAAAGGTGATTTCGCATTTTTTCCCCTGCCTCTTTTGCCTTCCTTCCTCTTCCTTCTTTCCTTTTAGAAACTTAATTGTTTTAAAGAAGAACCCAAGGATGGTACCTGTCTTGTGAGCCCTGAGACATAACTTTAACTTATGAGACATAGCATTATTCTCCATTTAATACAGTAAGTGGAAGTGATTCTGGAGAACAAGTTTTACTATTAAGTTGCATGATACAACTCTTTGTGGACAGAGGTCCTGCATGGGAAGTTAGTGCACAGTGACTCTTGTTTATTTAGCAAATAACACTCTTATGTATGACATCAGTGATCACCCAAGGCTCTCTTTTTTTTTTTTTTGACAGATAGAGTTAGACAGTGAGAGAGAAAGACAGAGAGAAAGATCTTCCTTCCATTGGTTCACTCCCCAAATGGCCGCTATGGCTGGAGCTACACCAATCCGAAGCCAGGAGCTGGGGAGGGGGAACCCTATAATCCAGAAGTTGTACTTTTGAAATTTATATGTACTAAATAAAAGTTTTCTATAAAAAAGATCAAATGGATAGGAGTAAGTGGTAAAGTGACCATACTGATAGGATCAAGTGTTAAAGTGATCATATAAATAGAATTAAGCATTTGGAAACAATAATAGACAGAATTAAAAAAGAGTGAAGGCTCCAACATGGGAAGCAGTCCATACAGCAGACTCATAGAATGACAACAGCTTTAAGTAGTACTCCCACCTCAGAATCAGCCCTAAAGGCATTCAAGTCTGGCTGGAAAGCCTAGGAGGAGCATTTCAGGCATGGAAAGCCAAGATACTCTGGAAAAAAAAAGGTCCTACAAAAAAAGACCCCCATGGGTGAGACCCCAGTAGCAAGAAGTGGGCACTGAAGGAGGATATACTTTTCTCTGAAGGGAGGAGAGAACTGCCACTTTGCCTATTGCCTGGTTGAGCCAGTGGATACAAAAGGCTTCCTTAGCTTAGGCAGCTTATGTCAAGAACCTTGGGTGATCACTGATTATTTTCAAAATATGTCCACAGGCCGGCGCCGCGGCTCACTAGGTTAATCCTCCATCTTGCGGCGCCGGCACACCAGGTTCTAGTCCCGGTCGGGGCACCGATCCTGTCCCGGTTGCCCCTCTTCCAGGCCAGCTCTCTGCTGCGGCCAGGGAGTGCAGTGGAGGATGGCCCAAGTCCTTGGGCCCTGCACCCCATGGGAGACCAGGATAGGCACCTGGCTCCTGCCATCGGATCAGCGCGGTGCGCCGGCCACAGCGCGCCAGCCGCGGCGGCCATTGGAGGGTGAACCAACGGCAAAAGGAAGACCTTTCTCTCTGTCTCTCTCTCTCTCTCACTGTCCACTCTGCCTGTCAAAAAAAAAAAAAAATATGTCCACAAAAATCTTACTCTGTCCTCCAAATAGTGGAGCCTTAATTTGCATTTTGAGTGAGGATGGACTTTTTTTTTTTTTTTTGACATGCAGAGTTAGACAGTGAGAGAGAGAGAGAGAGAGAGAGAGAGACAGAGAGAAAGGTCTTCCTTCCGTTGGTTCACCCCCCCAAATGGCCACCACGGCCGGTGTGCTGCGCCGATCTGAAGCCAGGAGCCAGGTGCTTCCTCCTGGTCTCCCATGTGGGTGCAGGGCCCAAGGACTTGGGCTGTCCTCCACTGCCTTCCTGGGCCACAGCAGAGAGCTGGACTGGAAGAGGAGCAACCGGG
Source organism: Lepus europaeus (assembly GCF_033115175.1). NCBI lineage: Eukaryota > Metazoa > Chordata > Mammalia > Lagomorpha > Leporidae > Lepus > Lepus europaeus. The sequence continues at coordinate 43,929,021 of NC_084827.1, forward strand.
ACAGAATCCAGTGCCCCAACCGGGACTAGAACCCCGGGGTGCCGGCGCCGCAGGTGGAGGATTAGCCTAGTGAGCCACAGCGCTGGCCAGGATGGACTTTTATTCTTGAAAAATTATTGTTTATTCATTTTCCACTTTATTTGAAAGGCAGAGAGAGAGAAAGAAAGAGATAGTTTCCATCCACTGGTTCACTCTGCAAAAGCTCACAACAGTCATGGCTGGGCCAAGCACAAGCCAAGAGACTGGTCTCCCATATGGGTGGCAACGATTTAACTACTTGAGGCATCACCTTCTGCTTCCCAGGGTGCACATTAGTGGGAAGCTGGATTAGAAGTGGAGGAGCAAGGACTCCAATTAGGAACTCCTATATGGGATGAGGATGTCCCAAGTGCTAACTTGGCTGCTACATCAAACACCAACCCAGCATAGACTTTTAGTGATCAGAATGTGAAAGTGATTGTGTGTTCCTGCTGATACCAGGTGGGTTCTTCACTGCTCTCTCTTGGCTCTCTGGCTGTGAGGCAAGCCAGACTACATGTAGCAAGGACATTCAGATAGCCTGTGAGAGGGGGCACATAATGGGAACCTGAAGCTTCTTGTTGGCAGCCAGAGCTGAAGCATTTGTCAACAGCCATGTGAGAGGGATCTTGGAGAGAGACCATCTTACCCTCGTTATGTCTTCTGACACCTGCACCCCACAGGGCCTTTGTTACAAATGCCACCTCATGAGAGATCCTGAGCCAGAAACATCCAATCTAAGCTGTTCCAGAATTCCCAACTCAAGTAAACTGTGCTTGTGGTTATAAGCCAATCAGGTTTGGGCTAACCTGTTAGGCAGCATTACCACTCCAGCTCTTCCAAATCAGAGGCTGCATTTTACCAAGCCTCCCAAGTGCTTGAGATGTACATGAACTTACAGAAGCATGACTCAGGAAGCACACACGCCACAGGGTTTCTGCCTGTGGCCTTTCTTCTCGTTAGCCTTTTCAGGAGTGTCACACACGCCTGCAGGTGGCAACAAGGTCTCAGAGCTGGGGTCCCAGTTCCAAAGGATGGGGAAGAAATACCTTCCAGATATGTATAAGGAAGTGGAGGAATGCAAGACAGGGAAACAGCAGCACCCAGGTTTTATACCAGTGCTCAGCCTCATTAGTTGTGCTAACACACTGCGTGTCTGAATCAAGCCAGCCATTGCCACTCATCCACCAAGTGCTTCAGGCATGTAAAACATGTCTCTTTCTCAACTCCAACTCCATCTGGGCTCTGCCCAGCCCTATTGAAAATAGCCTAATTTCAATTCCAAAAGTGTAAATTGATGCTCCAGCTTGCGTCAGTGAAGAATCCTCACTTTCACCCCTGGAAGAGATTTGTTTGAGGATTTGGGCAGATTTACATTTTAACAGTCAGTTTTCAATAAAAGGCTGAGCAATGCCTGTGGGACGTGAATTACACAGCCAGCACGGAGTTGAAGAAAGTGGCTCAGGATGAGTTCAGGAAAAGTTGCTTGTTTCTAAAAGGATCTGGGGTTGGGGGGTGGGGGGTGGCCATGGGGGAGTTTGCCCTGCAGGGCAGACGGCAGCTCCTGGAATCAGAAGAGAAGCCGTGAGTGGGAGCTCAGGTCTGTGATAAGCATACACTTTCTGCTATGCTGTGCTCGGGGTCTTTCAATATTTTCAGCTTACGCACAAAGAGGGGTAAGGGTCTGCAGTGTTGGGAAGAGTCATGCCCACAAGCTTCCTTTAGATTTCAATGGATTTACTGTCGCTTGCTCCGTGAGCCCTCCCCCTGAGCATCACGGCATCCAAGTCAGCACCTTCCCCTGCACACGTCTACTCCCCGGCATGCTAGTTTTCATCTAGCGTCTACAGTGGGCCATTCTCTTGCTCACTTCTGTTCTTGGTTGTTTATTACCTGACATGGCTCATTAGAATGTAAGTTCCCTTAAGGGTACATCCTTCCCTACTATGCTTTCTCTTTCGCTCTGCCCCAAGGCTGACAACATCCAGTCTATCTGCAGCCGCTGCCTTACCCTGGGTGCTGGAATGAGGACCTCAGACGACCCATGAAGAAGACGTAACACAAGGTTGAAATCATCTTTGCTTCAACCCGCTGACAATCAGAGGGTCATTTGTTATTGCTGCACGTCCTGGCTCATTGTGACTAATGCACCTGTCTTTTGGTGACATTGTCTTGGCAGCACCTAGGACAGTGACTGGCTTAGGAGAGGGAACAGGTACTTAACAGATGCTTATCCAGATTACAGATTGTGGGGCCAGTGCTGTGGCACAGTGGGTAAAGCCACCGCCTGCAGTGCCAAAATCCCATGTGGGAGCTGGTTCGAGTCCTGGCAGCTCCACTCCTGATCCAGCTCTCTGCTATGGCCTGGGAAAGCAGTAGAAGATGGCTCAAGTCCTTGGGCCCCTGCACCCCTGAGGGAGACCTGGAAGAAGTTCCTGGCTCCTGGCCTTGGATTGGAGCAGTTCCAGCCATTGTGGCCATCTGGGGAGTGAACCAGCGGATAGAAGACCTTTCTCTCTCTCTCTCCCTCTCCCTCTCCCTCCGTCTCTCTGTAACTCTGCTTTGCAAATAAATAAACAAAACATATTTTTAAAAAAGATTACAAAATGCAAAAATGGTTTGTAAATGTTGCTGGACTGCTACTTCAGTAAATAGATGATGTGGACAATTACTAGACGGAGAGTATTGAGATACTCAGAGAGAGTTATGAAAGCCTTCAGTTAGTGATGATATAGTCAAGAAAATTCAGAGTTGATGAACAGGGCTGTTGGTAGCTCTACTCATTAATAAGCACTGTTTAAGCCAATGTGTTCCACACAGCTTTGCCTGAGATAACATCAAATGAAGGAGCCACAGAACTCTTCACATCACATTCCTGGGACTGTGGTTTGAAGGAGGGCCCACCTGAGAAGCCCACGGATTTTGTGCTGGGAGTCAATTCACTCTGAGGGCCCCTCAAGGAACCTCATCATATCTCAGGGGCTCCTGGGAGCCAGCCTTTTGCATTTCTTTTGGAACTGAATCATTTGAAAGAGGTGGGTTTGACCTAGAGAGAGCAGTTTAGGGTAGGGAGAGAGGCAATACAGGACGATGTTGAAGGCATCAATTCTGAAACCAGCACGAGTGGTCTGAATCCCTGCTCATCCATACACTTACGCATGACTGTGTGCAAGTCACTTGTCTTCTCTGTTTCTATGTCTACAAAAAAGGACTTAGTAATAGTATCCACAGCAAAGGGCTATCAGCACCAGAGAAACACCTGGGACAGTGTTTGTCCTCTAATAGGTGCCCGGCAAAAGGCAATGCTTATTATCACCAAGAACAGCTCCTCCTGCGTGAGGATGAGGATTCTGGTACCCCTGGCATGTTTAGGCACAGGAGCAGAGCTTGATTTGCATTTACTCATGGCTTATGCCCAGAAGTTTCTAGTCTGCAGGATAAGTGGAAACGTTGCTGTTAACGCTTTCTGTTTTCTTCCCTGTGGAAAGTTACAAAAAATGAAGTTCCTAAAGCAAATGACTTCCTATCCTGCCTACACCCAGGGCATCTTGTAGTTTTCAAGGTTAACGCTCTGGATGAGGAACCTCAGGAATCTGGGCAGCCTGCAGAACCATTCTAGAGAGGGGAACAGAAGAGAGGGAATGACCCAGGGTACCACAGCATTTTCCAAAGTCCTGACCACACTTTTGGGAGGAAAAAGGATGACTTTTCAAGAGTATTTGTAATTGCTATGGAAATATAGCACCTTACCTTCATTTCTAGCTCTCGGTTTGCTGCAGGTAATACCTGAAGTTTTGCTTCCAATTTGTATGTAAAACTGAACGAGTCTATGGGGGAAAAATAACTTTAGTTTACTTACAAACAGGTGAGTTCAGAAAAGTATTAACACTTTGTATTTTGACACAGTAGGGAAAAAAAAGAAACCTCTTGTTAACTCACAAACACAGCTTTGAAATTCAAAGGGTGCAGGACAAGCAGAAGCTAGGATGATTATGGTAAGTTCCTTCTGTAACCGCTTAAAAAAGGTTGATGAATGCCATCCCTCACTTTATTCTGTAACAATGACTTAAAGCAAAAGGAAGCAACCTAACCCCATTCTATTCTGCCACTGCAATAGGAACTCCTGAAATCCAGATCGAACCATCCCTGGAAACTCAGGGGGAGGAAACATCCAACGCTGAGAAATCGGATACCGTATTTAGGTATCCTGGCTGGAACCGATTTGGCCTCAGCTGACTGGCGTTCTCACAACTGACACTCAGTGTGATGTACAGGGCATCTCTGTCCTGGCAACCCACACAGGGGCCCTGCTTGGCAGGCCTGCCTGTGACAGATGCGTGAGGAAGGAAAGGGAGTGAAGGGAAGAAAAATGGCCCAAGACCTCAGAGTTGAGTGAGAGAGGATCTAGAAATTCCAAACATCCCTCCAAACGCCCCCGGCCCCGTTTCCTTTCTTCCAGTGGTCAGATAATTTAATTGAAAAAGTAGTAGGTGTGCTACTATTTCATTTGACCTTACAAAATCCAAACAGCTCTTTATGTTACCAGTAGGTGTCAGTGTAGGGATCTTAAATTTCTGGGGCAGTTTTCAATAAGCAAATGCAAACAGGTAAATGAGGATTCATCATTTCTGGATGCAGAATTTAAAACTGGAGAAAAACCTTTGTGTCACATGGTACACATTAAGAATAATATCAAATAGTTTTCATGACAACAGGGTTTTTTTTTTTTTTTCATCAAGCTAATCCACACCAGACACATGGGTCTTGGTGATGAGTGTGTGCTGAGTCATGAATTGTGGTATGATTTTTTGGTAGAAATTACCCATTTCCTTATAAAAACAAATGCATGCTTAATATTTACTTATCGGAATCCCTATACGGAAACATCACTCTATGAATTCTTCCTGGAATGCAATGTTTCAGGTTAGGACATTGGGTGCAGTCAATAAAACATTAGTGGAGGATTGTCACCAACTGCCAACTGACCTGATAGTCCTGGTGTCCAGAGGGACAGTCCTGGCTTCCCTCTTGCCAGGGCCACTGAAGTAGAGGGACTTGCCGTCATTCAGTGTTCCACAGCCAGTTCCCACCTGGCCACCAGTTATCTTGTACCACAGTGGGCTGAGCTTCCCCTCGAACCTGTCGAACATCTCACTGTAGTTAGGGACATTGGACACACAGGTCCCGTGGGCGGCTTTGGAGAAAAAAAAGACACAGAGGGAGGTGGCTGTGTTGGAATCACGGAAGGCTAGAAGGCACAGTCCACATGCGGGCAGAGGATGACCTTGCACAGGCACAAGGGGGAAGCAGCCGCACGGAAACTTGAACTTCCCAACTCTCCCCCCACGACCACTGTCATGGTCATCATCCACCCGCGCATTTCCACAGTAAGTGCTCCTCAGAGGAACTGAGAGAGAGAGAGAGAGAGAGACATTTTGCATGTGTCTGTTTCCTTCTGACAAAAGATCAGTAAGGGGAGTTAGTCTCAGATTGAGAAAAAAAAAAACCCTAAAAAACAAAAACACCCTTGAGAGTTGGAGGGAGAGCACTCTGCACGGAAGGCCTGTGACAACAAATGTTTGCTTTCAGTCACGCTTGAGAGGAGAGCCAGGGCACTTAGCCTTTGGAAGTCGCCTCCAGGAGGTGTGCAAAAAAGAGGGTTTGAAGCTGAGAGTATTTTGTTACTCCTTCATCTCGGCTCCCTTTTCATTTCCACTCGTAGCAGCATCTAAAGCTGACTGTCAGCAGAAAACACTTTTCTTGAAAAGCTCTCTTTGGGCAGCCTTGACTTGATCATTTTTTAAATTGCATTTTTACTTTAAATGTATAAAAAGCTGCATTTCTTGTAAAAAAAAAAAAAGTAACATAAAGAAGTCAAGGAGACCTGCAGCCAAGGCTAATAATTGCTTGGGCTTGGGTTTTAGACAACAACCACCAGAGTTCAAAGCCCAGTGCCACTAATTCCTAACCGTGCTATTTAGGGAGAGTTACTAAACCTCTCTGTGTCTCAGTGTCTTAAAAATGTGAATAGGGGGCTGGCGCTGCAGCTCAATAGGCTAATCCTCCGCCTGTGGTGCCGGCACACCGGGTTCTAGTCCCGGTCGGGCGCCGGATTCTGTCTCGGTTGCCCCTCTTCCAGGCCAGCTCTCTGCTGTGGCCCAGGAGTGCAGTGGAGGATGACCCAAGTGTTTGGGCCCTGCACCCCATGGGAGACCAGGATAAGCACCTGGCTCCTGCCTTCGGATGGCTGCGGCGGTCATTGGAGGATGAACCAACGGCAAAGGAAGACCTTTCTCTCTGTATTTCTCTCTCACTGTCCACTCTGCCTGTCCAAAAAATTAAAAAAAAAATGTGAATAGGGCTGATGGTACTACGGTATGAAGCTATTGTTAGAATTAAATGAGATGGAATTAAAAAGCAGCTACTTGAATGCCTGGCATGAAGTTGAGCCTCAAGCAATGTCAACTATTATTGTTATTAATGATTGTCAATAAGTAAATCCTCTTTAGGGAGTGAAATCTGTGTTATCATGTTTTCTTCCTCAGGCAGTTGGAAGACTACAAAATATTTTAGTATCGATTGGGCCAGGGTGTCAGTTTTCTATAATTTTTATACTTAATGAAGAATAAACTCAAAATCTCTTCCTTTGGAAGGTAACAGGAGACTGAGTCGCTAAAGATGAGCATTTCACAAACAAGCCATCAGATGCATGCATTCAGCTTCACCTGTGTAGCCCAGGTCACAGAAACACACGCCCGAAATGCAGTCCCCGTGGCCACTGCAGTAACTGGGGCACGGCTCAGAGATGTACACCCCATCCAGGCCAAAGGCAGGCACGTTCTTCTGGGAGCTGCTCTCCTGGATCCATCGGAATCTGGTTTTGCTGTTGGGAAAACAACAGATCTGTTTCTTTCTCTTTTAATAATATTTTATTGAAAGTGTGTGTGTTGTGGGGAGGGAGGGAAGGTGGAAGAGAGAGAGAGAGAGAGAGAGAGAGAGAGAGAGATTCTTCCACTTGCTTATTCACTCCTCAAATAATTGGGCCAGGGGGAGCCAGGAGCCTGGATCTCCATCCGGGTCTCCCATGTGGGTGGCAGGAGACCAAGCACTTATGTCACCCTCCATTGCTTCCCATAAGCATTCCCAGGGAGCTGGACTGGAAACAAAGTAGCAGGAACTCCAGCCTACACTCTGATACAGGATGTGGGTGTCACAAGTGGTGGCTTAACTCACTCTGCCACTCTAACTGCCCCCAGATCTGTTTCTTGAAGCGATGTTGCATACCAAAATGCAGGGACATAGAAAAGTTCAGAAAAACTCACAAGAGGTTTAATGTTTGTTTGAATGTCATGCCTGCTTAATTGCACCTGTAATCTCTGTATCGTGTCTTTTTCTGATCTTTCTCAAAACGTGTTCATTTCCTCTTCCCCACAAATCCTTTAACATGGGGGATTATGAGACATTGAAGACTTTGGATGACCAGGAACATACATAGGTTTGACTTGTGTATTTTCTCACCCTACACATGATGAACAAATCCCAGAAAGACATCCCTATCTTCAACCTAATAAGCATTTCACCTTTCCATCCCTCCCATTTTATGTCTATTTCCAGCAGGGGCTCTTTGGGAGTTTTTGAAACTACCAATGGATTATTCTTTGTTACGATATGCATGTGGATCCTGGCAACACACCACTGGCAAGATTCAGAATTAGGGAAGAGTTAACCTTGTACTGACAGTGCTCGTCCCATCTGTGCCTTCCTTTCCTTCTTCACGTCTCATCTTCAGATTATCTATGAACCCCAGCAGCCAGCTGGGCTGCCCATGAACAAAAGAGGACCTTGTCACAGGGCTTCAAAGTCCTGGAACACCAGTGGGCTAGGCTGTTGCCCAGTCCTTTCTTCCCCAGAGCAGCCATTCAGAGGTCGCTAAAGAGAAACTCATCCCTTGGCTGGCGCCGCAGCTCACTAGGCCAATCCTCTGCCTGCGGCGCCGGCACCCTGGGCTCTAGTCCCGGTTGGGGCACTGGTTTCTGTCCTGGCTGCTCCTCTTCCAGTCCAGCTCTCTGCTGTGGCCCGGGAAGGCAGTGGAGGATGGCTCAAGTGCTTGGGCCCTACACCCACATGGGAGACCGGGAGAAGCACCTGGCTCCTGGCTTTGGATGGGTGCAGCGCGCTGGCCGTGGAGGCCATTTGGGGGGTGAATCAACGCAAGGAGGACCTTTCTCTCTTGTCTCTCTCTCTCACTGTCTAACTCTGGCTGCCAAAAGGAAAAAAAAAAAAAAAGGAGAAACTCATCCCAATTGCTTTCCCTTGGGACACAAACACAACTATAATCTCTATAATCTCATACCAGAAAAATACCTCACCCTTCTTAGTTCTTCGTACAAAGCAAATAGAGAAGATGTACCAGCATAGCTAGATTTCAATGTATTTTGCTGCCAATATGTACAGACTTTGTGAAGAAAAGTTTTTACTTACTTCTTTATATTTATTTGAGAGGCAGAAAGGCTGAGAGAGAGAGAGAGGGAGAGAGGGAGAAGGAGGGAGGGAGGGAAGGAGGGAAGAGGGGGAGAGAGAGAGAGTGAGAGAGAGAATATCTTCTCTAAGCTGGTTCACTCCCCAAATGCCCACAACAGCCGTGGCTGGGCTAGGCTGAAGCCAGGACTGTAACTCCATCTGGGTCTCCCGTGTGGATGGCAGGGACCCAAGTACTTGGGCCATCATCTGCTGCCCCCAGGATGCATTAGTAGGAAGCTGGAGCAGACACTCCACTATGGGGTGTGGGTCTTCCAAGCAGCGTCTTAACCACTAGGTCAGACACCTGCCCCTGCATAGACGCTGATGTGAAGTAGTATCCTGGTAAACAAGGGTGAAGAATCTGAAAGAGGAAAGATGACTGGCAGGATAGCTACAGACAGACACCTCCCGTGCCCTCTGTTACAGTGTAAATAACACGGCAACATCAGAATGTGTGTCTTTTTGGCTCTTTGGAAATTTGGCATAGTGACTTTTCATTATTTTCAGCTACTTTCGTTCTGGGAAAATTTGCAAAATGTAACCAAGAATGCTGTTTAGGAGATTTAACGTTTGTCAGGGATTGTCTATTAATACAAGCCTTAGTTTTAGTGCTAAGAGCAAGGTGAAAGTATCCAAGGATGTCCTTTGAAGTTCATTCAAGATATATTGGTCTCCTGTTTTAAGGCAAGAGAAAATTGATTTTAAAAACGGAGTGAAAAAATAAAGCCCACAGCTGTCCTGGAGTGGGCACTTAACCCAGTGTGATATAAACATTTGTATTTTATGTAACAGTACTTTGATACCTCGCTCCACTCCCAATTCCAACTTCCTGATGGCTCAAGTAGTTGGACCCCTGCCACCCACGTGAGAGTGAACCAGTGGATTGGAGTCTTTCTCTCTCTTTCTCCCTACCCCCGCCTCCTTTCTGTCTCTCAAATAAAAATTAGTTGTTCTAGTGTTATAGACCTTGGGGAAATGCCTCCCAGTGGAACTGTAATGTTATTTAGCCTGTGAAGATAGTTTCCCTCCGAAGGGAAGTTAATGCAACTGATGAACATCAGCAGCTGCCAATTTTCCTTAAGGAACATGTTCATGTTAAGGCTTCGGCTCCCCTTCCAAAAGACAGACTGCATGTTGGTGATGAATGAGAAAAACACACTCACTCCCCAGAACATGTCCTCTGGAATTAGAAGTCATGCTTTCTTCTTGTGTTCCCATAGTAGAATTCAGAGGAGCATGGATCCACAACTTGTGCCATACAGGAAGGAATCAAAGAGAAAGGACAACTTTCCTCCTGCCCCAGCTGTCCTGCTGGGACCCGGTGTGGGCATCTCTCCAGCTGCCTGCATCTTGGAAGAAGCAGACTTGTGTTTGGGCCCAGAGGCACAGAGAGCGTGCAGAACCTCACCGTGAGGGGGATTTCTGGAAGAGACTTTGGGAATGTGCTCCTGAATGAGGGCCATGGCTGTTTCTTGGGTCCTGTCACTTTCCTTACCATAATAAAAAAAAAACAAGTTCTGGACTGGCCAAGCTGAAGAGCTACCCCATTTGCAGACTCCCAGGCTCCTACAGTCCCGAGAAGCAGCACACACTGTTAGATACTTGAGAAGGCAGCTCAGTGTTAAGTAAGCCATATTCAAATAAAGAGACAAAACAGAATGAAACCAGATGCTCATCACTGAGTTAACAGGGTGAATCCCAGCCGGCGGTCCCACAAGGAAGACTGCATATCAGAGAGAAGACGCCAGGCATGGTTTCCTTATTCCCACTTATAACCTTGGCTCATTGGATTTTTGTTGGAACCAAAGCAACAAAGGTTTCATCAGCTTTAACATGAGCAACTTTTTCCTTCATTTCTATTTCTTCAAGTTGGACCTTGACCTGAGGCTGGCTTCCACCCTGCTCTCTTGTTCAATCTTGGGACTGAACACAAGTCATTTAGCATCTTCAGGATAAGATGAAGAACTGGTAAGTAATTCACTAAAGGGACCAGTGCTGTGGTGTAGAAGGTTAAGCCTCCACCTGCGATGCCCGCATCCCACATTGGAGCACCTGTTCCAGTCTCAGCTGCTTCACTTCCAGTCCAGCTCCCTGGTAATGCACCTTGGAGACAGCAATGATGGTCCAGGTATTTGGGCTCCTGCCACGCATGTGGGAAACCTGGATAGAGTACAAGCTCCTGGCTTTGGCCTAACCCAGCCCTGGCTGTTGCAGCTATTCAAGTGAATCAGCAGATCGAAGACACTCTCTCTCTCTCTATGTCTGACTTTCTAATAAATTACATAAATTTTAAAAACTAATCAGAGAGACCATCTGAAGAAGGGCAGAAATAAATGAGCATGTCTAAATTAGAGGAGATATAACCTTATAATTAATACTAGCGCATTTGTGCACTTGTGGTCTTCTCGCCTTTTCACAGGGACACAGCCAAATGCAGAGAAATGATTTCTTGCTGAACAGCATTGAATTGATCATGGGAAACATATTTCAAAAAGGAAAATGTATTCATTGTAGTTCATCACCTACTGCTTAGTCCTTACCTCATCTGACATCCCTTCAATCAACCAACATTTAGCAAGCACCTACAACATTTCAGGTACGTTGGTTGGGCTGAGCATACCATGGGCAGCAAAACTCAGATATGGTTTCTGCCTTCAGGCAGCCTGTGGTCAAATGCACCTGCACAAAGCAATGTACATATGCAACTCTGAGAACCACAGAGGACACAGAGCCGGGAGAACATGCCACAGAGGCTTTGACGTGACACTCTGGGAGGTCTAGGAAGAGTTTGGAGGAAGTGATGATCAAAGAGAAGGACTTTAATCTTAGGTAATTTGAAATAAACCATGGTGGGCTTCACCTCCCTTTTGTGTTGCATGTTTCAAGTGAGGGGGAAGAAGTAGAAGATAAGACTCTACCTCTCTGTCCCTTCCCCAGAGTTTCATCTTTTTGGGAGGACGGCTGAGTGATCAGGAGAATCACTTTCCACAGCTCACCCTCCTACCACCTCCCTTCCAGCCTTCCACTGCTGCATCTGCCTCTCAGATGAAGATGGGTCTTGTGCACTTGCTGTGCTGTGCAAAAAGCACAGGTGCTCTGTGATGTGGAGGCATACTGCATAATACCCAGCCACTGTTTCCAGCCACACCCAGAGATGCCCACGCCAGGCAGAATGCAATGAGCATGCTCCATGGCACACTGTCTGGATGGGGACACCTCTGACAGTCAGGAGAGATACCCTGACATATGTTTGCCATCACCAATGTCTTTCCTCTGTGGGCAAGAACCAGATGAATTAACAGGAGCACAAACGGCTCCTTTGAGAAAAAAACAGCTTAGAATTATTCTGAAAGCGTGATGCGCTAGTAACTATTATAAGCAAGTTGCCTCATGGCAAAATAGCTCCAAATTTTAACAATCTTAACACTCAGAATTCTCAGCTTTCCAACACTGCATTTGGAGATATCTGGCTTTAACATATTGCCCAAGAGACAACAACATCTCATTTACTTGGGGTAAAGCAGAAACATATTGACTATTAGTTAGCAGAGGGCTCTTCATCCCAAATGCCATCGGCTGGCAAACCGGCTGGCATTCAAATGAACCAGGAAACTAGATTCTAATGAGATAGAGTCCTTCTTCCCAAAGCTGAGGTCCAAGAAAATATTGATGCCTCAACACACTGGCTTATTTTGTGATGCTAAGCACAACTCTCTCTCACTCTTTAGCTATGGCTTTACCACTTGGGCTATTTCACCCAACATGAAACACACTGCAGTTTCAGATTCTGCCGTGTATTATGGGCTCTGGGGTAATCACACTGGATTGGTATCTATTTTTAGAGTGGTGTCTTCCACCACTCTGATATTCTAATCATCACAGCACAGAAGCACCACGTGATGCTTCGCAACTCCATGGGATGCTTCACCTGTCTACTGGGAAAAGCTCTGGTTGGGCCATGTTTCAGGAAAGCATGGGGTGGGGGGAGGCAGTGGCAGAGGTGAGAGCCCAAGGGCACTGTCATATGCACAGCTTGAAATGGGCAGAAAGCAGGACAGGATGGTTAATTGGCGGCACACACTTGTATGTTCTCATGGAAATGCAAATGTCTCCAAGGGTGAAGCCTAGAGGGTAGCACCAAGAGCAGAGAAGAACAAAGGATCAGGAGCCACTCTCATGGAGCAAAACTGTCACAGCCAAGGAAACTTTTGTATTCTGGGTACTGATCTTAGAGGAGGGCTCCCAGTAGCAAGTCTCTTACTGGCTTTCTGACTGCCTATGGGCCAGTGAGTGTTATGTGTGTCTGATTTCTTCCTTCTTTCTTTTTTTGAGTTTGGGGGGAGGTGTCCATTGTGGTCATCCTGTTACTGTATCATCACTTTATGTTGGCTACGGGTAGGGGAGTTAGCTTGTCTTCACAGGACTATGGATCAAGAGGAGCCATGTACAAGGAGGTGCATCCTTCTGACTTGATGTGGACCCTAAGATAGGGATGGAGCGCCTAACGCCGTGATGGGGTGAGACTGTGACGGGGCATGGGAGGACACTGAGTGCAATTTGCACATGGGGAGATGTGACCCCCTGGGGCTAGGGCAGGCTCTCATAGACTGCTTCAGTAATGCCCTCTGCCCCGTCCATCAGTCTCACCTCTGTTTGTATATGCTACCCTGTCATGTGACTTCGAGGCACTTCTTATCATAAAAGGAAGTCCATTTCCCCACCTTGTGAATTTAGACTGGCTTTGTGATGCTCTTTGATCAATAGGATGGAGTAAATCAGGACTTGGAGCTCCTTTTTTTTTTCTTGAAACTCTGGAAACACCTAACTGTGAAAAATATTGGGATGAAGACAACAGAGAGAGAAAGGCCCAGCTAAGCAGCTCATCAACTGAATGCACCAAACAAAGGAGCCCAGAAAAGACCAAGAGAAGAACCATTGGCTGATCCCACAAAACCACTGACATAATAAACCATTGTTGTTTAAAGTCACTAAATTTTGGCAATGTGTTGCATACCAATAGACAACTGGACGATTATCTTCGGTTCTGCTTGGGGAAATACACAAAGACCAGGGATGAGTTTTCAAACAAGCAATGCATCTACACAGCCCTGACCCCCCTTCTTCCACTGACTACGAGACAAGATCTGGAACAGCTGCGTGGGTGCAAAGATGGAGGTTCATGCATTTGTGAGGCAGAGGCAACCTGTCAACTCTGCACTGTTCACCTCTGGATCATTCTATGAGAAAGAGTGAACGTCTATTTTGTTTAAACCTTGTTAGGCATTTGTGTTCATGTGTTTCTGTTAGAGCAGCTGGGGTCTATATCCTAACTGAATCAGACTGCAAGCTGAATTCTTAAATTTTATTAAAGATGCTAAACCTATCAACTCTGCCACCTGCCCATGAAATATAGAAAGCATGTGAGCTTTTCTTTGATCAACCACGAAGAACACTGGCAAGCAAAGACAAGGAAATTACTTATAAATTGAGTCGGATCTCCTGACTCTTTGTTGAAATGGCTGATGTGTACAGATTATGTTTCAAGGTTTAGTAGATTAGCACTAAAACTTGGATATCCCTGGCCAAGCAAGTCTTTCCCTATCCAGGAAGTCTGCTTATCAAAGACTGTGATGTCATTTTCTGAAATATGTACACCTACATTATGAGGGAGGCAGAAAACACAGCCATTTTATCTAAACAGATGATGTACAATAAATTCGATGATCAATTAAATGAATGATGCCACAGATGGAATGGTCTCTGAGAACTTTATAAATAAGCCCGGTGTATGCACTGCAGAGATTTCGCCATGCTACCGGTCAGGATATGCTGTTTTGTTATGCTGTAGCAACAAAGGACCACCAATCTCAGGGGCTTAACTCAACCAAACTTTACGTCTTGCTTATTTTATGCAGTCAAAGGAGTCTGTCTACTGGAGACACGCAGAGCCCTAGACTGATGTAACCTACATCTCAATACATGCTTCCATGAAGCAGAAAATACAACAAAATACACATGGGCCTATCATATCCTTTGTTTCATTTCCATTCATGTGTCCAAAGATCATGACACACCCTAAAGGGTGTGGGGGAAGAATGATACTTCTACCTCGTTCTAAGAAGGAAGAAAGCTGGAAACACTGCTGAGTGTCATTGATGAGTATCCCAATCAGCACGAGGTGGTACAAACAGTGTCTTTATCAGCTCAGCTCTGAACAGAAATATCCTGGCTGAGTCTCAGTGTTATGTTCCAGGATTCAACTGAGAAGTGTCCACTTGAAGAATGCTGCTTTATTTTTTGTAAAGATGGATTGATCACTGTGTTACCCACTCAATCTGATACAAGAATACAGGCCATAAATTTGTTTCAGAATACTGAGCCTGGAAAAATTATAACTTTCTTTCTAAACACCACCTGCCTACTTTTTCTTTTTACTCAACAATGAGGACTAAATCATCCTTTACTTTCCTCCTTTGTCTTAACTGCCTGGAAGTTGAAAGTTAAATTTGTAGCCCTATCAATGAAGTCACTTGAAGTTCTCCATCTATTGAGCTCATTCCTTCTGCTTTCCTCTGTCAGTTGATTTTTAATTTGTCTCTCTATGGTTTGATTGTTGGCTTTAATTGGCATTTCAAGGGATCACTTCTATTACAAGACATCCCAGCTTGTCCATGTAACCAGGCAAGAAATCATTATGAATCTACATATCATGCAAATCTGATATCATGATGACTTGTAACTCTCCCAGTCTTTCACATCTTTTCTCATTGCTGTGCTCTGAGTGCCAAGAACACTACTTGGCACAGGTAGATGTACAAATATCTGTAGAATGAATGAATCCTGAAGCTGTCTCACGAGCAGTGTGGGCATGTGTATTCCACCTACTATGCGAATTTTGTCCCAGGGTTCTTCTTCTTGGACAGGTGTAATTAGACTGTATGAATTCTTTAAGGTTATGGAGATATTTCAGATCAAAGTACTGAGATAAATACATGTTCCCAACATGGCACCTAGGAATGACAACTTTACCTGGATGCAAGAGACCTTGGAATGACGATGGTGATTCTTGTCCATTCTTCAAAGTCCCCTGTGTGATATACGGTGGGCTCACTCAGTTCTCTGGAGCTTCCTTCGCAGCCTTTGCCTGCTGAAGCTGGGTAGCAGCCTTCTTTCACGAGCAACCAGGACATACCGGCATCATGAGAGTACTGCAGAAGGACCGGGGCAGTACTGCTGAACTGATCGGCACACCCTATGTTGAGCTGTTAGAAGGAAGCACAGGATGACACGAGGCTTTAGTTCCAAGTTATGATTCTGCAAATTAGGTGCTAGAAGCTGCCGTTCCACTGAGTGTGTACCAAACATACAGTGATGAGAACTGTCTAGCTTAACCAAGTCCTTTCTGTAGATCCTGGAATTCTTTGATCAGGTAAGCAATAGATACTTGGGACGAATCTTGTGCAATTACAGGAGAGACAAGAGAAGCACCATGGCTGTCATTCTGCAGTGCCAGACAAAAGAGAATAAACCAAGAAACTGCTTTCTGCTCACATCCCACAGCCTCTGAATGGAGGGAAGTTCAAGGTGGACAAGCAGCCATCCCCTTCAGAACACAAAGGTTAGCCAAAGGGACGGCTGTCCTGTCTGCATCCGGTCAGGCAAGCATCTTTAGATATTCCATTTTCCTGCCAAAGTTCGGTAAGAATTCAGTGTCGGCCGGCGCTGCGGCTCACTAGGCTAATCCTCCGCCTGCGGCGCCGGCACCCCGGGTTCTAGTCCTGGTTGGGGCCCCGGTTCTGTCCCGGTTGCTCCTCTTCCAGGCCAGCTCTCTGCTGTGGCCCGGGAGTGCAGTGGAGGATGGCCGAGATGCTTGGGCCCTGCACCTGCATGGGAGACCAGGAGAAGCACCTGGCTCCTGGCTTCCGATCAGCGTGGTGCGCCGGCTGCAGCAGCCATTGGAGCGTGAACCAAAGGCAAAAAGGAAGATCTTTCTCTCTGTCTCTCTCTCTCTCTCACTGTCTAACTCTGGCTGTAAAAAAAAAAAAAAAAAAAGAGAGAGAGAGAGAGAGAGAACTCAGTGTCAATTCAGCCGAAACAGCTGCATTTCCATCACATAATCCAGTGTCAGTGTTCTGTGCACTTGGGAGCAGCATTGGGTTAATGACATTAGAACTATGACGAACTATGCTACCCAAGTCCCATTGCCCTAGCAAAAATGGTTTCTGTTTTTGTTTTCTTTTCTGCTGTTTATATAGACGTATACATTTTGGTCATAAAGCTGAAGTATCACACGTCTAGAACATTCCTCCTACTTTCTATTTAACAATTTTATTATCACATACAGCACTGCAAATAATATATATCTTTTTTTTTCTTCAGTTGATGTGCTATGAGCAGACAATTCATAGCAGTAGATTTACTGAGTCAAAATGCAGAAGTACTGTGCATTTTTCAGGTTATATGTGTTTATTTTATATCAGTTGGGTTTAAGTCAGTTGTATCACAGTCCTGGGTATTACTCTAGCTTAATACAGTTTTTTCTTTTTCTTTTTCCTTTTTTAAAATAATCTATAGTTTATGTTTTTTAAAGATTTATTTATTTATTTGAAAGAGTCACACAGAGAGAGGAGAGGCAGACAGAGAGAGAGGTCTTCAATCCGCTGGTTCACTCCCCAATTGGCTGCAATGGCCAGACTGAGCTGATCCGAAGCCGGGAGCCAGGAGCTTCTTCTGGGTCTCCCACATGGGCGCAGGGGCCCAAGTACTTGGGCTATCTTTTACTGCTTTCCCAGGCCATAGCAGAGAGCTGGATCAGAAGAGGAGCAGCCAGGACTAGAATCAGTGCCCATATAGGATGCTGGTGCTTCAGGCCAGGGCGTTAACCCACTGCACCACAGTGCCAGCCCCTTATACAGTTTTTTTCTAAATGAAAAAATATATCAGTGAATATTATTAGGGTTGGGTTTATACTTTTTGATAACTGTCAATGTTGGTGTCATTTTCTGATACCTAGTTATATTTCATCTTAAATGGATAGTCTATTCAAATCTTTTTCATTTGTTGGCCACAGCCACCATGGGCTTTTGTTGCTCAGGACTTTATAAGGAGGAATAGCCAAATTTCATGGAAGGCAATTTAAGGTCAGGATGCTAAAGGACGTTATACTAAGGACTCAATAAAGGTGGAGCCACAAAAAATATTGGGCCAGAGCTCAAGAGGTCAACCAGCTGGTCCTTGTGACTTAAGGCAGCTTCATCTAGTTTTTCAAAAGACGACTCCCTGTCTTCCTTATTTCCATACTCAGAGCTTTCTATGCCTCTCTCAGAAGGATTTATAATTTGGCCAAGTAGAAATTTTATTATGACTCACGTATGCAATCGCCTCTCGGCCTTTGGCTAAGATCAAGTGTATGACTCACGTATGCAAGTGTAGACCATTAAACCTCAAAAATGTAATTAAAGATGTAGCCCCTCAAATGCATGATGGAAATCTATCACATGCATTTATTTTATGGCTTGCCCATCAGTAGCAATAGCCTTTGGCTAGAATGTGATCAGAGTAGCCACATTTAGCCTGTTTTTTGTCTTAAATTTATCATTGTGATAGTCACTGTTTCCTTTTTAAAAATTAATTTATTTACTTAAGAGGCAGAGTTACAGAGAGATGGCAAAACAGAGAGAGAGGTCTTCCATCAGAGCTCCTCAAATGGTTGCAACAGCGGGAGATAAGCTGATCTGAAGCCAGGAGTCAGGAGCTTCTTCTGGGTCCCCCATGTGGGTGCAGGGGCCCAAGCACTTGATCCATCCTCTGCTGCTTTCCCAGGCCATAGCAGAGAGCTGGACTGGAAGAGGAGCAACTGGGACTAGAATCTGGCACCCATATGGGATGCCCGCACTGCAGGCAGAGGCTTAACCTACTGTGCCACAGCATCAGCCCCGAATGTCACTGTTTCTACAGCAGAGAGGTTGTTGGGACTTTCAGAGTTTTAGGAATAAAGTAATGGGGGTGGTGGAGATACATCCTCAGGTATACTAAGTATATACTTCATCTTAAGCTTTCCATTCAGGATTCATTCACACATTCAACAAATGTTACTGATCTGAACATCAGATACATGCTTATGTTTCACCTCCCTTTGAAAACAAAACCAAAGGAAATACAAATCCTCCCTGAGCTTTGGTCTGCCTTTAACCACACAGTTCAATGCCATGAGAAAAAGGCCAGGTACATCATGCTCCTTTGCTCACCATTCTTTGGTCAACTGTAATCTGCTTTTTGCCCTTACTCCTCTGCAAAATTAACAAGGAAACCTCTATCTAACAACATCCAATGGGGAAATCTAATCCTTACATCACTATTCTCATCTGTTGCTTCTAAAATGGTTAACCATTTTTCTTTTACTGTTATTTATTTTATAGATTTATTTATCAGAAAAACAGAGCGAGACACACACATACACACACACACAGAGAGAGAGAGAGAATATGAAGATCTTCCATTAACTCCCCAAATGGCAGCAACAGGCGACAGCTGTGGAGATGAGTGAGGCTGAAGTCAGGAGCCAGGAACTCCATTCTGGTCTCCCACAGGGGTTCCAGGGACCGACGTTCTTGGGCCATTATCTCTGCCTTCCCAGGCACATTAGCAGGGAGTTGGATTAGAAGTGGACTAGTCTTCAAACAGTACTTTATACTTTGAGTGTCTGTGTGGGTGCAGTCTGTTGAAATCTTTACTTAGTATATACTAAGTTGATCTTCTGTATACAAAGATAATTAAAAATGAATCTTTTTTTTTTGACAGGCAGAGTTAGGCAGTGAGAGAGAGAGAGACAGAGAGAAAGGTCTTCCTTCCGTTGGTTCACCCCCCAGATGGCTGCTACAGCTGGCGCGCTGTGCTGATCTGAAGCCAGGAGCCAGGTGCTTCCTCCTGGTCTCCCATGCGGGTGCAGGGCCCAAGCACCTGGGCCATCCTCCACTGCACTCCCGGGCCACAGCAGAGAGCTGGCCTGGAAGAGGAGCAACTGGGACAGAACTGGCAGTGGAGGATGGCCATTTGGGGGGTGAACCAACAGAAGGAAGACCTTTCTCTTTGTCTCTCTCTCACTAACTCTGCTTGTCAAAAAATAAATAAATAAATTTAAAAATTTTTTAAAAAAGTGGAGCAGCTGAGACTTGAACTGGCACTTTGATACCACAAGTGGTGGTTTAATCAACCATGTCACAACATCGTACCCCAACCCTTTTATTAATCATCTACTCTGCTTTAAGTGTTGGACATTCTGTGGATTCCGTTTTTGGCTTTCTTATCTTCTTCCTCTATGCGTGCTCCCCAGTCTCATTCACCACCATGACTCCAAGTCCCTTCTGAAGTCCTATGACTCCCCTGAGATCTCTCTTGTGTTCTCTAGACAAATGCACCTAATGTGCATTATTGCTTATGTCCACGTCAGGAGCCAGCAGAGCCCCCAACTGCACACGTCCCAGCCAGTTCTCACCCTCCTCCTCCCTGAAAACAAATCCACCTCTCACTGCATTTTAGTGACTAAAGCCAGAAACATGAGATTCATTCTAGAATCCACTCTGCCATCCAAGAGATCGCCAAAACCTGACTATCCCAACATCTCTCCAGATTATGTACTCATCTTTATAACCCATGCTATCCCTTAATCTGGCTTTCGTATTTCTTACTTTGATTACTGTTCTGGCATCTTGTACTCTAAATATATTTAAAAATCTGAGCACTTCTCTGGGTCCCCTTCACTATCCAAACCACCATCAACTCTTACTTGGATCATTCCGACAGCTGTCCACTTGTCTCTCTGTGCCTACCTTTGCCTCTGATGGTGTACTCCCAACAGTGACCAGAGCAATTCTTTAAATGCCCGAGTCAGGACACACCACTCTGCAGCTAGTGGCTTTATTCAGAAGTCGAAGCCTGACCTTACTTCTACCTGTCCTCCTTGATCACCTTCTCTGCTCTCCTTGTAACGGCATCCTCTTGTCTTCTAGAACTTTCTGAGAAGAATATGATCTCAAAGCTTTGGTTCATTTTGTCCCCTGGGCCTGAAATGGTGTTCCCCAAATAGCTGCATGACTCATTCCTTTAGTTTCAGTAGGCTGCACCTTAAATATCATTTTATTAGTAAGGTCAACCTGACAATCCTGTATAAAATGGTATCAACCCTCTAGCACTCCGTTCCATTCTCTATCTGTATTCTTTGTTTTTCCTTTGGTATTTTTATACTTTAGAAAACACAGTCTTTAAAATATTTGCTGAAAGAATGAATGATTGTACTTGCTGAACGGATTTATCCTCCTGTTAGTTCAACACCCATACTTCTGCCAAGATGATCCTTCTAAAACACAGGTCTGATTCTGACACTCAATGGATCAAAAAATCTCCCATGACTCATATGATCTTGAGATAATGTCCAAATGACTTGATGTAGAGTATAATGTCAACAAGGTCAAAAACAAATCTCCCCTTGCTGCACATACTCCATACTCCTCAAAGTTTCCAAATGTTAAGGCAATTTGGATGCAAGTTAGGATGCTACTGGGGATGCCCACATCCCATATCAACTGCCAGGTCCTGGCTCTGTTGTGATTCTAGAATCCTGCTGATGTTCACCCTGGGAGGCAACAGGTGATGGTTCACAGAGTTGGATCCCTCCACCTATGTGAGAGACTAGGATTGAGTTCCTAGCTCTTGGCTTTGACCTATAGCCCAGCTGGGGCCGTTGTGGGCATTTGGGGGAGTGAACCAGAGGATAGAAGCTCTCTGTGTATCTATCTGTTGGTCAAATAAACACAGAAAAAATTTTTAAAAAGTTTTCAAATTTGTCATTCTCATTTGTACTTTCATTTATTTTTTATCCATTTTCTCATCTTGTTCTCTCTGACTGGAGTTTCTTTCCCTCCACTCTTCAGTTGGCTACATCTCTGTGTTTCTAGAAGCTTCCAGTTTCAATCCATCCATCCATCCATCCATCCACTCACCCATGCATATATCAGGAACTACATAAGGCACTCCTGAGGCATCTAGAGGCTACTTCTACCATAGCGCTCCTGTGACTGTACTGCAATTGTTCACTTTTCTGACTCAGCCACTAGTTTCTGAGTTCCTTCTGGGACCAGGGCTGTATTTTTCATTTCTATATTCCAACCACCTCACATTTATCATATAGCAAGCAGTCACAGAAAATGCACCAGCCCTGCATTTTTCTCAAAATGGCAGCAAAAAAACCTTTTCACAGGTTTTACACATACATTCATCATAAGCCCACGAGTGACCCATGTTCTATACCTATTATTAATGAATAGCCCCAAATTAATAGCCTTCTGCTGGTGTGCTATGAGAATTAGGATTTTTCTTAAGCATTATGCATTCTTGCTGGTTGTTCAAGTACTTGGAATGTTTAACCATTTGCTCTGTCTACATTGCATTTATTTAGATACCACTTTGTAGTTTTTTACACCTACACTGCCATTATATTGTGAATAATTAAATAGAAAACATGCCCGATGAGAACCAGCATAGTATTCTGGAAATGTGTTTGCTATCAACGTTTTGTTAGCATTTTAGGTGGTATTAATAAGTGAACATAGATTTATATCGGTTACTGATTGCTTTTCATTGCAATTTTACATCAAAATCTAAACAAGGAAGGATGATGTTTCACTAGTCATGATATTTATGAGTAATTTGCTTGTTGACAGACCTGTGGGAATCACATTTGAAGAGTTGCTTATAAACGTCTCATCTCCTCCATAGCTGCTCTTGTAAACTACTTACCCTCGGCATCCTGGCATAAATGTAGGGACCATGTAGTTGTGCTGGCTCATTAAAATTGCATTACCTTTGACCCCAGAATTCACCAATGGGATTTCCTTATAAACACAATGAAATTTTGATTAGGGATCTGAAAGAAGCACTTGTCAAAGTAAATACTCACTTCATGTGGAGATGTTATCACGGGGCTAAAAGCATCAACCTTTTTAAGCGAATGATGACAACTGGAGTAAACACTGACTTAAAGCAAGAAAAACTGTTTGAGAATCCTACAGCGAAAGCAAAATGTCCCAAGTCTAAAAACCACTATGAGACAGAAGAGAACTTGTCATCATGATTCAGAAGCCTGGGGCTCACTGAGTCCTAACCAGACTGATGTCCTCAAAGTCAATATTTTATCTTTAATTCTGGTAGAGCCTCATCAATGCACAGCCACGACTTCTGGGATTCCTTAAAAATGGATGAACCGTGTTTCCCAGGGGTAGAGCCCACAAGCTCTGCTGTTCCAAGACTGCCAACCCTTTGTTCACCTTAAAAACTGGTAACCTGTGCTCCTTACCAGTAGAGCTGAAAAGCTTGTCCCTTGCAAGATCATCAAACCCTCATTCAAGTGAGTCCCTTCTTTCATACAACGTGAAACATTTGTGAGTTTCATTTGTGGTTCTGGAAGAGGTCAGGCTCCTTACTCTGCCCTGGGGGGAGGTTTGTGCATAAATACCTTGAACTGCAGCACATATCCAGGTTTCAGGGTCAGGTCTCGAGTTACTGCAAACCGATCTCCATCTGATTTGCCAAACACCATGGCTGACGGCGTGGCGGCACAGAACGTCTCATTCCTGACCATCCCTTCATTGGCCAACATCAACCACACACTCATCTGATTCATAGGGTAATCAAAAGCTGGCTTCTCATAGAAGTTCTAATAGAGGCAAGACAAGCAACACAGGAAGGCAATTTGAGAGCTTTGGAAACAAGAAAGGAATTTTCAGTTCAAAACATGCTGGGTCATGTACCATTTGCATTTCTAGGATTTCTTAACATTTTTTAAAAACTGCCATCAGCTGTCTCTCTTGATGTTTTAACAAGTGAAATACTTTGCCACTGTGTATCTAATCATTTCATAAACACACTGACAACTTTGCTTGATGACTTGGCCAGAATGCATAGTCTTTTTCCATCTAAATACGCCCTGAACTGGTAGCCTCAGAGAGTTCACAGACATAATGTGCACGTATTGAACTCAGAGAACACGTTCAGCGTCAAGCACTAAATACATAAGGATGGGAGGAGTTGTTCATCTCATCCACTCTCAGAATGCTCTGCCTTCTTGAGTTCACACATGTGAGCAATACCTGGGGTAACGTTGGGTTGACCACGGGGATGACCTGCTTCTGCTTCTCGGACAGAATGATGATGTCATCGATGGCCCACTGGTCGTAGTCCTCCCCCGAAAAAACTGGCTGCCACCAGCGGAACCTGGTGCAAGGGGTCTTCGCGGCAGCTGGCAGCTCCAGATAGACAAACCTGCATGCAAGCACATCACTTCCAGTTGGGAACAGTAAAGCCACGCCTTCCTCTGCAGCTGCTGACATCATACAGGGGAGCAGGCATTTGCCCTAGTGGTTAAAATGCCTGCATCCCACATACGAGTGCCTGGGTTTGCTGCTGGTTTCCAGCTTCTGACTCCAGCTTCCTGCTAATGCAGCCCCTGGGAGGCAGTGGTGATGGCTTAGCAATTGGTTCCTGCAACTGGGAGACCTGGATTGAGCTCCTTGGGCTCCTGGCCATTGCTGGCATTTGGGAAGTGAACCAGCAGGTGGGAACTCTTTCTGTCTCTCTTTCTAGTAAATAATATGAAAATTAAGATGACATGAGAAAGTTAAGGTTTCTTTGATCCCTTGATAGTTTTGAAAAGTAAGTTTGCACAGATCAGACAAGAGTTTAACATCATGAGTGAAAGTTGGGGTCATGTTTATTTCATTTGGAATTGTATCTTTCGGAAAAGGGGAAAATATTTCCACTGAGTTTGATTTGTTGAAGTGCATTTTTTTTTGAATTCTAAAAAGTGTTTTATTTGCTCTATAGCTTTTTAAAAACTTTTATTTAATAAATATAAATTTCATTCCCCCCATAACCTCCCTCTCACCCGCAACCGTCCCATCTCTTACTCCCTCTCCCATCCCATTCTTCATTGAGATTCATTTTTAATTATCTTTATATACAGAAGATCAACTTAGTATACACTAAGTAAAGATTTCAACAGTTTGCACCCACACAGATACACAAAGTACAAAGTACCGTTTGAGTAGTAGTTTTAACATTAATTTGCATAGTACAACATCACAATGGTCATAACCTTCGCAGGAAATATCATCAAAATTATTCTTTCATATAAACTTATGAACCTTAAATCTAAAAAATAGGTGTATTTCAAGTGGTATGTTTAAATATATTTAATATGTAAGAATTGGATTTATGTATTTGTCAGTAGTAATTTTTCAATACGAAAGCTCAGTTGTAATATGCAAAACAACACATATTAATATATTAAAGCTTAATAATGACTGGGAATTAGCATATAAAAATTGCATTTTTTGTGTGAAAGTGAAAATGCAAAGAATATAAAAAGTGATACTTTAAAAGTGATATCTTAGAGTAGATTTTTAATGATACTTAGTATATGTATTATGAGTATAAACAAAATACTGTGTTATCGCAAAAGACCTGGATTTAAATACATATAAATGCATGAACGGTCTATATACTACTTAATACATGACTCATTTTCCCAAACTCTTCAACAGTCACTGCCTAACACATTTTGTAACATATATCCCCCAGCCATCAACAGAGAGACAGGGCTGGGCCAGTAAAACACTTTAGAAAACCCAAACTCCACAGGCTCATTTACACACTTTTAGGATGAGCCCTGGGTATATCCATGTGAAAAAAAAAATCCATCTTGCCATGAGCTCTAACAACGGAGCATTTTTTGTGTGCATGTGGACATGAGTGGAACAGAACACTGTGCCTGGAATGTGTTTGTATTGTGGTTTCTTTGCACGAACACTGGCTGGACATCTGACCTTTCCTGTAGCCACAAATCCTTTTCCAAATGCTGAAAAGTTCAAACATGAATACAAACACTTTCCTGTCACTTAAATGAAATGAAATCTTTACACACCGGGCTGTCCTTCAGGTTCAGTATGGATGGGTCTGTCTGTTCTTGGACAGTGAACAAGGGGACCTCCCCTGGGTGGGTGGTTACCTGGGCTTGCTGAAGTCTGAGAAGTACATCTCGGCCAGCAGGTGCCACTGGATGCCACCGTTGTTGCTGTACTGCAGGAGGACACCCTCCTCTCGGCTGTCCGGCTGGTTGCAGGCAGCGCTCTCCCCGCCTATCTGGATGTAGAACTGGACGAAGTCCACCCAGGAGGTATCCAAGTCCCAGCTCACCAACTGTCTTTTCCCAGCCTTTCCACAGGATAGAAACAAAAAAATCACAGATCCAGTCATGTGGGAGTTCACTGGCATTCTGCTGTTTCAGTTTCAAATTCACATGTGTACCCCAGGCTCTGGCGAAACAGTGTTGCCCCTCTTTAATCATTCATTGAGAGGTGCAAGTTAAGCCATTGGGTTGTCTCTGCTCTGGTTATAGGAACATTTGCTTAATCTGTCCCTCAATGATTCCTAGACTCAGTTATGAGATCCTTGGGAATTGCTAATTACACCAAACAGTACTTCGAAGTTAAAAAAAAGCCAGATTAGTTTTAATTAAAGCCCTCTCAATCCTTGCTTGGTAATTCTACTCCAGGCAGGGTAATGCAGAAGAAAGACCACATATTTTGAAATCAGTGGGAGCTGGGTTTGAATGGCAGCCTATTAGTCATATGGCAACTTGCATTTTCTCAAAGGTACAATGAGGATAATAATACCCTCCTCTTAGGTTGCTATGACAATGAGAGAGATGGAGCACCATGTTGCCTGGAAGACAGCGTGCCCTCCTGAGCAAGCATCCCAGACACAGGCCCTGACTCTTCCCTCCTGTGAGAATCAAAGCGAGACAGCCAAGACAGAAACTTCTTGAAACAGAGAAAGAGTATGCAAGTCTTCAAGTTTCTTGGGCTCTTGGTCTCTTTCTAAAGCAAAGGTTGGGAACAACCATGTATACCAATTTTTACAACCATGGACTTTTTTTTTTATTTGACAGGCAGAGTGGATAGTGAGAGAGAGATAGACAGAGAGAAAGGTCTTCCTTTGCCGTTGGTTCACCCTCCAATGGCTGCTGCGGCCAGCGCATCTCGCTGATCCGAAGCCAGGAGCCAGGTGCTTCTCCTGGTCTCCCATGCGGGTGCAGGGCCCAAGGACTTGGGCCATCCTCCACTGCCTTCCCGGGCCACAGCAGAGAGCTGGCCTGGAAGAGGGGCAACCGGGATAGAATCCGGCGCCCCAACCGGGACTAGAACCCGGTGTGCCGGCGCCGCAAGGTGGAGGATTAGCCTATTAAGCCACGGCGCCGGCCCATGGACTGTTCTTAGAAGTGTGAAAATTTCCCTCAAATCCAGGAACTCCTTCCATTGTTCAGACTGTAGATGGTTTCATGCTAGTGGGAATGAAGGAAGGTTTGCTCATGGGAGTCTTTCCCCAAAACAGGGCCTGCCAAAGCTAATCCAAGGATTTTTCTGAACTGGTCCTAGTTTGCAATAAGTTCAATTAAAGGTTTAGGATGCCTGGGTTTCATTCCCAGCTTCAGCTTTCTGTCAGTGCAGACCATGGAGACAGCAGTGATGACTTGAGTACTGGGGTTCCTGCTACCCCTGTGGGAGGCATGCAGTTGAGTTCCTGGTTCTCAGCTCTGGCCATTGTAGGCATTTAGGGAGTGAACCAGCAGATAGGAGCTGTTTATCTGTCTCTCAAAGAAAAAAAAAGTTAAAAATAGAAACTGAGATAATAGAGAGGAAAAGGCTCTTCACACTTATAATTTAAATGCTATTCTAATCCACTAAGCTAATTAAGAAAGTGCATCAGGAGTGGGTGCTGGGGTGAAGTGGGTTATACTGCTGCATGCGATGCCTGCATGCCTTATGGGAGTGCCTGACCTGAGTCCCGGCTACTCTTCACTTCCCATCCAGCTGCCTGCTCAGGTGCATCTTGAGAGCAACAGGCGATGGCTCGAGTTCTTGGTTCCCTGGCAACAACTTAGGAGATCTGGATGGAGTTGTTGGCCCCTGACTTCGGCTGAGGCCAGACCCGGCTATTGTGGGCATATGGGGAATGAACCTATGGGTGGCTCTCTCTCACTCTCTGTTTCTCTCTTTCTCTCTCTGTCACTCTGCCTTTCAAATAAATAAATAAATAAATCCTTAAAAAGAAAAGGTTTCAGCTATCAGAGGGGGAACTACTCAAGGCTAAATAAGAGGATACAGTTCCCCATAGACCTGAAGCCAATTAATCAAATTCCAGAAAAACAAGGGTGCGAGCACAATGAGAACTGAAAATATTTCTGGGGAACTCTCCACTGTAAGTACAGATCTGAGGCAATCTTGTCAGTAACAGGTACTTTTCACTTTTCCTTTCTCTCGGTGTTGATTTGAAATACTGGGAGAACACACTTTGGAGAGTTGAGTATTTTCATGCCTCAGGATCATAATGGTGAGGATGTTTTTAGAAGAAAAATTACAGAACTGGGCAAG
Organism: Lepus europaeus; assembly: GCF_033115175.1. Taxonomy (NCBI): domain Eukaryota; kingdom Metazoa; phylum Chordata; class Mammalia; order Lagomorpha; family Leporidae; genus Lepus; species Lepus europaeus. The sequence goes on from NC_084827.1 coordinate 43,957,043, forward strand.
GTTACGCCAATCCTGCAAAGTTCCTTGAGAAACCCAGCCTGGGGAAAACGAGCCAAAAGATCGGCTGTAAGCGGGCAGAACTGTAGAAGGGCACTGATCACAGTTAGCTGGCTGGAATGAGCGTTCTATTGAGACAGCGACAGCCGCAGGGTAGCCCTGTGCTTCCCAGAGACCACAGCGTTGGTCTACAGAGGTTTTGCAGAGTGTTTTGTGGGAAAAATGTCATGCAGATGCTCAGCGCGGGACTGCAAGCATTGTTTCCCAGAACACAGCACACGTCTGCTTTCACTCAGTGACCTGAAATGCAGAACACTGTTTGAAAGGCAGAAGAGAAGCAAATGGAAGTGGCTCAGGGCAAAGCTCTTGTTGGAGTTCAGAATCTGAAGTGACGTATGCCTTGAAGTTTTCCATTACACTGCGATCGATGGGTTGATGTGTGTGCGGGCAGCCACATGTGCGCATGGGAGTGTGTGTGTGTTTGTGTGTGTGAGTGTGAGAGAGAGTGTGTGTGTGTGTGTGTGTTATAGCTTGAGCAGCTGACCTCATTCCTAGCATGTGGAAAATACTCTAAGATCCCCATTGCCCCTCTCATTCCAGATTACAATGGTTCACTGCTTTAAGACTTAAGCAAAAGTAAAACAAGTTTGAACAACCTTCAGGATCCTGGGTCTTTGCAACAACACTTCTAAAACACTTCATGAAGTTTCATTTGCCTCCTGTTAGTCTTCCTTAATCCAAACGCCACTTACAAAGAATTCAATTCATTTGAAAACTCCTTTCTTTAGAATTTTTATTGTTTTTCAATTTTCTGTCTTAATTTACTCCCTTTCTCCTGTGTGGTCAGGTAGAACACTATGTGTTATAAAAAACAAGCATGAAAGGAGTGCACACACTTGTGGCAATGACAGTAATGGCAACTGGGTGCTGAAGACCAGGAATGGCCTCCTTATTGAGCTCCACTATGTCATATGATGACTGATGAGGTCTCAACCCAGGTTCATCTCCAGAGGATTCGTTGACATGGAAATGCCTGGTGCATGGCATGCACTGCTGAGCTGAACACCCCGCCTAGAGTCTGGCTCTGTCCGTGGGACTCTCTGCCTTCTGCCAGGAACTGTGAGGATGTACCTAAAACAGGAGCTCTACATTAAGTGAAAATGAGACAGGAATTCTAAGAGCAGAGAGATTAGAATAGAAAGTATCATGGGAGCAGCAGGATTGGAGCAGGACCCCCAGCAGCTTTCTGTGAGTGCAGAGAAGATGGAAGGACCAATGGATGAGGCTGAAATAATGGAGGCATCCCACCCCGAACAAAGGCAGCGCAATCGGCAAAGCCCTGGGAGATGAGAACAGCTTCCTGGCTGACAGCAGAGGGCTCCCATTGGAAACAACAAATGTAGGTTATGTGGTCAGGGCAGGAGCACCCAAGACTGTCCTGATCATGGGTGACAGGAGAGGGAAAGGATGTAAGAATGTGTGCAGGTAGATGAAACTGGGCTGGCATACAAGTGATCTAAGAAACGCTTGCTCTGTGTTGTTGAATGCTTGCTGGTGGGGGCTGTGTAAATAGTCAGCATATGACGCTGGCTATGCCAGTCACAGTACACCATTCCTTTCAGGGACACTGTGATCAGCCAATCAGAAATTTCTCCAGGATGGGGGGCTTAACTAGTCAGCACATGACTCTGGCTATGCCAATCACAGTACACCATTCCTTGCAGGACACTGTGATCGGCCAATCAGAAACTTCTCCAGGATTTTCTAAGAACCTCTGTGGCTATGGTTCCAGTCTCACAATGACAGCTGATGAGAAAACAGACTCTACTGTGAAGGAGTAGTTCTCTGGGCATATTGAGTTACTCGTTCCAGATACCTCTGAGACCAGTTGGATCTAAGCCTTCCTTGTGTTTTCATTATATGAACTGAACTGCTGCCAGCCCCTCCTCTTTGCTTAAGACAGTTTCTTCCACTTAGAGTTGCAAATAGATTTGAATGATATAAGAAAGAAAAATTAAAAAAATGACCCTGAGTTATTCTGACAAAAATTTAGGGAGAAAGCTGGATTGGGAAGGGGGGAGAATAATTTTACTTTTGAAATGATGATTTTTAAGTTAGTGGCAAGGTATATAAAAGGTCTTCACACAGTTTATGGAAAATTCAGACTGAAAACCTATATATAGATCTCAGGTCTTTTGAACCAAAAACAAATTTATCTTTTCTGTTTTCCATGAACTTTTTGAAGTTCCTGCTTATAGGTAAAAATATTCAGTAATACTAATTTGGAATTCACTTTTATAAGATATGAGATCTTTCTATGTGCCCAATGCTATTTTTATTAACTCACAATTCCATAAAGCATCCCACTCCACTTCACAGCTCAGGAAATTAACTGCAGAGAGACCTTCTAACTTTTCAAGTTGAATCAATCAATGAGTTTGGGAGCCCTATAAAAACTCAGGTGGTCTGGCTGCAGGGAATACCTGGCACTAAGTGGAGGAAGTATTGAGAGGTAACCCCACACCCCAGCTATGTTTAAAGCGTGTGTGTGAATACACATGTTTACTAGGGGTATCTGAGTACTTATTAGTGAAAGACTCAAAATCTTCTTCCAAAATTAAGGCTCAGAGGAAGAATAACTTCCCCTCTTGGGCAGAATTCTACAGTATATATTCGTATCTACACAATGTCTGTTGGTCATTTGCTGGTTGTTATTTCTCACAGCAGTTCTTGGGTGGGGGGACTTCAATATCAGTGGGCAGAAAGTATTGCCAAATGGAATCCACTCCTGACTTCTGTCATTCTCTATTTGGTTTGCTTGCTGATTCTCTGTTCTGTACCTGCGTCGTCAAAACAAAAAACCTGTACCTATTTTTGTAGTTAGATAAATTAGCTTCTCTTGGATTTCTGCCCAAATAGTGTCTGCAACATATCAGCTCTCTATTTCTTTTCTTTTCTTTTCTTTTTTTTTTTTTTTGACAGGCAGAGTGGACAGTGAGAGAGAAAGAGAGAAAGGTCTTCCTTTTTTCCGTTGGTTCACCCTCCAATGGCCACCGCGACCAGCGCACGGCGCTGATCCGAAGGCAGGAGCCAGGCACTTCTCCTGGCCTCCCATGCGGGTGCAGGGCCCAAACACTTGGGCCATCCTCCACTGCACTCCTGGGCCACAGCAGAGAGCTGGACTGGAAGAGGGGCAACCAGGACAGAATCCAGTGCCCTGACCAGGACTAGAACCTGGTGTGCCGGCACCGCAGGCGGATTATTAGCCTATTGAGCCGCAGCACCAGCCTCAGCTCTCTATTATATCACTCACGCCTGTTGACTTGTAGGTGATATAAAGTGGGACATTCCAATTGTCCCAGAATGAGTGGTTGTAGTCTCTGTTGGAAAGAAGTAGCAGTAAACACCCCACACTCTAGGGGTCTGCCAACATTTAGGGTTAGCTGTGTTGCTTGATTTGCAGACTGGACCTGCTCCCCATCCAGTCCCTTTGAAGACTGTAGAAGGAGATGAGTTGGAGGGCAAAGGAAAAGGATGTTCTGCTGAGACTGTAGCATGGGAAGAGTTGGGGGTGGTTCCCCTGTCTCAACCCTCACTGAGTAACATGGGATGGAGACTGTCTCCATCAATCTGCATGCCTAATTTGATGCAGGAGAGATCTGTATCTTAAGATGCCACCAGCAGCCACCAAACTGAGCCAAAACGGGACCCAAGAAGTCTGCTCGCCATGAACAGCTCTGCATTCCCCAGCCCCACCATTGGTCTTCCCTCCTCCAATGACATTGCTGAGATTCATGGATGGACAGACTGAAGAAAGTGCTTTCTCTATGCTGGAGATGGCTGCACATGATTGGCAGATACTAATTCACTTAATCTACATACAGCTCTCAAAGAGGTAGACATTCTCATTAGCTCCACTTTCAGATTGAGGAAGAGAAGGCACAAGGAGGTTACATAATAGACACAGGAAGTGTCAATCAGCTTGGAGTGGGCAGAGACCAAGAGCCTTTACCACCCAAAGTCCCTCAAGACAAGGCTGGCTACATTGCAGGAGAGGAAAGCAGTAGGATTTAAATAAGGTCCAAGTGGCCCACTCTGCAGTCATAGAATCCAAAAAACAATCAGAAAATGACAAGAGCTTCCCCAGATGTAACTTGGGGCACAGAGATGGGAAAAAGTCCAATCAAAAGCTGGGAATGTGAGGAACAATAAAACCACTTTCTTATTTGTACCCTGGGAGTTCTGACAGCCCTGAGAACCAACTACAAATGAAATGAGCCCCCGTCCTGGTCACCCAGCCCAGGTCCCGGTCACACCTTGCTGAAGTACAGAGATGATCCAGAGGAGATGACTCCACACCCTTGTTCAGGTCTGACAATTTCTCCCCCAATGACTTCTTGCCAGTCGGACTCCCAGCCGTTCTGGTTCTCGAAATCCGACATAACTGTGGAAGGCAGTGCAGCTTCTGGGTGGCACTCGGTGCCAGTGTATCCCGGGTCACACCTACGAGACAGTGGGGCCAGGGAAACAAGTTGTGAGATCATCTGCAATGCCATGGCTGCCTGACTGGAAACAGTTTGCACATCCCACCTTCGTTCAGGTCTTATTAGCCACAATCATTTTTTTTTTTTTTTTACCAAAGCATCAATCTCTGTGCAGTAGCAACAATCTAAAGTTTTGCACCCTCACCCCAAATGGACAGAATCCTTTCTTAGAGAAATAATGCTGTAATAGTAGAACTGGGTATCAAGGAGTATAGTGGGAGAGCATGGATATGTGTGCTTATGTGTGTGTGGCAGGTCAAAGATAGTGGGATTCTCCTGTAAGCCTTATAAAGGCATAGCTAAGCATTGTCTGCTCAACCAACATGTAACTCTGGCCATGTTTTGTAGCTCCTTTTTTCCTGGTTAAATTACATATTCTAGAGTCTTTGAATATTCAAATGGGTTCCCTTCTCATCCTCATTAATGGTTTCACCATTCCCCAGGTGTGCAACCTTGAACGTGTGGTGCTGTGGTGCAGGACAGCATGCAGCAGAGTCTGACTTGTGTTTCAGGGAAGCAAAGGGAAACACTGGCAGGCTTCTCTCACAAACTCTGAAATGAAACCCAGGAGGCCTCATCCTGAGGTTAGATTTTGCTGTTTAGACTATACATGGCTTCATACTCATGTTAATGCAACATCATCCTTTACATGTTAAAAAGAAGAGCAGGAAGGAGGATGGCTTTCTTTGGCTGTTTCACTGTTTGCTTCTCCATCCCTACAACTCCAAGGACGGTTGCCGTGGTTTCCATATAGACACTCATCCTAAACAGCAGGGGGTCAGTCCTACTCCCTGGTGTGTGTACCTGCACATGCCGTGGTCACAGGAGCCGTGCCCACTGCACATGTTGGGGCACTGCTGTCCAATGTAAATGTCGTCCAAAGCCCACTCGTCTTGGGCTGTGTAGTAGCTCTGACTCCAACGGAAGCGGGTGGCACTGGACCTGCAAACGGGTTATAAAACTATTTCAATGGCCATGTGATGGTGTAGATAAAGCATGTCAGAGTTCAAAGTCTTTCAGATAATTAACTTTCTAGAACTTGCATGTAGCAGTCCAAAACTTTCTCTTTATATCCTACTCAAGAACTGTGCCATGCAACAATTCTATCATGAAAGAAAATTTAAAAAGAAATCTGCCCATATTAGATATGCTTCAATCTGAATTCACTGGAGACATCTGAAAGAAAAGCAAAACATCTTTTTTTGTTGCACATAGATTTCAAGCTAGAAAAAGAAAATCACTGAGGAAGATTCCTTAAAAAAAATAAGACTATTAAACAGATGGAAATGTAAGATGTTTAACTTGTAGTGATACAATTTTTTACAATAAACACATCAGTAGGTACTGGAAGACCTTCATTTAGCTCTTTCTGTAAAACAAAAATTTTTGGGGGAGATATTGTTTTGGGGTTGAGAGGAGAGACTCCACTATTCTCTATTATAAATAAGAACAGCTGGCTGCTAAATTCTGCTTGTTTTTGAAATTCTAGCTTGCTTGAGTTTCATACGGAAGTTTATCTTAAGTGGAAATTATGAATGAAACAGTCCGTTACTCAGAGAGAAACACTTGGAACCGTATTCATTGAAACCAGACCAGAAGTCCAGAGAAGGGGATGCTGCGAGAGCAACGTCAGGAGGCTCCCACCCACTGACTACTTGAAAATATTCCTTCAAAATTACAGCACATTCTTCACCTGGGGGAGTTTTCAGAGATTTGTGAGGAGTTCTTTTCAATCCAAGTGCAAAACAGAACAAACAAGAATTTGTAGAAGAATTGACTACGCTCTGTCTTCCCCAAGCACACGATTTACAGATACACTTGATCTTATGGGCTCTGAATGATCCATTAAAGCCTACTGCATCAATTACCTGCATATTAAGTACTCCCTAAGTACATAACAGACTGTTACAATCCAGCCTAAGCCTTTATTGTTTATTTTACCAATGATCTGTAGCTAATGAGCCGCATTTTCATTCCTAGCAGGATAATTCCAGGGTTCACTGAGGTGTACCCAGCAGACACGGGCTTGCTGCATGCCAGAGCTTGTCATGGGACATACGACAGGACAGGTGCACCATCATCTCTGTGGTAATAGGTTTATAGTTGTAATGAAATGGCCGTAACACTTTTCAATGTCCTATGAAGAAATGGCTTTTAGAAAATCCTACTGTGAAAGTAGGTATGTTGTCTTGCTGCTTAGAGCTCTGCTTAGACGAACTAGATTTTGTGTACCGGCACCATCATGAAAAAGGCAGCTGACTCTGTTAGGACTGGTCATAATTTGGGTTAACTTCAGGGACACAGCCCTTTCTCAGAGAAAGGGCTTTTTTTTTTTTCCCTTTAAACTGAGTTGTTTACTTATGAAAGAGTTTCTTTCTTTTTTAAAGATTTAGTGATTTTACTTAAGAGGTAGAATTACAGAGAGGGAGAGGGTGAGAGAGGGGAAGAGGGAGAAAGAGAGAGAGAGAGAGAGAGAGAGAGAGAGAGAGAGAGAGAGAGAGAGAGGATATCTTCCATCTGCTGGTTCACTCCCCAAATGGCTACAATGGCCAGGGCTAGGCCAGGTGGAAGCCAGGAGCCAGGGGCTTCTTATGGATCTCACATGTGAGTGTCAGGGGCCTGGGTACTTGGGTCATCTTCTGTTGCTTTCCCAAGTGCATTAGCAGGGAGCTGGATTGAAGATGAAGCAGCTGTGACCTGAACCGGTGCCCACACAGGATGCTGGTGCCGCAGGTGGCAGCTCAACCAGCTACGCCACAATGCCAGCCCCACGGGGCCATCTTTTGTTTCAAAAGTTTTCACAGGAACAGAATAAAATATAAAACAGATGCTCAAAAAAGTTTGCTTAGAACACTGAGTCAAGGAGTGGGTGCACAGGCCAGGAGAGGCCCTCCTGTTTCTGTCTTCTGTAGGTTGTAAACAATGTGCTAGGACGTGGGGACAAGACTCCTAGGACTTTGGCTTTGCAATTTATTAGCTGCCTGACCTTCAGTGAGGAAAGTAACCCTGCAGGGGCGTTGAGTTCCTCAGCTCTCAAATAAAGGGGATTGGGCAAGCTGAGTTCTAAGACCCCTTCCAGCTCTCAAGTATACTGATTGCGCTGGTGGTACACTGAGCAAGGTGACAGTTTTTCTTTATAGTTACACGCCTACACAAAACCAGGGCATACATTATTGTGAGGCTTTGTTGCTTCATATATAAAATGGGATGGGGTGGGGGAGTTTCAGAAGCCTGCCCTAGACTTCCCATTTTATTTCTGTTTGTAACAGTCATGGGCAGACACAGTCTAAATTCTTCTCCAAGAAAATTCTGCCTTACCTGAGGCTTATGAATTCTTGAAAAGGATACTTTCCTTGGATAAAAAGTTCCAAGTGGATGATTCCCTTTGAGAACAACCCACAGTTTGAGGGGCTGATGCTCACTCCAAGAATAGGCAGGAAAAGCAGGTGGAAGATGGACTTCATTTCAAGGAAGGAAAAAAAATTACTAGTGGGAGCCATCTGCAGGTGGCCCAGGTGAGAAGACAAGGTGTGAGCCCACTGATGTGCAGCTATACCCTTGTTAGGCATTGGCCTCGATGCCACTATTTAACCTGCAATTCTCTCCCTCTCTTAAAGCTAAGTCCTCTTAGGAAGATAACTTTGAACATGTTGTATTGAAAGCAGAACTGCTGGGGCCGGTGCTGTGGCATAGCAAGTAAAGCCGCCGCCTGTAGTGCTGGCATCTCTTTTGGCTGCCGGTTCAAGTCTCGGCTGCTCCACTTCCAATCCAGCTCTCTGCTATGGCCTGGGAAAGCAATGGAGGATGGTCCAAGTGCTTGGGTCCCTGCACCCACATGGGAGACCCAGAGGAAGCTCCTGGCTCCTGGCTTCAGATCAGCACAGCTCTGGCCATTTCGGCCAACTGGGGAGTGAACCAGCAGATGGAAGATTTCTATCTCTCTCTCTCCTCTCTACCTCTCTTTCTCTCTCTGTGTAACTCTGATTTCAAATAAAATAAACAACTCTTAAAAAAAAAAAAAAGAAAGCAGAACTGCTGCTGCATAGGTCATGAAAAGAAGTTGACTTGCATTGGAAATCCAAACTCTACAGATTCTCCAGAGCAACAAAACACAAGTCTTTTCTTTATTTGATTTCTTTCCCCATGTAAACTTCAAGACTGAAATAAAATGGTATTGAGTCATCTCTTGATAGTCGGGTAACCTGAGGAATTAAGGTAAATGAAGGCTGAGGAAATTGTATTTTCCACCTTCAGAGTTCCTCCAATTACATTTGCCCAATTATTCTGAAACTCATTCAGTCATTAGGAGTTGATTTGTTTATGCAGGCAGCGACTGACAGCTGTTTTGGTCTCATTAGGCCCTGTTCTTATGTAAATGTCTCTCATAAAAATGAATTAATTTTCATTGGGTAACAAATGTTCAGTTCATATACAATATAGTTCCTTTGAGCAGGTAGTATATATTTGAAATTTCTACTCTAAGTTGAGCTGATAGTATGTCTTCCAAAGCTACTAGATCTTTGATAGTGCAGGCACTATACTGCTTTTATACATTCAATTTATAGTTGTATATGTTTGAGTCCAAACAGCAGCCCGAAGATTTGGTCAAAACGGAATACTGCTTCAAACTAATCTGTAGTCTCTTTGCCTAATGCTTGAGAAAAACACGCTTCTTACAGAAGTCTCAACTGGATATAATAAATAAAGTTATCAAGAACGCCAGGGAAAGTAAATACAGTTTAACTTTACAGCAGAACTTTTAAGCACTATGGATCAAAAAACAATGATAACAACCAATTAAGCATTTTTCTGTTTGAAATGTAGCAATAATGTGTAATATATTAGTCAGAAGGAATGCTAAAATAAAATATCCCTTGGCCTGTCTGTCTAAAAATTTTTTTTCACTTTCTTATTTAAGGGTCTTAAAGATAGTTTGGAAAAGCAGTATTAAATTATTTAGTACCGGCTGGCGCCGTGGCTCAACAGGCTAATCCTCCGCCTTGCGGCACCGGCACACCGGGTTCTAGTCCCAGTTGGGGCACTGGATTCTGTCCTGGTTGCCCCTCTTCCAGGCCAGCTCTCTGCTGTGGCCTGGGAGTGCAGTGGAGGATGGCCCAAGTGCTTGGGCCCTGCACCCCATGGGAGACCAGGAGAAGCACCTGGCTCCTGCCATCGGATCAGCGCGGTGCGCAGGCAGCAGCACGCCAGCCGTGGCGGTCATTGGAGGGTGAACCAACGGCAAAAGGAAGACCTTTCTCTCTGTCTCTCTCTCACTGTCCACTCTGCCTGTCCAAAAAAAAAAAAAAAAAAAAATTATTTAGTACCTCTACTGATAGGCAAATAGTCAACAGAATAACCAATAGGGGTTTTTTTTTCCTTTGTTTTTAACAGAGATACCTAAGAATAAGATATCTCCTTGGTTCATTGAGGCACACTGAATTACAATTCTATTTAATTTTCCAACACTGAGTGAGAATACCTTCTACATGGTAGGTGCTGTTTGGAACTCATGAGTTTAAGGGCCAATATATTTTCTAAAGGGTCCAATTAACAACAATGAGATTAACCTTCCCTGACCGTACTACAACTTTCAACTTGGTGGTGCTATCAATTGAGCTAGGAAATACTTATGCAACATCAATGTGGGTGCACAAGTCACTTGTGAAGGTTTTTCTGATAGGGACAATGCTTTTAAAATATTGCCTATCCTACCTTAAATAAGGATAGAAGTTCATTATGTCCATAGGAATGGAATCTCTAAAACACACTATCAATTCTGAAACTGTACTTTACATGTGAATGAGTGAAAATCAATTACTATTTTTTATAGAATAAGGGAGATTTACTCCATGGCAAAATTAAAACAAAAAACCCTTAGTAGGCTAGCACCCAGTATGACCAGTATTTCAATGATTTGATTGTCACTGCATAAGCTTGATATACATGCTTGGAATGGCATTGAAATTAAATAAAAGTCTTGATTATATTCCCAGCAGTAGACACACAAGAGAAGAATGTTAGAGAAAGCAGCAACTTGGGACACAAAGCATTAATAGTGTATCTAGGAAATTGCACACAGTTGGATACAAAAAAAATCTGTGGAAATCAAATTTCAAGCATTTTATTCCATCTGATATAATGATGCATCCTCAAAAATAATCAAGGAGCCATTCTTTCATAATGCAGTAATTCTCCCTTCAACCAAAGGTGGAAAAGTAATTCTAGGTTTTTACCTCATCAGTTGTTTTTGGTAAAGACTCACCTTTAGAAAAATAATTGTCAAAGGGTTTATTTAGCCAGTTTCTTTTCACAAAAGGACTATGGGGGGGGGGCCAGATACCCCAGATAAACATAGTACCTGGTTTTTATGGTTTTGATTTTTCACAAATCACAGAATCCTAGACTCCCAAGACCATGAGTAGCATTTAGGATCATCTCATTGATCCATTTTATGATCCTCATAAGGAATTGACCTTAAAGAAGTTGTGAATGGTTTAGATGAAGCAGCTACTAAACACTAGCACAGTAATTCGTCCTCTTTCTGTATGTATTAAACTTTGGGGGCGAAGGTGGGTGTTTGGCCTAGTGAAGATGCTGGTTAAGATTCCTTTCTCCCATACTGGAGAGCCCGGGTCTGATGGCTGGCCACAGCTCCAGATCTGAGCCTGCTGCCAGTGCCGACCCTGGGAGGCAGCAGGTGGTAGCTCATGTAGTTGCATCCCTGTCACTCATGTGGGCCCAACTCTGGCCTTTGCAGGCGTTTGGAGACTGAACTAGCAGACAGAAATTCTCTCTGCCTCATTCTGCCTCTCAAATATGTACATAAATTAAAATTAAAAATACAATGAATAAAATTCAGGCTTTTTGATTTCTGGTGTGAGGCTTTTTCTTTGGCTGAACTCATCCAAAGTCCATCTAGCATATTTATTTCTTTAAAAATTTTTTTTGCAAATGTTACATTGTTTCAAGTGACCAACCTAACACGAAACAATGCAATAGTCACAAAAAATCATGCCTTCTTCTTTCCCATTATCAAATATTGAAGTTTGTTCCTAGATGACTGAGGCCTCTGCTTCTTGGGAGATGAGAATGTGACCAGAGAAAAATGGCATGTTAAGCTTTTGACCTAAAAAGTAGGGTTTTACAGCCAGAAAACAGCCTGGCAATTCAAACTACCTGAATTTCTAGATGCCTGTATCATTCCCTGTTGTATGTCATACCTATAGGAACCAGCTTGTTGCGTTGCCCCATAAAAAGGAACAGTTGAGCCAGAGGAATCTAGGGCGATCTGGAAACCAAACTTTCCTCTCTTTCACATATCCTCAGCATAAAAGAACTATCTGGGTCCTTAGCCAATGAAAACATCTAAGTAGATGTCTCTCCACTGAGCTCCTACTCGAGTGCTGCTGAGAGAGACAGTGAAGTCAGAGAGGCAGCCACAAGCAAAGACATCTCTCACCAGGTCTTCTGCGGAAGAAGCGCTATGAGTCTCCTCCACTGGGTGAACTCACTGGCGTGGTAAATACTTGCTGATGTAAACTCCTGACAACTCGGCATGCTCGGAAGGCATTCCTGCAAGGCAGGCAGAAACACACAGACAAGAAAACAAAAAACACAAAAACAAAACATGAAACACATTTCCTCCCAGGGCAACCTGCTTGCTCACCCACCATTGTCTGAGAAATCTAATGTCACAATCTTAACTACTCGGGATAAGAATGTAATCTGTAATTTTTCCTCCTATGAAGCTAAAACATTTGAGAAATAATTGCAAATGAAATGTCTCCTGATTCTTACATGCACAAAACGAAGTGGATTAGGACTCATGGTTTGGAGGCTTGTTACAACATTAGTGTTTGGCAAAATTATTGTATTCACTGTGATTTATCACAATGCCAGACTGCCAATATGTATTTGTAAAAGAAGTAAATTTTATTGTAAGAAATTGGATCGATATGTTTCTTTTTTGCTTCTAAAGATTGCCATATTTTTAATATGGTTTACCTACAGGAAAAGAGACTTAGACAAGGAACAAATGAAGGCATGCTATAGGGAGAGAAGACATATGTTTACGGAGGAAATAGCCTCCAAAACACTGCCTGAGAATATACTGTCTCGAAGTTACTCTCATTATCTATTCAGTTCCAATTACCCTTTAGGATCTGATAGGGAAGAATGGAGCATCCTTGTAATCTGTGGCTGACTTTGTTACTTCAAGGTCACGAATCGCACTTCCTTTTTATCCAGACTTAAATGTTTAGGGCTATAATTTCTTTGCTTCCAGATGAAAAAGAAGAGATGCCCTGTTTCACGCTCGAGAACATATACTTACTTCTTGGACAAGGTGCCAGGTGAGGCCGTGGTTGGTTGAGTACTCCAGCTTCACCTGGTTGTCCATGTGTGGAGTGTATTTCTGGCCACATCCCATCACCAGACTGAACTGAATCATGTAGGAGGCTCCTATCTGCATTGACTGTGTTTCCACATAGCGCATACTTGAAGCAAGTTTAGAATCTCCTGTGAAACTGAGAGAGACAGAAGTACTTAGGAAGACAATACAGAAAAGTGATGGATTGGGGAAAAGCTAAAACTCTTCACTTCATATGATATTGCAAGGTAGTTCATTGTACTTAATTTTTTTAAAAAAAATTATGTTAAAGGCTGAGTCACACAGAGATGGAGACAGAAAGAAATTCCTTCCATCCACTGGTTCCCTCTTCAAATATCCTCATTATCTGAGGCTGAATCAGGCAGAAACTGGGAGCCAAGAACTTCATCCAGGTCTCCAACGTGAGTGGCGGGGACCCAAGCACCCGGGCTCTCATCTGCTAGCTTCCAGGGTGTGCATTAGCAAGAAACTGGATCAGACGACGCACAGCACTCAAGACTCTAACCAGGCACTTGACTTAACAGCTGTGCCATGGTGCCTGCCCCTCTTCCCATTCATTTAAATCTTGCCAAGCTCTAGAATGGATTTCAGTCCATCATAAATACAATGTAACGCCACCTATTAAAGAAGCAAGCTTTATAAAAAGCAAGTACCCACAGTTGTCCAATGTGTCTGAAATTAGATACTCATTCATGTATTGCTCATGAGTACAAACCATTTGACTCACTCATCTCACTTCTTGGACTCTTGTAAGGAAGTCATTCAAAATTCAGAGGCCATTTTATAAAATATGAAAAATATTACAGGACTCCTGATGGTCAGTAGATGGTAACAATCTCCATGTCCACCCCTACAGAAAATGGAAGGCTTACGAGAAGTGGCATAGCTAAAAGACAGAATGTTTTCTAGTTCACTAAGCCGAAACACTTGCCACTGAGGGATTCCCTCAGATCCAAAATTTAAACTTAATTCTAACTTCATCCAGAAAGAAGATCTAGCCAGCCTTCAGTAAACTGAGCTAGTCAACTCACAGAACATTATTCATTATGTATAAAAGAAATTCACCAGAATATGGTGGCTGTGCTTGGTTGTGAGTTATTTGGCAAATTACAAATTTTCTTGTTTTTCAAAGGCTCATGCATTCAATACTGAAACCATCATAGTGCAGTTTTAATGCAGTGGTTGTGCTTAAAGTGAGTACAATTCACATTTTACTAGATTTTAAATGAGTCTGTAAACTTAAGGCAGACAAGTTTTTTTTTTTTTTTTTTTTGACAGGCAGAGTGGACAGAGAGAGAGAGACAGAGAGAAAGGTCTTCCTTTTCCATTGGTTCACCCCCAAATGGCTGCCGTGGCCAGCGCGCTGCAGTGATCCGAAGCCAGGAGCCAGGTGCTTCCTCCTGGTCTCCCATGCAGGTGCAGGGCCCAAGCACTTGGGCCATCCTCCACTGCCCTCCCGGGCCACAGCAGAGAGCTGGCCTGGAAGAGGGGCAACTGGGACAGAATCCGGCACCCCGACAGGGACTAGAACCCGGGGTGCCGGCGCTGCAGGCAGAGGATTAGCCTATTGAGCCGCGGTGCCGGCCGACAAAGTTATTTTTTAATAAAGAGAAAGCTGGGGCTGGCACTGTGGCATAGTGGGTTTGAGTCCTGGTTGCTCCACTTCCTATCCAGCTCTCTGCTATGGCCTGGGAAAGCAGTGGAAGATGGCCCACGTCCTTGGGCCCCTGCACCCATGTGGGAGACCCCAAAGACGCTTCTGGCTCCTGGCTTAAGATCTGTGTAGCTCTGGCCATTGCGGCCAGTTGGGGAGTGAACCAGTGGATGGAAGATCTCTCTCTCTCTCTCTCTCTCTCTCTCTCTGCCTCTATGTGTAACTCTGACTTTCAAATAAATAAATAATCTTTAAAAAAAGTAAAAGAGAAGGGTGCTGGAGAGATGTGTAATCTGTCAGAGAAGGTTAAGACACAGGCGCCTTTTTGCTGTAGTTACATGGGTCAATGTACATGATTCCCAAGGCCCAGGATGTAAGGGTTTGTCCACCACAGTGCTTACAGGCCTGCTGTTCTGAAGCTGGCCCAGGACAAGCCCTCAGCAGTAACCCCTGTCAGTCAGGGCTGAGGGGATGTGGACAAAGGCGCCAATGCAATACTCCATGCAATCTTTGAGGCACTGAATTAATTCTGTTAATTCTTTTTTAGTTAGTCTGCAAAATGAGTAACTCTTCTGATTTGCTTCTTGCAGAGAGGAAGATGTTATTTAAAATTGAAACGCTGTCCATTTATGAGTAGAGGAGCACCATGGACTTGGGCTTGAGTTGATAAAATACAAGCTTTTCCCAACCTGCTTAATTAATGATTTTCATTCATTTGAGAGGCAGACCATGAACGCCTTTCTGCTGGTTCATCCCCCAAATGCCCACACAGCTGGTGAAGGGGAGCAGCAGATGGGAGCTGGAAACTCAACCCAGGTCTCCCACTTGGGTGGCAGGAACTCAACTACTTGAGCCATCACTGCTGCCTTCCCAGGTCTGCATTAGCAGGAACCTGGAAGAAAAGAAAGTGTAGCCAAGGACTCCAGCGTGGGATGTGGGCATCCTCACCACTAGGTTAAACGCCCACCCTTCACTGTTTTTAAACTACGGTGTTGTACTTGGACAATGAGCGGAGGGATGAAATGGAACATCCCCAATCTCTGCTTTGGTAGAATGCTCAATAAAAGGAAGAGAGAGGAATGTGATATTTGATACTGCTGGTCTTGCAGATCCAGCTCAGGGGCAACAAGCGCCACAGTTGTTTATCATTACTAATAAAGACACCCATCACTTGGTGAGTCTAGGCTGAGTCCTAAGACTGCTAAGCAAAATACCCTGGTAGTCTTCCTTTGTCCCATCCTCACAGTAAATCTGTAATAGGATTATTATTTCTTTATAACAGAAGAGGCAATGGAGCTGTAAATGGTAGAGACTCATCAGGAAACCAGGCTTGCTAGACCCTGAAGCCCTTTAACCAATATGCCACCCCTTTGTCTTTCTATTGCTCTAAGATTGAGAGAGGGAAACACGGCAGTTTGGAAAAACAATTTTTAGTTAATTTACAAGTCATTAGCTTTCAAATGCTATTTAATCACACTCTGATATTAGATATGTATGAAACACAATTGTTGCTAGGGTTAAGGTATACAGAATACAACAACAACAACAACAACAAAAAAACAAGGCTATAGAGTGCAGGTGTTTGGCAATATTGGCAAAATAGGAAACAACAAAGAGCAAAAATAGGACTAAGCCATACAGGCATAAACTCCGGAAAACTCCAAGTGCTTTCTCCCATGAGAAATAAATTCTGCTTTCAGCTTCAAAGGTGAAATGCTCTCTCAAACATCTTTTCTGAAGAAAGTAATTAGAGCAGCCAACTAGGCTTCATTTAAATGGTTTGCTCTGAAGATAGCCATGTCCTGTGAGTAACTCTAGTGGCACTTGTGCATATCTCACAACAGTATCTTGTATCCCTTCAATATGGACAGTTATTATTTTCCAACTAAAACAAAATTGACCTTTAAAAATCCACCATGTCACGTGTCCTGGGTTTTTGGAGAGAAACCCCACAGTACACCGGTAGCACGTGAGCTCCGGAGTCTGCAAGTGACAGAGCAACTAGAGCATTCCCGCCCACGCTGTCCACAACATTTCCCTGCTTCTGACATCTCTGATGTAACTTAAGATTACGTTCACAGTCAGCTTCTTATGAATTCCTCCCTTCTGAGGTCATCTAGTGTTCCCAGAATTCTGTACAGAAACAGAAGGAAATGCTGTTCTACAAAGGTGGCCTCTACCCGACCTTGGCTGCAGAGGCTGAGCAAGGAAATACCCACACTTGGAAGGTATGCTCTGTGAGCTGCTCTGATGGCAGATTTGTAAAAAATTATTATTTATTTATTAGAGAGAGGGGAGAGAAGAGAGAGAAAGTGTGAGAGCTAGAGAGATTCCATCTGTTGATTTACTCCTCAAATGAAATGCCTGGGATGGCATGGGCTAAGATGGGGTGGGATCTGGGAGCCAGGACTACAATCCAGGACTCCTGTGTGTCAGAGAGCCAACTACTCGAGCCATCACTGCTGCCTCCCAGGGTCTGCATTAGCAGGAAGAGGAGTCAAGAGCTGAGGCCAGAAATTGAACTCGGGCATTCTGATATGGGATGTGAACCTCTTAACTGCCATTGTAACTCCTAGACCAAATGCGCACCCCACAATACTAGATTTTAAAGGTGCTAAGGCACCATGAGAAAACAATAAAAAATTAGAATAATAGGTTAAATAAGCGGTACAGAATAAACAATGATGACAGAATTCTTGTTTGGTACTTGTGTCTATCAACTGGTAGACAAGGAGCCCAGACTGTTTTCGGTGTCTCCTAGCATGAGCACACATGATCCTGCTGATGTGCTGCCAACCACTTTCCAGCGATTGGTCCAGGGGTGGCCCTGTGTCCACCAGTGAGTTCTTACCAAAGAAAGGTAAGTGCAAGGTGCTAGGTGGAGACACTGATTGGCTTTTTTTTTTTTTTTTGACAGGCAGAGTGGACAGTGAGAGAGACAGAGAGAAAGGTCTTCTTTTTGCCGTTGGTTCACCCTCCAATGGCCGCCACGGCTGGCGCACCGCGCTGATCCAAAGCCAGGAGCCAGGTGCTTCTCCTGGTCTCCCATGCGGGTGCAGGGCCCAAGCACTTGGGCCATCCTCCACTGCACTCCCGGGCCATAGCAGAGAGCTGGCCTGGAAGAGGGGCAACCTGGACAGAATCCAGCGCCCCGACCGGGACTAGAACTCGGGGTGCCAGCGCCGCTAGGTGGAGGATTAGCCTATTGAGCCGCAGCGCCGGCCACTGATTGGCATTTGTTATAAGCTTCTGGCAAGAGATCGATGGCATTTCTGCCATGTATTTGCCTGCTGCCCTTACTGTCTTCCTTCTCTAGAGGTGTGGCCGCCGCCTTGGGAGAATGATGGGTCCCACAGGTGGACAGGCAGAAAGACTAGAGAAAGCTTTGTTATAGTGGTCATCAGCCCTGGCCTGCCTATTCTAGGATAGTCTGCTACAAATGACAAATAGGTCTTTTCACTTTTCCTTATGTCGTGGTCAGTGTCTCCTCATTTTTGTTGTGACCTCAAGCTGAATGCATTTCTAACAGATGCACCTGTCACACTTCAGAGTACTGTGTGCTATCTATCCTGATGCCTTTATCTGAAGCAAGATACAAAAGAAACGCACAGACGTCCATGCTACTAGACCATTCATAGCACAACTTCACTCAGTTGTGTCTGATTTATTCAAGAGTGGCTGAACGCAAGGGATATTAGGTCTGTTTTTTTCTTCCTCCTGAATGTTCAGACTCAGCTGGAGTTTTGGGGGCAGAGAATTCCATAGACCGAGATCCACTAATTTACAAAACTGCTTCTCTTTGCTGCTCATCTAAGTCATGATATGTTTATAAAGGCAAAAACGAAGCTGAACTTCTCTGTTACAATCATAGGAAGAAAAAAGAAGAGCCTGCATCAGCATTTTGGGGGGAACTTCTGGAGACAGAATGCATTAGGAATCAGGAGGCTTAGCATGATTCATGCTAACTTGCATGAGTGTCTCAAAACTAAAAGAACAGGGGTAGGCATTTGGCCTAACAGTTAAGGTGCCAGCATCCCATATTAGGGTTCCTGGGTTCGAGTCTGGGCTCTGTTCCCAGTTCCAGCTTCCTGCTTATGTGCATTCTGGGAGGTAGCAGGTGATGGCTCAAGTACTTGGGTCCCTGCCTCCTCTGTGGACCGAGTTCCCAGCTCCTGGCTTTGGCCATGGCCCAGTTCCAGCCACTGCAGACATCTGGGGAGTTAGCCAGCCAAAGGGAGCTTTCTGTCTCTTCTCCATTACAACAGCAACACCTACTGCTACTAGAGGCACACAAAAAGTGTTTTGCACCTAATTACAAGATCTAATTAGGGAGAGACCGACACTTTCCCCTGAGATGAGATTACCTCTCTCCTCCTCTTCATCTCTGAGAAGACTCTGTAATGACATTGGTCACTGGCTAGCATCGTAACGTACCTTGAATCTCCACAGTTCTAGACCTACTTCAGAGTCTAGCTCTTTTGCTTCTCTCTCTCTCTCTCTCTCATGCATTGCCAAGGATTTGTTTTTCCATAGTGAGGGATCTTATTTTATTTGTCTCTGTAATCCCTAAAGATGCTGCATCTCACTTGCACCTAACAGAAGCACCCTGTGATGGACTTTGTACTTTTCCAACAGTCAGAGAATCATATTTGACCTTTTAGTCAAGGTCCTTCCAAAGACCAATAGTGATCAATGATACTATGTACGGAGAAGGGAAAACAAGATGCCAAGTGGCTGGCCTCAGTGTCACACAGTTGTTAGAAAGTAGGCTGGATTTTTACTTTGAAGTTCATTGCTATGTCATGCCTATGGAAGGCTCCCAAAGAATGTGTGTTAAATAAAATGAACATATGAGTGAGGTCTTCCAACTGGGAGACATGCAGGTTTTACAAAACTGCAGCTACTTAAATGCAGAATGAACATGGTCAAGGGTTTGAGGTGACCTTCGCTTGCAGAAATCCTATTCTGCGTTTCCCCAGAGCCTCTTTCCTGTCTCTTTGAGAGGACAGGCAGATACACACAACCTAAATAAGTGGGAGAACACTTGGGCACAAGGTTCCTTAAAAGCAAATTCATGTCAAACAGCAAGTCACCTAGGGAAGGGGCCACTTTTCACAACTGGTTTCATGTGTTTATGGAGAGTTTGGTAAGTGAATCAGTATGGTTAAAAACTCCCTATTAATGTGCATAAAAAACACACTGCATCAATATTTACATGTCTTAAAAACGTCAGCTGTTTTCCATTATTTTCAAGAATTCTGTAGAGAAGACTGTCTGTAGAGCTCATTTCCAAGAAACAGAACTACTCAAGGCTGTTTTGCTGTGAAACGACTTGCAGGTAAAGGTGATTTGCAGGAGAGTGGAAGAATCTGTTTCTCTGATGTCACCCTCCTTCTGGCTATGTTCTTGTCATCATCAAAGAAATGTTTACTAGATGTGATGGGAAAATTAGTTGGTGTTGTGAAATTAAAGATGGTATTTTGACCCACTTGCTATTTCTACAATATGTTTTAAAATAGAAATAATATTATTTTAGTGGATTACATAACTTTTACCCTCACTCAAACAATCTGATAATACAGAAGAAGCATTGGTTTTTTGTTTTTTATGTGTTTTTTTTTTTTTTTTTTGACAGGCAGAGTGGACAGTGAGAGAGACAGAGAGAAAGGTCTTCCTTTGCCATTGGTTCACCCTCCAATGGCCGCCATGGCCGGCGCATTGCACTGATCCGAAGGCAGGAGCCAGGTGCTTCTCCTGGTCTTCCATGGGGTGCAGGGCCCAAGGTCTTGGGCCATCCTCCACTGCACTCCCGGGCCATAGCAGAGAGCTGGCCTGGAAGAGGGACAACAGGGACAGAATCCAGCGTCCCAACCAGGACTAGAACCTGGTGTGCCGGTGCCACAAGGCGGAGGATTAGCCTATTGAGCTGCAGCACCGGCCTAGAAGCATTGTTTTAAAAGTAAAAATTTGCAGCCCTACTAACTAGAAATGATCATTGTTAATGCTTGGTCATACTTCCAGATGTTTTTCTCCCTTATCCGTACACACAGAAATACACACATATATATACTCTTTTTTCTTTTTTAAAAATTATGAAATCACAGTGAATCTCCTTTTTCCTCTTTTTACAACAATTTAATTGCCATCTCTCTACATTGGAAAAATATGGTAAGACACTGTCATTTTTAATGAATCAAGCCAATCTCCAATTATGGAAACTTGGGGATGGTGTTTCCATCTTTCACTGTTATAAACAATGCATGTGCAATATGCATCCTTGTGTATCTTTGTACCCTTGTCCAATTATTTCTTTAGGATAAATTCCAAGAAATAGAATTGCTTAGACAAAACAAATGTGCATTTGACAAGCTGACAATTAATTGCCGAGCTGCACTGCCAAAGACTATAGCAAGTTCTATCCACCAAGAACATTAGCAAGGCCTGATGGAACAGTTCTTGCCAATACTGAACATCAATACATTTTCACTTAGCTGCTTTAATCTATATTTAGTTTCTTAACCTATATTTTTTGACTACAAAAAAAGTTAAAAAGCTCTTCATGTTTACTGGCTATTGTTCTACATGTATTTTTTTGTGTGTGTGAATAGCCCTTTCACACACTTTGCCTATTTTAAAAATTGAAGTGTATCTTTTTCTTACTGATTTATAGTAGTTCTTCATTTACTGGGGATATATATACAGTATGTCATAAACACTGAAAACAACCTCCTGCTCCAAATTTATGCTAATGTTTTGATTTCAGGGAGATTTATTTTTCTTCTTCAAATAAAAGTTTAAAAAGTTTAAGCAGTGGATATGTAACACTTATGGGCTCTGTTTTGGGTGTCATGCTATATTGGTAATTATTGGAACTGCCAGCAAACCTGGGTCATAATTCTTTTTGCAGCTGCTCAATGCGCATTTGAAAAGAATATATGTGTTCTGCTTGTAGGGTCCAGGTTGCATTTTTTTTTCTTTGAGAACAATTTTTACTGTTAACTCACGTAATACAACTCAATGAGGATAGAGGTCCTGATTGGGAAGTTAGTGCACAGTGACTCTCATTAATTTAACAATTAACACTCTTCGGTATTATGTCATTGATCACCCAAGGCTCTTGACATAAGCTGCCTAGGCTATGGAAGCCTTTTGAATCCACCACTCCTTCACTATTTAGGCCATAAGAAAAGTGGAAATTCTCTCCTCCCTTCAGAGAAAAGTACCTCCTTCTTCAATGGCCCTTCTTTCCATTGGGGTCTCACTCACAGAGCTCCTTCACAGAGGACATTTTTTGCCATAGTGTTTTGTTTCCATGCCTGAAATGCTCTCATGGGCTTTTCAGCCAGACCAGGGAGCCTTAAGGGCTGATTCTGAGGTCAGAGTGCTACTTAAAGCAATTGTCTTTCTTTTTTTTTATATTTATATTGCTCCATCAACTTTTATTTTTATTTTTTTTAACTTTTATTTAATGAATATAAATTTCCAATGTACAGCTTATGGACTACAATGGCACTCCCCCCCATAACTTCCCTCCCACCCACAACCCTCCCCTTTCCCGCTCCCTCTCCCCTTCCATTCACATCAAGATTCATTTTCAATTATCTTTATATACAGAAGATCAGTTTAGCATATATTAAGTAAAGATTTCAACAGTTTGCACCCACATAGAAACACAAAGTGAAAAATACTGTTTCAGTACTAGTTATAACATTAAATCACAATGTACACACATTAAGGACAGAAATCCTACATGAGGAGTAAGTGCACAGTGACTCCTGTTGTTGACTTAACAAATTGATACTCTTGTTTATGGCATCAGTAATCTCCCTAGGCTCTTATCACGAGTTGCCAAGGTTATGGAAGCCTTTTGAGTTCACCAACTCTGATCATATTTAGACAAGGTCGTAGTCAAAGTGGAAGTTCTCTCCTTCCTTCAGAGAAAGGTACCTCCTTCTTTGATGACCTGTTCTTACCACTGGGATCTCACTCGCGGAGATCTTTCATTTAGGAGATCTTTCATTTTTTTTTTGCCAGAGTGTCTTGGCTTTCCATGCCTGAAATGCTCTCATGGGCTTTTCAGCCGGATCCGAATGCCTTAAGGGCTGATTCTGAGGCCAGAGTGCTGTTTAGGACCTCTGCCATTCTATGAGTCTGCTGTGTATCTTGCTTCCCATGTTGGATTGTTCTCTCCCTTTTTTATTATATCCGTTAGTATTTTTTTTTTTTTTTGCCACAGGCAGAGTGGATAGTGAGAGAGAGAGAGACAGAGAGAATGGTCTTCCTTTGCCGTGGGTTCACCCTCCAATGGCCGCCGCAGCCGGCGTGCTGTGGCCGGCGCACCGCTCTGATCTGATGGCAGGAGCCAGGTGTTTCTCCTGGTCTCCCATGGGGTGCAAGGCCCAAGCACTTGGGCCATCCTCCACTGCACTCCCTGGCCACAGCCCCTGGAAGAGGGGCAACCGGGACAGAATCCGGTCCCCCGACCAGGACTAGAACCTGGTGTGCCGGCGCCGCAAGGCGGAGGATTAGCCTGTTGAGCCATGGTGCCGGTTTCTATCTGTTAGTATTAAGCAATTGTCTTTTTATGAGTCTGCTGTGTGGACTGCTTCCCATGTTGGAGCATTCATTCCTTTTAAATTCTATCTATTATTATGACTAGGGTTTTTCTTGATCTATTAGTTCTTGCCTGTTGGTTACCTCCTAACACTTGTCTGGGTCCTCCCTTATGTTTGGTTGTAATGTTTGTCCATTGAGGACCACACTCTGAATCACAGCAGTTGCAACTTTCTCTTTGTAATTATAACAGGTTTCCCATCGTGGTCACCAACACAAGGTATTCAGTGTGTGGAGACTGCTATTTTCATTTTCCTGTGAACTCCGCTCCCCTGTTCCCAGCCCCACTCCCTCACTGCTCTCCAGCCTCAGTGGCAGTAGAGGAGAGTTTCGTGAGGCTGGGTGGGAGGGGCCACTAAGCTTTCACACACTTTGCCTTCTCTCAGCAGCACAGTTCTCATACTATTTCCTCCAGAAACTCATCCATTGGCACAGGTTCCAAAAATGGTGCAGCATTTTCTCTCTCTGTTACATGGCTTGGATCATTTCAGTGTTAGGGCAATGTTAGAGAGTCATTGAGTCATTTCAGCTGAAAATGACATATACATGTGATAAGCTGATTTACTGATGTCTCCTTGGTTTCCTGGCTATCTTTTCTCAATGAGTTTCTCAACCGGACTAACCCTTTGAATAAGAAATTTCCAGATACCATATTTATTTTTGGACATTTTTTATTTTAACTCATTTGGCTTACAATTTCAAACAAATTTTGAATTTCTCTATATAATGCACTTTGTCACATGTTTAATATTCTATTTAGAAGTTCTTTATCAGTTTCTGAATGGCTAGACTACTCCTTTAATTATTTGTGATTTCCAGGTTAGGTTGGCAATTGAAGATATTTGGGAACACATGGTTTTCAGCATGTGTTTTTCAGGCTCTTTTTGTCCCTAGAGCCTGTTTTATTTTGTTCGTCTTTAATCTTCTTAGTTAAAATTCATAGTCTATATTCTTCCACTTCTTCATTCTCATGCCCATTCTCCCTATGCAAACTTACACGGTGCTTTGAAGAAGGCCTAGAATCTTTAAGCTAGATAAACCCTGAGGCTGACAGAAAGCACACTTTGAGCCGCTTGGCTCCTGTTATTTAGCTTTTATAGAAAGCACCCTGTTTCCAAACAAAACTCTATACAACTGGATGCTCAGTAGCAGTTTTCTCTCTAGGATCAGATGTGTATTATGTGTGGGAATCAGTGGTGATGGGGGAATGAGACCCCAAGAGACTGAGGCTGGCTGTACACAAAGGCTGTGACCTTAAAGGGACTCAATCTTCCCTTTCTACCCAGGTTATGTGCATCTCCAGGGGTGCAACTGTGGGATGGGGGGAATGGACAGGAAATTGTCTGGAGTCATAGCAGCTCCCCCTCAACTTTAGGGGTCTAGAGCCCCACTTGCAGCCTGGTCCCTTGCTTCTGTCTCCGGTGAACCAAGCCCACTTTGCCCAACATCTGGATGCCAGAAGCTTTAGAAAATGAGTCTAAACTAAAAGTTGATAGAAATGTGTTGAGTGAGATAAAGGTTTCAAAGATGTCTGCCAAGACTTTGTTGATGAGTCTTTGTTTTGTCTACATATCAGGTTCTTTGTTTTTCAGGAAATGTTCAGCAGCTGAGTAAAAACAACAGGAGAGGGTGACCCTCAACAGGGTGACAGTCGGAGGGGGAGGTGACACAAAGCACAGTCCGGGTTGTGGTCCCTGCAGAGAGGGGGGAGAGAGGGAGAACAAGTGTCCAGTAGAGAGCCAGGAAGACTAAGGACCCAGGGAAGCACAGCTCCTTACGAGGCTCATGGTGTGTGTGTGTACACACGCGATCCTCATGGGGTGTGTGTGTGCACACTTGCACACACCCATGGAGGTGTGAATAGACAAGTTACCAGGGGCCCCCCTTTTTTTTGACAGGCAGAGTTAGACAGTGAGAGAGACAGAGAGAAAGGTCTTCCTTCTGTTGGTTTACCCCCCAAGTGGCCGCTACGGCCGGATCCGAAGCCAGGAGCCAGGTGCTTCCTCCTGGTCTCCCATGCGGGTGCAGGGCCCAAACACCTGGACCATCCTCCACTGCCTTCCAAGGCCACAGCAGAGGGCTGGACTGGAAGAGGAGCAACCAGGACAGAGTCCGGTGCCCCAACCAGGACTAGAACCTGGGGTGCCGGCACCACAGGTGGAAGATTAGCCTAGTGAGCTGCGGCACCAGCCAGGGGCCCTTTTCAGTAGCAACACTTACTTAGCTCCTTACGACGTTCATGGGGTGTGTGTATGTACACACGTGATCCTCATGGGGTGTGTGTATACACTCACACACACCCATGGGGGTGTGAACAGACAAGTTACCAGGGCCCTTTTCAGTGGCAACACTTATTTCTCTGCCCCTTACATGGGGAGAAGCAGATCAGAGGGGCTTTTGCTGCTTCCAGCTCTTCCCACTTCTGTCCATACCTTCGACTCCTCTCTGACGTTTGAAATTCCCTGGCTCCTGATTTTCTGTTTCCATACCATCTCGAGAGTGAGTTTTGGTTGAAGTGGACTTGCCTGCTCCACAGGTAACCACTCATCTTTAGAATTTGTGCTTTCAACACGCTCTGTTGTCTGTCTCAGCTCCTGTCCACTTCCTTTCAGAAAGGAACACATTGGTCCAGGCAGGCAGACCCGAGACCTCCAGCAGAAAGTGTTTGGCATGGAGACAAGAATTTAAGGGAGGGAGAAAATACATGTGGGGTCTTTGGAATTCTCACTTTCTCTCCTTTCAACTATGTGCAGCCCCATGCATTATTTATAGCAAACTCATGCAGAGCCATTTTAAGAGCTTTATAAGACCTTGGTAGCTTTAATTTTGGAAACACCATCCTCCATCATGGGAAACATTAAAATGCACTCACGTCTCACATTAAAGAGAAATATTCTAGTTGAAAAAAAATCTTCAAATGGATTTCATACAGTGTATTTAATATGTTTGGCAGTGATTTCTCAGCATGCTCAGGAATTTGACCAGTATTTCCAATATTATGAAATTTTATGTAAATATCAAATTTAGCAACTCATGAAATTGGCATAATGTGTTGTGTAGACATTTAATTAAAATTTACTAATTTTCTTTTGGTGTTTTCTTGTCCTACTTCTGAGACAATGTATATCTTCCCAGGCCTTAAACTTTATCAAGTCCTCTGGAAAGCCTGGAGGCCCTGGCCCTGTGCCCAAAAAAAGTAATAGAAGACATTCCTGCAGAGAGATACCAATGGTACAAATGCGCTCGGAGAGGAGAGGGCATGGCTACCTGGAGTGGAGAGGAGCAAGATCAAAGGATTACGTGAAAGGCAGCAAGGTGGGGAGGAGGTCGCCAAGGTCGACCCACCCACGTGACCCAGGGCCTACCAAGGAGAATTTGTGAACCATTCACCATCCATAGAAACAACTGTCCACGCTACTGAATTTCTGTTTCAGCGAGCCAGACATAATCACAAATCTAAACCATTAAATGTAGACTTTTCTTCCTGTTACATTGCTTAGTGGCTTGCTTTCTTGCTTCTCAAACCTTACTCAGCTACTTAGTCCAAATAGGGAAAGTTTGGAGAGAGAAATGACTTACAAATCAATGCCCTGGACATCAACAGGGAGTGACTCTTGGAACATGACCGTTACATGCATTCCGTAGGCAGGTCCTGAGCATCACCAGGTCCGCATGGTCACATGGTCCATTTGCCCTCTGCCCTCACTCCTGGGCCGAGCTCCACGGTAGTACCGGCAGTGACACTATTAGCCCCCTAGCTGAGTGCCTGCGACTGCTTCTACCACTGTGAGGGGCTGAGTGGGATGCATCTCCCCTAAACTCATGCGGCTGATGACACCCTAGTGTCTTAATGTTAAAGGCTGATTGACTAAGGGTTGAGACTTAATCTAATGATGGCATGAGAGTTGGGTTGGGTGGGAGGTCTTTGGGTCATTCGGGGTGTGCCCGTGGAGGGCAGTTCCCTTAAGAGATTGGGAGTATTTCAGGTCAAGTTCAGCCTAGGTACCCCTACCCCTTCTCCTGGCTCACCATACGATTGTCCTCCACACCTGCAGTGACCAGCCTCCACAGACAGCAGACTAAGGGGCCGCCCAATCCTATAACCCCCAACTATAAGTGGAAAAAAATCTTTTCTTCCCCCGAGAAACTCCTCTCAGATGTTTTTAAGTAAGGTAATGAAGAGCAGACCAACACAACCATCTCTTTACCACCTAACAATCACAACTGTATTTTAAAATCTAGGCTAGATCTCTATCACCTCTCTGATTGAAATTATTGACTGGAACCCTGTTCCACCTGGCACAAAATCCACACTCTTCCTATGGCTCTACAAGGCCTCAACAAGATCCGTGACTTGTCAACTCGGTGCCTCTGCCTGCAATGCTGTCTTCCCATACCTCTACATTGTCTTCCTCATCATTCGAGAATATTCCCTTGTGCCTCCCAGGAGGGCTTCGCTAACCCCCTTACCTAACCTCACCCTACTTGCCACCTCTGCCTCTTAAGACTCCATTCCCTTCCCATCATAGCCCTGATCACTACTGAGGATTTGAGTATGAATTTGTTTATTTGTTTATGATTGTGATTTTCCTCTAGAATCGTGTGCCCTACAAGCAAAGGGCTTTTCCACCTTCACCTCCCCTACTGAGTGCTACACTTCCCGAACAAACAGTGCCTGTCATACAATCCGCACACAGCCCAATGTATAAAATAGCCTATCAATAAATGAAGAACTTTGTGGAATGGAATTCTCACGGTAAAACAGGCTCTGTTTTAGAAAAGCACTTACACATTTATTTGGAGTTATACTCAATTATATTAGCGATTTTCGAGAGGCACTCAAAGCTCTTGGTACTCAGGGTACTCTTCTCATGGCTGCTGAGAGTAATCGGAAGTGACTTTCTGGTTTGTGATTCGGTGTATTTACCTGATCTATCTGCTAGCTCCCCAGAACAATCATTTACTACAAAATGGCAGTTGAAGCTCTTGGGAGCTGTCTCGTCCCACTGCCTTCTCACAGCAGCACGGTTTTAGTGGATTTATTGCTCTTTAATAGTCTTGGTAAAAAACAATCCCCCAAACACTCCAAGCTTGCTAATAAACTATTTAAACCAACAATATTGCCATATAACATTGCTATTACAGGTTGATGCTTAATAAAATAAAATCCCAAAGAAACTCCTCCTGCTGTTATTGTACTGTCTAAAGGTCCAGGTGGACTCTGGTCCCACCTCTCCTTTGTTCAAGCTTACCAGCACTACAATCCTTGTACTGGTTTTACACAACCTCTGATGAGTATCACAAGACATGTCTAAGTGGATTCAGATCCGCATTTTGTAAAGATTGTTTGGTTCAAATCCCTTTCAACACACACTACTATTTTAAAAACTAGCCAAAAGGTAGCAGAGGGAGAGGTGGATCGCATTTAAAAATGTGTGCTCCAAGCTTGCTAAACATGTGACAGATCCTGCCGTGGGGCTGTCTGCTCCTCAGATGCTTAAGTCTCTGCACACAGGAGTTCTGACAGTGGCTCTTACTGGGGTATCCATTGCTACATACTATGGGTGATCCTTGATGGTCTAAAATCTAAAAATACCTTTACAACCACTTACTAGCCTCTTCTGTGTGAGATGTCTTCCAAAAGTTCATGGAAAATTTACTGATCAAAAACCTATGCATGGATTTCAATTTTTCTTTGCACCAAAATAAACTTATTTTTTTCACTATTTTCCTTGAAATTTTTGAAGTACCTCAATATCTTAAAAAATTTCACCCATTATTCAATTCTATTTTATCACTATGTAATTACTATATAACACTAACTTACTGGCTTTCTTTCATTGTGGATAGTGCCCCTACTATTTTCTAGTTGTTATGACAAATGCACTGTGTATGAGATAAATAGGTATAGTGTGAGATAAATAGGCTTTTAGGATCCTTCTCAGTCTGGGATCTCATAAAATCAACAAATTCTATCTCCTTGTTCATGTTCATAGATGCCCTGCGATATGAACATATACTTTTTGAATGATCTGAACATGTGGAACTCTGTGAATTCCCTCTGAGCAGAGCCACCCATCCCCAGCTGTTCTCTCAGATTCTCTCTAGTACTTACGTCCTCAGGGATGGCCAGGCCACCTGTGGCTGATGTGGAAAATTAGGCCTCAGAGATCCACCCATCACATCATCACGTGCCACCCAGGGTTCCCCCTCCCCGATGCTCTCTGTCACTCCCAGCTACTTGTAGTTCTTGCATGTTGCTCCTTCAGCTCCTCTCTATTCTCACTGCTTTAGCAAATTTCTCAAAAAAAAAAAAAAAAAAAACCAACTTGAACACATTTAGTGGTACTGATTTCCTTGTGTGAACAAAGAAAGCCTTTAGTCCAAAAATAACTGTAAACATAACAAGGAATGAATATCTCGTATTGTGAAGACACTCAAAAGCACCCTGGAAGCACTTGACACTGCTTCAAGTCTCATCTATCGCTAAATCTTCTGGATTGGTATTTAGATTGGAAGGTAATTGACCAAATAAAGTATAGACACTATGATCATTTGCTCACACAGTCCTCCAACTCTTTCCTCCCAACCAAATCTAGTTTATGCATGAAAAAAAATCTTATTTAACATATCTATCTTGATCTCTTTAAGTTTCAGATATATACTCTTGTGCATTGCTCAAGCAACATTATGTTTATTAGCATTTAAAATTCAGAAAAGTTGCTCACGTTGTCGACCTAAATGCAACACGGTATAAAAGAATGATGTTCTCATTCGAATATCCAACTCATAGTCCATTACTGGGGGTGGATGGAGTAAGGCTGGGCTTGAGAGCAGTGGTTAGACCTGGAATAAAGGTTAGAGTTGGCGCTAGGTCATGGAGGGGATGAAAGACAAAGATATGGTGAGAGTCCTGGATGGAGTTGGAAGCAAGGATGTCTGTTGTTCATCATTTAATGACAGAACTCACTTATCTCCTAGTTCTTTTTCTTATCTCCTACCTTCTTTTTCTTTTTTTTTTAAAGATTATTTTATTTGAAAGACAGAGTTACAGAGAAAAGTACAGATGGAAAGAGAGAGAGGTCCTCCATCCACTGGTTCACTCCCCAAATGGCAGCAATGGCCAGAGCTGAGCTAATCTAAAGCCAGGAGCCAGGAACTTCTTCCGGGTCTCCCACATGGGTGCAGATGCCCAAAGACTTGGGCCATCTCCCACATGGATGCAGATGCCCAAAGACTTGGGCCATTCTCTTTCCCAGGCACATTAGCAGGGAGCTGGACCAGAAGTGGAGCAGCAGATACTTGAACTGGGTGCCCATATGGGATGCCAGTGCGATAGGCCGGGGTTTTAACCTGCTATGCCACAGCATCGGCCCCAATGCTACTTTCTTAATACAGCCCTGGCAAGACACACTCCAAATTCCTCATTTATTAAAATGGCCTTGCTTTGATTTTCTAAGTTTCTAAGAGACAGCATCAGAATTTGAATTCAGGTCTAGGTTCCCTAAACCTATGTTTCTACCACATGAGAATTGCTAAAAACAATTGCCAGATCTAACATACCATGACAGCCATCTCCTCACAATTGCAGAGACCTGAAAACCAAGACTAAGCAAGTACAATATGACAGCAATGTCCTTCCCACCTGTTGGATCTAGCTGGTTTATTAGAAACAACAGAAGAATGTCTATGTCCCATGGAATTATCACTAAGAGTGCTAGTCATTTGCAATCTTTAATAAACCATAATTATAATTATTCCCTTAGTGATCTTAAAAGACATGTAAGAGA
The DNA here is from genome assembly GCF_033115175.1 of Lepus europaeus. NCBI lineage: Eukaryota > Metazoa > Chordata > Mammalia > Lagomorpha > Leporidae > Lepus > Lepus europaeus. The sequence continues at coordinate 43,988,030 of NC_084827.1, forward strand.
CCGTCGAAGATAATTTTCTTTAAAAAACAGAGTTACTGATGGTAGATACTATATGCGGAAGAAAGTATTGCAAAAGAATTAAAAGCAATTCATTTCTCTGTTGGAGAAAAGTACTCTAGGATGACATACTGTGAAAGTGATTTATAGCATATTGACTGTCGTTCTTCTAATGAAAAAGCAATTGTCCATGTTTTCCCTGGAGAACACTCTCAGGAACAACCAGCCACGCTCACAGAAAGTCGTGAGTTAGAAAATGAGAAACAAATGAACTCACAGCTGGGAAAAGCCAGCAGTGATTAATTTAACGCCAGTCATTTGCGCAGACCATGTCTACATCTCAAAATTCCCCTTGAGAGAAAGGTCACTGAAGGGCAGAGGCCACACAGTTAAATACGTGTAAGGAATTTTTGCCTAATAAGATATCGGGTGCCAACAATTTTACATTAAAAAGCTCTGGCTTGTTTTAGGACGAGGTGGGTATAATAAATAGTCACTATCATCCCTTGAACTTCAACATCATAACAAGTGGTTCTGAAAAACATCCTCAAAGAGAGTTCACACTGAATCTTGGACAATATGTATTCTTTAACAGTGGCGCAGAGCACACAATGCCATTCAAAGGGGTTTTGTTCTGACTCATTGGCTAAGAAAATGGGACCAGTCTGAGATCTTCCATGTCGCTTCATTTTAACGTGCAGTGAGCATTTTTCATGTCCTTATTAAAGCAGTGAATGTGTTTTTCTAGTCTCATTATCACTGCCCGACTATACTCTCTGTAGTTTCATAACCATGTCAGCTCCTTTTCAACGCAGGGATCAGAACGCCAAATCGGATTGCTCACACGCGGCTGTTCATAAAACTCCCGCCGTGATGCTGAAGGTGCCCATGGGGATGGCACAATTATTTATATTTCCTTATGGTTTCCTATAATTACTGTGATTGTACTTGCACAAAGTCAACGTGTCTCCACCAATTCAAGCAGTGGTGGCTTAGGAATATTCATCACACTTGTGTGAAAGGATATTGTTCATAGAAATTAAAGTGCTGTTATCATGCATTCAACCCAAGTGCTAAATTAAAATGCTCAGCAACTTTGGAGTTTATTTGAGCAGATGTTAACTATTTATGAAAATAAACATGATACAGGACTTGCATTCGTGATATGATCCTTTGTTGTATTAAAAGTGCTGAGGAAAAAACCTACAGTGCACACTTGAGGGACATAACAGTGTGGTACATGATCAATCTGAATTACTGTTCACTTAGGTCAACTGAGATTTTTAGAAGCACAAAATTCTATGAAATCTCAGTTGGTCTACATCTTCCTATGTTCTGGCTTGTTTCACCCCTTTATGTTTTTTAAGGTTCCAAGATTCAGCAAGGACAACCTCCAAAACAAGTATTAGAGGCCACCGAATAGAAACCACGCAATACAACCGTTCCTGCTTTGTCAAATAGAAATTTCGTTCTACCTAGTTTGACTTGCTTGCAGCCCAAGTGCCCAGCTGCACTTCCATTCCATTAGCTGTCATTTTGTCCCCAGCATTTTCGCCTGCTGTGTGTGAGATGTGACTCTACATGCACAGTTCCTACCACACGTAATTTTCTGTGCAGTGGTGTGTAAAATTTACTTCTAATTATGCTAAGGTCACTGATGGGTCATTTATGATATGCTCTCGGGAGACACCGGCAGTGACTAGCTTTCAGTGAGGTTCATCTGGAGGAATTAAATTGGTCTGATGATGAGTCAGTAGAAAATAAAAGTGTCTCGGAAAATTATTCCTCAATCACAGTTATGGCCCTAAAGGTACCGCCAGAGAGGCAGTGAGCACCGTGGGGAAGGCTGGGGGTTTTGAAATGATGCAGGGGTGAGTTTTGATCCAGGCTCTCTGGGCCTAGAAGACCTTATGTGACACGACTTCTGAACAGCTCCTGGTCCATCCCTGATGTATGTTCCCTCCCTGCCTGGGCTTCAGTACCACCGGCCTCCTTCCCGGCCCTTGAGCACTCTGTGGTCACTCCTGCCTGGGGGTTTTCGTACCAAAGTTTCCTGATGTTGGGATTCTCTTCCTTCAGCTCTTCCTGTGTTGTTCCTGTTCTTTCCTGTGTCTTCCCTGTTCTTTTACCTCCCAATCAGTGAATGTATCACGCCAGCTGTCCGAACCATCCAAAGGCAGCCTCCTCCAAGAGGCCACTGGGGAGTTCCTCTGGCTCTCTGCCTCAGTTCCTCTCACATCATCTTACTGATGCTCACAGAGCACTAATCACAGTGGTAATCATTTAATTACTGTTCTTTTGTATCAGTAAATTTGCACATGACCACAGAGGGAAAACAAACTAAAAACAAAGAGTATCTTAATCAGGATATCCTAAAATCTTGAGACCTCACTGGCATTAACTAAACAGGCATTGGTTCAACATTGTCTGGCAAAATGGATTAAAAAGGAGATCTTGGGGCCAGTGCTGTGGCGCGGCAGGTTAACACCCTGGCCTGAAGTGCCGGCATCCCATATGGGCACCAGTTCTAGTCCCAGTTGCTCCACTTCCAATCCAGCTCTCTGCTATGGCCTGGGAAAGCAGTAGAAGATGGCTCAAGTCCTTGGACTCTGCACCCATGTGGGAGACCCAGAAGAAGCTCCTGGCTCCTGGCTTCTGATCGGCGCAGCTCTGGCTGTTGCGGCCAATTGGGGAGTGAACCATCGGATGGAAAACCTCTCTCTCTCTCTCTCTCTCTCTCTCTCTCTCTGCCTCTCCTCTCTCTGTGTAAATATGGCTTTCAAATAAATAAATAAATCCTTTTAAAAAAGGAGATCTTAGTTCATAAGTTAGGAATGAAAAACAATGTCTTGAACTTTATGTAAGATGACATGAAAACAGAACTACTTGGAGGAAATTTTATTAAAACAGTCACTAGAGTGATTTCAAATTTCATACGATCACTGTGGCCTTCACTAACTGTGCTAACTACTAACACTTTTTGAAAAAGGTTTTTATCTGCCCCTGTAGGAAACCAAAACTTTAGGTTAATCAGTATGGTGAAATTTTATATTTCTTTAAAATCTGTGAGCATTTTATTCTCTGCCTGCCTTCCCAAGGCATCTAACATGTCAACAGAACATCAGCTTCTCAGATGGTTCACGTTCAGCAAACACCCAACAAGAAATGACTAATTGCTGAATGGGGCAGAAGACAGTCCTCATGGCCCAAACGCCAGTGTAAACTGTAACAGCAGTGACAACTACAATGAAATCCTTACCAGAGGGTCCAATCGTGGCCACAGTATGGCTGAACGTTTCCAAGGTAGAATCCCAGAGACTGCGTGACCTCTACGAGGTTGGCGAAGTCAAGACTGATGCTGTTGAAGAGCACAGATGTCATGATTATCTCATCAATGGCCCACACATCTTCTCCTTGAGAAGAATGATACGGCTGCCACCATCTGAACTGGATTCCAAACTGTCTTGCATCATCTGGCAGTTCTACGGAGATTATTCTAAAAAATAAATAAAAGTTCAGATTATTTTAAACAGATATTTTAAATATTTTAAAACACAGATATTAATAGTAAAATAGTTTTCCTTAAAGGATAATAGTTTTTAAAAATTATATCAGAAACATTCTTTTGAGATTTCCAATTTCCTGTCTGATCCCAACAAAGTCTTCCAAATAGATTACAAAATGTAGCTTTGCTTTCACTGATCTGCCCGCAAAAAAGCTAAGCTGATAGAATCCAGTTGTCCAAATGACAGGATGCATCACAGTGTGGGAGGGACGGAGGGTAGCTTGTTACATATATTTTGGCTCTGTGCTGGTTGGAACCATGGCACTGCCTCATTCCCATGAGTTTAGCATAGTGCACACAGGTCACTTGCTGTGTCATGGCAGCTATGACAACAAACCTGTATCTGACAAATGGGGGAGAAAATTAAGAATAATATCTAATTTCCAGGAGCAATTATTGTACACAGCAGCAGGCACCATATATTAATTGCCACTGCAATGACATCTACTTGAAAGCTCCATAAATCATGGTGCCATGCTGCTCACATCCACACACAAGGTGAGATGGGAAACAAATGGTAAATGCAACATTTGTCTCCATCAACGTACAATTAAACACCTTAAACACCGGAAGAGGCGCCTGCATGAACTGCACACTGAAGGGACTGAGTTTTCTTTTCCTGAGTGAGCAAAGAAAAACTTTCTAAGCCAAAAGACTAGCTGTATAACTGATACATAAATCTAAAAACTTCAATTTCCAAGGATGGATTTACTAAGAAATAAGATCGATTTTCATACCTCCACTGAGTAAAGAAACATGTAAAACTATATCTTGGAAGTGTAATTTCTCACCCATCAAAAGGTTTTAAAATACTACTATTTTTCCTTTAAATAATTTGTACATGAAAATGTGGGTAGAATGGGTGACCAGACCCATATTATGGTGGTTACATCTGCTGCCCATGTTGTATGTAGCTAAAATTCTCCAAAGGTTACAGAGTTGTTCTGTTTTTTGTTTTTGTTTTGTTTTTTTTTTTACAAAAGATTTATTTATCTATTTGAATGGCAGAATTACAGAGTTGGGGGGAGGGAGGGAGGGAGGGAGAAAGGGAGGGAGAATCTCCTACTCGCTGGTTCACTCCTCAAATGGCCGCAACAACCAGGGCTGGACCAGGCTGAAGCCAGGAGCCAGGAGCTTCCTCCGGGTCTCCCACATGGGTGCAGGGGCCCAAGGACTTGGGCCATCTTCTGCTGCTTTCCCAGGTGCATTAGCAGGGAGCTGGATCAGAAGTGGAGCAACTGGGACTTGAACTGGTGCCCAAAGGTATGACTGCAGGTGGGGGCTTTACCCACTAATCCACAGCACTGGCCTCTTCCTTTTGTTTTCTAATCTTGAAAAAGCTTTAAAAGGCAAACCTCTGCCTTCAGTTAATGGTGTCCAAAAAGTGAATGGACATGGTTAAACTTCCAGGTCCCTCAGTTTAGGGATGGGCTAAATGGCTGGAATCATCACTTACGAAAGTGTCTTGAACTTGATGGTGCTTAAGTTGAGAAATAAGGTTTATATTTTTATTATTATTTTAAATTTCATTTTCAATATACTTTTTAAAAGTCCACTCATACTATTTGTATACCTTTGCTAAAGATGGGAATCCAGAGACAGAGGAAGGTTAAACCTCCTCTGTGAGGTTAAACAGGTTCTGAGTGACAAAGCCAGGATTGGCATCTAGAGAGTTCTAGAACCTTCCTTGTAATTTACACATCATACTCTGGATTGGGTGGGAGTTTCTGCTGATTTCACTGCTCTTCACAGACCACAGTGGCTGGTTTAAAGAGCTCTGGGTAGAGTTTGAATGGGATCTTGCTATTCCTCCATGAGAACCCAGAGAATTGGGTTAACTTTCCGTCTCAGTTTTCCTTCAGTGGGTAGGTATTAAGCTCATGGATTTCTTTTTAAAAATGCTTTATAATGATATGTGCTAGGGAACTGGGTGACCTGATAGACACAAAGAGGAGATCAAGTATAATAATCAGACACAAAAATAGGGGTGGATGTTCCACATAGCAATAAAGACACCACCAGGACACCCGCATTAGAGTGCCTGGGTCCCACTCCAGCTCTGCTTCCAATTCTAGAGTCCTGCTAACATGTGCCCCAGGAGGCAGCAGGTGCAAGGCCAAGTTACTGAATTGCTGCCGCCCACATGGGGGACCCAGGCTGAGTTCTCAGCTCCTGTGTTGCATGTATCTGGGGGAGAGAACGAGAGAACTAGGATATGGAATATATCTCTACCCTCCACTCAAAATGAAAATAAATATTTATAAAAAATACATAACTTCTTTATGTCAATATAATTAAACATGAATCTTAATGAAGAATGGGATGAGATGGGAGAGGGAGTAGGAGGTGGGACGGGAGTGGGCATGGGAGGGGGTATGGGGGGAACCACTAAATTCCTAAAGCTGTACCTAAAAAATTTGTATTTATTCAATAAAAGCTTTCTAAAAAAAGGACATAAAATAAACTAGGTTTAGAGTTCATAATAATTTTAAAATAAAAAGTTATATAATTAAGAAAAACTGCCAGAATAATTTTAGCTTCACCACTTATATAAAATTTGGCATTAATAAAAGTTCAAATTAGTTCACAGGGCATTCTAGTCAGTTTGAAATAAAAAGGCTTGGGCATATTACCATACTTTAAATTTTATAAGTAACAATAGAGTAACACATAAGTAATTTTATAAGTAACACGTAGAGTTCTTTGATTTACTGAATGAATCATAGACAAAGCAAACAATCTGAAATTGTCTAGCAGTAATAGAGGGTAGCCAAACTAGCATATCTAATTTATGGATCACACATAGTTTTTGAACAATCATGGCATAAAGAAACAAAATTTAATTCTAAGCCATCACAGGCAGCAATTGATACGAAAGGAAATGCAGCAAATGGGTAAAGGCATCAAGATATATTTAACTCTCCTATGAAGAACCTGCATGACTTGTATTATTTATCATATAAAATGTAATTTAGGATCTAGGATATATCAAACTCTACTTCTGCCATGTCATCTGTTACTATTATTTATAAGAGTTAGAGGGAGGGAGGAAGGGCTTCTCTCTATAGGAAATGAAAATATTTTTGCTACACTGCCACGTAACCCTCTTTACAAAATCTCTACTGCGATCCTAATCTTTCAAGCTATGCACATCCCTAATACTGCAAAGCCACCTCAGTTCTACTTAGAAGAAAAATGTTGCTGTCAAATGGCAGGCAAGATTAAACACACTTTTGCAATAGCACATTAAATGTGTAATTATTTTTCATATCAACAAAGATTAATTAAACTTCAAGATACAGATTGATGACTGAATTTTTCAGCTGTCCATCCTTGTTGGAAAAAAAAATAAATGAGTTTTGGACCAAGTAAGCTTAGGACGGTGATATTTTCTTCTTGCCCTTATCATTAACATCTTGAGTTTTGCTTCATTTCTTTTAATATTTACTAAGTAGAGTCTGTGAAATGGCTCTTTAGGACTTCTGTGTCTCCACTGAATGAGAAGTTGATTTTTTAGCCCTCCTTTTAAAAATTATTTATTTGAGAGGCAGAGAGAGAGAGAGAGAGAGAGAGATACCACAATTGAACCTATTGGTGGGGTTCACTCTTGAAAGAAACCCAACAGCCTGTGCTGGATCTGGCTTCCAATCCAGGTCTCCCATGTGGGTGGCAGAAACCCAATCACTTGAGCATCAGCACTACCTCCCAGGGTCTACATTAGCAGGAAGCTGGAGTCAGAATCCAGAGTCGGGTATCAAACTGAGGCACTGTGACATGGGATACAGGTGTCTTAACCAGCTGCTTCACCGTTAGGCCAAATGCCAGCTCCCAACCTTACATTTTTACCTGCACAGGGTAAACAGCTGTGCTGTGTATTACATCTTGTATTTACACGTCATAACAGTTGTTCACCATCATTTCTGTTACATGCTAGAATGTTCTTAATGAAAATTAAAGTTCTTATTTATCTATAAATACTTAAATATAGGGGCAGTGGTAGGTAAAACTGTAAAATATCTCAGGGCTGGAGTTGTGGCACAGCAGGTAAAACAGCTGCTTTGCAACGCTGGCATCCCATAATGGAGTGCTGGTTTGAGTCCTGGCTGCTCCGCTGATGTGCCTGGGAGAGCCCAAGGACCGGGACCCCTGCCACCCATGTGGCCCAGCCATGGCCACTGCAGCCATTTAGGAGTGACCTAGCAGATGGAAGAGCGATGTGTGCATATGTGTGTGTGTATGTGCGTGCGTGTCACTCGGCCTTTCAAATAAACAAGTAACTAAAGTAAATCCTGTAAAAAAATTTCAGACTCTGTGAAGAGCACTATCAGTAAGGCTCCTCCTCCTTGAGCCCTGTCTTTCTCGCCTCCCGATGATTCCAATGAACACCCAGGAAGGAAAGTGGTGTTCCTGCTTTGCACATGACTGGGGTGTAAGCTCCCTCCTCCAGTGAAGTTTCCCATCCTCCTCGTGCCTCATGCTTTCCACAGGAATGTCAGCACCTCCAGGAGGGGGGAGGGTGATCGGACACGTCTGAAATCACATCACTAATGTGGCTACTCCTCTGACTTGGTGGAAGGATCGCCCTGACAGGTGTTGAGAATAGAACATGAGGGCCGGTGCCGTGGCTCACTTGGTTAATCCTCCGCCTGCGGTGCCGGCATCCAATATGGGTGCCAGGTTCTAGTCCCGGCTGCTCCTCTTCTAGTCCAGCTCTCTGCTGTGGCCCAGGAGGGCAGTGGAGGATGGCCCAAGTGCTTGGGCCCTGCACCCGCATGGGAGACCAGGAGGAGGAAGCACCTGGCTCCTGGCTTCGGATCAGCACAGCACCGGCCGTGGCGGCCATTTGGGGGGGCGGGGTGAACCAATGGAAGGAAGACCTTTCTCTCTGTCTCTCTCTCTCTCATTGTCTATAACTCTACCTGTCAAATAAAAAAAAAGCAGAATAGGAAATGAAATGCATAAGCTATAGGAAAACAGAAGTGGCCTGGAGGAAGAACTGCAAATATCTCCTCGTGCTCCACACTGGCCAGAAACTCTGCACCTGAAAAATCTCTCTGGGCTCTTTATATAATTATAGCACGTGTGAGTTTTAAAAACATACTGCTTATCAGATTTTATCAGTTATCATATAATTAACTGTAACATACTGTAATATATTGCTAAAAATTTTTTAACAGTATTTATGATTTATTGTTATACTGAAATCCAGGGGCTGGCGCTGTAACATAGCAAGTAAAACCCAGCCTGCAGTGCTGGCATCCCACTTGGGTGCTGGTTCGAGTCCCAGATGCTCCATTTCTGATCCAGCTCTCTGTTATGGCCTTGGAAAGAGAAAAATCAGTAGAAAACTGCCCAAGTTCTTGGGCCCCTGCACCTGTGTGGGAGACCTAGAAGAAGCTCCTGGCTCCTGGCTCCAGCTCTGGCTGTTGCAGCCATTTGGGGAGTGAACCAGTAGATAGATGACCTCTCTGTCTGTCTGTCTCTCTCTCTCTCTCTCTCTCTCTGCCTCTCTGTAACTCTGCCTTTCAAATAAAGACATTTTTTTAAAGAAATCCTATCTAGCCATTTCCATCATAGTTGAATAAGGAAAATGTTAACTCTTTTCTCTTCCTTAATTATCAAAGCAGTTCCTTTAGCTGCACGTTTCAAAATATGCAAATAAATTTCTTCCAATTACCAGAAATCAGTGGGACAAATGGACTGCAAGAACATGGACTGCTAGTTTTTCATTGCAAGACACATTAATCTCTGTCTTCTCATCTTTCAATGGAAAAATACCTGGGATCTTACACCGCTTGGAATGATTTCCCCAGGGAGGAGACATCACTCTCTCATTTTCCCAAATGCTTCCCAACATACCTGGGCTCATGATAGTTGAGATAGGAGTAGTGCTCCAGCAGTTTCCAGGTGATCCCGTTATCATACGAATAGTGCAGGAGAACCCCTTCTCCAGGCTGGTCCGGGGCTTTGCACGTGCTCAGGACAGACTTGCTCCCCAGTCTCAGTGTGAACTGGAGAAACCTGGACACAAATCATCCATCATTAACATATGTGTGTAGGCACTTCTGATCATAATGTTCATTTTGGCTTTTAAATAATTTCAAGCCAATTTGAATGAACTTGCCCAAGGTGGTGTGTTTCCACGTGAGATGTAGGGGCAGATGTAGATGAAGTAGGTGTGCATATTTTGTAACAGACATATCGGTAAAAATATAACTGCTCTTACACTTACTACATTACACTACACTATAATATTTGTGTACTATATTTTTGTGTACCTACGCTTACAGTGCCAATCACTCCTTTACTGCATTATTTATAAGGCACTGGGGGCAGGGAAGATGTAGGGTAACTCTAATCAGCCTCTGCAAGCTGTCAAATAAATAAAGCCACATAAATCATTAACCAGCCCTTGGCTTAAGAACACAGTTCCGATGCTAACATCTCCTATTCTGAAAAAATAAACAAACAAACCTAGTCCATCATTAGTATCTCAGAGTCATTGGTGAGCCTTCTGAGTTATTACAAACCAGAGGAAATTAACCCCAAATAAACCATAAGCTTCCCCCATCCTAGTTAAAAACTGGCACATCTCCAGCAGTGAAAAGGAAACACATAAAAATTAAAAACACATCTAAATCCAACACTCACGTCTGTTTGTGTTCTGTGCCTTCACGTACCTGGACTGTGAGCTGTCAAGGAAAGATGTGATGAGCTGACGCCTCCCGTCTTTGTTGAAAACCAGGGCCTTCCCACTGGCCAGGACGCCGCACCCAAAGCTGACTTCAGCACCACGGATAGAGTAAAAGTTATGGTAGGAGGACAGTCTGGAACTTCCAAAGCTTTCGGAAATAAACATTGGGAATGTCTGCGATGCCATCTCACACGCTGGGCCCGAAAATCCAGGGTCACACCTGAAGGGAACGAGATGGAAATAAAGCCCTTTCAGAGATTCGGAATCTGCTCTGGGGAGGAGCAAGAACAGAGGCCAGGATTCCAGGATTTGCCTGAATGGTGAAGGAGGCTCGTTAGCCATTGGAGAGCATCCAATGAGAAGACTTGATAATGGGCAGTTGACTGTAAATATCCCCGAAGACTGGAGTCTATGCAGCTCTGCTGTGGACAGCTTACAACTGAGGCAGCAATTCAGTGCCCATCTTCAACCAATGGCAACAGTTGATCTGAAATGCATCTATGTGTGCATTTCCAACTTAAAAACTTGGTAAAACTTATGTCATATGCATACATAATGGATTCACAATGATTCTTAGTAAATTAAAAGTAACAACAAACATTTAATTCTTTCAATAAGAAATCTAGAATACAGTTTCTTTAAGATCACATGTAGGGGCTGGCATTGTGGCACAGTGGGTAAAGCCACTGCCTGAGATGCTGGCGTTACATATGGGCACACCAGTTCATATCCTGGTAGCCCCATGTCTGATCTGGCTCCCTGCTAAGGGCCTGGGAAAAGCAAGGAAAGATGGTCCAAGTGCCTGGGCTCCTGTCAATCATGTGGGAGACCTAGATGAAGCTCCTGTTCCTGGCTTTGGTCTGGCCCAGTGTTGGCTGTGGAGAGCTGGTGAGTGAGCCAGCAGATGGAAAATTCTTTCTCTTTCTCTCTCTCTCCCTCCCAGTCTCCCTTCCTCTTCGTAACCCTGCCTTTCAAATAAATAAAAAATCTTTTAAAAATGTTTAATTTTATTTATTTATTTAAAAGGCAGATTGAGAGAGAAAGAGAGAAAGAGAGAAAGAGAGAAAGAGAGAGAGAGAGAGAGAGAGAGAGAGAGAGAGAGAGAGAGAGAGAAAGTCTTTTATTTCCTGGTTAACTCCCCAAATGGGCTACAATGGCTGGGACGATCTGAAGCCAGGAGCTGGGAGCTTCTTCCAAGTCTCACACATGGCTGCAGGGGCCCAAGGACTCTGGGCATCTTCACTGCTTTCCCAGGCCATAGCTGAGAGCTGGATCAGAAGTGGAGCAGCCAGGACTCAAACATCCCATATGGGATGCCAGCACTGAAGGCAGTGGCTTTATCCACTACATCAGAGCTCCTGCCCCCAAATAAATAAATCTTTAAAATTAAAAAGTGAACACATAAAATTATAAGCTAGAAATCATTTTAAATATTTCCAAACTATTTGAAGATAAATCTGTATTTCAAACGTAAATTGGCACAATAAAGGGAATGCATATACGATTGAGCTAGACAGAAGTCCTCAGTAGAACTGCATTGCCTCTCAATGAGCTCCTCAATTAGTGCTTCAAGAAAACACTGGAACCTTGCCCACGTGGCCACCTGCTTTTCCTCTACATGAGAATGCGCTGTATTGATGTTGGGTCATTAGAATCTAGATAGCTCTCTCTGAGGCTGCCACCAATGGGAAAACCTCACCACAGATGAATCAATAGCTGAATAGCAGAAAACTTCTGATATTTGAAGGAGTTCACCCCTCAGGAATTAGTTACGGATTCTCTTATCTGTACCACACTATTCCTTTCTCACTGTACTTACAATGTTGCCCAGTGTAAAATCAGATTGGCTTTGTGGAGCAGCAGGTGAAGCTGCCGCCTGTGATGCTGGCACCCCCTAGGGGGGCCGGTTCAAGTCTTGGCTGCTCCACTTCTGGTCCAGCTCCTGGCTAATGCACTTGGGAAGGTGGCAGAGGATGGCTCAACTGCTTGAGCCCCTACGTCCATGTGGGAGACCCAGATGGAGTTTAGGATCCTGGCAGGAAATTGGGGAGTGAACCAGCAGGTGGAGAACCTCTCTTTCACTCTGTCTCTCTCCCTCTCTCTGTAACGCTGCCTTTCAAATAAGTGAATGAATCTTCTGAAAAAAAAATCTTTAAAAACCATAAAATAAGATCAGTGTCATTTGTGGGGTAGGAAATTCTCCCATAAGCTTTTAATACTTTGTGAAGTTTTAAGCAAGCATTTGATGTAAAGCAGGTGCACAGTTGAAGTAGCGTTATGGAATGACTCAGCCATCTCACTCAAACAGGTCTATGCTGGCCTCCCAGAGGGGTCTGCAGAAGGCATGGTGGTGCTTAAATTAAATGCCAAACTTCATGTGCAATGGACTTCCTGGGGGAGAAGGTCCAGTGTCTATTCAATTATCAAAGAAGGACTCTAGGTTCATGAAGCTTGAGAGCTATCTTGGCATCTTAAATGGCATTAGGGAAAGGAGAAGGAAAGGAAATCAGTATTTACTGGACATGTAAATGAGCCTCAAACAATTACCTTCTTCCACATGTTGTCCCGTGGATTCAGTCAGACTCTGGAGAGCCAAGGCATTTCCGGAAAAAAGCCCAGCTAAGTTAGACACATTTCAAAGTCCGGAAGTTGACTGCAGCTTACCGTGGACACAAACTGGAATTAGTGTTCCCCAACAAGACTCCGTGTTGTCGGAGTGCCTTTCAGGGTATATTAAATGAGCCTTCCTAGGACCAGTGACTGGGAGGAAGTGCTGATCCCTGAGAGATGATTCATGGTTTGATTTGGTCCCATGTACTGTTTTTGAAAGTCTGCTCTTAATAACAAGCTACGCCATTGGGATAGAATGCAATTAATGATTGCACTATTATGTTTAACCAGGCCTGTACACAGGCAAGACAGTATTAGGCAGCAACAGAGGGTAGGGTCTTGGCAGCAAATAATCGCAATAATGAAGTTAGCAAGGAGGAGAGAAAGACGAAACTGCAGAGGCCCCAAATTCAAGGACCTTCTTAAAGAAAGTAAAAGGTATTGAATATAAACTTTCCTCTGCAAGTTTGCTGGTGCTCAACAGGGAGCATACTCCTGGAAAAGCAGGTAGTGGTCCAATATTTAGCCCAGACACAAATGAACAAAGCCAATGTGTATTACAGCAAACGTCGTCAGAAGGAGGAGAGTAACCGCAGCTCCAACTGGGGAAGCCTTCTATAAAATCCAGAAGGAGAAAAAAGACTATGGCTGCTCAGGGTAACAGGTGGCACCAGAAAAGAACTATCCATCATGGGTATCACAGATGCTGCTTTAAATAAAAGGATTTAACGCCAAGGATTTAATGCCACAGAAAATGGAGGAGGAAGTACATCCATTGTGATTACTGATAGTTCTTTTACAAACAGCACCTCCTATTTTCCTTAATAAAAGTCGTTGTCCTTTTAGTTAGAATGCTTTCCAAACTTTCCAGGACAACCTCAGGAACTGTGAAAAGGGCTAGTTTTCTTGTGTTAATTTAATTTGAAATGCACTAAACAGGAGGATGGCTTGGTTATGGACAATGAATGAAGATAAGCACTCCAGGAAAACACCAGCCAATGTTTCATAGATCTAAGACGTTAATGTTTTTGGGTTGGAGTTGGTAGTGCTATTAAAAAGCAAAGGGGTGCATATTCAATCTTGAAATATAAACGGAAACTTCTCAGTTCTCAGAATTTATGACACATCTGCATTGTGCAGAATGATCTTTGCTAATCAGGTTCATTGAAATGCAGTTAAAAAGTTAACCTGCCACTTCATTTTGACACACTTGCGATTTCTAAGTGACTAGGATTAAAGCCATTCATGAGTTCTTTATTCATTAATTAATTAGCTAGTTGATTAATTACTCCCTTTGTTTTGAGGATAAAAAGAGATCAAATAGATGATTCACTGTTGAAAACTTGCCTGTGTTTTCAGGAATTCCCAAGATACTTCATAATTAAATTTTAATGTGGGAATGACATAATAAAAGTAAATAACTATTCTTGGTACAGACATGACACAATGTACCAGTGGCAATTGGGTGTTACACTATCAATACATAAATTCAGGCTTCATATTCAATGTCATTGTCCTGTTGTTTGAAAGACTCAAATGATTTCTTGTTTTGTGTGTGTGTGTGTGTGTTTTTGACAGGCAGAGTGGACAGTCAGAGACAGAGACAGAAAGGTCTTTCTTTGCCGTTGGTTCACCCTCCAATGGCCACCGCGGCCGGCGCGCTGCGGCCGGCGCACCGTGCTGATCCGAAGGCAGGAGCCAGGTGCTTCTTCCTGGTCTCCCATGGGGTGCAGGGCCCAAAGACTTGGGCCATCCTCCACTGCACTCCCTGGCCACAGCAGAGAGCTGGCCTGGAAGAGGGGCAACCGGGACAGGATCGGTGCCCCAACCGGGGGTAGAACCCGATGTGCCGGCACCGCAAGGCAGAGGATTAGCCTATTGAGCCGCGGCGCTGGCCTCAAATGATTTCTACAAATAAAGAATATTGGGAATTTATATTTAAAGATGATGAGTTTTCTCATCACATTTGCTAAGTCTGATCCAGTCTAGTTTCTTTTGACAATGGTTCTGTGGGGTCAATTTTGATTTTTTTTATGGTCATGTATAAAGCACGCTAGTGATTAAAACATGGTTCCTGAGCATTAGGGCAAATTTATGGACAGGAATGTAAGTGAAGACAGGCAAGGAATTCAAAGTTGCTCACAAATTTACAAGAGGAATATAGTATTGGTTCACAATTAAACCTAACATAAAGTTTACTTGTTAGCATTTAGTCATAAAATACGTTTAAATTATACTTAAATTCCACATGAAGTATTTTATTGTTGGTCTTATAACAACTCCCGAAGCCTGTAAACAGGTATCAAAACCAGCTGAAATGACGGTGGCTTCAGTATTCGGAATACACTCCGGACGGGCAAGGCACACAGACGCAGTTCAAATGCTCACCTGCAGCCGTGCCGCGTGCACTGTCCTCTGCCAGAGCAGAACTTGAGACACGATGGGCCAATGTAGACTGCGAGGGAAGCAGACAGCATGTAAGAGATGGCAGCGTAATTGGAGAAACAGAGGACACCATCAGTACAATCTGGGGCAGCAACGCCCAGGGAACACTGCCCATGGCTTGTACGCTGTGTCCAGGAAGCCAGGGCGACATGCAGAGGGCTGTGTGATGAAGCACGCTCTCAGTTACAAGTCTGCTGCGGCTGTTGCCTTTCAAGTATTTCATATGAAAGAGGGGAGGTGTGCTCTACCCGTTTTCCTTCATGGGGTCTGTTCTGCCAGAACAATTTCAGATTAATGCTTCTGTCTTGAACATTCTACAGTGCTTACATTCTTTAGGCAGATGTAAAGAATTTACAAGGATTAATTTTTTGCCATTTCACTTTCCATATACTTTCCATACTTAGCTGGGGAAACCTAGAGCATCACAGATGATTGGCAGGTGTCACTGTAAACACTGATCTATCCTCGCTGGCAATGGAGAGTTAATAACTTGTTGAACACACAGTTTTCTCCACGATGCAGCAGCTATTTCCCCCTTAATGCTGGTCTTAACCGGCAATGTGATGCTACAAACCTCAGATCTAATCTTTGGAATACTGAGACATGGGCTGTTGATTGCAGGATGGTAGATTCTGAGACAGTCATACGTCAATGCATTTACCAATATTAAGTCTTTTGATAACCAGCACAATCAATAACATAACAATAATATGGAGGCAGTTAAAAAATATTCTGAGGAATGGATTGAAGATGCAATGATCCCCCAAACATTCAATTTCAGGCATAAATTTATCATTCAATATCATTTTCTTCTTTGTCCTGTAATCATGTCAAAATATTTAAAAAGAAATATTTTAAAAATAAACCTTCTTGGCCGGCGCTGCGGCTCACTTGGCTAATCCTCCACCTGCGGCGCCGGCACCCCAGGTTCTAGTCCCAGTTGGGGCACCGGATTCTGTCCCAGTTGCCCCTCTTCCAGGCCAGCTCTCTGCTATGGCCCAGGAGTGCAGTGGAGGATGGCCCAAGTGCTTGGGCCCTGCACCTGCATGGGAGACCAGGAGAAGCACATGGCTCCTGGCTTCGGATCGGTGCAGTGCGCTGGCCGCAGCGGCCATTGGGGGGGTGAACCAACAGAAGGAAGACCTCTCTCTCTCTCTCTCTCTCACTGTCTATAACTCTGTCTCTCTCTCTCTCACTGTCTAACTCTGCCTGGCAAAAAATAAAAAATAAAAAAATAAAAAAATAAACCTTCTTGTGGCCTGTGTTTCTAAAAACCTGTAACCCCTATAGCTGAGAAACAGGTATTCTGACGTGGAAGGCAGGTGCCTTAACCACCAGGTGAAGTGTTCGCCCCTCAGGGATCCTCTTCTTAAACATGAGATTAAAACACGTGGGTACTTCAAAAAGTTCATGGAAAAACAGAATTTGACTCTGGTGCAAAAATTTTGAAAGACAGTTTTTTTTTCATCCTGCAATTTTCCCTCTTGAAGACTTCTCATATTCCTTGGAGGAAAGAGTGAAAACAACATTGCATGCCTGGTCTGGCTCTCGATGGTTTCAACAGCATCACCTGCTCTCCTCCTGCCCTAGTGCTTTGAGGGGCTCCACAGTGCACCACATCAAGGACCGGGACGGGTTCATGGCTGCAGCATGACCTGTCCCAGGTCTGCCAGGGCTCTCCTGCAACTGCAGGGTCCCTCTGGGGTCGACTGTAGTGTGCCCACATCATGGGCACATTTAATTCAAATGATCTTATCAGTGTTAAACTTGTGTTAGTTAAAACAGATTAGTTGATAAGTAATGTCAGATACTAATGTTGCAATATATGATAGGGAGAGACATGTCTGTCGTATTCAACTTTTCCAAAGTCTGTGAAAAGGCAGGAAAGGTGATTTTTTTCCATTTATCATGGAAATCTCAATTAATTTTGTTGTTGTATAGAAACACTTATTAAATTTTAAGGCAAGGCAAGAAAAATAGTTTTTATATGTTTCTGACTCATTTCTATCCTTCCTTGATAATTTTTCTAGACTGTGGCAGGTACACATATGCATATAAAAATGCACTTATTTTAAGTGAACCACTTGGTGAATGTTCAACCACGACAATGATATAACCAACACCAAAAACTCCCATCACTCCCATTCCGGTCACTACCTAGCATATCCCCTGGTTAACCTTGGCTTGACTTCTATTACCAGATCAGTTTTGCCTGTTTTTGTAATCACATACACGGACTCATAAAGTATTCATATTTATTCTTGTAAGGTATGTTTGTGGGTAGATATGTCACACTTCACTTCCTCATTTATCTCTTGATGGCTAATTGTGAGGCATCCAGTTTTTCGACTGGTAAAAATAGTGTTGCCCTAGTACATTGTTTTGGAAAACATATCTATGAATGAGCAAGGATATGTATCTGGAAGAGGAATGGCTGGGCCCTATACATATAGATATGCTTGGTTTTAATAAGTATCCTGAAATTCTTTTTTCAGTTGATTTTTTTCAAATTTAAATTCTTACTGGATCTAAATGAGATGATTCTTTGTTCTATAATCTCCCAATTAGTATTTTCTTTATGTTGCATTTTATATATTCTAGTTCATATATCATGTTAACACCTTAAGAATTTAATATTAATTTTATTGTGACTAATGAAGTTAGCACCCATATGGGATGCCAGCATTGCAGGCAGAGGCTTAGCCTTCTACTCCACAGTACTACCTCAGTGCCAAAATTTTATATTTTAAAATAAATTTATGGAGTGATTCTCGGTGCACACAACAGGTAAATATCACATAGTACCCCATAATTTGAATGATTAATAAAATATCAATTAAAATAAAAATAAAACTGTATAATTAAAAAAACAATGCCAAACATTGTCAATAACTGAAAAATGAAAGATAAGAGACTATTTCTATGTTTATCCAAATTTCTCTTTATACTATTTTCTGAAAAGGAGGTAGAAGTTTCACAAGTGTTTTGGAGATAATGCTTCCTTGTGCAGGGTGTCTGTATCTAAAAGATAAGCTGTCCAGATGTTGGGTGGTCTTATTTTAATACGTGCAGGATGGTTAGTATTTATGTTAATTTTGTATAGAACATTCAAAGAAAATGTTAGGATATCCCTTGTCATCAGCTGTGAACTGGAGTTTCAGAGCTTCATGCATTTTTAAATTGTGTATGTTGAACCATCTCAGCATCTAATATTGCTGATGCCACTGCCTTTTTGTGTGATTGCTCATCCCTGGGCTTCTAGCTGAATGCAAAGAAGGAAGAGAAGAAAGGGTGTTTAACGAATCGCAAGACCATGACTTGGAAATGTGATTAAGTCTGTGCTTATGAACAAAAGCCCGGGAAGAGTCTACATCAATGGCATGTGATGATGACAGGCATAAACACCAACCATTATCAATTGCCCACATGTTTCCAAGGATCGGTCCCGTTTGTCTCCAGCGAATCCTGGTGTCCCGAGTCAGTGCAGCATTAGGGAAGGGAATGGTTATTCGGTTCCACCTGTGATAAATCAAATACAAAAGCAGTGTCATCGCTGAAGTCTCATGCTTTGGATTTATTTTACATGTTTTTGATGTCCTAGTTTCTGTGTTCTTGGAATAGCATGGAAGTTTGTCAATAAATTCTTTAAATTCACCTGTGGAGTTTTGTTTGTGTGTAGTTTGAAAGCAGACATACAACTAGTAAAAACATCCATATCATGCTATAGTGCCTAATGGATTTGTTCTTAATAGCAAGTGATGTTGGCTTTGTTGTTAGATACTATTTTTAGAGCTTTTTACATCAATACTCGGGCCTTGGTTATTATCTCACACTAAGTTTCTGGGCAGTGATGAAGTGCTGAGTATCATCAGTTACTTCTTTGCAGAGAAACCAAGAAAGAAAATAATCCCCAATCATTTCACCAGGCTTGGAAATCCATATATGATTTCTATCATGTGTATTCTATAAAGTAGCAGGTATTTCACATCACCATAGTGGCTCACAAAGGGTTTTATTATTGTCCTCAACTGATGTGGAAAGCAGTGGGAAGTTGGAGAGAGTAAATATTAATACACAAACAGTAGATGGCAGAATGAGGAGTAGGATCCAGGTGCAATTTTAAAACTTAACCTTCCTCCACGTCTCCATACTACATCTTATCACAAGTCAGTATGCTGACACTGAGCATTTCGGCATTGACCCCAGAATCACCCTATAGAGTTCAAGTGTCTGTAATTGGAAACGTTAAGTCAAGCACATAAAGGATGCATGTTCTTACACACTGTGACCTTGCATCAGTCACCAACGGTATTGGGTGTGGGTGTGTGTTGTGTAAGACACACTCTCAAAGAGAAGTCATGCTCCTTACCTCCTGTGCTCAAAACGCTAGTGTCAGGGTGATTCACTGATTTTCATCCCGTAACGTGGATTCGTGCCTTCCCCCAGGGCAGAGAGAGTTTACGCACCCACTGTAGTTTTCCGAGGAGTAGACAGTGCTGTGAGGAAGGTGAGGCCCGGCGCAGATCTCAGGCAAGCACTCCGTGTGGAGGAGGGACCAGGAACGCCCGTGGTTGGTGGAGAACTCCAGGCTGACACTGTTGACACCAGAGCCAGCAGGTCAAAAAGGGGAGAAGGAAACAAAGAAAACGGAATTTACATCTGCAGAACTAGTGGAAAGTGCTTTCAAGATGCTGGTCCCGGGGCCCCGGCTGTGGCATAGTGGGTAAGGCTGCTGCCAGCAGTGCCGGCAGCCCATATGGGCACCGGTTCGAGTCCCAGCTGCTCCTCTTCCAATACAGCTCTCTGTTATGGCCTGGGAAAACAGTAGAAGATGGCCCAAGTCCTTGAGCCCCTGCACCCATGTGGGAGACTTGGAAGAAGCTCCTGGCTTCGGATTGGTGCAGCTCCGGCCATTGCGGCCATCTGGGGAGTGAACCAGCAGATGGAAGACCTCTCTCTTTCTCTCTCTGCCTTTGCCTCTCTGTAATTCTGCCTTTCAAACAAATAAATAAAATTAAAACCAAAATGCTGGTCCCTAACTGAGTCTGTTCCTTCACAGAAGCCTGGCCAGCCCTCAGAGGGTGGGCAGTTACATGTCTGCTATACACACAAGCTCAGTTTCGAAGACAACGCAGGGTCACTTGCGGCTGTGTTCTGGAATCTGATGGATGGCAAGGCAATTACCACGTTGCATGCTGGCACTCCATCCTCTGATGGAATTCTTAGAGAGCAGGCAAAGCACCACTTGGGCCAGTGACAGCTCTTGAAGTGCTAATTGATTTCTGTGCCTCTTATTGTGGGGGAGGGAGGGTGTCAGTAGTGGCCTGAGGTCACTTAGTGTTTTTCTCCTCTCTTAGCAATCTGTTGTAATGGAAGGCAGCCACAGCACGTGCAAACGCCTCCACCTCCAGTACGTAACGTGAAGTCCCACTTAAACTCTGTTCCATCCTATCCTGTATATTAATTGAAGAACTTTTCTTTTGTGGAGAAAACATTTTATTTAATATTTTATTTAAAATCCAGCTGAAAAGCTATGGAGAGCCTGCCTCTGACTTAATAGACAAGTTCTTAATTACTTTAGCACACACCCAAATCAAGCCTCCTACCTGTTCCCAGGCTGATGCGTTCCACATCCCAGATTAATGGAAAACTGCATCATGTGAGACATTGTGGTAGGGAGAACGGGCAAGACGTGGAAAAAGTCTACGGCCCAGACATTCCGATTATGGCCTTGATGGCTCTTCTGCCTGAGACAAAATTTGGTGGCAGGAGTCTGCAGCTCAGGATTGATGACCACGGAAACCAAAGACGGAACCTTTGAAACAAAGAAACCAAATCACTCATAAGGGCAGACAATGGGAATTCTCCTGGATTCTCTCTGGTCATTGCCATATAGATGGCCGCCCTTTATTAAGCAGCAGGCAGCGTGCTTTCTGTTCCATAGTTATTTCACCTAGAAGATGCTGCTCTCAAGGAGCGTCTGTTACTCCGACTCAGAATTCTTCCTTCGCACCCAAGTGGAGGGAGCCCTCTGGTGTGATGAACCAGGCTCCCTCTGCTTCCGGTTTACTCTGGTGTGAGGTTTGTAAAAGGTTTTTGAGTAGGTGTATCCATTTTTTTTCTACATTAGCACTTAACAAAATCAAGTTGGCATTTATACATTATCACCAGTATTTTTTAAAGAGGATATGTATAGCATTAATGATTTCCTCACCTAGTTCTGAATATAGGACTCGAAGCAGAAGCAGCCAGAACCAATGATTGAATGCATGATAAGCTGCATAACTGATTTGGTCAGAGGCACGCAGGTGACTGGAGCAGGTGTAACCCTCCCTGGGCTTATGAAATCCAAAATGGTGGTACTTGGGTTATACTTGCATGTGGAGCATGTTGGGTACCTTCTCTGGTTGTTCTGCATTCTAACCCTGATGTTTATCTCCTGTCTTCCTAACTCAGAACTGAGATGCTAGGTGTTGGCTGTTTTTATACTCTTTCCTAAATGATGCACCTCAATGATGTGTGCATGTGAACTAAGCATAGATAAGTGTACTACAATAGAAGAGAATTTTATACCTCATGACAAACATCTCACATAATTTTGAAGATGTTTGCAAATAACCAGAGACAACGCCCATCCTGTATCCAAAGTGCAAAGGAAGAAGTTGAACCTCATTAGCTCTAATTAGCAAACTGGAAAGCAAAGACAGTAATAATCTGCATGTTTGCACTGTCTTCTACTCCCAGAGACCTCAAAATGCTGGATAAATATGCCCTGTGCTTGATGGCAGATCTGTGAGGCTGTGTAATTGGAGGCACTTTTTGAGCTTTCATGTAGACAAGAGTACAAGAGTTTTCAGTTCAGCCTTGCTGTTTCTGATGGCCTATAATTCAATGTTTCTGATAAAACCCAATACTTCACTTGTATCAGAAAAAAAAAAAAACAAAAAAAAACGAATGAATGTTACAATGTCCATGTCACTTTTAAAGAAACCTAACAACCTGTTGGGCTGCCAGAGATCCACCATCTACACTGGGCAAGGTCTTGAAGGTTTGCTCTCTGCATGGTCTAGGGAGGTCTGAGTTGGGCCGTCTGGCACACAGACAGGCAGGCGTACCTTGTAAGAGGAATAGGAAAGTGTGTCCAGGGCGATGTGCTCTTTTCTTCCTTCAGTCTTGGCGTACAGGATGACATCATTTTCATGAGAGTCTCCAGGGTCACAAAGCCCTCCTGCATCAAGCATAAAATTTCGGTTCTAGTACCAACGTGCATCCACAAACATATCAAATGCAGCATTAAATTCTCGAATAAAAAATAGGTAATTCTTGCTACTGTTGGATTCTATCAACCGTTTGTTTAAGCTGCATTTTAAAACATGGTGAGTACATTTATACAATATTAATACTAAAATGTGTGTTTTTAAACACATAAGTCCCCCAGGGGGTGGATTCATATAATATTAACACCAAACTCTGTGTTTAAAACATCCCTGTAAGTCACCAAGCTGAGTACATTCATGGACTATTAACATTCGGGTTTTAAATGGTGACATGTTGGGGCTGGCGTCGTGGCTCACTTGGTTAATCTTCCGCCTGTGGTGCCGGCATCCAATATGGGTTCTAGTCCCGGCTGCTCCTCTTCCAGTCCAGCTCTCTACTGTGGCCCGGGAAGGCAGTGGAGGATGGCCCAAGTGCTTGGGCACCTGAACCCGCGTGGGAGACCAGGAGGAAGCACTTGGCTCTGGCTTCAGATTGGCACAGCCGTAGCAGCCATTTGGGAGGTGAACCAATGGAAGGAAGACCTTTCTCTCTGTCTCTCTCTCTCACTGTCTAACTCTATCTGTCAAATAAAAAAAAAATGGTTACATGTCCAGTTGGGAAGCTCTCCCATTCACCATGATCCTTTGTAACATCAACAACTGCAGCTGTAGTTGTGTGGGTCTATGCAGGTATTTCCTGGAAAATAGTCTATCCTTATTGCTCAGGTAGTATCACAATCACTCTTGTTATTAAAAAAAAAAAAAATCCCTGCAGGTAGCTCTGAAATCAACTGCCATTGGTGTCAATTTTGTCTGCTAATACCCTATGGGTGGAGCAAGGTAACCCCAATGCTCCAGAGGAAGGCTACCCTCTGAGAGTGGAGCTAGTAAAACCAACAATGACATTTGATATTCGCTCTCTGCATAAAAATGTAAACCAAGGAAGGACCCAATGTGGCCAACGTGTGGCTGAAACAAGCTGGGTCATTTGGTGTGATCTTGGGAGGAAATGAGTGGTAAGTGATGTCAGCTAGGAAAGTTAGACCCTCACCAGGACAGGAAAGACCATGGTAAGAGAAGGAATATCCGGCAAAGAATGAGGATGTCAGACAGCAAGACTTTTGACAGTACAGCCAGACACAGAGGAACGGAGGGGTTCTTAATTGTTATATTGTATGGCAAGAAATGTCCTGTGGTGAACAAGGACACATCTGGCTAAAAATGACTGATTGATAGGTATGAGGGCATTTCAAAACAGTCATGGTAAAAATGAAAAATGAATTAAAAGATAAAACTATTTTGGTATAAAAAGTTTTTGAAACCTACGCACTTTTTTCATAATACACATTTTCACGAACTTTTGGAAGATCTTTTGTATCTATTCTGATTCCACAAACAGGGACTATTCCCTAGTGCTTCTCAGCAGTTAAAACTTGCATAAATGAGAATTCTGACTTTCCTGTATGCCTCCCCTGAGCTTAGAGCATGAACAAATCCCCAAAACCTCACCTCTGAGGTCATTAAGAAAACTAATTTTGGGGCCAGCATTGTGGTGTAGTGGGTAGAGCTATCATCTGCAGTGCCAGCATCCCACATGGGTGCCAGTTCGTGTCCCAGCTGCTCCACTTCTGATCCACATCCCTGCTAATGTGCCTGGGAAAGCAGCAGAAGATGGCCCAAGTGTTTGGCCACTGCCAACCATGTGGGAGACCCAGATGGGGCTCCTGGCTTTGGACTGGCCAAGCTGCACCTATTGTGGCCATTTGAGGAGTGAACCAACAGATGGAAGATCTGTGTTTCTCCCCCTCTCTCTGTAACTCCAGCTTTCAAATAAATAAACAAATCTTTAAAGAAAAAAGAAAACTGATTTTCTGAATCTATAAACTTGAGATCTGCCGCGTTGATTATAGTGATCCCATTAAGGTCCACTATGAGAACCATCCTGGTTGGTCAGCTGCCTTATTCATAAGATGACCTTATTTCATCTTCCTGAATGCAACAATTTTCAATGAACTAAATTAATACAAATAGCAGATGATTTGCAATCGGCTTTGGAAATATGTTACTGGAGTTATGTCTTACAAATATTCTTAATTTCCCCTAGGTTAATTCAAAAATTATTTGACATATCTGAGCATACACCAGTGGAAGCAATCCAAGAACTTGGCTCAATGTCAGGGGCACTGGTGCCTGGCTGAACACTAAACTCCTTTAACACAAACTGAAAAGAACTGGAGAATTCTGGGAGGAAGTCTGTTACTACAGCATGTCGCCAAGCAGAAAAGGAGCAGTGTCAGCATAGATCCTCACTCTACTGGGTACACTCTTAGAGCAGCTGAGGGGACTTATGGGAAAGCAGTAGGTTACACAGTAGAGTCATGGGAAATTAGCCTCCACATCTAGTCTGAAAGTTTTGGGGAGTACATCGAACATTTCAGCTCATGAGCCATTGACTTCATAGTTGAGTCACCCATGAGAAAATCTGCTCAATAAGATAGCTTATTCCCAAGGAACTTTGTGATTTTTCAGTTTTTAAAAGAAAGTATTTCTGTATTTATTTGAAAGAGAGAGAGAGAGGCAGGGAGAGAGAGGGAGAGAGGTCTCATCAACTGGTTCACTTCCCAAATGCCTACAATGGCTGGAGGACAAAGCTTGGAGCCAGGAACTTAACTAAATTCTTCTACACTGGGGGCAGGGTCCCAACTACTTGAGCCATCACCTACTGCCTCCCAAGGTCCACATTAGCAGGAAGCTGGGGTCAGGAACCAAGCTCAAAATCAGGCCCAGGCACTCTGATGTGGCAAATAGGTGTCCTAACCATCAGGCCAAATGCCTGCTCCCGATTTTTCAGTTTGACTGAGAGCTAGTGCTGCACATGATGGCTGGCAGTATCTAGCCCAGTGTTTCTTTTGGAGTATGAATAAGAGTAGTAATACTCACTTTTTTTTTTTTTTTACTGTTTACTATGTTCCATGTAAAATTAGATGCAAATGTGCTCTCTTTTCATCTCATAATAACATTTTCAGTTAAGTATTAACATATGTCCACTTTGTCAATAGTGAGGCTAAGGCCAAGAGAGGCTATTAATGTGCCCACGGTCTCATAATAAAGCATAAATTGCAAGTTATTCTCTTGGACATCAAGCCTTCTTTTTTATTTATTAGACAGGTAGAGTTACAGACAATGAGAGGGAGAGACAGAGAGGAAGGTCTCCCTTCCATTGGTTCACCCGCCCCCAAAATGGCCACCATGGCCGGTGTTGCACCGATCTGAAGCCAGGAGCCAGGTGCCTCGTCCTGGTCTCCCATGCGGGTGCAGGGGCCCAAACACTTGGGCCATCCTCCACTGCCTTCCCGGGCCACAGTAGAGAGCTGGACTGGAAGAGGAGCAACCAGGACTAGAACCCAGTGCCCATATGGGATGCCGGCACCACAGGCGGAGGATTAACCAAGTGAGCCAGCCTACATCAAGCCTTCAATAGGCAAGTCTTGGGCAGTGATATTTGGAAAGCATTGAAATCTGACATGTTACATATGTTACACATATATTATATGGCATAAAATATTAATAGAATTAAATAATATAATCTGAGAAGAGAGAAGCCAGATGCATAGATGACAGTGTATATTTAATTCCAATAGATGTTTATTGCTCAAGGTCAGCAACGTGTAGAGAAAATCTTATCATTTTGACATTTGTATCATATTTTTCAGCATTGCATTATACTCCTTCTACAGCTAGTAAAAGCCATATTGATGATGATCTGGGCAAGATCCTCATGAAGCTAAATTCCCTTACGGATCATGAGACTTTTAATTAATTAGTTAATTAATTATATTTATTTCAAAAGCAGAGTGAAAGCAAGCGAGGAAGAGAAACAGATAGATCTTTTGTCCACCAGTTCATTCCTCAAATGCCCATAACAGCCAGGGCTGGGCCATGCTGAGGCCAGGAGCCTGGAACGTAATCCGGGTCTCCCACACAGGTGGCAGGGACACAAGTACTTGAGTCATCACTTGCTACCTCCCACGAGCAGGAAGCCGGATCAGAGGTGGGGTGGGAATTAGAATCTCTAGGCACTCTGAAACAGGATGTGGGCGTCCCTCAGTGACAGCTTAACTTCTGCAACACACACCCGCCCTGAAAACACAACTTGGAAAGTGTTCAATGAACATTAACGATTTCCCAAAACAGAGCAAAGACTGAAAGGGCACAGGCAGTGTGGGCTTAGTGCACGCTTCCTAAAGACACAGGAACTCAACTATCATTTCTCTCTAATTTCTTAATTTGTCCCCTGTAGCTTCTCTGTGATTTCTTAAGAACAGTTCATGAACTGCATCCACCTCTTGGAGAGAACTGGGACACACGTAGGAGTCTCAGCTCAGGATGGCAGAAGAAAGCCCCGGATGAGTGAAGACTTTAAAATGATGACAGGCTTTATCTGAAACGTCCCTCTGGGGGCAACTGATCAGTTCTGTGAAGTTTCAGTAACAGCAGCTCCTGCAGGAAGATGTGGATTCTTCTTCAGATTCATAGCTTTTGATGTGTAGTGGGAAGGCATGACTCAAGGGGCATCCCCTACAGCAATTAAGGTACAGGAAGAGCTCAACAAAAACTAGATGGGTGATGAGCTTCAAAATATTTTAAATACTGTTTCATGCAGCTTTCAAGGTACTTATTTGTATCAGGGAAGATATTTTATTGAGGATTTAATATTGCGGAGTACCGGGCTAGAGGGGGAGATGTATCTTGATCTCAGGAAAATCTGTAATTTAGTGAGAAAAACAAAACTAACCGACAGCACTGCCTCCCTTTTTAGTGGTTTTATTGACCCACAATTAACCATATTCTGAACATTTCTGTATTTATCTTGGCTCTTTCAAGAGGGAGACACCACACTAACACAACTTATTATAACCCATTGTCATAACTGTTTTACATTATTATTGTTACTCTCTGAGCCTAATTTATAAAGTAAACTTTATCCTAAGTATCTGTATAGATAAACAAGTACATGAAGATACATCAGAAAGTCATAGAAAATGTCTATTATAAAACAACTCAATGCATGGGCTCCAAAACATTTTTTCACCAAAAAAACCTTCTGTTTTAATTCCATTTTCCATGAATTTTTTGGTGTAGCTTTGTCTACAGAGTTCAGTATACTGTTGGTTCCACTGGGGGGTCTTGGAACCAATTTCCCATGAGTTAAGAGGACTAATGTAGAAGACAAAGAATGACAATTAGCAGTAAACCATGTTGTACTGCCACAACAGCAGTAGAAATTCGGAGAAAAGAGATGTAAGTGTGAGCTCAAAGATTTGGGCGCATAACAGACACTCAGTAAACATTTGGGGGAGGAACAGTAAGCTAGTGATCGTTAGGTTATTTTTGTCTTCTCCAAGGCATTCTCGTTCCAAGGACAGAGTTGGATACTGGTCATCAACCAATCCATGTGGAATAAATGACTATACGGATGAAGGAAATAGCCACTGAATTGAACTTAGCTGAACAAGTTTTTCCAGAAATGGCAGTCACAGCAGAATGATTTAAGGACAGACCACACCATAGACAAGAGCAGGACAAGGAGGGAATATGATCTGGTCTAGATTAACAATCAACCCCTGATTTTCCCAATGTCCCATATTTAGTGGGTGGTTATTTATAAACACCTATCTCATCTTAAATCTCTTCCCATGTGGCTTTCTTCTCCATCAGCTGAAAAAGTTTTAAAGTTTCGTTCTGTAGGTCTATGACCTTTCCACACCTGGAAGAGGATTCTCATAATTCTCATGTCTTAGGCTTCCTTTTGCTCAGAGAACACAGAAACTCTAGCGGCTCTGGTTAACAGCTGCACTGGGGATTTTTAAATCGATTCAAGGCTGAATAGAATTTCTACTTCCGTGTGACGCTCCATGATCGTGCCAAATCTAATATATATATATTTTTTAATTAAACTTTTATTTAATGAATATAAATTTCCAAAGTATAGCTTGTGGGTTACAATGGCTTCCCCCCTCCCACAACTTCCCTCCCGCCCGCAACCCTCCCCCCTCCCGCTCCCCCTCCCCTTCCATTCGCCAAATCTAATATTAACATAGCCTACTCCACACTTGGTGCTTTGAATGGCACTTCTCTTCCTGTCACCAGGATTTGAACTCGTGTCTTCTCCAGTATTGTTCTCATAACCTGCACAGTGAGCTGGGTGCCCACTTTAGCTGCTTCCATCTCGTCAGTGACTCATCTCTGTCTCACCTGTACGTTACCACCATCACTGCGGGATCAGGCAGTTTCTCCTTACTGTAACTGAGACACACTGAGAGAAGCTACCTATGGAGGCAGAAGGCTTGTTTGGGCTGGAGCTTCTGGGAGGCTCCACAGGTGGCCCGTTAGTCTGTCATCTGATGAGGGTGGTGGAACCCCAAGTGCATGGTGAAGCCAGGAAGCGGGCACAAAGCAGCTGGGTCTCAGCCCGATCTGACAAGCAGCCCTCTCTGCAGAATGGCCTCTGAGAGCACACACTAACGGTTTACAGACCCCCTCCGGGCCCACCTCCTAGATGTCATCATCAAATCAAATCAAACCTCTATCATTAATCCATTAACATAAGATTCTAGAGACCAGACCTCGAATGTGAGGGGCTTTGGGGGACATCCAAACACTTATCCAAGCAGAAACAACTGCCTTGATTCTTCATTGCGTTTAACTATTTACTAGGCACTATTCTGAGTGTGTTGGCTGTGGTAACATATTTGACCAACAATTTAGGTTCCATTAATCATGTGATTTGTATTTTCCATATGTTTTAGCTCTAAATCTGGTAGCTATTCTTTTCTTTTTTTAAAATTGAATGGAGATGCTTTTATTTGGGAGAATATACTTTGCGTTCATTTCCAATTTTCTCCTCATGGTCAATTCTATTTGAATTCATTCATTAATAAACTTTGTTCCAGCAAGAATTAAAGGTGACTTAGTCTCTCATATAAAGGAACTTACATGATGATAACTTCATCTCATATAAGTGCACAGAATTTGGTTAATTTATCATGAAAAAACCAAGAGTCAAAATATATGATGCCAAAAGGGTGAGAAGGGGAAAAAACCTAGACATATTGAATGTTTACTATAAGTTTTTGCTTTGGCTTAAAGATTTTCCTGAATCACTTTCATTAAATGAAAGTTACCTTAAACTCTAATCATTTTGAAGGAAATGAGCTCTGGACCCTTAAATATATAGAAACCATCACAGAATCAAGGTGAAAAGATCCTTACATGTGAGACTGCATTATTTTATTTGATATCTATAACCTCTCTGTTATCAAACAGATGAGCATCACACAGAACACAGGGCTGAGCACATGACACACTGCAAGGCTTACCATGCAACTCCGTGTTGTGTGTGCAAGGTCAAGTGAGTGCTATGAGAGGCTTACGTAGTTGTGCTGAAGCCTGGAGCCAGGAGACCTGTGTGTCCTGCTGCACTGACACCTTTGCTAGCAAGTTCAAAGGTACCCAATGTTTGCTTCCTGTTTTACTCCCAGATGTTGCCTATGCAACTCACTCAACAAAGAAAGCCTGTGATACCCACTCACACTTCTGGGATGACATCAGTGGAAGAATATGTAGCTGCGGCTCTCGTTAACTAAAAGGACAAATTGGAGCCGTCACACATTTTGATTTTCTAATCCTCTATTGGGTATGTTTCCAACTGTATTAATTTGATCTACAATAGTTTGAAAAATAAATCTCACATTTTTTCTTTGTGTTTGCAAACAATACAGAAAGTAGACAGGATTATTAAAGTGATATCCACCTCCTTCTTTCTCAGTTTCCTCAACAAAGTAGTTAGGCAATGAGATGGCCAGGAAAACAAATGACTCATCCTGATGACTATTTTGGGGGAAGCTGGAGGTTGTGGACACAGGAGTTGCTTTGTTCTCAGCTCCTCTCCCATCGTCTTTCCAGCCAGGACCATCGAGGGAAAGGTGGCAGGCAACAAGGATTACGTCATTTTGTCCTTAGGCCTGCTCATGGCTGCCAAGACCAGCCCTCTCTACCTCACCACGGTTCCAGCAGGGCTGCCCTGAGCAGGCCTGAGCACCACAGGCTTTTGCTCTGTCGGTGGCGCTCACGTGGTATGAATTTTCATTTTGTACGGTCGACAACAAACAGTCTTACTTCTTTAGGTGTAGGCGTTCCCCAGGGTCAACAAAGTTTATTCAAAATGCACCTACCCATAACAAAGTAGAACCTTAGGTTCCCATAACCGGTGGTGTCCATGTATGGGGTGCATAACTTCCTCTCACCATCTTTCAGGAAGACTAGCGAGAGACCCGATTCTATTGTGCCACACTCCGTACCAATGACAGCTCCCAAGATGTCCCACCTTCAAAAAAGAAAGACAGAAAATCTTTAAGAGCAAATATTAAGACACAGCTGTATGAAGTATGAGGGATCTTCAAAAAGTTCACAGAGAAGGCATATTATGCAAAAAACTGTCCAACGATTTCAAGATCCTTGAGCACCAAAAATAAACTTGTTTTTAAATTCTATTTTTTAAAAGACTTATTTAATTATTTAAAGGCAGATAGAGAGAGAGAGAGAGAGAGAGATCTTCCATTCATTGGTTCATTCCCCAAATGGCCACAAAGGCCAGAGCTGGCCTGGTCCAAAGCCAGGAGCCTGGAGTTTTTTCAGATCTCCCAGGTGGATGCAAAGGCCCAAGAACTTGGGCCATCTTCTACTGCTTTCCCAGGCATGTTAGCAGGAGCTGGATCAGAAGTGGAGCAGCCAGGACTGGAACTGGTGTCCATATGGGATGCCAGTATTGCAGGCAGTGGCTTTGTTTGCAAAGCCACAATCCCAGCTCCTTAAATTCTATTTTTCTATTACCTTTACGAAGTGCCCTTATATAACGTTTTACTCTTAGGGCTGGCATGGTACAGTAGTCTAGCTGCTGTCTTGGATGCTGGCATCCCATAGGAGCATCAGTTTGAGTCCTGGTTGCTGCACGTTTGATCCAGCTCCCTGTGCCTGGGAGGGCAGTGGAGGATGGCCTGAGTGTTTGGGCTCCTCCACCCATGTGAAAGACACAGATGGAGCTACAGGGTCCTGGCTTTGGTCAGGCCCAGCCCTGGTTGTTGCAGCCATCTGGTGAGTGAAGCAGCAGGTGGCAGATACCTCTCCATACTTGATCTTAGCCAAAAGGCCGAGAAGCAACTGATATTTTTCTCTCTCCTCTCTCTCTCTTTCCCTCCCTCCCTCTCACTCTGCCGTTCAAATAAATAGATAAATCTGAAAAAGTTTGTACTTTTGATAAGAAACATTTTCTTAGTAATAA
This sequence comes from Lepus europaeus, assembly GCF_033115175.1. Classification (NCBI taxonomy): domain Eukaryota; kingdom Metazoa; phylum Chordata; class Mammalia; order Lagomorpha; family Leporidae; genus Lepus; species Lepus europaeus. The sequence goes on from NC_084827.1 coordinate 44,019,937, forward strand.
ATAATCCTGAAATAAAGATATCATGCTACCAATTTTAGGTACCAAATAAACTGTAAGTACTCCTCATTCATAACTATGCTTTAACTGAAGGCCAAATTTAATCAATACCATGAATAGTGCATCTATGATATGATCAGAGCCAAGATCCATATTTAGGAAGTCTTTATTCTTGAAGTACTTAGCATTGGGAAATCCAATCTGAAATAAGCAAAGGGCGAACCATAAAAGCTAGTATAACAGAAAGGCTTGTGGGTGTTTTGCATATTAAAAATAGCCATAGAATGAAGAGCCATAGAGCTGGCAAAATCTAGCAAGTTTTCAAAAAGGAGAAGAGATTGAAACCAGATCTTGTCAAGTAGCTACCTGGAAATGCGTAAGGGGATAAAAATGGCTAGCTTGTATTGAGTGACAGCTGGAGCCTGCACTTCACACAGTAAACTCATTTCATGCTCACAGTAACCCCATGAGATGACCACGGTTTAGACCCCCATTTCAGATGCAGGAGTTGAGATGCAGAGGTTTGAACAGCCAGGGTTGAGGACGGCACTCACATCCAAGCAGTGTGACCCAGAGCTGCACTCTTCCCACTGGGGTATACTGTCCTTGGGGTGGAGCAGATCACCTGAGAACAGTCTTAGAAATGAGAATCATCCTGACACCACTGACAGTGCAGACATCAACAGCCGTCAGTGGGGCATGCGTGCTGACAAACAGCAGGGCATATATTTGAAGAGAGGAGTGGAGACTCTGTGGTGGACCCTCGGAGTGACATTTCTAAAATGCAAATATAACTGTGTCTCCTGTGCTTGGGGACTATCAGTGGCTCTTCATTGCCAACTGGTCAAAGTCCAAATTCGTTTATATAGACTGCAAGGCTCTTGTTGGCCCGCCCAAGAATACGTTTCTGGCCCTGCCTTTCCGGTTCCTCCATGGCTCTCCTTGTGTTGTACTGTTGCACCACTTGGGCCATGTAGTACCAACTCAATGTTACCCAAGCTTTCACCGTGAGGCCTCCATACTGCCTGGGTTTGAACATTCCCCTCCCCACCAGAGTCCATGTGCTGGGAACTTGATTCCCAATGTGCAGTCAGGAGGTTGGCCATTTAAGAGTCCATGAGGGATCTGAGGACATGAATGGATGAATGAAAGCATCGTGGGAATGGGTTCTCTATAAAAAGGATGAGTTTGCTCCCTACCCCTCTCTCTGCCCTTCTGCCATGAGATGGTGTGGCAAGAGAGATGCCTTGTCGGATGCCAGTGCCTTCATTTTACACTTGGGACCTCTGGAATTGTGAGCCAATAAATTGCTGTCCATTTAAAATGACCCAGTGTGGTATTCTCTTACTATGGCATAAAACAGACGAAGGTGGTACCTGTACTCACTGTTGACAAACTCAAGAGCCCTCTTCAAGATGTCATACATATCAGATGTTCTTGTGAAAAGTTTTCCCCAAACTGCCAGCTGTCCTAGCACCCCCACTCCCACCTCAGCCTAGGATTCTTCCTTTGTAACTCCAAGTTTCACAGTACACTGCCCTTACTTCTTTATTGTTTTTTTCTTTTTTAAGATTCATTTATTTCCTTGAGAGGCATAGTTACAGACAGAGAGAGGGAGAGACAGAGAAAGAGAGGTCTTCCATCCACTGGTTCATTCCCCAAGTGACCTCAGTGGCTGCAGCTTGGCTGATCCAAAGCCAGAAGCATCTTCTGGGTCTCCCACATGGGCATAGGGGACCAAACACTTGAGCCATCTTCTGCTGCTTTTCCTGGCCCTCAGCAGGGAGCTGGATTTTGGAAGTGGAGCAGCTGGGATTTGAACTGGTGCCCACATGGGACGCCAGCACCACAGGTGGATGCTTAATCTACTATGCCACAGCACCGGCCCCATATGTTTACTTTTTTCTTTCTTCCTGATGTGCAACTCCTAAGACAGGACCTGCGTCTTATTTCCTTGTAGACGCTATCCTAGTGCCCGGGGTCCAGCAGCTGCTCAGCAATGCTTGTTGAGTGGTGGATGCATTAAAGGACGCCAGATGCAGAGGGTAAGAAATCCGGCCCAGTGCTCTGTCTGCTTTCCATCCTCACATTCCTTTGCTTTCTGTAGCTTCATCCTGGTCACTGTGGCTGCCTGGCTCTGACTTGGGACCAACTTAAGGTTGTTGGGTTACACTCTTCCCCACTTGCATCATCACTAAACCATCTGCCCATCTAGACTCAAGCCTGGAAGGGCCACCTGGGTTTTTGCTCCTCCATCAGCCTAAGCTCTGGGCACACTATTGAAATGTCCACTTCTGGGCTTCCTCTTTTTATTCACTTTAGGCTATACATTTATCTGTCTCTGTGTCAAAAGCCAATTGCTTTAATTACTGTATCTATACAATAGCTCTTTAAAAATTTTTTTTTTTGACAGGTAGAGTGGACAGTGAGAGAAAGAGACAGAGAGAAAGGTCTTGCTTTGCCGTTAGTTCACCCTCCAATGGCCGCCGTGGCCGGCGCGCTGCGGCCAGCGCACTGCGATGATCCGAAGGCAGGAGCCAGGTGCTTATTCTGGTCTCCCATGGGGTGAGGGCCCAAGCACTTGGGCCATCCTCCACTGCACTCCTGGGCCATAGCAGAGAGCTGGCCTGGAAGAGGGGCAACCGGAACAGAATCCGGTGCCCTGACCGGGACTAGAACCCGGTGTGCCAGCGTCACAAGGCGGAGAATTAGCCTGTTGAGCCAGGGCGCCGGCTTACAATAGCTCTTGACAGCTGAGCCTCCCCCACCCCACCATGCCTTTCACTTCTTCACAAACGTCTTCTCTATGTTTATCTTTGATTACCCTTCCTTATCAATAGGACCATCACCTTGTTGATGTCTGTGAAAAACCCTGCTTGGACCCTGATGAGAACCCACTGTCTCCGCTGTTACTGATATGTTAGCCATTTAATTGTTGCTCCTTTGTAAATACTCTCTCTCTCTGGCTGCATTTTATTTTGTATTTTTTGGCATTGGTATTCTGAAAGTTTATTTCAGTGTATGTAGGCATTGGCTTATTTTACTGATCATTTGGGGACTTGGTGTATCTTATCAATTGGAGGTTCACATCTTTAATCAGATCTAGAAAAATGTAAGTCATCATTTTTTCGAATATTAACTCTCCCTACTTCTTTCCCATTCTTTCTGAAAATTCTACTGGTCCCAGTTGAAGTCTCATATTATTTTTTCATGTCCTCTTACGATCTCATTATGTTTCTTTCTAAATTATATTCTGTATTGTTTTCTCATATCAGTATACTAATCCTGAGTTCAGTTTACCAATCCTCTATTTAGATATCTGTAATTTATAAAAAGTTATAGAGTGATATTTAAATTTCCATGAGTGTATTTTTCATGTTAAGATACTCTCTTTGGCATTTTTAACATCTACTTGTTCTAAGTACACGTGTCTCTCATAATGATTTAGATTCTTTTCATTAATGTATTTTAAATTTAAAGCTTATTTATTTATATTTATTTCAAAGGCAGAGAGAAGTCTCTCATCAGCCAGTTCACTCTCCAAATGCCTGCAATAGCTGGGGCTGGGCCAGGCAAAACCAGGAGCCAGGAACTCATTCTGGGTCTCTCACCTGGGTGGCAGGAGCTCAGTTACTTGAGCCCTGACCTCTGTCTCTCAGGGAGTACATTAGGAAGAAGCTGGACTAGGGAGCAGAGCCTGGGCCAGATCCCAGGCACTGTGATATGGGATGCTTGAGTCCTAAGTGTCATCTTAACTGCCAGGTCAAGTGTCTGTCCCATAAACTCCTTTTTAAGATTTATTTTATTTATTATTTGAAAGGCAGAGTTACAGAGACAGAGAGGGGGAGATAGAGAGAGACAGATCTTCCATCTGCTGGTTCATCCCCCAAACGGCCACAATGGCCAGGGTTAGGTCAGGCTGAAGCCAGAAGCTTCTTCCGGGCCTCCCATGGGGGTGCAGGGACCCAAGCACTTGGGCCATTATCTCCTGCTTTCCCAGGCGCATTAGCAGGGAGCTGGTTGAGAAGTGGAGCAGCTGGGACTGGAACTGGCACACATATGGGATGCTGGTGTTGTAGGTGGTAACTTAACCTTTTCAATCGTTTAAGTAGAATTGTTTTACGCATCTCTAAAATGTTCCTCTCTTATCTCAACTCCAGGGTGCACTTATTCTCCTGTTTGTTATATCTGCTGTCTTTCTTGGTGGATCATAATTCTCTGGTAGATTCTAATTCTTGCTGTGGAATCATCTTCAATGGATTTATTTCCAGCGTGACTTCTATGCACTTTGTGTAGCAGAACTATTTTCTAACGAGGGTTTGTACATCTGTGTCTGTGAGCACCTTGGGGTTTCCTGGGTTCTGAATTAATTTTTACATTAATTTTCCAGTTGAGAATGTTCTCACTCCCCAGGTGGAGCAAAGGTGAGTTTTACATTTATCGAGAGCTCCCATTCTCCTGGAGGTCATTGTCCCTCCTTGAATCAATGAGAGGAGTTGTTGTCCTCATGCTTTCTTACAAGGGAAAGCTTTTCAGAGTCCCAGATTTATAGAAGAATAGTAATTCCAGCTGCCACCTTCCAACACCCAACATCCTGTGTAGGCACTTTGCACATTAATTTTTAGACTTAGATTACATCTGAGTTGTAGTTTTGTTTAGGGCTGGCACCATGGCTCACTTGGTTAATCCTCTGCCTGTGGTGCCGGCATCCCATAGGGGCGCCGGGTTCTAGTCCCAGTTGTTCCTCTCCCAGTCCAGCTCTCTGCTGTGGCCCAGGAGGGCAATGGAGGATGGCCCAAGTGCTTGGGCTCCTGCACCCACATGGGAGACCAGGAAGAAGCACCTGGCTCCTGGCTTTGGATTGGCGCAGCGCCAGCCGTAGCGGCCATTTGGGGGGTGAACCAACGGGAGGAAGAACTCTCTCTCTGTCGCTCTCTCTCACTGTCTATAACTCTACCCGTCAAATGAATTAAAAAAATAATAAAGTTTTGTTCACAGTACTTAATCATGTACGCTTCCCTTTGCTTCTGGCACTGGCTCCTTTCTTCCCCTATCCTAAGGCTTTGTAATGGAGAAAATGCTCTTATCTACTCAATAGCTCTGTGGATTTGCGGAGGGGAAGGGACTGCAGGAGCTCAGATGGCCTTGTCACAGGTTCCAAACTTCAGCCAGCTGGAACTGTGAGCGCAGTGACAGGGAACTAAAAGAGATAAACAAATCAGTTCTTCACATAATGATGTCATCAGGGGTGTTAACTAAGCAATTAGAGGACCATGTCATCTTTCAGATCAGTGAGCGCCTGTCTTTGAGAAGGATTCAGTTGGTAAGAATGTTAACCGGGGTGGGTGTCTGGTGTAGCAGGTAAGATGCCACGTGGGACGCCCACATCCCTTATGACAGTGCCTTGAGTTCAAGCTCTGTTTCTGATTCCACCTTCTTACTAATGCACACCTTATGAGGTGATGGCTCAAGTACTTGGTCCCTGGCACCCTTGTGGAGACTTGGATGGAGATTTGGGGTTCCTGGCTTTAGTCTGGACGCACTCTGGCTCTTGCATGCATTTGAGGAATGAACCAGTAGATTAAAGATTTCTCTCTTTCTTTCTTTTTTTTTAGATTTATATATTTATCTGAGAGGCAGAAAGAGAGGGAGAGACAGAGGGAAGGGTCTTCCAACAACTGGTTCACTCCTCAAATAGCAGCAATGGCTGGAGCTGGGCCATTCTGATGCCAGGAGCCAGCAGCTTCCTCTTGGTCTCACATGTGGGTGCAGGGGCCCAAGCACTTGAGCCATCCTACACTGCTTTCCCAGGCTATGGAAGAGAGCTGGATTGGAGGAGGAGGACTTGAACATCCACATGGGATGCTGGCGTGGCAGGTGGAGGCTTAGCCCATTGTGCCACATTAACACCAGCCCCCCCTCTTTTTAAAATTTATTTCTTTTCTTCTCTCTCTTTCTTACTCTGGCTCTCACTCTCACTCTTATTCTTGCTCTGTAAATCAAATAAGTAGAATAAATACACGAAATTTTAAATGTTAATTTTCAAACATAGGCTGATTAGTTGTCTTTACACATCCAAATCACATACTTTGTATCCTTGGTGACTTTATTATTCGGAAAGTAACTTCATAAATATAAAGCAAATAATTATTAGCTGCTAAATACTAATACTTCATTCCCTTCCAGAAAAATAAATAATGGTCATTAGCCACATTTCCCCCACCCGAACGTAATGAGACCTTGAAAAGCTTCTCTGTGTAATGTTACTGGTATTTAAGCCACAGGTTCAGTTCTCAATAGATGGATACTACTTCCATTAAATCTCATTAAACACCAAACTTTGCTGGAAATCAACATGTGTAAATGCAATCAGAGCTATTTTATTTTTGTTAAAATGCTGTACCATTCACATGCTACATTTATGTCTCCCACAAAGTTCATCAACTATAGTTGACTAACTGTTTTCAAGGCAAAGACTATTCAGGGAAAAAATTTTTAGGAACACCGAACCAACAGTATACAACTATACTATCATATATTTGGCAACAGATACTGGAGGTAACATGTGAATTACTAAAAATGTGTAACAGGGAGTGGACATTTAGCCCATAGGTTCAGATGCCTCTTCCTACATTTCAGTGCCTGGGTTCAATTCCCAGCTCTGGCTGGTAACTCCTGCTTCGTGCTAATGGAGACCTTGGGAGGCAGTGGTGATGGCTCAAGTACTTGGGATCCCACCATTCCTGCAGAGACCTTGATTGTGTTTCTAGCTTTCCACTTTGGCCCCAGCTCAGCCATGGCCATTGCAAGCATTTGAGGATGGAACCTTTGTCCGTCTCTGTCTCTCTTGCTCTCTGTGACTCTCTAATTAAAAAATAATTTAAAAGAGTATTAGATATAATTTTGTAATTTTTCCAGTTTATGAGACGTTAAATACTTTGCATATTTACTACATATTTAAAAATTTTATTTTAATAACTATTATTTCTTGGTATTCATTTCCGGTCTTGTCCTAGTGGGCCTTTGTCATTCCAACAACTAACTTGCCCAAGTATAGAGGGAACTGGGACACAAAGAAGTAAGTGGCTTGCTTACGGCCATCTGCTTCTTTGCCTCTAAAATTGCGATCTCCTGTTTGTTAGCTCAGGGAGCATGAGGACCAACTTTTCGAAACAGCTCTTAATAGTAATGGATCACTTGTCAATTCAGCGGGAGCCTCTTTTGATGCGCACATGAAAATTTCACACTGGCTCGTTGGTCTTTTACTTGCTCCATTTATCCCAATTAAACCACTCAGCCTACTTACCCACAAAGCAAGTTAAGGTTATAAATGATGCAGATGATGAGTTCTCTTAGACATCTATCTGCCTCAGAGGATTTTTAAAGTGAAAAATGACATCGAAAAAGACTGAATTGCCACCGGACTACAAGAACCTTCTATCAAATGAGAAGTGAGGGCTGTTGCTTCTTGTTAACTATTTGTTGTAAATGAGTAACTTTTCTAGATTAACTGAAATGAGTTATTTCCATGAACTTGACCACAGACAGAGATAGTGAGATGTGATTAAGACCATGTATTTATTTTCCACCTTTTTGTTAAAGCTTGACATGTCCAATTTTACTTTCATTTGACTGCATTTCTTGGGCTCTGTAACTGTTGGAAGATAACAAAAGAGAAGATATTTTCTTTAGAAATACCCAGATTTAGCAAATGAAGTGGAATAAAGGACCCTGACTAGAAATTCAGCAGGAGCTTGTTACAGGACGAGCACACTTCTTGATCAACGTGGATAAATAGTGTCTGTGGCTTGGCTGGAGGCAAAGCATCCTCCTGGGGACCCCAGAGCACCACCAACCACGGAGGGGCTCCAGGGGGAGGCGTCCTCCTTCCCTGGACTTCAAAGTCCCAATCAACAAGGTAGCAAAGTTGTGATCATTTCCAGATACAAAAATGGTATTGTTCTGGAATTCTCCTAGCATAATAATTACATGAAGTGAAAATTTTCCAACATCACGGAATCTCTGAGACCATCAGCAGTGGGGGAGCCCCACGGTTGTAGCAGTATGTCAGAGGGATGGCAGCTTCCTTCAAAAGGAGCCACCTGTCTGTAGTTTAAATTACGTTTTCCCCAAGCAGACACAGTTCTGTGTGAGCTGCACTTGAAGGAACGCCTGCCCAAGGGTGAGAGCTCTCTACAACATTGCCATTTATATTTATTCTTTCATGACTAATTCTACAATGAAAAGCCCCTATCTTATTTATTATAAATACAGGGGCATCTATTATTTATTACAAATAGAGTGAGGTGATGTTGGAGCCCAGGGAAAAAAGTTTCCTAATCAATAAAGTGCCTGAAGGCAGCCTGTCCCTCAGAGATAGCCAGGTTACAATAATATTTAATTTATATTATGAAAAAAGACTTTTCATGGTGTGTGTCATAAACAGAGCAGTATTTTTTTTTGTAAGCAAAAGTAATTTAAAGAAGTAGCTTGGCTAGAAGGCTGATGGTCCTCTCAATCACTGTTTTGGTATGCTTTGCAACTAAGGTTAATTATGCTCTAATCAGCTCATACTTCTAAGAATGACATATATTCTTTGAAGAGCAACACAGCAGTAACTATTGAAACTAAAAGTACATACATGTCTACATATGTACGTGGACATACACATATCTGAACCCATGATTTTTCTTTTTTCTTTTAGAATTTATCTTTCAGACATACTGTTCAAGCACACAAGAATGCTTGTTGCAATATTCTTTGTCTAGCAACTGTGGTTTAGTTATATAAACTGATACATCAGTTTTCAGGAGCTATTTATTTATATTAATTGATTAGAAGAGTTTGTTGGCCGGCGCCGTGGCTCAATAGGCTAATCTTCCGCCTAGCGGCGCCGGCACACCAGGTTCTAGTCCCAGTCAGGGAACCGGATTCTGTCCCGGTTGCCCCTCTTCCAGGCCAGCTCTCTGCTATGGCCAGGGAGTGCAGTGGAGGATGGCCCAAGTGCTTGGGCCCTGCACCCCATGGGAGACCAGGAGAAGCACCTGGCTCCTGCCATCGGATCAGCGTGGTGCGCCGGCTGCAGCGGCCATTAGAGGGTGAACCAACGGCAAAGGAAGACCTTTCTCTCTGTCTCTCTGTCTCTCTCTCTCTCTCTCTCACTGTCCACTCTGCCTGTCAAAAAATAAAAATAAAAATAAAGAAGAAGAGTTTGTAACGTGTTAAGTTAAAAAAATGAGTTGAGGTATAATATATATTTTCATAGGAAAACTTCTGAACAAATAGACACCAAAATATATGCCAGCATTTCAACAGTGAAGGACAGGAATCGGCATGAGGGGACAGTAGACTTTACACATTGCTTTGCAATACACACACAATTTCCAGGAAGAAAAAAAAAGAAGAAAAGCACTCAGTTTATATGTGGTAGAATTCAGGATTAAAATTTAAATGATCTCATTACAGGTTGATGAAACACAAAGAATATGGACACAGGAAATAGAGGACTGATATTTCAATCAGATTTCTTTTCCTGCTAATATTGACATGAAGGCACTAATGCTAATGGAACGTTTCACATTATAGATGACAATGTGTTCTGGTTTGTTACATCTCCAGAATATACCAAACCACCTGGATGGCAGTGCGAGGTATGAGTAAAGATAGAAAATACAGCCTGACTATAAAATTCCATATTTACCAAATCTATAAGTTGTTTTTTTCTTTAATCTCATGCATTCTCTAAGGTTGAAAGGTTCATGACATGCATAAGGTCTCTACTGGGGATGTATTCCCTGATATTTAATAAGGGCTGTGCCACAGGTAAAGAGCCTTCCACGTTCATTTATATTCATGAGGTTTATCTCCAGTATGAGTCCTCTGAAGTCTGCTAAGGTGTCTGCTTTGACGGACGGCTTCTCCGCCTTCTTGCATTTACAGTTTTCCTTCTGGCATGACAGCTGAAGGCAAGGTGAAGGATGAGCTCTATTTGAATGCACGTCCTGCACGGCAAAGACTCCCCAGGAATTCGCTCAGATTCAATTGTGTCTTAGGTTTTTATTACCTGCGTCATGTGTATCTCTACTCTTGCTGAAATAACGCTAATAAAGAATATTGGGCTCAGAATGGGTAGAAAGCACACAGCTCTCTCATTAATAAGACAATAATATAACCTGGATGATGTTTAGAGAAAATAAAATAATACCCAGGACGTTGCAGAATCTAAATAAATGTTAGTTTTCTTTTGCTGTCTTGAAAAATGAAGTGCTATTTTTGTTCTAAAGTAAGTCAAAATGGCAAGTCCAATGGGTTTCCAAATTACAATGAGTATTTTTTACCCCAGCACTGAGAGAGCACCAATCTCGGATGAAGTTACAGTGCAGTACGCAAAGTGGCATTGCCTAAACCATCTCTGACCAAGGAGATAATCTCTGAAACGAATGCTGGGTGTACTTTATCTTCCTGTGGGACTTGTGCATCGTTTAAGATCTGGGATGCAGCTGGCGCTGTGGCTCACTTGGTTAATCCTCCGCCTGCGGTGCTGGCATCCCATATGGTCACCAGGTTCTAGTCCTGGTTGCTCCTCTTCTAGTCCAGCTCTCTGCTGTGGCCCGGGAAGGCAGTGGAGGATGGCCCAAGTGCTTGGGCCCCTGTACCCACATGGGAGACCAGGAGGAAGTACTTGGCTCCTGGCTTCGGATCAGCACAGCGCGCTGGCTGTAGTAACCATTTGGGGGATGAACCAACAGAAGGAAGACCTTTCTCTCTGTCTCTCTCTCTCTCACTGTCTAACTCTATCTGTCAAAAAAAAAAAGATCTGGGTTACAACCTATCTGGGCACCTGAGTGCATTACCTGAATTGTTATTTAAATGATTAAGTGAGTTGTGCCTTAATAAAAGTAAATATGTCAAATAAAAAGCCATTTAATAAAACATTAATTTACTTAGGCTGTTAATACACATTCAATTCACTTATTGTGTATGTTCACTTCTCTCTGTAGCCTTTTAAGCATTTTGTGAAAAGTATTCAAAGTCAGAGGTAACAATTTTTCTGGATAGCACAGAGGGAATAATTTGTGGAAGATAGCAAGGAGATGCTTAAACTGTGTTTTGAACTTGTGAACAATTTTAGACTATTTTAAATGAAAGCATTGATTTACATTAAAGGGACTATAACGGAGCTGGTTTTTGTTGGCCTAGTGGCAACTTGTGGGTTCTCACTGGTTACATGTAAGATTTACTGGAATCATCTTCATGGAACAAAGATAGCGAGCAAGTCAGTTGTTGAATTCTGGATGCTCTCACGGTCAGGTAATTCGGCAATAGGAGGCCTATTCACCAACACAAGAAGGCCCTGGGAGCAAAACCAGGGTGTCAATTCCTGCGCATTGGAGATGGGCTCAAGTGGAAGATGGCCCAAGTGCTTGGGCCACTGTGCCCATATGAGAGAACCAGAAAGAGCTCCTGGCTCCAGATAGGCCCAGCTCCGGCCCTTGCAGCCATGTGGGGAGTGAACCAGCGGGTGGAAGACCTCTCTCTGTCTCTCCCTCTGTCTGTAACTCTACCTTAAAAAAAAGATAAAGTTACTCTCCTTAATAAAACATAAAGGGCTTAGAATTTCCATGACAGAATATCAGAAAAATGTCAGCACAGCTTATTTTTTGTCACCTGAAGAATTACTACTTTTATTTTATAAATACAAATATAATCTTGCAGTCTTAGAATACAGTAGTCAGGGCCGGCGCCGCGGCTCACTAGGCTAATCCTCCGCCTTGTGGCGCCAGCACACCGGGTTCTAGTTCCAGTCAGGGCACCGATCCTGTCCCCGTTGCCCCTCTTCCAGGCCAGCTCTCTGCTGTGGCCAGGGAGTGCAGTGGAGGATGGCCCAAGTCCTTGGGCCCTGCACCCCATGGGAGACCAGGAGAAGCACCTGGCTCCTGCCATCGGATCGGCGCGGTGCGCCGGCTGCAGCGCGCCTACCACGGCGGCCATTGGAGGGTGAACCAACGGCAAAAAGGAAGACCTTTCTCTCTGTCTCTCTCTCACTGTCCACTCTGCCTGTCAAAAAAAAAATTAAAAAAAAAAAAGAATATAGAAGTCAGAACAGCCTATAAGGAGTTTTCCCTGATCTATTTTAGCATTTGCACGGTTTTTTGCACATCCAATTATCATTTTAACTAATGCTTTTTTATCAATGACATTTGATTTGTTTATCTGGAGAATGGCTTAGGCTGCATTGGCCTATTTATCTTTGCATTTCTTTTATAGCTGATTAATTCATATAATTTTCCTTTGAGTACCACTCGGGCCATATTGCACTGCTGATGCTAATCACGGTTGCAGAAACAGCTAGTTTTAAGTCTGGATGCTTATTATGTGCCATGTACTACTGTTCAAAATGCTTGATCTACATTGGTGCAAGAAACAGCCTTTTTCTGGCCCTATGAAAACCTGAATCCAAATTCTATTATCTCATTTTGCTATGTCTCCTTCCTACTTTTCTGTTGCATTTGCCTGGAGTAATAGGCCCTTTTTGACTTTCAACTTTGTGTGTCAATTTAATCTGAATCACTCATAGAGGTGAAGATATACCCGCTTTGTGAAAACTTACTGTGAGAATCTCATTTCCTAAGTGAACATAACGCAAATTTATCACGTTGCTGATTGAAGTTGGTTCCTGACACATTGTTTTATGTTTATTATCTACACTGTGTTTTATTGTTTACTTTTTCCCTTTTCTGACATTTGCTGGACTTTAGTATATCTTCTTTGTTCTAAGTTAATCTAATGACTTAGAAACCACATGCCTGTTGTCTGGCTTATCTAAGTTTTTCGACACTGTATTTCTATTTTTGCTAGAAGTTCTCTGTTAACGTGAAGTTAGCCACATTTATACGCTCACCTGCAGCCAGGTGAGACTTTGGGCAGTGCTGTGTTTCTCTCACTGTGCTTCTCTTCTTGTATCTCTTGAGTTGAGGTATTGTGGGCTTGACTTCCCAATTTTTATGAAAATTCTAGAAACAATCAGCATCTACTTAGACTGAACTACACATTTTATTCTTTTTATTAACTCATGCCTTACTCTTGTTTTTTTTTTTTTTTTTTTTTTTTTTTTTATCTCTCCTCTTCCCCTTGGGTTAACATTCAGGAACATATTTGGAGGTGATTATTTCAAAAAGGTTCAGGTGTGCTGAACACTGCTTCTGAAAAAGATTCTACTTTTTCCTAACATTTGATGATGTTTGATTGGAGCTGGAACTTTACACTCCATGTCGTTTTCTCTCGGAACATTAAGAGGTCTGCTTCCTTTTCAAAAAATTGTGCTGAAGGCTGCTAAGGAAAGGACAGCGAATGGTGCCGAGAAGCGAAGCTCGCAGGATGTCCCTTCCATCAGCAACCTTGGCTTCCCCCCTGAGGGTCTAGGGCTCTGTGTTTTCCCGTTCATCCTTGCAAAAATATTTTCACTCACAGGATCTGCAGATTATCCTTTTTCTTAATCCTGAGACATTCTTTTCCAACCTACTTATTTGAATAACTCATGCCCTATGCTGCCTCGGATCTTCTGAATCTTCTGTTATTTCTAATGGTGGAAGTATCCATTCCCCCGCCCCCCACACGTAACATTTCTTTTTCCTCTATCTAACGATAAAAGAACTCAAGACCCAAACTGCCAGCTCACTACTTCCTTCGCCAGCTTTGCCTACATTTGTACTCAGGGAAACGATCCATTAAATTTGTCTAAAAAGTCAAATGTTTTCATTTCTCACCTCTCTCACTGTTTTTTGCTCATAAGATCTAATTTCATAAATGTAGTGTGCCCGCTCATCCCTCCGAGGATAACCATTACTCACGATCTGTTGATTCTGCTTCGCCATTGACTCGGCTTTTAGGTCCTCAGCCTGATGCTTTTTTTATGTAGCGGAGTTGACTTTTCTGATGTGGCAGTTTTAGATCCTTTGCTGAGATGTCTATCTGCTACTCTGTCTAGCTTCACTGTGAAACCGCTCACCGACCTGGGCTGATGTGCCTGGGGTGAGGACTACTGTGGGGTACAGTGCCTTGCTCCTCCATTCCAAATGTCTGCACACATGGTTTGTTCCTTGGGGCAGAAGGCTTTGTTGGATGTGGTGAGGGGCTCACCTACCGAGCAGTCCCTACAGCAGCACCTCAAAGCCCCATCCTAATTCCTGTGCCCAGCATCCAGGAGCTGTAGCGGCGTGGAGACGCTTTTGCAGCGCCTTATTCGACGTGTGTTTAGTTATAGTCCCCTCCTTTCACCACGTCCTCGCTTTCCCTCTCCCTGCGATTCTTTCTAATTCCTGGCCCAACAAGGGGCACTTCCTTGTTCTCTAGTGTTCATAAAGATTCAGTTGCTCATTTTCTGTAACTTCTGAGGATTGGGGGCAAATGGGAACGACTGGAGCAAGCACTCTCCATTCAATCATTTAAATTTTTATTTTATTTGTGGAGTTTCTCTCTTTAGCAGGAATATTCTGGTGAGAACAATAAAACAGAGTGTTTTAAAACATTATTTGAATAGTAAAATACATGCATTGTTTGAGTTTGGGATGCAAGGCAGGTAGACAGATTCTATCTTATGGCAGTGTGTTGTTCTAAAAAGCCCTCTCCCACCTAAAGACAGCCTCAGCCAGGTGAGACATGGGGAGCTGCTAATTAAGTGATGTGTTTGTAAGGTGCTGGAGTTCAGAAAAACTCACATAAATTAGCAGTGTATCTATTAAAGTTTCTCCCCTGCTAAAGTAACAGCTGTGTCTCCTTCGGGGGAAAAAAAAATCTACTTTTAAAAAGCCCCTATCGGCCGGCGCCGCGGCTCACTAGGCTAATCCTCCGCCTTGCGGCGCCGGCACACTGGGTTCTAGTCCCGGTCGGGGCACCGATCCTGTCCCGGTTGCCCCCCTTTCCAGGCCAGCTCTCTGCTGTGGCCCGGGAAGGCAGTGGAGGATGGCCCAAGTCCTTGGGCCCTGCACCCCATGGGAGACCAGGAGAAGCACCTGGCTCCTGCCATCAGATCAGCGCGGTGCGCCGGCCGCAGCGCGCTACCGCGGCAGCCATTGGAGGGTGAACCAACGGCAAAAAGGAAGACCTTTCTCTCTGTCTCTCTCTCTCTCTCTCTGTCCACTCTGCCTGTCAAAAATTAAAAAAAAAAAAAAAAGCCCCTATCAATAAATATAACAAATGCCAAAAAAAAAAAAAAAAAAAAAAAAAGCCCCTATCGGGCCAGCACCGTGGCTCAATAGGCTAATCCTCTGCCTGCGGTGCCAGCACACCGAGTTCTAGTCCCGGTCGGGGAACCGGATTCTGTCCCGGTTGCCCCTCTTCCAGGCCAGCTCTCTGCTGTGGCCCGGGAGTGCAGTGGAGGATGGCCCAAGTGCTTGGGCCCTGCGCCCACATGGGAGACCAGGAGAAGCACCTGGCTTCTGCCTTCAGATCAGCGCGGTGCACTGGCCGCAGCGCGCCGGCCGCGGCGGCCATTGGAGGGTGAACCAATAGCAAAGGAAGACCTTTCTCTGTCTCTCTCTCTCACGGTCCACTCTGCCAGTCAAAAAAAAAAAAAAAAAAAAAAAGCCCCTATCAGGGCCAGCGTCGTGGCATAGTGTGTGAAGCTGCTTGATGTGTGGTATTCCATATGGGTGCTGGTTTGCATACCAGGTGCTCCCTGCTGATCCAGCTCCCTGCTGGTGCTCCTGGTAAGGCAGCAGAGAATGGCCCAAGTGCGTGCGCCCCTGCATCCTTGTGGGAGACTTGGATGAAGCTCCTTGCCCCTCGCTTTGGCATGGCCCAGCCCTAGCCATTGCGGCCATTGGGGGAGTGAACCAACAGATGGAAGATCTCTCTTTCTCTCAACTCAAATAAATCACATTTTTTTAAAAACCCTATTAACATTGGATTTGGGACAGTTAGTCATTTGAAAAGCAAACGGCTCCTGCATCCTTGTAATTTGAGATCAAATAGTTTAGTTCAAATGATAGGAAAACATGGATAACTGGGAAAGTGCTTTCCAAAAAAAGCCATAACGACTTCACGGCCTTCTTTTCTTCCTTGTCATTCCTACTAAGTATTTTGAAAATAGTATTAGAAAAGATCATTTATTATTTTTTTCTGGCATTTACTGGAGAAAACAAAGTTAAAAGAAAAGAAAGTGTTATGTGCATTTTAATAATTTTAAATAGTTTTTAAAAAATGACCTCAATTGCTGCAGAATTCAATCAATTCATTGGCCATTCTTGAGTAGATCAAGACTTAGCACTTCTGTGTTTTGTTTCTGTTTCAGCAAGTGAGCTGATAATGATCGATTGTGTGGGCCGTGGTGGTAGAGGAGAATGAGACAGACATTCAAGAAACTCGGCAGAGAAAACAGACCACATCAACAAGTTCATCACCAAGTTCCAAGTCTGTTTCTGTTGTTCTTGTTGTTTGTCAGCTCTTATGCTAGGTAAAAATGCTTCTCATTAATTTGATTTTATGACATGATTTTCTTCTTGAATCCATGATTAACAGTTATTATACTGGCATTATTTCCTAGACCAACAAAGCAACATTTGTGATGATCGGGGAGGGGAGAAGTCACTCCTCCCTCCACAAGAAACCATTATGAATTAAACCAGCATTTTAATCACCACCCCAAAATGCAGAAAATTCAAGGTCCCCTCATTACCCCTGTACACCTTTATAACATAATGCTGACTTCATACCTGGGCCATCGCATGAAAGCGTGTGTGAGATAATTGTGGTGATGTGGCCTGAAATCCTAGGACCCAAAACTGCAAATAAACCTAAGATGAGGTCAGTAGAATAATTCCACTGCGTTTAGAATTTAAATGACTTAGCTGTGTTGCAGCTGGAGGGACACAGGTGCTTCAGTCAAGTGCTCATGGAGTAGAAATCTGCTGACAGTGACAGGGCTGGCAAGTCCTCACTTCTTAACTCGGACCAAACCCCTGATCAATCTTGAATCCCCAGAAATGTCCAAAGAACAGAACTGAGACCATCTGAGTCATTCAGGGCATAACATTTCTTCTGAAGTTCCATTGGTTCTTTTATGACCTTTGCTTTTTCTGTTCAGGCATTAATACTTTTGTGTATTTTGAGGGTGAGGGTGTGTGTGCACATGCGCAGGATGGTAGGATTGATTTGGTTGCAGCCAATTCTCTTACATTATTAGTGCTCTGTGAAAATGGAATGTCTGATTTGAGTGTGTGTGTGTATATATATGTGTGTGCATATATATACCTTTTCTAATGTTAATTCATGAAGGGTTTTTCCATGTTTTGTATTTGGTCTACAAGAATAACTGCCACTAATGCATCAGATTTTACTGGAGGGAGAGGAAGAGGAAGAGATATGGAAGTGGGTAGTGGGGGAGAGGGGGAGAGAGAGAGAGAGAGAGAGAGAGAGATGGCAGATGGTCAGCAGGGAAAACTGGAGAGATGGAAGAGTGGGGATAATGAGTGTTTTGGGTTTCAGCAGTTAGGGCCCCACAGAGGCAGCTGAGCTCTACAACCTAGGAAGGGAGTTGCACAGGACCCTTGTACCAGGGGTTGGAAAGGAAGAACTGCTGAGCTGTGATGGATCTTTCATCCCTGGGAGATGGGTACACAGCAAGATGACTGGGCACCATCATGGCTCTTGATCTGTGAGGGGAGTGGAAAGAGCCCTTGTGCATCCTGACGGTTACAAAGGAGAGCTGACTCACTCCTGGGAACATCCAAGGGACTAGAAAGAAGAGCGGTCATTGCTGGTTTTCAAAGAGACCCCGGAGTCACTGGACACAGAATTTCAGGGAGACAAGATCCTCCAAGGAGCAGGGCTGTGAGCTGGGCCTGGAAGGGTCCATGGGAGGCTCTGAGGGCTGGAGTGAGTCAGGATGTCAGCCTCCTCGAGAGGCTCACTGTGGCCTGTGACAAAGGGCAGGGCCTGCGGCAGGAAGTGGAGCACAGCTGGGTCGGCCGCGGTAGAAACGCCGTGTTCTGCTGGGAAAGACTGCAATGTGGCAGCAGCCGTAGAAGCTCAGCTGTGGGTCCTGCTTCTTTCTTACTGGATCTGAACGAAGGTCTTGGGCAACACACAGGTAATGGGGAGCCCAAGAGGGCAACGCTGTCCTTCTGCCGAGAGGGGCTTGCAGAAGTTCAATCAGTCTTGATTTAATGTGAGGATCTGAATGACATGGCTGCACCTCAAATGCTGTGTTCTGGGGAAGCTTCTCACTTTGGTTGGTTAAACTATTGCTCTTTCATAATCATTATGAAAATGTACTTCATGTTAATTTCAGTCATTCTCATTATAGTATTAGAAGCATACACTAACTATAAGAGTCTGGTTCTATTGCATGTGTTTACTGTAAAAAGAAAAGCCAGGTGAGAACCTGGAAGCTTCTGGAATTTCTTTTCAGCCCAGGTTATCTTCTGTATTTTGATTCTCTGAACCTATTCCTTTTCTCCAACTTTAATCTGCTGCTCAATTTTAGGACATATATTAAGGACCTGAGACCCAGACAAAGGCACATAGCATGCAAAAGCAAGAAAACACCACTACAGGCCACCATCACAGCTTCAGGTCTGCTCGCCTCCAACCTCGGTCCCAAATCCCTCCTTTATAAATCTGTCAAAGATACATTTTATCCCCAATATGATATTTATAGATCAAAGCCACATTCCAGTGAAAATCAGGGAGCAACGACTATAAATCTCAGACCCTGGGAAGACAACTGAAAATCTCAATATAATAGCAGTAGAAAGATTTGGTACTTTATAAACATTGCAGGAAGAAAAAAAAAGACTAAAGAAAAAAGCTAAAGAAACTACAATGAGATGTAAGTGATCTGAACGAAGTGAAAAGGTATTTTTTAGTGGCAAATTTTTAATATGCATAAAAACAGGGTAAATGCATCCCTTTAGGCTCCTCTTTGTTAGGAATCATCAATGTTGATTTAAGCAGGTTTTTGCTCCTTAACAACATGCATTCAAAATATGCCCAGTGGAATAAATGGAAGTGCTGGACACAGCATGGGAGATAACAATTACTTACCCCGTAGGCTGGCTCTCAAATTCTTCTGACCATTGCTCCTGAATGTCCTCTGTAGAAAGATCTACATCCCGGGTGGTGGCAAAATTGAACTCACTGCCTTCATTTCCATGGAAATAAATGGAGTTCCCATCTGACTGACAGCTATGCTGTAGATAAAAAGAGAGCATGGGGTGGCTGTTGAATTGGTTTTGTAGCTGAATCTGTCTTACTCATGTATAATTAGAGTTTTCAGAAAAGTCATTATATTATTCTCTCTACGATGGACTTTGAAATCAAAAGAGCTTGGTACCTCCTTTTTTGCCTTGTTTAATTTAATTATAATTTCTTTCTAACTTATTAAGTTATCACAAAGAAAGAGTCAAGAGGGCATTGAGCTTTGCCATCTCAGCCATTAGTATGAAGCAAGAGTATTTTAATTGGAATAATTTCCCATCATTGCCACAGTCCTTGTTGTGGGAATTAAGCTTGATAGTGACTTGTCATATATTTTAAATTCTGTGGTTATGGGCTAAATCACACTGACCTTTTCAATATTCTACACAGTTCTGCCTTGCCATTCAAGTCGTTCACAATTTCTCTGCAAATGGGATATGAGTAGAATAGCCAGCTAATCGAAACATGGAGTACAGAAAAGGTCAACATAATCCTGGATCTGATCGTATTTCTTCGCCAGCTTTTGAGTAAAAGCTGCTGACCAGACGTAAGACGTGCATGATGTGTCTGGTGAAGAGCTGGGACATCACAAACTTTGTTATTCTTCAACAAACACTTGCAAAGAATAAAGAACCAAGAATTTCTTCTGAGATGATTTTTCACTTAATTTTTTCCAGCTTGAAGTGAATAGTCAAAGGTAAGATCAAACTTTAGAGTTGAGTACACTTGGTATTTACTTCTACAAATTATGTTTGCATTAAAAAATTCTTGGATAATGTCATGTTTAAATGAATACTAAAAGAAGTAAGATATGCTTTTGGGTTTTCTATGCTCTTAAAAGGAAACAGAAATGAAGAAAATAAACTGGACAAAAAACGGCATTCGGCCCAGTGACTGTGAGTTGTGTAGGCCAGGGATCATGTCTGTTTTGTTCCTTGTTGCATTTCTTGTCTTAGCATGGCATCTGGCATACAGTAGGAGTTCAGAAATATTTATAGACTTGTTTGATAAATGAATGAATAAGTGATATGGCTATGCTTTTTCAAGTAGTCACTTATTCTTTGATGGAGAACTCACTATACAAAAGGCATTAAGTAAGGTGTTGGTGGAGGATGTATTGATATATGCAATAATCCATAATCTTTGCTTTCAAAAATTCCAGTTGGGATATTTCAAACAGAGAGCCTGATACCAAAATCACATGTTAAGTGCCAATGTGTGAAATAAGGTGGGAATCCCTGTGTCCAGTACTGGTCTTGATGGACAAGCTTCAAGATGAGCATTTGATTAGAAAGGATGGGTAGAAATGAAAGTTAGATGCAAAACAGGAATTAATTGCATAATTGATTGGTAGGCATTAATTGATAAGTAAGCATGAAATGAGTACTAGACTGGAGCCTACTGTAAATGTCCTTCCGTGGAAGTCTCCGGAATTTCTACACCATTCTGTTGGCAGTGGTTTTCTATCACAGGACAGGGATGTGTACAAAGAAATGTTGTATGACCATTAAATTGGCTCCAGCTAGTTGAATTAACTGGGGAGGAATAAGACTGTCTGCCTGTTTGGAAGAGTCAATAAGGCTTCTGGAAGTTCAAGAAATAAGACTGATAGAATCAAAAAGGGAGAGAAGGATCCAACATGGGAAGCGGGATACACAGCAGACTCATAGAATGGCAGATGTCCTAAACAACACTCTGGCCTCAGAATCAGCCCTTAAGGCATTCGGATCTGGCTGAAGAGCCCATGAGAGTATTGTAGGCATGGAAAGCCAAGATACCATGGAAAAAAAAAAAAAGACCTAAATGAAAGATCTCTGTGAGTGAGATCCCAGTGGAAAGAATGGGGCCATCAAAGAAGGAGGTACCCTTCTCCGAAGGGAGGAGAGAACTTCCACTTTGACTATGACCCTATCGGAATAAGATCAAAGTCAGCGAACTCTAAAGGCTTCCATAGCCCTGGCAACTCATGACTAGAGCCTAGGGAGATTACTGACGCCATGAACAGGAGTGTCAAATTGTTAAGTCAGCAACAGGAGTCACTGTGTACTTACACCCCATGTGGGATCTGTCCTTAATGTGTTGTCTAATGTGAAGTGATGCTATAACTAGTACTGAAACAATATTTTTATACTTTGTGTTTCTGTGTGGGTACAAACTGATGAGGTCTTTACTAATTATATACTGAATTGATCTTCTGTATATAAAGAGAATTGGAAATGAAAAAAAAAACAACCTGGTGTTAAATTGGAAATGGCATAGAAAATTAATTAATTTAAAAAAAATATTATGTAGGATCTCTGTCTTTAATGTGCTGTACACTGTTATTTAATGCTATAACTAGTACTCCAACGGTAGTTTTTTCACTTTGTGTTGCTATATGGGGCAAACTGTTGAAATCTTTACCTAATATATACTAAACTGATCTTCTGTATATAAAGAGAATTGAAAATGAATCTTCATGTGAATGGAAGGGGAGAGGGAGCAGGAAAGGGGAGGGTTGC
This sequence comes from Lepus europaeus, assembly GCF_033115175.1. Lineage (NCBI taxonomy): Eukaryota > Metazoa > Chordata > Mammalia > Lagomorpha > Leporidae > Lepus > Lepus europaeus. Next base: position 44,041,632 of record NC_084827.1, read on the forward strand.
GGGCGGGAGGGAAGTTATGGGAGGGGGGAAGCCATTGTAACCCATAAGCTGTACTTTGGAAATTTATATTCATTAAATAAAAGTTTAATAAATGAAAAAAAAAAAAAGAGTGTACAATCTTGAGGGCACCACTTCAGAGCACTGAGACCTGAGGCGTGTGCCGTGGGCCCTGCCATGCCCGAGTTAACACTGTAGGAGGTGGCAAGCAACAGCTTGTGAACCTTTGTCCCACGAAGACAGGTTATTCTTGGGTGCTAAACTGAGCTCATTACATGCGATCCTTAATCCAGGGACACTGAGCACAAGCTAGGGTTCAGTTCATTTCACAGTAAATGGAAAATGCCAAGAGGTGAGAAGTCCAAGGATCCTCTGCCACTGTGCATGCTGCCATGACAATAAAGGCTAAGCAGACTCACAAAGGCCACTTTCCTAGTCATAAGCCTATTGAGCTCTAAACAAAGGTCTTCCCATTATGGAATCCTGATCAACTGTGGCCTACCTTTATCCAGAACCAATACAGAGACTCCCACACCACTGCAAATGACAATGTCTAAGGAAATGGCAGACATGAACTATCCGTACACGAGAAAGAGAATAATTTATATGACAATTTAAGTGATAACATCTGTAAAATGAAAAGGAAGATACGCCAATATCAAACTTTGGTCATTTGGATTAAATATCAACTTAATTACTTCAATGTTGGTTGTGCTTCCCTCAGAAATTGTCCATTAATATTAAAACTCTGTGTTATCATATTTTTTCTGACTTTTCTAAGATTTATATTATTAATTTATTTGTTGCACATTTTAGATTTAACTGAGGTAGAAAACTTACGTACAAAATCACACCATTATAAAACCGGGTAGTATAGGGTTAAACTAGTTAAATGAGTTGATATAACCGAAAATAAAAGTTTACTTAAAAGGACCTTTTTGTTCATTGTTTTGCTGTTGCCAAATACATCTAGTATTTGAGCAGACCATTTGCAATTACACAACTAGTGACAACTAGCTGTCAAATGTGCATTTTATCATGACCACCACAACAATGCTAGCTTATGAAACGCAAATATTATTTGCCATAGTATGTCTGAAGAAAGAAATTCAGAAAAAAATTGAGTGTTGACCAATTTTTATAACTTAAAAAATTTAATTGAGTGTTGACCAATTTTTATAACTTAGAAGGATCTATGACCTAGTAGGATTTGTTGTTGAAAGGTTTCCACAAAGAATGGGATGGTATGAATTTTGATATAGTTCTTTACCAGTTGACAGTAAATGAGCAATACTCAATATCCAACCTCAATTCAAACAAACAGGGCTGGGTTTCATAACTTAGGTCAGTGTTAGCCTTTGCCCTGAAAGCATCCTCTTGTCTGTCAAGTTTAAGGACAGCTTCAGAGTTAGGGCTATTCCCTCCTCCCAGAGCAGAGCAGTATGATGTCTTTTGGGGTGTGGAAAGCTGTGGACTATCTTCTTCTTCATTGTCTCAGGACAGTGACACGTGGCCACAGAAAGACTGTGAGACACCCCAAGCAAGTGGATGTCCCTTAAAGATAAATGAGCCATGGGGCCGGTGCTGTGGCACAGCAGGTTAACGCTATGGCCTGAAGCGCCAGCATCCCATATGGGAGCTGGTTTGAGACCTGGCTGCTCCACTTCTGATCCAACAGTAGAAAATGGCCCAAGTCCTTGGGCCTCTCCACTCCTGGCGTCAGATCAGTGCAACTCCAGCTGTTGCGGCCAATTGGGGAGTGAACTATTGGGTGGAAGACTCTCTCTCTCTCTCTCTCTGCCGCTCCTCGCTCTGTGTAACTCTGACTTTCAAATAAAATAAATAAATCTTAAAAAAAAAAAAAAAAAAAAGATAGGCCAGCGCCACGGCTCACTAGGCTAATCCTCCGCCTTGCGGCGCCGGCACACCGGGTTCTAGTCCTGGTCGGGGCACCGGATTCTGTCCCGGTTACCCCTCTTCCAGGCCAGCTCTCTGCTGCGGCCAGAGAGTGCAGTGGAGGATGGCCCAAGTCCTTGGGCCCTGCACCCCATGGGAGACCAGGAGAAGTACCTGGCTCCTGCCATCGGATCAGCGCAGTGCGCCGGCCACAGCGCGCCAGCTGCGGCGGCCATTGGAGGGTGAACCCACGGCAAAAGGAAGACCTTTCTCTCTGTCTCTCACTGTCCACTCTGCCTGTCAAAAAAAAAAAAAAAAAAAGATAAATGAACCAGCAGTGTAATACTGGGCCTTAGAAGCAGGGGATCCTTGAGCTGTTTGAGAGGAGGGGTCTCCCAAGTCCCCTACCTCCCTAAGAAGTGGGTTACAAATAGCCCTGTGTTCAGGGGTCTTAGGGAGCCCTAAATCAATCACATGCAAGTTAGATTTGCACGTGGATTCTGTTAGGACTGATCACAGGGGCCCAAGGTCCTGGTACTGGCCTGCTTCCCGGACGTTCTGCCGACTAAGAGTCACTGCCTTTCTCTCTGTCTCTGTCTCTCACTATCCACTCTGCCTGTCAAAAAAAAAAAAAAAAAAAAAGAAAAGAAAGAAGAAAAAGAAAAAAAGAGTCACTGCCTGATCACCTTTGGACTGAGTGTCCCTGGGCCTCCGCTTGTGTTATAACTGCATCCCCATCTCAGAATGGGAAGCTGCAACCTGCGTGGTTAGATATGGCTGGAATCTTCCCCAAGACTCGAACTCCACTAATTCAGCCTGTCCTAGGATCTAGGACATGAAGGTTAGGAAAGAACAAAACACTGGAAACCCAAACCAACCAAGATGATAAGGAGTGACAAGTCAGTTCCTTTCCATCTTCAAGCAGTCTTGGGCTTGGAATAGGAAAACATGCCCAAGACTGTCTACTTAGACACAACATAGTTTTGCACAAGTCATTAACCCTTCTGGGCCTCAATTTCTTAGGCTGTAGAATGGAATTGGTAGCATTTTTTCCTTAGAGATGCTCTTAAGCACAAATAATATGAGGATGTGGTTTTTGTTCGGAACTTCTAGCCATTATAAAATAATCATTATTTCTGAATACATACTTAAAAAAAAAACATTGTTACTGTTTATTCCTTATGCTTGGTGGTAGATGACAGAGAACTAGGAGAGCACTGAAATCTATTTGTAAGTGTTTCTTATCAGGATAGTCATTAAAATTCTTCAGCTTAGCGGAAAACATTTATAAGAACATGTCCCATGATACAATATGGTGAACATGCTGCAAATCTTCATTACCATGGCAGATGGAACCGTCGGTGAGAACTTTCAAAGCCCTCCAACTTCTGGCAAGTTACCAAAACTCTTCTAACAGAGGAAAAGTTAATAATGCAAGATACCTGAAGCCACTCTCCAGCACACAAACTTGCATTGCATAACATCAGTCTACTCCGTTAAAAATCCAAACGAGACATGCATCAAAATTCTGAAATGAATCTCAGGAAGCAGCTTTCAGTTTTAATACCCAGCTAATTTTGCTTAGCTTCAATTCAAACACGTGTCACAACTTCAGTGAGTAAATGTCTCAGGTTATGAGATACATAAGCTCTTGAGAAAGATAAAAACAAAATCTTTTGGAATTTAGAACTATTTTATTTTGAGCATCTTGAAAATATATCAGGTTTTCTTGCGCACATAAGTGCAAATCACATTTGACTTCCTGAGTCATAATTTTGGTTGACTTATGGTGAGTTTATATATTATAATATAATAAATATATTATTTATTTTGGGTTAGACCAAAGTATGAATTCTGCAGATGGCTCTATTTCCAGTCCTACCAATATACATTGATTATTAAATTAATTATAATTATTTTCACTTGTTTAATTATTCTAGCATTGACCAATGAAATATACTTTATACTAAGTACTAGCAGATTTCCCTTTTTTAAAAGAATCTCTTAAGTATGGTCTTTTGTGTTTCTCTTTGTCAACCAAAAATATTTTCCTACTTTGCTGCTAAATGGATTTCCTTTACTTGACAAGCAGAACACAGTGTAACTAAGTGACAAGAATTTGCCATTCAGAAAAGCATCAACAGGAAACATCAGTGCAAATTCCTCAATATAACAAGTTCTTGGCTACAGTTCAGGGGAGCATTTTTCTTATGTGGCTCCCCACCCTCTGCTGAAAACATCAATGGCGTCACCTCTGGACTTGTAACAGTACACACAACTGCTTCCTCCACTGTTTAATGAGCTTTTCATCAAAGATGGACCCTGAAGCAACCTTAATACTATCTCCCTGGAGTCTAATGGCCCGGGTGATTTTTTCGGGCATCTAGAGCCTTCCGAGTGAGTTTTTGAGGCTATCTTTTTTGTTGGAGTGAGTCTAGGGGGGCATTTGGGCATTGCCAACTTGGAGGGAGCTGGTGGCAGATGGAATGAAACCTGCCTGGCCTGCCTGCACCTCCACATGAGCAGAGAGACACCCATTTCCTCCATTAAGGAGCTGTCACTCAGCCCACCCAGCTGGAAGACCATTTTTGATAGCCAAGCTGGCTGGTGGCAGACAATTCAGATACAAAGTGCACTTTAAAAGGAAGCTAAAACATCATTTGTAGGAAAATTGAAAGTGCATGGCTTCCACCACAGCCAATTTTTTAATGACTGTAATATTTTAAGTGATTATTTTTTTGCCACTTCAGATGGCTCCTTAGAGAGGAGAGGGTTTTTTTTTTTTAATTAAAATCTAGGCAATGCAAACAGATGAGAGATGAAGAGCATAGGAAAGAGAAATAAGGTGAATAAAATTAATTAAAATGGCATTGTTGGCAGAGTCGTAAATCAGCCACTGTGTGGCTGGAATAAAATATTCTGGTATAGGAGTTTCTGGACTAATGTGAGATGCGTGTTTGAGTGTTTGGAAATTGACTGACTTACAGATCGCCTATGATGGTGTTTCTCGCACCTTTTATCATGCCTAAGACATTACCCTATAGAAATACATATTTTCCACACCCATCCTGGTCCAACTGCCTCTGAAAATACAGGCTTCCATGCTACTTTTACTAGGAAACAGAACATGAAAATAGAAATTTTAAAAAAAAAAGAAGAAAAAGGGAAGAGAATGATTTCTCTCCTGACCCAAAATGCAATTCTGTCATTTTGCATACATTCAATGTCTAGATAATTTAATGCCAGTTAAAAAACTGAAAACTTGGCTATAAACACAGTCCAGGTGCATGAAGGCTGGAGTGCATTTTCTCTGGTCAACACAATAGATTCAACCCTAGTGAGTGTTAGGGAGCTTACAGAGTATTTTCCTCATTATTTTTTGGATTCATTAAGCATTCACATTTGAACCATTTTGTACCAAGGATGATAAAGATTCACTTTATGGTATATTTTGTGACAAGTGTATAATTACTTGGCAATAGTTACGACAACTCTAAAATAGCAATGGTGACAGATTTGAATTGGAGTAATGAGAGGAAGAATAACAATGTAAAATTTCATAGGGCAGCTGTTAACCTTGTCTTTGGGGATGAACTTGACTTTCACACTGTCTGAGGATTTCAGACTTGCCTCCTCAAATTAAAGCCAAAGATGGCAGGCGTAAACAGGGAGGCTGTAGGGTAACGGGGAATGAAAGGGCCAGACTGAAGTTAAATACACTTGGCTTTGAGACACCAAGCTGCTTGAATTTAGGGAAGGTGTTTGGTGCTTCTGAACCTCTGTGTTTTCATCTGTGAAATGGGGATAATTGTAAGGATGAGATGTGACACTGCAGGCAAATGTCTATGCTAAAGGTTGGTGAACCTTAGGGAAAATCATAAAGGTCAATCTCTTCCCTTTTTGGGGCTCCCTATCTTCACCTGTTCAAATAACAACCCTTACTTGAATGATGCAGGTTATTGCACTACGTGCTGTGCTATGGACAAATATGACAGGAAGTGTACCCATGTTCTCATCTCTACTTATTGAACACTGTGTTAGCTCAGTGATGACACGTCCAAAACAAAACAGAAAAACAAAAGGTGCAGGAGGCCAGGAGGCCCTGGGGGATTTGTTTGAATGGTTATTTTCTGTAAAATTTATCAAAATTGGTTGCTCCTGCGTTATTACCACTCGGTGTGTTCTGGCTCTTTTCCTTGTTTCACTAATGCTATTCCACCTTAATTACTGTACAAATAAGCCTCATTGGAGGGAAATTGTGAAAAGCACACTAGTTAGGTACAGCCCTTCATCCCTAAAGTATTCTTATTAGCTTAACAAATTATATTCTGGCTCGTGTTACAATATCATGGACCCACCTCTTGGGGGAAACATGACAATAAGAGCAACATGATCCAAAGTGAAGAACATCCCATGTGAAGGGAATTTGGGTAGACAGCACGCAATTAACTAAGCTGGAATCCGGCCAGAACATCGCAGTTAACGTTCTGATCGTTAATGGAACCAGACGTGGGAACATGGGCCAGCCACAAGTCGTACTGAGCCCAGGTTTTATCCACATGAGAAAGCCAGTGCTCAAATCCCCCAAGGTACACACTAGATGGTTTCTAGAACAGTGATGTGCAAATCACAGTTCTGGAAAGAAAATCTGATTTCTTCCCACTTGTCCTTCATACTCCAGGAAAATAAAATGATCAGACGGATTGTTGGAACATTTTAGGAGTGCTCAATGGAATATCGCACAGAACACAAACTGGGCATTCGCTCGGCATCTCTGCCCGGGCATGGTATTTGCAGGGTAGGTGGACCAATGAATTCTACTTTGAGTGTGAGCTTCCTCCCCCCTCCTTTTTTTCATTAGCTTCAATTTGTGTCAAGACTTTAAATTTCTGACACAAATTAATTTACCATTTTTTTCATAATTTGGACATAATTGCCTGTCTGCTCCATGGATGATTCAGCAACTTGTGACAATAATATTGGACAGGGGATAAGCAACGTCAAGAATGAAAGCTTCATTTCTTATGCAGGACTGGAGACCCGCCTGGTGTCCACTGAGATAGTGAATCTGGAAAATTCATGATGTACAAGAGCAAAAAGAAAATTAATAGACACTCATGCTTTGACTAAATGATTGCTCTTAGTGGGTTGCTGACTTACCTAATGGCTGTTGCCTTCCCTAGGGCTTCAGGGTATTTGTTAAAAAGCAGGAAAACTGTCACTATTATTGGATATTTACCAAAAGTAAACATGGTGAGAGGGACACAACCAAACTTAAAGTAGCAGTAGAAAGAAGATTAAGATAGAACTCTTCTAAATTCTGCAACTTCGATGCTACAAATCCTCAGTATAAATTTGCAATATTTAGCAACTTACTTTTTAAAGGGAATTTCTTTTAAATCCATGTGTTCAGATCTAAAGGACAAACCTCCAAAAAAAGAATCTGGACATTTCACACCGATTCACTTCTCAGGAAACCTAACATACGTGTGTAGAAGAAGCAATCGGGAATTCTTTGCTATCCACACCACGGATTAGAGCAATAAATAGACAACAGATTAGCAGGTGCAGGCACAGCAATCAGAGTGGAAGATTTCTTAAAAATAAAAAAAAAAAAATGAGGAATGGCTTCTATCTCACAGTGATCTGCATTTAATCTGCAGGTCAATTCCAGAGTTGACAGAAGCCACTGATTTATTTCTTTGCAGGCTGGGGGCACCCAAGCCAGCTGAGCAGAGATAAACATTTACTAGCAGTGAGTGAGAAACACACACTCTCTCTCTTTCTCCTTCACATACACAGATACCAAGGAGTTACAGATGATTCATGCTTTCAAGATAAAAATGTTGGTCATTGCCAAAGATGAGAGCAAACAAAACAAAACAACCAAAACAAAGCAGTTGGCTGACCAGCATTTACCTCCACAGCATATTGGCCCATTTAGAAATTCTGTTTCGAGGGTAAAACTCCAGGACAAGAACAGAAGACAAAGCCAAAAGCATCCTGCTTCCAGCTCTTCCCTGGGTTCTCCTTGCTAAGCTTCATGGACCTCTGCAGCGCTTCTCCTGGGTACTGAGCTGTGGAATATGGGCAGCTCCAGGCTTCATGTTTTTGTTTGAACTTGAATTCAGGATGTCCTCATATTGCAAGGATGTGTATGTTTGAAGAGCTGGGAAGTGATGACTTCGATGAACTTGTCAAGGTATTTCAGAAGTGACTAAGGAAGACTGAACACTGAGCAACCAAAGTCTTTATAGACATTAGGTGCTAATTTACTACAGGCATCAAACTGGAGGAGGAGGCCCTCCTCAGAGTGTCAGCCACTACAAAGCTTTCATGAAATAGTGTCAATACCACTATTATTATCATTACTATTATTTATCATAACTTTATTTATCATTATTGCTAATATTATTAACTATATATCCAGGATCCACACGGTTTCTGTGATACTGCAAGTATCATTTATAGACATTAGAATCCTACCCAATAATGTTGAGTCTTGATCTTAAATGGAGGGAGGCAAAAAAAAAAAAAAAAAGGAAAGAAAATTAAGTGCATATTCTTTCATCCTTGATGGCAAAAATCAAGATCACTCTCCCAGAACTGGTGCACCAGAAGTTGCCTTGAGATCAGTTCTTCTTCCATATCAGGTAGGAAGAATGTGTCTCTCACTCTTAAAAATGGGACACAATCCAGTCGCCTGATGGAGGCACTGCTAGGGGTGGAAGCCATGGTAGCAAAAAATGTTCTAGCAGCCGCAGATGACGAACCGACACAGTATATTCCACATCTTTAGAACAGGAAGAACTAGGGCCGGCGCTATGGCGCAGCGGGTTAACGCCCTGGCCTGAAGCTCCAGCATCCCATATGGGCGCCGGTTCGAGTTCTGGCTGCTCCACTTCCAATCAAGCTCTCTGCTATGGCCTGGGAAAGCAGTAGAAGATGGCCCAAGTCCCTGCACCTGCGTGGGAGACCCGGAAGAGGCTCCTGATTCCTGGCTTTGGATTAGCGCAGCTCTGGCCATTGTAGCCAACTGAGGAGTGAACCATCGGATGGAAGACCTGTCTCTCTCTGCCTCTCCTTCTTTCTCTGCCTTTCCTTCTCTCTCTGTGTAACTCTTTTGAATAAATAAATAAATCTTTAAAAAAAGAATAGGAAGAACTGACACAAATTCCAAATTATTCTAGAAGTCATACAAAGATGGAAAAAGGGACCCAATATCCTGATTCATCGTTCTCAACACTGAAGCCAGGTGATTTAACACCTTGTGGGTTTCAGGCTCCTTCCGGTGCTGGGCACACGATCTGCTTACTCAGAAGTTAGCAAATGAGAGTGGTGCTCTCAGAAGCTTCTGGAGTTGCAGCACTGTATTTTTTTTTTTTTTTTTTTTTGTATTTAAAGCCACTCCTCCTTGGTAGTGAACACAGGGCTACTTAGGGATTTGTGGGAACTAAAAGTTACGACGGTAATTAGGAGCACAATAAAAATGTGGCGTGCCTTTTCTTCTACATGAGCAAGTTCTCTGGAAAAACACTGGATGGTGAGTCAGGCAAGCAAGCCAGTGAGCTTGTGAGAAAAATGGTGGAAAAACACAGATGGCTACATCCTTCCAGAACTGTCTACACTGAAAGTGGATCCGGTTATCCGTCTATTCCTTATGAACTACTACAGAGTCAACAGACAACAAACACCTTCTACTGACCCAGCACAGTTTTAAACTAGTGACCTGTAATTGCAATTCTCCAGATCATAAAAACTCCTTAAGCTAATCACTGACTGTACATCGTTCTGCTCTATTGAGATAACCAAGGAGAGGCTCAGATGAAATGAATTAAATATCCCCAAAGAAACAGAAAGAAATACCTAAAGAAGATCAGAGAAATGTGCATTAGGGGCGACAATGATTCCTTCATTTTTACTGCTTTTGATCTGCCACTCTCAATCTTTATTTCCAAGGTCAGTAGCTAGACGGCTTACATACTCAGCATTCTGTATTCCCGTGTTTTATTAACAGTAGCATTTAAAAATAACTATTTATAGTTAATAATGAAAACTGCTATCAATATTCCTATCACATGAGTGACACTGAAACTTTATTCTAGGAGAAATTATTTTGTATTTCCATTGCCAACGGTTACGCTATGGGCAATAGTTACATCCAACCTAATCAATTAATGCATTTGATTTTGATATTGCCCAAATGACATATAAAGCTGACATATTTTGTGCACTCTGTATTTTTACCATCCTATTATTTTCCCTCTTCTCATAATTGAAGGTGACAGCTCAACAATTTGCCTTTTATTCATTCTCTATTTACCTTAACACTTGGGCAGAACTTGCTGAATTCTAACATATTAAAAAACCAGTCATCTGGAGGAAGTAATATGCAGCACACATGGGACAAGGCTGAAGTAAAGTCAAGAAAATCGAAAAACAAGAATCGTTTCAACCATTAGTCAGAGAGTAATGGGCAGAAAATGGGCAGGTCACTTGATGGGCGGATATGGGAAAGAAACACAGGACAATCAGGAGGCACACCAGCAGACGAGACAGCTGAGAACAGGAGTTCTGGAGTCAGATTACTGGGTTTGAATTCTGATTCCACCATGATGAGATGTGTATTTTGGACAAGTTATTCAAGATTTTCTGTATCTTAAAAATGGAGCTACAATAGCACCATCCTTATAGGTTTATAAGGATCAAGTTATATGAAATTATAGATGTAAGTATACCTGAGTGTGTACATCTGCTTACATACACACTCATATACAAATACATATAATAGAGTTAATCAAGGAAAATTTTCCTAGCACAGAGATGTTAATCTTTGAGTAGTTCCAGCTAATTTCTCTTCCAAGGACTTAAAAAGCATTGAATAAATGCTCAATGAAAAAGCAGCTCTTAACACTGGTCACAGATAATCTTACCTGTTCTAGGGAAGTTCTCCTTGAATAATCCTATTTTGTAATTAAGTATATCTTTTCATTGGCTGTTAGACTTACTATTTGGTTTGGTTAAGTTAGAGCCATCTTAGGAACTTTTAACAAACAGAAAAGATGACCTGTAGGTTGAATAAGCAAACACAATTCCCTAAACGAAAAATCCAAAGTAAAGGAATGTTTAAAACATGTCTTGTGACCAGTAGGAACACTGAAATATGTTTTTTTTTCTTTCTTTTTCAAAAGACGTGCTTTCTAAATGGTTGTATTCATTATGCATCTCAAGAGGCCACCAAGGAAAGCAGTAATATTTGACAAAGAAATCGCATACAGTTTAAATAACTTTTTTATTTCTAGAATTCAATTTACTAGGCAAATGTATTTTTTCATTTTCAAATGGTTGAACACCAAAGCAAAAGAGTGGACTTGCAAATGAGTTAAAACAAAAAAAAAAATTGGTTAGCTTTTATTAGTGTATTTATTTGAAGTTTGAAAAAGAAACACCAGAGAAAAATTTCTACCTGACAGCCAAGTCAAAGATAGTGATATAAATCATTACTACAATCAGTTGTTCTTTTTAAGTAGATGTAATTCACCTGGCAAATCCCAGATGTGTGACTGCTAAGCTTATAAGTTGCACAAAGGACGAGAAATCATCTTCCACACAAAGATGTAATTTAATTAAAATTACCGCCGAAGCAAAACCACACTTCATGCTTTGCTATCATAGGTGGTGCCAAAGTACATGCATTAAGAAACTGCACAGCTAATTAGATCAGTATAATAGCTTGTAAAATGAGGCAGAAAAAGTACATTTATGCAGTAAAGGGTCCTGAGACCAAATGATAAATGATCATCACGAGAAACACATGGAATTCTTGGCCCTGAAGGCTCCTGGGTTCACTCATCTGCTTGCCCATGCACCATGACACCAGAAATTTCTCTTCTGATCAAGTGGTAGTGGGATGTGACAAATGTTTTGTTTTCATGAACACAAGAAAGGAATCCGTGGATTCTCTTAAGGATCCATGGCTTTAAGACTCTGCCAGAAAAAATGTCCACAATGTTCTCTGGATGTTGTCTTGGACTGAGAAAAGCAGATGCCTGTTCCTAACACCTGTCCATCAGTGTAGTACCATCGACTTGTAGTAAATGATTAGGATCGGATTTGTTAAGGAAGACACCATTTGTGTCAGGAGAGCTCCTGTGTTGAAGGTTCACTGAATAATCTGCATTTTTTTGCACTGAAATAAATTATGGCCAGCGCCATGGCTTAACAGGCTAATCCTCCGCCTTGTGGCGCCGGCACACCAGGTTCTAGTCCCTGTTGGGGCACCGGATTCTATCCCGGTTGCCCCTCTTCCAGGCCAGCTCTCTGCTGTGGCCCGGGAAGGCAGTGGAGGATGGCCCAAGTCTTTGGGCCCTGCACCCACATGGGAGACCAGGAGAAGCACCTGGCTCCTGCCTGCGGATCAGCACGATGCGCTGGCTGCAGCAGCCATTGGAGGGTGAACCAACGGCAAAAAGGAAGACCTTTCTCTCTGTCTCTCTCTCTCACTATCCACTCTGCCTGTCAAAAAAAAAAAAAAAAGAAATTATTTATGGGAAGTGAGCAATCTGGATCTTTATGTTGTACTTGCTCCTCTTCCTAGGATCTCAGGCCAGCCTGCATAGGATTTGCTTGCATCAGTGAGTCACACTTGACAAAGTTCTCCAAGCTGGGAGTGCTTGGATCTCTCCAGTGATCTCTCCACAGACACACTCCTTTGACTAAGCTATTCATGTACCAACTCACCTTCACAAGAGCTAAGGAAGGCAGGTGAGAGACCACAGTGCCTCATTTTAACACTACAGAAAGGAAAGACACATTGAAGAATGCAGGGGGAAAAAAAACCAGCTGTCTGGGGCTGGTGCTGTGGCTTGAGGCAAAAGCATCCCATATGGGCACTGGTTTCTGTTCTGGCTGCCCCTCTTCTGATCCAGCTTCCTGCTGATAGCATGGGAAAGCAGCAGAAGATGGCCCAAGTGCTTGGTCCCCTGCACCTGTGTAGAAGACCCAGTAGAAGCTCCTGATTCCTGGCTTCGGATGGTCCCAGCCCTGACTGTTGTGGCCATCTGGGAAGTGAACCAGTGGATGGAAGACCAAGCATAAACAAAGCCAGATTATGAAGATGGAAAAACTACCTAATCCTTCACTGAGCAGATAACAGCATATGCCAAGAAGCCTCAGGAACTTTCTGAACATTTTCAGGGAATCATGACTCACCTAAAATAAGGTATCAGAAATCAACCAGATAGCAAATGGCGTAAGCAAACTCTTGGATACAGACTTCAGTATAGCTGCTTTAAGGGAACTCAATGAGCTTTAATGAAAACAAAAACAAAAACAAAACAGAAAATATCAATACTATAACAGAGAAACTTAACAGGGAGACTGAAATAATTTTAAAAAATCAAACAGAAATCCTTGAGCTGAAAAGTTTACTAAGCAAAATTACAAATTCAATAGAAGGCCTCAGTAGCAGAACAGAACAAACAGAAGAAAGTATTAGTGAGCTTGAAGACAGGTTATTTGAAAATACACAGTTGGAGGAGAAAAACAGAACCAAGAGGAATAAAAAAAGCTATGGAAATTTGGAGACAGCACTAAAAGAACAAATATTAGGGTTCAAGAGAGACTTAGGAAGGCAAAAGGGGGAGAAAGCTTATTCAAAGAGGTAATAACAGAAAGCTTCCCAAACCTAGAGAAATACGTAGCTATCTAGGTACGGGAGGGTCAAAGGTCACTGGTCAACTTCAGCTCAGCTAAGTCTACTGTGAGACATTTTGCAATCAAACTCCCCGAAGTTAAAGACAGAGAGAGGATTCTCCGGGCTGCAATGGGCAGTAACCAATCGCGTAAGGTGTCCTACCTCTCTTGACTGCAGACTGCTTGGCAGAAGGCTTACAGACTGGGCGAGAGTGGTCTAAGACTTTCACAGCACTGTAGGGAAACCATTGCCAACCAAGAATACTGAGCCGAACAAAGCTATCCTTTACAAATGAAGGATAAACAAAGACATTCCCAAACAAATGTCTCCTAAGAAATGCTAGAGTGTTCTCTACTTACTATCAAGTAAGAAGGAAGTATCAGAAGGCAGCAAATTCATGGGCCAAACGAACTACACAGACATAGCCAGACTGTTCCAATGCTGTAAACATGGTGCATAAATTAGTCATATCTTCAGAATGAAGGCTAAAAACCCAAACAATTAAAGTAATAATCACATTAGCATGTTAAGAGACAGGCAAGATCAGAAGATATAAAATGTGGCATCAAAAATGTAAGACACAGAGAAGAATGAAGTGTAAACATAGAAATTTTATTAGTGTTTTTATCTTTTTTTTCCACTGTACTAATAATCAATGTTAAGTTGCTATCATTTCAAAATAGTTTTTTATGAGAGATAAGCTTTCTGCAAGCTTCATGGTAATCAAACAACACAAACCTATAACAGACTTACCAAAAATAATAAGCAAGAAATCAAAACACATTACTAGAGAAAATCACTTAACCACACAGGAGAATTGCAAGAAAGGGATAAAAAAAGAAAGAAACTACAATGAAATTGAAAAACAAGCAAAATGGCAGAAGTAAGCCTTTACCTGTCAGTAATTACCTAAATGGACAAAAAGCAAGATCCAACCATATGCTACAAAACCCTATGACAAGAAAGTCACTTCTGCTCTAAAGATACATTTAGACTAAAAGTTAAAAGGTGAAATTGGATATTACATGCAAATAGAACCCCAAAGAAAGTAGGATTAGCTATTCTTAAAACATATAAAATAAGCATTAAGGCAAAAGCAGTAAAGAGAGGCATGGATGGTCTTCATATAATGAAAAAAGGTTCAGGGGCCATCAAAGAAAGAAGTACCTTTCTCTGACGGGAGGAGAGACCTTCCACTTTGACTATGACCTTGTCTGAATAAGATCAAAGTCGGCGAACTCAAAAGGCTTCCATAGCCTTGGCAACTCATGACTAGAGCCTAGGGAGATTTCTGACGCCATAAATAAGAGTGTCAGATTGTTAAGTCAACAACAGGAGTCACTGTGTACTTACTTCTCATGTGGGATCTGTCCTTAATGTGTTGTCCAATGTGAAGTAATGCTATAACTAGTACGGAAACAGTATTTTACACTTTGTGTTTCTGTGTGGGTGCAAACTGATGAAATCTTTACTTAATATATTGATCTTCTGTATATAAAGATAAATGAAAATGAATCTTGATGTGAATGGAATGGGAGAGGGAGCGGGAGATGGGAGGGGTGCGAGTGGGAGGGAAGTTATGGGGCGGAAGCCATTGTAATCCATAAACTGTACTTTGGAAATTTATATTTACTAAATAAAAGTTAAAAAAAAAAGTAAAAAGGTTCAATTTAACAAGAGGAAATATCAATTTTAAATATATATGCACACTCAATATTACAGCACCAAATACATAAAGCAAACATCGCTAAAACTAAACAGAAGACAGATTCCATGGCAGTAACGATAGGACGCTTAACATTCTATTTTCAGCAAAGAAATAGCAAAGTTAAACTGCTCCCTAGACCAACCTGACCTTACAAACATCTACAGAACATTCCATCCAACTGGTGCAGAATAAACATTCTTCTTAATAGCACATGTCACATTCCCCAGGGCATATTATATTGTACATCACAAAACAAGTCTTCACAGATTAAATCAGAGATCATAGCAAGTATCTTTTCTGATCACAATACAATAAAATCATAAATAAATAACAAGAGAAACTTTGAGAACCTCATAAATGCTTGGAAATTAAGCAATTTAATCATAAACAATCAGAAAAATTTAAAATTCCTTCAAACAGACGTAAATGGAAACACAACATACCAAAGTCTTTGGGATACAGCAAGATCAATGGTAAGGGAAGTTTATAGCAATCAGTGCCTACATCAAAGAGCAGAAAGTTCTCAAATCTACAGCCTAAACTTGTGCCTCCAAAAACCAGGATAACAACAACAAATCAAATGATAAATTAGTAGGAGAAAATAAATAATAAAATCTGAACAGAAATAAATGGAATCAAGTCTAAAAACCAATTCAAAAATTAACCAGATGAAGAGCTGGTTCTTTGACAGGACAGACAAATTGACAAATCCTTAGCTAGAATGCAAAAAGAGAGAAGACTCAAATAAATAAAATTGAAAATGAAAAAGGAGACAATATAGCTGACACCACAGCAATACAAAAGATTGTTAGGAAAAGTATACAAAACATTTGATAATCTAGTTCAAATTCCTGGACATATACAACTTACAATGGTCGAATCATGAAGAAATAGAAAAAAACAGACCAATAACAAGAATGAAATTGGGTCAATAATTAAAAGTTCCCTATTAAAGAAAACCCAGGACCAGGAGGATTCACTGTTGAATTCTTCCAAGAATTTACACCAATACTTCTTAATTTATTCCAAAAACAGAACAAAAAGAAATTCTTCCAAATTCTATGAGATAATATTACCCTGATACCAAAACCAGACAAAGACATAATAAAAAAGCAAGAAAGCTACAGACCAATATCCTTGAAAATGTATGTGCAAAAATTCTCAACAACATACTAGCAAATGTAATTAAACAACACATTCAAAAAATTATTAATCCTGATAAGGTGGGAAGCAAGCATGGCTCAACATATGCAAATCAATGAATTTGGCACAGCCCATCAATAGAATGAAAAACAAAAAGCTTATAGTCATCTTAATAGACAAAGAAAAACCCATTTCATGAAACTCTGAACACATTAGATTTAGCAAGAACACACTTCAGCTTAACAGAATTCATAAATAACAAGGCAACAGCTAACATACTTAATGGGAGAAACAGAAGGCTTTCTCTCTAGGATCTGGAATGAGACAAGGATGCCTACTTTCATCACTTTTCTTCAACACAGTGCTAGAAGTTTTATCCAGAGCAACTAGAGAAGGGGAAGAAATATATGGCACCCAAGTTGTCACTGCTTGCAGATATATAAATAGAAAATCTTCGTTATATACCAATAGGAAATAATTTTATAAAGAAATCAGAAAAGCAATCCCATTTCCAATAGCTACAAAAAGAAATTAAACTATGTAGGAATAAATTGAACCAAAGAGGTGAATGATGTCTACGATGAAAACTATACATGACTCATTGCATAAACTGAAGAGGATACAAAGAAATAGAAAGATATCTCTTATTCACAGATTACAGAATCGATTTTTAAGGAAAACTATAAAAATTTTACTTCACTCTTTTAAAAAGATTTTTTTTAACTTATTTGAAAGGCAGAACTACCAGAGACCCAAGGAGAGACAGAGATCTTCCATCTACTGGTTTACTCCCCAAATGCTGCAGCAGCCATGGCTGGGACAGGCTGAAGCCAGGAGCCAGGAACTCCGTCCAGGTCTTCCACATGTGTGGCAAGAGACAAAGTACTTGACGCATCCTCTGCTGCTTTCCCAGGCACATGGGTAGGAAGCTGGATCAGAAGTAGAGCAGCCCAGCACTCTGATATGGGATGCCAGCATTTCAAGCAGCAGCTTAGCCTGCCGTGCCACAATGCTATACTCCAGAATCAGTATTTTTTTAAAGATCCATACTCCCCAAAGTGATATATAGATTCAATGTAATCCCTATAGAAATACCAGTGACAGTTTTCACAGAAGGAGAAAAAGCACTGCTAAAGGTTGTATGGAATCACAAAGATCCCTAAATAGCCAAAGCATTTGTGATAACTAAGAATAAACCAGAAGATGTTACAATACTTAACTTTAAAATATGTTAAGTACAAATTAAAGCTAAGTGTTATTGGCATTAAAACAGACACTCAGGCCAATGGAATAGAATAGAGAGCCTAGAAGTAAGCCTAGCCACTACAGACAACTGATCTTTGACAGAAGTGCTAAGAACACCTATTGGAGAAAGGGTTATTTTCATTAAATGGTGTGGGGAAAATAGGAAATCCACATGCAGAAGAATTAAGATAGACCTCTATCTCACATCCCAACAAAAATCAATTCAAGTGGATTAAAGATATAAATGTAGGCCTTGAAACAATGAAAATACTAGAAGTCCAATGGAAGGCAAATGCTTCAGGACATTGGAATGGGCAAAATTTTTTATTTAGGTCCCCAAAGCACAGGAAACAGAAGCAAAAATGGACAAACAATATTTCATCAAATTAAAAAGCTTCTGTATAGCAAAGGAAATGACCAACAGAGTGAATGGAGAGCCTACAGAATGGAAGAATAGTTGCAAGCTATATATCTGACAAGGGTTAGTAACTAGAATATCCAAGGAATTCAAACAACTCAATAGTAAATAGACAAAGAGTCCAGTTAATAAATGGGAAATAGATCTAAACAGACATTTTTCAAGGGGAGTCACACACACATGGCAAACAGGAACTTGAAAAATATACTCAGCATCACCAATCATCAGGGTAATGAAAATCAAAGCCAGAATTAGATCATCACCTCACTCCAACTGTACTGGCTGTTATCAAAAAGAAACCATAACAGGTGCTGGGGAGAATGTAGAGAAAAGGAAACTCTCTTATACTGTGGATGGGAATGTAAATTAGAAAAGTCATTATGGAAAATAGCAGGGAGGTCCCTCAAAAAATTAAAAAGAGAATTAGCATATATATGATCTAGTAACTGCCTGCTGGTTATATATGTGAGGGACATGAGATCCGCCTGTTGAGACATCTGCACTCCCAGGTTTACTGCAGCCATATTCACAAAGGTCAAGAAACGGAAACAGCCCTACGTGTCCATCCACTGATGAGTGGATAAAGGAAATGTGGCAGATACACACAACGGGATACTTCTTTGCTGGTAAGAAGGACAAAAGCCTGTCATCAGAGACAACATGGATGGAACCAGAGGTTCTTACGCTAAGTGAAGTAAGCCAGGCACAGAAAGCAAGTACTCTATGATCTCACTCATGTGTCAGCTCTGAAAAAGTTGATCTTATACAGGCTGATAATATAACGGTGGTTACCAGAGGCATGGGAGACTGGGGGGGGGGGGGGAGAAGGGTTGGGAAAGGTTGATTAATGGACATCGAATTGTAGTTCTGGAGAAGAAGGAAATTCTGGTATTCTACTGCACTGCAGGGTGGTTGTGGATAATAATAATGTATCGTATTCTTTAAATAGCTACAAGAAAGGACTTCGAATGTTTCATCATAAAGAAATGATAAATGTTTGAGTAAATAGATATTTTTATCCTGATGTGAACATTACACAATGTGTGTATATATATATATATATATATATATATAGCATAATAACACATTCTACTCATAAATATGTGCATTTTTCACGTATTGGTTAAAAGTTCTCTAAGCTATATTTATATTGCACTTTCAAATATTTGACATTTTAGAAGGTCTAACAGTGTTCCTTACAAGGCCTAAGTGCAACTTTATATTATAAATTCTCCTTGAGCAGACTAGCCTATTAATTTGATTCCCATTTACAAAGCTGATAATTGCCAAATGTGGATCTTCTGAGATTCTAACCCATACATCTAACCTCCTACCTGATATCTGGTTCCAAGATCATCAAGATCAATAACATCCAAAGTGAATTCATCAACTTCCCGCAATCCTGCTCCTCTCTTATGCTTCCTGTTTCAACGAATGGCATCCCTGCCCAGAGAGCTGCCAAAACATTATCTTATATATCTGTCACTCCTTCATCTTCTCCGTCTCCAACCTTCTCCATACCTCTCCTAAAAATCTCAGAAACATCTAACACTTCCCTAACCCCTCTCCTCCACTCCTGACAATGAGATTTTCCTTTAGAGTACCGTCTTCAGCCTCCTATTTGGTCTCTCAGCATGCATTCTTCTCCCTTCCACTCCATTCTCTATCTTCAAAGGGATACTTCAAAACATCCAAAGTGCTTAGATCTTATTTAAAGTACTTCGGTGACTCATTATCACTTCTGGGATAAAACTGAAACTCCCCAGCAGCTTTCAAGGTATTTTCATTGCCATCAACTCAACTGGAACTGTCTTGGACAGCTACTTGGAACCTTGTCTGATACCATGTTCATGTGCTCATCTTCTAGCCTTAGTCTGCAGTGCTATCTCAGAATACCATAGACTGAGTGGCTTCACCTACCAACACCTTTGAGTATTTCTCTTTGCTCTGGTGTCTGGGAAGTCTAAGACCAAGGTTCTGGAAGAGTCCATGTCTAACTGTTCACTTCCTGGTTCACAGATAGATATCTTCCTGATGTATTCTTAGAAGGTGGTGGAGAAGGGGCTGGAGAGCTCTCTGGGGTGTATTTGATAAGGGTCCTAATCCCCCTGATGAAGTCTCCTGACTTAATTTCCTCTCAAGGACTCTACTTCCCAATGCTATCATATTGGGGTTAGCATTTCAACAGGTGAATTTTAGGAGGGGACAAACATTTGCCAATAACTTAGTCTTTATGTATATGATTTTCAGTTCTTGAAACACTATTTACCCTACCTACCCTACTCAGCCAGCTTTATATTATCCTTTAGTCTTTGCTTGGATTCCTTATTATTATTATTATTATTATTATTATTATTATTCTGGATTGCTTCCCACAGCCCTCCCCTCCAAGTCTGGACCCATTCTGTATGTTGCACTTCCTCAGCAAATCCTAAAAATTAGGCTGCTTTGTATTTGCCTGTTGACATGTGTAATTTTCTCCACTACCCTGATACTCTCACAAAGGGAAGTCTTCCATATCTTTGCAATTAGAGTCCTTGGCTTCAGCCCAGTAACTGACATAGCAGGTCTTTAAAAATATCGGTAACATGAATGAACAGAGGACTGTTTCTATACCGATGATTTTCCATCCTTAAAAGGTAGGGCAAGATCAGTAAGCATATTACCTAGTCCATTAGTAGTGATTTGGGTAAAATAGCTTTCACTGTACAATTTGGCTTATTGAGCTCCAGGGATCAGAAGGGAGAAGAAAGAAAGGAAACTGAGTTCAAACCTTAACCGTAGCTCCTGGGAAGAAGAGCCAGTTGCCCGTGTCCACTGGGTCGAGATTGTCTTCTAAAATGACTTTTCTGTGTGCTGAGTTGATGACCAGGATGTTGTCCAAGGCCCAACAGGCTTCATACACTTCACCCACGTGGAGATTCTCCTGCTTCCACTGAAACTGGACGTTTTCCCCTTTGGCTTCTTCAGGAAGGTAGAGGATATGGATGATGGTGCTGACATTGGAAGGAGCTCTGGAACACACAGTGAGAAGGGGAGTTCAACTGTATCTACTGCTTGTTTCCTACAGATGAACTTTCTTAAGACTGTATTTCCATTTTCTCAAAAATGGCAGTCATTACAATCATAGAGCCTTTAAATCTTTTAATATCTTCTGAGTATTAAGATTTTCTGATTGAGTGATGACAGTTTAAATATTAAATGCCTCTAAGAAGTTTACATTTAACACAGACAAGCGTTAAGTATATTCAGTAAGCCAGTAAAGAAGTCATCAGAGAGAAAATGGCACACATTTCCATGGATTGGACAAAAAAACCAAAGCGTATCCAGCATTTTATGCTGCACATGGCAGACCTTCAATTTAAAACAGTTTGTGTAAACTGATTATAAGAAAAAAGGGAGGGGCTGGCGCTGTGGCATAGTGGGTAAAGCTGCCACCTGCAATGCTGGCATCCCATACGGGTGCCGGTTCGAGTCCTGGCTGCTGCACTTCCAGTTCAGCTCCCTGCTAATACACATGGGAAAGCAGTAGAAGATGGGCCAAGTCCTTGAGTCCCAGACCCACAGGGAGACCCAGAAGAAGCTCCTGGATCTTGGCTTTGGTTCAGCCCAGTTTTATCTGTTGTGGCCATTTGGGGCATGAACTAGCAGATGGAAGTTTCTGACTCTTTTTCTCTCTCTCTGCCTTGCTGTAATCCTGCCTTTCCAATAAATAAATAAATCTTTAAAAAGAGTGAGAAAAACATACAATTATGATGTTAATAGGAATTGTTACTTTGACCTTATGTACCTATTAGTAGTTAATGTATACAATATGTTTAATGATTAGTCTTTATGTAATAATTATTTCTAGCAATCACATGTACTTTCAAATGTCTAGTCTATATGAAATGTGAGATTCTTCAATAGAATTTTAATTCTTTCATTTGTAATTCTTTATCATATCATGGAGATCAATCTTTCAAAACATGATACCATTTAACATGATTTTTATATTACATCTGTTAGATTCTAGGTCCTTCTGCTATACAATAAAATATTTTTATTAAACATTTTATTTTACCAAAGTAGAAATCTGCTGTAGTAAAAATGACTGCTTTAGCCAAGATTAAAAGTGGTCCTAAAATGCAAACCAGTGGTACCCTCGGCTAGCTATAAATCAGTTTTGAAAGGACTAGAGAAAAGTCATTATTTTGCAGTCACCAATAAAGCACATATATATCTGTGGAATTGTCAGTGTAGGTTATAGATGGTGTGCCTTACCTTTGGGAGTAATCAATCCCCTTTTCTTTCAAAATATTTCATGATGACCATGATTTTGGCTTCAAAAGGAATCGGCACTGACAAAGAGAATCAATCTATTTTGGTTTTAGGAGGTGACTGGAAATTCTTGCACGCTGATCCCAGTGGTAAGGGAAATTTGCATAAATGAGCAAGATGCTTTGGTACAAGGCCTAAAACTGAAAGCCCCATCTAGCGAAAAAATAGACTCAGCTGAACATGATCTTTATATGTTTTAATCAAATCTAGAGTTTCATTATTTGTCACATCAAAAGCACTCCGCTGTTTTCCAGCAAGAAATATGTACGACAATTTTCTTAAACTATGATACATAACATGCTCGAAAGAGTATTTATACTGCTTTTCTTAAAGCCATTTATATAAATAAGTATTTCACAGGAATGTCTTTGCATAACTACTAGTAATTAGAAAGAATAGCAAAATGTTCTGCTATAAAATTGACACAGCATGTCAGAGCTCAGCTTGAAGTTGATAAATTATATTTAATCCCACTGCAGAGGGAGACAATTTATTAAAATCTGTGAGTTAGAATCGCTCTTTTCACTTTTTGGTTATAATAGAGCCTGGACTTGTGAAGTTTTTATTTTAAAACTTTCAAGAAATACTACTAGAAACTTTGGATAGAGTGGTTTATTATTAAGGACTAAGAACCTAATAGTTATTCTATTTCTCTAAATAAATCACAGTTCTTTTAATATGGAAATATAGTAAGGAAAACAGCTTGTTGAGAAAAGGAAGCTGTCATAAAACTGATGAAAAATATTCTACTTAAGTTATGCTAATTTAAAAACTAACCCAATCATAATAATTACTTTACTAAAGCTCAAGGTATTTTTCCTTAACTATTTTAAACCTAAAATGAAGCATCCATTTTGAATTTTATTTTAAATTTTAAACAATGCAGAAATGAAAAACATTATTTGAGTTTTGCTAATTAAACCAAACATTCTCAATGTAAATGAGTTTTTCCTCAAGCATCCCACCTCATTTTTATACTGAGGGATTTTTTTTTAATAAAAGAAAAAATGTAATATATGATTATACAAGTCACATACAATTTTGCAAATAGAATTTTAGAATTAGTCTTAGGGGAATTAGAAGAGAAATGACAGAACTGGAGATTAGATGGAAAAAAAAAAAAAACAGTGGCTCTTAACTCAAAACTTCACAAACTGGAAAATGGGCATCAGATACACACCCAAGCCAGAGCCCCAGCCAGAGCGATGGGTGGTGAGATGTTTGTGGAGGATGCTATCATAAAGATCATGACCCCCAAATGTACTTTTATCAATAATAGTTTGTTGTTAAGTACTATTGACAACAGGAAATTCTGAATGGAAAATGACACTTTTAACAATATTTTCTTCAGGTCGGATAGATCATAATACATCCTAATAGGATAGATCATAATTCAAGCAATTCAACATAATTAACAACCAGAGTACTTTTCACCAGGAAGAAAAAGGAAATGGTAGAGTGAAGGCAGGTAGGGAGCAGACATCCAACTGTGCTAGAGTTCATGAAAATGCTGCAAATGACCACAAACCTGATTTTCTCAAGCTGGATCCAGTCCGCACTGTTATTCTTGGCATATGAGACGACGATGCTGGGGTCTGAATAACTAAAGCGACATGAACCTGACCCTGTGAATAGCAAGCACAATAAATCTCAATGTTAACAAACAGTACAATTATATATTGTCCTTGCTGATCAATACTTGCCCTGTTCTTCCAACTAGGCTGTAATTTCTACAAATACTACTTAATAAGTTATCTCAGAAATCAGAAAAAAAAACATAAGTTGGAGATTCCTTTAGTGACTTATGAACTATTACATTGTAAAATAAACACTAAGTCCACATCAAGAAATATCAAAGCATCATAGAATGACTGATAATGCCATAGTGGTTCTTGCAGGGTAATATCAATTAACAGTGATTTTGTTAAATGGTACAAAAATCATGAAGCTGGCCGGCGCCGCGGCTCACTAGGCTAATCCTCCGCCTTGCGGCGCCGGCACACCGGGTTCTAGTCCCGGTCGGGGCACCGATCCTGTCCCGGTTGCCCCTCTTCCAGGCCAGCTCTCTGCTGTGGCCAGGGAGTGCAGTGGAGGATGGCCCAAGTCCTTGGGCCCTGCACCCCATGGGAGACCAGGAGAAGCACCTGGCTCCTGCCATCAGATCAGCGCGGTGCGCCGGCTGCAGCGCGCTACGGCGGCGGCCATTGGAGGGTGAACCAACGGCAAAAGGAAGACCTTTCTCTCTGTCTCTCTCTCTCTCACTGTCCACTCTGCCTGTCAAAAAAAAAAAAAAATCATGACGCTGAGGAATAAAAACATCATTCTCTTTCTATATATGTCTTAACTAAATGATGAGACAGTAAGCTAAAGACAATTCAGGTCCTGGGTGACTGACAGTTGTTATAAACATGATCGATGTTACTCTACTAGTCCGTTATTAGAGATTTAACATGGAGACGATACAGTTCATGGTGAATATTTGGGGATTATTTCTCATTATTGTTTTCAGTATTGGAAATGTAAACACCACAGACAGCTTAAAAAGGGGGAAGCCTTTGCTTCTACAGATGCAATGCATTCATAAAAGTAAAGCACAGTATGATTTGTAGATTGAAAGATCTCAGAACACCCCAAACAGCCATGAAACCCTAGCCAGATTTATCGTAACTGACATAGCAGAATTCTTTATACTCCATTAAGGCCAATGAACCCAAGGAAAAAGCAATAGAGCCATTTATGTTTAACTTTGACCCATCTGCTGGAGGAGCCTTGGTTTCGGCAAATGGCATCTGTTGATGGTTTCACGTTTGTGGTGCTCAAGCTTTAATCAGACTCATTTATTTTATTTCAGTGGTGTTTAGAACAAACCATTCGGTTCACCACTCGCCCAAGCTGGCGGTGTGCTAAGAGGCCAAACAGCAGTTTTCCTAGATTTATTCTCACAGCTGAAATGTAGGTGAAAAAGGAAGCAAAAAAAAAAAAAGGGGGGGGGGAGGGTTATTCAAAGGAAAACTGCCCAGCCACCTTGCTCTTCCATGGAAACCCACCTTATGCCATTTTAATCATTGCTAAATTCTACCTTTCATAAGCAGCTGCATAAAATAAATATCAAACTGTGCAGCTGGAAATGGAATCGGGCAGGATTATGTGGGACAAACTTCAGCACAAACAAGAACGAGGTCTGGCAGAGACTTTGTTATTTCAAGGAAAAGTTCGAATGAGCCTAAAGAATATAAATGCTATTTATGTGCTTCTGCTATGTCTTATACACCCCAAGCACTTACAAGCAAATCTATAATGCAGATCTCTAGAAAGAGAAACAACAGAACAATGACAACCAAAAATGTTCCTTACAGAAAGCAATTTCTTGCAAATTATTTTCAAACAGAAGAAAGGGAAGTTGATACATTTCAAAATAAAAAATGTGTCCAAATACAGCCATTGGTGATAAATGTAACTTTTAAAAATTTGTTTTTATTTTTTATTTTTGGACAGGCAGAGTGGACAGTGAAAGAGAGAGACAGAGAAAAAAGTCTTCCTTTACCGTTGGTTCACCCTCCAATGGCTGCCGCGGCCAGCGCGCTTTGGCCAACGCACCTCGCTGATCCGAAGCCAGGAGCCAGGTGCTTCTCCTGGTCTCCCATGGGGTGCAGGGCCCAAGCACTTGGGCCATCCTCCACTGCACTCCCGGGCCACAGCAGAGAGCTGGACTGGAAGAGGAGCAACTGGGACAGAATCTGGCGCCCTGACCAGGATTAGAACCCAGGGTGCCGGTGCCGCAGGTGGAGGATTAGCCTATTGAGCCAAGGCGGCGGCCAAATGTAACTTTTTAAAAAAAGATTTTATTTATTTATTTGAAAGGCAGAGTGGCAGAGAAAGGGAGGGAGAAGTAGAGAAAGAGAAGGAGAGAGAGAGAGAGATCTTTCACCTGCTGGTGTGTTCCTCAAATGACTGCTATATATGACACTGGACCAGGCTGAAGCCAGGAGCCAAGAACCCCGTCAGGGTCTCCCATGTGGGTGGCAGGAACTCAGCTACTAGGGCGAATTAGCAGGAAGCTGCATTTGAAATAGAGAAGCTGGGACGCAAACCCAGGCACTCTAATATGAGATGCAGGCATCCCAAGCACTGGCTTAACCTGCTGCACCATAACACTTGCCCCAAATATGACTTTTTTTCCTTTTCTTCTTCTTCTTCTTTTTTCTTTTTTAAAGATTTGTGCTTATTTATGTAAATAGCTGAGTGACAGAGGGGAAGAGACAGAGGCAGAGATCTTGTAACCCTTGGTTCACTGCTCAGATGGCCATAACAGCCAGGGCTGGGCCAGGCTAAAGCCAGGAGCCAGGAGCTCTATCTGGATCTCCCATGCGGGTTGCAGGGGTACAAAAACTTGGGCCACCATCCACTGCCTTTCCTGGGGCATCAGCAAGGAGCTGGATCAGAAAGAAGCAAAGCAGCTGGGAACACATCAGTGTTGCAGGTGGCAGCTTATCTCACTGTACCACAATGGTGACCCCTATTGACTTTCTTACGCTACACCTCAGTGTTATAAGATTTGATTTATTACACACTTATTTAAAAGGGGGAGGGCATCTAGCAGATGACTCACTTTCCCCAGCCTTTTAGCCTTTACATTTTTAATATTTAAAACATTGTGTTTTTTTTTTTTTTAAGATTTTACTTAGTTATCTGAGAGAGTTACAGACAATGGGGAGAGGTAGACAGAAAGGTGTTCTACTACTGGTTCACTCCCCAAATGGCCACAATGGTTGGAGCAGTGCTGATCCGTAACCAGGAGCCAGGAGCTTCTTTCGGGTTTCCCAAGTGGGTGCAGGAGCCCAAGCACTTGGGTCATCTTCTACTGCTTTCCCAGGCGATAGAGAGCTGGATCAGAGGAGGAGCAGCCAGGAATCAAACCGATGCTCAAATGGGATGCTGGCGCCATAGGTGGAGGCTTAGCCTACTACAGCACAGTGCCGGCCCCCAGAACATTGTATTTTTTGGAGGCCATCTCCTTGTTAGCTCTTCTGACTCTGCACTAGGGACCAGCTGGTGTCCTGTCTCCAGCCTCCTCAATACAATACTGTTGTACATCGTCCTGCTTGGTTGCCCTTCCAGAGTTCCTCATTGCCATCAGAACAAAGCTGCACTTCTTCCTGCAGTGGGTAGAGATGCACAGCACCTAGGGATCCCAAGTGCACCCTGAGCAAATGAACTGGCCTGAGGTCATCTTATAGAGTTCCTACATAAAAACAAAGGCTAGAAGGACAAAGGGACTCCAAGAGACGGATGGACGCTGGAAGACAGGAGTCTGGGGTATGAGTGGCCGGCTAGAGAGTAGCAGAGGCACTGTGTACACTTGGCAGGAAGGTGCACCCCCCAGAAGAATCACTGCCAGCACACTACCTTCCTTTGGCACCAGTCCATCCCACAGATAACTCCCCACAGCCACGCAGACTGTAGCAGTACAACCTTTCCAAATTGCCATCCCACTGCCCCAGAGACATCAGCAGGCAGAACCAGGGCGCCCCTTGCCCAGTTAGAAAATAGTTGTGTGACTTTGCTTGGGGGAGAGAACAGGAAAGGGTCACTCACTGTTCACTCCTCTTTCGGAGTGCAGGTGCCTAACACCTGTCCCAACCGGCTGTGCCCAGACACTGGGGGAAGGAGCTGTCACATTCCCCAAGCAGGCGCCTCCTCTGCAGTGAGGGGACAGCTGCAGGCAGGCATCAGTTGCAATGGCTACTTCTTTATTTCCATTCTTGAATAAAAGATATTTAGATGCCAAAGAGAAATTTAAAACCAGAAAGGAAAGACAAATTGTCAAATGCAAAGTATCCTTTTGTTTGCAGATGTGTTTTCTCTACTCCAGATCCCTTCCAATGCAATCCTTTACTCTACGCAACAAGTCTGCCAGACCCATTCAAAGAGGGAAGACAACAGAGAACCACGGTCATCAAAGTTTGGCCTGGGAGGCCTTGATGGACTTAACCTGATCTACAGCTTCAAGCACTTCCCTTGGTTCCTACAGGCAAGCAAGAAAAATCCAAATACTTTCATTTTTACCCTCAACAGGGGTATAAAGTGACAAAAGGTTCTCAAAGTTTGGTATTAATAAATAAATTTTTTTAAAAAACCTAGTGAACTTGTAGAATCTTCTGAGGACTCCACACAATCTAGGACTTCTGATTCCCATGCAGTACTGCTACCAGCTTACGGCCACGCCCATGGTTTGGGGGAGGGCAGAGTATGTTGTGTAAAAGACATAAGCTTTCATTGGGTTGTTTCTGGTTAGGTTTGGTTGTCAATTCTTAATTTTAAACTGAGAAATAAATGGGTAAATAATAAAAGTAGACCTACAGTCATTTACAACAGCTGTCATTTAGCTATCATTGGTTCCTTGGTCAACCCTGTAGAGTTCAATGATAGATGATTCCATTCACAGTATTTCTGGCCTGATATTGTCTTACAGTTTGTCCTATGGTTTGGCACACATGTGCACTGTGATATAAATACAGGCCACCTCTATTCCTGCACAGATATCTATATAATGCTCTGAAGCTATCTTATCACAACAACATTTCATTCTTCATTGCTGATGTCCTGAGTTCATACCACTGAATTGGCACCTACTTGAATAATTCGCTCAGTGTTATCAAGTTTAATAAAAGAATACTGGGTTATTTCTTTTATAATTTCTCAGCATTTTAATATAAAATCATATGTCTAAGTTCATTCCTACTAGGTTAACCATGCAATGCAGACAGTAATGCCTTCATTTTAGTGCTTGCAAATCCACGTGAACCACACTCTGTATCTGTCCATATGACCTAATTCTGCTCCCAACTGTTGCAGAGGATGATGTATTTCTGTTCATCAGAACCTCTTCAAATGGTCTAGGTCCCACTTCCTCTCAGGCCTTACAAGCTTTCTTCTCTCTCCCAAACATCAGTTTCTCCCCAAAGACTTCCTGGATAATTCTATCATATGAGTGAACACGGTGTAAACCTATTAAGCACCTTCTATCTTTGAACAGCCATAACAACAAACCCTCTTGATGCCACACCCCTACCTTCTGTTTCTTCCCACTCTATTTTTGCTCCTTTGTACCGCAAAAACTTCTTGTAAGGTTGTGCAGTGACTGGCTCTAGCTCCTCATTTCCTGTTCTCCCTTCTCCACTCCATCCAGGCTTCAGCCCTCAAGCACTCCACTGAAACTGCTCTCATTAGTCCTCAGTTGGTGGGGAGTCCATGCTGCCAATCACATTGCAAATTCAGGCTACTTGACCTCTGGGCAGGATTTGTTAGTCAATCCAAGGCTTCCTGGGTGGGGCTTCTCTTGGCCCCCACTGCCTTGTCCATTTGTCTCCTGTTTTTCTGGCCTCTTTTGTTTGTTCTTCTCTATTGTCTTTTTCTTCTTAACCTCAAACTGTTTTTGTTTAATGTTAATATTTTTATTTTATTCTTAAGATATATTGTATGTGAAAGGCAGAGAGTGAGAGAGAGAGAGAGAGATTGAGAACAAAATCTCCCATCTGCTGGTTCACTACCCAAATGGGCAACATCAACCTGAACTGGACCAGACCAAAGCCAGGAGCTGGGAACTCCATCCTGGTCTTCCATATGGGTGGCAGAGGCCCAAGCACTTGGACCATCATTTGTTGCTTTCACAGGCACATTCGCAGGGAGCTGAATCAGAAGTAGAGCAGCCGGGACTCAAACTGGTACTCTGATACAAGATGTGGAGTTCCAAACTTGGGCTTAACCAACTGCACTACAACACTGGCCCCTGATTTTATTTTTAATTTGCAAATAACAAGTGTATATATTTATGGAGTATATGATATACCTGCATCAATTGTGGGGTGATTCAAGCAGATGACTTAGAATATCCATCACCTGAATGCCTTACCATTTCTTCATAGTGAGAACATTTAAACTCTACTCTTTTTAGCAATTTTGAAATATAAAACAGGGCAGTATTATCTGTAGTTACATGCTGTGCAACAGCTCAGCAGAACTCACGCCTACTGTCTAATGGAAGCTGTATACCCTCTTTGACTCACATCTCCCCTTTTCCTGTCCACCCCATCAACCCTCCCAGCCTTTACCAGCCACTGCTCTACTCTCTGGACTCAAACTGCTTCATGCCTTTCTCTCCTCTTATCCACATTGCCCCCTGTGGAGATCTAACCTGCTTCCAAGGCTTTAATTAACGTTGATAACAAGTAACACCCAGGTTTATATTTGCCACGAGATTCACACTTACAGATTCAACTGCTGCTTGCCATTGCAAATGGAAGTCTCCAACTTAGTAAATCAAAATTAGGAGTATTGGTTTTCTACACCATGGATATTCTGCTGTGGCTTTCGTTTCAAATAATGCCTCCCAGAGGCATATAAACAACAGAAGTCTAAAAACTAGGATGCTTTTTTATCTTGGACAATATCTTATAAAATCACAACTTACCAAATGTTTCTCTAAATTGCAATGTGATGGATTAATGAGAAAATATTTGATAACATATCACATAGCCTTTAATAGATCTTGTTTAATTCTTCCTATAAGAGGGAAGCCTACATGATAATGAATTCAATGCTTGTTCATGCTACTATATTCTATATAATTTTTCCTTTTGAGAGGTAGATTTACAGAAAGTAAGAGGGAAAGACAGAGAGAAAGGTCTTCCATGCGCTGGTTCACTCCCCAACTGGCTGCAACAGCCAGAGCTGGGCCAATCTGAAGCCAGGAGCCAGGAACTTCTTCTGGGTCTCCCAGGTGGGTGCAGGGGCCCAAGCACTCAGACCATCTTCTACTGCTTTCCCAGGGCATAGCAGAGAACTGGATTAGAAGAGGACCAGCTGGGACTAGAACTGGCACCCATGTGGGATGTCGGCGCCTAAGGCAGAGGATTAACCTATTGCGCCACAGTGCCGGCCCCTCCTTCACTTTTTAGAGTGAAAATCCCTTGGCCATAAAATACCTTTCAGAGGGGCTGGTGTTGTGGTGGCAGTGGGTCAAGCCACTGCTTATGACACCTGCATCACATATGGGAGCCCTAGTTCAAGTCTAAACTTACCTCCACTTCCAATCCAGCTTCCTGCTAATGCTTCTGGAAAACCATGAAAGATGGCCCAAATACTTGGGCCCTTGCCACCTATGTGGGAGACCTAAATGGGGCTCCTGGCTCCTGGCTTCAGCTGACCCATACCTGGAGCACTTGCTGTGCCCATCTGGAAGTGAATCAGTGAATGGAAGATTCTTTCTCTCTCTCTCTCTCTCTCTCTCTCTCTCTCTCTCTCTCTCTCTTCTCTCTCTCCCTCTCCCTTTCCATCTCTCTCTGTCACTCTGCCTATCAAAGGTATGTATAGGGGTTAGTGGAGTTGGACAGGGAAAATGGGCTGCTAGGGTTGTAATCTGGGCTTGACACTACTTAGCTGTATGACCCTAGGCAAGTCACTTACTGCTCCTGTACTAAAGTGTTCTCATGGGTAATCTGAACAATAACAGCAACCACTCAGGGAATTGTCCTGAAGATTAGGACCACAATGATCTTAAGTCCTAGAACTGAGTGACAAGAATGAGCCATGAGTTAACTGGAATACATTTTGTCTGAAAGTATGATTATTATGTTAGCTGTTTTGGTTAAGGCAGCCTTCACAAGAAATATCAAAGCAGTTGTAACCAACGGTAGGTAATCTGGGCTTGTAGCTTGTTTTGTTACCAGCGAAGGGTAATAAGCTTAGGAGCAGAAATGCAGCACCAGTACCTTAGGTTGTTGCTATCAGAGAGTCCTCAGTGGCAGCCCCCTGTGACCTCCTGAGAGGAGCAGCAGCCTGCAAGCCGCTGGACAGAGGCTCCGAATCCCCCCACCTCCCTGGCCTGATCAAAAGCGGGGCTGCAGAACAGCCAGTGATGATGAGGATGGCCATGATGGGAGGGCTGCATCTCCAAAAGCCTCTCTGGCCAGAGCTGAGCTCACTACGCCTGGAAACACTGATGTCACACAACAAGGATTCACTGTGCAAGTGTGAAGCAGCTCTTCTGGGGAGTGAACCAGAGGATGGTATCTATCTTTCTCCCTCTTTGCCTTTCAAATAAATATTATTTTAAAAAAGAGTCACAAAGACATGTATATATGATGTATAATATTCTGAATGTAAAAAAATTGGCTAAATGGCTTAAGATCTATATTGAATAAAACTATTGACTTGCCTCAATGATTAATATCTATTGGAAATCAGAACACTTGTTGCAGCAGTGTATGGAAATCTCCATGGTTCCTCATATGACTACTGAGATAGGCAAAAGTCTAAGCATCTCAAATAAAAGGTGATAAGATATACTAGAGTTTCAAAGGAAAAGTTGAGGCAACTTGCAAGGGGTTGTTAAAAAAATAGTAAGGAAGTGACAATACGTTTCGTATCAATGTCAACATATATGTATCAAGACAACCTATACAAATGCAATGTTCACTTCTAACATGCTCAGTGTAGACAGAAATACATTGACCAAGAAACTGTTGCAGATGTAGCTTCAGGACCTCACTGGTGTGTGTCCCTCCCAAGGCCCTGGAGGAAGCTCTAGAAGTGTGCCCACATGAGTGCATTTTATAACACGTGCAACTAGTTAAGATCTTGTCTCCATTCTGGTGCCTCTTCAGCACGTGCCTCCTGATGTCACATGGTACTGGCATGGCCATGCCATGGGGATTCAGACAGCGAGCAGCTGAGTAGGAGGTACATTTATTTTGAGTGATATGCTTATGTGGCCCACGTCTATTTCACAGTGTCCCCATTCTCAGCACAGCAAGTGCTCCCAGGAACTCTCGCTGCCCCTGTGCTGACGCACCCAGCATCGTGACTCAGACACTGATGACGCATTGCCTGATGAGTGATGTCAATTCATAGTTAAGATTAGTCACTGCACAGAAAAGCTACAGTGCCCCCAGATGTAAGCAAGATAAAGATTTTTCCAACTTCACAATGATCCCAACAATCTAAATGACATTATCAAGAAGGAGTTGCAAAGGTAAAATAACTCATATAAACAACCAACTCCCATCCACAAACGTAGAGAGAATTCTATTCTCTATAGGAAATGTGACAAGCTTGTTGTCATAGCAAGAAGTGACTTCAGAGTATGCAACCAAAAAACATAAATCAAAAGTATTACAGGGCATTTGAGATAGCTCACAGAGAGGTTGTATTTCTCGATTTTGTGACATTTGTGGTATTAGAAACTTCTAGAAGTCTGTGATTGTGTTATGATTTCTTTTCTGACTCTAAATAGATATTCTCCTGGGGCCAGTATCGTGGTGCAGTGGGTTAAGCTGCTGCCTGTGACACCAACACAGCGCTGGTTCGTGCCCCAGCTGCTCTACTTCCAATAACTACTTCTAGTAACGCACCTTGGAAAATAGTACAAGATGGCCTGAGTGCTTGGGTCCCTGAAACCCATGTGGAAGACCCAGATGGAGTTTCTGGCTCCTGGCTTTGATCTGGAGCATCCCTAGGTATTGAAATAATTTGGGGAATGAACCAGTGGATGGAAGACCTCTCTCTCTCTCTCTCTCTCTCTTTCTTCTTCTTCTTCTTCTTCTTCTTCTCCTCTTCCTCCTCCTCCTCCTCCTCCTTCTTCTTCCTTTCCCTCTCTCTGATCTCTCCCTCTCTCTGTACTCTTTCAAATTAATAAAGTAATCCTCAATAAATATTCTTATTGTTACCTAATTTTGAACATGTAACCTTGTTTTTCCTTAGCAAGACCCTGGCCCTCATCCAATGTGTAGAAGCTTCAAATGTGGACCCACAAAACTCGGATCCCTCTAAAGAGAGCATTCTCTACATGTCCATTCCTGCATTGCACAAACGCCTTATATCACAGTTCCCAGGGCACAGGACTCCTAACTACAAAGTCTGTTTCCCACTTTACTTAACATGGCACAATCAAGCCATAAATGTATTTAAATGATGGGACAATGGTGAAAAAAGAATGAAGATATACATATTAGTTAGCTAGATTTAGTCATTCCATTTTTTTTAAAGATTTCATTTATTTATTTGAGAGACAGAGTTACAGACAGTGAGAGAGAATGACAGAGAGAAAGGTCTTCCTTCCATTGGTCCACTCCCCAAATGGCCACGACAGCCAGAGCCACGCCAATCTGAAGCTGGGAGCCAGAAGCTTCCTCCCAGTCTCCCATGTGGGTGCAGGAGCCAAAGGACTTGGGCCATCCTCTACTGCTATCCCAGGCCACAGGAGAGAGCTGGATTGGAAGAGGGGCAGCTGGGACTAGAACCGGTGCCCATACGGGATGCCGGCGCCATAGGCAGAGGATTAACCCACTATGCCATGGCGCCGACCAGATTTAGTCATTCCATAATGTATATACAAGGGTACTTCAGAACATGATGTTATATAAATACATCCAATTTTCTTCATCAGTGAAAAATAGAAAATTTAAAAATCTATTGAAGAGTAAAAAAAGTAATTTATGACCTTTGAAATTCTTTTTTTTATCCATCACTTCAGGCAAATATGGCCCAATTAAAATGTTCTCATGTGGAAATGAGTCATATTAAACAACCACAAGTAACTGTTTGCTTACATAAGACAAACACCAATTGATTTTTGGACCGTGTTGGAGATGAACCTAAATGAAACCCTAGACTGATTTTCATGAACCCCAGGGACTCAACAAAAGCTGGAGAGACCTCAAACCTCTGGGAATTGCTCACTGGCATGCTTCTGCACCACGCTAGCTGGGAGTGTCCTACAGAGCTGTTAAATTCCACCATCTCAAGAATGAACAAGCAGCAATGATGAGCTAGACAAATGAAGCCCATAAGTATGTTCAAAATCTGCTCATTGTGCAATAGCCCATTTACCATGATATACATGTATGGAGGCACAGTTTCCCCAATTCACAAATAAATGTCTTCCTTTTCTCCTATCTCTCATAGGTCGTTGACATATAAATAAACAATGCAGAAACTAACTTGATTTGGAGTCAAATCAAAGCCAGTGAAAAATAGAAATAGGAGTAACTTCTAAGGAAAACGGAAGAGCTGATCCCTTCCTCATGGTAACAGCTATCCGGGTCTACAATCTCTTGAGAGTAGATGAATTCTAGAATTTAAAGTTTATTTTTAATTCCTTTACTGATTTCAGAAAGGGAATACAGGCATGTATCAACTATTATACAACATGCCCTGCAAAGTCTAGGGCAATGCTCTGTAATCAAACACATTGATATTTCTGCAATGAAATGCATGAAGATTCACATGGGTTGTCGAAATACAGATTACAAAATGCCTAATCATTTCAAGTCAGCTCTTGCTGCCACACACATTTGGATCCAGATTGTCCAGATTGGCCACCACACAGATAAAAAAAAAACAAAATTTTTAAAACACGGGAATTACAGATGAGAACTGTGAGCCTGGATCTCCAGTACCAGCAGTATCTATTTCTTTTTACTTTGATAGTAGAAGGATAAAGCAATTGGTATTGAGTCTCGTAGGGCCTGGGTAGTTTATGTTATTGGGTTATGCCCTTCTCCACCAATCCCAGGACTTTTCAAAGTAAATCAGAGCAGAACACAATCGAAGCAGCTATTGTCCCCTTGAGAACTGGTGGTGGAGGTTGCTGGGAGCAGCGTCTTCCCCAGGGCTCTGCCTGGCAAACAAGCTGCCTTTTGAGTTGTCGCACGGAAGCACGGGAGGAGGAGGGAACGGATCTCACAGAATTTATGGACAGCAAAAGGCACTGCCAGAAATCACGCCTCAACAGCCAAGCAGGTCCCATAAACACTGAAGGCTCAAGGAGGGTCTGGACGGAGGCCTGTGGAGGATTCTCGCGGCACAGGTGCCACCGCTGCCATCACTCAAGACTGAGCCGAGCTGCAAGCAAGGTCCTAGGAGCCACCTGTATGCGACAGCGTTTGATACAGAAGCGTCGTAAGAACAGGGAAAGGAGCCGATCCTGCTGCTCAGAAGCCCCTGTTCCGAAGGGAGCAAATGCTGGCAGGATCTACACATCCTTTCATCACTTCAGGACAGATAAATGGAAGGCAGGGCCATTAACTCGCAGTTGTAGTGAGCAGAAAGACAGAAGGAGATGAATGGGAAACTTTCGGGGGAAGGTTTTCAAAAGCAAGGCACTGTCACTCCCAAAGGGACGTTACACGTTACTCCAGGCAAGGGCAAGCGAGAAAGAGATGTGCCTTCTTCTGCGTCAAAGTGTGAAAACTGTGGTGGGCAGCACCAAGACTTGGTGCAAGCAGCAATCTGACAATTATCTCTCTTTGCTTTTAAGCTAAGAGCAATTTTGAGACCGGCACTATATTCACCAGGGAGACAACACTCTCACGATCTTCCAAAGCAGCAAGGATCACAGGGAGAGCTCACTGGCTACTTGGCTCTTCTTCAGATTAATTCTACCCCAAACAAGGCGATTATGATTCAGCTGATCGATGCTGTGATAGGTCTACGAATTTCTGTTCAAATATTTCTTTGGCAGCAACTGTGCGTGTGTACTCTTCCAGCAACAACAGAGAACAATGACTACAGCCAGATTTTTTTGTTTGTTTCCTTCTTTACTGAATCTGCCAGAAAAAGCCTAACAGCTTTAAGGCCTTTCACCAATGGCATCAAAATCACCTACTGTAAACAGAGCAAAATCACGACAATCAGGCGAATCTAGAAACACTAACTTAAGAGCAGTTCTTAGAAATGACTCCCAGTTTTAAGTATATAAAGTAACACCCAGGATAGCTAATTTAATAGGTTTTTCAGGTTTTATGTTGGTTTTATTTTTCTCTCCTGCTACAAAACCAACACTTTATGTATATACTTTTGCATATTGTTTTATAATGATATATTTATACAAATTTTTTCATTAATTTGTAAATTTTATTAAAATGTAATTAAGTATGTCCTCTATTACTGAGCTAGCCTTTTGCCTGGTACTATTCAGAGCAAATTGGTCTTTCGTTTGTATTGAAAAAATCTATTTTATTCATTTTCAAGGCATAGAGAGACGGAAGGAGAGAGAGAAAGAGGGAGAGAGGAATTTTCCATCTGCTGATTTACTCCCCAAATCCCTGCAACAACCAGGGTTGAGCCAGGACAAAACTAGGAGCCAGGAACTCAATCCAGTTCTCCCACATGGGTGGCAGGCACCTGAGAACTTGAGCCATCACCAGCTGCCTCTCAGAGTACACATTGGCAGGAAGCTGGAGTGGGAAGCAGAGCTCCATTCAAACCCATGCCCTCCACTGTGGGAGCTGGGTGTTCTAAGCACAGCTGCTGCACGGAATATCCACCTTACAAATTGTTTTTATTATTTCGTATTTTACTGTACATCAGTGATCCATAGAGCACCTTGGAGCACAAGGGGAAAAACATTTGCCTGGACATAGGAGAATTTGGACCCAAGTGGGCTATGTGTCCAACTCCCAGCTCCTGGATAAAATAAATGCATGAGGGATGGCTACATAGGAAGTGCTGCTCTTGGCCGAGCCAACAATCTGGCCAGCTCATGGCAGGCACCTCTTAGCCTGTTCCCGACATGGGACAGTGCCTGCACATCCCACCACACAGGGTGGCTTTTGGAAGTCATGAGGTACCAACTCGATGTGCCTGCGCTGTGTCTGCACAGAGAGACGGCATCTCACGTCTGGCTCAAGTTCAGGGGCCTTAGCCAAAGGGGCAGCAGTGCGATTCATGGGTAAAAAGCCAGGTCAGGAAAAAAAATGGTCACTGTGTCAGATAATGCTTTGTGGCAGCCCAGGCGGGACGTGTCCTGAGGCTTCTTGGTCCCAAACGACAGAGCTGGGAATTGTGACCAGAGGAGCCCACAGATATTACTTTAATTAAGAACAGTTCCACTCTGCAGGAGAGGAAATCAGAGAATCACTCTTGGATCTGTCAAGAACAAACGAATTCAATTTTAGTAAAATATGACGCCAGTGTTGAGATAAATCATTTTTTAATAGAAATGGTCAATTTAAAGAAATGAACCTGCCCCTGATCTTCAGTCTGCTCAGACTGTCAATTAAGCAATTACTTAAATATGAAAATCGAGGATTTATGTCTAAATCTGTTTGTCCAACAAAAAAATAACCTGGCAGGAATTTAGTATAATGTTAAGCGAGGAAAAGAAAAAAAGGTGATCTTAAGGATTAAGAGGGGTCAAATAAAACAGAAGAAAAAAATCAATAAAAATCCTCAGAAAAGTCTGTACTTAGACTAAAAACATGCTTTCTTTAAATTGAAAGACCTCTTTCATAACATGTCACAGAGGCCAAGTTCAACTTCAAAAATGAGGCTACTGGTACTGATTTGTATTTTGACTTGACTTCATTAGCAAGCAGACCACTGGATCTGCAAATCCTCTTTTCTGGAGCAAGGTGACAGTACGTGATTTATTGTACTCAATATTTTGTCCCTTTGTCAACTTCCTTTCCCTGGCTGAAATTCCCAAATCTCATTAGGGGACTTCTTCCAGTTTATGGCAGATGCGCAGTGACCACAGGATATAAGATGAGCAGCTGTCCTCCTTGCCTTTTGGGCCTTTCTCCCTTCTAGTCCTATCTGCGGTCTCTCACTTGCAAAATCTCCACATTTCTACATTGCCACTGCCACTCTTAGAAGGGAGAGAGGGATGGGCTCCCTCCCAGTTTGTGGAATGCGATGCCATCATTCAAAATTCCAGGTGCCTGCCCTTTGCAAGTTCCCTCCTAAGCTCACGGTGGAGATCCTTTGCTGTAGCCTGTGCTGGGGGAAACACAGGCAAGAGAAACACACAGTGTGTCAGGCTGTGCCAGCCTCCCTGCCACACAGGGTTCCTTTCTCCAGAGCCCAAATAACCCATGCCCGAGTGCTCCGGGCTGGCCCATGTTCTAGAAGGGCTAATCCTCTCCTCCCAAGCTCCTGCAATCTGGAGACTCAGCAAGGCCATCCTTGTGGCTGTGTGCCTCTGACCCTGCCTTGTTCTCCTCCCCACAGGATGCCATCCCCTAACCTTCACTGGGACTCTGACCCTCTGCAGTGGCGCCACGCCTGCTCTTGCCAGTCTTCCTCCCAAATGCTGAAGTCCTGTCTCTGGTTCTCCCTCTCTTCTGGATTTTCCCATGATCTGCCTCAGTCTCCTCCATGTTCTGCATCCCTTAATTAGCACCTCACATGTACTGCCTTACTTGGTTTCTTCCCAAATGTGTACTTTTTTGTGCGCCACCTTTTGATAATAAAGTTTTTTTTAAAAAAGTTTTATTTTTAATTGGCACATAATTGCACATAGTTAAGGGGTGCAATATGATGCTCTGATCCATGTATGCATCATGTAATGACCCTGATGATAAACTTCTTGAAGGCCAGGGCACTGTCTCAGGCTTTGCTTTTCCTGTGTGTGTCGGGGAGCATTGCATTATACACAGTACACTTCCTTATTATATATAATACACTTCATTAAGCGAGGGAAGAGGCACAATGGGTTAAGCTGCCACCTGTGATGCCGGCATCCCATTGCAGGGTGCCAGTCTGAGTCCTGGCTACACAACTTCCGATCCAGATCCCTGCTAATGCACCTGGGAAAGCATAAGCCAGCCCAAGCACCTGGGCCCCTGCCCCCGATGTGGGAGACCCAGATGGAGTTCCTGGCTCCTGGCTTCCACCTGGACCAGCCCTGGCTGTTACGGCCATTTGGGGAGTGAACGAATAGATAGAAGATCTCTCTCTGTCTCCCTTCTCTCACTCTCTTACTCTGCCTTTCAAATACATAAATAAATCTTTAAAACAATGATTAAAAAAACAGCTTCCCTGAAGATCTTCTCTTTGAGGGAGGAATCCTTGATTGTTTAATAACAAAGCGAGAACTTCTGGCTCAGATTAAGTTCTAATCTTGCCCATAGATTTCATTCTGCACACTCCCTAGCCTCAGAAGTCAAGAACTGGTATAGTACTGAGCACCAATGTGGAACAGCACTTTATCCTGTTCCTAATCTGTGATTTAATTCCATTCAGTTCACATTTATTTAGTTCTAATTGAAAAATTATGAGCTACACAAAAAGGGATGCTTGAACATTCCTTAGCCTGCCAGGAATATCTAAGCTACAGGGTAAAAACGCATGTGCCGAACAGGTCCGTGTAGGAATAAAAGCAGAGTGAAGTGGATGTCGCAAAATAAATTCAGTGAAGCAGGGGGTTCCGAGGTACCTGGCTGGGACAATGGATGAGTTCTCTTGGGGAGCACCATCCGTGAGCAGCTGCTTCCCACCCTGCCCTCACTGCTGTTTCCCTTTTCCTAGAACATCCTCCAGAGAGATTTCAAGCAAGCATTGGGGCAGTTTGAAACCAGGAACCTGAAACTCAGTCTAGGTCCCCCATGTGGGTGACAGGAACCCAAGTACATGAGCCATCACCTGCTGCCTCCTGCGCATTAGCAGGAAACTGGATGAGAAGTGGAGCTGGTACTCAAATCAGGCAGTCCCATGTGGAGTCTTAACCATTGCACCAAATGCCAACCTCCACACAGATGTATGATATTAATTTGCCCATTGAAATTTTCTCAACTTCTGGTTTTGATTTATATTTGCTTTGAGCTCAAGTCACCAGAGACTTTGTTTAGTCTCATATGGATTTCTATGTTTCAGAAGAGGCTTTCACTATTTCACAATAAACTCCCCCAAGGTCTTTCTCCTTTACCAAGGAGAACAACTCTTGAAATAAAAATGAGAATCTGATCTGCAACAAATTTCAGCCAGCCCATGGAGACGACAAGCAGCAAATCACAGCAAGGTATGAGGGCTCAATTTTTCGTCTGCTGAATTATTGGTTCTTAAAGAACCGAGAAAGTGCATTTCTCGACTGAACCAAGTTCTGAGTAATTAATATGTTTATGAATTAAGTTCAAGGAAAAATTGCTTCTCCAATGCTAAATGAAATAAAATGCTTCTTAAAAGTGAGTATTTATTCCTTGCATCTGTGGAAGAAAAAATAATTCCAGATCTCTTTCCTTTTACAAAGCAATCTTCCGATTCAGCTAAGAGGACCTCTCACTTTGCTAATTTTCCAGTTTTTATTTTTCCAAGGACACTTATACAAAATGAGCACCTCTCATTTATCCCATAGATTCCTGTGGAACAGACAGTAAAGAGAAAGAGAATAACTCAGAGCCCCGGAACATTTTCCCACATGAATATGCAAATACAGAGCACTCAGGATTTAATGAGTTTCTTCTGTTTTAAGATGATAAAAAAGTAGCAAAAATAATACATACACACTCTTCATCTGAAAAACCACAAATGTTTAGGCCACCATAAGTAAAACCAAGGAAAAGGGGCACTAACTATAAATTGTGAACACAGAATAGATTTTAGTTCTGTAATTACCAATGAATGTCTGGATGTATATTTCCGTCTGCTTCCCTAAAGGCACATTTTATTAGTGACTCCCACTTTCCCACTTTTGAGGTCCTCCAAACCTCCAAACCTCTACCTCCTCCAAACCTCCTGTCAGCATGAAATGCCTGCATCACACCTAGTTAGCACTTGGTTACTGTGTTCTGTTACAGGTGTCTCTATAATGGTGACTCATTCTGGCAAGAAATATTTTGAGCATTTATTCATTGTGAGCCCCTGGGCTTGAGGCTACCTTGATGCACAAGAAAGATTTGTGTTCTAGGCCAAACAATTAGCTCTTCTTGGTGTCTGGTTCTAAATACTTTCTCTTGAATCCTCACTTGGCTAATGAATCCCATTCATCTGCAGACAGACCTGTGTTGAATTGAACAAGTGCATCACTTGGCAAACTCTTGGAGAGTGCTCAATGCAGATTTACATCAAGGAAGTGACTCACCTATCTGTAACACAGCTAGCCCGGTAATTATTCTTCAGAATCGGTTTTATTGTATTTCTTTATTGCTATAGAAAGTGGCCCTTTCATAGACCTCTCTTAGCTAAATTAAAATGACAAATTTATTTCATTTTCAGGAAGCCAACCAAGTTAATCTCCCCTCCTCCACTACCCAACTTCACCTATTAAGTCAATGAAGACTCCTGGCTGAGGTAGATTAGCTGTCCGGATAGACAGTGTTGTTTGGCTTTGCTCCTAGCCACCTAGGCCAGTTCTGCTCGGGGAGAGCACTCACGCTCTCCTGCAATGCTCTGCTTGTGTTCGCTCCGTCCGCTCACCTCAGAAACCTTTCTCAGTCTTTTCAACTGACTCGCATTGTTGGCCTTCAGAGATTCTTCTCGCTACCCCACCAGACGTAGGTGGGCCCCAGCCCCATGCTGACCCGTACAGCTACCCATCTTTGTTCTTAACAACCTGGCATTGTCCAGAAAGCTCCTGCTCTGTATGTACCTGGTGCTTCCTACTAAACTGTGAAGTGGTGTTAATAGGTTCTGTCTTCCTACAAGCCAGCTCAGGCCAGTGCTGGACACGCAGTGGACGCTCAGTAATGGTCTGCTAAATGACGGAGGCCAAGCACTGCCAGTATTTCCCTTGGACCCGGGACCCTGGCTGGGAAAACATTCTGTGATGGGTCATTGGAAATGTTTCTTCCTATTCCACACGAAATCCAAAGGAAATGGGTGAATGCCCCCTAAGACTACAGCCATAAGTTTCACAAGCAGAATCTCATGAATCAAGTGAGGACTGTAGCAAATCAATGATTCAGCCCCAGAATGGATACAAGATCTTTCATCAGAATGGAAAAATGAAAAGTTCTTTTAAGAACATTATAGGACACTTCTTAAGATGATTTAGCGGTTGATAACCTGATAAATTTCAACTTGCATAACTGTATTTTCAGGATGTTTGAACAGTAAAA
The DNA here is from genome assembly GCF_033115175.1 of Lepus europaeus. Classification (NCBI taxonomy): domain Eukaryota; kingdom Metazoa; phylum Chordata; class Mammalia; order Lagomorpha; family Leporidae; genus Lepus; species Lepus europaeus. The sequence goes on from NC_084827.1 coordinate 44,084,888, forward strand.
ATCATTTCATTAAGACTGCCTATATATTTATGTCTATAAACGGCTCATACATATTTGCAAGAATTGGGAGAGCACTGTAGTTAAGCACTGGCATGACAAATTTTAGTAGAGGTACCCCTCATTAATTCAAACAATTTTTACATACCTAGCTCTGAGGAAATTGGGACTCTTTTGGAAAGCATTTGCCAGATAATTGAAAGTGCTTACACGAGCATTATGAAAATATCAACACATTTTTTTCAACTGTGATTATATTTGCCTAATTATGAATATCATTTACCATTCAGGTCATGAGTAATAATAGAATCCACTAGAAAATTGCCTGAATAACATCTGAGTCCTTTTGCAATATAATGAACATTGAATTAAACTATTCCTAAATGAATTCCTAAGAAGGGACACTAAAATTGGCCATCTTTCACTGATTAGTAAAGATTTGGAGAGTTTCACAACACACACACACACACACACACGCGTGCTGAACTGTCAACAGACAGCTTTTCCGAACACACTCCATAATTTATGAACTGAATATAAATGAACAACTACTCAACTGTGGTTTCTATTTTGATATTTGCTTTTTAAGTTTAAGATGAATAAACACGATGATGCCATTTGTAGGATTTACATGTGTGTCCCAGTCTGGCCCTCACCCCACACACGTAAACAGGACGATTTCACTCCTTTAATCCTCATACATATCGACATCAACAAATGACTACAAGATACAGAACACTATTTCCGGAAGGTGCAGCCCACCACACAGATGCAACACCACGTACCATAGAACGAATGGTCTGCTACCCCATGGCTTCTCCAGCACCCAACCCTTCTTGGTTCCCAAGGAATTGTGCTTTCAAAATGCACAGTGTCAACACCCCAGGGAAATTCTCAGCAATAAATTACAATTTCTTTCACTCCATATTTTGCTTCAGTCCCAACGGCATGCTATAATTTCACTTTTGACTCTAAAACTATCATCCAAGAAGAAGATTTTAAGGGGCTGGCATTATGGCACTGCTTGCAATGCCCTGCATCCTACACCAGAGTCTTGGTTTAAGTCTTGGCTGCTCTGCTTCTAATCCAGCTCCCTGTCAGTACTCCTGGGAAAGCAGTGGATGATGGCCTAAACATTGGGCCCCTGCCACCCATGTGGGAGACCAAGATGGAGCTCCTGGATCCTGGCTTCAATCTGGCCCAGCCTGGGTTGTTGTGGCCATTTGGGAGTGAACAGGCAGATGGAAATTCTTTCTTTTTTTTCTCTTTCTCTCTCTCTCCTCTCTGTCTCCCCACGCCACACACAGACCTTGCTCTGCCTTTCAAATAAAAAACAAAGAGTTCTAAATTTAAAAAAAAAATTAAAATTAAAAAAAAATCTGTCTCTCCATTCATTCTTTCTTCCCTCCCTTTCCCCTCATTTCTGTTACTCCTCCATTCTTCCAACCCAGAATTCAAAACTATGTCTTAAATAACATAAGCCTGCCTGTGGCCTGCAGCCCTCTGTCTTCTGGGGAAATCAAGGGTTTTTGCTAAGTCACGTGTTTGGGTTCCATCCCAAGACTTTGGACCTGGTACGTTTGGGTTTGGAGCCCCAGGTACTAGCCCCTGCATCCTTAGTTAAACTCTACTTCTTGGTCCTGTTTCATCACCTTTATTGTGAGTGGTGTGCTTGAAGGCAAGGAGAGAGAGAATCTTGCCAGATTTGCTGTACACACTTTATTGTTCACAAAAAAAGGACCCCTCCTCTGCTTTAATAAAGGGTGTTATAACTGGTGCTCTTTCCTCCTTTAGATAAAGTGCAAACACGAAACAGCTACATTAGAGTGAATGTTCTTTAATTGCTCAAAGAATCTCTGAAGTCAATGCTCATTACTCTCCCAAAAAGTAAGAATAGATACCTATCACACAGATAGACCGGTGTTCACTACTCTGTCTATCTTTACACATTAATAGCAAAATGAATTTGTTCTGGTTAAGAATCTCCAAGCTATCTGTTATGCTACACAGTTTTATTGTACTACATCTTTAAAAAAGAAGAACTTCATGTTTTATCATAAAAGTATTATATGCTCATTAAAGTGGGATATACTTGCTAATAAATCAAATAAAACTCTCTCATTAGAAAACAACATTATTTTTGTTTTTACTAACACTTTTTATGACCACATATGAACTTCTAAAATATCTGTAAACTGTTGTAGGGAATATGATCAACGTGAGAAGAAAAGAACCCATACTGTCATTAGGCAGGTTCACATAATACCTACATGAGCTGAGATGAGGCACAGTGACAAAAAAAAAAAAAAAAGTGACAATTATATGACTAGAAGAAAATTGCTGTTGGGCACCATCAACCACAGTGAGCTCCTGGCTGTAGCACAACGATTTTGCAATTTGAATACAAGGCTACCAAGGGAAGCAGTCCTTTTGCTAGTGGTTGCTCTCCAAGGAAATGAGGGTAAAGATGGTGGGGGCTGGGGTGTTATCCCCGGACACAGCTGCCAGGCACCAGCTATTCCACAGGGTGGGTCAGGGGGAAGAGTGCATGTTATAGGACCAAGGTTAAAAAAAAAAGTCTGAGGCCTCAAGAAGGCAAGAGCTTTCTTTCTGCAGAACATTCCTTTTAGGAATGTGTGCAAGTTGTTAATTCGTGAAGGATTCATTCAAAAATTAAAATGGAAAGTAATAGAAAAGACAGCAAAATCGCAAGCACTTGATCAATAGTCACCTTGCTTTATGGGATTCCTGGGGTAGAAATGTTTGCTTCTACTACAAAAGCACATGAAAGAAATATTGCCAGATGCAGCCTTTTTTTTTTTTTTCATTATCTATGACTGAATTAATCATATGCCAAACATGAAGGCTTCATTGGTTTCTTTCAGTCACCAATAATTATCTCTTTCACTACCAGTTAGTTGGAGCTCAGGAAATTGAATAGATTTCAATCTTAATCTGAGCAAAGCATAACCAGCAAGGTAATTAGTTGTAATACAATAACCCAGTGTGTTCAAAATACGTATGTAAATCATTTTAAGATCTTTTGGATCATCTGTAGCATTTTTAATACCACTCACTGCTGGAGAGAAGTATAAACAGAATGCGGTGTTTAAAAATCTTTGTTTCATTTAAAGAACATTCTAAATAATTTATGCAAAGTTAAGACTTATCCTTATGTAAATCTGAAAGCATTTGGCATTATAATCCCAATAGTACGCTATGATTAAAATCAATTTTTCCAAGTTAAATTGCTGTGATTAAAAATAAATGAATTGCTGGATTCATTGAAAACACTTACCAATGGAAAACTGGAGCACAGAGGCTGTTGTCGTATTAAGGCCCGTGGTCGTCTAGAGAAAGGAATACACAAAAATTAGACAAGATAGGAAGAGCAGAGCAGAAAGATGTTGGTGAGGGGGGGGAGGTGAGAGAAGAGGAAAGAAAGGACACATTCATTAATTGAGGTTGCACTTATCCAGTTCATAGACCACTTTTTTATCGATATGCCTGAACACAGACATATTTCCTATTCCCCTGTGGGAAGCAAAGAGGCATAAGTAGTAAACTTCTCAGGGGCCTGTTGAAACTTCCCAGCTTTCTCAGACAGGGAGCCTTGTTAGGGCACTGCACATGGCCCTCTCTGCTCACCTACACCTCCTCCATCCCACTGCAGCCACCAGTCTGAGACTCAGAGGGAACGGCACACTGTGAGGAGCAAATATTTGGTTCCTTTTCAACTTAAGGTGTTAACCCAGGAGTAGACAAGTAAATGGCATAACAGCTTGCAGCTATGTGGAAAGTTACACGTAGCCACCCAGCCTAACACCTAGTTTACAGGCTCCTGGAAAAGTCTTGGGCAAGGCCAGCGCCCTGGCGCAGTAGGTTAATTCTCCTCCTGTGGTGCCGGCATCCAATATGGGTGCCAGTTCTAGTCCCGGCTGCTCCTCTTCCAATCCAGCTCTCTGCTATGGCCTGGGAAAACAGTAGAAGATGTCCCAAGTCCTTGGGCCACTGCACCCGCGTGGAAGACCAGGAGGAGGCACCTGGCTCCTGGCTTCAGATTGGCACAGCTCTGAGCCATTGCAGCCATTTGGGGAGTGAACCAGCAGATGGAAGACCTCTCTCTCTCTCTCTCTCTCTCTCTCTCTCTCTCTTTCTGTAACTCTACCTCTCAAATAAATAAATAAAATCTTAAAAAAATAAAAAGTCTTGGGCAAACAGGATGTTAAGCACGGCCAGAATAGCTGAAGCAGATGCTGGGAAGACTGTAACCCTGTAGTACTCAGCCAATGAGGAACTGGGAACTGGGGGAGGGACCTGTGTTCTAGAAAATAAATGGTTTGCTATAAATCACCCCAGGTGAGCTGGCCCGCCAGGTGCCTGGTCTTGCACGATCATTAATAAAGTCTTGCTTTTGCTGCACTTCCTGAGTCTAAGTCCATCCTTTGAGTGGATGGGTGGGGCTATTTCTCACAACAGCAAGGCCACCAAACAAAAGTGAGGAGGTAGATGAAGGGCAAATAAATAAAATAAAATTATTTTGAAAAGTGACTAGAACTTGGAGCCAGCACTGTGGCTCAGCGGGTTAATGCCCTGGCCTGAAGCACCGGAATCCCATATGGGTGCCTTTGAGACCTGGCTGCTTCAGGTCTCTGCTATAGCCTGAGAAAGCAATAGAAGATGGCCCAAGTCCATGGGCCCCTGAACCTGTGTTGGAGACCCGGAAGAAGCTCCTGGCTTCAGATCAGCACAGCTCCTGCTGTTGCGGCCATTTAGGGAGTGAACCAGCAGATGGAAGACCTCTCTTTCTCTGCCTCTCTTCTCTCTGTGTAATTCTGACTTTCAAATAAATAAATAAATAATTCTGACTTTCAAATAAATAAATAAATCTTTTTAAAAAAGTGACTAGGACTACAACAGCTGAATGGTACAGGATTTCTTAGGGGGAGGAGTGATAAAATATTCTAAAATAGATTGTGATAATGGCTGTATAAAACTATGAATAAACTAACAATCTTGAATGTAATTCATTAAATGCTAAAATCTGTGGATTTTTTTCCTCAGTAAAATGCTACACTCCATCCCCTGCTCTCAACCCCCAAAAACATAGAATTATGGGCTTAGAAATATCTTTCCAACATGTTCCTGCTAGTTTTCCCTAGTTTCATAAAGAAGCATGCTTCCACAGTTTCCTTCTCTCCCTTTTGAAGGAAGGATAAAATTCTCTTTAATCTTTGGAGCAGTGGCCTTAACTCTCATCCATTCAAATGAGATGGAATGAACGTTAGGTCCTCACTGTGTTGGGCTCCTGAATCCTGCGGGCTAAAGTGTGGGAAACTTTGGAGGACTCGTTCCCATGAAACAGGAAGTGTGTAACCAGGTTTCTCACTGCAGCAGAAGCACTAGGCCACCTGCATTAGCCCCAGGGTGGTGGAACCTGCAACCATGGAATGCTCACATGCTAGCCAGTTCATGCAGGGCAAGTCCTCCGGCTCTGGCAGAGTTCAGGTGAGACATGACTATTGAAAGATCTATGGGGCCGGCGCCATGGCTCACTTGACTAATCCTCTGCCTGCGGCGCTGGCACACGGGGCTCTAATTCCGGTTGGGGCGCCAGATTCTGTCCTGGCTGCCTCTCTTCCAGTCCAGCTCTCTGCTGTGGCCGGGGAAGGCAGTAGAGGATGGCCCAGGTTCTTGGGCCCTGTGCCCGCATGGGAGACCAGGAGCAGGCGCCTGGCTCCTGGCTTCGGATCGGCACAGTGCGCCGGCCATAGAGGCCATTTGGGGGGTAAACCAACGGAAAAGGAAGACCTTTCTCTCTGTCTCTCTGTCTCTGTCTAACTCTGCCTGTCAAAAAAAAAAAAAAAAAAAAGATCTATGGTAGGACTTGGGAGGACAACTGGGCTTGTGCTTGTGCTTGAGTCATACCACTTTAAAATTCAGTGAAAAGCAGGAATGGTAATGGGGGCAGGGCAGAGACACTGGGTAGATGTGTCAGTTTTTACTCCTAATTTAATTTAATTATTTAATTTAATTTAATTTAATTCACTCCTAATTTATTAAAATCATTAGTGTCAAGGTGACAGAGGAAATTTCTTCCATATTTGATTTTAATCCCTCGTTATCCAGGTTTACCTTCTAAAAGACAACTGGCTCATCATGTCCATGACTCTCTTTCCGGTCTCCCACCCTTTACCAGCCTCATCAGGGAACAATGTACAGTAAAATTTCCTTTATATAGATATTTTTTTTCCATTTTTGCCAGAGTTCTTACAGTAAGTTCAACTCTCAGTCCTCCCTGGTTTCCACTTGGATAATTTGATCTTAAAATCCAGAAGCACAATACTAAAAGAGAATTGTTGAAAATAACTTCATTGGCCGGCGCCGTGGCTTAACAGGTTAATCCTCCGCCTTGCGGCGCCAGCACACCGGGTTCTAGTCCTGTTCGGGGCGCCAGATTCTATCCCGGTTGCCCCCCTTCCAGGCCAGCTCTCTGCTATGGCCCGGGAAGGCAGTGGAGGATGGCCCAAGTGCTTGGGCCCTGCACTCCATGGGAGACCGGGAGAAGCACCTGGCTCCTGGCTTCGGATCAGCGCGATGCGCCGGCCGCAGCGGCCATTGGAGGGTGAACCAACGGCAAAAAGGAAGACCTTTCTCTCTGTCTCTCTCTCTCACTATCCACTGTGCCTGTCAAAAAAAATTAAAAAAAAAAAAAAGAAAATAATTTCATATACATTGAACAAATGCTCTTTTACCCTCTGATTTTAGATAACTGAGTAGATTATCAGATGAATTGTAAAAATACTTCTGAGTACAGGTTGTTTGAAACAGTGATGTCATGTAAGTTAAAAGCAACATGTTTTCTGCCATGGCTGGTGCATTAAATATGCAGAGAGTCTTAGCTCCCTATCCTGGTGGTGTAATAAATGATGCCTGTGTCACCTGCATGGTCAGGTTCCATAGCCGTGACCTCTGCTGGAGAACAGCAAGTGGCATGAAATACTGTCAAATTTCAAATCATACGGGCTAACTGAGGGTGACTCCAGCATTTGATTAGTCATTGATTCTACATTTTTTTTTCTTCATCAAGGAAGCTAAGGCCTGGTACAAAGGCTGACTCTCACTTCTCCACCTTTGTGCACTTATTTTTGTCAGTTGTAACAAAGAATAGGAAAGAGAACAAGAAAACAAGAAGCACTGGCTATAAAATCTATTCAACAGTATTTATTATTAGGTATTGCAAATTATTTGTTAATCTTGAGTGCAGATATTATTATTAAGCCTTCATATCTGACATTCTGAAAGCAGAAGTGCCATTTACAGGCTTTTGATAAATAATAGAGCAATTATGAATGTCTGATGGAGCACTTTTTTTTTCTGCAAAATCTCAGGGCTCTTAAGTTATCAAATGGACTCCAAACTTGAGAAAATTAGTACGGTAACTACTTGAATCTGAAGAATTCACTGAAGCCCACGCTGTCCACTCTACACCTCTACTTTGCACAGTTTTACTAGGTTTAATACCCTTTTAGCCCAAATTCACCATTGTTAATACACGGAATTATTGAATTTTTGAATTTATTAATTATAAATTTATTATTGAAATCATGAATTTATTGCATGAAATCACTATGGAAAATGCATTCCCATATATGTGAGAATAATTTAGTAAATAACTTCTTTTACAAAAACAGAAAGTAACACACCTCGTTTCATGTTGAATTCTGAGACTACAACTTGTTAAGCAGTGGGTAAATGAATTCTTCTCTACCATTATTTTGAACCAGAAAAATGAATGAAGTTCAGTGTCACCTGGAATTTCGAGACTAGAACGAAACATGTGAGGACAGAAGATAGTACTAGCAGAAGCAAACCTACAGTATGCTCAGAACATATCAGCTTCTGCCTCTGACCAACTTTAGCTTTTATTGAAATGAAATGGCTATTGAAATCTACAAAATGGAGATGTTCTTATAAGAATTTTAAAAAAATAAATGCTGGAGTCAGCATTCTGGCGCAATGGGTTAAGCTGCTGCCTGCCATGCCAACACCCCACATGGGCACTGGCTGGAGTTTGAACTGCTCTGCTTCCTATCCAGTTCCCTGCTAACACACCTGGGAGAGCAGTGGAAGGCAGCCCAAGTGGTTGGAACCCTGCCACCCATGCGAGAGACTGGATGAAGCTCCTGGCTTCTGCCTTTGGCCTGGCCCAGTGCTGGCTTTTGGGGCCATCTGGAGAGTGAACCAGTGGATGGAGGACCTGTGTTTCAAACTCTATCCGTAACTGCCTTTCAAATCAATGCATTGATCTTTTAAAAAAGAAAGTTAAATCCTTAGCCTATCAATAGCCTTTGCCTGTGGTTCTTTGTTTTACAACTTCACTAAGAATTAAATTTACGAAAAATAAGAATGTACATTCTTTAAAAAATGATGTCTGAGGACTGATAACATTCACCAGTTCTCATACACAACACATTTGACTGGATTCAGGTTTTCTTGGTTTTCATCTTTTAAAATTTATCTTTATTTCTTTGAAAGGTAGAGTTACAGAGAGGCAGAGAAAGGTCTTCCATCCGCTGGTTCACTACCTAAATGGAGGAACCAGGAGCTTTTTCCTGGTCTCCCATGCAGGTGCAAGAGTCCAAGGACTTGGGCCATCTTCTACTGCTTTCCCAGCCCATAGCAGAGAGCTGGAATGGAAGTAGAGCAGCCAGGACTCAAACAGGAACCCATATGGGATGCTGGCACTGTAGGCGGTGGCTTAACCCACTATGCCACAGAGCTGGCCCCTGGATTTAGTTTTGAAGTACAATATAAATGGTTGTACAGGGGCAGGCGACATGGCGCAGTAGGTTAATCCTCTGCCTGCGGCGCCGGCATCCCATATGGGCACCAGTTCTAGTCCTGGCTGCTTCTCTTCCAATCCAGCTCTCTGCTGTGGCCCGGGAAGGCAGTGGAGGTTGACCCAAGCGCTTGGGCCCTGCACCCGCATGGGAGACCAGGAAGCAGCACCTGGCTCTTGGCTTCGGATCGGCTCAGCTCCGGCTGTTGTGGCCATTTGGGGAGTGAACCAACAAAAGGAAGACCTTTCTCTGTCTCTCCCTCTTACTGTCTGTAACTCTACCTCTCAAATTAATAAATAAAATCTTTAAAAAAAATGGTTGTATTTTGGCGAACATAATGGTAATGGATAAATGAATTCCATACTTTTCATTTGCTTTTGATCTGTCTTTGATAAACACAACTTGGATTCTGCCTCCACAAAACATGGTTTCAGCCAAATGTAGGGAGAAAAGTTTTGGGAGGAAATGCATTTGTACTGAACATTTGTAGCCATGTGTTTTCTTTCATTCTTTTTAAACAACACATGATGATACCGTAATATAACAGATTACTTAAATTGTATTGGATATTACAAGGAATACCTAATAATAAGAGATAATGTACAGTAAATAGGGTATGTGCAGGTTATATGAAAGTACTCCATTTTATATAAGGGACTCAAGCATCCACAGTTTGAGGTATCCACAGGAATCCCGGAACCAATCCCACCTTGGATACCAAGGAGAAACTGGCTAGTTCTGCTTCTGGGACACCAATAAAGTATAAAAACTGTCAGAGTCAATTGTCGACATCACCCTGCTTTTATCAATCTGTTTTAAGATGAATTGAGATTTTTCTCAATCTGTCTATTCCCTTTGACTCTGAAGTAAAAAATCCATTTTGAGGAAATACTTATAATGGGGATATAAACTTGAATCCTTTTTAAAATATCTCAGATGAAGATAAGCATTTTGAATATTTTCCTTTTTAGTTCACAGGCTAATATCACATTAATTCTATAACATAATCTAGTACTAGCCCACTGGATATCAACTTTAATCTGGGATATAGTAAAATAATCAAGAATAAATATAATGGCCGGCGCTATGGTGCAGAGGGTTAACGCCCTGGCCTGAAGCACCAGCATCTCATAAGGGTGCCGGTTCGAGACCCGGCTGCTCCACTTCCGATCCAGCTCTCTGCTATGGCCTGGGAAAGCAGTAGAAGACGGCCCAAGTCCTTGGGCCCCTGCACCCACATGGGAGACAGGGAAGAAGCTCCTGGCTCCTGGCTTCAGATCGGCGCAGCTCTGGCTGTTGCAGCCACCTGGGGAGTGAACCAGTGGATGGAAGACCTCTCTCTCTCTCTCTCTGCCTCTCCTTCTTTGTATAACTCTGACTTTCAAATAAATAAATAAAAATCTTTAAAAAAAAGAATAAATATACATGTAAATATATCAAATAAACTTTATATTTTAGTTTTCATGCTATAGAAATCTGAATTTTGGTGTTGCATAATTAGATGTTTTTTTTTTCCTTTCTTTCTTTTTAAAAAGATTTATTTAGTTATTTGAAACACAGAGTTACAGAGGAGAAAGAAAGAGCTCTTCCATCCACTAGTTCATTTCCCAAACTGCCTCAACAGCTGGGGCTGGGCCAGGCCTAAGCTAAGAGTCTGGAACTCCGTCCAGGTCTCCCACATGAGTAGCAGGGCCATCTTCTGCTGCTTTCCCAGGAACATTATCAGGGATCTGGACCAGAAGTGGAGCAACAGGGATTCGAACCTATGATCATATTGGCTGCTGGTGTCACATGCGGTGGCTTAATCCACTGCACTATGATGCTGGCCCCAAGATATTTTTATTTTCTTCTAATCAGTAGAAACAAAAAGAATTTGCCACGCATTTCCATTAATACTACTGAATAAGGGCACCTTCTAAAATAGGCATTTATTCTAAGCTCAATTAACTATGGCAAAAATTTAATTTTGTTTTAAGGTTTATAGATAATTAATTCAGTCATGGTACATCATTTAAAATGTACTGGCAAATCTATTTTTTCAAGAACTTTACTAGCAGAGCCACATTTGTCTGCAGGAACGTTATACGATTTTTGAGACTTGAATTATGAGCACCTATTATTTTAATTTGCATCCAATTAATTCTGTTTGTGTTCTAATTTCAACTCAAAACTCTTCAATTCATCAATGTTCTGAAGCTTGTATCTTTAATAAATTGAATGTATCTATTGCCATGAAAGGGGGTATTCAAGCAACATAAAATAAAAGCCATGTTACAATAATTAATTGGCTTTCGCGTTCTGATAACTAAATCTACCTTTAATTGCCTATCTATGTTTTCCCTTTTCTTTGAAAGCAAATCTTTCAGCACCTTTTACAGTACAGGTTTGTGAACACAGTGTGTGACGAAGGAGTGAGGGATGCAACCAGAGAACAAGCCGTGAAGTCCAAGTTGAAAAGCAGAAAGGCATAGGGCGAGAGATGTTACAAGCAGAGTGCAGGGCAAAGCAGCGGAGCCAGGCCAGCACCCATGTGCTGCAGTCAGAGCCTTCAGGAAGAAGACATGAGTGTAGTCCCCCAGTGGGGAGGCTAACGGCTCAGCAGCCACACGCTGAGTGCTTCCAGGGCTTTCAGCCCAGAATGCCGGCAGCAGGGGCTCAGGAATCTCAAGGAGGGGACGGGAACTGCTCCAGGGCAATCTGGCACCAACCAAAAAGTACTGAAGGCACTGGTGCTCTTTCAGTTCCAAGCTATGGAAGTTCCTCAGTGGTTGGGAAGCAACAGTGAAAGATAATTCGATAAAACTAAACATCTAACATTTTTTAATGTAAGAGGAAAACAAGGATAATTTTCAGAGCATGGCTCTGTACAAGTGTGTGGAAAGTCAATTTCTTTTTTTTAGGTGTGATACGTGAGTTTCCATGGTATGTCGTATAACAAGGTGCTTCCAAAAGTTCATGGGAAAATGGAAGCAAAAGCTACATATTTTGGTGCAAAAATTTTTTGAAATGTAAAGAGAGGTTTTCAAAACAGTTCGTGGAACACATGCATCATGGGAAAGCAGTGCACGGATTTCAAGTGGTTTTACGTCAGAATAAACTCACCTTTGAATTCTACTTCTCCACCAACTTTTTGAAGTGTCCTCATACATCATCAAACTCAATTTTAAGCACTGTCTCATCACAGCAAAGCATCATGTTAATGAGATCTTTTGGCATTGTCAATTTTAGTACAGAATTGTTTATTTTTACATCTGAAAGCAGACCATAAAATCACCCCTCCCAACTGTGAGATATTTCAGATGGGACTCATCAATAAGACGTCCAATGCTCACCTGCGTTACAAGACTATAAGTGAACCTTTTGCTCAGCAAGTGGCACAATGGAATACTGGGCATAAACAGCATATACGCACCAGCTCCCGCGGACCATAGGGCTCACAGAAGGTGACAGCGTTGCCATGCATAATCGCGCCACACTGCTCTCCAGTCTCGCAGTTGCTACAGTCAGTCCTGCAGGAATGGAGAACACATCTTAGTCTGAGAACCATGTCGCACGGGACAGCTTACTGCTCAGGTTACTGCAAAGAGGGGACGGTTATTGCTGTCCAACCTCAGACAGCGCTTCGAGGAAGCCACGCGAGTCTGTAGTATGAAATCAGAAAGACCTGAAGACACATCACAATCCTTTCAGTACCTGGATTTCAGAGATAATAGAGATTTTAGTTTACTATGTAAGTGGATATTACCTTGTAATTCCCTGTGATGGGCAAGTTACCTAACGTCATCTGAAAAAACGAAGATAACCTAATATCATACAGTTCTGAGGATTAAATGGGAGAGTGTATATAAAGCCAGGAGTACAGAACCAACTTCAAAATAGGTATTTAATAATGAAAGGTGGTGTTATCAATAATTACATATAACACATAGTAGGCCCACAACAATGATGTTCACAAGTTTCAAAAACAAGCAAAGCAATATCCACTCATATAATGAACTAAAAATCTGTATCTCTGAAACCAAAATGGGTCTTACAAATTTGAAACCTTTTCTTCTGTGTTACGGCCAGTATAAATGTTTAAAATGATTGTCCTTAAATACATTTGCCTGTATGTATCCTACCTAAGAATAATGGAATCAGATTATATTTAATCTACATATTTGTATGAAATAAAAACAAATTCAAGCAAATTGTGGATACTGAGTTATTTTAACCTTGCAAATAATCAGCTACTTGATTCTGATAAAAAAAGAAGTGGCTAAAAATACTTAGGGAAAGATTTTAAAAATAAATTTATTTATGGCTATGGAATTGAATTGAAGGTGTGGATATTCAGGATTTGACTTTGCATACTTGCAGTAACATTTACAATGTTCTGCATTGTGGCATTTCAACCTACAACCATTACACACCTAAGGTGCAGCAAGAAAGATCTATGTCTCCCCTGTCTGAACCTCAAGCCACATAAGAGCTGTATTTCACGCAGAAAGAACATTTTCAATGACTTTCACATTCCAAGTGCCAGACTCTGTGGAAAGGGCACCATGCCCTTTGTTTCAGAGATCCTTGTGTTATGCCCTTTCAGCTGTTTGTTAATTTCAGCAAAAGGAAGTAGGAACTTCCATCCAAGCAGGAAGACAAAAGAGTGAGGAGATAAGGTGGCCCATAGAGCTACGAGACAGAAGAAAAAAAAAATAAGTAAAAAATTGGGCAAAAAAGTGTTACGGATCAAGCAGAACTTGGCTCACCAAATGTGTGCAGACACCTCATGTTAACACTTCATGGATTAATGCTAGTGGTAGATGGATTATGGCGGGGGCTTGACCTAATTATGGCAGCCAGGAGGTGGCCCAGGGGAAGGTCTTCAGGCCATGGTGGGCTGAGGGGTGCCCTCAGAAGGCAGTTCACCAAAGAGGGGTGACTTGTTCAGCTGAGTTCAGCCCAGCGTGTGGCTGGCTCAGCCTGTGATGGTTCTGGACACCCGCTCTGCCAGTGCTCGCCTCCACCAGGCTGCAGACCAAGGGGGACCCGAACTGTGAATCTCCAAACCCGGAGCTGAAATCAACCTGTTCTCTCCCCAACAAGGTCCTCCCAGGTGTTTCAGTTAAAGTAAGGAAAAGCTGACTGATACCAAGTGTAAGCATTCCTGTATTTTACCAAATCAAGTAGTGACTGGCATTGTTTTAATCTTCTGAGTTGTATTCCCAGATAAGGGGACCACTAAGGTCAAGTGTCTTTTAATGTAAGAAAAAAAGAATTGTTGTAATGTTATTTATAATGTACCTCACAGCATCACAAGTCTCAGCAGGAGATTTAAATCCCCTCTGGATTGTTAGGAAGCAATTGCCTAGTAAAATGTCCTCAACATCAGAGAGGTGCAGTAGAAGCCTCCTAAGGGAAATAAACCTGTTTCCTCGTCATCATTTGCACTGTGTTGCATCCTACAAATATTTGCTGTTAAATGAGCAAATGAAAAAAAGACAATTTCATAAATAGAGTTATGATTCAGAACTGAGGTCTAAAGACCTTCAGAGGGGCGCTTGGCACATAGTAGGCATGCTGTGTTAGCCGACATCGCCATCATCGTCATCATTCTATCTCACAGATTTCTACATTGTCATCTGCTCCAGGACTGGTGTATTTGGGGTCCCCTCCACCCCCAACCAAGAACCTATTACATGAACACATTACTACCATTTTCTAAGTCTTTAGACTGGGTGTGGATGTGATAATAGTACAGAGAAGTAGTAAAAATTATAGTGGGTTTCTATCTTTAGTACAGATGAGTCCTCATGAAATGGCTTGGGAGAAACACTAACTTTGACAAAGACAACAAATGACAAAAAGACTCAAATCTCAGCACACTACCTGCCACCTGCCTCCTGGGACTCTCAAGGGACAGCTCACTGTTGATGTGAAATCTCGGGCCTCCTGTGGCACTTTCTATGGCAAGCTTTCCATCTACAAAATGAGCAGCAGTTCTCTAGCCCACAGTATATTAGAAACATAACAACTGTATGAGAGATATATATTATAGGCACCCTCCTCCCATAATTTTGATTAAATAGTGTTCAGGCAGAACCTGGATATATGCACAAGGTTTAAGGGAAATTTTGCCCACAACCTGAAATTACAGAACCAATGAACAGATAATGGATGTTTGATGTATCTGGAGACTAACATCCACTTTGCAGAATAACAAGAATGAACAAAAGAAAAACATAGGAAGAAAAGCAAAGAGATACAGAGCTACTCCCAATACACCTTAACAACCCTTCTAGACATCTGTGTTCATGCTGCTTTATTATCTCCAGGACTTTACAAATTTCCAGTACCATGTATTTCAGATATCTTCACATATGTAATTGATATAAAAATTACTAAGGATAGGGTTTGTATACTTTTTTTGTTTAAGGACGACTTCAAATCATGGAACTTTTTTTTTTTTTTTTTTTTTTTTGACAGGCAGGGTGGATAGTGAGAGAGAGACAGAGAGAGAAAGGTCTTCCTTTTTGCCATTGGTTCACCCTCCAATGGCCGCTGCGGCCAGCACATCTCGCTGATCCGAAGCCAGGAGCCAGGTGCTTCTCCTGGTCTCCCATGCGGGTGTAGGGCCCAAGGCCTTGGGCCATCCTCCACTGCCTTCCCGGGCCATAGCAGAGAGCTGGCCTGGAAGAGGGGCAACCGGGATAGAATCCGGCACCCCAACCGGGACTAGAACCCGGTGTGCCGGCGCTGCAAGGCGGAGGATTAACCTGTTAAGCCACGGCGCCGGCCCATGGAACATATTTTACACCTCCAGCACATCTCAGTTCAGACTGGTCTCATTTTGAGCAGTCAACATGCCCACACCATGCTGGACAGCACAGCTCATGGGAACTGGGGACTTGGAAACTGACTGCTCTCTGGTTACGCTGACATCTGGAGATACCAAGCTGAACTTTCGGGACTTCATGGGGCTGACATGACTGTCTCAGGATCTGCCTGAAATCAGGGGAGTGCATGTTTTCAGGAGATGTAGGAATGAAGAGGGTATTCAAAGTAAAAAGAGAATGGGTCCAAGAGTAGATCTCCGGGGAAGAATCATATTGCCCTGTCTGGTGTTTGCAAAGCTCTGATCTTCATCACGGCTCGTCAGTGTGTATTAACCCACCCTACTTCCACTTGCTTTTCCATGAACATTGGCAGTGGGTTCATCATATTCATGTTGCTAACCAACATGAGCCACCTATCAAGGTGACTTGTGTGAATCATAATGTCACCTTCCTAATATTTTTTTCTATGTTTCAGGGTAAGCATTGTACATTTGCACTCACGCACGACATCATCAGAAAGGGGTGATAGGTCATAGTTTCATCATGAACACAATGAAGCCTGCTATGGTTTGAAGATGGTTTCTCCCCTTTAAACTCATGCTGAGATTTAATTCCCATTCTGAGATATTAAGAGGTGGGACCAGGTGGGACCTTTAAGACATGATTTGGGATCTTCACTCATGAATGGATTAATTCATTCATGTGATTAATGGGTTGATGAATGGATGGGTTAATGGGTTATCTCAAGAATGTGGTTACTGTTTCAGCCAGTTTGGCTGGTCCTTCCCACTGTTCCCTGACTCATACCAAGTGATGCCTGGACTGTGTCTGGACTATGCTGGCAAGAAGGCCATCTTCAGATGCACCTGCTTGACCCTGGATGAGAACCATGAGCCAAAACACAGCTCAGCCTTCGATCCAGCCTCGGGCGTTCAGTCACAATAGCACAAAATTCACTAAGATGATCTTGCTGGAGACTGTGAGAGCCATCGGTGGTCATGGTTTCCCAGATGAGAATAATGATCCAATGAAGAAAGACAAGGTGAATTTTCCAAACCTGCCGATATAAATGAACATCACAGTTCCAAGAGAATCATTCCCAAATTTAAGGCGATTCTCAAGTGCCTCTGTGCTCTTCCAGCCTATCCTCCTCACTTCCTCAGAATGTCTGTATCTGACAGCTTAATTCAGTTGAGTGGAGTTTGGTATTTTAATTTTTTTTTTATTTGAGAACCAGAGAGACTGGGGTGGAGGTGGGAGTGGTGGTGATAGAGATAGAGAGTAAGCATCCAAGCATCCATGCATTAGTTCACTCCCTGGTTACCAGCAAGGGCTGGGTCAAAACTGCAAGCTGGAAATGCTATCCAAGTCACCAGTGTAGGTAGCAGGGGTCCAACTACTTGAGCCATTGCTGCTTCCTTCAAATTCTATGTGGTCAGGAAGCTGGAGTCAGGAGCCAGATCTGGGTATCAAATCCAGGTATTCTGATACGGAAGGCTCCGAACCACTACATCAAACGCCTGCCCCTTGAGTTAGATATTGAATCTCAAAGGGCACTGTCTATAAGGATCCCCAGAGTCTGAAGTTTTACTCTTCCTTTAGGAAAACTTCTATAATTCCTAAGAACTAGAGTACACACAATTTGCTATGCAGTGAGTGGTCCAATTTTCTTTAGTCTCTGAAAAAAAAAAAAAGCCCCCAAAACAAACAAAAAAGCCCACTGCTATTTGTGGCTGACATTTAAATCTACAACCTCCCAAGTGAATTTCTATCTTACTTTCTCATTCTCTGAAGAAAATATAAAGTTAGGTGACATATTCTCCAGAGATCTGGGGGGAGAAGGAAGTTTTAAATACCCCCCTCCTCCATTAAGCAGACTTTTGTTTTTTCAATTTAAAAAAGAATGTGACCTCCCTGGCTAAGCATTAGAAATGAATTGCTTCTCAGCCTACTACAAAAAGTAATACCAACTGTTTCCCTCATCTAAGAGACCTTTCTTTCCTCTTTTTCCTATTTCCAATGTGAAACACAGAATGCAAGTATCCGAGAAGCACCATGGCATATATGAATTGGTCAGCTCAAAATAGATTCTGCGCTGAACAGCATGATTAAAAGGCATTACTAGGAATGCTTCTGTGATCCTCAAAGACCATGCAAAGCCTGAATTTACTGAACCCTCTCCGGGCCTATTTATCACATGCTTAGGCTCCACATGCAGCTGATCTATTATAACTCGTGTTCACAGACCATCGAGTTAGAGGGGACTGGCAATATCACTGTATCTCATCACCCCTCATTATACAGACCATGGCTCCTGGTCCAGCCTTCCTCCCACTCCACCCTTATGCAGCCAGCAAGAGAAAAAGAATTCCAATCCTATAGAAACAATGAGCATTTCCAAGAATGTCATTTTTTTTTTACTGTCATAGTTTATTTTGTAAATCTACAGTGACTTAACAGTTGGTTTCTCATTTATAGGATAGGAGGATTTTGTTTTGCCAATGAAAAATGTACAAACGTAAGAGAAATGACACAGACTTCATGGAAAAAAGTAGGAGTGAATCCACTGGACTTGAGTACCTAGCAATCAAATGCAATAACTCCTTGTCTAGATACAGCCTTAGTTCATTCATCAAAATCTATTGTTTAAATACACTATCATTCTGTTAACTAACAAACAGATAAAAGAATCAGTAAATATGAAGGATTGTACTTGCTGACCAACAAAACTAGGGCCAAACCATAAACATAAAAGAGAAAGAAACGCTTTGAAGCAGGGTTTTGTTTTTCGCTGTTAACAAGTTCCTTGGTGGTTTGCAAGCTTATGACATTGGTGTTGGTTCTCTATCTTTGTTTTTTATTACTTAGCTGGCTGTTTATGTCTTGTAACAAAGACTCACATGTGATGTGCCCTTCAGAAATATAGAGTATACTTGTGAAGGTATCATTATGCCTTTTATCCTGAGTTTAAAATGATTAGGCATGAAACCACGCCCAACTCCCTGTTCAGCAGGCACACGGGAGACTGACGGGGGCGTGGAGACTGGGGTCCCCACACGCCCTAGTGACTCAGAAGGGCCTTCCGGATGCAGGAAAGAACAGCAGCACAGAGGAGAAATCTGGGCTCCTTTCCACAGCCAGGGATTTATGAATGGATGGTGGTGACAGCATCCTGATAGCAAGGAATAAATAATTGAAATATTATTTTCTCAAGAGTAAGCTAATGACAAAACTCTTTACCTCGTTTTAGATCAGGGTGAAATCACTCGGCCTTCAGCCAGGCACTCGGCTGAAACAAGTTAATCACCTGGAAACTCACTGACAATCAGTGAGCATCAAATTCTCCCTGGAGATCCATGCCATTTGTCCCCAGGACCCAAGGCCTCCTCGTATCTATCCATAATTTATTGCCATGGAAAGGGCCAGGGTCTCGTGCTCAGCCTCACAGGAAGCCTTCTAGGCAGAATTACCTACTCACCAGTATTTCTGAGCAGGGAGAGTCAAACAGTTTGAACGATGTTTGTTCTAACTATTAAAAAGTACCTTAATATTGGATAAGAAAAAGAAAAACAACTCCTTTAACTTCCTGCCCAGAGTGTCTCTGGCCCCAGGTACAGATCACATCCTGTGCGCTGACAAAGCTGACAGGTGAGTTTGCAGAGGGGGGCCAGATCAGTGACAAGAATCCACCAGCATAAATAAGCCACTGCACAGGCCAGGGGGCACTGGGCCGTCCACCGACTTTTGCAGAGACCCCAGAGCTCCTTGTACCTTCTACTGAAACCTCAATAACCAGCATGCTCAACTTGTGAGCGTATTTCATAGTAAAGAGAGAAGGCTTTATAATAAAGAGGGTGTTGCCGGCACTGTGGCACAGAGGGTTAAAGCCCTGGCCTGCAGTGCCAGCATCCCATATGGGCACCGGTTCTACTCACAGCTGTTCTTCTTCCAGTCCAGCTCTCTGCCATGGCCTGGGAAAATAGTAGAAGATGGCTCAAGTCTTTGGGCCCCTGCACCTGCGTGGGAGACCTAGAAGAAGTTCCTGGCTCCTGGCTTCGGATTGGTGCAGCCGGCCATTGTGCCATCTGGGGAGTGAATCAGTGGATGGAAGACCTCTCTCTCTGTCTCTACCTCTCTCTGTAACTCTGTCTTTCAAATAAATAAAATAAATCTGAAAATAAATAAATAAATAAATAGGGCATGGCTTTGGCTTGTAAGCAATTTTCATGATCATTTGCAGAGTGAAAGATCAAACTTTAAACAAGTAAGTTTTTTTTTTTTTTAAATCTTTTTCTCTTTCTGGGGCATTTTTAGAAAAAACATGAGAAAAGTTCACTTCGTAAGACTGAGAATGATACCACCTTCAGCTATGTCAAGCCTTTTCTTTTCCCCCCTAAGGAGCTAACACATGGTTTAAATGTGAAAATAACAAACTCCATTTATAGCTCATTCTTTCTCATTACTTCTCACCGAGGAAGGTAAGAGAATGCTTCTGATTTCACCAGGGATTTAAAAAATGTGATCGCTTCTTTGCTAATAGGTAGGATGACACATGCTATTTGGGCTAAAAATAACCCCTCAAATCCCACAACTGCACACACTCTTCTGACCTCCCACTATGGTGAACTCCACTATGTGCTGGCTGAAGAAGTATTTCCCCACTCGTTTCTAATGTAGTACACGTTTAATCACGTCGAGTGGGCTCTTACTCCTGTCATCTAACACAGAGACTAAAGAAGGAAATAGTAAGTATTGAGACTCACATCCCATTGTATTAGTGGGACACTCGCTGGTTAACCTTTCTAAGGTAGATGAGACTTTTTTCCCCAGCGCAATCACATCATGATAAAAGGTGAGGAGGAAGGAGGGGGAGAAAGCAAGAGTGGGAAGTTAGAGGAGAGTTTCGTCATTAGAGGAAAAAGTTAACAACCGAGAGAGAGTGAGAAATAGAAGAAAGGACTGAAGAAACCAAAAGGCGGGCAAGTAAGAGAAAAAAGAGAAAGATGCACCTAGGATGGCCCACTCCACTGCAAGCATCAAATCGTAACTCCACAGTGCAAAGATAACACGGATACACCAGAGGTCCTGGCCAGGGCGCAATGGCATCAGAGAAAGTATTTATTTAGCCTGACTTTCTCATCTACTCACCATCTCCTGTAGTCACCTGCTCTTAAAAAACAAAATGTAAGGCTTGTGCTCCCCTTTGCCAGCGCCACCTGCCAGGCTCACGGCCCCTGGGCCTGGTGGACACTGAGCAACATGGCCACACTTCCATCCAGTTTCTTTCTCAGTTTCTGTGTTCGTGGGTCTCGCTGCGTTCTGATTACCTGGAAACCCCACTCGGTCTGTGGCTCTCACATTTAGCTACTGAATGGTGAGGCCCCTTTGCTTTTGTCACTTGTGGAGGGTGGTGAATTACACCGTGCCCTGACTTCTCTTCTGGTGAGCTAAGCTGTCCCTGAATAAAGCTCCAGCTAGAACAATTCGCTCCCCCATCCGAAAATCCCAGTGTCTTTATATTCTTTCCTCATATCACTTTTTTCTCAGGCAACGCAAACTTTTAGAAGCCAAATCAACAACGTGTTGGCTCCATTTCCTATCAATTGCTCCAACAAACCAGCATTTTCCAGAGACTACCAGATGCAGCAGAGTCTCTGATCTCCATTCCCTGGGTCCCGTAACACCAGGGCTTACATGTGAACTAGTCATTGTTCCAGTCCTTTCTTGGTTCCAGCAACGCTAGCCCTGGCTTCAGCTCCCCTGCCTGTGAGCTTGGGGTCTTGCTGTATCGTAAGCCAATCAGTGGAAGTGCTCCTGTTCCCCAGGTGCTGAGACAACTTCCGTTGTGTCTTTCTTCTTGATGTCTCACGGCCCCTATCGGCATCATGATTCACTCCTCCACTTACTTCCTCCTCCAAAAGAGCCCTGCTCTTCCCTGATGTCTGCTGAGCAGGATGTCTTTGCTGGAATTATTGTTCTATCATTGTGCTCGAGGGGGAACAGCTGCTGCCATCCAGCTGCCATCGATCATTGTTTTCTAACAGTGCTACATTTCCCACTAGAACATCAGAGCCCAGCGACATTACGGCTCCAGATGCCTTCTGTGATCTTCAGGAAAACAAGCATTAAAGAGAGAACTTCAGCGAAACACAGGTTCTTTCTTGACTTTGTAATTGCTTGGAGGGTAAAGACACTTCTTAAGCAAACTTGATCATTTTTAAAAACTCACTTGCTTTTTCGTTCTGTTAGCACATGTGGTCTCTCTTGCCCTTGTTTTTTTTTTTTTTTTCCTCAAATCATGAATGAAATATCATGTACTTCTTATTTTTCTCATTGCTTTTCTTATTATTAAAAATTTGAAAATGTCTTTATTTGAGAGGCAGAGAGAGACAGACTGAAAGAAAGCTCCTATCTGCTTGATCTCCCCAAATACCCACAGAACCAGAAACTCAATCCAAGTTCCCTACACAGGTGAGCAGACCCCAAGTACTTGAGCCACCACTGCTGCTGCCCCCGGTCTGCATTAGCAGAAAGCTGGAGTCAGAGGCCAGCGCTGGACCATGAACTCGGGCACTCCAATGTGGAACAAGCACATCTTCACTGCTGAACACTCCGGAATTTTTCTTTGGTAAATTTATACAATAAAACACATAGTTCTCAAGTTTTGACAATGTCACTGTCTACACATCCTATCCCTGCTCTAGACATGTAAGATAATTATCCTCAAGGATCCTAATTGTCCTTTCCCAGTTAATTCTCTATCCCTGAAACAACCACTATTCTGATTTCTAGCCTGTTATGCAATGTTGTCTATTCTGGAACTCGTATAACAGGAACCAACTCTCTGAGGTTTGGCCTCTTTCATTTAATGCATTTAGAGAGATGTCCATGTTGTTGTGACTATCAATGTATCAATAATTCATTCTTTTTCACTGCTGACTAGTATTCCGTTGAGTGGATGTAGAGCTCATCCTCCTGAAGCAAGATTTGGGGCAGTTCTAGTTGTTGTTTCTTTGATATATATATATATTTTTTAAAAAAAAAAGTCAAGACTGCTCTCTATTCATATGATGTATTAGCAGTGCTTACAACACACTAAAATAGTTCAATTCATAAAAATGTCGTATAAAAATATACATTGAAAATGCCACAGCTGAAAAAGAACTTCTAAGATCAATCCCATTCACAATAGCTACATAAAAATCAAATGCCTTGGAATAAATTTAACCAAGGATAGAGAATTACAAAACATCAAAGAAAGTAATAGAAGAAGACACCAAAAAAAATGGAAAAATCTTTCATGTTCATGGACTGGAAGAATTAATATCATCAAAATGTCCATACTTCTGAAAGCAATTTACATTTTCTTTTTCTTTTTTTTTTTTTTTGACAGGCAGAGTGGACAGTGAGAGAGAGAGACAGAGAGCAAGCTCTCCCTTTTTGCATTGGTTCACCCCCCAAGTGGCCGCTATGGCCAACGCACTGCACCGATCCGAAGCCAGGAGCCAGGTGCTTCCTCCTGGTCTCCCATGCAGGTGCAGGGCCCAAGCACTTGGGCCATCCTCCACTGCACTCCCAGGCCACAGCAGAGAGCTGGTGTGGAAGAGGAGCAAACAAGACAGAATTCGGCACCCCAACCGGGACTAGAACCTGGTGTGCCGGTGCTGCAGGTGGAGGATTAGCCTATTGAGCCGCAGTGCCAGCTGCAATTTACATTTTCAATGTGATACCAATCAAAATACCAAGGACATTCTTCTCAGATACAGAAAAAATGATGCTGAAATAAACAAATGGAAACACAGGAGACCCCGAATAGCTAAAGGAATCTTACACAACAAAAACAAAGCTGGAGGCATCACAATATCAGATTTCAAGTCATACTACAGGGCAGTTATAATCAAAACAGCCTGGTACTGGTAAAAAAACAGGTGGGTAGGCTGGCGCCACGGCTCACTGGGCTAATCTTCCACCTGCAGCACCAGCACCCTGGGTTCTAGTCCCGGTTGGGGCACCGGATTCTGTCCCAGTTGCTCCTCTTCCAGTCCAGCTCTCTGCTATGGCCCGGGAAGGCAGTGGAGGATGGCCCAAGTGCTTGGGCCCTGCACCTGCATGGGAGACCAGGAGGAGGCTGGTGCCTGGCTCCTAGCTTTGGATCAGCGCAGTGCGCCAGCCGTAGTGGCCATTTGGGGGGTGAACCAATGGAAGGAAGACCTTTCTCTCTCTCTCTCTCTCTCTCTCTCTCTCACTGTCTAACTCTGCCTGTCAAAAACAAAAACCAAAAAAACAAAAACAGGAGGGTAGATCAACAGAACAGAATAGAAACCCCAGAAACCAATACAAACATCTACAACCAATTTATATTTGGCAAAGGAGCTAAAACCAATCCCTGGAGCAAGGACAGTCTATTCAACAAATGGTGCTGGGAAAACTGGATTTCCACATGCTGAAGCATGAAGCAAGACCCCTACCTTACACTTTACATAAAAATCCACTCAACATGGATTAAAGATCTAAATCTATGACCCGACACCATCAAACTATTAGAGAACATTGGAGAAACCCTGCAAGATATAGGCACCGGCAAAGACTTCTTGGAAAAGACCCTGGAGGCATAGGTAATCAAAGCCAAAATTAACAAATGGGAATATATCAAATTGAGAAGCTTCTGTACTGCAAAATAAGCAGTCAGGAAAGTGAAGAGGCAACCAACAGAATGAGAGAAATTACTTGCAAACTATACAACTGATAAAGGATTAATAACCAGAATATATAAAGAGATCAAGAAAATCAGCAATAACAACAACAACAACAACAAAAAACAGTTAAGAAATGGGCAAAGGACTTACACAGACATTTTTCAAAAGAGGAAATCCAAATGGCCAACGGACACATGAAAAAATGCTCAGGATCACTAGCTGTCAGGGAAATGCAAATCAAAACCACAATGAGGTTTAACTTCACCCCAGTTAGAAATCAACAAACAACAAATGCTGGCAAGGATGTAGGGAAAAGGGTACCCTAACTGCTGGTGGGAATGTAAACTGATAAAGCCACTATGAAAGACAGTATGGAGATACCTCAGAAATCTGAATATAGACCTACCATATGACCCAGCCATCCCACTCCTGGTAATTTACCCAAGAGAAATTAAATCAGCATATTAGTTATCTGCATCCCATGTTTATTGCAGCTCAATTAATAATAGCTAAGACATGGAATCAACCAAAATGCCCATCAACTGAAGACTGGATAAAGAAATTATGGGATATGTATACCATGGAATACTACACAGTGGTTAAAAAAATTAAATCTGGTCATTTGCAACAAAATGGATGAATCTAGAAAACATCATGCTTAGTGAAATAAGCCAGTCCCAAAGGGACAAATACCATATGTTCTCCTTGACCTGTGGTAACTAATAGAGCACCTAAAAGGCAATCTGTAGAGGTGAAATGGACACTTTGAGAAGCAATGACTTGAATAGCCCTTGTCTTGACTGTTGAGGAATAGTTTTTTTTCCCCATCCTATTTGTTGAACTCTTTACTTAATATAGAGTTTATCATATTGTATAAAGTCAACTGAAAATAGATCTTAGTAAAAAATACAAGTGGGAATAAGAGATGGAGGAGGAAGAGGGGTGGCAGTGTGGGTGGGAGAGCAGGCATGGTGGAAAGAGTCCCCATGTTCCTAAAGTTGTAAATATGAAGCGTATGAAGTTTGTTACTATAAAGCTGTGTAGTTCTGCATACATTCATATTCACTTACTTCTAAGGGTACAGTTTATAAACTTGCCATGGGACCCCAAATCCCCTTAAGCTGGGTGGTAAAAATACCATCTTCAGTGTTAAAATGATCATATGGGTAGGGTTAAGTGTTAAAGTGGTCATATAAATAGGATTAAGTGTCTGATAATAATAATAATAATAATAATAATAATAGAATTAGAAAGGAGTGAATGCTCCAACATGGGAAGCAGTCCATACAGCAGACTCACAGAATGATGATTGCTTTAAGTAACACTCTGACCTCAGAATCAGCTCTTAAGGCACTCTGGTCTGGCTGAAAAATCCACGAGAGCATTTCAGGTATGGAAAGTGAAGACATTGTGGCAAAAATTGTCCTAAATGAAGTATCTGGGTGAGACGCCAGTGGAAAGAAGGGGCCATCAAAGGAGGATGTACATTTCTCTAAAGGCAGGAGAGGACTTCCACTTTGCTTATGGCCTTGTCTAAATATTGAAGGAGTCTGTGAGTTCAAAAGGCCTCCATAGTAGCTCTAAAGACAGGTCATCGTCCCTCTACCCCTCCTGGACTTTTGGGACTAATGTAATCCCATACAACTCCTGCTTTATAAAAAACAAAAGGGGGGAATGGTAGGAAAATGGTGCAGTTTTATCTATGGTGTGATCTACACCCTGATCTACATCCTAGGCTCTAGCCCCCTGCCGCCATTGCTGGAAGCCAGGTGGCCACATGGCCCAACCACTGGTGTCAAGCTCCACCCCCATCCTAATGGGATTCGTTGCTGCTGCTTCCCTGCCCGCCCTCCAGCAAAGTTTTAACAGGACCTGTTCCTGAACACGTGGCTCTCTCTTGCTCTCTCTCTCGCTATCTCTCTGCTCCCTCTCAGCTTCTCTCTCCTCTCATGCTCGCTTCTCTCTCCTCGCTCTCTCTTCTCTGCTCTCCTCACTTCTCTCTGCTCCTCTCTCAGCTTGCTCGCTCTCTCTTCTCTCCTCTCCTCTCTCTCTCTTACTCTCTCTTTCCTTCTTCACTCCTTCCCTCCGGTCTGCTGGGTTTTCCCCAATAAACCTTTTTCCTTAAAAAAAAAAAAAAAAAGGCTTCCATAGCCTATGCAGCTCATGTCAAGAACCTTGGGTGATCACTGACGTCATACATAAGAGTGTTAATTGTTAACAACAGGAGTCACTGTGCACTAACTCTTCATGTAGGACCTCTGTTCTCAAAGTGTTGTAGTATGAGAGTTAACAGTAAAATTTGTTCTCAAAGATTTATTTCATTTTAGTGTATTATGTGGAAGATATTCTTATGTCCCATAAGTTTTAGTTCTGCCTAAGTGTTCAACTCCATTGCTTGTTTTCTTAGATGCTTCCTTAATTAATGATAAAATTCATTCTCAAGGATTTACTTTCTTTTAATGTATTAAGTGGAGGATATTCTTTTGTTTCATAAATTATAGTTATGTCTAAGTGCTCGCAAAAGATATATCATTCTTGGATTCTTCTTTAAAATTAATTAAGTTTCTAAAGAAAAAAAAAGAAGTGAAATTAACTTCAAGACGCAATGACTTTCAACAGCCTTTG
Organism: Lepus europaeus; assembly: GCF_033115175.1. Lineage (NCBI taxonomy): Eukaryota > Metazoa > Chordata > Mammalia > Lagomorpha > Leporidae > Lepus > Lepus europaeus. Next base: position 44,111,864 of record NC_084827.1, read on the forward strand.
TCTTGACTGTTGAGGAACAGTTTTCTTTTTATCATGCAAATTGTTGAAATCTTTACTTAGTATAAAGTTGTCTTCTGTAAATAAAGTTAACTGAAAATGGTTCTTAGTGGAGAATGGGACTGGGAATGGATGAGGAAGGAGGAGGAGGGTGGGAGTGTGGGTGGTAGAGCAGGTATGGTGGGAAGAATCACTATATTCCTAAAGTTGTGCTTATGAAAAGCATGAAGTTTGTATTCCTTAAATAAAAGGTTTCTGGGGAAATAATAATAATTAAAAAATTAAAAATAAAAAAATAGTGTAGTAGATACACAATTAGTAGCTATCTCAGTAAAATGCAAATATAACATATGTGTGGTTCCTTACATCCTTCTAAGTGTAGTTATTTCCTTCTTCGCATTGTGGGGGAGCGTTGGTGCAGGGCTGAGGCCCTGCTGATCTCCCCATCACTGGTGGTGCAGCAGCGCTGTCTGCCCTTGCACTGGTGAGATGGTGCTGCCGCATGTGTGTGCTCTCAGCCCTTCAAGTTCCAGAGCGCACTGGAACTGACGAGGCCAGCGCTGCGGGCCAGGGCTGCACCCACACGTAGCCCTGCAGCAGGGCAAAGTTAAAGTGCAGAAGCCTCACGCTCATCAAGGCCCTGAGGTGCCCTTAGGTCACCTGAAGGGATTCTGCTGCTTTCTTCACGTGGGACTCCATGTCACATCTCTCATTCAAAGACAATCCAAAGTGGCTGGGAGAGTGGGAAGATGGAGGGGCGCTCTGCTAGCAGCGTCCCAGGGAGACCTGGGGAGCCAAGAGCGACAGGAATCCACGGCCACACCACTGCACACCGCAAAGATGCCCAGGGCCAGGAGCAGCAGACTGGTTTCAACGCCACTGAGCAGGGCTCAGTGCAGAGTGACTGTCCTGAAGGCCTGGTTAGGACACGAATGGAGGCTGTCCGTGTGGAATGCTCTTCCCAGGACAGGAGGAGGTGACGGGCTGCGTGGTGGCTATCTCCGTGACACAGAGGACCTGGGGGCCAGAGGTCATCCCTGCCTAGTGCCTGCCTTTCCAAGCCCCTAGAAACTTCGCTACAAAAGCAGAAAACATGGCAGAGGGCAAATCAGAGCTGACTGAAATGAAATCTCCACCAACTCGGTAGCAGGGGACAATAGACAGAAACCAAGTGCAGTTATGGAAGAACCAAGCTTCATTTCTCGATACCTACGTTTGTGGACAGAATTTCTAACTGTAACAGAGACTCTTAACCCCATCGCTGCCTCTGCAGACAGGGAATACTGGACTAGTGTGGGGATAAGGCTCATTTTCCTTGTCTATATTTTTGCACTAATTGAACTTTTACACATACTGAGCTTTAAATCAATGCAAATATTTAAACTGAGTAGGTAGACAGTACATCCGAGAGAGCTGATGTGGAAAAGTCTCTCGGTTCTATTCCAACACCATCAAATGCTTGGAAGAGTAATTTAGCTGTTTCTTTCACAAAAACAGGAATATTGCTTTATGTTCCTTGCTTTTTAATCTAAAGTCATTTGTGCATGAGAAAAAAAATTAAACACAAATGAGTTACATAAAATCAAATGAAAAGTTCATTAGGTAAAGAAGCATATAACTTGTGAACGATTTAAGTTTTAAACCTGACCTACCTGTCCAACATTGCGCAGATGTAACTTAAGTTCCTTATTTTCTCTTTTTGTCTGTCCCTAAAAATTCAAACTAAACAAGGCACCTGACACTATCAGTTTTGTGAGAAACATGCTCAGATAAGAGAGGACACTTGACATTTGAAACAGATTTTGGGGGGACAGAGTCATGGAATTTGACTATCTATGGCACCCCCAGACACTGTTTCTATCTGCTGGTATGGGACAGGGCATGGAAACACAGATCTCTTCCTCATTGCCACAAAACAGTGAGTGGGTTTCTGATCTTTCTGTGGGATAAAAATAACTGAATGCAATATTATAAGACAAAAATGTGCACTGGAGAACAAGAGTTTCCAACACATACAAAGTTCCAAAACAAAGAGGGGCTTTGCTAACTTTATTGGACATATTTCACTGGGATATCTGATTTTATTAGATACTAGTTTCTGACTCTAGGGAGTTTATTTGTAAGGGGCACGAAGAATCTAGTACTGTTGTTTGCTCTTCTATGATTCTGCTATAATGCTACCTTGTTTTTAAAAGATTTATTTACTTATTTGAAAGGCAGAGTTACAGAGAGAGAGAAAGCCATCTTCCATCTACTGGTCCACTCCCTCAAATGGCCAGCAGCTTCTTCTGGGGCTCCCAAGTGGGTGCAGGAGCACGTGGGCCATCTTCCACTGCCTTCCCAGGTGCACCAACAGGGAGCTGGATCAAAGTGGAGCAGCCAGGACTGGACCTGGTGCCCAAATAGGATGCTGGTGCCATACAAGGTGGCTTCACCCATATGCCACCTTCTGTTCCACAAAGTCATCCACAAAGCCCCGATAATGAGAGGTTCCTCTTTTATTATATTTTTTTCCTTTTCTTTTTCTTCTGCTGCTTCTTTTTATTTAATCTTAAAGAGGCCAAGTGAAGGAGATTGTGGACAATAAGGGCTACGGTAAACTGACTTTGTAGAATATTTGAAAGGAAAAACAAGTACCTGGTTTTTAAAGTAAAAAAAAAAAGTTGTTTAAAAGTATGAAAAACCATAGCTTAAGTAAAAGGGACACAAAATCTATAACTTTGGCCAAGAAAGCATATATTAGATCAGTCATGAAAATGCGTGATGCACAATCAATCACATTGTATTGATCCAAAAAGCAACAGAATTTGAACCACATAAAAGTCACATTTTGTATTTGTCAAGAAAATTCACTCAAGAAAACAAATTAACTTGACAGGACGAGCTTTCCTTGAAAGAAACAAATTATTTGATAACATCTATATTAATAGAATATCAAAAAGCCAAACGTCAAGAATAGTAGAAAATTTTTCCTGGGTAAAAAGGGTGCTTAGAGTGTTTTTAAATCATTTTTTTTATTATTTTGGCTTTTTCTTAATAAGGATTTTTATTGATTTTAAGAAAACTTTATCTAGCATTTATTTATAGAGACGTTGAATCCTGCTGTTGATAAACTGTTCCTTTAAATGGCACATAAGTAACAGGACTTTAGGTTTCTGTCTAGCCTAGTATTTTTTTCTATATTTATACTACCTAGATGTATATTTCTTTCTAAAAAAGACATAAAGGTTCACCCCTAGGTACTGAAACCCCAGCGCTCTCTCTATCTGTCCGTCATCTTCCATTCTTAGATCCAGGACCACTTTTCCAAGAAACTCCCACAGGAGTCATCTCTGCGCTTCTGGAATCTGTCATTTGTATGCCTCTATCACATTTAAGGATTTACGTCTTGGATTAAAACTTCTCAAAAGTGTATTTCTAGTATAACCTCTACTAAACTGTTAGATTTTTGAAAAAACTGTATCCTTTTAAAATTTACTATACTTGCCTAAATAAAATAATTACTGAGAAATCTTTGTTAAGACAGTAACAATAAACAAAAGCGAGAATGAATATCTGGGGCCAGCACTGTGGCATAGTGAGTAAAGCCATTGCCTGCAGTGCCGGCATTCCATATGGGTGCCGGTTCGAGTCCCGGCTGCTCCACTTCCGATCCAGCTCTCTGCTATGACCTGGGAAAGCAGAGAAGATGGCCCAATTCCTCGGGCCCCTGCATCCACATGGGAGACCCAGAGTAAGCTCCTGGCTCATTGCTTCGGACTGGCACAGTTCCAGCTACTGCAGCCAACTGGGGAGTGAACCAGCAGATGGAAGACCTCTCTCTCTGCCTTTCCTTCTCTCTCTATGTAACTCTGCCTTTAATAAATAAATAAAATAATCTTTAAAAAAAACCCACTGTATATCACCTGCTGATATGTGAGAATGAGATGCTTATTCTTCCTCTGGTCTTGAGCCTTGCTTGGATTCAGGTGTAATTTAAAAGTTCATATTAGTGTTTTTCATTTATCATTAACTTAATTGTCTAAATAAAGGCACTTGGTGTCAAAGAAAGTACAAATTCATACATTCCATTCCTCTAGATTACACAGAGTGATTCTAGCGCAGGGTCAACAGACCTATTCTTTCAAAGCCAGCAAACATACAACAAATTGCCAACAGATTCCGGTATCCATTTATGCATTTAACGAGATTTAATGAGTGAATTTCTGTCCACTGTTTTGTGCCCTCAAAATCCCATGGAGTTTCATTGAAACAGCCTTCAAGGCAAAGACTGGAATCTCAGTAACGAGGTGACCCCACAGCTTAGAAATTAACTGGGAGTGTGACTCCAATCATTTGTCACTTCAAATAAACATTTTTCTTATTTCAACTGGTGTAACTGTAATTATTAGACACATGATGGTGGAGTATTTCCTATACAACGATCTTATGAAACTGAAAAAAAAAAAATAACCATAATCTTGCTTTTAGAGGAGCTAGATTCAGTTCTTAAAGAAGTCGAGAAATAGGCATTACATAGAGTCTCCATTAAGGCCAGCTCCACAGCTTGACAATTCTTTCTGATATCTTAGCACCAAGCAGTAATTTAATTTTAAGTAATTTCTGCTTAAGGGAAGCAGTCAGCATCATCTTCGGTACGGAAGACACCAAGGTGAGGCGGCTTACCATATATTTGGATTCAATTCCAGCTGCTGGTAGGAATCAAAGTCATCTCGCAGGATAATGCTGTCACTGTGCAATTCAGCTGAAAGAACAACAAAGCATTCAGGAAAAAAAATATATATGATGACAGTAGATTCAATTTGAAAAAGTGCTGCATGAATGAGGAATAACAGTATTTTCAATTAAAACTGAATTTCAAGTGAGCAGTTAATTACATTTGCTTTGTTCCCACATTGCCAATGGACAAAAATAAAAGACTTCTGGTGTTGGGATGCCTGGAAGTCTGGGAACCAGAGCACCCAAGGAGAAATCAACCAAAGGCCATTGGGTAGGAGAGGCCAGAAGGCCAAGGTCGGCAGCAACTTAGGAGGAACGGCCACCAGGTCTCCCATGGGAAACTGACTCGCTGACCAGACAAACCCTGAACTCGCTTCAAAGCACGGGAGGGGATGAAAAACAAGGGCTGGAGGATGGAGTACCGACTGACCATTTTCTCCTCTTTCCTACTCTTCCTCTTGCCCTGGCTCCCTTTCTCTCCTTTCCTATAAACTCACCCCCCCTTTTTTTTTCCCAAGGTGTTTCAAATTGTTAAATTCCATTTTGGTCTCATTTTGTCCTCACATCTGCACAGGAGACACTGTCTCCATGGGTAAATAAAATTCCCAAATAAAACCCATGTTGACGTCAGGAGCAATGCCAGGGCACTATCGATGGTTTTCAAATAACATCACTACCCTTGAGATTGCATTAAATACCCATTTTTTTAAGCTCCAGAAGAACTTGGAGCATGCCAAGAACAAAGAGTGTTTTTTTTTTTTTTTCTACACACTAGAGAGAACATATTCCCACTGAGCAGGGGGTAGGCAAATAGAAACAATTTCCAAGCCTTCTACAGTGTAAGTGTGTTCATTTTTAAGCTTGTGCAAGAAATGCTAATTACTTCCATACAAGTTGTAAAAATTAATTTAGCACTTTTAAAACCCTTTCATCTGATTCCCATGGTTTCCTGAGGAAGTTTGTGCCAGCTAATATAAATTCTCTGGGCCTTTACACTTTTCCTTTGAGCTAGTTAAGCAGATGCCTTTTGGGAAAATTAAAATCCTATCATCTGATTAACAAAAATCTGAGCACAATTTTTATTTTGTTCCAAGATTTTTTTTTCTTTATGAGCTCACTCACAATTCTCTGAACTCACTGGGCAATTAAAATCACTTCCAAATAGCAGGGAACAAAACTCCCCAGTTTTGTTCGGTGACCTCCCTATTCCTGGCAGTCCTCACCCCCTGGGCACAGGTGAGCCAGCAGGTGGGTAGGTAATGAAGTCACCGGCACTGGTGAATCAGCACGCGCTGAGAGCTCTGGCTGCTCAGATGCAAAGCCGCAGGCGTGAGAGCAGGGAGGAGATGGAGATCCACTGGAGAGAACGCTGGGATGGACAGTGATTTAATGAGTCCTCCGAGCGACTGGATGCAGTGCCCGAAATGCCTACAGGGTACAGCTCTCTGATACCTGATGCTGGCAGGGTCTCGGCTGGCCCAGCGCGGGTCGCCAGCCTGTCTCCATGGCCAGGAGAGTATCTAAGCACTGATGATGTTCGCCTGCCAAATAAGGGGAGCCCCAAGCTGTAGCATTACATGAAAGGGGAGCTGCTCAAGGCAGGCTTTCCAAAGAGAAAAAGGAGCTAATTGGGTTTATAGGTTGAAAGGAAAAGCCCAAGAGACCAATAAGTGACCCATCCGGGAGTCCCTCAGTGACAGGCGTCTGCAAAGCCTGGCCCTGCTCAGCTGCCTTCCCGTTTTCATTTTTATTCAGCACGGTAGCGTAGGGAGTTCCTTCTTTACACGTGAGAAATCTAACTTGGAAAGATCACTTGTTTCCCAGAACCAATTTTTTTTTTTTTTGCAAAGGCAGTAAGTGGGTAAGTCTCCCTGGATCTTTGTTCATATATTTTTATTTCCAAAATCTATCACTTACTAGACAGTTTACAAATACACATTCTATTAAAGGCTCATCTCAACGCAAGCAGGTGGGTACTGTTATTAATTCCATTTTGTGGACAGGGAAACTGAGGCACGCAGAGAGCTCAGCATCACAGGATTCACAAAGTGGCACAGGTGAGATGAACCCAGGCAGTGTTGGCTCCAGAATCAGTGCTCTTAACCCTTTCACAACCTTGCCTCAAGGACAGTGGGACACAGAGTATGTGACACTGTAAAACATCATGGTGCCATTTTTAAGGGCAATGACCACCTGATTTCCCTTTTGGACAAAGCTTTGCTAAACTCAACAGAAATCGCAAATCTGAAAGGACCTTAGCTCCCCTAGAGTCATGGCTCCTTCCTCATGACCCCTATGTTCTAGCATTATGATGGGCAGGCGCTTTAGGGAACATTCCTGGTGAGAACACTGGGCCACAAGCTCACGCTCAGTGGGATCCCAAGGGGGCAGGGTGTGAAAGCCTTCGCCTTAGCCCAACCTGAGCCGCATGGTCACCTTCTCAGGGACCAGCTTAATCCTGTCCTGAGTCTGGTTTCAGGGACTGATCAGCAAATCCAGCAGGGCCATGGGTTTCTGCACCTCTGTGCCACCTGCCCACACAGGCAGAAGGGCAAAGCAAGACCTGGAGTAAGGTGAATGACATCCTGGTCTTCGGCACTCACCTAGGTGTGGGTGTATCGTGGCCTCTGTTGGAGCTGGACAGAGAGAAAAAGGAAAGAGAATCTATTAATAACAAAAGCAAATACCAGTAATAAATAATCACAAATGCAGCTGCAATATGTAGGTTACACTAAACAAATCAAATGGCTAGAGACTTTTAAATCTTTTCAGGAGCAAGAAAAACTGCTGATACACATCCTATAAAGCAAGAGAGCCAAGTCTCTATCTAGTTATATTTAAAGTAGTGGAGTTCCCCCTTCGAGGTAGAAATCTCTTCCACGCAGGACAGTCACTGGGCTAGGGAGCACTTGAAACACGTAAGTGAAGGTGACATGGAAGGCGATGGATGTGCCAAAACCCTTGTAAGCCCAGCTGCCCACTGCACTGTGCATTCAGAAAAGGAAACAAAAAGCACCATCGGTGTTTCCAAGGCGCTCGGCCCCTGGTGTGGCTGATTACAGCACAGTCACCGAGTGGTAGGCCGGTGTTCAGAGGGTGCTGGAGTGAGGCAGGGGGACCAGGAGGGGCGGTAAATCCAGGTAGACTGCAGGCAGCCAGGTATCAAGCGAGGTTTCCAGTGGAGACCATTTTCCCATCGAGTTTCTGAAGGCTAGTAAGAGGGAGACAGGTGGGGGGAGGGGGAGAAACAGGTGCTTCTTTCTAGAGAAAAACGCACCTACACAGAGAGCTAGCGGGGGGAACAGCCTCTTGGGAGAACCAGAGTTCAACATGACGGAATGAAAACTCAAAAGACAAGAGCAGAAAAGGTGATGCTGGAAATACTGGGAGGGCAAGAAGACAGAACTGGACAATATTAGGGTTTTGGCTTTTTACACGGGAGCATGATGCTCTCCTGTGATCATCACATGTGAGCGAAGGGTGGTGGGCTCAAATACACATTTTAAGAAAGGGCACTTGGTACACTGGCTGACACTTGTACCCCACACGGAATGCCTGGGTTCAATCCCTGTCTCTAGCTCCTGATTCCTGCTGATGTGGACCCTGGAAAGCAGTGTTGATGGGTGCCTGTCACTCATGTTGGAGATCTGAATTAAGTTCCTGTCCTAGCTCCCAGCGTCAGCCTGGCCCAGCCCACTGTATACACCTGAGTGGTGAGCCAGCAAATGGGGTCTCTCTCTCTCTCTCTCTCTCTCCCCTTCTCAAATAAATACACAATTTCTAAACATTAAAATAAAAAACTAAGAATGGTCCCTCTGAAAGAATATGGAGACAAGGTACACTGACCAGGCAACCCTCTGAATATTTCATTTTTCTCAAAGAATTCCCTAATCTATGAACAATTGTAGTTCACCACCTACAAATTAAGAATTCATGACAGATATTGTTAAAGCTTATGTGTTTGTCAAAGAAGAATTAAAAAAAAAAACAGAAAAAAGGAAGATGCAAAATGAAAAAATTTCTATCAAGATGGGCAGTGGTTCATCCATGCTACATTGAAATCCAGACTTCGCAGCATGTTAAGGCACCAATACCTGTCGTACTGCTTGGTGTGAATATATTACACATCTTGGGAATACTCATACTTAGGTCTTTGAAGCAGCCTCCATGGAAAATGTCATGGACGGAGCTATCAGAGCATTTCCATTCGTACTTGCAAATGCTCTGAATTAGCACCAGTTTATAGGACTCTTGAGAAAGACAGACAATGATAGATTTAATGAGCTGGTGTTTTGTGTCAGTGCTTATTGATTAAGCCATAGAAAGGTTTTGACATTCGCTGAACTGTCAGCTTTAATTCAAGATTTTCTTGAGACAAAGGAATACTGGCCAATTAGCCAATAATCAGTGACAAAACATGGTGCAAGGATGTACATATACTCTCTCACCAACATCACTCTGCACACAAACAAGCTAAATCTGAAGCTTTAAGGAGAACAAGAGTTTATTTGCAAGACAGCTGAAAATAGAATTTCTTTTGAAATCAAAACTTCTAAAATACAAATTAATAATGACTTTACAAAAAAGACAGAGTTTTAAGAGAGAAGGGAGTTGAAGGAGAAGCCAACACATCCCTAATAAAGCAGATATCTATTGAGAACATCCTGTTTATATATAAAGTCTCTAGATGAACCCAAGGAATTTGGCCCAAGAGGCTCTACTTTATCTACTGTGTGGATTGCTCTTCACAGAGTCTTTGCTGCAAAAGGGACTATTTTTGTTGTCTGTTTAAGATAATTTGTTTATTATGTCCAATATTAGCTGAATTGCAAGAGGGATTCTTTGTAACAAGTTAATGCTAAGAAGGGGAAAAGCATTTATCTAAAATATGGAATTTCAAAACAAGTCCTGGACAATAAATTAGTTAAGTTAAAGGTAAGAAAAGTTATGACAATTATTAATTAGGAATACTTACTACTTAGTCCAATGGTTAGGTAAGCTTAACCAGATGTTGACAGAAATATCAAATAAGCCTCCTACTTTATTGCAAATGATCTTGGAGACTGAATCCTGGACCCAGTAAGGAGAATGAGTTATGGGATTATTTTTTAAAAAGACTTATTAGGGGCCGGCGCTGTGGTGCACCGGTTTAACTCCCTGGCCTGAAGCACCGGCATCCCATATGGGCGCCGATTCAAGACTAGTTGTTCCACTTCCAATCCAGCTCTCTGCTGAGGCCTGGGAAAGCAATAGAAGATGGCCCAAGTCCTTGGGCCTCTGCACCCATGTGGGAGACCCGAAAGAAGCTCCTGGCTCCTGGCTTCGGATAGGCGCAGTTCTGGCCATTGCGGCCAATTGGTGAGTGAACCTTCGGATGGAAGACCCCTTTCTCTCTCTCTGCCTCTCCTCTCTCTGTGTAGCTCTGACTTTCACATAAATAAATAAATCTTTAAAAAATAAAAAGACTTATTAATTTATTTGAAAGGCAGAGAGAGAGAGATTTTTCATCCACTGGTTCACTCCACAAATGGCACCAATGGGCAAGGCTAGGCCATTACAAAGACAGGAGGCTGGAACTTTTCTAGGTCTCTCCCATTCGTGGCAGGAGCCCAGGTATTTGGACAAGTGTCTGCTGTTTTCTTAGGTGCATCAGCAGGAAGCTGGATCAGAAACTTGAGTAGCCAAGGCTCAAACCAGTGCTCTGATATGGGATGACAACATTGCAAGAGGTGGCTTCTTCACACTCACCTCAGTTGTCTATGCAAACTGACAGCTACCTGTTCTAAAGCATTTTGACATACAAAATCCTTTACAGCCCCTCCTATGTTGTAATCGTGAAGGGAGGACTTATATTAAGAGACCCCTTGAATTAGAATTTATAAGCAGGGAGGTTCAGCTTCTGTATATTGATAAACCTCTCTGGATGACTCTGATATAGCAAATGATTTAAAGATCATTGGTCCTAATCACACAATCCAGTTCTTATTTTCATAGCATGCTGAACTGCTTTCTGTATGGTGTTAAGTATTTATGTTTTCTCCCAAGAAGAAATATGTTCCTCAAAGGCATAAAATATGCCCATCTAAGACATCAGCCAAAGTTGGCAATAGTTTCTCAACCAAGACTGGATTCAGTTGAAAACTACTACTTACATGATGTAATTGCATTGTATTTTATAATATTTTCGAAAATACCAAGTTTAGGGTCCAAATCTTCAAAAATTGCCTGAATATCCCTGTAACATTGCCAGAAGGCTCTTCAGTCTAAGTGGTCTGGGTAGCTAAAGAGTCCATGAGGTATACATTCAGATTTAATTAAATGCAACAAATTGAAATTGTTTTAAATTCATTGATTAGGAAGACTGAAATGAATAGTTTTTAACAAAAACACATGTATCTGCCATCTGAGATAACACCATTTTATCAAAAGAGGAAGGTATTTTAGTACACAGTACACTTAATGAAAGGAAAAGCACAAATTTCCTTGAAAATAAATATCCACACCATATGGTATAAAAATGGCCCACAGCGCTGTGGCACAGTGGGTAAAGCCAATGTCTACAGTGCTGGCATCCCATTTGGTGCCAGTTTGAGACCCAGATGCTCCACTTCCAATCCACTGGGAAAGCAGTGGAAGATGGCCCAAGTCCTTGGGCCCCTGCACCCACATGGGAGACCTGGAAGAAGCTCCTGGCTCCTGGCTTCATATCAGCGCACCTCCAATTGTTGTGGCCATCTGGGGAGTGAACCAGCAGATGGAAGACCTCTCTCTCTCTCTCTCTCTGGCTCTACCTCTCTCTCTGTGTAACTGTGACTTTCGAGTAAAATCAATAAATCTTTGAGGAAAAAAAGTGGCCCTCTGGAAAACATCATGCTGAGTGAAATAAGCCAGTCCCAAAGTGACAAATATCATATGTTCTCCCCGATCGGTGACAACTGAGCACCTACAAGGAAACCTATAAAAGTGAAACTGACACTATGAGAAGCAATGACTTGATCAACCCTTGTCCTGTCGAGGAAAGGCTTACTATTTTATTCTTTTTAATATTTTCTTTTTCTATGTAATACCATTGATTGAACTCTTTAACTAACACACAATTATTCTCAGGAGTTTAAATCCAACTGAAAATTGATCCCTGTTAAAAATAAGAGTGGGAATAAGAAAGGAAGGAGATGCACAGTTTGGCACACACTCACTCGGACTTACCCCTAAGGGTGAAGCTAGAAACATGCCATAGGACTCTCCAAATCCCATTAAGTTGACAGGTACCAATGCCATCTTACTAGTTAAAGTGATCAGTTTAATTTCATAATTTTTCATGAAGATAGCATTAAGTGTCAATAAGACCAGTGTCCGCTAATAATAACTGATAGAATTAAAAGGGGAGAGAACAACCCAACATGGGAAGTGGGATACACAGCAGACTCATAGAATGACAGAAGCCCTAAACAGCACTCTGGCCTCAGAATCAGCCTTTAAGGCATTCGGATCTGGCTAAAAAGCCCAATGAGAGTTTCTCAGGCATGGAAAGCTAAGACACTGTGGCCAAAAAAAAAAAAAAAAAAAAAAAAATGACCTAAATGAAAGACCTCTGTGAGTGAGATCCCAGCAGAGAGAACAAGCTATCAAAGAAGGAGGTACCTTTCTCTGCAGGGAGAAAAGAACTTCCACTCTGACTATGGCCTTGTCTAAATAAGGTTGGTGTTTGTGAACTCAAGAGGCTTCCATAGCCTGGGCAATTCATTACAAGAGCCTCGGGTGATTACTGACGTCATAAATAAGAGTGTCAATTGTTAAATCAACAACAGGAGTCACTGTGCACTTGTTCCCCATGTAGGATCTCTGTCCTTAACGTGTTGTACTATGAGAATTAACGATAAAAATAGTCTTCAAAGAGTACTTTATACTTTTGGTGTCTGTGTGGGTGCACACTGTTGAAATATTTACTTAGTATATTCTAAGTTGATCTTCTGTATATAAATATAATTAAAAATGAATTGTAATGAAAAATGGGATGGGAGAGGGAGTAGGAGATAGGATGGTTTGTGGATGGGAGGGAGGTTATGGAGGGAAAAGCTGCTATAATCCAAAAGTTGTACTTTTGAAATTTATATTTATTAAATAAAAGTTCTCTGAAAAAAAGTGGCCCACTGGGAAGGCAGTGGAGGATGGCCCAAGTGCTTGGGCCCTGCACCCGCGTGGGAGACCAGGAAGAAGCACCTGGCTCCTGGCTTCAGATTGGCATAGCTCCAACTGTAGCGGCCATTTTGGGGGTGAACCAACAGAAAGAAGACCTTTCTCTCTGTCTCTCTCTCTCACTGTCTAACTCTGTCAAATAAAAAAAAAAGTGGCCCATAATCTAGTGTACTGGGCCCGTGAAGATTATTCTAATCATCTCTCACTAGGTGGGCACTTAGATTTGGTCTTACGTAGTCTAAACAAGATACCCAAGCCTGTAGGAAGTTCACCAGCTTTTCCACATCGATGGAGGCAAATGTACCACAGAGAAGTTCAAGCAGCCTGAGGAAGTGCAGATAAATGATCTGTGTCAATATCATTTATCACACTCCCACTTGGACAGTACTTGTCCCGCCTCATACTAGTGAACATGGATGGATGACTAAATTTCTGACTGATGTGGACCTGGTTTGAACGTTGCTACTCTTTGCATTAAATACCAAATGCATGCTCACCAGATAGGCCCTAATTTATTCAGTGCTACAAGTCTTCCCCAGTGGCACATCTCCAAGTCTACCCTTCCTGCTACTTTGCCTTCCGCCTAGTTTTAGCTCAAATCATCAACACCTTGTAGACTGCTCAAATGTTTTTATGTCAACGTGTTTGGAGGATCTGTTACAGACTCTCTGCCTTTCCTAGGACCCTACACTATCCCTCAACACACACACACACACACACACACACCCCTCATACCTTGGCCCTGTTTCTCAGCTCCTCTGAATCTGAAACTGTGTAGCCTAAACTGGCAAGTTTTGCTTCTGAAAATGAGAGACAACAAAGATATTCCTGAAGAATTGGGGATTAGCTTTGGAGGGGAAAAAAAGCACCAGCAGAATACAGCTTCAACAGAAACGTAAAACAGAGCCCAGTTTCTTGCAGGTGTCTCTGTGGTGGTGATGGGAATTCTCTAGCAGCGGAGCACAGGCAGGTGCAGAGGAGGATGCACTGGCTGGGTGTGAGCTAAGCTGGGCAGACAGCAACCCTGGGCTAGAATGGTTCTCCGGCCAGGTAGGCCCTGTTTGGGGTGGCTCCAGGGCTGATGTAGCATCATTGTTAAGACCGCACCTATGGCTAGCACTGCGGCTCACTAGGCTAATCCTCCGCCTGCGGCGCCGGCACACCGGGTTCTAGTCCCCGTCAGGGCGCTGGATTCTGTCCCGGTTGCCCCTCTTCCAGACCAGCTCTCTGCTGTGGCCCAGGAAGGCAGTGGAGGATGGCCCAAGTGCTTGGGCCCTGCACCCCATGGGAGACCAGGAGAAGCACCTGGCTCCTGCCTTCAGATCAGCACGGTGCAGCGGCCATTGGAGGGTGAACCAACGGCAAAGGAAGACCTTTCTCTCTGTCTCTGTCTCTCACTGTCCACTTTGCCTGTCCAAAAAAAAAAAGACTGCACCTACAGGCTAGGCAGAACTTCACCCTGGGAGACACTCAATTTTAATCCTTACACAGAGCTATCTATTAACAGCTCAGGCTATTCTTAGACTTACAAGAGCAATTAACTGAACCTCCTATACTACAGAAAAAGAATCTGTTTCTGAGGAAACAGAGGAATTCACTTTGGTTAATATAATGAATGAATTACCAAAACATTTGTATTTCTGTAAGCGTTGGGAGCAACTTAACATGAATAGCTTGTCAACAGGACATTGGTGAGAGGTCAAATTTCACATGTTTTTTTTTTTTTTTTTTTTAAGATTTATTTATTTGAAAGTCAGAGTTACACAGAGAGAGAAGGAGAGGCAGAGAGAAAAGTCTTCCATCCACTGGTTCACTCCCCAATTGGCCACAATGGCTGGAGCTGTGCTGATCCGAAGCCAGAAGCCAGGAGCTTCTTCCAGGTATCCCATGCAGGTGCAGAGGCCAAAGGCTTGGTCCATCTTCTACTGCTTTCCCAGGCCATAGCAGAGAGCTGGATTGGAAGTGGAGCAGCCGGATCTTGAACCAGGGCCCATAAGGGATGCCAGCACTGCAGGCAGCAGCTTTAACCCACTACCCCACAGCGCTGGCCCCTTCACTGATGCCTTAGAAGTCAAGAACAACCACTGTGGGACACCAAACCCTGCAGCTGAATTTCATGGGTTATTCCAAGGTGAGCACTGGCATTGGATAAATAAACCAAACTTTTAATTCAGAGCCTCTGTTAATTTGTTAATAACCCTAGGCAAGATGGTAACATCATTATTTGTATTAATAGAACATAGCAAAGATGAATGAGTATGTGTTTCAATCAACTCTAGATCTCATTTAGAAAAATCACCAACCTCCATAATCTTTATAAATAAAAGACTTAATGTCATTGAGATCTCTAAAAATTACAGAAACCATGCTCTTCGTAAAGCTTGGTCAGGTTGAAGTTCAGTGGGCTGAGTTGGAAGCTCATCTTTTTTTTTTTTTTTAATTTTTGACAGGCAGAGTGGACAGTGAGAGAGAGACAGAGAGACAGAGAGAAAGGTCTTCCTTTTGCCATTGGTTCACCCTCCAATGGCCGCTGCGGTAGCGCGCTGCGGCCGGCGCACTGCGCTGATCTGATGGCAGGAGCCAGGTGCTTATCCTGGTCTCCCATGGGGTGCAGGGCCCAAGGACTTGGGCCATCCTCCACTGCACTCCCTGGCCACAGTAGAGAGCTGGCCTGGAAGAGGGGCAACCGGGACAGGATCGGTGCCCTGACCGGGACTAGAACCCGGTGTGCCGGCGCCGCAAGGTGGAAGATTAGCCTAGTGAGCCACGGCGCCGGCCAGGAAGCTCATCTTAAGCTATGTCATGATGACCAGGAATAGGACGAAGGTGATCACTAGGACTCAACTTAGTCGAAATCACAGATAAAGTATGAAATACTACACAGGTAAGTTAAACTGGAGATTCCACTTTGCTTAAAAAAGAAAGTAAAAGCAAGCTAACGAGATGTTGGCATCATGTTAGAATCTCATAAAGCCATGTTTTCTCACAGCCTGTTTCCAGCACAAGATTAAGAATAATGCATGGGGGCCGGCGCCGCGGCTCACTAGGCTAATCCTCCGCCTTGCGGCGCCGGCACACCGGGTTCTAGTCCTGGTCGGGGCACCGATCCTGTCCCGGTTGCCCCTCTTCCAGGCCAGCTCTCCGCTGTGGCCAGGGAGTGCAGTGGAGGATGGCCCAAGTCCTTGGGCCCTGCACCCCATGGGAGACCAGGAGAAGCACCTGGCTCCTGCCATCAGATCAGCGCGGTGCGCTGGCCGCAGCGCGCCAGCCGCGGCGGCCATTGGAGGGTGAACCAACGGCAAAGGAAGACTTTTCTCTCTGTCTCTCTCTCTCTCACTGTCTACTCTGCCTGTCAAAAAAAAAAATAAAAATAAAAATAAAAATAAAAAAATAAAAAAGAATAATGCATGGAGGCCGGCAGTAGGTTAATTCTCCATCTGCAGTGAGGGTATCCTATATGGGCGCCAGTTCCAGTCCCAGCTGCTCCACTTCCGATCCAGCTCTCTGCTACAGCCTAAGAAAGCAGTAAAAGATGGCAAAGTACAAAACTAAGATGTCTCGGCCCAAGTTCTTGGTTCCCTATATCCATATGGGAGACCCAGAAGAAGCTCCTGGCTCCTGTCTTTGGATCAGCACAGCTCCAGTGGTTGCAGCCATCTGGGAGGTGAACTAGCGGATGGAAGACCTCTCTCTCTGTCTGTCCCTCTCATTGTCTGTAACTCTACCTCTCAAATAAATAGATAAAATCTTAAAAAAAAAAAAAAAAGAATGAAGCGTGGCATCCCGTGACTTGGTTTTGGCTAAGAGAGTCAAACACCTTTCAAACTTGAAAACTACCAATACAGATTGGTAGGAATATTTTTTTACAGGAAAGCATTGATAAGAGAGAATTCACTTAATTCCATTATTCAAATCTCTCCTTGAGAGCAGATGAGAAAAAAAATGGAATTTCAAGCATAATACAATCCTTCAAATTAGATAGATAAATAAAAGTTCTTGTGAAAATCCAAATTGCTCATAAATGGGCACTTAAGATTTCTTGTTCCAGACTGCTTTGGATGTTGTAGTAGTGCTGCTTATTAGCCCTCTCAATTCTCTCTCCAGTGGGAGCCACTCAGAATATTTGCTTTGTAGAGTACAAAGCTTTGGATCTGCAATGAGATGCTCCAGTGACATAGGTCTTTGCTTAGCTGGGCGTCTCCCTAGATACCAGGGTACTATTAAATGACCTGAAGATTACTAAGATTTCATAGGCAAGGCAGAGAGGATGGGAATGGATTTTTTAAAAACTGATAAGCTAACGTGTTGAGAATTTTAAAACCCTGAACAACTGTTTTAGAAGCTATTCTAAAATCTAAAAACAAACAAGCCAAAAAACTATACTGCAGGGGCCCAAGGATTTGGTCCATCTTCTACTGCTTTCCCAGGCCATAGAAGAGAGCTGGATTGGAAATGGAGCAGCCAGCACTTGAACTGGTGCCCATATGGGATGCCATCATTACAGGCAGTGGCTTTAGCCACTACACCACAGCACCAGCCCCCCTCTGTTTTGTTTTGTTTTGTTTTGTTTTAAAAAAAGACTTGTTTATTTTTATTTTTTTGAGAGGGAGTTAGAGAGAGAGAGGGAGAGACACAGAGAGAGAAAGATCTTCCCTCCACTGGTTCGCTTCCCAGATGGCTGCAATGGCCAGCGCTGGGCCAGGCTAAAGTTGGGAGCCAGGAGCTTCATCTGGGTCTCCAATAGTGGTAGCAGGGGTCCACATACTTGGGCCATCATCTATTTCTTTTCCCAGGCCTTAACAGTGAGCTGGATCTGAAGGGAAGCAGCCGGGACTTGAACCACAGCCCACAGCATCCGCCCCTTCTTGGCCTCTTTAAGCAGGGATACTACATTTGTTGAAGGAACAGCAGAAAAGGTGTATATTGCTACCTTTTTGCCCACCTGCATGTTGGCTCTGGTTCCAGAGCCACAAGCATCACAGGTCCCTTCTTAAGGAATGTAAAGGATCTCCAAAAAATTTATGGAAAACGCATATTATGAAAAAACTATGAATGGAATTCAAAAGTTTTTTTTTTACCCAAATAAACTCATCTTTTAATTTTACTTTTCCAGGAACTTTCTGCAATACCCTTGAGTCTTTATATTTTCGGACTAGAAAATCTTCAAAAAGCTCACACATGCAGTGTAAACTAATGGGACCGTCATTGTGGTATGAAAAAAAAAACCCACTTATTACTTTCTTTCCAATCTTTTACACTCAACACCCGTTAAACATCTGCTGCCTCCTGTTACATAGTTACTCTGTGAACTACATCAATTTTCACTTACTAAACATAGTTTCTCTATTACCTGCAGTATTCAGAGGATCTCACGGATTATAAGGAGCGAATGCATCCTTTCAGCCCTGGCATTGGGCGAGAGAGCCCTAGCAGAGCTTTGCTGATGGCAGTGGAAGACTGGAATGTTCCTGTAACTGAAACAGGAAGCAAACGCCTCTAACTCAACCTTAGCTTCTATGCCTTCACGCTAGCTTGCTAGGATTTGGATCTTGGTGATCACAGTAATACTTTTCTCAGTTACATTTGACTAGCTTAGACTTTTGGGTCTTTTAAAGTAAACACCGCACACATGAATCACTACATGCTGTTTCCACGTGGAAGCCCAAAGTCTTCCCATCATTAGGTATATGCTGAAAGTAAAGAGAAGCTTCCTGTTTAAAAAAGTCTCTGTGTTCCAGCTTGCTCAAGTGTGGGGTCCATAACATCTCCTGGCTCCTGGCTTTGGATCAGCACAGCTCCGGCCATTGCAGCCATCTGGGAGTGAACCAGCGGTTGGAAGATTCTCTCTCTCTCTCTCTCTCTCTCTCTCTCCCTCTCTCTCTCTCTCTCTCTCTCTTTCCCTCTGCCTCTCTGTAACTCTGTCTTTCAGATAAATAAATGAATCTTTAAAAAAAAGAAAGAAATGAGTTGGAGGCATGGCTAAGGAGCTTTTTGATAATATTATTAAAAGAAAAGCACATTTGAATCAGGTAGGCATTCTTTCTCTCCCCTCTCTCCTTCCCTGCTTCTTCCACTGCCACCCTCTCCTGAATGTGTACACACACACACACACACGTGTGTGGTCAAAGGAAACTCTGACAGGTGCAGGTAGACTGTTACAGGGACTCTCCCGCATGCGTGCACACACACACACACACACATACACGTGTGGTCAAAGGAAACTCTGACAGGTGCAGGTAGACTGTTACAGGGACTCTCCTGCATATGCGCGCACACACACACACACAGGTGTGGTCACAGGAAACTGACAGGTGCAGGCAGACTGTTACAGGGGACTCTATCTCCTGGATCATTTTGGAATTCCAGGCCCTAGTTAGTTTTGCCTCAGGTATTCCTTCACCTAATTTGAAATTCAAATGTATTAAATTTCCAAAGCTAAATATGACAAATTAGACATGGTCTGTGAAGTTAGTGTTTAATGAGCTACGGACCGAGACTTTCATCTCCCCAGGAATAATTTCTTTATTACTTTTTGTATTTTATTGCAATAAAGCACCATTTGACCTTCAAGTATGATAATTAAGCTTCCAAAAATGTTATAAATTTAGACTGAAAATAGTCCTCCCTGTGTTCCGGAATATACTTATGATCAGTATAAAAGATGACTTAATATTTAAAGACAGCTAAATTACACACAGAACGACCCATATTAGCAACTATTTTCCCTCCCTTGCCCCTCTTATTTCCCACCTTGATCTGATTTATGTCTTGCAACAACTTTTCATCTTTCATATTCTAAAATGAATGGAATAAGAGCAAAAGAAAATATATCTTTATAACCTACGGCTGGGGGATGGAGACTCCTTTCAGAAAAGATTTACTTCCTATGAATGACCAGTAATGGCACATTAGGCATTGAAGCCCATGAATCATAGTCTTACTGTGCCCATGCCTCTAGCTTTTCTGGGAGATGGCCACACATGTTTAAAAACTACCTATGACTAAAATTTTAAGTGAAAAATGAGAATACAAAAATTTGTACTCCTGGTGAATGTTTATCTTTAAAAAAAATCACTGAACATTATTTAAAGAAAAAAAAAAAAAACCCTAGACCTATGGGAACTTGAAGAGATACAGTTCATAATAGGGCAGATGAGAGAAACTGACCGGAAACCAGAGCTCATGTGACTTTTAAATAACATTCTGAGGCAGGAGGGCAAATCATTAGGGTCATAAGAACTGAAGAAGCAGGAGGCGGAGGAGGAGGGGGGTGAAGAAGGAGCAGAAGGAGAGAAATAGAGGAGGAAGAGAGGGAGGAGGAGGGCCACACTGTAGCTAATGTTAGCACAAAGTGCTGGAGTTCCACTGGCCCTGGGGACCCAGTGAGGGGTCTATTCTCAGTCTCCCTGCAACTCCCTGTGACAAAGGAATTCAGTCTGCCCCTAGGGAGCGAGCAGAAGTGGCCTGGGTCACGTTCATGGCTGGGTCTTCCCCTAAAGAAATGGTCATGCTTTCCTGGTCTTTCCCCTTTCCTGATGCTAGGAAACACTGAGTCCTGCTGCAGCCACCTTGGCCTCTAAATACAGAAGCTGTGTGGAGCTGGTAGAACCACCTGCTAGCCCTGCACCACATGCCTCTGTGACCTCAAGCACTAAAACTTACCACTCAGTATCTTACCCACGGGTTTATTACTGAGGAAAACTTATAGCCATTTCAGCCACCTGTAAGTTGAGGTACTTTGCTTAGTTTAGAAGTTCAGTCTACACTCTAACGAAAAGAGTTAATTTCCCAAGGTTGGAGAAAGGCTCTCTTTTGGTGACTGTTACCTTTCTTTCTTTCTTTCTTTCTTTCTTTCTTTCTTTCTTTCTTTCTTTCTTTCTTTCTTTCTTTTTTTTTTTTTTGACAGGCAGAGTTAGTGAGAGAGAGAGAAACAGAGAGAAAGGCCTTCCTTCTGTTGGTTCACCCCCCAAATGGCCACTATGGCCGGGGCGCTGCGCCGATCCGAAGCCAGGAGCCAGGTGCTTCCTCGATTTCCCATGTGGGCACAGGGTCCAAGCACTTGAGCCATCCTCTACTGCCCTTCCTGGGCCACAGCAGAGAGCTGGACTGGAAGAGGAGCAACCGGGACAGAACTGGCGCCCTGACTGACTGTTTCCTTTCTTTATCTTAGCCATAGTCCTCAAAGTTGGAGTAGAAGTGAGAGCTGATCAGACTGAGTTCTTGTGAGTGATGCTCTACTGTGTACGGCTCCGCATCCCCAACGCCACGCACAACATTTGCCAAAAAAACCAAAGTAGCTCCAGAAACATTAACAGAGAGCACACTGATAACATCAGCAGGCCATTATTGCTATAGTCATTGTTGTTAAAAAGTTACAGTGTTCTCCTGTGTGCCCTCCCTTCCTGTTCATTTATAAATGTTCCTTCTGCTTTCATGTTCCTTTTCACTTCCTTCACATATCCAGGGATAAACTGTATGATGTGCCTTGCTAGAACACAGATTGAAGGAAGCTTACCAAAAAGACAAATGACTGACTAAGGTAATAAAATGGAGCAATCAAAGATGATGACAAATGAGGGTGGGGAAAATGTATCCAGTGTTAAGATAATAATGCAGGATGCATGGTCCTAGGACTTACTTGGTTCTGAAGAGTTCGTAACATTAAAAGTACACTGCGTTCTCAAGAAAAGGTACAGAGACTTGACAGAATTTCTCCTGTGATTTCTTACAACACCGAACGATGGAGTGAAAATGATCAGAACTAACACCCATCTAACTGTGAGATTCTCAGGGCTGATCATAGTAAAGCCCATCAATTCAGGAGAGCATAATGCCTAACCACATTTTTAAAAATATGTATGCACATATGGGAGATGCAGATTGGCTGGAAGTTGAAGGGATAATTGTCACTGGATAATTCTGGAAAGGTCTATCAGGTCTCTCTTCTTTATGCGGTTCATTTACTTCCTTGGTTAATATTTGAGTGCCTGGTAAGTGTCAGGCATTGTGCAAATGATGACTGTGATAGATCAAGGGTCTAAAGAAAAGAACAAAACACACATGGAAGTCAATGCATTTCAATGTGGTTTGATGAGCTAAATTCCACCAGCAAGCCTAAGGTGGAAGAGTGATAAAAATAAAGATGGTGGAGACAGAGAGTCATGAGTTGGATCTTTAGGGATGAATGCAATTTGGCCAATTAGAGGAGCAAGAGGTAACCAGGAAGGTATTCCAGGGAAAGGAATTGGCAATTATGAGACAGAGAGGGTGGAAGGGGTGTAATAGCAATTTTTGATGATTTAAGTGCTCACAGCAATTGAAATTCTGAGTTTGGTGTTAGGTAAGTACAGGGGTGTGAAAAGAGCCCAACTGCAGAGATGAGGTTAGAGAGGCATGGACAGACCAAAGAGGACCTTGACAACCAGGCTACACTAAGCAAGTAGGGGCTGCTATAGGTTTGAGGCCAGGAGTAACAAAATGGGGCTTGCATTTAGCAGCATTTAGTAGATGTGTGGAGGTCCTGAGCCAAAAAAAAAAAAAAGGTAGTAGGCACAGGAAGAAAAAAGTTGGTTTAAGTCATAAAGCAGATTAAGTAAACTGACCTTAGAAAGACTGGGTGTAGACAAGGAAGACAGGAAGGAATGAGCAAATAAATGTTTTGTAGCCTCTGTTTACTGAAGCCACCAAGCAAAACTTCAATGAAGGGATGCAGATTTGGGTAAAAATAAAATTCAGTATGTAACACATTGAGTTCAAGATACCTAAATGGCATCCAAGCAAAAGCGCTCAGTAATCATAGCTAACATTACAGAGTATCTATGTGCTCATCACTGTGCTATGCACTTCATTATGGCCTTTATTTCTCACAGCTTTGGTATGTTCCTCCTGGGCACAGAATATGGTGCCAGGCTCTTGTGCATGGGATGGAATGGCTGAGTGGATCAGCACTATCACTTCCCCTTTTTTTTTTAAAGAAAAGATTCATTTTTATTTATCTGGAAGGCAGAGTTAGAGAGAGAGAGAGAGAGACAGAGAGAGAGAGAGAAAGGACGGAGAGGGAGCTTCCATCTACTGGTTTACTCTACAAATGGCTGCAACAGCCAGAGTTGGCCCAGGCTGAAGCCAGGAGCCAAGAGCTTCATCCAGATCTCCCACAATTATGCAGTGGCCAAAACACTTGGGTCATCTTCTGCTGCATTCCCAGGTGCATTAGCAGGAGCTGGATCAGAAGCAGAGCAGCCAGGACTTGAACCAGTGACCATACGGGATGTTGGCACTGCAGGTGCTGACTTAACTCATTATGCCACAGTGCTGGCCCTACCTTCCCTAATTTTACAGATGAGCAAATTGAGACTCAGAAAGCTTACATAACTAGAATGAGTCAGAGAAGAAATTCAAACTCAGGGGGTACAGAGCTACAAACTCCCTGCTCTCAACCGCTTTACGTTATTCACTCACTGAATCAGCACCAAGCAAATGGACAGAGTTCAAGAGATGAACAACCACCGGGGTGAGCAAGACACCCCTCTGCCTCCTTTGCCCCCTGCCTCGCCAAGACTTTATGACATCCTAAAGGAAGCCCAGGACAGAACCACAGCCAACTTCAGAAAACACCGTAGGAAGAAGAGGGACTTGTTAAGGAAACTGATTAAGAGCGATGAGGTGCTGGTAGGGTGAAGTCGCAGTCATTGGTTGGCACCTGCCAGAGTCCTGGTGCCCACAGTGTCGACAGTGGTGGCCAGAGATGGCACAGTGAGGGGGAAAGCTGAGAAACTGCAGTGTGAGGTAGGAACATGGCCAGCGAGGGACACATGCAGTCAAACAAGAAATTCTCACTGAAACTAGTGGTGGCCGCGGTGTGGTTAAGAGAAAGACATTGAAGCCACAAGGACAGGGCAAAACTGTTGGAGCCAGAATGTAGGGTCAACCTTATGAACATAAAGTAAACTGAAAATAGATCTTCATCAAAATGAAAAGTGGGAACAGGAGAGGGAGGAGGAAGGACGGTTGGAGCACGGGCAGGAGGGAGGGGAGGGGAGAGATGTCTCTATGCTCCTAAATCTGTATATATGAAGTACATGAAACTTGCATACCTTAAATAATTTTTTTAATAAAATCTTCATTTCTTTTGGGAAAAAAAAATTGAAGCCAGGTTTCAGAGGAGATGAAAAGAACCGTACTGCCCTGAGTTTATGTTTTTTTTTTTTAACATTTTATTTATTTATTTGAGAGGCAGAGTTGAGGCTGCAATGGCTGAGCTGGGCCGGTCTCTGAAGCCAGAAGCCAGGAGCTTCCTCTGGGCCTCTCACTTGGATGCAGGGGCCTAAGAACTTGGGTCATCCTCTACTGTTTTCCCAGGCCATTGGCAGAGAGCTGGATTGGAGGAGGCGCAGCCAGGACACAAACCAGCACCCATATGTGATGCCAGCTCCATGGGGGGAGGCTTAGCCCACAACACCGCAGCATCAGCTCTGAGTTTATGTTTTTCCATGGACGCATCTCAGCTCTTCCTCTCTGAGCTTGAGCTAGAATACCCATGTTGTAAGCTATTTAAGAACAGGCCATGAAATTGCCTTATATGACCACCCGACTCACTTGTCTCTGGCACAATGCTCCACAGATGCTCACTGGAGCCTCCGCATAGTATGCGCTAATCGCCATTAATAAATCCCAATTCTGGAAAACTTGACTCTGAGCGTCTGTATTCGTTATTACAGGAGACAACTGAATCTACACCGTATATTTTGGAGAGGTTGGATTAACCCATTGCATGAAATAATCTCTCACGAGCCAAAATCAAACTGTGATTTATATGTGGTTACAACAGCTTTCTCCTCCTCCCCTAAGCAATCACCTAGACTCAAATCTGGGCTCTGATCTTCAGAATGAAAAGGAGGGAAAAGCAGATCGTGTGGCAGCAGGAGGAGAAAGCGTCCCCCTAGAACTCAACGTCAAGTTCTTCTCAGGCATAAATACTGCAGTTTTGACTGAGGACCAGATAAAGCTGTCACCGGGAAAGGTATACAGCCCTCCGAACGGACGGGCAGGCTGCTTAAATCTATGTTCAATCCCGTTGGAATAAACAGCACCAGTCGGGAACACAATTCTTCAGGAAATTAAAAAGTAGTCAGACCCACCCAGACCCACTAGCGAGGAATTTTACTAATGTCACCTGTCACCTCTGCCAGCTCCTTGCCACCATCTTTACTCTCCTTTGTCTTCAGGACACTGTTTTGCCCGAGGGCTTCGGTTCCTCCCCTTGTTGGGTAGTTTGTGAGACCCCCTAGTAAAAGTAGGGGGGTTCCTGGCTAGTTTGCCCTGAGCCTCCAATGTCAGCTCTCGTGTGTGTGTGTGTATGTGTGTGTGTGTGGAGTGGGGGTAAATTACAAAGCCTGGTGCTATCCTGGAGAGGAGCTGCAACTGCTGAACTGAAATCCTAGCTACAAAATAGCCACGGGGAAGACAGATGTCTCTGACTAGCACATAGTTAACACTGGGGAAAAAAAATCCAAGCGAGACCTATTATCTGTTTTCCCTCCCACAATTAAAGTAGACACGGTGAAACACAATTGTGACCCCAGGAGAGAAGCCGGGCTCATTTAATAAAGACCTGGCATTTCAGAATCTGGGAAGGACATTCGGCAACGCAAGATATGATGAGTCATACGAGATACAATACAAGCACAGAGCTAAGGGAAGACCTTGGGAGATCTGATGTGTACTAGCTGCAATATGTGGGCATAGACGGGACTCTAAACGTGTTGAAAATCATCTACTTAGTGAAACACCTCATTAGCTTTATGGATTTGCTTATTAAACTTCTACATCTCATGGCTGAAGTGAAATTTCAATGATGCTTCATACAAATGATGTAAAAACCTCTGGAGTGTGCAGACTGAATGATGCCGCCATGCAGCCTATCACTGTGATCCAATGGCCCTTGGAAAACAGAGCCCTCGTCCACCAGTCGCTGTCCTGAGGGTGAGGAACAGCCGGACAGATTGCTGCGCCTGGCAGAAAGCAGCCAAGGTTCCGTGCACCAGCTGCAAGCCTGACCCTTTCCTCCTGACATAAAACATTGGCCTTTGGTTATAGCCACTTCCATCAACCCAACAACAGAGAATTCCAGCAAGGCTTATAAATGGCACGCACCCTTTGGGGGCACTACAGGGCATGGCTGCTGTCGGCTGCTAAGCCTGCCATCTGGCCTTGCTAAATAATCGATGTGTGTGTTTGCAGAGGGGGTGCCAGCCAGCTCAGAGGCCGGTGGATGCTGTTACTCTCCCTGGCCCATCCTCCACTGGGATTTGTGCCCAGTGCGGGAGCAGCAGCAGCCATGCTGCCACGCCCACCTCAGCTGGCCCCTGGCCACTATCGTCTGTGGAAGGCAGATGCACAAGGACTCCAAAGCGCATGTATTCTCTCCTCATTTTTCAGAGAATTTATGCCGTAATGATGACCTTGTTTATTGGAACTACAGCTCCTGAGGTTTCTAAAAGTTTGATTTTGTTTACAATTGTTTCTTTTATTTATTTGAGAGGCATGGAGACAGAGAGACAGACAGACAGGCAGGCAGGTGGACAGACAGAGCCACCCTCTCCTGGTTTGTCCCCCAAATGCCAACAAGAGCCAGGTCTGGGTCAGGCCAACACCAGGAGCTGGGAGCTCAATCCGGATCTCACACTTGGATGCCAGCGATAGGGGCACTTGGGTCATCACTTGCTGCCTCCCAGGGTGTGCATTAGCAGGAAGCTGGGATCAAGAGCAGAGGTGGGATCAAACACGGTTATTCCCATATACGACGGGGTGTCTTAACCATCAGGCCAAACACCTTCTCCACCCTTGCTCCATTCACTGATGTATCCCAAGATCTATCCTGGACCAGAGTCTGAGCCCAGGTAAGCATGAAGCAACTCTTGTTGAGTACTAAATATTGAATAATTTCATTTTTTATTTCTCTTACTACTAGTGCATTAACCTAAGCATCTTCCACTTTCAAAACAACCAGGAGTGGCCAGCCTAGCACTCCCTCCAGCCCTGGATGAGAGATGAAGAACGTGGCTCCTGTCTGCCCTGTGTCTGTCCACAGAACTCAACCGGAGATGTGTTCATGACTAATCAAAGCCTCAGGCGAACAAGAAAAAAATAAGTCTGAATCTGTGTGCATTCCAAGAGTGTTAAGGGTACTTACAAGTTTAAATGAAAACCTGTGAACAACTTTCAGATTCTGTTTGAGAGATCAGTTTTATTTATTTATTTATTTGAAAGGCAGAGTGACGTGAAGGGGGGAGGGGTGGGGAGCAAGCTAATGAGCTTCTAACTGCTGACCTCTAAGGCCTCCTTTGGTACTGCATCCTCTCCATTCTCTTGTAAGCACTGGGCCCCAGGAAACACCTCGTCCATGCTGAACTTGCCTCTCTAGTCCCCGACCACTGAAGCTTGCCTCTTCTCAGGGCTCCCTCTTCGGTCGCCCATGCTCAGTCACCAGCCTCATACCCTCTGCCCCTTTTTTTCCTGACTCTCCTGGAATGCGCAGCTTCCATTCTCAGCACCTGGGTGTTGGGGGCCCCCAGATCTCCACTCACAGCCCCCAGGCTGAGACAGGCCTCTGTTTGCAGCAGAGACACCATGCGACCTCCAGCAAGCCAAGGCCTTGAAGTCCACTCTAGCATCCTCTTCGCAAACACCTCTAATGTCTTTGTCATTCCTTCTCTCAGGTCCTAGTATCACCATCCACCAAGTCTAGACACTAGTGGTGCCTGGCCTCCCTCCATGGCCTCATTCTGTGCTTTCTACCCCAGGTCTTTCTAAATGCCCCCTTCGTTCTGGCCTCCTAGGCCCTTTCTGAGGTCCCCCTTGGCTCTCACCAGGATGACCTCAGTATCGGTCCTAACCCCATGCACTCCGTTCCATCCCGCATCCCCGTTTTTTTGCTAAAACACAAGGTGGTTGTGTCACTGTCCTGCTTCCCACTGCCCACAGAACTTTGTGTGAGTCCCTGCACGGAGCAGAGTTGGCCCTTTGCTACCTGCTCCACTTACTCTCCCTGTATGCAATTGTTGGGTGGTTCCCTCTTTCCCACCTTGATCAGACTAGTGCACTTTAATTGCTCACTTGATCAACATTAATTGGGAGCATACTACACAACAGGTATCGTGAAAGCATTTTGAGATTCGCTCATAGAAAGCACAGTCCCTACCCTCAGAGAGCTTCTGTCTGATGGTAGGCAAAGCACTGCAATAGTGCTCGTAGGGCATAAAGCAAAAAATAGTTCACTTAATGAGTGAATGAATGAATGCTCAAGCCAGGCTCTCACACAGGTCCTTTTCTGGAGGGTTGTTGTGAAGGTGGAATGAGAGGATGTTGGAAGAGTGGAGGGTGGCACATCTCACTACCGGAAGTATTTCTATTTGTATTGTAATCATGCCTTGAGAGTTAGGTCTCCATGGAACAAGAGGTGAAGGGGGCATCAGATATATTTTTTTCCCAGAGGAAGTCATACCTAAGTAGAGTCTAAAAACCTGAGTTAGCCTGGACAAAAAGATTTTATACCCACATCCAACACGGTGAGCTGTGGAAGTCAGACTGGCCTGCAGAAGACAGGCTTTCTACGAATGTTTGCAAGGGGAAGGAGAAAAGATCACAGACTCTGTAAGGTTCACCAGTGTGACTTCCATCCCCTTTACTTTCCCAGTGTGTTTAGCCAGCAACACAGTCTCCTAATAACAGCTGCCTTCAAGCTCCACAAAACAAAATGGACTTGGTTTGAATTGTTTCATTTCATTAAGATTAACAAACGTATGGAATATGTTGCAATGGAAAGACAATTGCTGTGGTATTTAACGATTGATAGTTTATTTTCTCAGTAAAGGTAGTTATTCCTCATCCAATGCTTAAAAACTGATGATATAATAAAAGAGTGTTCTTTGAGGGAGAAGATTCATATTTTAACTAGAAGTAGATAGGGCCAAATAAACATATAGTTTATAGCATCGATTATTTTCTTTATTATTTCCTGATACCATGAAGCCATTATTCTTCTTAGTATTTGTTTCACCTTACCTTAGCAGGATTGATAGGATTTCAAAGGATTAGAGACTGTCTTAAAAGCTCAATGTTTTCTTTCTGGTCTTGGTCTCCCCAGCATTTTTAATAACAGCCATACCTATCATCATGTAAATCATGTCTACTTGCCATACTAATGTTTAAGGCATTTTTTTTCTTTCCCACTATTTGGGAATTTTTTCTTTTAAAATGATTTTAAAAAGCTTTTTCTTTTAAATGATCCAACCCCAATAATTGATTTATGATAAAAAACAAAAATTCAAGACTTAAGAAATAGCAGTTGACAGAGGATTCCAAGATGGCAGGATAGGGAGGGAGCTTACTGCTCTGGTCTAGGGGAAGACAGTTGTTAAAAAAAAAATGGACAGGGGCCGGTGCTGTGGCACAGTGGGTTAACACCCTGGCCTGAAGCGCCGGCATCCCATATAGGCACCAGTTCTAGTCCCAGCTGCTCCTCTTCCAATCCAGCTCTCTGCTATGGCCTGGGAAAGCAGTAGAAGATGGCCCAAGTCCTTGGGCTCCTGCACCTATGTGGAAGACCTGGAAGAAGCTCCTGGCTCCTGGCTTCACATCGGCACAGTTCCGGCCGTTGCGGCCATCTGGGGAGTGAACCAGTGGACGGAAGACCTCTCTTTCTCTCTCTGCCTCTCCTCTCTCTGTGTAACTCTGATTCTCAAGTAAAAAATAAATAAATCTTTTAAAAAAAAAAGCCATCACAGAGGGAAAAACAATAAAAACAAGTAATTCCACAAATGTCTAAAAACCAATGCAATGGCTGGCGCCGTGCCTTAACAGGCTGATCCTCCGCCTTGTGGCGCCAGCACACCGGGTTCTAGTCCCGGTCGGGGTGCCGGATTCTGTCCAGGTTTCCCCCCTTCCAGGCCAGCTCTCTGCTATGGCCCGGGAAGGTAGTGGAGGATGGCCCAAGTGCTTGGGCCCTGCACCCGCACGGGAGACCAGGAGAAGCACCTGGCTCCTGGCTTCGGATCAGCACGATGCGCCAGCCGCAGCGGCCATTGGAGGGTGAACCAACGGCAAAACGGAAGACCTTTCTCTCTGTCTCTCTCTCTCACTATCCACTCTGCCTGTCAAAAACAAAAACAAAAAGACAAAAAACCAATGCAGCAACTCAAGATACGAAAATAAAGAAGAGCTGGCACCGCGGCTCAATAGGCTAATCCTCTGCCTGCGGTGCCGGCACACCGGGTTCTAGTCCCTGTCGGGGCGCTGGATTCTGTCCCGGTTGCTCCTCTTCCAGTCCTGCTCTCTGCTGTGGCCCGGGAGTGCAGTGGAGGATGGCCCAAGTCCTTGGGCCCTGCACCTGAATGGGAGACCAAGAGAAGCTCCTGGCTCCCGGCTTCAGATCGGTGCAGTTCAGCCATTGCGGCCATCTGGGGAGTGAACCAACGGAAAAGGAAGACCTTTCTCTCTGTCTCTCTCTCTCACTGTCCACTCTGCCTGTCCAAAAAAAAAAAAAAAAGAATAAAGAAGACAACATGATTCCTCCAAAGGAAAACAAGACTCCAATACTACAACGTGAAGATGAAGAGAAAAAGATGGAGAGAAGAAACGCTGGAAACGCAATTCAAAAATTGATCACAGGATTACTTAGAAGTAATCAGAAGCAAATCCACGAAGTGAAGAAACCTGTACATGACATGAATGAAAATTTTTCCCATGAAGTCGAGATTTTAAAAATCAAAACGAAATATTGGAAATGAAAAATTAAGAAACAAATTAAAAATGTGGTGGAAAGCCTTAACAACAGACTCAGTGAGGCAAAAGAAAGAATATCCAACTTAGAAGACAAATCTGGAAATTTTACACTCAGATTAAAAAAAAGAGAAGAAGAAATTAGAAAACTTAAAAACAGTGTTGGAGATTTATGGGATACTATCAAATGATCCAACATATGGATTTTAGGAGTTCCTAAAGGCGTGGAAATAGAGAATGGATTAGAAGGCATTTTTAGTGAAATAATTACAGAAAAACTCCCTAATTTGGAGAAAGGGATATCCAATACAGGAAACACATAGAACTCCTAATAGACATGAAGAGAAAAGATCTTCACTACGACACATTGTAGTTAAACTCTCCACAGTAAAACATAAACAAAAGCTTCTAAAATGTACACAAGAGAAATACCAGATTACTTTCAGAGGATCACCAATTAGACTCACAGCTGACTTCTCATCAGAAACCCTACAAGCTAGGAGAGAATGGCAAGATATATTCCAAGTCTTAAGACAAAAAAAAAATTGTCAGCTCCTAATACTGTACCTTCCAAAGCTCTCATTTATGAATGAAGGTGATATAAATACCTTCTATAGTAAACAGAAATTGAAAGAATTTGTCACTACTCTTCAAGTCTTACAAAAGATGCTTAAGGATATGTTACACACAGAAACACAGAAACATGGTCATAACTATGAAAGAAGGTGAAGGCAGAAAATTTCCCAGTAAAAGTACAAAAGTAATCCAAATTAAACAATGAGAATATTTATGGAAAAATGGCAGGGCTGAGTCATTTCTTATCAATAGTCACCTTGAATGTAAATGGCCTCAACTGTCCAGTTAAAAGATACAGACTGGCTGAATGAATTAAAAAACAAAATCCATCTATTTCCTGCCTACAAGAAACATATCTCACCAACGAAGATACACACAGACTGAAAGTGAAAGGACAGAAAAAGATATTCTATTCATGTTAACTTAAACCAAATAAGAGCTAGTGTAGCCATCCTAGTATCAGAAAAAATAGACTAACACAAAAAATGGTAAAAGAGATGAAGAAAAGCACTATGTAATGGTTAAGGGATCAATTCAACAGAAAGATGTGTTATAATAAATGTATATGCACCTTACTGCAGGGCAATTGGCTACTGAAAAGAAATATTAATGGATCTAAAGAGAGACACATACTCCAATAAAATAGTAATAGGAGACTTCAATACCTTACTTTGCAGCCATGGACAAACCAGACAGAAAATTAACAAGCAAACAATAGAGTTAATCAGCACTATAGACCAAATGGACCTAATGGATATTTACAGAACTGTTCATCCTACAGTTGTAGTATAGACATTCTTTGCACCAGTGTATAGAACTTTCTCTATAACAAATCACATGCTAGGCCATAAAGCAAGTCTCAGCAAATTCTAAAAAATCAAAATCATACCATGCATCTTTTCTGATCACAATGGAATAAAGTTGGAAATCAAAAACTCTGTAATTAACACACAATTATTCTTAGGTGTTTAAATTTTAACTGAAAAGTGATCCCTGTTAAATATAAGAGTGGAAAAAGAGAGGGAGGAGATGTACAATTTGGGATATGCTCAGACTTGTCCCAAATGTTGGAGTTAGAAATGTGCCAAGGGAATCCAATACAATCCCATCAAGGTGGCAGGTACCAATGCCATCTCACTAGTCAAAGTGATCAATTTCAGTTCATAATTGGTCACACTGATAGGTCTAAGAGTCAAAGGGATCACACAAACAAGACAAGTGTCTGCTAATACTAACTGACAGAATCAAAAAGGGAGAGAACGATCCATCATGGGAAGCGGGATACACAGCAGACTCATAGAATGGCAGATGTCCTAAACAGCACTCTGGCCTCAGAATCAGCCCTTAAGGCATTCAGATATGGCTGAAGAGCCCATGAGAGTATTTTAGGCATGGAAAGCCAAGACACTTTGGAAAAAAAAAAAAAGAAGGAGACCTAAATGAAAGATCTCTGTGAGTGAGATCCCAGTGGAAAGAACGGGGCCATCAAAGAAGGAGGTACCTTTCTCTGAAAGGAGGAGAGAACTTCCACTTTGACTATGACCCTGTCAGAATAAGATCGAAGTCGGCAAACTCAAAAGGCTTCCATAGCCTTGGCAACTCATGACTAGAGCCTAGGGAGATTACTGACGCCATAAACAAGAGTGTCAAATTGTTAAGTCAACAACAGGAGTCACTGTGTACTTACTTCTCATGTGGGATCTGTCCTTAATGTGTTGTCTAATGTGCAGTGATGCTATAACTAGTACTGAAATAGTATTTTACACTTTGTGTTTCTGTGTGGGTACAAACTGATGAAATCTTTACTTAATATATACTAAATCTATCTTCTGTATATAAAGATAATTGAAAATGAATCTTGATGTGAATGGAATGGAAGAGGGAGCAGGAGATGGGAGGGGTGCAAGTGGGAGGGAAATTATGGGGCGGGGGAAAGCCATTGTAATTCATAAACTGTACTTTGGAAATTTATATTTACTAAATAAAAAGAAAGAAAGAATAAACTCAAGAATCTCTAGAACATATGCAAACACATGGAGACTGAACAACACACTCCTGAATAAACAGTGGGTCATAGAAGAAATCAAAAATTCTCGAAACAAATAAAGATAACAACACAACATGTTAATATTGATGGGATACAGCAAACACAGCACTAAGAGGGAAGTTTATAATTGCTGGTGCCTATACCAAGAAATTGGAAAGGCACCTAGAGAAACAACAGCAATCCAATCCTAAAATTAGTAGGAGAAAATAATTACAATTAGAGAAGAAATAAACAAAATTGAAACAAAAATACAAAGATCAGCAAAAGGAAGAGCTGTGTTTTTGAAAAAATAAACAAAATTGATACATCATTGGCCCAACTAATCAAAAAAAAAAAAAAGGGAGGAAGACCCAAATCAATAAATAGAATCATCAGAAATTAGCAAAGAGCTGTATGACAAAAAACTGGGAAAACTAGAAGAAATGGATAGATTCCTGGACACATACAACCTACCTAAACTGAGCAATGAAGACAGAGTAAACCAAAACAGACCCAAAATCAAGATGGAAATCAAATCAGTAATAAAGACCCTTCTGGGGCTGGCACTGTGGCATGGCGGATAACACTGCCATCTGCAGTGCCAGCATCCCATATGGGTGCTGGTTCAAGTCCTGGCTGCTCCACTTTCAATCCACCTCTCTGCTATGGCCTGGGAAAGCAGTAGAAGATGGCCCAAGTCCTTGGGCCCCTGCACTGGTGTGGGAGGCCCAGAGGAAGATCCTGGCTCCTGGCTTCGGATTGGTGCAGCTCCAGCAGTTGCAGCCATTTGGGGTGTGAACCAGCAAATGGAAGACCTCTTTCTTTCTCTCTGCCTTGCCTTCTCTCTCTGTGTAACTTTGACTTTCAAATAAAGAAATAAATCTGAAAAAGAGATAAAGATCCTTCTAACAAAGAAAAGCCCAGGACAGGATGGCTTCACTGCTAAATTCTACCAGATATTTAGAGAACTAACTCTAATTCTTCTCAAGCTGTTCAAAACAGTTGAAAGCAACAGAATCCTCCCAAACTCCTTCCATGAAGCCTGCATCACCTTAATTCCTAAACCTGAAAAAAATACAACAGAGAAAGAGAACTATAGACCAATTTTCCCAATGCACATAGATGCAAAAATTCTCACAAAATACTAACAATCAAATCCAACAACACATCAGAAAGATCATTCACCTGGAGCAAGTGGGATTTATCACTGGTATGCACGGATGGTTGAACATTCACAAATTTATCAATTTGACACATCACATTTACAAACTGAAGACCAAAAATATGATTATCTTAACAGATGCAGAGAAAGCATTTGATAAAATACAACATAGTTTTATTTTATAAAAATTTTATTTATTTATTTGAGAGGCAGAATTACAGACAGTGAGAGGGAGAGACAGAGAGAAAGATCTTCCTTCCATTGGTTCACTCTGCAGATAGCCCCAGTGGCTGGAGCTGCACTGATCTGAAGCTAGGAGCCAGGTGCTTCTTCCTGTTCTCCCACGTGGGTGCAGGGACCCAAGAACTTGGGCCATCTTCTACTGCTTTCCCAGGCCGTAGCAGAGAGCTGGATTGGAAGAGGAGCAGCCAGGACTAGAACCAGTGCCCATATGGGATGCCGGCGCTACAGGCAGAGGATTAACCTACTGTGCCGTGGTGCCAGTCTCAAAATACAACATCCTTTCATGGTGAAAACTTTAAGCATATTGAGTGTAGAAAGAATATTCAGCAACAAAATCAAGGCACTTTATGACAAAACCGTGGCCAGCGTCCTATTGAATGGAGAAAAGGTGGAAGCACTCCCACTAAGGTCCAGAGTTAGACAAGGATGCCCACTCTCACCACTGCTATTCAATTTAGTCCTGGAAGTTTTAGCCAGAGCCATTAAGCAAGTAAAAGAAATCAAAAGGATACAAATTGGGAAGGAGGAAGTCAAACTATCCCTTTTTGCAGATGACATAATTCTACATATAAGAGATCCAAAAGATTCCACTAAAAGGCTATTGGAATTTATAAAAAAAAGTTTGGTAAAATCAACACACAAAAATCAATACCCTTTGTTTACACAGATAATGCCATGGCTGAGAAAGAATTTCTAAATCCATTCCTTTCACAATAGCTACCAAAAAAAGCAAATGCCTTGGAATAAATTTAATGAAGGACATCAAATTATATGATGAGAATTATAAAACATTAAAGGAAGAAATAGAGGAAGAAATTAAAAAATGGAAAAATCTTCCAGGTTCATGAATTGGAAGAGTCAAAATTATCTAAATGTGCAAAAGCAATTTACAGATTGAATATGATACCAAACAAAATACCAAGGATATTCTTTTCAGATATAGAAAAAATGATGCTGAAATTCATTTGGAAACACAGGAGACCCCGAATAACTAAAGTAATCTTATACAATGAAAAACAAAGCCAGAGGCATCAAAATACCAGATTTCAAGACATATTACAGGGCAGTTATAATCAAAACAGCCTGGTACTGGTACAGAAACAGATGGGTAGACCAATGAAATAGAATAGAAACTCCAGAAATCAATCCACAAATCTACAACCAACTTATCTTTGACAAATTAGCTAAAATCAATCCCTGGAGCAAGGACAGTCTCTTCATCAAATAGTGTTGGGGAAACTGGATCTCCACATGCAGAAGTAAGAAGCAAGACCCCTACCTCACATCTTATACAAAAAATCCACTCAAAATGGATCAAAGACCTCAATCTATGACCTGATACTATCAAATAATTAAAGAATGTCGGGGAAACCCTGCAAGACATTGGTTCAGGCAAATAGTTCCTAGAAAAGACCCCAAAGGCAAAGGCTTTCAAAGCCACAATTGACAAATGGGGTTACATCATATTGAGAAGCTTCTGCATTGTAAAAGAAACACTCAGGGGCTGGCACTGTGGCATGGTGGGTAAAGCATAAGGGTGCTGGTTCAAGTCCTGGCTACTCCATTTCCGATCCAGCTCTCTGCTATGGCTTGAGAAAGCAGTAGAAGACGGCCCAAGTTCTTGGTACCCTGCACCCATGTGGGAGACCTGGAAGAGGCTCCTGGCTCCTGGCTTCAGATCGGCACAGCTCCAGCCAATGCGTCCAACTGGGGAGTGAACCAGTGGATGGGTGACTTCTCTCACTCTCTCTGTCTCTGTGTAACTCTGACCTTCAAATAATAAACAAATAAATCTTTAAAAAAAGTAAATACTCAGGAAAGTAAAGAGGCAACCGATAGAATGGGGGAAATTATTTGCAAACTATACAACTGATAAAGGATTAATAACCAGAATATATGAAAAGTTCAAGAAACTCATAACAAAACAAACCATCCAGTTAAGAAATGGGCAAAGGACCTAGATGTTTTTCAAAAGACAAAATCCAAATGGCCATCAGACATATGAAAAATGCTTAGGATCACTAGTGGTTAGGGAAATGCAAATCAAAATCACAATGAGGTTTCACCTCAGCCCCATTAGAATCGCTTTCATACAGAAATCAACAAACAACAAATGCTGGTGAGGATGGGGGGAAAAAGGTACCCTAATCCACTGCTGGTGGGAATGTAAACTGGAACAGTCACTGTGGAATACAGTAGGGAGATACCTCAGAAATCTGAATACAGACCTACCATAGGACCCAGCCATCCCACTCCTGGGAATTTACCCAAGGGAAATGAAAACAGCATTTGAAAAGTGATCTGTACCTCCCTCCACGTTTACTGCAGCTCAATTCACAATTGCTATGATATGGAATCAACCCAAGTGTCCATCAAGTGAAGACTGGATAATGAAATTATAGGATATGTACACCGTGGAATACTACACAGAGGTAAAAAAAATGAAATGCTTTCATTTGCAACAAAATGGATAAAACTGGAAAATATCATACTTAGTGAAATAATAAAAAGACAAGTACCATATGTTCTCCCTGGTCTGTGATAACTAGCGGAGCACCTAAAAGGTAATCTGTAGGAGTGAAGTTGGCACTTTGAGATGTGATGACTTTGAAGAGCCCTTGTCGTGACTGCTGAAGAGCAGTTTTTTTTTTCATACTATTTGTTGAACTCTTTACTTAGTATAGAGTCAATGTTATGCTTCGTACAACTTTTGTACACGTATTGTTAGACTTGTAACTCCTAATTTGCTGGTGCTATTGTAAATGATGCATCACTGACAGTACATAAAATTACATTTACTGGTCTTTATAGAAAAAAGAAACAGCAGTTTATACGCACTGGTAAATGTTAATAAGATTAGATGTATCTTTTCTCAGTCCCATACATATTTTAGGATATTAATGTTCAGGCTATATTGTATGCTGCAGTGTCAGCAATATAAACATTT
The DNA here is from genome assembly GCF_033115175.1 of Lepus europaeus. Classification (NCBI taxonomy): domain Eukaryota; kingdom Metazoa; phylum Chordata; class Mammalia; order Lagomorpha; family Leporidae; genus Lepus; species Lepus europaeus. The sequence continues at coordinate 44,149,508 of NC_084827.1, forward strand.
CATACACTCAAAAAAATTTAGGTTTTGACAGAATTCTTGAACCTATCTACAAACATTCAATTTTTTGTTTACAAGACACAGGATGAAAATCCATTTACCGAAAATACTGATAATATTTGTGAATTTATAATTATGGTAGAGTTTTCTGATTCCAGAAATAAGTATATACAATCATAAATTGCCAGTAATAGTCACCAAGAGTCACATTACTTAGATAAAATCATATTTATAACTACTTGAGCCATCGCCTGCTGCCTGGAAGTGTATGCAATAGCAGGGTGTTGGAATTAGAAACGGAGCTGGGACTCGAGCCCAGGCACTCTTATATAGGATGTGGGCATCTCAACCAGTGACTCAATCACTAGGCCAAACACCTGCCCCTAAATCCATTAGATTGTCTTTGGAAAAGCAACAACTAAGAGGAATTTTCTTTAAATTCTATTTTCTAATTCTTTTTAAAAATTTTTAAATTTATTTTTATTTTATTTGCAAGACAGAGAGATGGGAAAAGATCTTATATCCTCAGGTTCATTCCCCAAATACCTACAATAGCCAAGGCTGTGCCAGGAGAAAGCCGGGTGCCCAGAATTCAGTCTAAGTCTCTCCCACATGGGTGGCAGGGATCCAAATACTTGAGCCATTATCTCCTGACTCCCAGCTTGCATTAGCAGGAAGTTGGATTGGAAGCAAAGGTGGGACTTGAACCCAGATACTCTGATATGGGATGTGGGCATCCCACATGGAAATTTATCCACTGCACCAAATGTCCCTAATATAATTATTAGTTTAAAAAAAATTCCCAAGATGTCACTCCAAGAAAAAAAGTGCAACTATGCCCTTACTGGTCAGTGAAAATGACCTAAGAATTCAAACAGTGACTTCAAATATCTTCATCAGCAAGATGCTTAATACAAGGAATATACATATGGAGACCAACTTCCATTCAATCAACCAACAACTGCAGAATGGCTGTTGTATTCAGGCATAAGGCCAGCCTCTGGGAAGAAAGGTCCCTGAGGCACAATCGCTCTACTTGAGAAGCTCATTCCCTCATGGGCAGCATCCACCACTTCACAGAGGGAAATCCAATAACAAGTGGTAAATGTTGCAATGGAGACAAACGAAATTGGATGGAAGCTCAATAGGTGGGAGAAACTAATTTGCATGGAGGCAGAGACCTGGTTTCACCTTTTCATTGTGGTGTGTTTGTAAGCACACGCCTGTGAAAGCTTGAGAGCCTGGGCGTGTGTGAAGCCAATTTTTCGAAATATGTGGAAGTTTTTCATAATATGCATTTTCCAAGAATATTTTCAAATCTATCCAAAATTTAATCTAAAATGACTATAACCAGTCTAAAATGAATAGTGCACACAGTTGACCCAAGCCTATAGGCAATGTATATATCAACATACATCATCAAATATTTAAAGCAATAATAATAATTTTCAATAACGTTGACAAGAAATTTAAGTGGTAAATTAAACAGATGGATTTTTCCAGAATTCTAAAATTGCTAATAAGATTTGTACTTGCAGGGCGGAGCCAAGATGGCGGATAGTGAGGACGTGCGCCGATAGTCTGGAAAATAAAGTTTCATAAAAGTGGAAATACTGTAGCCTCAGGAAAAGATTCAAGAAAAAAAAAACTGCAGAGGAAATGCTTCCAGATCTAGTGGATGTGACACAGAGGACCTACAAGGAGCCCACCGCGTGGAAATCCAACCGCAGGAGATGAGCCGCAGAATCTCCCCAGCGCGGGAACGAATGGGAGGTAAGACAAAAGCCTCAGAAATGCGAGACATTAGTGGGGAAAGGCAGAGGCCCCTCCCTCCACTTAAGCAAAACAAAGAGCAGGCACCATTTTACATATGTAAAGCGGCAATGAGTACACAAACTCAGTAACTTTGGGTCTAAGGTGAAACTTGAGAACACATTGAGGGCTGCATAAACTCTTGGTGTGGTCCCAGGGGTAGATCAAACGAATACTCACAGAGGCCAGATTTCAACTACCCTCAATTCCACTCAGCCATTCAGAATTACTTCCCAACTGAGTCAAAAAAAAAAAAAAAAAAGAGAGAGAGAGAGAGAGATCCAGCAAGGAGCAAGGTGAGTCACTTTTTGCACAGCCTTAAACCTGAAGAATCAAGCAGAGCTCTCTGGCCACACCCATCACAGCCTCTAAGGATCCATCAAAGCAGACAGCCCACTTAGAGGCATAGTATAACGAGAAAAAATCACCACAGCAAAAAAAAACACAAAAAAACAAAAAAACAGATTATCTCCAACATGCCAAACAACAAATGTAGAAGCCGAGGTAACAAGAGCAAGGAAGACACTATGACGCCCCCAAATGAGAAAGACACCCCAATCCAAGATTATGAAGATGAAGAGATAGAGGAAATGCAAGAAGTGGATCTCAAAAAAACTGATAAGAACATTAAAAAGTTCTCAAAAACAAATTCTTGAACTACAGAAATCCTTAATGGACAAGATAGAAAATCTCTCTCGTGAAAATGAAATATTAAGGAGGAATCAAAATGAAATGAAACAACTAGTAGAACATGAAACTGTGATAGTGACAAGAAACCATAATGAAATGAAGAACTCAATAGATCAAATGACAAACACATTAGAAAGCCTTAAAAACAGAATGGGTGAAGCAGAAGAGAGAATATCGGAATTAGAAGACAGAGAGCAGGAAAGGAAACAGTCAAATCAAAGAAAAGAAGAAGAAATCAGAAATCTAAAAAATACTGTCAGGAATCTACAGGATACTATTAAAAAACCCAACATTCGGGTTCTAGGAGTTCCTGAAGGCATGGAGAGGGAGAAAGGATTAGAAGGCATTTTCAGTGAGATACTAGCAGAAAATTTCCCAGGTTTGGAGAAGGACAGAGGCATCTTAGTACAGGAAGCTCATAGAACCCCTAATAAACATGACCAAAAGAGATCCTCACCACGACACGTCGTAATCAAACTCACCACAGTGAAACATAAAGAAAAGATCCTAAAATGTGAGAGAGAGAATCGCCAGATTACTCTCAGAGGATCTCCAATTAGACTCACAGCTGACTTCTCTTCAGAAACCCTACAAGCTAGGAGAGAATGGCGAGACATAGCCCAGGTACTAAGAGAGAAAAACTGCCAGCCCAGAATATTATATTCTGCAAAGCTCTCATTTATGAATGAAGGTGAAATAAAGACCTTTCACAGCAAACAGAAATTGAAAGAATTTGTCGCCACTCATCCAGCCCTGCAAAAGATGCTTAAAGATGTGTTACATACAGAAACACAGAAACACGGTCACCAATATGAAAGAAGGTAAAGGAAGGAAACCTCACAGCAAAAGATCACAGGAATCTCAAACCATATATTAGAAAATATCTTTGGCAAATGGCAGGGCAAAGTTACTCCATCTCAATAGTCACATTGAATGTTAATGGCTTGAACTGTCCAGTTAAAAGACACCGATTGGCTGATTGGGTTAAGGAACAAAACCCATCTTTTTCCTGCTTACAAGAAACTCATCTTTCCAACTTGATGCATACAGGCTGAAAGTGAAAGGCTGGAAAAAGATATACCATGCCAACAGAAATGAACAAAGAGCGGGCGTAGCCATCTTAATATCAGACAACATAAACTTTACCACAAAAACTGTTCGGAGAGACAAAGAGGGGCACTATTTAATGATTAAGGGATCCATTCAACAGGAAGATATAACGATTATCAATGTATATGCACCTAATTACAGGGCACCAGCTTATTTAAAAGACTTGTTAAGGGACTTAAAGGGAGACTTAGACCCCAATACAATAGTACTGGGGGACTTCAATACTCCACTCTCAGAGATAGACAGATCAACAGGACAGAAGATCAACAAGGAGACAGTAGATTTAAATGACACTATAGCCCAAATGGATCTAACAGACATCTACAGAACATTTCATCCTACATCTAAGGACTTTACATTCTTCTCAGCAGTACATGGAACCCTCTCTAGGATTGACCACATACTAGGCCATAAAGCAAGTCTCAGCAAATTCAAAAGAATTAGAATCATACCATGCAGCTTCTCAGACCACAAAGGAATGAAATTGGAAATTGGCAACTCAGGAATCCCTAGAGCACGTGCAAACACATGGAGATTGAACAACATGCTCCTGAATGAACAATGGGTCATAGAAGAAATTAAAAGAGAAATCAAAAATTTTCTGGAAGTAAATGAGGATAACAGCACAACATACCAAAACCTATGGGATACAACAAAAGCAGTGTTAAGAGGAAAATTTATATCAATAGGTGCCTACATCAAGAAATTGGAGAGGCACCAAATAGATGAGCTTTCAAGTCATCTCAAGGATCTAGAAAATCTGCAGCAAACCAAACCCAAACCCAGTAGAAGAAGGGAAATAATTAAAATCAAAGAAGAAATCAACAGGATTGAATCCAAAAAAAACATTACAAAAAATCGGCCAAACGAGGAGCTGGTTTTTTGAAAAAATAAACAAAATTGACACCCCATTGGCCCAACTAACTAAAAAAAAGAAGAGAAAAGACCCAAATCAATAGGATCAGAGATGAAAAGGGAAACGTAACAACAGACACCACAGAAATAAAAAGAATCATCAGAAATTACTACAAGGACTTGTATGCCAGCAAACAGGGAAATCTATCAGAAATGGACAGATTCTTGGACACATACAACCTCCCTAAATTGAGCCAGGAAGACATAGAAAACCTAAACAGACCCATAACTGACACAGAAATTGAAACAGTAATAAAGGCCCTCCCAACAAAGAAAAGCCCAGAGCCAGATGGATTCACTGCTGAGTTCTACCAGACATTTAGAGAAGAACTAACTCCAATTCTTCTCAAACTATTCAAAATAATCGAAAAAGAGGGAATCCTCCCAAATTCTTTCTATGAAGCCAGCATCACCTTAATTCCTAAGCCAGAAAAAGATGCAACATTGAAAGAGAATTACAGACCAATATCCCTGATGAACATAGATGCAAAAATACTCAACAAAATTCTGGCCAATAGAATGCAACAACACATCAGAAAGATCATCCACCCAGACCAAGTGGGATTTATCCCTGGTATGCAGGGATGATTCAACATTCGCAAAACAATCAACGTAATACACTACATTAAAGACTGCAGAAGAAAAACCATATGATTCTCTCAATAGATGCAGAGAAAGCATTTGATAAAATACGACACCCTTTCATGATGAAAACTCTAAGCAAGCTGGGTATGGAAGGAACATTCCTCAATACAATCAAAGCAATATATGAAAAACCCATGGCCAACATCCTATTAAATGGGGAAAAGTTGGAAGCATTTCCACTGAAATCTGGTACCAGACAGGGATGCCCACTCTCACCACTGCTATTCATTATAGTTCTGGAAGTTTGGCCAGAGGTATTAGGCAAGAAAAAGAAATTAAAGGGATACAAATCGGGAAGGAAGAACTCAAACTATCCCTCTTTGCAGATGATATGATTCCTTATTTAGGGGACCCAAAGAACTCTACTAAGAGACTGCTGGAACTCATCGAAGAGTTTGGCAAAGTAGCAGGATATAATATCAATGCATAAAAATCAACAGCCTTTGTATACACAGGCAATGCCACGGCTGAGGAAGAACTTCTAAGATCAATCCCATTCACAATAGCTACAAAAACAATCAAATACCTTGGAATAAACTTAACCAAGGATGTTAAAGATCTCTATGATGAAAACTACAAAACCTTACAGAAAGAAATAGAAGAGGATACCAAAAAATGGAGAAATCTTCCATGCTCATGGATTGGAAGAATCAATATCATCAAAATGTCTATTCTCCCAAAAGCAATTTATACATTCAATGCAATACCCATCAAGATCCCGAAGACCTTCTTCTCAGATCTGGAAAAAATGATGCTGAAATTCATATGGAGACACAGAAGACCTCGAATAGCCAAAGCAATCCTGTACAACAAAAACAAAGCCGGAGGCATCACAATACCTGATTTTAGGACATACTACAGGGCAGTTGTTATCAAAACAGCATGGTACTGGTACAGAAACAGATGGATAGACCAATGATTAGAATAGAAACACCAGAAATCAATCCAAACATCTACAGCCAACTTATATTTGATCAAAGATCCAAAACTAATCCCTGGAATAAGGATAGTCTATTCAATAAATGGTGCTGGGAAAATTGGATTTCCACGTGCAGAAGCTTGAAGCAAGACCCATACCTATCACCTTACACAAAAATTCACTCAACATGGATTACAGACTTAAATCTACGACCTGAAACCATCAAATTATTAGAGAGCATTGGAGAAACCCTGCAAGATATAGGCACAGGCAAAGACTTCTTGGAAAATACTCCAGCAGCACAGGCAGTCAAAACCAAAATTAACATTTGGGTTTGCATCAAATTGAGAAGTTTCTGCACTTCAAAAGAAACAGTCAGGAAAGTGAAGAGGCAACCGACAGAATGGGAAAAAATATTTGCAAACTATACTACAGATAAAGGGTTGATAACCAGAATCTACAAAGAAATCAAGAAAATCCACAACAACAAAACAAACAACCCACTTAAGAGATGGGCCAAGGACCTCAATAGACATTTTTCAAAAGAGGAAATCCAAATGGCCAACAGACACATGAAAAAATGTTCAAGATCACTAGCAATCAGAGAAATGCAAATCAAAACCACAATGAGGTTCCATCTCACCCCGGTGAGAATGGCTCACATTCAGAAATCTACCAACAGCAGATGCTGGAGAGGATGTGGGGAAAAAGGGACACTAACCCACTGTTGGTGGGAATGCAAACTGGTTAAGCCACTATGGAAGTCTGTCTGGAGATTCCTCAGAAACCTGAACATAACCCTACCATACAACCCAGCCATCCCACTCCGTGGAATTTACCCAAAGGAAATTAATTTGGCAAATAAAAAAGCCATCTGCACATTAATGTTTATTGCAGCTCAATTCACAATAGCTAAGACCTGGAACCAACCCAAATGCCCATCAACAGTAAACTGGATAAAGAAATTATGGGACATGTACTCCATAGATTACTATACAGCAGTAAGAAACAACGAAACCCAGTCATTTGCAACAAGATGGAGCAATCTGGAAAACATCATGCTGAGTGAATTAAGCCAGTCCCAAAGAGACAAATATCATTTGTTTTCCCTGATTGGTGACAACTGAGCACCAAAGGGGAAACCTGTTAAGTGAAATGGACACTATAAGAAACAATGACCTGATCAGCTCTTGTCCTGACTGTTGATGTACAATGGAATACTTTATCCTTTTTAGTATTTGTTGTTGTTGTTGTTGTTCTAGTACTAGTGGTTGAACTCTGTAATTAACACACAATTATTCTTAGGTGTTTAAATTTTAACTGAAAAGTGATCCCTGTTAAATTTAAGAGTGGAAAAAGAGAGGGAGGAGATGTACAATTTGGGACATGCTCAATCGGACTTGCCCCAAATGGTGGAGTTAGAAATGTGCCAGGGATTCCAACACAATCCCATCAAGGTGGCAGGTACCAATGCCATCTCACTAGTCCAAGTGATCAATTTCAGCTCACAATTGATGGCTCTGATAGGTCTAAGAGTCAAAGGGATCACACAAACAAGACAAGTGTCTGCTAATACTAACTGATAGAATCAAAAAGGGAGAGAAGGATCCAACATGGGAAGCGGGATACACAGCAGACTCATAGAATGGCAGATGTCCTAAACAACACTCTGGCCTCAGAATCAGCCCTTAAGGCATTCGGATATGGCTGAAGAGCCCATGAGAGTATTGTAGGCATGGAAAGCCAAGATACCATGGAAAAAAAAAAGACCTAAATGAAAGATCTCTGTGAGTGAGATCCCAGTGGAAAGAATGGGGCCATCAAAGAAGCAGGTACCTTTCTCTGAAGGGAGGAGAGAACTTCCACTTTGACTATGACCCTATCGGAATAAGATCAAAGTCAGCGAACTCTAAAGACTTCCATAGCCCTGGCAACTCATGACTAGAGCCTAGGGAGATTACTGATGCCATGAACAGGAGTGTCAAATTGTTAAGTCAACAACAGGAGTCACTGTGTACTTACACCCCATGTGGGATCTGTCCTTAATGTGTTGTCTAATGTGCAGTGATGCTATAACTAGTACTGAAACAGTATTTTTATACTTTGTGTCTCTGTGTGGGTACAAACTGATGAAATCTTTACTTAGTATATACTGAATTGATCTTCTGTATATAAAGATAATTGGAAATGAAAAAAAACAACCTGGTGTTAAATTGGAAATGGCATAGAAAATTAATTAATTTAAAAAAATATTATGTAGGATCTCTGTCTTTAATGTGCACTGTTATTTAATGCTATAACTAGTACTCCAACGGTAGTTTTTTCACTTTGTGTTGCTATGTGGGGCAAGCTGTTGAAATCTTTACCTAATATATACTAAACTGATCTTCTGTATATAAAGAGAATTGAAAATGAATCTTGATGTGAATGGAGGGGGAGAGGGAGCGGGAAGGGGGAGGGTTGCGGGCGGGAGGGAAGTTATGGGAGGGGGGAAGCCATTGTAACCCATAAGCTGTACTTTGGAAATTTATATTCATTAAATAAAAGTTTAATAAATGAAAAAAAAAAGATTTGTACTTGCAGGGAAATTACAGGTAATTCATTAGGAAAACATTTGTGCAAATAGGATATATTTGCTTTGGGTTTTGGTTCCTCAAACTTACTGTTTTCAAAAGTCTCTAGACTTCCACCAGTAATTACTAAGTAATTAATTACTGGAGATATGATGGGACAGTAAGTCAATCTTTCATCAGTCAAGTAATAGCAATGAAGCACTTACTCCATACATAGAACATAAGACCTCCCATGAATCATCTGGACACAAACAACATGAAAAAGTTTAAAAATGACTCTTACCTCCTTGTTCACACAACTGTTGGGCTAAAGCATCTTTGAAGATAACCTGGCCCCTGTGTGTTGCTGTAGCCCTGGAAATAAATAGGAAAAGGTTAATCCAAATTTTGTAATGTTTGGTGATAATACACATACTTTAAAACTTAAAAAACCCTATTCCAAAACTTTCTTGTGTAGGAAATTTTTTTTTAATGAGTGCTTCTGAATGGTGATTATCAATGAAAAATAGAATGAAAGCTTAACCCAAGGAATCTAGATGGATGATTATCTTCTGGTCTTGCTTTCCGAATAGTATTTTTGGGCACATCTGAGCAAAGCCTGGGTGGAAGAAAAGGTATGGGAAGGATGCTTATTGAAAATTATTCTTCAGGAGACCATGATAGGAAGGTTTTGTGAAGCCATAATGATATCAGTACTCGAGAAAGGTGTGCTGAAGGTGTTTTTTTCCCTTGAAATCAATAGTCACCATAACACTAAGAGTTGAGGCAGAGAATTACTTTTTTAAAAAGTGTTTTCAAAAAATGAGGGCTATTCAGAGCTTTCCTAATAACCAAATCTGTCAGAATACAATACAGCTTCCCCTCACTGGTTCTCATTCACTATTTGAAGGAGATGTACATCTTTCACCTCCTCTAATCAGAGCTGTGCACATGGACTGTTGGAAAAAATAACATCTTTGCAGCAGATGTGTTATTCAATGGCTATAATAGGAAAAGTCTTGTTAAAGGAAGAATTATTATGCTTTCTGTATGAAGTTTTCCCTTAAAACGATTTTTTTTCTGCTGCGAAACATTATTTAGAAGAATTGAGAACAGAAAACCATGTCTGTTTAAGAAACCTGATTTTAGGAAATAGGCCATACAAACTCTTTTTAGTAACTAAGAAAAAAATTTAACATTAAATTTTGACTTTACTTTAAACCAAAATCACAATAGAACAAATGATTTGCTTCAACCATCATTGGTAAGGATGGATTTTGGCAAACAATATGCTAGCGCATAAGAGGACAAAGTCTGAGTTCTACATTGCTCCTCCCCATGTCACCCTGTGATCAACGTCTTCTCCCTTCCTAGGTTCAGCAGGACTTCCAGCTCCCATCATTCCCCAGTCTGGTCCCCACGTGAGTCCCCTTCAGACTGTAGGACTTCCCAATTCCCACCTTCCAGATCATTGTCACCGTCCCCTAGTGCTAGTACCAAGAACCAAGCCCTCTGAAAGCGATCCATGCTGAAGTGTTAATAGGGGATGTTGCTCCAGGTTAACATATTTCATCAGTGAAACTGTGAAAATATTATTCCATAGCTAACACCTGCCCACGCTCACACCACAACACAATAGTAAGAGTAGAAAGGGATACAACTGGAGAGAAAAATCACTAGGCAGCCTCATAAGGGATCAGTTCTTGCTGTTGCATATTAATCATTATTAAACTCACAGATAAACAGGTGCTTCCATTTTCTCTGTAGAGGCACATATCTCTAAGGGTTTTCCTTTGATGCCAGAAAATTGAAAATGAGGAGAATGAAGACCTATGGCTGGTCCAACCATATATGTGGTCTACATCCTCACTAACCAATATGGCTTTTCCATCCAGATGGAATACGCTAACTCTGTTTACCTACGTTCATCCTTCAAATTAATCATGCCAGGAATTTCTCAGCTTACTGCACTTAGAATAGTAACACCATGGCAATCAATGTAGAATTTTAATTTGGCATTTGCCTTGAAAGGACATATTTCCTGAAATCACTAACTACAATGTACAATGTTTAAATAATTGCTCATTTTAGTTGCCTTCTGATTGTATGTAGTTAACACTTTTAGCACAATATTTCTTGGTGATCCACAAACTTAGTTAACACTGTGCTGGTCCATGTTCTCCGTGAACATGATGATGCAGTATTTCAATACAAGACACTCGTAACAGAGCCTACACCTCCTCGCTGTTGGAAAGACACTGGGATTCCTGAGCCACTGCACAGTGCCTTGGGCCTGGTCCATACTGTTTGCTCTGTTCCTCCAGGCTGACAATCTGTTGCTTTTGTTCATATTCTTATGTCTGCTCCTCGAATTCACTGGACATGTTTCCTAAATTGTTGAGGAACTATGGAACAATTGAAACGGAAGAAATCTTTGCATTCATCTAGTCAAACTTCTATAGCAGTGGTATCCATTCTTCCAATAAACACAGAATTCCAATTCTAAGAGGCCTAGGTTGTGAAGCTGTAGGATTCACTGGCCTTGTCCAACATGCTCCCTACCACCTGCCCTTCACATCTTACTGGCACACTTCTCTAGAACTCTGAGGGCTTCAGAGAGCAGGGATTGAAAAACCACTGATCTGGTCCAATCTCTAAAGCTGGTGGATTAGGAATCTGAGGGCTGTTCCAGGTTACACAGTCTGTTAATAGCAGTTGGGACCTGATTCCAGGTCTTTGATTTGAGGCCTTGCATGCTTCCTACTGAATCACTAGTTCCTCAGGTGTGCTCCATGGTGGTGCCCTAGGGGTATTCCTGGAAGACAAGGTGGGGGGTGGGGAGAAGGTTGAAGGGAGTGCTCCAGCCACCAATCAACTCTATCAGAGTACCTAGGCTTTGTTATGCTATTGAATTTAGCTTGAAGAAAGGGCTCAGCAATTAAAAAAAAAAAAAAAAGACTGCTTTGGGAGCACTGTACACCATGTGCTCAAAGCCATCATCTGAGGTCTTGTTTGGTCAAAGTACAAGTAGAAACAATAATGGGGCCAGTATTCATCCATTATGAATTCATATTCATCCCCTGCTAGGCATGGTTGTAGGACTCTACATAAATCAACTCAATCCTGACAACAACCTAATGAGATAGGCACCATTATCTGTGTCTTGAGACACAGAGCTACTGCATGATTTACAAATGCCACACAACTCAATGTAAAGCCAGAATTCCAACGGAGGCAGTTTTGGATGATGATAACATACTTTAGGAACAAAAAAAAAAAAAAAAGACTTTCATTGACTTGCTTTATTTGAAAGGCAGAGAGACAGAGAACTCTGATCAGCTGGTTCAGTTCCCAAAAACAGCTGTGTTAAGCCAAAGTCAGGAGCCAGGCACTCACTCCAGGTGAGTTTTCCACAAGGACAGCAGGGACCCAAGTATTGAGAACCATCACCTGATGCCTCCCAGGGTGTGCAACAGCAGGAAGTTGGAATCACTCAAACTTCTATATGGGATGTGGTTGTCCCAACCAAAGTTTTAGCTACTAGGCCAAATACCCACTCCATGATAGTAACTTCTAATCTCTTTTCAGAAGGAGAGTAAGCATTGAGAACCTGATCTTTAAAATAATGTTATCTCTGGGGCCAGCACTGTGGCACAGCGGGTTAATGCCCTGGCCTAAAGCTCCGGCATCCCATATGGGCACCGGTTCGAGACCCGGCTGCTCCACTTCTGATCCAGCTCTCTTCTATGGCCTGGGAAAGCAGTAGAAAATGGACCAAGTCCTAGGGGCCCTGCACCCGTGTGGGAGACCTGGAAGAAGCTCCTGGCTCCTGGCTTCGGATCAGCGCAGTTCCAGCCGTTGTGGCCAATTGGGGAGTGAACCATCGGATGGAAGACCTCTCTCTCTCTGCTTCTCCTCTCTGTGTAACTCTTTCAAATAAATAAATAAATCTTAAAAAAAAAACCCTGTCTCTCTCTCTCTCTGCCTCTCCTCTCTCTGTGTAACTCTTTCAGAAAAAAAAAATAATAATGTTTTCTCTGGCTTACACTCTACTTCCACCCTTCAGGCTATAGCTGAGCTGAACTTAACGTGTTCAACCTCATTTTGGACAAACTTCTTGCCCATTTTGGGTTGAAAGCTTGGCCAGTTGGCTACCAATCCCCTGGAATTTGTCTTTAAAAATATCATTTCTTTTGAGCCTTTCTTTCACAGTGCTCTGTGAATTCCTTAGATTCTAATCAGGTCATTGTAGTCCCATTTCAACTCTGCTATATTTCCTCCAGTGGTCTCCATGGCTCATTACTTTTCTCCTGTTCTCTACCAGACAACAAGAGCAGTGGATGCCATCCTCAGCCATGCTAATGCCCAAACTCTGCAGAGGTACCCAGTACCACATGCATGTTGACAACCATTCTGTACCACTTTCTTTGCAAACTTTCAAATCTCTCAGATAACCTTTTCATATAAAAATGCCGCCCACACTGTGTAGTAGGTACTGGGTGTCATTTTAAAAGGTTTGCATATTGGTGTCTTCTGAAGAAACAGCAGAAGCCCAGGTGACCAGGTATACTGCTTTAGGCTAGGGAAAGACAGTAGAAAAAAAAACTTAAAAATTGGAGGAAGTACATTCTCAGGGGAGAGTTAGAGATAAAACCACAGGGGAAATTCTACAGAAGGGAGAGGGATGCTGTCGAAGATGCGGATGCACAGCAATGAGCATGGACACAACACATGAACCCTGCAGCCAAGAGCTGGAGAAAGTACCTGCTTTGCAGAGTGAGGTGAGATCAGAACTCTAACAGCCTAGGTGGAGCACCCACAGGCAGCTGGATCTGGGAACACCTCTGCCTCTCCATGGACAGAATAGGCTAGTGCTCATATGCACGCTGTGGCCATGGGAGCCCCGTGTGCTGCGACTGTGGAAATTCTGTGACTGCATGAGAGGGTACAGGGTGTGGCTTGGACTCTGGGCAATTACTGTGTGCAGCTCCACATGCTCAGAGCTCCCTAATTGCCTGGGGTGGGTCACTGGAGCAGGATCCGTGCTCACACTGAGGACTGCACAGATCCTTTGTGCAGTTCACATGGCAGCATAGGGAAGTATTGTACCCACTGTGGGCCAATACCCGGGCATTAATGAAAACTGGAAGAGAGGAGCTAAATGTGTGATTACACCAGCAAGGGTGGTCATACCCTCCTTCCTGCTAAAAAGACATGGGTGTTGCACTAGATACTCACCCTATCCTGGAGCACTGAGCAGAGCTCCTTGGGCAAGCACAGCACAATATCTCTGGGAATTCACTGAAAGAGCAGACACTCCACTAAGCTACAGAGGCATAGTTCAAAGACAGAATCCATCAGAGGAAAAAACTAACAAGCATCTCCACAAATGCCTAAAAATAAACACACAAATCTAAGAAACAATAATAAGGAAGACAACATGACCCTCCCCAAAGGAACACAACAATCCTTCAATACCAGAACATGAAGGTGAGGAGATTGATCAAATGCCTGAAATAGAATTCAAAAGATTAATCATAAGATTACTCAGAGGCAATGAGAAGCGAATTTATGAGTTAAAGAAATCTTTACATGACGTGGGTGAAAATTTTCCCCATGAACTTCAGATTTTGAAGAGAAATCAAAATGAAATATTAGAAATGAAGAATTCAACATGTCAAAAAATACAGAGGAAAGCCTTAACAACAGAGTTGGTGAGGCAGAAGAAAGACTATTGAGCTAGAAGACAAATCTTTGGAAATGTTTCAGTCACAAACATACAAAAAGAAGAAAAAATTGGAAAATTTAAAAAAACATTGTTGGAGATTTCTGGGATACTATCAAATGACCCAATATATGAGTCTTAGGAGCTCCTGAAGGCATGGGAAGAGACAACAGATTCGAATGCCTTTTTAATGAAATAATTACAGAAAACTTCCCTAATTCGGAGAAACAAAGGGATGTCCAAGCAGAGGAAGCAAATAGAACTCCTTATAGATATGACCAGAAAAGATCCTCACCACGACACATTGTAGTCAAACTCTCCACCGTAAAACATAAAGATTCTAAAATGTACACAAGAGAAGCACCAGATTACTTTTAGAGGATCACCAATTAGACTTACAGGTGACTTCTCATCAGAAACCCTACAAACTATGAGAGAATGGCAAGATATATTCCAAGTCTTAAGAGAAAAAACTGTCAACCCAGAATTTTATACCCTTCAAAGTTCTCATTTATGAAAGACCTTCCATAACAAATAAAAATTGAAAGAATTTATCACCATTTATCCAGTATTACAAAAGATGCTTAAGGATGTGCTACACACAGAAACACAGAACCATGAAAGGTGAAGGCAGAAAATCTTACAATAAAAATACAAAGGAAATCCAAAGCAAACAATAGGAATGAATACTTATGGGAAAATGACAGGGTCAATTCATTATCTATCAATAGTACCCTTGTATGTAAATGGCCTAAATTCAGCAACTAAAAGATGTGGGCTGGCTAAATGGATTAAAAAAACAAGACCCATCTACCTGTTGTCTATAAGAAACACAACTCATCAACAAAGATATATCTAGACCGAAAGTGTAAAGATGGAAGAAGATATTCCATGCTAATGTAAAGCAGAAACGACCATGTGTAGCCATCCTAATATCAGAAAAAATAGACTTTAACACAAAAACTGTTAAAAGAAACAAAGAAGAGCACTATGTTGTGATTGAGGGACAATTCAAGAGGAAGATGTAACATAAATGTGTATGCACCCAATGCCAGGGTGCATAGCTCTTTAAAAAAAATGTTAATGGATCTAAAGGGAAACACAGACTCCAATAAAATACTAATGGGGGACTTCAACATCATACTTTCAGGAATGGACAGACCAACAGGCCACAATATCAACAAAGAAATAACAGAGCTAATTGACACTATGGACCAAATGGATCTAACTGATACCTACAAAACTTTTCACCCCACAGCTGTAGAATACACATTCAGTGTATGGAACTTTCTCTGTGATAAACCATATGCTAGGTCATAAAGAAATTCTTATCAAATTCAAAAATATCAAAATAATATCATGCATTTTTTCTGACTACAATGGAATAAAGCTGAAAATTAACAACTCAAAAATCTCTAGAACATATTCAAACATGGAGACTGAACAACATGCTCCTAAATGAACAGTTGCTCAAAGAGAAATCAAAAGAGAAATGTTAAAAATTCTGGAAATGTAGTAAAAGGAACAATACAACATATCAACACTTACAGGATATAGCAAAAGCAGTATTAAAAGAGAAGTTTATAGAAACTTGTGGGAGGAAGCACCTGGCTCCTGGCTTTAGATTGGTGCAGCGCACTGGCCATAGTGGCCATTGGGGGGGGGGGGGTGAACCAATGGAAGGAAGACCCCTCTCTCTCTCTCTCTCTCTCTCTCTCTCTCTCCCTCCCTCCCTCCCTCTCTCTCTTTCTCTCTCACTGTCTAACTCTGCCTGTCAAAAAAAAAAAAAGGAATTTGAAAGGTAACAAATAAATGAACTATCAACATATCTCAATGATCTAGAAAACAAACCACAAACCAAACCTAATATTAGTAAGAGGAAAGAAATAATTAAAATTAGAGAATAAAGAAACAAAAATTTAACCAAAAGCAACACGAAAGATCAGTGAAATGAAGAGCTTGCTTTTTGAAAAAATAAACAAAATTGATACACCATTGGCCCAACTAACCAAAAAAAAGGAGGAAGAAAACCCAAATCAATAAAATCAGAGATGAAAGAAGAAATATAATAACAGATACCACACACACACACACAAAGAATCATCAGAAATTACTACAAAGAGCTGTATGCCAACAAACTGGGAAATCTAGATGATATGAATAGATTCGGGGCCGGCACTGTGGTGCAGCAGGTTAAAGCCCTGGCCTGAAGCGCCGGCACCCCATATGGGTGCTGGTCCTAGTCCCAGCTGCTCCTCTTCAGATACAGCTCTCTGCTAAGGCCTGGGATAGCAGTAGAAGATGGTCCAAGTCCTTGGGCCCCTGCACCCATGTGGGAGACCTGGAAGAAGTTCCTGGCTCCTGGCTTCAGATCAGTGCAGCTCTGGCCGTTGTGGCCATCTGGAGAGTGAACCAGTGGACGGAAGACCTCTCTCTCTCTCTGTATCGACCTCTGTAACTCTTTAAAATAAATAAAATAAATCTTTTTTTTAAAAAGAGAGAGAAACAAATAGATTCCTGCACACATACAATCTACCAAAATTGAGTTACTGGGACAGCGTTGTGGCACAGTGGGTTAAAGTCGTGGCCTGAAGCGCCGGCATCCCACATGGGCCTTAGTTCTAGTCCTGGCTGCTCCACTTCCTATCCAGCTCTCTGCTGTGGCCTGGGAAAGCAGTAGAAGATGGCCCAAGTCCGTGGGCCCCTGCACCCATGTGGGAGACCTGGAAGAAGTTCCTGGCTCCTGGCTTCAGATCAGTGCAGTTCTGGCCGTTGTGGCCATCTGGAGAGTGAACCAGTGGATGGAAGACCTCTCTCTCTCTCTGTATCGACCTCTGTAACTCTTTAAAATAAATAAAATAAATCTTTTTTTAAAAAGAGAGAGAAACAAATAGATTCCTGCACACATACAATCTACCAAAATTGAGTTACTGGGACAGCGTTGTGGCACAGTGGGTTAAAGTCGTGGCCTGAAGCGCCGGCATCCCACATGGGCCTTAGTTCTAGTCCTGGCTGCTCCACTTCCTATCCAGCTCTCTGCTGTGGCCTGGGAAAGCAGTAGAAGATGGCCCAAGTCCGTGGGCCCCTGCACTCACGTGGGAGACACGGAAGAAGCTCCTGGCTTCAGATTGGCACAGCTCTGGCCATTGCGGCCATCTGGGGAGTGAACCAGCAGATAGAAGACCTCTCTCTCTCTCTTTCTCTCTCTCTCTCTGCCTCTCCTTCTCTCTCTGTGTAACTATGACTTTCAAATAAATAAAATAAATCTTTAACAAAAAAAACTGGATCATGAAGCCACAAATCCTAAACAGACCAATAAACAAGACAGAGATTGAATCAGTAATAGACCCTCTCAACAAAGAAAACCCCAGGACCAATGGCTTCACTGTTGAATTCCTCCAGATATTTAAAGAAGAACTAATTGTAACTCTCTTCAAGTTATTCAAAACAACTGAAAGAAGGGATCCTCCCAAATTCCTTCTTTGAAGCTTGCATCTCCTTAATTTCTAAACCTGAAAAAAATACAAAAGAGAAAGAGAAC
Source organism: Lepus europaeus (assembly GCF_033115175.1). Taxonomy (NCBI): domain Eukaryota; kingdom Metazoa; phylum Chordata; class Mammalia; order Lagomorpha; family Leporidae; genus Lepus; species Lepus europaeus. Next base: position 44,167,414 of record NC_084827.1, read on the forward strand.
TACAGACCAACATCCCTGATGAACATAGACACAAAAATCCTCAACAAAATACTAGCTAATCAAAGCCAAAAACACATTAGAATGATCACTCACCTGGACCAAGTGGGATTTATCCCTGCTATGCAGGGTTGGTTCAACATTCACACATCAAAAAATGTGATACATCACATTAAAAAACTGAAGAACACAAACCACATGATTACCTCAATAGACACAGAGAAAGCATTTGATAAAATACAACATCCTTTCATGATGAAAACCTTAAGCAAACTGGATATAGAAGGAAGATTCCTCAACATAATAAAAACAATTTATGACAAACCCACTGCCAGGATCTTACTGAATGGGGAAAAGTTGAAAGCATTCCCACTAAGGTCTGGAACCAGAAAAGGATGTCCACTCTCACCATTGCTATTCAATATAGTCTGGGAAGTTTTAGCCAGGGCCATTAAGTAAGAAAACAGAAATCAAAGGGATACAAATTGTGAAGGAGAAAAACTATTCCTATTTGCAGATAACAAGATTCCATGTATAACGGATCCAAAAGACTCCACTAAGAGACTATTGCTTGGTAAAGTATCAGGATATAAAATGAACACACAAAAATTAATAGCCTTTGTGTTCACAGAGAATGCCATGGCTGAGAAAGAACTTCTAAGATCAATCCCATTCACAATAGCTACAGAAAAATTAAATACCTTGGAATAAATTTAACCAAGGATGTCAAAGATCTCTACAATAAAGATTACAAAACATTAAAGAAAGAAATAGAAGACAACACCAAGAAAGTGGAAAATTTTCCATGTTCATAGATTGGAAGAGTTAATACCATCAAAATTTCCATATAACCAAAAGCAATTTACAATGATCCAAATCAAAACACTAAGGACATTCTTCTCAAACCCAGAAAAAAACTATGCTAATATTCATATATAAGCATAAGAGATGTGGAATAGCTAAAGCAATCTTTCACAACAAAAACAAAGCTGAAGGCATCACAATAGCAGATTTCAAGACATACTATAAGGCAGTTATCATCAAAACAGGCTGGTACTGGCAAAAAAAAAAAAAAAAAAAAGACATGTAGCCCAAAGGAACAGAACAGAAACACCAAAAATCAATGCTCTCATCTACAACCAAGTTATCTTTGACAAAGGAGCTAAAATCAATCTCTGGAGCAAGGACAGTCTCGTCAGCAAAAGGGGCTGAGAAAACTGCATCTCTGGATGCAGAAGTATGAAACAAGACCCTACCTTATACCTTACACAAAAATCAATTCAAAATGGATCAAAGACCAAAATCTATGACCAGATGTCAACACAAAACACTGGGGAAACTATGCCAGACATTGGCATGGGCAAAGACTTCTTAGCAAAGTCTCCAGAATCACAGGCAATCAAAGCCAAAATTGGCAAATGGGATTACATCAAGCTGAGAAGCTTCTGCACTGCAAAAGAAAGACAAAGTGAAGAGGCAACTGACAGAAAGGAGAAAACATTTCAAACTATGCAACTGATAAAGGATTAGTATTCAGAATCTACAAAGAGCTCAATAAATTCAACAACAACAAAACAAAAATCCAGTTAAGAAATGGGCAAAGGATTTGAACAGACCTTTTTCAAAAGAGGAAATCCAAATATCCAACAAACACTTGAAACAATGCTCAGGATCTGTAGCTATCAGGGAAATGTGAATCAAAATCACAATGAGATGGCCAGCGCTGCAGCTCACTAGGCTAATCCTCCACTTGCAGTGCTGGTACCCCAGGTTCTAGTCCCAGTTGGGGCACTGGATTCTGTCCTGGTTGCTCCTCTTCCAGTCCAGCTCTCTGCTGTGGCCCAAGAAGGCAGTGGAGGGGGGCCTAAGTCCTTGGGCACCTGCACCCACGTGGGAGACCAGGAGGAAGCACCTGGCTCCTGGCTTTGGATTGGCACAGCGCGCTGGCCGTAGCGGCCATTTGGGGGGTGAACCAATGGAAAGGAAGACCTCTCTCTCTGTCTCTCTCTCTCACTGTCTAACTCTGCCTGTCAAAAAAATAAAAATAAAAATAAATCACAATGAAGTTTCACCTCACCCCCATTAGAGTGGCTCTCATACAGAAATCAACAAACAATAAATGCTGGCCAGGATGTGGGGAAAAAATTACCCTAATCCACTGCTACTGGGAATGTAAAGTGGCGCAGCCACTGTGAAGACAATGTGGAAGTGCAAAAAGCACAACTCAGAATTAAAGGCTTGAAAGCTCAGTTCTTTCGATTTTAAACTCACAGTGTAATTTTCTTATAAGAATACACAGCTACGATAGATGATGTCAAGCCTTATCAACTTTCAGAATTGCTATTTTATGTAATGTATAGTTCTCTTTTTGGGGAGATGTCGGTTAAATCTCTGGTGCTAATTACTATGTTGGTACCATTTGCACTTAATTTTCCATAATTAGCAGTAATTTTACTGAAGAGTTCTGAAAATATTCTCATTGTTTGCTGTTCTGGGGAGCAGACCAAATTTCTTAAACATGTTTCTAGTAAGTGCTTACTGGAGAGAAGCATAGATATCCAAAGGAGCCCGCCAATAAGAGTTCTTACTCAATAAGTCATTTTACCATCATTTGGGACTGTTAAAATCTCTCATTTGAAAAGCTCTATATTTCCTCCAAAATTAAGAAGTTCATTATAATCAGCATATTTCGTGCTTGAAACTGGGCTTGCTGTTCATTTAAAAGAAGATGTGATGTGCTGATCTTAACTCTCAAAGTGATTTTCTGACCAAGGTACTTCAGATTCAACCCTGTGCTGTGCTGTGTGCCACAGCACAGTGCTGACTCTCAGAGTCTCTGCAAAGACAAAGGCCAGTATTTGAACCCAGTGAGCTGCTGTGAGCCGCACAAGGGTCTTCATAAGGCTCACAGGAAACATGTTTTATGGAGATCAGTGCTGCGGTATAGTAGGTTAAGCACCACCTTTTAACACTGGCATTTCATGTTGGAGTTCAGTTGCTCTGCTTCTGATGCCAATCCACCTTCCTGATAATGTACCTGCCAAGGCAGAGGAAGATGACCCAAGGTCTTAGGCCCTTGCCTTCCACGTGGAAATCAGCATGGCATTTCTGGCTCCTGGCTCCTGGCTTTGGCCTGGCTCAGACCTAGCTATTGCAGTCATTTGAGGAGTGAACAATAGGGTGGAAGATCTCTCTGTATCTCTCCCTCTCACTCTGTTGCTCTGCCTTTCAAGTAAATAAATACATAAATCTTTGTAAAAAATAAAATGTGTATGATGGAAAAACACTATGCTTGCATTTAAAAATACTTTGGACAAAAATAACCTTTTAAATTTCATTTTTCATGAACTTTTCAAAGTACCTTCCTATGGCATGCAACTTCTTAAATCACTCTTAGGTTCTAATTGCCTAGGTGAGGATACAGATATGACTTAAAGACATTAATATTCTCGCTACAGATACTTAGTCTTGTAATCTAAATAGATTTCAAGCTTTTTGAGTGTCAAAAGTCACTAATCAAAAAGAAACTATCGGGGCCGGGACTGTGGCATAGTGGGTAAAGCTGCTGCCTGCAGTGACAGCATCCCATATTGGTGCTGGTTCAAGTCCCAGCTGCTCCACTTCTGATCCAGCTCTCTGCTATGGCCTGGGAAAGGAATAGAAGATGGCCCTAGTTCTTGAGCCCATGCACCTGTGTGGGAGACCCAGAAGAAGCTCCTGCCTCCTGGCCTCAGACTGGTACAGCTCTAGCCATTGCAGTCAATTGGGGAATGAACCAGTGGATGGAAGAGACACCCACCCCCCCCCCCGCCTCTGCCTCTCCTTCTCTCTCCGTATAACTCTGACTTTCAAATGAAAAAATAAATCTTTTAAAAAAAGGAAATTATCCCCATAAGTCACCTGTCCTACTGACTTAAACATAAGAAAATCCAAACTATTATACTTCACTTCAGTTTGCGTCCAGTGCACAATATCGCCATCCAGTTTCCAGGGAAGGAATACAAACGGGTTTTAATAAAGTTGTTACAATGTCTAAGGCCCCAAGTGTATTGTTTGCTTATTTCCTGTATTAATTTGCTCAAAGATGAACATAAAGAATGACATTAGCTGCTGCATTTTAAAACCTAAGACCATGTGTTACTTTTCCCACCTTTCTCTACTGCTTTACCGGTCAGATCTGGCATGTTACTGTATCGCGTCCCCTCTCAGCTGGAAAGACATTCATTAATTAGCAACCTGATGTTAACCAAGTGCAATAGCAGCATGTTTGTACCAAACTGCCCTCCAGGAAATGCTGCTAAATATGTGGACCATGGGAATGCATCCAGTCCACCTGCAAAGCTCCTTGCCCCTTTTCATCAGCAAATTACAGTGCTTTTTAATTTGGGGATACAGATTGGTATTTATTGAAACAAGGGGGAAAATAAAGGCTGGTGTTTGGGCTACTGTTGAAGACATCAGTTATGATGCCTGGGTTGGCTTTCTGGGCCCTGATCTCGACTTCAGCTTGAGTAATTGAGTTCCTGTCACCCATGTGGGAGATCTGCATTGAGTTTCCAGCTCTTGTCTTTGGCACATCCCAGTCTGGCTGTTGCAGGCATTTGGGAAGTGAACCAGCAGATGGGGGCTATCTATCTGTTGCCTCTCAAATAAAAAACAAAGACAAGGAAAAAAAAAACTCAAACGTTTTTGAACATGTTAAAAATTGCAATGAATACCTCCAGGGAAAAGTTATTTTTATATTAAACTCAGGTGTTCAATTACACCAAGGCCATTGCAAAATAAATTTTTTTAAAAAGATGCCTATTTTCACAATGTTTTGTTTTCCAAAGTTCTACTTCTCTCTGTTTTAATAATTTTTTATTTCTAAGCCATAGTATATTTCCCTTCTGTTAAATGTATAAAAATGTTCTCTCTGTGCAAACAACGAATTTCTTCATTAATGTTCCTTATCCAATAGTCCCAACTATATGTTCTTAAAGTTTACCAAATCCATGGCTTAAACTTCTTTTCTTATCAAAATATAATTCTGATTAGAAAGCGAACATACAGATAAAATCATTTAAGTAAGGTCAATAAATTAATGGTTTTACAGTAAGTTAACTTGCTTCAGTGAAGTTAACCACTGAGACTGAGTTGAGGGATATAAATATACATCAGACAGTACATGCTAATCCACAGTACTGAATGTATTCAATTGTATATAGTCAGAATTCTGATTTCCACTTAAAATGTTTCCCACAACATCAGGAAATGATGCTACAATGAAATGAAGAGAAGTAATTTTTGTTGTGAAAAAGCACTTGATAGTTGCAGGACAGAAAACACTAAAGAAAAGCAAGTGCTTATCACTGGCAGAGTTTTATGCTTTGTAAGTTGAAAGCAAAGTCAATGTATGGAGGGAAGATACCCACAAGCAGATAAAATCATGTTTCATTTCTGTTTATGTCCAAAAGAATGGTGTTCACTGGTAAAAATGCCAAATGTCTCAGGATTGATCACAGAATTTTAAAAGAAGGAGAAGTTGATCAGACTGATTCATGGACCAAAAAAGTCACCACTAAGGTGTGAAATGTGTCTAAATGTCCCATCTGGGGCCAGCGCTGTGGCATAGTGGGTAAAGCTGCCACCTGCAATGTCAGCATCCCATAAGGGCGCCAGTTCGAGTCCTGGTTTCTCCACTTCCAATCCAGCTCTCTTATAATGGCCTGGGAAAGCAGTGGAAAGTGGCCCAAGTCCTTGGCCCTCTGCACCTGCGTGGGAGATACAGAAGAAGCTCCTGGCTCCTGGCTTTGGATTGGCACAGCTCCAGCTGTTGATGCCAATTGGGGAGTGAAGCAGTGGATGGAAGACCTCTCTCTCTCTCTCTCTCTCTCTCTCTGCCTCTCCTTCTCTCTATATACCCTTGACTTTCAAATAAATAAATAAATCTTTAAAAAAAATAAATAAATGTCCTAATTCACATTTAGGAATAATTTTAATTTCTAGGAATATGAAAACTTATTTAATGAGAAAGGAAAATTATGAGTTAAGCCAAATGAGATTTAAAAAATTCCATAGTAGCTCTCACCCATCTCAGGAACATATATAAGTATGGGCTGGGCCATGTCTCTCAGCCCTCAGTCCAGCACAGCCAACAGCAGTGTGTCATAGGCATGGGAAGCCAGCTATATTTCTAAAACTGAAAGGAGAAGAGCTGTCTACCAGGAAATATATATAGCTAAAGATGTATTTACTTATTTATTTAAAAGCCAGAGTAACAGGGAGGAGAGACAGAGAGAGCAAGAGATCCTTCATTCACTGGTTCACTCCCCAGATGGCTGCATTGGCCAGGGCTGAGCCAGGCTGCAACTAGGAGCCAGGAGCTTCATTCAGAACTCCAACATGGTTGGCAGGGACCCAAAGACTTGGCCATTTTCTGCTACTTTTCCCAGGCCATAAGCAGGGAGCTGTATCAGAAGTGGAGCAGCCAGGATATAAATGGATGACCCATATGGGATACTGGCATTGCAGGTGGAGGCTTTACCTGCTATGCCACAACTCTGACCCCGAAAAAAAAATTTTTTATTGTCTAAATTCCAAGTAGTTTTATATAGGATTATATCAGAAATTTTCCTGGTTTGGAAAATCACCAGCAATATATCCTTGATTATGAAAATCAGCAATACATACATACATACATACAACCTTTGTTAATAAATAGATGATATTCTCTCTGCCTCCAGTAAGTGGTTATTTCAAAACCATCTAGAAGGAAAAATTGGATAGGGTGCTAAGTTATTAGCCTGCTTTAAGGGCTCTCATTTCATTGGCCCTGTTGACAAGTGACAGGTGTTCAGCAAGTATTTTTTGAATTAATTTGAATTGTGCCTTCTATACTAGGCTATGTGTCCACTTGGAACAGGGATTTTGTTGACTTCTTTTTTTTTTTACAAAATTTTACTCACTGACTGACTAATAACAGCCATACAGTAAACATGGAACAGGTGAATTATTTGATAATTAAGAAAGAATGTTAAATGCTTTCATAAGTAACCAGAAAATTACAGCATAAGAAACATTGTGAAAAAGATGATCAGATGATAATAACTGATGGTCTATATAAGCACTACCTAAGATTTATCTTGGCAGTCAGTTAACAGTAATAACAAAAGTAAATAACTCTATAGTTCTGCTTTACATTTCTAACACATTTTCATCACTGAACATCTTCCAGAGTCTTCTTAAACCAATTGTATTCCAGTACTGCCTTCCAAACTGCATAATAAAAATGCTTTTCATACCACCTTAAAAAAAATCACTAGGCTTCATCAAAGAAAACTGAGTGGCTCTGCTATTTTAAACACATTTCAACAAAGTATCCTGTGTGAAGGTGCCTCAGAGGCATTCGTAGGCAAGGCAAGGACAAAACTGCTAAAATAGTATGCCAATGCCCAAGGTAATTATGTTGCTCCTGCACAATGAATTGAAGAGTGAGCATTTAGTTTAGAGGTTAAAAAATCCACCTCCCATATAGAAACACCCAGGTTCACCACCTGGTTCTGGCTCCTGATTCCAGCTTCATGCTATTGGAGACCTGGAAGGCAGCAGTGAGGGCCTCTAGTAGTTGGGAACCTGCCACTCACATAGGAGATCAGGATTATACTGCTGGCTCCTGGCTTCAGCCCTTGCCATTGCCGGAGTTTGGGGAATGAACTAGTGAATAGACGTGCTCTATTTCTGTCTCTCAAAGAAGCATAATTTTTAAAATTTACAAACAAAAGGTATAGATTTGTTACAACACCTATTAAAGTATTTAGGTTTTATCTCTGAGTGGACCAAAAGAGAGTGCTGGAGCCAGCGCAGTGGCACAGTGGGTAAAGCCATCGCCTCCAGTGCCGGAATCCCATATGGGCATCAGTTCAAGTCCTGGCTGCTCCACTTCCGATCCAGCTCTCTGCTACGGCCTGGGAAAGCAGTGGAGGATGGTCCACGTTCCTGGGCCCCTGTACCCACGTGGGAGACCCAGAAGACGCTCCTGGCTCCTGGCTTCGGAATGGTGCAGCTCCAGCTATTGCAGCCAGTTGGGGAGTGAACCAGCGGATGGAAAACCTCTCTCTCTCTCTCTCTCTCTCTCTCTCTCTCTCTCTCTCTCTTTCTCTCTCCCTTTGCCTCTGCCTCTCTGTAACTCTGCCTTTCAAATACATAAATAAATCTTGAGAGCGAGCGAGCAGCGAGCGCTGGCTGCAGATACGGAGGAATGGGGTTTGGCCCTAGAACTGGCCTTCACAATCTCCATGGAGTGGGCTGCGTTATGTAGCTTCTGTGTCTCATTTTCTTCATCTGCAAAACGACCCAAGGGGACTAAATAACTTTTAAGTTTCAAACAGATGTGTAATCAGCGGTGTTGCTTTGCAACACAGTTCACGGACTTATGTTGACTGCGGTCAAGTGTTTATTTTTTGAGACAGAACTAGAAAACTTGTGCTACTTATTTTCTGGGCTGTGGTGAAAATCAAATGAGAGACAGTTTGTGAAAATGTTGTAAAGCATGCAAGGAATTACAACAATAGTGTTCTGCATGGTAGTTTCAGCTGACAATATGTGCAAAATTGAAAGGAAATTAAAAGGAACATATCCTACAGGATTTAAGATCAAAAGCAGCTTTGGATTTTAAAGGGGGAGGGGAAGACTATAAATTCTGAAATGTTTTATGACTGTGATCACGCCAAGGAAAACTCTAATAAAGGCTAAAGTTTAGAACCTAGTGAATTAATCACAACAAATTAGGATAACATGGGTGTATCCTTGTAAAGAAATCTTGCCAAGCTAAATATAAGAATTATTTTGGGAGAAGTATGTTATAAAGGAACATTTATATTAACAACTATATTTATCATATAGTTTATATTACATATTTATATGATGTAATAAAGTTGCATTATAAAAACTTTTGAATAAATATCAATGAGAACATAAAATTATCCATACTCATATCATGGAGAGATAATCATTATTAACATTTTCATAAGCATATACCCTGGCAATTTTTAAAAATCATTCATGGATGTAAAGTTCTTTTTAGAAAATCATTTGCCTAAAAAAGCAGGTTTCTATTCCTTATATTTAATATTTATTATAAATAGTTCCTTTATTATTAAATATTTTTAGAACAAGATTTTTTTAAAGATTTTATTTATTTATTTGAGAGGTAGAATTATAGAAACAGAGGAGAGACAAGGAGAAAGGTCTTCCATCTGCTGGTTCATTCCCCCAAATGGCTGAAATGGCTGGTGCTGAGCTCCGATCCCATGCCAGGAGTTTCTTCTGGGTCTCCCATGCACATGCAGGGGCCCAACCACTCAGGCCATCCCCCACTGCCTTCCAAGGCCAAAAGCAACAAGCTAGATCAGAAGGCGAGCGGCCAAGACTCGAAACAGCGCCCACATGGGATGCTGACACTGCAGGCAGGGGCTTAGCCTACTATACCACAGTGCCAGCCCCTAGAACAAGATTTTTCAAGGCCAAATAATTTGAGTTATTTACAATACTCTAAATAATGTAGTATATAAGCTTTTGACCATGATCTCCTGCATTTTAGGATGGATTTCAAGGTCTAGGGCAATTGAACTAAGGGAATAAGCATTTACTTTTATGTATTACGCTCTGAATGTTTTGTCTCCCCAAAATTCATATGTTGAAACCCTAACCCTGAAACAATAGTACTTAGAGACATAATCTTTGGATGCTAATTAAGTTTAGATGAAACCTCAAAGTCAAAATTCCTGTAACAGGATTGGAGTCCCTACAACAAAGCTGTAGTAATTAAAACAGCATGGTAACAGCAAATAAAAATGGACAGATCATTAACCGATAGAACAGATTAGAGAGCCCAGAAATGAACCCATGCATACAAGGTCAACTGATTTATAAACAAAGGTGTCACAATAAGAAAATAATAGCCTCTTCCATAAATTGTATTGGGAAAACTGCAGAAGCATGAAATTTGACCTTTATCTCACCCCTATACAAAAATCATGTAGAACATGGCTCTGGGCAATACTTCTTTGAATTTGACCCTAGAAGTGTACATCACAAAAGAAAAAATAGACAAATGGAATTACATCAAACAAAAAGCTTTTGTGGGGCAAAGGAAACAATTAACAGTGTACGGAGGGGCCGACACTGTGGCATGGAAGGTTCATCCTGTGCCTGCAGTGCCAGCATCCCATACATATAAAACCTCCAACAACCAACCTCACAGCAGTAAGTATAAACTGTCCATATACAATTAAAAGAAAATTTATATAAAAAGAAGAGGAAGAGACATTAGAGCCCTCTTGCTTGCTCTCTCACTCTCCCCCCGCCCCACCATCTCCTCTGCGGGCAAGTATAAGGAAGAGGTCATGTGAGCTGAGCACATGGTGAGACAGACGCCATCTGCTGCCAGGGTAAGAATCCTCACTAGGAACAGAATCTGCAGCACCTCAGTCTTGGACTGTTCAGCCTCCAGAACTCCGAGAAATAAATGCCCATTGTTGAAGCTCCCCAGTCTACGCCGTCATTGTACTCCACGCACAGAATAAGACAGCTTTGATGCACAGTTCCAAATAGCATTTCAGGAAAGGTGTATCAACCTCCCTGCTCCCATCGGTACACTACAGAATGCCCACCTCACACACACTGCTGGCTCCAGCATTATCTGTGCATTTTTCTTGCCAATGAAGTCATCAACTCACTTTTAATTTTCATCCCATAGATTATCAGCAAGGGTGTTTTGCGTGTTAGTTGGTTATGATACTCATCTTTGGAAACTATCCATCCAATGTCTCTCTCCACTTTCGCTATGGACTTCAATGTTTTTCTAACTGATTTATAAGAACTCTGTAAATGTTAAAGCTGTTCATTTCCTATTATGTTTGCTTTCAATATTTTAATGCAGTTTATATTGGTCTTTTTCTGTCTCTGTGGGTTTTTTTGTAATTTAAAAAATGTTCAATTTTCATGTAATCATATCTTTCAGTCTATTCTCCTCTCTTTTTTCCTGAAGGTATAAAAGAGACAGCTTCCTCTGTCACACAGCAGAGCCACTGGCTTAGGCACATTAATTACAAGCATAAAAGTCACCAGCAGAAGCACCATGATGACAGAGGCTTATTCTGGAGGATATCTCTAGGAGGAGGAGAAGAAAAACCTCCTTTTTATTATAAGCCTTTTCCCATGTTATGATATTTAAAATATTTTATGTAAATAAAATTAGATTTAAAAAGAAATGTCAAAGTGAGCAAAAGGAAGGAAATAATAAAGATCATAGCAGACTGAATAGAGAATTTAAAAATATTCAATGAAAAAAGTTGCTTTAAAAAAAAAAGAACAAAATTGGCTGTACTTTAACTAGATTAACCAAGACAAAAATGATAGAGAAACAATTTACTAAAATCAAGGCTGAAAGAGGCAGCAGTATTATTGACTTTACAAAAATAAAATGTAGAATAAGGAAACACTATGAACCATTATATGCCAAGAAATTAGACACCGCAATGAAATGAAGGAACTCCCACTGAAACTTATACAAGAATGATTGAAAAATCTAAGTAAAGAGCAGAATTAGTACTTAAAAAGCTTTCCACAAAGGAAGTCATAGGCCCAGATGGTTTCACTGGTGAGTTCTACAAAATGTTTAAAGAATTAATCCTTTACAACCAAGGATACCAACGCTCCACAAACTCTTCCAATAAATAGGAGAAAGGGCAACATTTCCCTACACCTTCTGTGATGCCAGCATAGCAAAACCTGACAAAGATGTCATACAAAAAAGAAAACTATGCAAATATCCCCTATGTATACAGTAAAAAAATCGTCAACAGAATATTAGCAAACATATATAAAGGATTATACCAAGAGGGATTCAAGCCAAGAATGCAAAGTTATTTCATTATATAAAAATTAATCATATACTACACCATATTTGTGGAATAAAGATAAAAACAATTATGATCATCTCAACAATGGTAGGAAAAGCATTAGAAAACTTTCATGATAAAATCATTCAATAAACTAGGAGTGCAAGGGAAAATATTCTAATAAATGCCACCTAGAAAAAAAGTGACTATTAACATCACACTTATCAGTGAAATACTGAATTCTTTCCAAGATCATGAATAATTCAGGGATCCTACTCTTGATACCTTTATTCAACATTTTACTGGATATTCTAACCAGAACAAAAAGGTAAGAAAAAGAAAATGAGGCATCCAGATTCAAAAAGAGGGAGTAAAAATACATCTATTTGCAGATGACTTGAATTTGTAATAATTAATGAATACACAATAAAACTAGTATAACTAATATAACCAGAATGATTGCAGAATATAAGACAGTATACAAGAATAATTTGTTTTTCTGTACACTATCAGGATTAATCTGAAAATAAAATTAAGGAAGTAATTCTAAGTAGCATCAAAAAAAATAAGATAGATAAGAAGAAATTTGTCACAGATGACTTGTATATGACCACTAGAAAACACTGTTAAAAATTCAAATATCTAAATAAATAGACATCCCATGATAATGGATCAGAAGAATTAATATTATTAAGATGGTAACAGTACCCAAATGGGTCTATAGATTCAGCAAACATTTCTCAAAACCCCAGCTGGGTATTTTCAAGAATTTGACAAAACAGTCATAAAATTCAAATAGAATGAAAAATACTTTGAAGAGTGAAAGTAATATAGATAAAAGAATAAAATTGGAGGACTTGCACTTCCTGACTTCAAAACTTGCCATGAAGAAACAGTAATGAGACAGTGTGACACTGCCATAAAGACAGACATGGATATCAAAGGTATAAAACTGAATTCAGAAATAAATGTCTACATTATGGTCAATTAACTTTTCACAAAGAACAATGAGGAAAAAAACCTTTTCAACAAATGGTGTTTAGTCAACTGAATGTCAACTTGCAAACGAATGAAGTTAGACCCTTACCTCACACCAGAAGCAAAAATAACTCAATATGCAACATTGGATTTAAAATATATATTATAAAAAAGCTATGAAACTGTAAAAAGAAAACATAAGGGTAACTCTTCATGACCTGGGATTTTACAATGGTTTCTTAAATACAACATGAAAAGCACAAGAAAAGATAAACAAGACTTCATGAAAATTTTAAAAAAAAATTTGCACAACGAAAGATACCATGAAGAAAGTAAAAAGATGATTCACAGAATATGAGAAAATATTAGCAAATTATCTATCTGGTAAGAAATCCACTCTATACCTATGAGATTATGGGTTACTTCTCTTGAGGGGAAAATGCTAGGTGGCAAGGTAATATTAGCCTGTGTGTGAGAGAGGGGCCAAAGAACAAAAATGCGAATTTTTATGTGGTTGAATAAGGGAAGAAATATAGAAGCCTACCTTAGAAAGCAGACCAGTATTCTTTGTTCAACAATCTTGTTAGGTGGCCTGGGCCCTCTCCTGGGGCAGTTTAGGGGAATCTTCCCTGCCCTACACCAAGAAGGCTAGTAGCTCTAATAACACTGTGCTGATGAAGTTCTGGGAGGGGTATCAGGAGTTCCACACCCAAGAAGCCCTCCACCAAGAAAGATCCCAGAAAAAGGGAGGGAAGAGCAATCATGGGTCCAAACCCATATCCATGAAAACTTCAGTCTGAATACCAGCTGGGCTCTCAGATCTTTCCTGAGATGCTTGCCTGGTTTGTCAAGTGTAAACATTAAACTTTATTAGAACACTTACTGGAAGGAGAAGGCAGAGGAGGAAGAAAAAGAAAAGAAAGAACTGGGCAAAGGATTTAACAGACATTTATCAACAGAAAACATACAACAGCTCAGGAAACACATGAGAAGATGTTCAGTGTCATAATCACTCCAGCCCAACTCCCTAATATAAAAAAGAAAAGCAATAGGGAGTGTAGTGTAGCGAGGAAATGGAGAAATTGGAATCCTGATGTATTGCTGAAGGAATGTATAATGGCCTAACTGCTTTGGAAAACAACTTAGCCATGCGTCAGAATATTTATTTTTGTTCTAAGAAACATTATTTTTATTTTTTAAACTTTTATTTAATAAATATAAATTTCCAAAGTACAATGCTTGGATTATGGTAGTTTTTCCCCCCATAACCTCCCTTTCACCCACAAACCATCCCATCTCCTACTCCCTCTCCCATCTCATTCTTCATTAAGATTCATCTTTGATTATCTTTATATACAGAAGATCAACTTGGTATATACTAAGTAAAGATTTCAACAGATTGCACCCACACAGACACACAAAGCATAAAATACTGTTTGACTATGAGTTTTACCATTAATTCACATAGTATAACACATTAAGGACAGAGATCCTACATGGGGAGTAACTGCACAGACCCTCCCATTGTTAATTTAACAATTGACACTCTTATTTATGACGTCATCACCCGAGGCTCTTGTCATGAGCTGCCAAGGCTATGGAAGCCTCTTGAGTTCACAAACACCAACCTTATTTAGACAAGGCCATAATCAAAGTGGAAGTTCTCTCCTCCCTTCAGAGAAAGGTACCTCCTTTTTTGATGGCTTATTCTTTCCACTGGGATCTCACTCACAGAGATCTTTCATTCAGGTCATTTTTTGCCACAATGTCTTGGCTTACCATGCCTGAGAAACTCTCATGGGCTTTTTAGCCAGATCTGAATGCCTTAAGGAATTCCTCTGAATATTAAACCTACTGTTATCGTATGATCCAGCAATTCCATGTGTGCACAAAAGTGTATCCACAAATGTCCTTAGGAGCTTTATTTACAAAAGGCAAATTGGAAACAACCCAACAAACCCATTCATCAACAGACCCATGGCTGAGTAAAACATCGTCTATCCATTCAATGGGACATTATTCAGTCATAAATGAGCTATTGTTCATGCTACAACACGGAAGAACGTTGAACATACGCTAAGACTGTTCAGTTAGAAAAGCCTACATATGGTAGGATTCCATTTATAGGAAGCATTCAGAATAGACAAACCCACAATTACATAAAGCAGATGAGGGGCTTTCAAGGGATGAGGAACAGGAAAATGCAGAGCAACTTCCAGGAAGTACAGGGTGTCTTCTTTGAAGTGACAAAATGGAGGAATCTAGAAAACATCATGCTGAGTGAAATAAGCCAGTCCCAAAGGGACAAATACCATAGGTTCTCCCTGATCGTGATAACTAACCAAGCACCAAAAAGGAAACCTGTTGAAGTGAAATGGACACTATGAGAAACAGTGACTTGATCAGCTAGCCCTTGTCCTGACTGTCAAGGAACAACTTACTACTTTATCCCTTTTGGTATTTTTTTGTTCTACTTAATACCATTGGTTGAACTCTTTAATTAACACACAATTATTCTTAGGTGTTTAAATTTAACTGAAAAGTGATCCCTGTTAAATATAAGAGTGGGAATAAGAGAAGGAGGAGATGTACAGTTTGGCACATGCTCAATCAGACTTACCCCTAATGGTAGAGTTAGAAACGTGCCAGGGGATTCCAATTCAATCCCATCAAGCTGACATGTACCAATGCCATCTCACTAGTCAAAGTAATCAGTTTCAGTTCATAATTGATCATAATGATAGGATTAAGTGTCAAAGGGATCACATAAACAAGACTAGTGTCTGCAAATACTAGCTGATAGAATTAAAAAGGAGAAAACAATCCAACATGGGATGCGGGATACACAGCAGACTCATAGAATGGCAGATGTCCTAAACAGCACTCTGGCCTCAGAATCAGCCCTTAAGGCATTTGAATCTGGCTAAAAATCCCATGAGAGTTTCTCAGGCAAACAAAGCCAAGACACTATGGTAAAACAAACAAACAAAAAACACCTAAATGAAAGATCTCTGTGAGTGAGATCCCAGTGGAAAGAACAGGCCATCAAAGAAGGAGGTACCTTTCTCTGAAGGGAGGACAAAACTTCCACTTTGACTATGACCTTGTCTAAATAAGATTGGAGTTGGTGAAATCAAGAGGCTTGGAAGCCTTGGCAGCTCATGACAAGAGCCCTGGGTGATTAATGATGCCAAAAACAAGAGTGTCAATTGTTGAATCAACAATGGGAGTCACTGTGCACTTACTCCTCATGTAGGATCTCTGTCCTTAATGTGTGGTACTATTTGAATTAACGGTATAACTAGTACTCAAACAGTACTTTATACTTTGTGTTTCTGTGTGGGTGCAAACTGTTGAAATCTTTACTTAATATCTACTAAATTGATCTGTGTATAAAGATAATTGAAAATGAATCTTGATGTGAATGGGATGGGAGAGGGAGTGGGAGATGGAATGGTTGCAGTGGGAGGGAGGTTATAGGGGGGAAAAGCCACTATAATCCAAAAGTTGTACTTTGGAAATTTATATTTATTAAATAAAAGTTAAATAATAATAATAATGATAAATATAAGGGCAATAATATGTATAAGAGTCTCAAATGTCATATGAGATTGCAAAATATAAAATGATGCATGTTGTAAATTCATTTTGGCAAAATATGTATTTTTTTCCATTTACCAGGTATTCTTCTGTAGAAAATAAAACATTACTTAAAAAAAATGTTTTGAAATTTTTGCCAATGATTATACTACTTTGTGGGGACAATAAAAACCACTTAATTGTATAGTTCAAAGGGGGTATTTATGGAATCCAAACTAAATCTTAACAAGTGTTTTATTAAGAAATACAATTGATGAAGCTAGTGTTGTGGCCCAGTGGGTTAAGCTGGAGTCTACAATACCAGCATCCTATAATGGAACGCTGGTTCAAGTCCTGGTTGCTCCTCTTCCAAACCAACCCCCTGCTAAAGTGCCTGGGAAAGCTGCAGAAGGTGGCCTAGGTATTTGGGTTCCTGTCAACCTTGTGGGAAACCTGGATGGAGTTCTTGGCTCCTGGCTTCAGCTTGGCCTACCCTTGGGCATTGTGGCCATGTCTGGGAGTGGATAAACTAGTGGATAGAATATGTATTTCTTTCTCTCTCTCTCTCTCTGTGTGTGTGTGTGTGTGTGTGTGTGTTTCTCCCCCTCTCTCTATCACTCTGCCTTGCAAATAAATAAATCTTTAAAAAAAGAAATAAAGTTAAAACATTCTGGAAGGCAGCAGGTAAGCTAACAGCAGTATAATCTAACAGTAAACTGTGTAAGTAGAATAAGGTAATAGTAATATACTATCATCACTAGGGAAAGTCAGGTATATTTAGAGGACATCTCTATTGTCTTGGGTCTTGTGCTATATTGGACAAAAGAAAGAAACTGTCTTATTGCTTGAAACATCAGCAAACAGACCTAACTTAGTATTTTTAATGCCACTATCATTCAATGCTTTATTAAAAAGAATGCAGCAGGTGCCCCATGGAAACTATAGAGGCTCAGATTGCAACCAAATTTCAATTAAAGCAAAGTTTAATTTCTACATATAATATGCAACTTTTAAGCCCAAGGAGAGAATAATTTTCTTTTGCACTGAATAAGTAGTGCTTCTCTTACCTGCCTCGGGACACATTTAGATGAAAGAAAACACATTAAATTATTGATGTAATGATTAATTGAAAGTCCCCTTAAATTATATAGCATATTTATAGCAAAGCCCTTTGGCCCTACTCAGGCAAAACTACAACTCTTCCAAGTACATTCAAAATCAGTCCTGTGTACCATTATTTTTTTAAATAAATTATAAAAGTGAAGAAACCAAAAGGAATGCTTAGGATTTTTGTCTGGATGAAGAGTGATTTTCTTTTCTGTGCCCTCATTACCTGAGTCTACAAAGAACCAGAAGAGGACCCAGCTTCCTTAGTGTACAAAGTCAAGTCCACATGGTCAGGTAAGAGTCTAGGTGGGACTCCAGACCGCACCAGTTCTGTCACCAGTGAATCCAATCTGGCAACTGTACATGTGCCAGCACAAGCCTGATAGGGACGGCTTCCTAGACTGGTGAAAGACAGACAGTGGCCCCCATGAGGAAAAGCGACATCTTGCCAAGTGTCATGTTTGGAGCAGATGCATTTTAAGGGAGGCCGGGGCCCAGGAGGTGGAAGGGCAGTGAGAGTGGTGGTGGTCAAAGGTAGGACAGTGAACGTTGTGCTCGACAGAAGGACCAGTTTTTTATTTTATAGGTGATTTTTAAAAAATTTAAAGGTGTTTAAAGGGCTGATTCTAGACCACCTAGACAATGATTCTAGAAATAGAAATCTTTAAAAATGTCCATTTTGCCAGGTTCTATCCTTGACAATTCAGAATCTGTGGGCCTGGGGCTCAGGTGCACATGATTCTAATCTCATCCAGTCCTGAAAACTACTAGTCTGAACAGATAATCTGCTATACAATTTCCTATGAGTCAGAAAATTTCCCACAGCATCCAGACCTTGGTAACATCTTCCATTCTTGTAGCATCCATCACCACCCGCAAGCTGTTTTATTCTTTTGTTCCCTCACTAAAGACCCTTTAGTAAGGATTACAGTTTATATTGCTGACCCTGGCAGGGAACTGTCTGCCCCACCTCCATTCAGTTTCAGTATCACTTTCTTTTGTAGATGCAAAGCACTACAAATAACTCACAACAACAACAGCAAGATAGAGTAATTTTTCAGTGAAGTGGGATCCCCCAAGAGCTTAAATTAATACTATAAAACGATGCCATTTCAGAGTGTCTTCAGTATAATAATCTATAAGCTGGTGTCTAGGCTGAATTTTTCAACCTCAGCATCACGGGCACTTGAACTTCATGATCCTTATCTTGGAAGGGCTATCCCGCACAATGTAGACTGTTCAGCAGCAGCCCTGGCCTTTAACCACTAGACATCCAATGTGACAACAAAACACGTTCTCTAAACATTATCAAACGTCCCACTGGAGCACGGGCAAATCCGACTCCTGACTGAGAACTACTGGCATATAGCTCTGTAAGAATTCAGCCCTTATCAAAATTACAAGATTTAGGGGCAGGTGTTTTAGCAATTAAGACATCCACGTTCTCCTATTAGCATGTTGTCTGATCTCAATTTCTGTCCCCAGCTCCTGATTCCAGCTGCCTGCCAATGCAAACTTTGGGAGGCAGTAGGAATCGTTCAAGTCATTGGGCTCCCGTCTCCCATGTGAGACACTTAGATTGAGTTCCTAACTCCTGGCTCCAGGCCTGGGTCATCATGGGCCCATTCTTGGCTATTGTGGGCATTTGGGGAGTGAACCAGCGGATGGAAGCGCTCTCTCGCTCTTGCTCTCTCTCTCTCTCCCCTCCCTCCCTCCCTCTTGTACCAATAAATGCTTAAAAATTACAATATTTTCACTGAATTTAATATTTGATATCATATTGGATATTAAGTACTTTGACATCTGTGTTATGGGAAATATTTCAAATTTGGTTCATATCCAGGAGTTTCATTATATATACCCTCCCCTTATGCCAAGTAGCATTTTCTGTTGGAGTCAGTCTCTGTGGAACAGTCATAGCCAACTTCCTGCACTGCTTCGGGCAAAAGGGGAAATAAGCTTTGACACACACACACTACTGTAGATGTCTGTATAAATGGCTCTCTCAAGCTCACGCTGAGTTTCAGCTTCAAGAAACTCATCTTGTCTGACTCACATTTCCTGGGGGTTTACCGCTTGACACAACCCTTGGGGTGGGAAAGTTGAAGTGTAGTATTTTTGTTTAAAAGGCCTTTCCTCCAACGGAGCACAATATTGTTAGAGAAGACCCAGCATGGGAGTGGATGGAAATACAAGGCATACATGTGGAAGTTCAAGGTCAAGAGTATAGGCCAAAGGCCAGCGATTCCCTAATGGCACAAAAGCAGATGGAGTCAATTCATCAGAAAAATAGGTATTTTACAATTGAATTACATGCTCCATGAGGTTTTTTACTTTCCCTTCCCTGTGCTGGAAAGACAAGACCAAATCTTCCAATTTCAGCAAATTCTGTACTTAGACAAAAGAAAGCTTTATGGCAAACAAAGGCAGGTGATAGTATAGTTAAAAGTGAATATATTAAATTCCTTTGGAATTAGGAATCATGGCCCCCTTAGTAACAGAAGGAAAATGAGAGACCACCGTCATAATCCCACCTGAGTGGGCAGACTATGTGAATCACATCCTGGATAAAGCAGCAGCAGGCAAGACTGTTGGACGTAGCACACGTTCTTGTAACGTCATTCTCCAGCTTCCTGTAAATATTCCATTTTTTGCATCATGCTAAAGAAATCCCCCTTTCATTTTTCTGTAGTTCATTAAGGCTCATTGCTGTAGCAACTGCCAAACCAGTCAATTTGTATAAATAATGGAACAAGCTTCTATTGTCTCTCATCTGACTCAGTGCCAAGTAGTTGGTCTACCTATCCCAGCAGGGAAATCATGTTTTTAAATTCTTTATCTCATTTTAATATCCCTGGAGTTATACACTGTAAATTCTTTGGGAACACTGAACTCAGTATAGTACTCCAGCACTTACCCTTCAAATTAGGTCACACAAAGACGACAGATTTTCAAGCTGCCATTCGATAAACAACAAGCCCTAGGTGAGGATTTCAAGCCCCAAATGAGTTTGTTATTCTTCTGGTATTTCACAAACAGTGGCAATTTAGCAACCCTGATTCTTCTAAATTACTCATCTCCCAACACATCAATTAATGTTTGCCTAATTCCGAATTCTAGAATCAATCATTCTTCCCTGAAGAGGAAACAATGGCTGTGCTTTCTGTTTTACAACTTTAACTCACAGCTTGGTTTCCGACTGGCAGAAATTGTTGGTTGCATTCAGGAGAACAGATACAGTCGTCTTACCCTGGCTGTGATTCGTGGCAGCCAGACTTTATAAAACAGAGAAATACTCAGCTGGTAACTAAACTAAGGGTCTGTAGAAAGTAAATGGGCACAGAGCTATAGAACTTTCTCCACACAGGTGTACACTATGACGTGTGTGCTGGAAATGTCTTAATTTTATGCTTTTGAGTATTAACTGACCTCTTACAAGGTGTATTTTATACTCTAAACCTGTTATTTTGGAAATAAAGTTTAAGGCTTAATTTTATTCATTTGAAAAGCGAAGTGGCAGAAGAGAGGGAATGACAGAGAAAGAGCTCTTTCGTCACCTGGTTCACTCCCCAGATGGTTACAGTTGGGATCATCTTGGTCCCTCACATGGGTGATAGGGACACAAGGACTTGGGCCATCTTCTGCCTTTCTAGACGTATTATCAGGAAGCTGATTTGGAAGTAGAATAGCTCAGATGCGAACTGATACCCTGAGAGGCAGGCGGCGGCTTCATCACCCGAGCCACAACCCGGCCCCGGGAACAATTTCTATCAATTATCTGAAAGTTGCAAAGATAGTACCTTCTTGTAAAATTTTCACTCAGCTTTTCCTAATGTTAGCATCTTATATGGTTCATTTATCAGGAGCTATGATTCATTTACATGAACAAGGGTTCACTTCTCAATACTAAGAAATTAACACTCAGGGTTTATAGTTTTTCTGATAACGTCCTTTATTTCCCCAATATCCAATCCAAGATACCACATCCCATGTAGTCAGATCTCTTCTGTAAACACAAAAATTTCCAGGCCACGTAATGTATTCAATTACCACCCGAACCGTATTATGAACTCATTTATCATATTAATTTTTGCCTGGAAGAGAAAGATAAGGGCAATGTGAACACCCTGGGCATGTGTGTGTGGTGGGGGTGTGTGCAAAGGAATTGTGCAGGGAATGAAATGCTGCCAAGAGAGGAGGCAGCGAGTCCAAGCCAAAAGATACTAAATTTTGCCTGGGGCAGGCCCTGTGCAGCTATGTGTAATTAGCTCCCTCAATTACTACATCTGACAAACTCATTTTCATTCGAGGGAAAACAACAAATCATTAATTATGGTAATAAGTCGCAGATTACAATCCTGGGACGCCAATGCTGTGTGCACTGTGAGATGTGCCATGTTGCCTCTTTAGAGCTTCTTCTCCCAGCTCCTCGCTCGTGGGAGTTAGTTCTGGCTGAAGGCATCTCTGATCGCCCAGCCCGGACAGAACTGCTCACTGCAAAGGGCAGAACAAATTCTGCACCAGTTCTGCTCCTAGACAGACTTCTTGAGGAACCCTTACCAGCTACAGGCTTGTTCTCATAGCCACCTGAAGGGACAGATGGATTTGAAGGAGCATCAAAGTGTCGTGATGAGGAACATGAGCTTTGTACTCATCTCTGTGACATTCATGTCACGTGTTCACACTGTGTTCACACTCACACATTTCTGTAATGTACTACAGAGATATTTTGTTCCATTGGAATAATACAATTTCCTAACACCACCAAAAAATTAAAAAAATCTTAGTTATAGCCCTTTGTTCTTCAACAAATTTAATAACGTCTATAAGCCTCAGTTTATTTATCGATATAGTGGAGACAAGAGTAGGCTCTAACTGTTATTGTCAGGAGGATTAAGTGAGCTGATCCCCAGGATAATTATAATTATACCTGGCACCGGAATAGTCAGTCTAAGCCAATTTGATCTCTGAGAGCCTGTGTTGCTCTCTAGGTATCTCCTTCACTGTCAGGCAGACCCAAGGGGCTTTCTCCACAAAGACATCCCCAGGGCCCTCTTTTCCCTTCCACAGTGTCTCAGGGCTTATGACTTCTGCTTGAGCACCTGCTCTTAACAGCGCCAGCCATCATGCCAGAAACTATCCTAGGCACTGAGGGTAAGACAAAGAACAGACGATGGTTTGCGCCTTCAGAAAGTGTACACCAGGATCACCCTCAGCCAGAGCGTCTCAGGTGCAAATCACCCTTCTTCAGGTTCCCAGTACTGACTACCCGGGCTTCCTTATCCCAGACCCCATCCCACACAAACTCCAGTGTCAGGGCCCCTGCGTCTGTGCTGTTGGTCCTCCACCTGACTCAGGGTCTCCAGCCATTCTCGTGGAGTTTCAGTACTGACTACCCGGGCTTCCTTATCCCAGCCCCATCCCACACAAACTCCAGTGTCAGGGCCCCTGCGTCTGTGCTATTGGTCCTCCACCTGACTCAGGGTCTCCAGCCATTCTCTCGTGGAGTTTCAGTTTCCCCAGCATTGGCCTCAGATCCATCCTCTTTTTTTTTCCTGCTTCAAACATGCCATAGGACGCCATGAACACCACACCAATAACAGAGTTGCAACAAAACCATGTACAGAGTTATAACCTTACCAGTACTAACCAACTCAACTAGCAGAATTAGCGACATTAAGTAACTACATTAGATAGAGTCAAATATTTTGTACCTCCAGGTCTTTGCAGTTTGGAGTAGGAAACACACAGGAATGCATTCACAGAGCTATGTTATGAGAGGTCTTTGAAAAGGCCATGGGAAATACATGATATAAAAAACCCAAGCATGAATTTGAAAATTTTTTTGCACCAAAATAAATTTATCTTTAAAATCCATCTTTCCACCAACTTTTAAAGTAACTTTGTATAGCTAGTTTCAAAGCATGCATTATCTACCAGTCCTCTGCATTTTTATATGAGTAGATCTGCTTACATAGGATGATACTATAACGAACACCACAGCAAAGACATTATTCAATAACATACTCACTGGTCTGTGAAAACAGACCAGCACTTCTTCTTCTTCTTGTTTTTTTTTTTTTTTTTTGGACAGGCAGAGTTAGACAGTGAGAGAGAGAGAGAGAAAGGTCTTCCTTTTTCTGTTGGTTCACCCCACAAGTGGCTGCTACAGCCAGCGCGCTGCGCGGATCTGAAGCCAGGAGCCAGATGCTTCCTCCTGGTCTCCCACACAGGTGTAGGGCCCAAAGATCTGGGCCATCCTCCACTGCCTTCCCAGGCCACAGCAGAGACTTGGACTGGAAGAGGAGCAACCAGGACAGAACTGGCGCCCTGACCAGGACTAGAACTCGGGGTGCCGGCGCCACAGGCGGAGGATTAGCCTAGTGAGCCGCAGCGCCAGCCAGACCTGCACTTCTGTAGTCCATGCTTTTTGTCTCTTCTTTCCTTTTATAAAGATTTATTTATCTATCTATCTATTTATTTATTATTTATTTGAAAGAATTACAGAGAGATGGAGAGAAGCAGAAAAACGTCTTCCACCTGCTGGTTCACACCCCAGACAGCCACAGCAACCTGGGCAAGGCCAAGCTGAAGCCAGGAGCCTGGCACTCCATCCAGGTCTCCCAAGAAGGCAGCAGTTGCTGCTTTCCCAGCCCACTAGCAGGGAGCTGGACGGGAAGCAGAGCAGCCAGGATTTGAATCAGTGATCCCATGGGGTGCCAAAGTTGCATGTGGCAGCTTAACCTGCTGTGCCACAAGGCTGGTCCCCGTGCTTCTCTACTCCTCAGCACAATTACAGCCCAGTGCTTGCTTCCGGTTCAGCTAATCACATAATCAGGACATCTGATGGGCTCTCGGGACACTTGCATGTGCTGTGTAATTACCTTTGTGGGAATCCATTTCCCCTAGTCAACTCCTAGGAATCCTTAAGGCCTCATCGTAAATGTCTTCCTCAGAGAGACTTTCATTACCTCCCAGACTAAACCCCATCCACCATGAAAGGTGACCCCTGTACTGGTGACTCCTCCTCCATGCCATCTGTCACAATTCCTACAAATTATTCACTTTGTGTAAAAAGCAGTCGAAGTATAAACCCTGAGTGAATCTGACTTCATTACGTGGATAAATCATGGCAATGAATGACTTGATTTCTACCTCATAAGGTTTGGTGAACATTTAAAGAAATTACCTATACAAAACACTGGCACAGAGTAAGTTCTCGGTAAGCGTCCACCATACCTATAATTTTGATTCAATATGATAATAGGCATCACCTCTATTTGCTCACTGATGAACATTTCTAGGACTTAGCATAACCCATGGCACACAGTGGGTGGTCAGTAGTATTTTCAGAATTACTGAGTGAGAAATCAAATAAATATGAATCAGGTTTTCTCTTAGCTTACTGTTCAGATGCGGGAGAAGATCACACATGAAAGTAAGTAAATAAACAGAGGTGAGAGCCATGTGGACAATTAATACCTTTTACAAGTCCAGGAGAAAAAAAAATAAAGGAAGCAATTTGATCACATTCAAAATCTAGCCATTAGTTCTTGAAAAATTCTTCAGAGGGGAACAACAATAATTGTGACCAAGCACTAAAAATCACCATGTTCACTAACACAATCTAATGAAGGTATAACCAAAGAAGCAGAGGCAGGGCTAATCTTCGCCTCATCTGATGCGATGCACACATTCCTGAAATGTGCACAAGAGATTGCCTGTTAAAAGGATTACAGTTGCAAAACCAATCATAATACTCTGGCCTTTTTCTTTCAACTTGGATTTATATATGGAATTTTTTCTAGACCAAGGTTCAAGAGATTTCAATTAATTTTTAAGGATTTTTTTAAAAAATGTTTTCATCTACTTGAAAGGCAGAGCAAGAGGGAGCAGGTCTAGGGAAGAGAGAGAGGGAGAGATTCTCCATCTGTTGGTTCATTCCCCCGAATGCCCACAACAGCCAGGACTGGGCCAAGCTGAAGCCAGGAACCTGGAACTCCATGGGCGGCAAGCACCCAAGCACTGGGTATCCATCTGCTGTCCCCCAGGATGTGTCAGCAGGAAGTTGAATCAGAAGTGGAGCACCCAGAACCTGAGCCAGACACTGCAACATGGGATGCTGGTGGCCCAAGCAACGGTCCAACCTACTCTCCCACCACACCTACCCCTAAGTTAATTTAAACATAAAAGTGCTGTACAAGTCACATAAATTCTAGATATCCAAAGGCAGTGTTTTGAGAAGCAGTTTGTTTAGTAGCAAACAATAATATTAGCACTGTGCATGAAATCCCTGAGAAAATAAACCAGGCATCTAAGCACCAAGATAATTGCCAAGTCTCCTTATGAAATCAGAGGACCAATTCCATATAAAGGCTCCGATTGGCTTCAGGGATAGGTTTATAAGTACATCTGAAACCTCCAAGCGGGGATTTACAAAGTGTACCCTTTGTATAAAATGTACATACAAAAATTCCTGCAATGCTTGTTTTACTGATTAAAACAAAACCAGGGTCTCGGGGAATGACAGTCACAATATAAAACTGTTTGAAGAATGCTGACACTTTTTACCATGCAGTGAACCAACAGCATCTGTCCCACAAGGTAATAACTATATTCTATCCTGCATTAGTTTCCTGATCTCCAATCAATATGTAGTGGGAACAAGCTGCCCCCTAAAAAGCCTGCAAAGTACTGAAGAGAAACAGTCTAAGGAGTGTCTGGCCAGAGCTTTAGTCTCATGCACTGCCTCAATTTGATAGAGGTGAGGTGCACATGGGGTCGGTCCCGTCGTAGCCATGTGGAGCAATCCCGCACCATCCTTCGGTCTTTATCCATGCATTCCGTATCTGCTCCCATAACTGGCCCTCTTAAAGCTAATCAGCAGTCTTCTTTTCAGGAGCCTCTTCCCAGAGATGCTTCCTTTTGTAACCAATCACGCCCTAAAGAAAGCAATCTCTAACCTCTGGGAGATTCGCCTCACCACCCTGCCCCCCGCCCACTTACCTAACCCTGCCTTTTGGGGCCAAGCTAGCATAGGTTGGCAGCGTAATGACAAATGAGAATTTGCTGTTGTGGACCACATGAATTCTGACTGGAGTCTGACCACTTTGGAGCACTTCCCAAAGTCTCATGGAAAGTTGTTGGGCTAATGTCCCTGCCCAGCCCAGGTCACTCCCATTCTCTCCTAACTAAACCTGAGAACAACCTTCGTCACAGAGAATGTTCCTTTCCATTGACAGGGGGATGGACGTTATGAGACCCTGTCTGCAAGAGAATTTAGGTTTGGGTTACAATGCAATCAGCCGGAGCTAGTGCTGTGGCATAGCGGGTAAAGCCACTGTCTGCCTTACCGGCATCCCTTATGGAAGCCAGTTTGACTCCCGGCTGTTCCACTTCCGATCCAGCTCTCTGCTATGGTCAAATTCTTGGGCCCCTGCACCCACATGGGAGACAGAGAGAAGCTCCTGGCTCCAGACCAGTCAAGCTCCAGACATTGTTAGCCATTTGGGGAGTGAACCAGCAGATGGAAGACTTCTCTCTCTCTCTGCCTCTGCCTCTCTGTTAACTCCGCCTTTTGAATAAATAAATAAATCTTAAAAAAAGAAAGAACGTAAAAAATGCACTCATCCACATAGGTGCATAAAAACCAGTGTTCCATGTCTCTTGTGGGCCAAGAATCAGCATCCTCTCCCCCCATAAAACCCTGTTCAGCCTTCTGATGGCAATGCTAAAATACTTCATCTTTATTGCCTTTCAAACTCATGCTCTATAAATGCATTTACAGTGACTGCTTCTCACCTGCCATCCCACTGACTCACATGATTCAAACACCTTCACATCACTCATGCTTTTAAATACATCCTTTTTTCTTATTTAATTCATTGCCTTCACTGCATGCCTCTTCGTAGGCTAGATGTCTTTAACACTGAGTGTTCTTTCCATATATAGCAAACTCTTAGAGGTCAAGGGTTGAGTGATTAACATAACGTTAGTTCAAAGATGCCTGACTGCAGTGATGATAATTTTAAAAAGTCTGATGCTAATTCCATGGTGTTTTCTAAGTGTGCCAATTGTTCAGTCAACAAATGCCTCTTGGTTACTTTGTAAGTTACAAGGCTTTACAACGTGGTAGGTGGAGGACAGGTAGCCAAATCTTGTTACCAAATTGCTTTGAGATTGCAGTTGGTTATTTGGCTTGCAGGGCTCGAAGAAGGCCAAAGACTTCAAGAATTTTCCAGGCCCTCCTGCAAATTCTACTGGGTGAAGATCATTATGAGACTGGATGACAACCTTGACTGCTCCATTTCCAGAACAACAGGAACTGGTAAGGTTGTAGATCTTAAGAGGCTGTCATTTTCCTACCGCTGCTCTCCTAGCAACAGATGCAGAGACAGGAAACACTTCAGAAACTAGGGTTCACTAGCTATTTTAAAAAGCGGAAATTTCTACAAAGAGTGAAAATTGCACATAAAAATATCCCTAGGCTATAAAAGCCAGGGTGAATCTTTGAGTTGGGTGTTTAAGATCTTCAAATGAGGTATAATTGGAAAGGAGATCTCCATCCTGTAATTAGCGTCACCTTCACTGCAGCTCACACAGTCTCTACCCTGCCCTTCCATTCTCTCACCTCATAGGGAAAAAACTTCCATCATTGGAATTTTTTTAAAACTGTTCCTATCTTTAACTTTGTGACTTGCATTTATTTATTGAAAATTTTCCAAAAGTTGATTGTGTTTGGGGTTAAGAGAAAGGTTATTTCAAGTACACACAAGAATTATTTCAAACTGTCTCTAACTTACTGCATGATTGATAACAAAGCCAAAATATTAACGAGGAGAAATCTCAAATTTCATCTGAAGTCGCTGGAAATCTTTCCTATTTCAAATAGAAAGACAGCCAATAGTGAAATGAAAAGAAACCCATCATTTATGCTGCGAATGTCTGACAAATTAGGAATAATGTCTGCTACACTATGCAGGTCACAGCCTGCCAGGTAAGCGTTTCTTACCATGTGGCAGCGACAATGCATATATTAGCTATGCAAATGTGAAATCTACACACAGTTTCCAGGTTAGAATATGTTTAAAGAAATATGGTCATAAATAATGCGTAGTAACACCAAACTTGATTCTGCAGTGTCTGGGCACCCACAAATTATTTATAAGGAATAAGAAGAAAGATCTTTTAGACAGATCTAATGAACTAATGCAGGCTATCAGTAAGAAATAGTGTAGGAGAAAAAGCAATAGGTTATTTCTTGGTAACAAATTAAACTCTTAAATCTTCAATATCAAAAGCAAAAAATAAGTTAGGGAGCAGCTGACTTGTATTATTCCATGTGGAGTGGCTTTTCGTGATGTATTTTCTCTCCATTTTTCTGTGCTAAACAATGCATGGAGTCAAGATATTTTAAATGGGGAGCAGTGAACAGATGATCACAGATGAATGATGTGCAATTGTTGCCAATCAGAAGGTCTAGCAAAGAATCATTTCATGAAAGACTTAAATATCCAACCACGTATCTACTATATATGGCAAATATTATATATAACTAAGTATCTAATGTACGTGTTTTCAGGTTGCATAAAAAAATCAGTGTCAAGAAGGAGTTTGAAAGAAAACTAGACTCTATCTACTCTTGATTTTGCCACTAACAATCTGGGTTCCTGAATCTGGGGAAGTAGCTGTCTATGCAGGAGGCTTTTCAACTGTACAACAGTAGGTACCTGCCTATCTCACAGGCTGCTAATGTGATCAACCACTAGAGCAAGTGATACATCAACAGTAGACAGTAAAAGACCCAATAAATGTAGAGTGCTAAGATCTAACTTCTCAAGGGGGTTTTAAACCATCTCTAGAGAGTTGGATGTGTATGGCATATGAATACGAAGGGTGGGCCCATCCCTGCATAAAGCTCACAAAAGACAACTACATGTGTTGCCAACTTTCCGATTTGTTAAGTTGTCATGGATCTTTGACGTCTGTTCCTGTTTTCAGTGTATTAGGCCTTTGGACTAAGTGTTTAAAACAGTACACTAGAATGTGTGGCAGAGGGAGGAGCGGGTCTACCTCCAAAACCTCCTGAATGTCCCAGCCAACTTCCCAGCTATTCAGATTTTAACCAGAGGACTTTTGAACATGGGAACTTCAAAAAGTTCATAGGAAATGGAATTTAAAAATCAGTTTATTTTGGTGCAAAACTGTTTGAAACCCATGCAGTTGAGTGTTATTCAGAAAGTTCATAAAAATGCACACTATGAAAAAAACTGCATGAATTTCCTTTTTTTTTTTTTAAAAAAAAAAGAGTTTTGAAAGAGTTACAGAGGGGGCGGAGGAAGAGAGAGAGAGAGGATCTTCCACCTATTGGTTCACTCCCCAGATGGCCACAACAGCCAGTGCTGGGCCAGGCCAAAGCCAGGAGCCAGGAGCCAGGAGCTTCATCTGGGCCTCCCACCCATGATCACCTTCCACTGCTTTTCCGAGGCCATTAGCAGGGAGCTGGATTGGTAGTGGATCAGCTGGGATTCCAACCGGCCCCAGTCCTTTACAAGATGCAGGCACTCCAGGTGGTGGCTTTACCTGCTATGCTATAACGCTGGCCCCTGACATCTCTTAGCTCCATTTTCCATGAACTTTATGATGTCCCCTCTCATTTGCCGTTGGTCTGGTGATCTTGGATGGGCAGAATGCAGCTCACTCTCCTTGAATCCCAGGCTTGTCTAACTCACCAAGAGGTGCTTCCACTAGCCACCTAGTCACATCTGAAGTGAAATGTAAGCTAAAATGACTGCCTTTTACAGAGCTGTCTAGACAAATGCCAAATGAGCCAAGCAGGGCTAGGATAGAGGAACGCTTTCCCAAGGGCCTTTCCTACCAGATCGTCCATGGGAAGGGACATCCACTCACCATGGTTTAGCTCAAAAGAGAAAGTACGCAGAAGAGAACTTGTGGACTTTGTGTTGGTACGTAGGAAGAATCAAGGCTTTACAACTGTGAGAAGTTTTCTCCTAGCTTGGGAAAAAAATGTTCTATGAGTTGGTGAGAAAGCTAAATGAGGGGCCGGCACTGTGGCGTTGCGGGTAAAGCCACCGCCTGCAGAGCCAGCATCGTATATGGGCGCTGGCTGCTCCACTTCCAATCCAGCTCTCTGCTGTGGCCAGGGAAAGCAGTAGAAGATGGCCTAAGTCCTTGGGCCCCTGCACCCATGTGGGAGACCCGGAAGAATCTCCTGGCTCCTGGCGTCGGATAGGCTGGGGGACTTCTGTCCAGCTCACTGGTTAAAGTACTCATCCTCAGAATCGAAGGGTGATCCTGCTCCTTGTAAACATTTTCTTACAGGCAATCATAAAATATAATCTACCTCCTTTGCTTTCTAAAAAGGAAGAAAGACTGGCACATCAGGTTAGCTGCTGCCTGCAACACTGACATCAAATATCAGAGCACGAGTTTTAGTCCTGGCTTCTCATTTCTGCTCCAGCTCACTGCTTCAAGCACCTGGGAATACAGCAGGAGATGGTCCAAGTGTTTGGGCCCCTGCCACCGACATGGGAGACCTGGATGGAAGTTCCTGGCTCATGGCTTCCACTTGGCCCAGACCAGGCAACTGGGGAATGAACCAGCGGATGGAATATTTTTCTCTCTGTCATCCTGCCCTTCAGACAAATAAATACATCCTTTTTTTTTTTTAAAGATTTTTTTGACAGGCAGAGTTAGACAGTGAGAGAGAGAGGCAGAGAGAAAGGTCTTCCTTCCCTTGGTTCACCCCCCAAATGGCTGCTATGGCTGGCGCGCTGCGCCGATCTGAAGCCAGGAGCCAGGTGCTTCCTCCAGGTCTCCCATGTGGGTGCAGGCACCCAAGGACTTGGGCCATCCTCCACTGCCCTCCCAGGCCTTAGTAGAGAGCTGACTGGAATAGGAGCAACCGGGACTAGAACCCGGTGCCCATATGGGATGCCGGTGCTGCAGGCGGAGGATTAGCCAAGTAAGCCATGGTGCCGGCCCCTAAATAAATCCTTTTTAAAAAATTTTATAAGTTGAAAAATTGTAAGAAGAATCTGAAAAATGAATTACCATCTTAAAAATTTCATTTCTTTTTTTTTTTTTTTTTTTTGACAGGCAGAGTGGACAGTGAGAGAGAGACAGAGAGAAAGGTCTTCCTTTTGCCGTTGGTTCACCCTCCAATGGCCACCGCAGTA
Organism: Lepus europaeus; assembly: GCF_033115175.1. Taxonomy (NCBI): domain Eukaryota; kingdom Metazoa; phylum Chordata; class Mammalia; order Lagomorpha; family Leporidae; genus Lepus; species Lepus europaeus. The sequence continues at coordinate 44,199,155 of NC_084827.1, forward strand.
GGTGCGCTGCAGCCGGCGCACCGCGCCGATCCGATGGCAGGAGCCAGGTGCTTCTCCTGGTCTCCCATGGGGTGCAGGGCCCAAGGACTTGGGCCATCCTCCACTGCACTCCCTGGCCACAGCAGAGAGCTGGCCTGGAAGAGGGGCAACTGGGACAGGATCGGTGCCCCGACCGGGACTAGAACCTGGTGTGCCGGCACCACAAGGCAGAGGATTAGCCTAGTGAGCCGCGGCGCCGGCCAAAAATTTCATTTCTAAATCAAGTAGTAGACTCAATCTAATCTCTTCAGAATAGAAAAAGTCAAGAAAAAAACATCTCTTCCTTAGTCTCCAACCATCCACACTCACATGCAGCAAGGACTTCCTGTTACCTACTGTGCCGTAGCCTCAGCCAGCCCTGAGACAGGAGAGTGAGTCACACCCTGCTTTTGGGTCAGTGACCTCACAGACAAAGGTAGAGAGACACACGCAAAGGCAAATGTCATGGCAAGCAGCAAACGTGGTGGCAGCCCAGGGGAGGACTCCCGGTCTGAATGGGAGGCTAAGAAGAGCAGGTGAATTGTGGTGTCAGTGCTAAGCAACATCCGGTTCATCAGGTTTTAAAGGTAGTGAATCATCAGGGGCGAACAAAGACATTTTCAGACCAGTGAAGTTCAAAACATTGTTTTTGTCTACTCAGGAAGGTACTGGAGGATGCTCTCTATTCCAAGCAACAAAGAACAAGGATGACCAACACAGGGATGGAGGCACAGGAGTAGACACACAAGAAGTCTATTTCAAAAAAAAAAAAAAATTATGGGAAGGGGAAGCCATTGTAATCCATAAGCTGTATACTGGAAATTTATATTCATTAAATAAAAGTTAAAAAAAAAATAGAAGGAAGCACAGCCAGTGTTATCACACAAAGAAACGATAACCGCTTGACCGATGTGCTTGCTCCGTGTGGAACATTTCACCAGACGTACATAAAGCGAGGGTCTGGGGCCCCAGTTACCTATTGCCTGAACTTCCTAGGGATGCAACATCACATGGTGCCCCATAACATGTGCCTCTTTTATAGGTCAATAAAATTTTTTAAATTTAATTTAATTAAAAAAAAAAAAAGAAAGAGGAAGAGGTAGCACAAAGAAAGCTGGGGACCAAGTGAGGAGCGAGGGCAGGAAGGGCTGAGGACCAGCTGTGCAGCAGGCCCAAACCTACAGGAGAGATTCCAAGAGGCTTACATGGGAGGAAAACCCACTGGATTTCAATGCGTCCAGAGTGGATTCAATTAGGGGAGAAGCCAGTGCTTGGAAAACAAAGTGAGAGCAGAAGCAAAGTGATGAGTGATGCCGGGGAGAATAAAACCTTTGGGCTGAAGAATTGCAGCTCAGGGTGTGATTCAGCGGTGAGTGGTGTTCACATCCTCAACCCTGCAGATCCTTGATCTGGGTCTAACCCAAACCAGCCAACCACAACCTAACGTAAGTCCACTGTGTAAAGTCAATAGATAATGCCTAAAGTAGAAATAAACAAAAACAAAAACAAAAAACAAGAACCGACAACATAAGCTAGTGAGAGCTGGTGGGGGGGGGGGGACCTACAGCAATCAGCTGGAAGAGGAGCCCCACCCACTGTGAGGATGAGCACCAGAAATGCGTCTTCCAAGACACACCCCATGAATGACGTCTCCAGTGAACAAAAGCAGACTCCCAGTGTCGCAGCCCTTCGAAGTCAGGCGCGCTCTTTCGTGTGATGGAATCTATCTGGACATGACATAAGCTCCAGAAGGTAAATTTTATGGTTGACATCGCTTGCAGAAATGCTCTGCTTCTTACAAATTCTCGACTTCTAATTAATCTCACAATTTAGACCACAAGGAGCTACCTTCAATTATCCCGCTGTTGTCCCCTTTCTTGCCCTCCGAGGGGCCCCGCTCCCTAACCCTCACACGCTCACCATCCATTCTACTGACAAAGCCCCGGGCAGGTTCTGCTCTCATGCGTGCACTGGCTCTGCCCCTCGCCCCAAGCCTTATGAAATCAATTACTTATTTCGCTCCTAAGTAATGTCATTTCCTCTCATCTCTTTGTCACTCGGGCCTCATCCATCTTCTTTTCAGTGAGAGGCCCCAATAACTGGGTCTTGCAATCAGTACGACCCAGAGCGAGGTCTAATCAACTGGAACTGGAGGAAGGAAGAGAAGCCATTTGTGTCAGTTTCTTGCACACGTTGGAATTATTCTCTTTGGCAGCAACATGTCACATTCTTTCTTTGTGACAGTCAGCTGCGCGGATCACACGGCACCACAGCGGGCCAGTGACAAGGCACGACAACCTGGCAATCTCGCCATTATCCCAGCACCACTGGTCGCAGCACAGCTGGAGGCAGATTATCCAGCCCTCCAGGAGAAAACCTCACCTCTTCTGCATGGATTACAGTGCACTCACACAGGGCCGGCTTCAAAGAATGAATATCGGTCACTTGTAGCCAAGATAATGATGCCAGAAAAACTCCCTTGATACCAGCAGGGTTTATTTTTCCTCCCCCTGATTTAGGAAACATACATATATCTTGATTTCTCTCTTATTGCTTCCCAATAAGCAGCAAACTGACTTGCTTTGCAGTATATTAAGTGATAATATTTCCCTTTTATTGGACTAGACAAACAAAGCAAGATAACCAGGCCCAGATGCCCATGATTAGTTAAGCATTTTTAAAATTATAGTGCAAAGAAATTTTAAGACTTAAAATAAAAACTACTTTGACTCATCATTGATGTCCAATTATCTTACATTTTTCTTTAATCGTATGCAAAAAATATCTCCAAAAATAAACCGCTATTATCGATTCATATGTAACTACTTAGAACATACAAGAATTACAGATTTGAAGGACTAGTTCTTTCATTCTATTTCCCTCTGTGTTTCTTTCTAAAATACATCCTGCTTGTGGAACAACAATAGCAAGCAAGCACTTTCAGATAAACAAATTGTGTTTATCTGAAAAATGGCACAGTGCGATGAAGAGCAGCCCATTATTTTCACCTGCTGCATAAAGTTACCCGGAAGGGCCTGGGCTTAATCACAAGAGGTACTGTAAAACACATCTGTGACATCCCCAGCCCAACTCCCGCCTACACGAGAGATTGGAACATCTTATGAATTAAACATAAGTCCTGATTTATGTTCGGTTATCCTTCATATCAAAAACTACAGTAGCAGAGCTGTGTCACTGTGAATTCATTTGGCGATATTGATGAGACAGCCTGCACAGAGACTGCAGAGTAACTGCCAGGGCATAGCATGGCCCTATAAATCACTTCTGCCGAGTGGTTAAGCAATAAATAACAAGTCATTAATTCACTCTAAGTTATGCTAAGAAGCTCAAACTACATATGTACCAGATTGTAAATAAATATCTCTGGTACAATATTTGAAGTAGGCAACATTTAGCATTAAAACAATTTCATAAGGGCAGATATTCATGGAGCAGAATTAATTCACCATGGAGTTCCCTTAGCAGACATAGATCGATGCAATTTAAAAAAAAAAATCGACCCCCAAAACTTGTTTGCATCCAAGAGGAAATGCATGTCAGGTATTAAATGCAATGGAACTTATTTTTAGTGTCCAAGTTATGCATCTACCCAGTAAGTGACTTCAATGGTCCTGCCATGCAGCCCTGGGATAAGCTCAGAGTATCCCTATAAAGAACAAGCTGGGAAGAATGGAATTGTTCAAGTGGTTTTGCCTTGTTGCATCCATAGGACCTGTAGAAACTAGGTAACTGGCCACAGTTTTTTGTGAGTCAGAAAACATTTGCTTTTCAGTAGAAGATGGTCCTGCCACCTACATGAGAGACCTAGCTGGGGTTCCTGGCTCCTGGTTTTGGCCTGGTCTAGCCCCAGCCCCAGCTGTTGCAGCCATTTGGGGGAAAATTCTCTCTCTCTCTCTCTCTCTCTCTCTCTCTCTCTCTCTCTCTCTTTCTCTCTCTCTCTCTTTCTCTCTCTCTCTCTCTCCCCCCATCTCTATCTCTATCTCTATGTTTCTGCCCACCTCTCTCTCTCCATAACTCAGCCTTTCAAAAAATATAAATAAATCCTTTCAAAATGGAAAAGAAGGGGGTCAGCACTATGGCACAGTGTGTTAAAACCCCAGCCTGCAGTGCTGGCATCCTATATGGGTGCCGGTTCAAGTCCTGGCTGCTCCACTTCTGATTCAGCTCTTTGCTATGGCCTGGGAAAGCAGTAGAAGATGGCCCAAGTTCTTGGACCTCTGCACCTGTATGGGAGACCCGAAAGAAGCCCCTGGCTCCTGGCTTTGGATCGGTGCAGCTCCAGGCATTGAGGCCAACTGGGGAGTGAGCCAGCGGATGGAAGACCTCTCTCTCTCTCTCTCTCTCTGCCTCTAACTCTGCCTTTCAAATAAATAAATAAATCTTTTAAGAAAAAAAAATGGAAAGAAAGAAATCATTTGCTTTGAGATGACATTCACCAACCTCCTGCTCTCCAATGAGTTGCCTCCTAGTCACCTTCCCCTAACCACACTTCTCCCAAGCCCTCAGACAGTGAGTTCCTAAAGCTGCCCGGCACCATACAACACAACTGACCCAGCCCGGTCCTTCTGACCTCCTGCAGGTCCCACAGCACACAACCCAGTCTGGGCCCTCAACCCACACAGTCCTGCTTTCCTCTTCTCAGGTGATCCAGGGGAAGTTGGATAAGAAAAGCAGAGTCACTGAAGGTGGGGATGCCAAAGAAAGGACCTCAGGCACTGCTCCCGACAGACAAGGGAGACGTTTGCGGGTAAAGGGGGCCTTTACTGTAGCTGGGAGTCGCCTGGGCCTGGATTCCCCTGGGCTGCAGGGTATCTGAATACCTAGGAAAAGAAGAATCTTTGTTTTATTTAGAACTGCCTTCCCTGAATTAACTCCCAATTAACTCTCGTCAGCATAATGTTTCTGATCCTTTGTGCAGAAACTCAATTCAAGGGCCCCAAACTACAGCAGCATTTTAAATATATTACGTTTCAAGCTTTATCTAATTTTCTACTTGCTGTCACTTATGACATTTTTTTATCATTACTGCACTGTAATTCTAGCTTATCTAACATCGAAGTTTAAAACTGCTTACTCTCTAGATACACTGGCTTCAATTTTTAAACTCCCTCCTTCCTCCTTCCTCCCTTCCTTCTTCCCTCTCTTCCTCTCTTGTTTTGGGTTATGTCCTGTCTGTAACAATCCCTACAGACCTTTTTGAACACAGTCTAACCCTTCATTGGTGTTTTGCAATAAACACCTCTCCATCTAGCATCGGTTGAGAATGTCATATCTTGCACTTCATCCTTTGCTTCAGGTCAGTCCTGAGGGGGTGGCACTGGTAGAGATGTGACATTATTCCCCCTGGAGGTCGCTGGAAATCCTCCCTCTTTCTACATCCATGGCCAGTTTTCTCTTAAGATCCTTGGGCCAGTCTGCTGACCCCTGTTATGTGGCCACCCTCAGACCCTTGTCCATGGGAAGTGTCCTGTCAGCACTGAAGCAGAGCCCAGTGACAGAGCTTTCTGTCTCTGTGATTTCTGACACCCAGGGCATTCAGGTAAGACGGATCACCCCGAACCGGTTCTTTATGGCTTCTCTGAAATAAATCAGGGAAATGCCAAATAAACTAACTTCGTTTTTAAATAGATAAGCTGGGGCAGAGAAACCACTTGTATTAGAACTTTAACAAGTCAGATTACTATTGTCTCACACTTATTTTAAGGGGAAGACATTTATTATTATTATTTTAAAAATTCAATAACTATAAATAAATAATGCTATATTATCTGTACATAGCTGAAAAATTGGATTTTCCACTTAAGCAGTTTACAGATGAGTTCAGAAAACTGATACTTATTTTACAAGCATAGTAAGAAGTCTCAAACTTGGGGTACAAGTAATATTGTATTAGCAAGAAGATTTTTGCAAAAAGCAGGAGGTTCAAAACCTTTCTCTGTATTTTTCTCATCTTTTTTTCTTTTCAGGTTTAATGCAAGGTGCATTTTTGTCTCCTTAAATGGATCAGAACACCACATCTTTGTTCTCTTACTTACATTAGTCTTTTCCCTTGCTTGTCTCAAACAATGGTTTTCTTAAACACTCCAAACTGAAGATGCCACCCGGAATGCCCATATCTGATATCCCAGTGCCTTGGTTTGAGGCCCAGCTCTAGTCTCAAGTGCTGCAAATGAGTATCCTGGGAAGCAACAGGTGATGGCTGAAGGACTTGAATCCCCGTCACCCATGTGGGAGACCCAGGTAGAATTCTCAGTTCCTGTTGTCAGCCTGGTCCAGCTCTGGCTATTGGAGGCATTTAAGGAGTGAACCAGTAAATGGGAAATCTCTCTCTCTCTCTCTCTCTCTCTCTCTCCCTCTCTCTCTCTCTCTCTAATAAATAAAATAAACCATTAAATAATTTTTAAAAACTTAATGAATTTATTAACCATTCCTACAGAAATTATGCCACATTACAGTATTTTTAATTAACAGCTTATTTTATTTTTTCTTTTTCTACCGTTAATTGTCATAACATTCAGCTTGGTGTGGTCACAGGAAGAATATAAGTTTGGGACAAAATTAACCCAGGCTAAACCTGAGCTCCATCCTCCATGGGACCAGCTCTGTGATGAGAAAGCTAAATAAGCACCCTGAGCTTCTGATTCCTCATTCGTGAAATGGGCTAATATTATGTATTTCTTTAGATGCTGTGAGACTAAATAAGAAGAATGAAGTAATAAGAACCTAGCATGGTGGACAGCGTACAGAGAGAAGACATTTAGCTCATTGTGTTCTTAAACAACAATAAAGATGCATAACCCAAGAGAAGATCTGTCTTCATTTCTAAGTTTATTCTGACTCACTTATAAAATAATGCAAATCAAATTATGTTTATTTCTGTGCACTTAACAAATTCCCTAGTTGCAAAGAATACAGTTATCTGAATTCAAGGCTGCTCCAGAACACCCAGACCCTAAGGTCACTATTATTTATTTTAATAAATCCAAATGAAAAATCAACATCTTCACTGGCAACTGAGCATCAGTGTTGTGACATTTACATGTTGCGCTTCACTGTCTCCATGCATTGCTGACATGTGGAGAAGGGTGGATCGCAATGCAGAGAGTTCATCTGCAATGCCCACTGAGGGACCAGGAGATTGGGGGGGGGGGGCCAAAGGGTCAGCACAGTGTAGGGGCCGAGCAAGCAGTGGGCCCCACTGCAAGTTGGCAGCTTGACACAGACATCTCGCCTACCTGCTAAGCCACACATGAAGAGGGCTCTGTCTCTGAGAAAGAACTTTTAAGATCAATACCATTCATAGCTCCAAAAAGAATTAAATACCTTGGAATAAATGTAACCAAGGATGTCAAAGATCTCTACAATGAAAATTACGAAACACTAGAGGAAGAAATAGAAGAAGACATTAGAAAATGGAACAATCTTCCACATATATAGATTGGAAGAATCAACATCATCAACATATCCATAAAACCAAATGCAATTAACAGATTCAGTGCGATCCCAATCAAAATACCAATGACATTCTTCGCAGATCTAGAAAAAAGTGATGGAAACACAAGAGACCCCAAATGGCTAAAATAATCTTATACACCAAAAACAAAGCTGGAGGCATCATAATACCTGATTTCAAGACATACTACAGGGCAGTTATAATCAAAACAGCCTGGTATCAGAACAAAAACAGACTTGTAGACCACTGGAACAGAACAGAAACTCCATAAATCAATGTATGTATCTACAACCAACTTATCTTTGACAAAGGAGCTAAAATCAATCTCTGGAGTAAGGACAGCTTCTTCAATAAATGGTTCTGGGGAAATTGGATCTCCACATGCAGAAGTATGAAACTAGACCCATACCTTACACCTTACACAAAAATACACTTGAAATGGATCAAAGACCTAAATTTAGGACTTGATACCAGCAAATTACTAGAGAACATTGGGGAAAGTCTGCAAGACATTGGCAAAGGCAAAGACTTCTTGGAAAAGACCCCAGAAGCACAAGCAACAAGGAGCTTCTACACTGCAAAGGAAATACTCAGCAAAGTGAAGAGGCAACCAACAGAATGGGAGAAAATATTTGCAAACTACACAACTGATGAAGGGTTAACATCCAGAATGTTTAAGAGCGCAAGAAATTCAACAATAACAAAACAAACAATCCAGTTAAGAAATGGGCAAAGGACTTGAACAGACATTTTTCAAAAGAGGTCATTCAAACAGTCAACACACACTTGCTCAGGATCACTAGCCTTAAGGGAAATGCAAATCAAAACCACAGTGAGGTTTCACCTCACTCAAGTTAGAATGGCTCTCATATAGAAATCAACAAACGACAAATGCTGGCAAGGATGTTGGGGAAAAGGTACCCTGGTCCACTGTTGGTGGGAATGTAAACTGGCACAGCCACTATGGAAGACAGTATGAAAATACCTCAGAAATCTGAATATAGACCTACCATAAGATTCAGACATCCACTCCTGGGAATTTACTCAAAACAAAAGAATTCAGCATATGAAAGAATTATCTGTACCCCATGTTCACTGCAGTGCAATTTGCAATAGCTACGATATGGAATCAACCCAGATGTCCATCAACTGTTGACTGGATAAAGAAATTATGGTGTATATACACTATGGAGTACCACTAAGCTGTAAAAAAAAAAAAAAAAATCCTGTCTTTTGTAACAAGATGGACACAATTAGAAACCATTATACTTAGTGAAATAAGCCAGTACTGAAAAGACAGATATCATATTTTTCTCTGATCTGAGGTAACTAATAACATTTTGAGATCCAATGATTGTTTACAGCCCTTGTCTCTTCCATTGAGGAACAGTGTTTTTTTGGTTTTTTTTTTTTTTCTTCTTACTGTTTATTGAACTCTTACTTAGTGTAGGGTTAACTATACAATCATTAAGTAAACTAAAAGTAGGTCTTTGTAAAAATTAAGAATGAGACTTTGAGAGGGAAGAGGAGGAAGGGTTGGAGTGAAGGCAGGAAGGAAGGTAGAGGGGTAAGTGTCACTATGTCCCTAAATCTCTATCTATGAAATACATGAAACTTTTATAACTTAAGTAAAATTTTAAAAAAAGAAAAAAACTAAGATGTATCTGGTCCAATAACAGAGTTCCAGGGTTCAATACCCTACTTCTCACTCTGGCTGCCTGTTAATACAGACTCCCAAAAGCAGAAGCAATGTCTAGGTAGTTAGGTCCCTGTCACCTATATGAGAGACCTGCATTGCATTTCTGGCAGCCTTGGCTGTTGCAGGCAACCGGGGAATGAACCAGTGGATGGGAGCTCTCTCTCCAGCTCTCTTTCTCTTTCTCTATGCTTCTCAAATAAAAAAGGATTTTTTTTCCCCAATCACTTGATTCTTTCATGAAAAACATTTTCAGTCATTTATAATGTCCTTTAAGTTAAACTTGTATGACAAGTCCTGTAAAAGAGGGGGGAAAACACACTTTTGGAGACTCTGGAGTTTTGTCTTCATTTTCTCAATGCAGAATTAGCAAAAAGGGGCCAGGCTTTCAAGTCAGGTTTCATTCAGCTGAAGAAAATCAAGGAAATGTAAACCACCTTTCTATTTGCATAAAGATATGAAACAATGTGCAGGAAGTTATCTCCCTAAAGACAGCAGTATGATTTATGTTGGTTATACAGAGCCATCTTTCTCAGCTTTCCTTCAAGACTAAAGCAATATAAACTCCACTCAAAAATAGTGTTATCTAACATTGTAACTGCACTTCCAGGGATTGCTGCCATGGGAGAAACATTCTCTGTTCTCTTCCCAGGAGCACTTGTGAGTCTTCCCAGAATCCTGGGCACCATATGAGCTATGAAACATTGCTTTCTTCAGGATGGTTCATGAGGGCTCCTTGAATCTTCCTATGGAAGAAAACTGACCACTCGCAGGCCACCATGTTGTCCTTTTTTATAAAATATTTTATTTACTTATGTGAGAGGTAGAGTTACCAAGAGAGGAAGATGCAGAGAGAAAGGTCTTCCATTCACTGGTTCAACCCCCCAAATGACCACAACAGCCGGAACTGGGTTGACCCAAAGCCAGGAGCCAGGAGCTTCTTCCAGTTCTCCCATGTGGGTGCAGGGGCCCAAGCACCTGGGCCATCGACTGCTTCCCCAGGTCATAGCGGAGAGCTGAATCAGAAGAGGAGCAGTCGGGCCTAAAATCGGTGCCCATATGGGATGCCAGCACTGCAGGCAGACGCTTAGCCCACTATGCTGCAGGGCTGGCCCCCACAATGTTGCCTTATAGCTCCAATTATATCCCTTGCTTGTGTGTCTTTCTGTTTGAACACACGTTGACACTGATTTTCAGTCTTCTGCTCACTCATCCTTACAGTACTAGCCTGCAATTTATTTCTATTGAGTTAGCATTTCACTGTCCGGAAAATTCTAGTGTCACCCATAAACCTGAATGCTTCTCTGTGAGTTCTCACCGCCAGGTGATTTATAAACCAAGGACTTGAGCCTGAGGGCAGGTAGATAACCCACAGACACAGGCCAAGGATGTGAAGGATGGCCAGCCAGGTCCTCTCCACTTGAAGGAATGCCGTCTTTTTAATGGAGCAAGATCAGAGCTGAAGGCGAAAAAAAAAAAAAAAAAAAAAAAAAAAAAACTTGTGCTCAGATGAAAAAGTTTAAAAGGTTTTTCTAAAGAATAAAGATGGCCAATATGAATCATACTCCCATTTGTGTTTGTACAGTAAATCACAATGTCTAAGAATAAGTCTACAGGATTTCCTTCAGAAAAAGCTTAAAGATAAATCAAGAATTGACTTTCTGGGGCTGACATTGTGGCGCAGCAGGTTAGGCTGCTGCTTGTGATGCCAACATTTAATATCAGAGCACCAGTTCGAGTCCCAGCCGCTCTGTTTCCTAACCAGGAGCTGATATAGTGGAAGATGGCCCTTGCCACCCGTGTGGGGGACCCAGATGGAGTTCCAGGCTCCTGGTTTCTGCCTGGAGTAGCCTTGACTATGGTAGTCATTTGGGGAGTGAGCCAGTGGATGGAAGATCTCTTTCTCTGTCTCTCCCCCACCTCTCTGTGTCACTCTGTCTGTCAAATAAATAAACAAATCTTCACAAAAAGAGATGAAATGGAACACATAGGTCTACAGAAATATACCCCAATACAGTTACTGTTCTGAGTTCTAGGATTGTAGCAATATACATGTGTATACGCATGCCAGTGTAAATGTGTGCACCAGTACACAAAATGATAATTTCTTATCTGTATTTTAAAATACATAAGCATTATAAACTATATAAGCGAATAAAATCACTTCAAATCTGATGTAAACAGAAGTGCTATTTACCTTCAAATTTAAATATGCAAAACAATGCCTGGAGGCAGTGCACACTTGTATTTATTTACTATTATTCTTTTACATTCTAAATCTTAATTAAGGAATTTTGTATTCTGACCCAGATAAAAAATACAGAAAGCAAAAAGAAAATTTTCTTGATACCTTTATGAAGAAACAGACTCAACCTCAGAAAGACACAATGTCTGAAACAAACAGTAGGGGAAATGAGTGTAGATTCCAGATAGTACCCTTGAATTAAAAAAATATATTTTAAAAATTGCAAATTACCGAAGTGCAATATGGAACTGCAATTACAGAAGGAACACTCCTGGAGTGAACACTCTGACTCCCTTGATCTCCGAGGAGGTCATCTCATCATGCTCCAAATAAGCCATTTAGAAATCCTCCCTCACTGGGAGAAGTGACAGCACAGCAGATCTGAAACCCACTGTCCAAATAAAGAAAACTGTGTTTCAAAAGCAAAACTGTAAAATCAAAACACTGAGAATAATTTTCCTTCCACAGTTGACGTAGTGCACTTATTTACAGTTTCTTCTAAGAGGTTTCTATTCTCTAAATCCATACTTATTGCTTCAGTTCCCAATATCCAAGCTGTTTAAGCATAAACACTTTTTCCTTCTCAGAAGGTTCCAGTGTTATAAGGACAACACAGATTCAACTGTTTATCTACAAGATACGCCAGTACAACTCTCTCTGTACAACTATCCACTTCAACATGTTTTTGAAGCATTTCCACAGTGTAGGATTTTATAAATGAGAAAGTCTGAACAATAGCAAATCCTCCATGCTGATGTTTTAGAGTCAAATACTACCATTGACAATCCCCTAGGATAAATTTATTTATCAAAGTATAAAACATTAATGTATTTCACTTTAACACCAGAAAATGAGTGCCATAGCTGGCGAGGTAGCTGAGACTTGATGCCTTCCTCTAATAGGAATGTAGGTACGTGTTTCTGATTTGCTTTCCCCTCCTACACACAAAATCTTACTCCACATCAAATCCCTTCAATTCCTCTTTTGAAGTTCAAAATTAATTTCCATGTTTACTCTTCAATAATCCTCCATCTTTTTTAAAAATGTAAAATACACATATACTTGTGAAACGAGATGAAATCCCAAAATATCCTATGTGAGTATGTGCTGTTTTTAAAAAAAAAAAAAAATCATTCTCAAAACAGGTGTTCATCAAGAAGTCTCATTCTGAAATTAGTAAAAACAAGGTAACAATTTGCTTTGTGTCCATTCATACAGTTAAACCAAGGCTACATTATAAAGAATCTCCTGGGACATACACAAGACATCTACACTGATTCCAAATGAAATTCATTGTGAACAGCACTATTATACTGAATGGCAAATGAATTCTTAATAATGAGGCACTTGATGTGTTCTCCAGAACTAGGGTTGACAAGGAAACCACTTAGCTTCACTTTCTAATATTATAACAGTAACTGATAAAATACATATATTTTTCAATTTGGAAGGAAAACTTCAAAGTAAAGTATATTTTAGCGAACCTTTCTATTGGAAAGTAAAGTGTGTAGATCTTTACTTTATACACACACACACACATATATATATACATATATATCTCAAGATAGTTTGAACCTAACCTTTTCACTATAACCTGTTTCTGGTATAGAGGTATAGATTTGTCTAAGGTTTTGCTCTTTTATAAGCTCATTTTGCTCTTCCCATCACAAGTTCATCACAACAGAAGCGAGAATGATTAAAAAGCTATTACTGTAGACTCTCATCACAGCCAGCGTAGGAAAATGCGGGCAGTTTCTGGGTGTCCTTGTCTCGCTTTGCCCACCTTTCGTGGTTGGTGTGTAGGCTATAATGTGCATCCTTGCCCCTCTCCTTCGTCAGGAAGCCTGTCTCTGGGGATCACTTGCAGAAAATAGGACATTGAGTCCATAATTAAAGTAATCTCTTTCCAGGCAGATGCTGCAGTTGGCTCTGTTATCACATATTACAAAAGGCATCTTGAGGGTTATAAAATGTGCAGCAAATAGCTTTGGAGATGAGAAACAGCAATTTTTCATCTAATTTTGATCCATAGACATGTAAGTACTGTATTGCTACTTTTTGGTTTTGAGCCAAATAACTATTATGGTGCAGAGACAAGCCTGGCAGTAACCAAAATTAAAGAATACTTTTGCTTTTATCCTCAAAGTGAGAAAAGCTCTTTTGTAACCATCTTTGCACTTAGCAAATAAGGATGCCATCTCAAATCTGAGCATTAATGCCTGCAGGCGGATTTAGAAGAAAGGCTTATGTGGCTTAGCTCTACAGCCATACTTTCAATATATTTGCTTAAGTTAAAACCAGGGTTTGATGAAGGGACCTACTATCTTAGAGCCTTTGCAACTACAGCGTGCATTTTTAATTAGAAGCCTTCTCACTGTTTATCTTTCCTATAAAATTTAGGGCATGGCTCTTTGAAATATATGTCAGCCCAGATAACTCATATGCTCATGTTATTCATAATCCTTTCTATAAATACTAGTAGAGGAAATAAATGGAGAGGATTTGACTGTCGTATTTTAGTTTCCAGCTTAGGGCTTGTCAATGTGAATACTCAAAACCTGATTTCAATATGACAATATGCTAAATTGGAGAGGAAATAATTCAATTTGTTTATTATTTATTTCTCAGTGCTAAATAAGACAACTTATCAATATGCATTGATTTAATTAAAACATCTTTTACTTATGTGTTTATTTATTTGAGAGAAAGAAAAGCACACACATACACAGACAAATTTATCTGCTCGTTCACTCTCCAATTGTCTGCAATAGCTAGGTCAAAGCCATGAACCAGCAACTCAACCTGGGTCTCCTATGTGGGTAATGATTTGAGCCACTACTTGCTGCTACCTAGGGCACCCATTGGCAGAAAGCTGGAACTGGGAATGGGGAATGGAGCTGGAACTCAAACCCAGGCACTCTGATATGGGATGTGGGTATCTTAACCATCAGACCAAATGCCTACCTACAGCTTAATTTTAAAGAGATTATATTAATCTAGAAAATATGTGATTTGAATTTTTTTATTTCCTCAAGTTGCTTTTAAGAATATTTCTAGAGGTCAGTATTGTGGTTTAGCCAGTAAAACTGCCTCCTACAGTGCCAGAATCCCATTTGGGAACCAGTTCAAGTTCCAGCTGCTCCACTTTCAACTCAGCTCTCTGCTTATGGCCTGGGAAAGCAGTAGCAGATGGCACAGTCCTTGGGCCTCTGCACCTATGTGAGAGACCCAGAAGAAGCTCCTAGCTCCTGGTTTCAGATAGACCCAGCTCCACTATCATGGCCATTTGGGGACTGAACTAGCAGATGGAAGATCTCTCTCTGCCTCTGCCTCTCTGTGACTCTGCCTTTCAAATAAATAAAATCTTAAAAAAAAGACATGATCATATCTTTTTTAAAAAGTTTCTAACAATGAGATTTTACATGGACTTCGACCATTCAATTTAGAAATATTAATATTAATGTTTAAACTGTATGTTCATTTAAATAGCATTCAAAAACAGAAGAAATGCAATTTAACTTAGTAAGCAAGAGAAGCATTAGTATTCCAGCATGTTTAAGACTTCAGAAGAAATACTTAAGAGTTTATGTAATGTCCCTTGAATTACTAGAGAAAAACTAACAGCAAATCAAAATTTTAAATTTATGGAACTTTGTTAAATGACCAAATTGATATTTCCCAAGTACTTAAAATATTGTAATATGAAGCCATCTGTCACCAGTGTATGCTTGGCAGTGTAAATAGGAGCATATAAATTCTAATTCTCTAGCATAATCTTCTGGCATACTCAGGCATTTCTGCATTTTTAAATTAATGTATGCATGCATTCATTCATCCATTTAACAAATAAGATATATTTTTAACCAATATTATTTGTGACTGGCAAGTCATAATTGTGTGTAAAGTTATGGTGCTTTGACGTATGTATACAGTGACATGACTGAATCAAGCTCATTGACAGATCTGCCAACTCAGTTACCTATAATTTTGCATAGTTAGACACGTGAAATTTACTGTCTAGTTGTTTTGAAACATATATTGCATTATTATTGACTATGCTATTCACTCTGCTGTGCTATAGATCTTAAAACCTAATCCTTCTGCTTATCTCAAGCTTTGTCCCTTCTGACCACCAATCTCCCATTCTTGCACCCCAACCCCAACCCACAGCCTCTGGGTCTTTCTACTCTAGTTCCATGAGTTCAACTTATGAGATTACACATGTATCATCTGGCAACTGTCTGTCTGTATCTGGCTTATTTCACTTAACATAATGCTCTCCAGATTCGTCCATGTTGTCGCCAATGACAGGATTTCCTCTTCTGCAAGGCTGAACAGTACTCCACTGCACACATATGCCACATCTCTCTACCTGTGCATCCACTGGTGGACACCGTGGTTGTCTCCATATCTCGGCTACTGTGAACAATCATGTGAGCGCAGATACTCTTTTGACATAGTGACTTCAGTTCCTTTAGATATATCCCCAAATGAGGTATTACTGGGACATTAGGTAGTTCTATTTTTTGCTTGTTTGTTTTTAGAAACCTCCATATTATCTCCCACATGGGCTATCGTAATTTATATTCCCACCAATAATACATGAGTTTCCTTTTCTGTGCATCCACTTCAACACCTGTTCTTTCATCCTTTTCAACCATTTTTTAGAGCACTGCCTTACTAGTAATTTCCTAACAATACCTGCAACTGAAATATTAGCAATGTGTACAAACGGGGCTGGTGCTGTGGCGTACATACTAGGCTAAGCATCTGCCTGCAGTGGTGACATCCCATAAGAGTGCCTGCTCATGTCCCAGCTGCTCCTCTTCCAATTCAGCTCTCTGCTATGGCCTGGGAAAGCAATGGAAGGTGGCCCAAGTGTTTCAGCCCCTATACCTGCATGGGAGACCTGGACGAAGCTCCTGACTCCTGGCTTTTCAGATTGGCCCAGCTCCAGCCATTGTGGCCATTTAAGAATTCAATCAGCAGATGGAAGACCTCCCTCTCTGTCTCTCCCTCTCTGTCTGTAACTCTCAAGTAAATAAATAAATCTTTTTTAAAAATTGCCTCAAAAAGCATTTTCTGTTTTTCATGTTTTTTTTCATCTTTGTCTGTAAGCAAGGTATTTTATTCTTATGTAAATGCCATTTGATCAGTAATACTACTCATTTGTTACTTACCTTTTATGATATCATATAAGGACACCAACGTACTTCTGATTTCCACCTGCCTGGCTATCTTTTCCCATCTCCTTAGTCTCAACCTTTTTGTGTCACATTTACATGTGTCACTTGGAAGCAACATACGGTTGAATTTTTGAAACTGCATCAAGAAAGTCACAGTGTTTCAACTCATCAGTTTAATCTGTTTACATTTAATGGAATTACTGACTTTTTTATACTTCTTTATCTTACATTACATTTTACTTTTATGATTTTTACATTTTTTTCATTTCTCCTGATGGATTAGTGCTCTTTAACCCGTTACCTACCCTTCCTCCTTCCTACTGTGGAAATTTTAATTTTACTGCCATTTCCTATATTTATAGCTTTAAGAATCATTTTCAGCTAAACTACAACCTTCTTTAAAAATAATTTGAGGAGTCCGGTGCCATGGCTCACTAGGCTAATCCTCCACCTGCGGCGCCGGTACCCCGGGGTTTTAGTCCTGGATGGGGCTGGGTTCTAGTGCCAATTGCTCCTCTTCTAGCCCAGCTCTCTGCTGTGGCCCAGGAGGGCAGTGGAGGATGCCCAAGTGCTTGGGCCCTGCACCCACATGGGAGACCAGGAGGAAGCACCTGGCTCCTGGCTTTGGATTAGCGCAGCGCCGGCTGTCACAGCCATTTGAGGGGTGAACCAATGGAAGGAAGACCTTTCTCTCTCTCTCTCTCTCTCTCTCTCTCTTTCTCTCTCTCTCTCTCTCACTGTCTAACTCTGCCTGTCACAAAAAAAAAAAATAATTTGAGGGGTACAGTGCTGTGGTGTAGCAGGTGAAGCTGCCGCCTGCAGTGCCAGCATCCCATACAGGCGTTGGTTCGAGTCCCGGCTGCTCCACTTCCTATCCAGCTCTCTGCTATGGCCTGGGAAAGCAGTGGAAGGTGGCCCAAGGCCTTGGGCCCCTGCACCTGGGTGGGAGGCCTGGAAGAAGCTCCTGGCTCCTGGCTTTGGATTGGTGCCTGCTGCAGCCATTTGAGGAGTGAACCACCGGACGGAGGACCTCTCTTTGTGTCTCTTCCTCTCTCTATAACTCTGCCTATCAAGTAAATAAATAAATATTTAAAACAATTTCAAATAGCCACATGTAGTTTACAGCTACCATGTCATAAATCACATTTCTAAGCAAATTAAATAATCTTTAGTGTGTATGCACATGCGTGTGTATATGCATACATATCTATCTATATACATATATACATACACACATTTTCTCAAATATGTATGTGGCTCACGTATATGTGTATGTTTAAATAAATCACACACACATATATATTCTTTAAAAACTTTTTAGCTGGAAGAAGCAATCAAAATTTTATTTCACATCTATAATGTCTTAATATTCAGAGACGTTATGAAAATCAGGGTTTATATAATATGCTGCCACTGGCATATATTATGCTGGTAACTATTCTGACAAACCATGGGTTTGTTTTTGCCATGGGAAAAACTTATTCACCTGTTTCTCAGGCACCTTCGTCATCATCATTTTTGACTCTGTAGGCAGTTTAGAAAAAAACATTCACGTTCAGGGCTTCTAAAACTGGCTTAAACAACTCTAATAACGAAAATAATCCAAATCGCTGCCCTTACAACACTGAGGCAGTCTTGGGAACGTCTAATAAGTGCACCACACAGAGCTTTGAGGTTTACGGACTTGGTCTTTTTGCTTTCACAAATGTTCCCTGTGGTTTCAAGGAAGGCGGGCCAAGTGCAGTGGTAATCCCATCCAGACCACAAGGCCTTGCATGAAGAAGCACTGGTGGATGCCAAGCCCACGCCTGCATACTGGAGGGCCCGCCAAACATTCTCACAGCATTACATAAAAGGGCACGAAGAAGGGGGAGGTGGGTTTGCCACAGGCAGCTCCTTATTTGTATTACTGACTACTGCTTCCAAACAAACTTAACAGTATGAAAAATTGATATTTCTATGAAAAGGAAAAAAAAAAAAAAAGAATGAGTTCATCAACAAGTATTTGTTGAGACAGAATTCCCTAGAAGCACATTTGTTTTTAGACCCTGGTTAAGAATATGTTGCTACTAGAATAAAAAAATTTCCCAGGGGTGGGTGCTGTGGTTCAATAGGTTAAGCTGCTGCTTAGGACACCCACACCCCATAGGGAAGGGCAGGTAAATCCCAACTTCTCTGGTTCTGATCCACCTCTTGCTGAGGCACCTGGGAAGGCAGCGGAAGATGGCCCAAGTGCTTGGCCCCCTGCCACCCACATGGAAGGCCAGGAAGAAGCACCTGGCTCCTGGCTTCGGATCGTGCAGCTCTAGCTGTTGTGGCCATTTTGGGGGTGAACCAACGGAAGGAAGACCTTTCTCTCTGTCTCTCTCTCTCACTGTAACTCTACTTGTCAAATAAATATATAAAATCTTAAAAAAAAAACTTGTATAATTAATACAATAAAAATAACTTTTTCAAACCTTCATGGAGATGAATGAACATATTTCATCTCAACTACACTCCCTAAATTTAAAACTTAATTCCCCAGGAAGCACTCTGACCTCATCTGTCAGTGTTGATACTTCAGAACACACAGGAGTTCCTGAACGTGGACTGTCTTCTGCTCTACGCCTAATTGCCAGAGACCTACAGGGAAGTGAGAACTATCCTTTAGGCTCCCAGTCATTTACCTTTAAGAATCTATATACATCGTTTGAAAATCCTGCCATTCAGAAATACATCTTTGAGCAGAAGCGAGATAAGTGTCTCAAGCTGGGAAATGTCTATTTAAAACAGAAAGCGAGACTATCAGAAAATACAGCAGACTTGTGATTTCAGACAGATGAAATTCCTCCTTAAGAAGGCGGCTTATCCGCTGTTATCTCACAGTGTGGAGACAGTCATTTCAGACTTAACATGAGGAGTCATTTATTCTGGCAGGAAGCTACGCATCATCTAGGATATAGGAACATTTGTCTGGATCGACCGTGGGCATCTTTATCTACAGGTATAAATGCTCTCCCCCCCAAGACACGCCCACGGGGAGTCCCCAGTCTTATTTCAACTGTTTGAAGTAACAAGGCAAATACATCTGCTGTGTTTTCTCCTGATGGATGGAAATAAACAGGCAGCCACGCTGCCCTTCCTGAAGAAGTCTCTAGACAGCCTGAAATGGCTCTCATCAAAAATTAAAGGCCTCTGAGATACACTCAGGCAGCGCTGCGAATCTCTGCATCTGTGTTATTCCAAGTCTGTCAGGTGTTCCGAAATGGCTAGTGTCTTCAATTTGTAAAATCTTTTTTTTTTTTTGTCTTCTTGTTTCATGTGTTTTAAGAAAATGATTCCTCTTGGAGATACTTTCTTTAAAATATCGAATGTTCAAATGGAGTCCTCCCGCGTTTCTCTTCTCTGACCTGAGTTCATGCCACATCAGCGCTCAGGGATCCTAAATAGAACACTGCTTTGTGCATTTTGTATTCAGTTTTCAGGAAGTGCACTTAAGGTTAAATCACCATTATTAATTTAGGCGCAAATCTGATTGATTCTATGGACCATTTTTATTCTAATATTCTGCCAGCTTCTCCATCCAGGCACTTCAACCTAAACCTGATTGTGACCACGTTTTCCTGCAATTCACAGGTGCCCTATACAAAGCCCCCTTGTGATGAGAAAGATATAATCATCATCGAAGAATGGACCGATGTCGTACATATGAAGATCCAACCCATGTCTGACACAGTACTCCAAGAGTACTCCACATTTCAGGATTTTAAAGAGGTGCCTCTTGGAATCTGAATGGATTAGGTAATATTACCTCCAGTACACCTCATGTACAGAAAAGTTTTTAGAAGTAAATAGGAAACACATATTGGTCAGTTTAAAACATTAGAGATTCTGATACCATACTGCAAACACTTTTTAATTTTCATTGGATCAGTGTCGTATTTTTCCACAATAAAATAGACAAGTGATCATTTTATAGGCAACTGCAGCAAAGTGGCAAGAATCACCTGTTTTGAAGGCAGGCTGTGCTGCTGACTAAATGAGCTACTTAGGGAAGTTACTTAACAGCTCTGTGCTTTAATAATAATATAGCACTTAGTCCACAGAATTACTATGAGAATTAAACAGATCCAAGTACGGGCCAGTGCTGTGGCGTAGCGGGTAAAGCTGCTGCCTGCAGTGCCGGCATCCCAAATGAGTGCCGGTTCAAGTCCCAGCTGCTCCACTTCTGATCCAGCACTCTGCTATGGCCTGGGAAAGCAGTAGAGATGGCCCAAGCCCTTGGGTCCCTGCAGCTATATGGGAGACTCAGAAGAAGCTCCTGGCTCCTGGCTCCTGATTGGCACAGCTCTGGCCATTGTGGCCAACTGGGGAGTGAACCAGCTGATGGAAGACCTCTCTCTCTCTCTCTCTCTCTGCTTCTCCTTCTCTCTCTGTAACTCTTTCAAGTAAATAAATAAACCTTAAAAAAAAAAAAGATACAAGTAGCAAAACTGCTGGAACATGGCAAGTTTTCAAAAATATTAATGTTCCAGTCGATCTTTTATTTTATTTATTTATTTATTTATTTTTGACAGGCAGAGTTAGACAGTAAGAGAGAAGAAAGAGAGAAAGGTCTTCCTTCCATTGGTTCACCTCCCAAATGGCCACTACAGCCAGCGCACTGCACTGATCCAAAGGCAGGAGCCAGGTGCTTCCTCCTGGTCTCCCATGTGGGTGCAGGACCCAAGCACCTGGGCCATCCTCCACTGCCTTCTTGGGCCACAGCAGAGAGCTGGACTGGAAGAGGAGCAACCAGGACAGAATCCGGTGCCCCGACCGGGACTAGAACCTGGGGTGCCAGCGCCGCAGGCAGATGATTAGCCAAGTAAGCCGTGGTGCCAGCCCCAGTCGATCTCCTAACATCAATGGCTCTACTCCCAACCTGTGTGTACTCTCCTCCACTTACTGTCGTATGATTATTCAGAATTTCTCTACAGACAAGCCCTTCTACCTACAAAAGTTGAGTGGCCTTTCTCCCCGTCTTGGCTGGGATCAGATTTAAACCACGTCCATCAAACAATCCTCATAAGGGTCCAGAGACCCCCCTCATTTCCTCTCCTCTATGAAATCCTTTCATTACCTGGTTAATGCCACTCTTAGGATCATTGGTTGCTATTCTCACCCTGACTTGTATACTACAGTGTCTGTTTAAGTGTTTACAGCAGGTGATAATGGAATGAACCAAGGCCTTCAGCAACCAGATGCTTCTCCATCCATACATGCCTGTCCCTGCGGAGCCCCAAGATACCCCCAGCGGGCCCCTGTAGACGACATCCCCAGTCAGCAGGAAGTAGCCAGAGAGACTCATCATCGCCCCCTTTCCTAACATCAAAAGGTCAGGATGGTAGCTTTGGGATCCCCATGGAGGGAAGGCCTATACTTTCGGGGAAGAAAAGTCCTTGTCAAGGTCCCCGCGGGTGCCTAAAGGTCAACCAATGAGGATCAGACCCGCCTCAACCTTTAACCCCCATGCCCTGAATCTATAAAAGGAGCCCTCCCAATCTCTGATGCGCGACTTCCCTGGCCCCCGCTCTGTTGCTCTGTTGGGGCCCTGGGAACCTCGCCCGGGAGTGGAATCCTAATAAAAGCCTGTGAATTAATTGATTCGTCTGCCTGGGAAGATTGTGCCTGACACCTTGCACCCTTTCTCTGGCACTTTCTCGCTAACTTTCAAGGTTAGGTGGCTCAGGATTTACCTCCCCTCTTCCCTCCTTCCTTCCTTTCCTTCCCTCCCTTTGTCCTTCTCTCCTCCTCTTCCTCTTCCCCCTCTCCCACCCCCCAGGCTTTCCCTAGTGTGTGGGGGGGGGGGAGGGATTTGCATCCAAAAGGTTTGAATAATTCGGTGCCTCTTTTAACTTGAGTTTTATCATCTCCAAAGACTACCACCTTATTTGGTAGCTCTAATGCCATAATAGTTGGATACCAAGCAACCCTGAAGGAATTATGTAAAATGGAAAGGTTATCAACAGGTGTGGGGAAAACAATGGTAAAGTAGTTTTTGTCCACTTTCTCCAGATGTTCTAGAACATTCAGCACTTTGGGTTCAGGGAATCCTTGCCTCTATGTCATTCAGGTGATTAATTTTAACACGAAAGGCAGTAAACAGTCAGCCTCAATGACCGGGTGGCTAAGTGGTTTACCAATAAAACACGGTTATAGTAGCCAGCGTGCCACTTGCTTTTCCTGGGGGAAGGTACACACAGCACGTTATATACGTCTCCTGAATTTCAGTTCAAATGTTTAATTCTTACTGATGCAACAAGGACATAAGCCTGGCCACTCTCATCACTGGAATGTATTCTCTGGCCTTGAATCTCAGTTGGGTCTCACACCCTAGGGCCTTCATTCCCCACCCTGCACTCTTCTCCAGGTCCCCAGGCCCTGCCCAGTTCCAGGAATTCCCCTCCACCTGCCACCCCCTCCCTCCAGCCTCATCTCTAGCCCTCCTTAAATAGGCCTGGCCCCAGGGGGCGGGGCTTCTGCCACGTGCTCCATCAATGTGCATGCAGGCAGTTGGTCACCCACCTCTACGGATTTATTTTCTCTGAATAAATTTGGACTGGCTGTAAATTCGTACACTGCCTCCTCTCTATTCTGTGCCTCTTTTCCTAACATCTTGGTGCCCCGTGTGAGGAGGCACCAATCTGCAACTCTTTTCCTAACACTTATTGTGACTTTTTTTTTTTTAATGGATTTTAAGTAGGTAATATTTAAAGCATTTTAGAATCTGTTTTCAGCATATTTTTTGAATTCATTTTTCTAGGTCCCTGATTTTTCCAATTACTTTTTTTTTTTACTGTATATATTTATGGAATACATTCTGTTGTTTTTTATTTCAAAATATTAAATCAAGCTAATTTACACACTATTGACTATCAAATTCCTATCAGTATTGGCGATGAGAACATTTAAAATCCACTCTTTCACCCATTGTAAAATACACAACGTAGAGCTAGGAACTAGAATCTCTATGCTGTGGCAACAGGTTTCTAAAACTTACTCCTAGCTGAAACAGAGCACCCTCTGAGCCACTTCTCTCCACTCCCCAGCTCCTGGGAGGCAGAGAGACACAGAGCCAGGGGGCTTCCCCTTCTGCTGCCTCTTTCCCCAGATGCTTCAACAAAGGCAAAACTCAGCTCAATCCAGGTCTCTCATATGGGTGGCAGGAACTTCACTACTTGAGCCATCACCACTGCCTGCAGCGGGAAGCTGAAACCAAGAGCCACAGCTGGGAACTGATACAGGATGAAGGAGCCCTACTCAGGTCTTAACCCCTAGGCCAATTCACTTTTATCGTCCTGTATATTTTTGCCAGCTAAAATCCAGTTTAGAACTTTAGAACTCTAGAAGTTATAAATAAATATGCAAAAATAAACTGCTAACACTACTTTTAAAACACAGTTTTGGGGGCCTGCACTGTGGCACAGTGGGTAGAACTACTGCCCATGGCACCAGCACCTGCTATGGGCACAGGTTTGTGTCCCAGCTCTTCCACTTCCAATCCAGCTGCCTGCTAATGGCCAGGGAGAAGCCCAACTGCTTGGGCCCCTGCACACATGCGGAATACCCAGTTGAAGCTCCTGGCTTTGGCTTGGCTCAACACTGGCCACTGCAGCCATCTGGCTAGTGTAACCAACAGATTGGAGATGTCTTTCTGTGTCTCTCCCTCTCTTTCTCTCAGTTTCAAAATAAATAAATAAACCTTAAAAAAAAAGTTTTGACCTCTTTTACACCAAAATTAGAGGCTTTCAGGTCAAACCTGTGAAAATAATACATTTAAAGGGCTACCCTAGATGCCACTGCATGAGAGAGCGTGTTTGCCTTCCATACCATCAGCGACGCTCTGGGTACTCACATGAAATTCACGCAGCCTGTGCCAGCGGGCGGAGCAATCCAGACGAAGCTGAGATTGGTTGTGGGCAGGTGACTGACGTGAGAGGCCACCACGCTGCACATAAACTGGTTTCCAAACTGGTGGTCAGACATGATCCCTGGGAGACAGAAAGGAAAGGACGTTGTAGAAAGACAACAAAACCAGGCCCTCCCTATCGTGGCAAGACAAAAGCTTCTAGACATTTCTCTCCTCTGTCACGATTCATTATGTTCCACTATGGAAAACAGAGCATGGAGAGTTCTTACGAAACTAGAAAGTGACTTGCCATACAACCCAGCAATCCCACCACTGGGTATATACTCCAAAGACATGAAATCATTTATCAAAGAGATACCTATTCCACCACATTTATAACAATCTATGCACATTGGTCAAGAAAGGGAATCAACCAAGGTGTGCATCATCAGATGACAGGATAAAGAAAATGTGCTTTTTAGCACTAAAATATTCTCTTTGGGATGTGGGAACTAAAGCAAACCAACCAACCAACCAACACCTCAATGTGAACACAGAATGCTGCTTCCTGGAGACTGGGAGGGGCGGAAGCGATAGAGGGAGTTTGACTTCAGTAAAAAAAGAGGAAGTTGGGTGTAGAGGATAGATGGTGTCAAATATACTACTTATAAGATGCCAATAGTACGAAACGCTAGGTGTGCAGTATGTGGGAACTCTGTACAACTCAAAATTCAAAACTATCCTGACATTAAAATTATCCTTAAAAATTATCCTTAAAATTATAAAAATAAGAAAAATTTGTTATGCTGTTTAGCTTCCCTATACATCGTGCCATTTCCCCCTTATTATTGCTACAGAGAAATGAATTTTTTTACACACACTGTTGTTAGGGCATGGCCTACCAAAATCACTGCTTTGGGATGTATTTGCTTTGGTTTGGCTGATTGATCTTTCTCCATTCATCAGTGACAACCAGGACCAACCTGCAGTTGAAGGAGGCTGAGTTTACTGGAACAGAAGAGGCCAAATACCATGGGGACTGAGAGGTATCTCAGGAGGCGCCTGGGAGGGAATTCGTTAAAATCTCTGGGCCTACATCAGATTACGTCCGAGGAGAGTGTTTTACGGTTTCAGAAAGCCAGGCATTTCAGGAAAATCTCCAGCCCAGCTGGGGAGATTGCAGGGAAATGTGGATTGGCATCCGGTTTGGGGGCTATCAGGAAGTGGAGGTCATTTTATCACTGGGCATCTTAATTGTTATCTCCGATGATGGAGAATAGAGTGAAGCTAAATCTGCAATTGGTTTATGAAAAGCACCAGGAGTCACGCCCGCACAGGGAAGGATGTGGGTCATCTGTGTGGTGTGCACCATGCCCTTGATTCTGTGTGTGTTCAGGCATAATTACAGAGTGGCCTTGTGTTCGCTTCATATCATCAGAGTCTCGGGATGGCCTGGTCTATAGGGTGGAACTGTGAAACTGCTTATGTCCAGACTGAGGTCACCACAGCCTCACAGTGAGCAGGTCAGCTCCCAGCTGAGACATCAGCAGATGCTTTTTTTCCCTTTTTTTTTTTTTTAATAAAGTTCCCGTAGGATAACCTCAGATATAAAATATAAATAAACAAACAGTATGAGAAAAGTTCATTTAACAATGGACAAAAACAAAGTCTATGCAGACATGAAGAAGCACAGATGGCAAATAAGGACACAAGAAGATGCTGAGAATCATACAAGGGCACCTCAAAAGGCTTGCGGAAAACAGAACTAAAAGATGAGCTTATTTTTGTGCAAAAGATGTATGAAATCATGACAGATGTTTGCATGATGCACATTTTCATGAACTCTCTGAAGTACCCTCAGATGTCCTTAGGGAACTGCAAATTAAAACAACAATGAGATATGGCGACATGTCTATTACAACGACCCAAATGCAAACCACCGACAACACTCGAGCCTGGAGAGGCTGTATGGCAGTGAGAGCGCTCAGTCACTGCTGAAGGGAATGCAAAACGGTGCAGCCACTTTGGAAGGCGGTCTGGCAGTATCTTCTAAAGCTAAACAGACTCTCAGGGTACAAGCCAACAAATGCACGCCTGGAAATATCCCAAAACAAACTAAAAATTTACATCCGCACCAAAACCAGTTCTTCACAGCTTTATTCATAATAACCAAAATCTGAAAGCAACCGAGATATCCTTCACTGGGTGAATGGTTAATAAACTGTGGTGCATCCAGGCAATGGAATATTATTCAGCCCTGAAAAGAAATGAGCCATCAAGCTGTGCAAAGAAACAACAGGAAGTCAAATATTCACATTGCTAAGGGAAAGAAGCCAATTCCAACTATATGACCTTCTGGAAAAGGCAAAACTGTAGAGATGGGAAAATAATAAGAGCTTGCTAGGGGCTGGAGGGTGGGAAAGGATGAACAGGAAAAAAAGCACAGTGGATGTTCAGGGCAGTGAAACTATTCTTGCAGTTCCACAATGGGGGCTACCACTCTTTAGACAGATTTTCAAGATTCTTAGGAGGTACTGCCCCAAGAGTGAATCCCAATGCACACTATGGACTTTGGGGGATAAAGATGGGTCAGTGTAGGTTCATCCATTCTAACAAATTCTCCACCGTGGGGCAGGATGTCAACAGCACACGAAGTTTCTCATGTGTGGGAAAAGAGATCCCTGTATATGGGGATTCTGTACTTTTCACTCAATTTCATTTTAAGTCCAACTCTTCTCTAAAAAATAAAGTTTATTAATTTTTAAAAATTAATAAAAGCATTGTCAGGAGTGGGAAGTCACGTTTTAAAATTCTCAAATACACTGGCTTTGTGACCTTGGGCAAATGACTCACTATTCTCTCAGAGAGCCTGTTTTATGGTCTTTAAAATGTAAATATCATGCCCTCTGTATCTTAAAGCTGTGAGAATTAAATGACTCAGTACGTCCAAGTATAATCGCATTTAGTACAGAATCTACAAGTGAGCTTTCAGTGAATCTTGATTTTCTTTCTGCCTGCCACAGTGATCATTCTAAAATATGATTCTACTTATACTATTTCTCAACCTCAAAAAATAAATAAATAAAACCTTTCAATGTGACCCCCCCACACACATTGTCTTTAGTGGTGCTGTCCAATATGTTAGCTGCTAGTGGTTATTCAAACTTAATTAAAATTAAATGCAAATTAAAGATTCTGTTCTTTAATTGCACTAGCCACATTTTGAGCGCTCATTAGATATGTGTGGTCCAGTGGCTGCCATACTGGACAGCAAAGCATGGGAAATTTCCATCATCACAGAAAGCTCTACTAGACAGAACTGGTCTACGTAGGATAGAATTAAGACCCTTTGGGTGTGCCTTGCATTTCCTTCTCCAACTCATCTTTGGCATTTTCTATTCCCATGTCTTATCCAGTCCCTCATCCTTTACACACCCAAAATACGAAATAAACCCCTCTCTACCTTTGCACAAAGTATGCCTTCCACTTAAAATGCTCTCTATCCTCAACCACTCTCAACCACCTGACAGAGGCTACATCAATATTTATTTCACTTTCTACTCTGTCAAGCCTCTCCTATCTACCTCCAGGCAAACTCAGCAAGCTCCTCCTACAAGATCCTGCAGAACCTTTTACTTCAGTCTAGCATGGCTCTTAGCCCAAGGCATTTGGAATGCTCTGTTTTCTTTCTTTCCCTGTATCTTATTTCCTTTAAAAACACAAATCAGGCCCACTAACCTACATTCCTCTGCACCCGGCACAGTACGCATACTCAGATATATCACTTATTTTCTTTGTATCTTTACTCTTGGGTGTCATGCTTTAAGATGGCATCTCTATCACCAAGATTAAAACAAAATTTTCCTATATTTCCCTTTTACTAGTTGATTTTTCACATTTACGTTGTTAATGTTTCTAATTTTTTTAGTTAAAAAATTTATTTGAAAGGTAGAGAGACAGAGAGAGAGAGGGAGAGTGCATTGGTTCATTCCTCCAATGCCTGCAACATCCAGGCCTGGTCCAATTTCCCAAATGCCCACGACATTCAGGGCTGGCCAGGGTGAAGCCAGGAGCTGGAAACCCACTGTGGGTCTCCCACATCAGTGGCAAAGACCCAAGTCCTTGAGCATCATCCACTGCCTCCTAGGGTGCACAGTAACAGGAAGCTGAGATCAGTAGCACAGCTGAGACACAAAGCCAGGAATTCAGATAAAGGATGCTGGTGGCCTGTGGCAGCAGCTTGACTGTTGTGCCAGACCTGACCCCACCCCTACATCTTATTATGTGGCACAAAGTAGGCATTTAACTTTATTATTTTTCCCCCTAAGTGACTCTAGGTTTTCAGCATTCTTCCCTTGAGATGCCATGATGCCTGCTCAGAGCTATTTCTATCCCCGTCTCACTCCCCTGGTCCACCAATGATCCCTCTGAAGGCTGCAAATGATCATGACAGCCCCCTGCTGCACTGCCTGCCACGGATCCCCATCAGATTCCAGAAAGCACAAACTCTCCGGCACCGCGTACAGCACTCCGCAAAATCTGACCCCTACTTGCTCTCCCTGCACCTACGTCCCAGCCACACTGCCATTCTTGAGCTCTGGTGGTTAAGCCACACACACTCACACTTCTAAGCACATGCCCTTCAGACACCCTCAAAGGCCTCTCTCCCCAGTCACGTCCCTTGCCCACATTCGGAAGGTGCCCCTCCCCTTTCAATCTCTCCATCACCACACTTGACCACGTCCCCAAGTAGGCTAGAGTGGATTCTGTCTTTAATCTTTACATCCCAAGCACTTGCCATGACATCTAACACATCACAGATACCCGGGAAATGTTTTCTGAATAAGGACAAGAGTGAACTTTCTTTTTTTTTTTTTAATATTTATTTAAGAGGCAGAGTTACAGAAAGAGAGAGGCAGAGACAGAGAGGCAGAGGTCCTCCATCTGCTGGTTCACTCCCCAAATGGTCACAAAGGCCAGGGCTGGGCTGATCCAAAACCAAGAGCTTCCTACACAGGTGCAGGGGCCCAAGCACTCAGGCCATCTTTCACTGCTTTCCCAGGCCATTAACAGTGAGCTGGATTGGAAGAGGAGCAGCCAGGACATGAACCAGTACCTAAATGGGATGCCAGTGCTGCAGGCAGAAGCTTAACCTACTATACCACAGTGCCAGCCCCAAGAGTAGCTTTCAAAATAAATGAGAACAAGAATTATATCATATATGTTACATTAACTAGTGAAATGCAATCTTCTCCAACAGAAAGCCATATAGAATAGGTCAGAACTAGTCTAAGACATAGGGGGAAAAAGTCCAAATTTTGTCACATATACATGAGGTTCTTCTTCTCATTCAGGGTTTTATTTTGTTATATACTGCATGCTGAGACAAAAATCATCAAGCTGGAGAAACCGCAAGGCTAAGGAGGATAAGAGACTGCCAGGGAAATCACAGAGCACCAAAGGAGACTCAATAGCCATGACTCAGGAGCTGCCACTCACCTCTGGCCAGGCACAGAACAGGGAGTGGGTGGGAAGTGACACATCTGCTGGAGTCAGCCCGGCCAAAATGGAAAATCAAAGTTCCAGCCACAATCTTGTGGGAAGGGAAATGAACCAAACAAAATAAGGTGTCGGGGCCGTGGTAATGGGATTCGTGGCCAAGTTCACTCCTCACAATCCCTCTTAGAAAGTGAGTCAGTGTTTAGGCTGCAGGTTACATTCAGAACTTGCAGCTACCGTGGTCCCATCCTGGGCAAAGCTGCTGCTGCACAAGATGCTGGTAACCTAACACAACTCTGCTCAGCAGCACCCGAAGAAACGAAGTCAATATCGGAACCCAGAGATTCTGGGTTAATGGTCTGAGGTTCTATCCTGAACACCTGGAGCACCTCACCCAGGAATTCTAATGTGTAGCCAGCATACCTTGGTAGAATGTTTAGAATTCAAGGCTTAGAGCAACACGCTTCAGATGACCAAAGTACCAATAGACACGTTGGAGGTGTTCAATAGTGTCTTATAACAGGTCATAGTAATAATGGAAAACCTCCTATCTCCTTGCGCAATACTTCTACAACCATCCCAAACATGTATTTTCTGGCCCTTTTTATGTCCCCTTAAATGCAATGAATGTGCATGGCTCTTGCTCTTTTAACACAGGGCTACCACATAAGAATTCATATTTTCTTTGAGAACATCTAAAATTTGGCCAGAGTTGCAGCTGCTAGAAATTTAACTATCTAGAAACCAATCAGTAGAAAAAAATTTTTACAAAACCCTGCTACCCAGGGATCCCTATGTGTATCAAAGCCTCTGTAAGGCCCTATGATGGCATAAAAAAGAAATATAGGAGGAAGCGGCAAGATGGCGGAATAGGAAGGGAGCACACTATTAGTCCGGGGGGGGGGACAGGTTCATAAAAGTGGAGATACTGCAGGGTCAAGGAAGAGTAGGGGAAGAAACAGCAGAGGAAACTCTTCCGGAACTAGTGATTCACAGTGGACCTGCGTGGAGAGCGTGGGAGCCCAAGTTCGGGACACCAGCAGCAGACTCAACACACCAGCGCTGGAACGCGAGGTGAGCCGAACCTCAATAGCCCGAGACACCAGCGGGCAAGCGGAAAGAGGAGGCTAGAGGGAACAAGGCTTGAAACTCCGTGGGGAAAAGTTCACCAGGCTAACTAGAAGAGAGAGAGGAAAAAAAAAAAGTGACCGATACGGACACGAGTTTCTCTCTCTCCGCTCACCTCTCAAAGGCGAGCAAGACAAAGAGCAGGCGCCATTTTGGACGTACGTCATAAGCAGGGCGACCTCAGGTCTGCACCGGCCCTGAGCCTAGCAGAAAAACCTGACTCTGGGGGGAGGGGTGAAATAACAGGAGATTAGCATCTAACTTGGCAACCCAGTGGGAGACTGCAGGAGAATTGGAGCCCACACTGAGGGCAGCACAGATTCCCTGTGTGGTCCTTGGGAAAGAGCTTCCGATCTCTGGCTCCTGTGGGTATATCATTTGCCTGCTAACTACCTCCAATTACGTTCAGCTGTGCGGAATTACGTCCCTTTTGAATCAAAAAAAGAAATTGAGAGAGATTTACCACACCTAACCTGGGAGTGTCATCTTTGACACACCCTCAACCCTGAGGAACCAAACACAGCTCTCAGTCCACACTCATCTCAAGCCTCTAAGGCTCCACTGAAAGCAGACAGTCCACTTAATATAGAGCCATAGTGTAACAAGAAAAAACACCACAGTGAAGAAACCAAATATCTCCAACATGCCAAAAAACAAATGCAAAAACCGAGGTAACAAGAACAAGGAAGACACTATGACGCCCCCAAATGAAAAAGACACCCCAATTCAAGATTATGAAGATGATGAGATAGAAGCAATGCAAGAGGCGGATATCAAAAAATTGATAAGAACATTAAGAAGTTCTCAAAAACAAATTCTTGAACTACAGAAATCCTTCATGGACAAGATAGAAAATCTCTCTCGAGAAAATGAAATATTAAGGAGGAATCAAAATGAAATGAAACAACTAGTGGAACAAGAAACTGTGATAGTGACGAGAAATCATAATGAAATGAAGAATTCAATAGATCAAATGACAAACACATTAGAGAGC
Organism: Lepus europaeus; assembly: GCF_033115175.1. Lineage (NCBI taxonomy): Eukaryota > Metazoa > Chordata > Mammalia > Lagomorpha > Leporidae > Lepus > Lepus europaeus. The sequence goes on from NC_084827.1 coordinate 44,231,268, forward strand.
CTTAAAAACAGAATGGGCAAAGCAGAAGAGAGAATATCAGACTTAGAAGACAGAGAACAGGAAAGGAAACAGGCAAACCAAAGAAAAGAAGAAGAAATTAGAAATGTAAAAAATATTGTCGGGAATCTACAGGATACTATTAAAAAACCCAACATTCGGGTTCTAGGAGTTCCTGAAGGCATGGAGAGGGAGAAAGGATTAGAAGGCATTTTTAGTGAGATACTAGCAGAAAATTTCCCAGGTTTGGAGAAGGACAGAGGCATCTTAGTACAGGAAGCTTATAGAACCCCTAGTAAACATGACCAAAAGAGATCCTCACCAAGACATGTTGTAATCAAACTCACCACAGTGAAACATAAAGAAAAGATCCTAAAATGTGCAAGAGAGAAATGTCAGATTACTGTTAGAGGATGTCCAATTAGACTCACAGCAGACTTCTCATCAGAAACCCTACAAGCTAGAAGGGAATGGCGAGACATAGCCCAGGTACTAAGAGAGAAAAACTGCCAGCCCAGAATATGCCAGCTCTCATTTGTGAATGAAGGTGAAATTAAGACTTTTCATAGCAAACAGAAACTGAAAGAATTTGTTGCCACTCATCCTGCCCTGCAAAAGATGCTTAAAGATGTGTTACACACAGAAACACAGAAACATGGTCACCATTATGAAAGAAGGTAAAGGAAGGAAACCTCACAGCAAAAGATCACAGGAAGCTCAATTTCTCTTTGACATAGAATTAAACTCTGATGCTCTGTTAAAGCAATGTGTTAAAGTAATCTACTATGTTCTCTTGATATCTGTTAAATTCTAATTGTTCAAAAACAGCTGAATTTTTATTAAGAGCTATGGGTTATTTAAATATGTGCTTATTTTCAAAGATTTGAATAATCACCTTGTAACAATGATCAAATTTGGTCTATGTTATGTCATGATGTTAAGGAATCTTATTTCAACCAGATATTTTGGATTTTGAGCCTTCTTGGCATTCTTGACAGGCATTCAAAAAATCAAAGTTTCAAACAATCTTGACTCTAAAATTTCCAGTAAATCCTGGACTTTGGTTTTTCCAGTTTCGGCCCAACTGAAAAAATCGAAGGACCTATGTCTCTCATCTTATAGAGACACCAACTAATCAGACTATTTGGATTATATTAGAAGTACTGTCAAGATGTGATGTGGTACCAAACTTTAAGTTTCTATAATGGAAAATGCTATTAATACAAATGTTTGAGAATTAAAAAGTCTAATGATTTTGTGTTACTAGACATGATAGTTATCTTGAGAAAGCCCCAGAAGCCTAAAGGGTTAAATACTTGTAAAATTCTACAGGTACTTTCAAAAATACTGTGAAGTAAGCAAGTGCCTCTTGTTGGTTGATGAGTTTATAATTTTAAACATGGCGACTTAAAGTCTTTTGTCATCCACAGTTATATATGATTTGCTGCTCATAAAACTAAAGCGTTGTTGGTTCTGTGTTTAGCTGTCCACCTATAGGTTCCTATGGACTTTTTCCAGCCACTTCTATTGTATTCAGTACTTTGGGATGGCTCTGTAAACAGATGACGCCAATAATGTATTAACAGTACCAACTGAGAGAAAGTATGGTTAACTGAGTTTACTAAAAACAAAAAGCAATTCAAATCAATTGGCAATCTACAAAAAGAGTTAAAGATCTTAAAAGCTATTATTAAAATTGCTATATTGGTCTACTATGCTATGTTATATGTGTGTACATATTGTATGTCCACATGGGGAAATTTTATTAAGAGTTTTATTTTAAATGGCTTATAGATAAGATTGTCCATAAATTTAAGCTGCTAAAATCAATCAAAGATACATTTTAATTTGTGTGACCTGAATCTGTGTATCATATGTTTTAAACGTGTTGGTAGAAAGAAACTAAAAACATTTTATATGGTTGTGCTTAAGTTTACTGGTTAAACAAACTACACCATGTTAGATATTTAAGAGGTGTTTCCAAATACATGATTCTTAAAATTTATAGAAGGCATTGGACCTTCTGGTAAATGTTTTCTTAAGTTGTTATCTAATGGTTGAAACTGTTTGCTAAGTATTCATGTGATATTGCTATTGTCAGCAAGCGATCTAGGACTTGCTCCTTCATTTCTCTATTCTAAGCCCAACTTGTTCTTTCATTTCCCTATTCTCTTCAAGGTAGGAAACTAATTCTATTATGAAGGAATCTGTAGGATGCACAATATAATCTTTAGACCTTATAAAAGAGATGGCTAACATTTTTCTGCAATAGCATAGCCAAAATAAGAACTTAAATAATAATCTCATAGCTAGATTCACTTCGCCATCAGCAAAGTATACAGTAAGTAGAAAAAACCTCCCTTTCAGACCAAAGGGAAAGAAAGTTTTAAAGTGAGAATATAATTCTCCTCATGGGCATTGTCTACCTTAGAAAAACTACTACAGAACATGCCTGTGACTATAGACTTGTAGTTCAGGCCACCGAAGTTTAGAGATGGGATACGGGCACTCCCTTGACTTGCATCCTCTGGTCTGCTTGAACACAAACCAGGAGGAAAAGAAAGCTCGGCATAAGAAGCAATGGGTGGCAGGCCTATTAATGGCTGATCTGTACAGTGATCTGCCCTCAAGGAGACCCAACAGGCCAGTCCATTGCAGTGGCTTTCCATGTGGTAAGCCTGGGCTTCAGCAGAAGTCAGCTTGTGAAGAGCCCTGGCAGCTCTGCCAAGAGTTGGATCACAGGAAATGGACCTGCCCTGGAGTCAAAGGATGCCTAGGTCAGAGCCACAGATCTTATTGGCTCTAAGCTGAAAAGCCCTTCACTCAGCCCAACTTCCAAAGTGACCACTGCAGCTGAGGGGATGGCCAAGTAGGGTCAGCAACATTGCAGGCAGAACTGTAAATTTCTTGTTAGAGATGCCCCCTGCCTTTACCTGGCCAGCTCTCCTCCCAGGCCAGCCAAGTAATGAAAGTCAACAGAGTGCCTTCCCCTAGGAGGTTCACACCTCCCTTAGGATGTACCTCATGTGAAGAGATAAATAGGTCTGGGCCTCTTAACCTACAAGGCCTAAAGCCCACCAGATTATTATCAAGCCCCTTCTATCAGGTTCTATTTGCCTCTCAATCAGAAAACTTAATTGTAGCTTAGACAGCACCTTTCTTAGCTCCTCTAATAATGACTCTGTCTTTTGTTCTAGACCCTGTCTAGCACACTCGGGCCTCATTCCTTCGTAATCATAACCTCTACTCTACCACCAATGGCTCTACTCCCAACCGGTGTGTACTGATGGTCCTCTTCCCCACTTAATGCTGTATAATTGTTCAAACCTGGTAAATGCCACTCTTAGGATCATTGGTTACTATCCTCACTCTTTCTTTTATGACCTTGTCTAAATATGATCAGAGTTGGCAAACTTGGAAGGCTTCCATAGCCTTGCCAACTCATGACGACAGCTTAGGGTGGTTACTGGCGCCATAAACTAGAGTGTCAATTTGTTGGGTCAACAACAGGAGCCACTGTGCACTTGCTCCTCATGTGGGATCTCTGTCCTTAATGTGCTTTACATTTTTATTTAATGCTATAACTAGTACTCAAACAGTATGTTTCACTTTGTGTTTCCATGTGGGTGCAAACTGTTGAAATCTTTATACTAAATTGATCTGTATATAAAGAGAATTGAAAATGAATCTTGATGCAAATGGAGGGGGAGAGGGAGAGGGAGAGGGGAGGGTTGCGGGTGGGAGGGAAGTTATGGGAGAGGGAAGCCATTGTAATCCATAAGCCGTACACTGGAAATTTATATTCATTAAATAAATGTTAAAAAAAAAAAAAGAAATATAGGGCAAGGCCATTGTCCTGAAATGACTAGAGCTGGGAAGAGCAAGTGAGAATGAACTAACACTCTAAATAAAGGTTCGCAAACAGGTAAGCACTAGCTAGGTGTTATCAGTGAAAAACAGAAAATAGTAATGATAAAGTGGGACAACCATACGAATGACAGCTAATGCTTACTGGACACACACAATGACCTGGCATTAGTTTGAGTGTTTGTGAATGTTAACTTATTTAAGGCCCTTAACAGCTCCTTAAGCTAGCATGTTCTCCATTTTACTGATTAGGACACTGAGAAAATGGAAACAGAAGAACTTGCTCATGCTCACACAGCACCTGGGAGAGTGGGCCCTCACTACAGCCTCAGAAGTGACTTGGTTAGAGTAGGCATTTGGCCCAGCAGTCAAGATGTCACGTGGGACAACCACATTCCATATCAGAGTGTGTGGGTTCAACTTCTGGCTCCAGCTCCTGTTCCAGGTTCCCGTTACTGTGCACCTGGGAAGGCAGCAGATGATGGCTCAACTGGTTGAGTTCCTGCTCCCTCCATGGGAGACCCAGACGGAGTTCTCAGCTCCTGGCTTCAGCCTGGCCCTGGCCCCAGCCCCAGTGCTTGTGGCCATTTAGCAAGTGAACCAGCGGATGGGATCTCTCTGTGCGTCTCTGTCTCTGTCAGTCTCTCTTCCCTGCTTTGCAACTAAATAAGACACTGCTCTATTGAAGTAAGACTGGACTGAGTCTAGAAGAAATACTGCAAATTCCACGTTTGTTTTTATTTCCATGAAACAGCAGGGTGTAACCAACATCACACTGCTCTGTGACATGCATCAGGGTACACCTCTCAGGCTGCACACTGACATCTGTTAAAGGCTGGTCCATGATCACTCGGAGCCCTTTCAGCTCCACTGCTCTCAGTACCACTTAAAAGAACAGAAGGAGGATGGGAGGGCACTCTACAGGGTTGACACAATGAATGGAGTGCGCGCAGAAAAAATGAGGTTGAGAAGTCAGAATCAGTGTCCAATGTTCAAGGAAGCACAATACACTGTCACAGCAACCTGCTTAATGCCTTCCGTGTCATGGGAGATACATATTATCTGACTAATATAGGTGATTCGGAATCGTATTCTTGGGATAACTGAAATTTGAATTTAAAAATGAATTTGAATTTATGTTGGTGCTTTTGTTGCTGCATGGTGGGGAACAGGATGCACATGGAGTGTTTAACATTATTTGGGAGGGGAAAAACCAGATGTATTATAAAGGAATTATAACTTGTTTTTGAGAGGGTATGTACTTATATATGTATGTGTAATGTAGTTATAATAAAGATTTATTTATTTGGCTATGTGCAAACCACTAGACTTAAAATTTTCTAGGAATTTGTTCCCCAGGGGAAATAATTTCCTGTGAGAAATCTGTTTTTTTTCCCCATGAGAACGAAGTGAACACTTTTTCTTTTTTCTTTTTTTTTTTTTTTTTTGGACAGGCAGAGTGGACAGTGAGAGAGAGAGAGACAGAGAGAAAGGTCTTCCTTTTGCCGTTGGTTCACCCCCCAAAAGCCGCTGCGGCCGGCGCACCGTTCTGATCCAAAGCCAGGAGCCAGGAGCTTCTCCTGGTCTCCCATGCGGGCGCAGGGCCCAAAGACTTGGGCCATCCTCCATTGCACTCCCGGGCCACAGCAGAGAGCTGGCCTGGAAGAGGAGCAACCGGGACAGAATCCGGCGCCCCAACCAGGACTAGAACCTGGGTGCCGGTGCCGCAGGCGGAGGATTAGCCTATTGAGCCACTGCGCCAGCCCCAAAGTGAACACTTTCAAGCAACTCTCCCATTCCAACTTTGAGTGACCAAAGTGGATTTGTCCTTCAACTCAGAAGTTCTACAAAATTGATAACTGTCTTGATTTAAGCAAGGTTTTAAAGCATCGTATGTTATAAAAACATTTCCTTTTGAACATTGTGTGCACACGTTTCAAAAATAGAATAGTCACACTACCTGTGACTTCTCTGCCAAAAATCAAAATAACTCTTTAGAACACTGATTCTTTTGAACAAAGTCGGGGTGTTCTACATTCATTAAGTTGAACTGAATTTAGTTCACAAATTATTGAATGTTTGTCTTCTCCATCAAAGTTGTTGTAGAAGGAAGGGAATCCACAGCAGAGATTCCTTTATGCACACTGTCCTTTCCCAACACTGGGTTCATGATGTCTTTATTATCTCAAAGTTTCATCCACGATCCCTTTTAAGAGAGAAACACACATTTCTGTGCCTTCCAGGATGTCATTTTCCTTGACAAGTCTTCAGTTATTTTAAGTTTGTGACTAAACCTTGTATGAACTCCATTTTCTCTCAGGAATACTTTTCTATGCTTTTAATGTGCATACCTTAGGTCTCCAGAACTGTAACTAGCAATTCTATGATTCCCCCATCTTTATAATAAAAATGTACATATTCTGCTAAGACACATAGGCTATTCCCTTCCAAGACACACTAAAGGTTTCATTACCAAAAATAACCAATCTGGTGAGGAAATCAGACATTCGTGTGGGATGTAGTCTGTATTTTGTGGCTAAAAGGTATGGGTGAAGCAGCCATGTGCACTTCAGAATTGGCCATAGTGAGTGTTAAAGTGGAAGAAATAGAGCCCGTTTTATTTTTCATGGATCTGAAGAACTAAAACATCTGCGAATGGGGTATCACCTAGGAAAGTACAAACACACCAAAATTACAGATTTTTGTTACGTGAAAAATGTAACTGCCATGCCTAAACATGATGAAATCTTACAAGAAATATTATTATTTCAAACATTATCAGAAGGTTTGGTAGAATGTTTTTCTCGGGAAGTTTGGTTAAGTCATTGACTCATGGCTACATAAGTTGTGTAAGATAAGAATGGCACCATTATTTAACATGATTTCTATTTCCTTTTCGTCATTTGTTCTTTCTTTGAGAGAGATATTTAAAGGCTTCCATCAGTTAATAAAAAAGCAGAGACCGCTCTGAAAATCCAGTTTGGAAACTGAGTGCTACGTTGTAAATGAAAAGGAGCAGACGAATCGTGCAGCTCCCTTTTCGTCATTCTTTATTTGTCACTCTTCAATCTGTTACTTCAAATCCGAATAACTGTTAACTCAAAAACTGGCTTGTCTCTCATTTGCTTCCTTTACTAGGTCAGCGTCCCCAAACATTTCAACAAAGCCAAACAGGATTTTACATGCTGGAGAGTGATCGCACAACTTCCTGAGAACACCCTCCCTGCAGCTTATCTGTGAAGTACCAACTTGACGAAAATCGGTCTGAAAAGGATAGCTCTCAAGTAGTGCTAGAAAATAATGAATAATACATGCAAACACACTCACACATACATGCTGTGTGTGCTTATTTTTTACAACATTGATTTGAAGGCATTGGCTTTAAGATTTAAGTCTACGAAGCAAAAAAGTACTGAGACATTTTTAAAAGACACAAAATCCACTCTGGGATTGTATGTCTATGGACATAAGTCAGAAACATAAGATGGTCTCCACTACTTCGACACCTCTCGTCGGTTCTATCAACAGAGCCTATTCTAAGACAACCTGACTCTTCTCTTGTTGGTTGCAGTTACAACCAGGAGAGCCCCTACTGCTGCCTGTCCATTCCTCTCCTAGAAGTCGCACTTGCCTTCCCTGTGCCAGGTGACTTGCATGTATCTTTCCACTAGTGGAGTTGAAGGAAAAGGCCGAGAGCAAAGACCCTGGAGGCAGCCTGCCTGGGTGTAGTTCCTTGCTCCACAACCAAGGAGTTGTGGAAACTTGGGCAGGCTACTCGGCTATTCTGCTTCTCAGTTTTCTCTCCAAGAAAACAGGGTGATGATACTAAATTGGCAGTGGAGACTGAATGAGTTCATGGCACTCACATGGCATCTCTAAAAAGTTCGTGGAAAATTAATATTAGGAAAAAACTATGCAAGGATTTCAAAATGTTTTGCAACAAAATCAGTCTTTTTTTTTTTTTGGAAGATTTATTTATTTGTTTGAAAGAGTTACAGAGAGAAAGGAAGAGAAAAAGAGAGAGAGATCTTCCACCTGCTGGCTTATTCCCCAGATGGCTGCAAAGGCTGGGACTGGGCTAGGTTGAAGCCAGGAGCTTCATCAGGGTCTCCCACAGGGGTGGCAAGGGCTCAAACACTTGGACCATCCTCCGCTGTTTTTCCCAGGCCATTAGCAGGGAGCTGGATTGGAAGTGGAACATGAGCTGGCATCACAGGTAATGGCTTTACCCATTATGCCACAATGCTGGCCCCAAAGTTAATTTACCTTTTAATTCCATTTCCTAAGAACTTCCTGAAGTAAGTATCTTCATAGTGCTATATGTTGGCTATTAATATTCCCAGTTTACATATAACAGGATCAATGCCCAATAGATTCAAATGCTGTGACAAGGAGGGCAGAGTCAGAAAATGATCTTTTTTTTAATGTTCCTTTATTACTTAAAAAAAAAAGATTTATTTGTTTGAAAGGCAGAGTTACAGAGAGGCAGAGGCAGAGATAGAGAGAGGTTTTCCATCTGCCAGTTCACTCCCCAAATGGCTGCAACAGCCAGAGCTGAGCTGATCCAAAGCCAGGAGCTGGAAGGAGTTCTCCCACACAGGTACAGGAGCTCAAGGACTTGGGCCATCTTCTTCTGCTTTCCCAGGCCATAGCAGAGAGCTGGATCAGAAGTGGAGCAGCCGGGTCTCCAATCCGCACCCATATGGAATGCCAGCACAGCAGGTGGCAGCTTTACCTGCTACACCACAGCACCAGCCCCAGTGAATAACATTTTAACACAAGTTCATCTCCCATTTTATACTGTCCGCTGGCTTCTGCTCTACATCCTTTTAGTGCACTCAGTCCTGGGAGAGACCCCTGTCTTAAGCGAACAGAAATCCTTTAAAACGCAGTGATAGCGTGCAAACCATCTGACTGGGAATGGAAGGAGAGCCCTTGCTCTAGACACAAGCTCAGGGCTCAAAGACTCCCCCCCCCGCCCCCCACATGTGTTGACTTTTTAAAGGTTTTTGGAAATCATTTGCCTTCTTGAAAGATCAAGTTTAAGTCCGAAGTTGTTCCACATGTGTCTCTGTGGCCAATGAATTTAATAGGACAGCGTTCTTTCCAAAGAGCTATGTGAAGTCTGCGCTGCCTTTAACTGAAGCTCTCTGATCTACTGGCCCAAAGCTTCTCTCTGCTGCCTCCCCTCCTAAACTGCAGACTCGCCCCTCCCCCCTTAACAGCTGTTTGGTGTAGATAATCCTTACGCATCGCCTGCCCTCGGCCCCTCTTCAACCTAACTGCACCATACTGGCTATCTGTCCAGAGCTATTTTCCGCCTCACCACCTGCTGCCTGCTCCTGTGACCTGCTGTGGCTTGTGTGAGATTCACAACCCAACCTCCACTTCAGAAATCAGACTTCAAATAGATGCAGGCTCAAGAAACTGGAAGAGGAGGCGGCTTTAGAAGGAGAAACCTGAGAAGCCGTGTAGGAGTCTGAAAAAAGGCTCCACAAGACTTTCTGAAAGCAAAGCCAAAAACTAGAGACTCTTTCCAACTCCAAGCCCTAAAAGCCCCCTCTAATATTTTCCAACCTGCCTCTCCCTCCTTCCTCACTGCTGGAGAAATGCCCACTGAACCTGTCTGGAAGCGAGTGCAAAACCAAAATCCCTACCCAACATGCCGACCTCTGTCTACACAAATTTTCCAAGAAGACCCCAGGCAAAATAATGAGAGTTAACATTTGCTGAGTATTTAATGCTGCAGGAAGAGTCCTGAGTAATTTATAAAGATTACCCATTTGGTCATTAAAACTGAGAAGTCTTATTGTTTCTCCAAGGTTCAGAGAAGTTTAAAGAAGCCCAGTAAGTTGCCCAAGCCATTAGTCACCTGAGTGCCCAACAGTCACTTGAGACCCAGTCCTGTTACCTTCTGGTGATGCAATTCTCAGCAAGTGACTTATGTTCTCTAAATCTGAAGAGCACTTGTATTAAAATACGGATAACAATAAGATCTACTTAACAGAACTGTGGAAGTTATTAAATGAAATCATTCATATTGTGAAGATTCAATGCACATAAGGTGACCAGGATAGTGCTCATTCAGTGCTGGCATTTTATTTGCAGAATTCAAGGATCTATGCCAGGCCTTCTCTGTTCCTACCACACTCACATACTCTTCTCCCTTCAGTCGGTAGGTGAGCTGTGGGTCATGCAGGTGGAGCACGAAGCCCAGGCAACAAGGGACAGGCAGGATAACTCTCATCTATCTCCAGAAAAACCTCTGCATTAATGATAGGATCTGATCATCTTCACTCTCCTCCACACTGGCTACTTATAACATGTACCCTAGAAGACGGAGTTTGGAATAACCTATGATTGCTGTCAAATGGACAAAGCTCCGAGCCAGACAGTTCTATCACATATTTTATGGTTGTGAAAGTGAATAACGCCATGGCTTTCAATCTTTAAATACTCAACATTCTCAAGGCACAGTGACTCCTCCTCCTTTCTCCTCTGCCCTGATCATCATAGCCTCTATTGCCATTATAAATCCATAACTTGACTTGTTGTCCATTTAGCCTATGACACTGTCTCTTAGGCTTTGTTTTCTTGTTATAGCCCCTCTAAACAAGCCTTTTCAAACATTTCCATAATTGTCCCTCACGATGTTTTATTTAAAACATAATATGTAATTGAAGCGCTGAGTACAACTATTGACATCCTTACTTGCAAACCGCAGAATGCTTAATTGAAGGCAATTTTAGAGGTAGGATCTAGCTTCTCTGGGAGGGTCAGAGAAGTCAACTTCAGTGCTACAGAGGAAGGAGTGAGGCCTCCCACATGATGGGATGGGTCAAACAATAAAAGCAGTACAGCTGCTTCCCACTCTTTGATACTAATCATATCTGAGCTGAAATAGCAGAACCTCCACGTTAACGATTTCACAAAATCAGAATCCTCCTCTACCACGCTTGATAGAAGATTGATCTCCCCAGGACAGGCAGTGTGGCACAATCGGCCACTTGGGACAACTGTATCCTGCCTTAGAATATCTGAGATCGAGTTCCACCTATGCTTCCTACCCAGCTTCCTGCCAATGCACGTCCTGGGAGGCAGCAGATGATGGTTGAAGTACTTGCATCCCTGCCACGCACAAGGGAGACCTGGATGGAATTCCTGGCTCCTGGCTTCAGGCTGGCCCAGCCTCAGCTGTTGTGGGCCTTTGGGGAATGAACCAGAAGATCGAAAATCTCTCTATCTTCCTCTTTGTCTCACTCTTCTTTTTAAAAAATATGGATCTCCTCGTACTGATTTCCTATTCCATATTGCACTCTTGTTATTCTATTTCATGAGGGTGGGATTAATAGGCAGAAACTAATTACGTGGCTTCTCCCTATAAAGAAAGAAAGGAAGTAATAATACCTCACTAGAAGGGAGGTATGGCCGGCGCCGCGGCTCACTAGGCTAATCCTCCGCCTTGCAGCGCCGGCACACCAGGTTCTAGTCCCAGTTGGGGCACCGATCCTGTCCTGGTTGCCCCTCTTCCAGGCCAGCTCTCTGCTGTGGCCAGGGAGTGCAGCGGAGGATGGCCCAAGTGCTTGGGCCCTGCACCCCATGGGAGACTAGGAGAAGCACCTGGCTCCTGCCATCGGATCAGCGCAGTACGCCGGCCGCAGCGCGCCTACTGCGGCGGCCATTGGAGGGTGAACCAATGGCAAAAGGAAGACCTTTCCCTCTGTCTCTCTCTCACTGTCCACTCTGCCTGCCAAAAATAAAAAAAAAAATTAAAAAAAAAGAAGGGAGGTATAAGAATTCTATTTTGAGAAGGTAGAACTCACAATTTGAGAAGCCATATTAAAAATATTTGGTAATCGTGGATACATGTGCCCATGACAGAGGGCAAGTTCCAAGTCTGGATTTCTTGATCTAAAAGTAGCAAAAATAACTGAGAGCTTTAAAGGCCTACAGCCTTTAAGACTATTGCCACGAGCCTTTACATTGAGCCCCTGACCCTTTGCCTTGAATGGGCATTCTGCACAGAAAAGATATTGCCCATTAGGTCAATCTACTTGAAGGACAGTGGCAAAAGCTCCCCATACCCTTCCTTGATAGACTAAGACTTCCCCAGGAGTCACACCAGGTCAGAAAATATGTCTGTGCTGACTCAGAAGGTGCAGTTCTGGAATAAATATCAGAGATCCTTTTTGCAATAAAAGGTATTGCTGAAGGCGGAACATCAATGAGTTAGCATAACATTTATTATTTCATTTGAGGCAATACTTTATCATCTGGGAGTCATTCCTAACCACTCTCTTTACCCCTAGTCAATCATCAACTCCTTCTGATGTTACCCCAAGATTTTTTCCACCAGGTTCCTTCTTGCCAACCCTTCCCAACTACTGCCTTATTTCAGGCTTTCATTAACTCTTCTTGGCCAGCTCTCTATTTGGTCTCTGAGTTGAGATTTGCCTCCTCCTATTAATTCTAAACAGAGCCATTTTTCTGAAATGCAAATGTGATTTTATCACTCCACTGATTTAGATCCTTCAGCTGTAAGCCATACTTATAAAATTAAGCCTAAACTCTTCAACATGATGTACTGTCCCCTACCTACCTCTTTAGGCTCATTTATCAATGCCCTTCTTCAAACTCCACACTCCACAAGGGCCAAACTGTATTTAGTTATATGTACACAGCTCTGTTTCTGGCATCAGTTCTTGTCCTCTCTGCCTAGACCAGAGCAAAATATGGCTCACAGGTCAACTATCTATTAAAATTTGTCTTTTAAAACCCTTGAGCTAAAGACAGTTTTACATTTTAAAAAGTTGTAAAACACAAAGAAGAATATGCAACAGTGATATACCACCTTTGACTTTAAAAGCCTGAAATATTTACTATCTGGCCACTTACAGAAAAAGTTTGACCTCTGATCTAAACAGTCTGTTTTCCTTTTGTGTTGGTTAACCCCTTATTTATTGCTCACCATGAATATGGGATCATAAATCATCCCCTTCAAGAAACATTTCTTAACAACTCCTTCCTGTTCTCAAGACTGACATCAGGGACATTTGCATGCTCCCATAATTACCAATGAATAGTTCTGTCACTGAACTTACCTGCTGCATTACAGAGAGCTGTGTTATGAATTGTTCTAATCATAGGATCTGTCATAGACACATAACAAGTGTTTATGGAACGAACCTTCGCTGAAAACTTATTACAATTTACATCACAGGCTATCAGCACAATTAAAATCACAGGAGCTCTCCATGGTACTGAAGAAAATCTTCAACCACTTTCATAAAGGACACCCAGAACCTTATGTTTTCTATTTCTCAATTACCTTGAGCAGCCTCTGTCAAGACATTTTCTGCTACAATCCAATCAACTTTTTATAGGACCCTAACTAGCTCTTGACCAGGCCCCATTTTGCTCCAACTGACTACACATAACTTTGGTCAAAGCATTAACTGCTCACAAGATATGTTGCCCCATATTTTCCAGCCCCTTTGCAGTTCAAGAGGGCCATTCACCAGCAGGGTTTGAGCAGAAATGAAGTATGCTCTTTCCTATCAGGAGCACAGAATAGAGGACACGAGGTCTCTCTGCTTCTTTATTCCCTTGGCTTGATGACAATGGAGGTCGTGTGCTGGATGGCGTGGCCACAGTATGGAAGCAGCCCAGACTGCCGGGTCTCTGCATGGAGGGCAACTCTTCTGAAGAGTTGTCATCTCATCTGAGACTGGTGAGTATAGCTGAGATTTGGAGTTAATGTATCGCCACAGAAAAACTGGATTTACCTGAAAAATGCATCCTTTTAATGTAACACTCACCACAATTTAATCTCTTCTATTTCCTTTACTAGATTACAAATTTCTTCAGAGCAGTCATTTTGTCTTACTGATCTTGAATAAATCATTCAATAATTATTTGCTAAATGAATAACCAGACTTCTTAAGGCTGCCTTTCTCTCTTCCAGAAAGTTTTACTCTCAAAAGAATAATCTGCTGATTTTACAGCAAAGGAAAACTATGGGTGATGCAGGCTGCATAGTAGTCAAGAGCAAAGTTTCACACCCCACGCCTGCCATGTACTTGCTCTTTGATAAGCTATACATAAATGCTCTCTGCCTCAGTGCCCTAACATGTGAAATACAGAGTAGCATCCACTTCACTGTGTTACACAGTTAACATATGAAGATTGTTTAAAACAATGCCAAGTCACGGCAAGCATTAAATAAATATTGGCTATTACTACACCACTACAACTTCTTTACAGGAGCCCTACCCTTCCAACTAAGTCCTTACTGACTTATGAAACCAATTGTTTATTTTTCTCTGGCAAAGGTGCTTCATTCAATAACTCATTGTTACTTTGATGTGAAATTAATAAAGGGTATAAAATCACATATAGTAATAAAAATTGCATTAAAACATCATATTACAGTTATTGCAAATATTTTATCTATTAACATCATGATAACTGATTAGAAAGCACTGAAACTTAAAGAATGGATTATAATGACAAAATGTATTTCATCATATTTACAGTTCTTCTGATTCCAAATAGTGCCTGCAAAAGACTTCTTAGAAAACAAATCATTGCAAAAGTTATTTTTCACATAACATATACTACTTCCATTTAAGTTTTATTAAATTCTCACTCCATGAAACAATAACTGGAATATTCACTCAGAAAACTGAGTACTCCATACCCCTTGAAGATAAGTGATTATAAACCTTAGAAAAGTCTTAGAAGTGCTTAAGTTTCCTTCTTACTCACATTTAAAACAAACTATGGAGAAAGAAAAATACAAAGTTCAGTTTTTTAAAAAATTATTTCAATCTAGTAACTTGAAATCAGGCAGAATACATTAAGTTGTCTAAAAAAATTGAGATTACATGAATATACATGTACTTGAAACATCACAAAAGGATTTCTAAAATGGCAAGTTATTTAAGAAAAATTTATTTTTCTCCCCTGTAGGTTTAATTTATTTATTATAATGGCTGACTACATGAGCTCTTCAAAGTTTCTTTTTATTTAAATTTTGTCATTCCAATCATCCATCCAACTGATTATATTCTACTATCTTTTATCTTCTAATCTGCAAAATATATTATCTTCAATTTGAATTTATACTTCTATCTTGCTTCTTATGTTCTTGGTTAGCATTCCTACCTTGGATCCTTTGAGAGAAATTAATTTTAAATTTGGAATTACTTTACAGTGTCTAATTGAAAAAGAAATCACTGAAACTTCTTTTTCAAAAATTCATTTACATATCTCTATTTACAGGTGGGAAAAAATTCAGAACTTTTATTTTATAATATAAGTTTTGGAAGTTCTACACTTTATGTTAACATGTTAGTACAGGAGTATATATATGATTTGAAAATTAAGAGTAAAGAAATGGAAGAATAATTATAAATGCATGCTCAAAAATTTTACTAGTACATACAATTTTACTTGTCAATTTAAAAATTGATATGAAAGGAATAAAAAAATCACAAACAATAAAATAAAACCTGCTCTACACTTTGTAAGGGAAATTCACTAAAAGAACTAAATACTGATAGGAAAAAAACTGTTTCCAATTGGGTTAGAGACTCTTCCAGCCCACGGATGAAGTAAGAGATTAAGAGACTGAGTATGAAAAATCATCTCCCTTGTGACTTTCTGAGATGAGGGAGCTACTGTCAGGTCTTAACTTATCCTCCTGTGGTCAGTAAGGAGATATCCTAGTGATGGGAATAGGAAGAGAAAAGGCTCTGATTCGAGTCCATTGCGATCCCCTGCAGGGATTGAAGGGGACATCACGGCAGGAGCAGCACAGCAGAAGCCTGAAGCCGGCAGAGGGCTTGGTCGGCTGCGCAATCAGGATCTAGCCTGAGGATGCCAGATTTCTGCCAACAAGGACTAAAGATGCTTTGAGGACTTAAGACAATGAAGGTCTAGTGCACAGATATTGCTAACACAAAGCAAATTCCTCAGTGCCACCAAAGAAGTCACCCAGAGACATATCAAATGTATCTAGTTGGGAGGATCAATCAACACACTGTGACAACAGCATTTGAGACAGGTATTGAGAAAGGAGCAGAAGTCCTCAGGGAGTGTGTTGCAGAGGGAAACACATGCTTGATGTGGCAAAGTGCTGGTCACACTGGCAGAAGTAACAACATGTGCAATGTAGCTGAAATACAGTGGTGTGCATGGGAGCCATGTGGGGCAAGGGCTGGAAAACCAAGAGAGGCCAGAGTGGGAGGCCTGGCGATGCATCACCAAACAACTGATACTGAGCTAGACACAAGGGGGAATGACCACCGGAAATGTGTGTACACATGAGAAAACGTTAAAGTGACAGTAGTGGGGGCCGACGTGTGGCATGGAAAGTTAAGCCTCTACCTGCAATGCTGGCATCCCATATGGGCATTGTCTGAATCCTGGCTGCTCCACTTCCAATCCAGCTCTCTGCTAATGGCCTGGGAAAGCAGTGGAAGATGGCCCCAGTACTTGGGCTCCTGCACCCACGAAGGAAACCCTGAAGAAGCTCCTGGCTCCTGGCTTTGGCCTGGCCCAGCCCTGGCCATTGCAGCCATTTGGGGAGTGAACCAGCAGATGGAAGACCTCCCTCTGCCTTCCTCCCTCCCTCCCTCCTTCCCTCCCTTCCTCTCTTTCTCTCTCTCTCTCTCCCCTTTTTTTCTGTCTGTACCCCTGCCTTTCAAATAAATAAAATAATTCCTTTTTAAAGTGATAGTAGTAAATAAAAAGACACCAAGGACACTCTTGGAAGTTTTATTGCAGGAGACCAGGCAAGACACAAGAAATGTTTAGATTCTAGCGTTAGGAGAATATAGAAATGCTTTTTATTTTTTAAATTTGAATTCATTGCTTTATGTCTCACCAGTTTGCTAGAGGTACCACAACAAAATATTGCAAACTAGATGTAAAGTAAGAGGGATTTATGTTTTCACAGTTTTCTGGAGGAGAGAAGTCCAAAATCAAGGTTACAACAGGGTTGATTCCTTCTGAAGGCTCTGAGAAGAAACAGTTTCATGTCTCTCCCCTAGTTTCCCTTGGTCCCAGGCACTCCCTGGCTTGCAGGCATATCACTCCAGTCTTCCACTTTCACATGCTGTCATCCTGCGTCTCTGCATCTTCATATGCCTATGATCTGATCATAACATCTCTACTGGACTAGCAGACCACGCTACTGCATCCACAGGACCTCATTTAATCTGTGATGGCCCTAATTGCAAAGAAGGTCACAGTCTTTGCTACTGGTGGTTAACACCTCAACTTGTCTTTCGGGGAGACACATTCAACCCATCATATGCCTCACAGGAATACAGAGGAGCCCAATGTGCTGGAGCAATCTCACACAGAGAGACTGCACTTTCAATTAGGAAAGCATGGCCTCTATTCCCTGAATCAGAGTTAAGTAGAAGGGCTATTATTTACTAAGATGCTATAAAATAAGAACAACTTGCTTTATAAATGTTATTTATTTAATTTTACAATTCAAACTTTTCTAAAATACAAGTAATAGAGTACAGCGCCACACAAGGAGCAGGAGGGAGAGAGACAATTTAAATAGAAACTAAACCTGCTGGCAAAAAGTTCTAGAAAGAAATCTCAGGTTTATGATTAGAAGTTATATGCAAAAGTAGCATGATTTTTTGAAATTAATATTAATGTTTAAAGAGGCAAACCCTGTCATCCATAGGCTGGAGCCAGCGCTGTGGCACAGAGGGTTAAAGCCCCAGCCTGAAGCACTGGCATCCCATATGGGTGTAGGTTCAAGTTCCAGCTGCTCCTCTTCCGATCCAGCTCTCTGCTATGCCTGGGAAAGCAGTAGAAGATGGCCCAAGTCCTTGGGCCCCTGAAACTATGTAGGAGACCTGGAAGATGCTCCTGGCTCCTGGCTTCAGATCAGCTCAACTCTGGCCATTGTGGTCCTTTGGGGAGTGAACTAGTGGAATGGAAGACCCCTCCCCCTTCTCTGGCTCTACCTCTCTCTGAAACTCTTTCAAATAAATAAAATAAATATTTTTTAAAAATCACAGGCTGATATAAATTCTGAAAAGAACATAAAACATTTACTGTACAATGATCATTAAGTTTGTAACTTGAAGACTTTCAAATGGGAATAAGTTATTGAACCTAACAATGGCTATCAGTAAAAACTATCCCAGTGAGTTATTTACCAACTCAGCAACTCTACTCCAACACATGCTACTGATAAACCAACAGGGTTTACTATACATTATAATAACATGGTTTCTTATAAAAATTGTTCCAAGAGGTATATGAAGAAACTCTTTCTTTTTGTTGTTGTTGTCGAGCATTTTTTTCATTTATTTATTTCAAAGAATGACAGGAAGACAGAGAGATCTATCTTCCATCCATTGGTTCATTCTTCAAATGGCCATAGTAGCCAGAGCTGGGTCAAGCTAAAGCCAAGAGCCAGGAGGTCCACTCTAGTTTCCCATGAGGGTTGTAGGAGCCCAAGTCCTCAGGACATGTGAAGAATTCTTTCTAAAGACAACTGTAGAGCTAGAAAAAACCACCTTTTAAACTATCGTTGAATGTTCAATTTACTATTTTTTTTTTAAGAAATAGAGAGTGCCAGTGAAAGACTTGATTGTAAAAAGCCTACACGTGCTGTTTGCTTCTTAGAAGAAGAAACTGACCTCTGTTCAGCACACTGTCTACTTCTGCCTCCCATGTACAGGGGTGTGATACAGCCCCACCAGGGGGTACAGCGATTTGCTAACACAATTCCAATTATAAGGAACAGGATTTGCACACGTAAGGACCTGCCCACAGAGCTGTGGATTCACCTTCTAATTTGCACGGTTGCCCCTGGAGGCCGAGCGTGATTCTGCCTGCATATGGCGAGTGTGTGGATGGCTGGGCCCGGGGCAGCAGGTGGGAGGAACGCAGCTCAGTCAGGAGGCTCAGCAGATGATTTGCAGCTGATGTCTAAGAGCTCCTCAGAGAACTGCCAAGCACTGCACTAAACACCACCAATCAGGCAAACTAGTCGTAGTAAACAGGCTTGGCATTAACAACAGAAATAAAATATGCTAATCAGCTGTTCGACTCCAGGAAAACAAGTCACCAGGGAAGGAGAGGGGGAAAAAAAGCCACATCTTTAAGGCTTTGCAGAGACTTTTGGTTAATTTTTAATACACACCTCTAGCTATGCGTTCAATACTTATAACCCACTTACAACACAGTCATGTTTTTCACAACTACCTTCTTCAGTGGTCTTTTGGAAATCTCCAAATTCCCCCTCTGTGGCTTCTGAAGTTAACTATGACATGCGCACATACAAACATAAAGACACATATCCATGTTTTCAGTTTGGCCTGTAGGATGCAGTACAGCACAATGGTTAAGCACATTAGACAGCCTCTGTCACTTCATAGCTGTGTGACCTTGGCCTTTCCTCATCTATAAAATGGGACTATAATAATACATGGTTTTTAGAATTGCTGAAAGGGTTAAGTGAGTTAATATAAGCAAAGCTCTTAGAATAGCAGCTGACACATAGTAGGTGTTCAGTAAATATTAGTTACTGTAACACAATATATTATCTGTTTACCTTTGCATGATAGTTGTATTCCTGGTAAGTATAACATCATAAAATTTGAGTAATAAGACATGCTAATGGTTTGAAATGGATATGAGGGTTAGAATTGAAGGACTTGCTTTTTTGCATCTGTAAAATAGTTATGAGTCCTAAATAGCCCTGAACAAAAATATATGCTTAAACTTAGTACACTCATAAATACATGATTATATTTAGCTTAGTTACAAGAGCTCTCCTTCCTGGTCTGCATTAGCACTGTCATTAGAATCATTATCCCATCACCTTGATTCTTTTCATACACAAAACTCAATGACAGTCCCACATTGTAGCAATGGTGTGCCCACTGCTTTTATTCCTCATTAGAACACACGTTGACAGCATGATGCAAATTTTATTTACTAATTAATTCCTATTATACCTAATGGGCTTTAGCAATGAATGGTTGCCCTACAGGGAGGAAAAAGTCCTGCACATTTTATTACAGATAATGAAGATCTGAGCTGAGCTGAGCCTTGCCTAGAAGATAAAAAAATATTGGAGACTGGGAGTTAAAGACCTCAGTTCTGTAGTTGTTAACTCTTCGTGATGATGGGACGGTTATTGGAGAATGCAGCACGTATTTGTTCTTTTTAGTTTTAAAACTAGAGGGTTTCAAAGAAAACTGGTTGAGTGAATGAAGAGAAAGGAGCACACAGAAATGATAGCTTTAATGCTTCTTAAGTGCATGCATAATGCTAACATAAATACAACTCGAAGAATGGACAGTTTGATTTCACCATGAGAATGCCCTGTACATTTAGTGTCTTTAGAGCTTTCATATTTAGTTTTAGGAATACAGGATTAAGTAGTATAAACAGAATGTTAATTGGGTTTTTTAACAACGTGGCACATGGTATCCAAATTCATTCCATGCCCCATGGTGAAACAACTTTTCGACACTTGACTTTTTCTTTTTCACAGGATCTAGAGTTCTATGCCTAACTTTTTAAAAAAATCAAATCTTTACTAAATTTCAAAAAATTGCAATTAATGGAACTCTGAGAATAGTGACAGATTTCAGAATCTGTCTACTTTGCTGTCACTGAGAAAAGATGGTACAGATAAGAGACCTAATGTGAGACACTGGAGACATTTCAATGATTTTTAAATGTGCACAATGACGGTCATGAACACTTCCCAATTCTCTGTGAACAAAACCTCAAATATATGCAGGTAAACCATTCAGCCCCATTCTCTAAAGGCAGTAATACAAGCACTTGCTTTATTGGCTTTAAATACATGGGCGTGGTGGATATGACAAACTGAATTAGGCACACTTTGCTCATTACATTGTAACTATAAATGAAAACTTTTAATGTCTCCCAACTGCTTCTATCAATAGCAATAGGTAATTAATGATGACAAGACTTTAAAAAAAAAAGCCTCCAAAATAACTTTACATTCAACTCTCAAAACACTTAATATTCATCATATTATGAATTCTGTGAAGCAAATACACTGACATTTCTTTGCCATATTCCCTAAGGGATCAAGGTATTTAAGTTTTCATTTTAATGTGTAGCAAGTCGATTATTATATGGAGCAAGGCAGTGAACGGAACACACTGCGTTATGGGTCCTTTGACAGTACTGAAGACCGGTGTTTAGATGCAGGAAAATGTGTAATGCAGAAGAACCTGCTGAAGAACTCTCTCAAATGAGGGAGTTCCGTTGGGCCAGAAATAATAGCTAAAACAGTAAAACCTATCAGATATTGATGTGATACAACCTGCACTTCTCTGTCCCCATAAATACCCCTATAGCCTGAGAAACAGCAGTAGTGTGAGAGCAGAGTCAGCTTACGCTAGCTAATGAAGACTGATTATACACATCTCCTCCTAATTCTGAATTCAGTGTTTTGAGTATCTGTGATTGCAGCTGATACGTGTTCAACATCTTCAGGAGGATAAAAGGCAGTGATAGTCAGAAATTTACTTGTAATGTTGGCATTGGTCATCGTACTGTTGCAGTTATCTCCTCCATTATACTTGTATCTATCTATCCATCTATCATCTATTTAATTACATATCATTTGTCTATCAACATATCTATTATCTAGCCATCATCTACATTTACCTATCTACTTACCTACCTGTATATCTATTTATTTACCCTCTCCATCTCCCTGGCCCTTTCAGTCTCACACTTTTCTCTTGTTTATTCCCATTCTTCTTTTACATTTCTTTAACTTCCGACTCCCATTTTTACTTCCATTGCATGGCCTGGGATAGGACCTTACTATATTTCTACTGAAATAAAGCACTTAAATTTCACTCTATAAACTCTTCTTCCAAAGTCAAACATGTGTGATGATTCCTACACAAGGGTCCAAGGATGAAGGGGTCTGAGTGAGAGGCAGAGGGGTCAGGAATGCTGACACTTAAGCTGACAAAGAACAGAAATCTAATCCTTGGGCCAGACACTGTCCTCTAGCTCATAGCAGATAAAGAGAAGACTGTTTGAAGAATAGCAGAAGCACTTAATCTGTTCCAGAGTAGGCAGGAAATCGGAAAATTGACACAGCTCTGCTCCTAACAGAGGAATGTAAGGGTTTCCTTAGAGCAAGCCATCTCTTAGGGTTACCCATCAACAGTTCCTGAGGTCAGAATTCTAACAGGCTAGGCAGCTGGAGAGCCAGAACAGACAACCTTGAGAGGGTCAAAGGAAGAAAAGCTTTAGGAGCTTGGTCATCCATTAGTTGAATAATGATGCCCAGCAAAGAGACTGAAAATAATAAGCAGAAACATGGGCCAAAAATAATGATCTGCTTAGCAACTATGAAAAAAGATGTGGTGAGAGGGAAGGGGTCAAGATGGTTACGGATGTCAGCCGTTGGTGGGTGGTGGGGAACGGAATGGCCAATGACCTGCAGAGCAACATGCCCAGCCTTTATTCTGACTACTCACCCAAGACTCTCCATGCAGTGGTAGGAAACCATAAAGAGAATATGAGAGACTACTATCAGAAATGGATGGGAGAGGAGCCAGAGCTGTGGCAAAGCAGGTAAACCCACGGCCTACAGTGCCGGCATCCCATGTGGGCACCGGTTCAAGTCCCAGCTGCTCCACTTCAATCCAGCTCTCTGCTATGGCCTGGGAGAGCAGTAGAAGATGGCCCAAGTCCTTGGGCCCCTGCACCATGTGGGAGACCCAGAAGAAGCTCCTGGCTTCGGATCGGTGCAGCTCCAGCCATTACAGCCAACTGAAGAGTGAACCAGTGGATGGAAGACCTCTCTCTCTCTCTCTCTGCCTCTCCTTTTCTCTGTGTGTAACTCTGACTTTCAAATAAAATAAATAAATCTTTCAAAAAAAAAAAAAGAAGTGGATGGGCAAGCAGGCTCAGAGCATGACTCACCAAACAACAGTCCCTCTCAACAAGAAGACGCCTGCTACTCCATTCTCTGCTCTTCCTCCTAGATGATCCTACTTCACCCCAGGTCTTCTGGGTCCTCCTTGCCCTGGTATGATGCCAGCATCTAATACAGGAGGCCTTCCCATGATATCAGTGGGACCTGCTCCTAGAATGAGGCCACCCATTGAAGGGAGGCCACATGCCAACGAAGCCAGGGCTGCCAATCACAAGACTGCCTACCCGTACCATGACGGTACCCCCTTGTTCAGGAATGACCAATCCAGACAGCTTGGGACAGAGGGGAGGCCTCCTCACAGCAGCTCTATATCAGCTGTTCTGCTTCACCAGCAGATCAAGGTGCTGTGACGCTGGATGTTTTCCCACAGCGTGATAGGAAAGATTTGTCCCCTCGTCCTATTAAAGACAGAGTCACTGTGGAGGGAAGAAATGGAATTCTGAAAAATACAATTTTCAAGTGTAATGTGAAAATAAAACTGTCAAATCTTTTAGCTTAAAAAAAAAAAAAACATGATTTTGAATCTAAGCATAAAGGCAAAAAGAATAACTACCAAGGCTGCAGTCCCTACCCAAAAGACAATTCTGATAGCTGCACCATGTGGAAGAATCATAGAACATCAGCCTGGTGGGGCTATGGAAGTATGTGACTCAGTCTCCTTTGACAGGTGAGCAAACTAGAGCCCAGAGGGTGAAGTGATTTTTCCAGGGGCACTGAAGTCATTGGTGACAAAGCAGGGACGGGAGCCCAGTTCTTCAAGACCCAAACTGCTGTTAATATTCTTTACCTCTGAAATGGGAGAATTCCATTGAACAGGCCCTCATCTTCATGGCATCCCAGCTCTTGGAGCTCTGGAGAAGTGTTTTATGAGAACAGCTATGGAATGGGCTGAAAGAGGGGGCATCCGGAGGACCCCAGTTGCAGTGTGGAATACAAAGGGTGACAAAGACTTTGCCCAGACGGATTAGACCAAATAGACCATTCATTATTTAAATTGTGAATCTGTATGGGATATTTTCAAGGTGCTTTTTGTTGTTTACTGCTTTAAATTTATTTATTTTTTGAAAGTTAGAGTTACACACACAGAGAGGAGAGCCAGAGAGAGTGTGAGAGACAGAGGGAGACAGAGAGATCTTCCATCCATTGGTTCACTCCCCAAATGGCCACAATGGCCAGAGCTAGGCCAATCCAAAGCCAAGAGCCAGGAACTTCTTCTAAGTCTTCCATGCAGGTGCAGGGGCCCAAGGATTTGGGCCATTTTCTATTGCTTTCTCAGGCCATAGCAGAGAGCTGGATCAGAAGTGGAGCAGCTGGGACTCGAACCAGCGCCCATATGGGATGCCAGCACTGCAGGCTTTACCTGCTACACCACAGCACTGGCCTCCAAGGTGCTTTTCTACACATTTCCTAATCTGAATCTTCTTCCAGACTGATAAAATGTACATGATTATCCTAATCCCACAGATGAGGAAGTTTCACTCCAAGATGATTCAATGGAGTATCATAAAATTTCACATAAGGTAAAATCAATTACAATTAACACTTTTTATTTTTTAAAAGCCTCTAAGTTTCTCAGCATTAGAAGAAGTCATTTTTTGTTGGCTGAGTGCTAAATGAGTTAGCTGGCTTACATGGAGGTGACATGTTGTGCAAAAGATATGGATTTTTAAACAAAGCTTCACTGAACTCTGGAGGATACTCATGCCATCAGAGCCATGGGAGAACTCAGACAACTCCTGGCAACCACCATTCTATTCTCTGCTTTCAAAAGTTTGACTTTTTCAGATACCTCTTGGAAATGGAATCATGTGGTATTTTTCCTCCCCTGACTGGTTTATGTCACTCAGCATAAAGTCCTCCAGTTCTTCCATTTTGTCATACATGTATAATTTTCTTAAAGAACCTATTATTGGGGCTAGTGTTAAGATATAGCGAGTAAAGCCATCACCTGCAATGATGGCATCCCAAATGGGTGCCAGTTTGAGTCCTGGCTGCTCCACTTCTGATGCAGCTTCCTGCTAATGGCCTGGGGAAAGCAGAAAATGGCCCAAGTGCTTGGGCTCCTGCCATGCATATGGGAGACCAGAAATAAGCTCCTGACTCCTGGCTTTGGCTTGGCCCAGCACAAGCTGTTGTGGCCGTCTAGGGAGTGAACCAGCAGGCAGAAGATCCCCTCTCTTTCCTTGTCTCTCCTCCGCCTCTGTAACTCTTACAAATAAATAAATAAATCTTAAAAAAAAAAAACTAACTGTACATTTTAATGGACTAGAAAAAGGACAAACCAAGCCTAAAGTTAGCAGAAGAAAGGGAATAAAGGTTAGACTGGAAATAGAGAAAAGAAAAACAATAGGAAAACATTAACAAAATTAACAGGTGGGTAAAATTAACAAACCCTTAGCTTGATTCAGAAAATGATGCCAAAAAAATCAGAAATTAAAGGGTAATCATTACAACTGATGACAGAGAAATAAAAAGGGATGAGACAATGATGAGCAATTATATAAATTGGATAGCCTAGAAGAAGTAAATTCCTAGAAACACAAAATTACCAAGAAGAAATAGAAAACTTGAACAAACTGATTAAGGAAATTGAACCAGTAACCAAAAAATCTCACGAAAAAGAACCAGACAGTTTCACTGGTGAATTCAACCATTTAAGAAGAACTAATACCAATTCTTGAACTCTTCCAAAAAAATGAAAAAGGAACACTTCCAAACACATTTAATGAGGCAACATTACCCTGATACCAAAGGTAGATGGAGACATTATATAAACACAAAACTACAGGCCAATGTCCCTGATAAACACACAGGCACCAATACTCTAACAAATACTAGCAAACAGAATCCAACAGCATGTTGCAAGGAGCATACACCAGAACCAAGTGGAATTTATTCCTGGGGTTAAGGATGGTTTAACATGTGCCAATCAATTAATGTGATATATCGCATTAACAGAATGAAGGATAAAAATCAAGTGGCCATTACAGTAGACACAACAAAAGCATATAACAAAATTTCACATCCTTTTACGATAAAAGAAAAACTTAAGAAATTAGGTAGAGGAGTTCACATCAATAAAATAAAGTCAATATATAAAAAGCCTATTGGTACCATATTCAGTGGTTAAAAAACAAGTTTTTCTCCAAAGACCAGGTGAGGATGTCCACTCTCATCACTTCTATTCAGTATGGTGCTGAAAAGTGTTTATTTTGAAAGGCAGAATGTGAAAAACTTTGAATTCAGAGTGAGGGCACTTTGATTTAGCTCACGTATCTGATATTAGAAAGTCAGGGAACCTCAATCAATTTACCCAATACGTGGGGCTGGCACTCGCCACCACCTGCAGTGCTAGCATTCCATATGGGCACTAGTTCAAATTTCAGCTGCTCCTCTTCCGATCCAGCTCTCTGCTATGGCCTGAGAAAGCAGCAGAAGATGGCCCAAGTCCTTGGGCTCCTGCACCCGCATGGGAGACCCAGAAGAAGCTCCTGGTTCCTGGCTTCAGATCAGCGCAGCTCCAGCCATTGCAGCTAACTGGGGAGTAAACCAGTGGACGGAAGACTTCTCCCTCTCTGTCTCTCCTTCTCTTTTGTGTAACTCTTTCAAATAAATTAATGAATCTTTATTATTTTTTTTTGACAGGCAGAGTGGACAGTGAGAGAGAGAGAGAGAGAAAGATCTTCCTTTTCCATTGGTTCACTCCACAACGGCCGCTGCAGCCGGCACACCGCGCTGATCTGAAGCCAAGAACCAGGTTCTTATCCTGGTCTCCCATGGGGTGCAGGGCCCAAGAACCTGGGCCATCCTCTACTGCACTCCCGGGCCATAGCAGAGAGCTGGACAGGAAGAGAAGCAACCAGGACAGAATCCGGAACCTCTACCGGGACAAGAACCCGGGGTGCCGGCGCCGCAAGGCCAAGGATTAGCCTATTGAGCAGTGGCGCCGGCCAATTAATGAATCTTAAAAAAAAAAAAAATTTACCCAATACTGGGATTCCAGGTTCTTTATTGGCAAAGTGAGCTTAATAGCATCAGTCCTTTTTGATAGCATGAGATTTTCTGTATATAAAGAGAATTGAAAATGAATCTTGATGTGAATGCAAGGGGAGAGTGAGCGGGAAAGGGGAGGGTTGCAGGTGGGAGGGAAGTTATGGGGGGGGGGAGGAATCCATTGAATCCATAAGCTGTACTTTGGAAATTTATATTTATTAAAAAAAAGTTTCTCAAAAAATATTTTGTAAACTAGATACGCATAAAGAATGCAAGAACTATCATTATTTTAAAATTCAGATTCTGGCGCTGGCAACTGGCCTGGCAGTTAAGACCCCAGCATCCTGGCCGGTGCCGTGGCACACTAGGTTAATCCTCTCCTGCGGCGGGCACCGGGTTCTAGTCTCGGTTGCTCCTCTTCCAGTCCAGCTCTCTGCTGTGGCCTGGGACAGAAGTGGAGAATGGCCCAGGTGCTTGGGCCCCTGCACCTGCATGGGAGACCAGGAAAAAACTCCTGACTCCTGGCTCCTGGCTCCTGGCTTTGGATCAGTGTAGCTCTGGCCATTACAGCCATTTGGAGAGTGAACCAACAGAAGGAAGACCTTTCTCTCTGTCTCTCTCTCACTGTCTGTAAATTCTACCTGTTTAAAAAAAAAAAAAAAATAAGACCCCAGCATCCAATACCAGAGTGCCTGGGTAGGATTCCTGCCTCCAGTTCCTGCCAATGCAGATGCCGGGTAGCAGCAATGGCTCAAGTGGCATTCCTGCCACTCAGGTGAGAGACCTGGACCATGTCCCCATCTCCTGGCTTCAGCCTCAGCCCAGCCCCAGCCATTGCAGGCATCTGGGGAGTGAACCAGCAGATGGGAGTGCTCTCTCTCTCTCTCTCTTCTCTTCCCCAACCTTCCTCTCCTCCTCTCATCCCTCTCAAATAAGTAAATAAATGATCCATTCTGCCTTGATGTTGGTCCTGGAAATGTGATAAATTCCCCAGACAATAACCAGAGGGGAGCAATGGGTACTATTTAACTGTATATAAAAAAGTCCCTCAGCTTTAAAACAAAAGTATAGTTGAAGATGAGAAAAGCATATCAAAACAGATTTGTTTTGTCTTTTTGATTCTCCCAAACCAAGTGCAGGTACTGTTTAGGACTTGTGTTAGGGCACAATTAAGCTTGCCTCTCTCTTGGGATGATGTAATTCAAGTAATCCAATCTATTAATTGTACAACTCATTGTATTTTTAAGAAATTAGTTATTTGTAATTATACTCCTGCAATTATTTAAAGCTCAGAAAAAAATTTGGGTAATGAAAACAAATAATTTAGTATTTATCTTTCTCTTATTTTCATATTTTAATTCAAAAGGAAAGGTGTCATAAATAGGATCAATAATCAGGCATCTCTAAACTGAAAAATATTTTTGTAACATGCACCCCATTATGTGTAATTTTAATTTATAAAAGAATACAGTTATTGCTGTACTACTATATTATGCACAATAAAAATATACATGTAATCTCAGTGTAAAAGGATAAGATACTGATGAAATAAATATATGAGCAGAAGTTCTAATAATTTCTTCACATAACCCAATGGATCATTTTGTCTGCCCTCTATGATGTCTATATACTTCATCTCATGCCACATACACACACACAACCACATACATACACACACACCCCCACAAACATATACCCACATACGCACGCACAGCCACACACATAGACACACATACACCCCACAAACATACACACACACACACACACACACCACACTTTAGAGACACAGAACAAGATGGTGTGGTTTTTATTAATTACAGAAGGACTCATTAGCCTGCCCTAATAATCAATATATTCCACATTTAAACAAGACCAGGAGACATGTAAAATATGGCTGCCTGGTTTAAAATGAAGAAAGTCTAGCAGAAAATGAGAACTGGTGAGACTGAATTGACATTGCTTTAAACTCACAACTATAACAGAACAGATGCTGCCCAAGCCCTTCAACAGCTGAGTGACAGCTAAAGTTTACCTGAAGCAACGTAACCCAACAGTTGTGTGTGGCTCTTGTTATGAAATCAATGTTATTTATGTACTGTCACCGCTGCTCACTGTGCATTCAGACTGTGAGATGGTATCTTCATTTAAAAAGAGAAACTCGATAAACTCAACCATTTATATTTCCCAGTTTGACAATAGTCTCCCAAAATGTCAACTCTTAAGAGAAAGATTAGTTCATTATATCGCCTGACTGAGAAGAATACACGCGCACACAGTTTGTTATGTGTCCTCTGGGCGTCAGAATATGAGGTCCTAGAAGAGTGCTACTTTTTGTCTGGGGATGTATATTGCAAACCATTTTAAACGTGCGTGGTCCACAGAAAGACAAATGCCACATGATCTCACTGACACGTGGAGTCTAAAAAATATGTGATCTCATCGAAGTTAAAAATACAATGGTGGTTACTAGGTGGGGGTGGGGGCAGGGATGCAGGGATGGAGGGATGGGAAAGGCTGATGCATGGGTATTAGGTTACAGCTTCATAGGAACAAGGAGTTCTGGGGTCTGTGGCACATAAGGTGATTACTAACAATGTACCATATATTTTTCTATGAAAAAAGAACCTAGAAGATAGGGTTTTTGATGTGTCAGGGACCATGCAGTAGGTGGCCTTACCTCTTGGTAATAGAAAAACCTGGCGTGTCAGATAAAATGTACTATAAGCCATGCGCCTGTAACCGCCCTGCCCCCCTCCCTAATCTTGTAGAAGCCATGCGCCTGTAACCGCCCTACCCCCCTTCCCTAATCTTGTAGCTTTCCGTAACAGGGCCCCTTCCCGTAATAGGGCCCCGCGGGTTTTTCTTGATTGCGTCAGCACTGCAGTAGCGAAGACAAGCCCTTCCTCTTTCCCATGCCTCAATGATATATAGTGAGCAGTTCAAAAAATAAAGTTGCAGCTTGATCAGCACTTGTCTTGCTGCCATCCTTGTGTCTCCTGCCCCTCTCATTTCTCCTTCTAGGTACTCGACCCCAGTTGCTGTCCCGCGGGTCGGGACATCTGGCGCCCAACGTGGGGCTCGAGTGTGGCCCTTGGGGCTCGAAGTGCCTGTAAGATTGGAGAAACGCCGCCTTCCAGGAGGAAAACTTGGATCCAAGTGATTGTGCGACCAGCTCGGAACTGCCCACCCGAGATCATCAGCATCGGTCGACGCTGAGGAGCGAAGACGGCGCAAGGTAAGTGACAGCCATGGGGCAGGCATTATCGTCACGGGAAATGTTCATTAAAAGCCTCAAAGATACTCTCAAGACACGAGGAGTTCGGGTTAAAAAGAAAGATTTAAAAGTGTTTTTTGATCATATAGAAAGACTGTGTCCCTGGTTTCCCAAGGAAGGCACAATCGACGAGGTTAAGTGGAATAGAGTTGGAAGTTGTCTAAAAGATTTCCATGAGACTTTTGGCCCTGCCAAGGTGCCTATTACCATCTTTTCATATTGGAATCTAATTAATGATATTATAAAAACCCGGCATACAGATAAAGCTGTCGACGCCCTGGTGAGGGAAGGCGAGGAGACGCTACGGCGATGCTCCCAACCCCCCTCTAGATGCCCTTCTGTCATTCTAGATATGCCCCCTGTTTCTGATAATGGCACCCCAGATGACCCCCCAGATGTGATCGAGGAGCCCACCCCTTCCCTCTCCAACAAGACGGGCCAATTATATCCTGTTATTCGAGACCGGTCAGCCTTTGAAGAGAGAGAGGAGACTGCCCATAGTGCCCCAGATCCCCCTAAACCCCCGCCATATAATCCTCACCTACCCCTTACCGTTTGCGCCCCCTCCTTCCACGATCTTAACCCACCTATACCTGACTTGTCGGCTCTGCGGCAGTCACTTCAAGCCAGGCGGGAGCACATCCAGCTCCTTAAAGAACTAAGAACCCTCGATGATGAGCTCCGCCATCTCGCCTTGGAACGACCCCTTCCACGATCTAAGCAAAATAACACCAAGCCCAAAACCCAACCCCTTCTGGCTTTCCCTGTAACCAGGAG
Organism: Lepus europaeus; assembly: GCF_033115175.1. Classification (NCBI taxonomy): domain Eukaryota; kingdom Metazoa; phylum Chordata; class Mammalia; order Lagomorpha; family Leporidae; genus Lepus; species Lepus europaeus. The sequence goes on from NC_084827.1 coordinate 44,262,164, forward strand.
ACAAGCCCAAGGCCAGTCCGACCCTACCACTGATGGGGAAGATGAGGATGAGGATAATTCACCCCACCAACATGAGGAAGACAGTGAGGATCCGGGGTCAGAGGGAGAGGATCAGGCCCCCCATCAGGGACCGGGAGATGGACAACCGTCATCTTACAAAAGGCTTAGTCTCAAATTTATTGAAAAACTTAAAACAGCTTGCACCCAATACGGCCCCACCGCCCCGTACACTCAGGCCTTATTAGAAAACCAAAAAACCCGCTGGTTCACGCCTAATGATTGGGATTTTCTTGCCCGAGCCACTCTCAGCGGGGGTGATTACGTCCTGTGGAGGGCTGATTATGTTCAAATTTGTAAAGAGTTAGCTCAACAAAACCTTACTAAAGTCTCATCAAAACATTGGACCCTCAAAAAACTTTTGGGAGATCCCCCGTATAACTCCAATAATTTACAAGCCCAATTCCCTACTGGGTTACTAACACAAATTAGCACTGCCGGCATGGGGGCATGGAGAAAACTCCCTCAGAGAGGAGCGGTCACCGCCTCTTTAGCTAAAGTTCAACAAGGGCCCGACGAGCCTTATAGTGATTTCGTTTCGCGCCTTAATATGGCAGCTGAGAGACTCGTCGGCCCGGGAGAGAGTGGAAGCGCGTTCGTTACACACCTTGCCTTTGAAAACGCCAATCCAGTTTGTAAGGACGTTCTTCGGCCTCATAAACATAAAAATGACCTTTCAGAATTCGTGAGGCTCTGCGCTGGCGTGGGATCAGCCCACGCTATGGGTCTGGCTATCGGAGCTGCATTTAAATCGGCTCACAACCCCTCCGCAAAAACCTCCACTTGCTATGCTTGTAAACAGCCTGGACATTTTGCCCGTGATTGTCCCACTGCCTCATCAACCAGGCCTATGGCACAAAATATAACCCCATCCCCTCCAGGTAGGCCACTTCCTTCCACCCTGTGCCCTCGATGCCATAGGGGTTATCACTGGGCAAATGAATGTAGGTCAAAGACTAATTCTTCAGGCCAGCCCCTCCCTCCTAGGCTGCCGGGAAACTCCCAGAGGGGCCAGCCCCTGGCCCCAAATTATCCAAGGACAAACCCTGGGGCGATACGGTTTGTCCCTCCTCAGGCCCAAGCCCAACAACAAGTTCCTCAAATGCCTCAACAATTACTTCCCTCCAACGAGCAACCCCAGGTAGCGCAGGACTGGACCTCTGTGCCGCCTCCGATACAATATTAGATTCCACCCAGGGCCCACAAATTATCCCTACAGGGGTGTGGGGCCCTCTGCCTTCGGGTACCTGTGCTCTTATTCTTGGTAGAGCATCAGCCACCCTTAAGGGCATTCAAGTTTTTCCTGGCATTATTGACGGTGATTTTACCGGACAAATAAAGATTCTAGCAGCCGCTATTAACGGAGTGGCTGCCGTTCCACAGGGCACCCGCCTAGCACAACTAATTCTTATGCCTTTAATTACTAAAAATACATCCTCAATTTCCTCCAGGCCCCGAGGCATTACCCCTTTGGGCTCCTCGGATGCCTATTGGGTCCAGCCAATCACAAAAAATAGACCTACACTAACCCTTACTATTGAAGGAAAGGATTTTAAGGGCATTCTAGATACGGGGGCGGATGCCACGGTCATATCTCAAGATCATTGGCCCACCCACTGGCCGCTGACCGCATCTTTTACTGACTTACAAGGTATAGGCCAATCTAATAACCCCCAAGTCAGCTCAAAGGTATTACACTGGAAGGATAGTGAAGGCAATCAGGGCACTGTAACTCCTTTTGTATTACCAGGCCTTCCTGTTAATCTGTGGGGACGTGACATTCTCTCCCAAATGGAAGTTATCCTGTGCAGCCCTAGTAACGTGGTCACACAACAAATGCTGCGCATGGATTATGTGCCTGGCACGGGACTTGGAAAAACAAGACAGGGCATAACTCAACCCATTACAACTCCCTCTAAAACAGATAAACACGGGCTCGGATATTCGGATTTTTAGCAACGGCCACTGGCCTTCCTGTACCCCATGCAGATAAAATCACATGGAATACTCAAACTCCTGTTTGGGTGGACCAGTGGCCGCTTACTCAAGAAAAACTAAATGCCGCTACAGCGCTTGTACAGGAGCAGCTCGAGGCTGGACACTTAGAGCCTTCTAATTCTCCCTGGAATACACCCATTTTTGTCATAAAGAAAAAATCTGGCAAATGGCGCCTTTTACAGGACTTGCGTGCCGTTAATAAGGTCATGGCACCCATGGGTGCCCTCCAACCTGGCATCCCCACCCCTGTAGCCATTCCAAATGGTTATTTTAAAATAATTATAGATCTTAAGGATTGCTTTTTTACTATTCCTTTACACCCTGATGACCGTCCTTTCTTCGCCTTTAGCCTTCCCCGTGTTAACTTCCAGGGACCAATGCAAAGATTTCAATGGAAGGTCTTACCCCAAGGAATGGCCAATAGCCCCACCCTTTGTCAAAAATTTGTGGCACAAGCAGTAGACCCAATTCGTTTACGCTGGCCACATCTTTATATTTTACATTATATGGATGATATTCTATTGGCAGCCCAAAATAAATCAAACCTACTTCGTTGCTTCACGGACCTTACTAAAACCCTTCTCGCCCTTGGTTTACAAATTGCCCCTGATAAGGTTCAGTTACAAGACCCCTTTACCTATTTAGGCTTAAAATTACAACAAAACGAGGTTTTCGTGCCTCGCATCCAGTTTCGCTTAGACTGCCTCCATACCCTTAACGACTTTCAAAAACTTTTAGGAGATATTCAGTGGCTCAGGCCCTATATAAAGGTCCCTAACAACACTCTCTTGCCCCTTTACGACATCCTTCGAGGAAACTCAGATCCCTCTTCCCCCCGTGAACTCACCCCGGCTGCGAGAGAGGCGTTAAACCAAGTAACACAAGCCATCAGCCAACAATTTGTCTCTCAAATTTCGTATACCCTCCCTTTAACTTTTATTGTCTTAGCCACGCCACACTCGCCCACTGGAGTGTTTTGGCAAAAGGCCCTCACACCTGGTAAAAAGGGTCAACCTCTTTTCTGGGTCCATCTCCCCACCTCCTCGTCTAAGGTAATTTCTGTATACTCTTCCCAAACCACTTCATTAATCATTAAGGCTCGCTCCCTTTCCCGCCAGTATTTTGGAAAGGATCCCGATATAATAATAGTGCCATATACTCAAGAACAGACCCAGTTCCTTCTTCAAACATCTGACGACTGGGGAATAGCCATGTCAGGCTTTATGGGGATTCTTGACAATCACCTCCCTGATGACCCGGTACTACAGTTTGCCCAGTCCTATTCCTTCATTTTCCCAAAAATTACAAAAAGTAACCCCATTCCAAAGGCTGTCACGGTGTTTACAGATGGATCTTCCAATGGGATGGCCGCCTTCGTGGCAAATAACCGTTCTCATGTATTTAAAACATCTTATCAGTCAACTCAGTTGGTTGAACTGTATGCCGTACTTCAAGTCTCTACACAATTTTTCGATCAGCCTGTAAATATCTTTACTGATAGTGCATATGTGGCTCAATCTATCCCGTTACTCGAAACTTCCCCTTTTCTTAAGACAACTTCTAACGCTACGCCCTTATTTGCACAAATTCAAAAGTTAATTCACAAGAGACAACAGCCTTTCTACTTGGGACATATCAGGGCACACACAAACCTACCAGGGCCACTATCAGAAGGTAACGCCCAGGCAGATGCAGCTACGAGGCTTGCCTTCCCCATAATTATGGGATCAGTACAAGAAGCTCAAAAATTACATAAGTTACATCACCTAAATGCTCAATCCCTCCGTTTACTTTGTAAGATTTCACGAGATCAGGCTCGTGAAATAGTAAAACAATGTCCCACATGCATCACAAGCCTCCCTGTACCGCATTTAGGAGTCAATCCGCGTGGTCTTCTCCCTAATCAGTTGTGGCAAATGGATGTCACGCATTTCCCAGAATTTGGCAAATTAAAGTATCTCCATGTGTCTATAGACACGTATAGTGGTTTTATCTTTGCTTCCCCCCATTCAGGAGAAGCTGCTAGGGATGTCATCTCACACTTTGTCACTGCCCTTTCTGTCCTGGGAAAACCTGCTAAAATTAAAACAGACAATGGTCCTGCTTATGTCAGCACTAAGTTTAAACAATTCTGTGAAGCGCTCCATGTTAGCCATGCTACAGGCATTCCCTATAACCCACAGGGACAAGGAATAGTTGAGAGAGCCCACCAAACATTAAAAACTTGGCTCACTCGGCTTAAAGCCACTTCCTTCTCTTTTACCTCTCCCCGCGATCGCTTAAATCATGCGCTTTTTGTGACAAATTTTTTAACTTTGGATAATAATGGTCATTCCGCTGCTGACCGTCACTGGCACCCTTCCCCTAATACGGCTCCACCTATGGTGATGTGGCGAGACCCCCTCACCAACAGCTGGCATGGCCCAGATCCAGTACTTATCTGGGGCCGCGGCTCAGCCTGCATCCTGGATCAAAAGCAATCGGCACCCAGATGGCTGCCTGAAAGATTAGTTAAACAAGTTAATTCGTCAAACTCTTCTAATATTAACCCTACACCAGAGCCTACATCTGGCCCTGAGGATATTTTCCCCTTGTGTTTACAGGAATGAAAAGACCCGGCTGGACTCTACTGGGACTCATTACAGGACTCCTTGTTATTGTCGGTATTGTTGCCATTGTTGCTATTTGTGTATCTTATCTTCTCTCTATTCGCTCTTCCCCTACCACATTTCCTGAGGGCTCACTGATTAACCCCTCTGAAGGGCCCTAACAAAATGTCCCTCTTCCTTGCTCTCCTGATAATGGCAATCTACACCATCCATTGGGCTCCACCAGTCTTTGCAGGGTTTGACAACCCTCAGGCCATTCAAAAACTCCTTCAACAGCATAACCCTTGTACCTGCTCGGGGGGCATAACAGTATTACTCCCACAAACATCAACCTCCTATGGATCCCGAGTCCTCAATCGTAAGCCTCATTTTACACATGACTGTGGAGATAAAACTACATATCGGGCTGCCACAGATTCCAAATGGCAGTGTACTCTCAAACCTAAACTAGACTCTTCCCGCCCTGAGGATCAATGCCCATCAGAATGCAATAGTACTATCCACTACTCTGTGCACTCCTCCTGTTATACTCAGTATCAAACCTGTAATGAGGGGAATAAACATTTATTGTTTGCCACTATAACAGGAGATCATGGGGGAATATTTGGAGGAGACTTATCGTCTTCACGCCTCAGCTCTCCTCCCTGCCCCCCCTAAGGGACAAGTGGCCTGCTGGTACCCTGCAGCCCCTGTGGGAGTGTCTGATGGTGGTGGCCCTCAGGACACACTTACCAGGTTAAAAACACAAAAGATGCTCAAAACCGCATTCGAAAGCCTTTATCCTTCTCTCCAATACCACCCTCTGGCTAACATCCGATCTCGAGGAATGGAAGGCTTAGATGCCAACACCGCCGATATCCTCACCGAGTCCCATAAATTACTTAATATCTCTAACCCCTCCCTTGCAAACAGCTGTTGGCTCTGTCTGCGCCAGGGACCCCCCCTTCCTCTTGCCGTATTTTTACCGCTTAATAGTACCTCTATGTTTAATGATTCCTCTAACGCTCAGCCTACACATCCCTTTCCTGTTCTTCCTTACCCAGCTGAAAACATCACTTGCCTTTATAAACCTCCCCTTAATAATTCCTTTAATATTGATGTAGGCCTCGCTCCCTTTTGTACAGATAATGAAACAATAGATTTCCCTCTTTACGCCCCCAATTCCACCGTATTTGTATGCAAGGATAATTTAGCCTATACTGTCCTACCAGCAAATTGGAGCGGTAATTGCGCACATGCTACGCTTTTCCCCAATATTGAAATCATTTCGGGAGATACCCCTGTTCCCATCCCCTCCTTTGATTATATTGCGGGGCGACCGAAACGAGCTGTTCAATTTATTCCTTTAATAGCTACATTGGGAATCTCCTCAGCGATGGTTACAGGTTCAACAGGACTAGGAATTGCGGTCCACAAATATAGACAATTGTCCCAACAGCTTATTAATGATGTACAAACCCTATCCACCACCATTCAGGACCTTCAGGATCAAATTGACTCCCTAGCGGAAGTCGTTCTCCAAAACCGTAGAGGCTTAGACTTGCTTACTGCCGAACAGGGAGGTATTTGTTTGGCTTTACAGGAAACATGCTGCTTCTACGCCAACAAGTCCGGCATTGTTCGTGATAAAATCAAAACACTTCAAGAAGACCTGGAACGTCGTCGACGTGCCCTGGCTGAAAACCCCTTCTGGACTGGATGGAATGGACTGCTTCCCTATTTGTTGCCACTTCTAGGCCCCTTTGCTGGAATACTTATTATACTATCTGTAGGTCCTTGTCTCTTCAATAGACTCGTGGCCTTCATCAAACAACAAGTAGACAATTTGGCAGCCAGGCCAATTCAAATACATTACCAGAGTCTAGCCATGCAAGATCCCATGGAAACTTATCATCCCCTCTCCGGCCAATAAAGTATAGCCAATAAGGTCACGGTCCTTTCAACAGCTAACCTTCCCCCGTTCATTGCTGTCCAGTCGGGAGCCCAGGAAGGGCCCCAGGCCTATCAATAAAATGAGCAGTAAGCCAATGACGGGCACCTTCCCGTACCCACACCCGCCTAAGACAGGAGTCCTTGGGGACTGGCAAGGATATCCAGCGACGGGTAAGAGGTGTTAGGGTTTCGGGTCGATTCCTAAGACAGGCACTGCTCGTTCGTCAAACTTGGCCTAAACCACAGCTATCCTTCTTAAATTGATAAAGAAGGGGGATATGTCAGGGACCATGCAGTAGGTGGCCTTACCTCTTGGTAATAGAAAAACCTGGCGTGTCAGATAAAATGTACTATAAGCCATGCGCCTGTAACCGCCCTGCCCCCCTCCCTAATCTTGTAGAAGCCATGCGCCTGTAACCGCCCTACCCCCCTTCCCTAATCTTGTAGCTTTCCGTAACAGGGCCCCTTCCCGTAATAGGGCCCCGCGGGTTTTTCTTGATTGCGTCAGCACTGCAGTAGCGAAGACAAGCCCTTCCTCTTTCCCATGCCTCAATGATATATAGTGAGCAGTTCAAAAAATAAAGTTGCAGCTTGATCAGCACTTGTCTTGCTGCCATCCTTGTGTCTCCTGCCCCTCTCATTTCTCCTTCTAGGTACTCGACCCCAGTTGCTGTCCCGCGGGTCGGGACATTGATGCTTTCACTTAAAAAAACACATGTTACATGCTTAAAAGGATAAGTATACTTACCTTAATTGGATATTAACTATACCTACGTGTAATGAAATATCACATACTACCCCATAAATAAGTATAATTCTATCTGTTAACATTTCTCTAAGTCTCAAAAATAAATAGCAACTACCATCAAACAGAAAAAGAATAAATAAAGTATGTTTATCAAATTTGTTGCACTTTCTATGCAACTATTATATTTGAATAAGAAAAGAATAAAAATTTAACTGGGAATATCCAAAAAAAAATTTCCTAGAAGAAAAATCAGTACTTCTTTTACCGAAATATCAATGTTAATTTTTGGCTCAGAATTCTTACCTTTGAATATGCTATGTTTAAAAAAAATCTTTGGTTCTCACCCTGATTTCACATGCTTTCCTCAGTCCCATCCTAAAATTCCATCCCTGACTGCTGGGGTCTATAATATTTAGTAACCATACAAAAGGATATATTCTTGATTTCATCTAACAAAACATCAAGAGGGGGAAAATCCACCAATTTTCTTTCTGTGATAAAACAATGTGTACCAATCACAAACTGCCTAATTCATATTCCAAACCAGAGTAGACCCCAGGCAACACTGTAAAGTCAGCCAAATATGTCCACTGTGTCCTCCCATCTCTCTTTTCAAAGCCTTTCTTCCTCCTGGCGCCAAATGCCCTCATGCTCTGTCCAAGTGCTTGACGAAATTCAAAGCTGTTTTCAAGGAAGATTTGGCCCTACCCAAAGGCAACCCTAAGGCTGCTTGCGTGCAAAAGTGGGAGGGTGCTCCATATGGACACAAACACAGAGAAAGCACCTGCACTTCCACAGTGCACAGGCAATTCTGTAGCCCAAATCACATGGCTCTCGTTAATGAGTAACACAGGGAATCAGGAACAAATATGAAAACCTTAGCCTCAAACTGACCAAGTGAAATGGCCAGCTGATGGCCAAAGAATGTTTCTAAGGGCTATGCGAATATTCTTAGGCTTTGCAAACTCTATTTCTGTGCTGAGACAAGTAGATTTAAAATAGTACTTTCTAAAAACACCTCTACATAGAAATGAATTAAATATATCTATTAACTTCATTTTATAGCAAATAAAAAATAAGAAAGTCCATCTGAAGAGTAAGATAAATCTTAATCTACTAAAAAACTGTCCTTAGATAAAAAATCTGTGCAATGAGTTCCTTCCTGAATTTAGTGCCAGGGAAAGTCTGTTCATTCAGAGTCCTCTCCACTGAGCACGCAGAGCTAAACAACAAAAACAGCTGTGTTTCTCTTTTTTGTCCACTGTTCTTCGGAATTCAGATTTAAATTTAAAACATCCAGCTCTAACTTTTGGATATATCTATTTCTGCATTAGTTTTGTTTTAGATTTTCCTTCACATAGTTTGCAATTCTATTAAACGGTACATGCATATGTTATTTAAAGTCAGTATAACTTGTTATTAAACTGAACCTTTTATAATCATTAAATGTTCTTTATCTTTTGTAATATTTTTCCCTAGACATTTTGTTTTATATGAGTATAGACATATCACATTTTTACATATCTGGTTTGTATCATATGCCTTTTTCCATCTTTTTTCTTTCTAATTGTTTGTATTTTTATATTTAAATTGTGCCTCTTGTTACAGTACATAGATTTTTCAATTTATAATCAGTCTGACAATCTCTGCCATTTAATTGAAGTATTTAATCTACTTACACTTAATGTGATTATTGATATGGGTGGGTTTAAATTATCATTTTTATTTGTCCCTTCTGTGTATAATGATTGGTGGAAGTAGTAACATATTTTGAAGTGCAACGTATGAAGTTGAGATCTGTGAACCAAGAAATTGGAAGTGAGAAAAAGGATGCGTAAAGGATCCACTATGAAGCAGTACAATAAATAGGCCTTTTGAACCCACATGCTGGTATTGTTTCTCCTCTTTTACATTGTTTTAGGACATTACAAAAAGAAAAAAAACTACCATATTACATATTCATCCATTTTTGTACCATTTTAAGTGCCCTCTTTTAAACCTTTCTTGCTTTACAAAGACACAGGATTCTACCATTATTATTCCACTACACTGGAATGTCTTAGAATCTCTCATAGAACATTCATCTGAAAAAGCCTTTTCAAATTTTATTTTGATGATATTTATTCTGAATATAGAATTCTGGGCTTATGGTTTTTGGGTTTTGTTTTTTTTTTTTTTTTTTTTGCCCCTCCCTTTCTTTCAGGAGATTAATGATGTCATTCAACTCATCTGGCTCCCATTGTTTCTGACAACAAACAATCTTAGATATACAATGCCTTTCTCTCTGGCTGTTTGTTTTTTGTTTTGTTTTGTTTTGTTTTGTGTTTTTTTGGACAGGCAAAGTGGACAGTGAGAGAGAGACAGAGAGAAAGGTCTTCCTTTGCTGTTGGTTCACTCTCCAATGGCTGCTGTGGCCAGTGCGCTGCAGCCGGCACATTGCACTGATCCAAAACCAGGAGCCAGGTGCTTCTCCTGGTCTCCCTTGTGGGTGCAGGGCCCAAGGACTTGGGCCATCCTCCACTGTACTCCCAGGCCATAGCAGAGAGCTGGCCTGGAAGAGGGGCAACCAGGACAGAATCCAGCGCCCCGACCGGGACTAGAACCCTGTGTGCCAGCGCTGCAAGGCGGAGGATTAGCCTATTGAGCCATGGCGCCAGCCTCTCTCTGGCTGTTTTAAAGATCTTTCTTAAATATTTGATTTCTAGCTGACTACAGTGAGCCTGGTTATCAATTTTTATGTATTTACTCTGCTTGGCATTTGAATCTGTAAGTTAATGTTTTTCATCAAATTTGGGGAAGTGGGAGCTATTACTTCTTCAAATATTTTTATACCCAACTCTCATTCTCTTCTTCTGTCAACCTTATTATTAATGTTTTAAACAATTTCACATCTCTAAAAATTTTCCTTATTTAAGATTTAATTATTTATTTGAAAGTTAGAGCTACAGAGAGAGAAAGAGAGGCAGACAGAGATATACACATGTACATACATATACAAACACACGCAGATCTTCCATCCACTGGTTCACTCCCCTGATGGCTGAAATTGCCAAGGCTGAGCCAGGCCAAAGCTAGGAACTTCTACTGGAACTCTTATGTGGGTTGCAGAAGTCCAAGTACTTGGGCCATCTTCTGCTGCTCTTCCCAGGCCATTAGCACAGAGCTGGATCAGAAGTGGAGCACCCAGGGCACAAACCGGCACCCATATGGGATACCAGTGTCAAGGTGCTGCTTTACCCACTATGCTACAATGCCAGCCACTGTGAAGTTTTCCTTTAAACTCTGTCCTATTTGGTCTGCAGTTGAGATAATTCCTACTGTTTTGTCTTCAAGTTCACTAACTTTTTCCTCTGCCTTCTATACTGTGCTAGTAAATTTATCCAATATACTTTTCATATCAGTTATTGTACTTCTTAGTTTTAGATTTTTGATTTAGCTCTCAGTATAATTTTTATTCTCTTTTAGGGTTCTCTATATGGTCAACTCACTAGAGCACATTTTCTCTTAATGCTTTGACTTTATTTTTCCCTAGTTCATCATACATATTGATAATGACTGCTTTCAGGGCTCCTGTTAAATCCAACACCTGGACCATATCAGGGCCAGTTTCCTCGGACTGCTTTGTTTTCCCTTGACATAGGCCCATTTTCCTGCTTATTTCCATATATATTTAAATATATATGAATATATAAATATAATTTATAATATATAAATAAAATATATAAATATGTGTATAAATATATATAGTAGATTATACTACATAGATAATCTGATTTTTCTTATTTTCTCTTGAAAAGTTTTGATTATTTTCTGGCTAGGAACTTGTTTACTAGATAATCTTCCTAAACTTGAGCAAGTTTTTCTTTGTAAAAGCTTTCCCAGATGTTTGTACATTTCCCAGTGAATTCTCTATGTTCCTTTAATTTCAAGAGCTGGCATCCAAACTCAGTTTGCCCTAAGGATATCCATAAGGACTGGTGATTCTAGTGGAGGATCTTATTCTAGACCATGTCCTTATTCCTAAAACACAGCCCAATGCCCAAGAGTGTTTTCAAGGTACCCACATGATGACTTCCCTTGGGCAAGGCCCTACTTTCAATGTCCTCTAGCCCTATTCACCGGCTAGTAACTCTGTTCTGTTCAAAACCTGTCAAAGCCACAGTCTAGAAAGCACCATGTGATCTAATTCTGCATGAGTGCAGCCCAGCCCCTCAACCAAGAACTCAGGGGCACTATAAGCAAAGGCTTCTGCTATTAGCTGCCTCTTCCTGGTGCTCTATGCCACAGACACCTGTCAGTTCACCTGTTTCCAACTCTGGTCTCTTCCTCTTCATCTCAGCAGGACCAGCTTGGACTCCAGTCCCATTCTGTACAGTGAGGAACTGTTCCCAGGGAGAAAAATGGGGCAATCACAATGTTCATTTTCCATGTTACACTGCCTGTTGGCTAATAAGTAAAAACAATGTTCACATACATTATGTCCAGCTGTAAGATTGACTACAGTGTGTTATATAGCCAAATGCCAGTACTCCATAATGGCTGAAGTAGAAACATCTCATAATGAGTTCTGATATTCAACTAAAGTAGTTAATTCAAGAGTCAAAATGCCACTGCTCCCTTCCAATTTTCCAAGTGGCTTCTTTTCATTCTATACTTTGTGAACTCCTACTAAGGTGTTTATCATAATATGAATGCATAAAGAAAACGTGGTATATATACACAATGGAATATTATTTAGCTGTAAAAAAAAGAATGAAATTCTACCATTTGCAGCAACTGGAGGACATCATGTTGAGTGAAATAAGCCAAACCCAGAAAGACAAACACCACATGTTCTCCCTTATATTTGGGAGCTAAAATTTAAAAAACAAACAAAATAGAAGGAAAAAAGAAATGTCTGTGTGTATCAGTACTACAAATATAGCTTTGGAAAACTTTAATATTTTTGTGAAACCAATAATGGTTAAGGATGTTACACTACTGCAGTTTTAATGTTCTATGATTACTTTAAAATTTACTGTATGTGGGTGAAATGGTCATTTTTCCATACAATTATTGTTTATAGATATTGTCTATATTCCCACTAGGGTCCTTTTGCTTTTTACCTTTAAACTTATTTAATGAAGTACTAAAACATTTAAAAATATATTTAGTGAACTCCTTCCTATGGTTTTTTATAAGTAGTTTCAAATTATTTTCCTAAGTGAGGAGTTATAAATTACAAGTAAATAATAATGAACTATACATTTTGCTTCTTCCCACACCAGCTATTTTCAGTGATATATATAACACATGCACCACCCAATCCCCAAGCACTAAGAATGTATTTCCAAAGCTAAAGACAATATTAAACCATATTCATATAGAATAGTTCTAGATGTTTCAGTCACTGGTTTCAGAACGAGCATAACCATTTTGTCTCAGTGACTGGACCCACCAGGGCCTTTGGAGTGAAGGAGTGGAGGCACAGCAGCGGGGGAGGTGGCCCACCACACTGACAAGGCAAAGAGGTAAAGAACTCTTGTAGGAAATACTTGTATGTTAGGCATCAGGTATAACGTAGAATAGTTTGGAACTGAGAGGAAAACAGAAGAGCAAAACAACATTTTAGCAACCATTACCTCAACTAACATGGTATCACTGCACCTTCCGAAGGCAATATCACCTCTGCTTTCTAGTCTGCTTTGCCATTGGTAGTTGTCAGTGTTCCTATGTTTACGAGAGCTAGAGAGTCTTTAAAATTCGAGAGTGTGTATTAAAAGCACATCCATTTTTACTATTCTTAAAATTAAACCAAGGAGACATAATGCTTAAGCATTCACACACTTTATTACCTACATTCTGACCATGGTATATTAACATATTTTTAAGAGAAAATTCCAAATGCCCTAGCAGACTATATTTTAAATATTCTCCAAACATTAAGCAGGGGTTAGCTTCATACTTAATAGAAATTTAATGTGCTATTACTCCAAAGTGGTATTAGAGAATAAATGCAATTTAGGGAAACCTAAAATGCCTTGTTAAATCTACAAAGTGGACACAAACCCATGACTTGCTGCTTAAGTGACTATGGCAAAGCAACTATACACAAGACTTGAGAGTTTTTTTTTTTTTTTTTTTTTTTTTTTTTTTTTTTTTTTTTTTTGCAATCCTACTCTGAAAATGTCAAAGACTGCAACCAGTTAAAACCCAAAACCTTGAATCTGTCTTTCATAATTGATGAATGGAAATCACCTCGGGACCTGCTAAATGAAATTTCCTTGGAGTAAGATGGTTCTGAAGAGATTCAAGAGACTTAGGGCATAATTCATATTTTAAGCACATGTGCGAGACAACCCCCGAGAGTCAACACAACATCACATAAAAGCCCTTTTCAGCAAGCGTTCTTGAGAAAGCATTCTAACAGCAGCAGAACAACGTGAATTCCCACGGTGCCCACGATGGCCTGGTTGCGGGAGGGCCACTTCTTCGTTGATTAGGTACTTCCAAGGGATCATTGATTCTAGTTCCTGTCTTTTCATTTTGTCAAACAACTGGCCATTACTGAGACTTCTTTAGGATTAACTTGTACAAGACAGACAGAAAGGCATTTCGTTAAGGGATTCAATTAAGATGAAATATTAGAACTTATCATTTGTATCTCTCCAAATATATGTTTTCTTTATCCTCGAAAAATAGCTATGACAAGGCAAGCTCACACAGGATAAGAGATGGAACATTAATTTTGGGATTTACTTTCTTATTGAAAGCTCTGAATCAAAGGATGAAAATTATAATTTTCCCTAATCACAGTTATCCCCTGTCCCCTCCAAAGTATTTATCACACTATCAGCTTTTGTTCATGCTTAAATGTATATGCAAAATGCTATTAAACATTCGTTATTACTAGCATTAAGGCTGCATTGCTTTTGTACCTTCCATTGATGTTAGTAATGCTTTATATTGTAATTATACTAAGTGTTAATAGGATAAAGCTTGATGCATGGTTGATTTTACTTTTACTTATGAATACATAGCCTGTGAAGTGCCATCTAAAAAGTGCAATATCATATTTTTTTCAGAAATATATTGTATGATGCTTAATGCTATCTGGAAAAAATTCTGATTAAAAGGTACCAAAAAATTTATCAAATCACATGCTAAAACTCTTGTTATTAAGAAAATCCCTTAGTTAAAATCCACCACATTGGCCGGCATCGCAGCTCACTTGGCTAATCCTCTGCCTGCGGCGCCAGCACCCCTGGTTCTAGTTCCGGTTGGGGTGCCAGATTCTGTCCCGGCTGCTCTTCTTCCAGTCCAGCTCTCTGCTATGGCCCGGGAAGGCAGTGGAGGATGGCCCAGGTGTTTGGGCCCTGCACCTGCATGGGAGACCAGGAGGAAGCACCTGTCTCCTGGCTTTGGATCGGTGCAGCGCGCCGGCCACAGCAGCCATTTAGGGGGTGAACCAACGGAAAAAAAAGGAAGACCTTTCTCTCTGTCTTTCTCTCTCTGTCTAAATCTGCCAGTCAAAAAAAATTTTTAAATTAAAAAAAAAATCCACCACATTAAAATTTAAAATTTTTAAAGTTAGCTACTTTGTCGTACTGTTTTCTTGATATAGAAAAAATCTAACAAGGCCACCAACAAGACATGTTTCAGGCTTTATTCTATTTGACTTCATCTGCTAAGATCCTTAGCCCATGTGAGAGCCCTTGGCCTCTGGACACCCACCCGGTGTCTCTTATCTTTCTCTTTGTGATCACTTGCAAATCTCTCTTGCTCATCCCATAAATACTGGTACACCTCCAAGCTCAATGCACACCTCTCTTTTCCCTTTCCCCTGCAGATGATCCTATATACTGCTATGGCTTCCATTGACATCTATGGAAAATAGTTCAGTCTCCAAGGTATTGCCAGCCACAAACCCTCCCTGGGCTTCTTAGTGGTACAGAGCGGAAACTCCCAAATGGTTCCCTCATCACATCTGGTGCAGTTTATTTTCCCCGATGTGTTCTCTGATGCAGGGCAGATCTAATTCGCACATCGGAAACCTGCATGTTATCTCTGACCCATCGTCACTCTCCCTCAACTTCAGCTTCCAAACCTGTAGCTGTTTTCTCTAATTTGCTGTCAATGCATGTATCTCTACCCATTCCCGTGTCACCACCATGGCTCAGCCTCACCCTCTCTCCCAGGATTATTGCCAAGGTTCTCCTTCTTGCCTTCCTGCCTTTGTCTACTGAATTCCTCAGTACCACGGACCCAGAATGAGCTTTCTCAAGTGCACTCTGGGTGGATGACTTCTCTGCTCAAAGAGCCTCAAGTCCAAACTCCCGAACATGGCCCAGAAGATCCTTCGAAGTCTCACTCCACAGTTTCTTCTGCGGATCCCACCTTCCATCGCCTCTCCAGCCATGCGAAGCTTCATCCGTTTATTTAAAAATGTCATGCTTTCTCCTGCCTCCGTGACACCTGCTGGTCTCACTTCACAAAACACCTCTGTGCGTCCTGATCCCTTAACACCGTATCACAACTAAGCACCCTCCACACCTTAGCTAGGAAGCTCCGCCCTTCCTACACACTCCTTCAGCACACGTACTTACATTGATCTTTGCAACAACCACACACTCAGCTGAACCTCAGTCTAGGATTTAGACTTGTTCAACAATATATCTTTGGCATCTGCCCTAGTGATTTTTTATTTTATCAAATCCTTAGCCATGTATCAATTAGGAGTATGTTCCTCCTTCTCCCAACTTGCAGGTACACACATCTCAGACCTGTTGCTGAGAAATGATGTCCCGCAATGTGACAGAGGAGTCCGAGCGTACTCAAAAAAGAAGAGTACGTCTAACTCACTGGAGACTCCCACCCCAGGCACCTGCTAGAGGTGAGAGAATGGGGCTCCTCCAACTACAGGCTCTGCTACTCTCATGGGAACATGTGATCAAATTTCCTGCTCCAAAAAGGTTAACTCCAGGGGCTGGCGCTGTGGCATAGAGCATTAAGCCTCTACCTGTGGTGCAGGCATCCCATGTGGGCAGTGGTTCGAATCCCAGCTACTCCACTTCAAATCTAGCTCCCCACTAATTGCACCTGGGAAAGCAGTGGAAGATGGATCAGGTACTTGGGCCCCTGCACCCACATGGGAGATTCAGAGGAAGCTTCTGGCTCCTGGCTTTAGCCTGGCTGAGCCCCAGCTTTTTGGGCATTTGGGGAGTGAACCAGTGGATAGAAGATCATTCTTTCCCTCCTTTGCCCCTCCTCTCCTTTCAAATAAATACAAAAATAATTAAATGATTTTTTAAATCACAAAATTTATCTTTCTGTGTTCAAGTAAGGTAGATCCCCAGAGTCCTTTTAAAAACACTCATATCCGGCCGGCGCCATGGTTCACTTGGCTAATCCTCTGCCTGCGGCACCAGCACTCTGGGTTCTAGTCCCAGTTGGGGTGCCGGGTTCTGTCCCCAGTTGCTCCTCTTCCAGTCCAGCTCTCTGCTGTGGCCCAGGAGGGCAGTGGAAGATGGCCCAAGAGCTTGGGCCCTGCACCCGCATGGGAGACCAGAAGGAGGCACCTGGCTCCTGGCTTCGGATCGGTGCAGTGCACTGGCCGTAGCGGCCATTTGGGGAGTGAACCAACTGAAGGAAGACCTTTCTCTCTCTCTCTCTCTCTCTCTCTCTCTCTCACTCACTAACTCTGCCTGTCAAAAAAAAAAAAAAACCCACAACACACTCATATCCATCCAAATGCTTGTCTCCAACAGAATAGCTGCTCTGGATTCCAGAAACAACCCTGATCCATTCTCTATTATTTACGTCTTTCCCTACAAGCAAGACGATCAGGGTTTGGCTCTAATCTTGGTCAATTTCAAATGCTAGACTTGGGGGAAAATTGCGGTTCAGGCTTCTAACTAACAAACTGAACTTCAGCCTGAGATTCTAGTTCTCATCAAGGCAATGGCTAATGGACATGTCTAGCCTATCCCTGAATTTCTAGCCATCAGTAAAATATCATTGACCACATCCTCTTCAGATGTAAAAGGAGTTGAATAGGCCCCTAGCTAAGATGCCTGCATCCCAGCCTGAGGAGCCTGGGTTTGATACTTCGCTCTGCCTCCTGCCTCCAGGTTCCTACTAATGTAGATCCTGGGAAACAATGGTGATGGTTCAATTAATTGGGTTCCTGCCACCCACTTGGAAGACCTGGACCGAGCTCCCACCTTCTGGCTTTGGCCTTAACCTAGTTCCAGTCATCACAGGCATTTGGAGAATGAATCAGTGGATACAGGGACTCTCTCTCCCCTGAGGCATCCCTGCCCTTCATACCCCTGTGTGTGTGTGTCTCATATAAACAAAATAAGCATTTTATTTTAAAAAGAGAAGCTAAGCTCTACATCTTGAGGATGGGATTCTAATCTCAGTTTATTACCTGTATGACTTGGAAGAAGCTCCTGGCTCCTGGCTTCGGATCAGCTCAGCTCTGGCTGTTGCGGTCATTTGGGGAGTGAACCAGCAGAATGGAAGACCTCTCTCTCTCTGGCTCTACCTCCCTCTCTAACTCTGTCTTTCAAATAAATAAAATAGTTCTTTTAAAAAAATCTCTTTCGGAGCATTTTTAATAGAAGAGTTGAACTATATACACAGTGTTTAACGTAAAGCTTGATACAAATAACGGTTAGGCGCCTTTAAGAATATTGTCACCATTCCTTCCTCCTACGCTTTACAATCCAAGCACAGACACCTAGAGAGAACAAGCCTGGGGCAAATATGTTCTGATGTTTTTATTAAGGGCTACACATCCATATTCTATTGAAGGGATCCGCACCATATGCAGGCCTCCCAATGCCAAAACACTTGTCTCATTTTGATTCAAAGAGAAGAGAAAGAGCTGCCAAAACACCAAAAACTCTGCTTCCTGTAGCATGTAAATTCACCTGACAGGTGTCTGCATGGCAAACACTGACCAGGCCCGCGGAAGCCGGAACAGATGGCCCTGCTGGCTACACATGCATTTTCATCATGTTGCAGCTCCTCACAGGTGCTGAGGTGGGTGAGATAACTCAGTGTTTTCTAATGTTTTCATAACCTTGACTGCTGTCGTTCCCACAGGCCAATTTCATTCTGAACGTATTTCTAATTTCTAATACTTGACAACTAAAAACTCATCTTTCGCACACTTCATCATGCAGCTGGCTCCTTCCCAGCCATCATTCACCTCTGTTCCCTTGTGCCATTTTTCTCACCTCCACATCATCACAATGTTTATCAAAATATCACAAAACTGCCGATAAGCATTTTCCACAAGCTGGGTTTAATACTATCATGTATTGAAATAAGACATTCCCCTTTTCTGCAATGAAAAAATACAAACCTATCACTGTTCCCGACAGTCGCCAAGGCTGAACCCACTTGCTCTTCTAGACTTCCAACAGACAGCTGCTCTAAGAAGCAGGCCACGCCAACCTCAGCCACCCCAAGCAGACGGGTGGCTTGGAGAAGGTGAGACCTTGGTTTCAGGCCATAGCACTGTGCAACTTTCCTGGATGTATCATTTTGAATCTTGTTTCCCAGGCTTCTACATGAACTTTAAGAAAAAAAAAAAAAAGATTGATTGATTTGAGTGTCAGAGTTACAGAGAGAAAGAGAGAGAGAGAGAGAGAGAGAGAGAGAGAGAGAGAGAGATCTTTCACCTGCTGGTTCACTCTCCAGATGGTTGCAACTGCCAGTGCTGGGCCAGGCTGAAGCCAGGAGCCAGGAGCTTCTTCCAAGTCTCTCACAAGGGTAACAGGGCCCTAACCACCTGGCCTATCTTCCTCTTCTTTTTCCAGGCCATTAGCAGGGAGCTGAACCAGAAGTGCAGCAGCTGGGACATGAACCGGTGCTCATATGGGATGCCCACATCACAGGTGGCGGCTTTACCCATTATACCATGATGCCAGCCCTTACATGACACTTGTTAAAATGTTCTTTTCCTGCGGCGCCGGCACACCGGGTTCTAGTCCCGGTCGGGGCACCGATCCTGTCCCGGTTGCCCCTCTTCCAGGCCAGCTCTCTGCTGTGGCCAGGGAGTGCAGTGGAGGATGGCCCAAGGTGCTTGGGCCCTGCACCCCATGGGAGACCAGGAGAAGCACCTGGCTCCTGCCATCGGATCAGCGCGGTGCGCCAGCCGCAGCGCACCTACCGCGGCGGCCATTGGAGGGTGAACCAACGGCAAAAGGAAGACCTTTCTCTCTGTCTCTCTCTCACTGTCCACTCTGCCTGTCAAAAAAAAAAAGAAAAGAAAAAAAAATGTTCTTTTCCTTCCTTCTATGTTATGCATCACCTCATGCTATGTCCATCTCAATCAGAGGAATCAGACTTGTGAGTGAAAAAATCACGTTGGATGTACCACCCAGACCTCATGGAAGAGGGACAAGCTTCTTCCTGAAGTCTCCCTGAAATTATAGTCATGGGCAAACACATAATTATGATCAAGTGGCCATCTTCTGGGTGCTCTGATAGATGGCAACAGATACACAAAACCCAAGCCATGAGACCCTAAGCAAATAGGAAAGTCCTGTTTCATTGAATACTACGTTGAAATCAATGTATCCTCTGGTTCATGATGTTTCCATGCACAAACGGACGAATGGATGAATCAGCCAATCATTCAACCAAAGTAAATCAACTAATCCATCAGTGAAAGTTCTCCAAATCAGTCTTTTGATCTTATTTTAATTAAGTATTTCTCTGGTTCAAAGAGCAGGAAACCCAACAAAATGGAAGAAAGGGTAATACAATGAAAAAAAAAAAAGAATGTTACACACATTCATGTGGAGAGACACACCTTCTAATCAAAGCTTTAGTTCTGATTTGCTTCTATGGCTACACTCTCAGCCCTGCTACATACTAGAATTTCCTACTATGTACAAGGTACCTCAAAAAGTTCATGGAAAATAGAATTAAAATAAGCTCATTTGGTACAAAAATTTGAAATCCACACATACGAGGAGTTTCTAAAAAGATTCTAGAAAATGAATGTTAGGATAAAACTATACATGATTTCAATTGTTTTGTACCACAGTAAGCTTATCTTTTAATTCCATTTTGCATGAACTTCTCAAGTTTCCTCATCTACTCTCTTAAGTGTGTTCCCCTGTTACCTCAAACTGAAACTTTAAAAAAAACTCCTAACTGGGACCATTCTGGCTGTATTGGGATCACCATTCATTCTCTAAATCTGGCTGTCTCCGACTCCTTCCTTTAGCTCCCCACGGACACATCCGGGGTCTGGTGCCCATTAACAGTTCGGTGACTTTTTTGTCATTGGCCTTCATGCCGTCCTCTAAAATCCTCCTTTCCCCATCCCAGTTCAGACACTCACTGCCCCATCTCTGCACTACTGTCAGAACTTTCTAAATGTCTTCCAATATTAAAACGTGTCACAATTCAAATGCTGCCTGAAGAGCCTTACGGTGACATTTCTGAGCCACAGTGTATCCTACCTGAAGCCCTTTCATAAATTAAACATTTAATGTCAGGCTAATTAGGTCTAAAAGAAGAAACGGTGACTATTTCAACAGCCATTATTCTCTTCCAAAATAAACTTATGTTATTCATAAGAGTGAAAGTAAACAGATCTTAAAATTAAATTCTGTGAAATGACTAAACATTAGAGTCTATTATTTGATGAGTTTTATTCATGAGCAGTGTCAAAAGAACAGGTGATAGATGATGACTGCAGTGAGAAAGCAGCTTAAACCAAAATGATTCTTAAGACCAAAATGAAGTAAGTGGGCAAAAGGAAATGGAGAAAAATTCAAGTTGGACCCTCATCTCTTTGGTACCCACGTATTTAACTTTCGTTAATAAGACAGAAAATTCATTACCCATATCCGGAGAAAATGGGCAAACATTTTATGCCTGATAAGATTTTTTTCTTTATGCATCCAATTTTAAGGGCTATCCAACTGAAAGATACCCTTCATCATGGGAAGTTTGGAAAAGGGATTTATCCATATGCTAAAATCTATCAAAGCTACTCATGAGCAGAAGCTAACCCCAATTAGCCTTTTTCAATCAAGGGATTATCTTTCATGTACAAATTAATGCACATCTTGATTTTAAGCTATGGTGAATTATTTGTTTTGTGGCAACATCAAAGCCATTTTGATATTCAGAACAGGAAAAAAAAAGTAATTCTAATTAGGCAAATCCCATAATGTTATAATCTTATCACAGAAACAGCTACGAGATAAGGATTGCTGTTTGTGAACTAACAATGTGATAACAATTAAGGTCATCTAAACTTCTCAATTCCTAATGAAATGGCATATTTTTCAGTCATTGCAAGCATGGAAATCAATGATAAGTCTATGCCCACAATGTATCTGCTTTCATACTAGGTGCTATGGAGTTTATACTTTTAGACAGCTGCCTCAAACTTGATTGCTAGCCATTCAGAGAGATATAATATATATGTATATTTATTATATATTATGATATATTTATGTATTATATCTCTAATGGCTAGATATATATGTATATGTATATATATATATATATATATATATATATAGCAGAAAACAATGAATACATGTAGTAACAAGCAAATAATGATGAAACAATGGAAAGGACAATTTAAGAACCAGTGCAAGGTGATTTTCCTGCTTTATGTAAAAGTCAGATATCCAGATTACTGTGCAAGGGTCTTTATTCATTAGTGACTCCAAAAACCTCCACTTGTTTCCATCCTGGTTCAATGTTGGCAATTTAATTGCCAAAGAGAAGCATGTCCACCTTGACACAGGTAGCTGCTGAAGGGGTCAGAATCCACTTCCTCTTCCAGCTTCAATATTTGGCACTCCCGATAGCCTCACAATCCACAGGGGAAGGCCTGGTGGTGCAGCGGTTCCAGCATCCCCTATCAGAGTACCAGTTGTTCAAGTCCCAGCTGCTCCACTTCCAATCCAGCTTCCTGCTAATGCTCCTAGGAAGATAGTGGACGGTGGCCTAAGTGATTAAATTCCTGTAACCCATGGTAGACTCAGTGGTAGACTCAGACGGAGTGCCTGGTTCCAGGCATCAGCTTTACCCAGACCTGGCTATTGCTACCATTTGGGAAGTAAACCAGCAGATGAAAGACTGACTCACTCACTCACTCCCTCTCTCTCTGTCTCTTATCTCCTTATTCCACCCCTCCCCACTGCTCTGTCTCTCAAATAAATAAATCTTTCTAAAAATTCACAATCTACACCAACCTTTGTGTTGGCTGATTGACACTTACATGAAAGTGAGCCCCCGTTGAATACAATATGATGGGTCTTAGGTAGATCCAGGGTCCACAGAAGAAAGCTGCCTATCTTAAACTTCCAAATATCTAGAATCATATGCCAAGATCAGCCTCTGTTCTTTATAAACCTCCCTGTCTCAGGTATTTTGTAATAGTAGCAGAGAACAAACTGAGCATCTGAAGAGTGCAGAATGGAAGAGTCTGCTTCGGAGTTTAGTGGGCGGACCTATACCAAAAGGTGAGCTGCGGGAGAGAAGGAAGTTTGCACGCTTGGAAGGTCTGATCCGATGGTTTAGATATTGATTTGAGTGACCCTCAGGGGTCCATGATTAAAGTCAAAGGCTTGGTCTCCAGAGTCGGGGAACCCTGGGTGATGGGACCTGGTAGAGGGTCTTGAGGTCATAGAAGCCGTGAGGTATTTCTTGTGTAACCCCTTGGTAGCTCTTGGGCAACCTCTTGAATTTCTCATTAGGGGGCTGTGATTAAAGCTTGAGTTTGGCCTCTCCTTCTTGATGTGTCAGTCTATCTCTGTCTCTCTGTCTCTCTCTCTCTCCTCCAGGGTCAAGATACAGTCACTTCCTCACTGCCACACGTTCTCCTGCCATTGCTGTCCACCATGATGTAATGCAGCCTTCACCAGAACCAAGCCGAGGCAGGCACCATGCCTTTGAACCTCCAAAACGCTGAGCAAAATAAACCACTTCTCTTTACAATGCCCTGGGAGCTTCATCATCACTGTACAAAGCTGATTAATATGGACATCAACTCAGAGGGTGGCAACTAAAGGGAAATTATGTAAGGGACACCCAAGTGTTATGAGAGTCCCAGGTCTCCTGGGCAATACAAAGTCAAAAGCAAAATGAATGGAGGGTGTGGTGTGAGGATGTTCCGTGGTCTACTCTGGCTGGGGCAGATGGGATGGGAGGAAAGGGTGGGGAAGTTAAGAGTTGGCTGTCGCATGAGTAAGAGGTTTCTGTGGTCAGACATGAGAGCAACACAGTCTAGACATGGAAGACACTCAAGGAAGGTCACATAGGGAGGAGGTGCTCCGTCTTTGCTCTAATTAAAGTGTTCTGTGTGTACGTGGGAATCACTGGCGGGAAGGATGATGTGTAGCTGAATTAAGGAAGCAGCACCAGAAGTGGCAAAGGTCCTCTACTTTATTAACATTTGCCTCTGACATCCTCAGAACAGTTCTAGAAGGAATATGTTCCTCCCTCATCAAACACAGGGATGTAACAAGGCAAAACAACTAGGACTGAACTAGCTCAGGGGTCCTGCAGGCTTCTCTATCCCATCCAGAGTGTCCCAGACCTTGCAGCGGTCCTAACAGTACTCTGCTGTGTCCTGAAATCGTAGACAAATGCTTTGTTCCACTAAATAAAACCCTCTGTTCTCTTGCAATGACACGTACACCTGTGCTCTCCTCTATCAGCTCATCTAAGAAAAAAAATGAAGCCCGAGAACCTGGGATCAGTTACGGTTTCAGGGTGAAGGGAAAAACAGACCTAGGGAGGAACCATAGGAAGGGTCCTTGCTCTCCCTGCCCAACCAGATGTTTTCATTCACCTCTTCCCATTAACCAGGTTTCTACCAAGAACCTGAGATTGGCCACTGAAAGCCCCAGAAAATCCCCACAGCTGAGCAAAAGCTGCATTAGTGTTTGTATTTCTTGGATGCTACTGCATGTACAACGACGTTTGGCATTGCCCAATCGCGTCTCATTGTTCTACATATTTTCCAATGACCTTTTATTTAGCACCTTGCTAAACAGATGGCTCCAGAGCGCAGTGAAGACTTCTAGGCAGCGCCACTCCTAGTCTGTTCACAGCCTGCATGGAATGTGGAAAGACACCCCCCTCACCCCGGGAATGGATGACACCCCAGCTTGGTCCCCCGGGGTGTTTTCTCCCAGCAGGTGCTTACTCAGCCCACACACAAGGCTTGGCCAGCACAGCAGGAGCTTACCAGGAGGCTTTGTGTGAAACACAACCTGCAGGACACAGTGCACAGCCACAGCCCTGTCCCCCGCATGCTAAGCCCTCGTCTCACATGTCCGGATGACTCCTACTGGCCCTCCCCTCACCCTCCTGCCTTTCCGGTTCTCAGCCCCTGGAGTGCCCCGACACTCTCACTTGGCCCACTGGACACTGACCCCTAAGCCGTGACCCCAGCATTTCGAGGACACATGAGCTGCAGCTCCTTGTCCTGACCTCTTGTCATCCTGCTCTGCTTCTGACGAGAGAGAAAATACAGAGCCCCAAACAGCCAAGTACACACACTTGACCCTTATCATGGGTGATAGTGGCAGGAGCACAGGGGTTGCCCACGTCATTTTTTTAACCCTTCTAAGCACTGAGACCCCAGACCATGAAGAAGGTGAAGACAACCTGAGCTCCATGTCGCGTAAGTCAAACACTCTTGCTCTTCGGATCTCACACCTTTAGGAGGGGATCAGCTTGGCGGATGGGCCTCAAACAACATGGGAATTTTGGTAGCAAGAAGGATGCCGGTTCTACCCACAGAGAGCTCCAACAGCACAGGGCAAAAAGTCCACTGCTCTCTGTTCTCCTTTGAGAAAGCTTTCAGGAACCTAATGTGTAACTTGCAAGCTCAAGTGCACAGCTCACAGAAAGTGTGAAAAGCCACAGGAGAGCGTGACCTTCTGAGAGTCAAGGGCTCTAAAGAAGAAAGTTCTGGTGCTAGGGGACTGAAGGAGACCAGGCTCCTCCTGCAAATGCTGCCTCCGGTCAGGGGTCACCTTACTCGCAGAGGGGCAGGTGGAGGGAGGCAGCAGAGACACTGCAACTGCAACCAGGGGCTGGGGTCCCATTCTGTCTCTGCATCAAGAAGTGGAGAGCAGCAGTGGACAGTGGCATTCCATCAAATCCTTATTTGCTGCAGAAGAAACTCACCACTGACATGGAACAAGGCCACCCTGCTTTTGTCTCTGCAGTCTTTCTCAGTCTTTCTGCCTGAGCTGGCAGAAATAAACAGCACCGTGTTCGGGTTAGACACTTCCTGGCTTACATTAAGTGAGGTCATATGCATGGAGCTGGTTTGCAGATTACAGCGCATCATACAGGTGTGCAGGCTGGGATGCTGATCTGCGTCTTACTGTGCTCTCTGGGGTGGACACGGCCTCTGGCGAGGCAGAGTGCCTGTCTTTAATGGATACACAGTAACTTCATGGGGCTCACTGTTCCTCTGTCTGCCATGACCCCTGGCAGAACTGTGTGTTCAAAGAGGGAGGGATCCTCCTACAGCTCTCACTCCCAGTTTCTTTTTTTTTAAGATTTATTTATTTATTTGAAAGTCAGAGTTACACAGAGAGGGGAGAGGGAGAGAGAGAGAGAGAGAGAGAGAGAGAGAGAGAGAGAGGTCTTCCATCCACTGGTTCACTCCCCAGATGGCTGCAACAGCTGGAGCTGTGCTGATCCGAAGCCAGGAGCCAGGAGCTTCCTCCCAGTATCCCACGTGGGTGCAGGGGCCCAAGGACTTGGGCCATCTTCTACTGCTTTCCTGGGCCATAGCAGAGAGCTGGACAGGAAGTGGAGCAGTCGGGTCTCGAACCGGCGCCCATATGGGATGCCAGCACTTCAGGCCAGGGTGTTAACCCACTGCGCCACAGCACCGGCCCCTCACTCCCAGTTTCTAGGCAAACTCATGCCAGGGACCTTCTCCCCACACTCCATCAGCAATAGCTGGACCTTTTCCTCACGTGGAAACATCCCACTTATGATAAGCTCCCCGCATCCCAGCTCTGACCAAATGCTCCCAAGCTTCCAGTTCTTACTGTCATATCCCACCTCACTGTCACTATTCATTTATTCAACCAACATCTCACTGCCTTTCTGACCCCATTGGGCCCTCTGATTGTTTTGCCAAGTCCCATAGCCGGGCCCACCAAGCCTCAGTTCAGATCCACTGCACCCTGCAGCCCAGACTTGCTAGGGAACAAGAGCAGGGCTGCAGCGTGAGAGGCAGGGTTGTATCGGCACCTGCTCCCCTTGACCCAGGCCAGAATCCCTGCTGGGAAGCACAACTGGTCTAGAGAGGCACTGCCCTCCTCTGACCCCAGCGGCCTCAGGCAAAGCCACACGACCAGTGTTCCCCCACGGAGTAGGAGCAGAAGTGATGGGTTATCGCTGCGCCAACACGATCAACATGGCACTGCACCATGTTAACTCTGCTGTCCCTCCTCAGTCGGCGGGGGCTGAGTGCCCGAGGTGACCATGGAAGCCTATGAAGACAGCAGGCCCTCTGCCAGTCACGCAGCCCCTGAGTGACCAGTGCAGCAAAGGGTGCCCTGTCGACCAGAAACACATGCACAATGGACTGACTCTCTCTCTCCCTCCCTCTCTCTCTCTCTCTCTCTCTCTCTCTCTCTCTCTCTCTCAGGAAACATTCTGTCATCTTAAGCCACTAAAATTTTGTACATATATGTGACACCACCAGTGAACTTCCTAACAAACTTAAACAGTGAAAAGGCAGGGGAGAACATTTCCTGAAAGCACGTATCAAGCAATTTGGTAGTTTTTCCTACCAATTTATTAAAATTCCCACCACAGGGGCTGGCAGAGTACATTCAGCCATTGCCCACACTGCTGGTAACCCATACGAGTGCTGGTTCGTGTCCTGGCTCCTCCGTTTCCAATCCAGATCCTTGCTGATGCTTCTGGGAAAGCAGGGGAAGACGGTCCATGTATTTGGGCCCCTGCACTCCCATGGGAGACCTGGATGAAATTTCTGGCTTCTGGCTTCAGCCTGGCCCACCTCTGGCTGATGCAGCCATTTGGGAAGTGAACTAGCAGATGGAAGATCTTGATGTGTGTGTGTGTGTGTGTTTCTCCCTCTTTGTAATTCTGCCTTTCAAATAAATAAATAAATGTTTTAAAAAATTCCCACCATGGCCATGGGAAGATATATTCAGCTTTCACATGTATACTATGGAATTTGGGTAACTTCTTAGAAGGTCACCACCATTTCCTGCTTTGATTTGTTTTGGAATCTGTAAGAATTACATAGTGCTAATAAACTTGTGTATTTTGGAATTCATAATACATGTCAAATATTTGAAAGAAATAATCTTTTATTTATTTAAGCCTTTAAGAAAAATTATTAATAGGAAGCATCAGACCTTATTCAATACTTTCAAATGCAATTTTTACAATTAAAGGCTTAACGTTTTTTAATTTGTTTATTTGAGAGAGAGAGAAAGAGAGATCAACCTTTCATCTGCTGGTTTACTACTCAAATGCCTTCAACAGCCAGGACTGGACCAGACAGAAACCAGGAGCTGTAAACTCAATCCAAGTCTCTCATGCAGTAGTAGGGGCCTCAGAACTTGAGCCATCACTTGCTGTCCCCCAGGTACACATTAGCAGGAAGCTGGAATTGGGAGCAGAGCCAGGACTCGAACCCAGTCCCTCCCATAGGAAATGTGAGTATTCCAAGCAGCAACTGAATCAAGCACCTACCTCTAAATTATACTTATTTTAGTATCATTTTATTATTTAATAATATGCTTTTGGGGGCTGGCATTGTGTTGTAGCAGATAAAGCTCCTGCCTGCAACACCAGCATCCTATAAGGGTGCAGGTTTGAGTCCCGGCTGCTCCACTTCCTATCCAGCTCCCTACTAATGCACCCCGGAAAGCAGCAGAAGATGGCCCAAGTGCTTGGGCCCCTGCACTCATGCGGGAGACACAAAAGAAGCTCTCCTGGCTCCTGGATTTGGATTGGCCCAGCTCCAGCTATTGAAGCCATTTGGGGAGTGAGCCAGTGGATAGAAAATCTCTTTCTCTCTTTCTCTTTCTCTCTCTCTCTCTCTCTCTAACTCTCCTTTCAAATAAATAATTTTTAAAAAATATACTTTTTATTTTAAAATATAATTTAAGAATCAGTCTTTTCCCACATCATGACTAATCACATGACAAGCTCTCAGAATCTTAAGTCTTTCATGGAGCACGCCTTCAAAGTTCTGCTGCAAACCAGGCACCCTCTCCCTGAATATGGACAAGATAGGAAGAACCTAAGTACACTCAGGTTGGACAATCCAAGGAAGCACAAGCTACCTGCACAAGGGACAGAGGCAGGGAATGGGAAGGGAAAGTGAGCACAGGTGAACAGAGAAGACACACTGAACAGGGTGGGCAGGAATGACGGAGGAGAGACATACAGGCTGGGAGGGAGGATAAACAGAAGTAGAGGACTGAAAGAAATGAGCCACCTCCTAGCAGCAGAGAGGGACACAGTGAGTAAGAGCAGTGAAAAGGGAGTAAAAAGAGTAGCTTAAAAAAGAAGTGAGTGGGGCTGGTATTGTGGCTTAGCTTAAGCTATTACCTACAGTGCCAGCATCCCATACAGGTGCCAGTTAGAGTCCCGGCTGTTCCACTTCCAATCCAACTCCCTGCTAATGTACCTGGAAAAGCAGCAGAAGATGGTCCAAATCCCTGGGCCCCTGCCACTCATATGGGAGACCTGGAAGAAGCTCCAGGCTCCTGGCTTTGGCCTGGCTCAATCCCTGCTGTTGGGCCATCCATGAAGTGAACCAGTGCATGGAAGATCTCTCCCTCTCCCTCTCCCTCTCCCTCTCCCCCTCCCCCTCCCTCTTCCCCCTCCCCCTCCCCCCCCCCACAACTCGGATTGTCTTTTTTTTTTTTGACAGGCAGAGTGGACAGTAAGAGAGAGACAGAGAGAAAGGTCTTCCTTTACCGTTGGTTCACCCTCTAATGGCTGCTGCGGCCAGTGCGCTGCAGCCAGCACACTGCACTGATCCAAAGCCAGGAGCCAGGTGCTTCACCTGGTCTCCCATGGGGTACAGGGCCCAAGCACTTGGGCTATCCTCCACTGCACTCCCAGGCCACAGCAGAGAGCTGGGCTGGAAGAGGGGCAACCGAGACAGAATCCAGTGCCCCGACCGGGACTAGAACCCAGTGTGCCGGTGCCACAGGCAGAGGATTAGCCTATTGAGCTACGGCACCAGCCAGACTTTCAAGTAAATAAATAAATCTTTTAAAAAAGGAAGTGAGATAGAGCCAAAAATTGAAATAGCAGAAGAGAGGAAAATTAATAAGCCTAAGGAAAAAATCACCTTCTTATTTGCATGCCTGTGCGATTCTTTCACTGGCTGCTAAACACCCTCCCAGACTAAAGGTGACCAGAGCATCTGTCACAGCTTCTCCTCTCCTCCTACCAGCAGTTGCTCAGAAAGGTCTCAGCAGAGGAAGGGGCAGGAGGATCAGTCAACATACCCACCTCAGAGGCCGTCATTCTTCCTATAAGAATCTTATTAGTGCATGTTTCAATCATTCATAGAGTAATTTAAGGTTTGTCTCTTTAAAGCTCAAACTTGGGACCAACCCATTTCCTAAAACTTGAGTCCAGATCACACATCTTGAGTTTTCCACAAATCAGTTCAGTTCAACAAATGAGTGCAGTCCTTCAAGATTACCATTCATTTTGCTTATTTTTCACCCCTTAGCATAAAAACCAGGTAGAATCTAGCTTGAAACTAAAGTGAGCAGCTCTCTTCAGTACGACCCTCCTGTTCTAGCCCACACTCGTACTCTCATTCTGAAACTAGGGTCAGTGCAGGAAATTCTTGTGTGCCTGGAAGAACCACCATGCTTCAAAAAGACATTTGTGGTCAATCAGTCATTAACCCAGATCTAGTTTACAACACGAATGCAGGTGATCCAACCAGGGGGCCTGCAGTGCTGAGCCCAGTTTGGGAATCTGGAAGAGGAGAGAGGGCTGAGACAGGTTTCTGTAGTGGGCCACGTGGAAAGAGTCTTGAAGCAGGACCAGAAGGAAGCCCACAAGGCCACAGGCAAAGAAGCAAAGATGCTTCACAGAAATGGAAAGAATAGAAAGCAACCTCGGTGTTCCCCCAGTGTGAAGAAGGAGAGCCTGCCACCCCCAGCCCACCACCACCAGGGCCTCCTACAGACTGCAGAGGCCTCCTGTGGAGCCCGCCAGGTCAGAAGCCCTGGGAAGACCCGTCTCCCAACTTCCACGTCCAACTCCAGCTCTCATAGTTGACCTCCTTCTTACAGGATAATTTTCACAAAGAAAGGTCTTGCCAGTTCCTTACTATAGGAGAACAATGGGAAAAATACAAAAACTCCATTGAAATCTGAATACTCAGAAGACATTCATTGAGTCTTGTGCTGCAGTTTGTGCTCTGGCCAAGTAACAAGGTAATACATGGCTTGCTAGTCATGACACTACAAATGTCAGCTCTTACCTGACCAAGACCTAATGGATGCAGACATTGCAACCCACTTAAGCCGCCACCCGGTACTGGAGAAAACTCCTAACACAGTGAATGGTTCTCAAAGATCCAACATACAGTCTACAACAGACAGCATGCTTACTGCTTCTAGCCAAAGCCATAAAAATACACACGGGTGTCCCCAGAAAGTTTCATGCAACAAGTGTTTGCCTTTGCTGTGACATGTTTAATCATTAACCACAGAAGATAACACACACACCCCCTTGGCTGGGGGTCACGCAGGTAGAGGACCATGTAAGGAACGCATCTGTAAGTTGGCTAAGTGATTCCCCAACACCAGAAGAGCAAATTAACAAAATGTATATAACACCCACATAGCACTCATTCTCCTTCCTTTGTTCCTTGGAGAGAGATCACTTTCAGGTATGGAAGAGGATAGCATAAGGGGATACATTTGATTTATTAAGGTTTCCACCTCAATAACGGATGTGTTCAACCTGAGTGTGTGCACTAATGAAAATGTTCCTGCTACGAAGTCTTCCTTCTGCATTTTCATTTACTTCAAAAGAAAGGAGCAAAATACTCTTCATTTCTATCATGATCAATGACACATAGTTTAGCAAGTATAATATCAACTTCCTAATAAAAAAATTTAGCCTTTTGCTGATTATAAAATTGGCAAATTCTGTAAGATTTCTTGATCTACAATATATTCCTAACTGCAGTAAAGATTTTGCAAGGAAAAAAAACTCAAGAAAAAGTCCACATTCAGGAACAGGCATTTATCCTAATGGTGGAGACAACCACAGCCCACATCAGAGTACCCGGGTTGCAGGTTTCTGCTCCTAACTCCAGCTCCCCACTAATGCAGACCTCAGGAGACAGCAGTGATGGCTCAAGGAGTTCAGTACCTTCCACCCAGTGTATAGGAGGCCTGTACTGGGTTCCTGGCTTTTATCTTCAGGCTGGACCAGTAACACCTATTGCAGGTACTTAAGGAGTGAAACCAGCAGATGAGATCTCTGTCTGTCCCTGTCTCTCAAATAAATTCTCCCTTATATGTGGAAGATAAAATTTTAAAATCCAATAAAAAGGAAAGGTCTGTATGTATCAGTATTGCTATAAATATAGTTTTGCAAAACTTTGTTTTATATTTTTGTCAAACCAATGGTTAAGAATGTTACACTAGGCCGGCGCCGTGGCTTAACAGGCTAATCCTCCGCCTTGCGGCACCGGCACACCAGGTTCTAGTCCTGGTTGGGGCGCCGGATTCTATCCCGGTTGCCCCTCTTCCAGGCCAGCTCTCTACTATGGCCCGGGAAGGCAGTGGAGGATGGCCCAAGTGCTTGGGCCCTGCACCCCATGGGAGACCAGGAGAAGCACCTGGCTCCTAGCTTGGGATCATCACGGTGCGCTGGCTGCAGTGCGCCAGGCGCAGCGGCCATTGGAGAGTGAAGCAACGGCAAAAAGGAAGACCTTTCTCTCTGTCTCTCTCTCTCACTATCCACTCTGCCTGTCAAAAAAAAAAAAAAAAAGAATGTAACACTATTGTAGTTTTAATGATCTGTGATTAAAATGTACAGTATATGGGTGAAAAGGTCATTTTTTTCTATTCAATTATTACTTAGAGTTGTTGTCTATAGTTCCACTAAACTAAAGTCTTCTTGCTTTTTACTTGTTAAACTTCATATTCAGTGAGGTATTAAGCCTCTTTACAGTAATGTAAATTTAAAATATATTATCCCAAAGACTTTAAAAAGGCAGAAAGAAAGGGAGAAAGAAGAGTGGGAGGAAGGGAAGAGGGGAATATCATTATGTTCTTAGAACTGTATCTACAAATCACATTTAATCTGTTAAAAATTAATTAAAATTAAAATTAAAAATGCTTTTAAGTAAGGGGAATATGTGCCATGATATGGACATGTAATTATGAACATTATGCTTTATAACGAGTGGGCCCTGAACTGTGGTTTCAAGCATCGCATTCTTTAGACACTGTCATAGGATCAAGTACACGAAGCCTTTTGATTTGATATAAAATAGCTATAATTTGAATCGAAATGAAGAATTGCAGTAAATATGACAATTAAAACATATATATAATGCAATATTTTGGGAGTATGTATGCAATAAGATGGTTTCTAAATGACGTTTCACCATAGAAGTTAAAATCAAAATTAGAAAAAAAAAAAAAACTCAAAAAGTATATATTCAACAACAAAGAGCTGACATTTAAATTTTTGTCCATTGACAAAAAGACTCCCTAGAAGATGGCATTTTAAAGCACTTAAATCTTTAAGCAGTGTGCATTAAATGCTTTGTAGTATTCACTTCCTCATTAGTCTTTTTTTGTTTTACAGATTTATTTATCTATTTGAAAGTTAGAGTTACAGAGAGAGAGAGAGGGAAAAAGAGGTCTTGTATCTGCTGGGTCACTCCCCAAATGGTCACATCAGCCAGGGCTGGGCCAGACTAAAGACAGGAGCCAGGAATTTCATCCAGGTCTCCTATATGGATGCAGGAGTCTAAGGACTTGGGTCACCTGCTGCTTTCCCGGGTACATTAGCAGGGAGTGGATCAGAACTGGAGTAGCTGGGACTCTAATGGGTGCCCATATGGGATGCCAGCACAGCAGGCAGCAGTGTAACCCACAGTGCCACAGCACCAACCCCTAATTTAATTTTTTTAAAAAAATTAAAAATAGATTTAGGGTTTTTGGGGAGGAAGGGAGCAGTCAGTTCAGCGGTTAAAGACCCTGGTTAGACACCTGCATCCTATATCTAGATACCTGGGCTTGAGTCCTGGCTCCACTCTTGATTCCAAGTTTCCACTAAAGCACACTCTGGGAGCTTGTGTACTTGCGTCCCTTCCACTCATGGGTGAGACCTAGATTGAATTCCTGGCTCCCAGTTTTGGCCTGGTCCAGCTTAGGCCATTGTGGCCATTTGGGAAGTGAATCAGTAGATTGGAGCTCTCTCTGTCTCTCAAAGCAGTATCTTTAAAAGTAGATTTGAAAGCAAGGTATTTCTAATAAAACTGCTAAATTCTTTAAATGGCTTAACAAGTATGTTTCAAATACTTTTGTGGAATGACCTAATGGTAATTCCCGCATCCACAAAAGCAGAGAACTCTGGAAGTCATGCTTTTATTTCATTTCTTGTGAATGTCTACCTACCCACAGGCATTCAAATGTTAACCCCAATAAACGGGAAAAAACACAGAGGAGGCTGTGGCCCAATTACAAGAGGAAATGTTATGGCTCGGAAAGCCCAGGCAATTATCAGGATCAAGAGAAGAGCAAATTAACGAAGCTCAAACCTTAGGTCTGAGCGGCACAGGAGACATCAGCAGTTGGTGTTTTTAATACTTTGGACCAAAGAAGCTGCTTCTTTAACGTGATGGCCGCCAGCCGTAAGCACTGGAATGCTAAGCCGAAAACCACACAGGATTACCAGCCCCACGCTCTGTGTTGCCTCAACGATGTAATCTTTACATAGTGTGTACATTTACGCGTTTGTTTGACACAAGTTCATCTGTAAACTTTCTTGACCAACATCAACTTGGCGCCAGCTCATCAGTTAATTAACCGTTAACAGATTCTTCTAGATACGACTGCTACATGGCTATTTTATCTTCCTGTTAATTAGTAATTATGCACTGGCAAGAAAAACAGTGTTTCTTTCCAATTATCTCAGAATTCAGTGATTATTTTAACTTGGCTAATTAGCATTAGAGGGCTGTACATCTTCTGGGCAAATTGTGTTTGATAATCCTTATTAAAATATACATAGCGGTTGTTGACTTGCAACAGGGGAAAAAAAAGTGGCAGTTCAAAGGGTATTAGATACAGCACAAGGCAAATGGGGGCCCGTTAAGATTTTCCCAACTGCTCTAATGAGAATGCCGAGGGTCATCTCTGCCTAGTTTACCATCTGTTTGGTTTCTGGCAAGTGGCTCTGGTGTGAAAGGAGTCTCCCAAGCCCATTTGGCTCATCACAGTGTAATCCGGGGGTCTGAAGCAATTCGGTCATTTATAAAGTAGCGCGTTAAAGTCAGAGGCATTGACTTGTGGAATGGAAAACTTCTAAAGACAAGAACTGAAAGCATCCTGACGTTTTAACAGGAAAGCAATGCTTACAGAAAAACTTTTAGAAACATCGCATATGAACTCCAGTGTCTGCTTTGCACTCACCCAAATGTGATTGAAGATTAACTACTTTTTGATTGTAAGGCTCCAACACCTGGAGCACACACACACACACACAAACACAAAGAAGAAGCAGGCAACGGATTCAAGGGCAGGACTCAGAAAAAAACGATAATCATAAAAGAAAAAAATTTGATGAAAAGGGATAGGCAATGGGAAAATACATTCATAAGACATATATCTGATAAATAACTGGCATCTAGTACATACTAAAACTACAATAATTCAATAATAAGGAGAACTTAATTTTTAACATTGGTCTTCAGATTCAAACAGAAACTTCACAAAAGTGGCCAATAAGCACATGAAGAAATGCTCAATATCATTAGCATGCAAATTAAAACCACAATGAGGAGCAGACTTTAGGCATATAAATGAAAATGCTGCTTGGGATGTTCACATTTTATACCAGATGCAAGTCCAGGCTCTACTTCCTATGCCAGCTTCCTGCTAATGAGCACCCTGGGAGGCAACAGGGATGACCCAGGTAGCTGGATCCCTGTCACCGACTTGGGACACCTGGATTGAGTTTCTGGCCCCTGGTTTCAGCCTGGCCCGGCCTCAGCTTTTGAAAGCATCTAAAGAGTGAGCTGAGAATGAAAGATCTCTCCTCTGCCCTTTCAAATAAATAACTTTTTAAAAATATTAAAAACCACAATGAGCAACCACCATACTCTCACCAAAATGGCTAAAATTAAAAACACTGAGCATACCGAATGTGGAAGATTCCCTAGCATCAAAACTCAAATATTATCTTGGTGGGAGTGTGAAAAGGTACAACCATGTGGGGGAAAAGTCTGGTAATTTCTTATTAAAAAAAAGACACTTAATATTTGTCCAACAAAAATGAAAGCACATACACACAAAAAAGACTTGTCCACGGCTGTCCACAGAGCTGCACACGTAATCACCCCAAACTAGAAACAACTCAGGCGTTCACTAATAGAGTGGAACAGCAAAGGAATACTTCTCAGCAATTCAAAAACAAACTACACACAACATCGATACATCTCAAAGACGCACTGCTGCATGAAGAAGCCATGCAATAAAATAAGCACTGAACAGACGCTTTGATGTGAAGTTCTAGAATGGGCAAAGCTAATCTATGGTGAAGCAAAATCAAAATGGCGGTTGCCTCTGGAAGTGGGGGGAAAGTTGAGGGAGGAGAGGTGCGAGGGTATTTTCTGGGCTTGTGAGAATGTTCTAGAATTGTGATAGGGGCTTGGGCTACACAGGCATGCACAGTTATGAAATTTCAGCTCATCTGGGGCTGGTGCTGTGGCACAGTGAGTTAAAGCCCAGCCTGCAGTACCAGCATCCCGTATGAGCGCTGGTTCGAGTCCCGGCTGCTCCTCTTCTGATCCAGCTCTCTGCTTTGGCCTGGGAAAACAGTAGAAGATGGTCCAAGTGCTTGGGCCCCTGCACCCGCGTGGGAGACCCAGAAGAAGCTCCTGGCTCCTGGTTTCGGATCAGCTCAGCTCTGGCTGTTGCAGTCATTTGGGGAGTGACCAGCAGAATGGAAGACCTCTCTCTCTCTCTGGCCCTACCTCTCTCTGTAACTCTTTCAAATGAATAAAATAATTCTTTAAAAAAGAAAAAAAGAAATTGCAGCTCATGTATCCTTAAGGCTTGTGCACATCACTGTCTGCTCAATAGTACCAGGGCATACACGGTGGGTGTTGGCTCTAAAATTCTTTCAATGGCAATGCCTGTTTGATCATTCACATAATACATTTTTTAAAAGTGGGCTGAAAATTGAACTTTCATCTCTAAAACCACCTTTGAAAACAACATCAGTTCATTAGATGGGTACCTACACAAAGACAACCATGACAGTATTTCTTTCACCAATGCATCTGGTAGCCTGAGCTTGGGACAGAGTAGACACCCCTGCTTCTGGTGTGTGCTCCCAAAACTGTTCTACTGAAAACTGCAAATTATCCTAATATGTCATTAAATACTGTATAAACTGATGAAGAACAAATATTCCTAAGAGAATTGTTGTATATATACAAACTAACTTGAATGTTTGGGAAGACAGGAACAAGAAGCTAAAGAAAGGCTGCTTTTAAATTATGGTGGAGCCGGCGCTGCGGCTCACTAGGCTAATCCTCCACCGAGTTCTATTCCCGGTTGGGGCGCCGGTTCTGTCCCAGTTGCCCCTCTTCCAGTCCAGCTCTCTGCTGTGGCCCAGGAAGGCAGTGGAGGATGGCCCAAGTGCTTGGGCCCTGCACCCGCATGGGAGACCAGGAGGAAGCCCCTGGTTCCTGGCTTCGGATCGGCGCAGCGCCAGCCGTGGCGGCCATTTGCGGGGTGAACCAACGGAGGGAAGACCTTTCTCTTTGTCTCTCTCTCTCACTGTCTAACTCTGCCTGTCAAAAACAAAAATTTATGGTGGAAAAGGCACCTAGTAAGATTGAAAAACAAAAATCATACATTTCTAGAAGTCTAAGCTCAGACTTCTTCACAAGTCTATTTATAGTCTTGCTCCATTGTAAAGAGACCAAAACTGGAATTATGGTTTATGTGAAAAAGTAAAACAAAACAAAATCCTAGTGTAACTACAATCAATAGAAGTACATCTATGTTTTTTAAGATTTATTTCTTTATTTGAAAAACAGAATGATAGGGTAGAGCAGGGGAGAGAGAGATATTCCTTGTTCACTTTCCAAAATGGTCAGGCTGGTCCAGGCCAAAGCCAGAGCCTGGAACTTCACCCAGGTCTCCCACGTGGGTGGCAAAGATGCAAGTACCTGGGCCATCTTCTGCTGCTGCCTTCTCGGGCACATTAACAGGGAGATGCATGGGAAGTGGAGCAGCCAGGACTCAACTAGTGCTTGCGATGGGAGGAGGCCAGTGTTGTTTACCTGCTGCATCACAATGATGGCCTCTAGACCTGTGGTTAAAGAACAGTCCTTAGGAGGGGGCGTCTGGCCTGGTAAGACTCCCCTGTCCCACACCCGAGGACAAGATTCGAAACCCAACTCTGCCTCCTGACTCCAGGGCCCTGCCAAGGCGAACCTGGGGGCAGGATATTGGCTCAGGTAGTTAAGTTTCTGCCACCCGGTCAGGAGACTTGGATTGAGTTTCTATCTCCTGGCTTCAGGCTCAGTCAGTCTCGGCCATTTGGAGAGTGAGCTAGTGGATATTGGCTTGTGCTCTCTCTTTCTCCCTCAATAAATGAACAAAATAAATAATTTCTTAAAAAAGAATGACCTTCAACTGACATCTGGAAATGGGCAAACAGGGCCTAACTGAAGTATTTCCTATGAAGCCCAGGGGCAGGGGTTGTGGCATGGTGTGTTGCTGCCTCTTGGGAAGCTCACATCCCACACTGCAGTGCCCTTTTAAGTCCTGGCTACCCAGCTTCTGATCCAGCATCCTGCTCATGCATCCTGGGGCAGCAAACGATGGTTCACCAATGTGAGAAATCAGGCTCCTGGCTTTGGCATGACCAGCCCAGGGTGCTGTAGCCATTTGAGGAGTAAATCAGCAGATGGAAGAAATCTCTCTCTCTCTCTCTCTCTCTTTCTCTCTCTCTCTCTCTGACTTTTAAGTATACAAAAACTACACAAATATTGAGAAGAAAAAAATCAAACTCACAGATGTACCCCCTATCATGCTCTCCCTAGTCCTCACCGGATTGATCACCTAATTAAACTGTTGTTTCATTATTTATAGAAAACAGAAAACAAGCATGTCAAACTAATTTCTTTCATTTGGCTCAATACCCAAACTGATCCCGTCAAATAATAGGGTTTCAATGGTTCCTGAGAATGGATGTGGCTGTAGGAGCATTTGAGGAAGTAAGCTGTGTGTATGTACTTATACCTCTACTCCAATTACACAGTGAACATTTTCTTATGTCATCAACTATTATTCCAATATGTTAATTTTAATGGCAGAATACTATTCCTTTCCTTTAATATCTAACATAAGCAATTACTCCCTTATTATTGGACATTTCCAAATTTTTCAAAAAATTCCTATCAGCTTTGATGGATCATATACAGTAAATTTGTCTCTATTTCTGGTTCTTAAAATTTATAATAGGAGCCAGTGTTTGGTGCACCTAGTTAAGCCACCTCTTGTGACACTGGATGCCATATCTGATATGGGATTCTGGTTCAAGTCCTGGTTGCTCTGCTCCTGATCCAGCTCCCTGTTAATGTGCCTAAGAAAGCAGTAAGTGCTGGCCAAGGGCTGGGGTCCCTGCCATCCATCTCGGAGACCTGGATGGAATTCACCTAAACTTATGGGTTACACGGTAAGACTAGTTAAACCTGGAAACCCAGGCCCATAAGCCACTGGCTACACAGTAAGTAATCCGAAAGCCTAAGGATGGCAGAGACGTCTGCCACAATTTCTCCTCTAAGTCAGGCTACGCAGTAAACACTGGTCAAAGGCCAGTTAAATCTGAAAGCCCAGGAAGTCAGGCTAGAGACCCGACTCGCTGCCTCACTTCTCCTCTTTTCTCTTCCAGAAGGGAAGTTGCTACAGTTCTGCAGGACTCTCCACTGTGATAGACGGTTTGATCCCCAGATCTTATGTAAGGAATGACTGACCTTTTCTGTAATAATGCCTGGCCACAGTATAGAGGACCAAGCAGCATAGCCAAAATAAAAGGTTAAACTATAAAATAATGTGACAGCTAGATCGATTTTTTGGTGTACGTGGTAAATGGGCAGAACTCCCCTTTTAAACCAAACTGAGGGATAGATAGGAAATTGCACTGATGACCTCAAAGTATGCAAACGGGTCACCATAGTTGATCTTACCTAAAAGGTCATAGTTCTCCTCATGGGCACAGTTTTAACTCGCAGTGAAGGACCCTTATGAGGGAGAGGGACAAGAAATTAGGCCTGGGCAAATATCAGGGGCTTCTTAAGACGTTAGATGTTCCCCAGAGTCTAGCGGGCAGGACGTTCTCTGGGAAGGAAAAGTCAATCCCCTTCAGAGAACCTCTAGGCACGCCCAGAGCAGAAATGCCCCTCCCCTCCAGGAAACCTCTGGGCGCGCCCAGAGCAGAGCTGCCCCTCCCTTCAGAGGGTCTCTAGGCGCACACTTATGATGTCACTGCGACCGGCCAATCCTGTTAACATCTTAGCACTCTCCCTCAGCATTCTCCGGTATGCTAATTGTCCCTCCGAACCAACCAATCCCGTGCCACCTCTGCATTTTATACCAGCACTCTCCACCAGCATTCTTCGCCAGCATTCTCCCATATGCTAACGGTCCCTCTGAACTGACCAATCCTATGCATGCGTTAGGAATATGCTAATTCGTTGCCTATATAACCTGTGTGAAACTGCCGCTCAAGGCTCCTCCTCACTGCCTGAGGTGGGGGCCCGTTTGCGCAAACGTACAATAAATACCTCATGCTTTTTGCATCAGCTGGTTTGGAGTCTGGATTTTTGGGCGTCCTCTCGAGCAAGTGGGCATCTCTACTACTGAGAGGTCCAACATTTGGCGCCCAACGTGGGGCTTGAGGTCGCCCTCAGACCCATTCTCTGCAGGACCAGTTGGAGGTATAATTAAGTGTTTTCTGTCTGTTGTTTTTTGTCTTGAGTATTCTGACTGGATTCTGACTGAAGTATTCTGACTGGCCAGTATCTGACCTGACTCTGTGGGACCAGTGGGGGAGGCAGGCGTGCCCAGCAACCCCTGGTCCGTTCCCCGGAGGACGCTCCGGTCTGTGAGACCAGTAGGGGAAACCCTCGGTCCGTTCCCCCGGGTCACGCTCCCGGGGTGGTCTGGAGGTGGGTCGGAGACCAAGTCTCCCTCCTTCCCGGGGAGGGCTGGTCAGGCAGCCGCTCCCAAAAATAGCGCAATAGCGTTCGATTTGTCCTAGCCATGTGGTTTGTCTTGCTTACTGTATATGTCTGTGCATTGGCTGTTCTTTTTGTTTGGGCTGAAATCCTTGCACGCATGGGTCAACAAATAACCACCCCTTTAAGTCTCACTCTAGATCACTGGAAGGACGTTCGAGAACGCGCGCGCCACCTCTCAGTGGAGGTTAACAGGAAACAATGGGCAAAATTCTGTTCCTCAGAGTGGCCGGCCTTCGAGGTCGGCTGGCCAAGGAACGGCACTTTTAACCTCGATATTATTTTACAGATTAAGGAGCGAGTCTTTCAGCCAGAATCCGATGGACACCCTGATCAGGTGCCCTACATTACCACGTGGGAGGATCTTTCACGTAACCCCCCTCCCTGGATAGAACCCTTCTCCTTCCCGACGGAGCCCATACGGACCCCGATACCTCCTCCTCCTATCCCGGTTGTGCCAACCTCCTCCTTATACCCTCTGAAGGAGATTCGAGATCCAAAACCTGACAAGCCACCGGTTCTTCCGGCTGATCAGGACTTTCTGCTCTTTGACTCTCCCCCACCCTATCTTCCCAGCCAGCCTGCTCCCCCGCAGGAACCCCCACAACAACCAGAGTGGGATGTGCAACCTTCTGCACCATCCCCTGATTCCACGAGGGCAGGGGAAGAAGTCTCAGCGCCTTCCCCGCCCTCCAGCTGCCTGCGCCTCCGTCGGGGGCAGGCAGGGGGCTCGGGAAGCGTCTGGACTTCGCAGGCTTTTCCTCTTCGCTCGGTGGCTGGCCAGATGCAGTACTGGCCATTTTCTGCTTCCGATCTTTACAATTGGAAAACCCATAACCCCTCTTTCTCTCAAGACCCCCAGGCTCTGACTGGGCTGATCGAGTCAATTTTATTGACTCATCAGCCCACCTGGGATGATTGTCAGCAGCTTCTGCAGACCCTCCTCACTACTGAGGAAAAGCAGCGCGTCTACCTTGAGGCACGGAAAAACGTCCCTGGAGCAGATGGCCGACCGACCCTACTGCCAAACGAAATCGAGGAGGCGTTTCCCTCAACCCGTCCTGATTGGGACTACACCACCGTTGCTGGTAGGGAGCGACTTCGTCTTTACCGCCAGATTCTCCTTGCGGGTCTCAGAGGGGCTGGAAAGCGCCCCACCAATTTGGCCAAGGTACGTGCAGTAGTGCAGGGGGCTGAGGAAACGCCGGCAGGCTTCCTAAAAAGATTAATGGAAGCCTACCGTATGTACACCCCGTTTGACCCCCTGGCAGAGGACCGGCAGGGAGATGTAATCATGTCCTTTATAGGACAGTCAGCGCCGGACATCCGCAATAAATTGCAGCGGCTAGAGGGGCTTCAGGGATATACTATACAAGATTTAATAAAGGAGGCAGAAAAGATTTACAACAAAAGGGAGACCCGAGAGGAGAAGGAGGAAAGGATCCGCAAGGAGCAGGAGGAAAGGGAAGACAAAAGAGACAAAAGACGTAATCGAGAGCTTAGTAAAATTTTGGCCACCGTAGTGCAGGATATAGAAAGGAGTAGACCAGGACAGAATAGGGACTTGGGAGACAAACGAAAGCCTCGGGTGGAAAGAGATCAATGTGCCTATTGTAAAGAAAGAGGACACTGGGTCAAAGACTGCCCGAAGAAAACACAGGGACCAAAGAAGAGACCAGTTCCAATCCTGTCCCTGGAAGAAGACGGCTGGGTGAGTCAGGGCCAGGAGCCCCCCCCCCCTGAGCCCAGGATAACCCTTGAAGTGGGGGGCAGACCGGTAACCTTCCTGATTGACACGGGAGCCCAGCACTCGGTACTGACTTCAGAAAAAGGGCCTTTAAGCTCCAAGACTTCCTGGGTTCAGGGGGCAACTGGAGGAAAGTTATGTCGCTGGACAACCAATCGAGAGGTCCAGTTAAGTACAGGACTTGTGACACACTCGTTCTTACTAGTGCCAGACTGCCCCTACCCCCTCCTGGGCAGGGACCTACTCTCGAAGGTAGGAGCCCAAATTCACTTCCATGAGAAAGGAGCTACCATCACAGACTCAGGAGGGCGGCCCCTCCAGGTATTAACACTACGCTTGGAGGACGAACACCGATTATTCGAGAGGCCCTCATCCACCATGGCTCCCCTGGACCCCAAGTGGCTCACAGATTTTCCTCAGGCCTGGGCAGAGACTGCGGGAATAGGGTTGGCCGTCAACCGGCCTCCCTTGATCATAGATCTGAAGCCCACGGCCATTCCCGTGTCAGTTCGTCAATATCCGATGGGCAAGGAAGCTAAGGAAGGTATCCGGCCACATATCCAGAGACTGTTACACCTAGGCATTTTAAAACCTTGTCGTTCACCTTGGAACACCCCCCTACTACCAGTAAAGAAGCCTGGTACGGGTGACTACCGCCCGGTACAGGACTTGCGGGAGGTTAACAGGAGAACGGAGGATATGCATCCCACGGTGCCCAACCCCTACAATCTGCTAAGTACCTTGCCTCCGACCCACGTATGGTACACTGTGTTAGATCTAAAAGATGCATTCTTTTGTTTAAGACTGAGCCCTCAGAGCCAATCCATC
Source organism: Lepus europaeus (assembly GCF_033115175.1). Lineage (NCBI taxonomy): Eukaryota > Metazoa > Chordata > Mammalia > Lagomorpha > Leporidae > Lepus > Lepus europaeus. The sequence goes on from NC_084827.1 coordinate 44,305,609, forward strand.
TTTGCTTTTGAGTGGAAAGACCCAGAGACCGGGTTTTCAGGACAACTTACCTGGACAAGGTTGCCCCAAGGATTTAAAAACTCGCCTACCTTGTTTGATGAAGCTCTGCACCTAGATTTGGCCGACTTCCGAGTCAACCATCCAGACCTGGTCCTCCTGCAATATGTGAACGACCTCCTCCTTGCCGCTGAAACTGAGCAGGACTGCCTAAAAGGTACCGGGGCCCTGCTACAGAGACTGGGGGAATTGGGCTATCGAGCCTCCGCGAAAAAGGCCCAAATATGTCAGAAACAGGTGGCCTACCTAGGCTACCTCCTAGAAGGAGGGCAACGGTGGCTGACAGAGAGCCGAAAAAGGGCGGTTGCTCTAATTCCACCCCCCACCGATGCCAGAAAGATGCGGGAATTCCTCGGGAGTGCGGGATTCTGCCGCCTTTGGATTCCTGGGTTTGCGGAGCTGGCAGCCCCATTGTACCCCCTCACGAAGTCCAATGCTCCCTTTCAATGGAGAGAAGAGCAACAGCGGGCGTTTGACAACATAAAAAAGGCCCTATTGTCAGCCCCAGCCCTGAGCCTCCCTGATATGACCAAGCCCTTCACATTATACGTGGATGAGAACAAGGGAGTGGCGAAGGGAGTGCTAACACAAATGCTTGGACCCTGGAAAAAGCCGGTGGCATACTTTTCAAAAAAACTAGACAATGTAGCGGCCGGCTGGCCTCCGTGCCTCCGCATGATAGCGGCCGTGGCAGTTCTGGTAAAAGACTCGGACAAATTGACTCTAGGCCAACCTCTCACCGTAGTGGCACCTCATGCTGTGGAGACAGTTATCCGACAGCCACCAGATCGGTGGCTCTCAAATGCTCGGATAACTCATTACCAGACTATGTTATTAAACTCAGAGCGGGTCCGGTTTGGGACTGCCACCTCTTTAAACCCGGCCACCCTGCTCCCGGAACTGGGGCCCCAGGCCCAGGTAATCCATAACTGTCACCAAATCCTGGCTGAGGCCCACGGCACCCGAAAAGACCTAACCGACCAGCCGCTGCCGGATGCCGAAATGACCTGGTTCACGGATGGGAGCAGCTTTCTACAGAACGGTGAGCGGAGGGCTGGGGCAGCGGTGGTGGATGGAAAAACTGTTATCTGGTCAAGTGCCTTAAAGCCTGGAACTTCTGCTCAAAAAGCCGAGCTCATAGCCTTAACTCAAGCTTTAAAACTGGCACAAGACAAAAAGGTCAACATTTACACAGACAGTCGGTATGCATTCGCCACTGCCCATGTACATGGGGAGATATACCGGCTAAGGGGCCTCTTAACCTCGGCAGGCAAGGACATTAAAAATAAGCAGGAAATCCTAGATCTTCTACAGGCCCTGTTCCTGCCCAAAAGGTTAAGTATAATCCATTGCCCCGGGCACCAACGAGGAGACGACCCCGTAGCAAGGGGAAACAGGATGGCAGACGAGGCCGCTAGGGCGGCAGCCCTGAGCCAACAGGTGCTCCCGTTAAAGACAACTGAGCCCACCCAAGTATCGAAGGAACCACCTTTCCTCTATTCGGACCAAGACTTAGATACGATCCAGCGGCTCGGTGCAGAGTATAATGAACAAATAAGGGTTTGGAGGCTCGGAAAAAAAATAGTCCTGCCACACCAATTGGCTAAAGAAATAATTACCAGCCTCCATCAATGGACTCATTTGGGACACAAAAAACTAAAAGCAGCCTTACAGGAAGATAGGCAGTCTTATTACATCCCCGGACTTGACTCTTTAGTCCAGCAGGTGACTGAATCCTGTGTTCCGTGTGCCAAGGTAAATGCCAGACACCTCAAGCTCCCGGAGGGAGCTAGGGTAAGAGGAGACCGACCAGGAATCAACTGGGAGGTCGATTTCACTGAGATAAGACCGGGCAGTTATGGGAATAAGTATCTTCTAGTTTTTGTAGACACCTTCTCCGGATGGACTGAGGCATTCCCCACAAAACGGGAAACCGCCCAGGTGGTCGTCAAGAAGATCATAGAGGAGATCTTCCCCCGGTTCGGCTTGCCTAAGGTAATCGGGTCCGACAATGGCCCAGCGTTTGTCTCCCAGGTAAGTCAGTTGGTGGCCAAAGCATTAGGCATAAATTGGAAATTGCACTGTGCCTATAGACCCCAAAGTTCAGGACAGGTAGAAAGAATAAACAGAACAATTAAAGAGACCCTAACCAAATTAGTGTTGGAGACTGGCGTTAAAGACTGGGTCCAACTCCTCCCTATGGTGTTGTTCCGGGTCCAAAACACGCCCTCTCATTGCGGGCTGACACCATACGAAATCCTTTATGGAGGGCCCCCACCAGTAGCAGGCTTGCTTGACCTTGCCAGTGACTCCGTTGCCGATGCCCCTAAGTTACAGGCCCGGTTGAGAGCGCTCCAGATCATCCAGAACCAGGTCTGGAAACCTCTTGCAGCAGCCTACCAACCCAAGACGACAACTATCCCACATCCTTTCCAAATCGGTGATGCCGTGTATGTCCGAAAACACCAATCTAAGACTCTAAAGCCCCGGTGGAAAGGCCCTTTCACTGTGCTGTTGACAACTCCCACCGCTCTCAAGGTCGACGGAATCGCTGCTTGGGTCCATGCCTCACACGTGAAGCGAGCACCACCTCCCCAGGGCCCCGAGGATCCGGATAGACCAGCCAAATGGAAGCTCCAGCGCACTCAGAACCCACTCAAGCTAAGACTTTCAAAAACTGTTTAATATTTGTGATGTTCCTGGCCTTTCCCCATTGTTTTTCCAATCCCCATGCTCCACAATTGTTAACGTGGGAAGTAATTTCCTCCACAGGACGGGTGGCCTGGTCTGCTAGTGGGTTACATACCCCCGGGGCATGGTGGCCCACCTTATACCCGGACGTATGTCAACTGGTTACTGGGTTAGATACCTGGGATGTACCTGACCAGGATAATTTGACAAAAATCCCTAAAAATAGTCTTAACTATTGGGGCGTGTATGGCTCCCAGTCCCCAGTCAGTGGGACCCAACCCAGTCCAGCAAGAACAGAGTTCCCTCCCTCCAGTGAGGCAGGCTCTCCCCAGGCCACCCCTCTTGCCAGCCACCCTTTCGCCTAGCTTGGCAAGTTTAACTCCAAACACTTCAAGCCCCCGTACAACCGGACAGCGGCTGTTTAACCTTTTGACAGGGGCCTTTCTGGCCCTCAACCAGACCAATCTGGAGCTGACCGAGTCCTGTTGGCTATGCCTAGCCCCAGGTCCACCTTATTACGAGGGCCTCGCGGTCCCCAGGACCTGGAATGGCACTACAAAGGCAAATAATTGCCTCTTGCCCCTTTGGGCGCGTCTCACTCTTACAGAGGTGTCGGGACAAGGTACTTGTGTAGAAAATCCTCCCTTGTCCCACCGACACTTGTGCAATGTCACCCACAATGTTACTATACGAGACGGCTCGTGTATTCTTAACAGGTTGCTCCAGTTTATCCGCGAGAGGCTTTTCCTTATCCAAACCCGGGTGCTGACTCAACAGTACCAGTGTCAAGCTTCAAAGACCTCCGAGGTCCAATAGATTTTAGGATTAAAATCTGTGCAAAAAGAAAAGGAGGGAATGAAGGACCCTTATGAGGGAGAGGGACAAGAAATTAGGCCTGGGCAAATATCAGGGGCTTCTTAAGACGTTAGATGTTCCCCAGAGTCTAGCGGGCAGGACGTTCTCTGGGAAGGAAAAGTCAATCCCCTTCAGAGAACCTCTAGGCACGCCCAGAACAGAAATGCCCCTCCCCTCCAGGAAACCTCTGGGCGCGCCCAGAGCAGAGCTGCCCCTCCCTTCGGAGGGTCTCTAGGCGCACACTTATGATGTCACTGCGACCGGCCAATCCTGTAACATCTTAGCACTCTCCCTCAGCATTCTCCGGTATGCTAATTGTCCCTCCGAACCAACCAATCCCGTGCCACCTCTGCATTTTATACCAGCACTCTCCACCAGCATTCTTCGCCAGCATTCTCCCATATGCTAACGGTCCCTCTGAACTGACCAATCCTATGCATGCGTTAGGAATATGCTAATTCGTTGCCTATATAACCTGTGTGAAACTGCCGCTCAAGGCTCCTCCTCACTGCCTGAGGTGGGGGCCCGTTTGCGCAAACGTACAATAAATACCTCATGCTTTTTGCATCAGCTGGTTTGGAGTCTGGATTTTTGGGCGTCCTCTCGAGCAAGTGGGCATCTCTACTACTGAGAGGTCCAACAGCAGAAAAATACTAAGTGTCAGAATTTGCCCATGACCATAGTTTTTCTAGCTCACCCTGATACTAAAAAGATCTCCAAAAATCAGGGTTGGGTTGAGCACCCCCCTTGACTTGACATCATAGAGGCTGCCTCCTTGGTCTACTTTATTAGAGACCAGGAGAAGGAGGAACAAGCTAGCAGCAGAGGATAGGCAACAGGCCAATCAATAGCTGTTCTGCACGGTGATCTGCCGTCAAGGAGACCCAGCAAGGCCAGTGCACCCCAAACGGCACCTGTTTTCAATCTAAGGAGCCAGGGCATTGGGCAAGCTGCTGTCATGACAGAAACTGCCTCTGTCAGCTCTGCCAAGAGCAAGGTCAGTGGACACGGAACTGCCCTGGGTGTCGAAGGACTCCTGGTTCAGAACCGCAGACCTTGTGGCCCCGAGCTAAAAAGCCTTTGGCTCTGCCCAGCCTCTGCCCAGCTTCTAGCTCCAGCCACTGCTGTTGAGGGGATGGCCTAGGGTCAGTAAAATGCAAGTTGCCTATTTCTATCAGCCTCCTATTCAGCTCTCCTCCTAGTCTAGCCATGTAATGCAAGTCAACAGGGTGCCTCCCTCAAAGGAGATTTGCATCTCTTTCAATTCTCTCCCAACACCCCAATGGATAGGTCTGGGCCTCACACACCCAGCCAGGCCTTAAAAGTCTATCCAATAGTGTTAAGCTTAAAAAGCCCTCCCTGCCAGTTCCTAAAAACAGGGCTTTCAATAACAGCTAACTCAGATAGTCCTGCACCTACTTGGACAGGTCCTCACTGAGGACTTAAAGGGCCTATCTCTTGAGGGGGGGTGCACGATAATCCATAATATAGATGGTTAAATGTAAATAATTTGTTAGTCTATCTCCTTTCCCAGCCTGAGACTCTAGTCTTGTACATTGGCTTAACTTCCTAGCAAAACTAGCTACTAGGTTCCCAAAGGAAAACAAAGCATAGCTAGTCCATTAGAGTGTTAATTATTTAACCCTTGTCCTCTCCCCTAGGGAGAGAAAACCTGCCCCAGAGAGGATATGGGCCATTCAGCAAATTCCCACTTCTGTAAACTCCAGGCAGTCCCAGCTTTTCTCTATCAGGTTACAGGTTCCTAGATACAGGGAAATAGCACAGTTCCTAAACCAGGCTGACAGACAGCCAAAGCAGAGCCCCCTCCTTTGGGGGAAAGAGCAAACCACAGCCTTTGCTCAGCTAAAGGATGCTATGACTAAAGCCCCTGTGCTAGGACTGCCAAACCCAGAGAGACCCTCCCAGCTGTACATCACTGGAAGGCAGGGAGTCGCCTTAGGAGGGTTAACTCTGGATCTGGGACCTGTTAAGCAACCTGTGTGCTACTTTTCTAAAAACTTAGACATGGTTGCACAAGGATGGCCTCACTGCCTAAAGACAATGGCAGCAGCTGCCTTGCTGACAGAGGAGGTATCTAGAATTACACTGGGGCAAGATATCGCCCTTTATACCTCATATCAAATAAATTCTCTATTAGAGCAAAAGGGCTTTCACTGGCTCACAGATAGTAAAATACTAAAATATCAGGTCCTCCTTCTAGAAAACCCTCAGGTAAAAATAAGGCATTGCTCTCCTATAAACCCAGCTACTTTAATGCCAGTTCCAGGGGAAGGTGGTCCCCTCCACTCCTGTACTTAGACTACAGACTTGATCTATGCCAGTAGAAGGGACCTAAGAGACAGCCCCCTGACTAACGCAGATGAGGTTTGGCTCACAGATGGAAGCAGCTTTGTCAGATGGAACCTGCTTCTCAGGGTATGCAACAGTTACAGCATGGCACATCATTGAAGCGTGCTCTGCCCCCAGGAACTTTTGCTCAGTTAGCAGAACTAATCACTTAACCAGAGCTCTAAAACTAGGTAAGGACATGAGAAAATAACTCCCAGGGGTCTATACAGCAAAAGGGAACTTACTCCAGGGAAGACTGGCAAATAGATTTTACACAGATGCCACTCTGTCAAGGCTATAGGTACCTGCTTGTACTTATAGACACCTTTACTGGATGGGTAGAAGCCTTCCCAACCAGAACTAAAAGAGCTCAGGAAGTGACCAAAACTCTCCTGAAGGAAGTTATTCCATGCTTTGGTCTCCCAAAATCTTTACCAAGCGACAATGGGTCTTCCTTCATCTCCCAGACTACACAAGGGATTTGTAAGGCCCTAGGAATAACCCACCCCTTCACTCTGCATGGAGACCTCAGTCTTCCGGTAAGGTAGAGAGAGCCAACCAGACTCTATAAAAAACATCACAAGTATAAAAATGTGTGCTTGGTAAGGAAGGTTAAAAAGGAAAGAGTGTTCTTGGTAATGAAGGTTAGAAGGAAAGAGTTTTTTTAATAAGGAAAGGACGTGGTTTGTAAGAATGACTTTATCCTGATGGCTAGTTTACTCTAGATTGAAATGGAAATAATGAAATGTTTCAAGTAAGTTGAAAAAGGTGTGTGAAAGTCACAACAGGTTATAAAAAAAATATATTAAACATGCTAACTGCTGCTCCGAGAGGTATCTGTGCCATGTTCCAGGAAAAATGTTGTCTCTGGGTCAATCAGACTGGACAGGTACAAACCCAAATTTGTACTTTTCCTGAAAAAAGCCGAGCATCTCCAGGGCCAGGCCAAGCAGGGTTGGGATTTCTGGCCTGACATCTGGTCATGGAAATCCTGGCTATTTCCTCTCCTTGGCACAATAACTTCTGTAATCTTGCTGCTTCTCTTTGGACCTTATGTTTTTAATGCCCTTGTTTGTTTTGTCTCTAACAGAATAAAAGCTGTCGAACTCCAAATGGTCATCAGACAAGGCTTCCAGCCCATTCCACTGGATGACCTGAGCAGCCCTCTGGACCAAGCAGGACAGTCTTTCCAAGGCCACTGTTGCACACCATAAGACAGACAGCAAGAGGAAATACCCAAATCCCCCTCGACGCCCACATGCCAGCTTTGAAGAAGTTACAAAAAACGGAACTCCACCCATAATCCCAAAGAAGAATTTTGGGTATTACCTCTTGAGGGGAGAATGTTAGGTAGCAAGTCAGTTATGAGCTTATGTGTGTGTGACATAAAGGCCTAAAGAGAAGACATCTATGTCCAGCATATGCCTCTGCATCTCAAAGTCATCCTGACAATGTTTCAGGGACAGCCCAGAGTTCCCATCCTGCCCTGCCTCCTGCTACCTGATAACCTGCCAGGTGGAAGTCCCAACCCCTTCTGCCTGACAATCTTCCACAATCTCCCAGGTGCAGCCCAGTATCTGCATCTCAAACACCCTGCTCCCTTCCTCCTGTCTGATAACATTTGCATCCATAAAGTCCTTTGTTTTTCTACTTACATCCAAAAAGCCCTTTGTTCCAAGAGGAGCTGAGGTGGGGAAGCAAGACCCATCTCCTTAAAAACCCCCAGCCTCAACTGGACTGCGCGCTCAGCCCTCTGCCTCTCTGCTGAGCTGCCCGCCTGGTCTGGCCAGGTGTAATCTCTCCTCTCAACATGTAACCTTGCTCCCCCCCCCTTCCGAGTGACGGCACTCTCTCCCAGGTCCTGTCTGGAGAGGTGCCCATCCGTTCTTACGGATGTCCCTTCTCTAATAAACCTTGCTATTTTACCTCCCACTACTCTATGTCTCACGCCTGAATTGTTTCTTGCACGAAGACAAGAACCCTGCAATTTCTCTGGTAACACTCCTACACATTATTAGTGGGAATACAAAACAGTGCAGCGTCATGGAAAACAGTTTGGCCACTCTTCAAAAATTTAAAGAGAATGACCACATGATCTAACAATTCTATTCCCTGGTACACACCCTAGAGAATCTAAAACATGTTCCTACACAAAATTTCTATATGAAGGTTCACAGGGACGCCACTCAGAGTGGAGAAAACTAGAAACAATGCAAAGGCCCATCAGTGGATTCCAGAGGTCAATAAAACAGGAAATATCCATACAGTGGGATTTCCTCAGCCACAAGTGAGCATGGAGGACTAATCTGTGTTTCAGCGTGGACGAACTGGAAGGCACCTGAGTGTGGAAGCCAAATGCAAAACTCAGCATCAGTGTAAGTCTATAAGTCAGCTCAAAGGCCCTGTTACTGGACCATCCCATTGGTGTGAAAGGTCCAGACGACACAAATCCAGGGACAGAAAGTAGATTCTTGGTTCCAGGGGCTTAGAAGGGCTGAGATCTGGCACTGAAATGTTTTCAAATTAGTGGTGATGGCTACATAACACTGAATATGCCAAGAACTGGTGAACTGTACACAAAATCCTGAATTATGTTTCAAAACTACAACAACAACAACAACAACAAAATTAAGACTCTAAAAAGCACTGTTTGACCAGAAATTCTGAGCTTTCCATGTTAGACCTATTAGCGTAACATGAGACACTAATGTTTGCAAGAAGCACAGTATGGGAAAACCTGCTAGTTACACAGAAGTCTAAAATCTGTTCTGAGGTGTGACTGAAAGCAGTTCCTTGCTGAAAGGGGAAGAAGAACAAAGAAAGGGGGAAACGGGGCAGGTTAGGGACAAAGTTCATCACCCTCATCAACATTCAAGCTCTAGCCCTCTGTCTAAGGCCCTAGAACAGAAAGCCAAACCCCAAGTGAGTTTTTCTTTTATTGGTAACAGATTCACCCTTTAAGTTATTATTGTGAGGAAATGCTATCCAATCCCATGAGTTTAAAATCCGGTGGAAAAAAGACTCTTGTCAGAGTGTGGATAATCACTTTAAAAGAAAACAATTAAAGGGCAAAACAAAACGTCTTCCCTGAATCCGATCTCTGATAGCTACACTGCTTTTACTTCTGGTTCGCTATTTACTTGAGTTCACGTGGAGAGGAACTTTTCTGAAGGAGACCAGAAATAACATCATCAGCCAGCTGATCACAGCAGCCTGGTTCTGATGGAGGCAAACAAGCAGGGCGAGAAGCGGAGAGGGAGAGTCGTCTGAACTTCTACCGAAATAGTCACAGCGTTTTTGCTCTTCTGTTTTCCAAGATGGCAACTCCCACACGAACGAGTCAGACATTCAGAGTCCAGAAAACAGTAATTTAGTTGTTGTGCTCGCCTCGGAGAGCAGCCTACACGTCTGTTAGGCTAAATGGAAAACCCAGCATCAGAGTGAATAAAGCTACAGCACAGAACAGCGGAGTGGAACCACACTACATGGGTGAGGAGCCCACGGCATATGTTTCAGCCAGAACTATTTCCCAGGAGATGCTAAGAATGTACCTTCACTGATTTAAAAAAAAAAAAGTCAAAGATAATTGGCAGAATTATTTCTGGAAATTAATAACTGCATAAAATCATTGTCCGTTTTTCTGAGATTCAACTGCCAAGTCAATTTCTGTGAACACAGAACATAAATCCATTTATCGTTATCTGCAAACCAAGAAAAGAACTGGAAACCCTCAGAAGTAAGCCACAAGCCCAGGAAAATGACTGCTAGGTCAGAGCCCAGCTTTGAAGCTCATGCCTGGAACGTCACCTTCGATCTTGTGCCCTGTTAACAGCGGACAGCCTGGCTCACTCTGTGCAGGGTCACCCTCAGAGAAGTTCTGCACCTCTTATCAGCCGAGACTCACTGTTCCCCACTGCTGTCCCCACCCCACCCCCACCCCAGCTTTGCTGAAGACAGCCAGAGAAAAGTATTCCCAATACCAGTTTTATCTTGGGAGAGACAACACGGCATTTACAGACACTTCCTTTCCAGGATTCTTCTGCTGAACTCTGGCGAGGAAGAAAGTGCCCTCCCAGTGACCTGCGGCTATGTCCTTACTCATTTCCCGCTCAGTCATCAGGGTGAATGGCTTCTTGAATAACAGAAATGAGCTTATGCCTTGCCAAGACTAAGCAGCTCTTCACAAGTGAATTAATACCAACTGGGAGAATTTTAACAAAATGTCCATTAGTGAGAAGCTGGAGTCCAGAGCCCAAGCCAGGTATCAAACCCAGACACTGCTATATGGATGTGGGACAGTGGCATCCTGGCCGCTAGGCCAAATGCCCACCCCGGGTACCTGCATTTTTAAGGCACCTGCAGTGGTCTCTGGGCTGATTTCCTCTATCTAGAACAGTGTTGATGCTAATTCATTTTTACGGAGCTGCTTCTGCATAAGCTTCTGCATAAGCTCAAAGTGTGAGCTTATTTCTGTTAAATTCACTTCCCTAGAATCTGTGGTGTCCAAAGGAAACTGCTAGGTGAATATTAAGGAGCTGGAAAGCAGGTCTTATGTGAAGTATGGCTTTATTTGTTCTTTGCTTTTGCATAAGAAAAACATAACAATTAACTTAAAATTTTGTTTATTTTAATTTATTTGAAAGGTAAAGAGATGTTTTCCATCTGCTGGTTCATTCCTCAAATGCCCAGAACAGCCAGGACTGGGCCAGACCAAAGCCAAGAGCCAAAAACTCAACTCAGGTCTCTCATATGGGTGGCAAGGACCCAAGTGACGTAATTACTTTTTAACAAACATTTACCACTTTAAATCATATGAGACGTTATATGAGAACAATACTAAAGTTAAAGGAAGGAGTTACACCTTAATACAAAAAAAAAATCCTCCTTGATCATCTACCCTGATATAATTTTAGGATCTGTTTCCAAGCAATTATAGAGTTGCCACTTCTGGGGAGATGTGAGCTGCAATAAAACTTAGTTGTGATGGGGCTGCACTGGACTCTCCAAGTTCTTTCTAGCCCCCTGATTTATAGAAGACAACCAATCACCATCCTATCTGAAAACACTGGTGCCCACCACCTGCAGGAGAAGAAGGGACACAATGGTAGCTGGGATGAATATCCCCAGAGCTCTGGGTGGTAAGACTGGTGTATGTTTGTGTAGTTTAAAATGCATGTACAGGAGAGTTCATATGTAGATTTAGAGCATTCTCCCTCCCCCTACAGCTGCCCTTGTCCATACACTCGCCCACACACTAGTTGCCTTTACTAAAGGCAACTCTAGCAGTAACACACCCTACAATGTCTCTAATGGCCGGCGCCGCGGCTCACTAGGCTAATCCTCCACCTGCGGTGCGGGCACCCCGGGTTCTAGTCCCGGTTGGGGCGCCAGATTCTGTCCTGGTTGCTCTTCTTCCAGTCCAGCTCTCTGCTGTGGCCCGGGAGTGCAGTGGAGGATGGCCCAAGTGCTTGGGCCCTGCACCCGCATGGGAGACCAGGAGGAAGCACCTGGCTCCTGGCTTTGGATCAGCACAGTGTGCTGGCCGTAGTGGCCATTTGGGGGGTGAACCAACGGAAAAGGAAGACCTTTTTCTCTGTCTCTCTGTCTAACTCTGCCTGTCAAAATAAGTAAATAAATAATGATAAATGTCTCTAAGAACTCTATAGGATTATTCATTCAGTGACTAGTCACGCTGCTCAAAGTGACACGTGGTATGTGTCATGAGTGGAGGTGGCTGGATCGTCTCCTTGTTCTCACAGGGGCAAACAGGTTTCTAAATCAGGAAATTCAGTCATTCGTTGGAGGTGGCTGGTGGAGAGGAAAGAAGACAGGGGTGCACAGAGGAGGGGATGCCAGAGAGGGACAGAGGACGGGCTTAAGAAGGCTCAGCCAAGGAGGCAGGAGGACAGCCAGCAGGAACACTAACACCCTAGAATATCGCAAGTGCTTGGCAATGGTAGCTATTCTTATCATCATTTCTTAGAACCCAAGGATATCTGAACCTGAGCCCAAAAAAGCCTAATAGCAGAGTCTGGAAGGCTTCTGGGTTTCCTTGTCTTCTCTCTGCACGAGACTCCTCTGAGCCACCGTGGAGGATGGCTGCCCATAGTTCCCAAGTGTTTACTTGTACCTTGGATCCAGCTCAGGAAGAGCTGGACTGGGATTGATGAGCCTCCATCCAAATCCCATGCTAATAAATCTGCTTCAGCTGGGCTTGTGTAGCTCACGGTTTAAATGGAGGCAAAACGGTTAGGGTGGAAACATGCTCCCACGGCCTCTCCTCCCGAGTGGCAGGAAAGGAAGAAGGGAAGGCCAAGCGGAAACCCATCTCGATTTCCAGGTCTACATTCTAGAACTGGCTAAGCAATCTTAATCCTCAGAGGTTTTGCAGGCACGGATGAGTATTTAAAAAATCTGATAATCTTATTCCTTGGCTTTCCCTTCAACTTTCCTTCATTTTATTTTCCCATATGCTCAGTCTAGCTTCTTTTAACAATCTGTTAATGGCCAAATATAAATCCATTCAGCTTTGCGCAGTGGCAGTATCGTAGCCAATGAGGTTTATCCGAGGCGCGATTATTGCTAATTGAAAACTTTTCCCAAATATAAATCCATTCAACAAAAAGAGATATAAGCACACAGTGGAATATTATTCAGCCATAAAAAAGTAAACCACAGATTCATGCTGCAACACGATGCACCTTGAAGACATTATACTCAGTGGAAGCCAGGCACCAAAGGCCACATGTCATATGATTCCATGTATGTGAGATGTCCAAAATAGGCAGATAGCAGCTAAGCAGGTGCAAGGAGCTGTCAGAGACGATGGGGAATGATTGCTAATGTGTACGTGTTTCTGTGGGAGGGGAAGAAACTGTTCTGGAATAAGATATTGGGATTAATTAAGCAACCTTGTAAATATACTGAAAATCACAGAAAAGTGTATTCAAAAATAATAAATTTTATAATATGTGAGTTACGTTTTTTAAAGTATCTGAAAATTGGGTGTGATGCCTGAACACCTGGTTTTATTCCTCATACTGATACTTTCTCGTGCAATAGCCCCATTGGCTCTTCCCAAGTCCTATCTCCACCTGTGTATCAGGGATAAGGGCTGAGCCAGGTTCTGAGGGAGTCCAACCCGGTTCTAAACTCTACAGGTAAGAAACTGGGTGCATACCCTGCCCGTTAAGGTCAACTTCCCTCCTTTTTATTTATTTTTTTATTTTATTTATTTATTTATTTTTGACAGGCGGAGCTAGACAGTGAGAGAGACAGAGAGAAAGGTCTTCCTTTCCGTTGTTTCACCCCCGAAATGGCCGCTACGGCAATCCTCCACTGCCTTTCTGGGCCACAGCAGAGAGCTGGACTGGAAGAGGAGCAACCGGGACAGAACCGGCACCCCAACCGGGACTAGAACCCGGGGAGCCGGTGCCGCAAGCAGAGGATTAGCCAACCTCTGCCGCTTGCATCATCTTGTCATTCTATAGCTCTTCCCAAAGAAAGAGTTTCCACTTCTTTCTGAGTCTTTAAATAATGCCCCGTTGAGCACATAATATACCAGGCACTGAAATGGATAATCTCTTTTAACCCACCGAAGGATTCTGTGAACTGGGCACTGTTGTTATCCTAGTTTTTCAAGGGCAAATGCTGAGGCTTGGAGAAGGCAAACATGTTGCTCAAGTTAGCGAGATGCAGGGCAGGGTGCAGAACCCCAGCTGCCTAACCCCAGAGGTCCAGCAATGAATCACTGCACTTAGCTGCCTTTCTCTGACAACTCACCCGAACTGGCCCAAATCCCATGCCCCTGAACATCTGTATCAGCAGTTCCTTGACTGATTAATGCCACCACTATACATTTATCATGCCTACTACCCCAGTGGTGATTCCTCTCAAGTTAATTACTCAGGAATTAGAAAATAATCCTGAAGTTTTGTCATGTGTCAAATACAAACTGGATAAAATTATTTCTTAGTGGAGATAATGCTGCACTACCCACGTGGGATGAATGAAGAACAACCACAGATTAATACCCTGTAAATAGGGAAAATTAATGGCAGCTTCATCTCATCAGCTCTGTTCTTTGTACCACCAACTAGAGTAATTTGTTTAATTAACCCAGAGTCTTCCTGTTAATTAGAGATCATTTACCAGACCCAATAAAAGGTCACGCCTTTTAATTCCTCAAGGATGTTTAAACTGCATGTCTTTGGAAAGAGACAGATGAAATAAATTTAACTCGATTATTCGGGGGGAAAGTGCTAGCTTCATTTAGGCTAGCAAATAAATATCACTTTTCTTTGGGACCTTATTTAATGAAATTGCTAGTTTACAGACAGCAAGCCCTAAGTATGGGCTTACATTCATAGCATTCATAACATGTGGGTCTCACAGTCTCCCACACACAGGACACCTAGGAGTGAACTGCAGCGAATGCTCGGGGGACCCAGGGTCCTGCTGATAATCAGCAAAGCTGTAAAAGATCCTACTTAGGTGTTTATTTTTTTTTGGTTAGACATTTAAAAATTATTTTTAAATGTTTAATTTATTTATTTTATTCATTTTAGAAGCAGAGACACAGCCAGCTGGCCAGAGAGCTCCCATACACTGGCTCACTACCCCAAAATCCAGGAACTGAACCCAGGTCTCTCATGTGGGTGGCAATGACCCATTCACCAAGGCCATGGCCTTCTGTCTCCCAGGGTGCAGACCAGCAGGAAGGTGGAATCTGGTGTGAAGACAGGACTCCATATGCCATGCCCGTGCCCCAAGGGGGGCACCCTAACCACTGTGCCAATCTACTTAGTCTTCATTGAAGGATAACCAAAAGTTCACTTAAGTAGACCCTGTATTTAAATAGCAATAGCTTTGACGACTTTGTGACTATTTTAAAAAGTACTTTATATGAGTGAAGCTGAACATCTTTGATTACTGTTTATAACCCTCACTTATTTTCATGCTCAACTATGATTTTTTTTTTTACTTTTTACTTGTGCATTAAGCCTTTGACTACAATGTAAATTAAAAATACCACCTCAAAGGAAATTAAGTCAGAATAAAACCCATGAAAACACTTGCATCCTAGCAATAAAACTCCAACATGTATTCTAAATCCACAAGTCAAGCACATACTTTTACTAACCTATTTAACATTTACCAAAATGTGAAGTCTTTCTTAAAACACTTAAAAATTTGCTTTGTATTCCCCTGTCCTATTTGCTGAGAGTGTCAGATCACACTGGGAAAAAAATCAAATCTTAATGATTCTGTATTTTAAAGATAGTGTGGAAAATACTAATTTTTATCTTAATTGTTCATTTGCTAGTAAAATGCAATTCACTGATTTTTAAGAGTAAAATATTTGAAAGAAAAAAAATTCTGGTTCTATTTACTGTATTTCTCCTCCAAACTTTGATTTCATCAAATCTCACCATTTCCAAAGTTCTGCTACTTAAATGACTGGATCTAGGATGCCTAACTATTACAGAAAGAAAAGGAAGTGATATAGACAGAAATTACAAAATTACAAGTGAAAAATTGATAAAATGGGTGATTAGCTGAACAAAATGTGGACAAACAACAAATCCACAAAAAAAAAAGGTAAATTCATATGAGGATTAACAAAATGAAATGAGGCCGCTACTCACCGGAATTATGAAACTGAATCTCAGGTTTTAGAACCAGAGTATTAAAAACTGAGTAACATCTCTAGCTTTTAGAGCCAGCATACTAAGTATTGAGTAAAATTGCATTTTAGAAGAATAATTTTGCATGAAAGCATATTCCAACAGACCCTCACTGAAGACCACAGTGAGCCTCCAAGATTTACATGATTGAGCTGGAATTCAAAGGCAGAGACAAGAAGGAAGCATTTGTTTTTCTGGACTGCACAAAGAGATATCCATAATTAAACACCACACTTCCCCAGGGCAGTGTGCTTTCTTATACTGACAAGCAAAATGAGGTATTTCAAATCAGGCAGGGCTGGCATAGGGACATCTTTTGCATAGCTATTGTTTTAATGTATTTCGAGCTATTAGGCATTTGCCTATTTTTGGTCAGTGAGGCATGCATTTTAAAGAATTCTGCTTTTACATAAAAGGCTGCAGTTATGTTATTGGAATTACATTTCTACAATGGTATTTTAGGAATAATTATAATCATAGTTTGGCTGATCGTATGTGTATCTTACATTCAAAGGAGAGTGACAATACTTTAGTGTAATTATCAGAATTAAAATTCAATCTAGGCAGAAAAAACTTCTCGAAGTACTTATTTAGTCTCAAGTAATTGCTTTACTTTGTCTTAGTTCTCACAGCGAACACATCACTCACTAATCCTGTGATATGTTGGGAAAACATTACACCACTGTATTTACTTAGAATTCCATTAAAAACATGAGGCACTGAAGATGGATTATGTATTCAATAACTCTTTTGTTCTCGATCGAAGAATGCCATATCACTTCCGCCTGATCCTACTGTAACTACTTAACCACCAACACGCAGCAGTTCTTTGCGGTTTTACCTTCTGTAAGTTTCCTGTACTTTCCAACTTGCACCCTGGCCAAATTAAAACTTTTGCATTTTGTTCTTAAATTGAAAGGGATATGCTGAATCTAAATCAAATATCAACATACTAACTTTTCTTCCAAAATTGGCCATTTTATCATATGTTATCCCCTGCTCCCCATTCAAAACTTTATTTATGAAGATTAACTCTAACAATACTCAAAAAATTATTAAATGTTAAAGTTATTTACCCCATCACATAAAATTATTTACTAACATAAATGACTTTAAAAAGGTCTCAGCTGTCTATTGAACATACGAAAAACCGTGTCCTGTAAAATGCCAAGTTGCTTGTGGGTAACCTGAGCATTTGGTTCTGGATGTCCAATTATCCTAAGTTCTACCCACGTTCAGAAGCTTCGTTGGACCCTGAGACGTATGATGTGGGCCTGACAATGATGGCAGGGATATTCTAGGTGCAATTTACGATCACCAAACTGCTTTCTAATTCAAGTCAAAACCACCTTTTTACAGCTTGGAAAGCCACTGTGGGAAAGGTCTTGAAGCCTGAATTTCTTACATAATTTCTAACAATTGTTCTAAATGTTGTTTGTCTTACTAGATAAAAATCTGCGGCAATGGGATACATGCATTTTGTGCAATCCTTCAAAAATCTGTTCACACATGAATGGTCTTCAGTGACTTTCCTGAAGACCACAAATCGACACACGAAACTTACTGAATGGAGCTAAGTCCTCTCAAACCATCGTGACATGCATACCCCAGACTAACACACATCAGAACTGCCTTTAGTCCCCTGTCCCCAGGAAGGGCATGCAAACCTCAGACAAAGGAAATTGGCTGCTTCGCTTACTGAGATTTGGAGGGGGGGGGGGGGTCCTTCAAAAAGTTCATAGAAAATGGAAAGGAAAGATCAGTTTATTTTGATGTTAAAGAAAAAATCCATGATATTTTTAAAATATGCATATAAATTTTCCATGAGATTTTTTTAAGACCTTTCCTATAACTATAGTGAAAGTTACTGAGTGTTTTCTTTGTGCAGAGGGCTTTACATAATTCACCTGCTTTCACCCTGAGGATAAAGCGGGCATCTCATGACGCGGGGACCACTATCATCATCATTTTCTTAGACAAGGGGGTAAAGCTTAGAGAGGTGAACCTTGGCCGAGGCACACGGCCCCGAGTCTCAGCCCTCCTCGTACAGCTCCTTCTTTTTGCCCGTGCCAGCCTGCACCGGGACGCCTCACACGCCTCGGCATAACCTCTCTTTAACCACAGAGTAGACTTTCCAAATCCATTCCTGGGCCCTAGAGTTTGTCCTCCATACTGACCCCTGACTGATCTCCAAATGAAAGGCCCAGCCTGAACCCTTGTCCCTTCTCTTAGGACAAAGACCTTAAACTTACAAGATCCTGAGGGGTCTGGCTTTGGTCTCCTACCCAGCCTTCTCCCTTTGCTTCTTCATCCCAGGTCCAGCTACTACTCTAAGGTTTCCTTTCAGTTTCTAGAACATTCCCAGCCTTTTCCCACACTCTGGCCTTTGCACCTGCTGGTCTTTATTTCAAGAATGCTGCGCCCCACTTTTTAAAGAACTTTAACTCAATAACCTTGACTCTTTCAGATCTCGACTCAAAAATCTAGTTTTTCTGTCATACCCCTTCCTAGCACTCAGTAAATGTCTTTGTCATCCCTCAGTCAAGTTTGCTGTTCTGTATTAATATGCTCATTGAAACAGTATCTTTCTCCTAGGCTAGTGGCTCTCAAACTGTAGTGTGCGTCAAAACCACCTGGAGTGTTTATTCTCAAAAACCCCTCCAGGTTTCAGATGTACCCTGCCTGCAGCGATCCCGGGACTTTGCAGTTAGAACTTCCACCAGGTGCCGCGGATGCTGCTGGGCTGGGGACTGGCCCAGTGCCGTGGTTTTCAACCCTGGATGAACATTGCAATCACCGGGTGGGAAGCTTTAAAGATCACCAACGCCCAAGGCTCCCCCCAACCCATCCCTGTTTTAACTTAGTTGAGCTACAGTGCAGCCCAGGAGGACTTACTCTAAATATTATGGCATTGGACTAAAACATTACCAAAAGTCCAAATGTACAAAGGGCCTTGTATTCTTATTTGCTAAATCTGGCAACCCTAGGTATAGGTCCTACTGGAAAACAAACGGCATGTAACATACTTACACATACATAGTAATATGAGGCCCACTTTCAAAAGCTCATGGACGATGAATATCATGAAAAAACTAGGGACAAATCTCAAAGTATTCTGTACCAAAATAAACTGATCTTTTAGTTCCATTTTACATGAACTTTTTGAAGTTTCCTAGTGTATAGTTACAACCTGACCTTTCAACTCTGCAGAGCACAAAAGGATAGGGCTCCATAAGTGGAATTTTTAGCCCTAACTGGTGTTTTTCCCCTGCTGAGGTTTAGCCCTTAGAAGTAGTTAGCAAGAGACTGTAAACTCTCATCTGGAATCATCAAAATAGGGAAAATTTTCAATGTCAAATAATTCACTATGATGATCAAATAGCTTCCAAGTTCCTTTCAGCTCTGAGTCTGTGGACTTCACCTTGGACAAGCACAGTAACAATGCAGCATCAGTATCACTCTCTGACCTCAGTCAGTGAACTACCCGGCATGGCTACCACTGGGACTCACATACCAGAAACAGGTAAACTTATTTATGTAGTAAATATCAGAGAAAAAATAAGACACGGAACACGATGGTTGTCTTTGATAAGACAAGTTTATCTTTCTCACATCAGTGGAGAGGGTTTGCTGTAGTTTCCCAACTTTAGAATCATATCATTGATCTCATGTCTTACATAAACTGATAAATTTGTATTTTTTGATGCTTGTGAAGGGTCTATTGAGTTCCAGTTTGGCATGGTTACAGCATTGAGGATAAACTAGCGATTTCCAAATTGAGAATCCTCTGGGATTAGTGGTGTCCTGTCTCTCCACAAAAGTAACTGGCCAAGTCATTGGTTTAAGAACCAAGACTCGGGGCTGGCACTGTGGCGCAGCGGGTTAACGCCCTGGCCTGAAGTGCCGGCATCCCATATGGGCGCCGGTTCTAGTCCCAGCTGCTCTCTTCTGATCCAGCTCTCTGCTATGGCCTGGGAAAGCAGTAGAAGATGGCCCAAGTTCTTGGACCCCTGCACCCGCGTGGGAGACCCGGAGGAAGCTCCTGGCTTCAGATCGGCACAGCTCCGGCCATTGCGGCCATCTGGGGAGTGAACCATCAGATGGAAGACTTCTCTCTCTCTGCCTCTCCTCTTTCTGTGTAACTCTGACTTTCAAATAAATAAATAAATATTTTTTTTTCTTTTGACAGGCAGAGTGGACAGTGAGAGAGAGACAGAGAGAAAGGTCTTCCTTTTGCCGTTGGTTCACCCTCCAATGGCTGCCGCGGTAGGCGTGCTGCGGCTGGCGCACCATGCTGATCCGATGGTAGGAGCCAGGTGCTTACCCTGGTCTCCCATGGGGTGCAGGGCCCAAGTCATTGGGCCATCCTCCACTGCACTTCCTGGTCACAGCAGAGAGCTGGCCTGGAAGAGGGGCAACCGGGACAGGATCGGTGCCCCGACCGGGACTAGAACCTGGTGTGCCGGCACCGCAAGGTGGAGGATTAGCCTAGTGAGCCGCGGCGCCAGCCTATAAATAAATATTTTTTAAAAAAGAAAACTTAATATAAAAAAAACAAAGACTCCCCATGTGTTTTCAATACCATGTGGCATTCTTTTTAGAAGTGTTCACAGAATTCTATTATTTTAACAAACAGTGCTATCTTCCACTTTATATGATGCTTACTTGCCAAACTGAATATGACACCTTTGACTTCTCACAATATGTTAGGAACTGTTCATGAAAACAGGTTACGGAATGATCGATTGCATGGGTACCAGAGTGGCTCCCAACAACCTAAGTGGCAGAACATGGAAATTTATATGAATCTCATAGGACCAAGTGTCATAGCAGGGTAGACGGAGAGAGAGCTAGAAAGACCAGCGCTCCAAGCTCATTTGGTGATTGAATTCACCAAAATCAAAGAAGCAAAAAATCACTTGTTTCGTTTTCTCTGAAATAATGTCTAAAATTTTTTTAAACAGACGCTTTTAAAAAAAAAGCCAGTAACTGCATAAAATACCCACAACTGCCAGAATAGCTTACCGAACCCAAAAGCATTGGAACCGCCAATGCTCTGTGAAGACTGAACGCTGGTCGACGTGTAGAGTCCCGTCACCAGCAAGCCATCAAAGAAGGTGCTCGTTGAAATTGTCACTGAAAGGCAGAGGGGAGAAAAGGGAACCTCAGTTACTACAGTCAGAATCACGAGATCCGTTCCTGCAGTGTTCGACATTGTCAAAACAATCTTTACCCATTGTTAACAAATGATTTTCATACTGTTCCTCGTTAGTATTTTTTTAATGCTAGAAATTACAGAGGAGCAAAAAAGCAGCTTAGAGCTTCAATGTCTATAATTGCTGGTCCTAAATATAGCAACCAGTCCTACCTTTCTACACTCATTTACACATTTCCCAGCTATGTGAAAACTGAAAATAATGATAGCATTGAGTAGATGGTTTCCCACCTCCACTATCTCCCCTGAAGGCACTCAAAGGCATTGCTGGAGTTTTGGCATTGTGATGAAACACTTTTTTTTTTCAACTCTTCCATACTGTGGGAAACAATCTTCTGTTGGCTAAAGGAAACACAGTGAGATGCACTGTATTTCTTATTGTGAGCCTACATTTCATAGTTGAGTTCCCTGAAGTTTTGCAACAAAAGCAGTCTAATTTGCATGAAGTCAGCCCCTTCCCTCCTGTGAACAAGAAAGGGTGAGCCCTGTGCACACTACGTTTTAGAACAAAGTCTACAGGAAGAGTCCAGACGATTTTACAATCAGAAAATTGGGATGTTCCTGGGAAAAGGAGGGTCAAACTAACCATCTCTCTGTGCGACTCAGGTTTGGCTTCCTACAATTTTAGCTTGCTCACCAACCGAAAAATTGAGGCAGGTTTCCTGCCTGACATATTCTCCTTCACAGATCGTATAAAATCAAGAGAATTCCATTTGTAAGAAGCAGCTGGGGTGGGGAGAGGGTAGGGGACATTATTTTGGTCATGCCAGTACAAGGCTGTCATCATGGGTGGGGACAACAAGGAGAGTGGCTACAGTCCCATTAACTTTGATGAAAATGTTTCAGTGAAACTCTAGGAACTCCAAAGAGGAGAGCTAAACGGCATAAAACAAGACACCTCTGTCAACAGAACAGTCTGACATCCTGCTACCCCAAATGGCATTGGGCATTGGAATAAATCGCCTTCTCATCCTTAATGAAAAATATAATGGGCATAGAAACCACAAGTAAACTTTCCAGCTAGGTGCTGAGCTAAATAGTTTACAGGTCTGACCTCATTTCAATGTCAAAGTGAATCTGTGAAGGAAGGGCTACTCCTATCCCCACATACAAATGGCGAGTTTATAGCACAAAGTGATTAAGAGCCTTGCCCAGAACCTTCTGGTATCATCTGAAAACAGTGAAGCTGGTGGGGCCAGCGCTGTGGCACAGCAAGTTAAAGCCCTGGCCTAACGCACCGGCTTCCCATATGGGCGCCGGTTCCAGTCCCGGCTGCTCCTCTTCCTATCCAGCTCTCTGCTATGGCCTGGGAAAGCAGTAGAAGAGGCCCAAGCCCTTAGGCCCCTGCACCCATGTGGGAGACCTGGAGGAAGCTCCTGGCTCCTGGCTTCAGATCAGTGCAGCTCCGGCCGTTGTGGCCATCTGGGGAGTGAACCAGCGGATGGAAGACTTCTCTCTCTGTCTCTACCTCACTCTGTAACTCTTTCCAATAAATAAAATAAAAATCTTTAAAAAAAAAAAAAAAAACATTGAAGCTGGTCACATGATTCTCATTTGGTTTTTCTCTGTTGACCTCAGACCCCAAGTGACAAAGTAAGAAGCAGCTAGGGCAGGGGGGACATTATTAACCCTTGCTTAATAACTCTTCTCCCAGATTACCCATACGCATGAAGAGTACTTAAAGAAAAGGGAAGGGAATGCTTTAGGAGCAGAAATCACTGTTATAAGAGAGAAGGCGAGGCCGGCGCCGTGGCTCAACAGGCTAATCCTCCACCTAGTGGCGCCGGCACACCGGGTTCTAGTCCCGGTCGGGGTGCTGGATTCTGTCCCAGTTGCCCCCCTTCCAGGCCAGCTCTCTGCTGTGGTCCGGGAGTGCAGTGGAGGATGGCCCAAGTGCTTGGGCCCTGCACCTGCACGGGAGACTAGGAGAAGCACCTGGCTCCTGCCTTCGGATCAGCGTGGTGCGCCGGCCGCAGCGCGCCGGCCGCGGTGGCCATTGGAGGGTGAACCAACGGCAAAGGAAGACCTTTCTCTCTCTCTCTCTCTCTCACTGTCCACTCTGCCTGTCAAAAAGAGAGAGAGAGAGAGAGAGAGAAAGGCGAACCAGAGATTGTGGGGAGATGACTGATCCCAGGACACGGTGGATGAAGCCCGAGGGTGGGTCCCTCATCTGCTACCTGTCGCCTGGGGGCTCTTGGGGCAACCACATCATCTAGATCGAAACATCACCATCCACAGAAATATATCCCCGTCACAGTCCCCCATACCCCAGAGCTGATTTTCTGATGCCTCCTTCTTTTGAGTCACGGCTTCTGTGTTCCCACCAAGCGGGGTTTGGAACAAAGTGACTTCCGGATCACTGACCACTGTGTCCTGGGCCACCCTTACATTTGCCATACACCCCAGTCCAGACAAGGCAATCACCATCGCTGTATCTTCAATGCTTTGCTCACTGATCTATCTCAAGTGCCTAGAATAACTCCGGATACTTTTCCATGCTCAATAAGTAGTTAGTGGGTTATTAACAAATTATCACTCAGTCATTCAAAAGCAATGTGAAGTTGGCTATTTTCAGCTCCTCTCCAGGGGAGTAGTGTGTATGCCAGATGAATCCTATTTGGAAAATCCAAATGGAGAAAAAAAAAAAGAAAAGTTGGCTATTTAAATAGGCACCGTGTTCTGCAGAGGGCAAGATGGATCAATGCAGACGGCAACTAACTGAAAGGCAAGTTCAAGACATCTGTACAAAGGCAGGGTGACGTGGCTACACAGGTTGTCACATGCTGTGTGTTTACAGAAGTCATCTAAAGAAAAATCTCCCCAGATGATAATCCGTTCCTCTGCTTGCTACCGTCGGGAATGCGGAGTATTTCTTAGGGCAACCAAAAGGGCATCGGCCTTGGAAAAAGGCTACTGTCTGGGCACTGCAGAATAAGCTCCTGTTTCCTCTCTTTTTTTTTTTTTTTTTTTTACAGACAGAGTGGACAGTGAGAGAGAGACAGACAGAAAGGTCTTCCTTTTGCCATTGGTTCACCCTCCAATGGCCGCCGCGGTAGGAGGCACGCTGCGGCCGGCGCACCGCGCTGATCCGATGGCAGGAGCCAGGTGCTAATCCTGGTCTCCCATGGGGTGCAGGGCCCAAGCACTTGGGCCATCCTCCACTGCACTCCCGGGCCACAGCAGAGAGCTGGCCTGGAAGAGGGGCAACCGGGACAGGGTCGGTGCCCCAACCGGGACTAGAACCCGGTGTGCCGGCGCCGCAAGGCGGAGGATTAGCCTAGTGAGCCGCGGCGCCGGCCTCCTGTTTCCTCTCTTAAACAGATGTGATGTGTAATCCGTATGTGAACTGGCAATCAGTCTCTTTTCCTAAGAAAGAAGAAGTGTTGGCCAGGCTCTGGTGGGATTTAGCACACAGCTTCTTGATCACCAGGCTCCCCTGGACTCAGCAAGCCAAGGGGCCCCATTTCTGTGTTTCTAAAAACATCAGCCACTGCTTGGGTCCCTGCCCCCCCAATAGGACATTTCGGAATGTCTGCAGCCCCCGTGCTTCTGCTGACCAGAGCATTCAGTGAGCCCGTGGGCATCGGAACCCGCATCCTCAGAGCCTTCTCTCCACCCGCCCTGTCCCTTTCACTCCATGCCTCCACTGGCCGGCACTGCAGCCTCTGGCTAGCCTGTCACAATTAAAAAACAACAACAGTCCCAGGTACAATGCATCCAATGCATCCCAGCACAGCGCTCCACAGCTACTGTGAGCTGTGTAATTCTGTGTCCCCAGACTTCACGGGTCCGGTTTTCACTTGAGACTTCTCCCCTCCCGGTGCCTCCTACTGTCTTTGTGATTCTTTTCCAGAAAGCAGCATCTGATTCAAACGTGCACTGGCTCTTTCCTGACCCTCGTGCACTGACCTGTCTTTCCTCTGGTTTCCCTGGGACTCATCCCTCAAGCTCTGTTTTGGCTTCTCCAGTCTTAGCTTGTCACTTGAATCTGCAACCTGCTGCCTTCCAGACAACTGAAATCATCTACAAGTTTGAAGGCTGAAAAGTAACTTGTGATCAATTAAAGAAGTTTACTAGACACAGCACTGATATGATTATGACAAAAAAATCAAAGCCCTCACTTGGGGAAGTGAAATTATTTTAATGCACACATGAACTAGAAGGAATACTTCAAGCTCTCATTACCATAATATCAGCCCATTGATGAAACTAAGTGAAGACAGAGATAAGTGTAATCTACTATTTAAATAAGCAAACTGGGGGCCCGGTGCTGTGGCATAGCAGTTAAAGCTGCCTCCTGCAGTACCAGCATCTCATGATGTGGGCGCCAGTTGAGTCCTGGCTGCTCCACTTCCGATCCAGCTCTCTGCTGTGGCCTGGGAAGGCAGTGGAGGATGACCCATGTCCTTGGGCCCTTCACCCACATGGGAGACCTGGAAGAAGCTCCTGGCTCCTGGCTTCGGATCGGTGCAGCTCCAGCCATTGTGGCCAATTGGGGAGTGAACCAGCAGATGGAAGACCTCTCTCTGTCTCTCTCTCTCTGCCTCTCCTCTCTCTCTGTGTAACTCTGACTTTCAAATAAATAAATAAATCTTTAAATCTTTAAGTAAACAAGCAAGCTGTACATGAGTCAAGAGAGTGTACAGATATCAATACATCCATTTGCATAATGTAAAATATGCAGTCCTGGGGCGATGTTTGGGACAGCTGTTAGGTCGCTGCTAGGGGCGCCCACCCCCCCACCCCAAGAGTGCCTGCATTTGAGTCCCAGCTCTGCTCTGGATTCCGGCTTCCTGCCATGGCACATCCCAGGAGGCAGCAGGTGATGGCTTAGTAACTGGGCCCCTGCCACCCACAGGGCAGAACCAGACTGAGTCCCCCGCTCCTGGCTTTGAGCTGGCCTCACCCTGACTGCTGCAGACATTTGCGTTGTCTTCCATTACAACCAGCAAACAGAAGATCAATCTCTTTCTCCCTCTCCCCCTCAAGAAAACAGATAACTAACAATTAATGTAATCAGCAAACAACTAGCATCACAGTCTTAATCCCCACTACGGATTTGTGGGGTTATTTTCTAACACTTATTAGAATATAAAAATAAGAATAAGAATAATTATCTGAATAATTCTTATTCAGAATGGTATGGCTCCAAACTACATAGTTCAAAATATTCTAAAACTACTGCTGTTTTAAAATGTGACTTTTAAAAATATATGAAATATATATGCGTAAGTAGAAGTTTCAGTTAAAAGAGAAATTCAAGTCTATAAGAATGAGGAAAAATTACATGAAAATTTTCTATCTGAACTACCTTTCACAAGACAACTGTTGAGCCACACGTGTTAGCCAGTATTTACTAAACCCAGTAAGCAAGCAAACTTTTCATGCTCTTCCCAAGATTATCAGCCAAATGCTCTAATCACTGTTACTATAATTCTCATTTAAAGAAGATTATCATAAAATTTAACAACTGCTAAGTCTAGGCAGCAAGTATACAGATATTTGTTGTACATGGGGATTTCAAAATATGGAAAAATGAATTTAAAAGGTGAGTTTATTTTGGTGCATAAAAATTTGAAATCTGCATAGTTTTTTAATAATATGCAGTTTCATGGACTTTTTGAAGACAACTATGTGTAGATCTCAAAAAATTTTTGCATCATTTTCCACAAACATTTTGAAGCTCCCTCATACTAGTCTTTTAAATTTCATATAAGAAAAATTCTGTATCAAAAAATTGGGGTGAAAATTTTATTATAAGTTCATTTATAATGAACAAGCTAATCCAAATATTAAGAAGCAATGGAGGGTGGCATTGTGGCATAGCAGATAAAGCTGTCACCTGTGACACCAGCATTGTATATGGGCAGCAATTTGTGATCCAAGCTGCTCCACTTCCGATCCAGCCCCCTGCTAATGCCCTGGGAAAGCAGCAGATGAAGGCTCAGGTATTTGGGTCCCTGCCACCCACATTGCCGATGAAGCTCCTGGCCTAGGCCTGCCCCAGCCGTGACCTTGGGGCCATCTGGAGAGTGAAGCAACAGATGGAAGATCTGTCTCTCCCACTTTTTCTCTCTGTGACTTTTTCAAATAAACAAATATTTAAAAATAAAATACAATGCACTAGAAAGTACGTAATGTATTTACACCTCATGAACTAACCAAGCTAGGTAACTAGTATGTAGACAGAAACACTGAATACCTTCCACAAGCCAGGAAAGGCATCAGGGCTGTAATTTTGTTTTTATTAACTAAAAGGCAAAATGATATTTAGAACTAAAGTAGTTCCCCCTTGACAAAAGGTTTTATATTTATAAACTCTGACATCCTATCAGTTCTAGCTATTTTATGAAAATTCAGACATATTGCCACTATTGCAAAGGACCTACCAGTTATCCGTTTTAGACACACAAAGTTTATGTAAAAATCAATAAATCATAATTTGTTAACTTTAAATAGTTAAAAACCTACTTACAAATTCACTGTGCCATTTGATCTATTTCTATTTATGCTTTCACAAATTTTCACAGTAAAATTTGTAAAATTATTTCCCAGGAGACTTCCCCCTCCTCCATTTTGGGGTCAATTTTTATCTCTTCCATGTTTTCTCATTAAAATCTTATAAATAGAGATAGTTACTTTAATCATAGAGCAAAATATCAATCTTATGGATTACAAATAGAATTTTGAGCTTGCGAGTACATTTAAGGGAAGAAAACCAAAGGCATGTATATTACTATTATTATCTATAACCAGACAGCAAATGTGTCTTATCAGATCACAACATTTCTTGTTCAACAAATATCTCTGTTGTGCCATGGTTTGTGGATGAAAACCCTAAGTCTTCAAGGTGGTTTCCCAGACCCTCGGGTTATCACCATAACCAATCTCTCCAGTTCAGTTTCCCCACATTGGCAGTAAATACTGTTTGATATGGTTAAACCAGAACATGTCTTTTTTTTTTTTTTTTAAACCAGACCATGTTCTCTACTCCCCTGCCTGCTGGATTCTCTCTGGAAGGAGCTCTCACCTAGAGTGATGTCCACAGTAACCTTTTGCTAAAATCACCCTCATTCTTTAGCTGGGGGCTCAACTACCATCTCTCTCATGCAGTCTGATCTGACCACGTCCAATCACGCAGAAACATCTGTGACAACATAAATCAGCACGGAGGAACAAATTAATGTAGTCAGTGTCACAAAAATTGTGAAAACTAAGTTCTTTCCACAGCAAAAGCCTAGTGGTTTTCAGGGAGATGTATGAAAAATCAAATATTTTTTCCCCTGGAGCAAAACAAAAAAATGCAATGTTTCATTCTGGTATAGATGAGCATACTATAGTGTAGTATAAATGAATCAGAAATCAGAAATGTCTGAGGAAATTTCAGTTGAGTTTCTATGGGAGCCTCAGTCTTTCTTTCTTTCCTATACTTTGTGTGTGAATACACCCACACCATTTCTGTGCAGATGAGACTAGTCTGTGGATAATTTTTGTCACCAAGATACCTTATGCCGTTACCATACTCTGAAGTTGACTCCGCCATCCCTCAAATAAGAAATAAGGAGAGAGGAGAGGCCTGCAGGGTATGCCTATCTCCTCCCCATCTGTGCGAAACTGGCAATGAGCTTAGCACCAGGAGACCATGCATATGGATGTGTGGATTGTGGCAGCACAATGAAAACATGATGTAGGACACAATTCAATTCTTATCAGCGGCTCAGAGAGCGCCTGTGTCTTGCAATGACTAATTACAGAGTCAGTTATCATCTATAATAGCTTCCATTAGATGTTCCCAACAAGACCCTAATACCATTCTTGCAGAAAATCACTACAAGATCAAAGTCTGGAAGAAAATAAATTTAGACAGTTAATGCTGTTTGCATTTCCTCCTAAACCTTCTGGCCTACAACCGCTCTACAGTCCATTAAACGGTGATCAGCTCAAGTGCACGCCATACTACCTGATACAAAAGACCTTTCCTATGTGCAAAAGCAAGAAACAGATCACATTTGAAGTGATGCCTCCGTCTTTTGTCCACGACAACATCAGAGGATGTTTGCATTTACGTGTTGGTGACGGTGCATCAGTTACGGAGTTCTCATCTCTTAATTTTATATATTGTGAAGATGAGAAACACCAGCAGAATCCGATAGTGTCAATATCTTAAAAACGCATCGCATTTTGCCTTATGAACAGAAACTCATTTGCCTTTTGAATACAGGTCAGATTAAATAGCCTGAGGAACAAACATATTGCTCGGAAAATGAAATAAACTGAGCTTCTTTGCTGGAAAATCATATCAACACCGCGTGTTCAAATACAGATTCTTCTTTAGTTAAAGCACCAGTAACTCTGGGTGCTAAAGAGAGACCCTTGCAAAATACATCATAATTTCCATTCAAAACCTGTGGGAGAACATGACCTCCAAATACTTCTCAGTGCCTATATTAATTCCATTGTGCCATGGCTTTGGGCAGTTTTCAAGTATTGAGTGAGGCATTTGAACTAAAACATTCCCAAGTCAACAGCAGCAAAGCAAGAAAGAACCATGCAGGTATACAGAAGAAATGAGTGGAGGTACACACACACATGGAGTGGAGGCATGAACCTGTGGTCATGAACTGGACACACGGAGCTTAAATCATTACACCAGAAGCCAATGGACTTGGGCCAGCCTTATGTGATGAGCAGAGAGAGATCATTCCTGCCTGATCGATTTGTTTCTACAACTGATGATGAGGGGCATGATGAGGGTGGCCCTGTCTGCCCACCGGGCAAAGACTCCCATCTATCTATCTCTGGAGAAGCCATGCTAACAGCACCTCAGTCACTCTTTCCCACGTCCACAAGTCTTCATTACCTGATGGCCTGGGTCATCTCTAAGGGCTCTTTACCAACTTGGGTTTAACAGTGAAACAATACTTAAGCACTAAATGCCAAGTCCTCTCGTAAGCCTGCCATGGTTATGATGTCATCTTTTCACTAAGCCTTTGAGATAAGTGCTATTATTATATTTTTTTACCCACGAGAACGCAGAGACAAAGGGCGTGGGTGGGTAAGGTAACACGCCTTAACTGGTACGTGAAAGGTGGCTCTTAGAAATGGAAGCTGTGCTCCCCATCCTGGATGGCCCTGCAGTAAATACAGCAGCCTGCAGGGTGACAGAGGCTCGGTCCTCCCTTGGAAAGCAGCGGGGCGGTGGAGCACCTGAGCTCCAGTACATGGGGAGTCTCCTGCCATGCATCCAGCAGGCTGCTCTGATGCATGCTTGCACCAATTATCATCACAGCCATTTGTTCTGGTTATTATTACTATTACTCTTCTTTCTCATTCTATACACATCTGAGCTGTTCCTTGAGGGGTCAGCGGAAGCAGAGGACCCCAGGGAGGACTAAATGCAGTGTGATGTTGAGAACAGAGCTGAACGTTAAAATGAAAGGTCAAAGAGCCCATGATCAGCTCACTTCTGAGGGCAGAGGGAGCCCAGGGGGCAAAGGCCTCGACCTTCCCCTCCACCAAGCAGGATCCAGGAAGTGTGGCAGGTGCAGAAGGCACATCCTATGGGAAATCAAAGGATAGATTCAGACACTTCCCAGGGGCTGAGGTATTCCCTCCGCTGGCTGGGGCAGGGATCCAGCAACTCCACAGAGCCCCATTACAATATATTTATTACAGAGCCAGAGATTTAGATGAGCCACACGTCGTGTCTAGGTCTTATCTGCCGGAACCACCCGTAATAAAAGGAGATGTGAGCTTTTCCCTCCTTTGAGTTCTGCTTAGGAGATAAAACAGGAACAGTCAAACGTGCTTGTGAATTTATTATTTTAAAATTAAGCCCTATGGAAGTTCAAATGACAGCATTTGGTGAATATAAATCTTCCTCTTCCTCTGTGTATCCACCTTGCCTTTTCTTCCTGTTTCATTATGCCTTAGTTCCCCACCCCCTCCCCCCTACACACACACACACACACACTCACTCCCTCCCTCCCTCCCTCAGTACTTCTGAAAATGTGAACCTTGGGATGAAATCTCACGTATCTCACTCAGGTGAAATTCAATAGTTATACTATCCTTGGACCTCTCACTTGGAATGAGGTCTCAAATAATCTTTCCCAGAGATGGTTCAGTGGATCCCAAACACAAATTCCTTGACTTTAAGAAGCAAAAACGTAATTGTGCGGTGTTCCACCCTCTCTCTAGTCCCAATTGCACTGATGGCTGGAAGGATTTTCCTTCCATCACCCACTTTTGGCTTTTACAACTTAACTCCGAATTTAAAAAAAAAAATTTCATATAAACAGTGATGAGATCATTTTGTTTCTAAGATTCAAGTATGTTTTTTTCTTAATGGCATTTCATTATTATTATTATTTAGAGAAGCTTAGCCAAGAATGTCTGGTCTTTGTGATTTGTCTCTGACCTTGTTTGTCATGCGTTACATTTATTCGAGGCCGGATGATACTCACACATGAAAATTTCATATTGTTGGTCCTGCACTCCATAAATTATTAACGTCATGTGAATAGGAATGCAGTGTTCAGGTCTTCAGCAGTTTTTACCCTTTTGTTTCTTGTCTTTTTTAAAGGAAAAATGATCACGTCTACAACTCATTAAAACTTGGTAAAATTTAAGCAGAGAAAAATAGCCTTAAAAGAAATCATTGTGGAACACTTATTTACCCCAACCTTTTACCTGACATTCTAAGAATGTTCTTCTTCTGAGGCATGGACGTTAATTAAGGTTTTCTAGGCTGAGGAAAAATAAGCCTTGTAATTCTCATAAGCTTGTGTTTGTAAATATGTTACAAAAAATACCAACATGTCTAGAGAGTAAATGCATGTTTGTCTTTTCCCCCAATACACTCAGATGTTTAAGCTTCTACACAGCCAAAGTAGCCAGTCTTTGTTCGGTTTCTATTATGTTTGCTTGGATTTTTTTCCCTGTTCACATGAAATGCCTCCCTCATCCCCCCAAAATGTGGTTTTGACTGAAGGTAACTAAAGAAAACTTGAACCCATGTAACAGATCACAGAGCAAATCCAATAGTGCAGAGTAGCTCAAAATACAAATATATGCTTTGGATTCTAGTCCAACATTCCATTACAAATTTTTTTTAATATTTTATTTATTTATTTGAGCGGTAGAGTTACAGACAGTGAGAGAGACAGAGAGAAAGGTCCTCCCTCTGTTGGCTCACTCCCCAAATGGCAGTAACGGCCGGAGCTGCACCAATCTGAAGCCAGGAGCCAGGAGCCTCTTCCCGGTCTCCCATGCAGGTGTAGGGGCTCAAAAACCTGGACCATGTTCCACTGCTTTCCCAGGCAGAGAGCTGGACTGGAAGAGGAGCATCCGGGACCAGAATCGGTGCCCATATGGGATGCCAGTGCCGCAAGCAGAGGATTAACCCACTGTGCCACGAAGCCACCCCTACAAGTTTGAAATATCTTCACAGTTGCAAAGATTCTGGTCCTGTTCAATAACATGGCAACGGTGACACTGCTGGTACTCACGTGCATGTCACATACCTGCTACATTTGTAAAGTGGCTAGGAGAGTATTAATAACTAATAGAATTCCTATGAGACATAGTGAAATTCAGTATCTTTTTAATCACATTACAAGTTTTAATATGGTTTTCCATAGTATGCCTTTTTGGTACTTTCGTATGTTCCTTTCAGTATACTTAAATTAATTACAAGCAACAACTGAAAATGAAAATATTCATTTTTAACTACATACTGAATATATTACACATAAGACATACATAAGATTAAACAAACTATAAAACTATCTAGTAACTAATTTAGGTAAGACAAAAAATTCTCACTTATTTTGTACATGTGTAAGGCTCAACTAACTTATTAAATAAATATTTATAAAGTGCTACTCTCGGCTCTAGGAATATAATGGTGAACCATCTGTGTGCTTATAAAAATAACACTTGAGTAAGTTTGCATGTCCTTTTCAGTAGAATCTTGATTTCATGTCTCAAAATCCAATTCACAAAATCCAAAACTGCTACTGCTAACCTTGAAACTCCCAAAACAATGTTCATTAAATGGTAGGGCAGAGATGCTCAGCTGATTGTTCTCATTCACAACTGAACGCTTTGCTAAAATGTGAGACTAATCACTCTCTAAGAATGTCATTTAAGTGACACTTCCATTGACAGAGGTATTTGGCCAGTTCCACAGGCACAGCTAAGGTGTGTAATGGCAAACTGCATATATGTGATATTTCCCCTATGGGGAAGATGGGAAATGCTGCATTTTTTATTTTACAACATGGCCCTTAGTACCGTGAGTCTTTAAATCCTTCTTAAAGCAACAAAATCTCTGGCAGTTAAGTCTACATTTGCATTTTGAATGTAGCTGTAAGACAATTTTCCCGATGATGACGATAAGAGAAGCTCCAGGTGTGAATAATCTTCAGGCAATGTCTGAAGCCCCAGGAGGACAGGACAAAGTTAAGTGATCACTTATCTGCAGATTGGGCCCAGGAAAGGTTTTTCACAAAGGACTGAGTATGCGCTGCAGCTGTGCGAGTCCTCGGCTCCTGGTACCAGATTTCTCAGCAAATATTAATCTAGCCTTGGCACACACTTGGTTTTGACTTGTTGATGACAAAGTCATATGTTTTGCTTACAAGTATTTGTACACAGACATGTTTAAACCACAGTTCCAAACAGAATTTAAAATGTCAGTTGAACTATCTAGTCAACACAGAGGGACTCATTCTATAATAAGTGCCAACCTGATCTTTACAATTACTATTTTTAAATAATGGGTTTTTTGAATGATGTGCTTATTTATTTATTTGAATGGCAGAGTGAAAAAGAAAGAGGGAGAGATTGACCGCTGGTCAACCAAATTCTCCCAAATGTCATTTTACTTTTATAACTAAAACTTCCTCTCACCTTTTAAGTTTGAAAAAATTCGGATTCCTGGTCCCCAGGGATTCTGACTCTGTGCAATCAGTGTCACCCCCAAGACTCAGCATATTTTACAATGTTTAACTCATGTCCCATGATACGAAGAACACCAGACCGATAGCTCCTGGGGAACAGAATTTCAAATACAGGCTATCCATTTGGGCTAAAAATTGCAGCAGTGAGATACTAGCAGAAAATTTCCCAGGTTTGGAGACGGACAGAGGCATCTTAGTACAGGAAGCTTATAGAACCCCTAATAAACATGACCAAAAGAGATCCTCACCACAACATGTTGTAATCAAACTCACCACAGTGAAACACAAAGAAAAGATCCTAAAAGGTGCAAGAGAGAAACGTCAGATCACTCTTAGAGGATCTCCAATTAGACTCACAGCAGACTTCTCATCAGAAACCCTACAAGCTAGAAGGGAATGGCGAGACATAGCCCAGGTACTAAGAGAGAAAAACTGCCAGCCCAGAATACTATATCCTGCAAAGCTCTCATTTGTGAATGAAGGTGAAATTAAGACTTTTCATAGCAAACAGAAACTGAAAGAATTTGTTGCCACTCATCCTGCCCTGCAAAAGATGCTTAAAGATGTGTTACACACAGAAACACAGGAACATGGTCACCAATATGAAAGAAGGTAAAGGAAGGAAACCTCACAGCAAAAGCTCACAGGAAGCTCAATTTCTCTTTGACATAGAATTAAACTCTGATGCTCTGTTAAAGCAATGTGTTAAAGTAATCTATTATGTTCTCTTGATGTCTGTTAAATTCTAATTGTTCAAAAACAGCTGAATTTTTATTAAGATCTATGGGTTATGTAAATATGTGCTTTTTTCAAAAATTTGAATAATCACCTTGTAACAATGATCAAATTTGGTCTATGTTATGTCATGATTTTAAGAAATCTTATTTCAACCAGATATTTTGGATTTGGAGCCTTCTTGGCATTCTTGACAGGCATTCAAAAAATCAAAGTTTCAAACAATCTGGTCTCTAAAATTTCCAGTAAATCCTGGACTTTGGTTTTTCCAGTTTGGGCCCAACTGAAAAAATCGAAGGACCTATGTCTCTCATCTTATAGAGACACCAACTAATCAGTCTATTTGGAGTATATTAGAAGGACTGTCAAGATGTGATGTGGTACCAGACTTTAAGTTTCTATAATGGAAAAAGCTATTAATACAAATGTTTGAGAATTAAAAAGTCTAATGATCTTGTGTTACTAGACATGATAGTTATCTTAATGAGAAAGCCCCAGAGGCTTAAAGGGTTAAATACTTGTAAAATCCTACAGGTGCTTTCAAAAATACTGAGAAGTAAGCAAGTGCCTCTTGTTGGTTGATGAGTTTATAATTTTAAACATGGCGACTTAAAGTCTTTTGTCATCCACAGTTATATATGATGTGCTGCTCATAAAACTAAAGCGTTGTTGGTTCTGTGTTTAGCTGTCCTCCTATAGGTTCCTATGGACTTTTTCCAGCCACTTTTATTGTATTCAGTACTTTGGGATGGCTCTGTAAACAGATGAAGCCAATAATGTATTAACAGTACCAACTGAGAGAAAGTATGGTTAACTGAGGTTACTAAAAAGAAAAAGCAATTCAAATCTATTGGCAATCTACAAAAAGAGTTAAAGATTTTAAAAGCTATTATTAAAATTGCTATATTGGTCTATTATGCTATATTATATGTGTGTACATATTGTATGTCCACATGGGGAAATTTTATTAAGAGTTTTATTTTAAATGGCTTATAGATAAGATTGTCCATAAATTTAAGCTGCTAAAATCAATCAAAGATACATTTTAATTTGTGGGACCTGAATCTGTGTATCATATGTTTTAGACTTGTTGGTAGAAAGAAACTAAAAACATTTTAGATGGTTGTGCTTAAGTTTACTGGCTAAACAAACTACACCATGTTAGATATTTAAGAGGTGTTTTCAAATACATGATTCTTAAAATTTATAGAAGGCATTGGACCTTCTGGTAAATGTTTTCTTAAGTTGTTATCTAATGGTTGAAACGGTTTGCTAAGTATTCAGGTGATATTGCTATTGTCAGCAAGCGATCTAGGACTTGCTCCCTCATTTCTCTATTCTAAGCCCAACTTGTTCTTTCATTTCTCTATTCTCTTCAAGGTAGGAAACTAATTCTATTATGAAGGAATCTGTAGGATGCACAATTTAATCTTTAGACCTTATAAAAGAGATGGCTAACATTTTTCTGCAATAGCATAGCCAAAATAAGAACTCAAATAATAATCTCATAGCTAGATTCACTTCGCCATCAGCGAAGTATACAGTAAGTAGAAAAAACCTCCCTTTCAGACCAAAGGGAAAGAAAGTTTTAAAGTGAGAATATAATTTTCCTCATGGGCTTTGTCTACCTTAGAAAAACTACTACAGAACATGCCTGTGACTATAGACTTGTCGTTCAGGCCACCAAAGATTAGAGATGGGACTTGGGCACTCCCTTGACTTGCATCCTCTGGTCTGCTTTAACACAAACCAGGAGGAAAAGAAAGCTTGGCATCAGAAGCAATGGGTGGCAGGCCTATTAATGGCTGATCTGTACAGTGATCTGCCCTCAAGGAGACCCAACAGGCCAGTCCACTGCAGTGGCTTTCAATGTGGTAAGCCTGGGCTTCAGCAGAAGTCAGCTTGTGAAGAGCCCTGGCAGCTCTGCCAAGAGTTGGATCACTGGAAATGGACCTGCCCTGGAGTCGAAGGATGCCCAGGTCAGAGCCACAGATCTTATTGGCTCTAAGCTGAAAAGCCCTTCACTCAGCCCAACTTCCAAAGTGACCACTGCAGCTGAGGGGATGGTCAAGTAGGGTCAGCAACATTGCAGGCAGAACTGTAAATTTCTTGTTAGAGATGCCACCTGCCTTTCCCTGGCCAGCTCTCCTCCCAGGCCAGCCAAGTAATGAAAGTCAACAGAGTGCCTTCCCCTAGGAGGTTCACACCTCCCTTAGGATATACCCCATGTGAAGAGATAGATAGGTCTGGGCCTCTGAATTTACAAGGCCTAAAGCCCACCAGATTATTATCAAGCCCCTTCTATCAGGTTCTATTTGCCTCTCAATCAGAAAACTTAATTGTAGCTTAGACAGCACCTTTCTTAGCTCCTCTAATAATGACTCTGTCCTTTGTTCTAGGCCCTGTCTAGTGCACGTGGGCCTCATTCCTCTGTAATCATAACCTCTACTCTACCACCAATGGCTCTACTCCCAACCTGTGTGTACTGATGGTCCTCTTCCCCACTTAATGCTGTATAATTGTTCAAACCTGGTAAATGCCACTCTTAGGATCATTGGTTACTATCCTCACTCTGTCTTTTATGACCTTGTCTAAATATGATCAGAGTCGGCAAACTTGGAAGGCTTCCATAGCCTTGGCAACTCATGACGACAGCCTAGGATGGTTACTGGCACCATAAACTAGAGTGTCAATTTGTTGGGTTAACAACAGGAGCCACTGTGCACTTGCTCCTCATGTGGGATCTCTGTCCTTAATGTGCTGTACATTGTGATTTAATGCTATAACTAGTACTCAAACAGTATGTTTCACTTTGTGTTTCTATGTGGGTGCAAACTGTTGAAATCTTTATACTAAATTGATCTTCTGTATATAAAGAGAATTGAAAATGAATCTTGATGAAAATGGAAGGGGAGAGGGAGCGGGAGAGGGGAGGGTTGCGGGTGGGAGGGAAGTTATGGGGGGGGGGAAGCCATTGTAATCCATAAGCTGTACACTGGAAATTTATATTCATTAAATAAAAGTTAAAAAAAATTGCAGCTGAATTGAATTGAGACCCTATTAAGAATTCCACCACAGTAAATAGGCATTTGGCCTTTTGTTACACCACCCTTCTCTCCTCCTCTTCAAATGATGTTTAACAAGGTGAGGCTGCAATGGGACCTCTGATCTTAGGAGACCTCATGTGTGCCAGCAAATTTTCTCTGACTGACGAGGCCTGACACAAACGCAGGAAGAGGATGGGTGGCCCGGGCTGCAGCGGATTGAGGCTGGGCTCCAGAGGGCAGTGGCAGAGCCCTGTTCTCGGCAACCTGGGCCGATGGTTATTCTGACCGTGAATTCGTAGTAGAGATAAGGAGCTGAACATTTCCCAAATTTGGCAAGTTATTGTTAAGGAGTGTTTAGCCAGTGTTACATCTAGTATGATTTCAATATCAAAAAACAAAATGAAACGAAAATAGTTGGAGGTGAGGGGATAAGATTGATACCCACTGCTATGGGGAATCTTGCTAGAGTTTCCTCTCTCCTCTGATGGCCACTGGGTCATGGGAACTGCTAGAATTTAGTAATGGAACCAACACCAAGATAAACAGCCTGTGGATGCCGGAATCTCCATCGTAGTGCTCTGCTCTCCATCAAACAGTGGACTAGCACTCAGCGACCGTGTGGAAAACTTTCTATACCACAGTTGAAGAACTGTGCTCACTACCACAGTTTAGGTAAGCTCACGACCTACCTGGAGCTCCAGTTCTTCTCTAAGGGTCCTTGTGTTCTACTTGGTGTAACCTTGATGGAGAAGGTAAGAACAGAAGTGGAAAGTGTAGACTTCCCCCAATGCATTGCCATTGTGTGCAGCGGCTGTGTGCTACCAGGTCATCAGGACTCTGAATTAGTCAGCACTAAACAATCACTCTAGGGCATATGTAAGGTCAGGTTCCTGCAAGTTCCCGATTTTTTTCCAGTTGATCAATTTTCATCAGCTGACCAATACGTAACTTTGTTCTATGTGTGTTTCTTTTTAAAGACACCTTGTTTAATATATATATGAGTATTGTTGATCTACTAACATTGAACTCAAGCTTAAGCAGCAACAGCACAGCCCAGGACTAACCAAAGCTAATCTGACACTAATATTTTCTCTATCAGGCACTTGACAGTCTTTGGCATTGTGGCCTTACACTGTGGGACCACTTTTGTGGGAAAAAAAAAGAAAAAAAAAACAACATGGCATGGTTGCTGAGAAAAGAACACTTGTTTATGTTCTGACAGCTGACCCACCAAGGAAAGCATCTGGCCTCGGCTATGGAGAAGCACACCTGGCAACTCGAGTTTTTCACTGCTCTGTGCATCAAAGTGTATCGATTTTGAGGTTACAGGTAAATATTAGCCCACAGATGAGCCGGCAGACACAGAACTTGAGGAAAATGCAGACTCACTTGCAACATCTGCCCCAAGCCACAGCCCCGTTCTTTGCTCACCTCACACTGACAGCACTAGCTTGCTGGGGCTGCCATATAGCGAAGCAGCACAGACAGGATGTTTGCAGCACCACCAGTGTACTGTCTCGTGCTGTTGGAAGCTAGCGATCTAAGATCAAAGGTCCTAAATTTCCTTTCTTCCATAGCCTCGCTCCTCGGCTCGCAGATGGCTGCTTTCTCTCCGCGCCCTGGCGGTGCTTTTTGTCTATGTGCGTGTATGTCTGTGTCCAAATCTCCTCCTCTTATAAGAACATCAGTCACAGCAGATTAGGCCACCTGAAGACTTTATCTCTAAATACAGTCACATTCAAAGGTGCTGGGATTACGGCTTCAACAGGAGAAATCTGGGGGGGCGGGGTGGTGGTGGTTAGGGGACCACGTTCAGCCCACAGATGTTACACCAAGCAGTGTCTATAACCCCCCACTTCCCTCCACATTTTAGTTCATTATGCATTTGGGCTTCCTAAAAACACTCTTTCTTATGTCCTCAGTTGTGTGTCTCTCTTCCTGTCTTTTTTAAAAAAATGATTCTTAATTGACAAACAATAATTATATCTATTTATAGAGTACAATGTGATGTTTTGGTTTATGTATACATTATAGAAGGATTCAGTCGGGCTAATTAACATATCCATCACTCACCAACTTGTGTGTGGGTATGTGATGAGAATGTTAAAAATCTAGTCTCTCTGTCCTTTTAAAAAAAGATATATTTACATATTTGAAAGTCAAAGTTCCAGAGAAAGAGAGGGAGACACAGAGAGAGACATCTTCCATCTGCTGGTTCACTCCCCAGATAGCTGCAATGGCCTGGGCAGAACCAGGCTGAAGCCAGGAGCCAGGAGCTTCTTCTGGGTCTCCCATGTGGGTAACAGGGGTCCAAGCACTTGGGCCATCTTCCACTGCTTTCCCAGGCCATTAGCAGAGAGCTGGATCAGAAGCGGAGCAGCTGGAACATGAACCAGTGCCCATATAGGATGCAGGTGTCACAGGCAGTGGCTTTACCCACTATGCCACAATGCCAGCACCTTTTGAAATCAAAGCTGATCAGTTCTCTCTCTCTCTCTCTCTCTCTCTCTCTCTCTCTCCCTTTATTCCTCACCTCGAAAAATTATAATAGATATTAAGATTGATTGTGTAGAGACTCCTGTCCCTGCTGAGTTTATAAAAACTCTTCCGAAGCTGCTGGCCAGGGGATCAGACCCCATGTGCCCACCTAATTGCTCTGTATCCTAAGCACTCTCTCCAGCTAGCCACAGTTCCCCAGGATTCCATGCGAGCCTCCACAACCTGCTTCTTCGGGCTCTCCTCCGGCTCCACGGTGCTGCACATCTTCACGTGGCCAAGAACAGGCACACAAGGATTGCTTTCCCAGCTGCAGGCCCTGGTTCTCAGCATCCCTCTCCAACTATTCCTGTTGAAATTCTCCCAACAACTCAAGGTTCCCATCTGGCTGTTGCCTCTTCTGGCTGCGTCCTCTCTATCCAAGCCCTCAACCTCCCTCCCATGAGCTGACTGCATTCTACCTTGGAATATCTGTGTATACACTGGATAGCTCCCGCAAGGCTGCAGGCACCTTGAAACCAGCGGCAATGTCTTATTTAACACCACCTGTGCCCACCCCTGACCACAGCCCCTAATGGGCTATTAGCAAGTGTTTTCTAGGTGGATAGCGTCTGCTTTTACCAGCAGCTGCATGAGACTTAGGTGAATAGAGTCGAAGTCCCTCGTGACTACTCTGTCTTGCTTTTCGGCCAATTCCGCGATGGCTGTTAGGAAATCATTATCCACATCTGCCATCTGGCTAGCTGGTTTCTAGAGTCTCACAGGATCTCACACTTCGGCCTCTGCCCTTCGTCCTATCCCAGAGCTCTCCCATCATGCTTCCACCTCCCAGAAAGCACTGGTCTCCTCCCTTCTACCTAACTCTCAGTAGACCCTGAGGCAAGGTAGAAGGAACAGAGGCACAGAAACAACAGGAGACAGGAAAGGGACCCCAGCTTAAAAAAAAAATAGGAAATTCTAAAGTGGGCAGCTGGAACTTCATCTGGTAGAACAACTGTGGGGAAGAGAGTAAAACACAAAACACTTGCCTCAAAATTATCCCATGTGAGGGTCAAGCGAGCTGGGGGTATTTACCCACCCTGGGCTGCTCCTGGGGGAGCCAGGTCCTGCCTACAGTATGCATGCACAGGGCAGACAATGTCCTCTGGCCCAGACACGCAGGCAGCAGCAGCTGGAGGCGTGCTGGAGCACCATGACCTGGGGCAGCACTCCAGGGGCCGGTGCAGTGGTGTGTGGCAAGTGTGCAGCAGCAACGGCCGCTCTGGGACCAAGGGCTCCACCTCCGTTTGGGGGATTTTATGAATACTACAAACTTCCTCCTAGGCTGACTTCAAGTTTCCAAGTGCTGCTGACCTAGCAGGGGAGGCACAGCAGTATGCCTACTGCAGACGATGCCATCCTTGAAAGTGATGAGTTCTGGGCACTGATTATCTTTGTGTTTTAATATAATTTATTCAAGAGTAATTTTGTTTTAATTATTCTTAGGGGTACATGTGTGTGCATGCATGTGCGCACTCACACACACACACACAGAGCTACTGACAGAGATTTCCTATTTGCTAGTTCACTTCCCAAGTGCCAGAAATGGCTGGAGCTGGGCAGGAGCCAAGAACTCAGTTGAGGTCTCCTACGTGACGTCAGGGACCCAGATACTTGAATCATTATGGCTGCTGCCTCCCAGGAACCTGGATTCAGGAGCAACAACTTGGACTCAAATACAGGACATCTTAACTGGCATTTTGTTTTCAAAGAAGATAGACTGATTTACTTGAAAGGCAGAATGACAGAGAGAGGGAGACAAAGAGGGAGAGATCTTCCATCCCCTGATTCCCTACCCCAATGCCTGCATCAGTCAGGGCTGGGCTAGGCTGAATCCAGGAGCCAGGACCTCCATCCAGGTCTCCCACATGGGTGGCTGGGATCCAAGCACTTGAGCTATCGTCTGCTGTCTTCCCAGGCTCATCAGCAAGAAGCTCCATCAGAAGTGCAGAGCAGCCAGAGCTCAAACTAGCACTCCCACGGGGGATGCCGGTGCAGCAAGCGGTGTGCTGCACCACAATGCTAGTCTCTTAACTGCTGGGCAAAATGTGCATCTCTAATTTAATTTCTAACAATCACTGCATAACAACTGACTCACATAACTCCTGAAAACTTAATCAGTGAGATCCATCAGCTGACTGAATGTGGGAGGCACTGAAAATATCTATTGGAGTAGCTGTCTTGGTTGAACAAAATACACTGTTTCTGTGCTGTATTCCAACCACACATTCTATGCCATCTGAGGAGCCACAGCAGAACTGTCCGCATGCCAGCATGGCCTGGGTGCTGGGTGCTGAGTCCCTCTCGCAGCAGGAGAGGATGTGCTGGAGTTCAGCTTCCTGCATGGGGCTGCGATGTTCTGTGTGCCCCAGGGTTTCCAGAGGTTCTGCAGCTTGACTTCCAGACAACCCTGGTTTCTGGCTCCCTGGCCCCAAGCAGACTGGTTATTCCCCCAAGGACAAGGCTTTTTGGTCACTTGCTTTATATAAAAAGAGGGAGCCACGGGGAAAGGAAGGGTCCCGCCGCTGTAACACCAAGGGTTCTCCACTGGATGACACAAAAAAAAGCAAAAACCAATGCTTGTTGGTCCTGTTCCTGGAGTATTTCCAATCCTGCCTATTTGTGGCTCCATACATTGCACTGTGGAATTTGTCCCAAACTTTCCAGGATTGTTGATGACACCAAAGGGCCCACCTTGCAAGACAGTTTCAAATCTCAGTAAGAGCAAGGAGGTAAGTTATAATCTTGTATTAAAATTTCATATTCTCTCTGTATCTTTTCCACTGTGGCTGTTTCTACTTCTCACTTGGTGTTCCTTGTAAAATCTATTTTTCAAAAGTTTTTCAGATTATTGGACATTTGTCTCCATCTTCCCTCATATTCAGTGGGATTCATACATGCCAGACACATTATTTCTGGTCTTCATGAGATACTCTTTATCCTTCGCCAAGAGCGTAAGCCGTAGCCAGAAACCCAAATCCTGTTTCTCAATACTTATCTACATAGCCAGATGATCACATCCTCTAACCCTCCTTTCTCTTCCAAATTCAGCTTCCAAAGACAGCCCAGCTTCCCAGATTCTGAACCACCGCTTCCAGGGGGCACAGGGAGGAGCCATGTAATCACCATGTTCATCGAGCACCTTGAGCTGATCCATGGCGCCCACACAGAGACAGGTGACAGCATCTCCTCCTGTTGCTGGGCAACCATGCAGATTGGCAGCCCACGCTCCTCGCATCCCACCTGGTGGTGGAAGCCGAATGGCTGGCAGTGGCAGCAGAAGACATTTGACTGTTCTGGGATTCTCATTCATCCAGCAGGGATGGGGACATAACATCATTCACGGGCCATGCAAAATCATCAACTTAAAAGCAGCCCACTGTCGATTCACTGAATTGCGAATCAGTGGTTTTCTCGGCAGGGCCAGACCAAATGACTGCACAGGCCTCGCAGGGCCCATGCTCCCCACCCCCTGAATTCTCCAGGCATAAAGGGACTTCAGGATGGCAATGAAAATAACATTCACTTCATCCGCTCCTGAACAATCTTTGAGGAAGCAACTATCCCAGGAAGGGAATCCCACACAGAAAAGCTTGTAATCCACGTTTTCGCCTGACACTGAAACCTTAGAACAGCTAGCGGCTGAGGCACAGACTACACACATGTCCACTCCCAGTGGCTCCGCTGGAGAGGCCACCGGTGTGACGTGTCTGTGTCTTGGGCACAGAAACACGCTCGAAGTTTCTCGGCATCCCAAGTACTTCAGTTAAAGCACATTCCAGTTCCCTGAACTGC
This sequence comes from Lepus europaeus, assembly GCF_033115175.1. NCBI lineage: Eukaryota > Metazoa > Chordata > Mammalia > Lagomorpha > Leporidae > Lepus > Lepus europaeus. Next base: position 44,349,539 of record NC_084827.1, read on the forward strand.
CTGGGACTTGAGCTGACCTCCAGGTGATCAAACAGCCACACCGAAACTACTGCCTCTGGCGCTCCTCTCCCACTCAACCTTCAGTCATTCCCAGGCGGCTCCCACCTCAAACACTCCACCACGAGAGCTCCCCCTAGAGGCGCTAGTGATCTCCGTGTTGCTCAAGCCAATGGGGTTTCCAGCCCTCATCTTGCTTGACTGTCCTGTGCCACCTTCCTATTTCTTCCTCTAACTCTGCAAACTGCAATTGACGTTTCCTCCACGTAACTCGAAGTGCCACCTGGACCCTTCCCCAACCTTGAAAGGCTCATGCGCTTTGCAGCTCTGCCCTAGGTCCTCTCTACTTCTCCTATCCTGCAGGATCTCCACCTCTGATGCCATCTGCTTAGCTCTCCATAAGTCCTTACACCCACAGACAGCATCACCCGAACATCTCAGACATTCAAACTCAGCCTGCTTAAGTCTGAGAGCACGATCCATTCAGATAATGAACATTTACTGAGCACCTGTTACATGCCTGGGTGCTGACAGACATCAGTGGATGAGACGATGCCTCTTACCTTGCAGAGCTCAAAGTCAGTCCACTCCCGCAACCCTAATTTGAAACTGTTCTCAGAGTTTTCCACCTTCCTGAATGGCACCGTCACCCAACCAGGTGCCAAAGCCAAGGCTTGGAATCCCCTTTAACGAGCACGCCCCTCCCCCTGTGGCCCCTGCCACATCCATTCTCAGCACTGCTAATTTCCTCTCCTAAAACACATACGGATTCTGTCCACATCTCCACACTGCTCATCCGTCCACTGCCTCCCATTCTAAGTGTCAGTGAGCCCACATCAACTGCTTCCGCGTCTCCTTAATGGCCTTGCAGCTTTCACTCACAGCAATCAGGGAGGTCTCTCCAAAATGTAGACTGTGGGACCCTCCTTGCCCACTCCACCCTCAGGTTAAAACTTCCCACTAGCTTCTCTTTATTCTTTGGATATAGGATGCATTCCATTTGTTTGCCTTCTTTTTTAAGTCCGGGTGCCATGTTTCATCTCAAGCTTCTTCTAAGATTTTTACTCCCTTTCCCTGTGGTTCTAAACACGTTTACATCTTTATTTTATCCTCCTTATGAATATGTTAATATGCATATGCATTGTCATGAGCCTCAAATTTTCCTTTGTATGTGTACAGACATAATACATAAATAAGTACATGGAAATGTCTGGTGAGAGCGGACATTCAACTAGAAATTTAATTGACCAGTTTATTGGAATTCAGAAATCTTGGTCCCTGATCCATGCTCACACTGACTTTCCCAGGAAGATCAATTTACTGTTAAAGTTAGAAGATCAGTGATTGCAAATTGGTAAGTTGTGGCCAGGGGACATGTTTTCTGAGGACAGCAGAGTATCTGAATAAACTTTTTAACCTGATGCCTTCAGGTGGTGTTTACACTTTGTTTTGTGTGCTCACCATGACTTCCTACTATCTTTCCCTCAGCCACTGCACATAGGCACTGCTGGCCTGGAAGTCAGTGGAGCTGGACTATCTGATCCCCAAGGCCCTTCCAACTGTAACAATCATCAATGCCCCTATGTGGTGGGAAATAGTGATCTAGAAAATGACTGGAAAAATGGATTTAGTTGACGTCCAAATGTACAGCAAAGAATCACATCAGACAAAGCTCCAAGGGAGCACCCAGGTACTTGAGGTACAGAGATACCCCAGCAAATGTGTTTCTGAAAGGGGAAAGAATGGCTCAAGGTCCACAACATCTGGAGATCAGAATTCTAACACAGAGATTAAAACAACCATGTTCAACCGTCATGCTGATAGGCTCAGAACTGCAGGTTGTTCTTCCATAGTACATTGGACACAGCACAATCGGCCAGCCCTGTGAGCCCTGCCCAATAGCCAGGCTCAGGATGGATATAACTGATGGTAATGGAGACACATTGGTCAGAGAGAATCAGAGGCCCCCACATTATCCTTGCTGACTCTTCATTTCAAGAATTCCTTATTAAAATTCCACTGCCTTACTGAAAAAGCTAATTTAGACAAACTCCAGTTCCTGAAATCATTAAATTCCCCATATTTTATGTCTTAAATACATGATTTAAAGAACCAAATATACCTTTAAAATATGAAAAACAACCTTAATATCAAAACTTTTTCACATACTGAATCACTAACTACAGAGCTTTGGATCTGTATCAGTCTAATTCTAATTCTATTTATAATGCTCCTTATATTTCACATTTATAATTCTCAAAAGGTGAGAAACTTTCTCAAACCAAGTCCTGTCTTATTCTAGCAACAAGAAACATACATAGGGATGATTTCTAATCATAACTGAATTACGTGGAGCTATGTTTTTCATATTCAAATAGTTTCCAACGTGAACTGTTTTCAGATAGAACAATAGAAATAAATTGAGATGCTCAAAAAAAAAAAGTGTGTCACTGCATAAGAATACAGTGTCTTTTATTGCAAGGCTATAGTATAAGGTTAACAGGTTAAGAGCTGAGGTCTTCTGCATATTTCTAGAAGAGATTTCAGGAATGGATGTGGATTTTTCTCTAAAATAGTTTGTTTTGAAAAAGTGATCATGAAGGAAACACTCATTTCATCAGCTCCCCACATTTTTATGAGCTAAAAAATCACATTCTTCTCAACTTTTACCTCCCCCAAAGACGGAAACAAGTAAGGAGTGATTTTGTAGTTACATGTTGCCATCTCGTAAAGAATAGAAAAGTGACATTAGGTGGAGGTGGAGTGGGCCTGTGACACAGCAGGTTGGGCCACCACTTGAGACGCTGGCATCCCATCATCCAAGTGCTGGAAGTGCCAGCTGCTTCATTTCCAAACCAGCGCTCTGCTAATGTGCCCGAGAAAGCAGTAGATGATGGTCCAAGTGCTTTGGCTTCTGTTGCCCTTGTGGGAGACCCAAATGGAGTTTCTGACTCCTGGCTTGAGCCTGACCTAGCCCTGGCTGTTGCAGCCGTTTGAAGAGTGAACCAGTGGATGGAATATATCTCTCTTACTCTGCTTTTGAAATATTTTGTTAATCTTAAAAAAAAAAACTCTACTTGGTGTCCAATAAATATATAAAAACACATTAATTTCACTAATAATGTCAGAAAATCCAAATAGTAGTCAGATACTATTTCTTATCCATCCAAAAGGCAGATAAACAAAGCATACACACACACACACACACACTCCTTACACACACATGGAAACCCAACATGGGAATGTGGATACTCATAAACATTGTGGATTGCCATAACTGTTCTGGGTAATTTATCAACCCGCATCAAGAGCTTTAAAATATTCATGCTCTTTGATTTAGTAATTACTAATCTAGAATATTATCCTAAGGAAATAACCAAAGACACAGCCAGAGATTTACGCTCAACAGTATAAACTACAATGCTGTTTACGATAATGAAAAGCTGGAACAACATAAATGTCCAATATTCAAAGAGCAGTCATGCAAGTTCTTACTTAAACACTTGAGGATCTATCATGCAGCCATTAGAAAGCTTGTTTCTCATGAGGAATGGGTATTAATGTGGGAAACAGCTGACTAAAATAAAAGGTTACATGGAAAAAGGAGGCGGCCAAGCCTTACGAGTGTGTGACAGTAGGATCCAATACTGTCTAAAAGTGTACTTGTAAGTGTCCACCTGCTGAGCTGGGTGAAGGTCACACAGCAGCCAGGACTCGAACCAGCACCCCTATGGGATGCCAGCACTGCAGTGGGAGGCTTTACCCACTATGCCACAGTGTCGGCCCCTATACTGTGATTTAGAGATGATATAATTTGTATGAATTTATTAGAATAATATCTGACACATGTCATGTGTTCAAATCATTAGATCTGTAATTAAATGGGATACTAACCCACTGTTGGTGGGAATGCAACCTGGTAACGCCACTATGGAAGTCAGTCTGGAGATTCCTCAGAAACCTGAATATAACCCTACCATTCAACCCAGCCATCCCACTCCTTGGAATTTACCCAAAGAAAATTAAATTGGCAAATAAAAGAGCTGTCTGCATCTCAATGTTTTTTGCAGCTCAATTCACAATAGCTAAGACCTGGAATCTACCTAAGTGCCCATCAACAGTAGACTGGATAAAGAAATTATGGGATATGTACTCTATAGAATATTATAGAGCAGTAGAAAAAAAACAATTAAATCCGGTCATTTGCAACAAAATGGAGGAATTTGGAAAACATCATGCTGAGTGAATTAAGCCAGTCCCAAAGGGACAAATATCATATGTTCTCCCTGATCGGTGACAACTAACCGAACACCAAAAAGGAAACCTGTTGAAGTGAAATGGACATTATGAGAAACAGTGACTTGATCAGCCCTTGTCCTTACTTGTTGATGAACAACTTAATACTTTAACCCTTTTAGTATATTTTTTGTTCTACTTAATACTATTGGTTGAACTATTTAATTAACACACAATTATTCTTAGGTGTTTAAATTTAACTGAAAAGTGACCCCTGTTAAATATAAGAGTGGGAATAAGAGAGGGAGGAGATGTACAGTTTGGGACATGCTCAATCTGACTTGCCTCAAATAGTAGAGTTAGAAATGTGCCAGGGGATTCCAATTCAATCCTATCAAGGTGGCATGTACCAATGCCATCTCACTAGTCCAAGTGATCATCTTCAGTTCACAACTGATCATAATGATAGGACTAACAGTCAAAGGGATCACACAAACAAGACTAGTGTCTGCTAATACTAACTGATAGAAATAAAAAGGAGAGAACATGTGTTTCTGTGTGGGTGCAAACTGTTGAAATGTTTACTTAATTTATACTAAATTGATCTTCTGTATGTAAAGATAATTGAAAATGAATCTTGATGTGAATGGATGGGAAGGTTGCAGGTGGGAGGGAAGTTATGGCGGGGGGGGGGGGCACTGTAATCCAAAAGTTGTACTTTGGAAATTTATATTTATTAAATAAAGGTTAAAAAAAAAGCATGCAGCTGGAGAAGAGAAAGATGTCTTGAACCCTAGACCCTCCGTGTGTCCTCAATGGTAGCTAAAACGACTGCACACAACCAGAACTTCCGAAGACAAATGCGGGTTTATCAAGATTGCCCAAAGGCCATGGAAGAACTGTTTCTTTCCTTTTAGAGGAAATGGCTCTTTCCTCTTTCAGTCAAACTCAACAACAAAAGAGCAAACTGATTCTCTCATCTGGAATATCTCCCTATTTATTTTATTATTTTATTTTATTGACTACTTTTGTCTATCTCCAATCATATTCTAACCAGGTGAAAATTATTTTTGGTTATTGAGACTGAATTACATATTTTCCTAATTATAAAAATGATGCCCATTCATTCTTTTAAGTTTTTTTTAACTTTTATTTAGCAAATATAAATTTCCAAAGTACAGTTTATGGATTACAGTGGCTTTTCCCCCCTATAATTCCCCTCCCACCCGCACCCCTCCCAACTCCCACTCCCTCTCCCATTCCATTCACATAAAGATTCATTTTCAATTATCTTTAAATACAGAAGATCAAGTTAGTATATACTAAGTAAAGATTTCAACAGTTTGCACCCACACTGAACATAAAGTGTAAAATACTGTTTGAGTACTAGTTATAGCATTAATTCACATAGAACACCACATTAAGGACAGAGATCCTACATGAGGAGTAAGTGCACAGTGACTCCTGTTGTTGACTTAACAATTGACGCTCTTATCATGGGTTGCTAAGGCTATGGAAGCCTTTTGAGTTTGCCAACTCCTATCTTATTTAGACAAGGTCATAGTCAAAGTGGAGGTTCACTCCTCCCTTCAGAGAAAGGTGCCTCCTTTGATGGCCAGTTCTTTCTACTGGGATCTCACTCACAGAGATCTTTCATTTAGGTCCTCTTTTTTTTTTCCCAGAGTGTCTTGGCTTTCCATGCCTAAAATACTCTCATGGGCTCTTCAGCCAGATCCGAATGCCTTAAGGGCTGATTCTGAGGCCAGAGTGCTGTTTAGGACATCTGCCATTCTATGAGTCTGCTGTGTATCCCGCTTCCCATGTTCTCTCCTTTTTATTTCTATCACTTAGTATTAGCAGACACTAGTCTTGTTTATGTGATCCCTTTAACTCTTAAATATCTGAAAAAAAATCAAGTATTTAAGAAAAAAATAAAAATAAAATAACCTGAAATGCCAATACCCAAACGTCACTATTGTCAAGATTTTACTCAGGGCACATTTGTAAAATAATAACAGTTAACCAAATGGTACCTGTTCACTAATTCTCTGATAATTAAATACTTCTGGCTTGTTTAAAGGCAAAGAATGACAAATGAGAATATGAGTTTAACACTAGAACAAAGGCCAGGCAGGAGTCCTACTATGAGCTGTCGGGGCAGGGGCTGTGGCACAGGTGGTTAACTCGCTGCTTGCCAACAGCATCCGGTATTAAAGTGGAGGATTTAGTCCTGGCTGATCCACTTCAGATCCAGCTCCCTGGGAAGGCAGTGGATGATGATGGCCCAAGTATTTGGGAACCTGCCACCTGTGTGGGTGGAATGGAGTTCCTAGAGCCTGGCCTCAAACTACTATCCCTGTTGTAGTAATTCTAATTAATTAAAAGTCATAACAATAGCTCTGATTTTAATGTGGAGAAGGGAAGGAGTTGGGAAGACTGGCTGGATGAGATTCCCAGGTCTAATCTACAACTTTGCTAAGCCCAAGAGAGAATACCCTGTCCCCATGTTCTCCCCAGGAGGAACTTAGACAGTCAGAACATGACTTACAGACAGGGCTGGCACTGGGGCTCAGTGGCTTAAGCCACCACTTGTGATGCCAACATCCCACATCACAGTACAAGTTCAAGACCTAGGTACTCCATTTCTGAGCCAGCTCCCTGCCAATGAACTTGGGAAGACAGTAGAAAATGGCCCAAATACTTGGGCCCCTGCCAACTACATGGGAGACCCAGATGGACTTACAGACCCAGAAACAACCAAGCCCAGTGAAAGTAAAGATGATCTAAGCAGTGAACCAGTACACTACATGGGATTACATCATGGCCATCCCCCAACTTCCCACTTCTGGTGTCACTAAGCAAGGAGGAGAAAGACAAAGCAGGGACTTTCACATCTGTTTGTGGGGAGGACTTTGGAACCCAGACATGCTCACAGCTTTACCTCTCTCTGGAAGATGAATCCCTAACCACCGGGCAAAACTCCAGCAGGTGCAGATTAGCGGCACAAGCAGGGACATGAAGGACTGGGCTGGCGTCCAATGTGGCAAGCTGGGCAGGGAACACACAGGGCAAACTTCAGCCAGCCACTCACCCCTGGTGTTTCTGCAGCCTGATGTGAGCAAACAGACCAGTGAAAGACCTCAATGCTAGCCAGAGTTTTGGGTGTTGGAAGTGGTCCTATGCCGGTTTCAGTCTGAGATAACAGAGCTGACCAGCCCCCGCCTGGCTCCATAACCCCTTCACTAAAACCACTGAGAGGGACAGGGGAGAGTCTGCTGTGTTTGCCCCCAGAGAAGTCAAAAGCTCCAGCCCCCAGGCATTGTTTGCTTTGTTTTGTTTTTCATCTATGTACTCCCTGGTAGCTCCACCTAGCAGTACCTCCAATTCTCCTGCAAAATAAAATGACAAGAATTACATCAAGAGCTAGCACACTCACACAAGGAAAAGAGCAGCTGCAAGAAGCATGAATTTCTGAATTACACTCTCAGATATTAAGAGTCTGCAAGTAGACTGGGAGCTCTCAAGGCTGATGGGGAGACAGCACAGCAGGGGAAAACGGACTGATGTGAGAATGTCCCTCCCTCACCTCCATCCCTGCCAGCAAAATGCTGTCATTCTATTCCTTCCCCTAGGATCCACCTTGACCGTGAAGAGTCACAATCCATTATCACAAGCCGAGGTTGGACTACTGTTCCTCTAGGCCTCTCAGACACCGTGCAACAGCTAACCCCATTCTGGAAAGAAAACCAGTTCTCACCCGCGATATTCATTTGGACTTTAAACTTAACTCAGTTTTCCCTGCCCTCAGAGCCTCTGTGTGTGGTCCCCTGCACCCCAACTCCACCACTCCTTTCCAGCCCTCCTGTGACCAGTGGTCACCCTGCCTGTGAGTTACTGCTTTTCCTCCAGGAAGTCCCCTCATTCCACCTGACAGGGTGCAGATACCATTACATAATCCCACAAAATCACATCCAAATCTCCTCCTGCCTAGCACTCACCATATCGTTATCTCGGAGTTTAGCCCATCTCTAAAGCCCTCCATAGCCAGAAGCGCTTCCCAGAGTAGTGACTGGGTCTGCTTCGTTCACTGCTACTGGGGTGCGTAGCACATGCTGAATAACGTCTACTCAGTGAATCACAGACTAGAAATTAAAATTAAGGGAATAGCATCACTACATCCTTTTATTTTATCAAGACTATGCAAACTTAACCTCAACTACTACTTTTAAGCACAATTATGGTTTAAAATGTTTACCATTGTTAATCTTTAATTTTTCATTCTGCTGTAGCTTACCAAGCAGTGAACAAAACCACGGTGAGAAAGTTCAAATTAATATCTACTCAAAGTGAGATGAGTAATTTTGTAAACTGGGTCTGCAATTCAAAATGGTGACTAAGGGGGCCAGCATTGTGGCACAGCAGGTGAAGCTACCGCTTGCGCCAGCATCCTGTTTCAGAGTGCAGTTTGAGACCCAGATGCTCCACTTCTGATCCAGCTCTCTGCTAATGCATCTAGGAAGGCACCAGAAGATGGCTCAAGTGCTTCAGCCCCTGACACCCAGGTGGGAGACCCAGATGGAGTTCCTAGCTCCTGCCTTCAGCCTGGCCCACAACTGGTTGTTGTGGCCATTTGGGTAGTAAACCAGCAGATAGCAGCTCGCTTTCTCTCTCTCTCTCTCTCTCTCTCTCTTTCTCTATCTCTCTTCCTGTTGCTCTGCCTTTCAAATAAATACATACATCGTTTTTTTAAAAAAAGTAGTGACTAAGTAGTCTACAATGACCATGGTTTCAGTTAAATAATATCCAATCAAGGCAAGATATGAGCATCAAACATTCATGAGCTGCTCAGAATATTATGAATTAATCAGCATTTCCTCATTCAAATGTTTAATATTTAATGCCAGTGCTTCTACAGTCTCTTGAAATTATTACACTTTACTATGTGTCTTACAAGTGAATCACAATAGAGTTGATACATAATATCCTGGCACTCTGGTTCAGAATCCACAGTGACCTATAGAAGTGCGCTAGAGAAAGACATGATTGCCATGCATTAAGCTTCTGATGAAGCTCTCAACACATTTATCTCAGATGCAGAGATAACAGTCCCAACAAAGGCACTCAAGAGAAGCGAAACTAAGCGCCTGTGCAACGTGATTGCCTCTCATCCTTGAATTATTTGTAGCAGCTTACTAAAAATCTGGCTTTCCGTCCTGCCATCGGATCAGCGCGGTGCGCTGGCCGCAGCGTGCTACCGCAGTGGCCATTGGAGGGTGAACCAACGGCAAAAGGAAGACCTTTCTCTCTGTCTCTCTCTCACTGTCCACTCTGCCTGTCAAAAATAAAAAAATAAATAAATAAATAAAAAATCTGGCTTTCCCGAACTCCCCTAGATAGACTGAAGTGGGATGCTAAAGGCATTTCAGGCAATACAAAGTATCAGTGTTGGCACGTTAGTCCACACTGGCTGTGGAAATAGAATCCTATCGCTCCCAATGAACCCATGCATTCCATATTCTCTCTGCTATCTTAAAACTAGTATTTGTTTTGTTTTGCAATATTTAATAATAGCCACCATGACCTGTTCCTACACAAACTCCATCATTCAGAAATCTCAAGGAAATTCCTGTGTCCCATTCTACCGTAGAACAAATTCGGTACCTTTAAGCGTAGCAGGAAAGCACTTTTGTACATCATATGCAAACTGTGGTGACCATCGTGGGTTGAACTGTGTCCCGCAACTCCCTCCCCACAAAATTCACACATTTAAGTTCTAAATGACTTACCTCAGAATGTGACATTATTAGGAGATGGCCTCTTTAACAGAAACACACAGGTGAAAGTGAGGTTAACACCACTCAGAGTGGGGTCAATATGGTGGCCCCTAACCCAGTAATAACTAAGTCTTCCTACAGACAGGACATTTCCACACAAAGGAAGACATCCCCAGAGGGAACGCAGTGTGAAGAGAACTTGCAGAAGGCCAAGCACAGAGAAAGGGTCAACCCTGCCCTGGGGACTTGGGGCTTCCAGCCTCTGCACCTGCGAGACAACACACTTCTGTTGTTTAAGCCACACAGCTTGGGGTACAGTCGGCTCTCTGCACTCCTAGATTCAACCGATCTCGGAGGGCAAACAGCCTGTGTGCACCTAAACTGAACATACACAGATTTGTTTTTTCTCATCATTATTCCCTAAACAATACAGACAAACAACTACTTACACAGCATTTACACTGTATCGGGTACTGATCTAGAGATGATTCACAGCATGTGGGAGGATGTGCGTGGATTGCAAGCAGACACATCACCTTCTCCTAGAAGGGACTGGAGCATCTTTGGTTTTTGCTGAGAGCAGGGGTCCTGGAAGCAATCCTCCCAGACACTACCCAAGGGTTGTGTGGTCAGCAGCCATCCCAGCTGTGAGCACAGTAACACAGTGAAATTACCACTGAAACACTCCCCTCATGGAATATAGAAATTATACTTTACAGTGCAGCTGCCATCTGATGGTGTATAGAATAAATTATCGTGAGAAATTATCATGTCATCTATTATTAAATGTCACTTCTTATAAAGTTGATGATACTAAGGTGAGTTATAGTTGCTATGGCACATGTTCCTCTGAATTTCTAACTTAGGCATACTGATATAGATTTTTCGCATATGGCTTTTTTCTTTTCCATAATAAACTAATTTTTTGTCTATGTTTACAGCAAAACTAAAATAGAGAATAATATATGCATTATGGCCATTTTCATCAGATAAATATCATTTCCTTCAACAAAGCCATTTCAGAACACATACAAAAAGGCATAGACAGCTATATCTATAAGTATATTAATGTCTAGCACTGTTGATTCCCACAGACATTATAACTTTCAGTGAAATTTAGGGGGGAAAGGAGGAGTACCCAAATATCCAGACCATAGCACATGTTCTCAAGACATAGTCAAATTTACGATAGCTCCTATTATAATTTAATGAGTCTATAAAATATAATATTCTAAAAATAAAATTTTAACAAATACATTAATGTACAAGCAGGTGTAAATTTCTTAATTCATAATATTTACCATACATTAAAATTAAGAAGAAAATCAGCAGTGTAAATCTGGTTATCCCAAAAAAGGCACATTCAACAATAAATCTAGATACGTTCTTCCAAAGTGTCTCCTGAGAGTTCAGCTATATTTATGCAGAGAAACTTTAAATATACCAAACATTTCAGGCATCAGCTATTACCAAGTGATTTTAAACATCCACTTTACCTAGTTATCTTCAGGTATCCCTGATACCTTCCACTACCAGAAGAAAATCCTGAATCTTTATTTTCTTTTTTTACTTCCATTTTTCTAAAGTATCTGGCTCATTGAGGACAGTTTTCATGAAAACATTTCCTTTCCTATGTTGTACACGGTCATGATTATCTAGTCCCTTTTCTGTACTAAAGAGACTACCAAGGCTGGCGCCGTGACTCAACAGGCTAATCCTCTGCCTAGCGGTGCCAGCACACCGGGTTCTAGTCCCAGTCGGGGCACTGGATTCTGTCCCGGTTGCCCCTCTTCCAGGCCAGCTCTCTGCTGTGGCCAGAGAGTTCAGTGCAGGATGGCCCAAGTGCTTGGGCCCTGCACCCCATGGGAGACCAGGAGAAGCACCTGGCTCCTGGCTTCGGATCAGCGTGGTGCGCTGGCCGCAGCGTGCCGGCCGCGGCGGCCATTGGAGGGTGAACCAACGGCAAAGGAAGACCTTTCTCTCTGTCTCTCTCTCTCACTGTCCACTCTGCCTGTCAAAAATAAAAAAAAGAGAGACAACCAAAGCAGTAATGAAAATAAAATTTGTGTAAATAATACTGAACTATGGTTCAGCCAAAAGAAAAAGAAAAGAAACTCCGATGCTCTCTCACTAGAATACTAGAATCTAGGTTTTTTGTTGTTGTTGTCTGAATCAGCAAGTTCTCCAGTTCTCTCTCAAGTCTCCCGACAATCAAACCTGTCCAAAAGGCTTCCATAGCCGAGGCAGCTCTTGTCAAGAGCCTCAGGTGATCACTGACGTGTTAACTGTTATACTGACAACAGGAGTCACTGTGCACTAACTCCCCGTGCAGGACCTCTGTCCACAAAGAGCTGTGTCATGAGACCTAACGGTAAAACCTGTTCTCAAAGAATTACGCTGTTCTAGCCCATGAGGTGGAGGATATTCTTACGTCACACACATTATAGTTATGTCTAAGTGCTCGCAAAAGATGTACCATTCCTGGGTTCCTCTTTAAAGATAATTAAGTTTTAAAAAAAAAGATGAAATTACCATCAAGATGAACAGCCCTTGTCTAGACTGTTGAGGTACAGCTTTTGTTCTTGTTTTTTTATTTTTTTTTTATGTTTTTTTGTGTTTGTTTTTGTTGGTTTGTTCTGATTTTTTTCTTTATCTTTTCCCCCTCATACAAAGTGCTGACCTATTTACCTGGAATAGAGTTAATCTTCTGTGTATAAAGTTAAATGAAAACAGACCTTTGTAATAAACAAGACTGGGAACAGGAGAGGAAAGAGGAAGAGGGGTGGGGTTGTGGGTGGAAGGACAGGTATGGTGGGAGGAATCACCATGTTCCTAAAGTTGTACTTACAAAATGTATGCAAATAAAGATAAATAAATAAAAAACATAAAGGAAATCTGACACCACTTGCACCGGCTGGTTTATTAGCTCACTGACAATTAAGAGTCAAGTACTTCTAAGTGTAAGTAAATCATATAGAAATATTAATATCATGGGATTAGATCTAAACAAAACAGGAAGGGGGAAATAGTATAAATAGTAAACAGGCCGGCACTGCGGCTCACTAGGCTAATCCTCCGCCTTGCAGCGCCAGCACACCGGGTTCTAGTCTCAGTCGGAGCACTGGATTCTGTCCTGGTTGCCCCTCTTCCAGGCCAGCTCTCTGCTGTGACCCAGGAGTGCAGTGGAGGATGGCCCAAGTGCTTAGGCCCTGCACCCCATGGGAGACCAGGAGAAGCACCTGGCTCCTGGCTTCGGATCAGCGTGGTGCGCTGGCCGCAGCGTGCTGGCCGCGGCGGCCATTGGAGGGTGAACCAATGGTAAAAGGAAGACCTTTCTCTCTGTCTCTCTCTCTCTCTCACTGTCCACTCTGCCTGTCAAACAAACAAACAAAAAAAAAAAAGAGTAAACAAAGGATTTTTGACAGCAACTTCTTGGTTCACTTTATTTTTTTATTATTTTTTAAAAATATTTATTTTGTTTATTTGAAAGTCAGAGTTACACAGAGAGAGGAGAGGCAGAGAGAGAGGTCTTCCATGTGCTGGCTCACTTCCCAGATGGCCTCAACAGCCAGAGCTGCACTGATCCAAAGTCAGGAGCCAGGAGCTTCCTCCAGGTCTCCCACGTGGGTACAGGAGCCCAAGGACTTGGGCCATCTTCTACTGTTTTCCCAGGCCACAGCAGAGAGCTGGACTGAAAGAGGAGCAGCCAGGTCCTTAACTGGTGCCCACATAGGATGCTGGAGCTTCAGGCCAGGGCTTTAACCTGTTGCACCCCAGCACCGGCCCCCTAGGTTCACTTTAAATCCTATAATTTGCCTTATCATTATGCAGGGACAATTTTGGATCTTGTACGTGCACCAAGTCATAGCCCTAATACGACACTTTTGGGTGTTCTACAGTCATCACGTTTCTACAGAGAAGCCCGCTGTTCCTTTCATTCCACTATTTTACTATTCTGCTCAGTACAGTGGAGTTAGACTTACTCTAATCAAATACTCCAAAATCCCTTCCCAGGAAAACGTCTGCACTATAGCGTTTCTGTTCCCATGACTTCGTGCTCACAATCACCCTTATCTACACCTTCTTTGACTTTTGAACCCCTAAATTCAAAAGTCTGATGGGCTCAGATTCACATATTGAGATATTAACTCTTATCTGAGTAGTCAAAAATATCTTTTCCTTGTGACATTTGTCAAATTAATCTTCAGGAAAATAATTTAGAGTGCGCTATGTTGATACTGTACTATAGGGCTTGTTTAAAACTTGTGGCTTTGGAGTCAGAGAGACAAAGATGGCAGCATTGGGAGGGAGCTTACTGCTCTAGTCTAGGGAAAGACAGTTTAAAAAACTGTTGAGAGAGTGCAATCTCAGGGAAACTGCAGAGGAAACTCCACACAAATTAGAGGGACAGCATGGAGCTACGTGGAGGGTGTGGATGCACACAACTCAGGACCCCAGCAGATGAGAGACTCAACACCAGCTTTGAAGAGTGAGGTGAGACCAGACTGCAGCAGCCCAAGCCACTGGTGATAAAGCTGCGGGAAGATCCTGCATGAGTATGGCTTGGAGCCCCATGGGGGCCAAGTATACCTGCTAACCTGGAGGGAAAAAAGTGGGAACGCTTCTCTCTCCCCGACCACCTGGCACCAGTATCCTGTAACTGTCTGAGAGCCAACTAACACCATTTTGGACACACATAATAGCTGCACCAGCTCGTGCCTGGGCACCTATCAACTAGCCAAGAGGAGATGTGTGAGTCTGGCTGGCAGAATTGACATGGGGCTGGGAGCCTGTGACTGTGAGAGCCTTGTGTGCTGGGACTATGGAAACATTGTGGCTGTGTGCGGGCACAGGGTGTGGCTGGGTCTTTGGGCAGTCACTGTGGCGGCTCCACACATGTGGGGCTTCCTGATTCCCTGGTCAGGGTCATTGCTGCGGGACCCACGTTCACATTGAGGACTCCACAGATCCTTTGTGTGGTTCTTGTGGCAGCATGGATGAATATTGAACCCACTGGGGCTAGCGCCCAGGCATTGTTCTCCTTGGAGGAGAGGAGATGAGCCTGAGACTATGCCAACAGAGCTGAACAAACCTCCCCTCTGAGAGAGAGAGAGAGAGAGAGAGAGAGAGAGAGAGAGGAAGGGAGAGAGAGAGAGAGAGAGAGAATTGATCGAGATTTATCACGCCCAATTTGGGAGTCACCTTGGACACTAACCTCACTGTGGAGCACTGAACAGAGCACACTGGCCACACCTAGCACACGCCTCAGAGTATTCACTGAAAGAGCAGCCATTCCACTAATCCACAAAGGCAGAGTACAAAGATAAAAGCCATCACAGGGGAAAAAAATAAACCAACAAGTATCTCCAAAAAATATTCCTAAAAATAAACAACAATTTGAGAAACAACAATAAGGAAGACAACATGACACCCCTAAAGGAACACAACAACATTTCAATACTACAATGTGAAAATGAAGAGACTGAAGAAATGCCAGAAACAGAATTCAAAAAATTGATCATAGTATTACTTAGAAGTAATCAGAAGCAAATCCACAAACTAAAGAAATTCATACATGACATGAATGAAAATTTTTCTTATGAAATTGAGATTTTAAAAAGAAATCAAAATGAAATATTGGAAATGAACTCAATAGAACAAATAAAACAACAGAATTCGTGAGGCCGAGGAAAGAAAGAATATCTGGGTTAAAAGACAAATCTCTGGAAATTTTACATTCAGACCAAAAAAAAAAAAAAAAAAAGAAGAAGAAGAAGAAATTAGAAAACTAAAAAACACTGTTGGAGATCTATAGGATACTATCAAATGACCCAATATACTGGTTTTAGGAGTTCCTGAAGGCATGGAAATGGAGAATGGATGAGAAGGTCTTGTTAGTGAAATAATTACAGAAAACTTCCCTAATTTGCAAAAAGAGACAGACATCCAAGTACAAGAAGCATACAGAACTCCTAACAGACATGACCAGAAAAGATCTTCACCATAACACATCATAGTCAAACTCTCCACAGTAAAACATAAAGAAAAAATTCTAAAATGTGCATGTGAGAAATGCTAGATTATTTTCAGAGGATCTCCAATTAGATTCACAGCTGACTTCTCACCAGAAAACCTATAGGCTAAGAGAGAATGGTGAGATATATGCCAAGTCTTAAGAGAAAAAACTGTCAACCAAGAATATTGTACCCTGCAAAGTTCTCATTCAGGAATGAAGGTAAAATAAAGACCCTCCATAACAAACAGAAATTGAAAGGATTTGTCACCACTGGTCCAGCCTTACAAAAGATGCTTAAGGATGTGCTACACACAGAAACATGGTCATCACCCTAAGGGCAGAAAATCTCCCAGTAAAAGTACAAAGGAAATACAAAGTAAACAATAGGAATATTTATGGAAAAACATCAGGGCCAATTTATAAGTAATGACTTAAGGGCCAGGTTGTTACTTATAAATAGTCACCTTGAATCTAAATGGTTGCTTCAGTTAAAAGATACAGAATGGCTGAATGGGAAAAAAATATATATATATGCTGCCTACAAGAAAACCATCTCACCAACAAAGATGCATGCAGACTGAAAGTGAAAGGATGAAAAAAGATATTCCATGCTAACAGAAACAAAAAAGAGCTGGTATAGCCATCCTAATATCAGACAAAATATACTTTAACACAAAAAATGTTAAAAGAGACAAAGAAGAGCACTTAGTAATGACTAAGGGATAATCCAACAGAACATGTGACTAAAATAAATATATACACATTCTAATTACAGGGCACCTGGCTATTTAAAAGAAATGTTGATGGGCCGGCGCCGTGGCTCAACAGGCTAATCCTCCGCCTTGCGGCGCCGGCACACAATAAGCTATGCATGTGGCTTCAAAGTCCCGGTCGGGGCACCGATCCTGTCCCGGTTGCCCCTCTTCCAGGCCAGCTCTCTGCTGTGGCCAGGGAGTGCAGTGGAGGATGGCCCAAGTGCTTGGGCTCTGCACCCCATGGGAGACCAGGAGAAGCACCTGGCTCCTGCCATCGGAACAGCGCAGTGCGCCGGCCGCAGTGCGCCTACCGCGGCGGCCATTGGAGGGTGAACCAACGGCAAAAGGAAGACCTTTCTCTCTGTCTCTCTCTCACTGTCCACTCTGACTGTCAAAAATAAAAAAAAAATTTAAAAAAAAAAGAAATGTTGATGGATCTAAAGGGAGACATAGACTTGAATACAACAGCAATGGGGGATTTCAATACCCCACTTTCAGCAATGCACAGATCAACCAGACAGAAAATCAGCAAGGAAACAACAGTTAATTGACACTATAGACCAAAAGAATCTAAAAGATATCTACAGAACTTTTCATCCTATAGTTGCAGAATACACATTCTTCTCAGCAGTGCTTGGAACTTTCTCTAGGAGAGACCACAGGCCAGGCCATAAAGCAAGTCAGCAAATTCGAAGGAGCTGAAATCGTACCATGCATCTTCTCTGACCACAGTGGGATGAAGCTGGAGATCAGCAACTCAAGAGTCTCTAGAACATAGGCAAACACATGGAGACTGAATGGTATGCTTCTGAGTGGACAGTTGGTCATAGAAATAATCAAAGAGAAATCAAAACACTGTTGAGGAACAGTTTTTTTTTTTTAATACTAGTTGTTGAAATTTTTACTGAGTACAGAGTTAATCTTCCGTGTATAAAGTTAACTTAAAATAGATCTTAGTAAAAAATAAGAATGGGAATAGGAGAGGGAGGAGGAAGAAGAGTGGGAGGGTGGGTACAGTGGGAAGAATCACTATCATTATGATCTTAAAGTTTTATTTATGAAATGCATGAAGTTTGTGTACCTTAATTAAAAGGTTTTTTGGGGAAAAAAAAACTTGTGACTTTGTTAGTGCTCCATTTTGTTTTGATTTTCTTTGTTAATCATTTGACAAACTTTAAGGAAGGAAGGAGCTGAACACAAGAATGTGTGAGAAGCTGAATTCTTATTGGATTTTTTTTTTTTTTTTGACAGGCAGAGTTAGTGAGAGAGAGAGACAGAAAGAAAGGTCTTCCTTTTCTGTTGGTTTACCCCCCAAATGGCCGCTATGGCCAGTGTGCTACGCCGATCTGAAGCCAGAAGCCAGGTGCTTCCTCCTGGTCTCCCATGCGGGCAGGGCCCAAGGACTTTGGCCAGCCTCCACTGCCTTCCCGAGCCACAGCAGAGAGCTGGACTGGAAGAGGAGCAACCAGGACAGAATCCAGTGTCCCAACCGGGACTAGAACCTGGGGTGCCAGTGACACAGGCAGAGGATTAACTAAGTGAGCCACGGCACTGGCCTCCTTGTTGGATTCTGAACATCACCCTTCAGTGGTTCAAAGCCAGTAACTAGCTACAGACAACTCCCCATGATTCCTGTGTCACTTCCCGTGACTCTGCAAACACACTATACAATATTAATTTTTAAATAAATTTACTTAAAAGCATTAAATCTTTGGTGCTTAAATAATCATTGAGCTAAAAACTTTCGTTTCTGGTTTCCTACTAAAATACATATTCCAGGACTGAGTGTTCAGCATGGTAGCTCAGTTGCCCACATCCCACATGGGAGTGCTAAATTCAATTCCAGGCTCTGGCTCATGACTCTAGCTTCCTACCAGTGAAGGCAGCAGATGTGGCTCAAGTGACTGGGTTCCTGCCAACCTCTTGGGAGACCTGGATCGCATTCCCAAAGCCTGGCTTTGGCCCAACCCAGCCAGAGCTCAGCCACGGGCATTTGGGGAATGAGCGAGCCAGAGGATGGGAACACCCTCTAGTGAATGTGTTTGTGCGCGTGCGCATGAGCACATGTCTTTGTGTCTCTACCTCTTTCTTTAAAAAAAAAAAAAATTTATTTTACTTTAAAGTCACAGTAACACAGAGAGAGAGGGAGAGGCGGGGGGGGGGGGTGTCTTCCGTTTGCTGGTTCACTCCCCCATGGCCACAACAGCCAGAGCTGTGCCGATCTGAAACCAAAAGCCAGGAGCTTCTTCCAGGTCTACCAGACAAATGCAGGGGCCCAAGGACTTGGGCCATCTTCCACTGCTTTCCCAGGCCATAGCAGAGAACTGGATCAGAAGTGGAGTTGCCGGGTCTCGAACCGGCACCCATATGGGATGCCAGCACTGCAGGCTGCAGCCTTACCCGCTACGTCACAGCACCATCCCCTCTCTCCCTGTTTCTTGCTCTCACTCTCACTCACTCTTCCTCTGTTCCTAATTTAAATGTTAAAAAACACAAAATAGATATTTCTCTTGATGCATTTCTATAAACCTTTCTTAATCTTTGCCCCTATTCTCTCATACGATGTAAATTTGATGCTACAGGAAAATCTCTGGGGTCTCAAAATATGTCACTGGTTATTGGAAGTGACTCCACATGCATAAATCCATATGAAGTAAATGAAGACATGAAGAATTAGTTTCTTTCCAAATAAAGCATTAGGGAAATATAAAAAGGCACAGTAGCTGTTTGTACTCCAAAGTTTGGTGGATTCTTTTCTAAAATGATCGCGTTGTTTAAATAAAAGGATGCCGCACAACACTATGATGCCTTTTGTCATTCACAGGATGTCTACTCTGATAAAACTGCTTTTCCTTTTTGTCTTTAATTCCACCAGTGCTAACTGGAGAAGTAGTATTTCAAATGAACTGGGCTCTGGCTTTTTTACAGGATGTCTCCTCGCTGCTGAGCCCTTCTGACGTGAAGTCACACTTGCCTCTGATGTCAGAGACCGCCCCCGCCTTCTCCTCCCAGTGTGCCTTCCAGTAGGGACTCACCGCTAAAGCCTGGTCCCTCCCTGTCTCCTTCTCATTCTGGGTGTTGATCTGGGCTCTGAGACTCCTGCTGACTTCCAAGGAAAGTCTGCTCCAAGATCGGTGCCACCCATTCACAAGACTAAGTGGAAGGGTGGTTGGTTTTTGCCAGGGTTTTTTTTTTGTTTTGTTTTGTTTTGTTTTTATTTTTGACAGGCAGAGTGGACAGTGAGAGAGAGACAGAGAGAAAGGTCTTCCTTTTGCCGTTGGTTCACTCTCCAATGGCCGCCGCGGTAGGCGCACTGCGGCCGGCGCAGCGCGCCGATCCGATGGCAGGAACCAGGTGCTTCTCCTGGTCTCCCATGGGGTGCAGAGCCCAAGCACTTGGGCCATCCTCCACTGCACTCCCTGGCCACAGCAGAGAGCTGGCCTGGAAGAGGGGCAACCGGGACAGGATCAGTGCCCCGACCGGGACTTTGAAGCCACATGCATAGCTTATTGCACTCTGCCATACAGCATCAAAAGGAATCAAGGGAACTGAAACAAAGCAACTGAAATAATAGAGGATGGTAGGGTGGAAAGTATCAGCACACCCCTAAATATGTATA
The DNA here is from genome assembly GCF_033115175.1 of Lepus europaeus. Classification (NCBI taxonomy): domain Eukaryota; kingdom Metazoa; phylum Chordata; class Mammalia; order Lagomorpha; family Leporidae; genus Lepus; species Lepus europaeus. The sequence goes on from NC_084827.1 coordinate 44,369,936, forward strand.
TATGAAATACATGAAATTTGTGCACCTTACATAAATAAATTGATATGATAATAAAATATGAGAAAGGTTATGGGTAACCCCAAAAAATTAAAAAATGAATATTAAATGTCTTAAAATCTAAATACTAAATGCTAATGCAATATTAACTAGCAGGCATAATGAATTTGTTTTTGGTAAATACATAAATACCCCCACTTACCAACTTTATTGAGTACATGTCCTGCTTCTGTCTCTTCTGGTTTTAGGCACAGTTGCTAGGTGTGCTATGGTGATAGGCACCTAACCAAACACTCGGGAAGCGCATGGAACAAGGGTGTATATAGGAGTGCGGACGTGTGTGTTAAGTGTGTTTATGTATGTGCCGGCATCAAGTCTTTACTCCTGTTTTCTGTTTTCGGGAAAAAGATTTTAACGGCTTTTCTTCATTTGGGCTTTCTGTCTATTCACTACCAGTCATCACTCAACTGTAGACCATCTGGATCATGGCCTTAGCAACACTGATACTGAAGATACACATGAAACGCTAAGGTCCTCAAGAACGCTCCAGACTGGAGTCTAGAACATGAACAGTTACGCACTAAATTACCAGGTCACAAACAGATTCTACACTTAGATTATCAGAGTATTTAAATCTGGGTAGGCAAGAACTGACTCTTATGTTCTGATAAACAAAACAAATGATGAGGAGTTATTGACCTGGATGCAGGCTCTATCCTTGAAATTTCAAATTCTTAGGGACAGCATGAAATGTTTCCATGGGTCTTTCTGAAGATAAATTTTATTTTAAATTGTGTGCCACCTTTTGTTATTTATGTATTTTAAAAGGCAGAGAGGTAGATAGACAGACAATCAGGTAGACAGAGATCTCCAATCTACTAGTTCACTCCCCAAATGCCCACAACAGCGGGAACTGGGCCAAGCCAAAGCCAAAAGCCTAGAACTCAATCAAGGTCTCCCACACCAGTAGCAGGGACCCAACTAGTAGAGCCATGACGGATGCCTCTCTGGCCTGCCTGGTGCACATTAGCAGGAAGCTGGCACTGGGAGCAGAGTTGGGGCACTGTAAATGGGATGTGGGCATCTCTAGCAGTGTCTTACCCGCTGCCCCAAATGCCCTCCACCCCATGTGCACTTTATACTTATGTTTAAAACAGTAATAACTTTGAAGAGCCTCAAGAAAACAATTAGTAAGATAAAGGGAAAAAATAAAGCTTTTAATTATCTAAGAGAAAGTCACAGAGGCTTTATACAACAGGTTTTAGCTGATTCCAGATCACCTGCTCATTAAAAAACAAAAAACATACCAGCCAGCAGCTGTTATTTGGTCTGTTATCTGTTAAATCTCAAAAGTAGAGGCATCAAGCATCAACTACTTATATTTTTTAAATAGTATATTATTTAATTCAATTTAAACAAATAACTCTATGGTACGAAATCTGGGTTCCGGATTTATCTATGCCTACCTGTAAGACCTTGAGTAACGCATAAATCTCAATTTAATAAATAATAACATAGACATGGAATCAATGATGTACAAAATGTCCACCAGCCTCAAGAATTTCATATGACCTATGATGTTTATACAAGATATTTTAATCTATTACCATGAACAGAGATTGAACTGAAGTTCAACGATCAACTCTCCTCCTATGAGAACTTAAGGTTATTTTCTCCAACAGGAGAGGAGCGAACATGACTCAGTAATGCCCTGTGATTCTACATCGTCCAAATTAACCCTTCTCAGTAACATAGACGTGCGTATTTTCAATCCAGGGGCTCCAAACATTCTCCAATTCTAGAAAACGTTGTTATCACCCCCTGCAATATCGTGCCCACCTCCTCCATTGCAGACTCTCCTGGGACACCTGCTGGATGTAGGACAGTGCTGTCGCTACTGTCCTGGCTCAGATTTCTGACAGTGAGCAATACACATTGAAGCCTCTAGCCACACAGAAAAGCACCTTGGCTTCTGTCGAGCGAACATTATTGCTGCCCGGGAACTAAGACGGGAAGCCTATTTCCACTATTAGGTGACAATTTGATGGTTATGGATTTTCTAGTACTCATGCAGGGACAGGAAACCTCCACTCCAGCTTTGTATGTTGGGCAGAGAGCTCAGATCCAGATTTCTTTTGTTCAAGGGGCCCGGGAGCATTGACCATGATTCAGACAATAAAATCTCTGAGGATTACGAAGTCCAAACACCCCTGAGGGCCACTGTAGCATTCATTTTTTCTTTTTCAGGAATTATTTATTTATTTGAAAGGCAGAGTTACAGAAGCATAAGGGGAGAGAGGAGAAAGAGAGAGAGAGAGAGAGGGAGGGAAAGGTCTTCCATCTGCTGGTTCACTCCCAGATGGCCACAACGGCCGGAGCCACGCTGATTCAAAGGCAGGAGCCTCTTCCTGGTCTCCCACAAGGGTGCAAGGACCCAAGGACTTGGGCCATCTTCTACTGCTTTCCTAGGCCACAGCAGAGAGCTGGATCAGAAGTGGAACAGCGGAGACTCGAACCGGCACCCATATGGGATGCCGGGGCTTCAGAACAGGGCTTTAACCTGCTGCACCCACAGTGCATTCTTTCTAGTTACTATGTCTTTGAGTTTTAGAAAATCTACTACTTGAAATGTTTAGCTTCCCTGAAAGATGTGTGACCACAGTAAAACTGAATTTAAATTTTTTTAACTTACTTAAAGGCACACAGACATATACGGAGATGAGAGAGGGGAGAAAGAGGAGACAGAGGGGAGAGAGAGAGAGAAAGAGGAAACACACACATGCTCCCATCAGCTGGTTTATTCCCCAAAAGCCTGCAGCGGCCAGGGCTTGGTTGGAGCCAAAGCTGGAAGACAGTAACTCAATCCAGATCTCCTAACTGGATGGCAGGGACCTATTCATTTGAGCCATCACTGCTGGCTCCCTCAGTCTGCATTGACAGAAATTTGGAACAGGAGCTGAGGTGGGAAGTGAACTCAGGGACTCCAACTGCTAGACGAAACACCTGCTTCCAGCAAAACTGATTTGGAAATTGAAAGTGCTCAATATGGGAAACAGGTTATGACATTGCTGTAATGGAAAGGCCAGAATGAAACCAAACAGAATTTAGGAAACATGACCAAAAAGTGTATATTATAATCAGCATGACACAAAAGTCTACACCTGGGGGCTAGCACTGTGGTGTAGTAGGCTAAGCCTCTGCCTGCAGCACCCGCATCCCACATGGGCACTGGTTCGTGTCCCAGCTGCCCCTCTTCCGATCCAGCTCCCTGCTAAAATGGCCAGGGAAAGCAGTGGAAGATGGTCCAAGTCCTCGGGCTCCTGCATCCACGTGGGAGACCTGGAAGAAGCTCTTGGCTTCAGATCGGCCCAGCTCCGGCTGTTGCGGCCATTTGGAGAGTGAACCAGCAGATGGAAGACCTCTCTCTCTGTCTCTCCCTTTTTCTGTCTATAACTCTGCCTTTCAAATAGATAAATCTTTTTTAAAAATCTCTCCTTGCAGCATAATTTCTTGGTATAATAAAAAAAAAATCTTGTGAGAAAATCTCTCCTTCAGGCTAATTTTCAAAACTTTTTAATTAGGAATCATACTTACATACCATAATCCTCGGATACACACTTGCTTAACAAGGAGAAGACATAAAAGTGTGTTAGACTGAAAAAAAAAAAAAAAAAAAAAAACCATGCTCACATCGGCTCCCAAAAGGGGTCATTAGCAAGAGTTTAAGAAGGCTTAGAAGTGCTAAAATTTCAATATGGACTTGAAAACGAGGTAGAGAGGGTGAGGATGAAGACGTAGCTGGTAAGCACTGAGGTCCTGCTTTAAAAAAAAAAAAAGAACGGAATCGCTGGAGCATTATAAAAGACCTGTCCTGGCAACTTTACAACTCATGCTTAGAAATGACAGAGAGGAACACGCAGAAGGAAAAACCCAGGCACAGAGGCGGAGAAGAATGGAGGCATCTGGTGTCCTGGGATCCCCTAAGTGAAGGGAAGATTAGCCCTTCGCGTGTGGAAGCAGAAACAGAAGCACAGGTAGCAGGGGATGAGGAATTCAGTCATAAAGCAGAGGAGAACCGGGGGCAGGGCCCAGGGAGAGAGCCATGACCTCTGTTGCAGAACAGTAAGTCTGCAGGGCTTTAATGAGATAAAAAGTTATCCAGGGGCCGGTGCCATGGTGCAGGGGATTAAGCCTCTGCTTGTGGTGTTGGCAGCTCATATCAGAGCACTCGTTCAAGCCCTGGCTGATCTGCTGCCTTTTTTTTTTTTTTTTTTTTGAAGATTTATTTATTTATTTGAAAGTCAAGAGTTACACAGAGAGAGAGAGAGAGAGAGAGAGGTCCATCCATTCACTGGTTCACTCCCCAACTGGCTGGTTCACTCCCCAATTGGCTGCAACAGCTGGGGCTGCTCTGCTTCTTATTCAACTCCCTGTTAATGTGCCTGGGGAGGCAGTGGAAGATGGCCCAAGTACTTGGGCCCCTACCACCTACATGAGAGACCTGGATGGAACGCCAAGCTCCTGGCTTTGTCTCAGCCCAGCCTCAGCCACTGTAACCATTTGGGGAGTAAACCAGCAGAGAGATCAATTTCTCTCTCTTTCTCCTTCCTCCCTCCTTCTCTGTCACTCTGCCTTTCAAATAAACAAAGTAAATCTTTTTTTTAAAAGTTACCTAATTCTAAGGAGGTTAACCCAATCCTATAGCAGTCCTTTAAAATGCGCTACACCTTCCAAAACACGAGTGTCTAATTCAACCTCCATCGCCACTTTGGAATGTAGACGAAGCCGAGATGACTTGATTGTCTTCCCTGTGAATCAAAGCTCCCAGGAGTTCAGATACTTGCCCTGGAGACACATACACACACACACACACAGAGTCAACAGCGAGGACCTTGTCACAACGCCTGCTTACCCCCACCCAAGCCAGCTGTACTCTCCTATGTGGGTCCCCTCTTCTTGAACACATCTGTGTAAGTTTCATACGTACCTGACTATTTTCAGAAAGGGCTGTCTGTCAGTCATTCCCAGATGGTTGACGAAGTGACAGTCACAGGCCAGATGAAAAGACATTAGATCAGACAGTCCTCACCAAGGCAACATAGGTACCTTCAGAGCAGGTTTGGAAAAGTCTACTGATGCTCTGAAGAATGGTTCCGTATCGCCCAGGGGTCTTCCCTGAGCACTGGCAACAAGGGGAAGGAAATGTGCCAGACACAAAGACCCCATCGCACTCCCCTAGACAGACCCCACCTCTTCCAAATTCAGCTTTCTGGACCTGCACGCCCACAGAACAGAGTCTGCCACGGGGCCAACACGAGCTCCGAGGCTCCCGAGCACTGCTGGATGGTTGTGTGACTCCTGCTGACGGGCCCAGGGCAGGCAACTTAAGCTGTCTGCAGGCCAGGCCTCCACTAGACAAAGGGCAGAACAGTACCCACCCCACCAGGCTCACACAAGGACAAAGTAGAGCTCGGTCACACACAGGAAGCAGCCAGCAGTGCCCCACTGGATCAAGCACAGAACGAATCTTCCTCCACCCTTAGAGTAAGTCCTCCTCCACCGGCAACTGATGGAGTTGCCAAGGCACCGATGATCTGTCTCAGATCCAGTGCCAGTTTACAGCGCAGACACTTTAAAACTGTTGTGTAGGCTAGGTTTGGGACATGGCTTCAACTACATCAATGAAGACAGCAAAAGCAGCCGGCCAACACAGGCCCCTGCCATCGGAGTCAAGTTCTGATGCTGACGGGTTTCCTGCGAGTTTGAAGAAAATCTATGTGCCCTGCAGGAAGCTTCTGGTGCAACATGAGTGATGGTTTCTCCCACTCACTGTCCTCTTAGCCCCCCACTCTCACCCCCTCCCACCAAAGAACACAGACAGGGAACTCTCCACTGCTGCCAGGGTCTCAATGTGATGCTGGCTTCAATGAGTCTGTGTGTGTGTGCACTGTTGGTCAGAGCCTGCTTGAACACAAGACAGACTAGGGTCAGAAACACCATCGGTCACTAGCCTTGCACGTGACGCTCAGAAACCATCTTATGGAACCTAAGGTGCCTGAGCTCTTTCAGCACCGAAGTCAAAAGCAAAATTAGAAATGTTAGACCCCATCCAAGCACCCAGGGCCCTAGAAATCACCTAGCCCAAGAAAGGAATGTCCAAGTTCTTGAAGTCCTCATTCTATAGATAAGAAAATGAAGTCTAAAAATAGATTTGTTCAAAGTCACACAAACCTCCAAACACCCAGTGCAGTGAGTTTTTTTTTCATAATCACATCCTGCTCCTTTCCCTTCTGCATTAATTAATGAATTCCCATGGGCTTCTAATTAATTAATGAATTCCCAGGGACTCACTCTGTTTGGTACCATTTAGTGCAGGAGACACCCTTAATCTCAGGCCAGACTTCTCCCCAGAATTCCAAACTTCCACATTCACTTGCCTACCAGAAATCACACACGTGTCCAAGCATGCTCTCAAACTTAAAACCCAGCCCAAACTTCCTTACCTTGTAGTTTTTGTTTTGTTTTGTTTTGTTTTGTTTTGCATCGCAATAAATGCCATTCACTCCAGCTGCCCAAGCTGGAATTCTAGAAGCCAGCCTGACTCCCTGCTCTCGCTTAACCACATGTCATCTTCAGCAAATTAAAATCTGATCCCAGCCTGCACCAACTCATCACCACCTGCCAACAAGCCTGTTAGAACAGCCTCCAAAGGGTTGCTCCGCTGCCCCACCCCCACTCAGGCAGCCCATTCTCAAGTCAGCGGTCACAACACTGCTGCTGCTGCTCCTTGGTTAAAAACCCCTCCCGAAGGCTCCGTGTCCCTCAAGCCCTCGCACAGGGCCAAGACCCTACTTTCTTGGCTCTGTCCCTTCCTCATCGTCTCACCTTTCTCCACTGCCCCTCTCTGCAGATGCATAGGCCAGCCTGGCTGTGACCCAAATACAGAGGCAGCTTGCTAGGGGCTTGGGGTTATCATGGCTCCACCCCAAGTCTTCCCTCGATGCCACCGAGGGTGGTTGGTGGTGGTAGGGGGCAGGTCCTACCCGCCTCCCCACCTTCTGACACATCCCGTCCCTCTTTCCTGCTTGGGTACCGCCTTAGTTTTTTTTCTCATTTCACATACTACGTATTTTATGTATTTATTCCATTCTTTTCTGACTCCCCCATTTTGGTTATAACAGAAGGACAGAAAGTACCTTGTGTGTTTTGATGAGCAAACAAATAAATCAATGGATAGTGAACTCTCTCTAAATAATACTGGTTCCCAGGCAGGATCAGAGTGACTGCCAAGAAAAATACACAAGTTTATAGTGAATGCGCCCGTGTAAAATTCATATCAAATATACCTACATATCTTAATTTGTGCACCTGTATGTGCATGCCTAGGTTGTACCTGCATCTTTTTGATGTTCAGTGTCTGAATAAGCAAAGCTAGCATTCTGGTCTGGACCCTGAAATCCTTCTTTATACGTCGAAAAAGGTACTGGAACACCGTCCTCCAAAGATTAGAAAAAGCAAAGCCATTGCAACTAACAATGAGCACTGCTTACAGGTGCTTCCTCACATATTACGGAAGCCACCGTCACTCTTCAGAAATCACTACCAAGCTGAGGTGAACTTCGAAGGCAGGAGAGCTGGTGTTTACCCACCTGCTGACCAAATAGTCTGTATTTGCCCTTAAAAAGTGCTAATCAACAAGGAGCTTCCAAAGCTTGCAAGAAACACAAAACAGAAATACAGAAATAGAAGACAAGCCTGTTACCGGCGACTGTTCTTGGCTAAGTGATGTTGGTACATGATGACAATCGTGGAGGAAAAAAAAAAAAAAAAAAAAGATTGATGAAGAGACTCTACAACTGTTCTTCTAGGTCCAAAGGAGAAACCCATCTAGTTCTTCCCAACACTGCAACTGTTTAAATTTTAAGGAATTAATTCAAAGCTCATTTTTACAAGTTATGATTGGCAAAACCCATCTAATGTATCTATTTTTGCTTTATCTATGGCGCAACTAAATTGAGGCTTAAAAAATGAAGAGACAAATGTTGGCCCTCTTCCTTTTTTTCAGTCAGCAAGGAACTGGCAGCTAAAAAAAACAATAAAATAGGCAAGATGATACCAAAGCAGCCCCCTGGGCAGAGATCAAGGTGCAGCCTGGGGTGCCTGCACCCCACATCAGAGTCGCCTCCATCGGAGTGCCACATCTGTTTCCAATTCCAGTTTCCTGCCAGAGCGCACCCTGGGAGGCAGCAGCTGCTGGTCCAAAAATTTGGATCCCTGTCAACCAGCTGGGAGGTCTGGGTTCAGTTCTGGGCTTCTAGTTTTGGCTTGGCCCAGCTCTAACCATTGCCAAGTATTTGAGGAGTGAATCAGTGGATGAAAGGCTGGCTTCCTTGCTCGCCCCCTTGCTCGCTCGCTCGCTCTCTCCCTTTCAATTAAATGAAAATAAATTTTTTTAAAAAGCAAAGACATGGAAAGCGCTGAGCAATTCACTCAGCACTCAGTCTTAGGAGCTCAAGAGCAAAGCCACTGCAGACTCAGGGGCTGTGGACTAAGCTGGTTTATTTTATTTCGTTTTGCTTTACAAAACAACTACAGCAGTGAGTCCAGGCTCTAGGAACTACCCTCTTTGATTTGGATTCTGCCTTGCTCCTTGGGAAAGCCCCTGAGTTCTCTGCGCGTCTAATCCGTCACCCTGTGGCTTCACAGGCCTTGTTGTGAGGAGCGAAGGAGGAAAGGCACACACAGCACTTACCAGAGTCTGAAAGTAGGAAGCAGCAAGTAAACAGGACTTAAACTCGGAGTCCCCCAACAGCCTTGGAAAGAGCCGGGTGGAGCTGCCTCCTCATACTTCTCTGTCTTCTTTCCCAATGACTGTCTCTCTCCCTTCCTTCCTTTCTTTCTCCTTTTTCGTTTCGGGATTGCTTTATTTAACCCCTAAGACTGTTAACTCCAGACAGCTGGCTATGGGAAGCGACAGTCACCACCTGCAAATACCCCCCTTCCCTGCTCCCCACAGTCAAACGTCCCCTCCTCCCTGCTCATGACAACCTTTACCCAAACTGCCAAGTGGCACACCTGCTCCTTGCACGCCCCACCACGGACCTTGCACGCGTGTGCGCGCATACACACACACACAGCGTGCTTCCACTTGTCTCAATACATTGCCATCTCTCCCTGCTGCCCACCCCACCCCTCCTTGTTCTCCATGTTCTTGGACTGCCTTTGCGACCACCACCAACATGGTATGAGTCTGTGTCTCTGCCCACAGCTCTGTGCCACAGGTAAGTGCTCTGCCCAGGTCACCGTCCTGAGGCCCCTCACCAGAAGGAGACTCCAGCCACAGCATCACAGAGGAGGAAAGAGAACCTCCCCTCCCCCAAAAAGGAACCTGAGCAGCCTCTCAGAGCAGCCTGGGTTGGACCCTCCATGCAGAAGTTAGCATGTGTGCATCATACAGGTACAATGGACAAAGGCATTGCTGGCTTTGCTGTTGTCCAAACATAACAGCCATGTCAGAGTTCACAGATTTCCGTGGAACGTCTTTGGAACGGACAGTCTAACCAGAAAGGCCACAAAGTGACTCAAGCGAAACGTATGGCTTCACTTTTACAGTGAGAGTATGACCTTGATGACTTTAGCTGATAGAAAATATTTTGAAAGGGCCTGTGAAAATAGGATGAAACCAACAATACTACACAATTTCATTCATAGCACGTATGGTGTAGTCTAAGCTACGAAAGCCAGGGAAGGTGGAGAAGTCCAGCTTTCTAAGCGGGCTACAGACAGAAACCTCAGGAACAGGAGAACTCAGCCAGTGATGGCAAGAGCAGGAGAATCTGAGGCCCGGGAGCCTTGCCCGAAACCTTCTCTCTCTCCCTTTCTCGTCCTCCTCCTCCCATCTGATCTGCTTTCTTTCTGCTGTCTTTGCTTTGTGCTCTCCTTACCTACCCCTGCCGGTTCTAGACAACCACTGCAATCACAAGACAGACCTTAAACCCCGAGAACCATAACATTGCCCACATTTCTGTATCACATTACAGATGACGAAGCATTTGCACCGACAGGAGCCCATGTCATCCACTGAGGTAAGAAGAATTTTTAAGCCCCGATGGATAAACAGATCAACAAAGGCTTACCCGAGTGCATTTCGCGTGTTACAGGTGGGAGTCTTCACAGACATTAATTACCTCTTTTGGGACATTAAAATCACCTGCGCACACAGGTACTCCCAGGAGCTCTAGGATTCCAGCCATCTCCAACAGACCAGGGCACTCGGTTGGGGAGCAAAGGAGCGTTTAATTATGAGTGAAGTTCAGAAAGTTCATGGGAAATGCAATTAAAAGGTAAGTTTAATTTGGCACAATAATTTTTTAAATCCATGCATACAAGGGGTCTTCAAAAACTTCATGAAAAATCCTTATTATGAAAATACTAAGGAAAAAAATTTTTAAGATTGATTTATTTATTTGAAAGTCAGAGTTACACAGAGAGAGGAGAGGCAGAGAGAAAGAGAGGTCTTCCATCCGATGGTTCACTCCCCAACTGGCCGCAGCAGCCAGAGCTGCACCGATCCAAAGCCAGGAGCCAGGAGCTTCTTCCAGGTCTCCCAGACAAGTGCAGGGGCCCAAGGACTTGGGCCATCTTCTACAGCTTTCCCAGGCCATAGCAGAGAGCCGGATCAGAAGTGGAGCAGCCGAGTCTCGAACCGGCGGCCATATGGGATGCTGGTGCTTCAGGCCAGGGCGTTAACCTGCTGCACCACAGCTCCAGCTCCGCAAAAATTTTTGTATCAAAATTAACTTATGATTCTATTTCCCTCACACATTGTGAAATACCCTTTAGAAATCTAATAAACCATTATTTGTTACATATTTGAAATATTTTAAATATTTCATAACACAACGAAAAGGAAACAGACGTTCATCAGAAGGGTGCTAATACCTTCCTTCTTCTAGCTTCCTTCTGGGAAGCAGCAGGTGATGGCTGAAGTAGTTGGTTCTCTGCCATCCACATGGGAGATCTGGTTTGAGGTCCCATCTCATAGCTCTAGCCCCAGCTCTGGCTCTTACAGGCACTTGGGGAATGAATCAATGGATGGAATTTCTCTCTCTCACTGCCTTGCAAATAGATTTTTAAAAATTAAAATACAAAGGTAAAAGTAAGTTGCTGGCAGAAAACTTAATTTCTGACATTTCACTCATCTTTGTGCACAGGTAACACTTCAGGTTCCCCAAGACATTCTCCAATACTGCAGTTCATTCAAGCCTCTGTAAAATGAGACTGCTGGAAGACTGCTATCCAGTGAGGCCACTCTGACATGTCCATGGCCACACAGATATAGGCCAGGATTGGAAGCCAGAGACTTGGCTTTCATGTCAGCCCCACCAATTAGAGGGAACTGAAACTCTGGACAAGCCACCCACCCTCTCTAAACTTGCTTTGTGACTACTAAAATAAGGATGAGGTGGGCTTTGGCCTATGCGTTAACTCCCTGCTTGGAATGCACACATCCCATATTGCAGTGCCTGGGTTCCAGTCATGGTCCTGCTCCTGTCCATGTGTTCTCTGGGAAGGATCAGATAATGGCTCAACTATGTGTCCCTGCCACACATATGGGAGATGTGCCTGGAGTTCCTCACTCCTGGCTTGGAACTGACCCAACCCTGGCTACTGTGGGCATTTGGGGAGCAAAACAGTACATGGAAGCATTCTTGCTCCCTCACAAAAATCAATTTTTAATTTTTTTAAAGATAAAGATAATAATGCTACCTTACAGACTCATTTTGAGAAACAAATAATCTGAAATCTGCAAAGCACTATTAAGAAAAAGTATTATTATAGAGAAATGTTCTTAGAAACACATCTTCACGTAAACTCACTACACTTTGCAAACTTGTGTCCAGAAAACATTTGCTTCTTTCACAGGCCTTGGGGCCAAGGCTTTTCAAATTTGCTGCCTATTCTGACATCTATTTTTAAATCACGAGACTAGAAATTTTTTTTAATGGTGCTTGTAAATTTATTCATAGGCTACCTAACACAAAGCACATCAAATAAATGCAATAAACTAATGTATCACAATAAATTCTAAAAAGGGCTCAGGACTCAAAATCAGTGAAGTGTCTGTCAACCAGGAGAAAATGGTCGCCCTGAGCAATTCCATCAACATTCTTAGTGGAAAATACACCATAGAATTGCCTTTGCGAAGGACAATTTAAATAAATAAAACTGAGTATTATAAGATTATACTCATAAAATCCTGTCTTTAAAGGGAACCAATATAATGAAAGCATCATTTTAATATACTTTTAAGGACTCCATCACACAGTTCTGGCTCTTGGTCTCCTAATATCTCAGAGGCTAGGACTTGATTCTAAATAACCCGTGGAATGCAGAAAATTAATCTTGACACTGGTGGCAATGAACACACATGTGTTTGCATATTGTCCCGATTATCTGGCTGGATCAATCCAATTTTTTCCCTTTTTTGCACACACAGCAAATTCCTTTGTTTCATATAAGTTTAGAAATCTAAAGCACTTTTCCAAACAGCATTCAATCTTTAGGATTATATTTTAAGCCAAAAAAATTAGAACTTGGAACTATTAAACAGTTATTTACTTCATGAACTAAATAATGTGTCTAATCTACACCAATATACTTTGTTCTTTTCTACTAACACTTGAATCATTCCTATGGAATATGCTAATCACCTTGAGATCTTTCATTTAGAAATGACTAAGAAGAATCAAATACTTTAATTTGGGGCATATAGTATAGAACAATAGAAATGTGAAAAAACATTCATTGTGCTTCTGTTTTATAATGGATAGCTTGAACAGTTCAGAGGAGAGATAGGTGGGCCAGAAACTATAAACATAAATGCCAGGCCTTCAAGGTTCCTTTATTTTTCAAATACAGGGTTTTCTTTTTTTTTTTTAAGATTTATTTATTTATTTGCGATGAAGAGTTACAGACAAAGAGAGGGAGAGAGAGAGAGACAGAGAGAGAGGTCTTCCATTCGCTGGTTCACTCTCCAAGTGGCTGCACTGGCTAGAGCTGGGCCAATCTGAAGCCAGGAGCCAGGAGCTTCCTCCAAGTCTCCCATGTGGGTGCAAGTTCCCAAGCACTTGGACCATCTTCTGCTGCTTTCCTAGGCCATAAGCAGAGAGCTGGATGGGAAGAGAAGCAGCCAGGACTCGAACTGGTGCCCACAGGGGATGCTGGTGCCGCAGGTGGCAGCTTTACTTGATACTCCACAGTGCCAGCCCCAGGTATCCAAACTTTAATAGCTCAGGTGGCCTGTGCCACCTTCTTGTCACATCACTCATAGCTGATCCTTAAAGTTGTCATTTGGTTTCAAGCATGTTTCTCAAATTAGTTTATAAGCTCCTTCATGGCAGAAAAAAATCAAACATTTACATTCCACTAACCAACCAGACTACTCTATACAAAGCAGGCCCTCAACGAATGTTTATGGATTTTAAAGGAAACAGAAATTTCTTGGCCGGCACCACAGCTCAATAGGCTAATCCTCCGCCTTGCGGCGCCGGCACACCGGGTTCTAGTCCCAGTCGGGGCACCGGATTCTGTCCCGGTTGCCCCTCTTCCAGGCCAGCTCTCTGCTATGGCCGGGAGTGCAGTGAAGGATGGCCCAAGTGCTTGGGCCCTGCACCCGCATGGGAGACCAGGAGAAGCACCTGGCTCCTGGCTTCGGATCAGTGCGGTGCACTGGCAACAGCGTGCTGGCCACAGCGTGCTGGCCGCAGCGGCCATTGGAGGGTGAACCAACGGTAAAGGAAGACCTTTCTCCCTGTCTCTCTCTCTCACTGTCCACTCTGCCTGTCAAAAAAAAAAAAAGAAAGAAAGAAATTTCTTCCCTCAAATAGGATAAAGAAACTGGAAGGCTAAATATTACTCTATGATACATTACATACAACCTTCAAGCAAATTGCTGAAGGCAAAGGGCAGGTCTTTAACATTCTCCTTAATGTGAACTCAGAAATAAAATAACTGGAAGACGACACGGTGCCTCTGCCTGGAACTGGCCATCTGTTAGCTGGTCTGACATCCCAGCCTGCAGGCACTAGCGGCTGCTGATGGCCCATGAGAAATCAGACGGGAAATCACAGGAACCTGTTCTGAGACAGCAGGATGGCTGGCCCCCCTCCCAGATGCCCCAGCTGAAAGCCAGGGTGGGCACAGCCACCCAAAGCACCACCCCTGCACAAGTAACCCAACGCCATCAAGACGACAGGGAACCAGGGCCACAGGACAAAGTCTCTGCAGTGCTTTCATTCCTCCCTGGTCAATTCTGAATATCTTTACATTAAGACAGTATACAGGGAAACAGCAGAGAATCATTTCAATACTGTGTATAATCAGGAGAAGAGAGGAAACAAAAAAAAAAAAGGGGGGGGGGATGAAAGCTGTGAAAAGGGGCCCAGCACTGTGGCGCAGTGGGTTAAGTTGTCCCCTGTAATGCTGGGATCCCCTGTGGAGGCTGAGCTGAAGTCTTGGCTGCTCCACTCCCTATCCAGCTCCCTGCTAATGTGCCTGGGAAGGCAGCAGAAGATGGCCCAAGTGCTTGGGCCCCTGCCACCCATGTGGGAGACCCAGATGGAGTTCCTGGCTCCTGGCTTTGGACTGGCCATTATGGGGTGGGGTGGGGGGTTATGAACCAGCATGTGGATAATCTCTAACTCTCTCTCTCTCTGTCTCTTCTTTTCTCTCTGTAACCATGCCTTTCAAATAAATAAATACATCTATTTGGAAAAAAAAAGCATGAAATAAATTTAGAAAAGCAAGGAAATATAAAGAAGAAATCAAATCTCAAGGAAAGATTCAGCAAGGCAATGGATATTACTGCTTCCTTGTTCAAATCTATTGTAACCATCTAGGAATTCTGGCTATGTGATTACTGTCATTCAGGGGCCAACAGGGATAAGAGGCATCACACTATTAAAAATCAGTTAGAAAATGTAGAAATGGAAACCATTATGAGTCTTTTTACATAGTAACCCTAAAGCCCTAAATGTCATCAACTTTTTTGTTTTTTATATTCTGCTCCACAACAATTATGGATAAAAATCTCAGAACATTCAAAGTAATTTGAAAAGACTGTCAAAGTTTTATTAAAATATAAAAAGCCAGCAAGTACCGAATGCAACCAAAATAACAGAAAAAGCCCTTGACCTTTTATAGGTTTCAGTACCACTGCACGCCTCCTTTACTTTGGGAACAATGCTGCTGCCTGCCTCACGAAGTTCTCTCAAGAACAATGAGTTAGGTGCACAAAGAGTCAGAGAAAGGGGACAGGTCCAGCACGTGGTCAACACTCAGTTCATTCTGCTGCTGCTGTGTCCCGTCTGCCAAGTGTTCCCACCATCCTTGTTTTCCTGTCCATAAAAGGAAGAGGCTTGGGGCTTGGGGCAGAGAGAGAAAAGGCAATGCCTACAACAGCATCCCATATGAGCACCAGTTCCTGTCCCCGGCTGTGCCATTTCCAATCCAGCTCATTGCTCATGGCCTAGGAAAAGCAACAGACAATGGCCCAAGTCCTTGGGCTCTGCCACCCACGTGGGAGACCTGGATGAAGCTCTTGGCTCTTGGCTTTGGCCTGGCCTAGCCCTAGCCATTGTGGCCATGTGGATAGTGAAACAGTGGATGGAAGATCTCTCTCTTTCTCTCTTTGTAACTGACTTTCAAATAAAAATATCTTAAAAAAAAAACAAACAGGAAGAGGATTGCAGATATGCTTCTGAATTAATAATATGAGGTTTTTAGTTTTGTTTTTTAATTTTTTTTTTTTTTGAAAAGTGGAGGAGGGGCCAGTGCTGTGGCATAGCAGGTAAAGCTGCTGCCTGAAGTGCAGGCATCCCATATGGGTGCTGGTTCAAGACCCGGCTGCTCCACTTCTGATCCAGCTCTCTGCTATGACCTGGGAAAGCAGTAGAAGATTGACTCAAGTTCTTGGGTCCTTGCACCTGTGTGGGAGGCCCAGAAGAAGCTCCTGGCTCCAGATCAGCACAGCCCTGGCCATTGCAGCCATCTAGGGAGTGAACCAGTGGATGGAAGATCTCTCTCTCTCTCTCTCTCTCTGCCTCTCTGCAACTCTGCCTTTCAAATAAATAAGAAAGAAAGAAAGAAAGAAAGAAAGAAAGAAAGAAAGAAAGAAAGAAAGAAAGAAAGAAAGAAAGAAAAGAGAGAGAGAGAGGGAGAGGGAGGGAAGGAGGGAGAGAGGGAGAAAAGTAGGTAGGTAGGTGGGGGAGAGGAGACAGAAATCTCAGAGAGGCAGGGCGTTTGAAGTGTAGATACTGGGCTGTAACTGGAAGGTTATCAGGATGACTTTGAGATGTAGATGCTGGACCTAGATGTCAGCTCCTTAGGCCTTTGACACACACATATAAGCTCATTTCTGGCTTCCTACCTAACACTTTCAAATAAATAAACAAATCTTTTAAAAATATATAAACAAACAAACAAATAAATAAATTTGCATGCCTGGGAAAGCAGCAGAGGATGGCCCAAGCACTTGGACCCCTGCACCCACATGAAAAAAAATTGAAATAGCCAATTAGAAGTGTAATTAAGGCCGGTGCTGTGGTGCATTAGGTTAATCCTCCACCTGTGGCACCGGGATTCCATATGGGCGCTGGTTCTAGTCCCGGCTGCTCCTCTTCCAATCCAGCTCTCTGCTGTGGCCTGGGAAAGCAGTAGAAGATGGTCCAAGTCTTTGGGCCCCTTTACCCACGTAGGAGACTGGGAAGAAGCACCTGGCTCCTGGCTTTGGATCAGTGCAGCTCTGACCATTGTGGCCATTGGGGAGTGAACCAACGGACGGAAGAGCTTTCTCTCTGTTTCTCCCTCTCACTGTCTGTAGCTCTACCTCTCAAATAAATACATAAAATCTTAAAGAAAAGATGTAATTAAAAATATCACTTGTATTATTGAAATGAATATTTAGATAATGAATAGTTAGACAAAAATGTCCTATTCAGTAAATGGTGCTGGGCACACAGGCAGAACATACTTGTACAGGGGAAAAACGAATTAACATCACTCCTTACATATAAATGAATTTGACTCTTAACTGCATAAACCAAATATTACAAAAGGATTACAAGGAAGGACATGAGGTTTTGGCAAACTGAGGGTTCAGGAAGCTTTTCCATTCATAACACTGAAGGCAGAAACCAAATAAGAATGCAGGTAATATTCACACTTATTATATACAAGCTTACATTTTCCCCATTTTCTGTCTTATCACTAAGATAAGTCTTCAATTTACATGCCATGAAAAGGCACTTAGAAAGCCTTGGTAACTTTGAAGCAAGGGAATTCAGGTTAAAAAAGTTTCACAGTAGTCTACACAGGTCACACTTATTCTTCACTTATTCCTTATCTGAGAATTTACTTTTAACTAGAAATCAACAGTCATGCTCATTCAGAGGCAGAAAATTTGAGTCTCTCAACACAAGCATTCCAAGCCGAGATCAAACAAGGCTGCCTTTCTCTTTCCCTGTAAACAAGCGTCCTTTTCACAATCTGTTTACTGCCACATTTCTGCATTTTCTGTGGTTTTCCTTGGTGATGTCTTTGTCTGAAACCAGCCCCCAAGCACCCTGAGGCAGGGCTGTCCAGTGCTCCTAAGTACAGGAAGGCTGTGATGTGCCTTAGGGAGAGGATACATTGAGACAGGAGATACAGGGCTGCTGGCCTTCAGCAACACACATTTAAAAACAATGTTATGTATCCATTGCCTGAGGAACGCGAGACCAGAGGTTTGCAGGAACCTAACTCTATTTTCTATAGGAGCAAGGGTTCAGTGTTTGCCAATGTAGTAGTCACAAAAATATTACAGAATGTGACTGCCACAAACAGTGCAAACTGACTATTCAAAATATATAGCAGCAGATGCAGGTTAGCCTAGTGGTTAAGACACAGGTTAGGATGTCTGCCTCCCACACAGGAGGACCTGGGTTTGATCTCCAGCTCTGGATTCCAGATTCCTGCTAATGCAGACCCTGGGAGGCAGCAAGCAATAGCTCAAGTGGTTGAGTCCCTCCTACCCACAGGGGGTAATCTCATGGAGTTCCTGGCCCCTGGAACCACTGTAGAAAATAGGAGAGTAAAAGAGCAGATAGGATCTCTCTCTGTTCTCTCCTCTCTCTCTCTCTCAAATAAGCAAAACTTAAAGAAGTGTTTAGCAGACTCTCCCTTTTTAAAAACTGTGGCAGAGCCAGGATTATAATCCAGACATGTGTGATTTCAGAGATTGTGCCATCGAATACTGCATCGTGCTGGTTCCATATAAAGGAAACAGCTGACAGGTTTGACTACTCAAAACTCAAGACACCAGACAAACCAGGGGAGAAAAACGTGTAATGTATATTACAAATAATTGTTGACATCAATAGCGTTATTCAAATGTGTATGAAAAAGAGGAACCACAAAACTGAAAAATAAGCAAAGATTTCAAAAGATCATTTGCACACATGCACAATTAGTAATGAAACACAAGACGAATATTCACTCTCCAGTTTTCACCCCGTTTAACATGTATGTGCAGACAGGTTGCTGGACAAAATGTAAAAAGATATAATCTTCCTGGACACAATTTGGCAGTAGGTATCAATGGCCTTAACGTTATTTACCAGTTTTGAACTGGAAATTTCAGTTCCAGGAAGCTGCACTATGGAAGTATCTGGGCATCCATGAACCAATAACGGAGATGAGATTTTAAGAATCTCAGGCACTATTGAGTATATCACCTAAAGCTTGAATACAAGAGGGAATTAGGTACATGTGTGTACATCCACCAACATAATGCAGCTCTGTATTTCTTGACGTGGAAAGATACTGGGGACAGTGAGCTGAGTGAGAAAGACCCACAGGGGCAGATCCCGTTTAATCTCATTTAAGTCTGCAGCTACACATGCAGGTAAAATCCCATTTGCTAACACGAAGATTTAGAGAACTGCTTCCTCTCTGGCCCGTCGCTCCATCCTGAAGACTACATCAAAGAGGATGTCTTGGCTCTCATAACTACGTGTTCTTACTCTTCATCCGCTGGTTCACTCCCAAAATGGCCAAAACGGCCAGACTGAGCTGATCTGAAGCCAGGAGCCAGTAGTCTCCTCTGGGTTTCCCATGTGGGTGCAGGGGCCCAAGGACTTGCGCCATCTTCTACTGCTTTCCCAGGCCACAGCAGAGAGCTGGATTGAAAGTGTAGCAGCTGGCGGCCGGCGCCGCAGTTCACTAGGCTAAACCTCCACCTGCGGCGCCAGCACCCAGGGTTCTAGTCCCGATCGGGGTGCCGGGTTCTAGTCCCGGTTGCTCCTCTTCCAGTCCAGCTCTCTGCTGTGGCCTGGGAAGGCAGTGGAGGATGGCCCAAGTGCTTGGGCCCTGCACCCGCATGGGAGACCAGGAAGAAGCATCTGGCTCCTAGTTTCGGATCGGCACAGCGCGCCAGCCGTAGCAGCCATTTGGGGGGGGGGGTGAACAAATGGAAGGAATACCTTTCTCTCTGTCTCTCTCTCTCTCTCTCACTAACTCTGCCTGTCAAAAAAAAAAAAAAAAAAAACAAGAACAACAAAAAAGTGTAGCAGCTGGGACTAGAACCGGCAACCATATGGGATCCTGGCGCCACAGGTGGAGGATTAACCTACTGCGCACCTCCACCTCCACCTCCTGCCACTTCTTAGAATTGTAGAGCAGAGAGCTATGGCACTGACTCCAGCTCCCTGCTAATGCGGACCCCAGAAAGGTAGCAGATGATGGTTCAAGTGATTGGTTTACCAGCTCCTGGCTGTGGGACGGTAGTTGCAAGAAACTGGGGAGTGAGCCAGCAAGTGGGAGGTCTGTCTGTCTGGCTGGCTGTCTGTCTCTCTGCCTTTCAAATAAATGAAAATAAAATGCTTTATACAGGGGAAAGAATTTCATCAAAATTTCAAAGTTGTACAGATACTTATTTTGGTGTTTATAACACTGAAAACACCAAAATTATCAAAATTTGCAAACAGAATATTATACAGCCATTAAAATTATATTTCAAAAATATCAGTATCATGAACACATAATGGTAAGAGGAAAAAAATCTAAGTCTTGTGACTGTAAATAGAGATCTATCTACTCACTGGAAAAACGTATCAGAAAGTATGCCACAGTAATAATACCTTTTAGCATTATTTCCTATGCCAGATATTGTGGTTTTTCTATGCTGTATCTCACTGAAGGGTCCCAAAAACCCACTGTGGCAGGTTTGATCATCATGCCTATTGCTCAGTAGAGGAAACAGACACAGAGAGGTGAGGTCACCTGCCCAGGGCCACACAGTCCGGAAGTGCAAAACCGGTGTGTTTCCTCTGTGTGTGTGTGTGTGCTACCCAGCACCAGGATTCTCTCAGAGTCAAGTCTCCTCTGATTTCAAAGGTTCACAAATTCAAGCACCCAACTACATTCAGACTAGAGTAGGGATTCTTTCTCTTGCCTCAGCTCTAGGATTTAAGCAATCCTCACTAACAGCTCCTAGAAACATTCATGTTGGTATCTACAGTTTGGTGCTTCTCTTTCTCTCAATCAATAGGATGGCAATAAATAAATTCAATGAAGACCTACAAGTCTCATCTTTGCATATTCACTGGCGCTTGAGCAGATTTCTCTTAGAAGATGCAATCTTTGGGGAAACCTTTCACTGCCTATTTCTGTGTGCCTTCTGTAAGGGTAGGGCACTTCTGTTGAGCATGCAGCCCAAGCTATTTTGGTCTCTGTCCTCCCCATTTTTTATTCCCGTTCAGATAAAAATTTAAATAAAAACCTAGCTACCCATTCATCAAAGTTACTTCAAATTTATTTATGGCACAGCACAGAGAAGCTTCTGGGAATAAGAACTTTAAAATTTATTATGGTTTCTATTAATAAGTGTAGTCACTAATTGCTGTGAGAACGTTTTGGATACGCTAACCTATAGTTAAAGTAAAGCCAATGCAATCACTACTATAATTAGCTTTGCATGGTCTCATGGAAGCCGTGAGAATTTTTATAAGTTTGGAGGGTGGGAAAGTAGAAACATGCTTTCCAATTTTTTAAAAAAACAACGTTATCAAGGACTCAAAAGCCAACATTTATAAACTACTTGCAAATCCATCATTACAAATGATCCTTTTGGACTACTTTGGAAGGACCACTTTGAGACAACAATCTGAAATAGAACTGACATTAGACAGGGGTCCCGAGTGCTATTTTTGCTCACTGATTCATTGCATAAAAGTTAAGGGCCTGCTGCGAGCCAGGTACATGTCTAGGCACTGGCTATAGAGCAGCAAGCAAAACAACACTGGGGGGGCCCGAAGCGGTTACACTGATGGCCCAGAAAGGCAGCAAGGTCAACAGCAACATATATATGTGTCGATAAGTGTGAGGAAACCAAGCAGGCAGGAAGCGGGGTGCGGCCTGCAGAGAAAGGACGTCACAAGTTTAAACAGGACAGCCAGGGACGGCTTCAGCCAGGGACAGCTTCACCGAGGAATCGGCCAGAGGCAGGAGAACAAGCAGAGGGAGGCTGCCCTGGGAAAAGCACACAACGCACCGGAATGGCAAGTGCAAAGCCCCCCGGCTGGGGCTGAGCCCCTCCTGTGTCTAAACAACTCAAGAGGCCCTGGCTCCTCCACTGAGGAGCAAGAAAAAAGCAATGACATCGGAGCTGAAAAGGGACTGAGGGATCAGGTGCCATTGGGCCTCAAAGGCCATCATGCTAAGGACATTTTTTAAATTTTTACAAAGAGAGTTGGGGAGCAATAAGAAATAGAGACAGAAGGACTACATAATTTATTACTAAAATTCTGGTTTTTCCATCGGCAAAAAAAATGCTAAACTAGCTCGGACATTGGTTAAACGGAAGAAGACGGGCATTGGTCCAGGAAAACCGGCGGAGTGTCACCTTCGGTATGGAGCAGAGGAATGGGAAGACCTCAGTTTTAACCAAGTCCTCAGGCTCTAAGACAGGATGGAAGGTGAGCAAGCTTTGAAGCAATGCTGGCAAATAGGATCTGCCCGCAGCATCCTGGTGGTGGTGGCCACGACAGATGCTGGGTGTGTTTCAGTGCAAAGCCAACTGTTCTTAAGGATGGACTGGGAGCAGAGAATTAGAAAAAAGATCGGGGGACTGCACAATTGTAGGGCCTGAGTCAGCATCAGCAGAGGTGAGGGAGGCCAGAAGGGGTGCTCTAGGGTGAGAGGAGACAGGAGGTACCAATAAATAGCCAAATGGAGATACCAAGTCAACAGGCACAGCAGGCCTCAGACTGCGAGTCATGAACGTGCACTTGAAGCACTAGAATGGAGGCCATCCCTCGGGCAAAGGGCAGGGGTGGGTGTGCCAACGCTATAGAGGCGGGACGGAGAGAAAGGAAAGGAGGCTGAGAAGCAGCAGCCAGAGAGGCGTGAAATCCCAAAAGCCAGATGATGAAAGTGTGTCCCGTGATCAGCTGCATCAGTGCCGTCCTGGTCCTGGTGAGTGTTTGACGGCTTCCTAGTGAGGACAGGGTTTTGCTGTAGTGGATACACGCGGCCAAGGGCACACACTCACTCGTTTGCCTTTAGTGATTGCCTTACGGGCCCCATTCAGCCGAAGTCTGCAGGCGGTGGACAGAATCCCAGAGGGTCTGAGCAATGACAGCACATCTCTGCAGCACTGTGCAACTTCAATGATGCAAGAAAGGAAAGGACCTGGAGAAGATCCATCCCAAGTGTGGGGACAGGAAAGCCCGACCACTGCTCCTACAACCCAGGATCCCTGAGCAGTGGCTGCCCTACTCGGGTTCTCCATCCATTCTGTGAGCTAACCAAGCTCCTACTAGTATCTTCCATGAGGCCAAGTTAGCCAGGGGTGGTTTTTATTGCTGGCAACCAAGGTACCCTGGCATACCTGCCACTCTAAACTCTTCCGCTCTGTGGCAGCTCAGGAAGCTCACGTTTTTAAGCTGAACCAGTTCTCCAAGGTAAGTACAAAGGCTTAGAGGACATTATAATGCTGCCAAAATATAATCTCCTGCAGTGGATGTTCGGCATAGTGGGACATCTACAGCTGAGCTGTCTTCGCTGGCAGGCCTTGGCGGTTGTTCATTCATTCCCATTCAAACAAACTCAACACAAAGTGATTTTTTTACAGCATTGAGCCATGGCCTAGGCACTGTGGTGCAGCAGCTTAAGCCACTACTTGGGACACCCCATTCCATATCACAGTGCGGGTTCAAGTCTCTGCCACTCCACTTCCGATCCAGCTTCTTGCTCGTGCACCCAGGAAGGCAGCAGATGATGGCCCTGGCACTTGAGCTACTGCCACCCATGTGGGAGACCCGGATGGAGTTCCAGCTTCTTGATTCAGCCTGGCTCAGACCCAGCTGTTGCAGGCACTTGGGAAGTGACCCAGCAGATGAAAGCTCCGTCTCTCCTTTCCAAATAAATAAATATTAAATAAAAATATCTGATCTGTGTATGAAAAGCAACTCTACAAAGTCAAGTGCAAGGCAAAGGTTATTGCATTGATTTTTTTTTTTTTTTTTTGACAGTGAGGGAGACAGAGAGAAAGGTCTTCCTTTTGCTGTTGGTTCACGCCCCAATGGCCGCTGAGCCTGGCGCGCTGCAGCCAGCGCTCCGTGATGATCCGAAGCCAGGAGCCAGGTACTTCTCCTGGTCTCCTATGCGGGTGCAGGGCCCAAGCACTTGGGCCATCCTCCACTGCACTCCCAGGCCACAGCAGAACTGGCCTGGAAGAGGGGCAACCGGGACAGAATCCGGAGCCCCGACCGGGACTAGAACCCGTTGTGCTGGCGCCGCAGGCGGAGGATTAGCCTATTGAGCCGAGGCACCGGCCATATTGCACTGATTTTGATATCACTGTATGAGCAGGGCTCTGAGTAGAGAGTGGACCACACACACTGCAGAAAGCTCTGGGTCATCACCAAGGATTTCCATTGTACGCCACCTCACTCAATTTTGCAGGCTGCACATGCAGACTGATAACACTTAGAGGACTTTTCTAAAGAAAGGGATACATTGCAGATAGATGAACGTCAACGAAATTGTTTTAAAATGTCTCTTGCCACATACCTCTTTGGTTTTTGTTTGTTTGTTTTTGTTTTTTTCTTAACTTTTATTTAGTAAATATAAATTTCCAAAGTACAGTTTATGGATTACAATGCCTTTCCCCCCATAATTTCCCTCCCACTCACACCCCTCCCATCTCCTGTTCCTTCTCCCATTCCATTCACATCAAGATTCATTTTCAATTATCTTTATATACAGAAGATCGATTCAGTATATATTAAGTAAAGATTTCATCAGTTTGCACCCACACAGAAACACAAAGTGTAAAATACTGTTTCAGTACTAGTTATAGCATCACTTCACATTAGACAACACATTAAGGACAGATCCCACATGAGAAGTAAGTACACAGTGATTCCTGTTGTTGACTTAACAATTTGACACTCTTGTTTATGGCGTCAGTAATCTCCCTAGACTCTAGTCATGAGTTGCCAAGGCTATGGAAGCCTTTTGAGTTCGCCGACTTCACTCTTATTCCGACAGGGTCATAATCAAAGTGGAAGTTCTCTCCTCCCTTCAGAGAAAGGTACCTCCTTCTTTGATGGCCCCGTTCTTTCCACTGGGATCTCACTTGCAGAGATCTTTCATTTAGGTCTTCTTTTTTTTTTTATCCAGGGTGTCTTGGCTTTCCATGCCTAAAATACTCTCATGGGCTCTCAGCCAGATCCGAATGCCTTAAGGGATGATTCTGAGGCCAGAGTGTGTTTAGGACATCTGCCATTCTATAAGTCTGCTGTGTATCCCGCTTCCCATGATGGATCGTTCTCTCCCTTTTTGATTTTATCAGTTAGTATTAGCAGACATTAGTCTTGTTTGTGTGATCCGTGTGACTCTTAGATCTATCAGTGTGATCAATTGTGAACTGAAATTGATCACTTGGACTAGTGAGATGGCATTAGTACATGCCACCTTGATGGGACTGTATTGGAATCCCCTGGCACGTTTCTAACTCCACCATTTGGGGCAAGTCCGATTCCGATTGAGCATGTCCCAAATTGCCACATACCTCTTTGAATTCTCCTCTTGTATTCAAACCGTACTTAAGTTCTACTGGTGAGTCAGAGAACAAATTTCCTATTTAATTTGGCATGTTAATAAAAATTATATTAAACTGTTAAAAATAAATTTGAAAAAAAAAATTTTGGAACGGCTCTTTGGTACTTTTGCCTTCCCTACTTGGAAGGCATGCTAATAGCTCTTTCATGCAGATAGCACACTAGATAATACCTTTGATTCGGGCTTTATCTGTAAGACATGTGTAGTCCAACAACTGAAAACTTAGAACTACAAAACTCCAGCCTTCTGGACTGATATATGAAATCTTTATTTTATGTTTTACTTCTTCGTCATCATCTGCTTATTTGAGAGGCTCTGAGAAGGGGACAGAGAGAAATACAGAGAGAGCTCCCACTCAGAGTTCATTCTCTAAATGCCTGCAATGGGTGGGCTGGCTGACCCTTCAGCTGGGAGCTGGGAACGCAGGTCCCCTTCATGAGAGGCAGGAACCCAATTACCGAGCCGTCACTGCTGCCTTGCTGGGTCTACAGGAGCAGGTAGCTGGAGTCAGGAGCCAGGTGCCAACCCTGGGTCCTCGGTTGTGGGACCTGGACCTCCTACTGGGTGTCTGCATGCCTGGGCTCAATGCCTGCCCAGCAATCTTTTATCTTAAGCAGCAAAAATAGCTTTTGCTTTTTCCTGAGTTTCTCTTTCCTGAAATGACTTTTATTATTCCTTGTTATTTTCCCTTCCCAGGAATAATCATCATTGAAAAAGATAAATGTACACTCCAATGACTCTGGAGTGAGACAGAGTCCTGAAGAAGTAGCCTTGCAGTCTTGGGCAAAAGGCACACCTCTCTGTGACTCCGTTCTGCCGCCATAGAAGCAGGGTAACAGCACCTGCTCCCGAGGCTTTTGCTGAGAATCACGTGCATTAATACACATAAGGCACCTAGTCTCTGGCACCTATTAAGTGCTAGTTTAGGGTTCACTCATTACTATGGCTATGATTTATTCCGATAGTTCTTCAGCTGCCATTTTTCATTCTCAGTGCTCAGAATGGCAATGTCAATCCACTTTATTTTTTTTAAAGACCTAGAAAGAAACTTGTTTTCCTATATCTCCCACCCCTCCCTGTCCCCTCCCCCCCCCCCCAAAAAAAAAAAAAACCACACTGGACATAAAAGTTTCTGCAGGGTGAGAACGCAGGAAGTGTGGCTGCTAGGAAAGGAAGTATGAAAAGGACAGGGACTAGGACCACAGGATATGTCAACACTCGTAACAGAAGTGGCCTCCGCCAAATGATGACATGTTCCTGCAGGTAAGCCTGCGGTGTCGCTTCCTCTGTTGACATGTAACAAGCAGGAGAGAACGACAAACTTGGATTCGGTCCTGGAGGCTTGAGCCAGACATAACAGACAAGGTGAAGGTGAGGGCAGAGCCCACATTCACAGCCAAGCGGCACTTCTAGGTATTGTAAATGTCAACAGGATTTACATATGGTGACGCTGCACTTTGGAGAGATAAGAGTGTCAGCAAACAAGGTTCAGAGGCGGAAACTAACAAGCATAAACTGTCAGTATATAAGCGACTCCAGAAACCAGAGGTCAGGCACAGGTTACCTTCCCACAGCTCAACTACAAGAGCTAATACAAAATGCACCATCGTAACCACCTGCAGGGATATTCTGGAAATACACCCTCCAAAGTATCCTAGGAAACAGCCTAGCTAAAGCACCAGAGGACCAGAGCAATTCAGAACTGGATACAAGACACAGCAGAGAACGTTAACTGGTTCCTTCATGTGTTTCGAAGAAATGCATATTAATTAGGACTACATTCAGAACATAAACTCAGGATGACTTAATAGGAGTAACTTTTTTATATTTTTTAAAGATTTATTTATTTATTTGAAAGTCAGAGTTACACAGAGAGAGGAGAGGCAGAGAGAGAGAGAGATCCCCCATCCAATGGTTCACTCCCCAATTGGCCGCAATGGCAGGAGCTGCACTGATCCGAAGCCAGGAGCCAGGAGCCAGGAGCATCCTCCAGGCCTCCCACGCAGGCACAGGGGCCCAAGGACTTGGGCCATCTTCCACTGCTTTCCCAGGCCACAGCAGAAAGCTGGATCAGAAGAGGAGCAGCCCAAACTAGAACCGGCGCCCATATGGGATGCCAGCACCTCAGGCCAGGGCATTAGCCCGCTGGGCCACAGTGCTGGCCCCGAGTAACTTTTCTTATGATAAAAGAAACTCCCAAATTATTCCAGGGCTGACACAGCTGCCAAGAATATACATAAGGACCCAGCTCCCTCTACAGCTCTGAGTCACTATTCTTAGCGTGTGGCCAGGATCCTCAAGAACAGAATAGGGCTGCAACACCTCCTGGCTAGAAGATACAGGTAAGGGTATGGTCCCAAGAAATGAAGACTAAAACAAAACATGTACCTGCCGAGTCTTCTGAAAACCTCCTTTGTTTTATCAAGAACCCCAAAGATTGCAATCAGCTGACTTCCACTTAACATTGCAGAATCATACAGGACTGGGGGTATTTTTGGACACCTTTGATCCAAACAAAATCATTTAGTGAGAGAGGCATCCTAGAGGTAACTGTACACAACGATCAACGTGAGCCACAAAACGTGGCACTGTTGGGTCTAGAAACAGAGCAATTGCTCTCCAATAGTCCAGAGAAGATCTCAACCATGAGATCGATGGACGAACTTTCATAGATTCCGGAATCCCCACGGAGATCATCTAACTCCAGGCTTCTGAACAACCTACACAGGGTCATGTGACTGCCCAGGTCAACCTACCTGCCGTGGACACAGAGAGTGCACTGCCAGCCACGGCTTTACTCTGCCCTGGGTGTGGGTGTGGCTGTGGGTGTTTTCTCACAGATGGGCTGGCCTTGCGGTTCACCATCTACTTTCTTCACTCAGTCTCTGAGGACCGGCAAACTCTGTCAACATCAGTCTCTCTCAGTTCCAGTTTGGCTGAAAGAGTTTTGTATTTTAAAATCATTTCACATTGGCTTTGTGGACACGCACACATACGAGGGTGCTTCAAAAAGTTCTTAAAAAATGGCATTCAAGAGAGAAGTTTACTTTGGCGGAAGATTTGTTTGAAGTCCGTGCAGAGCTTTTTCCTCATACATAGGTCCCATATCTTTTTGAAGACCCCTTGTATAGTATAAAAAAATTGGACCAAATATACAAGCATGAAACTCTTTTACATTTGTTCAATTCTGCATCTGTCCCCAGACCGCTATCTAAACCCACACATTTTTGGTTGCTATCTTGGTCAACTAGAGAAAAATACTCAATTTAGTAACAAGAATGTCTGACTTAAGAAGTGGATAAATTAACAAAAACTTCTACTGGACTAAAACTATACTAATTTTTATGATATCTGAAGGCAAGAAATAACACTTTTTGTGGCTTGTGCATCCATATTTGGTTGCGAGCCGATTTTCTTTTTTCCACTTTTGTGACCCTTCTCAACATACTCAGTTTGGAATCGCACTTGAAACGTGTCGCCTGTTGGCCAGGCACAGATGAACAGCTCTTATCCTGATATCTCATCTTATCTCAAATTGGGTGACTGCAGCAGATGATAACCTCCATTTCCAAGTAAGCACCTACTGTGTGTCACATGCTTTATATACAATGTCTTGTTTTATATCAGCGATAATGAAAAGTGGAAACCATGGCTTCTACATTAGAAATATACACTCCGCAGCTCAGAGAGGACAGGTGCAAGATAAGCAGACGGATCCCCGCTGCAAAAGCTTGAACTCTCCCCACTACATCACCGTGCCTCTCTGGGCTTCTCTTTACCGGGTCATGAGTCTGAGCCCGGAGCCACCCAAGTTTCAAATGTTTGAGCTGGAATACACACTGGAGTTCACATGCAACAAAACAATGAAGTAGATTCTGTTCAAGAAATACCCTGGAGGGTTGAGGAGGGCAGGTGTTTAGCTTGGCATTTAAGTCATGGCTTAAGATACCTGCGTTCCAGCTCTGGTGTCCATGAGTCCAGCTTCTTGCTATCACAGACCTGGGAGATAACAGTGATGGCTTATGTAACTGGGAGATCTGGATTGAGCTGCTTCTCCCAGATATGGCCCCAGCCCAGCCCTGGGCTTTATGAGTGTTTGGGGAGTGAATCAGTGGGTGGGAGTTCTCTCTGTCTGTCTCTCTCTCCCCTAGCCTCCCTCTCTGCCTGTTAAATGAATCAGGAAAACAGAACTCCCTTCTTTTCTTCCAATCTGGGGCACTCCACCTTTCACCGCACTGCTGCCCTCTCTGGTCTGCTTATCAAATGCCAGCGACCTGACAAGGTGGCTTCACTATGGCAGTAGCTATGCAGCTGCAATTACGCGTTTGCCAATGAGACCAGCAACCCAGTGACATAACCCGAGGTAACGGGGATGATGATGAAGTCACGTCTTCATCAGCTTTCCAGGAGCAGCCTAGAGCACTCAAGCATTCAAGAGATCTCAAAATGGAGCTGCCTTTGGGATTCAAATGCATTCAGTGTGCTGTTTTCCAATTGCTACAGCATCCCATCGGCTGTATCTAAGAGTTTCTGTGCCCAAACTTCTGATACTACAGTGTCACCACACACTGACAGCAAAGAAGGCAGCCAATTCGGAATCCAACAACCTCAGGCTTGGGTGTTCTACCAAAGATTTTACAATGCAGGAGAAGGGACCCTATTTTCCTGTTGGGAATAACTAGCTCATGGTTTTTCAAATGGGCAAGTAAAATGCTTTAAATGAGCAGATCAAACCGATATTTACAATGGCAATACGCAAACCTACTTTTACCCACTTCTATGATGGCAAATGGTCAGTGAATATCATAATTGATAAATGCTCCAACTATTAGCAGCCCTGCTCAGGTCCCTAGGTTTGTGGGCATCCACAATCAGTGTTATTGGAACCCATCGCCAGCTCTCCTATAATTGAAGAGGGACCTTTCACCAATAAAAATGTGTTTTCAACATCGTTTTAGTTTTCTAAGAAAAGGATTACTAGGGTATTTAATGTCTACGTTGGCAGCTCAGAGCCTCTGTAACTATCCCTTTGTGGTATTCAAAGCAGTTTAACCAGCTTAGCTTTGTGTTTTGAGCAATTAGGGTTACCTCACACTACAAACCAACACTTGTTCATTTATGCTCCACACACACCCTCAAATTCATTTCCATAGCTGGGACCCACAGGGGACAGAATAAAATGGGGGATGAAGTATGCACAGTTTTAAAGGCAGTGCATTTGAAAAATAATTCGTTAACTCATAAGCACAGCAGTCAACTTGTCAGAAGTTCTGTCTTCTTTGAGATGAGCATGGCAGGTGACCGTGGTGAAAATTACTCTCTGAGCCACACACTTGACACCAAAGAAAGATCACTTCTTGCAGAATGTTCTAGAGTCCAGATTTTTTAAAAATACACCATTTCTATGTTTAAACAGTCATTATGGGATGTTCAAGGTTGAAAAGTTCAATCCCAGTTTCTTAAAAATGTGCTTTAGAATTTTCTTTAAGCTGATGAGGATGAAATGATAGTTTGGTTATTTTTTAAATGAATCTAAAATTAGGTGAAAGGTGTATCAATCACCCCAATGTTTTTTAAACAAGAATATATAAATGAATTTCCTTTTATGCGTGTTATGTCGTGACTCAGACACACCCTACCTACATCACTTCTCTCTGTTCATGGTGCACCTGCCCATTCCAACCTCACACCTCCCACTTCCCTTCTTTCCCTCAGTGTAGGATCATCCTTTTTTTAAAATATGCTTTTATATAACAGAAATAACTTTATCTTCTTGAGTGAGTATGTTGACCAGTATAACTCTTAAAATGCAAATGTTCAAAAAGTACTTGCCACTCAATTTATTTATGATTTTCACCTGTAAAGGCTATTTTAAATAAAGGGGCTCTTGCACCAGCAGCTGCTTGTGAGCACTAAAGACATAATAAGTTTCTGTGTCACACTTGAAATAACCAGAAAAACAGTTATCACTTACTGTGCAACCTATCCCAAATAATTGATAATGTGAGGTTCCCAGATCATTCTGTAAAATTGGCCAATTCCCAAAAGGGTAAAAACAAATCAAAGATAGGCCTAAGATATTTTCTCTTGAATAAAATTAATTTATGAAAAACTGGGAAGTCAATAATATTGACTTTAAAAATCTCGTTATAATATCTATCAACCTCTTTTCAAAGATAGAAAGAAAAATTTATTCGAATCAGACAGTTCTGCAAAAAATAATACATGATTACAATGACACAACTTTCCTATTTTGTGCTTATCATTTTAATGAAAATAGAAATAATTTAAAATAAAAAATTGGAAAGAAATATTCTAAATAATTTTTAGTAATGAATTACTACGGAGTAAGAATTTCTGCCTAAATGATATTCTGAATTATGACTCTAAAGATCTGATCTTTTTTTAAGATTGGAACTGAAACACACAAGGAATATGAATTACACAAGACAACATCTATTCGGTTTAAGAAACAATCTGAGCCACATCAGTAAAATGTTTCCAATAAATTACAGAGAGTAAGATGAACTACATGACAAGCAGAGCAAAATGCTTTAAAATGCCACATTTTCAGTCAGATCCAAGCAGGACACAGCTGCAGTTCATTTATAAATTGCATCTGACAAATGATTCTAAGAGTTTCAATATGCTGATTAAATAATCTGACACCAAAGGAGGATTAAACACACACACGCACACACACGCACACACACACACACACCTGATCAACAACTGTTAGTTTAGCAAAGGTAAATGACTAATATCCAAATAGTAAAATCGTGTCTTTGAAAGGAATTAAATCGAGAGTATGTGCCCAAGCATTGTGTCTCACAGAGAGCCATCACTCGGATTTGAGAGGCCACCACATCCAGTATACTTCCTTTGAACAGTGATCTTTAGACAGCAACTAGTTGATTTCAGAACACAGGTTGTCCACAATAGATAATTGGCAGTTGTTACAGCAACGTGCCCCAAATATTTTATCCTGGTTTTACTTTTTTAAGGTAAACGTTCAGTAGGAAAGTGATTTTCCTGCCCACCCTCACAGTATGATTTTTTAAATGGCATGGAAATGTTGCATGCAAGAACCACCAATGGTGGCGGTGGATCTACAAAATACAAGAGAATCCTCCCTGGTATGCCACTAATTCAGTCTGAACCACAAAGAATCGATTTCCCTCAATAGACTGCTTAGATCACATTCTTATCATTATTGCCCTCTAAGAATAGAGATTCTAGTTCCTAGAAATTCAGGTGAATGACCTCACGGAAGCACAAGCGCTTTGGATAGACTCCTGTATCTACCCTTGGCTTGCAGGGGCAATGATTTTTCAGAGCTGATCTTTCCTTTCTGGTGGTGACTGAGTGAAGGCAACTTCGCAAGTGGGCAGGTGCTCGCTGATGGGACTTCAGGGGTATCTGAAGTCTTCCTATCCCACAATATGTTCTCTTCCGGCTTAGCGATGCTGAAGTCATTTTAAGCATAAAGGGGTGGGGGGAAATGCTTCCACAATTAAGGAAAAATGTCAATTGACTGGGGGAGGAGTTGCAAACAACAGTGGTAGAGAGACAGATAGGTGGTGCAGATGAGGAAGAGGCACTACCACGGGAGAGGAAGGCTGCAGACTTCACCTTGACCCTCGCGTGTCATAGTACTGTGCTGGTCCCCAGGAGCACAGGCAGTCAGCTGCCGGGCGTGGCTGGGAAAGAAAACAGCTACCCAGACCATCTAGGTCACCATTTCCTACTTTCCCATCATTCGCAACTTTCTATCCAAAAAAAAAAAAATTACCCAGATTTGGCACCTGGAAGCCCTGACTGAGAAAACAGACCAGATCTTGGGATTCGTGCAAAAAATAAAAAATCTAGAAAAAAAATGTCTGACCCCAAGATCTTTGTAATGATGCATATAAAACCTCTTTCTGCTAAGCTTCTACACTGCAGTGTATTCATGGAAAGATATAGTTCGTCGTGGCTAACAATGCCATCTCAAGGGAGTCACAGACAAGAGAATTTAAAAGATGTAAGAAGATGAGAACAGAGATGCTGAGTGACACCACTTAATTAAGAGATGGGAGCCTATTAGATACAACCATGCACTATTTACAGAGCAGCTGATACTGCAGATAGATGAATAAACTACTTAATGCTGGAAATCTGTAACTATTCTGCTACAGTCCCAAGCTTCAAATTCTTTAGTACTATATTTCATCATTATGTTTGGTCAAAGATTTTTGATAGAAACCTTTAAATAAACACGACAAATACAGGAACCTGTGATTTTTAACGTCTTTATTCTAGATTTCTTATTAATCTAGACTGTCCATTCACTGATCTTCATGAACGTTCTACGTTACATGTACACACCACCTCAACCAGTGCACTCTCAGGTTAAAAAGCAAAAAAAAAAATCTATCAGCTCTGTACCCAACATCATCTGTCCTAACACAAGTTCTATGTAAATCATAGATACTCCGGATTTTTCTGGACATAGCTACTACCTTTTAAAGACCTAGAAGGTTAGGAGCAAAGTCGCAAGCAACATTCTACAGATTCCTTAAGCTTGCATCAACTTTTTGGCCAAAGAACCTTCCATTTTGGTCACGTATCCAAATAAGCCACTCACGAAAGTATATTGGGTTAAGTTTTGAACTATCAGCAATTCACTTCTTCCAGATGCTAAACAATTAATTTTAAAATTAATTTAGAAAAAAAGATCTAAAAAAAGCATTCAACATTTCTTCTTCGTGTGGAACATCCTACAAGACAAACTGTTACTAAAGGCCTATAGCTACAGCTAGAGCTCAAATATAAGTGGTTGGTGAACTAGGTTATCAGGAATTTATCCTCAAAGCTTACACTAATTTGACCTTTTATAACTTAGCACAGTAAGATTCCTCTACCTTTTCAGTGGCAAAAATTGGAAATTCTCTCCTCCCAATGCCCAGTATAAAGCATTACACTTCATTCTTCCTCAATGTCACCTGCTGGTCACTTCAGACCCGATTATCGTCCGTGGTAGGTGGACTCACACCTGCTAACTTTACAGCAAAAGAAAAGCCTACAGTACGGTTTAGTGTTTTTGACTTAAATTTTCCATGACAGCACCTTACAACTGATGTGGAAGACAGAAACAAAAATGGGCTTCATGCCATCAGATGGTCTTTCTTCACAGCCTGCCGAGACCGCCCTGCTAGCTCACCTACTGCTCTCCTGGGAGTTAGCACTGGGCAAGCATCTTTGCTAAGGCTACTCACACTGAGTGAGTGGCCCAACCAATCTGTCTTGGGTTAGGCTCCCAGGTGTCATCATGCTGGCTTCTTTCCACTTAAGAGCCTCAGACTCGGGAAAAGCACCAGATTGTTCTAGGGACGACAATGCAGGAAGGGTTTCTGGGAAAGGTGAGACTAGTCACAGGATATTGATTTTCCAAAATTAATTTTTAAAATCCCAGTAAATTGGACTTCGTGCCACAAGAAAGTTGCGAAAACATTATTCTAAACTAGGAAGCATTTATTTAGGCCAAATATTTTAAAACAGATAGGAAGGTTTTTTGTTTTTTTGTTTGTTTGTTTGTTTGTTTTTTGTTTTTTGTTTTTGTTTTTGTTTTGTAAAAAGCAAAAGAGAAACCAGAGTATGAAGGGTTTTGAAAAAAAAATTCTTACGGATTCTTAATATTTTTAAACGCATGTCTTTCTGAAATGCCAGTGTCCCTCGGGCTGTCTCTTGCCCTGTCAACAACGGTTAGCCTAATAGAGAGAGAAACTGTAACACGACTTAACCAGGCAGCAGTTTCTATTCGGTTGGGTCTAATTATTTTTTGCTTAAAATTCAGATTAAATAGTGGCTGTCATTGCTTAAAAGCACCATCGAAGCGGAACATTCAGAAGTCCCAGTAGAAACACAGAAAAGACACTAGTTTGATTTCTCCACATAGTGTACTAGCTTAGGATGAATTCTATGTCTTGAAGCTAAAGTCTTCCGTAGTGCTAATTTCCAGAAAGGACTGCAAAATGATCCCCTTCCCAAAGGTGCCTTTACATCGGGGGGGGGGGGGGGGGGGGCTCCACCTGCAACTGGGAGCTGTGCAAATGTAAGCAAAGTTACTGAGAAGCGCCAGAAGGTGACCCGAACGCCCAGCACCGTGGCCAAAACAGGAAAACAAGAGGAGACACCAGGAAGCACTGCCGAGCCGGGGACCCCCTCAGAAAGCACAGGGCGCCGTTAGCAGCCCACAGGGGCTTCCCGGCTGCTGGCGAGCCGCAGGAACTTTGCGGCGGGCGGTGCGGGACAGCGCCGCACCGGGGCGCTTCGATCTGCCACCGGCCGGCCCGCAAAGCCCTGTGACAGCCCCCAAGCCGCCCCGCAGGCCCCTCGAAGGGAAGACAGGGAGCAGGACAAAGGTCTAGGTTGAGGGGAGCAAGAGGCGCGCGGCCCCTCACCGTGGCAGCTGCACCAACCAGCAGCGGGGAAGGAAGCCCCGAGCCCCCCAAGAATTCTCAGGCGTTTGGCACGAGCGCCGGCCCTGCCCGCGGGGACGCGTGGGGGGTGTGTGCGTGAGCGTGGGGCAAGGGCAGTGCACCCATCCCGAGTCGCGACTCGGTTCCCCGCTAACTTTGCTCCCCCGCGCCCGCCTGCAGAGCGAAGCGGCGGGACAAGGGGGTGTCGCCGCTCTGGTGTTTAAAGGGCCCCTGGGAAGGCACCGTCGGGGGACGCACGGAGGTGCGGCGGTACCTACCATGGTATTCTTGTCCCGGCACGTAGTAGGTGGGGTTGCCCGCAATGTGCAGGGAGATGAGCACCTCGCCCTGCTCCCCGTCCCCTTCCAGCTCCCCGTGGTGGGTGCAGAGGAAAAAGAAGGGCGAGAAGCGGGGGTAGTAGCCCACCGCGGCGCGCGCCCTCAGCGTCGCCCCCAGCAGCAGCGCCACGAGCAGAGTCCGCGGGGCCCAGCGCCCGCGCTCCATGCCGCCGCCGCCGCCGCCAACGCCGCGCGCCCCGCGCGCCGCTCGCTCATTCAGTTTGGGAGACGCCGGCACCGAGGAGGAGCCGCGCCACGCGGAGCGAAGGCGGAGAGCGCGGCCGGGAAGTTCCGCGGGAGACCGCGGCTCCCAAAGTTACTTTAAGCCGTGGCAGCGCGGGGCCGGGGCTGCGGGCGCCGAGAGCGCGGGCGTCCACTGCCTCCTTCGCACCGCCGCTGCCTGTGCGCGACGCCCCTCGGCCAGGCCTGGGAAAGCGCCCGCCCCCCTCCACACCTTCTTAAAGCCCCGGGCGCCGCGTTCCCCCCACCCCCACCCCGCCCCCGCCGTCGCCACACGTGTCCCGGCCGCTCCCCCGCCCCCGCGCGCCCGCCCGCCACCGCCCCTCCGGCCCGCGCGGCTCGGAGCGCAGCGCGCGGCGCACGCCCCCCGGGGGAGCCCGGCCGGCGCCCGGTCCGCGTCCGGAAGGACAGGGAGGGGTGCGTGCCGCGGCGCGGGGAGGGAGGCGCTGTCGGGGGTCCCCGGAGGCCCGCACATCTGCAGGGGGCCCCCTCAAAGAGCCCTGGAGAGAGGGACCCTCCCGCCCAGCGGTCCCAACCAGCGGAAGGCGCAGGCCAACCCCTTGGGCCCTGCGAGTCGCCCTCTCTTCCCCGAAGATGCGCGAGGGAAGGCTCGGGGGGCGGTGGGGACGCGCGCGGGCGCCAGCTCCTTTGTCTGCGCCGGCTGCGCCCGGCTCCCCTCGGAGCTCGCCGCCTGGCAGTCTCCCCTGGACGCGGGGAACCGCCCGCGGCCGCGAACCGCCGGAGACCCCTGCGCTCCGTCCCCTTCCAAGCCCCCCGCCCAGCGCCAGCCTCCTCTGTAGCCGGATTTCAAATGAGACGAAGCGACAGTGGGATTGGCAGCCTGGAGCGGTGCCTGGAAATGGTGATTCGTGCCGTTCGGGTGCAGGGACGCGTGAGGCTTGGAGGAGCCCGCGCAGCCGAGCCGCGACAGGCGCTCTTGCGCTGGGCTGGTGGAATATTCATCGCTTCGTCGCGGCTGGGTTCTCCAGGCGGAGCTGGGTGCATTTTATTTATTTTTATTTATTTATTTGAAAGCAGTGTTTATTGCCTGTGAATGTCACTTGTGACCTAGGTGCCCGGGCGGGGGAGGGGAGGCGTCCCGGGCGGCGGCGGCGGCGATGGAAGCGGGTGGTAATGAGCTGCGGCGCGGGGGACCGCGGGGACGTGGGATAATCCGTAAGCTCGTCTTCAAGCGAGGCCGGCTGGCAGGGACCCTGAGGCATCCAGAGGAGCGCGGGGGAGGTGGGGGAGCGGGGGCTGCCAGGTTTTAACGCCTCTCCCCACCCACTCTTGGCTGGCCACCAAGCCCAGACAAACCCGCAGGCCCAGAAATGAGTCCGTTATGAAATGGGAAGGGACGGTGTCCGGGCCTGCTGTGGGGAATGGGAGAAAGTATTGGGGGAAAAAAAAAAAAAAAAAGTCCACGGGGAGACCGCTAGAGTCGCTGCCTTGCAAAAAGAAGCGATTGGTTTTTTTCCCCCTTACTCGAGCCAAGTTTAGACAGGGAGAAAATGTCCACTTTTTCCTGCCTTTGGCGGTGGGGGGAGGAGGAGGAGGAGGAGGCTGCAAATTCCCCAAGGGAATGGCTGCCCTAGATCAAACATAAAATATATACATATGTGTAAACAACAGTCGCTACACTGTTGCTGTATGCTGGGTGCAGGCTTTGAGTACATCACCTGGTTTCATGCTAACACCACCTGGAGAGACAGAAATGATCCTCCTTTCATCAGAGAGGAAACAGGTGCGCTAGGCAGCCAGGCCGGCCCTGCAAGTGTCCACAACCCGAACTAGAAGAGGAAGCCGCTGCCACCAGGAGATCCTGGATCAGAAGATACTCGCGCGGCAGCTGGCAAGACTGTTACCAAATCTTCCTGTCCAGTCAGGTGGATGTGGCCTCAGACAAAATAAATCACTTCTCAACGTGAATGCTTCCAGCGAATGCTTATAAAATATACTCTGGGTTGAGCCCCTTCCTAAGTACTTTACCTGTGGTAACTTCTTTAACGGTCGCCACATCGTGGGGAAAATCAATATGTTCACCTGACATATGAGGAGCGCAGAGAAGTTAAGGAGCCTGTGGAAGGTCACACAGCCTGCTGCCAAGGGCCTGTGGTGAGTCCAAGGCAGGCAGTCTGCAGAGTTCCAGCACTAACCCCTGCAGGCCACCCCTACGGAACACCTTGGTGGTTTTTTGTTTTGTTTTGTTTTGTTTTGTTTTTTTAAATCCTGTCTCAGATAACTTCATTTAATGCTTAGAACAACCTGTACTATAAGTAGAATGAGCCTCGTTTTTGAAGAGAAGAGTTGAGATTCGTGGAAGTAACAAGGGGAGCCTGGGATCCTATCTAGCCATGCTTCATCCGGGGCTGCTGATTTTAAAAAAATAGCAAAGCAGGACGCTTGGTCCCCAGTTTCCAGGAGGCCCCGGTCTTGTCGTGTGTGGTATACTGTATACGAAATAGCCTTGCAGGGCCAACATGGTGGCATAGCAGGTAAAGACGCTGCCTGCAATGCCAGCATCCGATACCGGCAGTGGTGTCCCAGCTGTTCCACTTCCAATCCAGCTCCCCGTTAATGGGAAAAGTAGAAGATGGCCCAAGTACTTCGGCCCCTGCTACGCATGTGAGAGAACTGGAAGAAGCTCCTTGCTCCTGACTTTGGCCTGGCCCAGTCCTGGCCATTGCAGCCATCTGGAGAGTGAACCAGTGAATGGAAGACCCCTCTCCCTCTCAATTTCTCTCTCTCTCTCTTTCTCTCTCTCTCTATCTCCCTAACTCTCACTTTCAAATAAATAAATCTACAAGCGAATTAAAAAACAGGAGTCCTCTTGCTGGAATCTCTGCTTATGGTTTTTCTCATTATGTGACCAAGTTAATTTCCCAAATCTTCCCCCGTTTTTGTGCTTCCTTGACTTTCACAGCACTACTTTGCTGTGTGCATTTGGGTCACTTACACCCTTAACTACACAGGCTTGACTTTCTGGCTATCGTCCCAAAGTTGCTCATTAACAGGCACAGAGACTGGTGAAAATGATGCCCTGGGTGCTGCTGAGCTGGGCAGGAGGGAGGTGGGTGTTGGCACACTCCTTTGCAGTCCTTTAAACTAACATGAGCCCCTGTGCCCTGACAGTAATAGAGGCCCACGTTCACACACCCCTGAGACTTTCTTGGTTGAAACCAGTTCAACTCATTAAAATGAAAACTTTTTCGTAATCTTTTTCAAAATCAGGAATATAGGGCCCAGTATTATAGTGCAGTGGGTTAGGTGGCTGCCTGCAAAGCTGGCATCCCATGAGGGCACCAGTTCAAGACCTGGCTGCTCTCCTTCTGATCTAACTCCCTGCAATGTTTCTGGAAAGGCAGCAGGGGATGGCCCAAATGCTTGGGCCCCTGTACCCAGGTGGGAGACCCAGGAGCAGCTCCCGGCTCCTGGCTTTGGCCTGGCATAGCCATGGCTGTTTTGGCCACTGTAAGCCAGCAGATGGATCTCTCTCTGTGTCTCTCCCTCTTTCTCTCCCTCTCTGGAACACATACAAGGCATACATAGAATCACTTTCAACACAGCAGTGTACTTGAAATCACACAATAAGGTGGTAAACCAAGTTGGAAATCATAACATAGTTTCCCAATTCACGTATTAACCCTGGACATTACTTCTATCTAGTGAAAAATGATTTTAAAAAAAAGAAGAAGAAGAAGAAAAGAAAAACTTGAACAATATTTGGTCCACACAATCTATAAACATTCTGAACTGACAGAGAAGTGATTTTCAAGGAAAATTGGTTTACATTAAAAATATCTGCAAGGGGTAGGCATTGTAACAGCAGATTAGCTTCCTCTTGGGACACCCACATCCTGTATTGAAGTGCCTGGTTCGAGTCCTGGCTACTCTGTGCTTGGGATCCAGCTCCTGCTAAAGCACACACTGGGAGCCAGCAGACGATGGCTCAAGTACTTGGGAACCTGCCAACCACATGGGAGACCCATGTCTTGGCTTCTGACTTCCACCTGGCCCAGTCCTGGCTGTTGCAGATATTTGGGGAGTGAACCAGCCTATGGAAGATTCTTTCTCTCACTCTCGCTCTTGCTCTGCCTTTCAAATAAATAAGTGTTTTAAATTGCAAAGAATAAAAGGTGATATCAGGGGTGAAAAATAAATTTGTGGGAAAGGGAGGTTTAAAATGAAGTGAGATTATTATTTAAGGTCTTGAAAGTGGTAATTAGGCTATTTTAAAAATAACACTAAGCATTATTAGATAATAAGCCAATTTATTTGCAATAAAACTAATACCTAATATTTGAATAATAGTGAGCTGTGAATTAAATTCTGCATATGTTTGGGACTTCAAGAAGTTCATAGACAATGTGCAACATCTTTTAATTTCATTTCCCATAAACTTTCTGAAGCCCAGTGCATTGTGTGTGTATCCCAGATACACAACTTCCAAGTTACCTGGGAAGAGAGGAATTCAGATGAAGTACAAAACAGACATTAACTTACATTTAAAAGTTGTAACAAGTTCACTCATTGCCTTACATTGATTTTTTAAGCCAAAATATCAAATATTTTGTTTGGTTGTATGGAAAAGTAAAGTACTACTCTTATTTAATATGTAAAAATCCAACAAAAGTCTATACAAATCCAAAAATATGTAAGTATAAACATGGAACTGAAATCCATCAACTTTTTAAGCTCCAAACTGGTAATAGGAGGCCTAATAAGGGCAAACCTTTCCTGACCTGCCAGCTAGGAAACTTATAAAGCCCATTACCCATACACTTGGTACAGGCTGATAAAATTGTGGCCCTGAAGCACACACACACACACAATTAGCTAAGACTTTAGCAAATGAAATGCACTGGAAACAATGGGATATTTGAGCACTGGCTCTGATGCACATGTCCTGCAGAATATGTTAACGGCACCCTAAATTAAAATGCCAAAAATGAGATAAACATGGGTCAACAAAAAAGTCATTTTATCACAAAAGTTCTGAAACAGGACCCAACTCCTCAACTCTGAAAATCGAAGTTTTAATGATTCCTTATTCCTGGGGTTTGCACAGGCTGTTCTCTCTCCTCATGTCCTGTGCCCTCACTGCATACCCTCAGCCCTCTCTTCACAGCCTCACCCCTTCCTTGGCTGGCACCCCTCATGCTTCATCCTAACTTAGCCTCTCTAGAGAATTTTTTTAAGTGAATAAGTGCTCAGTCACTAACACATGCATTCAATCAACTTCTTAAAGATTTATTTTATTTATTTGAAAGAGTTACAGAGAGAGAGAGAGAGAGGTCTTCCATCTGTTGGTTCACTCCCTAGATGACTGCAATGGCTGGAGCTGAGCCAGTCTGAAGCCAGGAGCCAGGAGCTTTTTCTGGCTCATCCATATGGATGCAGGGGCCCAAGGATTTGGGTCATCTTCTATTGCTTTCCCAGGCACATTAGCAGGGAGCTGGATCAGAGGTGGATCAGCTGGGCCTCTAAGGAGAGCCCATATGGATGCTGGTGCTACAGACCAGGGGTTTAACCCACTGTGCCACAGTGCTGGCCCTTCAATCAACATTTGTCAAATACCACACCTCCCATTTGCAGTGGGGCCACATCCAGTGGACACAGCAGCTAATACAGTGCCTGCCTAATGGAGTTTCCAACCTAGTACTGGGGCCTCCGCCACCCACATGGGAGACCCAAGACAGCTCCTGACTCTGGGCTCCAGCCTGGCCCAGCCCTGGCTGTTGTGGGCACTTAGGGAGTGAACCAGCACATGGGGGATCTCAGTCTCTGTCTCTCGAACAAATAAAGTGATTTTTTTTTTAAAAAGAGTGATAAAGGGAAATAAAGAATAACAAGGTAAAAAAGAAGATAGTGAAGGCATAGGGGAGGAAGTGAAGGTGTACAAGGAGTTAGTATAGGAAAAAGCAATGGAAAGGTGAAGGAAATAATATTCCATGCCAAGCACCTTTCTCTAAGAAGAATTGTAGATGGAAAGGAAATGGTAGATTCAAGGTCTTCAGAGAAGTCAGTGCAGGTGGGGAAAGGCCCGGACAAGCTACCGGGGTGGCCAGTGCCAGACTGCCCAGGGCCTTGTCTGCCACAGTGAGGGCTTT
Source organism: Lepus europaeus (assembly GCF_033115175.1). Taxonomy (NCBI): domain Eukaryota; kingdom Metazoa; phylum Chordata; class Mammalia; order Lagomorpha; family Leporidae; genus Lepus; species Lepus europaeus. The sequence goes on from NC_084827.1 coordinate 44,412,245, forward strand.
GGTCTTCTTCCTCAACACAATGGTGAGGCATGGAAGGGAACTAAAGAGGATGTTTGGTGGCTTGGAGAACACTGAGAGTAGATTCGATCTAGTGTGAGCAGCTCAAGTGAGAGGATGGTGTGGGAAGGAGATGGAGAGAACAGGATGGGCAAGTACTAGGAATCAGAACTGCAGGATTAGGTAATAGAGTGGGCATAAGGATAAAGGGAGACAGAGATGTTGAATATAATGCACAATGTTCAGGCTTTTAATTTATAGCTTGGAACGATTTACAGCTTGGTAATTGCTAGTTGGATAAACTATTCTTTAAAAAACATTTTTTATTGAGTAAACTTTGATTTTTTAAAGATCCATTTACTTATTTGAAAAACAGAGTGATGAGAGAGAGAGAGAGAGAGAGAGAGAGAGAGCGAGTGCAGAGGTGTTTCATCTACTGGTTCTTTCCAGATGATTGCAACAGCCAAATCTGGGGCCAGGTTGAAGGCAGGAACCAGGAACTCCATTCTGGTCTCCTATGTGGGTAGTATGGGTCCCAGTACTTAGCCATCATCTACCTCCTCCCCAGACACATTAGCAAAGAGTTGGGTTGGAAGTGGAACAGCTGGGACTCCAACCAGCACCACCATATGCAATTCCAGCATCGCAAGTCACGGCTGCCCCACTGCACTACAACACCAGCACAAGTACCCTTTTACATGAAACAGAACAAATACACAGAAAAGCATGCAAGTCTTAAGTGGGGAACACAATGCAGTGCTACAAATGGAAACCCATGTAGGGAGCCCCCAGAGTGCATTAAGCAGAGGGGCCTCTGACCTCTTTGAACAATTACTCTTCCCCAAAGCATGGGGGAGATTTTAAGTGAAGACACAATGTCTTCAGGATGCTTATTTTTGCTTGTTTTCTAAGTTTATGTAAATTACATGATATATAAGAGTCTTGTATCTGTTTTCTTTGGCTCAAAATCATGGTGTTGAGAATCACTCATGTTGCTGCATGTAGGAGTTTATTAATTTATTTGTTAATTCATTTCGCCCAGTTATTTGGTGCAATCATGATTAACTCATGATCCATGCAGTTAAAAATAGTCTGACACATGTGGTCTTTTGGTGAGCCTTCTCAAACATGTCAGTTAGGGGAGGAAGTGTGGGCTCATGGCAGGAGCAGGAATCCTGAGATAAACACTGGGTACCCCATCCACCCAGCATGCTGAGACATCTGCTCATTCCAGTAGCCCTAGAATTTCCCTTCTGCCGGCCATGTGGGGTGTGGAAACTGGAGATAAAGCTCAAGGTGGGATGGGTGATAGGACAGTGCTACTCAAAGTGTGGCTTGCAGACCAGTGCACAAGCTATCTATCACCAGTCCCTGTTGAGATATGTACAGAAATTCAGAGTTAAGTGTTTGGAAACTTTTACAGTCATTCTTACAGGGCAGTGACATCCAAGTTGCTTTCTTTAATTTCTAGTAATTCATTTTGATGGCACAGCACTTTACAAAAGTATCTGTCTGTGATGGATCCCAAACACATAGTTTGCAATGTACTGTAGCTAAAACAGCAACAACAAACCCTGCATAAAGCTATGACCCTCTCCGAATAGCCAGACCCTTAGTGGAAAGGTGAATTAGGAAAAAACATTCTTCAGTTGTCTCAGTCTTGACAGGGTGGTGAAGACATGGGTACTCTCTCACCAAAAAAATGTGAAGCCACAACCTGCCCCTCAAGAGTTTGTGACCGGAAATCACATTTCAGGTTAATTGGGAAGACCTCCAGCCAAGACTTCTCCTTAAAGTGATCTTGGGTTTGAACATGGCCCCAGACACCTGAAAGAACCAGATTTAAGTCACCTCTAGGAAGGAAATACAGCAACAACAGGAAAACCCTTTAAGTCAGGTTTCGAAAATTACAACCGATGAAGATTCCTGGAACGTATGTTCACAATCAAACATCACTAATAAGGGGCTGGTGCTGTAGCATGGTAGGTTAAGCCACCGTCTGCAACACAGACACCCCGTATGGGTACCAGTCTGGGTCCCAGCTACTCCACTAGCAGGGATCCAGATCCCTGCTAGTGTGCCTGGGAAAGCAGTGGAAGATGACCCAAGTGCTTGGGCCCCTGTACCCTGCACCCATGTGGGAGACCTGGAAGAAGCTCCTGGCTCCTGGCTTCAGATTGGCGCAGCTTCAGCTGTTGCTGCCATTTAGGGAGTGAACCAGCAGATGGAAGACCCATCTCTCTCTCTCTCTCTCTCTCTCTCTCTCTCTCTCTTTCTGTGTCTCCCTCTCTCTGTAACTCTGACTTTCAAATAAATAAATAAATCTTTTTTTAAAAAAAATCACTAACACTGTGAGAAATCAGAAACCAATGAGTACCAGAATCAGACCTACAAAGATTTATACATTAGAATTATCAACTACACAATATTTAATAAATTTTAAAAATAAAATAATGTCTCTAAGGTAATTAAGAGGGGCTGGCATGTGGTGCAGTGGTTAAAGCCTCCACCTGTGTTGCCAGCATCCCATATGGACACTGGTTTGGTCTCAGCTGTTCCACTTGAGATCCATCTCTCTGCTAATGGCTGGGAAAAGCAGTGGAAGATGGTCCACTGCACCTGCTTGGAAGACCTGGATGAAGCTCCTGGCTCCTGGCTTTGGCTTGGCCCAGCCCTGAGCCTTAAGACCATCTGGGGAATGAAACAGTGAATGGAAGATCTCTCTCTCTCTCTCTCTCCCTCTCATTAGTTCTCCCTCTCTCTCTGTAACTCTTTCAAATAAATAGATAAATCTTTTTTAAAAAGTAATGAAGAATAAGTAAGAAGAAGAACCATCAATTACCAGGCAGTGTTGGCATTGTGGTGTAGTGGGTAAAGCTGCCACCTGCAAAGCCAGCATCCTATATGGGCACTGGTTCAAATCCTGGCTGCTCCAATTCTGATCCAGCTCCCTCCTAATGTGCCTGGAGAAGCAGTGGGAGATGGTCCAAGTACATGGGCCCCTGTCAACTACATGGGAGACCTAGATGGAGTTTTTGGCTCCTGGCTTCTACCTGGCCCAGCCCTGGCTTCTGCAGCCATCTGGAGAGTGAACCAGCAGATGGAAGCTCTCTCTCTCTCTCGCTCTCTCTCTCTTGCCCTCTCCCACTCTCTCTCCCTCTCTCTGCAACTCCACTCTTCAAACAAAAAGCAAATAATTTTCTTAAAAACAAAGAATCACCAGGCATTCTTAAAGTAACCAAAACAAAAATAAAAACCATGGTAACTAAAATTTAAAACTCTGAGGGCAGAGACATCTGCTCTGACCATATGGAATATCAGACGTTCTTGGAAATCTTCCTGCAAAACAACTAGATCCAGTATAAAGTACAGTTTTCTTTTATTATTAGGCTTAAAGAAAGTAAAGCGAACCACCCAGAGACCAGAGATTTTAAAAAAGGAGCCAACCATGCAGGAAGGCCTGGCCTGTGGATGTGCCCAGTGAGAAGTGAGTGTTCATTCCCAGTCACGTAGAAACAAATATATGGCAGCTGGCACTGTGGATCCTGGGAGGAAGTACCACACTTTCCAGGAATGCACCGAGTAACTGACTGTCCATATGGGAAGTACTAATACAGAAGGGGGCCCCAGACCTTCACTTGGATGAGTCTCCTCCAAGTGCCTGAGCAGAGCCCAGGCTGGGTTCACAGGGCCCTGCTTTTGAACAACTCCAAAGTAAGCCTAAGATGTTTCAAATTCTAAGTTCTCTGCTGGCAGAAATGTATGCAGTGCAGTCTTTGTATCGTATCACCTGGAATATAAATCAGCTTCACCAGAATTTCCGTATTTAAAAGGCACAAAGATCCTGGCCGGCGCCGCGGCTCACTAGGCTAATCCTCCGCCTTGCAGCGCCGGCACACCGGGTTCTAGTCCCGGTCGGGGCACCAATCCTGTCCCGGTTGCCCCTCTTCCAGGCCAGCTCTCTGCTGTGGCCAGGGAGTGCAGTGGAGGATGGCCCAAGTTCCTGGGCCCTGCACCCCATGGGACACCAGGAGAAGCACCTGGCTCCTGCCATCGGATCAGCGCCGCGCCGGCTGCAGCGCACCTACCGCGGCGGCCATTGGAGGGTGAACCAACGGCAAAGGAAGACCTTTCTCTCTGTCTCTCTCTCACTGTCCACTCTGCCTGTCAAAAAAAAAAAAAAAAAAAAAAAGGCGCAAAGAAGGGGGGATGGGGGATGCAGCGTGGCATTTGGCACAGTAGTGCAAACGCGGACTGGGATGCCCATATCCCATAAGGGAACGTCTGAGTTCAATTCCTGGCTCCACTTCTGCTTCCAGCTTCTTGTCAATTGTGCACCCTGGGAGACAGCAGGCTCCAGTGGCTGGGTCCCTGCCACCCAAGTGGGAGACCCAGATTGAATCCCCAAGTTTCAACATCAGCCTGGCCTGTCCCCAACGGCTGTGGGCAACTGGGGATCAAACCAGTAGAAGACACGCTGCTCTTTCCTTCCCATATAAAGTAAATAAATAAATAAGTAAACAAACAAAAAATAGATTTGAAAGATAAAAAATACAAACCCATAGTACCACCCCAAACAGCCAATATATCTATAAGTGACGTCTCATGTTTCAAGATTCTCCATTTATTTTACCCTTATTTTTGCTATATCTTATATGTCTTGCTCTGATGGGTAATGGTTCCAGACAAATCAACACACAAAATTGCTGCTTCAATTTTACAAATTTTTTGACTTGGATAAGCAACATGATCTTTCATTTTGCTGTGTTGAGATGGATAATTCCACTCAATACCATTTCATGAGACTTTAAAACAAAACAAAACAAAACAAAAACACCTTTTTCAAGCTGTGATCCCATTAAACTTTGTAGAGGCTTGAGTAAAACACATATGGACAAACGAGTTCCCCATCCCACCCTCCCCCCCCCAAAAAAAAAAGGTATTTTGAAATAAACAAGTTTTTTTTTTTTTTTTTTTTTTTTTTTGGACAGGCAGAGTGGACAGTGAGAGAGAGAGACAGAGAGAAAGGTCTTCCTTTGCCATTGGTTCACACTCCAATGGCCGCTGCAGCCGGCGCATCGCGCTGATCCAAAGCCAGGAGCCAGGTGCTTCTCCTGGTCTCCCATGCGGGTGCAGGGTCCAAGGAGTTGGGCCAGCCTCCACTGCCTTCCCGGGCCATAGCAGAGAGCTGGCCTGGAAGGGGGGCGACCAGGACAGAATCCTGCGCGCCAACCAGGACTAGAACCCGGTGTGCCGGCGCCGCAAGGCGGAGGATTACCCTGTTAAGCCACGGCGCCGGCCGACAAGTTTTTTTTTAAAGATTTATTTATTTATTTGAAAGAAGGGTTACACAGAGGCAGAGGCAGAGAGAGCGAGAGAGAGAGAGGTCTTCCATCCACTGGTTCACTCTCTAAATGGCCCCAATGGCCAGCGGGCCAATCCTAAGCCAGGAGACTGGCTTTTTCCAGGTCTCTCTTGTGGGCACAGAGGCTCAAGGACTTGGGGCCATCTTCCGCTGCTTTCCTAGGCCATAGAAGAGAGCTGGATTGGAAATGGAGCAGTCAGGACTTGAGCCAGCCATAAGGGATGCTTTGCACTGCAGGCGGTGGCTTCACCCGCTATAGCACAGCGCCGGCCCCCTAAACAAGTTTTAAATGGCTGAACCACTCCTTCAGGTTTACATTGGGCCATGGAAAGTACAGGCTGCCTTCACTGCTTTGTTTGTAAGCCCTTTGAACAGACATCATACAAGGGTGCTCACACAATGTTGGGTGCTCACGCTGGATGTGGACTTTCTGTGAGCCTCAAAATCCATAAAAAATTCCACAAAGCACAAAGAATTTGTGATACAGAAAGCAGTTTACTGAATATGCAGCCCAAAATGTGGCAGAAAAATTGTCATAGATGTGAATCAGGCAGTTCATTAATAAAAATATTATGCATTTCTTTGAATTTTGTGATGTGTGTGGTATTTGCTTTTGAAATGTTTTACTTTGCTGTGCCTTTTTCTCCTTCTTAATAAACATTCTCTTTCATATATAATTTATTATTTTTCTTAAAGAGGACTTCCAGATTAAATTTAAACCTCATTTCCCACAAGGCCTGAATTTACCTCTGCTTAGATGTTCTGCCAGGTGGAGTCTAACTTGTTATTTACTGTCAGCATTCATTCTGACTCTGCTGTATCAGTTTTTACATATTCTGAATATTAAATTCTACAACAGGCAAAAAGGCAGTTTCTTGCATAAAGGTTTAAGTGTTCAAAGCAAGACTTTAACACTCCTAGAAGAAAATGCTGTGCCAAATATCTTTCATTTCTCCCTCATCCCCAGATCCATTCTATCCTGTCCACTCATGCACATTTAAAAGTAATCAAAACGCCATACTACCCATAGCAATGTAAAGATTCAGTGAAATCCCAAATACCAAGGATATTCTTCTCAGATCTAGATGCTAAAATGCATATGGAAAAACAAGAGACCTAGACTAGCTAAAGCAATTTTAAACAACAAAAAAAGCCAAAGACAATATGATACCAGATTTAAAAGTATAATGCAGGACAGTTAAAATCAAAGCAGCCTGGTACTGGCACAAAAAGACATGTAGACCAATGGAACAGAACAGAAAGCCCAGAAATTAATCCATGCAGCTACAAAACTAATCTTTGACAAATGAGCTAAAATCAATCCCTGGAGAAAGGACAGTCTCTTCAACAAATGGTGCTTGGAAGATTAGATCCACATGTTCAGAAATATGAAACAAGACCTCTACCTTACAACTTAGATAAAAATCAACTCTAAGATAATCAAGAATCTAAATTCATTACCTGATACCATCAACTCACGAGAGGAAAACATCGGGGAAACTCTGCATGACATTAGCATAGGCAGAGACTTCTAGGAAATCACCCCAATAGCACAGGCAATAAAAGTAAAAATAGACAAATGGGATTGCATCAAGCTAAGAAGCTTCTGTACTGCAAAGTAAATACCCACAAAGTAAAGAGGTAATCAACAGAATGGCAGAAAATATTTGCAAACTATACATCTGATAAAGGATTAATATCCAGAGTCTATAAAGAGCTCAGGAAACTCAACAACAAACAATCCAGTGAAGAAACAGGCAAAGGACTTGAACAAGCATTTTTCAAAAGAGGAAATTCAAATGGCCAACAGACACATGAAAAAATGCTCAGGATCACTAGTCATCAGGGAAATGTAAATAAAAAACACAATGAGATTTCACCTCACTTCAGTTAGAATGGCTGCCATTTGGGAAAAAAAAAGATAAATGCTGGTGAGGATGTGAAGGAAAAGGTACACTAATACATGGCTGGTGGGAATGTAAACTCGAACAACCATTACAGAGGACAATACGGCAATTCCTCAGAAATCTGAAAATAAATCTACCCTATGACCCAGCCATCCCACTCCTGGGGATTTACCCAAACAAAAGGAAATCAGCATATGAAAGAGTTATCTGTAACCCCTTGTTTATTGCAGCTCAATTCACAATAGCTAAGATATGGAATCAACCCAGATGTCCATTACCTGATGAACATATAAAGAAAATGTGGTATATATATATATATATATATATATATATATATATACACACACACACACACACAATGGAATACCACTCAGGTATAAAAAATAATGAAATCCTGTCTTTTGCACCAAAATGGATGCAACTGGAAACTATTATACTTAGTGAAATAAGCCAGCCCCCAAAAGACAAATGTCATATTTTTTTCTAATATGTGGCAGTTAATATATAATACAAAAATATAGAAATGAAATGGACATTTCATCATATGATTGCTGTTTTTAGCCCTTGTTTGTACTCCTGTGGAACTGTGGTCTTCCTACATTTTACTTGTTGAATATTATGGTTAGTGAATTAAACCTGTGATTACAGAGTAGATTGAAATTATATCTTTGCAAAAATTAAAGAAAAAATAGAAAGGAAAGAGGGGGATTAATAGGGGAAGAAAGCAGGTTTTCATCTTAGAAATGTACCTATGAAATATATGAAACCTGCTCTCTTTATATTAAAAAGCATTTTAAAAATGATATTGCTATTAAAATAGCAAAAACAATGGAAACAACCCAAACATCCATTAGTGGGAAAATAAATGATCTGGCTTTACAATGCAGTGGAAGTTCTTACTCTTGTAATTACCTCAATGAAGTTTAAATGCCACAAGTTTCAGCCATTTTAAGAATAAATTTAGTAAATTTGTAGAGTTGTGCAACATCACCACAATCCAATTTCAGAATATATCTGTCACCCCAAAGGGTGACCCTTCATGCGCATTTGCAATTACTCCCATCTTCCCTATCACATTCCTGGTGAAACCACTAATGCACTCTGTGTGTCTACAGATTTGCCTTTTGTGGACATTTCATAAAAATGAAATCATAAAATGCGTGGTTTTTGTATCTGGCTTTTTTGCTTAGCATCATATACTTGAAGTTCATCCATATTGCAGTATATATCCTTGGGTTTTCATTGCTCAAATTGCATTCTAATGTGTGAACAGACCATTTCCTCTCAGCTCTTCTGAATGATACTGCAATGAACATTCACACACAAGTCTTTGTGCAGATGTATATTCTCAGTTCTCTTGGGTAGATACTTAGTAATATAATTGCTTGGGAGTTAAAGTCCTCATGTTGTTCATGCAAAGGACTTCCTTGGCAGTATGACTTTTTTCAGGATAATGCCACAAATTTTTGTAGTGCCTGCATATAAAATATGTAAGAGTACAAAGGAAACAATTACATTGAAATATAGTGATTATCAGAATACTAAAAAATTATAATACTCATGTATGTGTTTTATTAACCATTAAATGATAAGATATATTAGCAATGAACAATGTCAGAGTAATAACGAGCCTACGCTGTTAAAAGCTCTCCTTAGCAACCTTAAATGAAGACGGAATTATCTGTGATCTCCACAGGTGACAAAGTCACATATTACTGGGGTTGGCAAACTTTCAGTTAAAGCCTAGTGAAAATTCTATTTCCTTCATTCCCCCACAAGGTTTTCACCTACTAAGAACTTGGAATAGAATCCTATGCAGTACTAAAATGAAGAAGAGCCACTCCTTTCAACATGAAGGAGTCTCAAGAGCAAATATTTCACTTAGAAAGCAAACTGAAGAGAAAACATACAGCAGTGTATCAGACATAGAAAGCATATATAAGTAACACTATCTGTTGTTTAGGCATTCGTAGATATATTGTGAAGTATAGAGAAATGCAAGGGAATTATCAACAACTTTGGGATGGAAACTATCTCTAGAAAGAACAGAAAAGGATTTGTCGGTGGATGGATCAAGGGGACTTGAAATTAGGTATTTCTTAAACAGACTGGTAGATTCTGGGCTTTTCCAAGATATTTTTTTCCAGGTAAATTTTTAGTTTCATCTATATTTAAGTATCATAAATCTCAAGACAATGGGCTCTTCAAAAAATTCACAGAGAATGTGTATTATGAAGAAATAATACATGGACCTCAAATATTTTGCAACTAAATACACTTTTAATTCTATTTTTTCATGAGCTTTTTTTAAAAAAAAAAAAAAGATTTATTTATTTATTTGAAAGTCAGAGTTAGAGAGAGAAGGAGAGGCAGAGAGAGAGGTCTTCCAACTGCTGGTTCACTGCCCAAGTGGCTGCAACAGCTGGAGCTGTGTCGATCCGAAGCCAGGAGACAGGAGCTTCCTCTGGGTTTTCCCCTGGGTACAGGGGTCTAAGGACTTGCTCCATCTTCTACTGCTTTCCCAGGCCAAAGCAGAGATCTGGATCAGAAGCAGAGCAGCTGGGTCTTGAACTAGCATCCATATAGGATGCTGGCACTGGAAGTGGCGACTTTGACTGCTATGCCATAGCACCAGCCCCTCCATGAGCTGTCTAAATTCATTCAAAATCTTTTGGAATTCATGCATAGTTTTTCCATAACACCAATTATCCTTAAACATTTTGAAGATTCCTTTTATTTGTAAATCGGAGTTGACAGAACTTTTGGTTATAAACAATGGAGACTCTAGGCCGGCACCGTGGCTTAACAGGCTAATCCTCCACCTTGCGGCGCCGGCACACCAGGTTCTAGTCCCGGTTGGGGCGCTGGACTCTATCCCAGTTGCCTCACTTCCAGGCCAGCTCTCTGCTGTGGCCCGGGAAGGCAGTGGAGGATGGCCCAAGTGCTTGGGCCCTGCACCCGCATGGGAGACCAGGAGAAGCACCTGGCTCCTGGCTTCAGATCAGCGAGATGCACTGGCCACGGCGGCCATTGGAGGGTGAACCAACGGCAAAAAGGAAGACCTTTCTCTCTCTCTCTCTCTCTCTCTCTCTCTCTCTCTCACTATCCACTCTGCCTGTCCAAAAAAAAAGAATTTAAACAATGGAGACTCCAACTCAAATATACCTAATGATAAAAGTCATTTTTTTAAAATATTTTTTTAATTTATTTATTTGACAGGTAGAGTTACAGACAGTGAGAGAGAGAAAGAAAGGTGTTCATTCCGTTGGTTCACCCCCCAAATGGCCGCCATGGCCAGCGTGGCCAGTGCTGCACAATCCGAAGCCAGGAGCCAGGTGCCTCCTCCTGGCCTCCCATGTGGGTGCAGGGGCCCAAGCACCGGGGCCATCCTCCATTGCCCTCCCGGGCCATAGCAGAGCTGGGCTGGAAGAGGGGCAGCCGGGACTAGAACCCGGCGCCCACATGGGATGCCGGCGCCGCAGGCAGAGGATTAGCCAAGTGAGCCATGGCGCCGGGCCCAACAAAGGTCATTAATTGGGGCCAGTATTGTGGCATGGTGGGTTGAGCTGGCACTGTAAGGTTTTCCAGTATCCTATATGGGGGTCAGTTACTGTCTCGGCTGCTCCACTTCCAATCCAGCTCCCTGCTAATGTGCCTGGGAGAGCAGCAGAAGATGGTGCAAGTGCTTGTGCCGCTGTACCTGTGTGGGAGACCTGAATGTGGCTCCTGATTCCTAGTTTCAACCTGGCCCATCCCTGGCCATTGTGGCCATTTGGGGAGTGAACCAGCGGATGGAAGATATCTCCCTATCTCTCTCTCTCCCTCTTTCTGTAACTGCCTTTCAAATAAATAAATAGATAGATAGATAGATAGATAGATATTTTTAAAAATGTGATTGATAGGGTAATATTTTGAAAACTCTAAAGGAAGTTCTAGCATAGCCAGAGCTGAAATAATGCTGCCAGCTCTCTGTCTGTCTCTGGGTTGGCCCGACTGAGCATCATATATGCAATCCTTGACAGTCCCCCGGATGGAGATGCTGGCTGGCCCAGCCTGTGACATCCTGCCTAGAGCCCAGGGGGATGATGTGTAGAGCCAGGCTCATCAAAACTACATGGGCTGTGGAGAGGAAGAAGAGGTGGTTTCCAAAGGAAAATGCAACAAAAGAAGGGAGAGTGAACACTGAGCAAGCAGCTGACGTCCAGTGTGTCACCTGAGATGCACACTGTGGCCAGGGATAAAGTCCCATCAGCAGACCATTTTCACCACTGAAATGTAGAGCTGAGGAGCTCCTGCTTCAGGGCTGGGCTGCTGGCTTCCCATTTGCCCCTGTTCTAAGGCGCACATTGCCTTGTTCCTTATCTCAACCTTTCCACTGCAGGGGAACCTGGTCAGGCTAAATCTAATCTTACCACTGGTGCACCTCAAGGGTCACCATGATGAAACCGAGAAGGAATGCACTGTCATCACCTGGTGACACCTGACACAGAGACCTGCAGCTGGTCCGTGATTTGGCCACGTCAGCACCCCCTTCCTTGTAGCCCCTTTATAAGCACCCAAATGCCCTCAAGTAGCAGGACAATAATTGTTAACACCCAGAAGTCTGCTACACTCTCATCTATAGGTAGATTAAATGCTCTTTTCCTTCACCCCCAAACCTTGCCCTCATTACTTTGATTGGCACCAGGGACAGGGACCGAGCTTTGGATAGCAAATGTCCTTCCAGGGCTGAGCAGTGGGCATCTCAGTTGTTCTCTAGGAACGACAGGACACCCGGCAGTGTGTCCGACGATCTGTATTCTTCTCGTTAGGGATGAGTGCTGGCCAGGGATTGGTTTCCGAAGTGCAGTTCATGGGAATGTGAATTGCAGCCTGATCAGGAAAAGTCGGGACCACTGCACGACAGAGGCCAGGACTCCCACAGTCCATAAAACTTAATAGTGTTTCCTCTTTGGGTCCTCCACTTGCTACTTCCATGATCAAGTCCTGCATGAATAATATATAACTCTGTAAGGCTTTCCAGTAACGTTAAATAAAGAAGAAGGATTTGTTTAATATCGTCGGATTCAATGCTGTGTACCGATGTAATGGGAAAATTATTCAGAAACATACCATTCCTCAGAAAATAGTGTCACATTATCAATGCCCCAGCATACCTGGGCTTACGAAACGACAATCCATACTTTCTAGCGCATGACCTTGTGGGTGACTTTTTGCCACAAAAAAATTATCTTGACATTCAATAGCTACTATCAGCGCTCAGAAGGTAAGTTTTCTCCCAAAGGCAAGGATAAAATTGTAGATATCTACCCACTTTCTTTTCCTAATATTCAAGGAAATGTCCTGAGGAGATTCTTCACTAGGGAACATTCTTCCCATTGGAATTGGAGCCAGAATGTTGCTTCTGAGGGCTTAGACCAAGGGAGATTTAACCTACTGCATGCCAAAACAAACAAACAAAAACAAATCAACACACACACACACACACAAAACAAAAATAACCCAGATGGCTTCTGGAAGGTCTCCCTCATGTAGCAGACTGTAAATTAACCCAAAGTCAATGCTCATGATGACCCTAACCTCAGACCTCCCAGTGCATCCTCAAATTCTCTTGTTCCTAAGCCTAGATACAAGAAGCTATTCAAACACATAGCTAACAACTAGCACTACATCTCTGCTCAAAGTTCTGTCGTGTTTGGTGACTGTGTGGGTCTTGGGCCATGCATCTCACTCTGAAAGACATAACAATATTCAAGAACGAGGACTCCTGAGCCTTCTGATGGTGGTGGGGGTTGGGGTGGGGGTCAACTGGCTACCTTTAATGGTTTATTTCTCTCTCCTTCTTTCTCCTCATTTGAATTTGAGAAAGTCCTTCAGGCTCAGAGAGGAGCTGTTCATTCCAAACAGTTTGTTCCTATGAATTCCTTTTTTGTGTCCTTTACACGTCAGAGACACACAATAATGCAACCATTACTCACCAGTTGTGTGAACTTTGATCTCAAATGGGTCATGGGTCAGTTTCAAACAAAGCACTAAATATGAAATGATAAACAATTGCCATGCCTATGGTATGACGAGATTTTAATTTTCACATGGTGGACACAATGGCACATTTTTGTCTTTCTTTTTCAGTTGATGTCTGCAATGTGGATGTTCCTTGGAGTCTGGGACAGGTCTAACAATTCTATTAGAGACATAAACTTCTCTACATCACATGGCCCAGTAAAATAAGTCTTTTTTTTTTCTAACAGATTAATGAACACATCCTTGTTCATGAATATTAAAGAATTTAATAAGAGAAAGGGCATTGATACAATTTATCTTATAGTTAAAAATCTAACATTTTAACAATTATCAAACTTATGACTGTTAAGATATGGTTTCACTGCAGATGCTACAGGTTTTAATGCAATAAATACTTTTAAAGCCTCAACTTAGCCAAGTATCATTTATATAATTCATACAGAAAGTGCTAAATAATGCCAAATATCAAGATACTAGAGAAACTGTTTATATTACATCTACCAGTTCTCTAGTATTTTAATCTTTCAGTATTGACATATGTAAATTAATTCAGACCTCTGACTAAAAGTACTCAAATCCAGGTAATTTTGCAAATAATTGTGTTGCACAAATAGTGCAACTGTAGAATTAGATGTTTGCATGGGAACCAACCACCTCTAATAAAAGCTCAGCCCTTTCACAAGTGCAGCTGGCCTCTAGCAGTTCTGACTGTTCTAAAGGACACTGGTTCATTCCCTAAATGCCTGCTGCAGTGGCTAGGGCTGGATGAGGCCAAAGCCTGGAGCTGAGCCAGGAACTCCATCCAGGTCTCCCACGTGAGCCATCACTGTTGCCTCCCATTAGCCTGCACATCAGCAGTGAGCTGAAATCCAGAGTGGAGCCAGGACTCCAAATGGCATCTTAACAGCTAGACCAAATGCCTGCCTTCCCTCCCCGCAAAGGGGTTTATAGATTTTTATTTTTTATTTTTTTAAAGATTTATTTATTTATTCGAAAGTCAGAGTTACACAGAGAGAGGAGAGGCAGAGAGAGAGAGAGAGAGAGAGAGAGAGAGAGAGAGAGAGGTCTTCCATCTGCTGGTTCATTCCCCAATTGGCTGCAACAGCTAGAGCTGTGCCAGTCTGAAGCCAGGAACCAGGAGCTTCTTCTGGGTCTCCCATGCAGGTGCAGGGCCCAAGGACTTGAGCCATCTTCTTTCCCAGGCCACAGAAGAAAGCTGGACCAAAGTGGAACGGCCGGGACCAGACTGATGCCCATATGGAATGCAGGAGCTTTAGGCCAGGGCGTTAACCTGCAGCACCATAGCACCAGCCCCTATACATTTTTATTAACATGTGAAAACTGTACATATTTATGGGGTACAGAGTGATATTTAAGGACATTTATGCAGCATGACTGATCAGATCACAATAATTAGTATTTCTATCTCCTTATCATTTATGTTTAGCATGACTTTCTAATTTTACTTGTGAATGTTTTTACCCTAGATAGGCTTTACCTGAAGTATTTTTGAAATGTTTATCATCACAAAATCTCCCCTTCCATTTCACAACAACTTTAACTTACTTTAAGTAACACACACTAATGTGAACTGCTAACTTGTCAGTAATGTCTCTACCATACTTTCCTTTGCAGTAATATCTGCAGAATTCAAGTCAAAGGCATTTATAATTGTTTTCTCTGTTCAGTATGATTCATTTTATGCATGAGGGTGTCACAGGTTGAGAAAGTTGGCAAAAAGAACACATTCTGTGCCTTTATAATGTATGCCTCTCACATATTACACTGAAACACTTCCAGTGTTAAGTTTCCTTACAACTAAGATCGACTACCAAATTTGATATACATGAAACTTCAAAATGTTTATGGGAAATGGAATTAAAAGGTAGGCTTGGGGCCAGCACTGTGGAGTAGCAGGTAAAGCCACTGCCTGCAGTGCCGGCATCCCATATGGGCACCAGTTCGAGTCACAGCTGCCCCACTTCCTGTCCAGCTCTCTGCTGTGGCCTGGGAAAGCAGTGGAAGATGGCCCAAGTCCTTGGGCTCCTGCACCCATGTAGGAGACCTGGAAGAAGCTCCTGGCTCCTGGATTCGGATCAGCACAGCTCTGGCCATTGCGGCCAATTAGTGAGCCAGCAGATGGAAGATCTCTCTCTCTGCCTTTCCTTCTCTCTCTGTGTAACTCTGACTTTCAAGTAAAAGGAAATAATTTTTTTTTTTTAATTTTTGATAGGCAGAGTGGACAGTGAGAGTGAGAGAGACAGAGAGAAAGGTCTTCCTTTTGCCGTTGGTTCACCCTCCAATGGCCGCCGCAGTTGGCGCGCTGCGGCCGGCGCACCGCGCTGATCCGAAGGCAGGAGCCAGGGGCTTCTCCTGGTCTCCCATGCGGGTGCAGGACTCAATCACTTGGGCCATCCTCCACTGCACTCCCTGGCCACAGCAGAGAGCTGGCCTGGAAGAGGGGCAACCGGGACAGAATCCGGTGCCCCGACCGGGACTAGAACCCGGTGTGCCAGCGCTGCAAGGCGGAGGATTAGCCTAGTGAGCCATGGCGCCGGCAGAAATAAATCTTTAAAAATAAAAAGGTATGCTTATTTTGGTGCAAAAAAATTAAATCCCATGCATATGAGTAGTTTCCAAACAGTTCATGAAAAATCTGTGTTATGAAGAAATTATGAATGTTTTTTTTTTCACTACTTTTAGCTCCATTTATCCATGAACTTTTGTTTTTCTTTCTTTCTTTTTTAGAAACAGAAAGAGCAAACACTCCCACAACAGCTGGGGCTAAGCTAGGGCCAAAGCTGGGAGCTGGGAATCGAGGTCTCCCATGTGGGTGGCAGGAGCACAATTATTTGATCCCTTCAGGGTCCATATTGGCCTGAAGCTGGAGCCAGGAGCTGGAGCTGGGAAGGGAACCCAGGCAGTGATGTGGGACAAGGACACCTTACCTGCTAGGCTAACTGCCCTCCTCCTCAGGAATACAAAGGCTAATCCCTAACTCTCCATTATGGAGATCCAGTCATCATTCCTTGCCTCCAGGCGAGCCATGGTTCCTCCCCACAGCCATTTAAAGCCCCAGAAAGAGGATTTCCCCCAAGAATAGGGCAGCTGGGAGGTGCCACAGGAGGTGAGGTGCAAAACGCTCCCCATGCAGATGGCCCTGAGGCCTGGGTGTCCCAGGGAAGGTGACAAGCCTCTATCCAGTGCACCCCTGCTCTCCATCCTGGGCAGACCACTGCCCCATCCCAGGGCATACAAGCAACAAGCCAGTTGCATGGCATCAAGAGCTTGGCTGAAGTGAACACCTTACACTCTGTAAGTCAATAAGCAGGGTTTTCTGGGAACTGATGGGAGGGGGAGCTCTACTGGGCCCTTCTCGCTGATCCTGTTCGTTATTGAGCTCCTGTCTCTGAACTAGAGGGTGAGTCGTGGCTTTAACTCTAGGGCAGCCTGACAAAGGTTCAGCACTAGTGGCCTGCTCTGTGATTTCCAGGTCACAGGAAAAGAAAAGGGTGAGGGGAGAGAGGGGAAAGACAACAATTGCCAACTCAGAAGAAGCTGTGAAGAGTGCGACTGTTGAAAAATAACGCTGACCTCCAAATGACCTTCAGAACAATAGAGCTCTGCTCAAGGACAGGCTGAGCTGAGGCTGGGTTCTAGCGTCTCCGAAGGGGGCAGAGCCACTGCTGCCGCTGTTGCCCCCAAGTGAATGCTATTGCACACTTGCTAAGGTATATGGCATGATGCTATGACACATAGAGCTAATAAAAAGGCTACAATAGCAAAGCCATAAACACATCCACCATCTCAAATTGTTATTCTGGTGGTTTTTTTTTTGTTTTGTTTTGTTTTGTTTTTAATTTGGCTTTTGTGGCAAGTGCAGCTAAAAGGTACTCCTTTAGCATGAGTTCTAGGTAGAATAACATATTATTGTCTGTAGTCTACATATTGTATATTCGATCTCCAGACCTGTTTGTCCAACACATCGGCTACGTTTTATTGAGTACATTTTGAGTTTTGCTGAGATTTGATATAAATGATTAATCTTGATTGGGACAACCACTGTCCTGATCTACGGAGAGAGAGACTGGTTCACTGAGGTGTAAAGCAAGTGTCCATCAATGATTCTCTAAGAAAGAAAGTCACATGCAAACTCCCCAAAGACTTTGAAGTCCCTGGCTCAGTAATTGCATCACCTGGGAGCTACTGTGGCTATAACAGGGCACACTTTACTGACCTGGAGCTATTTATTTTGTTACAGACATATTTGGCATCCAATTGCTAGTATTCTTTGGATAGTTTGAAGTCAAAAATGATGTTTTTTTTTTTTCTTGGCTAAATTAGATACAAACAAGGAAATCTGAACTTAGGGAAGGAGAAAATCACATTTCAAAGATTCAATAATCGGAATAAACTTCCTTATTATCCAGGCAGATGAAATTTTAGGAGCTCAAAATAGAGCAGAATATGTTAAATTAGGTCAACATGTGGTTTCATGGTCAGATAGGTTGTTTGACCTAATTACTAAATTAAAAAAATATATACAAAGGCCAAGTTCAGGGACTGAGAACGCCCTGAGTTGATATTTCCCCATGTACTAGGAGAACTGCATTCCAAAGAGCAGCCCATTGCTGCTGAAATTTATTTTCTAAATCTCTTCTTATTGAATGATAAACTATCAAGCAGTAGTCAGGGAAACAAAAGCAGAGTAATTTTACACACAAATACATGATGTAGCAGCATTCTCTAACTGAGAAAATATTCGCATGCACAAATACTGGTCGTATTTAACCCTCACAACCAACCCCTGTGCCTACTAGGACCATTGTATTCTTTTTTTTTTTTCAACTTTTATTTAATAAATATAAATTTCCAAAGTACAACTTTTGGATTATAGTGGCTTTTCCCCCCATAACCTCTCTCCCACCCACAACCATCTCATCTCCCATTCCCTCTCCCATCCCATTCTTCATCAAGATTCATTTTCAATTATCTTTATATACAGAAGATCAACTTAGTATATACTAAGTAAAGGTTTCAACAGACTGCACCCACACAGACACACAAAGTATAGAGTACGGTTTGAATACTAGTTTTACCGTTAATTTGCATAGTACAACACAATAAGGACAGAGGTCCTACATCGGGAGTATGTGTGCAGTGACTCCTGTTGTTGATTTAACAATTGACACTCTTATTTATGACGTTAGTAATCACCCAAGGCTCTTGTCATGAGCTGCCAAGGCTATGGAAGTCTCTTGAGTTCACCAACTCTGATCTTATTTAGACAAGGCCATAGTCAAAGTGGAAGTTCTCTCCTCCCTTTAGTGAAAGGTACCTCCTTTTTTGATGGCCCGTTCTTTCTGCTGGGATCTCACTCACAGAGCTCTTTCATTTAGGTCTTTTTTTTTTTTTTCTTGCCACAGTGTACGAGGATCACTGCATTCTAAAGATGTAGACGGTAAGGCTCCGTGAGTCTAAAAGCTCTCATTAGACATTTATACATTCCGTTATCAACGAGGTGCTTACACTGTGCCAGGGACAACTGGTAAACAATAGACCAAACTTGAACTCAAATCTAATCCCTATATCGACTGTCAAAAACATGGCTTCAGTCTCTTCCTCAACACAGAGAAGGAGGCAGCAGCTTCAGATTAGAGCTGTCATATCAGTTAAAATCTCTTTGCCATCTCTGTACTGTGCCAAGCCACCCTTGTCAATCTGATAGCTAGAAAGCAGTGGCTTTGACCTGGAAATACTAATTATAGGCAAAACTGTGATACTGAACCAAAAGGCAACTACACTCTGCCCGCGTTGGAGTCTTTCTCTGTACTGGCTCTCCTCTCAACCTTTGTCCCACCTTTTTTCACAACAATTAACTCCTATTTGAAAAGCAGTCTGAAATAAAAGTCTACTCTTAGAAATATGAATATACTTAAATACATATATGAATAAGAAGAAAGAAAATTATATGTCTTTAAAAAGAGAGATATGATTATAATGGATACAGAAAATATTATTGTTAAAACATGTGCAGCTCTGGAAATAAAATTAATAAGCTAGAAGGAAGTGCTAATTTTCCAGCAAAAATACAAATTACTAAGATTAGCCTAATAGAAGAATGAAAGCCTAAACAAATCAATAGTCAGAGAAGGTAAGTAAAGATCTACCTTTTTTAAAAAAAGATTTATTTATTTATTTGAGAGTCAGAGTTATAGAGAGAGGGAGGGACAGAGAGAGAGTCCATCCACTGGTTCACTCCCCAAATGTCTCCAACAGCTGGAGCTGGGCTGATCATAAGCCAGGAGCCAGGAGCTTCTTCCTGGTCTCCCATATGGGTGTAGGGCCCAAGCACTCAGGCCATCTTCCACTGCCTTCCCAGGCCATCAGCAGGGAGTTGGATCGGAAGCCAAGCATCTGGGGACTCGAACCAGCACCCATATGGGATACCAGCACTGCAGGTGGATGCTTAACCTACTACGCTACAACACTGGCCCCCACCTGTAAGACCAGGGGATTTTTTACAGACACATGTATATATATATATATATATATATATATATATATATATATATATATTGAAAACTGCTAATTTGGGGCAGGCATTTGGTCTAGTGGTTAAGATGCTTATTTGATACCTGCCTTCAGCTTCCTGGTGATGGCGACCCAGGAAGGCTCTAGTAGGTGGATTCCAGTCACCCTTGTGGGAGACCTGGATTGAGTTCCTGGCTTCCACCTGCCCCAGCCCCAGCTATTGTGGGCATCTGGGGAGTGAACCAGTGGATGGGGGATGAGAATGCTCACTCTATTTTCCCCCTCATCCCCTTCCTCATCTCTCTGCCTTTCAAATTAATAAAAAAAAAACTTTCAACCTGATAATTCATGCTACTTAATGTACTTTAGCTCATAGAAAATGCATCCATCTCCACTTTATGCAACTAGCAATACCTTATTAAGGAAAACTCAATAGATAATACAAA
This sequence comes from Lepus europaeus, assembly GCF_033115175.1. Classification (NCBI taxonomy): domain Eukaryota; kingdom Metazoa; phylum Chordata; class Mammalia; order Lagomorpha; family Leporidae; genus Lepus; species Lepus europaeus. Next base: position 44,432,518 of record NC_084827.1, read on the forward strand.
TAAGAAACTCCTAAATCCATTTTACTTGTGAACATAGATGGAAAATCCTAAATAAAATATTGCTAATCTAATCCAGGAATAAATGAGAAGAGTGCCAAATTTGAGTTATCCTCCATATGCAAGGGCAGTTCAGTGTTCAACAACCTTGTAAGATAATTCACTACAAACAGTGTGAGAAGAATGTTACAAGTATAATAATAGTATATAAATTAGAGTTTATCAAACTTTACCCTTCTTTCCTAAGGTTTAAAATTCTCCAAATAAAATAGAAGTGGAGGAAAATATGAAAGAGATTATTTGCCATAAACCAAGAGGCAACATCAAACTACAAAGTGAAATGATTAGGCTTTATGGCACAGTAGGTTAAGCCCCTATTTGGGATCCCTCATTCAGAGTGCTGGTTTGGTTTGAGTTCCAGCTACTCTACTTTCAATCCAGCTTCCTACTACTAAATTTTGGGAGGAAGCAGGTGATAGTTCAAGTTCTTGGGCTCCTATCACCGATGTGGGAGACTGAGGTTGAGTTCTTGTTTCCTGGCTTTGGCCTGGCTCAGTTCTGATTCTTGTGGGCATTTGAAGAGTGAACCAGTGGATGGAAGATCTCGCTCTCTCTCTCGACTCTGCTTTCAAGTAGGTGAAAAAAAAAAAAAACACTTTTGTTTAAAAAACAGGAAAATGTTGAAGCATTTCTATTAAAATCAGGAACAAGACAGAACGCTCACATCAACATCAATATTCAACATAATTTTAGAACTATTAGATAATTTCATTAGAAAATAAAATATTTCATACAAATATTGGGAAATATTGAAAAAAGAAATAAAACTATCTTTTTTGCAGGATGATATTATAGCCACAGGAATCTCAAGAGATTAATTTAGCAAAGTAATAGTATAAAAAAGAACAGATTTGAGATAATATACTAAAACATCTAATTTTTTTATACTAGCAATAATCAATAGTACCTAATAACAGCATATTAATAACTAATAGAAATGGAAATAGCATTCACAATAGCAATAATTGTGACAAAATATATATCAAAATTTTAATTTTTACTAAAGAACATAAATCAACTATAAAATAAAGAAATTGAGTGATACAATTCAATGTGGAATAAGGAGATTTATATCATAAGATGTTATCCTTTCAAAATTAATATATAAATTTAATCAACTTGAATATATATATATATATATATATGACCTTAGTAACATTTTAAAGACACATTGAAAGCATCAAAGAACAGCCAAGAGGACTCTTAAAAATTAATTTTGATATGACACTAGTCTTGTCAGATGTAGTGTGCATCACTACATACGCAGAAATAAATGAATGATATATGAATTCAAATTTAAATGGAAAAAAGCTATTAGTTTGCATAATCATGGGGCAAAGGGGAATCTTCATAAGCAAGACGTGAAAACTCAAGGTCCATTAGGTAAGCTAACAAATAGAGGCTATGTAATGGATTAAAAGGCTTTTAGAGAAAAACGTATTACAGAAATAGTGGCAAACAAAGGAATACATTGGCATATTCTGTATAAGATGTGATTCTACACATTTTACATTTACCGATTCATTTAATCCTCATTCCATTCCATGACTTAGCTACTGTGTTACCTTCCATATGTAACCAGACCATTTGACTCCTGAAATCAGGCCTCTCACATCATTCACTGAATAGGAAAATATCTTTGCAACATATACGACCACTAATCCACTGATACAATGAATTCTATAAATCAACAATAACGATGACAATGAAAGACAATGAAACAATAAAACATTGATAAAGGATGTGAATGGTTAATTCACAAAAGAATTGTTAAAATTATAAAAACTAATTCATCCTCCTGGGCCAAAGTAAATAAAAACAGCAGGCAAATTGTAAAGAACGAGGAAGCCTAGTGCTGTCAAGGGTGTAAGGAAGTCAGAGTGAGATGTTGCTGGGGAAAATGTGAGGATGCATTGCCACATTTTTGAAACCTGGCTGTGTCACCAAAAATGAAATGTAGACGCACCCTTCCACCCAGACTTCTAATCTTTGGGAACCCATCTAACCAAAGTGAGAACAAGAGAATGTAAGAAGCATAAAGATAGCTGCTCACATTGTGATAAATATTGCATTGTTGTGACACCTAGTGATTGTATAGCCATGTCAAGGAGTATCATATAGCTGTTTAAAAGGAAAACTTAAGATTCTCATCATTTTGGAGGGAGTCCATGTATTGTTTAGGGGAAACTTAACTGCCAAATAATATGTAGAGTATCCTCTCACTTTTTTTTTTCTTCTTCTTCTTCTTTTTTTTTTGACAGGCAGAGTTAGACAGTGAGAGAGAGACAGAGAGAAAGGTCTTCCTTCTGTTGGTTCACCTCCCAAATGGCCGCCACAGCCGGTGCTGCGCCTATCCGAAGCCAGGAGCCAGGTGCTTCCTCCTGGTCTCCCATGCAGGTGCAGGGCCCAAGCACTTGGGCCATCCTCCACTGCCTTCCCGGGCCATAGCAGAGAGCTGAACTGGAAGAGAAGCAACCGGGACAGAATCCGGCGCCCCGACCGGGACTAGAACCTGGTGTGCCGGTGCCACAGGCGGAGGATTAGCCTAGTGAGCCACGGCGCCCGCTAAGTATCCTCTCACTTTAAAAATAAATAAATAAATAAATAAATCAGACGGCCGGCGCCGTGGCTTAACAGGCTAATCCTCCACCTTGCGGCGCCAGCACACCGGGTTCTAGTCCCGGTTGGGGCGCTGGATTCTATCCCGGTTGCCCCTCTTCCAGGCCAGCTCTCTGCTATGGCCCGGGAAGGCAGTGGAGGATGGCCCAAGTGCTTGGGCCCTGCACCCGCATGGGAGACCAGGAGAAGCACCTGGCTCCTGGCTTCAGATCAGCGAGATGTGCCATTGGAGGGTGAACCAGCGGCAAAAAGGAAGACCTTTCTCTCTGTCTCTCTCTCTCACTATCCACTCTGCCTGTCAAAAAAAAAAGAAAAGAAAAAAAAGAAAAAAAAAGAAATAAATCAGACAAAGATATTATTTGCTTTCATCAGAGCATTTGAGAGGCTATTAATTTATTAACATTAATAAATCTGTAGGAATGAAATGTGGAGAAGATATGTTATTTTCTTTTCCTTTCTCTCTACAGGGACAGAAAGACAGAGGGATACAGATTGCTCAACTTGGAAAAAAAAACCAGCCTGTAGGTAAATGTGTGCATAAGGAAGATTTCTGGAACACACTAAAGACTGGAGTGGAAACTTGGGTATGGGTGAGGGAAAGAAACTTTCTTTCAACCTCTTTGATTGGCCTCCTTGAATTTGTTTTTTGAACAACACACATGAATTCATTTTTTAAATTTTGGTAAACTAATTCCAATGAATGGAGCTTACAGTCACCCTTCAAGGGATATTTAAAAGTTAATGATTGATTCGGAACTTTTTATCTGGGAAGAATCAGTCTGTTTGAAGTGGATTATGAGGGGCAGTAGGAGAGAATTCCTCAAAACACACTGGGTCTGCCTCACTCTTCTCGCAGCTAGAACTTCAGCTCTTGAACTGCCAAACCTTGCAGTCAGGATTCCACGGACACTGGGAGGGGCAAGTCAGCGTGGAGGGAAGAAAGCTTGGAATGCGGAGGAAGAGGTCGGTGAGCGCATCACGGACATCTGTTAACATTCCTCACATCACCTCAACACACGGGGTTTTGGATCAGGCTGGTTCACAGATCAGAAAGTACCACAGACTTCCAAGAGTGGGCGTCATTGTTGTGTCCTAGTCTCAAGGAAACTCCAAGTTGGCGATTGTATTACACAAGGATGCTATGAAAAGTCTTTGGCAGCTCACTAACCTTATGCTGCCAGCAGAAGGTAGACCTTGATCACCTAAAGCAACAGACTGGAACATGACGGGAAGAAATATTCTGCTCTTGTGCGTGTAGGCAAGTCCAATAGGCAGACACAACAGTAATTTATTATAAGAAGAAATCATTGACTTATGTGAACCGATGCTATGGTATCTGAACTGGTTATATGTGGGGGAGCACAAAGAAACACTTAAGTTATTTATTATTTAGAAGTCATGAAGTTCAATTTTCCTCTTTATCTCAATAAGTTACACATCAAATAAATGCATTTGGAGGAATGTCAGGTGGAGCAGGATTTTAATTGGAGAGTAATCATTTCAATGGGTAGAGATGACGCCTCTAAGTGACGTTCTCACTTCCTTTCTCTCTCATCTCAACTCCTAACATGAAGTGATAATTGCTTTAAAAGCAAAATAATTCTGGATATACTGAGAGGTATTTTTTTCCCCAGGACTATAAGTAGCAAATTTCAACGCCTGATGAATCATGTTATTTCTCATCTCACTTAACAAATTCTAATAGGCACCAAAAAATCTCCTACAGAGCATTCATTTATCTCAGTACAAAACGTTTGAGGTTGAAATCTGGCCCAGAAAATGGAGCAGAAAGATCAGGAAATGGAAATTATATAACTGTCATCACAAATAATATTCTGTTCTGGACCTGAATCATCATACTTCTACCATAAATGTCTTTATTTCCGTCTCAAGGAAAATAAAGAAATCATCAAAAACTTAGGAATACAAATAAAAAATAAACATTGAGTCTCCTAAATGGATTCATTATGAGAGGGTTTTAAAAAAACACTACATCAGGATTTTTTTTTTAACAGAATAAACACTTGAACATTCATAGAACAGACAGAAGATAATTGTGGTCAATTATATTATACTCCTACTCCTGAGAAAATATTTCACAGTCCAGGAAATGAGTTCTGAGATCCTTCCTGTATGTGGTAATGCGTCCCAGTGAGCCATGTTGTCTAGTAAATGCCTGAATTTCACATCATTTAAGAGTGGACATGGGTTTCTATTGATTTTTACGTACCATACCTTCTGTTCCAGAATAGACCTGAGATCGCTTTAAAAAAGATAAATAAAGTGCAACAAAACTTCAGAAATTAAAAGCGTGAGCAAAGAAGCAAGGAAAATATGGACAGGAACACAAACGGAGGCAAAAATGAGCTCAAAAAGCACGTACGATTGTAACCTCACTCAAGCCAGAGATGTGTTGCAAAGCTTTCTAGCATTACCTGCGAAAAGGAAGACATCAGCTCTAGCCTGTTCCTGAGACTGGAAAACAGCCGCTGAACCTTGAATGGCAGCTCCCATGGTTTTATTGTTACTAGGAGTGAGAGCACAGTGGTGCTTAGAGTGGCTCCAACCCATAGAGTACTTACTACTATTCCAGGGACTTTCCTGAGTATGCTACATGTTCTAAATAGTCTGTTTCTCACCAAATCCAGTTAACATAGCAGATAATATTCCTCCCTGTTTACAGGTTAGGAAATCGAGGCACAGAGCACTGTGTGACCTGCACGTAGTCAGGGGTAAAGCTGAAATGCTGTCAAATGTGTAAAGTGTAAACAGTATGTGCTTTTGGCTTTTATGTATGCACTTAACTCAAAACAAACTAGGCTGAATAAAAGCAAACTACAAAAACTGCCCCAGCTTACTTTATGGTAAAAGATGTTGTTTAAAAATGAGTTCTGCATGCAACAGTAATATGGAATGGAGTGCTAAGAGGGGAGCTGGTTCAAGTTTGGCATGCCGCAATTTGATGACTCAATTTCTCACTTTATTTTTCCCTAATTAGACTACTGGGACACCCAGTTTGTATGCCTGTGGAGATACTGTTGGCTTTCCTTTTGGTGAAAGACAGCCTCAGTGTATCAAGCCCACTGGCGTTCTTTTCTCATTACCTGGCATCCATTCAAGGAGTATCACTTGGCATCAACTGCATTGGAAACACAAACATGAGCACAGGCAGGAATACTGCGGACCAATTTTAATTATAAGATGTAAATGATACTAAGTAGGCTTATGTTAATTTGTCTTCTAGAATGTGGCTTACATGAACCCACAGCATTTAAGGGTTGTGAGTAACTTTCAGATTCCCCCTTTTTTGGAAATACTCTTTCTGGAGAAGCTTACGTTACAATATTCTTCATGATTAAAATCAATAAGCTGCTAAGTATGAGTAACCTTCAGACTAGAAGATAGCTACTGGAGGGGGACAATGGAAAGAGTTAAAATAATAGTGGTTTTGGCAGCTGTCCTGGTAAAAAAGATAACGATCCTGAAAGCATCATGATGATGTCACACCAGCTAGCAATTCACAGAAATAACCTTGATGACCTAATTATATGAGTGTATTTTTTTAAAGATTTTATTTATTTTTTCTAAAGATGTATTCATTTCTACTTGAAAGAGTTACAGAGAGAGAGAGTGAAAGACAGAGAGAAACAGAGAGAGATCTTCCATCCACTGGTTCACTCTTCCAAGGGCTGCAATAGCCAGGTCTGGGCCAGGCCAAAGCCAGGAGCCAGGAATCTCCACTGGATCTCCCACGTTGGTGCAGGGGCCCAAGCACTTGGGCCATCTTCCATTGCTTTCCCAGGCAATAGCAGGTAGCTGGATCAGAAGTGGAGCCGCCAGGAATCGAACTGGCACCCATATGGGATGCTGGCATCACAGGTGGTAGCCCAACCCGCTATACCATGATACCAGCCCCAAGATTTTATTTATTTATTTTAAAGGCACAGTGACAGACACAGAGAGGGAGAACAGAGAGAAAGAGATCTTTCATCCATTGGCTCATTTCTCAAAAGGCCACAACATCCAGGGCTGGGACAGGCCAGAGCCAGGAGCCCGGAACTCTGGGTCTCTCACGTGGGTGGCAGGGGCTCAAGTACTTGGGTCCTCACCTGCTGTTTTCCAGGTGCATTAGTAGGGAACTGGTTTGGAAGGAGAGCAGCTGGGACTTGAACTTGAACTTGAATGCGCCTATGTGGGATGCTGGTGTTGTAGACGGCAGCTTAAGCCACTGTGCCACAACACCAGCCCTAGTATTTGATTTTAAGCAAGGGGAAGCCAAGCATTGAGGAAAGAAGTTTATGATTATGAACTGAGATATCAAATGTCCAAATTTATCAATTACATGTTGGTTTCATGGTTTCAATGGTATCCATGAGCTTCAGCCTCAACTAGGTCTTGAAGACAAAGCTAAAGATCCCAACAAGAACTTGAACCTGAATAGACACATTTCATTTCCATTCACAGATGGGCTGAGAGAATATTTTTAGGAAGTATGCCATCCAAGAATGTATATTTATATAAACTCCTTAGCTTGGAAAGATCTTAAAGAATCATTATTATTTCAATTTGTTTCTATTTTTCAGATATGAGTTAGGGTGCTTTTGAATTGACTTAAGCAATACTAACATGCATGAACTCATCTAATAAAAAGTTCAGCTTAGGTGTGGCTTCAGGGTTGGCTGATTGAGTGGCTCAAAGGAGCCCAAGCCCGAGCCTTTCTGTCTCCCAGCTGCCTTTCACGTGTAGACTTCTTCCTGCAGCCAGTTTCCCCAGCAGTCCAGAGCGTGGTTGCCAGCAGCAGTAAAAAGGACCTGTGTAGAGCCAGCGGGGAACAGTTGAGTTTCTCCCCCAATTTTACAAGAAAATTCACTTCCTGTCATCTGCTGGCTAAACATAGGTCCCGTTGCCAAGGGGATGCCATGAACTGATGATTAAAGCCAGATTAATTAACCAAACCAGGCAAGAGACATGAGACCACTATGATTGCTGTAGACAAGTGAGAGCCTCCCCAGGCGAGGCCTGGGTCACCTTCCCCTACGTCATACTTGGTGGACGGCTGCTTCAAATCCGAATTCCACTGTGAAGGGGGGAATAGGAGTAGGATGCTGGGTAAACAAGAAACAGATCTGCCAACAGAAACCATTTTGGTCTGTGCCCTGATAGATCTTGGGTGGGCTACAGGGGGCAGTGTTGGCTCAGTGCTCAGTGAAATGATGTTATGCAGTGGGGGCCACGTCTCTGGGGGTGATATTTATATACTTGCGGATCAAACGTCATTTGCTATTAATAAATCATAACATATTTTCATCGATTTCAACTACAGCTGCTTGGAGCTGAGTGCATAAGAACCATGACTTGTTTCTATGCCAGTTATCTCGTGACAGGGCCTTTGTGCACTTTGACCTCCCTCACAGAACGGTTTGACTTAGCAAGAACAGCTTATGCATTTGATCAACATTTTGATAATGTTCGATTCACTTACTACCCAGTTGCCTGCTGTGTGCTCTAGAGTGAGTGAACAGGCAAAAGACACTTCTGTGTAGTTACTCCCTGCATGGTTAACATTACACCAAGTAGAAAGACAAGCTCATTACCATGCCAACTGCTGACTGAATCCGGAGGACTTCTTGGATGAGGTTGATCTGGAGACAAACGCGAGGGCCAGCGGGAGAAGCACCCAATGAGCTGCAGATCCTGTGGATGGGGGAACCTCAGCAGGGTGGCTGCTCTGGGCGGGAGGAAGCAAGAGCAGGCCATGGGACTAGTTCCCTGATAACTGAGGTTGGGGTCTGCATTGGTGAGAAATGAGGGAAAAAACTAGCATCTATTGGATATCTGAAATGTGCCAGACACTGAGTTGAATGTTTTTTACAGTTATCTCTTTCAATTCTCATGAGAGTATACCGTTATCATTCTCTCCCCAAGATGATAACATCATGAAAGATCACACAGCCAGTAATGGGTGGAATAATTTTAAGGTGAACATCTGTTTACTCCAAGTCCTGAGCTCTTCCAGCTGTCTGATATGTCTCCTGTTGGAGGAGAGAATGATAGAAATAGAAGATTGGCATTGGGAGTTGACTGACGTCATGGGAGGAAGACAGAGGGCTCTGCTAGAATCCAAAGGGGGAGGAGCTGGCTCACAACGCCTGCATGATGTAAGGAACATGGTGTAATCACTCCCAACCAATTGAATATAAGAGACAAAGGATACTAAAGCAACTCCCATGTGTATGCTGGGCTATTTAGTGACATGGCTCTGTTTTTCACTGAAATATAGAAGATAAAACATCAGGAGTTGATAGTCCTTGCTACAAGGATAGTGAGTATATTAAGGAACATCTGACAGCTATTTTATAGGTAACTCTACGGATAATATTCTACACGTTTCCCATCTGGGGACAGCTTTCAAATTTACTTCAGACGTTTTTTGAAATTGCAGATTTTCTTAAAATGATCTTAGGAACCCAACTCATTTGGAATTAGTTCTCATTTGGGAAAGGAGTTAGTGAAATGTTCCCTTTTTGTTGATATAGTAAGGATATAAGAAATGTAAATTAACTAAAAGTAGTTTAGAATCTAAACAAACAGTATTATTTAAGGTCAGTTGACAAACTAGAGTATGGCTGTTCATATGAAAACATAGTGAATTCACAACAGCATTTCATGAAACAGCAAGTTCTCCCGGTCAACTTTAAATACTTATTCAACACACATCCTCTAGTCCCATTTTCGTTTGTATATGTTTCAGTTCAGGTCGGTATACAGGTCTCAATAGGGAAGTTTTGAGTAGGGAACCTATTATTCACCTCTTAAGGAAACTTCTTCAGTGATTGAATTCAAGAGGTGTATGGTAAGGCTTGGTGAATGGCAGCTTGTCCATTAAATTCAAATTTAACATTTTATATGAATACCGTTGGGAAGGAAAGAGCTTGTGGCTCCTCCGCTTTTTTGCTCCATGACTTCAAGCAAGTCCTTTTAACATCCTAAGTGTTATTGGTGATGCCTACTGAACAGCACTACTGCGAAGATCAAACACAGCAATGAATGCAAAAACACCCTATAGATACAATTTATTTCATTAAATAAGTGACATCTGTGCAAATATGTTAGCCTGAATGCCGTTTGACACCTCAGCCATGTCGACAAGGCAAACAGTGGTCATTTATTCTGAGTATTCTAACAAATTCTGTGCTTTAGCTGTCCTGTAAATTCATACTTAAAATCCTCAAAAGATTCCCTCTTTCCACTGAAATGAAGCTTAATAATAATGAAAAACATCCCCAAATAGGAGTAGAGAAACTCATACATGCTTTCTTTTTCTGTGTCGACCCTTTCTCTCAGGTATTGACATTCCCTGGAGCAAAGACATCCTTTGGTTAGATGTTTGTGGCACATCCACTCCATACAAGTCAAGTTAATGAACTCCTAAGTATGTTTTAGACTATAAACAAATGTCAATGTTAAGAGCATGAGATATCAGAACAGATTAGAGGAAGAGCCAGAGGACACACACATACAAAGGACCGATGGGCAGGTGTCCAGCATAGTGGTTAAAACACCCACATCCCATATCTAGGTACCTGGGTTTGATCTCCAGCTCCTGACTCCAGCTTCTTGCTAATGCAGACTCTGGGAGGCAGCAGTGATGGCTCAGGTAATTAAGTTCTTGTCATTCATGTGAGAGATCCGGATTGAATTGGGATTTGATCTAGCCCAAACCTGGCTGTTAGAACTATTTGTGGAGTGAACAAATGGATGGGGGCTCTTTCTGCCTGTCTCTCTGTTTGTCAAATAAACCTATGAAAATTGAAAAATGCAAAGAGTGACAAGAGTATCCAACAGCAGTAGTCTCAGTCTCTGTTCGGAAGTTTGAGGGAAAGAGAGGGTAGAAAAATTCAGAAGTGCTATAATTCTAGTGCATCAGGCTACTGACCTGACAATGAGTCCTAAAAACATGATCCCCATAGGCAGAGATGCTTCTTCAAATACCTGTTCCTCTCAGGTGCAACAGAGTACTTTTCTGATATTATCTATAGGACTGGGGAGCAAAGAAGAAATATAGAATTAACACAATGGTCAAAGTCGTTTCCATAGAGCTCTAGACCATACCAGAAAATTCCTACCCGTGATCTTGACTTGAATCCTGACCAATGACACAGCCAGAAAGAAAATGGAGAGAAAGGGGAATCAGAACTCTTTGGGGGCTGGCCCTGTGGCATAGTGGGTAAAGCCGCCACCTGCAGTGCTGGCATCCCATGTGGACGCTGGTTCAAGTCCCGGCTGCTCCACTTCCAACTCAGCTCTCTGCTATAGCCTGGGAAAGCAGTAGAGGAAGGCCCAAGTGCTTGGGCCCCTGCACCCGCATGGGAGACCTGGAAGAAGTTCCTGGCTCCTGGCTTCAGATCAGCCCAGCTCCAGCTGTTATAGCCATCTGGAGAGTGAACCAGCGGATGGAAGACCTTTCTCACTCTCTCTGTCTCTGCCTCTCTGTAACTCTGCCTTTCAAATAAACAAATCTTAAAAAAAAGAAAAAAGAAAAAGAAAAAGAACCCTCTGGCACTCATGATCCTGAAATGCATACTTTTTTTTTTTTTAATCATTCACCAATGAAGTCAGACACAAATCGAACCAGACGTGAAAAAAATCAAGTTTAAAATGCAAGTGAGTTTTTTTTTTTTTTAAACGAAATCTAGAGGCTGTAGTTAAGTCCTAGACTGGTTCTCTGAAGATGTCACAGGGCTTTAAAGGCTCTGTTAGGGCCTCGCTCTCCTCCCTTCTCCCCCACACCCACTTCACTGGGTAAGGAAAGCTACGTCCTGCCAAACCACCACGTGCCCCACGCCTGTTTCCTCCTTGTCAGTAGGCACAATGACAGTACCCGTCTCAGAATTGCTGGGAGTCTCATGGAGCTCATTGTTCGACCTGCAAAGGTTCAGTAAATACAACCCCTTAGTATTTGACATATTCCCAGGAGCTGCTAGTTTAGGGACAAACGCCTTGCCTTGAAATGCCACCCCAGCATCTGGGGCACAAAGGATCGCTACTGGGTGGGGCCCTGCCAGGAGTTTCTGGGTGCCCGAAGTTTGTTATGGGAAGCGAATGGCTCACAGCTCCCGGAGAAGGGCGAGGAGGACACAGCCTGCCCACAGCTGCACTTGCTTGAATGGATGTTTGTGTAAGAACAGATTAAGTTTAAGGTTTAAGGTCTTCGCTTTTAACTTTTAAAGCTCTTGAAGCTTCCGAGCGAGCTTGGGGACTCTGGGCCGGTCCTTGCCTTGAGGGACTTGAAGGAAGGGAGCTTTGGATTGTGGGGCTTAGTGGAACATTAAAGGGATTGTACATCTCTTTCCTTACATGGCCCCCAGGCAAGGGGATCATCTCTCATTTTAAAAAGCTTTCATTTCTCAGGGACCCTTGGCACCAGCGATGCATTTGATATTGAGTTGTACAGCTGTCACTTATTTATTTATTTTGGTGGCCCACATTTATCTATTTTATGCGTTCCTTCTGGTTTCTCTTTTCAGGTAGCTTTGCTTTTTTTTTTTTTTTTTTTTTAACGGAAACGCACTTTGAGTTTAGAACCCAGCTAACATACATTAATAACAAAAATGTCCACGAGAGTTTTCGAAACTGGTGGATAACAGGTCAGCAGAGTACTTTAAAAGTCCTTTAAAGACTGCTTTTAAAGCCATTTTTAGCCGTTAAGGATGTTGCTTTGCAACGTGCACTTCAGTCATTTATTTTAACACGTGTGAGTGATTTAAGGAAGGGTAACATGTGGGGTGGTTTCAAGCTTTTATCTGAGGCTCTCTGAACAAGCTTTTATTGTGCTGAGCCCCTGGGTCCAAATTATTATGTGGAAAACGGAGGTTCCAAGAAGCTAGCCAAGGTCTTTAATAAATCCAGACATGGAATCCAGGACCCTCAGCCAGGGCGGGATCCCAGACTCCAACGTGCCTCAGAATGGCTGGGGGCTTTTCTGATGACGAAGTCGTCCTACCTCCGGGGTGCCAGAGTCCACGGCGGGAGGGTGGGAGTGACCCGGGAATATTCCTTCATGCACATTTATACAGCGTCTCCTCCTTTGCCACTGGGGATTCAATCCAAGATGTTCAGTGGATGCCTAAGACTGTGGATCATACCAAGCCCTACATACAAGCATTGTGATACCACAACAGTCACTCTGAGATGGCTACCACGTGACCTCAGGCCTGTGGCATATACAGCATAGATACACTGCATGATTCCAGGCCCAGGTGGGACACAGCAGACTGGCTTGAGATTTCATCATATTGTCACTCGGCCTGGCGCACAATTGAAAACTTATTCTCTGTTTATTTCTGGAATTTTCCATTTGATGATTACTGTACATATTATTCTTAATTATCCCTGAGGTAGGTGCTTTTATGGGCCACATTTTGAAAACCACATTTTTCAGTCCAGTTCACAGCTTGAAGAAGACAGTGAGTCTCAAACGTTTCAGATTTAGTTGTAAAATTACCTAGGATTCCTAAAATTTTTTATTTTTGTGGGTCTTTTCTATTAATACATAGTGTACTAGAAATTTAAACCATGTTTTAAAGACTTACTTATAAATTAATTTATAAAATAATACACTCATTGCATGTTAACATAAATAACACATTGGCTGCGAAAAATAACTATATTTTCCAAAGCAAAAAAAAAAAAAAAAAATCGGTGAGGCTGGTGTTTTGGCACAGCAGGTTGACCTATTGCCTGCAATGTTGGCTTCCCATATGGGCTCCAGTTCACGTCCCAGCCACTCCATTTCCAATCCAGCTGCCTGCTGATGGCCTGGGAAAGCAGTACCAGTTGGCCCAAGTGCTTGGGCCTCTGCATCCACATGGGAGATCTGGATGAAGCTCTTGGCTCCTGGCGTTGGCCTGGCCCAGCCCTGGCTGTTGTGGCCATCTGGGGAGTGAAACCAGCAGATGGAGGATCTCTCTCCTTCTCTATTTCCCTCTGTCTCTGTAACTCTGACTTTCAAATAAACAAATAAATCTTTTTTTAAAAAAACTGGTGATGTCTGCTTAATAGAAGACAGCCAAGTTCTCATAGCTACCTATGTGATTAATCTGTCGCAGTCTGTCACTTTGGGTTAAAGTACAGGAAGGGAAATTGGTCTCACACAGATAGTTGGAAAAAGAGGGACTATTTTAATAAACTTTTAATATAATTGTGAGTATCCATTGATACTTCAGCAGAACTCAAAATAGAAGTTTCCTGAAGGTTGATTACAATGTGGAATTTGAGTCCATATCAATGAACTCTTCATTCTTTGTCACATTAACGATGGTCTCACTCCAGTCTTGTATGATTGTTTACTCATTCCTGATTTTGTAACCATATGTTAGCCATTTGGAAAATAGCATTTCACTAAGGTACACAGAGTTCCTAAATTTTGGAATATGTCATTGTATAATATGTTTAAAGTCATCTCAGTGACATCATCGGAAAAGGCTGTGAGTATTGAGGAGCTGTCAGGCTCATGGTGACAAACAGGAACACTCCAAAACTCTAATTTTCACTTGAAAACTTGACATCACTGGCAACAAATATCTGTAGTTGTTTCCTTTGTGACAGGCTCCCATAACTTCCCTCCCACCCACAACCTTCCCCTTTCTCGCTCCCTCTCCCCTTCCATTCACATCAAGATTCATTTTCAATTCTCTTTAAATACAGAAGATCAGTTTAGTATATATTAAGTAAAGATTTCAACAGTTTGCCCCCACATAGCAACACAAAGTGAAAAAATACTGTTGGAGTACTAGTTATAGCATTAAAGACACATTAAAGCACATTAAAGACAGAGATCCTACATGATATTTTTAAAAAATTAATTAATTTTGTATGCAATTTCCAATTTAACACCAGGTTTTTTTTTTCATTTTCAATTATTTTTATATACAGGATATTGATTCAGTATATACTAAGTAAAGATTTCATCAGTTTGTGCCCACACAGAAACACAAAGTGTAAAAATACTGTTTCAGTACTAGTTATAGCATCACTGCACATTAGACAACACATTAAGGACAGATCCCACATGAGACATAAGTACACAGTGACTCCTGTTGCTGATTTAACAATTTTACACTCTTGTTTATGGCGTCAGTAATCTCCCTAGGCTCTAGTCATGAGTTGCCAAGGCTATGGAAGCCTTTAGGGTTCGCCGACTTCGATCTTATTCCGATAGGGTCATAGTCAAAGAGGAAGTTCTCTCCTCCCTTCAGAGAAAGGTACCTCCTTCTTTGATGGCCCTGTTCTTTCCACTGGGATCTCACTCACAGAGATCTTTCACTTAGGTCTTCTTTTTTTTTTTTTTTCCAGGGTGTCTTGGCTTTCCATGCCTACAATACTCTTATGGGCTCTCAGCCAGATCCGAATGCCTTAAGGGCTGATTCTGAGGCCAGAGTGCTATTTAGGACATCTGCCATTCTATGAGTCTGCTGTGTATCCCGCTTCCCATGTAGGATCGTTTTTTCCCTTTATGATTCTATCAGTTAGTATTAGCAGACACTAGTCTTATTTGTGTGATCCCTGTGACTCAGACCTATAAGAGTGATCAATTGTGAACTGAAATTGATCACTTGGACTAGTGAACCCCATCATTATTTCTAAACTATTTTTAAAACAATAATTTTTGTAGAGCTAACCAGTGGAGAAATATGTAAGACGAGGTTTCGGGGCCAGCGCTGTGGCGTAGTGGGTAAAGACCCAACCTGCAGTGCCGGCATCCCATGTGGGCACTGGTTCAGGTCCTGGCTGCCCTCTGCTGTGGCCTGGGAAAACAGTGGAAGATGGCCCAAGTCCTTGGGCCCCTGCACTGGTGTGGGAGACCCAGAAGAAGCTGCTCGCTCCTGGTTTCGGATTGGCCCAGCTTCAGCCATTGCAGCCATTTGGGGAGTGAACCAGAAGATGGAAGGCCACTGTCTCTCTCTATCTCTGTCTCTGTAACTCTGCCTTTCAAATAAATAAATAAATTTTAAAAAAAGATGAAGTTGAAAAACCATCATTATTTATAGAGGGATGATAACCCAAATGTCAAATGTTGATTACGATGTGTGGAGAGTCTATATATATTTGGAGAGTCAACATAAAATCCTGGATTGAAAACAGAGGTTAGGGGCAGCTTGGTGAAGCGGGTGCTGAGGCTCTTTCATTGCAGAATATATTCTTTAGCTAGGCACACACTGTGTACCATCAGCAGTGCAGGAAAAACAAAGCCCTCCACCCATGGGCATCTGCCTTCCCACTGTTGGGGGCTGAGGGAATTGCTATTGAAAAGATAACAATGGGATGGGGGAGATAAAAATGAATTTCTCTGCGCCCCTTAGGCATTCATCTGCCAGTGAGTGGATGTTACCTTTGTATGCCTTTCTCCCTTCAGGCACTAAGATGGACTGCTGCTCAGAACTCAGAGTGAAAATGTGAATAGGCCAGACATGTGCCTTCTGGCTATAACTTTCTACACAGCCCTGGCCACTAAGAGCCTGACAGTCCTTCCATCTGACATGGTTTGCCTTAACCAGGAAGCTTCTGTGTGTGCTGTAGAAACCGAGAAAAGCTTCGTGACTTTGCAGCCAATTTTCATTTACTGCCTTCAATCTATTGGTCACTGGTCTGCAGGGAAGGCCACAGCCCTGGGTGCTTGTGCATCCCCACCCCCTCATTAACATGATGCCTGGAGCAGGCCTCCAGCCTCCCAACCCATGTGTGCAAGGAAGGGCCTGGACTGGAGCAGGCACAAACTCTAGGAGTTAGAAGGTCTTTGGAACACATAATCTGGTCCCTTCTCTTCTTTATTAGAACAAAACCAGCCATTTACTAATTTACCACTTACTACAACCGAATATTATCTGAAGTATTTTTTGTATGTACAAGCTCACTTAATCATTTGCCTTATGAAGACGACACTTATTGATATTCAAGTCAGTTCTGCTACAGAGTGATGTATGTGTTCATAAAAATCACCATTCCATGAAAAATCATGTGGTTTAAAACATGGGTCTCCTATGGGGAAACGGAGTTCGGGTGTAATATTCAGAAACTTTTCAGTGGCACATTTTAGAAAAGATAGAGCCCTACTGAGAATGGTAGCACCATTTCATACATATGAAATAGGTAGACATATGTAATGACTACAAAAAAAAAAAGGTGCTCCGTCTGATAAAAAGGCCTGAAGCCTGCCTGTTGTGGGGGGGCAGCCATGCTCCTGCTGGAAGACTCACCAGTCCCCGGCTTGCCACGCAGTGTCCTGTGGGAACAGGAAAGACCAAGAAGACAAGATAAAGGGGGAAAAAGGAACAGAGAGAAAAGATACAAAATTGTTGGAGAGGAAAGAGGGGAATGAGAGACAGGGGATGTGGGACTGTATGTCCACTGCCTGTGGATTATAAGACACAAGGGAAGTTGTGATGCTGGGTGCACAAGCGTAGGCTCCTTGTCCTCGTCTTCTGGATGCAGGAGCCCCTCCGTATGTACCTTCAGAGCTCCGCTCAGCTGCACACAGCTTTCTGCCTTTACTTAGCGTTTCTGGGTAAGGCAGCCCACATAACGCTCTGTGCTCCACTTCTTTGAATAAATTGACATTTTCTTAACAGGTATGACATCAGAAGTGACTGTATCCAGGACTGTGGATGAGGAATCAAAGGACAGAAAGGCAAAGTCAGTCATTCAAGGTTGGGCAGCTAGAACAAGGTAAGACCAGTACTGTACTTGACCTTGGCTGTCTGTGCCAAAGGCCATGCTCTCACTCTCCATGCTAGAGTGCTTGAGTAGGTTCTGGGGGTGGGGGGTGGGGGGCGAGGAGCAGGATGACTGGACCAGACCTACAGCCTGAGGAATTCAGCACCTATCCCTGGAGATGTCAAAGCAAAGCAGGACAAGGAAAATAGGAAAGAGATGGCAGAGAGAGAGAAAGAGAGAGAGAGAGAGGCATAACTTTGGTTCATCCATTCATCCATCAGAGAGCGAGTACATTTACTTCCAATGTTCCACTCTGAGATCAGCCACTGGAAGGTAAGAAACTCTCCATGTTTCACATTCCCCAGACATGTTTGAAGAGGCAGAGAGAAAGAGTTCCCATCTGCTGGTCCACTCCCCAAATGCCCACAGCAGCCCATGGTTGAGGGCAAATCTGGGAGCAGGGAACTAAGCACCCAATTCGGGTCCCCCATGTGGGTGACAGGGAGCTAACTACTTGAGCCACCACCTATACTCCCTCTCAGGGTGCATATTATCAAGAAACTGGAATCCGGAGCCAGAGCCAGGACTCAAAACCAAGCACTCCAGTATGGGCTGTGGAAGTCTCAACCAGCAGTTTAACCCCCTAGGCTCAATGCCTGCCCCAAGACATTCGTATTCTTCTTTTGTCTATGACTAAAAGCTGTGCTGTGTATATAGAAATTTTGGAAGAACACAAGACTTTGGAAATGTGGAAGGATAAGTATTTTCTGTAATGGAACAGAGTATTTTCTGACCTGGCAGAGGGTGAGTTCGAGGACAACGAAGCACTGAGTGCCAGCCCTTGAGGGTTAGGGGTGGCCCAGGTTTGTAGTATTTGCTGGTATTATGTTGTAAATACTCCCGTCCTGGTCAGTTTCAAGCTACCAAGGTTCAGCATCGGTTCACAATGTCTTGGATAGCCAAGGTTCAATAGGTCAGACCAAGACTCCAGCAGAAGCCTGGAAACCCTGTTGACTTCTAATTCTTTAGAAGCTTAGAACAGGCCTGGCTTCACAAAACTCAGCCAGCTGACACCCACAGCCAGAGGGGACCCATTAAAGGGCGAGTCCCAACTCCAATTTGTATGGATAATGTTTGCAGGCATCCAGGGAGGTGATCTGATTTCCCCGTGAACTCACAGCCTGAGTTGATCTCAGATATTTGACTTCTATTGCAATTAATAGTTGAAGTCGGTGGTTCTCAAATGGTAACCTACATTAGAATTCCGTAGAGAACGTGGGGAAGTCCACAGATCACGAAAATCATCTCTGAGTTTCTGATCAGGTAGATCCTGGCTAGGGGTCCAGAATTTGCTTTTCTAACAAGTCTCTGATGTGATGGATAAAATCCCAAGATGACCCTAAAGGTTTCCATTCCCTGGATGGGAAGATCCTATATAGTCTCCCTTTGAGTTAGGGTGGGACACACTGGTGAAAGACAATATTTTTTGGAGAATTCTTCTGTGCCAGTTCCAAGCACTTCATAACTTTAGAACTATTTTCTCATTTAATCTCTACAACAGCCCCATGATCAAGATGCTATTATTTTCACCATTGTAAGATAAGGAAGCCGAAGCAGGAGTAAGCTGCCAAACTTTCCCAAGGTCACACAGTTGCCTGTGGCAGTTGACTCCCAAGGCCCACTCTCTTGCTCATTACTCAATCAAACACATCTCCATTTCCAACCCTGATATCCATTTCCATAGTCTTTGTATTTGTCTCACAAATATCCCACCCATTATTCCAAATTCAACAAAGTTAAAACCGAAGTCATCATTCTCCCAGTAAACTTGGACTTCTTCCTTTCTTTTAATTTTTATTTCTTTATTTGAAAAGCAGAATGACAGGGAGTTCGGGGGAGAGAGAATCTTCCAGATGCTCATTCACTCTCCAAATAGCTGCAATGGCCAAGGTTGAGCCAGGCTGAAACCTGGAGCCAAGGACTCCATCCAGGTTCCCCATATGGGTGGCGGGGGCCCAAGTACCTGTACCATCTTCTGCTGCCTTCCTAGGTGCATTAACAGGGAGCTGACTAAAGCAGAGCAGCCAGACTCGAAATGGCACTCTGATACTGGCATCTCAGTACTGGTTACGAACAGTGAAAGGTCTACTTCATGTAAGCAATGCTGGCTGTCATATCATTTTTAAAAGGTCAGTTTAGGGGCTGGCATTGGGAGCTGGCATCCCATTATCAGAGCGTCAGTTCAAGACTCAACTGCTCTGCTTCCAATCCAGTTCCCTGTGAATGTGCCTGGAAGTGCTGGGACTCTTGCCTCTCACATGGGAGACCTGGATGGAGTTCCTAACTCCTGGCTGAGTTCTGACCGTTGTGGCCATTTGGAGAATGAATCAGTGCAAGGAAAATCTGTTTCTTTGTTTCTATTTCTTTTGTTCTGCCTTTCAAATAAATAAATTATTGAAAAAAAAACACAAATGAAGCATAAGATCAAAGATAGATCGTGTTGATGAAGTGTTCTTGGGCCAGAGACAGACTACTTGCCCAAAAATGTGTATTGTTGATGCGATCATCTGTACTCAGAATGTGAGGATGGAAAAGGAGTGATCCCTTTCCTTCCTATCATAAGGGTCATGGCAAACATCCTCCCCCTCGTAACAAATGACAGGTTAAGAAGAGATAAGTACAACAAACCTATTTGAGATGGTTTCATGAGACACATGGAACAGCCTTCAGATTAGGTTTGATGAATCTAGGAACGTTGTGTAGGAACCGGGCCAAAACGTTGGGAGCCAGTGGAAATAGACTGAGTGGGGGAATGCAGCAAGGCTGGTCTGTTCAAATTCTTCTCGGGCCCTCTGTTGTAGCAATTCCTTGCTTCTGGGTATAGGGCAGGGCCCTTTGTGGGATGCAAGTCTACAGCCAAACAAGGTAGTCAGACCATGCCCCTGGCCAACTCTCAAACAGAAATCCGGGGGAAAGTGAGAGTAATCTTTTTAGGTTTTAAGTTCACTTTAGGAAAAAGAGAGGCTGTGGTTTCTCTGACTTGCCTTGAGGAGGAAGAATTCTGGTTCTGCGGCTTGCCTCCAGGGAAAAAAAGCAGAAGAAGGGCAGAGAGAGCTTCTGCTCCTGAGGTCCTAACTTTGGGACACAGTTTTGTGAACCCTCAAAAAGCCGATGTTGATGAGAACACAAGGAAGCAATAATCATTAAAAAAAAAAAAAAAGTCCCGGGGCGAGTGAAACCTTTTGTTGACCATTACCGTCTAAGTTCTTTAACAAGACAACCCCAGCTTTATCAGAATACAGCAAGAATAGACGTGGCCAGACCTCATGGATCTTAATGTTTGCCCACTTCACCTTTAACCTCGTCCAGCTGAATTAAAGCCCAAGAAGTCCTTAAAACCAGCTTGCTGCACATAATCTTAGAATGTGGCACTGTTAAATGCTTTAAAGACTGGGTTGTCTCCTTTGTGAATACTTGTACTAAAGTCATTCTAGCGTGGGGAAAAAGAAATCTCATCACTAATTCTTATCTGCCAGTTATTATTATTATTATTATTATTAATCAGAGTATGCTTCAGGCTGCAAGTAAGTAAAAACCCCAACTCATAGTAACTTATATTTAAAAAAAAAAAAGTAATCAAGATCCTAGGGTTAGGGTAGCTCCAAGTTCAATACCTCAGGGTTCAGCTTTCTTTTGACTTTTTTGTGGGTTGAGTTCATCCATATCTTGGCAGCAAAGTGGTTCCAGCCATTCCTACCTCCACATCCAAGCATGACTATGTTCAAAGGAAGAACAGGAACCCACTATTTCTTTCACCTGGTTTTTGGAGCAAGGAAACATTTCCCAGAAACCCCCTGGGAAACTTCATTGTCTGACTCTCTAGAATTGAGTGACATTGCTAACTCTAAATGAATTACTGTAAGGTAGATATATAACTATGGCTAGCTCTCTAGCTTGGAATAACTCTATAGTATGGAATACATGTTGAACAGTTAGCCACTAAAAATAACAATGTTCACTAATAGTTTATTATATATTCTTTCTTTTTATAGAAAGTGTTAGGACTATACCAGATGTTTTACATGTATTATATAATTTAAAAATAAATCCAGGAGGTATGAGGTTTTATTGGTTTCAGGTTGCATATGGAGAGACTTAGGCTGAGGTTGGTGAAGTAATTCAAGTTACACAAATCAGTAAATGCTGAGCCAGAACTGAAGCCAAAGACCATTTGCAGGGGCCAGTGCATAATGGGTAAAGCCACTGCCAACATTCCATATGGGCACTGGTTCAAGTCCTGGCTGCTCCGCTTCTGATCCAGCTCCCTGCTATGGCCTGGGAAAGCAGTAGAAGATGGCCCAAGTGTTTGGGCCTCTGCACACACGTGGGAGACCCAGAAGAAGCTCCTGGCTTTGGATCGGCCCAGCTCCAGCCATTGTGGCCATTTGGGGAGTAAACCAGTGGATGGAAGGTCTCTCTCTGTCTTTCCTACTCTTTCTCTCTGTAACTCTGCCTTTCAAATAAATAAATAAATCTTTAAAAAAAAAGACCACTTCAAAGAGCTTGCACTGTGGCACAGTGGGTTAAGTCACTGCCTGCAGCACTGGCATCCCATATGGGAGTTCTGTTTTGAGACCCAGCTACTCTGCTTATAAGCCATCTCCTGCTGATGCGCCTGGGAAGGCACCAGTTGATGGCTCAAGCACTTGGGCTCTGACCCCTGACATGTGAGGCCCAGTTGAAGTTCCTGGATTTTGGCTTCAATGTGGCCCAGCTCACTGTGGCCATTTGGGAACCAACAGATGGAATATCTCTCCCTCTTTCCTCTCTGTCAATCTGCCTTTCAACGAAATAAAATGAATCTTAGAAAAAAAACCAAAAACTCTAAGCTCAACTCAAAGATGACTCTGCATTTGTAAAATACTTTTTAAATTTTAACCTGCAATTCAAATATCAGAATATTGTGAAGAATAAACCTCTGCAAAGAGGGAATAGAAAGGTAGGGGAGGAGGAAGCAACCAAGCAAGGATGCACTTTGTTGCTTTCAGTGTTTCCATGCTTTCATGTTCTAAAAATTATATCCTGCAGCATAGAAAGAATCTGTGGATATGACTTTCTGTGACTTCTGTGACATCCTGGAGAAGGAAAAGAGAGCCAGAAATCTGGTGAAAAGCAAATGCCTGGGTTTTCAAGGAGGGAAAAAGAGTGGATATGAACTGAATAATAAAGCTAACATTTATGGAGAGCTTCCTCTATGCCTGGGATTGTTTCAACAATTCTGTGATGTTGAATTATTATTCTCTGCATTTTACAGACAAAATACTGAACTCCTGGGGTTTCTAAAAGGATTAAATAGCTAAGTAAGTAAAGTATTTTTTTAAAAAAAATTCCTGGTATATAGTAGCCCTTCTTAAATGCAGGTTATTATTGCTAGAGGGAAAACAAAGTTTGCTTCTATTTGCAGCACACTGTCTCTATTATAGACTACCTAAGCCACAATGTATAAATATCATTTGCTTTTCTAATTATTTTTCATGCATAACACATTATAGCAGTATTGTATATAAACAGGAAGTACACGTAGTAGATTTGTTTGGCAGGAAACGAAAACAGTCAAGTAGATACGGTGATTGATGTGAGATTCAGTAATTTGGTTAGCAGTTGAAGCAGGGTCAGCACTGCTAACAATAGGACACAAGAGAGATTAAGGCTCACATTTCTGCCTCACCAGCGTCTCTGACACCTGCATGCAGCCTCTTCAGCAATCTTAAGGCTGGGAGCTGATTCCACAGCTGAGCTGAAATTGCTGATGTGTTATTTACTGGACTTTGTTTCTTGCCTTTGTCTGAAAGTAGTCATAAAAGTTTCATATAATGACAGATAAGGGACTGGAAAAAAAATGTAGTCATTCGGAAGATGTAGAGGAAAAGAACCAACATCGTGGCTGAGTGAGGGGCACTGCCAGCCAGCTCCCCACAGAGACAAAACTGGGAACAGTGGGACACTCACCAGAGCCATGGAGGCCAGGCGAGAGACCACTGAACCTTACCTGCTATCATCATAAGAAACACTGCATTGAAGAAAACAAGAGTTCCCTGTGTCACCTCTCCCCCAGCTCCCAGAAGCACAGCCTGCAGAGATGATGCCCCTCCCCAGCTGGGGAGAGGGAGAGGGAACTGGACCCCAGTGCCAGGCTCACTATGGAAAATATCCAATCAGACTATGCCTCCCTGCCCTGGTCCCATACTTGGAGATTGAATATTTGGGGCTTCCATATCCAAGCAGCCTCTGACATCCCTCCCCGACCACTGGAAGAAATGGAAATTGCAGGTACGTGGAAAGGGAGGCCCAGTACCTCTAGACTTGCTTGGCAGCAGGTAGAGACCTGCCCTCCCAGGGATCAGACTCAGAGTGTCACTGCTGGCCACGGGTGGGCTTGGTGGACACCCCCAGGAGTTTGTAGAGAACTGTGACTGTAGGATCCAGGTATGACAGCCTGGGGCAGGCTGGGTGGCCAGAGTGCTGCCTTTATCACCCTTCTCTAACCTTGAGCAAACAGCAGGGGGTCACAGGACTGCATCTTGGGACTCAGTGCTGGGCCGGTAAAGCCCAATGCTGGGGAGATCCTAAGGTTTGCTTCCTGAGGTAAGTGCCTATGGACTTGAGTAGATCTGCACCCTGAGAGACAGATTTGTGATGGTATTTATCATCACCAGCCTCTTACCAGCCTGGTGTACATCCCTAAGACTGCACAGTCGCTGGTGACTTGTGAGACCCAGGAGTGGCCTAGTCCCTGCCTTAGTAGCTGAGGGACTGCCTCTATCTCACAACCTTTCACGGATAGCAAGGAATCACAGAACTGTTTGGTGGACTCAGCGTCAGGCTTGTAAAACCCAGCACTGAGCAGGTCCGAAGAGTCTGTGTTCCCAGGCTAGTACCTTCAGACCAAGCCTGGGGACCTGCTTCAGTGCCCAGCAGAGTTCCATGACCTTTGGCTTGTGCACTCTCAAACTTGAACCAGCATCACCAGAGCACAAATAAATAACCTAGATATTTTTAAAAATGAAATAAAGAGCTGGTTCTTTGAAAATATGAACAAAATTGATAAATACTTAGGTAGATTAAGCAAGAATAAAAGAAAAGATGCAAATATGTAGAATCAGAAATGAAAATGGAGACATTAGGACTGATACCACAGAAACACAAAGGATGATTAGAGAAGACTGCCACAATTATATGGCAACAAACTTGATAAAGCAGAAGGAATGGGCAAATTCTTGGACACATATACATTACCAAGATTGAATCATGGAAATAGAATACCAAAACAGAACAAAAATGAGTAGTGTGATTGAATCAGTAATAAAAAAACAATCTCCCATCAAAGAAAAGCCCACTACCAGATAGTTTCAAAATTTTACCAAACTCTTAAAAAAGATTTAACCCCATCCTTTGTAAGTAATTTCAAAAAATGGAAGAGGAGACAATTATTCCAAATTTGTTCTATGAGGCCAGAATGACTTTGATATCAGAATCAGACAAGAGAACAACAGAAAAAGGAAGCAACAGGCCAATATCCTTGATGAACAGATGCAAAACAAGTCAATAAAACACTTTAAAATTGAATCCAACAGCACATATAAAAGATCATTAATCATGATCCAGGGATGCATGGATGATTCAACATATGCAAATCAATAAATGTGATACATTACATCAACAGAATGAAGGACAAACAATATATGTTCATCTCAATAGATGCAGAAAAGGCATTTGATAAAATTCAACATCATTTCATGATAAAAAAAAAAACTCTGACCAAATTAGGTATAGAAGGAACATACCTCAACACAAAAAAGGTCATATTTAAATCCAACAGTTAACGTCATATTGCCCAGGGAAAGCTGAAGACTTTCAAGATTTGGAACAAGATAAGGCTGCCTACTTTCACCAATTTTATTCAATAGGACTAGAAGTCCTAGCTAGAACAATTTGGTATCCAAGTGGAAAGGAGGAAGCCAAACTGTCACTGTTTACAAATGACATGATCTTATAGATAGAAAACCTTCAAAACTCCATAAAAAGCCATTAGAACCAATAAATTCAGTAAAGATGTAGGGCACAAAGCCAATGTACAAAAATCACTGACATTGTTAAAAACTAATAGTGAATTATTTGAAAAATAAAGCCAAGAAAGCAATCCCATTTCCAATGGCTACAAAAATAATAAAATGTCTTGGGATAAATTTAACCAAGCAAGTATAAGTTCTCTATAATGAAAACTACAAATCATTCATGGAAGAAATTGAATAGGACACAAAGATATGGAAAGATATCCTATGTTCATTGACAGGAAGAATCAATATCGTTAAAATGTGTAAAATACCCATAGTGATTTATGGGTTCAATGCAATTCTCAGAATCCTAATGACATTTTCATCAAACTAGAAAAAAAAAAGCCCACTACTAATATTTGAATGGAAGCACAAAGACTCCAAATAACTGAAGCAATCAGGTGCAGAAACAGCAATGCAGGAGACATTATGTGATCTGATTTTAAGATATATTATAGGCCGGTGCTGCGGCTCACTAGGCTAATCCTAGTCCCATTTGGGGCACCAGATTCTGTCCCGGTTGCTCCTCTTCCAGTCCAGCTCTCTGCTGTGGCCCGGGAAGGCAGTGGAGGATGGTCCAAGTGCTTGGGTCCTGCATCTGCATGGAAGACCAGGAGGAAGCACTGGCTCCTGGCTTTGGATCGGCACAGCGCGGCAGCTGTAGCAGCCATTTGGGGGCTGAACCAATGGAAGGAAGACCTTTCTCTCTGTCTCTCTCTCTCACTGTCTAACTCTGCCTGTCGAAAAAAAAAAAAGAAAGAAAGAAAAAGAAAAAGAAAACTAGGATGTAGAATTTTAGATGATTTCACAGTAAACAAATACTAAATAATTCAGCATATAGATATATTTATCCTGATTAGGCATTACATAATGTATATTTATATCAAAACATCACATATTAACCCATGAATATGTACAGTTTTTATATGTCTATTAGAACTTGAAAATAGATCTACATTCTTACATTATATTGGCCTTTAGCTTTCTTAGGATATTTGTCTAGTTTGACTATTAGAATAATACTAGCTTTATAGACTATGTCAGGAAGTATACCCATTTCTTCTATTTGTTGCAGGAGTTTGTGAAGGATTAGCATTAACTTTTCTTTAAAGTTTTGGTAGAGTTTACAGTGAAGCCATTTCGACATGGGATTTTCTTAGTGGGAAGTGTTAAAATGGCTAATTGCCTGTATTTTTATGTTTCTTTAGATTTTCTATTTCCTCTCTTATCAGTTTTGACAATAGCTGTCTTTCTAGAAATGTGCCTGTTTTGTTTAGCACATCTAATCTGTTGACATACAATTGTTGCTTTCATTTGCATATTTTATCAGTAGACATACTGATTTATCAGGATGACATTATTTTAAGAAAAACATTGAATATTACAATAGGAATGTAATCATCTTCTTAGTTACGAAGTTGTTTATTCATTCACTCAACAAGTATTTATTGAATATCTTCTATATGTCATGCTGTAGGAATAAGGTGAGCAAAAGAGAAAACATTTTGCCCTATTAGAGCTTGCATTGTAATAGAAGAGGTGAACAAAAAATAAAAGTCATATGTATATAATATAATATCTAGAAGAGTCTTGATCATTAAGCAGTTTAATAGATAGCAGTTTATTAATCTGTTGGCTACTATATTCTAAACATAAGTTAGTAAATGAACATAATACAGTCAGGATGTCTATCAAGTTAAATGAATTCTGAGTTTTTAATTATACATACTTAAATATTTGTATTTGGGAGGGTGGTAAGGGAGAGAAAGCAGTAGTTATGGATCTAATTTGGTGGGTTTCAATATTGGCTGCATATTAGGATAATAAGGGGGAGGCTTTTTAAGTGTCCAGTGCCTGACTTCTCAGAATTTCTCATTTAACTGATTCTAGGGTGAATCTCAGGCAAGAGATTCAAGCGCCAGCTTGAGACCGGCTGCTCTTCTTCCAATCCAGCTCTCTGCTGTGGCCTGGAAAAGCAGTGGAAGATGCCCCAAGTCGTTGGGTCCCTGTGCCCCCGTGGGAGACCTGGAAGAAGCTCCTGGCTCCTGGCTTCGGTTCAGCTCAGCTCTGGCCTTGGTAGCTTTTTGGGGAGTGAAAGAGTGGATGAAAGACTTCTCTGTCTCTGTCTCTGTCTCTCTCTGCTTCTGCCTCTCTGTAACTCTGCCTTTCAAATAAATAAAGACATCTTAAAAAAAAAAAAAAAGAGAGTTCCTTTGTAGTTGAAATGTGAGGCCAGTGTTGAACACTGAGTACCTACTATGTCCCGAATACAAGGAGCTTTATATGTTATCTCATTTTATTCATCCAATATAAGCATGAATTGTTCTTTATTATCCTCATAGACATGTGCAAAAACTTTAGGTTCAGAGAGATTCAGTGATTGGCAAGAGCGTACACAATGTCTGTCTCATCTCTGCTCTTTAAATGAAGCCAACCAATTTGTGTGATCCATGGAAGGGAGCTTAAACCCATGAGCAAGCCAACTTCTCTTGTAATTTTCCTGATTGTTCTTCTTTTGTCTACTGACTGACTTGTTTTTCTGTGATTGCCTTTCTCTGTGTGCCTTTATCACCCGATTTTAATTCTGAAGCCCAACACTTTGGCTTCAACCCCTTCAGTCACTACCTATCATAAGGACATATGTGGATCCCCTTTTCTGCTTTACTGATTTCAGTGTGGTCTGCTCAACTCTCAATTTTACATCCTCCTTACTTTTAATGCAGTAAATAAAACTATGACATGCTGACATAAGTAATTTTATATAATGTAGTTGTATAATGTAGTTTAAAATATAAACAAAAGTATAAACACATTACCCAAGGAAACTTCCAGTTGATTCACCTTACAAATCTGAAGTGCTTCAGAAGAAAAATCATATATAGGCCTTTAGTGAATGTTATTATGAGGCTCCATTTGCATGTCTTTTGTACCTTAGCATCTTGATAATAGCCAGACTAATAGTAAACAGAAATAAAAGTAATGGACTGGCTGGCCATTTGGTCCTTCAATAAAATTATTTTATTAGAAGACAAATTCATAAATGAACAAAGTATCACATGTATTTTATTTTAAAAATTAAGATATGTCCAAAAATGTATTAATTGGTCAATTAAGATAATTCATTTGGGAGGATACAAATCAAGTCTAAGCAGCTGTTTACTTAAGTGGCTAGTTGTTTTCATGGCACTGAATTCCATCATAAAATTTATGTGAAGCCATTTGTCAATGTCCCACATCAATTTAGTCAAAATCATAGCCTTTCTTTTAGATAGTCTGACTGAATTGAGGGCCATCTATGCAACAGGCTGTATGTACTATACAGCTCTGGGCAAGCCATTTGCATTGTTCATATTGTGTCATATGGTCTACGATTCAGAGCTCACCTCAGTACCTTGGACAGCACCCACTGCCATTCTCTTATATTGGTACATATGAAAATAATGTTAACTTTAATTGTGGAATTATATTAAAATTTTTGAACATAACCTTATTATTTATCACAATCGACATTTGTGAGGTAGATAATATTGCTTTCCTGTTTTTGAAATTATTTATTTTCATTTTACGTTTCAAAAAGATTTATTTATTTGAAAGTGAAAGAGTGAGAAATCTTCCATTTGCTGGTTCACTCCCCATATTGGTGCTAGTTGGGTCTGGACCAAGCAAAGCCAGGAGCCCAGAACTCCATCCAGGTCTCCCAAGTGGGTGGCACAGACACAAGTACTTGAGCCATCACCTGCTCTTTCCTGGGTTGTGCATAAGCATATTTTCCTCTATACATGAAGAAACTGAAATTCAGAGACAGAAAGTTATGTAGCTAGTAGGTATCTCAGAGGGAATTCGAACTTAAGAAATTTGATTCCAGGCTAATGTATTTGACACTGTATTCCCTTGCTTTCCTGAGAAAAAGATTATACACAAAAATACTTATTTTGTTGGTCGCGTGTAGTTAACTTCCCTTGATCTATACTTATTAATGAGGAATTTTTCATATGTGGTTTTTAAAAAAATTAAGTTAGTGTCCACAAATTCATTAATTGGTTAATTTAAAACAATCCATTGGGGAAAAAATTAAAAATAACCATTTTCTATTTTTTTTTTTGATAGGCAGAGTGGACAGTGAGAGAGAGAGAGACAGAGAGAAAGGTCTTCCTTTGCCGTTGGTTCACCCTCCAATGGCCACCGCAGCTGGCGCGCTGCGGCCAGCGGATGCGCTGATCCAAAGGCAGGAGCCAAGTGCTTATCCTGGTCTCCCATGCAGGTGCAGGGCCCAAGCACTTGGGCCATCCTCCACTGCACTCCCAGGCCACAGCAGAGAGCTGGCCTGGAAGAGGGGCAACCGGGACAGAATCTGGCGCCCCGACCGGGACTAGAACCTGGTGTGCTGGCGCCGCAAGGCGGAGGATTAGCCTGTTGAGCCACGGCGCTGGCCAAAAATAACCATTTTCTACCTTAAGACCCTTCTTCCTAACTCTCACACATCCTTGTTTCCATGTGCAGGGGTAGCAGTATTTCACTGACTTCCTGAGAAAATGTACATTAGAACTTAAGATGCACCAGGATAACCTTGAAAGTACTAGCAAAGTTCAGTCACATCAGACCTGCTGATAATCTATATGACTGCCACGGTACCCTAATCCTTGTTGAGTGCCACACTATAAAGTCATCTGCATTTCTGTATTAAAAGTGAAATAAAATTCAAAATCTTTTATTTGATTACCTACAATATATGTAGAATGAAGTAACATTTGGGTGTTTCTGAATTATATACATAAACAATGCTCACAGTTAGTAGTTTGGGTCCCTTGGAGTATATTAGAAACTTTCAATTTTAATTGGGTAATTATGCTAAGACAATGAAAAATAGTCTTGCTGAAGTGCTGTTCATCTATCACTGTTCATTACTTTTAACATACTCAGAGTACCTTATAAAAATAGAGAGATGATGCTTTCCTAACCATACTGGAAAACACCACTTCGTACAAATCAGGTACTACTGGCAAGTAAATAAATAGAACCTCTGGACCAAAACTAACCGAACAATCTGTTGACAGGTCTCTTCTTGGCATTCTTAGGCTGAGACAATCACTTCTGTTTCAAAGCAAATAGAACTGCACATTGTGCTTCCATTGCCTGGGTCATACACAATTACCATAAAAGGGTCACTTGGTTCTCTGGCACCATGATGAACTCATCTGATGAGCTTGTGGGAAAATGTTCACAAGCACCACTGGTTGTTGTCTGGAGATTTATGATTCGCATGTAAGATCAACCGTCTGGGGCACACTGATTATTTTACTGCTGTGCTGCACCATCTGTCTCCAACCAGAAACCTTAAAGATTTCTTAAATAGTGCTGCAGGATCATCTTTTGAGATGCATTATCAATGGCATTCTGACCCGTTTTCACTACAGCAAAATTGATGTGACAGCACTAGCCAGCTAGTCTCAGAAATTAGAGGACTCATTACAAATAAATCACCTGTCCATGAACCAAGCTGTTAGCAAAGAGCAAAAAAAGTATGCTCCCCAATATCTGAAGATTCGATTAGATATGCCAATAGCTATTTTTGCTTACAGTTTTAAGAATAAAAACTATAGGTTTTAAACACAGGATTGTGTTGTTAATGTAAAAAAACTAAAGAGAGCTGTGCTAAGCTACAGTGACAGACTGTGTTTATCAAATACCACCTGTCCCCTTTATGGTAATACCTTTAAAACATCATGCTTGTCCTGGGAGGCAGCAGTGATGGCTCAAGTATTTGATTGGGTTCCCACCACCTGTGTGGATGACCTTCATGAGTTCCTGACTCCTGGCTTGCGGCTCATTTGTGGGCATCTGGGGAGTGAACCAGCAGATGGGAGCTCTCTGCCTCTGTCCTGTAGCCTAAAATCAGTCTACACCTTCACTGTGTGTCTTCCATCCTCCCTCTCACTTAGGTTAGGGCCATTTGATTAGACTTACCCATGGTCTCTGAATGTGTCCCTTCCAGGCAGAGGCAAGTAGGAGCAGGTATGCCTCCTCCATCACTCCTCCCAAGAGAAAGCAAACTTGGATAGCATGCATTCCAGATGTCATAGAAGATGGAGATCTGCCTGGGCAACAGTGGGCTGTGATGTGAGTGAGAATCAAACTTTTATTGTGTTAAGCCCTGGAGATTTGAGGGTTGTCTGTCACAATTAATGACTCTGTATAACACAGCCTCATCTATCAGATTTCTCATCACTAAGGACAAATCTCATTTTCACTACCAAATTGGGCATGTCAGGAAAGAAGTTTTTCCCTCACCCTAAGAGGAAAAGAAATCTGTAGCTCACTTTGTGGCATTGTCCTTAAAAATGATGCTGGTTGGAGCCTGCACTGTGACATAATGGGTAAAGCCGCCACCTGCAACACAGGGGTCTCATATGGGTCCTGGTTTGAGTATTGGTTGCTCCAATTCAGATCCAGCTCCCTGCTAATGCACCTGGGAAAAGCAGCATAAGATGGCCCAAGTACTTGGGCCCCTGCATCCACATTGGAGACCCAGAAGAAACTCCTGGATCTTGCTTAGGTCCAGCCCAGTCCCAGCCTTTGAAGTCATTTGGGGTGTGAACCAGTGGATGGAAGATCTGTCTGTCTGTCTCTCTCTCTTTCTCTAACTGTGCCTTTCAAATAAATAAATTTTAAAAAATAAAATTAAAATTAAAATAAATGATGCTGGTCACAAGTTTCCTTGGGTGCTTTTTTTTTTTCCTGAAGATTAGCCTACACCTTAATTAAGTTGATAGATATGCAAATAAAAGTTTCTCCCAATTATTGTTAGTAGTCTGGAAGAGCAATTGACTAATTTTAGTACTAGAGGCTACCTGTCCAATGACCTCCAGACTGTGGGGGCTTGTCCAATGACCTCCTCTTGTGGGAGCTTCAATGTCAGATACAATTGTACATTGATTGTCAAGGGGGATGTATTCTAAAAGATGCATCATTAGGTGACCTTGTTGCTATGCAAAAATCACAGAGAATACTTACAGAAACTTTGATGCCTATGGCATGACTAAGCCATAAAATCTCATGGGATTCAGCCTGTTTTGGTCAAAATATCATTATGTGGTACATGACTGATCCACTTTTCACATAGACCCTTCACATTAACTGCCTGGGCTCAAATACAGTGTGCAGGGAGTAGTCAGGAGAGAAGAGAGGAACTCAAGCTTTTAATAATCTTCCATCATGAGCTATGTGCTCATGAAGAGTGACTTCTATGGGAAATCTCATTGTCATTCCAGAAGGCATCTGTCACATTATCTTTGCCACAATAGGCGAAGCATAATGAAGCAATGGTTTGCAAGGAGTCCTTGGCCATGAGCTACATTTGGTGACCCAGAATTGATTGCAGTATTGTATCAGTTGTAAAAGACCGTGATGTATAAAACATACCGCCTGTAACTCATCAAAGGAAATCATCTTGGGTGAGAGCTGCCTAACAAGTTTTGGTCATGAATATATGCAACTTCCAATACCTACTCCAAATGGAGAAATCTCTTTTAAATGATGTCTCAAGATGCTTAGCCTCTGTTAATGGAATCTTTATGTGTCTTCTTTTTCCCCTAATGGCAGCGTTACTGCTTCTTTAGGGTAGATAAAAGGAGATTCTTGCCTTTGTGTGCATGGAGGACAACACAATGAACAGGGGATCAGCAGTTCCACCAGGCTGCAGGGAGACTACTTGAGACTGTTTCCCCCTCCACAGGTTGGGGTTCTTCTAGAGGAATGTCTACGGACACAGTGTTCCTGGATGCTTCACTCCTACCTTATCCCCAGGAAATGATGTGATGTGACTTTAGGAGCAGGGACTGTGCCTGTAGTCTAATCCCTCCCCCCCTTTTCTTTCTGAGGCTTGCTTCATTGCAGAGAGCATATGTGTTGGCCCACTCTCAGCCATAAGGCATGCTTAGTGGTAACAGCTCTGACCCTGCAGTGGGACCACAGTTTTCCTGTGTTACCGGCAATGGGTGGAGAAATCCACCAAATCCTGGGATTCAGCACTAGGAAATCTCTTATCACACACCTTAGTCACATCCTCCAATTTAACATTTATCAGCAATAAAGCAGACACCGTTATCTCATTCACCTGGTTCCTCAGATCTTGGTATAGGGTAAAGGGTGGGTCAACTCAGACCAGAAACCCACAATCCCAGTGATGGGAACTTGTCTAGCAGATTGTTTGAAAAGTCCCAAATGGCCCATAAAGTACTCAGATGATCTGTACTAACTGATTGCAATGAGAGATGGTGGGAGGGTCAGGGCATTGGATTTCAGGAGGCACCTGGACACTGGAAATGAAAGTCAGCTGTACCGTCCCCACCTCTTGTCTTGACATCTCTGTACACGGCCTTCATTCTTTCCTTTCTCTGCTGACATGCTTTCTCTGCTTCTGTAGACCCCATGTGGTTTCATCAGAGGTTGTATGTGTGTAGCCAGGGAGAAGCCAGGGAGATGTACACTGATTCAATCAGTTCTGTTCATGAAGGAGAGACTCACATAGAACAATACAGCTTCCATATCAATAGATCAATAAATGCAGGCTATCAGCTAACAGTGAGCAATAAGAGATGGCTGCCTGAGATGTGGGGACTAAGATGATAGAGTGAAAGGGTTAATGGGAGAGAGAGACCAGAAATTCAGCAGAAGGGGGCGGATAGTCTGTGCCGAGGGCATATGTGAGATTTGTAGTCCTATGTGGAGAGTGAGATCAATTGTTGTGGCTGCAGGGGTCTCCCCGGTCATGAACAACTGCTGGTGTCAGGCATACTTAGGTTGAGACTGAGTTTAATCTGCTTTTTGCTGTCAGGTGAGTAAACCAAGGGAAGATGTTGATGGTACAGAGAAGGAAGTTATTAGAGATATAGATCATGAAATTTAAGCTCCAGGAAAGTGAGATATAAGTGGTCTTCAAAATGTTCTTGCAGAATGTGTATTTGTGAAAAACTATGTGTGTATTTCAAGTATTTTTTAAAACGAAATAAACTTACCTTTTAATTCTACATGAAACTTAGGGCAGAACTGGAACCAACTACATTCTTTCTACCTTGGAAATTAAAAAAAGTTTATTTTGGTACAATATTTATTTAAATCCATGGATTGTTTCCTAAAATACATTTTTCATGATCTTATGAAGTCCTCTCATGCATGTGTAATGGACAGTTAAAAGTGGGGATATCAGTGGCAAGAAGGTGTGAAGAGGCTCCCAGAGTTGTTAAACCATTCAGCATCCCATAACTGACTCTGTAATATCTTCCATTTTATTTTGTACAAAGCAAATTCTTCAGAAGGTATATTTTACCTACAACCTGTGTGAGACTTTGTATATCTAAAAATACCCATTCCCCTTCATTGCTGATTAGTAATTTGGATGGGTGTAAACTTCTAGTTTGAAAATTCCTTTCTTCAGAATTTGAAGGCATTTTGTTACGTTAATCTGATCGTATTCCTTTTTGATGAAGTGACCTAATTTCTTCTGTTGAAGTATTGAAGATCTTCTCCATCCTTGGAGTTCTGAAATTTCACAGTGATAGGTCTATTTGTGGCTCTTTCCTCATTCAACTTGCTAAGAATGGGGAGAGTACATCTCAATTTAAAATAATCTAGTTTATGTCAATACTATCTTCATTTCGATATTGTAATAGAAACATTTCCCCGGTACATATTCCTTCCTCACTTGTGCTTGTAATGTCACAACATCTTTACAACTATATACCCATCTATAAAGTTGGGTGATTGTGGTTTTTTGCAGTTATTGTTTGAAACAGGAGAAGAAAAGGGATAAGAGAAAGGTCATTTCAATGTAAAGATTCCTGTTTCTCTTTAGCTCTGGGAACTTTCCTTCTACTGTTTGGTAACATTCCTTACTTTTCTACATTGTCCATGTGAGAAGCTCACATTAATGAGATTTGCTTTCTCCTTGTACATTTGCTCTGTTTTTCCAAACTTCTGTCATTCTACCAATAATATTTCTAGTTTTGGGGAGTTCTTTTTCTCTGGTTGTCCTTTTCACTTAGTGCCTTGTTCTTAATGTATGGCTATATTATATTTTGTTAATTTGCTAATAGTAACTATTTCTATTTGTGACTTCCTGTGGCAAATCTCAGGTAAAGAACGTGTAGTGGCAAGTTCTCTCTCTCACACTCAATTCTGAGTCTTAGAGGCAACCTTGTTATTAATTTCTTAGATATTCTTCTAACACTGTTGCAAGAATTTTTAAAAGATATAACTTAAAAAGACATCCTTGAATCTCTGAAAATGTAATTGCAGTGTTGCTTTGCTTTCTCTAATAACCGTGGCTTTCCTAAATTACCTCATATTTGCTGGGGAGTAGGTACCCTCTTTACCTTGGACTTGCCATGTCATGATTTGGGTTTCATTCCTGTGATTTGCGGTCGATTTGCATATGAAAATAGACTAGATTAGATTTTCTAGGTAACAGATAAGGAATTCCTCCTGCTGCATACATTAAGACTCTTTGGCTAATTCTCAACTCCGGGGAGGAAGAGCTGCCTGGAAGCCCTGTGGTGCTGTGTGGCAATGGTGGCAGAGAGAGACAGTACAGGGGTCAGCACGCGGTACTGACTTGAGAGGGAGGGGTGCAGAAGTTGGTCTGTGTGCTGGCACCAGGAACGAATACAGAGGCCAGCACTCACCCTCACCAGGCAGTTTGTTCCATGCCTCCCAATTCCAATTCATGCACTTCCCACTTCTATGTGCCACCCCTGCCAATCCCAAGTCAAGAGTTCAGGGTGGAGGTGGGGTGTGCCTGGCAGCTGAGCTCTGTCTGCACTCTTGTCTTTTGCATTCACTCAGGACCACGCAGGACTACAGCTTCCACCCATTCACAGAGGCTAGTGACATCTCTCATCTGCTGCCGGATTCCTCTAGTACACTGTCATGGGAAAAAAATTCTGGGGGCTTGCATTACGGCATAGCAGATTAACTGTAGCCCTGGCATCCCAAAACAGAGTGCTAGTTCAAGTCCTGGCTACACTGCTTCTGATCCAGCTCCCTGCTAATGCCCTGAGGAAGGCAGTGGATGATGGCTCAAGTACTTTGACCCCTGCCACTCATGTGGGAGACCGGATGGTGGTCCTGGCTCCTGGCTTTGGCCTATCTCAGCGCTGGCTGTTGTGGCCTTTTGGTGGGTGAATCAGCAGATTAAAAATCTCTCCCTGTCTATCTCTCCCTCTCTTTTCTTTGTCACTCTGCCTTTCAGATAAATGAATCTTAAAAAAAAAAGTTCTGGGCATGGGTAAATACTCTAATGCAAATATTATAGACTGCTTTGCTTTGATATTTGATTAGTAATATAAAGATAGCCATGTTGAGAACGAGTACTTCTGTACAGAAAGACACATTCTTAAAAAACCCATTTATTTCCTGAGAGGCAGAGAGAGCTCCCCTCTGCTGGCTCACTGCCCAAATGTGCACAATGCAGAGCTGAGCAGGGTGGACGCCAGGAGCCAAGACTCAGTCTGGGGTTCCCACCTGGATGGCAGCAGCCCAGGTAATTGTGCTGTCACTGCAACACCCAGGACCCACACTGGCATGCAGCTGGAACCGGGAGCCAGAGCTGGGACTTGAACTCTGCTGTGGATGAGGGGGTCTTAACTGGTCACTTAGCCACTGGGCCAAAGGCCTGCCCCGGAGATATTTTTAAAAGGAAGCAGATTGTTGATTGGTTGTTGTAGGTTTTTTAAAAAATGTATTTATTTTTTTGAGAGAGTTACATAGAAAGGAAGAGATCTTCCATTTGCTAGTTCACCTCCTAGAGGGCTGCAACAGCCAGGGCTGCGCCAGAACAAAGGCAGGAGCCAGGAGCTTCTTATTGGTCTCCCACATGGGTGAGAGGGGCCCAAATACCTGGGCCATCCTCTACCACCTTTCCCAAGCCAATAGCAGGGAGCTGGATCGGAAGTGGAGCAGCCAGGACCCAAACCAGCACCCACAGGGATGCTGGCATCAGAGGCCGCAGCTTTAACCATCATGCCACAGTGCCAGCCCCAGTCCTTGTAGGATCTGAGATAAAGTTTTGGAGAGCCCTGGGACAAGAGAGAGGGAAGAAATTCTATTTGTGTCCCTCTATTCTTACCAATCCCCCGCGGCCCATCTGGAGGGTCGGTATTGTCACACGAGGCATCTGGCAGCCTTGTCTGTTCCAGGGTTCCTCATTAATAGAAAACACAAGGAAAATGAGCTGTAGTTATCATTCCTTCCGTACCGATGGAGCATCGCCCAATGCTTGCAGCGTGTGGCTATTCGCCCCGCTTTATCTATTGGGCTAATTTCTCCTTGTCTATTTTGAGATGCATTGTTCTCTTCTTCTGAGACAAGTTTCTTCACTCCTCGAGCTTCCAGCAACACTGGAAAATTAGAAGGAGAAAAAAACTTTGGAAGTTGCAAACCAGATGATTAACGGTGATGCTGCGGCCTTAAGTGATGGGGCTATCATGCTGGTTACCCACTCACAGAGGCTTGTTGATTTCCCCTTTTGTAAATTTAGCTCTCCTCAGTCTCAGCTGATGTGCAAGTACAGATCCCAACCAGATGGGTATTTATGCCAGAGGTGAGAAAGAACTTGATAATTTATGAGTGGTGAAACCCAAAGTCACAGGTTTTCCCTGAGGAAAGGAAAAAACACATGTGGCACATTTTCCTCAACGTTCTTCCATCTTAAGGAAGTACTCAGTTTCTGGCGGGGTGCTTGGGGGGAGAAGCATGTGGTTTGGGAGCCCACATTTTCATCTGTGAACCCTCCTTGAGAGAAATGGACCTGGTCTGTGCAGAGCTTGGGTCCCTGCTACTGAGGACGTCCTGGGAGTGCAGTGCCTTCCATGTGGGCTGCCTGGGCCTCGTGACCAAGTGACGGGCCAAGGAGAGGCCACACTGAGTGCATGACTGGTGAAACCAGCCCATGCCAGTCTGGGATGAGCCCCTCCCTTTCTTCTATGTCTCTGAATTTGATGGAGGAGCTCTCTACTATTTCCAGTTAAAGAAGGGTGTGAATATGGTTGCCAAGGGGGCAGAATTGCTCTAGTGAACAGAATGGCATGGGATTTGGGGAAGAAAGGAGGGGCGAGGCCTTTGTCCTCTTGGAAAGACAACCAACCAAACACAGGCACATACATGCACGTGCATCCACACGCCTACACAGAAACTCCCTCTCGTGTGTCCAAACTCAGAGATAAGGGTGCAAGATACTAAAGCTGGGGCCGGTGCTGTGGCGTAGCGGGTAAAGCCACCACCTGCAGTGCCAGCATCCCATATGGGCACTGGTTTGAGATCCGGCTGTTCCTCTTCCGATCCAGCTCTCTGCTGTGGCCTGGGAAAGCAGTGAAAGATGGCCCAAGTGCTTGGGTCCCTGCACTTGCGTGGGAGACCCGGGAGAAGCTCCTGGCTCCTGGCTTCAGATTTGCACAGCTCTGACCGTTGCGGCCATCTGGGGAGTGAACAAGCAGATGGAAGACCCCTCCCCCTCCCCCTCCGCCTCTCCCTCTCTCCCTCTCTCTCTCTCTGTGTATCTTTGACTTACAAATAAATAAATAAATCTTAAAAAACAAAAAAGATACTAAAGCCAAGAAGCCAGGAGCCAGCTGGTCAGTCTCCTCCCCCTCCCCCCTCCTTATTCTCCCCACATGTGGAGGCCCAGGGCACCTGAGGCAGAAAACTGATCAGAGGTACGGATGCTGGGGTCGAAAATTCCTTACCTTGAGAGCCACATGAATCTCTCAGACACCACACGCCCTGATGCAGGGCAGAAGCTGCTGTGGAGCCAGTGTGTGGCACAGCAGGTGGACCTGCTGCTGATGAAGCCTACGTCCCCTTTAGGGGTGCTGGTTCGAGTCCCGGCTACTCTGCTTCTGATCCAGCTTGCTGCTAACGCAGGCTGGTAGAAAACAGATGATGGCCCACATGGTTGGGCCCCTCCCAGCCATGTGGAAGACATGTATGGAGTTCCTGGCTCCTGGCCCCGGCTTTGAAAAATGTTGCTCTGCCTTTCACGTTTATGAAAGTAAACAAAAAGATGCATTTAAAAAGTTAATTTACCGTAGTTTTGCCCCTGGGGATTGTAGAGGAGAGCAGGAAGCAGTGACTCAGAAAGTGAAGCTGGAGGCCGGCGCCGCGGCTCACTAGGCTAATCCTCCGCCTTGCGGCGCCGGCACACCGGGTTCTAGTCCCGGTCGGGGCACCAATCCTGTCCCGGTTGCCCCTCTTCCAGGCCAGCTCTCTGCTGTGGCCAGGGAGTGCAGTGGAGGATGGCCCAAGTCCTTGGGCCCTGCACCCCATGGGAGACCGGGAGAAGCACCTGGCTCCTGCCATCGGATAAGCGCGCTGTGCCGGCCGCAGCGCGCCAGCTGCGGCGGCCATTGGAGGGTGAACCAACGGCAAAAAGGAAGACCTTTCTCTCTGTCTCTCTCTCTCACTGTCCACTCTGCCTGTCAAAAATTAGAAAAAAAAAAAAGAAAGTGAAGCTGGAGAAGGTGGAAAACACACAGGGCCACTCAGCCCTTAACGGTTCGTAGCGGAAGACAGTCAGGTGCACGTGGT
Source organism: Lepus europaeus (assembly GCF_033115175.1). Classification (NCBI taxonomy): domain Eukaryota; kingdom Metazoa; phylum Chordata; class Mammalia; order Lagomorpha; family Leporidae; genus Lepus; species Lepus europaeus. The sequence goes on from NC_084827.1 coordinate 44,472,597, forward strand.
TAATTTCGTAATGAAAGCCCAGCACTGCTCCTTGGGAAGGATGATTTGTCATTCTCGGTTCTCAGTTCAAGCTGACAGTGCTTTCAATGGAACAATGCTCTAAGACATTCTGCTGATTTTCAACACAACCTTCTTCTAAGAACTTCCAGCGGTGGGCACTTGGTGCAGTGATTTAGAGGTTGATGGGATGCCCACGTCCCCCATCAGAGTGTGTGCTTGGAGTGTTACCTCCACTACAATTCCAGTTTCTGCTAACATGCATCCTGGGAGGCAGCAGATGATGGGTCAAGTACCTGGGTCCCTGCCACCCATGTGCGAGACCTGGATTGTGTCCCAGGCTACTGGCTTCAACCTGGCCCAGCCCTGGCAGGCACTGGGGAGTGAACCAGTGGATGAAAGATCTCTGTGTCTTTAAGAAAGCTACAAACCCCAACCTTTTAAGATAAACTCTCTTATACCTTGGCGTCCTCATGAAGATAATATATGACAATCTGCTCAAATTCCAAGAAGTACCATTGCTTAACCGAGTCTGTGAGGCAGACAGATAAGACCCCCTCAAGGGCCCTCCGTCTTAAAGAGTCTGAGACTCAGGGGCTGGCACCGTGGTGCGCTAGGTTAATCCTCCACCTGCGGTGCCAGCATCCCATATGGGCACCAGTTCTAATCTCGGCTTCTCTTCCTCCAATCCAGCTCTCTGCTGTGGCCTGGGAAAGGAGTAGAAGATGGCCCAAGTCCTTAAGCCCCTGCACCCATGTGGGAGACCTGGGTGAAGCTCCTGGCTTCGGATCAGCGCAGCAAGGCAGCCGTTGTGGCCATTTGGGGAGTGAACCAACAGAAGGAAGACCTTTCTCTTTGTCTCTCCCTCTCACTGTCTATGACTCTACCTCTCAAATAAATAAATAAAATCTTTAAAAAAAAAAAAAGAGTCTGAGACTCCATCTGAAATCATTCTAAGGTCTTAAGCAGAGAATCTTACAGGCCTTCCATGCATTTAATCTTTGGTGGCCATTTCTTAATTCAAGAATATGTGGCTAATTCTGAGAGATTGAGAAAAGAGACCCTTTAATTTTCAATCTAAAAAAATCTGCTTTATGTCTCCTCAAAATTTTGTGTTCATTTTCTATTTCTGTGCAACCAATGGCCACAACTTCGCAGCCGATGGCGCTAGAAATCAATGCTCTCGCCACTTCTGTGGCTCAGGAGCCCAGCGTGGTTGAGCTCACAAGGCTGAGAGCGAGGCATCAGCCAGCTGCTGGGTATGTGCAGCTCAACTAGGGAAAGATCTGCTTGCAGGTACCCTCCCCTGAAGGCAGAAATCACGCCCTTGACTCTCCCACTGCGGTCCCTCCTTCTTGCTTCCCACGGCTCTCAGAGAACGTTCTCGGGTCCTTGCCATGCTGCCTCTTTCCCAGGCCCCAGGCCCCTTCAGATCCTCTTCACCATGTGGGTCAGGCTCATCGGGGACCATCTCCTTTTGGTTAACTCAAGGCTAATTGATGGCTGCCATGCAATGGAACCCAAGTGGGAGTGCAACACCAGGAGGTTGTTGCAATCGTGGGGATCATCCCAGCATTCTGCCTACCACAGCTCCTTTGTGGTTCTTCTCAATTTCTTGCATTTTACTGAAGGCAGCTACAAAACAAAACCCAGGCAGGACTGTCGATGTTCTACACGGAAGCTTCCTCAGGGAGATCATTGTTGTACTCAGATTTTTCACGTCCTGCTATTATATAATGAGGGCCCTCCTTTGCTTCAGCTTCCAACAGTATTTCCTCTAAGCTGCTCCTGACAGCCCCCTTGGGGCCTCGGAGGCCCCACTAACACTTCTCAAGGCACTTGAGACTTTCCAGTAGCACTGTCCTTGTGTCCATTCCAGCTTGCAAAAACCATCTGTTCCCAAAGCCAGTGGTAGGCTTTAGGTTTTTTTTCTTATGGCAGCAGTACCCATAGCAGGCACAAATACCAACATCTGCACCAGCTATCCACAGCTGATCAGCCAGCTATTTTAAAATGTGATCACTTAAAACAATGATCAGTTTTTAGTCTACAAATGCAGGCGTAGGTTCGTGTGAACTGAACTAGTGACTCTGGGGAGAGGATGAGATTGCCCTGCTTGCTTAACATTCTTTGATCTATTGCTTCTCGGCCTTTTGGCTACGATATCAAGTGTAAAATTCTTTGGTCTAGTTTTTTTCCTTTTAACCATGGAAAATTAGTTTTTTGGAAGAAATTTTCCACTGAGAACTAGGAAAGCAGGGAGATGCACTCTGAGGCCCTTGGGTTGTGTGGTGGAAATGTGTTAGGGAGAGAAAGAAAGCCCAAAGAAGAGTACCTGGCATTTGGTGTCTACCCCCTCGAGGAGAAGTGGCAACCTTTCAAGCAGAAATTTTAGAAGGCACGGGTCTGGGGGGCAAACGTACAAGTTGAAGACTTGCAAAGAGAAGCAATCTCGGGCTAGAGGTGAGCTGAGCCCCCAAAGGTGTCTACAGTAGGAGTCAGGGTAAACCAGAAAAAAACAGCCTTCCAGACAATGGCAACCAACTTCGAATCATTTCAATTCCTGGCTGTAAGGCAATCTGGAACCCCTAACTCAATGTCAACTTCCAGGATTAAAAGAATATTTTCTTTGGAGGAAGACAATACTATCCAGAACTTCAATTTCCTGGTTTTCACAAACAATGCCTGACAGCAAATGAAAACCACATTTAGGCATTTGAGAAGATAGGGCTTACCTGAAAGCCAATATAATGAGATACATGATAGATCTGTTTTTCGCACCCCTGTCAAAATGGCTAAAATCCAAAACAGAGAGTAACAAATGGTAGCAGGAAGGCAGAGAAAAGGGAACGCTTATACACTGTTGGTGGGGATGTAAATTAGTGCAGCCACTGTGGGGAAAAAAAAACAAACAAACAAACTAGAAATAAGGGCTGGCACCATGGCGCAGCAGGTTAATTCTCCACCTGTGGCAGCAGCATCCCATATGGGCACCGGTTCAAGTCCTGGCTGTTCCTCTTCCGATCTAGCTCTCTGCTGTGGCCTGGGAAAGCAGTAGAAGATGGCCCGAGTCCTTGGGTCCCTGCACCCATGTGGGAGACCCAGAAGAAGCTCCTGGCTCCTGGCTTCGGATAGGTGTAGCTCCAGCCAATGCGGCCATTTCGAGAGTGAACCAATGGAAGGGAGACCTTTCTGTCTCTCCCTCTCACTGTCTGTAACTCTACCTCACAAATAAATAAATAAATAATATCTTAAAAAAAAAAAAAAAAAACTAGAAACAGACTTGCCGTATGATCCAGCAATCCTACTACTGGGTATATACCCAAAAACTTTGAACACAACATATCAAGGAGATACCTGCAACACTATGTTTACAGCTGCACCATTCACCAGAGCCAAAATTTGGAATCAACCAAGGTGCCTATCATCAGATGAACAGATAAAAGAAAATGCGGTATATATACATGATGGAATATCATTCAGTTATAAAAAATAATGAAATTCTACCATTTGCAGCAAAATGGATGCAACTGGAAAACATTATATTGAATGAAATAAGCTAGACCCAGAAAGACTAACGGCACATGTTCTCCCTTATATGTGGGAGTTTAAAATTTAAAAACTAACCAAAAAATAAAAAAAGAAATGTCTGTGTGTATTAGTATAGCTGACAATATCGGTTTTTCAAAAAGGTTTTATTTATTTATTTGAAAGGCAGAGTTACACAGAGAGAGGAGAGGCAGAGAGAGAGAGAGAGAGAGAGAAAGAGAAAGAGAGAGAGAGGCTGGCGCCGCAGCTCACTAGGCTAATCCTCTGCCTGTGGCGCCGGCACACCGGGTTCTAGTCCCGGTCGGGGCGCTGGATTCTGTCCCGGTTGCCTCTCTTCCAGTCCAGCTCTCTGCTGTGGCCAGGGAGTGCAGTGGAGGATGGCCCAAGTGCTTGGGCCCTGAACCCGTATGGGAGACCAGGAGGAAGCACCTGGCTCCTGCCTTCGGATCGGTGTGGTGTGCTGGCTGCAGCGCGCCGGCCGCAGCGGCCATTGGAGGGTGAACCAACGGCAAAGGAAGACCTTTCTCTGTCTTTCTCTCTCTCTCTCACTGTCCACTCTGCCTGTCAAAAGAGAGAGAGAGAGAGAGAGGTCTTCTGTCAGATGTTACACTCCCCAAATGGCTGCAACGGCTGGAGCTGTGCCAATCCCAAGCCAGGAGCTTCTTCTGGGTCTCCCATGTGGGTGCAGGAGCCCAAGGACTTGGGCCATCTTCTACTGCTTTCCCAGGCCACAGCAGAGAGCTGGATCAGAAGAGGAGCAGCCGGGACTAGAACTGGAGCTCATACAGGATATTGGTACTGCAGGTGGTGGCTTTACCTGCTACGCCACAGCGCCAGCCCCCAAATATAGTTTTGCAAAACATTGCTTTATACCTTTGTCAAACCAACGATTAAGATGTTATACCATGTAGCTGGCATTGTGGCACAGTGGATAAAACTGCTGCCTACAGTACCAGCATTCCATATGGGCGCCAGTTCAATTCCTAGCTGCTCCACTTCTGATCCAGCTCTCTGCAATGGCCTGGGAAAGCAGTAGAAGATGGCCCAAGTCCTTGGGCCCCTGCACCCACATGGGAGACCTGGAAGAAGCTTTTGGCTCACAGCTTCGGATCAGCATAGCTCTGGCCATTGCAGCCATCTGGGGTGTGAACCAGTGGATGGAAGACCTCTCTTTCTCTTTCTCTCTGCCTCTGCCTCTAACTCTGCCTTCCAAATAAAAATAAAATAAATCTTAAAAAATGTTATACTGCTATAGTTTTAATGATCTGTGATTACTTTAAAATTTACTGTATATGGGTGAAATGGTCATTTTTCCATTCAATTATTTTTTTTTATTTTTTAAAGATTTATTTATGTATTTATTTGAAAGGCAGAGTTACACAAAGGAGAGGCAGAGAGAGAGAGATCTTACATCTGATGGTTCACTCCCCCAATTGGCCGCAACGGCCGGAGCTGTGCCGATCCGAAGCCAGGAGTCAGGGGCTTCCTCCAGGTCTCCCATGTGGGTGCAGGGGCCCAAGGACTTGGGCCATCATCTACTGCTTTCCCAGGCCATAGCAGAGAGCTGGATCAGAAGAGGAGCAGCCAGGACTCGAATCGGCGCCCATATGGGATGCCGGTGCTTCAGGCCAGGGCGTTAACCCGCTGGGCCACAGCGCCAGCCCCTGTTTTTTTATTTTTTTCTTTCATTTAATAAATATAAATTTTGAAAGTACGATTTTTGGATTATAGCAGCTTTTCCCCCCTTAATCTCCCTCCCACCCGCAAACCATCCTATCTCCTACTCCCTCTCCCATCCCATTCTTCATTAAGATTCATTTTTAATTGTCTTTATATACAGAAGATCAACTTAGCATATACTAAGTAAAGATTTCAACAGTTTGCACCTACACAGACACACGAAGTATAAAGTACTGTTTGAAGACTAGCTGTACTGTTAATTCACATAGTATAACACATTAAGGACAGAGATCCTACATGGGGAGAAAGTGTACAGTGACTCCCATTGTTTATTTAACAATTGTCACTCTTATTTATGATGTCAGTAATCACCCAAGGCTCTTGTCATGAGCTGTCCAGGCTATGGAAGCCTCTTGAGTTCCCAAACTCTGATCTTTTTTAGACAAGGACATAATCAAAGTTTAAGTTCTCTCCTCCCTTCAGTGAAAGGTACCTCCTTCATTGATGGCCCATTCTTTCCACTGGGATCTCACTCACAGAGGTCTTTCATTCAGGTCATTTTTTGCCAGAGTGTCTTGGCTTTCCATACCTGAGAAACTCTCATGGGCTTTTTAACCATATGCGAATGCCTTAAGGGCTGATTCTGAGGCCAGAGTGCTGTTTAAGGCATCTGCCATTCTATGAGTCTGCTGTGTATCCTGCTTCCCACTTTGGATCATTCTCTCCTTTTAAATTATATCAGTTATTATTGGCAGACACTGGTCTTGTTTATGTGATCCCTTTCCATTCAATTATTGTTTATAGCCATTGTCTATATCCCCACTGCACTAGGGTCTTTTTGCTTTTTACTTGTTAAACTTGTTATTTGATGAAGTGTTAAATATTTTTACCATAATGTAAATTTAAAATGTTATCTCAAAAACTAAAACTAAAGAAAGAAGGAAGAAGGGTGAGAGGGAGAGAAAAAGAGAATATCATGTTCTTAGAACTGTATCTATAAGTCACATTGAATCTGTTAAAAACTAATTAAAATTAAAATAAAAACTTTTGAAAAATATTTATTTATTTGAAAATCATAGCTGCAGAAAGAGGGAGGTAGAGAGGGGGGAGGGATGTAGAGAGGGGGGAGGGAGAGAGGAAAGGAGGGGGGAGGGAAGGAGAGGGGGAGAAGGAGGAGGAGGAGGAGGAGGAGGAGGAGGAGGAGAGAGAGAAATCTTCCATCCACTGGTTCACTCCCCAGATGGCTGCAATGGCCAGGACTGGGGACAGCCTTTAACCAGGAGCCAGGAACTGCTTCCAGGTTTCCCATATGGGTATCAGGAGCCCAGACACCTGAGCTATCCTCTGATGCTCTTCCCAGCTATCATCAGGGAGCTGGATTGGAAGTAGAGCAGCTGGAATACAAACGAACCCATATAGTATGCCAGCATCTCAGGCAGCAGCTTTACCTGCTATGCCACAATGCTGGCCCCCAATAGATGCTTATTATTTTGTCTGTCACCAGATGTGAGTTTTAAAATAATGTGTTCAAGGAATTAGTAAAATAGAGAATTTCAGCAGATAAATGAAAATTGAAAAAGAATGGAATAGATATTCTAATTAGTAAATTTTTTTTTAAATTTTTGACAGGCAGAGTGGACAGTGAGAGAGAGAGAGACAGAGAGAAAGGTCTTCCTTTACTGTTGGTTCACCCTCCAATGGCTGCTGCGGCCGGCACGCTGCGGCCGGCGCATCGTGCTGATCCAAAGGCAGGAGCCAGGTGCTTCTCCTGGTCTCCCATACGGGTGCAGGGCCCAAGCACTTGGGCCATCCTCCACTGCACTCCCGGGCCACAGCAGAGAGCTGGACTGGAAGAGGAGCAACCGGGACAGAATCTGGTGCCCTGACCGGGACTAGAACCCGGTGTGCCGGCGCCGCAAGGCGGAGGATTAGCCTGTTGAGCCACAGTGCCGGCCCTAATTAGTAAATATTAGTAATAGCTGATAGTGATTACTTGGTAATACACTTGACCTATTTGTTATGTGTAGAACAGTGCACCCAGTAACTGCACAGCCATTTGTCAAGATTAAACATATGATTATTCATATGCAACCTTGACATATTCCCTAAGATGAAATTAGAGTACATCCTCTGACCACGGTGGAATTAAGCTAGATATCATAATAACAGCTCCAAAATATCAGAAAATTCTTACATGGTTGGAAATTAAATAGCACAGGTTTAAAACTAAGCAAAATTAGGTCTAAATAACCCATGGAACCCAGAAGAAATGAAATGGAAATTAAGATGCACTTAAACTGAATAATAATGAAAATACTGCATATTAAAAGGATGATGAAGCTAAAGCAGAGCTTAGGAGGTAATACATAGATTTTAAAATATACTGGAAGGGCTGGTGCTTATGGCACAGTGGGTAAAGCTACCACCTGCGACAACAGCATCCCATATGGGTGCCAGTTTCAGTCTTGACTGTTCCACTTCTGATCCAGCTCCCTACTAATGGTCTGGAAAAAGCAGTGGAGGATTGCCCAGGTATGTGGGCCCCTGACACCCATTTGGGAGACCCAGATGAAGCTCCTGGCTCCTGGCTTTGGCTTAGCCCACCCCTGGGTATTGTGGCCATCTGGGGAGTGAACCAGTGGATGAAAGATCTCTTTCTCTCTCCTCCACTCTCTGTAAGTCTAATTTTTCCAATAAGCAAGTAAATATTAAAAATATATATATATATATACTATAAAAATAGAGGGAATTAAAATCAGTGATTGAAATGCAAAAATGAAATGAAATGAAACCCAAAGAAGGAAAATTAACAAAAACTGTAGGAACAGGAATATTAAAAAGAAAGGAAACATAAAAGGAAGAGGATTAACAAAGGCAAAGCTGATTTTTCAAAAAGCCTACCAGGATGAATAAAATTCTGGCATGACTGATCAATGATAAAAGGAGAGAAGGCACAAATTACCAATAAAAAATGAAAAAGGATATTACAATAGGTCCCTCTGACAACAAAAAAGATAATATGAGAATATTAGGATTATGATGATAGATTTTAAATTTTAGGGAAAATAACAAGATTCTCAGAACATGCTTATTATAATTGACATAAAAATAGCAATTGCCCAACTGAAATAGTGAAGGCTAATATGAGCTAAGATAATCATGTAGGAAGAGATTAGCGTTGAAGGAGGCACACAACTAAATATCAAGACTAAATATCTTGACTAAATACCAAGACTTGTTATGAAGCTGTTATGACTGAGACAGTGCCACTGGCATAAGAATAGGTAATAGAAAAATGGAGAATAAGACTCAGCAAATGATCTGCCCACATAGGGACATGTCATTCACGTGACAGATGGCACAACACAGAAGTAGAAAGAGGATGGTCTTGCAAGAAATGGTGCTGAGTCAGTTCTCCAAATGAAAATAAAAATGAAATAAAATTCTGCTAGTATTTAATCATGGTAGGAAACAATTGTAGCAAAGACATAGAATATATTCATGAAGGGAGGTTGGCAAAGATTTCTTAAGTGGATATGAAAAGTAGTAACCACCAAAGAAAAGACGAATAAATCAGTGTCAATTAAATTTGGGAACTCTTGTTCCTGAATCAAAAGATACCATTAAGAACATTAAAGGTAAACTACAGGGTGGTAGAAGATATTTGAAACATGAATAGCAAAGGGCTTGTATATAGGATAGATAAATCTAATTTCTATAAATATACAAGAAAATATAGATAATTTTTTTAAAAAGTCTTCAAAGAATCTCTAAACATACAAATAGATGCTCAGTATTAATGTAAATCAGGGAATTATGCACACTAAAAGTACAGTGAGCTCCTACTACAAACCCATCAGAATCGCTGAAATTGAAAAAGACTGGGTGCTGGGCCAATGCTGTGGCACAGCGGTTAATGCCCTGGCCTGAAGCACCGGTATCCCATATGGGCGCCGGTTCAAGACCCGGCTGCTCCTCTTCCGATCCAGCTCTCTGCTGTGGCCTGGGAAAGCAGAAGATGGCCCAAGTCCTTGGGCCCCTGCACCTGCATGGGAGACCCGGAAGAGGTTCCTGGCTCCTGGCTTCAAATTGGCCCAACTCCAGCCATTGCCTCCAACTGGGGAGTGAACCATCGGATGGAAGACCTCTCTCTCTCTCTCTCTCTCTCTCTCTCTCTCTCTGCCTCTCCTCTCTGTGTGTAACTCTGACTTTCAAATAAATAAATAAATCTTTAAAAATAAAAATACTGGTCATATCAAGTGTTGGTAAGACTGGGGAAAAATGGGACTCTCATGCCCACGGGAGGGTGAGCTCAATGAACCATGCTGGGAGAATGTTGGCCATATCAGTGAGTGTTGTGTGCATGGTACACGTTCCTGAGCTCATGACCCAGCTAGACCTCTCCCAGCTCTATACTGAAGAAGACATAGGGTTACCAAAAGACCTGTACAAAAACATTCATTTCACCACTGTTTGTAATAACTAGAAATAAAAAATGATACAAACCAAAACTCTGTCAGCCACCAGATGATGAATACTATCTGGTATAATCATGATAGAAGAACATGCAGCAGTGACAATGGATGTGCTACTTCCATACATCACGGATGAACCTTCCAAACATCAAGTTCAAAAACGTCAGTCCCCCCATTCAGGTAGGCTATGTGACCTAACTTATGTAAAGCTCAAAACAGATTTTTAAAAAATAATGCGTGCTTGGGGAAAAGGGAAGTAGCAGATTCACAAGGTGGAGCTTTCCCCAGACTCTCAGAATTCCAACCCAGATTTCCACAGATCAGCACTCAGCCAAAGATTTGGGAAACTCTGCTAATCCCCAGAGCTTTCTCTGGGTAATTTTCTCTTCTCTGATACTCTTTTACAAATTGTAGCCATTAGCCTCCCAGGATCCACAACCAGGCTCTTAGGCTCTGAATGCTGGCACCCTGCCAAAATTTGTATGTTGCCACTTGATGCCCAAGGTGGGGCCATGGGGAGGTGATTAGGTCCCTCCTAACTAGATAATACTCTTCTGAATGGGATTAGTACTCTTACAACAGAGGTTGCTCTGACGTGTGAGAATGCAGCAAGAACCTGCTGTCCATGAGCAAGGGCCCCTCATCAAATACTGAATCTGTTGCTGCCATGATCTTACATTTCCCAGCCTCCAGAACTATGCTTATAAATACCCAGTCTCAGGCATTTTTCTACAGCAACAGCAATGGACTAAGACAGAGACACATATTTTCTCTTTGGGTTCCCCCTTCCTGAGCTGAGGCCTGGAAACTGCACAGGCAGTGAGCTGGAACAATTGGCGGGATCCCTGCATTTGTTGCCTTCTTCCATGGAGCTTGTCTTCTATGGCCTGTTAGTCAATTTTTTTAATTATTTGTATTTTTTTATTTACTTGAGAGGTGGAGTTACAGACAGTGAGAGGGAGAGGTAGAGAGAAAGATCTTCCTTCTGTTGGTTCACTCCCCAAATGGCTGCAACAGCCAGACTTCACCGATCTGAAGCCAGGAGCTTCTTCCTGGTCTCCCATGTGGATGCAGGGGCTCAAGGACTTGGGCCATCTTCTACTGCTTTCCCAGGCCACAGCAGAGAGCAGGATTGGAAGAGGAGCTGCCGGGACTAGAACCGGTGCCCCTATGGCATGCCAGCACTGAAGGTGGAGAATTAACCTACTGTGCCACAGCGCTGGCCCCAGTCAATGTTTGAAAACCCCACTGGGATAGTTTTTTGGTTTATGTGTGGCACAATGGCAGTTCTGAAAGTGCAAATAATTAGAACCCATTCCAGGAAATTCTGCACTAAGTCCAAGATGAGGTCCAGGCATCAACATTTGTGGGGAAAAAAAACACATACAAGTGCTTTTTTTTTTTTTTTTTGACAGGCAGAGTGGATAGTGAGAGAGAGAGAGAGAGAGAGAAAGGTCTTCCTTTGCCGTTGGTTCACTCTCCAATGGCCGCTGCGGCCGGCGCATCTCGCTGATCCGAAGGCAGGAGCCAGGTGCTTCTCCTGGTCTCCCATGCGGGTGCAGGGCCCAAGCACTTGGGCCATCCTTCACTGCACTCCCGGGCCATAGCAGAGAGCTGGCCTGGAAGAGGGGCAATCGGGATAGAATCCGGCGCCCCAACCGGGACTAGAACTCGGTGTGCCGGCGCCGCAAGGCGGAGGATTAGCCTGTTAAGCCACGGCGCCAGCCTCAGGTGCTTTTGCAATTTACTTCCCTGGCTGCCTGAACTAAAAAGAAGCTAACACAACCAATTGACATGCCTGTTTTGCTATATGAAATATTGATGGTCACGTTTATACATATACACATACACACACTGCATGCATATTCAATTAGCTTAAAATATTTATTTTTGTTTATTTTGAAGGCAGAGAGAAAGAGAGAAGTGAGGAGATAATCTTCCATCTGTTAGCTCACTCCCCAGATGCCCACAACAGCTAGGATTGGGCCAGGTTGAAGCCAGGAGCCCAGAACTCAATTCAGGTCTCCCATATGGGTGCCAGGAACCTACACACTGATATGCAATCTGTGCATCCCAAGTAGAGTTGTAGCTGCTGCACCAAAGGCCTGCCACCAACTATTATGCATTCCAATCATTCTATATTTATATATATTTTCTTTTAACTATATCGGGCATTGTGAACCTGTGAATTTGAATTCTGAAGTGAACATATATACTTATCATTTCAAAGTACAGAGGCACGGAGCAGACACTTGGCATAAGAGGTTAAGGCTCCAGCTGGGATGTCTACCTCCCACACTGGAGTACCCAGGTTTGACACATGGCTCCACTTCCTGACTCCAGCTAGGTGCCAATGCAGAGTCTGGGACGCAGAGTGATGGTTCACGTGACTGGGTTACTGTCTCCCAAATGGGAGACTTGTACTGAGTTCTGGGCTCCTAGCTTTGTCCCAGCCCCACCTCAGCTATTGGGGGGATTTGAGGAATAAATCAATGGATAGGAGCTCTCTCTGTGTCTGTTTATCTGCTTATAAGAGAAAGAAAGATGAAAAGGAAGGAAGGAAGCAAGGAAGAGAAGGAGGGAAAAGAAAAGAAAGGAAACGAAAAAAGAAGGAGGGAAGTTAGAATACAAAGTCAAGCTGACTAGGCATGTATAACTAATTTTTAAAAAGAATATTGGATTGCCTTATTATTAAATCTCAATTCTAGGGGCCAACGCTGTGGCGCATTGTGTTAATACCCTGGCCTGAAGCACTGGCATCCCATATGGGTGCTGGTTCAAGTCCCGGCTGCTCCTCTTCCGATCCAGCTCTCTGCTGTGGCCTGGGAAAGCAGTAGATGATGGCCCAAGTCCTTGGGCCCCTGCACCCACATGGGAGACCAGGAAGCAGTACTTGACTCCTGGTTTCGGATTGGCGCAGCTCCAGCTGTTGCGGCCAGTTGGGGAGTGAACCATCGGATGGAAGATCTCTCTCCCTCTCTCTCTGCCTCTCCTCTCTCTGTGTAACTCAAACTATCAAGTAAAAAATAAATAAATCTTTTTAAAAAAATCTCAACTCTAAGGATTTTTAAAGATTTATTATCTCTTAAGAAAATTTCTGAGCCCACTTGGACATGGTTTATGAAATCTGTAGCGATGTTTTTGATTGTGCAAACATGCACTTCATAATTTGCATGCATGTATGTGTTTTCTTTCTTTTTTTTTTTTTTGACAGGCAGAGTTAGACAGTGAGAGAGAGAGACAGAGACAGAGACAGAGTGAAAGGTCTTCCTTCCATTGGTTCACTCCCCAAATGGCCGCTACGGCCAGCGCGCTACACCGATCGGAAGCCAGGAGCCAGGTGCTTCCTTCTGGTCTCCTATGCGGGTGCAGGGGCCCAAGGACTTGGGCCACCCTCCACTGCCCTCCCAGGCCACAGCAGAGAGCTGGACTGGAAGAGGGGCAACCGGGACAGAATCTGGTGCCCCAACCGGGACTAGAACCCAGAGTACTGGCGCTGCAGGAGGAGGATTAGCCTAGTGAGCTATGGCACCGACCGTATGTGTTTTCAAATATTTCGATAGTATAGCTGATACTTATTGAGAACTTCTGTGTCAGGTGCTGAGCTACATTTTTTTAGGTTGACTATATCTTTTGACACTCAAAACTACCATAGAATGTAGGACTGGTTATTACCACACTTTATAGAGGTTGGGATCTTACCAAATATTAAGCAACCAAAAGGCGTTAGAGCCACAAATCAGCTCTGGTTTTTGTGGCTCTAAACCCTGTGCTTGCAACAACTGTGCCATAAAAGTCACATTGGATCAGGAAATATTTACTCCTCGATTTTTGGAAATAAGAAAGTGGAAGGAATTTTATCAGCACTCTTTTTTCCCCAATGTAATAAAATTTTTGAAACGGGTAGACTTCTACTATGGAATGTGGCAGTGTAGAAACTTTGCAAGTGGGAATTTTTCTAATGAAAACTCTTTTCCCTCAGGTAAGCGATGACCTTTCAAGTCAATATTTACTATGATTGATTGAAATCTAAGCATACAGTAAGTTCAACTGAAAAAGGAAGTTTTGTTGTATCAAAGAACTTTGAAGCAGATAAAGAAGAAAATGATTAATCCTGGGGGATCAGAACTTTGATCTCATGTTTACCCTCAGGTGGATGGCAACAGACACACAACCAAAGAAAAGCCATGAAAATGAATCAGTGACTTCAGGAATCCTTTGGATCAATACACAGCTCTCTCCATGTTTGTCAAAACTCATTTGTCTTAGTGCCAACTGGCAAGATTCTCTTTGGATCTCACAATACCATGGATTCTCTACTCATTAAAGCCACAAAGGCTGAACTCAACACAGTTCAGGCAACAGGTAATATGTTGTCTCACCTCCAAAACACATCTCTCTTTTTATTGACTTTACAAAAAACACAAGGCCAGTCTGAGCGTGGGTGCTTCAAAGGCTACCATAAAAAGAAAGAACCAGGAATATTTTCCTAAAACCTTCTTGGTTTTGTGTATTTTTAAAAAGATAGCCGGCGCCGCGGCTCACTAGGCTAATCCTCCGCCTTGCGGCGCCGGCACACCGGGTTCTAGTCCCGGTCGGGGCACCGGATTCTGTCCCGGTTGCCCCTCTTCCAGGCCAGCTCTCTGCTGTGGCCAGGGAGTGCAGTGGAGGATGGCCCAAGTGCTTGGGTCCTGCACCCCATGGGAGACCAGGATAAGCCCCTGGCTCCTGCCATCGGATCAGCGCGGTGTGCCGGCCGCAGCGCGCCAACCGCGGCGGCCATTGGAGGGTGAACCAACGGCAAAAGGAAGACCTTTCTCTCTGTCTCTCTCTCTCACTGTCCACTCTGCCTGTCAAAAAAAAAAGATTAAAAAAAAAACAATAAAAAGATATATTATTAGGCCGGCGCCGCGGCTCAATAGGCTACTCCTCCGCCTGCAGCACTGGCACACCAGGTTCTAGTCCCGGTTGGGGTGCCAGATTCTGTCCCGGTTGCCCCTTTTCCAGTCCAGCTCTCTGCTGTGGCCCGGGAGGGCAGTGGAGGATGGCCCAAGTCCTTGGGCCCTGCACCTGCATGGGAGACTGGGGGAGGCACCTGGCTCCTGGCTTCGGATCAGCGCAGCGTGCCGGCCGCAGCGGCCATTGGGGGTGAACCAACAGAAAAGGAAGACTTTTCTCTCTGTCTCTCTCTTACACTGTCCACTCTGTCTGTCAAAAAAAAAATACTATTTTTCTCTCCTGTACCCTCCCATAACCAGAAGCATTTATTTGCCTGTTTCACAAAAACACTGTTAAAGAGCTTTGGGTTCCTGAGCTCCACGTGAATGTAAATGATGTCCACACTTCATAGTGAATATTTAGGGCTGTTCATTTTCCCCACTGCTCATAGCAAGGCAAACTGAGAGCTATACCAGCCTGGAGGTCTAACGAGCACCTGTTTCATTTATTTGTGCTATAACTTAAGCTGCTGTAAGAATTATTTTTGCTGAAGAGATGAGAAATGAGAAACAAGCTCCTCTTCCCACAGGCACAGTGGCTTATCCACACCTATCACTTCATAAACACATTCAATCCAAGCCTCATCTTTTGGAGTCTCGGAGGAAAGCAGTACTTGCCTTGGAAACAGGAAAACATATGCTCAGGCCCAAACTTCTTGACTTCGGAGTGCAACACAAGCACCTACCGGCTGTGTAAGCCTGGACAAGCCACTTACTCACCCTGTGCTTTTCTTCCTAATCTGGAAGGTGGGAATAAGACCTACCTCGTAGGGTTGCTGTGAGGCTGAGTAGACTCTTTTTAAACATACAGTTTAGCTATTATTTGACTGCTCCAATGGGCATTGCAATGATGAATTCTCTGAAATGTGTGTCAATCATATTTAAAATAAGATTCACAAATATCTGGCTATGAAATCTCCAGATTAACCATGTTTGCAATATATCCTAGCTAATTGCATCCAGATTCAAGTTGCTTTACAAATACCTCATTTATATACCTGACTCATTTATATATCTGCCCTGACTAGCTTTAAACAAAATGACATTGTGTAGGCTGGCGCCACGGCTCAATAGGCTAATCCTCCGCCTGCAGCACCGGCACCCTG
This sequence comes from Lepus europaeus, assembly GCF_033115175.1. Lineage (NCBI taxonomy): Eukaryota > Metazoa > Chordata > Mammalia > Lagomorpha > Leporidae > Lepus > Lepus europaeus. The sequence goes on from NC_084827.1 coordinate 44,488,401, forward strand.
GGTTCTAGTCCCGGTTGGGACACCGGATTGTGTCCCGGTTGTCCCTCTTTCAGTTCAGCTCTCTGCTGTGGCCCGGGAGTGCAGTGGAAGATGGCCCAGGTCCTTGGGCCCTGTACCCGCATGGGAGACCAGGAGAAGCACCTGGCTCCTGGCTTCGGATCAGCGCAGCGTGCTGGCCGCAGCGGCCATTGGGGGTGAACCAACAGAAAAGGAAGACCTTTCTCTCTGTCTCTCTCTCTCACTGTCCACTCTGCCTGTCAAAAAAAAAAAAAAAATGACATCGTATATTCCTCCATAGGGGTGGGCATTCAGCCTACTGGTTATGACAATCAGGATGATAGAGTCCCAAACCAGAGTATCTGGGTTCGATATCCAGCCCTGGCTCCTGACTCCAGTTTCCTGCTAATGCAGACCCGAGGAAGCAGCAAGTGATGGCTCACATATTTGGGTTCCTCTCTCTCTCTGTGCCTCTCAAATAAATCCCCCCAAGTCTATAACTGCTGCCTTATTTACCTTATTTACATACTTTTGCACTTTTAACTATCTTTCTTTTTATTTATAAATTGCCTTCCTAACAAGACCTAGGCTACTCAAAGTTGGGAACTTTGTTTTATAGTTCTTTGATCCCTCCCTTACCCTAATAATAATAATAACTCCTCTTGTCTCTTCATTAAGGGATCCTATGGGGGCTGGCAGCTGGACACTGCCTCCTAGCAGCACTCCCAACAGATCAGTCCCCCATTCCTGAAGGGGATCCGGGCTGGTGCATTACAGCCCCACTATAACATTCGAGTTAGTGGTAGGTATAATAAGCATAGCAGATGGAACCAGACCATGGGCACATGGCAGAGACTTCCTGTCTGTCCCTTTGTGATCATGGTGAGTGCAGACTTTCCTACAGGGCAGATTGAATGGTCTCTGAGGGTTGATCCTATCTGTTATCAACCCATGAATTGATGGCAGCGTTGGGGGGGAGGGTTGAGCTTCCTTGAGCAGTTATTGTCCTAGTAAATCAGAGCATTGATACTAACAAAAGACAGGCATCTGCTTGGGCAACCACGTGCAACTGCAGGTTCAAGAAGCTCCCCCAAATCATTCCCCTCTTTAGGCCAAATGCAAAAAAAGCTGAAGAGAGCTCAGAGTTGGCTCTGAAGTTAAAAAAAATTAAACTATGAGGCCGGTGCCGTGGCTCAACAGGCTAATCCTCCGCCTAGTGGCGCCGGCACACCAGGTTCTAGTCCCGGTCAGGGCGCCTGATTCTGTCCCAGTTGCCCCTCTTCCAGGCCAGCTCTCTGCTGTGGCCCAGGAGTGCAGTGGAGGATGGCCAAAGTGGTTGGGTCCTGCACCCCATGGGAAACCAGGATAAGCACCTGGCTCCTGCCTTCGGAACAGCGCGGTGCACCGGCCGCAGCGCACCCGCCGCGGTGGCCATTGGAGGGTGAACCAATGGCAAAAGGAAGACCTTTCTCTCTGTCACTCTAGCCACTCTCTCTCACTAGCCACTCTGCCTGTCAAAAAGTAAAAAAAAAAATAAAAATTAAAATTAAACTATGAGAACGCCCTGGAGAAGAAGATGGGCTAGGGGCGGGGTACATGATGTGTGAGCTCTAAAGCCCCTATTGGGCGTTGGCTGGCAGGGACTCTTCTCGTCGTGTTCCTTTGTCTCCCCAGCATTGCTTTGGGCAGGTCGCTGCCTTCTCTGCTGCAGCCGCAGGACCAGCCCAGTGATCTCCTGGAAGCCCTGGAGGCTGTGGTGGTAAAGACAAGACAGCAAAGGCACAGATGGGCTGGCAGGCAGCTGAGCATACAGCTCCCCCCCAGCCCAGCCCACGGTTTCAGCAGTGGCAGTGGCCTTGGATGAAAGCCATTCCCGGGGAGAGGGGCTGAACCCCAGGAGTGACGAGGAGGGATGGTGGAGTGGCTTAATCCTAGATTTCCACACAAAGGCCTCTCTACTTGGAGCCATTCCACCCAAATCACTAGGCACACACTCATCTCCAGACTCGCCAACAGAAGCACGAGCCAGGGCCTAGTAGCGTTTGCCACTCTCTCCAGGCAGACAAGCTGCACGTACTAGCCAGGGTCCAAGTGGGCAATGCTGGTACACTCAGCTCATTTGAGAAGACCTCACTAGCAAGGCTGTTTACAGTTACATGGGCAGCATATCATTGCATCTAAGGACTCGTAATAGTCTGGCAAGGTGGAGAGGCGGTATCAAAATCACAATGAGAAAGACCACTGGAGAGAGCTTTTTTTTTTTTTTTTTTTTGCTTTCTTTATACTCAAGTGCCAAAAGGATGAGAGAGAAAGAGAGAAAGAAAGCGGGGTGGGGGGGGGGGGTGAGGGGGTGGGCTGGAGAGAGGGAAGGAGAGAGAGAGGGATGTTTCCATCTACTGATTCACTCCCCAAATGTTTGTGGTGGCCAAGCCTAGGCCAGACCAAAGTCAGGGGCCAGGAACTTAATCTAGGTCTCACTTGGGGTGGTAGGAGTGTGATTACTTGAATCACCATCTGCCGCCTCCCAGAGTCTACATCAGCAGGAAACTGGAGTCAGAAGCCAGGAATTGAACTTAGGTACTCTGATATGCAAGTGTATCAGGCAATGTCTTAACGGTGGCACAAAACACCTGCTCTAAAAGGGACTTCTGATCTTCAGTCAAGGATGTCATTGCCAGTGTAAGGGGACTAATGAGAGAATAAATACTCTTGAAGTGGCTATTTTGTGTAGTAATTAAAATGTCTCTTAGGACACCTGTGTCCCATACTAGAATGCCTGCACCTAAATCTCAGCTCTGCTTCCAGTTCCAGCTTCCTGATAATGCACACCCTGGGAGGCAGCAGGTGATGGTTCAAGTAGTTGGATCCCTGCCACCCATCTGGGAGACCAAGAATGAGTTCTTACGTGGGCATTTGGTGAGTGAACCAGGGGATCCAAAGGATAGAAGATCTCTCTCTCTCTCTCTCAAATAAAATAAACACACACTTTTAAAAAAATTGAATACACACAATCTCACATTTTTCCTCTCAACATCCTGCAGCTCCACAGTGGCTAAACTCAGTAGAAAGGTGGAATTCAAGAAGCCCGTTGATGTTGTTTGCACAGGTCAGCCTCAGGGCTCTGAGCAAAGTGGGGAAGGGGAGACAGTGGATCTGAAGGGGCAAAGGTCCAGCACACCAAGCTAGCTGCTCATCCTTGGGACACATGAGGAGCTATCTTGTGAGCACAAGCACTGTAAAAAGGAGAGAAACAATGGAAAGCAAAAGGTGGAATTTAAAAACTGACAAAAACTGAAATAGTCTAGAGATATAAATAGAAATGAAGCAGAAAGTTATGACAAATAGCCAATAGGACATTCATAATGGAAAATCATACAACAAATGGGTTTACTAGAAAAATAGATGCAGCCAAAGAACAAATCAGTGGGCCAGAAGATCAGGTGAAGGAACTCTCCCAGAAGGCTTTGGGAGAGCCATGACGAGAATGAAAGTGATGCTAAAAGATATGAAAGCAAAGTCAGCATCCACTCAAAGGGAGCAGACAACAAGCTACATGGAAATGAGAAAATATTTTAATATATAATGACCAAAGAACTCTAGACTTGAAGAAACACCCAAAACTCCAGCATGACAAAATTCATAGCGCTGAGTAGGGCACCAAGGGAAAAAAATCCCACCCTAAACAGGGGATAGTGAAATTTTCAAACATCAAAGAATGACCAAGAGTTCCCAACATCAACAGGATCTTTAAACAGGTGATTGAGTTAGAATGAGGCTGCTAGGTTGAAGCCCTAAGAAAGCAGACAGGAGGGCAAAGGTCTTCCCAGGCAGCAGGTTCTGGAAGCACTGATTTCTCCCCTCATCCCTGTAGAAGGATGTTGTTGAATACTGAAAACTAGGGGTCAGTCCCAAGACCCACAACAGATGTGCAGACAGCCCCGACACGTGGAGACTGCTGTGAGGCGAAGAGTCCAGTCGGTGAGAGATTGGCATTAGCAATGGCACAGCTGAACCCGAGCAACTCTGCCTTGATGCCAAGTTCAAGAGCATTTTCCATGTACTTCCTTTTTTCCCCTATGCTGACACTCCACACCACCCATCCTCTTAGCCCTTCTCAATTCTATGCCAAGGATGGAAAGTCAAAACTGTTTCTAAAAACCTACAGAGGGTGATTCCTGAGTGACTGTGAGTCCCAGCAGTTACCAGAACTCAGAGACTCCCAGAGGTTAAGTCAAAATCCTCAGTCTGATGATGAACTCTTGTGTGAAATGAAATGCCCTGGAAGGAACTTGGTAGGGATCGTACATTTGAAGTCAAAAACTTGGCTGTCACCGCCGAGTAAGGTAGATTGCCTGAGCTCAGAAAACTTTATATATCACGTGATTTATACCTGCATTTGGTCATCCGCTCACTCAACACCTATGGCCTGAACAACTGGACGTGGTGTCACATTCGCTGGGAGGTGAACAGAATGGGCCGTGTCCTCACTGAGCAGCTGCAGCCTGTGGTGCAGAGGAGCAAAGCTCCTCTCTGCCTTGGAAGCTCTCACGCACGCCATCTCTTCACAAACGCCTGGAACGACCATCATGGGAAAGCCCCCTTCTCAAACCTTAGGGTATGGCCTCAAGGTCACCTCCTCAGAGAGGCTCTTCCTGACAACACCATCTGCAGCCGGTGTCCCTCCGTTATCGGCATCACCCCTCTGCCACAGCCCTGTGTGTATTGGTCATCGCCGTTATCACCATGGTTGCTGTGTGTTTACTGACTGGCTTGCTTCAATGCCTCGGTTTTCACTTGGAAAACTGAAGTCCAGGAGAGCAGCAGGACACTCAGTAAAACTTTATCAAAATCAGAATTAAACCTCAAGCTGCTGCAGTAAGCGAAACCTTGAGGAGCTACCTAATTTCTTGGAGTCTTTCTTTTATTTATTTATTTATTTATTTATTTATTTATTGACAGGCAGAGTTAGACAGTGAGAGAGACAGAGAGAAAGGTCTTCCTTCCGTTGGTTCACTCCCCAAATGGCCGCTCGCTGATCCGAAGCCAAGAGCCAGGTGCTTCCTCCTGGTCTCCCATGCGGGTACAGGGCCCAAGCACTTGGGCCATCTCCACTGCCTTCTCGGGCCACAGCAGAGAGCTGGACTGGAAGAGGAGCAACTGGGACAGAATCTGGCGCCCCGACAGGGACTAGAACCTGGGATGCTGGCGCCGCAGGCAGAGGATTAGCCTAGTGAGCCATGGTGCTGGCCTAATTTCTCAGAATCTTAAATAAGTCATCCATGTTCATATTAGTAGAGTTACTCTTGTTAATCATGGCTGTATGATGCCTCATGTTGGACAAAACACTACATACATGTAAAGCGTTACTGTAGAAGAAACTGACATAGGAAGCTTCTATGTTATTGTGATTAAATAAATATTTTAAGATGAAGAGTTCCTTTAAAAAGCAGTATTTATTCAGAAATTTTCAAGAATTATTTCTGGCATTGGGTACTTTTAACCTATGACTTCTGTTTTCTTCCTTTAAATGCTTCTGCTTATTACCTGAACCCAAATTAATGTGCAGAGTGGCTTCCATTATCATGGGTGAGTGACAAGAGTATTTCAGCTTAGCCAGCCACAGAGCTGTGTACAGTGTGTCGCTCCGTTATGCTTCCAACGAAAGAAATATTCCTGTCCTGATGTTTTGATGAGGGGACAGTCCATAAATGATCTACACAGGGCTCGGGCTGGAGTCATTGATTTTGGCGGGATACGATCTCTGCATCTCAAATGCAGTTGGGATTGCTTTTGCAGCTGTAAATCAGAACAACACTTGTGCTGCCTGGTTCAGCTCGCAAGGGTCTCTAAATTCATGTCCAACTCATAAGCTGCTTTCTCGAGATGATTAGAAAATCGGATTCTGGTGAATCCCAAAGTGTACCCAATCTGTGGCAAGCCAACTTGGAAAGTCGCTGCGTTCTGTTTTTCCTGTCCTTCCTCTCAGTCCTTCTCTGAAGGATATGTCAACTTTTATCAAAGGAAGCCCTCGAGGGAGAGAGGCGTTCTCCTCTGGGCTGTTTAGTCCCCTGCATCTGATTGCCTGCAGAGTGCTAATTATTGGTGGAAATCTGTTAGATGGAGTTTGTGCGGTGGGCATCTTTGTACAAGGAACAGGAAATGAAATTATCGCTTCATTTCACACAAATATCCAGTAGCCACCAAGTAGGCAGGAACCAGTGCCAACTTCAGACATGAACTGGTGTCTCCCAGAGAGCGTGCTGGCTTTAGGTATCAGTTACACAGGGAGCTGGGAAGGGCCAGGAAACCAAGCTGGCCTCAGAATGTCTTCTCCCGATGTAAGATAGCATCTGACACGCCATGCTTGGAGCTTCACTCCTTAGTTTAAGGCTTCCTGGGCTCCAGAATTACAGTTAACCTAAGAAAAAGAGACTTTTAAAGCTCAATGATTGTATCTTATGAATGAGTTTCTGGTTCTGTCCAGTGAGCACATTTTAGGGATGGAAAGAAGGACCCAAGAGGTGTCCTGGGAAGGAGGTGAGGGGCAGTAGAACAAATGCAAGTTGTCCATGTCCCATCTTGTGATGCCATCTAAGGCTCCCCAGTCTTTGGCTGGGCCACTCGGGCCTCCGAAGCACAGGGGAGTAGAAGGGCCTCAGCCACCCCACAGGGGAACTGGAAAGAACTGTATCTCAAAGAGGTAAAATCACAGTAGGCTTCAGGTCAAGAGAAAAGGGAAGGAGAGAACTGTGGTTCATAACAAATGGTAGCTGACACATTTGAGTCACCATCATGAATTAACTGCTTTGGGCAAGGTTCCATTTGAAGATGGTAAAAAAAAAGATAAAAATGAAATGGACATGAAAGAACTAGTGGTCTTCATCCTTTAAAAATCTAGTAAGAAAACCACACAGACATAGAAAACATAAGAACAATGTAAAGCAGCAAAGTAGATAAAGTCCACTTGAAGCTGAGCAGGATTGGTCAGAAAACACTTCTTGCAGAAGAGATCTGAGCCTTACCAGAGGTAATGTCAGTCTCACGTCAGCATGGGAGAAGACATTCCCAGGAAATATTAAAATAAATTATCCAACAGGTACACACGAGGGACAATATTGCCCATATGGGCCTCCACTACTCTAGTTAGGAAAAGAGGTGATTCTTCTAAGAATGAAGCTTTTCCAGCTAGCACAGTACTGATACAGCTACAGATTACAGCTCTGGAGTTTTCCTAAATCTACCATCCCCAGTGATTGCATAATACCTAATACACATTCCTTCCATGGCATTTGCAATATTACAGTGACCTGTTCGCAACTGTTTTCTTCAAGAGTCTGGAAATTCCTCAAGTACTGGGATCCTGTCTGATTCATCTTCCTAAGCCTAATACCTGACAGAGCATGGTGTATGCATGACTGCACTCAGTCAATATTAACTGAGCACCTGCTGTATCCCAAGTAAGACAGAGTGGTGAACAAGATAGGTGGGATTCTTGCTGTCATGAAATCGACATGCAGTACAGGTCAGTGAATGAGTAAAGGGTTCGTGAAGCAGACGTGTGTTTGTGTATTTAAGTGCTTAGATGCTGTGAGGACAATACCAATACCAGGTCATTATTACATCTCAAAGGGGGAAGCTGCTTTTTTGTATACCTGTCCTTATCATGGTGATAAGGGTGTCTAAGAAGACCCAAAGCCTCCCCCTCTAGGAGAAAGTTTTGCAATGGTTTGGGCCAGAAGGAGGCTGCCAGGGGTGGACAGCCTGGCAAGGGGTCAGGGTTCAGGATGACCTGTCTTCCAGGGACTGAGCAGAAGGACAGTCTCTTGAGCAGTGCTAAGGACGTTGATCAGTGCAATATTTCATCTAAGCTCTCTCTAGTCTCACTGGTTCCAGATTCAGGAAGCTCATCAGTCCTACTTACAAGACTTCTAACATTTATGTGTGGTTCCTCTCAAGAACTCCATGGTGTTCATTTCTAGCAAACACTGATGCTTATGTTTTTAGTCTCTGAAGAGTACCCTAAGGCATTTCTCCACAGTAGCTTGGAAAACACAGTTAGCCATCAAAATCATAAGTGATAGCTATTCCTCACCCCTCTCCAAGTGGCCTTGAAATGTTTTAAAACAAATTCCGTAGGAAAGTAAAGCACATGTTAACTTTATAAAAGAATGAAGGTAGAAATGTGATTTATCCTAAAATAATGTTTGGGCTTTATCATAATTCACTGGCAAACAGGCACTCCAAACTTGAAAACACAGAATTTTAAAATAGCAATCAGTGACTTCTGCATAACATTTTACAACCAACCTGTAACGGAGATAAGGACAGCGTTCACTATGTGCCAAGTGAGGACACATTGCAAGACTTAATATGTTTTCTTATTTCCTAAATTTAGTTCTGAAGATCTTTTTTTAATACTTATTTTTAAATTTTTTTTGAAAGGCAGAAGAGAAAGAGAGAAGGAGATAAAGAGACCCAGAGAGATCATCCATCCACCGATTCACTCCCCAAATGCCCACTACAGCCATGGCTGAGCCAGATCAAAGGAAGGATCCAGGAGCTCAAGTCTAGGTCTCCTACCTAGAAGGCAGGGACCCAAGTACCTGAGCCATCACCTGCTGCCTCCCAAGGTGCACAGTAGCAGGGAGCTGGAAGCAGACTCAGAGGTGGCCCTTAAACCCAGTCACTGGATATGGGATGTGGGCCCCTAGACGACTTCTTGACAACTGCACCAAATGCTCTTCCTGTATGAAGATTTTCAAATCTGGTTAAATTGAAAGAACACTGAATACCTAGGTACCTATTACCTAAATTGAACCATTGTTAATATTTTGCTAACTTTACTTTACCTACACAAGCACAATATCTTTTTTGATGAGCCTCTTAAAAATAAGTTGCAAACATGATCATCTTTAGTCCCAAATATTCCAGTATGTATCAATCAAAAATAACAGCATTCTTCTTTTATAGCCATAATATCATCTCACCCTAAGAAAATTAGTACTTCCTCCATAACACCATCTAATATTTAGATATTTTCTAAATGTCCTCAATTGTCTCCCATAGGTCTTCTATTTTTTTTCTATTAAGATATAATTCCTGGGGCCGGCGCCGCGGCTCAACAAGCTAATCCTCCGCCTTGTGGCGCCGGCACACCAGGTTCTAGTCCCAGTCAGGGCACCGGATTCTGTCCCAGTTGCCCCTCTTCCAGGCCAGCTCTCTGCTGTGGCCAGGGAGTGCAGTGGAGGATGGCCCAGGTCCTTGGGCCCTGCACCCCATGGGAGATCAGGATAGGCACCTGGCTCCTGCCATCGGATCAGCGCGGTGTGCCGGCCGCAGCGCGCCAGCTGCGGCGGCCATTGGAGGGTGAACCAACGGCAAAAGGAAGACCTTTCTCTCTGTCTCTCTCTCTCACTGTCCACTCTACCTGTCAAAAAAAAAAAAAGATATAAATATCACCTTTTCAGAGTGTCGAATTTCCTGGTAATAGTCTGTACCACCACTACTGTCTGACTCCAGAACAGATTCATCAGCTCATGGAGCTCCTTCCCCAGTGGTAGTTTTTCCTCATCCCCTCCTCCTGAAGCCCTTGTCGGCCACCAATCTACTGTCTCCGTGAGCTTGCTTATTTTGGAAAAATCATAAAATGCAATCTTATGGCCGGCGCTGTGGCTCACTAGGCTAATCCTCTGCCTGTGGTGCTGGCACCCCAGGTTCTAGTCTTGGTCGGGGTGCCGGATTCTGTCCCGGTTGCTCCTCTTCCAGGCCAGCTCTCCTCTGTGGCCCAGAAGCGCAATAGAGGATGGCCCAAGTGCTTGGGCCCTGCACCCGCATGGGAGACCAGGAGGAAGCACCTGGCTCCTGGCTTCCGATCAGCGCAGCGCGCTGGCCACAATGCACTGACCATAGAGACCACTTGGGGAGGTGAACCAACGGCAAAAGGAAGACCTTTCTCTCTGTTGCTCGCTCTCTCTCTGTCTAACTATGCCTGTAAAAAAAATGCAGTCTTACAATGTTTAGTCTTTATGCCTGGCTTCTTTCACATAATCATAATGGTTGCAAGGTCCATCCATGTTGTAGAATGTATTAGCACTCCATTTCTTTTCATGGCTTCAGTAATATTCCATTTTATAGATATATCACATTTTGTTTATCTGTTCATCAGATAATGGCTATCTGGGTAGAGTCTACTTTTTAGCCATTATGAATAATGCTTCTATGAACACCCATGTACAAATTTTATGAGAACATTCTGAAAATTCTCTTGAAGATAGATAGACAGAAAAACAGATAGGTAGATAGATGGATAGATATTTGGGAGTAAAATTGCAGGGGCATATGGTAACTCTGTTTAGTATCTTAAGGAACAGCCAAAGGTTTCCCCAAATGACTTTACCATTTTAAAGTCCCACGAGCAAGTGTATGAGAGTACCAATTTCTCTGCATCTTCACTAACATGTTATTGTACATCTTTTTGATCACAGCCATGCTAATGTTTGAGAAATGGTATCTTTTGATTTTCATATGCTTTTCCTTAATAAGTAATGAATTTGACAATCTTTTTTATGTACTGTTGACTACACACACAAACACACACACACACACACCTTATTTGGTGAAATGTATGTTTCAATCTTTCACTCCAGGGCAGATATTCAGCCCTGTGGTTAAGACGCCAGACACCCACATCCCTGGAGTATCTAGGTTTGATATCGAGGTACAGCCCCTGACTCCAGCTTCTTGTTAGTCTGGACTCTGAGAGGCAGTAGTGATGGCTGAAGTAGCTGGGTTCATACCCCCAACTTGGGAGATCCAGACTGTTACTGACTTCAGGCTTCTGCCCCTGGCCCAAGGCTGTGGTGGGCATTGGGCAGTGATTAAGCAGATGGGAGCTCTTTCTCTCTCCATCTGGATTTCTAATTAATTAATTAGTTAATTGTTTTTTTAAAATCCTTGACTCCTTTTAAAATTGTCTTTTTATTGTTGAATTTTAAGAGTTTTCTGCTTTCTAGATACCAAACTTTTATCAAATATATGAGTTGCAAATATTTTCTCCCATTCTGTGAGTTGTATTTTTACTGATTGATGCTATCCTTTGAAATCTACAAGTTTTTTTTTTTTATCTTAAGACCATTCAATTTCTTTCTTTCTTTCTTTTTCTTTTTTTCTTTTTTTTTTTTTTTTTTGCTATTTATTCTTTTGGCAACATATTTAAGAAATGATTGCTTGATCCAATGTCTAAAAGATTTATTTCCATCTTTTATTCTAAGAAATGTATAGCTTTGGCTGTTACACTTGAGTCTACAATAAATTCTGAGTGAATTTTTGCATGTGGTATGGGGTCCAACTCCATTCTACTGCACATGAATATTCAGTTATCCCAGAACCATTTATTGAAAAGATTTTTTTCCCTATTGAATTATCTTGACATTCCTGCCAAAATTGCTAGACCACAGATGTGTGGATTTATTTCTGGACACTCAATTGTATTCCATTAATCTATATGTCTATCCTTATACCATTTGTATGGTAGTCTTGATTACTATAGCTTTGCAGTAAGTTTTTAAACTGGGAAATGTGTGTCTTCTAACTTTACTCTTCTTTTTCAAGACTTTTTGGCTATTCTAGGTCCCTCATGTTTCCATGTGGATTTACTTATTTTTTTAGATTTATTTATTCAAAAGGCACAGTCACACACACACACACACACAGAGAGAGAGAGAGAGAGAGAGAGAGAGAGAGAGAGAGAGATATCTTCCATTCACTAGTTGACTCCCCAAATGCTCACAACAGCCAGGGCTGGGCCAGACTGTAGCCACAAGCCAGGAATTTCATCTGGATGGGGCTCCCAAATGAGAAGCAGGAACTCAAGCTCTTGGGCCATCATCCACTGATTTATCAGGTGCATTAACAGGAAGCTGGATCAGAAGCGGAGCAGCCGGACTCAAACTGGTACTTTGGTACAGAAGGCCAACACTGCGGCTTGACCCGCCACACAGATTTTTTAGTCAGCTTGTCAATTACTGCAAACAGACTGCTGGGATTTTGATAGGGGTTGTGTTTAGTATTTTTGAATCTTACAAAGAATGACATTCAGGTAATGGCCTATAAGCTTGAAGCAAAGTGATCAAGGACAAACACTTTTAACTAGTTTAATTGTTCCAAAGGACTAAATGTGAAGTATTTATTATCATTCTTAAGCAAGTTCATACATTTTGAAGAAAAATTACATTAAATGCAATGCAGAGTTTCAAAGGCTGTTCATGAATAAAGATGCATGCTGCCAAGTAATCCACAGCTCTCTTATCAAGAACCAGGGCTCTTTAATCAGCAACTTACAAAAAAAAAAAAGATAATTTTGCAAGGAGGTTTTTTCTTTTTCTTTTGAAGAAATCTGATTGCTAATTATTAAAAAGCATACTACATAACTTCAACAGCTAGGAAAGTGGGAAGCAGATTAAAAGATGCATTTCCAGTGAAACACCAGTCTGTTGGTAGAAGCTCTTAAAATGGTTCTTTTTGTAAGTCTGATAGCCTAGGATTTCAGTCAGTGACACTAAGACCAAACTCCTAGAATATGAGGGCAGGACCCAGCCTCTCATCTATTTCCCTTAGTCCAAGGTATCCTTGCCTGTTCTGTATCAAAAGGAATTACTGAATTGAGGGAGTGACACAGCTGGCCCAACAAGGTTCTAATCACCGACTCAAAAAGTCATTTGCTCCTCCAATGGATAAAACCCTGTTGGCCAGTATTGTCTGGAGGAGTTTGTTTAGGGGGAATTCCAGGTCCAGACAGGGAAATTCCAAGTGTGGGGCAGACAGTAACTACCATTTACAGTAACCTCCCAGGCCAGCTGAAGCCCACCTGGCTACCATAAATTCCCTAAAGACTACAGAATCACCAACCAATCAAAAGAAGGCCATGAGCACCACTGACCAATCAGTAACTTGGATACAGCTGAACATGTGGCAGTTCCAACTTCACCCCTAACTCCTTGGGAGCCCAGGAATTAAGCAAGAGCTGCCTGGCTTCTTGCACTGTGCTTTGCAATAAACACCTATTTTCTTCCTCCATTCCGATGTCAGAGATTGGTTTTTAATGCATTGGGCAAGTGGACCCAAGTTTGTGGGTTCCATAGCAACACCTCCAGCAAGTTCACAGGGTTGTTCTGCAACAATGCAGTCAGAGGAAAGTATTCCCAGATGCTTCTTCTTACAAGTTTGCACAACTTACCCTTTCAAATGATGTTTTTCTTTTAATTTGAAAGAGAGAGAGAGTTCCCATTTGCTGATTCACTCCTTCAAATGTCTACAATGGCTAAGGCTGGGCCTGGCCTAACCCATAGGCCAAGAATTCAATCTGGCTTTCCCATGTTGGTAGCAGGAACCTAATCACTCGAGCCATCTCCACAGGTATTAAACCAAGGTACTCCAATACGGACATGGATCTCTCAACAAACATCTTAACTGCTGGGCCAAATGCATGTCTTGGCTTCTCTAGTTTGAAATTCCATATTTTTAATTTAATTTAAATTTTTTCCTTTGGTATTACAAAAGAGTATATTCCATGACAGTAGCTCTGAATCTTTTTTGATTTTGACCCCCCCCAAAAAATGAATTTTACTTTGCAAATGTAGTTTCATATACCAGTGTGTGTAACAACAAATTTTGCGAAACAATATTTAACACTTACCACATGTATCACACTCCAATATTTTCTATTCTATTTCTTTCATTTCCCAAAAATGCTGGGTAATTCACCCAAGTGATTTCACAACTTCGCATTGGTTCCCAACCTGTGGTTCTAGAAACTGTTCTGAAAAGGTCTCGTCACACCAGAGAAGTGCAAGCACAGGACCTCAGCTTGTCACCCGACAGCCCCACTTTGATCCAACTGCTACTCCTCTTTGAGGGACCTCTAAGCCCTGTGTTCTTTCTTTTATAATAGTGTCAGATGCCGCCTACTGCAGGTAAACACCAACATGCAAAGCTGTAAGACGGCAATCCTGTGACATCCATCAAAGACTTCTACAAAGAACTCTCATCTGGAACAGTCTGCAAAAGCAGTGATTGCATAATCAGCAATCAAGAGAAGGGCAAATATTGAAGGAGAATTCATCCCACAGAAGCAAAACACACACAGCGTTCACGCTTTACAACCGCCCTCCCTCCAGGCTTGCTTTTTCATCCCCTGTCCTCCCTCATGTCGGATTTCTTGCTCAGTGGGTAGAATACAGTTGCCTGCTTCGCCCTAATGTTTGCTTTCTTTCCCAGAAAGCTGCTTTTCTCTTGGCCTCATGGCAGCCTTCCATGTGGTCGCTCCCCAGCCTTCTCCAGTCTCTCTGAAGAATGGAAGCTCTTTCATTCAGTCCCGGGCACTAGCTCTCACTTGACTCCTCACCCGCGAATCAATCACTCCCTGCCCAAGGATTCCCAGTAAACTCTGGCTCCCCTTCCTCTCCCGCCAGAACATCTTTTCAGCTTTTGTCAAACAAAGGCACATAATTACACAGCCAATGTAGGCGAAAAGAACCCTAAATAAGAGGATTTTTGAATGTTTATTTCATTAAAAATAGCATACGATTCCACGGGGTAGGTATTATTCTCTAACTACTCGGCAGAAGATAAAGATTTTACTTAATTTACCCAGGGATTAGGTGAAATTAAGTGCACAACGGGGAGTTGCCTGCCCGAGTTCTGGCCACGGGACATCCCCTGTCACAGCCTGTTGAACTGCACACACGTGGTTCTTGTGACTGAGGTTGGTTGTGTCATTCTCAGTCTTCTATCTGACCATCTGCAGACCTTATTCATGACTGTTGCACTTCCCACAATGAATCTTTCTTTTTGTTCAGATGCCCAAACTAAGTAAAAATGAGACTTGCAACCTAGAGAGGAGTAGCACGCTCTCATCAGCTTCCTGTTGAAAACGTATTGACCAGCATCTACCCTAAGATCTTCTGAAAGCCGTGTTTTCCATCTAAAAGAGACTGGCTAGATAACATTTAATATGGGGTAGACAGAGCTCACACAGGAAAATAACCTGTTGGACCCTTTTGGTTTGATTATTTTTTCTATCATAAAAAGGTAAAGATAAAAATGAAAATCAACCATTATTCTACCACCCAGAAATAACCTCTAACAACACTTTGGTCTATAAACACGGAGACAGTTTCCCATGTGTCTGGTCTCTTATATACATATACATATTAATGAAATGTTTTGGAAAATCTCAAAAGCAGTTGCCTTTGGATAGCTTGGAATAGTGATCACTTTCCCTGCTTTCTTACAACTCTCTCTACTTTCCACAGTTTTAATAGTACCCACGCACTGGCGGCAAACCACAACAAAAGAGAGCCAAAGTCTAAAAACCACGGAGGAGTCCCAGCGGGGAGAGAGGACACGTGGCCGGCAGGGCTGCATGGGGGGGGGGTGCTGGGGCAGGGGGAGCAGGGCAGGCAGGGGTGGGGGGAGCCTGCAGAGGGCGGAGGCCCCGATAATCAACCCCAATCTCAGTTCCTGCTGTGTTCTCTCAGAACTTTCACACCTGGAGGCACCCTCATAGTCTTTTTCTAAAATACGTTTGTATTTCCCAGGGCTTCACAAAGAGCTGATTTAAAAAATTAAAAAAATGTTACCTGGATCTTTTGCCAATGTCAAAGAGTAAGGAACAACTTAAAAGTATTTCGTTAACTTCCGCTGTTTGGATGAGTGGAAGAGAAATACCAGCCATGAGAAATACCAGCCATAGCTTGATGCATGCAGCTGGAGGGAAAGAAGGGTGCTACTGTGTTGCCGCCGCCCTCGGGGGTGGTGACAAGGAGGAAGTGCACCTGCCCGCCGGGTGAGGACTGCCTCCCACAGCCCACCACCGCAGTGCAACTCTGTCCCATCACACTCCTCCGCCTGTCCCAGGAAACCCCCCTTGATCCCTACCAAAGCATTTTTTACCATCCCCACTCTGCCTTTGCAGCCTCTTCCCTCTCCTGCACCTTCATATCTCGGCCCCATCCATCTCTTCCCTTTGTTTGGCTTTGGGAGGGAGGCTTGTAATATATTGCTTGGGTAATGCTTTAATCATGGGTGATGGGTTACTTTACAGCTCCCTGAATGCCTTGGCATAGTCTCTATGTAAATAAAATTATTATTATTAAAGTCAATTAATCAGAGACACAATTCACTTTCCAGCGTCTGACATCCTGGGTACTTACTGATGTGGAAAAGTCCTTTTGTTCACCTCCAGTGTAACAACACTTTCAGGAATCAATAACACAGAACACGGTCCTATAGATTTCTGTAATGAGATTGTAATTTGTACATACATGCGGATGTGTTGGCCTGTTAAGGATCAATGATTGATGAGCAGTGAAATGAGATACGCTACTGAGTAATTATGTTCAGCAGGTGCCAGGGAGGCTTGTCGTACAACTCACAAGTGATTTTAATTCATACTCAGCAAACGACAGAAGAGAAGCAGCTCCTTGTGTAATTAGTATCTCTCATCCACCCCAATTTCTTTTGATCGCTTCTCTGTCTGGAGGAGCTAATTGCTTGGTTCTTCTTTTTAGTAAACTTTTTATTGTAGCACACATATTTGACATGCAAAGAAAGGACACAGACCATAGGTGGACAGCTCAGCAATTTTCACAAAGGAAACACAAAGAACAGGTGACAGAATGTCACCTGCCTCAGGCACTCTGGGGCCACCTCTTACTTATTGCCCTACTCAAGAGCCATCCTGCGTTCCAGATTGGTTTTGACTGGGAACTTCATGCACCTGCGATCACACAGGACATATTCTTCTGTGTCTGCTCAATGATTAGGCTTTTCATGGTAGTTTCGTTTATTTCCATTAAGCACCTGCCATGAGACAGGAATCATATTAAGGGGAGAGATTGTGCAGTTAGAGATGTGAGAGGCCATCTCTACTCTCAGTGATCTTTCAGTCTAGAGGTAAGATAGAAGTGAAAACATACAGGGTCAGGCAAACATCAGCAGTTTGTGAAGGAAGATGGGGGACTTCAAGGAGGTGGGTCGCAGTCCCCCGGGGGCTCAGGAGCAAAATTAAACAGACTTCTTAGAAGTTAATCCCTAGGGTTGGGAGTTGTGGCACAATGGGTAAAGCCATTGCTTGTGATGCCAGCACTCCATATCAGGGCTCTGGTTTGAGTCCCAGCTTCTCTGCTTCCAATCTAGCTCTCTGCTAATGTGCCTGGGAAGGCAGCAGCAGATGACCTAAGTACTTGGGAGACCAAGGTCCGGCCCAGCCTTGGCTGCTGCAGCCATTTGGGCAGTGAACCAGCCATTGGAAAAATATTCTCTCTCTCTCTCTGTCTCTCTCTCTCTCAGTTGTTCTGACTTTCAAATAAATACATAAATCTTAAAACAGTGAAAACTATCTTGATATCTATTCCAGATCTCAATGTTCTCTGAGGACATGAGAAAGGATGACAAGGTACAGGGTTGGTTGGCCCAGGTGTTCTGGAGGGTCTGCCTGGGTTTGTTGCTGGGGTCCTGTTTCTTCTTCCTTTCACTTCAGTTCCATTCTTGTTCCTCTTTTTAACATTTCCCACCCCCTATTCCCCTTCCTCCCAGCTCTCCTTCCCCCTTGCCCCTGTTTCTCGGTCCCCCTTTCATAAGGATCTGTCCGTTCTCCCGGCCACCTGCTCTGGGTGCTACTCTCCTGCCTGGCCCCTGCTCCCAGGGTGGAGAAGAGACAGGGTAGCTAAGCCTAGGTTCCCACTGCCCCAGCCTTCTGCATGCTCACCTCCCCACTCCCCACAGCAGTTCTGGAGGCCGAGGGCTCAGCAGGTGGAAAGAAGATAAAAGGAAGGGTAGTGTGGGTAGAGGGCATACAGAGAGGGTGAGCAAGAGCGCTTCCATCAGTTCTTGTTGGTGTCCCACTTTTGAGGCCTGCAGTCAATGGCATCGAGTTTGGCTGCTTTAGTATTTACTGCGTGCCTTGTACTGTAGCCAAGCGCTATTCAGCTCTGCATGTCGAGGTGGAGTGGATGTGGTTTTGTTTTGTTTTGGCCTCAGCAAATCCATCCTTCTCTCTGAAAACCCAAAAGGTGGTCTGTGGTGATTGCCCGTCCACGCCGAGGACGCTGCCACGTCTCCTTGCCAGAGGGATGCTCTCTGTTCGGTGTCCACGGGAGACCATTTACAGTGCCAGCAAGGGCCCCGGAGCCCCGCTTCAGCCTCTGCCAAGATCTCCAGCCGTATTTCTTTTTCATCTGATTCCGACAGGGTGGTTTTTGTGTCTTACCCACTGGAGTGGAGACTTGGCTGAAGTAGAGCTGGCTGAAGTTCAATCCAGACAAGATGAATGCCCAGGGATGGTAAACTATAGTAATGGGAAGAGATAGCTCTGGGCCCCTTTCTCGTGGAACTTCCCACTAGGGGATGGTGGATTTTTCGGGGGAACAGAATGGGGCTATCGCTTAGCAAGTGTTAGGTTATACTGAGAGGCAGAGTGGTGGGATGGTGAACATCCACCAGTTTTGGATCCCATCATCTGCCTTTAAATCCTGGCTGCATCAACAAACTGGGTGACCATGGGCAAGTTGTTTACACATGAACCCAGCCACCAGTCTGTTCTGCAGGGTTGTAACACAGGCTCAAAGTGGCCCACGGGGTGAGCATGTGCACAGGCAGGGCTTGGGATGGTGCTGAGTGCAGCTGCCCCGTGAACTGCATCTTTATAGCTGATGGACAAGTGCAGAATGGAGGGAGGTTGCCGCAGGGCCCCACGAGAAAAGGGATCTGGAAGTCACGTTTCCGAAGGAGCATGGTTGAAACAAAAATTCTAACTCTCTGGTTTGTAGCATGGCCAACGAACAGATCTTGTGGAAAGACACAGCAAAGTCCTACTGGTTCCAGAGACTCATCAACAGGTAATGCTTGTCTAGGGCTGTTCTGGCATCAATGATACGTCACCAGGGTCCGGCCCCTGAGCACAGAGAGGCTGGCTGTAAGTTCATTTAGAGACCTCATCTGTTTATTGTTAATTACAAAGGAAGACTTGACTGATAATTGTCTGGAAACTCCTGAAGAAGTATCTCCTTGTGCTTCTTCTCACTGGGAATTCCAATACAATCTGAAATAATACCTTAACCCATAAGGGAGCTCAAATATCCAAGTTCCATTCAGAAGTAAGAATTACTTTCTGGCCAGCGCCGCGGCTCAATAGGTTAATCCTCCGCCTAGCGGCACCGGCACACCAGGTTCTAGTCCCGGTCGGGGCGCCTGATTCTGTCCCAGTTGCCCCTCTTCCAGGCCAGCTCTCTGCTATGGCCCGGGAAGGCAGTGGAGGATGGCCCAAGTGCTTGGGACCTGCACCCCATGGGAGACCAGGATAAATACCTGGCTACTGCCTTCGGATCAGCACGGTGCGCCAGCCACAGTGGCCATTGGAGGGTGAACCAACGGCAAAAGGAAGACCTTTCTCTCTGTCTCTCTCTCTCACTGTCCACTCTGCCTGTGGGGGGGGGGGGGGAGAATTACTTTCTAAGAATCACTATCAGACACATACTGATAGAGCTATTTAATAGCTACCAAGTGAGATAGGGTACCGGGCTATTAGCTAATTAACATCTTACAGGGTGTAGGAGAGAATTGTGTGCATTTACTGTGTATATAAATACAGGTACACTATCCTTCTAATGAGATAAAATATGTATTGGGAGCTCCTTTTTGTACCTGGATTGTGCCTTGTGCTGGAGTTAGAGATGGGAAAAATACACTGCCCCATTCCAAAGGAGGCCACAAGCCAATGTGAATGCCGGGCTCCTCTGGGTCTTTTTCACATGACAGACAGAAGAGTTTCTCTGAGGAAGCACAATGGTTGTGTCCCCTTGTGTATGTTACATCCAGTGGGTCAGAAAATCCAGCAAGCTCAACACGGACATGTAAACAGCCACTGGCCACTTCTCACCACCTCTTCTGGGACCCCCCAGACCTTGCCCTCGTCATCTCTCATTTGGCATAGCTTCCTAGCTCTCCTCCCATACTCCTCTGTAACCACAGCAGTCTCAGGGATCCTGGTAGAGTGCCCCCTGTACCTCCACTCAAACCCTTCTGCCCTGTGGGTTCCTATTGCATCCACAAGAGAAGCCAAAGACCTTACACTGGCCTAGGAGGCCCTAAAAGACCTGGCCTCATCTCTCACCTTCCATTGAGCAGTCTGTTCCACTGCTCCACAGGCGCCATCTTCCCAATGATACTGCCTTCAGGACTTGGAACCCATTCTCTCAGCCCAGAACACTCTTCCTCCATAAAGCCAACCGACTAACCCCCATGATCCCCAACCTTTTACTCAAATGTCACCTTCCTTTATTTATTTACTTATTTAAAAGGCAGAGCAACAGAAGGAGAGAGAGATAGAGAGCGAGCGTGCTGCTTTCCATCTACTGGGTTTCTCTCCAAATGCCTGCAACAGCCATAGTTGGTCCAGGCCAAAGCCAGGGAGGGACTCCATCTGAATCTCCCATGTGGGTGGCAGAGGGCCAAGCACTTGGCCATTTTCTGCTGCCTTCCCAGGTGCATTAGCAGGGAGCTGGATCAGAAGTGGAGCAGCTGGGACTTGAACAAGCACTTTGATACAGGATGCAGGCTCCAACCCGCAGCCACAACAGGCTGTCACCTTCTTAAGGACTCTAACTCTTAACACAGTATCTTAAGTCATCATACACACATAGACACACACAACCTAATTTGCATTTCTACCACTGACTTCTTCCTCTACTTTTGTAGGCTTTGCTTGTTTTGTGTTTATTGTTTTTTGTTTGTCTCCTCCCACTAGAATGAGAACTCCTCATTTGCTATTTTATTCTCCAGTCTGTTCTAAGCACCCAGAACATTCAAGAATAGCTATTTACTAAAATGAATGAATTGGTCACATAACCAAAATAGGCAGCTACCTCGGGAGTAACCTTCAACCTGACAGTTCAGACTTTTCAGGACACCTTTAATATATACACTGAGGGCCCTCTGTATGTCTATGCTTCAAGTTCAGGGCTGCCTAGAGATCACTCTTTGGCAATGGGTCTATTGACATAATTCAGTCCAATCATCTGCAATGAAGGACCTCTTTCATGAAAGTCTCCAGTCTGCAGTGGGCCAAGCTTTGTGTATATGTTACAGGAATAATTATTAACAAGATAAAAATTTTAAATGGATACATAACACTAATGAAACTAATAATACTATATACTGTGTGATTAACAGGTCCAATAGAAACAGAACAACTCCCTCAAGTTGTTGAGAAAATTCAGAACACTTTCTTTCCATTTCTGTTCCTAAGGCACAGTGTGTGTTGGGGCAGGGTGGCGGAGGAGTCCCAGTAGTGAGGAGAGGCATGGAGGATGGCAGAGTACTTTGGGCCTCTCAGCTCATGCTGCTCTCCCGCCCTTACCAACCATGCTCACTCTGCTCTCTCTGTTCCCTCCTAACCAAGCTGTCACCTTACAAGGTTGGCCTATGCGCTTTGGGTGCTGTCCACAATTTCTTTCTGGACAAAGCCTCCAGAGATCTCCTATAGAACCCTGGTGAGTTCCAGTTCTACAGAAGCCAGGGAGTTACCCCGTGGGATGCGGGATTGAAGTCTTCTCTTTCCAAAGATGTTTATTCTTCTCTGGGGTAGCAGCAAAGCCACTCTTTGAAGCTTGTTTTATATTTTCTCATGCTCGCTGTTATTAAAAGCCATATTTCTTAAAACGCAATGTGCTTAATACAGTGTGTTTGTATGATACCTGGGAACATCTAAAAATAAATCTAAAATTTTATCAATATGTATGAATGTAGTGGGAAATATATTTCTCTTATTTCACAGCAGTTGAGTCTATTGCCTGGATACAGCCATAATAAGGATTGTATCCATAAAAATGATGTGACTATTTAATGTTTGGGGGAGGAAGTTGAAACATAATTTGGAAAACAAAAAAAGTAGTAAGCTCATGTTTCTCCAGACATTTAAAAATACGATCTAGGCAAGAGTTCATATTTCAGTGTGCAGAAATTTCTCCTCTGAACAATATCCTGATTGAGCTTTTGTAATGTTGCGAGGCATTTGTTTTCAGTTTCTGTACGGGATTCTCCATGGAGAACCGTCCATAACATGAAGGCATTCGATATAGAAAATGACATGCAATGCCTTTATTCTTCCAGTTTAATTAATGCTGTGACAACCACTTGGCAGAGCCTGCCGTGCAGAGCAGGCCTCTGTGGGGAACTGCAGGTTGTAAGCAGTAAGGAAACTGTCAAACTGTTCCTGGGATCCAGCATATCACAACCCCAAGCTTTCTGGGCAGCATCACTGGAGATACACTCCAAGGAGGACAAGCAACTCAAGAGAGTGGGCTGTGGAGTCTAATGAGAAAAATGTTGACAATCGTAGAAGTCATACTTTTTTTTTTAATGCGTTTCAAATTTCTAGAAAATTTCTCACCTTTAGAAAAACAACCCTAATATCTAATCAAGCTATGTGCAGTCTTAATACTCTGCATACTTCATGTGAGGAATCCAAGGCTCTTCCCCTCCTACAAGGGTGACTGACTGAGCCCCAAGTCTGCACTGCATGGACAAGATGAAGTACTGGCTGCCCTGGCGTGAGCCAGGGGGACAGACAGAAGGCAGACCAGGTGAAAGATGGGGAGGGCTAGAGCTGGAGAGCGCCACTGCTGATGGGAGCTGAGCTGAGACCTCAGTGAACGGAGGGAAGGAAGTGACCAGGAAAAGAGGGCTCCACCCAGGGCATCCAGGGGTGGGGGAGTGCAGAGGGCTGCAGTGGGAGCCCGTTCTCTGGACTGGAGGCAGACAGAGCAGGTAGAAGGTGGCAGGAGGGAAAGCTGGTGAGCCAGGCAAGGGTTCCTCACACGGGGTCCTGTGAGGATTCACAGCCCTTTGGAGCTGGGCATCCTTTATATAACAAATGGTTTCTAATGACCCTTTTACTCTCCTGTCACAAAATCTGAAGATGAACTTCATAAAGAATTTTAAAAATGAATACAATGCCCCAACTCCGAGAAGAAACAGAAGGCCTGCAATAGAATCAGTTTTCCTCAGCCACACCAGAAGATGTAAGAAACTATTAGGGTGCTTGCGCCTCTACAGAAAATCAGCGTGATGTGACAATGGATGGGCATAGCTGGGCTGGCGGTTTACAGCGCATGGTGTTGCTGTGTGTTGACGTTTTCTGAAATGACGAGCAGCGTTGAAGACTTGAACAAAACCATACAGGCATCCTCTGAGGAGCATGGCAGTCACATTCTTAGATAATTAGGTCGGTAGTGAAGTCCCATTGAAATTTGTGTTCATGTGTAAAATGGAGGCTCAGCCATGAGTAATAGATTTCAGGAGACTTTCCCAAGTCCCATTGGACGTATGACAACTTTGCATTGTATGAGACTGTTCTGGGCATTGTACAAGAGCTGCCATTCAGGAGGGCACTAAATGCCCGGATCTCCACATATTTCCCATAAGCCCCCGGTAGACAGGACCATTTCCTGGGACAACCATTGTGACTGGCCATGACCATGACAGAGACTTTGGGTTTTGTAAGAGGTGCTGGGAGTCGTGGGCATCACTGTAGCCCATGGTTGCCGCATAGAATTGCATGCAATGGTGAGAAGATCCTATGTTAATCCCGTCCAATAAGGCAGCCACTAGCACAAGTTGTGATTGAACACTTTAAATGTGACTAGTGTAACTGAGGAACTGAATTTTTCATTTAATTTCAATTAAATGCCCACATGTGGTTGGTGGCTGCCATGTTATACAGATTTGAACAATCTCTTTCCAAAAAATATTTTTGTATTGATTCATTTGAAAGGCAGAGTTACAGAGAGAGAGGGAGAGGGAGAGATATATATCTCCCATCTGCTGGTTCACTCCCCAGATGGCTGCAATGGCCAGGTCTGGGCCAGGCCAAAGCTAGGAGCTTCAACTGGGTCTCCCACTTGGGCAGCAGGGACCCAAGCACATGGGCCATCTTCCGCTGCCTTTGCAGGCCATTACCAGGGAGCTGGATCTGAAGTGGAGCAGCCAGGCCATGAACTGGTGCCTACATAGAATGCTAACATTGCAGTTTACCCATTACACCACAGTAACCCCTGAACAACCCCTTTTTCCTTCTTGAAGTTGCCCCTCTCCCTTTTGCTGTTATGATCATTCTCTTTCTATTGTAATTTGTTTTCCTTTTCTCTGAAAGTTATTTTGTGTAAGCATTTTTGAGGGGCTGCCATTGTGGTACAGCAGGCTAAGCTGCTGCCCTCAACACCAGCATCCCATATGGGAGTGCTGGTTTGAGTCCCAGTTGCTCTGCTGTCAATCCAGCTTCCTGCAAATGTGCCTGAGAAGGCAGCGGGCAATGGCCCAAGTGCTTGGGTTCCTGCCACCTATGTGGGAGATCTGGATTTAGTTCCTGGATCCTGGATTCAGCCTGCTCTAGACCTTGTTGTTGTAGTCATTTGGGGAGTGAACCAGTGGATGGAAGATCTCTCTCTCTCTCTCTGTTGTTCTTTTAAATAAATCAATCAATTTAAAATTACTTTTGGTTAACATGTGGTCATTTCTGTTGATTCTGCTGATCTACCCACATTTGAAAAACTAACTTGTGGACTTGCAGCATTTATACCAATACCTACTTTGGGGCTGACCAAGTGACACATGATGGAGGTGTCCCTGAATTCCCTCTCCTCTATGGCTGCTATGGATGGTTCCTTTCACTCAGCTGTACCTCTTATCAATTTCAGAAGTAAAGTGAGGAGGGGCAGGTCCCAGAAAAGAGGGCACAGCACGTAGAAGTGCACCTTGCCTATAAGTAGGACTGAGGAGGGGAGAAGAGATAATAGGGAAAGGGACGAGAGGGTTGGAGGGACCACAAGAGGAGGCAGCAAGGATACAGCAGAGTGATGGAAGCCTCTAAGACTCAGCACATAGGTGGCAGGGAAACAATCACTCGAGCCTCTAAGGAGATGTAGGCCCAGGATTCAGTCAAGGACCTGAAGGCTGGGGAGCTGATCCTGAACTACCCGTATGGACCCAGTGGAATCCCTAAGTTCCTCACAAAGGAACAAGAGAAGCAGAGAAGCAGGTATGCTGACAGAAGAGAAGGTTGGAGCCAGAGGTTTGCAGATGCTGCCAAGTGGCTTATAGAAGCTGGAAAAGACAAGGAAAGTGATTCTTCCCCAGAGCTTCCAGAAGGAACTCGGACCTAAGGATGCACCAGTTTTTACCCAGTGCCACCTGTTCCAGACTCCTGACCTCCAGAACACTAACAGATATTGCTGTTATATCGAAATTAAATCACTGGCTTTGTGGTGATTTGTTATAGCTGCAAAAGTTAACAAACGCACCCCACCTGCTCTCCAGTGCCAGGGGCCTCTCCAGCCACCACAGCCAGGGCAGCCTTAGGGACACTGTGTGAACTTCTTCATTGCCTTGAAGCAACAAGGTATGTTTCAGATTTTCTAAACAGAGGGAAAGAGGGAGAGAGGGAGAGAAGAAGAGAGGGAGAGGGAGAAGGAGAGGGAGAGGGAGAGGGAGGGAAGAAGGGAGGGAGAGGGAGAGAGAGAGAGAATATCTCCCATTCATGAGTCCACTTTCCAAATACCTGCAATGGCTGAGGCTGGGCTAGGCTGAAGCCAGGATCCTGAAACTCAGTCCAGGCCTTTCATATGAGTGGCAGGGATTTAGTCATGTGGGCCGGCATCCACCGCCTTCCAGGGTGTGGCATTAGCCGGAATGTTGGAATCAGAAGTGGAGTGAGGCAGGCGTCCCAAGCAGCATCTTTACTGCCACTTCCTACCCTACCACCATAGGGTCAAGGGCTTTGTTCAAGGGAATAAGGAACCATGTAAGGAAAGCCTGTATTTGAGAAAGCACAGTTTTTACTTACTACATTGATAAACCCAGAAATGTTTCTACACTGTGTGTCACGAGTTGGGCAGAGCTAGGGCAGCCTGTGGAGGTGCCAGGGGCAGGCAGCTTCCTGCAGGGGAGCTGGGAGCCCTCTTCCACACTGTGTGAGCAGCTCTCACAGGTTCACTGTGCTCCCGGCACCTGGGCCCTCTGCACAGTTTACCGCCTGTGCCTGCCCAGAGCTTTCTTTTCTGCTGCACTACACAGCTCATGGGCACAGCTCTGAGTGTGTCTTGCTGCTGTGTCTCCAGGTCCAGCAGGGCACCCAGCTCAGTGTCAGGATCCCAGCCCAGGCATCAGGCGTTCTCAGTCCAGGGCAGCTTGTTGGAGTTACCAGCAGAGCTTTCCAAGTCTTAGAGGGTTTCATGTAATTAGTCTGAGGTTTACTTTGGGGTCCGTGGAGTTCCCCAGGTGGTTCTCACACTCAGTCAAGGTTGAAAACCACTGCTGAGCCTCAACTTCCCTTCTGAGGCTCTCAGACTAGGTTTCCTTGTCAC
The DNA here is from genome assembly GCF_033115175.1 of Lepus europaeus. Lineage (NCBI taxonomy): Eukaryota > Metazoa > Chordata > Mammalia > Lagomorpha > Leporidae > Lepus > Lepus europaeus. The sequence continues at coordinate 44,514,815 of NC_084827.1, forward strand.
CTATAACCTGACCCATCTGAGCCTCTTGGGCTGAGATAATCATAAAAAAACAAATATAAAATAATAATGATCATAAAATAACAAGCATTTTTTATTTACTATTGGCACACACTGTTCTAAACATTATATGAGTAGTAACTCAATTCTCAAACAGCCCTAGGGGCTGCCACTATTACTATTCCTTTCTTTGTAAATGGAGAAATGGATGAGAAGGGTACATTTGTTCGTGGATGGTAAGCAGTTGACCTGGGATTTGAAGATAGACAATCTGACCTCACAAATCCATGCCTGTAAGTACCTGGTTCTGCTGCTTTGGAGGGAAATGGAGGAAGGATGTCCGGGATCCACCTTACAGCAATGGCTACCCACTGGCTTGTCCTCCGGCTCAGCAAATGTTCCCTGACTGACCCTCGTCCCTGGTGTCTGAGCCAGTGCCTTGATCACCAGTCCAGAGGGAGGATATGATGGCTGTGGGCTTGGGATGCCCGGGCTTGTGGCCCAGCTCAGCACAGCTGGCTGTGAGGGAGCATGTCTTCAGTGTCAGGATGGGAGAGTATGTCCTTGCGGGGGAGATCACCATGGCCCTGGGGTGGTGAGAGGAGAACAGGTCCAGAATGACTCTCAGTCACATCTTCTTGGTTCCCTCCCTTCACCCTTCTGCCAGGAGTTAGCAAATTCAAGAGTCGCAGAGCTCATGTGGAAACTGGTGCCTAGGGAGGGAGGTCTGACATCCTTTCTGGTCCCTGTACTGTCCTCTGGGTCCTCCCAGGTCTCTGGAGATGGCCTCTGTCTTGTTTGACTCCAAGAATTCATGTCTGGTAGCATCTGCGGTGCCTGTGCTGTCCTCAGCCTTGAGGTCCCCAAGCCTGCGTGCTACTGCCATGAGCCCACCGCACACCACAGATGGTTGGGTCTCTTTGGAGCCAGGGACCTCCCTCTTGGCTGCTCTCTCCACCCTGCACTGGAATGACGTAGCAGTCTGCAAGGCTGTGCTTGGGCTCGCTCCCTCAGAGTTTTCTGATCATTTCCAGTCTACATACCGGCCGCAGTGTGTCCATCAGCTGTGCCTCTCAGGCACTGGACACTTGCACAGCTGTGTCCTTGGAAATTTTTCATAGCATAAGCCTATGCTTTGCAGAGGGAGGGAGGGAGGGAGGCAGGAAGATAGTTAGACAGACAGACAGACAGACAGTGAGAGAGGAGGAGGAGGAGGAGGAATAGAACAGAAGGAGGTATCTCCCTTCTTGCTCTAGGATTTCCCCAAACATCTCTGGTTGGTTCTCACTTATTTCCCACCCTACTTCTCCACCAGTGTTTCCTCTGTGAAGCCAAGAGGATGAGGAAAGAGCTGAGAAACCCACTGAGAATTCTTCTCCATCTCTTCCTTTCTCTATTCTCAATCACCACCCACCCCAGTGGCTTCTACTGTCACTCTCCACTTGCCCACCCTGACCCAGGCACGGCAATGAAGTGTTTCTATTCTTTAAAACATAGTTATTTGAAAGGCAGAGATAGAGAGAGCTCCCATTCATTGGCTTACTCCCCCAAATCCCCACAAGTGAGGCTGAGCTAGGCCAAAACTCAGAGATGGGAACTCAGTCCAGGTCTCCCATATGGATGGCACAAGTAGGAAGTTGGAATTGGGATAGGAGCTTGGACTCAAATCTAGGCACTCTGATATGGGCTGTGGGTGTCCCAACTGGCATGTTAGCTGTTAGACCAAATGCCTGCCCCTACTCATTTATATAGTTAGAGAAGAACTGAAGAAATGCCTCTACATCAGAAACTTTGGCTTCCTGGGTATCATTTGCCTTCTGCTTCCCAGGGAAAGGGAAAGTATATCAAGAGACCTACAAAAAATAATATCCCAGCTACTTAGAGATTACTTTTGCTTTGTATAGTCCCACGAGGGTAGATCCAGAATCAGTAGGTACAGGTAAAGGGATAAAAAGTTTGGTTCAATAGAAAAAAAATTTTGAATTTTGGAATAGGTCTAGAGGGGAAATGTATCATATTGGGAGGTAGGAGACTAGGACTGAGGGATCAAACCATGTCTAGCCAACATCTGCGGTGACAGAGTGCAGATTCATCCATTGGATTGAAGTTGGGTTAAATGCCCTTATAGCTAAACAGACTGTGGGACATGAGACACACGTGACAAGGTCGTAGGACACCAGTGTTCAGCTCTGGTTATGCAGTAGAACACTAAGGCCCAAGTTCTGCCCAGACAGCTTCTAACTCAGTCTAGACATAATTTTCTTGTAACTGTCCAGAAGATCCTAATATGAAGTCACGTTGAGAACTGCTTACAGGATGATGCTTCTTAGACTTCAGTGCCTCTGTGAATCAGGTATGTATCTTGTTAAAATATATTTTCTGACTCAGATGTTTGGAGCTGGCCTGGAATTTCTTTTTACCACAAATTCTCAGGTGATGCTGATGCTGAAAAACCACATGCTCAGTAACAAGACTCTTGGAAGAAGATAAATCAGTGAAGTGATATGTATTTGTTGAAGTCTAGTGGTTTTCTCGGATTAGGGAAGGCGTAAAAGGAAAATATGACATCAGCCCAGTTTTATGCTCTACACAATCTAGAGCAAGCAGGGTCGAGCCAAGAGTGCTAGGAACAGAGGAAAAGTGACTGGAGAAAATAGAGAAGGAAGAGGCTCAACAAGTGTAGCAGGCATGAGGGTGTCTGATACCTGCCGGAAAGACAGCGCTCCTTGACCAACGGCACCTGGAGGGCCAGGACCCACGTGGCTATGTGTTGCTATGTCTCTGTTTTCTTTTAATGTTGCTCCCTTTGCCATTCCCCACCATAGCTACTACAAATCTATGCCATTCCTTAGGCCTCCTGTCCACACACATCTGCTCCACTCAGTGTCCAGCACGCAGCCTTCTCTCTTCTTCTAGGGGGCACGCCCAGCTGCTGAGAACACTCGACTTTTCACTTCACAGGACCCTAGCTACACCCCACCGCCACCCCAGCATGCTCCCCCAGTACTTTGTACTCCAGTAGAAGACAAGGCTGGGGCAGCGCTGTGGCTGTGGTGCAGTGGGTTAAAGCCCCAGCCTGCAGTGCCGGCATCCCATATGGGCGCTGGTTTGAGTCCCAGCTGCTCCACTTCCAATCCAGCTCTCTGCTATAGCCTGGGAAAGCAGTGGAAGATGGTCCAAGTCCTTGGGTCCCTGCACTTGCGTGGGAGACCCGGAAGAAGCTCCTGGCTCCTGGCTTCGGATCAGTGCAGCTCCGGCCGTTGCAGCCATCTGGGGAGTGAACCAGCGGATGAAAGACCTCTCTCTCTCTCTGTCTCTACCTCTCTCTGTAACTCTTTCAAATAAATAAAATAAATCTTAAAAAAAAAAAAAAAGACAAGGCCCTCTCTTTAGTCCAAGGTTAATCCTTGCCTGTCCTCTATTTTAAAAACATTGTTTACAAACAGTGACTTGATCAGCTCTTGTGCTGACTGTTGATGTACAATGTAATACTTTATCCATTTTAGTATTTTTTCTTTGTTTTGTTCTAGTACTATTGGTTGAACTCTGTAATTAACACACAATTATTCTTAGGTGTTTAAATTTTAACTGAAAAGTGATCCCTGTTAAATATAACAGTGGGAATAAGAGAGGGAGAAGATGTACAATTGGGGACATGCTCAATCGGACTTGCCCCAAATGGTGGAGTTAGAAACGTGCCAGGGGATTCCAATACAATCCCATCAAGGTGGCATGTACCAATGCCATCTCACTAGTCCAAGTGATCAATTTCAGTTCACGATTGATCACACTGATAGGTCTAAGAGTCAAAGGGATCACACAAACAAGACTAGTGTCTGCTAATACTAACTGATAGAATCAAAAAGGGAGAGAATGATCCATCATGGGAAGCGGGATACACAGCAGACTCATAGAATGGCAGATGTCCTAAACAGCACTCTGGCCTCAGAATCATCCCTTAAGGCATTCGGATCTGGCTGAAGAGCCCATGAGAGTATTTTAGGCATGGAAAGCCAAGACACTCTGGAAAAAAAAAAAAAAAAAAAAAGAGGACCTAAATGAAAGATCTCTGTGAGTGAGATCCCAGTGGAAAGAACGGGGCCATCAAAGAAGGAGGTACCTTTCTCTGAAGGGAGGAGAGAACTTCCACTTTGACTATGACCCTGTCGGAATAAGATCGAAGTCAGCGAACTCAAAAGGCTTCCATAGCCTTGGCAACTCACGACTAGAACCTAGGGAGATTACTGACGCCATAAACAAGAGTGTCAAATTATTAAGTCAACAACAGGAGTCACTGTGTACTTACTTCTCATGTGGGATCTGTCCTTAATGTGTTGTCCAATGTTTCGTAATGCTGTAACTAGTGCTGAAACAGTATTTTACACTTTGTGTTTCTGTGTGGGTACAAACTGATGAAATCTTTACTTAATATATACTAAATCAATCTTCTGTATATAAAGAGAATTGAAAATGAATCTTGATGTGAATGGAATGGGAGAGGGAGTGGGAGATGGGAGGGGTGCAAGTGGGAGGGAAATTATGGGGGGGGAAGCCATTGTAATCCATAAACTGCACTTTGGAAATTTATATTTAATAAATAAAAAAAATTTAAACAAACAAAAAAAGTAGTATTTTCATCTTTTGTTTTGATTTTGTTTGGTCTGTATTAGGTTATTTTTTCAAATAATATTTAAGTACCAATTATTATTTGAGATTAGCATCATTTTATCATTACTTTTATACGTAGTAAAGGCACATTAAACATTTTTTAAATTATGTATATGCATGTGAGCTACACTGGACAATGCCTTTCTTACTGTAGGTTGCTAAGGGTTTGAAAAACACCTTCAGTGTCACACCCTGTCTATTATCCCCTCTCTGTTCTCTATCTTCTTCCTCTCCTGAACATGAAAATACATTCCATTTTTCCACTTTAAAGAGATTAGCTTTGGACAACCCTGCATTTTTCTTTATAGCTTCTACACCACTGTATTTACTTCCCAGGATTGCTATAACAAAATATACAAACTGGGTGGTTTAAACCACAGGAATTTATTGCCTTGGCATTCTGGAGGATAGAAGGCTGAAATCAAGGTATCAGCAGGGATGGTTCCTTCTCATTATTCCAAGGGAGAATCTGTGTCTGGCTCTCTCCTGGGCTTATGGATGGCCTTCTTCATGTCCACCGCATGGTCTGAATTCCCCTCTTTATAAGGATGCTTGCCCACCCTAAATATCTCATCTGAACTAATTATATCTACAATGGCCCTATTTCCAAATAAGGTCACAGTGAAGTTAAGAATTAATGGGTGTCTGAATTTTTTTTTTTTAATTTACTTTCATTTGTATTTGAAAGGCAGAGAGACAGAGGTCTTCCATCCATTGATTTACTCCCCACTGCCCAAAACAGCCACGGCTGGGTCAGGCTGAAGCCAGAAGGCTGGAACCCCACCTACAACTCCACCTGGGTGTCAGGGACCCAACTACTTGAGCCACCAGCGGCTGCCTCCCAGGATACTCATTAGCAGGAAGCTGGTTAGAAAGTGGAGGAGCCAAAACTCAAAGCAGGTACTCGGATGAGATGCAGGTATTCCAAGTGGTGACTTAACTGCTATGCCAGTGCCTGCCACTCAGTGTCTGATTCTTTAAAGGTCACAGTTCAATCTGTAACAACCACTTTCTCTGGGAGTAAAGATTCTGGAATCTGAAACCAACATTTACTGTCTATCCCTTGTTTGAGATTCATCCTTCAAGCCACTGCAATCTGCATTTTACCCAACTTAAACACCAATAGGAATGCCCTTAATAGTCATTTAAACTCACTGTCAAGTCCCATAGATACATTTCTGCCCTTGCCTGTTTTATTAATCTTTGGGCTTTGACAGTCTTTGCTCTCTCCAGCTGAAAGCTTCTTACTTGGCACCTATAACCCAAAACTCTTGGCTGGCAGACTTGGCCTTCCCTTCTTTTCACTATTGCTTTTTACAAATTCATCCATGGCCAGAGCTTGCATTACCTCCATAAACCCAGGACTCCCTAGACTGTCTCTGGCTCAGGATCTCTCCAGAGACTCCTCATCTTGAAGATGACTGTCTGGGCCTGCCACTGCAGCGTGTGGGTGAAGCCGTGGTTTGAGACACTCGCATCCCACCTTGGAGACCCAGTTTGAGTCCCAGCTGCTCTGCTTCTGATCCAGCTTCCTGCTAGGGAAAGCACAGAAAATGGCCCAAGTATTTGGGTTCCTGCCACCCATGTGGCAGACCTGGATGGGGTTCCTGGCTCCTGGTTTCAGTCTGGCCCAGCCCTGGCTATTGCAGATATTTGAAGAGTGAAACAGTGGATGGAAGATTTTTTTTTCCCTCTCTTTCTCTGTCACTCTGCTTTCAAATAAATAAATCAATAAATCTCTTTTTATTTAAAAAAAAGATGACTGACTATGACAGAGACATGTTCCAAAATAACTAGAAAAAAAATTGTTAACAGATTTATTTATTTGAAAGACAGAGCCACATACACATACTGGGGGGCAGGGGAGGAGACAGAGAGAGATATCTTGCATCAGCTGGTTCACTCTCCAAATGGCCACAACAGCTGGGGCTGGGTCAAGCAGAAGCCAGGAACCTAGAATTCCATCCAGGTCTCTCACGAAGGTGGCAGGGGCCCAAGAACTTGGGTCCTCTTCCACTGCTTTTCCAGGCATAATAACAGACAGCCGCATAGGAAGCAAAGCAGCTGGAACTTGAACATGCCCTCTGATACGGGATGCTGGCATTGCCCATGCTGGCTTAACCCACTGTGCCACAACACAGGCCCTGGTAGAACAATCTCGAACCATATAAAATAACACATCATGAGGCCCTAAATCATTTAGTAAATTCAGATGCTTTGTGACTTTATCACCCAACAAGGATGGAGATATCCATTTTCAAAACACTGCTTACGTTCCACTGAATTGTCTTGCTTTAACTTTATGTCTTGTTTAGCTTTCTGTGGGGGATGAACAACAACTCTACATAAGCATCTTCAGGTCAACAATCTTTCCTCAAACCACGGGCCAGAGATATCACCACCTTTTCACCTGAAGCGAGAACAGAGGAACATTTTGAAGGAACAGAGTCTGCCACTTAAAACCCGAGGTATGAGGACAAGGTCGATTACCTGCTCCCCACTTTCCGGCTCACAGCTTCCTGGAGGGTCTTCCAGCCAACAGATGCTCAGCAGATCCTGGTTACAAAGACAGTGTCTGAGAGCAACACCCCTGCATTCGTCACAAACATGACTGCACGATCCTTTAAGTGGCTCTGTCAGACCATCACTTTGTGATGGGTGCCACGGTTTGTTTGTGTTTCTCTTTAATGTTCACCTTGGCCATTTTGGTTTGTATTTGTCATTTTCTACTTCTACAGGAGTATATATTCTTCTCTCTTCTCTGTTTGTGATTTGATTTCAGCATGGCTGGCACTGATTTGCAACCAGAATAATTATCAAGTGTCACTTAATGCTTAATGTCCTCTTTGTCCCAGGAAGCATATTTGCCACCCTGGTTCACCCATGGGTCCTTCCCAAACCCTCAGCTCCACAGAGCACTCCCTTGACTCTCAGGGGTTGGTGCTGAGCTGCCCTGATGTGGGCTTAATATTTTAATCAATGTACCTTTGGAAGAATTAACTGATGAGAACTAGTTTGGGAGAGGCTTTTCCAGGTGACTCTATTTTAACACAGACACCTAATGATTCCTGTTGTTCATTAAGTTTGTGACTCGAGGGACAGAGGCTATGATATCCTGGAAATAATTTCCAAGCCCTTGCTGTGCTAATAGTTCCATTACACTGTCTCAGCACCACAAGTCATAGATTTTCCAAGCAGTATGCCGTGTTCAGTGCCTTTTCTTCCTTTCACGTCTGCATTTAAAATAGTCTGATTCCCATGACAACTGAACCGCACCGGGTCCCCACTGGCTGCTCATGACTTACTGAAGATTGGAAGCCCAGCTGAGAATGATTGCAGGGTTACAAACTTCACTGCAGTCTTTCACGGTGACCCAAGAGCATTTCCAGTAGGAACGAAGATGTGGGCCTGGCTTCAACTGGTCAGTGCTGTCTGCCTCTTCCCCACACAGGCGCTTCCTTGACGGTGCCCCTAGTCCAGGGCCAGGCTCAAATCAGAAATGGACCAGTTCCTCACCGCTAAGGCTTTGGGGCCTCTTGGAATACTGTACAGGCATAATGCAAATATTCCACCTTTGCTTTTGGCAGATGTAAACCCAGGGTCTCTGGATTGGTGTTGACAGTGGCTACATTCCCACTAAATAGGATTCCAAGGTTTTTCTCAAGGATTCGATCTAGGATGTATGCTACCTTTAAAGAATGAAGTACTGAGTAAACCGACTAGCCCAGCCTCACCAAAAGTGTAGCCATGATGTCATGTGGTAAAGTGTGGTTAGGTTTTGAGTCCTGGCTCTGCACCTTACTTAGCAGGGCCTTGGAAATACCTCTGAACCCCCAGCTTCCATTTCCTCATTCAGAAAAGGAAAAGGAGGGGGCTGGAGTTGTGGCACAGCAGGCTAGGCTGCCGCTTGTGATGCCTGCATCCCCTACTGGACTACTGGTGCGAGTGCCCTCTGCACTGCTTCTAATCCAGCTCCAGGCTAACGCACTTGGGAAGGCAGCAGATGATGGCCCAAGCACTTGTGAAAAACCAGGATAGAGTTGCAGGCTTCTGGCTTTGGTCTGGCCAAGCCCCAGCTGTGGCCATTTGGGGAGTGAGCCAGCAGATGGGATATTTCTCTTTTTATCTCTCCCTCTTTGTCACTCTGCCTTTCAAATAAATAAAATAAATATTTAAGAATAAAAAGGGGCAGTAGCATCTCCCTTGCAGGGCTGTTAAAAATATAGCAGGATTTTTAAAAGAGGGAAATTTAAATCTCGGATTTTCTCTTCCCCTTCTGTTTTTGTTTTACACACACACAACACACACACACACATTTTTTAATCACTGAGCTGATGATACTCACTGACTCACGGGAGACTGCATTTGGCCTAGAAGACAGAATCACTGTAAGGTGTGAGAGTGTTGTTGGTTTTTGAGATATAAAAACACATATACTGGAGTGCATAAACTACATAAATATGATGTAAACAGCTCAATTGAATTTTCATATCCACCAGTGAAACCACCACACAAATCAAAATATGGGCTATTTCTCCAGCAAACTCTGTTGTATCTTGTTTCTGACAGTAATGTTGCCACCACATACCACACTCTGAAGTAACCACTATTAAGATGACCATGAATTGATAAGTTTTCCCTGTTTCTGGCTTATTTCTTTCAACATAATGTCTATGAGATTTATCCATGTTGTATCAGTCTTTCATTATAAAAACACATTTTTTAACAAAAAAGATTTATCTACGTATTTGATAGGAAATTACAGAGAGAGAGGGAGAATCAGAGAGAGACGTCTTCTATCTGTTGATTCACTCTCCAAATAGCCATAACAGTGAGAGCTGGGCCAGGTCAAGCCAGGAGCCAGGAACTCCATCCAGGTCTCCCATGTGGGTGGCAGGGGCCAAGCATTTGGGCCATCTTCCACTGCCTTCCCAGGTACATAAGCATGGAGCTGGATGGAAAGTGGAGCAGACAGCTCTCAAGCAATTGCTTACATGGGATGCTGGTGTCACAGGCTGGGGCTTACCCTGTTGTGCCACAATGCTGGCCCGACTGCACACAACTTTTTTGTATCCATTCTATTGTTTTCAGTCTTGATGTCCATGAAAGAAGCTCCTTTGAGTTTCCTTGTACACAATTTTTCAGTGGGCAAACACACACTCATGACTTTGAAGCATAACCCAGGAGTGAAATTGCTGGAGAGGAAGATAGGCATGTGTTTATCTTTTTAGGAAATTGCTGGTTTCCTGAAATAGTCTGACCACATGCCAGCAGCAATGTAAGGGAGTTGCAGTCACTCCCACATCCTTAACTCCGTTTGGCATTTTCATGCTTGCTGTTCTGAAAAGTGCGGTGATATCTCATGGCTCCGTGATTCCCCTTCCCGAGCTGAATAATCAGGACAGGCATTTTTCATGCTAGAAATTCTTTTGTATGAGGGGTCTCCTACAGTTCTTGGCCATTTAGAAAAAGTGGGTTGTTGGGGGCCAGTGTTGTGGTGTAGCCTGTGACACCAGCATCCCATATTCACATTGGTTCAAGCCTCAGCTGCTCCACTTCTGATCCAGCTCCCTGCTAATGGTCCTGGGAAAGCAGTGGAAGATGGCCCAAGTCCTGGGGTCCCTGCACCTATGTGGGAGACCCAGAGGAAGCTCCTGGCTCTGGCTTCTAGCCTACCCTTGTCATTGCAGCCATTTGGGAAGTAACTAGTGGATGGAAGATCTCTCTCTTTCTCTGTGGATGTGTAACTTTGCCTTTCAAATAAATAAATCTTTTTTAAAAAGTGGGCTGTTTGACTTTTTATTATTAGCCATAGGGGTTATATTTTCCGGATATTCGTTTGTTGTCAAATATGTCATGCAACCCACATCATGTGGTCAGGGGCTTTCTTTGCATTCTTAATGATATCTTTGATCAATAGGAGTTCCTAAACTTAAATGCTGTCCAATTTATTGCTCTTTTTCTTTTTGATGAGTTCTTGTGGGAAAGAAGTTTTGCCTACTCTAAGAACACTTGTCCATCATTTCTGCCCCTGGAATCTGCATGGTTTTACTCCTCTCATTTCAGTCTCTGATATATCTAGAACTACGTTTTGTATGTGTTGTGAGGGAGAAGTGAGGGCCAGCTACGGGTCTTTGAGGATCATTCTTTCTCTTCTGAATTGCACTGCTGCCTCTGTCATCCATTGGGGATCTTCATATGTGGACTTCTTGTTAGACCAAGGATTTCCTCCTATTAATCTGCACCTCTCTTACCGTCAGCACCATCTTGAAGACTATAGCTGTATGGTAAGAGTTGGAATTGGACACATCAGTCTAACAAATTTGTTTTTCTTTTAAAAATTTGTCTTGTCATTTCTAGATTCCTTCCTCCCCCTCTAGATTTCCGGTTCACCTTGTCAGCACCCACAAAAAGCCTACTGGGATTTTGAGAGAGACGACACTGAGTAATCACGCGAGGGGGTCACTGACATAGCACTACTAAACTTTCTGGGCCGTGAACACTTATTTAGTCTTTAAAAATCTCTCTCACAGACATGTGCGATTTTCTGGGAGAAGTACTGTACATATTCTGATACCTATATTCACTTTTATGCTGTAAATAGTACTTATGTTTCATGTCCCAGTTGTTTGTCACTAATATATGGAAACGAAATATTGGTTCTAATAGTGTGTTAATATATTCTTTTGTATTTTCAGCATGTACACATAAAAGCAACTTTATTTGTAATTTCTCATCATACTTTCACTTCTTTTTCTTGCATTATTGTGTAAAATTGGTATTATTTCGTCCTTCAGTGTTTACTGGAGTGTGTGAATGAAGTCATCTGATTTTGGAAGGTACTTTTGGGAAAGGACTACTTATGAAATTGATTTCTTCAATAAATATTAGAGTAATTATATTTTCCTTTGTCCCTTCTTGTGCCAGTTTTGGAAAGTGGTTTATAAGGAGTTTGTTCAGCTCATTTAAGTTGTCAAATGTATTGGCATTAAGTTGTTCATGATATGCCAGTATCTTAAAGGTTTTATTATTTTTTTAAAGATTTATTTGTTTGAAAGGCAGAGCTGCATAGACAGGGAGAGACCAAGAGGAAGAAAGAGAAATAGAGAGAGAGATCTTATATCTACTGATTTACTCAAATGGCTACAATAAAGCCAGGAGACTGGACATCTTAAGATTAAAAACAATTTTTTTTTTATTTGAGAGGTTGACATATCAAGAACGACAGAGAGAGAGAGAGAGAAAGAGAGACCCCATTCCTGGTTCTTTCTCCAAATGCCCACAAATGATGAGCTAGGGTGGGCATAGGCCAGAAACCAGGAACTCAATCCAGATTTCCCCATGGAAGTTTCAGGATCCAAGTACTTGAGCTGTCATCACTGTTTCCCATGGTCTGCATTAGCAGGAAGCTGAAGTCAGGAGCGAGGTTTTAAACTTAGGTGCTCCGACATGGGATGGAGTTCTCAACCGCTAGACTAAAGGTTCACCCCTTATTATCTTTTTCATGTAAATGGCTTATAGTACTCTACTCATTTCTGATATACTTCTGATATTACTGATTCATGTTTCTTCCTTCGTCATGGTCTTGCTGGGTGTTTATCCATTTTTTTTAAATGTTTTCAAAAACACCATTAGGCTACTGTTGTTCTCTGTGACTCATTTATTTTCTATTTTAATTACTTCTGCTCTTTACTATATTTTACTACTTATTTGGCTTAAATTATTGTTCTAGCTTCTTAAGTCTAAATCAGCAATTCAATTTTTTTAAATTTTATGCATTTAACAGTATAAATCTTTCTCTTAGCAGTACTTTAGCAAAATCTCTTGAATTATATTTTAATTATAGATTAAAATATTTTCTAATTTCATTATGATTTCTTTTTTGACACATAGAGATTGTTTAGAAGGTTTTAAAAACTATTTATTTATTTGAAACGGAATGGAGAAAGAGATTTCCCGTACACTGGTTTACTTCTCAACTGCCCGCAACAGCCAGTTATAGGCCAGGTTGAAGCCAGGAGCCAGGAACTCAAGCTTGGTTTCCCATGTAGGTGACAGGGACTCAAAGACCTGAGCCATCACCTGCTACTTTCCAGGGGACACTTTAGCAGGAAGCTAGAATTGAAATGAAGCTTGAAACCATCCCCAGGCACTTAGATATGGGGTATGGATGTCACAAGCAACATCTTAACCTCTATGCCAAAGGCCCATCCCTACTTAGATTTTTATTGATGTTCAGACAATTGGGGTTTCTGATTGGCTTTGTTATCGCTTCCTAGTTTAATTCTGCAGCACGCATGGAACATACACTCTGACTGCAATACTTTGAAGTTTGACTTACTGTGCTCTGTTTTGTGACTATTCCTTGTGCACTTGAAAGGAGCATACATTCTGCAACTAGTGTTATACACTTCAAGTGGGACTGATCGGTTCAGTGTGTTGTTTAAATATTCTATGAATTTACTGGTTTGTGTATGTTTTGTATACTTGTTCTATTAGCTGCTGAGAAGAATGTTACAAACCCAAACTATTGTTTTAGATTTAGGATTATTTTATCAGCCTTTATTTATCATGGAATGTTTTTATAAAACATCTCTTGGCAGGGCTGGTGCTGTGGCATAACAGGTAAAGCTGACACCTGCAGTGCCGGCATCCCATATGGGAGCCAGTTTGGGTCCTGGCTGTCCACTTCTGATCCAGCTCTCTGTTATGGCCTGGGAAAGTAGTCAAAGATGGCCCAAGTCCTTGGACCTTTGAACCGGCATGGGAGACCCAGAACTGGCATGGGAGACCTGGAAAAAGCTCCTGGCTCCTGGCTTCAGATCAGGCCCAGCTCTGGCTGTTTTGAGGAGTGAACCAGAAGATGGAACACCCTCCCCCTGCCCTCCACCTCTGCTTCTCTGTAACTTTGCCTTTCAAACAAATAAATCATTAAAAAAAAAAAAATCTTTTGGCTTAAGGAAAGTCTACCTTGATTTAATATAGCCAGACTACCATTTTTTGGATTGTATTATCAAACATTTAACTTTGTATCTCTGCTTATACTTAAATGGTGCTTCTAGTAACCAGCATATAGTTGGGTCTTTCTTTAAAAAATATAGTCATAATGAGACATATTTTACACAATAAAGTTTGTCTTTTATCATAGAATGGCAGATGTCCTAAACAGCACTCTGGCCTCAGAATCAGCCCTGAAGGCATTCAGATCTGGCTAAAAATGCCATGAGAGTTTCTCAGGCATGGAAAACCAAGATACTTTGGCAAAAAAAACAAAAAAACAAAAAACAAAACAAGACAAACAAAAACAAAAACAAAAACTAAATGAAAGATATCTGTGAGTGAGATCCCAGAGAAAGAATGGGCCATCAAAGAAGGAAGTACCTTTCTCTGAAGGGAGGAGAGAACTTCCACTTTGACTATGGCCTTGTCTAAATAAGATTGGAGTTGGTGAACTCAAGAGGCTTAAATACCCTTGGCAGCTCATAAGAGCCTCAGGTGATCACTGACACCATAAATAAGAGTGTCAATTGTTAAAACAACAGGAGTCACTGTGCACTTACTCCCCATGTAGGATCTCTGTCCTTAATGTGTTGTACTACGCGAATTAACAGTATAACTAGTACTCAAACAGTACTTTATACTTTGTGTGTCTGTGTGAGTGCAAACTGTTGAAATCTTTACTTAGTATATACTAATCTTCTGTATTTAAAATTAATCTTGATGAAGAATGGGATGGGAGAGGGAGTGGAAGATGGGATGGTTGCGGGTGGGAGGGTGGTTATGGGGGAAAAAACTGCTATAATCCAAATGCTGTACTTTGGAAATTTATATTTATTAAATAAAAGTTAAAAAAAAAAAGTTCGTCTTTTTAAGGTGTACAGTTCTTTGACTTTTGATGAATGCATAGTCATTTAACTTCTGCCACTATCATGATACAGCAGCTTTCATCCCCAGGAAAGTTTCCTCATGACGCTTTGTTGTCAACCCAACCACTCCGTTCCCAGGACGCAGCAACAACTGATCTGTATTCTGAAGCCGTAGCTCTGCCCTTTCCAAAGTATCATGTAAACAGAGCCATACAGCACAGATTTGGCTTTGTTCAATCGGCACAATGCATTGTTGCATCGTTTGGAACGGATGCCTTTTTATTGCTTAGTAGTATTCCAGCATATAAATGAACCATATTTGGTCCATCTATTCACCAGCTGATGGATTTTTTTTTTTTTGCTAGAATAGTTAAGAATGCCATAAACATTGAAGTGCAAGTAGTTTTGTGGAAAACAGGCTTTCATTTCTCCTGGATAAAACTGTAGGGACAGAATTACTGGACTGTATTAAGAAATTGGAAGGGTTAGCGTTTTGGTGCAGTGGGCAAGGCAGCCACTGCTGTAATGCCAGCATCCTGTGTTGGCGCATTTGTTCGAGTCCCTGATGCTCTGCTTCTGACCCAGCTTCCTGCTAACATACCTTGGAAGGCAGCAGAGGATGGCCAAAGTGCTCAGGGCCCTGCTGCCCAAGCGGGAGACCAGGACGGAGTGCCTGGCTCCTGGCATTCAGCCTGGCTTAGGCCTGGCTGTTGCAGTCATTTGTGGAGTGAGTCAGTAGATGAAAGGTTGATATCATCTCACCCTCTCTCTGTTGTTCTGCCTTTTAAATGCATCAATCATAAAAAGAAAAATGGAAAACTGTTTTCCAAAGTGGCTGTGCCATTTGGCATTCTGCCAATATCAACATGCACAGATTTCTGGATATTCTGCCTCTTTGTGAGCATTTGATATTGTTGTTGTTTGCTTCCTTTAGCTATTTTTTTTTTAATTTTTATTTATTTATTTATTTGAGAGGTAGAGTTACAGACAGTGAGAGGCAAAGATCTTCCATCCGCTGGTTCACTCCCCAAATGGCCACAACAGCTGGGGCTGAACCAATCAGAAGCCAGGAGCCAGGAGCTTCCTCCAGGTCTCCCATGTGGGTGCAGGGTCCAAGCGCTTTGGCCATCTTCTACTGCTTTTCCAGGCCATACCTTTAGCTATTCAAATAGGTGTACTGTGAGTATCCCACTGTTTTCTTTGTATTTTCTTATTGATGATAGTGGGTATCTTTGTGTTTATCTTCCATCTTTGTATTTTCTTCAATAAAATGCCTGTTGAAATCTTCTGTCAGATTTGTAATAGGTTATTTTATTATTATTGAATTGTGTGGGTCTTTAATATATTCTGAATATTTTTGCCAATATGTTCCTCCGGTCTGTAGCTTGTCTTTTCATTTTAACAGTGTCTTTTAAAGAAAAAAATTAATTTTGATGAAGAAGGGACAACTTAGTAGTTTTACACTTCTATGGTTTTTTTTTTTTTAATATCTTATAAGGATTTGGATCTTCTTATTTAAATTATCAAACTTATAAGCATTAAGCTCTTTATAATATTCTTGTTTGCTCTTAATGACTGTGGGATCAGTGATTGCATCCTTTCTGTCATTTCAGATAACTGATAATTTGTGCTTCCTTTTCTCTCAGTTCGTCTGATTAGAGGTGTATCATGTTTTTTTATTTTCCTGGTCATTTTGAAGAGTCAGTTTTTGGTTTTGCTTTCTCTCCAGTTTTTGTTTAACTTTCATTAATCTCTAAATTTCACTCAAATATTTATTATTTTCCTGCTTATAGTCGTCTTGGATTTAATTTGCACTTGTTTCTCTAGTTCCTTAAGGTAGAAATTTAGGTTGAGTTTTGAGTTTTCATTTTTCTTAATACATTTATTTAATCTATACATTTCCCAATAAACATGGCTTTAGCAACTGCTTACAAATTTTAAAGTTTTCCTTTTCCTTCAGTTCAAAGCATTTTTATGTTTTCCTTGAGGCAATCTCTTAGGCTAGTGAGTTATTTAGAAGTATGCTTTCTAGTTTCTACATATTTTATAATTATCCAGATCTACCAAATATTTCTAAACTAAATTCTTCTTACTATCTTGTATGACACCAGCATCTGCCCTCAGTAAGTGAATGCTCAGGTCTTGTCTTTCTCTGAACTCAAGTCATCTGTGTTTCTTTAGATTTCTAGCTATTGGGTTTCTGTTGTATTAATCACGACACAGGGCTTGCAGTTTCACTCTGTTCTACCCGCCAAGTGCCACTGGTCACAATGAGCATAAAGGGAGAATCAGTGCAAATCAGTCCAACATCTGCAGCCACACCTTGAAGCATGTACTCTACTGAGCGTGATTCACTGGGGGGACAGGGGATTTATCATGATTAGGGAAAGAAAAATACAAACAAGATAGATGGATATGTACAGAAAAACAAAGTTACACAGTTAAAAGAGTTAAAACAAATATTCCATACTTAAATTTACATAGAGGAAATCCTTAAACTTAACAGAAAAATTCAACTTTTTTTTTCTATTTCAGAAATAGAGAAATAAAATGTTTGTTAATAAGAAATGCTTAAAACAATGAGATTTTGGAATTTAATTCACACATTTAATCTATGGAATCAAGAAGGCATTTTATCTGGGCAGGGCATGATATACATCAATATATCCACATCTCTGATTGACTCATTCCTCCCCTGCCATTTGAAATTTTAGCCTTAAAATTTAATAATTCAGTATTTGAAATTTTGGTATTAAGAAGGGAATCTCAATTGTATTATGAATTCTACCTTCCAATAGAAAAGAATGACAGAAAGCCCCTTACCACCAGGATTAAGTCTCCAGTGAGGGGGTCCACCTTCTAAAGGGGCTCTGGACGCCCCTGTGCATTAGCTCAAGCCTTTTCAGTGAATATGTGGTTTTCTGACTAAGAACAGCTGGACATTTATGTAGGTATTTCCATTTAAATACTGACAGCTTCCGAGTTTAAATCTCCAGCCTCCAGCTGGAGATTTACTCTGGATTCCAGACTTATGTAACTGCCTCCTTGATGTCTCTACTCAGATACAGTTTTTGTCTGTCTGTGCTGCTATAACAAAGGACTTGCGAGTGGACAGTTTATAACTATTAGAAACCTATTACCAGAGCTGGCGCTGTGGCGCAGCAGGTTAACACCCTGGCCTGAAGTGCCGGCATCCCGTATGGGCGCCGGTTCTAGTCCTGGCTGCTCCACTTCCAATCCAGCTCTCTACTATGGCCTGGGAAAGCAGTACAAGATGGCCCAAGTCTTTGGGCCCCTGCACCCACATGGGAGACCGGGAAGAAGCTCCTGGCTCCTGGCTTCGGATCAGCACAGCTCTGGCTGTCGTGGCCATTTAGGGAGTAAACAAGAGGATGCCTCTCCTCTCTCTCTGTGTAACTCTGACTTTCAAATAAATAAATAAATTTTTTTTTTTTTTTTTTGACAGAGTGGATAGTGATAGAGACAGAGAGAAAGGTCTTCCTTTTTGCCGCTGGTTCACCCTCCAAAGAGTTACAGAGAGAGGTAGAGACAGAGAGAGAGGTCTTCTATCTGCTGGTTCACTCCATAGGTGGCCACAACAGCCAGAGCTGTGCTGATCTGAAGCCAGGAGCCAGGAGCTTCTTCCCAGTCTCCCATGTGGGTGCCTCCTCCACTGCACTCCCGGGCCACAGCAGAGAGCTGGCCTGGAAGAGGGGCAACCAGGACAGAATCCGGTGCCCCGACTGGGACTAGAACGACTGGGACTAGAACCCGGTGTGCCGGCGCCGCAGGCGGAGGATTAGCCTATTGAGCTGCGGCGCTGGCCTAAATAAATACTTAAAAAAAAAAAAAAAAAACTATTTCTCACCATCTTTGAGGCTAGAAATTTCAAGTTGCTGGCAGATCTGGGGAGAGCTCCTCTCTGCTTCCTAGGTGGTGCTTTGCTGCTGTATCCTCCTGAGGGGAAAGAGGACAGCCGTGTACTCACAGGTTGGAAGGAATGGAAGGGCCAAAGGTCAAGAGGCCCAGTCACTTCCTAAATGCTTAGCTCTTAATACCATCACAGAGGTGAGTAAGCTGAAACAGAGATTTTGGAGGACACATCCAAACCATAGCAAACATCTCACAGAAAGCTCCAACTTAGCATGCCTGAACCCCTGGACCTCAACTGCTCCTCCAGTCTTCTTCCCCATCTCAGCTAGGGCCAGCTCCACCCTTCCAGGCAGATAAGCAGGTCAAATTGTTGGAGTCATCCTTGATTCTTTTTCCCCACCCTGTCATCCAATTAATTAGCAAGTCCTGTAGAAGTTCTTTTCAAATTATATCCAGCGTCTGACAGCTTCTCACCACCTGTACTGCTAAGCCCTTCATCCCAGCCACTGTTATCTCTCATCCGCCTTAGTTTATGTCTTTTAACTGACCTGCTCAGCTCCCTGCAGCCCGTTTTCAACACAGTACACAATGACCCTTTTGAAAAATAGGCAGGGTCATTTGACTCTTCTCAACTCTCCGGTGCTCCACAACTCACCCAGAGTAGGAAACTAGGTTCTTCAATGCCCTTCAAGGCCACCCCAGACCTGGCCCCGTACCCTCTCTAATTCCATCTCCTCCCATAACTGCCCTCCTTTCCTGGTTCCAATTACAGCTCCTGGGCTTTGAAAGCAGAGAAGATACTCGAGGAGGGGAGGAGGAGGGGGACAGGCAGTCTCTCCATTGCAGTGATATAAAATATATTCCATGCGTAACTCATTTAAAGCATGTCTGCAAATTCTTTGACTCTCTTTTCGTAAAAAGGCAGATCTAATGAATTCTCTTCCTTCATCTGCTATTTCTCTTGGGGTGCTGGCTTTCTAAATCCAGTCACCAGGCCACGAGGAAGCAGACAGAGCACAGGGAGAAACCGTGTGACCTGACATTCTCTGAAGAACTGAGACTGTAATTGGGTTTGGTGGGTTATTTTCCTTTGGAACAGATATACGACTTAGGCCATGTTTCTTAGCACCACTTCATGTGTTGAAAGGAATGAGGGTTATATGAATACTGCAGAATTGTCTCTTAAAAACAATGCAATTACTTTGCAGTTCTTGAAGAGCATGGTGACTGCCACTTTCTATAACTTGAACTCACTTTGTTTCTATGTCATGGACAGTACTTTAGGGAATTAAGTCCTCTAAATCACAAAGTAACCACCCCGATGATGTCTACATTTATACTTGCAGTAATTCTGATCTCCAACCTAGACCAGACCGCCTGCTTCACATTTCCACTTGGACTTCTCACATCTCAATGGCAACAAGTGCAAAGTCATGATCTTCCCCATGCCCAGTTCCAGTCCTCTCCATTTCAGGGGCTGACTCAACCAGTGCTTGATAACACCTGTTGTCCAGGCCAGACTCTATTAGCTACTGCACTATTCCCTGCACCTAACACAATGGGAACTGCACGAAATCAGACCCCCAACTCCTTGGAAGAGCAACAAAATGGATTACGGTCTATTCAAAGCCCAGGAAAATCTCGAATGCCTCTAACACCCAGGCTCTTTCCACCAGCCAAAGCTACCACTATTTACTCAAACAGTTGAATGCCTTCTAAAATTCCCATCATTACTGTGCATCAACATGCAGTTAAGTGAATGAATTGATTATAATTTTCTGTGCTCTACCAAGTTTCTACTTCTCTCACTGTGCTCATGAATGTGTGTCACTGCTGGAAAATGAGCACTAACTGTGAATTCAGGGCACTGAACGGCAAATTTTGAGTGCAATCCTGGTATCTTGATAGGAAAGATTTCTTTGAGTTCTACTAAGCATTTTTGAAAGCAAATTCTGTCAGCAGATTGAAATTACATGCAAAATTATCTAAATTGCTCACATACGATAGGCAGTCACACTGTGTAGATGAAGCTTTCAAAATGCAGGAGATGAAGCTGAATAATACCAACCTCTGGTCTAATTACCTCCAATCCAAGTCTCTGCTCATGGCTCAAGGCATACAATGCGAACAATTACAGTACATGATAGTGCGCGACTTCAGGTAGCAATGGAGTGGACTATTACAACTCTGATTGCACACATGCGTGGTTTCTGGATTTCATCTCCTACTTTTGAATCTGAATACTTAAAATGATAAGAGATCCATTATTCGTGGGCATGGTCTGTCATTTTTGCTTTTCTTTGCATAGCAGAGTGGAGTAACTATTGGGAGGCAGAGTAGGCTTCTAATTTCCACCTTAATTACCTGAATCAGTTGTTGCTTAACTCCATCCTTGGAGGTACACCACTAACTGTTCAGCCATCACACCTTCAGGGCAAATCGGAATCTTCAGTCACCTGCGCTCTGATTTCTTCCTCCGCTGTACTTCTGACTTTGCCACATGATCCTCTGAGAAGGAAGTAATGACATCTGCATAGGAATTAGAATCCAGGAGACCCCTGGGGTATTGTGCTCCTTTGAGTAACTCCAAAATTTTAAATTACTTTTTTTCTAGGTATAGTTAAATGTGGGGGCCAGCATTATGGCGTGGCAGATAAAGCCTCCACCTGCAATGCTAGCATCTCATAAGGGTGCCAGTTCAAGTCATGGCTGCTCCACTTCTAATCCAGCTCTCTGCTAATACTTCTGGGAAAACAGTGGAAGATGGCCCAAGTCCTTGGGCCCCTGCACCCACGTGGGAGACCTGGGAGAAGCTCCTGACTCCCCACTTAGGTCTGGCCCAGCCCTGACTGTTGTGTCCATTTGAGGAGTAAACCAGCAGACAGAAGACCTTTCTCTGTCTCTCCCTCTCTCTCTCTGTGACCTGTGTTTTCAGTATATAAAATAAACCTGAAAAAAAAAAAAGATTTGAATTCCCCAACTCACCTTTTTTCTAGGCCACAGACAAGTCTTTCCTGGTAGCAGCAGTGAACATTACTGAGCACTTCCCACGAGCCAAGCACCTTACTAGAGCTAGAGCAAGGTTCATCCACCTTTACATAACTGATATTACACCTGCTACAAAGAGTTTCATTGAAAAGAGCTGACAGAACCAAGGAGCAGAGGGAAGGCTCTCAGGAAAGCCGCTGGGAGGGGCTTCTTTAGCAGGAAAAAATTGTTGAAAGAAAGTAATCTGGAGGTCTTATACTCACGGGAAACTTTGTACAAGGTCCTTCAAGAAAAGTGTTTCTTGTGTGGTGGGAGAGCTGTTTTTCTGAAACCAGTCACAGATAACTCCAGCCACCTGGCCCTTGGCATGGCCTTGGCCCCAGCCTGCTTTTCTCCTGACTAATCAATGAAATTGTTCATGTCTCTCATTGTCACACCTGTTTCTAGCTTAAGCCACATTACCAGAGGGGCCCCCCGCTCTGACTCCTTTCATTAACTCTTGGACTAAAGGATTGTTACAGGGTGGATATTTTAATGTTTTTAGCAGCAACCCAGGTCCCTACTCTTTCCTACCTCATACTGAGTAAGACAACCAAAAATGTCTCCAGAAATTCCTAAATGTTCTCTGCAGGGCAATGTTCTCTGCCTCCAGGTGACAGCTAGCACTGCCTTAGGTATACTTAATCCTGTAAACAACTCAATGAGGTAAAGTGAGAACAGGAAGGGGCAGAGAAGCTAAAGAACTTGCCTGAGGCCGCACAGCCAGAGCAACATAGCTGCTATTTGATTAAGGCAGTGAGGCCCCAGAGCCTGTAGCCTTCACTGCTGCCCTGGCATCAAGACTCAGTCCCTGTGGGGGTTTTTTGGGATCAACGAGATGAGGCTTGGTGGATCAGAATCTTCTCTGGGGTTGCTGCGAAAGAACTGCTTTGTCAATGCAGAGCGGTCCAGGCACTTGAGAGGAAGAAGCAAGTGAAAGTAAGTTCTCTACCTATGAATTCCTGGCTCGTGGCAATCAAAAATATTTCTAAAACGGGAGACTGACTACATAGGAATAACCTGAAAACTCACGCCTTAATAGCGTTTTGCCTCTACCACCCAAGTCACTTTTAGATCAAGGAAGAATAGAAGCTGGACATTAAGTGCTTTCTCTCTTAACAGAAATATCTGGCCTGCCAGTCAGCATGATTCTCATCAGATTGCCTTTTGTAATTGGAGATTTATATCTTCCAATTAGAACGTGCCATTTGCAGATGACCCTTGTTGAAATGCTAATAGCCATGCTAAACTCTGTTAGTATTCATCTAAATAAATTAATCAAATTAGCTAGTGAGCCATTTAGCAAGTCATTAGGAAGCAAATTACAAAACAGGAAAGTTCTGAGGGCCAAGTTAGGGGGCAAGGGCAAGACACTGTGCACGGTGCCACACCTGGGACTGGTAACCAGGTATGGAGCAGTACAAAGAGCCAACGTGCCATGCAGGAGACAGATGAGCAGCAAAGAGGAGGAAGGACAGTCACCCACGGGACACCTGGCCTCTTCTCAGTCCTGCTCAGTCTCCAAGGTGACAACTGCTTTCCCCTCTGAAAACCCAGAGTTGTTCCTTCAAGATGTGGATGGGCCCTGTCCATCCAGGACAGGCTGCACAGCACCTGCACCTGCCTAACCAAACTGAGGGGCTGGAAACTTTCCCAGGTGGCACTGCTCTCCTTTGAGTCATCAGCTACCACAGGGCTTCCTGCTTTGATGACACAAGGGTTTCTGCATGCAGGAAACCTAACCCTGAACCCAGGCTACACGTGGTTTCTCCCTGGCCCTGACGTGGCCATTTTCTGTGAGGCAAGGAGGCAGAGGGAGGACACACTGTCCCTTGTTGTAGATCTGACCCTTTGGGCCAGAATTCTTTCCTTGCTGCCTTAAGGAGGAAGGGAAAAAGGAAGTTCATCCTCCTGTCTGTGGCTCCTTGCCTCTAGGTGAAAGCGGGCAGACAGCCACTTGTTTTCTCTAAACCAGACGATGTCAGACAAGAACTACACGGAAAGGATTCCTATCTGGGAGTGCCGATGGAGAATTTTTCTTCAAAATGGAATTAAGCAATAAAATACCAGCTACATTTACACCAGGCTGTTCAAAATAATTTTCAAGCATTTAAATGCTAATAGAAAACGTCAAAAATATAAACAGACAAGAAAATCAGAAACAAAGTTCACACTGGTATAATAAGAAAATACTTTATTGTGGAATTCTTAAAGGCCAACAATTGGACAAAGAAAACTTGTCTTGTTTGATAAAAAGCTAGGTTGGGTGGTTAACTGCCAGACTGACCAGAAAAACCTGACCCTGAACCAGTCTTAGAGATGGAAAGTCCGTCTACATCTCCACCAGCCACCCTGTCTTTTGAGAAAATCGGAGTGAAACGAGAAGCATACACAAGCTTGGATTTTAAAAAGAACTTGTATTTATATTTTGCAACTATGATCTTTTAAAACGGTGGCCTCAGGAAAACCTGCTCTGGCAAGCAACTGCAGAGGCTCCTGTGGAGAGGAAGTGAAAAGACTGGGCATATAAACAAGGGCTGCTGGCACGTTCAAAGCGCAGGGGATAGTTCACAGAGCAAAATGTAGGCCTAAGTAAATGGGTTTCAGGCAATTTCAGTGTTAAGATAACATCATTAAGACTAGAACAGATTGTGTGCAAACCCTGCTGTTTATAATTAACACGTTGCTTCCAAATACTCCAGGGTCCCTGGTAAATAGTCTTCTGCTCACGTCCACCCAGACCAATCAGAATATTTTCATCAGATTCCATGCTGGGCCAGCACCTGTTTGGACAAATCCAATAGAGCCAAAGAACTCCTTTCCCCGGCCAGCCAAGTCGTTGGACGAACACAGCTTGGCTTAGTCACTGTCACAGTGTCCATATGGCTTTGAAGCTTGTTTTCACAAGAAATCATACAAGTATTTTATTATGTCAAAGTTCACCGTCCTATAAACAAAAACAGATACTATGTTAGCATCCTCACCCCTAGATTGCTCAGCTTTGTGTGGTTCAGGGAAGCACGCGCAGAATCGTGCACAACTAAAGCCAACCGTTCCATAGTGCTACCAAATGCAGCCCTAGGGGACGGGCACTCATTTTTAAAAACGTCACTCAACACAGTTTCTTTAAAAAGTTAGTTTTTTGTTTGTACCATAAAGTTTGCTTTTCTAAAAGAGAAAAGTTAGAACCATCTTATGTTCTGTGTTTCAATTATTCTACAAAAAGCTTAGATTTCAATTTAAAGTTATTTTTTTGGTCTGATAACCAGAATAAAGTAATTAGAGATGCAAAAAGTATTTAAATCTCCTTTGCTTCCGAACATTGTTTATCTTCCAAAACACCTGTTTTCTCATTACAGAAACCATCGCTCATCTGTCCTCATTTGTAGTTTTCATTCTTTTCAGTCTTCTAGCACTGGCTGACCTGTGTTGTGTATTGTAACTAAATCTGTAGGATCCAAGAATACCATACAACAAACAGACGATGTGAATGTATATTTTTGTACTCTGAAGGCAAGCAGAATAAAACAGCAGAGAGAGAGAGACATATAATTATATTCTTTTCTTCAAACTCAATCTTCACTATAAATATTCAGACTAGGAGGTTTATTATTTGAATAAATGGTCAAAATAATTAGATATAATGATCTAGCAGTAAGTATAAAATATAAGCCTCAAGTATTCAATTCTGCAAAAATAATCATCCATGTGAGAACAGCCTTTTAAAGATTCACTAATTGCATGCTTTTTTTATTAAACCGTCATCAATTAATGTTTTTGTATCATTTTATAATATACTTTCTAAAAAAGTTTCTAAGTGAATGACTGACACACCAAATATTTTTTAAAATTTGAAATAGAACTATAGAATCTGCTTATGAAAATATGTTTGAAAATCACTCAGATGAGAGGTGCTGGCTATTGTGGTCCCTCATGTTGGACTGAAGAATTCCTTCTTTCATTATAACAGTTCTTCTCTGCAGAGTAGTAAACCTTCCAAATGGGACAGAAGCACTGCCAAAACAATCCTATTACCAACAGCAGCAGTAAAAGAACTAAAAATACTTATTAAAAAAAACCCCACTTTTGCATAAAGGCACAAAAGGTACGGTTATTAAATCATGAAGCTGTTTTATTTTTGTATTTCACTCCAATCTTGAGGCCCCTCCTTCAGCTCGCCATTTACTGACAAGTCCCCTCTAATAAGTAATTTTAAAGCATTAATTATGGGGACAGACATTTGGCCTAGTAGTTAAGATTCCCATGCCCCACACTGGAGTGTCTGGCTTCAATTCCTAGCTCTGGCTCCCAATTCCAGCTTCCTGCCATTGCAGACCTTGGGAGACAGAGGGTGATGGCTCAAGTGGTTGGGGTTCTGCTAGTTATGTAGAAGACCTACACTGAGTTCCTGGCTCCCAGCTTTAGCTCAGCCCTGAATTATAATAAATGAAAATTAAAACAGCTCAAAAAATGTTGAAGGAAAGATTCATTTATTTGAAAGGCAGAGCAACAGCAAGGAGGCAGGGAGGGAGAGAGAGTGAGTCTGTATTCCCCAAATGGCTGCCACAGCTGGGCCTGGGTGGCAGGGGCCCAAGGACATGGCTGTACTCTGCTGCCTTCCAGGCACATGGTCCTTTCCTCAGCTCCTTCCAGTGAAGATTCAACTCTACTGGGCCCTGGACAGTTGTGTCAGGTGAGGTCAGTGTCCTGTGCCAAAAGCTCTGTTCCTTGGAGATCACTCCACTTACCACTCTCTGGTTCCTCTTGTCACTGAACAACGTAGCTTCCAGATCAAAATTCCTTTCCATCCCAAGGCCTACACCAGCCTAGCAACTGCACCACACTCCTGTCTTTCTCACCTCCAGTGACTTTCTCTTCCACTCTCAGGATCACACACACACATGTTCTACCTCTAAAAACATGGATTGAGACATTTTACCCTCTGACCCCCAATTTCTGCCATTTACACTATTTGGAACACCTTGGGACAAAAAGTCCACAAACTTCTTCCCTTTTTCTCTGTCTACAAATATGTACTGAGTACGTTTATGTCAGGTATTGAACTATTAGTCCTCAACTGGCTTTACTTTCTTCTTGCTCCTCCAAGCTTAGTCTCTATCAACCATCATGGCAAGTGCTCACTGGCTAGCATTCACTGAACTCACCTGGAGAAAACCCAATGCTATGTGATTTCAACTGTAATTCTTTGGTCTCCCAGTATCTGGCACATGCAGTGTTACTGGAGAAGATCATAAGTCTTACAGAGGGTGCCCTTGTACATCCAAGGTCAAGAACCTCAGCACTCCAGCACATTGCTTTCCTTGTCAACACTTTCTTCCATTCCTCACAGCAGCTTTTCAAATATCCGATGTTTCTTTCACACTGCTACTAGCTCTGCCCTTCATCTCCTTTTTGCCTCCTTATTCACTGAGAAAACAGAAGTCAGTAGATCAGAACTCCTTCAACATTTTTGTCACCAAACATCCAAACTGTTCTACTTAAATTCATCTTTTTCTCATGACAATGAACGAGGACTCCCCTTTCTCATCTCGTAACTCATTTCCTAAGTCCCATGCTCACATAACATTTGAAAGATTTTGTGCTTTGACTTAATCTCTCTTCTGCATCATTAACTCACCTTCTCTATGCTCTTACCTATCAGCTCATTTCTTTAAAAAATATATAATAGCCCTCTCTCAACTGTGTAATCCTTTCTCCTTCCTTATGACAAAAAAGAAAAAAATCCTAGAATGTAGGCTCATGAGAGGATATAGCTATGTTATACCATTGCTGTATCTTCCCAAAGCTTTAGCACAGTGTTTGTTTATGCTGGACACTAAAATTATTGGCAAGTGAATAAAGGAAGGAAAAGCATTATCTCTATTCATTACATGTACTTTCTCATAAAACACTATGCAAATGTCTATAATCTGACTTACTTCTACCCCATCACTGGAAGAGTTGCTGGCAAAGTCACAAACGATGACTTTATCATTAAACCTGAGGATTCTGCTTGCTTTCTTGGTAGCACATGACTTCTTCTTCTTCTTCTTCTTCTTCTTTTTTTTTTTTTTTTTTGTTAAAGATTTTATTTATTTGACAGGTAGAGTTAGACAGAGAGAAAGGTCTTCCTTCCGTTGGTTCACCCCCAAAATGGCCACAACGGCAGGAGCAGTGCCAATCTGAAGCCAGGAGCCAGCTGCTGCTTCGGGTCTCCCATGAGGGTGCAGGGGCCCAAGCACTTGGGCCATCTTCTACTGCTTTCCCAGGCCATAGCAGAGAGCTGGATCGGAAGAGGAGCAGCCGGGGCTCGAACTCGTGCCCTATGGAATGCTGGCGCCGCAGGCCTACTGCGCCACAGCGCCAGTCCCAGTAGCACATGACTTTTTTTTTTTTTTCCTGAAAGGCATTGCAACAGACGGAGAGAGACAAGACATACACAGAGACAAAGAGCCCTGTGCGCTCGCTCACAATGTCTCAGCCAAAGTCAGGGCAGAGCTGGGGGCCAGGAACTGAACCCAGGTTTCCCACGGGTGGCAGAGATGCACCTACTTGAGCCATCGCCACTGCCTTCTAGGGTCTGTTATTAATATGAAGCTGTAATCAGGGGCTACAGAGCGTTTTAGCTCCTAGGCCAAACGCCCACTCTGTAAGTGACTTCTGACCATTACTCCCCTCAGGTATTTCTAGGTTTTTTCTTTTTGTATGTATAACTTTCTATCTTGTATAACTGCCTTCTTCACTTAAACTCATATCACGAGTAGTTTCCTGCAATTTTATCCATCTGGTTTGTGCCTGGTGATCCAATCATTCATTCTCTGCCAAAAATGGGTGGTGTGAGGCTGCCTTGCCTCTTCTTGGTGACCATCCTTGGGACGTCCTCCCTATATAAAGATTCAATTTATTTATTTATTTATTTTTGACAGGCAGAGTGGATAGTGAGAGAGAGAGACAGAGAGAAAGGTCTTCCTTTTTGCCGTTGGTTCACCCTCCAATGGCCACTGCGGCCGGTGCATCATGCTGATCTGAAGCCAGGAGCCAGGTGCCTCTCCTGGTCTCCCATGTGGGTGCAGGGCCCAAGGACTTGGGCCATCCTCCACTGCCTTCCCGGGCCATAGCAGAGAGCTGGCCTGGAAGAGGGGCAACCGGGATAGAATCCAGCGCCCCAACCGGGACTAGAACCCGGTGTGCCGGCGCCACAAGGCGGAGGATTAGCCTGTTAAGCCACGGCGCCAGCCAAAGACTCAATTTAGAATGAGACTATCTCCTTATCTCTCTTCTTCCTGGTGCCCTGTAAAACAAACCCACATAGTTTTGCTTCATCTGAAATGTTACTGCTTCTCACTGTAGGAAAATATGTCCTATTTATTTTTTTAACACATACTAAGTTTAAAGCATCGTGCTAGGCTTGAGGATAAAGTAGTGACAAACACAAATGCAGTCTGCACTTTGTGCTTCCTGGCCTCATGTTTTAGAAAGAAAGATAAATTCTAATTATTCAGTTAATTAAATAATTAAATAAGTGATGCATACCATGAAGAACAAAATGGAAACTTCCTAATTGTATGTGTTGAGAGTGGTGGCAATGGTGGTCTTGGTATGTTTGACAGGCTTCCTAAAGGAACACTCCCACTGAAATCTCAGTGTTCTCTAACAGCTAGATGAAAGAATGAGAAGCTGGAGAATGCGCATACGCACCATGCTAGCATGCAAACCACAACTGAAAACCTGAAATGAGCCAGCGTAGTTGAAGCGCAAACTCCGAGAGGAGAACGCACATGTGCAACGTGGCTGGGCACACAGGTGGGGTTCAGTTCACTTTGGCGTTGCAGGGTTTTAAAGATTCTGGTCTTTATCCCAAGAATACTAGGAAATCACTGAAGACTTTTAAGTAGAAAGGTGACATTAAATTTTTTTATGATCATTCTGGTATACAATGAACGATAAATTATAGGGGGATAAGAGTGGATAGGTGACCAAATAGGAGACTGCTAGAGAAGAGAGGATGGTGGCTTGGTCTACCAGGTGGTAAAAGTACAAATGATAAAAAAGAATGAATCTGTGATACACAGGAGTGACTAATGATTGATATTGGGAGTATGGGAGACAGAAAAGTCAAGAAGGACTCCCAGGTTTCAGGCTTGTGCAACATGGCGGATTGCCACGCTCTTCACTGAAATGGAACACTGGAAGGAAGAAAGATCTTTCCCTTCTCCTGTGTGTAGAAGCAGGGATTAGAATCCCTGATTTCAGTTTTGGAAACATATTGATATAGCTGGGAAACATTCAATAAAGGTCAAGAATATTATTTTTAAAAGTCTGGCCTTTAAAAATAGGGGTTATTAATATTCAGATGGTTGTTGGAAGTCATGGTGTAGCTAAACTTGACTAGTAAAAGGTACAACAAGAGAAAAGAGCTGAGGACAAAGCCTCAGGCATAGTTATATTTAAAGGTCAAATGGAAAGGAAAATTTGGTAAATGAGCCTTAGTCAAAACTGCCAGAGAATAAAGAGGAAAGCCCAAGGATGATGGAATCTTGGGCTCTGTGAAGGAGGAAGAAGGGTGGGAGCATAGCAGGAGGTAGGGGTGGGTGGGAAGTGTCACTATGTCCTTAAATCTATGTATATGAAGCACATGAAATCTGTATACCTTAAATAAAATTTAAGAAAAAAAGAAAGAAAGAAACAGAGGGTGGTCAACTAGTATCACTATGCCCCTAAATCTGTATATATGAAACACATGAAATTTGTATACCTTAAATAAAATTAAAAAAAAAAAAAAAAAAAAGAAACAGGGTGGTCAACTGTGTTGGATGCCATGGAGACAACAAACAGCCAGAGACCAAGGGAGGTTCAGGGGAAGAGGAGATGCAATTCACAGTATACGTGGATGAATCCACCTGAGATCCTGAGATCTTGGGTCCTGCTCTACTGAAAAGGGACAGATAGAGAAGATGAGTGCTAAGCAGGTAGCTGAATGACTTCAACTGATGCTTTCAACTCTGTTCTGTGAAACTGAGGAAGGATGAACAGCGTGAAGTAGATTTGTAGCTGGAAGAGAGTCAACGACCTAGGTGGAAAATAGGTTTGTGAACCATGTGTTCTGTCCTTCAATACATGAGGTTGACAGGGATGCCAGGCTGGTAGGAGACAATCTCTCATAAGGAAAATACAGAAACAGAGCCAGCTTGCATGAGTCTTCAAGAAACCCACAGTTTACAAGCTGGGGGTAGTAAAAGTCTCGAACTAGCAACAAGAAGCAAGCATGTTGCTGGAATGACCTCTAACTCAGACACTGAGGTTTGAGAAAAGCAGTGGTTACCATGAGCGAGAACTCAATGGGAAGTGATATTCTCAGGGACGACTCAGGATTTAGTTCAATGAGGAAGACCATGAGAAGATGATGGAAGAATATGGGAGGCCAGTCAGCAGAAATGGAATACCATGGGGGCGAAAGAGTGGATGAGGGAAGATGAGGGAAGAAGGGGTTGCTTATTCTCTGTATACTGCCCATGGAAAGCAGGCAGGAGGAAAGAAAACGAAGGAAAGGACGTTGACAAAGTTCCCAGATTCTATGACAAAATTCCAGGTCTACAGTTCCTCTTTCCTCTGAGGGGTAAATGGAAGGGCATGTCTCCAGATGAGTCTAACATCACTGTGATGCTCTGGATGGGGTGACACCAATTTCAGTTTGCTTCAGTGGATCTTCACTAAGCATACAGGGACCCATATGTGTTCCCCATATGTGCTCTGTGCACAGTAATGTTGGGGCATGACCCAACACATTCAGAGTAGAGGCAACAACTTCTGAAGAAAATGGGCTTCATTCCAAAGTTATGCTTCAGATAAAGGCTCTTAGACAGAGGTTCCAATATCATTATTTAGAAAAGCAAAGTTATGGCTTTACGAATATACTGATACATCCCAAAAAGGTTTCTTTTCAGTAACCTGTGTGTAACAATTTGCCCTTTTTTATTACAATGAAACATTAAAATCCTCCTTCAGTCTTCAGTCTATATGTCATGGAAATTTGGCAAATACCCACACTGGCATTATGGGATTTTCAAATTCAGAAGAGATTTCAGGACAGAGCTGCTGCCTGTGCAGCACATTAAACCCTGTTTTTAGGCTCAACAAATACTGTTTCATGCCTGTATATTATCAACTTCGAAAGATACGGAAATACTTTCATGATTCATTTTAAAAGGATGCTAAAATGAAATCTTTATATTCAAAAAAGTTTGGAGCACACTGTCTTCTGGACTGTCTTGTTCCACCCAGGAATCAACACTCGTGTGACATCTGCTAGCACAGTCTTTAACAGATCAGTGCCCAGTTGTGACCATTCACATAAACGCCGTGAACACTCTGAAGCAACTCACTGCATGTTCAGACAGCTCTCATTTGGACAGCCATCTTTCCTCTCCACATCGCCTCGTGCTCTAGGATTACTTACACACAGTGTCACTTGTTGTGCACGTGACAGCCCCTGAATACCTGAGAGAGTTAACATGTCCTCCCTAGGGCTTTTCTCCCACCCTTCATATTTCAGTCAGAGATGTAGCACAGTTACTTATCCCACCACTCTTTGTGTCCCTTCAGCACAGAGGCATTTGTCAATTCCTTTCCTAAAACTCGAAACAGCACAGCACACCAGATTTGATGTGTCTACGGTAACACGGAGTAGAATGATTATATCCCTTGAACAAGACACTACACATTTCCATCAATATTACCTAAGTTAGGATTTTTAAGACCTTGTAGTCAGCTAAAACATTTAGGATCTCGGCCAAATCTCTCCCATCTTGTTTCAGTACAGAAGACTTTTTCTGCAGCCAACTGTCTGCTACTATAGGGGCCATTACTCCAGTCTGTTAAAGTCTCCTAGAATCTGTATTTTTGCCATCTAGCATATTAGCTATTTCTTTTAACTTTATGTCCCTGATAAATTTTATGAGAGGGTCCATTCTACAGTGAAACTTATCTACTCTGGTACTTACATGACCTTTTCTTCTCTAAATGATTAATGATATTATATTAGGAAAAAAAGTAATATTTGTATTTAGTGTATCACTTACAAAAATCAAGACATTTTACATTACCAATCATTCAATTCTTACCTTGCAATTGCTCTGATGAAGTCTAGAGATACTGTGCATTTGTATTTGGGCCCATCAAGCTGATCATCATGGCCAACCAGGGTTAACAGCTGAAGGGTCACCAGAGAGGTAATCTGAAAACATGAGAACATTTTTATAAGAAACTTTTAAAATGAGACTACATCATGTCCTTGTTTCTGAAACATTTTTAGTACCTTTGACAAAGATATGTAACTGAATCCACAAAAATATCTGCAAAGAACATGACTACTTTGAAATCTGTATGTACAAATTTGTACTTATGTTTAAAGTCCTTTCATACTATTTGTTGAACTCTTTACTTAGTATACAGTTAATAGTCTATGTATAAAGTTAATTGAAACTAGATCTTAGTAGAAAATAAGAATGGGAATAGAAGAGGGAAGAGGAAGAAGGGTGGGAGTGTGGGCAGGATTGGAGGAGTCACTGTGTTCCTAAAAGTGTATTTGTGAAATGCATGAGGTTTGTATACCTTAAATAAAAGGTTTCTGGGAAAACAAAAATAAAGTCCTAGTTCAACAAATGAATTAAACTGTCAGTCAGTCCTTAAGGATTCCAGTTGAGACAGCCTTGTTTCATTAATAACTCAGACATGACTGATAAACCTTTAAAAACTACAAATGTTATCAGGAAACATTGAATTCTGTCTATAATCAACATCTCAGAGTTTCTACTGGAATACCTCAGAATATCCCATCTATACTTACTTAAGGAATCTAGAACTTAAAATGTGGATCTCGGTCTTTTTCAGAGTTGGGTGGCTGGCTGGGTGACAAATAAGAATTGCACCCCTGAGGCCTGAGCTCAGTTTTTCTTTAAACACTTATTGTTCAGGAACTTACGGAAACACCAGAACAATTAATGCTGAAAAAACCATGCTTCAGTAGGTCAAACCAGAGAACCAAATAACTCCATACAGTAGTAAGTGCTGTGAAACCCAAGAAACAAAGTTGATCTGAGAGCTTACTCTGAATAGGCCATTGTCTTCTCCCAGTTTCTTATTTTTAACTGTTAGAGACCAGCAGGGAAAGGCACCAGTAATGTCAAAAGAAATTTGGAGACTTAACAACCTATAACTGCTGTATGGCAATATAAAGGATTTAATACACCTCTTAAGGAATTAATATACCCACTTACTATGGTACTAATACTTTGTGGATACTAAATAAATACTATATGAATAATAAAAAATAATAGTATTGACTACTTGGTACTAAGTTCTCTATATACATTATCACATATATTCCTCCTGGCCCTATGAGGTGGACATTATTATACCCATTTTACAGATAAGCCTTAGGAAAGTTAAATCACTCCCCAGACCCCAGAGCTAGTAGGTGGCTTAATAAGAATCAAAAGCTAGAGTTCATGCACATCCTACTGTGTTTACGTGGACTCTATGACATTTTCCATGACAATTTTAAAGAGAAAACTGTCATGTATCATTCATTCAGTTGTCATTACTTGACTAACAAGTTAAAAAGGGTGAACAGATGGTAACTTTTATATTTATATAGAGAAAATACTATACTTAGTAAATACAAAGCATTATTTCAAAAAGAAAAGTGGCTCAGGTTCATATCAAATTATGAAGTTTTGTGTTCAAAAGGCTACTTTAGTTTCCAATTCAATAATCAATTTCAATCCAATCAACTAATTGTATTACATCTCACAGCATTTTTTTAGAATCCTCTCTGTATGTGGATAAGAGTATATGCTTTGCAGCTGTTGCGTGTTCTGTTCTGTATGTGTCTATTAGATCAAGCTCTGTGCTGTTCAAATCTTTTATGAAGGTATTTCAAAAAGATTGTGGAAATGGTTCTTTTGTCTGAAAGGTTTTTATATCAAATAGATGCATAGGTTTTTCATAATATGCATTTCCACAAAGTGTTTGAAGAACCCTGGTATATGCCATTTAAAAAAATCTACTTTATCTATCAAAACTGAGAGAAAAACTAAAATTCTCCCACTTTAAAGATTTATTTATTTATTTGAAAGGCAGAGTTACAGAGTGGCAGAAGCAGAACGAGAGCGAGAGGGAGGGAAAGAGAGGTCTTCCATCCACGGTTCACTCCCCCACTCCAGATGGCCGCAATGGCTGGAGCTGTGCCAATCTGAAGCCAGGAGCTTCTTCCAGGTCTCCCACGTGGGTGCAGAGGCCCAAGAACTTGGGCCATCTTCCACTGCTTTCCCAGGCCATAGCAGAGAGCTGGATCAGAAGTGGAGCAGCTGGGACTCGAACTGGAGCCCACTTAAATGATCTGGGATGCCGGCACTGCAGGCAGCGGCTTTACCCACTACTCCAACTCAGCAGAAAGCAAGTGTACCACCTCCAATAGCTTATCTCTAGGAAACGAGGTGGATGGGACAAGCATTCCCTCTGACTTATCCACCTGCTTGTTTAGTATCTTGCAGTTTGCCTCTTGGCCTGCAAAGCCTAAAATCTCTACTGTATGGCCTTTTGTGGCAAAAGTTTCCTGATTCCTGCATTGGAGACTGTGAGATTCAAATGATTAATCTAACCAATGTGGAAACAGATGTTCAGTCACTGCCAAGGGATGGCAATTAAGTTCCTTGAGTAGGATTTAGGTCTCCTATCTACAACTTCAAAACTTCTGAAAAACATACCTGAACTGTGATCAGAGGTACACAATAAACAACAACAACAACAACAACAAAAAAAAAAAACAAAAACCCCTTATACCCAAAAAGGCTGTTTATTAGGAGAATCAAAATGATCCATAAACAGTCATGAAGGTAGGAGTCAAAGAAAGACCCGCAGTATTGCTTCCAGAACTAAGACAAAGGACTCCTCACTCACTCACTCACTCACTCGGAAATCTGGTCCATGCTAAATGTTCCTGCCCACTGTGGAAGTGAGAGTTGCCTGGTCATCACTCAAGTTGTTAATTAAGATCATCCAATTATTTCCTTCCTGTTCCCACCCTGGGCCTGTTCTGATTCCATGTTTCATATTCTGATTTCAGAAAAAAGAGAATATAGCGTAAGATAAAAAATAAGCAAATTTAGGAAAATCAATCTTCTACCACATACAAGCAGTAGACTTCAGAAAAGTCACT
The DNA here is from genome assembly GCF_033115175.1 of Lepus europaeus. NCBI lineage: Eukaryota > Metazoa > Chordata > Mammalia > Lagomorpha > Leporidae > Lepus > Lepus europaeus. Next base: position 44,550,464 of record NC_084827.1, read on the forward strand.
TAAATAATCTGGGTCTCAATTTTCAAAACTAAAACCTGGAATAATAATAATACATCAGCCATGCACAAATGTCATAAGTACTTATGAGATACTAAAAGCGAACACCACAAAACTGTAAGAACCAATAAAGAATTTCAGTAAAGTTGCAGCATACAAAAATCAACATAGAAGAGTTAGATGTATGCCTACACACGAAGAATGAAGTATTAGGTCTGGCTCTGTGGCACAGCAGGGAAACCTGCTGCCTGTAGCACCAGCATCCCATATGAGTTCTGGTTGTTCTACTTCAGCTCCAGCTCCCTACAAATGTGCCTGTGAAGGCAGTGGAATATGGCCCAACTCATTGGGCCCCTGCATCCACATGGGAGACCCAGAAGAAGTTCCTGGTTCCTGGTTTCAGATCAACCCAGCTCCAGCCTTGCGGCTATTTGGGGAATGAACCACCAGATGAAAGATCTCTCTCTCTCTCTCTGTGTCTCTCTCTCTTTTTTTTATTTGACAGGCAGACTTAGATAGTGAGAGAGAGACAGAGAGAAAGGTCTTCCTTCCATTGGTTCACCCCCCAAATGGCCACTACGGCTGGCGCTGCACCAATCCAAAGCCAGGAGCCAGTGCTTCTTCCTGGTCTCCCATGAGGGTGCAGGGGCCCAAGCACTTGGGCCATCCTCCACTGCCCTCCCAGGCCACAGCAGAGAGATGGACTGGAAGAGGAGCAACCAGGACTGGAACCCAGTGCCCACATGGGATGCCGGTGCGGCAGGCGGAGGATTAACCAAGGCGCCGGCCCCTCTCTCTGTGTCTCTCCCTCTCTATCTCTTTAACTCTGCCTTCAAATATATAGGCAAATCTTAAAAAAAAAAAGAATGAACTATCTGAAAAAGAAATTTAAAAACATTCCTTTACAAAAGTATCAACAAGAATACGTAGGAATAAATTTAACCACAGAAGTGAAAGATCTCCACAATGAAAACTAAAAACACAAATAAAAGAAAGTCAAGCAGCTATAAAGAATGGAAAGATAAATATGTTCATGCATTGGAAGAAAATGGTTAAAATGTGCATACTACTCGAAGTGATCTAGAGATCCAATTTAATTCTTACCAAAATGTCAATGGCATTTTTCACAGAAATAGAAAAATAAATCATAAACTTCACATGGAACCATTAAAGCTCCCAAATAGCCAGAGCTATCTTGGAAAAGAAGAAAGATGGAGGAATCACGTTTCCTGATTTCAAATTATATTACAAAGAATCAGTAACCAAAACAGAAAGGAACTGGCATAAAAACAGACTCACAGATCAATGGAACAATATAAAGTCCAGAAATAAAGCTACACATATATAGTCAACTAATCTTTCACGAAAGTGCCAAAAATAGATGATGAAGAAATCAGACTCTTCAACAAATGGTACTGGAAAAACTGGATACCCACAGGCAAATAAATGAAGCTAGAACTTTTCCTTTCATAAGAAACATTATTAGCAATGAATTGAAAACTTAAATGTAAGACATGAAAGCATCAACGTCTTAGACAAAAACACAGGAAACAGCTATTTCACATCACTACTGGCAATGATTTTGTTGGACATGGCACGGAAAACACAGGCAACAAAAGTGAGACTATCTCAAACTCAACAGCACACTCTGCCCGGAACTGGAAACAATGAAATGATAAGACACCCTTATGGAATGGGAGGAAAAACCAGGTAAGTCAAACAAGACAGACAAGATAAGTATAAACAAAATCATGTTAGTAATTATATTAAAAGTGAACTAACTAAATTCTTCAAATAAAACACAAAGGCTGACTGAAAAAACAAATCCAACCACACACTGTGCTGAAGAGACACCTCTCCAACAGAAGCACACAGGAAAGTCCAAAGTCAAAGGACGGCAGGAGACAGGTCAAGCAAGGCAGTCGCCCTTCACGCTTACAGGCTCCACACTGCACATCCAACCAAGCACAGCACAAAAGTACTTGGGGGGAAAAATGTACACTGCATAGGCACAGACTTTTTCTTGTTATTCTCTAACTATATGATATAATAACTATATAGCATTTCCCACTGTAATCTAGAGATGCTCTAAAGTACAGGAGAGTTTGTACATGTTACATGCAGATTCTACACCACTTTGAGGCTTGAGCATCCATGGATTCTGGAATATGCTAGACTGACTGTACTAAAAGAGAAATGAAGGTACATTAATCAGGAAAAAAAAGACTAAAAAAAAGATTTCACTGATAATGATAAAAAGCAGGCCCTGAGTTCACATCTCTTCCAAGATTCATTGCTTGAGACCTGTACGAGGAAAGGAGACAGAGAACAGGCTCGGCAACTGCAGGATAATGAGGTCTGTAGGGGAGAGTAAATATTACTGAAAGCCCAGGTAATGTAAACTCTGCATCATTTCCCGTTTGGAAACACACAGAAATCTACAATGAGAGTAGACCTGAAATTTTAATAAATAGGGAAATACTTAGAAAAGAGTTTTAACACAGTCTCTCTATAGCTAGCTATATTAACTTCAACCTTTTGTATTAGTAACAGTCATTTGAAAATCATATACTAAGTTCCCATTATTATTAAAGGCAGATCTCCTTAGTCTTTCTTGTAACACAGAAAAAAGGCATTAATTACCTTTTACTTTGCCACTGGCATTTCCTTTTATTTCTTATAACTTCCACTTTCTGATTCAAATACTCTCACATATTAAATTAGCTTCTTTAATCTAAATCGGATGTTAAATTATTCTTCCACAACTTTTTGTCAGAGAAATACAAAATGTCTTTTTTTTTTTTTTTTTTTTTTTTTTAAGATTTACTATCTTCCACTGCTTTTCCCAGACCATTTGCAGAGAACTGGATTGCAAGTAGAACAGCTGGGACATGAACCGGCCCCCATATGGGATGCTGGCATCACAGGCAGGCAGTGGCTTTACCCGCTACACTACAACGCCACTACAACGCCGGCCCCACAGGATGTCTTTAGTTAAAAGTTAATAGTTCAAGAATATTTTCAGATACCTTATAGTTTTATTATTTTGCCACATTAGTTACAACAAGTATACACATTGGGGCTGGCGCTGTGGCGCAGCGGGTTAACATGCTGGCTTGAAGTGCTGGCATCCCATATGGCTGCCGGTTCGGGCCCTGGCTGCTCCACTTCCGATTCAGCTCTCTGTGATGGCCTGGGAAAGCTGTAGAAGATGGCCCAAGTCCTTGGGCCCCTGCACCCACATGGGAGATCCGGAAGAAGCTTCTGGCTCCTTGTTTGGGATTGGCACAGCTCCGGCTGTTGTGGCCAACTGGGGAATGAACCATCAGATGGAAGACCTCTCTCTCTCTCTGCCTCTCCTCTCTCTGTGTAACTCTGACTTTCAAATAAATAAATATATCTTAAAAAAACACACACACAAAAATATACACAGTAAAAAAGTTGAAACAAATAGTCCCTCAAAGTCACTTTCAGCTCTACAAGGAATCCATGGCTAAATTAATCACCTAAGATTGAGCAAAGGATATGGTATCACTTCAAGATACAGCAGCCAAGAGGTACTTCCAGAATATTAAGTTTTTTTTGGGGGGCTAACTTAGTAAAAGCTAATATACAAAAAATGAAACTAAAGAAAGCGAATTAAATCATAAATTGGGTTGTGGTTTTTCAAATTAATAAAAACCTACTCACTCAGAGGCCTTTTATTCTTTGGCCTTATCATATGAAAATCACTCTAAAATGCAATCGACATAGTTCAGGAGAACCTATATCACATGAAGCAGTGTATAAATGTACTGCCAGGCCGGTGCTGTGGCACAGCAGATTAAGCTGCTGCCTGCAGTGCCAGCATCCCCTATGGGCTCTGGGCTTCAGCCTGTTGCAGACATCTGGGGAGTGAACCAGCAGATGGGAGATTTCTCTTTGTCTTGGTCTCTCCTTCTCTCTCTCTCTTTGTGTAACTCTTGCCTTTCAAATAAACAAATCAATATTTTTAAAAAATTACTGAACTTTAAAAGTATTTCTCAGTTTATTAAAATATGACTGGAGTAGAATTGAAAAAATCAAATACAAAGATTAATTTGAGCGTCAGTATTTTAAATCTCAAACACATTACTTATACAACTGTACTAAATGAAAACATCTGAATACAAATGAAACTTCAAAAATTATTTCCATGTGTACATAAATACAAGCATATCTACCTTCTTCTCCATTATCTAATTTTTATTTCCAATACCATACCCCTGAAGTTCTTCAAGTCTTACTCTAAGTACTGCACATTCAAAGATGAGTAGAATCATGAAAGTAACCTCAGATCTCCAGACTAGCATTAACACCTAAGTACTGTGACATGGTCAGGGTGGAATGACAGAAGTCTCTAGACAGTTACGGTACACAGATTCATAGCGGTGTCTCAGTTTGCATGTGTGCGAGGCAATGCAAAAACGAAGAGTGGAACCAGCCTTTACCACCCAGCTGCTAATGATTCAGAGAAGAGACACACCAGTCATTCCTATTATTAGGTCTCCAAATGCAGAAAGTGATTTATACAGTCTCTAGCTGTAGCAAAGAAGGATAAATTAGAACATTTTTGTAGCAAATAATTTAAGATTATCTTTGTTGGGAAAATGCTCTCTAAATAATAGTTGTAAAATATACTTGAATACTCTGATCCTTTTTAGCACTGTCTCATTTACGAAAAGCTTCTTATTCAATCGAGCTTTTAATTATCCTGCAGCATATTTCATAAACAAACACCAAAGAGTCTAGACAGAAGGTCAGGGAAAAAAATAGGAGAATTTCTAGTCCAGACAAGATGGCATAGATTCATATTCACTGCTCTTTCTTGCTGAGTACAACAATAAACCCTGCAAATAACTTAAGAGGTAACCAAAGAAAGACTCTGAGAGGGGCAGGAAGAAGGTGGCTAAGGGACCCCAGCACCTCTGATCTGCAATCCAGCAACAGAAGTCTATCCAGGTAGGCCAATGCCTTTCCTGGATCAAAGAGGAAGTCCTGCCGAAAAGAAATGGAAATTCCATACTTGGTAACATCATCCTTCATGAAGGAAGCAGGAATAAAGACATTTTCATACGAGGGAAAACGAAATAATCTATACTAGAAGATCTACATTTAAAGAATGGCTACAGGAAATTGCTACAACAAAAAAGAAATGATAAAAACAAAAAAGGAACTTTGGGCATTCAAAAAGAGGAAAGAACAATGGGAAGAGCACATATGGAAAATTACAATAAAATATCTCCTTGAGTTTTCTAAATAATATTTGACTAAAAATTAATAACACCATTTGATACACAAGACAATGATATTTGAAAAGTAGGAAAATACAAGGACCTCAATGGAAGTAAGGTTTCTATACTTTACTCCAAAGAGTAGAACACTGATATTGCTTGTAACACTCAACATGCAATTACTGTGTTACCCAGCAACTGCAGTGAGGCATTTATCCCAGAGAACGCATGTTCACACCAAAACCTGTATGTGACTGTTCACAGCAGTTTTATTTATAGTACCTTATCAGTCAGCTTTTCACTGCTACAATTAAAATACCTGAGAGGAGTGTCTTAGGAAGGAAGATTTATTTTATAATTTTGGAGGTTCACATCTAAGAACAGGCAGTCCCATTCTCTGGTATCCGATGAAGGTAGAATGCATGCAAAGGGAGATCACATGGCCAGCCAGGAAACAGACAGGGAAGTTGTTACAAACTCTGCTTAAATAACCAATGCTCTTGTGAAAATGACCTTCAGAGGGAAGCCCCTAGTGACCTGAAGACCTCCCACTGGACGCACTTCCTGGACACCATTATTAGATCAGGCCTTTAACCCATCAACCATCAACATTAAGATTTTGGAGTTTAAACATCTGCAGGCATTTGGGGAGCCAAATTCTGTTCAAACCCTAACAATAATCAAAATACTGGAAAGACCCTAGATGTCCTTCAATGGATGAGTGGTTAAATAAACTCTGGCATATCCACAGCATGGAATACTATTCATCAGTAGTAGAGAATGAACTATTCACACATGCAAAAACTTTTGATTGATTTCAGAGGAATTAATTATGATAAGTCAAAAAAGGCAAGTCCCAGATGTCACATACTATGTGATTCTGTGTATATGAATTCCTGAAATGAAAAAAATTATAAAGGGAGAGACTGCAGAAGAGGAGACAGAGGAAAGGTGTGGGTATCAACAGGCAGGCAACGTGAGGGATTCTGTAATTGATGGAATTGGTCTATGTCTTGACTGAGACTGTGGTAAACAGAAACCTACATACAGGAAACTTTCTCATAGCCAAATATGCACAGGCACACACAAACATGAACACACTTAAAAGTAAGGAAATTTGAGTGAGATCAGTAGATTAGATTAGTGTCATTTCCTGGGTATTTTACTATGGTTTTGCAAAATACTACCACTGGAGAAACTAGTAAGGGGCACACAAGAAGACAGAGCTCATATTATTTTTTTTAACTTCATACAAATCTATAATTAACTCACAGTTTAATCAAAAAATAAAAACACTGAAAAAGTATTCAAAGTACAGAGTGCTTTGAGGAAGACCTCATAAACTGTTGGAATATTGTTTTTATCTCAGAACAGTTTATTACCTCTGAAGCTACAAAATTCTACTTGTAAAAATGAAAATATTTTTAACACTTATTTATGATGTATTTTTTTTAAATAGGGGGAAATGAGAGAATGTTAGTTATTTCAAACTTGATATGCCAATGGGGTGAGTTCAAACATGTTTATAGATCACAGCTTTTTCCTGTTTAATGGTGGTTGATTAGCTATGACTTGTGGCTCAGCCGCAAGGAGGATTTGCGGCTCTTGGTTTCATGCTGTGAGCCCATAAAGGTTCTCACAAAGTTGCCACAGACCTGGGGCCAGCAAAACTTATCATCTCTTCCATAGCACAGGAGGATTATAGCAAAACTGTTAAGATACTAAATCCAAGCATCAGTGCTCTATTTTTTCAAATTCTTACCTTTTAAAATACTGAAAGTTCCATTTTTGTTTGGGGGCTATTAAAATCAACTGCACTTCAGATTTATTAAAAAAAAATAAAATTTCCCAACGTAAAAACAATTGCAAAATAAAATTCCGAGCTAACCCATCAGGACTGAAAACTCTGGAGATCAATGCCTCATTTTACGGATGAGAAAACAGACATTATAAAAGGATGATTGGCATTATCTATCCCTAGTCAGTCACCTCAAACAAATTAATATCTTTCAAAATGATTAAACCCAAGAGTTCCAGTATAAAGGAATATATACGCCATGTTAGAGGTTTACTAGAAGACACTAGAATTGCAACAACAAATTTTAAATTACACTCAGTTTTCAAAGCATTTAACATACCAAAGATGCTTATCCAAAATAATGCCATGCTTTGGGTGTTGATGAATATTAGAAAGTGGTTTGGCCAAGACTATTATCACCGTGAATAAAGACCCCAGCATTAGACTAGATGCTTTCACTTTTTTTTATATATTGTCTTTCAAAATTCCTCCCCTTAAGATCTATCAAAGGCTAAAACTTGAGAGAGCAGGAAAAAAAAGTGAGCTATGAGAACTAACTGATCATATTAGCAACTGTGGGTGGTACAGAGATTGGAATTTATTATTGCGAATAGACTGCATGGTAGACATTGTGCCAGGCACTTAATTTACTCAATCCTCACAACAACCTCACAATTAGGTACTCTGAATAAATCTCTTTTTTCCAGATGAGGAAACAACCTCAGACAGGCAAATTGCTCAAGGTCACTGAGCTAAACAGCACTGGATATGAACACTATTTCAATTAAAGCTCAGAATCTGTACATGACTGCACAGGGTGCTGCAGTACACAGAGAAGAGAGAACTTTGTTGAGACAGACTTTCACACTGCAAGGGGGTACTATGAATATGTTGGAGGGCAGAAGCCCAGGAGAGCAGGTACCACATACAAGATGGAGGAAAAAACCCTAATGAAACTGTAGCAATAAGGACAAAGAAAGAAATCTATCAATACAGCCAATGTCCTGTCCACGGATATAATACCAACAGCCTTGACAAACAACAATCAACAATCTTGTGAACACAACGCGAGGGATTTGATGTCACACAAGTACAATATTAATATGGAATTTATTTAGGGATTTGATGTCACACAAGTAAAATATTAATATGGAATTTATTTAATCTAGTATCATTAATTTTTCATAGACTGCATATTAGAAATAAAATTATTGTTTTTAAGGTTTAATTTTTAAAGGATAAATAATGTAAGGAGGGAGAACAAAGCACAATTTCAAAAAATCTAAAACTATTAGGCAATATTGGAAATGGCCCCAAAGCAAAGTGGATTAAAGATCATTTACAAAAACTCATGACTACTTAACTACAGAAAATATGTAATGGCTGAATGTACTAAAAGCTAGGGTATTGTCCTGACTGTTGATTTACAATTTAATACTTTATCCCTTTTGGTATTTTTTTTTGTTCTAGTTAATACTATTGGTTGAACTCTGTAATTAACACACAATTATTCTTAGGTGTTTAAATTTTAACTGAAAAGTGATCCCTGTTAAATATAACAGTGGGAATAAGAGAAGGAGAAGATGTACAATTGGGGACATGCTCAATCAGACTTGCCCCAAATGGGGGAGTTAGAAACGTGCCAGGGGATTCCAATACAATCCCATCAAGGTGGCATGTACCAATGCCATCTCACTAGTCCAAGTGATCAATTTCAGTTCACAATTGATCACACTGATAGGTCCAAGAGTCAAAGGGATCACACAAACAAGACTAGTGTCTGCTAATACTAACTGATAGAATCAAAAAGGGGGAGAAAGATCCAACATGGGAAGCGGGATACACAGCAGACTCATAGAATGGCAGATGTCCTAAACAGCACTCTGGCCTCAGAATCAGCCCTTAAGGCATTCGGATCTGGCTGAAGAGCCCATGAGAGTATTGTAGGCATGGAAAGCCAAGACACGATGGCAAAAAAAAAGAGGACCTAAATGAAAGATCTCTGCGAGTGAGATCCCAGTGGAAAGAACGGGGCCATCAAAGAAGGAGGTACCTTTCTCTGAAGGGAGGAGAGAACTTCCACTTCGACTATGACCTTGTCTGAGTAAGATTGAAGTCGGTGAACTCAAAAGGCTTACATAGCCTTGGCAACTCATGACTAGAGCCTAGGGAGATTACTGACGCCATAAACAAGAGTGTCAATTGTTAAGTCAACAACAGAAGTCACTGTGTACTTACTCCTCGTGTGGGATCTCTGTCCTTAATGTGTTGTCCAATGTTTCGTAATGCTATAACTAGTACTGAAACAGTATTTTACACTTTATGTTCTGTGTGGGTGCAAACTGATGAAATCTTTACTTAATATATACTAAATTGATCTTCTGCATATAAAGATAATTGAAAATGAAAAAAAAAAACACATCAAACTTTACCTGTACCATGATAACATTTACATAGGTTAAAAACATACAGCCTGTTTTATTTTTGACCTACTTATCTGTGGATCAAGACTCCACTGTCCTAATTACTATTGTTTTATAATATATCTTGACTTGTGTTGGTCTCTTTACCTTGATCTTATCCAGGAATATTTTGTCTATTCCTAGTTTTTACTCTTCCAAATAAATTTTACTTTTTACTTTATTAAAAAAAAAAAAAAGCTAGGGTAAACATTAAAATCTTAAAAAGTAAAGGTAATGAGAAGGCCTTTGCTGGAACCCTAGGATCATTTTCAAGAAAATCATTGCAATTATCTAAGTAAATTTAAGATTTGTGGGGAGGTTTTCATTTCCCTTGAGTTTCTATAATCTATGAAGACTTTTTTTTTCCACTAATGTTCAGATTTTAAGAATGTATACTCTGTTTTCCATAATTGCTTTTCTTGTCTATCTTGTCATGCTTAAAAGTCAAATGAACAAAATTCAAATGATTAAAAAACCAGCCTAAGGAGGGGAATTTTTTTTTTCAGTCAAAATTAAATTTCATGCTAAAAAGATATAGAATAAAGTTTTATTTTTTAAAAACAGTACTAAACCATCAGTAATCTTACCTCTAAGTTTGTAGCCATATGAATTTCAACTGATGTTTTTCCTCAAAATAAAAGTTCTATTTCTTAGTCCTTGGTTGAATAAACCAAGCAAAATCCCTAAAAATCTGAAGCATCTTGCTATCAATGAGAATAATATTGCCAGCTTCATATATTAGGAACTCTTTGACACTGTTTAGCATTTCATTCCCCCTTATCTTAGAATAATCTATCTGGTTCAAAACCCAAAGTGTATCTTCTCTTCCCTTTGACAACTAACTCCTGTGTTATGATTGAGGAATTCATTAAGAAAAACAAAAATGAAAACCTTCTTAAATGTACAATATCTTTAATTTATACATCTTCAATGGGGTTGTCCAATATTTGCTTAATCTTTGCTCTGTGTACTATTATGTTCTTTGTTCTCATCCATGTAGGGGATGAACTGATTATTTATGTCTTAACAATAGGAGTTCATGTACCACAGTGAGGATTTTTTTCCCCCTTAATCTGAGAGGCAGTCACTAACAAGCTTCAGCTGGAAATGCTTGATGTAAAAACAGTGTGAACCTGTTCCTGGGCTAATAAACTGTTCTTTCTGCCAACAAGAAGAAATCAATTTACAACTATAATTAATTTTTAACATGCTCATTATTTTTCTACTTTCACAGGTTGGTATCTATGTCAATTGATTTATGAGACAGCCTATCCTGCTGGTCCTAGAGGAGCGTTATGGCCTGAAACATGTTAAATTATTTAAACAAATGAACTTAACATGCAAAATGTTAAGTGTACGAGTTCCACACAACCTGGTACGTACATTATTTGATCTGATTTCAGGGGCTGTGATGGTACATGGCACATTACCTGGACAGTTCAACTGAAATTTTTACACATACAAAGTAGAGGTGATGAGCACAGAAATGGAAGAGATAAGCAAAGATTGTCAGAGGTGCTCAAGTGAAATTCATCATGAATTTTAAATTCCAAAAACAAAAGGAGAGTAAGTGCTGCTTTAAATAAAAAGTGGCATATATGTTCACATATGCAGGTACTAAGGGCAGTGCCTCAATTTCCTGGAAATTTTCAGCCAATCTATAACAGGACGACCATAGCTGCACGTTAGGAGAATGAGAGGTCATTTGTTCAGTGAATGAATCCCATGTTCATAGTGCTGTGTAAGAGACAGACACACAACAACAAGGTAATGACACAGTATGAGTACTATACTAGTGATAAGTGTAAACATAATTATCTCATTAAAAGAAGGAAATGAACTAATAAGGAGGGAGGCTAAGTGTAGATTCATTAGAGATGGCATCTGGGGGACGGACCATGAAGCATCAAGGACAGCTCAATGGCTGGAGGACAGTATATGTAACAACACACGAAAAATGAGTATGCTGTCACACAGAAGCAGCTTACTGTCAGTGATGCACTGGGTGAACAGAAGTGGCAGAAACTGGGGCCAGAATGTGAAGGGTCCTGCAAGAAATGCTATGGTTCTATAGCATGGAAGGTTTGGTTCTGTAGACAACGTAACTCATTTACAGACTGCAAACAGAAAAACAAGACCAAATTAAGTTTTCAAGATGTATGTTGACGACTGTATGGAAGACAAACAGGGAAGTGTCAGCTGACAGGGAGACCAGATAGGAAGCTGATGCAGTAGTCTAAAAAATATTGGAGCTATGGATTCAAGGCAATGATATAAGGGGTGGAAAGAAAGGAATATGTTCAAAGGACATCTGTATTAGAAGGAAAAACAGCCTGGCCTTGATGATTACCTAAATGGAGGGAAGAAAGAGTTCAGAGATAACTTCTCCAATGGGCTAAACTAAAAACAAACAACTATATATGACACATTTTTTTAACACCCACAGATGTATATGTCACATAACAGATGTAAAGTAAAAGATGAATCACTACATATTAAGGGTCATTATTTACAAGGATTTAAGGGGTGATTTGGTTTGGGGTATGCTGGTGTGTGATGTACATGGGGCATTCAGTTCAGTTGACAACCTGGGAGAGGAACTAGAGGAAACAAGCAGAATTTGAAAGCCATCAGCATACACACAGCATTTGAAGTCAGAGGAGTAGATGAGACAGTTCTGAATAACCCAGTTTCCCATCTTATTCTGAAATACAGTTGTACAATTAATGCTTTGCTACTCTAAGAATTCAACTCCTGGGGCTGGCACTGTGGTGTAGCGGGTAAAATTGTTGCCTGTGATGCCAGCATCCCATTTGGGTGCCAGTTGGAGACCTGGCTGCTCTACTTCCAATCCAGCTCCCTGCTAATGCACCCAGGAAAGTAGCAGGGGATGGGCCCCTGTTACTCATGTGGGAGACAGGGAGCAGGCTCCTGGCTCCTGAATTCAGCCTGAACCAGCCCCAGCTGTTGCGGTCATTCAGGGGAGTGAACCAGCAGATGGCAAATCTCTCTCTCTCTCCTCCTCTCTCTGTGTAACTCTGCCTTTTAAATAAATAGATAAATCTTAAAAAATAATAATAATACAACTCCTTACCACCACTGAGGGCACCTGAAGGTTTGGGACAACCTACTTATAAGGTGACTTGGGCCTCAGCACCCTCATTTCTCACCTGGGGGAAAGGACAGGGCTTTTCTGCAGCGTGTGTCTATGAATGGGCTGGTGTGGGCAGTCTCCTCCAAAGAACCCCAGGAGGTGGTATGCTGACAAGGAATTGAGACAGTTTCTCACTGGAAACTCTCTAAAGCATCCAACGTTCTTTTAATCTTTTCAGAGAAGTAATTTAAAATACAGCACACATTTCCATAATGGAGATTTTTCCAAATGTCCTTATTAAGACTCTTTTCTTCATTAGAAACATCTAGTCGTAAAGCTAACACTGCCTATGCTCAGTCGCTGCAGCGTACAAGCACGGACTGCCGAGACCCATGTAGTCACTACAGTAACTGCAGAGTCTCTAAAACATGCACTTCCAAGTATATCCATACACACTTCCTTCTGGTGCTTCCACCAAAAGACATGCCAAGTCAAATAAAACTTACTGGTGAATATATTTTCCCTCAAAATGTGAATACAAGATATACATTTAGTCTATTTACTGACATAATGCTAGGCTTTGAGAAAAGTAGCTATAAAATATTGCCTACACATATAAGGCAATTTTTTTGTATTTTATACAAGAGAGTATAATTTATGCAATATTTTTATCCCTTAGGCAGTTATTTTACATGTCCCCCTTAAGCAATGATTCCACGTTTCTAGAATTCAGTAAAAATGCCTACTGCTGGACTGATATATTCATAAAGGCAAACTGGTTATACAGAAGACATTTAATACCAGATTTAGGGAAGAAAAAAGAAGAGGAGGGGAAAACAATGTTCTTCTACGAATAAGAGCAAGAAAAACAACCTTTTGCACCTGGGCAGAAGAATAAACTATACTGTGCTTTTTATTATTCTCAGTAATCATTAACACTAGTATTCCTTATGACAGCAGGGCAGCTAGTAAAAAATCAAACAGATGTTATTTTTTCCTAACACGAAGTATCCCAAAAACCTTTAAAAATCTCCGGAAATAGGCACCTAGCACACGATGGTCTGATGGCAGAACAGTAAGACATCCACACCGGGGGCAGACAGAGATTTGAGAATCTCATTTACTGCACCAGTGGAGTCTGAGCATCATGGCAGTCGCGCTCTTAGCTGCTAGAGAAGAGCCAGCCTCTTTCGAACAGCATCCCTGCTGACCTAGTCATCAGCGAAGTAGGCATTAAGTAAGGCTCCCTTGCCATCTCTGGAATGGAAAGCGCGCAAGCTCAGCCACAGTTAAGAAGAAAACATAGTAAGGCTATTAGAAAACGCTAGCATTCAAGAAATTTTCTGTGATCTACATAATTTACCTTAATAGTATCAAGTATTTCAGTTGGAGAGTACAGAGACACTGGAATGCTGGCACAGAACTGATGAAGCAGAGAAATTGCAAAGGAACAGCTCTTCACATTTTTAATATTCTAGTAACCATGGAAGGTTTTTAAGAATCACTGTCCCTTTTAGTCACCAAGCTCAATATTTATAAAGATAATGCTAAGACTCAAGTCATATTATATGAATATCTTACAGCTAGACTTTAGGATATTATGGTTTATGCTTATAAGGTTCAAATATACATCTAATCAATATATTCCTATGGATCTGACAATATTTTTATCTACCATGATTTTGAATGCTCTGTGACTATCATTCAAGCAAAATAATTTTTAAGGTAAAGAGGCTTTATAATCATAAGCCCTTATCAATAGATAAAAATCTATAAAAGTTTTGAAATACTGTATATAAAGGCCGAATGACATAATGACTGTAATTTTTCATTATACAGTGTTTGAGATATAGCCACATGTCTTTTGAAGAAAAGCCAAGAGTTCAGAGTAGGGTAGCAGAACACATTCCTTATTTGTTCATAACTTAATAAGTTCCAAGTCTTAATTAGGATTGTTTGATATTACAGAGGTGTCAAACAAGCACAGCTCCAAACACGAAGTTCAAGGTGCGTCAGAAGGAAGCACTCGCCACCACTTGGGAGAAGACACTGGCCTATCAAGGGGCCAATTATCAGGGCCTACTGAAAACCCTCTTCTTATATATTCACCCTAAGTATTAACACATGTGTTCCTTTAGCATATATATATATATGTGTATATATATATATGTGTGTGTGTGTGTGTGTGTAAATACACAGACACTCTTAACTCTCACACATGCTAGCATCCATGTACCAGTGTAAGTGAAAGGCTTTGGAAGCCAAAGTCAGATTTTCTTCACTTTTGTATTCATTTTACCTAAACAGTGCCTGGAACATACACGGTAGTAGGCAGTGAATACACAATATAACTATTCAATGAAATTTTAAGCAAGGAAAGAAAAATTTAATTCTGCCTTGGAAAAACAGATCAATATTGACTTTTAAATTTGAAGCTTGAATTAATTAGAATATTTTTATTTTAAAGTGTTGTAGTATTAAATATCAATAAAATCCCCTTTTTACTTAAAAACTAGAAGACACAAATTTACTACACACCTACTTACAACTGAAGAAAAATGCCAATAATTTTGGCAGAATAAAATGTTAGCTAGCCTAATGAGTATTGTAAAACACGTTTCTAATGCTCTAGAGAATCAGACATGAAGTTTTTGCTTTAAAAAACTCACAGATAAAATAACCAAATCACCATCTTGCTTTCTGCTGATAAATTCATTTGGCAAAAATATAGTTTATATCCCATATATCTCATAATCAACAACTAAATAAGCAAAAAGCCTAAGGTGATCTAAATTCTATTCCAATTAACATAACTTCTGTTATGACTAAAAAACTAAACTAATGTAACAAACAGGTCCAAACACATTCTATCATATAGTATCTATCATACTATGAGTTCAAAAGCAGAGAAAGGAGAACTAGAAATGTACTTTTTTGGAAAAACTATTATTTGTAAATATGCTACAAAATGCATTTTTTTTTTTTTTATTTCACAGGTAGAGTTACAGACAGTGAGAGAGAGACAGAGAAAGGTCTTCCTTCTGTTGGTTCAAATCGCCACAGCCGGCACTGTGCCGATCCGAAGCCAGGAGCCAGGTGCTTCCTCCTGGTCTCCATGCAGGTGCAGGGGCCCAAGCACTTGGGCCATCCTCCACTGCCCTCCCAAGCCATAGCAGAGAACTGGACTGGAAGAGGAGCAACTGGGACTAGAACCTGGTGCCCAAATTAGATGCCAGAGCCGCAGGCGGAGGATTAACCAAGTGAGCCACAGCGCCAGCCCCTACAAAATGCTTTAACTCATGTTCTTATATAAAGATTTACAAAGATATTCAGATTTATTTTTCTCATTAAATTATGTACAACTAAACATGAAATAGATCAGAAATCAGTTATTACTAATTATAGTTATAAAATTTCAACTTGCTAATACGGTAAACAGAACTAGTCTTTTTTAAAAGAACTATACTTCAGGGGCTGGCGTTGTGGTATAGCAGGTAAAGCTGCTGCACGCAGTGCCAGCGTCCTGTGTGGGTGCTAGTTCGAGTCCCAACTGCTCTACATCTGATCTAGCTCTCTGCTATTGCTTGGGAAAGCAAAAGATGGCCCAAGTCCTTGGGCCCCTGCACCCGCGTGGGAGACCCGAAGACGCTCCTGGCTCCCTTTTACAGAGAGAGAGATCTTCCAACCGCTAGTTCACTCCCCAGATGGCCGCAATGGCCAGAGCTGCGCCAATCCAAAGCCAGGAGCCAGGAGCCTCCTCCGGGTCTCCCACACGGGTACAGGGACCCAAGGATTTGGGCCATCTTCTACTGCTTTCCCAGGCTATAGCAGAGAGCTGGATTGGAAGTGGAGCAGCCAGGTCTTGAACCGGCGCCCATATGGGATGCTGGCACTTCAGGCCAGGGCATTAACCTGGTGCGCCTCAGCGTCGGCCCCTCAACTATTTCTTGACATTAATTCAGAATACAAAGCTTTTACAATATCGCAATAAAATAACTATGCTACTTTAAATCTGTTAAGTGGCAGTATTATAGTGAAATACCTTCAAAAATTATTTTCAAAATGCTAATTCATCATAAGATCAATGGTAATATGTGATATAAATATATATGTATGTAATTGAATGCTGCTTTTAAAATTTTTATTTATTTATTTATTTATTTATTTATTTGACAGGCAGAGTGGACAGTGAGAGAAAGGTCTTCCTTTGCTGTTGGTTCACCCTCCAATGGCCGCCACGGCCATCCGAAGGCAGGAGCCAGGTGCTTATCCTGGTCTCCCATGGGGTGCAGGGCCCAAGCACTTGGGCCATCCTCCACTGCACTCCTGGGCCACAGCAGAGAGCTGGCCTGGAAGAGGGGCAACCGGGACAGGATCGGTGCCCCGACCGGGACTAGAACCCGGTGTGCCGGCGCCTCAAGGCGGAGGATTAGCCTATTGAGCCGTGGCGCCAGCCTGAATGCTGCTTTTTAAAACATAACTTTCCTCTTAAAAAGTCACTTTAGGAACCTATTCCAGTGATAAAACAATGTGGCTTAATATTCTAACATACCTGATATGTTAGGCAGTGTTCAAAAAAACTGTCTTCCCATTCTTATAGCCTACATCTATGTGCAAGACTATGGAGCGGGTAGGCCAGCATGAGTAAAAGGAAATATGGAACTACAAAAAGAACTAAGCAGACATTCAAAAATTTCCTAATAGATGAATATTTTTTCTTCATGAAAAGATAGAATAAAACAGATACAACACGGCTTTTGAATACCATTGGAAAAAAGGTAATTCAAAAATCTTTTTGTTATAAAGAAAAATGGTCTTCAAAAGCATACCTCATTAAACTAAACATCTGAATGTTAAGGCCCATAAACCTTACCCACTTATTACATGTAAAAGATATAGCTTACTCATTCTATCCATGAGGAGGAGAAAGCAAAGGAGAAAAAGAAACCCCAGAATTCAAGCTACAAGGGGGTTTCCAAAACAAATGAAAAGTAAGTATTATGAAAAGTTTATGCATGGATTTCAAAATTATTTTGCATTAAAACGAATTTATCTTTTAATTCTGTTTTCCATGAACTTTTTGTAGTATCCTTGTATACAGAAGGGCTACATATTTTATTTGAATGAAAATTTGTAAAATGCAACCGCACAGTTGTATTTAAGGTACAGACTGGTTAACACTGAAATGTCTCTAAGAAAAGCGTTGGGGTTGTGTTGAGTCAGTTAAACCACTGCCTTTTATGCCGAATCCCATACTGGAATGCCGGTTCGGGTCCTGGCTGCTTCACTTCTGATTTAGCTTCCTGCCAACATACCTGAGAAGGAAGCAGAAAATGGCCCAAGAATTTGTGCCCTGGCCTCCCATGTGGGACACCCAGATGGAGTCCCTGGCTCTTGGCTTCAGCCTGGCACAGCCCTGATCATCTTGGACATTTGGGAAGAGAACCAGTGGGTGGATGATCTATCTCTTCCACCCTTCCTCCTTCTTTCTCTTTGTTACTCTGCCTTTCCAAATAAAATAAATTAAAAAAAAAAAAAGAAAAAAATTTAAAACTATATTTCAGTTCAATACTTCTGAGCACTAACAACTTAAAATATTAAACCTACAGATAATATTCTTTTATGAGATGAATTATGAGAATTATAAATTTGCTCATTATTTATTCTCTATTGGAATTTCAATAAACTTTAAAGATTCCTTCCTTAAGCTTATCTTTGTAACTTCATTGTAGAACATATTTTAAAAGATTTAAATTGGGGCCAGCACTGTGGCGTAGCAGGTAAAGACTCTGCCTGCAGTGCTGGCATCCCATATGGGTGCCAGTTTGAGTCCCAGCTGCTCCACTTCCAATCCAGCTCTCTGCTATGGCTGGGAAAGCAGCAGAAGATGGTCCAAGTCCCTGGGCCCCTGCACCCGCATGGGAGATCCGTAAGAAGCTCCTGGCTCCTGGCTTCGGATCAGTACAGCTCTGCCCATTGCAGCCAACTGGGGAGTGAACCAATGGATGAAGAGCTCTCTTTCTCTCTCTACCTCTCCTTCTTTCTGTGTAACTCTTTCAAAAAAATAAATAAATCTTTAAAAAAAAGATTTAAATGAAATGTAATTGAAATGAACTTCAGCTTCAAGAAAATTTTGAATGTATGATCACACATGACCAATCTACTATGGATGAAAAAATTCTAAATAATTATGTAAATAGTAAAGAAAAGACATACAAATAACTCATTGCTATCAAATCATTCTGGGCAGGTTTTAGTTGCAGTGGTTAAGAGGCCACCTGGGATGTCTGTATTCCAAATCAAAGGGCCTGGGTTTGAGTCCCTGCTCCATTTCTGGATTCCAGCTTCCTGCTAATGCAGCCTCAAAGGCAGCAAGTGACGACTCAAACCGGTAGGTCATTGCCAACCACCTGTGAAACCCAGTGTAGTTCCAGGCTTCTGGCTCTGGCCTGGTGTGGCCTCGTGTAGCCTGGCTATTGTGTGGCATTTAGAGAGAGGAGAACTCTCTCTCTCTCCATCCCTTGCCTCAAAATAAATAAATAGAAAAACAACACATTTTTATCTCACTTGGATACATTATAACCAATAAAAAACAATTTACTTCCAGGTAGAAAATATTCATACAATTCTTTACTAATTTTATTCACATTTTCATGAAAGTGTACATACATGTATTTAGTTAAATAGCTTCATGGAACTTTACTCTTATTCAAATTAATCAATGTGTTAAATTAAAAAAACAAGTTTCTCTATATGTCAAGGACGCTATTATAAGTAAAAGCTGTTTTCCTAGTTCACCTTAAAGCTAGAATGCAGCAACATTGCCACCTAGTGTTCACATCATATGCATACTTCCAATACAGATGCATATTTCTGTTTTACACTGAAAAACTAAATGTGCACAGGTTAAATACAAATTGCCACTCCTATGGGCAAAACTGATAGATGAAAAGATCTTTTGGATGTGATTCCTGTCACATTCTGTTTATGAACATAGTATGTATGTTATATTTTTTGGATACCTTATAATGCAAGAAAAAGTAAAGGTCAAATCCATAGGACTCGCTGCATCCACACTTATATACTCCCTTGTATACTCTGTATCTTAAATATAGTTACTAAGATCAAGTTCCTAAATTGTTATAAAATGAACGTAAGTGAATTCATCTATAATTTTTAAACATACAAAATTTATCATTTGACAGTTAACAAGGAGAAATAAAGAATGAAAAATATCAACAGCTGCAATTATCAAGACTGAAAAGAATTTAACTTTATTAACAAATAAAGATAACACTTTGGCCCAAGTTGTTCTGTAATCACATTACTGGCACTACTGAAATGGGCTGCTGAAACTGTTCAGCAAAGAATTGAGCCCCCCCCCCACCTTGGTTTTAATTGCTGTATTTTTTCCAAGAGGGTAAGGTGCAATCGGGACAGAATCTGGCGCCCCGACTGGGACTAGAACCCGGGGTGCTGGCGCCAAAGGTGGAGGATTAGCCGATTGAGCCGCGGTGCCGGCCTGAAAGTTTATTTCTAAGAAAAGTATGATGTAAGGGGCCGGCGCTGTGGCTCACTAGGTTAATTCTCTGCCTGTGGCACCGGCATCCCATATGGGTGCCAGGTTCTAGTCCTGGTTGCTCCTCTTCCAGTCCAGCTCTCTGCTGTGGCTCGGGAGGGCAGTGGAAGATGGCCCAAGTGCTTGGGTCCCTGCACCCTCATGGGAGACCAGGAAGAAGGCACCCGGCTCCTGGCTTCGGATTGGCGCAGTGCTGGCTGTAGTGGCCATTTGGGCAGTGAACCAAGGAAAGGAAGACCTTTCTCTCTGTCTCTCTCTCTCTCACTGTCTAGCTCTATCTGTCAAATAAATAAATAAATAAAATGTGTAGAAAAGTAGGATGTAAGGTGCTGACGGCAAGGTATGACATGTGGTGGAACCAGTATTGTTAGCACTACTAACATCAGTACTACTGCTACTGTTTCAACCTAGCCCATCCACTTCCAACCAAGCCTGTGACAGTTCACAAATGTGCTTTGCTTTCTATTAGATGAATATCTTTGTCCAGCTTATACCTCCCCTCACCCTTCTGAATGCCTAATCTAATCACACTCTTCCATTAGAAGTGTGGTATAAAGTGATTTTTATCTACTTCTCTTCCTTTTGAATGATCGATTTGCCTAGATTTTGTACAAAACATGTATCGTTTGTTAATCAGATTTAAAGAACAAAACACCCCACTCTCTAAACCAGGCTCTCTTGTTCGTGTTCTCTGGGAAGTCCCTCTTTCATCCTGCCCAGGCAGAAGTGATCTTTCTGCTCTAACCCTCTGGTGCCACTACCTAGCACTCATTTACACCCTTAAACACTATTTTTATGCACGCTTTATTCCCCAGGATAAATTATAAGCTTGACAGATACAACACATACTATCATTCTTTGTGTTCCCAACAAAGCTAATGTTTGGGCACCTGAGAAGTACAAAATTATCTAAATTCAATGTTGAGAACATTCAGAATATATTGTCACTAAATGCCTTCTAAATACAGAATTAAAAATTACCACCATAGTACAAAGTCTAATGTCCATTCTGGGACCACATTTATTCACAGTGAATCAACTGATATGTAAATCTTAATTATTTACACAAGGTTCATGTAAAAATGTACACATAAAACAAAGCGCTCATCACAACATCTGACATAACTTCATTTTCAGTAAATATGAGACACAACTTTGCTTTTTCTTCTATCTTCTTAAGATTTCTAAATATCGTTTTTCTGAGACACTGAAGAAATCTACCATGATTAGATCATCAATAAACATGTTTCTTTTTTCTTTCTTTCTTTCTTTATTTTTATTTGACAGAGTTATAGACTGTGAGAGACAGACAAAGGTCTTCCTTCCATTGATTCACTCCCCAAATGGCCACTATGGCCGGCGCTGCGCCGATCTGAAGCCAGGAGCCGGGTGCTTCCTCCTGGTCTCCCATGCGGGTTCAGGGACCCAAGCACTTGGGCCATCCTCTGCTGCCCTCCGGGGCCACAGCAGAGAGCTGGACTGGAAGAGGGGCAACCGGGACTAGAACCCAGGGTGCCAGTGCCGTAGGCGGAGGATTAGCCAAGTGTGCCACGGCGCCAGCCCACACGTTTCTCTTAATAAATACATTATTCTTAAAATGTAACAACAACAACAAAACCCTTATTTAAAAAAAAAAAAAAAAAGTCGTATTTTCTGTTTTTATGATTTTACTGCCACCTAGTGAAACTTTGGGAACTTACTCAGAAAAACACATATTTTAAAAAAATCAGCATAATGTCAACCTGCAAATACATATATGAGCATGAAGAGCAACATAGATTACTTTCTTCCAAACAAATTTTTAAAATGTTATTAGTTATACTTTCACATTATAATCCATCAATTTATTCATCAAGTTGCTTGTTTGTTTATTCAATAAGGTAACTTTTTAATTTTAAAAATTTTTATTAAAAAAGGAAAAAGCTGGAAATACAAAATTGTTTTTGCCATGAGGTTATACTTGTAAATGTATGCAAATTCAGTGATATCTCCAAAGATTCTAGATTTCGAATTTTCAATTACAACTGTTCCTCAGTATACAGCGGATGGTTTCTAGATTCCCACAGACACCAAAATCTGCAGATGCTCAAATCCCTTACATAAAACACTGTAGTATTTGTATATAAGCCACATATATTCTCCCATATACCTTATATCATCTGTAGATGACTTATAATACCTGTGTAAACACTATATAATTTTTATACTGTATAGTTTAGTGAATGACAAGAAAAAAAATTGTGTACATGTTAGTACAAATGTGATTTTTTTCCCAAATATTTTTATCAGTGGTTGAATGAAATCACAAATGCAAAACTCACAAACATGTAGGGTTAAAAACACTGTTCATTACATAGTCAAAATAGCAACATATACTGACTAAGCATCTAAGCACCTGGAACTCTACCAATTATATTATCTGAAGAATGTTATCAAGATGACAGACAATAACTCATGTTTAATCTTACCTGGGAAAAGATATTTGCTGTTGGAGCAACTCTGCTGTCCACAATACTATATAATATTGCCAGTAATCTGTCTAATGGAAATGGTTTTGGTCCAAGCAGATGATTGCTTGTCTGAAGAAGAAAAGAACACGAATTTTCTTCTTACACTGTAGCACTGACCTTCTGAAGTTAAAGCTGCCAATGACAATATATTTATACTTGGTCCTCTAAACATGCTAACAAGTGTAACATGAAGTCTCTCAGTTAACCTGACCTGGTATGATCAACATTTACACCTTTTATCATATTCCTCAAGATTTTTCTGATGTAGTATTACCAAATATTAATTAAAGAGGCCTGAACAACACCCCTATTTTGCTCTTGTAACCAAAAGTGAAGTTACTTAGCCAATTCATCTGTCAACCAAACCAAGTTCCCAACTCCCACAACAGAACTAGCTACTTATTTCTCATCATTCCTCTTTCTACAACTGCTTGGAAAATATATTTGTTCAATACTAATAGTTCCAAAAAGATCAACTACAGTGAATACTAGCTTAGCTTAGGATACTAAGATGATACTTTATAATTTGAAGATAAGCTATTGGCCTGAAATAATGTAAGATTCATATAAAATGTTAAAGATTATAAAACACAACTTATAAAGACTGTATATAAACTCACATGGTACAATTACATGTCACCCAAAGACTGCAGTGCCCAAGTTCTATTTTATTAGCAGATAATTCTAGAAGCAAGGTAAAAATTTAAGTACTCTACATCCACAAAGGCAAGTAAAATGGGAAATTATATTCACATACATGCAAATAATTACTTAAAAGAAGGGCTTTGAGGAAACAGACCTACACAGAATTATCAAATGGAATATTTACCTCAGCTACTGATACAAAAAAGAGCTTAGAAATCATTTCCCATATCATAAATTGTATATGCTTTTCTCATTAAGTACTTCAAATAGAAAAGCACAAAAGTTAATATAAAACCTGTCTACTTAGCACCCAATTTTATCAAATACTAATAACATGCAGTATATGCAAAGAAATAAAAATCTAGATCACATTACAGATGAGCTGTAGCCCCCACGAGCCCTCTCTCATACCAATCTCCCTTTCTTTCTGTAGAAGAAACCACCACCTGGAGTTCGATATTCTTATCACTGTTGGAGCAATATTTATACTATGCTGCCGCATATGTATTCACAAATAATAAAAAGCAGTTTGCATGACTAACATCATATATATTGATCACATTTTGAACATGGCTGTTTTTCCCCTCAACATTATGTTTTTGAGATTTATCCATATAGATACACAAAGCTCTAGTCTATTTTAATTAATTTTTAAAGATTTATTTCATTTATTTGAAAGAAGAGAAATAGAAAGAGATCTTCCAACCACTGGTTCACTACTCAAATGGCCGCAACTGCCACAGGTCTCCATGCAGGTCTCCCACGTGGCTGGCAGGGATCCAAGCATCTGGGCCACCTTCTGCTGCTGTCCCAGGCACATTAGCAGGGAGCCAGATGGAAAGCAGAGCAGGGGGACTGAACCTGTGCTCTGATAGGGCACACAGGCATTGCAGGCAGCAGCTTAATTCACTGCACCACAAAGCCAGCCCCTCTAGGCTATTAGTAAATTACTCTAACAAGTTCCATTTTATGACTCTATCAACATCTACTCATCACCATTTCAAATATTATTGCAACTGGCAATCTTTCACATTTCTCCTTGTGTACAAGTATCAGTTCCTCTAAGTGGAACTGCTGGGTTAAAGTACTGGGCAAAGACAACGCTATTTGTTAGCCAACATTACTTCTTCTTGGGGACATAGGAAGACTATATTTTTCTTCCTTTTTTTTTTTTTTTAAGATTTATTTTATTCATTTGAAAGAGTTACAGAGAGAATGGTCTTCCATCCACTGGTTTACTCCCCAGATGGCTGCAATGGCCGGAGCTGCGCTGATCCGAAGCCAGGAGCCAGGAGCTTCTTACAGATCTCCCACGTGGGTGTAGAGGCCCATACTGCTTTCCTAGGCCATTGCAGAGAGCTGGATTGGAAGAGGAGCAGCCAGGACTAGAAATGGTGCCCATATGGGATGATGGTGCTTCAGGCCAGGGTTTTAACCTGCTATGCCACAGCGTGGGCCCCAGGAAGACTATTTCTTAATCTCTCCTGTAGTCAGATGGAGGTCGTGTAACTGAGTTTTAGACATTACTGAGTAGAAGTGAGTTAACTACTTCCAATCTGGCCTTTCAAATCACTGGATTCTTTTGTCCTCTCTTCCCTTTGGAAGCTACTTTGGAGATTTACTCATTATCACTGTAAGTGAAAAGAGGGCCAACCCAACTCAAGTTCAACTACACTGTGAACAATATATAAACTTTTGTTGTGTTTAGCTACTGGGGGTTATGGGGTTTCTTTTTTAACTACAGTATAGGCCAGCCTATCTGAACCAGTACAAAGAACATTCAAAGGTTAGGGGCCCGTTAATGGACAGTAGTAGTTAACACCCCACCTGGGAAGCTCATATCACAAATTAGAGTGCCTTGGTTTAAGTCTTGCTTCTGATTCTGACCCCAGCTTCCTGCTAATGCATACCCTGGGAGGTAACAGGTGACAGCTCAAATACTTGGGGCCTTGGACTCAGATTGAGTTTCAAGCTCCTGGCTTCATATTGGCAGTCGAAGGCATTTGGGGAGTGACCCAATGGATGGAAGATATCTCTCTCATCCTCTCTCTAATAAATAAAAAAGAAATCCCCGGTTGCCCCTCTTCCAGGCCAGCTCTCTGCTGTGGCCAGGGAGTGCAGTGGAGGATGGCCCAAGTGCTTGGGCCCTGCACCCCATGGGAGACCAGGAGAAGCACCTGGCTCCTGCCATCGGAACAGCGCGGTGCGCCGGCCGCAGCGCGCCTACCGCGGCGGCCATTGGAGGGTGAACCAATGGCAAAAAGGAAGACCTTGCTCTCTGTCTCCCTCTACTGTCCACTCTGCCTGTCCAAAAAAAAAAAAAAAGATTTATAAATAAAAAAGAAATCAAAATTAAGAAAAAAAGGATATTCTTAGGCTAAATTTATTAGGTACTATCAACCTATAGCATAAGCAGGCTTTTATTCTTCTACATTATTTATTACCAACATTTGGAGTCATCACTTTAGTTTTGTCAAACCATGAGTGTGAAATATCTCACTTCTGTTACAATTTGCATTTTTAAGCTTTAGTGAATGACACTGATAACCGTGTCAAGTTTATTAGGCATTCCTATTCCTTTCTGAATCATTTGTTTTGATTGAAATTTTAGGCTTTTTCTTAAAGGTTTGTAGGAGTCTCTAAAAACTCTTAGACACTAGTCATTTCTGTTGTATGAATTTAAAGATAGTGGAGTCAAAAAGGACTGGAACGGATCTTGGTTCCATCACATAAAAAACTATGTGACCTTGGGTAAGTTACTTAATTTCTCTTTAATACTCTGTTTTCCTCATCTGGAATATGATTCAAAACCTGAGATAGTAACCATATGCATCAAGTCACTGGGAAAATTAAATGAGATCA
This sequence comes from Lepus europaeus, assembly GCF_033115175.1. Taxonomy (NCBI): domain Eukaryota; kingdom Metazoa; phylum Chordata; class Mammalia; order Lagomorpha; family Leporidae; genus Lepus; species Lepus europaeus. Next base: position 44,576,663 of record NC_084827.1, read on the forward strand.
CACACAGAGCTTACCAGTGTTTGCCTCATATGTGCTAAACAACTTCACAATTATCATCATGATGCATGTTTGTATGTTTTCTTTTTCCAGATAAATATCTTAGACAGCATGCTAGATTCACCTTTTTATGGATGAATGGATTTGGTAAGGACACTTCCCTGCCAAGCGGTAGCACTGTGTGAAGGGGCAGAAATTAGCCTTGCTTCAGAATTAACTAGAAGCTAGAGCTAATAGTGATGTGGGGGCAATGCACAGTATGCTTGAAGTCTGAAAACTCTCAGGCTAAGAACTGAATTTCAAGTTAGACCAGTTTATTTGTGTTCATAAGCATGTTTCACAGAAGTAAGATGTACAAGAGTACATCTCAGGGCTCAACAATTCCAAAGATTAAGCTCAGCCAACAATTAATAGTTGCAAAATGTTCAGGACACAGGCATCATGAGCATGGGTCAGTAAAAACAGACACTAGAGAACAGGGTCAAGAAGGACTTCTGATACTGGGCCTATATAAAATACACAGTATAACATAGTTATGTTTTATATTAAAGAAAGATATGACTAGGAAAAAAACATGTACTCAGACTTGAAATAAATTAGAACTTCTAAAAATTACAAATAAGATTCTGAAATTATGGGGCTGGTGCCGTGGCACAACAGAATAAACCACCGCCTGCAGCTGCAGCATCCCATAGGGGTACCAGTTCTAGTCCTGGCTGCTCCTCTTCCAATCCAGCTCTCTGCAATGGCCTGGGAAAGCAGCAGAAGATGGCCCAAGTCCTTGGACCCCTACACCCACATGGGAGACCTGGATGAAGTTCTTAGCTCAGCCCTGGTAGATGGCCATTTCCCTCCCTCTTTTTCAGATAAATAAATAAATCGCAAAAAAAAAAAAAAAAAAAAAGATTCTGAACCTATAAAGTTGATATAAACAGTAGCACAGAGAAAGCTGAAGAGCCAATCAGAAGGCAGACTGAAATTAGCCAGAATACAGTGCACAGAGACCAAAGGGAAAGAATGTGGAAGACTCAAGAGAAAGGGAGATGGAGAGAAGACAGAACATGTTCTCAGTGTCTTAGCAAGAGGTAGAAAGAATGCTAAGTTGGTGACCAAGAACAGATCAGAACTGAATAAAAGTATTATTATTCAAATTCAGAGAGAAAAACTAATCCTAAATACAAAGAAATCCAATCCAGTGAAACTGCAAAAACACCAAAGGAAAGGGAGAATTCAAAGGGAGTTTGAGAATATACTGATGCCAAAAAAGAAATAAGACCAGCAGATTTAAAAAAAGGAGACAAAGAAGAGGGAGGGAAGAGAGGAAGGGAGACAAAGACAGACATTCAGAGAGATAGACACCTCACAACTGCTGTTAATTCTTCAAACACCCACAACAGCCAAGGGATAGGCCTGGGGCCAAAGCCAGGAGATAAATTCAGGTCAGTCAACGTGGTGGAAGGGACCCAACTCCTTAGGACATCACTGCTGTCTTCCAGATTTGGACTAGAAAGAAACCAGAATCAGGAGCTGGAACGAATATTGAACCCAGGTACTCAGAGGTAGGATACAGCTATCTTAACCATGAGGCTAAACATCAGCACCCAGCAACAGATTTTTTTTCAGAATTAACAGTGGAAGCTAGAAAACATTAAATAATGCCTTCAAAAAGTTTTGAGAAGTAAATCCTGAAAAAAAAAAAAAAAAGCTGCTTTTAAGCATAAGAGTAGGGGCCAGCACTGTGGCGCAGCCGGTTAATGTGCTGCCCTGAGGCGCCAGCATCCCATATGGGCACCAGTTCGAGACCATCTGCTCCACTTCCGGTCCAGCTCTCTGCTGTGGCCTGGGAAAGCAGTGGAGGATGGCCCAGATCCTTGGGTCCCTGCACCAATGTGGGAGACCTAGAAGAAGCTCTTGGCTCCTGGCTTCGGATCGGTTCAGCTCTGGCTGTTTTGGCCAATTGAGGAGTGAACCATCAGATGGAGAACCTCTTTCTTTCTCGCTCTCTGCCTCTCCTCTCTGTGTAACCCTGACTTTCAAATAAATAAATAAGTAATTTTTTTTTTTTAAAAGAATAAGAGTAGGCTGGCTCCATGGCTCACTAGGCTAATCCTCCACCTGCGGGGCCGGCACCCCAGGTTCTAGTCCCGGTTGGGGCGCCGGATTCTGTCCCTGGTTGCTCCTCTTCCAGGCCAGCTCTCTGCTGTGGCCCGGGAAGGCAGTAGAGGATGGCCCAAGTGTTTGGGCTCCTGCACCCGCATGGGAGACCAGGAAGAAGCACCTGGCTCTTGACTTCGGATCGGTGCAGCACCAGCCGTAGCAGCCATTTGCGGGGTGAACCAACAGAATGAAGACCTTTCTCTCGGTCTCTCTCTCACTGTATAACTCTGCCTTTCAAAAAAAAAAAAAAGAATAAGAAAAAAAAAAATAACCCATAGTCTAGGATCAAAATTCTCTATTTTCTGCCAAGAGAAGCAGCAACAGTTTCAATGCACACAGCAGAACAAGCATGCTGAACAGTCTAAATACTTCTTTCATCAACTTCAACTCTGCCTCATCCCTACCTTAAAAAGCTTTTAGTGCTTCAAATTTCTAAGCTTTTCAAGATTCTTCTGGATGAAACAGGTTGGCTTAGAGCTTTGGTTTGAGCCTCAGGATTTGTCAGTCACCCAAATCTCTCTACTATGCAATTTCAAATTTGGGGGGTGGGCAGTGTCTCTCATCTGCTCAGTCCTTGTGAAGTCTACCTTTTTTTCTTCAGTGTCATTTCTTGTGGGAAAGGAGAAAAGAGGAAAATACTTATATTTAATCTGCTGTGTTTAAATAATTCAGGGTGATCCTTTTCATCAAGTCACTGATATGGCTGTCAACCCAGTTCTACCATCAGCACCAGCTCACATGAATGTGCCTTCAATCATTGTATTCAACAAAACAAAATGCTGTAATTGGTACCAAATCAACACAAGTAAGTTCTTAAATGCAAATGACTATTGCAGTTATATATTTAAACAATTCCTACAGTACCCTGAATTCACAAATTTCTCCCATCAGAGAAATTAAAACGTAAATACCTTTTCATGTTTCTTTAGAAAGTTGGTTTTCTTGATTTTCCCATGATGCTGCAATTAAATAAAATAACTTTTAGGCTGAAAAGAAGACAGTACTCCACAGACCAGGAAACACAATTTGCTTAATAGATGGCAAGATACTGTTAATTTATATGTCTTAGGCTTTTTAATTTTGTTCTTATCATCATGAAAACACATATAGTAGACTTCAACGTATTTTAGACTTCTCTGATTTAGATTTGCATTGGACGTAAGATTATTTTTACATGTAAACAAAGGTTATAAGACAACATAATATTTTCCAAAATAAATGATTATATTAATTTAGTATATTTACTGGCATACAGCAGAACTTCCAGAAGTAAGGGAGTTTTTGTCCATCTGTTAAAGGAGGTTGGCAATTCCCATAATATCCCTGACTGAGAGTCTCTAGTTAGGCATTTAGGATTCAAATAATCCAGTACTGGATTCTCATGAATCAGTAATCAGAGAGACAACAACAACAACAAAAAAATGAAAATGTATTATAAATTATGTTAAACCCAAACAGGAAAGCAAATTTCCTGTGAACTAGGAAATAGTAAAGAGGACCCACTTAAGACAGCTTATTCAGGGAGGACTGCTCTGGAACAACAACATTTGCACTGAAATCTGTAGCATAAGCAGTAGGAAAGGTGTTTTCTAGAAAGATGGAATATATACAAAGAATGTTCTGACTAGTGGAATCCAGACATAAGGCTCAGCCATTCTCCCTCATTGCCCAAAAGAGATAAACACTGTAATGTATTCCTTATCCTTGAATCTCAATTGGGTCTCACACCCTACATACCCCATCCAGCATTCTTCTCCAGGTTCCCAAGGCCCCACCCATTTCCAGGAATTCCCCTCTACCTGCCACCCCTACCCCCAGCCCCATCTCTAGCCCTCCTTAAAAAGGCCCAACCCCTGGGGTCAGGGCCTTCTGCCACGTGCTCCATCAATGTGCACTCAGGCAGTTGGTCACCCACCTCTACGGATTTATTTTCTCTGAATAAATTCAGTCTGGCTGTAAATTCATATTCTGCCACCTCTCTATTCTGCGCCTCTTTTCCTAGCACTGATGAAGAGAAAAGCCAAATGTAACAATATAGTGAGTGAGCAATAAGAAAACAATTCTAAGGCGGTGTTTCTCCAACTTGGGCACATGAATAAGAGACTTCTCAGTGTACTGGTACTGGGTACTAACTCAATATAATAAGAGCTTTAGAACAATGAAAAAGTTCTCACTCTTAAAAGATTATTTCCATCTAACACACTTCAAAAAAACTCGCATTTATGTAATTTTAAAATCTAGAATTATTACTTAAGGAATACCTAATTTCTTTGCTTTTATAAAACTATCTATGTTCTTACAAATTTCAGGTTGTGATCCTACTGGAAAGCCTACAGAGAATGAGTCCTAAACATATTTAGCTATTTCTCAGTCTAACATTGGCCCCGTACAAACTTATAGAGGTTGAGAAATTTCAAAACATTCCTGGGATCATCAAAAATAATGTGAAAAAAAGTATGTTACTATTACCTTAAGGAAAAACCTCTTGTCAGTTCTTGCTGGGTTGTATGAAGCAAGGTACGCAGCAATTAGAATAAACTTGGAGTAATATGGAAGTTCCACATGAGTATATGCAGAGAGACCTACACAACAAAATAAGAAAGAAAAAATTGATTAGGGTACCATTGGGTTTCCAGTGTCCCTTCTCACTTATCTTTTGCCTTTCATATAGTTTCTTCTAGTCAAAAGGACCTACTGCCTGAGCTTCATGTGCCATGATGATGACTGTGGTGGTGGTGATGAACTTTACTACGAAAGCCAGTGTGTGCTCATTCTGTTATTTGTGCTTGGTTCCTCCCATTCGTAAGTCTAAGTGCTATTCATCTTCCTGTCGAGGCTGTGCTCTCCATTAGACCTTCCCTGATACTCCCCACCACACAAAAACAGAAAGAAATGGTTTCTTCTATGATTTCTTATTCTGTGTATTTCATGTATAATCAACATAACATTGTGCCTTATGTAAACAGTTAATTATACATAAATTCTATCCCCTACTAAGCTATACTACTAGAGGAGAAATATTTTTTTTTTTGCATTTTTGGTATATATATGTGATGTCTTGCATGTAGGGAATAATAAATGAGTGGATAAATCAAACAATGGAGTTAACTGAGTAACCCTGATTTTTAACGGAGAGAAGGAATCTGCTATTTGCTGAGTACATGTCAGACACTGTCTCCTAAGTGTTCTACTGAAGCACCACTTTGGATGTTTCCCATTCTACAGATAAACTGAATGAGGTTCAAGGTCACACAGGAAGTAATGCAGACCAATTATTGCAGGTTTTTTTAAACTTTAGAATCTCTTTCCCTTGCCAACAAACTGGAAATCATTTGTAATATACTGGAAACATTCAGTATGTATGATTCATATATCATGCAGACAAAAGAAAATCATGATGTCACAACTTCATAACATTTTTCTCAACTATCAGCCACTGACCTTTGTAAAAAAATACTAACATTTTAGGAATCAGCTTATTTTTTTTAACATAAAAGCAATTAGTTTGGGATAAATGCAAATAGTTTCCAAAGCTTTTAAAACACAACTGCTGAAATGAATCCCTTAAACTGAGTTAACATAAACTTGCATTTTATTCTTGAAAACTCATGAAACACGTACATACTAAGATAAAATTATGCTATATAACTGAACTGCTTCAACAAAAATATTTAAAAAAATATCAATTACTCGACTTTCACATATATTTAGGAAATGGACAACTGGTATTTGAATTTTATTTCTTCCTATTAAAATGGAGCTTCACCTGAAGGAAACTCAATCAATATATTACTATTACTTGAAAAGAAAATTCTCTTTCATCTCTTTTTTTACTGATGAAATGATATTAGTATTGATGTAGCATGCTGATAATTAATTAATTAAAGAAGTGGTTCTGATGACTATCTCAATACTTCCTTGATACCTTTTAGCTGTCCAGGATCTGTGTCATCGTTCTGTAGTTTTTCCCACTGGGAACTGAAAGGAAATAAAGCAAAATGGATTGAAAATACATGAAATCAATATGCTGTGCTTAGAGCCCAGAAAAACTAAAAATTTTGTTTATGGACAAATGATAATATATACACTTTATCTGTACGAAATCATTTAGTGCATATTAGGACAAAATATACATATAATGCAATATTCAGATGTTAATTTTTTAGTAATCTCTTTGGTCATGTTGTAAAGCTATCAAAAAGTAACAACAAATAATATAACCTACCATTAGTTAAAACTCAGTATTTTAGATTAAACTGGATATAATTTAGATAAAAATTGGATAAAATTTAGATAAAGTTGGATACAATTGTCATATACTATTTTTTTTACAATTTTGATTTATTTGTTTTCATTTTATTTGAAAGACAGATAGATGGAGAGAGATCTTTTATCTGCTGGTTCACTGCCCTAATGCCTATAGCAGCCAAAGCTAGGTCAGGCTGAAGCTATGTGCCCAACATTAATCAAGGTCTCCCAAGTGGGTGGCAGGGACCCAGGTACCTGACCCTTGCTTTCCAGTGGGTGTACAAACAAGAAGCTGGGTTGGAAGCAGAGGATCCAGAACTTGAACCAGGCACTTCAATGTGGGATGCAGGCTTCACACGTGGCCAGCAGTTTTTAAATTCTGTTAACAATCCCTTGAAGTATATGTGATTATCTCAGAAAATCGAGGTCCAGGGACCAACACTGTGGCATAACAGGTTAAACCACTTCTTGTGATGCTGGCATCCTATATTGGGAGTTCTGGTTCAGAGTCCTGGCTATTCCACTTCCAATTCAGCTAATGTGACTGGGAAAGCAGCAAAGATTGCCTGTCACCCACGTGGGAAACCTGGCCAGAGTTCCTGGCTCTAGGCTTCAGGCTGGCCTGCACCTCGCTGTTGCAGCCATTTGGAGAGTAAACCAGCAGATGGAAGATCTCTCTTTAACTGTCTTTCTCTCTCTCTCCAGTGCTCTGACTTTCAAATAGATAAATTAAAAAATTAAATAAATAAATAAATCTTAACCATACAAAAAAAATGAGGCCCAAAGGTTAAGTTGCCAGGGACAGACAACACTGGAGCTAATAAGAACTGCATCCTTAGAGGATGGCTGCAGAGTTCATGCTGTTTAAATTGCTCCACCTTAGCTTTACTTGCAATTAAAACTATTAGAAAGTCAAGCCACTATTAGAATGTAAGGTGATTATGATATAATGAACTAAATTCATGAACAAACACATTATGGGATAATGAAAAAAGACTGCAATAGGAAGTTAGATTTTAGCAGCATGATTCTGAATAAAATGATAATCTTCTCATCAGAAAATGGCAGATATAATGATCTATAAGGACTCCAATCAACACTAAAGCTTTCTTACAAGGTTCTTAAAATGCTAATTTAAAAATAATGACAGATTAGGATAATAATTCAAATTATATTGCACATTTTTTTTTCTAAATTTGCAGGCTTAGCTTAAAATTCTGGGAATACAGCTATATGGTATATGTTTTGAAAAATTTTTTTTTTATTTTTTTATTTTTTATTTTTTTTCTTTTTGATAGGCAGAGTGGACAGTGAGAGAGAGACAGAGAGAAAGGTCTTCCTTTTGCCGTTGGTTCACCCTCCAATGGCCGCTGCGGTAGGCGCGCTGCGGCCGGCGCACCGCGCTGATCCAATGGCAGGAGCCAGGTGCTTCTCCTGGTCTCCCATGGGGTGCAGGGCCCAAGGACCTGGGCCATCCTCCACTGCACTCCCTGGCCACAGCAGAGAGCTGGCCTGGAAGAGGGGCAACCAGGACAGGGTTGGTGCCCCGACCGGGACTAGAACCCGGTGTGCCGGCGCCGCAAGGCGGAGGATTAGCCTAGTGAGCCGCGGCGCCGGCCAAATTTTTTTATTTGAGAAATAGAGAAAAGAGAGGAAAGGGGAAACAAGAGGGAAAAAGACAATAAGACACAGAGTTCCCATCTGCTGATTCATGCCCCTGGTGTCCTCAAAGGCCAGGGTCAGCCTGGAATGCTATCCCAGTTTTCCATACTGGTGACAGGAACCCAATAACTTGAGCGATCACCTGCTACCTCCCAGGGCCTGCAATATCAGGAGACAGAGCTGAGAATCAAACCCAGGCACTCCGATGTGGCTTCTTAACCAGCATCTTACCAACTAGGCCAAACACCTGCTCCCACATGGGAATTTTAATGGGCGATTAGTAACTTAGGTGGAAAGCAGATTTGTACAACAAGCTGACTTCCAAAACAGATCATTTCCTCCACCTTGTAACTGAAGAGTGCTTCACAAGATTACAAAACATTTGCACACTTATTACTTCTTATAAATGCAAATATATTTTTATGAGTTACATGTAGGGGCCAGTACTGACATCCCATATAGGTGAAGGTTCGTGTCCTGGCTGCTCCTCTTCCAATCCAGCTCCCTGTTGTTCACCTGGGAAAGCAGTGGAAAATAGCCCAAGTGGTTGGGCCCCTGACCCAACTGGGGGACCTGGAAGAGGCTTGAGGCTCCTGGCTTCGGTTTGGCCCAGCTTCAGCTGCTGTGGCCATTTGGGGAGTAAACCAGCGGATGGAAGACCTCTCTCTCTGTGTGTGTAACTCTGCCTCTCAGACAGATAAAATAAAATCTTAAAAAAAAAAAAATAACCCCGACATGTAGAGAGTTGAAACTGGTTAAGACTTCCTTATACAACAGTTGCGCATTCATGTTGTTATTAAAGTTCTTACAACTCTCAGGAGTGGGCATTTGGCCTAGAGGTTAAGCTGCTGGTTGGGATGCCCACATCCTGTATCAAAATGCCTGAGCTTAAATCTTGGTTTTGTTCCCAATTCCAGCTTCCTGCTCATGCAGACCCTGGGAGGCAGTGCTGATGACTCAATCACTTGGGTCTCTATCACCTGTGTGGGAAACCTGGATTGAGATCCCGGCCCTTAACTTCAGTATGGCCTAAGCTAGACCACTGCAGGCACTTCGGTAGGGAACCAGTGGATAGGAGCATTCTGTCTCTCTCTGCCTCACAAATAAACACAATTTTTAAATTTTTAAAAAACAAAAACATAAAAACTCTCAAAGGAAAAATTGTCTATCGTTAACAAGGAGGGAAACTGACATTTACTAAATGTCTATTTTGAAGCCAGTTAAACACCCATTTAATCTTCATAAATTTATGAGAAAAAAACTTCTTTTCCTCCCCAAATAAAAAAGCTGAGGATCAGGGGCTAACTAAGCTGACTGAGGTTGCAGGTAGTGGAGGCAGTGTTTCCACTGAGATCTCTGATTAAACATGCCATCACATTCTAAATAAATACACAAATGAATGATCAACTTCCAGAGATGTTTCAGGGAAACAGTTGCATTAAGAAAAGGTAAATGGGTTAGAATTGTAAGATGAACAAGGAGACATGGCTGGATTCTTTCTTATAATTTGTCTAAACTGCTTAGAAAAGCTACAAAATCAGGGCCAGCGTTGTGGCGTAGCCAGTTAAGCTGCCACCTGGGATGCTGCCATCCCATGTGGGCACCACTTAAGAGTTTTGGCTGCTACACTTCTGATCCAGCTCCCTGCTAATGTGCCTGGGAAAACAGTGGTAGATGGCCCAAGTGCTTGGGGCCCCTGCATCCATATGGGAGACTTGGATGAAGTTCCTGGCTCCTGACTTCAACCTGGCCAAGCCCCAGCCCCAGTAGCCACTTGGGGAGTGAGCCAACGGATGGAAGATCTCTCTCTCTCTCTCTCTCTCTCTCTCTCTCTGTGAGTGACTTATCTTTTTGCCTGGAGGTTCAAACATTTTTTTTCCTTTTCTCTTGAAGTATGAAACGTTCAATAGGACATCTTTTTTGTAGGCTGAATAATACCTCCCGTTCCCCAACATCAATGTCCAAATCCCTAAAATCTGTGAATGCTACCTCACGAGGTAAGAGGAACTTAGCAGAAGTGGCTCAGTAAAGGATCATGAGATCGGTTCTACTGGGTTCTCCAGGTAGTCCCAATGTGCTAACAGGGATGAAGACAAGAGGTCTGAGAGAAAAGAAAATGCTCCACTGTTGAATCTGAACACAGAGGAAGGAGCCACAAGCCAAGGAGCGCAGGCAGCCTCCAGACATTGGTGAAGGCAGAGAAACATTCTCCCCAGGAGCCAAGAGAAGGCACGCTTCCTTGTGCACCCATGTAGAAGCCTGAGACCCAGACTGTAAGGCAATGAATGTGCTGCCCTGAGAGACTAGTGTACGAGCATAGTCGAAGAATGAACCATCCAGGAGTAAGAGGGAAAATGAACTCCTTTTCCCATGTTCAGTCAGCCTTCTTACACTTTTGGAAAGTTTTCTTGGATTACAGTTTTAGATCTTAATTCCAAGGCTCTGTTTTCTATCTTCAGTAATGCTGATGATGTATTGTTCAATTTTCTTGGTTTCTCCTATTTATCACACTCTGATTAGCTTTACCTTTTCATTTAGTTTGCTTCTCCTGGTTGTTTTCATTCCTCTCCTCAATGTTCCTTATGAATGTATGGGTTGAATCTACCCTCCCCTGTGTCATCTCACTTCATTTTTGAGAGGACTGCATTTGTTTGAACTCCGTTGTTAAGCTTCATCAACTTGTTTCCCGTCCATCTATCCTTTGTCCATGGATTCTGGGCTATAGACATTCTAAAGTAAATGACTATCTTCATATTTGAAAATGTTTTTATAAAAAAGTTCCATTAGGTCCAGGTGTTGTGTTGCAGTCTCCCTCTGCTTTGTGTGGGAATAGAGGAATTTTCATCAGTGAAACGGTCTTTATTCTCATTATGTTTCTTAAAGTACCTTTAAAGGCTTGTGCTATTTTGTCTTCATTTTGAAATGCCTGACGTCTGCGTGGATCAGCAATAACAGGTGATTCTAATGAATGCAGGGGTGCGGTCTGGGGATGGCTCAGATTTCTTATTCTAAAATGTTCTATCCTGTAAGAACAGTTTCTTTAATACACACTGCCATTTCGAAAGGGAAGAGATGCCGTACTTTGTGATTTTGTTATGTTCTTTTCATCTGGGAGGTGAAAGGAATCTATTTCCAGCCATTCCTTTCTTTTCCTTTACCACCAAACCTCTAAAGGAAACTACACACTCCTAAATCAAGACTGTGTTCTCCTGACACAGTGCATTCCCAAAACTGCCATACAAAGTTTGGTCCAGCGTATTTTTTTAAATGTATTTATTTAAATGTATTTATTATTTATTTGAAAAGCAAAGAGAAGGGTGGGGAAAACACTGTGGCCTACAGGTTGTAGGTGACTTGCTAAGATCATGTAAGACAGAAAAGGGTTGAGCTGAAAATCAAAACCATGTTCTTCATACAACATTCTCTGTCACCATGTGCCTAGGCAGTTTCATTACTATGAAATTCTAATAACAGATAAATACAAGTTTATGACGATTTATATTTCAGTATTTCATTGAAGTATCTAACATAGATATTAAAAACAAAGCTAGTATTGGTTTTCCTATAGCTTTCCAGATTTAAAAAAAAGAGAAAGAAACCTTATCATAAATTATCTAACATACTGGTTAAAAATTGTCCTTACCAAAGTAAAAAATGAGTTCTATAACATCCCCTTCAATGTAAAGAAGCTAAAGGAAAACACACACACTTTACTAGTAGAGCAAGTCTCACAATTAAAGATACAGAAATAGTTCACAAATGAATTACCTTGATATTTCTCTGAGATAAACAGTCTGCATGGCTTTCTTCAAATGAGGTTCAATGTTTCTCCACAGTTTGCGAGTATCACGTTCACTTGCTACCCCAAAGGGAGAAAATGTTAATAATTTAGAACTTTTAAAAATATTTCTGAGTAGAAATATTAATAAATAAAATTATAGAGTTACCTTCTCCTTTGACCACAGGCTCACAATATTTAGGAAAATTAAGCACTGCCTAGAAATCAAGAGAAAAAGCATTAAAGTATCACAATTAGGAATTTATTTTTCAAGTAAAATTTTTATTAAAATTCAGTAAATTTATTAAAATCCAACTGCTCAAGTAAAATGTGATTACAGCTTATTGCTACAATAAAACAGCAAAAGTGTCAATATTCAGACAGTACAACAACATACCAAATATTTTTGAACTGACTAAATCCTGAAGAGAATATTAGCCTCTGGATAAAAAATAACAAAGTATAATTTGTAGGTCATAATTATGTCACATGGGACCATAAAACAGTCAATCATAATTTAAGTTGAAAAAATTAACTATTATTTTCTAAGGCCTGAACATTCTCATAAACATGATCTAGTTCGGTATTTGGGTTGGCAGCATTACTTGAAAGTGTCACATTAAAGTTTTCAGCACCATCCCTGGCACACGTAATCAGAAGCTCTGAGGATGAGACTGAGGGATCTGCATCTTAAAATCTCTCTAGAATTTCTATGTATTCTAAAGTTTGAGAGACATCAACTAGTCATAATGATTTAGTAGTTTTCCATGAATCAACACTGGAATTTCACTGAAAGGGAGCTTAAACAAAATGGTTAAAAACAACACACTGTTGCTGTTTATTATTATTAACTTGGCTTCAAATATTTCTTTGCTTTTTTTTTTAAAGATTTATTTTATTTATTTGAAAGTCAGATCTACAGAGAGAAAAGGAAAGGCAGAGAGAGAGAGAGAGGTCTTCCATCTGCTGGTTGACTCCCCAGTTTGCTGCAACAGCCGGAGCTGTGCGGATCCAAAGCCAGGAGCCAAGAGCTTCTGGGTCTCCCACGTGAGTGTAGGGGCCCAAGGACTTGACCCATCTTCCACTGCTTTCCCAGGCCATAGCAGGAAGCTGGATCGGAAGCGGAGCAGCCGAGTCTCCCACTGGCACCCACATGGGATGTCAGTGCTGCAGGTGGCGGCCTTACCCACTACGCCACAGTGCCGGCCCCTTCAAATATTTCATACTGAAATAATTCAATGAGATCTAGAAAAATGGATGCATACAAATGTATAATTATAAACTCACATTAAGAGGATGCCTGAGGACTAAGAATCAAATCTTCTATTCTTCATCAAAACAAACTATTTAAGGTAGAAATATCTTCTAAAATCTGCTGTATTAAGTGGCAAGAGGGAGGAAGGAGAAGAAATTTGTACTTCAGCCACATTTCTTACCTTAGTCTGAGTACCATTTAATAACATCAAGGTATCATGACTGGTAAACAACTTGGCTGAATAAAAACAACTGTTTTATCTTATACAACAAAAACAAAGCTGGAGGCATCATAATACCAGACTTCAAGACATACTACAGGGCAGTTATAACCAAAACAGTATGGTACTGGTACAGAAACAGACAGATAGACCAATGGAACAGAACAGAAACCCCAGAAATCAACCCAAGCATCCACAACCAACTTATATTTGACCAGGAGCTAAAACCAATCCCTGCAGCAACGACAGTCTCTTCAACAAATGGTGCTGGGAAAACTGGATTTCCACATGCAGGAGTATGAAGCAGGACCCCTACCTTACACCTTACACAAAAATCCATTCAACATGGATTAAAGATCTGAATCTATGCCCCGACACCACCAAATTAATTGAGAACATTGGGGAAACCCAGAAAGACATCAGCACTGGCAAAGAATTCCTGAAAAAGACCCCAAAGGCACAGGCAGTCAAAGCCAAAATGAACAAATGGGATTACCTCAAATTGAGAAACTTCTGTATAGCGAAAGAAACAGGAAAGTGAAGAGGCAACCAACAGAATGGGAGAAATTATTTGCAAACTACACAACTGATAAAGGATTAATAACCAGAATCTATGAAGAGATCAAGAAACTCCACAATAACAAAACAACCCAGTTAAGAGATGGGTAAAGGATTTAAACAGACATTTTTTCAAAAGAGGAAACCAAATGGCCAACAAACACATGAAAAAATGTTCAGGATCTCTAGCCATCAGGGAAATGCAAATCAAAACCACAATCAGGTTTCATCTCACCCCAGTTAGAATGGCCCTCATACAGAAATCTACCAACAACAGATGCTGGAGGGGATGTGGGGAAAAGAGCACCCTAACCCACTGTTGGTGGGAATGTAAACTGGTAAAGGCACTATAGAAGACAGTTTGGAGATACCTCAAAAATCTGAATACAGACCTACCATATGACCCAGCCATCCCATTCCTGGGAATTTACCCGAGGGAAATGAAATCAGTAAACAAAAGAGCTATCTGCACCTCCATGTTTATTGCAGCTCAATTCACAATAGCTAAGACATGGAATCAATCTAAATGCCCATCAACCGAAGACTTGATAAAAAATTATGGGATATGCACATTATGGAATACTACACAGCAGTAAAAAAAAATGAAATCCGGTCATTTGCAACAAAATGGATCAAGCTGGAAAATTTCACATTTAGTGTAATAACCCAATCCCAAAGAGACAAATACCATATGTTCTCCCTGATCTGTGAGAATTAATAGCACTCCTAAAATGAGAGCTATAGAAGTGAAATTGACACTTTTAGAAACAATGACTTGAATAGCCCTCGTCCTGACTATCAAGGAACAGTTTTTTATCGTTACTTTTTATTTTGTATTTCTTTTTGTTGTTGTTTTCTTTCTTTTTCTCTTCTTCATACTATATGTTGAACTGTTTACTTAACATAGTCAATCATATGTATATAAAACCAATTTTAAAAAATCCCAGTACAAAATAAGAGGAGGAAAAGAGAGGGAGGAGGTAGTCTATAACTGTAAAGCTGCATAGTTCTGCATAAAGTCCTGCAGACTTACTTCTAAGAGTACAGCCTAAAAACTTGTCATGGGACTCCAAAACCCATTAAAATTGGTGGTAAAAATGCCATCTTAACTGTTAAAGTGATCATATTAAATGTTAAAGTCAACATATAGTTAGGTTTAAGTGTAAAAGTGATCATATAAATAATATCAAGTACCTGGTAATAATAATAGACAGAATTAAAAAGGAGGGGATTTCCAATATGGGAAGCAGTCCATGCAGCAGACTCCTAGAATGACATTCGCTGTAAATAACACTATAACACTTTGACTTCAGAATCAACCCTTAAGGCTTCCTGGTCTGGCTGAAAGGCCTATGAGAGCATTTCAGGCATGGAGAGCCAAGACTCTGTGGCAAAAAATATCCTACATGTGCTCGCTTCGGCAGCACATATACTAAAATTGGAACGATACAGAGAAGATCAGCATGGCCCCTGCGCAAGGATGACATGCAAATTCGTGAAGCGTTCCATATTTAAAAGAAAAATAAAATGATAAAAAAAAAAAATATATCCTACATGAAGGATCTCTGAGACCTCAGTAGAAAGAAGGGGCCATCAAAGAAGGATGTACTTTTCTCTGAAGGGAGGGGAGAACTTTCACTTTGCTTATGGTGTAGTCCAAATACTGCTGGAATCTGCGTTCCCAAAAGGCTTCCATAGCCTTGGCAGCCCATGGCAAGAGCCTTGGGTGACCACAGACGTCATAAATAAGAGTGTTAATTGTTAAAGGAACAACAGAAGTCACTGTGCACTTACTCCCCATGTAGGACCTCTGTCCTGAATGAGTTGCACTATGAGAATTAACTGCAAAACTTGTTCTCAAATTGTACTCTATATGTTTTGTGTGTGGGGGGAGGGAGGGTACAAACTGTTGAAATCTGTACTTAACATAGAGTCGGTCCTCTGTATATAAAATTTAAAATTAAACTAAAAATGAACCATAATGAAGGAGATGGGAGAGGGATGGGATGGGAGTCAGGATAGGAGGGTGGGTATGGGGGAAAGAACCACTATATTCCTAAAGGTGTACCTACGAAAAATGCATTCGATAAATAAAAGCTTTAAAATTTTTTTAAAAAAATAAAAGTAACTGCTTTTCTTTTTGGTCATAACATTAAAATATAAATTTAATAATTTATGAATAGCAGTAAAAAAGGAAATGAAGATATTTAAGAGGCTATTTTGTTTAACAAATTATAGTGATGGGAGAATTAGTATTTTCCTCATGTGATTCAACAAGAAACTATTAAATAAACAAAACTATGTGATTGTAATGAGAACATTTAACTATCCAAATACAATTGTATTTTTATAAATCTACATAAAAAGTAGAATTTTATAAACAAAATATCTTTTGAAATAAAATACTCTTACAACTTTGGCTATTAACATTCAAATGTGCTCTCTTTCACTCTTTTATTTATTTATTTATTTGAAAGGCAGGGAAAGTCTGACTATCTGCTCTCTGAAGCTTCAGAGAGACTCTCAGATGACAGCCGTGAAGCCATGGGACCTCATTCATACAATCAAAAGGAACTGAATTCTGTCAACAATTTAAATAAGCTTGTCAGTGGATTTGGCCTTAGAGCCCCACGATGAGAATTCACATTAGCAAAGACTTCGATTTCAGATTTGTCATACTTTGAGCACAGAATCCAGCAACAAAGTGCGCGGACTTCTGACCTATAGAACTGGGAGCTAACAATTTGCTATCTTAAAAGAATAAATTTGTGGTATTCTTTACGCAACAACAGAAAAATAATACACACCAGGAAGTGTAAACACTATCCAAAGCAAGCTAGACATAATCCTTGAACTTTTTGGCCTTTTAGAATATCTACATTCTATTTCTTAAACACTGGAGGATCAACACTTGGAACTAAGAACACCTGCATTAGCACTACTTTAAAAGAATTTTCATTAAGCAATGAGGTCTTTCTATGTGTCACATCTTATTCTTCAAGCTCAATTTCTTTCTCTCTCTCTCTCTTTCTCTCTTTCTTTCTTTCACAGGTAGAGTTACAGACAGTGAGAGAGACAGAGAGAGAGGTCTTCCCTCTGTTGGTTCACTCCCCAAATGGTCGCTACGGTCGAGCTGTGCAGAGCCAAAGCTAGGAGCCAGGTGCTTCTTCCCAGTCTCCCATGCGGGTGCAGGAACCCAAGCACTTGGGCCATCTTCCACTGCTTTCCCAGGCCATAGCAGAGAGCTGGACTGGAAGAGGAGCAGCCGGGACTAGAACCGGTGCCCATATGGGATGACGGCACCGCAGGCAGAGGATTAACCGAGTGAGCCACGGCGCTGAGCCCTGAGCTCAATTTCATTAACTCCTCCTATCCTCAAAAAGATCCCATGAATAGGCATTACTACTAAACCCATTTTACAGACTAGTTATATTGTGCTTCGCATCTCTTTATGTGATCAGCTAGAAAAAACACTGTCTTTAAAAAGATCATGAGATCAGGCCAGGCCTGCATGACAGACACCCTATCTTAAAATAGATATCCTGAAGTTTGAAATCTGCTTCCTCACCAGATACACATTACAAAGAAAACGGCACCTTAACCAAATGCTCAAATGAACATCAACAATGGGATAAACTGAAATCCATCTGATAGGATAAAATGAAAACAGCACAGCACATTCCTGTGACAGCCCTGTCAAGATGCATAACGTGAATCTAATCATGAGGAAACACCAGACAGCTCCAGACTGAGGGAGATTCTACAAACAACCGGCCTACTTCATCTTCAAAGATCTCAAAGTCGGGAAGGTCTGACTATCTCCTCGAGATGCAAGAAAGTTCAAGCGACATGACGATGCCACGTGATTCTGAACTGGATTCTTTTGCCCTGAAAGACATTACTGGGACAACTGACCAATCGTGAATAGGATCTGAGAAGCAGACTGTAGTGAAATTGCATCTGATTGGATTGTTGTACTGTGGGTATGTCCCACAATGTCTCAGAAGTAGACTAAAGTATTCAGGGATTGTAAGGTACTCGGTCACAAGCTTACTCTCAAATGGTTTGAGGAAGTGGTAGGAGAGCTCTTTTTACTTTGCAACTTTTCTGTAAGTTAGAAACTATTTCCAAAATTTTTAAATGAACAACAACAACAAAAAACCCATTCATTACTTTCAGTATCTTGTAAGTACAAAATCTATTAAAATAATTAGGGTAAATTATGAACACACAAGTTCTACTGCATGTGATTATCATACCAAAAGAATTCTTAACTCTTCCAGCCCATAACTAAAGGTGTCTTGTAAAGGCTGAATGTATCACCAGGAGAACTGGCTCAAATACTTCTTCCCACTTACTCCACGTCTGAAAACAACTGCCACAGCTACAATTAACATGAATGAATATCACACACCAAACATTCAGCAAAAGCAGAGAAAATAAGCATACTATACGTTTTTATTTATAAAAGTTCGAAAACAAGTGAAACTCCTCTGATGTTAAGAGTCAAAACAGTGGTCACCTCTGGAGAGACAAGTAGGAGCCAAGTTTGGGAAAAATTATGAAGTGGGTTCCTGGAATGCTGGCAGTTTTCTACTTTTCGACCAGGATTACATTTAGACAGGTCGTCATTTTGGAAATCTTTGAGACACACACGCACAGTCTTTGTGCTTTTCTGTATGCAGGCTACGTTTAAATGAAAAAGTTATCAAAAAGAAAAAAAAATCAAACTGGATTATTTCTTCTGTCCTTTTCTTAGGTACCCTTAACCAAACAGAAGCACCTTACTATATGGAAAAGACATCTTCACCCGTAAGGCAATCGGCACAAAGACATGAGAGGGTAGTGAAGGACACCTGCTCACTGCTGTGTTGAGTCAAATCAGGCAAATACAGGAATGGGAGCAGTTCTGCAAGACCACCTCTTAAACGTCCTGAAGCGGACATTAGCAGTCACTATACATGGCTTCTGGTTTATACTCTGCCAGGCAGGAAGATAGATTGGCATAGATTTTTAAGCCTGTGAACTTCTGCTCCGCAGATGAAGGGTGGGAGTAAAATTAACTGATCTCCAACGGGCATCAGGCATTTTACAAGTGCTCCTTGTTTTTATTTTCACAGAATTCCTTTGAGGTAGGTATTACACCTACTTAAAAGATAAGAAAACTCCAGTTCAAAAGGCTAAGTAACACACCCGGGGTCACACAGCTGGTAAATGACAGAACTTGTGTTTCTTCAGTTGTAAAATGAGGATTTATAGTATTCCCTTGCTGCATAAGGTTGTTAGGATTAAGTTAACACTGTCAAAATGTTCAAACCAGTGCTCAGGCACACAGGTACTCAACAAACGCTCACCATTAACAGCTGGTTTAGTTACTCTGGAGCCTGACTACTTGATCATTCACAAAATTCCATAATCTTAATCATTTCAGTTCTTTGGGAGCATTTTCCCCTATCAAAGGACAATATGATAAATAAAATAACCACTATGTACAGAAGCACATCAGTGTATACTGACTTTATACGCCTACTGATAGCTCAGGGTTAGATTTTTATTATTATTATTTTTTTAACTTTTATTTAATGAATATAAATTTCCAAAGTACAGCTTATGCATTATAATGGCTTCCCCCCCATAACTTCCCTCCCACCCGCAACCCTCCCCTTTCCCGCTCCCTCTCCCCTTCCATTCACATCAAGATTCATTTTCAATTCTCTTTATATACAGAAGATCAGTTTAGTATATATTAAGTAAAGATTTCAACAGTTTGCCCCCACATAGCAACACAAAGTAAAAAAATACTGTTGGAGTACTAGTTATAGCATTAAATAACAGTGTACAGCACATTAAAGACAGAGATCCTACATGATATTTTTTAAAAATTAATTTTCTATGCAATTTCCAATTTAACACCAGGGTTTTTTTTTTTTTTCATTTTCAATTATCTTTATACACAGAAGATCGATTCAGTATATACTAAGTAAAGATTTCATCAGTTTGTACCCACACAGAAACACAAAGTGTAAAATACTGTTTCAGTATTAGTTATAGCATCACTTCACATTAGACAACACATTAAGGACAGATCCCACATGAGATGTAAGTACACAGTGACTCCTGTTGTTGACTTAACAATTTGACACTCTTGTTTATGGCGTCAGTAATCTCCCTAGGCTCTAGTCATGAGTTGCCAAGGCTATGGAAGCCTTTAGGGTTCGCCAACTTTGATCTTATTCCGATAGGGTCAAAGTCAAAGTGGAAGTTCTCTCCTCCCTTCAGAGAAAGGTACCTCCTTCTTTGATGGCCCCATTCTTTCCACTGGGATCTCACTCGCTGAGATCTTTCATTTAGGTCTTCTTCTTCTTTTTTTTTTTTTTTTCCCCAGGGTGTCTTGGCTTTCCATGCCTACAATACTCTCATGGGCTCTTCAGCCAGATCTGAATGCCTTAAGGGCTGATTCTGAGGCCAGAGTGCTATTTAGGACATCTGCCATTCTATGAGTCTGCTGTGTCTCCCACTTCCCATGTTGGATCATTCTCTCCCTTTTTGATTCTATCAGTTAGTATTAGCAGACACTAGTCTTGTTTGTGTGATCCCTTTGACTCTTAGACCTATCAGAGTCATCAATTGTGAACTGAAATTGATCACTTGGACTAGTGAGATGGCACTGGTACATGCCACCTTGATGGGATTGTACTGGAATCCCCTCAGGGTTAGATTTACAACCATTTTACAACTGTGATGATTTCTTCCAAAGCAAAAAAAAAAAAAAAGCTTAAAAAGCGTGTTAAAGAATTTGAGATGTGAGAATGTCATGATACCACCTGAAGCAGTCAGATTTACCTTGGGCGGGTCATCTGCTTGTAAGCTGGCTGGGTTCCGTGTTAGGTAGCAGAAGTCTGTCCACACTTTTGAGTACCTTCTCTGTCCCAGATCCCCTGGCTGCCAGCTGCCCTGCTGCCCAGGACTCACTCCTCCCATTTTTCCAACATCTGTGATGCTATCTGCCTAGCCTCATGGTCAAAAGTGACATGAAAACTTGCATTTGCTTCGAAGTTGCAGATATGGCTGCATGAAAAGTAGCTGTATTTTCTAATTAAAGCAGTCCACAAAAAGTCAATGATCCTCCTAGGAAATTATTTGTATTTTAAAAGTATTTATTTAAATGGATTCATGTTCTCAATGTTACTCCCTGACAGCATTACACTTACACGTGTAAATCTTTTAATAGAGACCATCTTATGATGATCATCATCAGGTATTCTGGTCCTACTCTAGAGAAGAGGAAACTGAAGTACAGAAAGGTGCCATACTCAACACAGGAAAGCTAGTAAGCAGCAAAGCTATTTTAATATGATGTCTTCTCCTCATTTTACAATTTACACTGCAATTAGTTTAGCATTTCTTCTGAGCCTCTAATCTATTGGCCACTGTCATTAGCCTCAGGGCCAAATGAAACACAGCAACAAAAAAGGAGACTTTAGGAACTTGGCATCACACTGTAAAAGATTATGAAGCTTTGGCTAAGCAATTCACTCTGAGTTATTTCTCTCTCTCTCTCTTTTTTTTTTTTTTTTTTGACAGGCAGAGTTAGACAGTGAGAGAGAGAGAGACAGAGACAAAGGTCTTCCTTTTTCCATTGGTTCACCCCCCAAGTAGCTGCTACGGCTGGTGCATTGCGGCCCGCGCGCTGCACTGATCCAAAGCCAGGAACCAGGTGCTTCCTCCTGGTCTCCCATGCAGGTGCAGGACCCAAGGACCTGGGCCATCCTCCACTGCACTCCCAGGCCACAGCAGAGAGCTGGACTGGAAGAGGAGCAACCGGGACAGAATACGGCGCCACAGCCGGGACTAGAACCTGGGGTGCCAGCGCCACAGGCAAAGGATTAGCCTAGTGAGCCACGGCGCAGGCTCTGAGTTATTTAAGAAATTTTGATATTTGTAGGAAAAAACGTTTGAAATACAATATTTAAATATGTGACATGTTTAAAAAACATGCAAAACTGGCCGGCGCCGTCGTTCAACAGGCTAATCCTCCGCCTAGTGGCGCCGGCACACTGGGTTCTAGTCCTGGTTGGGGTGCCGGATTCTGTCCCGTTTTCCCCTCTTCCAGGCCAGCTCTCTGCTGTGGCCCAGGAGTGCAGTGGAGGATGGCTCAAGTGCTTGGGCCCTGCACTCCATGGGAGACTAGGAGAAGCACCTGGCTCCTGGCTTCGGATCAGTGCGGTGCGCCAGCCGCAATGGCCATTGGAGGGTGAACCAACGGCAAAAAAGGATGCCCTTTCTCTCTGTCTCTCTCACTGTCCACTCTGCCTGTCAAAAAAAAAAAAAAATTAATTAAAAAAAAACCATGCAAAACTAAAGTTTAGTAAATCAATTATTAAAATATTCAATTGGGTATTTACTTGAGTATAAAAGTAATTCCTTAACTGACCTTTCTAAAAATAGTAACTCAGATTTCAGAATAGTATAAAGATTATCAGAGAAAACAAAGCAGTATTTAACTTTATCCTGTCTAATGCTATTGACAGTGCTAGACTCCCAAAAATACTTATATAAATACCAACTCCTGAAGCAAATTTAAAAGCACACAGAATAGATGCCTGAAAAGAATCATTTACAGGTGACTTATTAAACTTTGAGGAAATATGTCACTCACAAACTTTGAAACAAATAACTGTCTACATCGAAGGAAAGAGGGAAAGTAAGTAGCCTTATTCTCCCAGGTTCTACATGGGGAGGAAAATAAGAACATTCTGCTTTCTCTCAAATGCTTAAAGATCATTTTTTATATTTATTAGTACTATCAACAGTAGTACAGACTTATGTCCTACTTTCCAGTTTCTGAGTATGATGTAAAAAAAGAAGCTACAATCTCATCCCTAAATAAAATCATGCCTCAGTGAAAACCAATGGACTTCCAAAAATACCCTATTTAAGTACGAATTTTCTCCCTTCACATTTTCTTTTCCTAAAAATATTTTCCGGAAGTAATTTTCCCCTGTTGTACTTTACCATCTACTCTGAAATGGCTGCGGCACCGACTCCCACAGGATTCAAGGGCTAAGGAGTGGAAGCTCCAGTGTTTCCCAGGAAGACTGAGGTGGGGCCTTTGCTCTGTTTCACCAAGGTGCCTCTCAGGGACCCTCTCTTCTTTGCAGCACCTTCTGTTCTCATGTCTCTTAGGGGCCAGGGTTCCCAATGTCCTCAACTTGTGGAGGGATGTTAGTGATGAGCTCGACCTCAAATAGCCCCCCTCCCCACCCCAAAGGAGAAGATGCTTGAAATCTATTTGTAAACCGTAAGAGGTAGGTCCTAAATTGAAAACTTCCAACAACATACTAAATGTGAACACAATCTTAACTGGTCTTCTTCTAATTTCTGTCTCAAACATAATACTGAAGCCATCTAAGTAATACCTTTCAGGACAAAGAAAGGAAAATACGCTGAGGCATACAAAATATGCTACTTTGAAAACAACTGCTTTCCAGCCTTAGCTATATTACTACTTTCTGTCACATGGAGATAAGATCTGAAGTATTAACAGAAGGTTTCTGAATAGCAAGCCAGACATGCTTGCCTTCTTTCTTTCACATCCCCATAATTAAAGTGAAAGGGTCAAAGAAAAATTAAACATGACCATTTCCCAGACTGCTTGTAGAATATAAATATTCTAATTTAAAAAATTTTTAAGAATCTTTTATACAAAAATTATTATCTTAAGGTCAGTGTCTAAATAAAGACCCATAATTAAACCTAGCTACACTCAAATCCATTTAGATTCTAGGATATAGTTACTATATACAGAAATCCTGGAAGAAAATCTGCTGCAAAAAGTTAACAGGGATGTGAAATTGGAAGTTTTTACATCTCCTTCCTGCTATTTATTTTGACTTCAGTGGAATACTACTTTTTTTTGTAGTTAGAGAAAAGAAAAGTCACACTTGTAAGGCAGAATGAAAAGACACAACCGAAGATGAATGGATGAATGAACTGGCACGGTGTACTGGCCTCAGAAGGCTCTAGCCCCGTCTCTGGGTTTCAGTCCCATGTCACTTATATTTGAAAAAGTGTGACAAGATATATACTCATTTAAAGCAAACTGCTCACTCACCAGGTGTCTGAGCTCTTTCAAGTCCCGACACACTGTGTAGAAAACTCCAAGAAGAATGTTAATGTAGGCAGCATAGAAATCGGCTGAATACTCTGGGGGATGATCATGAGACAGAATCTTTTGAAGGTTTCCTGTTCACAAGACAAAATAAACTGAAAATGACTAACAAAGCAACTCAGTCATTATCTTCTAGCATTTTATAACAGAGGTCTTACAAAATAAATATTCAGGTTCAGCAATAATTTAGGAATAAAACTGTTGCGAGAGTAGTGCAGCAAAGTATGGTTTTGTGACAAGAAAAGAAACCTTCATTTGATCTCAGTGTGGACTCGGGGACCAAGCTTCTAAAGACCTTGGAATTTCCAAAGTGACAGGGCTAAGAGGAGCATCTTTTGTAATTCATAGTAATCATCTTTGAAACATGCAGGGGTTTATATTAATGAGGTAACTCTAGCTGGGTCCTTGATAGCTTCAGAATAGCGACTGGTTGTCAGATGAGAGGACCTGCTCCTCACTTCCAGAGAAGAGAAGGGCTGGAGATCGAGGCCGCCACCAATGGCCAATGATTTCATCCACCAGGCCATTAAGTGATGTCTCCGTTGAAAGCCCTGAATGATAGGCTTCAGAGAACTTCCAGTTGCTGCATGCAGCCACAGGCTGGGAGTTTGGCACACCCCAACTCTACAGGGCAGAAGCTCCTGTGCAAGGGAGGCCTCTGGACCTCCATCTCTGTGCCTCTGGTTTAACACACAAAGAAAAATCATTCCTAACTTCGAGAGGGGCTTTGGCTTCCAGTTGTAAGGGAGTAAAAAGAGTCAGAAACTTTTCATGCCCCTGTAAAAAACAATTAAAATTTGCACCAGCATTGTGTACAGCAGGTTAAACCAGTCTGTGACATCGGCATCCCACATAGGTGCCGGTTCGAGTCCTAGCTGCTCCACTTCCAATCCAGCTCCCTGCTAATGGCCTGGGAGAGCAGTGGAGGATGGCCCAAATGCTTGGGCCTCTGCACCCACATCGGAGACTAGATGAAGCTCCTGTCTCCTGGCTCTGTATCGGCCCAGCCCCAGCTATTAGTCATTTGGGGAGAGAATCAGTGAATGGAAAATCAGCCTTTCTCCCCCCTCCCCTTAATTCCGCCTTTCAAATAAACAAGTAAATCTTAAAAAAAAATTAGATACAAGATAGAAAACTATTTTTAGATATCAAAGCAGTAGAGGACGATCACACCTGACAAAGGAGAAATGAGTGAGTCCTATCAGCCAGGACATCTAAAGGGAGGCAATTTTAAGACTGTGGTGCATGGAGAGTTTCAAATGGAATCTGTTAGTAACACCAAGTTGAGGAAACAGAGGCCAGAGGGAGGTAAGGCAGCTAGAATTTGCAGGGCAGAGCACCAAGGGGAGTGAATGATGCAGAAAAAGTATCCCAGAAATTTGTACAGGGTTCCCCTCCCATCTTCTCTGAATCCCAAATTTATGCACAAGGTAAAACTCTGTAAGGTTAAAACTAAAGGACCTCTAGGAGAAAACAATTACTAGAGAACCGTAGGTCAAATCCCAGGTCTCAGAGTTCTGGACTGTTCTCAGAATGTAGAGACAATGCTAATACACAGAGGATTCAGAAAAGAATCCTGAAAGGCCATAATTTAGAAGAGGAGTTAAAATTAGTTTTGGAATAAAGACTACTCCATATCCCCTCTCTAAAAAAGTTTTAAAAATCGCCTCAAAATGGTCA
The DNA here is from genome assembly GCF_033115175.1 of Lepus europaeus. NCBI lineage: Eukaryota > Metazoa > Chordata > Mammalia > Lagomorpha > Leporidae > Lepus > Lepus europaeus. The sequence continues at coordinate 44,602,389 of NC_084827.1, forward strand.
AATATAGCTTCAAGTAATTAAAAATGCACATCAGAAAACAGCCCCACACACAACATGATGTCTATAATTCAATCAAAAGTATTAGACACAGAGGAAAGCACAATGGATATCCAAAAAAGAAGTAGATAATGAAATTAGTAGACAGAGCATTAACACAACTATTGTAACTATATTCATACACTCAAATATATAAAGGAAAAGCATAATAAGATCTGCAATGAAAAATTCCACAGGAAGAAATTAACCGCTGATTAGACAACCATGGCAAAAAAGGTCCCTGAATTTTTTAAAGATATAAAAATAAAAACTATCAAAAAACACAGAAAAAGATTTAAAATTTAAATGAAGACTTCCAACAGAACAGTAGCAAGAAGTCTAACATACTAATGATGCTGTCCCAGAAAAAAAGGAAGACAAAATATTTGAAGAAATGATAGTTGAAATTTTTCCAATGTTGATGAAACTAAACACTCACAGATCCAAGAAGTTCAAAAATCCCAGCAGGACAAACAATAAAAGATATTTTCTTTTTTGCCTTATTTCTTCAAGGACAACACAACATTATGGGGTTTTTAAGAAATAGTATGATAAGGTATTATAATAAATATGTAAATAAAATATAGTATAATAGCAAGAAAGGTTGCAAAGTACAAAATTCTAAGATACTGAAAATTTCAGATTGCCATCAGAGAATAACTTAACTTTTTCTGATACAATACCTGAGTCAAAAACCTGACCAAGTGTATAATAATCTATCTGAAGAAAAAATGACCAGAAGAGGAGTAGTATGCATGAGAGACTTCCAAGTTGGCCTCCAAGCCGTAAGTAGTGAGAAGAGGTGTTCTTATTGGAAACCATATTCCTAAAGATGATTTATGAAGGACTTTAAAAAGTTCATGGAAAATGGGTGTTATCTTTTAATTCCATTTTTCATTTTTTAAAAGTTTTTATTTAATGAATGTCCATTTTTCCATGAACTTTTTGAAGTCCTTTTTACGTACTAAGTTATCATGACTGATGACACTGACCAATAAATCCATCCCTTTGCTCTGGTTCCATGCTTGCTTACTCTAACCATAATTTGACTTATTAATTAGTGTTTTCTTTTGCCTTTTTGTATGATAATGATTTTTCTTCAAAAGAACTTGATATGTAAAAGGTCATAAAATTTAGTAGTCAGATTTGACTTGGTTGCATTACTATATACTCTTTTTTTTAAAGATTTATTTATTCATCTGAAAGGCAGACATACATAGAGAGAGCGAGGGAGAGATCTTCCATCCGCTAATTCACTCCCCAAATGGCCAAAATGGTTGGGACTAGACCAGGCCAAAGCCAGGAGACAGGAGCTTCTTCCAGGTCTCCCACATGAGTGCAGGGGCCCAAGGACCTGGGCCATCTTCCTCTGCTTTTCCCAGGAGCGCTAGCAGGCAGTTGAATCGGAAGTAGAGTGGCCATGACTCAAATCAGCAACTATATCAGATGCCAGCACTGTAGGCAGAGGCTTAACCTTCTACCTCACAGTGCCATCCCCTACTAAACACTTTTCAAAAATTACTCTACGCTCTGAAACTAGCAAGATCATTGTTAAATTTTTTAATCTATGCTGCTTTGTGTCTTTATTTTTAGAAACTGCAACAGAATTTTATATCATTCCTTAATTCACATTTACTAAGATGCAGAAAACCAGCATTTTGAAATTTTATTAAATTCTAGTAATTTTTTAGTACTTAAACCTAAAATGGGTCATGAAAAGTTTAACCATAAATAGGAATGAGAGCTTCCCAGCAATTTTCAAAATTATATACTGGGGCCAGCGCTGTGGTGCAGTAATATTAATTCTCCACCTACGGCACTGGCATCCCATATGGGTGCTGGTTCTAGTCCTGGTTGCTCTTCCTCTGATCCAGCTCTCTGCTATGGCCTTGGAAAGCAGTGGAAGATGGCCCAGGCACTTGGGTCCCTGCACCTGTGTGGGAGACCTGGAAGAAGCTCCTGGTTCTGGATCCGCACAACTCTGGCCTTTGCAGCCATTTGGGGAGTGAACCAGCGGATGGAAGACCTCTCTCTCTCTCTCTGTTTCTCCCTTTCACTGTCTATAACTCTACTTCTCAAATAAATAAATAAAATTAAATAAAAAAAATTAAATCCTTTGACTTCGTGATTTTTTCTCCCCCATGGATGAGAAGTTACTGAAAATAAGGACTCCCCTTTTCTATTTTGGATAACTTAAAAAAAAAAAATCAGTTAATTACCTAGGACAGGAGGTGATACTTGACTGTTGTTCTTGTGAAAACAATCAAAAATGTGTTGATCTTAACAATGAATATTTTTAACTGATAAATCCAGAGGGGTAGTGGTGGTGAGGCCAGCGTCATGGATGATACTTTTTTTCTTTAATTTTGTTTAAGGAATACAATTTCATGCATTTAATATAAACAAATTTGGGAACATGGTGATTCTTTCCCCCCCACCTCACTCCCTCCTATACTCCCACCTTTCTCCCTCCTCCCTCTCCCTTTACCATTCTTATTTTTTACCGAGATCAACTTCCAATTAATTTTATACTCAAAAGGTTAACCCTACAATAAGTAGAGTTCACTGGAATAGTATGAAGAAAAAAAAAGCACAAAAACAAACAAGAATAACATTGTTCATCGATGGGGCAAGGATGCTATTTTTTCATACACACTTCACAGTTATAATCTTTGAAACAGAAGTTTCACATTTGCATACTGACAGCACAGTAGTAATCTACAAAGCTATTTAGCAACACAAAGAGCTAATGTGTTCTTACAAAGACAGAAATAATCAAGATCTATGAAATCTAAGTTTAAATTCAACCCCCTAAAAAAAGACATGTAAGAGTTACTGGCTGGTACTACAAAGTTACAGGAATGAAAAACAAGATTCATAAAATCAAAAGATACATTACACATGGTATTTTAACCCAATTTTATTATAAATAAATATTTCAATATAATTTTAGTATGCTTTGTCACTGTAGTCTGCTTTAATTGTAGATATCATAATTGCTACATATTTTAATGTACCAACTAAAAAATTATAAAATATGCTATTAGCACAAAGATGTAAAAGTTGCCCACTCAAAAAACTTTAGTACTTATACAAGAATAATCCCTTAAAGTTTCAAAATATAACTTCAAAAATATAGTACAGAAATATAAAGGACACTGTATTTAAAACTGGCAGTGAACCTTATCAGTTTAGAACACATCCCAATTTAAACACACTAGCTTAATCTTTCAAACAACATTAATTCTACTGAATATCATTTGCCAAAACAATGTTTAAAAATTTACCTATGCTATAATCAGGGAAATACAAGACAAATGGTTCAAAGCATCCAGTATTTGGACGAAACTTTTCCCAAACAATTTCACTGAGAAATATAACAGTCACATTTCGGTCAGTCTGTAAAAGAGAAATAAAAGTAGCTTTACATTTAAAAGTCTTAATCAAAGCAATAATTCCACTTAAATTTTTCTTTTAAAAATTCCAGGGAGGGTGGTACTAATGGCATCTTACATGTTAAAGTGATCATTTTAAGTGTGTAACTGATCATACGGATAGGAATAAGTGTCAAAGGGATCACATAAATAAGACCAAGTATCTGCTAATAACAACAGGTAGAATTAAAAAGGAAAGAATGATCCAACATGGGAAGCAGGCCACACAGCAGACTCATAGAATGACAAATGCCCTACACAGCACTCTGACCTCAGAATCAGCCCCTAAGGCATTCTTATTTGGCTGAAAAGCCCATGAGAGCATTTCAGGCATAGAAAGCCAAGACACTATAGAAAAAAAATGATCTACATGAAGGATCTCTGTGAGTGAGAGCCCAGTGGAAAGAAGGGGCCATCAAAGAAGGAGGTACTTTTCTCTAAAGGGAGGAGAGAACTTCCACTTTGCTTATGGTCCTGTCTAAATATTGACAGAGTCTGTGGACTCAAAAGGCTTCCATAGCCTTGGCAGCTCAAGACAAGAGCCTCCAGTGATTGCTGACATCACAAATAAGAATGTCAATTGTTAAATCAACAACAGGAGTCACTGTGCACTTATTCCCCATGTAAGACCTCTGTCCTCAATGAGTTGTATTATGAGAATAACAGAAAAACTTGTCGGCAAACAATACTTTATACCTGGCGTTTCTGTGTGGGTGAAAACTGTTGAAATCTTTACTTAGTATAGAGTTGGTCATCTGCATATAAAAATAATTAAAAATGACACTTAACGAAGAATGGGATGGGAGAGGGAGTAGGAAATGGGATGGGAGACGGGGTGGGAGGGTGGGTATGGGGGGAAGAAGCACTATATTCCTAAAGCTGTACCTATGAAATTTGTGTTTATTAAATACAGCTTTCTAAAAAAATTTTTAAAAATTCCAGAAAAATTTTAACATAAAACACATCATTTATATGTTATTTTAAAAAACCTAATCATCCACTTGCAAATATTCAATACATCAGTTCTCACAGATGATAAGATAGTCACATGAGATTTACTTTAGAAATTAACAAAAACATTTACTTGAATAATTGAGACAAAACTTTTATGGAAATTTTCAAAAAAATCATAAGCTTTCATCAGTAAATTTAAAAAGGCAAAGCTTATCATTTCTCATCAATAAAAAAGCTATAGCAACCCACAGAAAAGTTAATATGCAGTTAAAGAAAAATAGATATGCCACATCTATCCCCCATAACAGTGCATACTAGGAACATTAAAGGTTGTCCTTAAGGTTATTTTTACATCAATTGCTAAGTAAAATTGATGTTCAATAAACAATAAAAGCACAAACTGTGAGTATTATCATCTAAAACATCAATGTTAAGCAAAACACTTATCTTTTAAAATATTCATATATGTAAAAATTACTATTTCTTTCTTTTTTTTTTGACAGGCAGAGTTAGACAGTGAGAGTGAGAGAGACAGAGAGAAAGGTTTTCCTTTTTTCCGTTGGTTCACCCCCCAGATGGCCGCTATGGCCGCGCTGCACCGATCCGAAGCAGGAGCCAGGTGCTTCCTCCTGGTCTCCCATGCAGGTGCAGTGCCCAAGCACTTGGACCCTCCTCCACTGCACTCCCAGGCCATAGCAGAGAGCTGGCCTGGAAGAGGGGCAACCGGGATAGAATCCGGTGCCCCTACCAGGACTAGAACCCGGAGTGCCGGCACCGCAGGTGGAGGATTAGCCTAGTGAGCCGTAGCGCAGGCCAAAAATTACTATTTCAACAAAGAATATTAAGAGAGCCTGTTATCATACTACAGCATGGCCATAAATGTCCTAAACAAGTTAGCTGGAATTTTGTGTATTCATCTCTGCATTCTCTAGACAAACTTTAATTTTCCCCATATTATTTTGGCATTCTTAGGCTAACAAAGCAGAAACAACAGCTGTTTTGGTCAGCTGGATAACCCTAGATCCAGTCTTCCACATAAATCTCATAAACTGTACTGTATTTTAACACTGATTGATTTATGGATTCCTCACCTGTATGATTTTATTGCTTATAACATTTAGTTAACAAAAACATTTGAATACATAATTCCATAGAAAATTTAGCATCTCTAGGAGAGGAAAGGATTTTTATTTCCAAATGCATTTTTTTCTTACAAATTCACGAACTTTGTTTTTTAGATTTATTTTATTTATTTGAAAGACAGAGCCACAGAGAGAAGGAGAGACAGAGGGAAAGGTCTTCCATCCACTGGTTCACTCTCCAAACAACCGCAATGACCAGAGCTAAGCTGATCTGAAGCCAGGAGACAGGAGCTTCCTCCAGGTCTCCCACGAGGGTTCAGGGCCCAAGAACTTGGGCCATCTTCTACTGCTCTCCCAGGCCATAGCAGAGCGCTGGATCAGAAGTGGAATAGCAAGGACTCCAACCAGTGCCTACATGGGATGCCGACGCTGAAGGCCAGGGCCCTAACCCGCTGCACCACAGTGCCAGCCCCAAATTCACTAACTTTTTAAAAAGATTTAATTAATTAATTTATTTGAAAGGCAAAGCAACAGAGAGAGGGAGTCAGAGAAAGAGATCTTCTATCCCAGTTCACTCTCCAGATGGCCTCAACAGCCAGGTCTGGTTCAGGCCAAAGCCAGAAACTCCATCCTGTCTCCCATGTAGATACAAGGGCCCAAGCACTTGGGCCATCATCCACTGCTTATCCAGGTACAGTAGCAGGATGCTGGATTGGAAGCAGAACAGCAGGTACTTGAGCTGACACTCTGATATGCTCTGCTGGCATTGTTAAGGGATGGCTTAAAACTGGTTATGCCACAACACTGGCTGCAAATTCACTGATTTTTACAGAATCTATGAATATACTTCTATGGTATAAAAAAAAAAAGCATGCTCTAACCACAATCCTGATTACAAAAACACTGCATTATTTTTACTCCACTATAATTAGCTAAAAACATTTTATACAGTTAAAAATATAGAGAGCTTAAAAGATACTTATCAGTCTGGAAGGATTTTAGATTGGTAACATTCTTATCTATTCATGAGAAAGTATTTTCAGTATACAACAGTTGTTACCAAACAAAAATTTTTTTTACTCAGATACTAAATATATAAAAATGAGAAATGTTCTTGCTAAATTTCTCTTAAATAAAACAAATGCATCAAGTATGTTTCAGAAATTTCTAAGCAATTTTATTTTCTGATAGATTTGAGACTGCTGTAAACTCGTTAATTTTCTTTAAATAGCTTGCATAATTAAAACTAAAAAATGGTGAAAGTCCTAACTATGGATACATGATCATCATTCTTGGGCACAAGGAGGAAAAAACAGGGTAATTTACCCTGGAAGAGCAAGAAGACATGAATGTACTCTGGATACCAGATGGGGAGTCCCAAAGCAAAGCAATGAAAAATAGTGGGTAAAAATATGCAAAGAAGGGGCAGGTGCTGTGGTGTAGTGGATACAGCTGCCGCCTGCAGTGCCAGCATCCCATATGGGAGCCAGTTCAAGTCTTGGTTGTTCCACTTCTGATCCAGCTCTCGGCTATGGCCTGGGAAAGCAGTGGAAGCACCCACATGGAGACCCGGAAGAAGCTCCAGGCTCCTGGCTTCAGACTGGCATAGATGGAAGAACACCCCCCCCCCACCACCACTGCCTCTCTGTAACTCTGCCTTTCAAATAAATAAATCTTAAAAAAAAAAAAAAAAGGAGGGGGGGGATATGCAAAGAAGCCGCAAACTCAAACAAAACAAATCAACAAGAGGAAAGGAAGAAGACATCTATTCCCAAGGGACAGATCCCTGGTCTTCTTCAGAATATGCCAAGAGTCAATGAAACCAGGAAAGGCTAGACTGTGAGGTTAACTCCTAGCACAGACCACCAGTAGCTACACTCACACACACACACACACACACACACACACCCTTGTGCTCTCCACCCTCCTGTCCCAGGACGACTGCTGAAAGCCTTAGGAACTGGCCTTAGGAGCTGCAGTGATTTCCATAGCATCTAGAAGGCCTCCCTAAACTAAGCAGTTTCTCAAATTTGAGAAATGTATTTAGCTTTGAAAAGAGGAAATGTTCTAAGCACTTCTCCCCAAATATTTACTTTTTATGATACTGCTACTTAATACTTTAATGTATACATACTTAAAACTAGGTAGGTACAAGCTATTTTATGCTCAAAACACAAAATTATAAAACAAAAAAATTGCAAATTAAATGGAAACTACAAAACCAAAGAATTCAAATGAATATTTACTGAATAAGAACGATATACCATCCTACTCAAACTAAACCTTTGCTTCCTTTGTGAATAGGGTCCTAACAATAAACAGCCATGGTTCCTTCTTTATCATGGAACCCCTATGCTAACTAGAATTGCTTAAGAGTGAATTCTCTTAGCAATTTTCTCAATTTACCTACTTCAAAAATCCTATTATTATTATTATTATTATTATTAGACTCTCACTTGCCACATGTGCACATTAATCTACCCCCGACCCCATTCCTGTTCTTTTCTCACAGGATCATGCCACCCACAGGGATAGGACCATTTGGTACCAACACATTTGTAAATTGAAATAGGAAACTGAGTGTAAGGGCTCTTCAAAGAGTTTATGGAAAATGAAAATTAGGAAAAATCTGCATAGATTTTAAATTATTTTGCATCAAAATAAACTTATTTTTTAATTTCACTTTTTCACAAACTTTCTGAAGTACTCTCATAAAACAGAAACTGAGAAAATCCAGAATAGTCATACCACTCATTTTTAGGCTACTGTATGGAAAATCTAAAAATCCTTGTAGAGAATTCAAACGTCCCATCATTTACTCTAGTAAACATCCCAGAGGGTAAAATGAAAACATTTGATGACATAATCAATTGATTAGGTTGTACGGGGAAAATCAGTATAATACATTACTTACCAATTCTTGTAACCTAAGAAACCCAGGCAAAAGATTTGCTTCCATATCTCTTAGATACTCTGCTTTATCAAGAACCTTCAATGAAGAAGAAAAGGCAGTAAAAATCAGTTTACAAAGCCCTTTATAAATCATTTACATAACATACTGCAAAATTCAAAACTTGATCTTCCATGTTATAAAGAAAAACTGTAACAGCTGAATTAACTTTTAAAATGTCATTTACATTTGCAGAAAGACATTTCAAATAGGTGAAATAAATAAGTTAAAAAATAGGCTATTATAACACACATTAACCAAAATGTCTAAATAGCTACATTAAAAAGATACTCCTTTTTGTATTTTTAAAGATTTATGTTATTTATTTCAAAGACAGAGTCACAGAGAGAGGTAGAGAGAGAGATCTTCCATTCGCTGGTTCACTCCCCAGTTGGCCGCAAAGGCTGGAGCTGCACTGATCTGAAGCCAGGAGCCAGGAGCTTCTTCCTGGTCTCTCACGTGGGTACAGGGGCCCAAAGACTTGGGCCTTCCTCTACTGCTATCCAAGTGCATAGCAGAGAGCTGAATGGGAAGAGGAGCAGCCGGGACTAGAACCGGCGCCCATATGGGATGCTGGCACTGCAGGCCAGGCCTTTAACCCGCTGCACCACAGAGCTGGCCCAAAAAAAGATATTCCTAAAAAGATGGTGTAAGTTGCCCTGATGACAACTTCTTATTTAAACTAGATAACCGATAATGTTAAGAAACATTAAATTTTTGTTCAGTGTTAGACAACCCTATTATAAATATGTTTTTTAAAAGGGTCCTTATCTTTAAATGATATGTAGTGAAATATTTAATGAATGGCATAGTGAATGGTGTAGGATGACACAAGTTCAGCCACCATATCAACCATTATTCTAACTGGGTGATGAGTTCACTGGTGTACATGACACTATTCTCTTGACTTTACCTATGTTTGAAATTCCCATAATAAAAAAATGTTTTTAAAAAAGCTTTAAGAGGTCACCATCAATGTATTAAAAAAAAAAGAAAGTCTTAAAAACATTATCTATAATATTTAGTCTAAGTTTTGTTTTTACTTCTTATGATGATGGAAATTTTTTTTTTTTTTTACAGATTTTTTTTTTTTTTTTTTTTTTTGGACAGGCAGAGTGGATAGTGAGAGAGAGAGACAGAGAGAAAGGTCTTCCTTTGCTATTGGTTCACCCTCCAATGGCCACTGCGGCTGGCGCATCGTGCTGATCCGAAGCCAGGAGCCAGGTGCTTCTCCTGGTCTTCCATGCGGGTGCAGGGCCCAAGGACTTGGGCCATCCTCCACTGCCTTCCTGGGCCATAGCAGAGAGCTGGCCTGGAAGAGGGGCAACCGGGATAGAATCCGGCGCCCCGACCGGGACTAGAACCTGGTGTGCCGGCGCTGCAAGGCGAAGGATTAGCCTGTTAAGCCACGGCGCCGGCCCGGAAATTTTTAAATACACACAAAAGTAGACAGATGAGTACTAAGAACCCTCAACAACACACCAACCAACCCAAATAAACAACGTAAGACCAATCTTGGAGTACAGCAGCTAAAGCTGCCACCTGTGATGCTGGCATCCCATATGGACAATAGAGTCCCAGTGCTCCACTTCCAATCCAGCTCCCTGCTAATGCGCCTGGAAAGCAGCAGAGGATGTCCAAGTCCTTGGACCCCTGCACACATGAGGAAGATCCAGAAGAAACTCCTGGCTCTGGCCTGGCCCAACTCCGGCCACTGCAGCCATCTGGGGACTGAACCAGCAGATAGATCTCTCTATTTGCCTTTCTTTCTATAAAATCTGCCTTTCAAATAAATAAATAAAATAAATCTTAAAAAAAAAAAAAAAAAAAGACCGTTTCATCTAAATCACCCCTAGCCTAACTCTCTTCTCTATCATCTTGCTGGATTAAACAAAGGCAAATCCTAGAAAATTTATAAGTCCATCCCATTAATATGCCAGTATGATATGTAGCTCTAAGAGATGAGGACTTTTAAAATATAACCACAGTATAATTATATCATGCCTTATAAAATAACAATACCCTTTAATACCATCTAACAATCAGTATTCAGAAGTCCCCACATGTTCCACTAATATTTTCTTATAGGTAGCTAGTGTGATTCAACATTTAAAAAGGTTTCTGCATTACATCTTATTACACGTGGTCTGTCTTGCAAATCTTTTAAATTATCAACAGTTCCCTCTATCCTTCTTTATTTCCTTATTATTTGTTAAGAACAAACCAGATTATCTATCATACAGAATTTTCCATTTTCTGAAATGGCTGACTGTACCCCTGAAATGGCATTTAATATTTCTACATTCTCCATATTTCCTATAAAACTGCTGATATGTCTAGACACTTGATCAGATTCCTGCTCAAGTTTTGGGGCAAAACCAGATCATAAACAGTACTGTGTATTTCTTACTGCATTTCAACAACAAGCATACAATATCTGGTCACCTCTTTTTTAGTGATGTTAATATTCAGGTGTTATTAGTTTGATCCATCTATTATAAAGTCCCCTGGCGGCCTTTCACCAACGGTATCAATTGATGATCACTGCTTAGATCCATTATTTTATTAGGGATTGCAAAATTGTAATCTTCTGTCATTCTTCCTGCATTTTGTGGCAGACATTTTTCTAAAATAAACTTCACTCATCCACGATCTGGTTACCCAAAAACAAAGTTCTCAAAAGACAAGAGAAAAAAATGCCTGATCCTTTCTATTTGCTCATTTTCAGAATAATGAGTTTGTGCCCAGATTCCTGTGACATGACAACAGAGTTGGCGGCTTAAAACAGAATTAAAAATTATTCTCACACATTTTTGAGAGACGGCATCTAAAGTCAGTTTTACAGAGGAGGAAATCAAGAAGTCAGCAGGGCCGCACTCCTTCCAGCAGCTCTAGGGAAGAATCCATTCCTTGCCTAGGTCAGCTTCTGGTGGCTATCAGCATTCCTTTGCTTGTAGTCACATCGCTCCAATCTTTAAGGCCAGCATCTTCAAATTTCCCATTGATTGTTTTCCTCCGTTTTTGCTACCTGGCTTTCTTCTGTGTGTGTGCAGTGTAGTTAAATCTCACTCTACTTCTCTGCTGTACAGCTACTTAATGATTGCATTTTTGGTTTATCCAGATAAAGCAGGTAAATCTCCCCATCCCAAGACTGTTCACTTAACTGCATGTACAAAGACACTGTTTCCAAATAAGTAACACTGACAGGTCCCATAGATATCTTCAGGAACACTTAAACTCCCAAGGTAACCATTCAGTTGAGGTTTTGTAGTTTTTAAGCATTGTTTAGTACTGTTAGGAATTTATGGATTTTAAGATAGCTAATATGTGTTATCATCCATTGAATTCATTATCTTTTTGACAGTTAAACTGTCCTATCTTTGGCCAGTGGAACCCCCCTTTAAAATTGACTTCTATGTCTTATTTATTTACTTACTTATTTACTTGAGAGGCAGAGAGAGCGAAAGAGAGAAACAGAAAGAGAAGGGGGGGGGGGGAGGACTGTGCTCAAGAGAGAGACAGAGACATACAGACTGAGCTTCCATTCACTGGACACTCCCCTAGGGCCTATAACAGCTGGGGCTGGGCCAAGGCCAAAGTCAGGAGCCAAGAATTCAAAGTCAGGTCTCTGCCCTGGGTGGTGCACACCAACCACCTGAGCAACCATCTGCTGTTCCAAGGTTTCAAGTCGGGGAGAAGTTGGTGAGAAGTTGCAACTGGGAGCAAGAACTGGGAACTGAACCCAGGCATTCCCATGTGGGACATGGGTCTCTTAAACACTAGGTCGAATACTCACCCCTTCTGTGTCTTTTTTTAAATGACTCTGATAATTTTCCCATTTTCTAAGATGGTAAGATATTCTATGGTCATTCTGTATATTTTCTTCACAGACTTAAAATCACCTTTTCTCCTAAGAAATCTGTTTTTTTTCCCCTAAATATTTGTTCTTTACTAATAAGCCCTATTGCAAATTATGATCATTTAGGAATAAAATTAAAATGTATGAAATAGTGCTTCCTCAAGTAACCCAAACTGTTTTGTATCTGCTTTGTTATTTAGTAGAAAGATTGAAACAATGTATAAGAATAATCATTTAAGATATTTCAATCCTAATTAGACAAAATGAAGCTAAAATTTACTAAGAAGATAGATATTAGTTTTTCCAGGGCCAGCGCTGTGGTGCAGTGGGATAACTCCCTGGCCTTAAGCTCCGGCATCCCATATGGATGCTGGTTCAAGACCCGGCTGCTCCACTTCCAATCCAGCTCTCTGCTATAGCCTGGGAAAGCTGTTGAAGATGGTCCAAGTCCTTGGGCCCCTGCACCCACGTGGGAGACCTGGAAGAAGCTTCTGGCTCCTGGCTTCAGATTGGCGCAGCTCCGGCCATTGCTGCCAACTGGGGAATGAACCAGTGGATGTAAAACCTCTCTCTCCTTCTCTCTCTCTCTCTGCCTCTCCTCTCTGTATAACTAACTCTGACTTTCAAATAGATAAATAAATCTTAAATGTATTAAAAACATGAAATTTATATAACACCAATAAAATTTAAAAATTAAAAAAACAGGGCAAATTTGGTACAGCCCCAACAAAAGCCTGGTCTAGCCAAAGGACTAGGAGAGGGGTGGCCTAGCCAGACTTCAGAACACAGCACTCTCCAAGTCTTCTTTATACAGCACCAGGTTCTTCATTTCCTCAATGTCCTGGGCTCCCCTTTCTTCTCAGTTATTCACTCTGGTTGACCTTAGCTGGGCTCCAGTGTAACCCATGTGCTCACAACTCCAAAACAATGTCTCCACAATAGACCTCTCTTGGACTCCAGACTCATGTGCACCTGCAAACTCAGGATCTCCACGCCAACTTCACATGCCCCAAGTCAAACTCCTCATCACTCTTCCCCTCCTCTGCAATTCCCCACCAGCTGGGGTCTTCTTTTAGATAATCACAACTCCAGACTCAAACACTTGTCAGTTGCCTCTGATGTTTTTATCCTTCCACACACAAAATTTATCAGGAAACTCTATAAATCCTGCTTTCATAATACACCTACTTCTTACCACCTGTACTGCTACCAACCTGGTACGTGTTAGTGTGATGTTCTGTCCCCTGGATTATCACAAAAGCCTCAGAGAAAGTGGTATTAGTTATTTCCTAGAAACAAACAGGCTGTTTCCTGTTTCCTAGAGCTGTCTGGGGGTGGGGGCGGGGGTGACTGCTTATCTCACAACACTTTTGAGATAAAAAATGTGGGTTTTTCCTAAGCCAAGCAATTCTTTAATTCTCTGGACTCCAAGTGGGTGTCCTACAATTGAAGTCAACTGTGACATTTTCTACCTGGAGTTAGTGCCAGATCCCGCAAGTTAAGAGCTCAATCCCAGGGAACTTCTCCTATGTCACAGTCCAATCGTAAAAGTTTGAGCTGCCCCTCTGACTGGCCATGAGACAGGATTCCCAGGACTCCCTCCTCATGTCCAATAGTTTACTAGAATGGCTCATAAAACTCACAGAAACATTTGCTTACATTTACCTGTTTATTACAAGGGCTACAACTCAGGAGCAATCCAATGGAAGAGATGCCTAGGACAAGGTATGGGGGAGGGGCACAGAGCTTACAAGCCCTCCCCAGGTGTGCCACACTCCCAGCACCTCCAGCAATCCAAAGCTCCCTGAACCCCATCCTCCTGAGTTTTTATGAAGGCTTCATTATGTAAGCATAACTGAGCAAATCATCAGCCATTGGTGATTAGGTCACCCTCCACTCTCCCCTCCCCAGGTATCGGGTTGTGAGGCTGAGTTCCAACTCTCATGTCTCAGAAACCCCCAGCCTCCAATCAATTCACTAGTATACAGGCATTTAGCATTTTGGAAATTGCAACAGCTTTAAGGAGCTATGTGTCAGGAAATGACAAGAGCAAAATTATATTACAATATATAATTAGAATATATATTCATATATATAATATATATAATTACAATTTTTATTACAATATATAATAGGGCAGAGGCTGCCATAACGGAATACCACACACAGGGTACCTTCAACAACAGAAACTATCTCACAGGTGTGGAGGGCAGAATCTGACATCAAAGTGTTGGCAGGGCCATGGTTACTCTGAAGGTGATAGACAAGTATCTGTTCAGGCCTCTCCTAGTTTCCTGAAATTCCTTGGTTTTTGGCAAATTTCTGTGTATCTATCTCCAGATTTCTTCCTTTCATAAGGACAGCAGTCATACTGGATCAGAAACCTATTCTCTTCCTGAATGACCTCAGCTCAACTAATTAGGAGTGCCAAGACCTTTCCTCCTAATAAGGTCACGTTCTAAGGTAATGGGGGTTAAAACCTTTACATATGAATTTGGGGGAGAAATAACTCAGCCCACAGTCCCAGTCTTCATGCTTCTACCCTTTCACCCTGCAGCTGATTCTCAACACACCACCCTCTACTACTTAGGCTGTTCCAGTCGCAACGGCCTCCTTGATATCCTTAAACACACAAGGCATGCTCATTACCCTTGCATTCCCACAAAAACCTCTTTGCTTAGAATATTCTTTTTACAGAGATCTTCATGATTTGCTCCTCAGTTCCCTATGGCTTTAGCTCAGGTACCACCATCTCAGATCTTTCCTATTTGGGAAAATAACTACTGTCTCTCACCTCACTTGATTCCCCCTTACTTTCCCTGATTAATGTATATTACCTGACATACTATATGTTAAATTACTTATGACCTATCTTCCTTTATTAGACTGTCAGCTACAATTGAGCAAAGACTTTGTTCTGTTCCTTGTTCTATCTCCAAAACCTGGAATAGTGCCCCTGGCATATATAAAGTCCTCAATAATACTTGTTGAATACATAAATGAGTGAAACTAAAATGCAGGAAGAAATGTAAAAAATCTTTTATATATATATTTTTTTTTTTGGACAGGCAGAGTGGACAGTGAGAGAGAGAGAGAGAGACAGAGAAAAAGGTCTTCCTTTGTCGTTAGTTCACCCTCCAATGGCCGCTGCGGCCGGCGCACCGCGCTGATCCGAAGCCAGGAACCAGGTGCTTCTCCTGGTCTCCCATGCGGGTGCAGGGCTCAAGGACTTGGGCCATCCTCCACTGCCTTCCCGGGCCATAGCAGAGAGCTGGCCTGGAAGAGGGGCAACCGGGACAGAATTCGGCACCCTGACTGGGACTATAACCTGGTGTGCCAGCGCCGCAGGCGGAGGATTAGCCTAGTGAGCCGCAGCACTGGCCTAAAAAATGTTTTATACATTTTAGGAAACACAAGAATACCTAAGATTTGATCCCTTCAGTGAATTAACTTACTTAGCTATTACGGTAAGGAACTATATTAAAATTTAATTACAATTCCAGAGATAATCACCATTTTAAAAAAGGTTAAAGTATTATGAAAAATCTACTAACACAAAACACATTACAGCAGTCATCCCTTATCTGCAGTTTTACTTTCCATGTTTTAGTTACCCAGAGTCAACTGTGGTCCCAAAACATGAAATGGAAAATGCCAGAAATAAGCAATTCACAGGTTTTAACTTGTGCATTGTTCTGAGAAGCATGATAAAATCTATCTCACCCAGCACCTGAATCATCCCTTTGTCCACAGCACGCATGCCATGGATACTGCTCACCATTTAAGTCACTTGGAAGCCATATTGTTTATCAGACTGACTTCAGTGGTATCACACTGCCTTCATAAATTTTTACTTGATAATGCTGGCATTTTTGATAAGCTCAAGAGAAGCCATAAAGCACTTCCTTTAGGTGAAAAGATGAAATTGTATGCTAGTCATTTTCACATAGATGTAACTACAATTCAAACTCAGCCAAGCTAAAATCAAATAATTAATCTTTGTCCATAAAACTACACCATACACAACTGACAAGTCAGACATTTGCCATCTTCTCCATTTCTTTCTTTCTGCATGTCTGCCCAACTCCAGCACAAAGTCAACTTTCTTACTGTGTGATAGTCACAACCATTCTTCAGCCTCCAGTCTTTCATCTCCCTCAAAGCTACCTATTCAATATGAATTCAGAGTGGCTTTCCTAAGGCATATTTGTTGCTCTAAGTATTTACTGCCTCCTTGCACTGCCTAGGAAATAAAGTGCTACAAAATGAAATAAAGTCAATACTTGCCAAGAACCTCCATAAGCTGGCCCCAACTTACCTTTCCAGTCTTCTTTTTAACCCCTTTCATACTTTATAATCCACTAAAATTAGACAATTTGGACTTCTCTGGCCTCGGTTCCCACCCATATCACTCTGCTTACATAATCCTTTGCATTTGAAATTCTTCTTCAGTTTCTTTCCATAACACCCTGATCCTTCTCTTAGGTCCATCTCAAAGGGCATCACCTCATAAAGCTATACTGGATGCACCTCAGTCAGTAGTCTATGGGAGCCAGCGCTGTGGCGTAGCAAGTGAAAGCACTGCCTGCAGTGCCGGTTCTCATATGGGCGCTGGTTCCAGTCCTGGTTGCTCCTCTTCCAATCCAGCTCTCTGCTATGGCCTGGGAAAACAGTAGAAGATGGCCCAAGTCCTTGGGCCCCTGTACCCACATGGGAGACCTGGAGGAAGCTCCTGGCTCCTGGCTTTGGTTTGGCACAGCTCCAGCCATTGCGGCCATTTGGGGAGTGAACCATTGGATGGAAGACCTCTCTCTCTGTGTAACTCTGACTTTCAAATAAATAAATCTTAAAAACAAAAACAAAAACAAAAAAAAACACACCAGTTTGCATCTCACTGCTGTCAGTTATCAAATACTGCATGAAGTCACAGGTGAATACGTGTCATAAATTAAACAAAGCTCCCTTTGCATAAGGAATATATCTAGCACACTTCTATATTTCAAAAGCACTTTTCAAAGAGCACCGTACATAATGGTAGTCAAAAGAAATATAGGGAATTGATCCGCTAAGTAATGAATTTTCAAATAAGAGATGATACATAATCAAGTTACTTACAATATATACAGTCTGATCCTTGAGACTTTCAGCTTTGGTTACTTGTTTAAATAAGCGAACAAAGTCATTGAATGTGTCACAGGTTATTTCAGTACAATATCCATCCTCGGAAGAACTAAGATGACTCAACCTGTTTAAAATTTGCTCCAAAAGAAGTCTCAGGGTAAAGCACTCAACACAATTCACAAAGACATGCGGGAGCTGAAAACAAAAACCAAAAAAATTATTAATAATAAAGCAAACATACAGATATAATAACAGCTGTGCTGTACAGACTCCATTTGCCTTTCTAAATCTACACCCCCACTGTTCTCCAATCTGTCCTTGTCCCAGGAGTTTGACCGCCACATACTGCATTAGGCTGGACTCTCTTATTTTCTGGCTGTGGCTGGAGAAACCAATGGGCTGCAGCAGCAGGAGACTGAAGGAGAGTGGTAGGAAAAAGAAGTTGGAAACTGATTCCCCTGAGACCAACAACCATCCCCTACTGGGCCACAGTGTGATGCCGGCTACATTTTTCTTCCAAAACCAACAGCTCGAGCTGGGCAGCCTTCTCTCTAAGGCTCAATTCTTACTGGGTTCTGCCAACAGCTCCTTTCTATGACTGCTTCAGCCCTGGAGTTGGTAAAGGCCCTAATGCATCAACATCCCTTACTGGTTCCTCTAAACAACCTTTGTAGAATACTCCTTTACTAAATTCACTTCAATTATTTCTTTAGGTCATTTGTTTCCTACAGAGATTCAAAGAAAACTTGTATTTCCGCTAAACAATTCTTATTAATAAATATACCCAAGTACTTGAATATTAAAATTCTAAGTGGGAAATACAAATTTATTATTTTAAGTTCATATCTTTAATGATGAAAAAGTCTAGGTCAAAAAGGAAATTTAAAGAGTTAAAATCTAGTGATTCTCCTATGAGGATTATAGCTCATATCGTAGACTGAGTTCCTGGCTCTGGCCTCTCTGCTGTTGTTGGCATGTGGAGAGTTAACCAGTGGATGGATGATTTCTCTGTCTCTGTTATCTGTGCCTTTTTGGCTTTTCAAGTAAAATGAAAATAAATAAATTTAAAAATAATTTTAATGAGTTAACTCCAGAAATAGTAAGGAAACAAATACAGTCTGTTATCAAAATGAAATCACAAAATAGCCCTGATCAAAGGAGATAACTTGTGATATCTGGCACAAATAACGAAACCTATACAGCAGTAACTATTGGTAGTGATATTTCATAAACATTACTCAATTATAAGGATTTTCTTTTTCTCTCAGAGCTACAGAATAACTAAGGCCATATCATATTTACCTGGGCAGTTTTACCAGTGTTTGCTAACCCTCTTCACCCCGTCCTTTACACTCAGGAGTCCACAATATCTCCTAAATATCTGGCTTACTCCATTTTTACTATCTAGAACCTTCAATGACAGCACATTCTAAGTGCCTGTTTGTACACCTATACCAGAAGTCATAAAAATTAACACCTCACTGATTAAGTAGCACCAAAAACTACAATGGTTGAAAACATGGACTATAGCCCTCAAATACTGCTAAGGTCTGGATATTAGTCTGGACACTGAATGTCTCCTAAGGGACCATGTGTTGCAGCTTGGTATCCAGGGTGGTAATATTGGGGGTGAGGGTAGAACCTTTCGGGCAGCAGGGCCTCCTGGGAGGGTCTAGGTCACTCAGGGCCTACCTTCAGGTAGTTCTTGTAAAAGACTGGTATAAAAGCCTGAATTAGAGTCCAGCCTCTCTCACTGTTTCCCCCCTCAAGCTCCATCATCACCACGGAGCCTTCACCAAAGCCTGCATTATGCCGAATGGACTTGCAGCCTCAAAACTGTTAGCTAAAAAAAAAAAAAAAAAAAAAAAAAAAAAAAAAAAAAAAACTTTCTTCCTTCTTAAGTGTTCTCTCTTAAGTGGCTTGATTCATGTGTTTTGTTGTGACAATGAAAAGCTAACTAATACAAATACAAAACCTCCTTTTTGAATTTTCAGGCTTTTATTCAGTATGGCTTTATTTATTTATTTATTTTTTTCTCTTAAATGTCTACCACTGGAGCTGAGCTAGGCTGAATCTCAGAGCTTGGAACTCAATCCAGGTTTCCTATTTGGGTAGCAGAGACCCAAGGGCTTGAATGATCACTTGCTATCTCCCAGGATGTACATTAGCAGGAAACTGCAATCAGAAGCAGAGCCCAGACTAGAACCAAGGAACTCACAGGCATCTTAACCACTGTGTCAAATGCCCACCCTCAATATGTATCTGTTTGGCTGCCTAATACAAAGGAGTTCTCAAATGTAAGGGCCTGGGTCAGGACCTTGTCCTCTCAGATTCTAAAGTTTGCTGTAGAGAGCAGGCACCCATGTTTTCAAAATGCGCAGCTGATCTTCCTGATCAAAGGCTGAAATCCACAAGCTAGGTAGGTGTTACACACTATTATTTGGTCTGGGGATAATCAAGAAACCCACAGTCTGAAGCCAGGGAAACACAACACAAAGTCACAGCTGGGAGGGCTGAATATTCTAACAGGATCAAACCGAAGAGTACTAAGGTTGCAAAACAGATGGGCAATTAACACAGATGAGGCAGGAAGGGCTTCCTAGAATATAAGTAGAAGAAAATGTGGCAAAATAAGTATTTGCCAAGCCATATGGCAGCAGTGGAAGAGTGAGTAAAGGATCACCCAAAACAGAGGGAGCACCACGTGCCAAGCCTTGACAGTGAGAGAGAGTCGGGACTGTATTTCAGGGAGCTGCACTAACCATGCAGCCTCAGAGCTCCAGTAAGACTGGGGACAGCACACTGAACCCTGCGGGCTGGCCACCCCTATTTGCACACACACTGCTCTGGAACACAGCCACACCCATTCAGGTGATACTGCTACTTTTATACAACGGCAGTGCTAAGAAATCCAGAAAAAAACCATGCTGCCCCCAAGTCCTCAATATTTACTAACTTGCCTATCGCAAAAACTTTGCCCATCCCTGGCTTAGAATATGTTAGCCGCTAACTTTTATCTCATTATTATCATTTAGTTCTCATAACAATCCTACATGTTCTCATAACAATCCTACATGTTGTCACCAGGATCCCTATTTTGCATATGGGGAAAGCACTAAGTTGGGAATCCAAAACAGGAACACAACTCTGCCAGACTTGACATTCCAAACTCTCAATCATGACATGATGGGAGATCAACTGAATTCAGCTCACAAAAGATCTTACTTATCAGGCAAATCACTTGAACATTGTCCTGAAGACCTTAAGATTTGCGTGAGCTAGTTGTAGGGTGAAGACAGGATTGGAACGAGGAGATATGCAAAAATACATGGAAGAAACAATGGTAATGAAACTGAAATGGGAGCAACAGTTAGGGTTACCAGTAGATGGAGTCAGTATTTTGAGGGTGTAGATCAACAACACATGTTTCTTGGTTTGGTTTACTGGATTAGTAAGGATGAAGAAAGAGTTAAAGATTTTTTGGACAGCTCTGTCATTGGTGACATCATTCACAGAGACAGGTAACACAGGAAGATGAATAAGGTAAAGTGATATGCTTAGCTTTGTATTTGTAGAAATTATCAGTATTAATATTATAAACAGTGAAAAAGAAACAAATTGTAATATTTTAAAAACAATTTCTCATCTGTTTTCCTCCAAATATTATCAATCAGCAAATGAAAGAGAAAGGGAAATCTGACCCAATTTGAAAAATAAATTTTAACATCAAGATTCAAATGATCTAATAATAACACTTTTCGAAGTTTACAGTCAGTGAAGGGATTCAAACAAAAGTTAAAAAACGTTTCTAGGGATCTGTGATTAAAAAATTAATTAGCACTGAGTTTGGGATTATTCTTACCTCTAAAGTTTTCAACAAAGTTTGTGTTACATAGGTCTTCCCACTGGCAGTATGTCCATAAATAAAAATGGATGGAAAGCTGAAATGATGTCTCTGGGGGAAAAAAGATAAATATCATGAAGTTGATAAAATATTCCTCAACTTGTGATAAAGTTCTATATGGCAAGGAGAAATACTCAATCCAAGTAACGTTAACAGTGAGTGGGGTCGGCACAGTGGTGTGGTGGGCTAAGCTTCCACCTGTGGTGCCAGAGTCTCATGTGAGTGCCCGTTCGAGTCCCAGCAGCTTCTCTTCCAATCCAGCTCCCTGCTAGGGCCTGGGAAAGCAGTAGAGAATGGCCCAAGTGCTTGGGCCCCTGCAGCTGCACCGGGGACCTGGGGGAAGCTCCTGGCTCCTAGCTTCAGATGTCTCAGCTCCAGATGGTGCGGCCATTTGGGGAGTGAACCAGCAGAGGAAAGCTCTTTCTGTCTCTCCCTCTGTAACTCAACTTCTCAAATAAAAAAAGAAAATCTTTAAAAAAGAAAAAAAAAAAACATTAATAATGAGTATGCAGTGGACTGTTAGATTTTGAACTTACGTGAATTCAACTCTTAAAAGTATTTTCTGTTATGGAATTAAAATGTCTATAAAGTTGTATCTGGCATATACTGTATGTATTTACAGTTTTTATTACTGCATACAGTTACATATACAAACTCCTGCATTTTCAATTTATAGGAGACTGTATTTTCAACTTATTGTAAAGAGTTTTCCAAGGATAATTTTGTCCATACTCCATTTTCATACTAATCTTCTTTAAAGGATTTAATCCCCTTGCAGACTGCAACTTCACTGTTCATTTTACTGCTTTGAAACTAAGCATATAGAGTCAAGGGGCTACAAGTAATTCTAACAGTCCTTATTTTTAAGAAAACTTGTAGAATACTTTGAATTATATATACTCATTGACTCTGGCAAAAACTGCATACATCTCATCAAATAAAATATTAATGAAATCCATATACACAGATTTAAAAAGAAATAGTCACAAGATCCTCCTGCAGCACAGTAAGTCAGCACCCTCAAGAAGAGTAAAAATGGTTCAAAGACACTTTGTTGGTCTCGTCAATACTACCACTTAATGAGTCCAAAGAATACTCAACAGATACCTACTAAATGTTCTACAGCACAATCACTAAAAAGAATACAAGTATCAGTAAAAGATGGTTTACTACTTGGGAGGAGTTTACAGTCCGAGTGGGGAACATACATTAAAAAAATACAAGAAAACTGGCTGATGTCATTCCCATAAGAAAGCTGAGTCTGTACACCATCTTCTATCTCAGCATCAGCATCATACAAATTCATTACATTCTAGTCTCTCACTTAAACACTTCCTTTTACAAGACAAATCAGGAGCTCAGATTAATACGGGAGAAAGCTTTTTGAATGGCACACCTGTGGCAAAAGCAGCTCAACTGCTAAAAATGAACTAACAATTTATCAAGTAGATATTTTAATATGCAAATCCTTTTTTTTTTAAACTTTGTATGTAATAATCTTAGAAATTAACTGGCTCAAACATTTTTTCATTAAATGCATGATACTGGGGATCTCTGCTATCCAAAACACTGCACACATTACACCTTTAAAGAGAAACCAAATAGCAGGTTTCTGGAGTATTTATTTATTTATTTATTTATTTTTTGACAAGTTACACTGAACCCTTCCTTTTCTGGAATGCTGCTATTATTTGGTGCCTAAAGCAATCACCACCCTATAACATCTTTTCAATTGTTACCTAGGATGATATTACACTCTTGGACTGTTATTTAACTTTTGTAACTTCCCTAACAAATTCTAATAAGCTAGGATCTAGCACAGTGCCTGAAACAGAAAAGATGTTCAGTAACTATTTACTCTTGAATGAATAAATGAATCTTCTTGGAAACATGAAGCCATTTTTTATAGTTCTTTGCTGTAGTTCTTTGTATTTCCCATATGCACACCTTGCAGAAAAGTGACATGAATATTAAACAAGATTTGCAGTAAGAATGAAAGACTCCATTCTGTAATCCACACTAAGGCAGCACTGCTCATCTCTGTTTGCCAATATTCTTTTCTAGAAGATGCACTTCTGGTAGGAATGACCTGGGTTTATCAGTTCCAGTGAAGAAATCCACAGAACATGTTTCTGTGATAATCTGGATAACTGTAATTTCAGCACTATAACCTGAAAATTCACTGAAACTATAGTAGCTGACTTCTTACTTCCCTAGCATGTCCCTTTTTTGAATAGAAAACTTTTATTTAATAAATGTAAAATTTGAAAGAACTTTTGGATTATAGCAGTTCTTCCCCCATAACCACCCTCCCACCTGCAAACCACCCCATCTCCTGCTCTCTCTCCCATCCTATTCTTCATTATGATTCATTTTTAATTAATTATCTTTATATACAGAAGATCAACTCTATACTAAATAAAGATTTCAACAGTTTATACCCACACAGACAAACTATAAAGTACTATTGGAAGACTAGTTTTACCGTTAATTCTCATAGTACAACACATTAAGGACAGAGATCCTACATGGGGAGTAGGTGCACAGTGACTCCTGTTGTTGATTTAACAATAGACTCTTATTTATGGCATCAATCACCCGAGGCTCTTGTCATGAGCTGCCAAGGCTATGGAAGCCTCTTGAGTTCACAAACTCTGACCTTATTTAGACAAGGCCATAATCAAAGTGGAAGTTCTCTCCTCCCTTCAGAGAAAGGTACCTCCTCCTTTGATGGCCCGTTCTTTCTGTTGGGATCTCACTCACAGAGATCTTTCATTTAGGTCATTTTCTTGCCAGAGTGCCTTTGCTTTCCATGCCTGAGAAACTCTCATGGGTTTTTAGCCAGATCTGAATGCCTTAAGGACTGATTCTGAGGGCAGAGTGCTCTTTAGGGCATTTGTCATTCTATGAGTCTGCTGTATATCCCGCCTAGCATGTCCCTTTAAATGGAGAGTGGTACTTCCACTAATACTGCCCAGGCTACTTCTTTTCTAGTTGGCTGAAAATACTGAAAAAAGCAAACCAGATAGGGGGCTAGCATCCCATAGGGGTGGCCATCAGGCTGCTCCACTTCCAATCCAGCTCCCTACTAACAAGCCTGGGAAAGCATCAGAAGATGGCCTGAGTGCTTGAGTTTCTGCCACCTACATGGGAGACCCAGTTGAAGTTCCTGGTCATTTGGAAGTGAACCAGCAGATGGAACACCTCTCTTTCTCTCTTTCTGTAACTCTACCTTTCAAACACATATAAAAAAATCTTGAGAGAAAAAAAAAGGCAAACCAGATGATCAGGAAATGAGGCTACTTCTAAACTGTCATTTACAGTTTGTTTTTTTTTAAGATTTATTCATTTATTTGAAAGAATTACACAAAGAAGGGGAGAGGAATGGGGAGTGGAAGAGAGAGAGAAGTATCTTCCATCCGCTGGTTCACTCCCTAGATGGCCGCAAAGGCCAGAGAAAAACCAGGAGCTTCTTCCGGCTCTCCTACGCAGGTGCAGGGGCTCCACGACCTGGGCCATCTTCTGCTGTATTCCCAGGCCATAGCAGAGGGCCGGGTCGGAAGAGGAGCTGCTGGGACTCGAACCGGCGTCCACATGGGATGCGGACCTCGCAGGGGGAGCCTTTACCGGGCCCCAACTCGCTCTTTTTATAAAGACCGAAACCTAATCAATGAGTCTGGAGCAAAACACACTCCAAAGGCCCCAGAGGATCACATAATTTCAGTTTTGAACTGATGCGCGCTCCTTCCTACGCGCAGAAGGGACGCCTCCGCCGAGCTCCTCCGCACAGAGGACGACGGCGTCCCTGGAGCCGCCAATCTGAACCCGCACACGCGTCCAGGAGAGCAGGCTGCCCAGGCGTGGGCACGCCGCCGACCCGCCACTCCCGCGAGGCGCGAGCCCCTCACAGCCGAACCCAACACCAGCAGCTACGGCCGAGAGCGCACCGGCCACTTCCGGCGGCGGCTCCGCGCTCCCGACATCTGCACGGCGCCGGGTGTGCGAGAGCAGAGCCGGCCCTCGCCGCGCCCCGGCGCCCGCCTGAAGTTACTCCGGGCGGGGGTCCGCGGCAGCCCCTGGCAGCCACACAGCCCCCGACCTCAGCGGAAACCGTGGGCAGCTGCCCGTCAACCCGGACACGAAATTACCACCTAAGTAAACAAGCAGTCCCCCCTGCAGCATTTGGAAGAAAGAAGACAGTCTGACCACCGTACCTCGCCAAACAGGGACTGCAGGGTGGCCACCTGCGACTCGCGACAAAGCACCATGTTTTCCAAGTGAGGCATCCTGGCGGGAACCTCGGAGGAGACCGCAGCGAAGCTCCCGGGCAGCACTGCGTCACCACGGGAACGCCCCCCCTCCGCCGGAAACGCGACGCGCCGGCGTGACGTCAGCGCGCCGGCGGAGCGGCGCTGGCGGCCCTGGTCTCCCGCGGTCGGAGCCGGCGGCGGCCTTGTCGGCCGTCTTGGGCGCTCAGGGGTTTTGCAGAGGCTGATGTTGGCATGGGCGTTTCGGGGCGCTGGCTCTTCCAGCCCGAGCTGGGGAGAGGACGCCCCGGGGGATGAGTGGAAGAAAAGGGGGCGGAGGGACACGGGGGGCGCTGTGGCTCCCAGTGTGCCGCGAGGGGCTTCGCTTTCCCGCCTGAAGGTGCCAAGTGTAGAGGCCTTGAACGCCAGGAAAGTGGACCCCCCTCCGCTCAGGCACCGGGGAAGGGGACTCTGCTGGCCAGTAGTCTCAACGTCAGCGTTTACCCCTAACGCGGGTGTGGGAAACGTGTGGCGTCCAGTGCAAAATGAGGCTCAGGAAGCGACTGTTCTGTGTGCAAACCTGAAACCCGGTCTGGACGTGCCTCGAACTCCTAACCTGAGGAATTGCTGGTGTGTGTTGGCAAAGGTGGAAGGAGTCAGCACAATGCTGCCATTAGCATAAGACTGTCACTATGCTGGAAATAGAGATACAGAAGTAGACACATGCTCGGAGAAAGAAGACTTGGAGCCCTGAAACTCCTGGGTTGGAACTGCTGACTCAACTATTTCCAAATAGGGAGACCTTGGAAGAGCGATGGCGCCTTTCACTTTGAACTTCACGTTGCTTATCTATAAAGTAGGGATAATAGCAACTGGGTATTGCTGAAAGTACGTGATGATGTGTACAGTGCCAGCTGCGCGTAGATTTACATTGTGGATATCAGTCTGTCTACAGACTGTGGACCAGACTCATAACTGTAATGGTTAAGAGGACCTTTTGAGGATCGTGGTCTCCTATAACTTCTTGGCTATTCAAATGAAGTTGCCTAAGTACCTTAAGGGAGAATTCTGAAAGCTACAGTGGGATGGCCCATCAAATCTTTGTGTCTTTAAAAAAAAAATATTTATTTATTATTTGAAAGACAGAGGCAAGATAAAGAGAGATCTTCCGTCTGCTGATTCACTCCCCAGAGGGCTGCATCGGCTGGAGCTGCTCCAAGCCAAAGCCAGGAGACAGGAGCTTCTTCCAGATCTCCCACGTGGGTGCAGGGGCCCAAGGACTTGGGCCATCTTCTAGTGCTTTCCCAGGCCATAGCAGGGAGCTGGATCGGAAGTGGAGCAGCCAGGACTCGAACTGGCGCCCATATAGGATACCAGCACTACAGGCGGCGGCTTTACCTTCTACACCACAGCGCCAGCCCCTGTCATTATCTCTTTGAATATGTTTTTTCTTCTGGCTTTAGTCTGGCCCAGCTCTGGCCATTGTGGCCATTTGGGGAGTGAAACAGCAGATGGAAAATTCTCTCTCTGCTCTTTCTGTAACTCTGCCTTTCAAATAAATACAATAAATCTTTAAAAATTTTTTGAACAAAAATAGAAACAACCTACAGAATATGGCAAAAGCAGGACTAAGAGGGGAGTTTATGTCAGTCAATGCCTGATTAAAAAAAAAAAAGCCAGAAAGATCTCAAATAAACAATCAATGCATTTAAGCAACTCAAAAAACAAGAACAAATCAAATACAAAATTGTTAAAAGGAAAATAATGGAACTCAGCACAAATAAATGACAGAGATTAAAAAATGAATACAAAATTCAATGGAACAAAGAGCTGGCTCTGGGGCTGACATTGTGGCTCAGCAGGTTAAGCTGCTGCCTACTGATGCTGGTATCACTTAGGAGCACCAGTTCCTGTCCTGGCTGCTACCTCCCTCAGAAGGCAGTGAAAGATGGTCCCAAGTGTTTGGGCCTCTGCCACCCATGTGGGACACCCCGATGCAGTTCTCTGGCCCAGCCCTGGGTGTTTCATCCATTTGGGGAGTGGACTAGCAGGTGGAAGATCTCTCCCTCTGTCTCTCCTCCTCTCTTTATAACTCTGCCTTTAAATAAATAAAGAAAGCTTAAAAAAATTTAAGGAGCTCATTCTTTGAAAAGATAAACAAAATTGATAAATCCTTAAATAGACTAACCAAGAACAAAAGAGAAAAGATTCAAATACACAGAAGTAGAGATAAAAATAGACATTTTAACTGAAAAAACAGAAATACAAAGTATTGGATTAAGGTGCCACCTGTGATGCCAGCATCTCATGTTGGAGCATCAGTTTGAAATTCAGTTGCTCTACTTCCCCGCTAATGTGCCTGGGAAGGCATTAGAAAATGTCCCCAGTGCTTGAGTCCCTGCCATCCAAGTGGGAGACCCAGATGGATTCCCTGGTTCTAAGCTGCAGCCTGGCCTACCCCCAGCTGTTTCAGTCATTTTGAGAGTAAGCCAGTGGGTAGAAGGGTCTCTCTCTCTCTCTCTCTCTCTTTCTGTGTGTGTGTATCTTCCTTTCTGTTAATGAATTCAAATTAATGAATAAATCTTTAAAAAAGGAAAAGAACTGTTAGAGATTACTATGAACAACTATATGGCAATGAATTCAATAACCTAGAAGACACAGGCAAGCTCTTGGACACATGCACCTTACCAAGACTGCACAATAATGAAATAGAACCCCTAAAAAGATCAAATATGTGTACTGAGATCGAATCAGGAATAAAAGGCCTCCTATCAAAGAAAAGCCCAGTGCCAGTTAGCTTCACTGCTGAATTATGCCAAACATTACATAAATTCTATTTTATTTATTATTTTTAAGATAGCATATTTTTAATTTACATTATAGTCAAAGGCTTAATGCTCCACTAAAAGAGTTCAACAATTAAGTAAAAAGAACGTAGTCCAGCAGGAATATTGGCAATGGCTATATTCAAGAAACAAATGACGTTTATCTTTACTCATATACAGTAAATTTTAAAATGTTCAAAAATTATTAAAACTACAGTCATAGTTATGAATTCTGCCACAATTTTAGAGAAGATTAACACCAATCCTTCCCAAATTATTTTAGAAGAGGAGGGAGTTCTCCCAAATTCATTCTATGAGACCAGTTTTGCCTTGACACCAAAATCAAACAAGGACACAACAGAAATGGAAAGTTAAAGGCAATTTCTGTGATGACTATGGGTGCAAAAAAATCCTTAATAAAATACCAGCAACTTGAATCCAACAGCGCATTAAAAAGACCTTTCACCATGATTATGTAAGATTTATCCAAGGTATGCAAGGATGGCTCAACATATGCAAATCACTAAATGTGAGACAGAAATGGACAAATAATTATATCTATAGATGCAGAAAAATCATTTGATAAAATTCAACATCATTTCATGATAAAACTGATCAAATTAGGCATAAAAGGAATGTAACTCAAGAGGAGTCATATATATATATGTGAACCAGCAGATGGAAAACCTCTCTCTCTCTCTCTCTCTCTGCCTCTCCTCTCTCTGTGAAACTCTGACTTTCAAATAAACAAATAAATCTTCTAAAAAAAATAAAAAAATAAAAATGCATACTATTCAAAGCAATTTACAGATTAAATGCAATCCCTATCAAAATTCCCATGACATTTTCCACAGAACTAGAAAAAAAAATTCTAAAATTTGTATGGAACAACAAAAAAAGACTCTGAGTAGCCAAAGCAATCTTGAGAAAAGAGAACAAAGCAGGAGGTATTACATACTAGACTTTAAAATATAGTACAAAGCTACAGTAATCAAAACAGCATGGTGTTAGCATAAAAACATATCCATAACCCACTGGAACAGAATATACATGCTAAAAATAAACACATGCATCTTCAGCCAATTGGTCTTTGAAAATGTTGTTAAGAACATACGTTGGGAAAAGAGTAGTCTTTTTAAATAAGTGATGCTGGCAAAAATTAGATACCCACATACAGAAGAATGAAACTAGACCCTTATATCTACCTATGTACAAAAAATAAACACAAAATGGATGAAAGAACTAAATGTGAGAACTGAAACTCTGGGAATATAAGTAAAAAATAGGGAAAACACTTAAGAGCATTGGAATAAGAAAGGATTTTCCAGATCAGATTCCAAAAGCAGAAATTGAAAGAAAAAAATAGTCAAATATGATTTTAACAAACTAGAGAGCTTTTGCAAAGCAAAGGAAACAGTCTACAGAATCAAGAGACAACCCACAGGATATATTTGCAAGATATACATCTGACAAAGGCTTAGTGTCTAAAATATATAAGGAACTCAAACAACAACTCAGTAGTGAAAAAAATTAATTTAAAAATGGACAGTATATCTAATGAGACTTTTCTCAAAGGAAGACATACGAATGGACAACACACGTGTGAAAAATGTTCAATGTCACTAATAATCAGGGAAATGCAACTCAAAACACAATTAGATATCACCCAACTTCAGTTAGATTGGCTATTATAAAAGAAAAGACAAAAGACAACAAGTGTTGGCAAGGATGTGGAGAAAATAGAACCTTTATGTACTATTGGTTGAAATGTAAACTAGTACATTGTGGAGGACCTAAAAATAGAACTATGCTATGATCCAGCAATCCCCTACGGGGTATATATCCAAGGGGAATGAAATCACTTGAAGAGACATGCATACATCCCAGTTCCTTTTTTTTTTTTTTTTTTTTGACAGGCAGAGTTAGTGAGAGAGAGAGAGACAGAGAGAAAGGTCTTCCTTTGCCATTGGCTCACCCCCCCATTGGCTGCTGCAGCTGGTGTACTGCGCTGATCTGAAGCCAGGAGCCAGGTGCTTCTCTTGGTCTCTCATGGGGTGCAGGGCCCAAGCACTTGAGCCATCCTCCACTGCACTCCCGGGCCACAGCATAGAGCTGGACTGGAAGAGGAGCAACTGGGACAGAATCCGGCACCCCGAACGGGACTAGAACCCGGTGTGCCGGTGCTGCAGGCAGAGGATTAGCCTATTGAGCCGTGGCGCTGGCCATATCCCAGTTTCTTGTAACACTATTAACAATAGCCAAGAAATGCAAACAACCTAAGTGCCCATCCGCTGGTGCATGGATAAAGAAAATGTGGGACATATACATATACAATGAAATATTACTCATCCATACAAAGGAGGAAATTTTGTCAGCTGCAACAACATGGATGGGGCTGAAGGACGTAATGCTAAGTGAAGTAAGCTAAGCACAGAAAGACAACTATCACATGATCTCACTCTATATGAGGTTTAAAACAGGAGACCTCAGAGAAGTTCAAAATTGCTTGTGGTTATCAGAAGATGGAGAGAGAATTGTGCAGGAGGGTTGGGGGAAATGTTGCTTGAGTGGTACTAAGTTATAGTTACATAGGAATAAGAAATTCTGGGATTCAGTTACACAGTAGGGTGACTATAGATAATGCACTGTATAGTTCTCTATTTTAAAAAACTAGAAAATAGGATTTTCACTATAAAGAAATGTTAAATGCTTGAAATAATCAATATACTAGACATTACACAATATATAAATGCAAAAAAACATTACATTGTATCCCAGAAATCTGTATAATTTTTTTATTTATTTGCATGCATTTCATAAATACAACTTTAGGAACATAGTAATTCTTCCCACCATACCCACCTTTAAGTTTCAAAAAAAAAAAAAGTGAAACTACCATCGAGATACAATTTTTATATCTGCTTAAAATTTTTTTTAATAAAGCTCCTAATGTATAATTTCAAAGTTACACAAATCAAGGAATGAACCTTACTTGAAAACTAGTAATAATAGCATTAATAAAATGAAAATGAAGATAAACAAGTAAAAAAGAGAGCTATACCATGTTTTTCAGTTAGAAGATTCAATTTTGTTAAAATTTGCCAGTTTTAGCCAGATGAATATGTAAATTCAACACAACTGTAGTAACAATTTTAGTGGGGCTGGCGCTGTGGCATAATGGATAGACTGTGACTTGCAGTGCTGGCATCCCATTATGAATGCCGATTCAAGTCCTGGCTGCTGCACTTCCGATCCAGCCCTCTGCTATGGCCTGGGAAAGCAGTAGAAGATGGCCCAAGTCCTTGGGACCCTTCCCCCATGTGGGAGACTCGGAAGAAACTCCTGGCTCCTGGCTTTGGATCAGTACAGATCTGGCCATTGCGG
The DNA here is from genome assembly GCF_033115175.1 of Lepus europaeus. Lineage (NCBI taxonomy): Eukaryota > Metazoa > Chordata > Mammalia > Lagomorpha > Leporidae > Lepus > Lepus europaeus. Next base: position 44,634,185 of record NC_084827.1, read on the forward strand.
CCACCTGGCTCCTGGTTTCGACCTGGCCCAGTGCTAGCCTTTGTGGACATCTGTGGAATGAACCAGCAAATGGCAGATAGGTCTCTCGCCCCCCCCCCCCTTCTGTAACTCTCACTTTCAAAACAAAGAAAAAAATCTGTAAAAGGAGTGAATCTAGGCAATAACTTGAGTAAATCTGGCTATTATGACTAGTGAAAGAAGTGAGACCTCCTTCTTAAAAGGATATTATTGGGGCCAGCGCTGTGGCGAAGTGGGTAAAGCTGCCACCTTCAGTGCAGGCATTCCATATGGGAACTTGTTTGAGTCCTGGCTGCTCCACTTCCAATCCAGCTCTCTGCAATGGCCTGGGAGAGCAGTGAAAGATGGCCCAAGTCCTTGCACCCACTTGGGAGACCTGGAAGAAACACCTGGCTCCTGCCTTCAGATTGGCTCAGCTCCAGCCATTGCAGCCAGTTGGGAAGTGAACCAGCAGATGGAAGATCTCTCTCTCTCTCTCTCTCTCTCTCTCTCTCTCTGCCTCTCCTTCTCTCTCTGTGTAACTCTTTCAAATTAAAAAAAAGAAAAAGAATGTATATTCACGTTGCATGGATCCATTTTTACAAAAATCCAGAAAATATGAAATGAAAGTAGACAGTAGTTGTCTAGTGATGGGGAAATGAGTAAAAACAAGTTATGAAGGACCATGTGGAATTCAGGAAATGACGGAGATGGTACATTGAATTGTGTCCCCCTTACCAAAATAAATAAATGAATAAATAATTGAAGTCCTAATACCCAGTGACTGTGAATATCGCCTTATTGGAAATACAGCCTTTGTAAACTGAATAACTTTAAGACCAGGTCATTAGGAGGAGCCCTATTTTAATATGACTGGTGCCCTTACATGAAAAGAACATGTAAAGACACAAAACCACAGAGATAACAGCAAGTGAAGATGGAGGTAGAAATGGGAGTCACATTACAAGGCAAGAAATGCTCCTCATCAGGAGCTAGGGGAGAGGCAGGGAACAGATTCTCCCCCAGAGCCCCGGAAAAACCACCATTGTGGACACCCTGATTTGAGACTTGTATTATCTAGACCTGTTAAAGAATAAATTTCTGCTGTGGAAAGCCACCCGGTTGGTGGTACTTGATAACAGCATCCTTAGGAAACAATTACAATGAACATATTCATCATTTAACTGTTATGTTTTCATGGATGCATGCAATATTTCAAAACTTAGCAAATTCCACACTTTTAAATATGTGCAGATTGTTGCATGCCAATTATATCTCAACAAAATTGTTCACATTTAATAAATTTAAAAAAAGAGTTATGCACAGAATACTGATAGTGTATCATGATCTGTGACGCTGAGTCATATAATTCTGTTCCTCTGAGATTCATTTGGAAAACATAGAAAACAATGATTAATCTTTTTTTTTTTGACAGGCAGAGTGGACAGTGAGAGAGAGACAGAGAGAAAGGTCTTCCTTTTGCCGGTGGTTCACCCTCCAATGGCCACCGCGGTAGGTGCGCTGTGGCCGGTGCACCGCGCTGATCCGATGGCAGGAGCCAGGTGCTTCTCCTGGTCTCCCATGGGGTGCAGGGCCCAAGCACTTGGGCCATCCTCCACTGCACTCCCTGGCCACAGCAGAGAGCTGGCCTGGAAGAGGGGCAACCGGGACAGGATTGGTGCCCTGACCGGGACTAGAACCCGGTGTGCCGGCGCCGCAAGGCGGAGGATTAGCCTAGTGAGCCGCGGCACCAGCACAACAATCATTAATCTTTAATCAACGCCCTTGATGCCTCCAGTACATAGCTGTGCTTTTCTTTCTTTGTTTTTCTTAAAGATTTATTTATTTATTTATTTGAAAGTCAGAGTTATATAGAAGAGGAGAGGGAGAGAGAGAGAGAGAGAGAGAGAGAGAGAGAGAGAGAGAGAGGTCTTCTATCCTCTGGTTTACTCCCCAGTTGGCTACAATGGCTGATCCGAAGCCAGAAGCCAGGAGCTTCTGGGACTCCCACATGGATGCAGGGGCCCAAGGTCTTGGGCCATCTTCCACTGCTTTCCCAGGCCATAGCAGAGAGCTGGATAGGAAGTGGAGCAACTGGGTCTCGAACCAGTGCCTATATGGGATGCCGGCGATTCAGGCCAGGCATTAACCCACTGTGCCACAGCACCAGCCCCAGCTGTGCTTTTCTTACCCTGGAGTATTTGCTTCTACAGTCATTCTTATACTATCCCACCTGCATCCAAACTGAATAAATTATTCATTCACCAAGGGAATTGAGTGCCTACTCTGTGTCAAACGTTTTTCAGTGTTAAGGCACAATAGTGAATAAAAGATTCTCCAACCACAAAAGATTACCAAGAGACCTATATTTTTGTCTACCTATTCCTTCTGACTCTATTTGAAGCTACTCAGTTCCATCATTAAGGCTCAAAATCAAATCCACAGGGGAGTGCTGATGTTGCGGTTGATTTGTTCCTGAGAGGATTCGTTCTGAGAGGAGGAGCGTGGTGGGGCAAGAGGCGCGGAGTCACCACACAGACCCCGGGAGCCGGGTGGAAGCGGGCCAGAGGCGAGCAGCCCGCAGACTCGTTTATTTCAGTTAGTACAACAGATCATATAGCCAAGATCAGCCAATCCAGTCAAGGGGCAGTCTATTCCCCAACCAATCACAGCCTGTTGCCAGGCAGGCTCTGTTGCCAGGTGGGTTTCAAAGCCATTCCTGAGTAATTGACGCTGGCTTGCCAGCGGCCATTTTGGCATGGCCTTCTCATTCCACCACATGCTGGGGTCTCCCATTTCAAAATTGCTGAAAACCAAACTGATAAGTGCAATCCCATCTGAAGATTCTGGCTCACCTGCCACTTGCAAAATTGGATGAAAGGCCAAAGGGCAGGGCAGGCAATCTGACATCCTAAGCAGTTACGCAATGAAGCAGGTGACAGGGGAGAGAAGGTAAGTTCCTAGGGAGTTCATTCCCTATGAGGGCAAATTGAACCAAGGACAATAGGAGACTGCAGGGAGAGGGGCAGACACATTTCCTCGCCTTGCCTTTCCCCATGGAGTGCTCTGAGAGTCTCAGAAGGGTGGGAAAGCACCAATGATGAGCAGGTCTGTGGGGAGCCGGCCCCCACAACCTCTGTCTTCTGCCTGCCTATAGACTGATGTGAAGTAATACAACCAAACATTCCCACCGTTCCAATGTGTGCAAACAGAGAGGCTATCAAAAGGACAGTACATACCCTCTAGGACACTCTAAAACAGGGGGCTGCAGTATGTGATATGCCATGGAAGCCTCGGTCTCTCTCTTCCTAACTGCCTCATTGACCGCTTGCTCCTACACTGTTCTTAGGGTGGACCGGTAGTCAACGACGGGTAAGCACTCGCAGGCTTCTCTATCAACCTAAGACAGAGGGCAGGACATGCTTCCTATATCCTTGATGACGGGTAAGCAGAGTAAGCGCTGCGGGGCACCTAAGACAGGCACGAGTCCACGCCATTCAGCGTTTAACTCGAGGGACTTGTGGGGGATGGATCCTCCCCTGCGGCCCTCTGGACAGTGTAGACACCGGTTACCATAAACACCAGGCCATTCTTGTACAAACAAGAAGGGGGAGATGTCGGGGCCAGTGGCCCTGGCCCGACATGAGATGCAGCAGGCTGAGGCTGTCCCTTATCTAATCCTGTTTCCAAGACTTTTCGTCCCATATTCCTGCAGGCAGGATGTGACTTCTGATGAAGGTTTATGATGTTCTTTGCTCTATCTGCAGAGCTTGTACCCTGATCATTGCTACTTTGTAAACTTGCTCTATTCCTGTGCTATGTATGATTGCACACAATGAATGTTATCTGTATGAGGTCTGGGGTATATATCCTTGTCTTTCTGTGTGCTCGGGGCTGGAGACTGAAGGGTTTCCTTAGGGAGACTGCCTCCAGTCCCTCATCGCCGGGCCCCCTACTTTGGCTTGGAACGCGATGAGGCAATAAACGTGGTGATGAATTGACTGAGTGCTGCGTGTCTCCATGTGGTTTGTCGGGTGGCCTCCGACACAGGTCCCCCTACCATGAATATTTACTATTCATCATGGAACAGTGACTTCAGCTTATTTCATAGTTTTCACTACTTCATTTCTGCTTTTCCTCATGCTTTTTACCACTAGTACAAACTCTTCAGTGGAAAATACCAACATTTGCGTAGTTGCATTAGGCTCTATTTTCCCCAAAAATAAAAGCTAAGGAAATTCTTTATCTTCTGTAATGGTTGATTTCATGTGTTTGTTAGATTAAGGAATACCTAGTCATTATTAGTTATTATTGTTAGTTATTATTATTACGTTAGGAAAGCGTTGTTTCTGTAGATGTCTGTGAGTGTTTCTGGAAGAGCTTAGCATTTGCATCAATAGACTGAGTAAAGAAAAATTGCTTTACTAATAGGCCTTGGCTTCATCCAAACTGTGGAGGGCTTAGACGGTGCAACAGAGCAAAGGAAGGGTTAACATGTTCTCTCTTCTGGAGCTGGGATATCCATCCTCTCTCAGACATCGGAACTCTAGGTTTTCGAGTGCTAAGACTCAAGATCTACAACACTGGCCTCCTAAATTCACAAGCCTTTGGCCTTTGGCTGAGAGTTATCCCATTGGCTCCCCTTAGAATTATATCATTGGGCCCACTGATAATTCTGCCATTGGATATCATGAGAGCCGTACCACTGGCTCCCCTGAGAGCTATACCATTGGATCCACTGAGAATTCAAACACTTGCTCCCCCTGAGAGTTACACTGTTAGCTCCCCTGGTTCTCAGGATGTTGGATTCAGACTAAATAGCACAACTATCTGCTTTCCTCATTCTTCTGCTTGAAGACAGCATATCATGGAACTTCTTGGCCTTCACAACCTAATCACGTGAGCTGATTCCCATCATAAATCCCCTGATATAAAATATACTCATCTAGCCTGTTGGTTTTCTTCTACTAAAGAAAACTCTAATACATCTTTCTGATTTAAGTAGACATAATGTCAATTCATCCTTTTTGTTGCACAGTTCTGTGAGTTTTGATAAACATATACAGTCATGTCACTATTATCAGAATCAAAATATAGAAAAAATCCCAGCACTCCTGAGATTCCCCTATGCTCTTTTGTAGTTGAACACTTCTTCCTCCTGCCAGAACCTGGCAAACAGTGGTCTCATTTGCCTTTTCCTGATGTCACACAAATGAAATCAAAGAAGCACAGTATGTGGCCTCCGAGTTCACTTTCTTCCTCTTAGCCTTAAGACACTTCAAATTCATGTTGTTGCATGCATCAGTATCTCATTGCTTTTTATTGGAGAGTAGACCTCCACTGCATGTGTTCCACAGTGAATGCATTCAGTAGTTTAAGGGCACTTAGTTTACTTCAAGTTTTTAGCAGCTATAAATAACACTATAAATATTCGTGAATGGTGTGTGTGTGTGCGCCTATACATAGGTATTGCATTCTAGTTGGGTGAAAACCTAGGCCTGGGATTGTTGGTTCATATAGTGAACATATGTTTACTTCAATAAAATCTTGCCACAGTTTTCCAAAATTATTGTACTATTTTTCTTTGCTAACACAGCAGTGTATGACTTTCTAGATTTTTCACATTCTTATACCTTTACTTTTAACTTAACTGTGTTCGGGGTCAGTACTTTGGCGTAGCAGGTAAAGCTGCCACCTGCCTTGCCTGCATCCCATATGAGTGCTGGTTCAAATCCCGGCTGTTCCACTTCCAATCCAGCTCTCTGCTGTGGCCTGGGAAAGCAGTAGAAGATGGCCCAAGTCCTTGGGCCCCTGCACTCGCGTGGGAGACCCAGAAGAAGCGCCTGGCTCCTGCTTTCACTTCTGTGCAACTCCGGCTGTTGCAACCAATTGGGGAATGAACCAGCAAATGGAAGACCTCTCTCTCTCTCTCTGCCTCTCCTTCTCTCTCTGTGTAACCCTGCCTTTCAAATGAATAAATAAATCTTTAAAAAAAGAAAAAAAATTAACTGTGTTCTTTTTAAAGTGAGTTTCCTGTAGGTATCTTGTAGTTAGAACTTTCTTATTTATCAGTATGACAGCTTTTATTTTTAAATTGGTGTGTTTGGGTCATTTTAATTATTGGTATAATTTAATTTAAATCTATCATATTGCTAGCTTTTTCATTTGTTTCACCTATATTTTTCCCTTTTTTCTTCCCTGATTTTGGATTAATTAGGCATTTTTATAAATTACATTTTGACTATGCTACTGCCTTAAGTCAGAGTTACACACAGAGAGGAGAGGGAGAGAGGGAGAGAGGGAGAGAGGAAGGGGGAGAGAGAGAGAGAGAGAGAGATATATCTTCCATCTGCTGGTTCACTCTTTAATTGGCCGCAATGGCCGGAGCTGTGCCGATCCGAAGCTAGGAGCCAGGAGCTTCCTTCGGGTCTCCCACACGGGTGGGTGCAGGGGCCCAAGGACTTGGGCCATCTTCTACTGCTTTCCCAGGCCACAGTAGACAACTGGATCGGAAGTGGAGCAGCTGGGTCTCGAACTTGCACCCATATAGGATGCTGGCATTACAGGTGGCGGCTTTATCCACTACACCACAGTGCTGGCCCCTGCATTGCTATTATTTATGCTACCTTTTAAAGTTGTCTTATTGCTTGTCCTAGGGATTATAATACATGTTTACTTAATTATCATTTACCTTTAAAGGCACTGCTTCAAGAATATTGCAAGAAACTTACAACAGCGTACTTTGCTTTCACTCCTATCTTTTGTTCCTTCATTATTATACTACTTCTTTTTTAATTTTTGATATAAACCCAAACTATATTGCTACTGTTTTTACTATGCGCCAGTGCTGTCCAATAGAACTTTATGGAATGATGGATATATTACATATCTGTTTTGTCCAACACAATATTCGCTGGCCACATGTGACTGACAAGCACTTGAAATGCGACTAGTTATACTAATGAACTGGATTTTTAACATTCATTTTAAAATTTTTAACTAATTAAAATTATATTTCTATCCATTTCTAGTAGGACTACTAGGACTCGAGTAGGACATTTTTAGATACAGATCACTTGGAATGACTAAATTTTTAAAAATTTATATTAACCTTCATTTGATCATTTTTAGAAAGTTTTTTTCTTTGTGTAGACTCAATTTTTAGAAAAGCTTCTTTAACTTGGTTTTATTTCTTTGAGAGGCAGAGATAGAGACAGAGGAAATAAGAGATAGCAATAATGATATAATGATAGCAATAGCCATAGAGATAGAGAAAGAGAGAGAGAGAGAAAGTTCCCATGTACTGGTCCACTCCCCAGCAGCCCCTGGCTGGGCTGAATCTGGGAGCTAGGAACTCAGTTACTAACTCTTATGTGAATTGCAGGACCGCAGTCATGTGAGGCACCACTGCCGTCTTCCAGAATCTGCATTAGCAGGAAGCTGGAGTCAGAGCAGAATCGGGCATCAAACCCACACTCTAACACTGAGCTCAGGCATCCTGACCAGCACCCTAACCACTAAATGGTGGCTAAGCCCATCCCATGGAAATCCAACAAATTTTTGCCTGGTATTATTTTCCTTTCTTGGAGAACTTCCTATAAGATTTTTTTTTTTATGGAGGTCTTTTGCCTCTGGCCACTGACAAGATTTCCTCTTTATTTGATTTCCAGCAATCTGAATATGATAGGTATAGGTATTTTATCTTTTTTAAAAAAGATTTATTTTATTTATTTGAAAGACAGAGTTACAGAGAGAGAGGTCTTCCATCCGCTGGTTCACTCCCCAGATGGCTGCAATGGCCGGAGCTCTGCCGATCCGAAGCCAGGAGCCAGGAGCTTCTTCTGGGTTTCCCACATGGGTGCAGGTGCCCAAGGACTTGGGCCATCTTCTACTGCTTTCCTAGGCCATAACAGAGAGCTGGATCGGAAGTGGAGCAGTCTGGACTGGAACCGGCGCCCATATGGGATGCCAAGGCTTCAGGCCAGGGCTTTAACCCGCTGTGCCACAGCGCTGGCCCCAGGTATTTTATCTTAATGTATCATGTTTTCTTGCTTCGGGCTCTCTGAGGTTCTTGATCTATAATCTGAGATTCTTCATTATTTTAAAAATATACTTAGCAATTTATCAATTCCAATAGTTCTGTTCTTTTCGTCTTTTCTGGAATCCCAGTTACACATATGTTAAACCACATGATATTCCACTCTTGTGCCATTAATCTCTTTGTTTTTAGCTTGTGTAATCTCTACTGACCTGTATTCAAATTCACTGAATTTTTTATTCAGCTTTGTCAAGGCTACTGATGCATATAACAAGGTCATTCACCATCTTTGGATGATATTTTATTTCTTACACTTCTATTCCACTCTTTTCTAAAGTTCTGTCTTCTTTAGAATTTCCCATGTGTTCATGTATGTTTTCTACATCTTTCACAGAGTCTTTCATGTATTAATCAAAATTATTTTAAATTCTCTGTCTGATGGCTCAAACATCTGAATTATCCAAGTCTGATTCCGTCAACTGCTTTGTCTTTGAGAGTGGCTTCGTTTTCCTTACTTTTTAAAAATGGTACTTCTCTTGTTTTTTGTTTGTGATGGCACTCCCTTTATTTTGTTTTTGTTTTTGTTTTTTAATTTTTATTTGTATAAGGAGAACAGATTTCATGTATTTCATAGACACAATTCTAAGAAGATAACCGTACTCTCTTGAGAGGCAGGGATACCACACATAGCAAGAGACAGACTGAGGAAGAGAGAGCTCCTATCCTCTGGGTCTCTCTCCCAATTTCTGCAACAACCCCTGGCAGAAGTCAAAGCTGGGAACTCAATCAATGTCTTCCATGTGGAGACCAAGGAACCATCAGTGCTGCCTCCCCCAATCTGCATTTGAAGGAAGCTGGAATCAGGAGCCAGAGGTGAGCATCTAACCCACATTCTCTAACGTGGGATGAGGGTGTCTTAACCACCAGGCCAAATGCCCACCCCCTGCTTTTATTGAGTGTTGTACACCAACCACAGATAGAAGAGCAGAGACTGGAATAAGGAGTATTTGTGCCTCTTCTGCTAGATTATTCATGTGAGGAATCAAGTCAAGATAGTCAGGATGAAGCTCGTTTGGGGACTGTTGTGCTTAGTCACTGTTCGCTTCCAAATGACTCTAGTGTACCCTGATGCTCAGAGCGGGGGTTGGGTGTTGACAGGGTTTGCTGCATTTCTCACAAAGGTTTAAGAGTTTGGTTTTCTGCAGGACAGGAGTCTGGGCAGGGTTTTGTTCATTTTTCGAACACAAGGTGTCCACTTGGCTTCCTCTGCAATTGCACCTCTGCTGGAGGCTTTCTCACACTCTGCCCTCAGAACTCCTCAGGGGCATCCAACGGGAGGCCCGCGGAGATGGGCTGTGAACAAGAGTGAGTTCTCTTTGTGTCCATAGCACTACGCTTTCCACAGCTGGCCTTTACCAAGGCACCACAGATGTTAGCGGAATGGTTTTTTTCCCACCTGTATGACATTCATCTGTCTTTCCTCTCCTGTTCTGCCACAAGTAATTCACTGTGTCCCATTTTCCTCAGAGGACTCCGCTTTGCCTTAGATTTTGGGTTCCCTGTGATCTCAGCTTGGTGATGAATCGAAGAAGAATTATAATTTTTTAGTTATCCAGCTTTTCTTATTGTTCGGGTCGGTGAGACTAATGTTCTTTCAAATTTTCATACCCCGTAACTCAGCTACTTCTCTATTTCTAAAATCCAAGCTCCAATTTCTTCTCGTCTCATTTTTTGTTTGACCCATCCGTCTGTCCTTGGTTTGAATCTCCTATTGGAAAGCACTTTCACAGGGATTCAGGCTACACCTTCCAGGGGACGTAACCTAAGACAACTATCCAGTCATAGGCAGCCCTCCAATCCTATGGATTCTCTCACTTTCTCAACAAGACTATTTTAAGTACAATAAAATGGATTACAACTGTAACAGTACCTGAATTTCAACTTTACATTATAGTTATGCTTATGTTTTTGGGAACTGACTGGATTTGAATACCCATTTTTTAAAAAATTAATTCCAGGACCAGCGCTGTGGCAGAGCGGGTAAAGCCTCCGCCTAGAGTGCCGGCCTCCCATATGGGCACCGGTTTGAGTCCCGGCTACTCCTCTTCTGATCCAGCTCTCTGCTATGGCCTGGGAAAGCAGAAGATGGCCCAAGTGCTTGGGGCCCTGTACCTGCATGGGAGACACAGAAGAAACTCCTGGCTCCAGGCTTCAGATTGGTGCAGCTCTGGCAGCTGCGGCCATCTGGGGAGTCAACCAGCAGTTGGAAGACCTCTCTCTCTCTCTCTCTCTCTCTCTCTCTCTCTGCCTCTCCTTCTCTGTGTAACTCTGACTTTTAAATAAATAAATCTTTAAAAAATAAAAATAATAAAAACCAATTCCTTGACTAATGATGCTAGCATTTACTGAGGACCTAGCATGCTTAGGGCAGGGGATGCAGTGTGTCCAAGGGAGACATTGTAACTGTCCTCATGAAACTTCATCGAGTGGAGAAGACAGACAACGAGGTCAACATTACCAGATTATTGAGTGCTGAAAAGGCCAAGTATTGGCATATGATAATTAATACAATTACAGAATGAGTAAGTGAATGATTGACTAAATGTGTGAATAACCTCTTGTTCACCTTTACATCTCTTCTTTATAATACATTATCCTGAAATATAATGTTTCTTATGTTTCTGATCACATTAATTTAGAACTTTGCTGTGCATAGTTCCAGGAAACAGTTTCTTAAAGAACATTTCCTTTGTTGGATAAATGATTTTAATCCTAGTAGAACAAGTTCTAATGCTTCATGTCTGTGGAAAGCAACTAACATACATTAGAAGCTTTATATAGTATTTTTGGAATAAGACAAATATTTTAAAATTTGCCTCAAGTCAAATTTATTTAATTTATTTTAATGATATAAAACTTAAAATTTATATAAGAAAAGAAAAAGTAATAAGGAAATGTAATAAAACTGTATTCAAAAGTGACTTATGTGGTGTAATATAAGAGAATTCAATATTACAATGAAATTAAATCAATATTAAGTTGAAAAAGCAATTCAGTTAACTCTTCCACTGCAATGGCCAGATCTATTATTTTTCCATTACTCTTCCTAAAACTTTCAGTATTGCATTTATAAAGAAAATTTATTGGGCAGGCTAATTGCACACTTCTTAAAAGATATTATATTTACTCACACTGGTAAATATTCATGAATACATTCTCATTCAAAAATAATAAAGCCTTGGCTCTGACACTTGTTGATTATGCCTTCAGCAGGTTTGTTTTCTGAGTCTTGGCTTCCTTGTTTGTAAAGTGGGGGAGCAGGAGGAAAAGCAATAACTTCCTCCTCCGGTCGACAATACTACACCTGCAGGAAGAGGCGATTTCCACCCACACTGAACGTGCTTGGCAGTCTGACTGACCTTCACAAGAATGAGGGCACCACAATAGAGGGCAGAAGTTTTTGTTGCCTCTGTTCTCTGCCATGTCCCCAGCTCCTAAAACAGTAACTAGCACATGTAAGGTGCTCAGTAAGCATTTATTGAGTAAATGTATGTGATATACTTGACACAGTTCCCAGCACATGGAAAAACTCAATAAACATTATTATGACTATTATCTTACTGATTTATTAACTTGGTCAAAGCTAAACTTTAATTCTTATTCTCCTACTTGCAGTCTTCCTGTCCATTAAATCGGCATGGTATTTTTTCAGTAACTCAGGAGAAGCATTTTAAAGCCTTATGTTTATTTCCCTTTTTGCTTAACAGCTCACACATCCATCAAAATTCTGTTGCAAGCTATTGTTCCAAAGGCCTGTCATATTTATGCATACCTTGTGAGCGAGGCACTGTCCTTTTTCAGGACTGTGTCTTCCCGGATGTTTAACTAGCAAACATCTCGGGAAGATAGACAGTGTCTCTCTGGAGTAAAGGCACAGGTAGGCATCCTGTTCTGTATAGTAAAGCTAATGTCGCCCTCAGAATCACAGAGCAGAAGCAAAAACTCCACCATAAAAGGTTCAAGTTTCCCAAGCTCGGGGTTTCCTCTCTCAGAACAGAACCCACTACACGTGCAGGTCTTATTTGGTCTTTGTTCCATTACCCAGTGGGAACTGGATCTTGGGGAACTGACGTACAAGTGTTGATAGTAGGGCCTGGAATCAAGTGCACAGGTCACAGAAGACTTCCCAGTGGAGATGATGCCTGTTATGAGTGCTGACATTTAAGTGGGAGTTAGGTGAACAAGGAAGAAGGTGCATGAGTCCAACGTTAATATTAGAAAAGCTGTAGGTATTTCAGTAGAGCCTTGGGTACAAGGTAGAGACAAGGAAATGAAAAACCAGAGAAGAATGTTAAGAGAAATTGGAGAGGTGAGTGTGTCCTGGGCATTGAAAGTGATGTCAACCATAGCAGGGAGCAGGCCGTGGGGAGCCACTGAAGGATTTTAAACATGGATTTTGCATCTTGGGGAAATCACAGTGTCAGCAATATTTATGACACTGAAAAGACAGAATTGGAAATAGAACTTTTAAATCTCTTATCCAGTAAACCAGTTAAGAGTTTATAAGGAACTCAAATAAGGAATGGTGGACATAGAGACAGATTCAGGACTCAGCTGTATTGCAGGGATTATGATGTATTCAACTTCCCCCATGTGTATTTCAAATAAAAATTACACTGAGCCATAAAATAATTGAGAGACAATTCAACTATGCTTTGATATTTTCTTATGTTGAACATAATCTGTTTTTAATAGATCCAATATTAACTTTTGTCTAGTTTTTTTGTTTGTTTGTTTTGATTCCATGTGTTTTAGAGAAAGCTAGCCAGAACTTTGAGAAAAATAAATCACTTTTTTTTTCTTTTAAATTCGAGAGAGAGAGAGAGAGAGAGAGAGAGAAGAGAGAATTGATTCATTTACAAGCCAAGATCTGGGAATTCACTCTAAGTCTCAGAAGGTGACAAGGAGCCAATGACTTGAGCCATCACCTGCTACCTTCCAGGGTCTGCATTAGCAAGAAGCTGAAATCAAGAGCTGGAGCCAGGACTTGAACCCAGGTATTCAGATACAGGATGCAGGTTTGTGGTTTTTTTTAAAGATTTATTTATTTGAAAGTCAGAGTTACACAGAGAGAGGAGAGGTAGAGAGAGAGAGAGAGAGAGAGAGAGAGAGGTCTTCCATTCAATGGTTCACTCCCCAATTGGCTGCAATGGCCAGAGCTGTGCGGATCTGAAGCCAGGAGCCAGGAGCTTCTTCCAGGTGTTCCACGTGGGTGCAGGAGCCCAAGGACTTGGGCCATCTTCCACTGCTTTCCCAGGCCATAGCAGAGAGCTGGATCGGAAGTGGAGCAGCCAGGTATTGAACCATCGCCCATATGCGATGCCGGCACTTCGGGCTAGGGCGTTAACTCGCTGTGCCACAGCACCGGCCCCTGCAGGTGTCTTAACTGGCATTTTAACTGCTATGCTGAATGCCTGTCCCAGTTAAAGGATTTTTAAACAAAGTTATTTTCTCCCTCCTTCACATTTTTACTCACTAATAATCACATATTATGCACCAGTCTCACAATGATCTACAGGTAAGTTTTCTTTTCCGGAATGTTATATATATATATATATATATATATATATATATATATATATATATATGACAGGCAGAGTGGACAGTGAGAGAGAGAGAGACAGACAGAGAGAAAGGTCTTCCTTTTGCCGTTGGTTCATGCTCCAATGGCCGCCGCGGCCAGTGTGCTGCGGCTGGTGCACTGCGCTGCTCTGAAGCCAGGAGCCAGGTGCTTCTCCTGGTCTCCCATGGGGTGCAGGGCCCAAGGATTTGGGCCGTCCTCCACTGCGGCCTGGAAGAGGGGCAACCGGGACAGGATCGGTGCCCCGACCGGGACTAGAACCCGGTGTGCCGTCGCCGCAGGCAGAGGATTAGCCTATTGAGCTGCCACGCCAGCCACCTTTTTAAAATTCTTAAAGTGATGGTTCTCCTGTCCAATGATGGCCACCTACAGTTAAACTCTGTGGACATGACTTCTGCTTCCTCAGAGAGGAAGCAAATGATTCTCTTTTACGTGTTTTTACCCCTGAGATGATTGGCAATGAGAATGTCTAAACAAAGTTTTCCTTTTCTCTTTGGGGTGTTTAGAAGTAGATGTCCTCTACTGTTTATTAGAAATATGACAACATACCAAGTTGCAGATATTTAATGACCAAGCAAGATTAAAAAGATTTTTGAAGAGTATCTGCCTTAATTTAGTGTCCTTACAGTAATGTGTCGATTATTTCTTGGGAATAGGACAGTATACATCTTCCAGTATAATGATCTTCTGGTATCCTATTATATTTTATTTATTTTTTTTAAGATTTATTTATTTTTATTTGAAAGAGCTACACAGAGAGAGGAGAGGCAGAGAGAGAGAGAGAGAGAGGTCTTCCATCTGCTGGTTCACTCCCCAATTGGCCGCAATGGCTGGAGCTGTGCTGATTCCAAGCCAGGAGCCAGGAGCGTCTTCCAGGTCTCCCACGCGGGTGCAAAGGCCCAAAAACTTAAGCCATCTTCTACTTTTTCCCCAGGCTATAGCAGAGAGCTGGATCGGAAGTGGAGCAGCCGGGTCTTGAACTGGTGCCCACTGGGATGCAGGCTCTTCAGGCCAGGGCTTTAACCCGCTGTGCCAGTGTCTACCCCTATGTTTCTTCTTTAAAGATTGATTTACTTATTTGAAAGTCAAAGTTATGCAGAGAAAGGAAGACACACACGCATGCACGCACACACACACAATCTTTATCTGCTGGCTCACTCTCCAAATGGTCACAATGGCCACATCTGAGGTGATCTGAAGCCAGGAGCCCAGAGTTTCATCTGGGTCTCCCACAGGGGTGGCAGGGGCCCAACCCTTGGGACATCCTCTGCTGCTTTCCCAAGCGCATTAGCAGAGAGTTAGATTGGAAGTGGAGCAGCCAGGACTCGAACCGGTGCCCATATGGGATGCTGGCCTTGCAGACAGCAGCTTCACCAGCCAGGCCACAACGCCAGCCCCTCTTCTGCTATCTATTTATCAAGTTCATCTTTTTCTCAGCTGATGGTTGGAGTCTTGCACAGCAATTAGCCAAGAGTCTTGGCCAGTGAGGGCCCTGTGGAATCCCATATTTTACCACTGCCCTGATCATGCAGTGACATTGTCTATTACACAATCTAACATCTGGAGGCGGAAATGAAGAGAAGTGTACAGCTGTGAGAGCTATTTAGACAGGAGGACTGGCAGGCTCGCTTAGTCAGAGAGGGAGAAGACCACAATGCCAGTGAGCACACCGAGCGGATAAGCAGAAACTCCAGAAGGAACAGTATGTGGAGCAGTGGGAAGATGAGCTGTTATTCAGCCAAGAATTGTAGGGGCCTGGAAGGGAACCAAATGATGATGCCCAGTTGGCTAGGTGGTTCTGGAGCTTATGAAAACCATTTGAGTTAAACATTTTGATTTGAGTCATTAACATGTCTATAGTTGTTAAATTCATGTAATATGGGGCAGGCGTGTGGTCTAGTGATTAAGAGACCTTAAACATGTTGGAGTACCTGTATTTGAGCCCTACCTCCAACTCCGGACTCCAGCTTCTGGCTAATGCAGACCCTGGTGGGGGGTTTGCAGCGGTGAAGGCTCAAATAAGTGGGCTCCTGCCACCCATGGAGGAGAACTGGGTTGAGTTTCTGACTCCTGGCTTTGGCTTGGCTCAATTTTAGCCACTGCAACATCTGGGGTGTGAACCAGCACATAAGAGTGCTGTCTCTCTCTATGCTTATCTGTCTCTCTGCCTCTCAAGTACATAAATAAATAATAAAAACAAATAAAGCCACGTGATAAATGAAATCACTCGATGTCATAAAACACAAGAAGATAAAAGAAAGGGAGAATGGAAACCTGAAAACCATGAACATCCACTAGGAGGCAAAAGACTAGAATAATAGAATGAGAAGATTCAGATAGCCAGTGAAATTGCACTAAATGGGGAATAAGGAAAGAGATGTTATGGATAGTAAAAAAAAAAAAAAAAAAGTTCAAGAAAGTAGGACCGATCAGCAGCATCAGCTGAGGCACTGTAACTGCTTTACAGAATTCAATGCCCTGAGTATGCCACACCTGACATGACCAAGCACGAACTGCACTTTAACAATTATCCCCAAGCTTTGCTTTGTAAAACTTCCTATGAGTATCTTTGTACATCGGTCTTGACACATGTTCAGTTATTTCCTAAGGTGCGAGGAGTCTGGGAAGTCTTAGGTCAAAGTGTCTACAAATATAGGACTCCTTTGATACAAGACTTACCAAATTGTCTGTCTTCTAGCAACGTTTTCCAGTTGGCTGAACCTGGGACTTGTGGAATTAGGGCAGGTGGACGCGAGCCAGTAATGCTAGGGGATCCTGGGCGGAAGGAAATGAGCATCTATAGCCAGGGACTCCATAGCCTGGGATCACCCAACCACAGGGCCCGAGGGGTCCAGGACAAACTGTTGGGCTGACCACAGGTGGGTGGAACCATGGAGCCTTCTCTCAGCCCGAGGCTGCCCCACGGGGAGAAGCGAGCCAAGTTAGGGAAATCCCTCCACGGGGAGGGTGAAAGAGCTTCTGGCTCTGGGCCCAGCTCCTCGGGTGTTTGCAGGCAGCTGCAGCCGCAGCCGGAGGGCATAGAAAGCACAGGAAAACCCTGACTAGATTTGCCCAAGCTGCTGGGCCAGGTGCATGGGAAAGAGGAAAAAAAATAGAGCAGTCTTTCCCTTTTTGGGGAGGCCCCATCAGCAGGTTGGGGAGAAAGGCAGGATAAGACAGCGGACAAAGGAGGAGGAAGGGGGAATTGGATTCTCTGTAGCGGGCAGGGCCCCTGTCCCCACCCTCCAAGGCCACAGCCTACCAGGGGCTGGAGCTGAGAGGCCCACCCCACTCCCGTGCCAGTGGGGAGCCAGTGGACTCATACTCTGGTCGGGGCTCTTAGGACGAGAAGCAGACAAGGGAGGGTCCCCGGGTCGCCCCTGGCCTAACTGGCTTTCTTCCCCTGGGAGTCCCTCCATCCACCAGCCTTAGAGTTGGGTGGTCAGGCTCAACCCGGACAGCTCCTCCCGACTCCCTGCTGATGGCTTTTGGAACAAGTACCACGTCTGAGCTGGCTGCAGTCTGAAATGTGCAGCAGGCTTCGGAGATGGAGAGAGGACACTCGGCTCTGGGCCAGCGACGCTGGTCACGGGCAAAGGACCTCCTCAAGTCACCGGCGGGATCGGGGCGACGCCGGCGGCGGCGCTGCAGTTCCTCCTCTCGGCCTCTAGATGTCGCCCTTGGCGCCTAAATAGAACTCCAGAGCGCCTCCCGCCCACACCGGCCTCGGCCGCCTCCGGGCCCGCGGGGCGTGGCGGAGGCAGCCGACGCCCAGAACCAGGGGTCGCGGTGTGCGGTGTGGGACGTGTGAGGAGAGCAGAAGACTTCCAGAGAGTTCGGTGGCCCAGGCTTCCGGGAGGCGCCTGTGATCGGCTGTGAATGCTGGAGAAGGCGCCTGTGGCGGCCCCTCGGGAAGGGGGCTCTGGGAGGGTCCCGTGAGAGGAGAGCGGAGGAGGGGGCGTCCCCTGCACTTCCCTCAGCGCTGTCGCCGTCTGTGGCGGGGAGTGGGCTTGGACACACCAGGCGCCACAGGCTGCCCTGGGCCTGGGCACGCTCTTCCACACACAGATGAGCTATATAGAAAATATTACGTAAACGGATTTCGTAAGGAGAAAAGAAAGCGTCAGTCTAAAACCTTTAGAGCTGTATAAACGTAAAAAGTGAAAAAAACCTCACTTCTGACATTCAGCATTTCCAGGTGGAATTTTTGGTTTTCATGCACACATGCTCACATACACAGAACATAGTATTTTTTTTTTTTTAACCAAAAAAGGCCACCGTTAACTTGTTTCCTCACTTCGGGCTAATCATGCGGTTGTTCCAATTCAGCACATACATAGCTACCTCATTCTGCTTGAGACATGCAAAATATTTTTATATCTGAAGATACCATAATTGAAGTGAAATTTCACTGGTACACAAAGTTTTGTGGGTTTATCACTGATATTATTTCAAATAATGTTGTCATATACTTTATATAGGTGTGTAAATATGTATATCTGCCAATTTGCATTGCTTATTTAGATAGGATAGATTCCTAGAAAGATGTCAAAGTGTATGTGCAGTTTTTAATGGATATAGCCAAACTGTCTTCCAGTCCAATGCCTCACAACATAGGAGATTTCTGGTTCCCCTATAATGCTCAACGTTGGATAGACAAATCCTGTGGATTTTTCTCATCTGCTAAGCAAAAGTGACTTCTGGAATTCATTATTTTCTTTTTTTTGACAGGCAGAGTGGACAGTGAGAGAGAGAGACAGAGAGAAAGGTCTTCCTTTTTGCCGATAGTTCACCCTCCAATGGCTGCCGCGGTAGCGCGCTGCAGCCGGCGCACCGCGCTGATCCGATGGCAGGAGCCAGGTGCTTCTCCTGGTCTCCCATGGGGTGCAGGGCCCAAGCACTTGGGCCATCCTCCACTGCACTCCCTGGCCACAGCAGAGAGCTGGCCTGGAAGAGGGGCAACCGGGACAGGATCGGTGCCCCGACCGGGACTAGGACCTGGTGTGCCGGCGCCGCAAGGCGGAGGATTAGCCTAGTGAGCCGCGGCGCCGGCCAAGGAATTCACTATTTTCAATTGCATGTCATGCTTAGAGATGAAGTTATCCCTCAGTATCTTTTTCTTTTTCATAAAACATATCTCAAATAATACAGAAAAAATAAAAGAGTTGAATGAGCATGCATAGATTTAGAAATTTTGAACATTTGGTCTTATTTATTTAATATGTAAATGTTATGTACAAATACTGTTTTTGAAAGTAGCAGTAGACCTACTGTCTATTACTATAGCTTAATATCACATAATAGAATTTATGACAAAGGTCATAAAATGAGGAAAGAGGGTATTTTATAGTATAAGGAGTATAATTCAGTAGAGACTATTTCTGTGTGTATATATCAAATAATATGGCATCTACACCTTTTTTTACTATTATATGTATATTAACTTTAACATATGGTAGAAAAAGTGGTATTTTTGTGTTTTTGACATATTTCACCTAACATAATGATCTCCAATTCCAACCCATTTTGTTGCAAGTATCAGGACATAATTCCTTTTTTATGGCTGAGTAATATTTCACTGTGTATGTGTACAATATCTTTATCCATTCTTCCAGTGATGGGCAACTGTGTTGATTCCATATCTTGGTTGTTGTGACTTGGGCTGCAATAAACATGGGAGTGCAGGTATTTTATCTTATTTATTTGAAGGACAGAGTTACAGAGAGAGGTAGAGGCAGAGAGAGAGGTCTTCCATCTGCTGGTTCACTCCCCAGATGGCCACAACAGCCAGAGCTGTGCCGATTTCAAGCCAGGAGCCAGGAGCTTCTTCTGGGTCTCCCATGTGGGTGCAGGGGCCCAAGGACTTGGGCCATCTTCTGCTGCTTTCCCAGGCCATAGCAGAGAGTTAGATCGGAAGAGGAGCAGCCGGGACTAGAACTGGCGCCCATATGGGATGCCGACACTTCAGGCCAGGGCTTTAACCCACTGTACCACAGAGATGGCCCCAGGTATTTCTTTCATATAGCTGACTTAATTTCATTTGGATATATACTCAGAAGTGATATATCTGCGATATGTGGTAGGTCCATTTTTAGTTTTTTGAGGGATCTCCATGCTGTTTTCCATAATGACTGTCCTAATTCGCATTTTCACCAATAGTATATTAGAGTTCCCCTTTCTCCACATCCTTGTTAGCATTTGTTATTTCTTGACTTGTTGATAATATAGCATTTTAACTGGAGTGAGATAAGACCTCACTATGGTTTTCACTGGTGGCTAGTGATCCAAAGCATTTTTTCATGTGTTTGTTTTTCTTCTTTTGAAAGATGTTTATTTGGATCATTTGCCCATTTGAGAATGGGACTGTTTGTTTTATTGTTGAATTTCTTGAACTCTTTATAATAATCTGGATGTTAATCCTTTATCAGATGTTATATTTTGCAAATATTTTCTTCCATTCTGTCACTTGTCTCTTCACTTTTGCTGTGCAAAAGATCCCCAGTTTGATATAATCTAACTTGTCTATTTTTGCTTTTATTGTCTGTGATTTGAAGTTTTCATTAAGAAAACTACTACTTATATGAATGTCTGGGATTATCTCTCCTATGTTTTCCTGTAGTAGTTTCATCTCTTATAATTAGATTTTGATACATTTTGAGTTGCTTTTTGGATAGGGTATAAGGTAGAGTTCTTATTTCAAACTTTTGCATGTGGAAATCTGGTTTTCCCACTACTGCCCTTTCTCCAGGGAGTGTTTTTAGAAACTTTGCTAAAGATAAATTAATGGCAGATGCATGGATTTATTCTTGGATTTACATTCTATTCAACTAGTCTGTGTCTATTTTTATGACAGTACCATGCTGTTCTGGTTACAATAGCCCTGTATCATATCTTCACATCTGGTAGTGTGATGCCTCCAGCTTTTTTTTTTTTTTTAAGTTTCAAGGATTTTATTAGGTGAGAGAAATGCATAGCAAACTGAGGGCTTTCTTCAGGGGAAAAAGAAAAGTCTAGCGTCTAGGTGGGGGTCCATACCAAGCTGAGAGCAGGTCAGGAGCAAGCCACTTGCAGCAAGCATGCAGGCAGGCAAGCAGGGAGTGGGCAGGAAGGCTACTCACCTCGAAGGCTTGGGGAGCAAGGGCAAAAAAGGTCAGTAAGGGAGGGGGCCCCCTGTGCTGCAGGCCTCTTATCCACTTCCAAGGGGGAGTGGTTACATAGCCTGATTGGCAGGTGGGCACACAGGTGGGGTCAGGTAAGGGCATGAGATCACACAGGGGGCGTAGTGGAGGGCATGGACTCCAGCTTTTTTTTTTTTTTTTTTTTTTTTTGACAGACAGAATTAGACAGTGAGAGAGAGAGAGAGAGAGACAGAGAGAAAGGTCTTCCTTCCGTTGGTTCACCCCCTAAATGGTTGCTATGGCCAGTGTACTGTGCTGATCTGGAGCCAGGAGCCAGGTGCTTCCTCCTGTTCTCCCTTGAGGGTGCAGGGCCCAAGCAC
This sequence comes from Lepus europaeus, assembly GCF_033115175.1. NCBI lineage: Eukaryota > Metazoa > Chordata > Mammalia > Lagomorpha > Leporidae > Lepus > Lepus europaeus. Next base: position 44,655,359 of record NC_084827.1, read on the forward strand.
TTGGGCCATCCTCCACTGCCTTCCCGGGCCATAGAAGAGAGCTGGACTGGAAGAGGAGCAACCGGGACAGAATCCAGCGCCCCAATTGGGACTAGAACCCGGAGTACCAGCGCCGCAGACGGAGGATTAGCCTAGTGAGCCATGGCACCAGCCAACACCAGCTTTCAAAGCTAATCGATTTTATCCTATCTGCCTGCCTACATCATTCCCCCTTCAGAGAAATTCCAGTCCTTTAATCATAAGGGATGTTGAAGGGCATAGAATCTTATCTTCTATAGCTGCTTCCTGCTTATCGGGGCATAACTCAGACCCTACCTGTCCTGGTCTGGAAGTCTCCACCTAGCTAACAGATTTGCTTTATGAGCTATCGTTAGTCTTGATCGTAGTCTCGATCACTACCAATGGCTCTGTTCCCTGCATGGTCTGTTATTCCCAGAAGTTGTTGAGTTCTGAAACATGTTAGTTTATTAATTAGCATCAGCAAAACTGGAACAAACCAATTGCAAGTGGTGTGCCTCTTAAGATGGAAAGAACATATCTTAGAATCCCAGATAGTGGGTGGTGATTGGCTACCCTTATGTAGAATATAAAACCATTTAGTTTGAGCATAGAGAATTATAATAGAAGAACCCATTAGGCGTTTTATTGTCAATAACAGTCCCCAGAGAGGATCAAAAGAGGCAGGTACAGCACGTCTCCCTTAAGGAGCAGCAGTTTCTATGTGACAAAAGCAAAAGCTTTACTTGTCTTTTTGCCTTTTGAAGAGGTACTTACGGTCTCTGATTGACTTACAGGAATAATCAGGCCTGTCTTTTGGGATCATCTGTGAAGACTTAAGAGGTAGAAGTTTAACCCTAATTTTACTGAGGTAGGCGTGCTCAGTAGCACCTGGTAAGGTCCCTTCTATTTATCCGGCTTTGTTTTAATCGCTCAAGATTGCTGTGGCTATTCAGGGTCTTACAAGACTCCATATGAAGTTTAGAATTTTTTTTCTATTTTTGTGAAAGTTGTCTTTGGTGTTTTCATGGGGCTTGCATTCAATCTGTAAATTGCTTTTGGTAGCATGGACATTTTGCTAATACTGTTTTCTACAATTTGGAACATGGAAGCTCTTTCTATTTTTTGCATCTTCTTAAATTTATTTTGTGTTATTCTGTAATTTCAATGTAGAGGATTTTCACATGTTTGTTTAAATTTATCCCAAGGTATTCTGTGTGGGCTTTTTTTTTTTTTTGGCAGTTATTGTGAATGGTGTTGCCCTTAGAAGTTCATTCTCAGCAAGATCACTGTTACTGTCTTAAAAAAAATTACTGATTTTTGTGTGTTGATTTTGTATCCTGCATCTTGGATGAATTTACTTATCAGTTATAGTCTTTTGGAGGCTTTTGGTATCTGTTTGGTAGATTACTTTGGCTTTCGTTTTGGTTGGACTCTGTAGCAGGCCTCCGTATACATTTTCATAGCAGTAATGGGTATTTGTAGCGCTCTCGGGACCTGGTGGAATTACTGGGATCCCTGTCACACAGGTCCCCATCTACTTCCAGAGTGTGAGGACTGGAGTCGGGAGCTTCTCAGGCTCTGGGAGTGGCCCCACTGGTGCAGTGGGTATGCCGAGCACATGGATTCCCAGCTACCCGCCAAGTGCTAAGCTGGAGTTATGAGTTCAGCACTGGCTCTAGGAGTGGCCTGGGCTCATGGACTGCTAGCTCCAGGTGTAGCAGCAATGCTGGCTAGGGGAGGCAGCCTCCTCCTCCCCAGATGCTTCTGAGAGTGGCTGGGCCCAAGAGAGTGGCTTTGGCTCTGGGACAACTAAGCAAGTGCTCCCAGGCCACTCTTCAAGGGCTGCCTGCTGAACTAGGTAGGATTAGGAATCCCAGGCTGGAGCCTCAAGTGAACAGCAGCTCATTAGCCTTGGAGGGAAGCAGAAACCTGTCAGCTTTTTGGGACCCCACACTGGGGCTCAGCAGGGCACGGAAAACCCAGGCCAGAACCCCCAACAAGTAAACTTGATGGCATCTGCTGTTTGTGCATGTGCATGTGGTGTGTTTGTGAATTGGATATCCATATCCTTTATTTGTTTTTATTGACTTTTAGTCTTGTTTGACCTGATTTTTAAAGTTTTTTAAACACATACTCTACATATAAGTAACAACAGATAGTTAAAGTGTACACTTTGATAAATTTGGCTGTAGTATATACTTTTGGAACCATCCTGCATTCTAGGTAATGAACACATCTGTTACATTAGAAAATTTTGTCTTGACTTTTCTATCATTCCATTCTCCTGCACTCCATCCCAGCTCAAGGCAAACATTGATCCGCTTTATGTCCCTTTAGATTGGTTTGTATTTTCTAGAGCTTTATATAAAGGGATTCATGCAGTATGTTTTTTTTGTTGTTGTTGTCTGGCTTAAAATACAAGATTTATTTATGTATTTGAAAGGCAGAGTTAGAGAGAGAGAGAGAGAGAGGAAGAGACAGAGATCTTTCATCCCCTGGGCCATTCCTGAAATGGCCATAGTGGCAGTCCATGCTGAAGTCAGGTGTCTGGAACTGCATCCAGGGGTCCCAAAGGGGTGTCAGGGGCCCAAGCACCTGGAATATCCTCAGCTGTCCTCCTAAGTGTATCAACAGGGGGCTGAATCAGAAGCAGAGTAGCCGCAACTGGAACCAGCACTCCAATATGTTCATCAGGGTAACAGGCAGTGGCCCAACCTTTAGAACATTGACTCCTACCTTGGAGAAACATGATTCTCCATTTATCCATTTCTTCCTTCATGTCTTTCCTAAGATTTTTAGGTTTTTAATATAAGCTTTTCCCTCATTTCTTTTTTTTTTCTTTTTTTTTTTTTTTTTTTTTTTGACAGGAGGAGTGGATAGTGAGAGAGAGAGAGACAGAGAGAAAGGTCCTCCTTTTGCTGTTGGTTCACCCTCCAATGGCCGCCGCAGCTGGTGCACCGCGCTGATCCGAAGGCAGGAGCCAGGTACTTATCCTGGTCTCCCATGAGGTGCAGGGCCCAAGCACTTGGGCCATCCTCCACTGCACTCCCTGGCCACAGCAGAGAGCTGGCCTGGAAGAGGGGCAGCCGGGATAAAATCCGGAGCCCCGACTGGGACTAGAACCTGGTGTGCTGGCGCCGCTAGGCGGAGGATTAGCCTGTTGAGCCACAGCGCTGGCCTACATTACTTCTTTTAAAGTCTGTCTGTGATGAGTTGCTTTGCATTTGTTAAGTTCATGCCCAGGCAGAAAATCATGTAGCTTTGTTGTCTCCTTTTCTCCCAGTGATAAATGCACACCGCATTTTACCAAGTGGAGAACTGGTCTCAGAAGATGAAATTGCAGCCAAGAAATGAACACTGATAAGGCTGAAAGTAGAATTTGAATCGCTCATCAGTGGAGTTATAGAAGAGAGCATGTGAGTATTGTCATAATTCAAGAAGCTCCAGGCATGTGGCCAGAGGTCCTCTGTGAGGGTGAACTTAGGGACGTAAATATGGAAAGGATGATGACACAGAGGAAGGTGTCCTAGAGGAGGTGACACTGGCAAAAATCTTCATACATTTAAGGGAATGCTCAGAGATATTTCACAGTGTTGAAAGGACGAGGATGAAAGTTAACATTTTTTAACCAATAGTAATAGTACAAAAGTATAATTGAAAATGCAATTGTTGCTAAAGTGACAATAGCATTTAAATAAGTTCCCAGGGGACAGAGCTGTGGCACAGTAGGTTAAGCCTCTGCCTGTGGTGCAGGCATCCCATATAGGTGCTGGTTTCTGTCCAAGCTGGTCCTCTTCTGATCTAGCTCTTGGCTCATGGCCCAAAAAGGCAGTGCTTGGGCCCCTGCACCCACATGGGAAACACAGAAGCTCCAGGCTCATGGCTTCGGATCAGCCCAGCTCTGGCCAATGCAGCCAGTGGATGGAAGACCTCTCTCTCTCTTTGGAAGACCTCTCTCTCTCTTTCTCCCTCTCTCTGTCTGTAACTGCATCTCAACTAAATAAATCTCAAAAAAATCCTTTCCCAGCAATAAAACTAACAAAAAGTAAGAAACCAGTAGTTCAATACTCCAAAAACATCAACATGTATAAAACCTTTGAGCTTTATGGCCCCATCTGCAACCACTTGGGAGCAGCACCTGCAGAATCCTCTGGGGCATCTGTAGGCAGGCAGACCCTCGGGGATGGGAGGGCAGGGAGTGGAGAAGATGTAATGTGAAGCTGGGTACCTGTCTCCTTAGGAAAGCCTCCAACCATCCATCTCTCTTCTTGCCCAATATCTTCCAGCAGGAGAAGCTACGTAATATTATCCGCAGGACTGCTGGCGACTCCCAGAGGTAACATCCTGTGTTATCCTAGAAATGCCTTTCTGTCTCTGAATACCCTTCATATACAATCACCAAGGTGTATTCTTCACCTGTTTTTTAAAAAGATTGATTTATTCCAAAGGCAGAATGAGAGAGAGAGGAGTGAGAGAAAGAGTTTTCATCCACTAGTTCGCTACCCTAAATGTCTGTAACAGCCAGGCCTGAGTCGGGCTGCAGAAGCTAGGGACCAGACACTCCATCCATGTGTCCTCGGATGAGACTCGGGGGTCCAAGCACTTGAACCATTATCTGCTGCTTCCCAGATGCCTTCACAGGAAGCTGGATTAGAAACAGGGGTGAGATTCTATCGGGTACAGGATGCAGGCGCCCCAAGTGGCAGCTTAACTCGCTATACCACAACTGCTCCCCATCCTTCATCTAACCTGTTTGCAAATCATACAGCACCTGGGTGCTGTCTGTCATGGCGTGTTGTTGCCGTTGTGGATTTGTTCAAGGCGCTGCGTGCATATTTACACATGCCCACTCTCATTGCTGTCAGTCTAGCTGCAAAGAGAACAGATGTACTAAGTGCTCAAGGCCTTCTCACTCACACACGCGATCCCCGTCCTCAGATCACAGGCCATGTCAGTGCCCTGTCTAGGAGAGGAGATGGTTGGTCAAAGGTTCCAACACAATGTAGTTTAATTGTTTTGTTAGCATTTTCTCTGGCGTTGTGTGTGCTATGAGACACACCCGGGCTTTCAAATGCTCTGCTTATATTCTTGTCCTGCTGGATCATCCCAAAACTGAGAAGAAACAAGGGAGTAACTTGGGAATAAGTGAAATATGCAAAACATAAAGAATAAAATATAAGTCACATTGTAGGTATCAGGCTTGGGAAGGTAATACATGTAAATAAAGCAGCAGCCAGGGGATGAGAAAGGTGAGAGAGGGGGGACAGTTAATGATGACCTACACCTAATGATGAGCCTACACGCTCAAATGCACAAAACCATCACCTCACTTGGCTTTGAAAAATCTAATTTAATATGACTTCAACCCCAATTTTCATGAGTCGGTTGACAGAAAGTTTAATTTTGGTCATATTGGGTCTCCCTGCCCCTCCTTCACTTCCAGTACTTCAAGGAACTCACAAAACCTTACGAGGGGCACCTCCCGTCTTCAGACCTCACTGATAGCCCTGTTGTCCTTGCTGGGCTTTGAGGGGCTCCTCTGCTTCTCGGGGTACATTTCTTCTCAAGCCAGGTGACCCTCAGCCAATCTCCCACCAGGGTTCCTTCACCTGCCCTGAGCCAGCTCAGGGCCCCACTGCCTGTGCAGCCTCCTGATTGCCAAGCTCTTTCAAGCTTTGACAAATCTACCTTCTTGTTTCTGGGGTCTCTCACTCCCCTCCATTTCCTCCTGATTTAATTCCCTGAAGAACTTCAGGCTCTGGGAAGACAAATGCTGGAGCGGGAAGCTGCTTACAGGGATGAAAAGGAGTATAAGAAGCCTCACTGCCTTCATGGAGTTCGAGGTTTAGGGCAAATCCCAAGGGGAAGAAACTTCTGTAAATGGGCATCTCAACAAGCTGTCCTTTCATATTAAAGTCATTGCTGGCCGGCGCCGTGGCTCAACAGGCTAATCCTCCGCCTAGCGGCACTGGCACACCGGGTTCTGTCCCAGTTGCCCCTCTTCCAGGCCAGCTCTCTGCTATGGCCCGGGAGTGCAGTGGAGGATGGCCCAGGGCTTGGGCCCTGCACCCCATGGGAGATCAGGATAAGCACCTGGCTCCTGCCTTCGGATCAGCGTGGTGCGCCGGCCACAGCGTCCAGGAGGGTGAACCCACGGCAAAAGGAAGACATTTCTCTCTGTCTCTCTCCCTCTTACTGTCCACTCTGCCTGTCCAAAAAAAAAAAAAAAAGTCATTGCCTCAAACAGGTTCAGTCCCTTGATTATGGCACAGAGGGATCACACTTGAATGGGTGCTTATACCTCCTAGACCCAAGAACAGGGCAGTAAGAGTGAAGATGCCTGGTTGAGGATCCCCGAATCTTGTGCTAGTAACACAATAAGCTTATCAGACAACTGGCCCATCCTGGATTAATGACTAAGTCCTGCTGTTGGACCCACCAACAACCCATTGTGTGCAGGTCAGCACCCCCAACTCTAGCAAGCTCTGAAAACTGAAAGCTTTTTGGTAATCACCCAGAAGCAAGATCTGGCCTGATCTGACTTGAAGCTATTTATATTCTTGTATTTATTATTTATTTGCCTGCTATCATACATCTATTGCTGGAGAGCAATCACTGTGTTTGATTGTAGGATGTTGCTCCAGACTTGCTGAGGTTGTTAAATAGTATATGGTCCATACAACATATTTTCCTTATAAAATTTAAATCATTCTGAGTTCTAAATGTCTTAGCCATAAAGATTTTTGGGAAGAAAAGGTTGTGGAACTTTACTTTGATCTTCCTGCCTCATGCAAAGAACTTTTCTAGATGGGCTCCTGGAGCCACCTGTTTCCTACCAATGGGAAATACAACCTCAAGGCAGAGGTACAGAGTAATCACTCTTGAGGTTAATTAACTTGAAGGTCTGCACTCTCCTGAGGCCAGACAGGGAGCAATGAATTGTGAGGAGAGGAAGCCTGTGGCCAGGGATCCTTCTCCCTGGCTGTCTATGTGGTTTGAGAGTCTGCTGGCCAAGAAAGAAGGAAATCCAAGAGAGGAAACTCCCTGTTGGCTGGGCTTTATTCACACCCTGGGAACTGAAAGGGAGGCTGAGGCTGTGTTGTGTATCCTTGAGATGGGGCCAAGGGAAATGTGTACAGCTACTGCGACCCCGCCTGCAGCTCATGTGCAGAAAAGGATCTTCCAGGATCCATCCTGGAACCCAAATCCAGGTCTTGCAATTGAGCAAAGGGTTTTATTTTCTGGAAGAAGAGACCACATGCTTATTGGATCTTAGTTGTATATGAAATAGACATAGCTGGGAAAAAGAAAGCCATAAGAAAGAAGATGAAGCAGGAATGCACTTCCTTTGGAAATGGTTTCTTTCTTTGTATAAGAAGACCAGAGCTCATACACAAAGGGTCAATGCTCTAAGAGGGAGATGTGCAGATGAGAAGCCAAGAAAATCCAGAGGAAAGGCACTGGCATGTGTGTTCCTCCCAGAAGCTATTTCACAGTGAGAAAAGACATCTGGGGTTATTTTCACAGTTTGAGGAAGCTTCACTAATATGAAGATTTTCCTTTATAAGGAGCCATTAATGTAAGCTGGTTTGAATGCTTTGCTGAACAAGCAGGGTATAAATAAGTAAATAAACAAATAGAATTTAAGATCATCTATCATGACACATACAAAACATGCTTATTTCAGGCTTTGTAGCATAATACCACTTTTGCAAGCTGTAATAAACTCTCCACAGGACTTGACTGGCTTAGCATCTCCTCGACCATTTACAACTTGGCAGTCTCTCTGTCCTGTAGATTTCCTAGTTCACCGTCTGTATTAATTGCAGCTCTGTCGTGTGCATGCTCATGAAGCAGGCTGAGAAGAAGCCATAATTCACACAGGGTGATTCCCATTTCCCCGTCCAGGCTGTGGATGTGGCAGGCTGCATCTACCTCTATACCTCCATGGAGGTCCACGGCAGGTTTCCCGCATAAGCCTAGAAGGGGCCTTGACCTACTTTCTCCTGCCGCTGGGCTCTCACCTGACAGCACTTCCAGCATCTTGCTAATTGTCTTTCTTCTCAGCTTCTGACTGTTTTGTCGCTTTGTCATGGCTGCCTTCTGGGGTTACCTTCTGTTCACATTTGGTTTGTCTCTTACTCCCTGGTTTTGGAATATCAGCTGTCTAACTTGTTTGGTCACCTCTGGTTAGTTTGAGTGTATCTGTTCCCCCAGCCCTCTTCCTGAGTGATGCTATGTTAATTTTCCTTCTGATCAACCTTGTCCTTGTCTGCTGCACAATCTTATTTAGCATTTTCCTGATTACTTACATGATTAAAGCTGGAGAGACAAGTATATATGTCATTTAAACTCTGTGTAATACCAATCTATAGTAGTAGAAATTATTAATTGCTTCTTGAATATTTGTTAAATTGAACAGCAATCAAGCTAGTTTTTGAACTACTCACAACTGATTGCAGTGGTGAATTTTTTTTTTTTTTAACAAAATGAAGTAGAATTTTACAGAATGGAAAATATCAGAATGTATCCTAAAACTGAACATTGTTTTGTGACACTGTGTTTCTCAAAAGTTGAGACATGTGAGATAAAGATGTTTTTCTTTTTTAAGAAAGGATTTGTTTATTAATCGAAAGGCAGAGAGAGAGAGAGTGATTCCGTTCTCTGGTTCCCTTCCCAAATGGTCATAACAACCTGGGTTGGTCCAGGTTGAAGCCAGGAGCCTGTGGCTCCATCTGGGTCTTCCACATGGGTGGTAGGGACACAATTACTTGGGTCATCTTCAGCTGTCTTCCCAGGCACATTAGCAGGGAGCTGGATAGAAAGTGGACCAGCCACATTGTGACCTGCTTTCAATGCTGATTATTAATGTTAAAAACTCCTGACAGGCACAAATTAGACTGCAGGGTAGGTAAATACATTAATTAGACATTGGTGGTTTTGTCTAATACCTTCTCCAGCCATATTTCTGGCAACTGAACTCCTCCATTCTACTCTTCTTAGACAGGGTATACCTCACCCACCCAATCAATCCTTTTCATGGGGAGCTCCATGCCCTGGCCATAGTGATTGACTAAGGAAGAGACGTGTGACAGAAGCCGGTGTGATCTGAACCTTCTGTGTGTGTGTGTGTCTGAGTTTGTCCCGAGCATCCGCAACAATTTTTTCTTTCCACTAGAGTTACTAATTAATAGAATATGCATTTAAGGATACCAATGGACAGATTAGAGAGACAATTCCTGTAGTCTCATTGTTGATCCCTGACTTTCCCATTGTGTGAGGCAATGCATTTCGGTTTTAGCTTACAGTAGCTTAAATTGCATCCCCCCAACCCCTACCCTGCAACCCAAAGAATCCCGTACAGTGTAACAGAACATGGGATGAGGAGTAGGAAAACTGGATTTAGGCCTAACAGTGCTACTCACTTGCTGGATGACTCTTGCAAGACCTCAGAAGCTCTCTGGCCCTCTGTTTTCTCCTTGGTTTAAACAAGGGAAATGAGTCAAATCAGTAACTTAGTCATTATCAGTTCTCCTAATCCGTTGTAGGGCTTTAAGAAATCCAGTTGCCGGAGCAGTGTGCTAGGTTTTCTAAAAATCCACAAATATGTGGCCCAGATAGACACTTGTAATTTTTTTTTTTTTTTTGGACAGGCAGAGTGGACAGAGAGAGAGAGAGGGAGAAAGGTCTTCCTTTACCATTGGTTCACCCTCCAATGGCCACTGCGGCCCATGCGCTGTGCTGATCCGAAGCCAGGAGCCAGGTGATTCTCCTGGTCTCCCATGTGGATGCAGGACCCAAGGACTTGGGCCATCCTCCACTGCACTCCCAAGCCACAGCAGAGAGCTGGACTGCAAGAAGGACAACCGGGACAGAATCTGGCGCCCTGACCGGGACTAGAACCCTGTGTGCTGGCGCTGCAGGCAGAGGATTAGCCTAGTGAGCCATGGCGCCGGAAGACACTTGTAATTTTCAAAACTACCTTAGATGCCTCTGATGCAGGCAAAGTGGATAAGTGCTGAACTAGGTTGTCTCCAAGGTGTTTCTGGCTACACCTAGTACTTAGTGCTCTGTGACTTCTCAGAGATCACACAGTCAGACTGAATTTTCAGCAGCTGACACAGTGACATGCAAAATTTGGTCTTGATCTATGTTTGTTGTCTGGCCCAAGACAATTTAAAATAAATGTCAATAATGACTAATAAATATGTGTTATCACTATTCCTAACTAGCCTTACAGAAAAGTAACCCTCATCAATGCATCAACTAAGTTTTTTTAATGGAGACAACCACAGAATGGTCTGTCATCTAAACAAACTTTGTTTTTTGTTTTTTCTGAAGAAGTAGGGAGTTGAAGGGGAAGAGTGTGAAAGCAAGAAAAAAATGTGCAAGAAAGTTGGATGATTAAATTTGCTTTGTGTCATTACAAATATTTCTGGTATCCAGAAGTGTCACATTTCACTTCTTTCCTGCGTCACAGCACATATGTAAATTAGAAATGTTAGACAAGTGATAATGCAATGGCCTCAGTGATCTTTTTAAAGTAATTTCTCTTGCCCAGAGGTTTCATTCTATATGGGAAAGACATATTTCTGTCATTAATAAAAAAACCACAGAGATAAGTTTCATTACCCCTATAAATTTGCATCTATTTTCCTTTTAAAATGTATCAAGATGATTTATTAATCTGCTCACTATTTTTCAATGGAACACTAACAAGACTAGCAGACTTGAAATCATTTGTGTAGGAAACTGGTAACTTGGTAGACTTTTTTTTCCCTCACTGCTTCGCTTTGGTGGAAAATGTAGTGAGTTCTGGGGTAGGTGCAGACGTGTACATGGCCTTGAACCGCACACATTCATCGTTCAATGAACAGAATGTCCCAGGCAGGGGGCATGGTGCCTGTCCTTGGATGGTTGGTGAAGACCTTTGCAGAAGGCGAGAACACCCAGGGACAACCAAGGACGCAGAATGGGGCAGGCAAACTGGGAAACATTTTTGCACCTGAGGAAATAACTACTTTTGAAGTATTAGAATAGCCTGTCAGCCTTGGCATTTTTTTTTCTTCAGGTTCTCTGGAAACTGGGGTGAGTAATCACAGGCAGTGACTGTCATTGTCAAGACAGTTTTGTAATTAGAGACACACAAAACATGTCTCATTTAGCAACACCTCAAATAGAGCTGCTGAGCAGCCAACAGCTAGAAAAGGTTAATAAAGTCAGAACAGCCAGACGACGGTGAAGTTGAGGGCTACAGCACATGTTGCTGAGAGGAGAGGATGCTCTGTCTTCCCCAAAGCACAGGCTGTCCTGTAAAGCAACTACAAGGAGCGCTGGGCCCTGATTTCTGCAATAAAATTCATGGGAGAGCAGATAGGCAAAGCCTAACTGAGTTCCTGCTAGTCAGATTTTAAAAAACCCTATTTGCTTTCTTTAAGTTAATGGACTAAAAATCCTCTGGGTAAGGGGAGGCAGATTCTTTCTTCAGACTTCTAATATATTTGAGATCCATTTTCACTCACAGCAATTTCATGAAATGGCTTAAGTGAGGCAGCTTCTGTCAAAGTAGTCAATGTTTTCAAAAGCACAGAGTAAAAATCTTAACTACTCCACAGTTTGGAAAAATGAGGAAGCTTTAGCCATGAAAACATGTACAAAGCAAATCAGTGTGAATTCAGGTGCTCGTTGGAGGGACATAATCATCATTTATTTCCTAAGTAGGAGAAGCAGTTGGATGCAGCTGCCTGTAGGCATCTGGTGCAGACTTAAGGGCACCCAATAAACATCCTGAATTACAATGGAGACACATGGTCAGAATAACTGATTGCACCAACAGTCTTGGGTTTTTTTGTTGTTGTTGTCTTGTTTTTACATTTAGAAATGGCTCCTATTCTTACCACGCCAATAACAGAAGATTTAAGAAAAAAACAGCATCTTAAGCTTTTTATGTAATCGTGTGCTTAAAATGATTTTCAACCTATGAGAACAGCCCAAGGATGTTTGAATGTCTTATAAATCCAGGTAGCACAGTAGCTCCCTCCTCCTGGGCCTCTTTCCTGTCTCCTCTCCTTTGCATTTTAAATCTATATTTGTGAGAACTATGTGAAAATTAGAGGCTAAAATGGACTGTTGAAGAAAGCCTTATTCATCAGCCACAAATAGCTGTGACCTTTTAATACTAACACCATGTCTTAGTGTGCCTGTAGGAGTAATTTTAGAAGTCAGGCTTAAAAAGGATATCAAAGTATTAAGATTTCAATTAACTGGACTAGTGTAAAGGTGTTGCCCTACATATGTAACTTTTCCCCCTTCTCATTTAATAAACTCAGTGGAAAGATGCCTACTTCTCATGATATAATAGCCAATACTGAGCTGCACCCAAGCATTGTGTTACCAACTGGTGGGTTCAGGGGGTAATAGTTGAATATTTCTGATGGTAAAACTATAGTTATGGGTGTGGCTTAAAAAACAACAACAAGGAATTAGAATTTAAACTGTTGTGGCTTAATGAGTTGATTAACATTTCTGGTTCAAATAGAAAAGTTAATTACTTATAAAGAAGAGAAGTGAAAGATGATGCTCTTTATAATTACGATATTGTATTTGAGAAGCCTTAGGCATAAGGTACTATGGGTATGTTTCATTGCCTCTTGCATTAGCCTCCCATTAAGAAGCTGAGGAATTATCTCTTCAGAAAGCTCCAGGTAATTTCAAGACTCTACATGTTGGAAGTCTTCCATTTTTCAAATATTTATTAAGATATTGGGGTAGAGATGCTAAGGAAATTAAGGCAAAGGAGATGTGATATCCACCATCAGGAAGACCCGAATGAAGCTACGCAGGACATCTACAAATGCATATGTGTTCAAGTCAGACATGGAAGTGTGTTTGAATGCTGGGAGAGTCGAACCCTGCTGGGGAGCAGCAGCAGAACACTTGAGCGAGTTTTTGATGTTTGAGTTGGCTGGTGAGTTATGATTAGAAGTCTTATGCAAGAATGCGTCAGAAAAGTGCAGAGGCAAGAGTCTTTGAGAGCAGCAAGTCATTGAACATGACTGGAACAGGGATTGAAGGGTTAGAGGTCAATCAAAGAAGAGGAAAGAAGAAAGATGGGGCTCAGATGCAGTTTGGTCTTTGTCCACCTGGCCAGTGATTCTTAACCTCAGTAAATATGCACATAAAGTATTGCAAAGAATTCCAACCTGGTTTGTAAACTCTCACCTACATTTCCCACTCTCTACCAAAGTCTTCAGGTTAAGAACCACCAAACTGCTACACGGAGCAGGGACCATTGAAGTATTTTCAGCCAGAGACTGATACAATGAGATTCAGGTTATGGAAAGACTGTCATTACAGCAATGGGGAGAACATCACTTGACTAACCTCTCATGTACCAGGGTTGAGGCAGGACTGACTAGAGGCTGCCACACCCAGCTCAGTTGCTTTAAAATCTGACTCCCATAGGCAGCCAAAGCACACACAAGAACATTTTGACATACAGGTTGCACGTGTCCATCTCTGGTTTCCAGGCTACCTTCATTACCCATCACAGTAACTGACTTTCTTCTGGACTCATGACTGTGAATCCACTACACGGATCCTGATTAAGATCTCTCACCTGGCAGAAAATCTCACAGTGTAATAATTATTTACAAAACCTATTTTGGCTGATCCTCATGACCTTTCACAACAATGGATGTTTCGAACAGGCTGCTCGTGTCAGATTTTCTGTAATCCCGTGGGCTTGTTCCAGACAGTCAGGAGGCTAATGTTACCTCTAGGTGAGAGCGGACAAAAGACTGATAAAACACAGGAGTCTTATAAATAAAATTCTGTCACAGAAAGAATTAACAGGACTTACTTATTGGATACAAAGAATGAAGAGGCAACGATGACTTTCAGGTTTCCAACCTGAGGAGCTTGAGATGCCTGAGAAAAAGATAAGATCAAACAAGTTAAGCTAAAGAGAAATGAATGTATTTTGGACACACTGATTTTGATCTTTATTCAATTATTTAGGTCTACCTGCTTATTAAATGTTGATAAATCCTAGGTTTTTTTCAGTGTTTTTAAGCACCACACTGTATTTATGTATTTTACAGTGAAGAAGTAATTCTATGTGGTCTATCTTTATTCTTTTAAAAATGTTTTATTAAAATACAGTACACAGGGGCTGGTGCTATGGCATAGTAGGGTAAAGCCGCCGCCTGTGATGGTGGTTCCCATGTGGGTGCTGGTTTGAGTCCTGGATGCTTCATTTATCACCTAGCTCCCTGCTAATGTGCCTGTGAAAGCAGCAAAGGATGGCCCAAGAGCTCGGGCTCCTAAACTCACATGGGAGACCCAGAAGAAGCTCCTGGCTCCTGGCTTTGGACTGGCCCAGCTCTGGCCATTGCAGCCATTTGGGGAGTGAAACAGCGAATGGAAAAATCTGTCTCTCCCTCTCTCTCTCTCTGTTTCTCTCTGTAACTCTGCCTTTCAAATAAAATTAACAAATCTTTAAAAAAATAGTATACATGCTAAGAAATGCACATAAATGTACAGATCAATTAATTTTTTTTTGTTATCTGGTCACACTCATAACCAAAGCACAAATTAAGAACAAAGCATAACTAGTATCCCAGGAGTCCTCACTATTTCTCCTGCCCCACCTGGCTTTCATTGTCTTACTCGTGCACAGAGTCTGAATGATCTCGCCCATTCTCTGAGCTTTAGTACTATCTGCCATAATAAGCTGATCTCTCTGCTTCCATTCTCTCCTTTCTTGCTGGACAAATGGAACTCAATGAAAAATCATTGAGTAAATGAATTATATTTGAGTGAACCCATCTCCCATAATTCCTCAGAAGTTATTTTTCTACACTGTAAACATGAGGTTAGAGTCAAGGATCATGATCACTCAGGAGCTGAGATCCATTAGAATGGAAATCACTAATGAAGCCATGGCAATGAATGAGTTCACCCATGGAGGATGTGTGACTAAGGAAGAAACTATAACAGAGGACAGAACATTAAGTGTCAATAATATTTAAGAATTAAGCAGAGGAATATAGATTGGGGGAAACTACTGAGGAGCCAAGAGGGAGGTAGGAATAAAACCAAGAGACTCTTGTATCTTAGAAGTAAGCAAGGAAACATTTTGGACAAGAGGGCCATGGGTAAAGTGGCCATAGTGGCAGGGATCAGGCAAATGGATGGGCTGAGCAGCATGGACTCCATCTTACCAAGATCGATCTAGTTACAGCCACTGCCAGATATCCACCCTACTGCTAACAGAAATGAACACCAAGCCCCAGCATGTTACCATCTCCTGCAAAGTTCACTGGTCACTTGGGGGCAAGTTGACTGCATGGATGTCCTTCAACTCTAAAAGGGCGAGTAGTTCATTCTGGTAGGAGTATAGGTACATGTTCTGGAATAGATTTGCCTTTCCTTCCTGCAGCACCATTAGCCAAAGGCTTATGGAATGTTTCATCCCATATAACATCAGACACAGATCTCATATAACATCACCTCGGATCAGGAGACTCACTTTCTAGAAAAGGAAGAGAGTGAATAGGCCCATCACCAAGAGACCCACTCTTCCTGCCACACTGTATCACCCAGAAGCCAATGGCCTGACAGAGCATTGGAACATTCTGTTAAAGGTCTAGTTGATGGGTAAGCTTGGAGACAATACTTTACCATGATGGGCAGATGTGATATCCACTTTGTATCAAAGAACTTAAGGTGCTGTGTACCAGTAGGAAGAACAGATGGGTCCAGGAACCTCAACATGCAATCAGTAGTGGCTCTGCTTGCTTCATTCCCATGTGACTGCCGTCACTTTCCATGTGAGAAATTGATGTTGCCATCCCTGCAACCCTGCTTTTCCACGCTTGTGGGTCCTAATTCCAGAGGGGAAAGTGTATCCACCAGAGAACCAAGCAAAAACCCCTTGAATTATAAATTATGACTCTCATCGGGCATGTCAAGATTCTGTGCCAAGAGACCAAACAGGAAGGGGAGTCACCATCCTGGCAGCGATAATTGGCCCTGGTCATCAAGAGCTATCCAATGGGAGCAGGGAAGAATATGTTGGACATTTAGGTGACCCACTGAGGGACCCACTTGGTGCTTCCATGTCCCATCTTTGTGGCGGGTAGGAAAGTGCGGTGACCTCATCCTGATGAAGTGACACTGAGATCAGAGGTGCTCACTGAGGAAGAGCGGGTCTGGAATGGATAGTGGGGGAAAGAAATGGTGGTGTCAGCAGCAGCCTTGAGACCAGCAGGAATGGCAGGTGCAAAATTAACCCCAGTGCCTTCTATGTTAAGTTCCCCCATGAGGAACAGTCCTTTACAGTCCTAGAATTGCTGCTTGCAGAGTCTACCGAGGTAAATGCTGTGAGGTGCTGCCCAGATTCCTCTTCAGTGGAAAACTTGTTGCCCCAGTTGCTGGGGATGCTCTTTGCAGAGAGTCCTTAGCTCTCCGCACCTTTGGGAAATGCCTCAGCTGTTCAGAGGGGCCTCACTTAAAGTCATGTCCCTCCCCAGGCATTCTCATTTGATGACTGATTGACCTGGGGCTGTGAAAGCCTGGGAAACCATGGCCCAACTTGAGATAACTTTAAAGATCTGTTTTAACTCCAGTGTTCCCTTCTGGGCTAGCCAAGGCTGGTTTGAGGTCTCATCAGAGTCCCCTTTCTCCCCTTTTCAAGTCCTGCTTCTTTCCTCTGCCTTCCATAGGCACTAACCTAAGGATTCTGTTAGTAAACAGCCTCCATGCTAAATGCAGATTCTGCTCACCCAGAAGCCCAACCTGCCATACTTCCCTAATGTGTTATTTCCGGAAGAAGATTCTCTGCACACCACTCTTCATCGTTTCTTCAGATATGAGATCAGTGCCCTTGACTTCAGCTCATGGGGCCCTCTCCTGGGTGGAGGCCTATCAGGCCTGGCATCTATCAGGCAATGTCAGTCATTCATATTTTCATGGGCATTATTGCAATTGAGAAATGGAGCCTTGCAACATCTTGCTACTTGCCTAGGGGTTATACCTCTTCAGTAGAATGTCCACGAAAGGAAATGCAACTCAACTCATGTTTATTGAACTACTGCAGCAAAAACACCAAGCTACCATCTGGGAGTCTACAGGGATGAATTAAAGTCTTTCCCCCAAAGAGCTGATAGAAATGAGGTGCACTCGCCATTTCCCCACTTGGACACTACCCTAGGAGCAGCACAGCCTTTCAGTTTTTAACAAAATACCAGATTTCCTTTCATTTGGAGCTCTGCCACTGCTGAGAGCCCCAAAAGTCACATTCAGAAGGGGTTACTGAACCCCTCTCAGCCACCTACCCTTTCACCTTTCCAGCCCCCGGGTCGGACCCCGGCATCATGTCGGTCACATGAGTGCTTCACACCTAAGTCTAGGAATGACTAAACGCCACATTTGTTTATCTCCTGGCTTATTCTCACTGAGTAGTGGGCGGGAATGATGGTCTCATTTAGTGTGCTCATGGGCAAGTACTGGGTACTGAACTGCTTTCTGCATGCCAAGTCATTCCCTGAGGAGGGTGGCCCTAGGAGGCTACTTCTACTGCCTCTTATTTAAGCATGTGAAGGAGATCAGGGCTGGGAATTCTGGCTCTAGGTCACATTCAGCGTTGTAAATCCTTCAGTGCATTCTTATTCCCCAAAGGCCAAACTCCACAGGGAGACTGCCCCAGACCAGGTGCTATGCTGACTCACATCTTAGATGATCTTACCAGCTGCTCCCAGGTGGACAACAGGGGCGCTGTGACCTGTTTACTTGTTGGTGAGGTAAGCATGATAATACCTGTCCAGCCCACCATGGAGTTTCTCGAAGCACATGAGTTCATTTGGTAAAAACAAACACTAAACCAATGATCTTAACCACATAGCCCAGAGACATGTTTGGTTTTGGTAGATCCATGTTCTCTAATGTGCTGCTCTCAGATGAGGGACAGTCCCCAACAGGTCTAACACCCAGCAGGCTTCCTTAATTTCTACAAGCTGCCAGATGGTGAAGCTTCTGAGCTTGTGATTCTGCTAATGCAAATGTAAAATATTATTACCCATGCTTTTTTTAAAAAATAAAATATTTATTTATTTGAAAGTGTTATGGGGTGGGGGTGGAGAGCGTGAGCAAGCTCTCTTGCATCCTCTGGTTCACTCCCCAAACGGCCACAATGGCCAGGATGGGCCAGGCTGAAGCAAGGAGCCTGGAACTCCATCTGAGTTTCTCTTTCTTTCTTTCTTTCTTTCTTTCTTTCTTTCTTTCTTTCTTTCTTTCTTTCTTTCTTTTATTTATTTTTAATATTTATTTATTTATTTGAAAGTCAGAGTTACACAGAGAGAGAAGGAGAGGCAGAGAGGGAGAGAAAGAGAGAGAGAATAAGTTACAATGCTGCAATGGCCAGAATCGCGCCGATCTGAAGCCAGGAGCCAGGAGCTTCCTCCGGGTCTTCCCATGCAGGTGCAGGGGCTCAAGGACTTGGGTCATCTTCTACTGCTTTCCCAGGCCATAGGAGAGAGCTGGATCGGAAGTGGAGCAGCCAGGTCTCTAACTGGCCCCCATATGGGATGCCGGCACTACAGGTGGCGGCTTTACCCACTATGCCATAGCGCCAGCCCCCTGGGTGTCCTTCTCTGTAGGTGGCAAGGGCCCAAGCACTGGGCCATTTTCCACTGCTTTCCCAGGTACATTATCAGGGAGTTGGATTGAAAATGGAGCAACTGATACTGGAACCTGCACTCATTTGGGATGCCACCATCATAATCGGCGACTTAACCCACTGTTCCACAACACAGTCCCCACTAATGGTTTAAAAGAAGCTCCTTATGTTACTATGTGAAAAAACATTAACACTAACTAATAAATACTTGAATTTCTTTTTATATCAGCTGTAAATGCATCATATTTGATAATGAATGGAGAACAAATGTAGTATTTAATTCATTGTTACAACACATAAGATATTGTATAGGACATTGTAAATTCTCCATAAATATTTGTTGGACTGACTTGAAGCGTGTGGAAGAGAAAGTAGGTCATTGGAATAGGGTGGATGCTATGCAGGAGCAGACAAGAAAAGGTAAAACAACAAACCTAAACTAAAAGCGTGGAGATAAGCGGCCAAGTAGAAATTAAGCCTCACTCAACTAAGGAAATAAAAAACTACTAAAATACTAAAGACTGAACCCCAAGTGGACATAGGGAAACATCTAGGACAATCTAGATTCCAGGGAATGAGGTTCAGGGAGGGGGAATGGATTAAGTCTTTTAAAGACAGAAGAACTATGAACTGTCCCATGTTAGGAGTCTGGACTCGGTGGCTGAGCAAGTACCGGCCAGCTGGAGGTGGTCTGTGGTGTGTGTGGGGTGCCTGATTTAGGATGAGGGCACCAGCTGCCCCTGTTGCTGATGTGAGGTGCCTGTCTAGAGATGATGATGTTCAACTCACCTCTGCTCTATATGCAATCTGCTTGCCTGTATCACACAATCTGGTCTGCATTGGTATTGGCAGACAGGGGGCTTACATGCTTCTAATATTTCTAACGTTACATATCTAATATAACTAATCTAATATATGGTATTGGCAGACCAGGGGGATTATTGGCTTCTTTTTTTAAAAAAATTTATTTATTTGAAAGACAGAGTTACAGAGAGAGGTAGTGACAGAGAGAGAGGTCTTCCATCCACTGGTTCACTCTCCAGATGGCCGCAACGGCCAGAGGTGTGCCGATTTCACGCCAGGAGCTTCTTCCAGGTCTCCCAAGTGGGTACAGGGGCCCAAGAACTTGGTCCATCTTCTACTGCTTTTCCAGGCCATAGCAGAGAGCCGGATCAGAAGTGGAGCAGCCGGGTCTCGAACCGGTGCCCATATGGGATGTCGGCACTTCAGGCTAGGGCATTAACCAGCTGCACCACAGCACTGGGCCCAATTATTGGCTTCTAATATTGCTCTTTGCTTCAGCTTCACATCTGTAGCTTTGATCTCCCTCAACAGAAAGTCAACAGCTTTAATTTTAGTGTCGACTTTAAGCTGTCCATGCCTAGGCTATTGATCTAAATACTATACTGTGGCCTCCACACTCCAATTTCTTTCTGCCTCAGCTCATACTACATTGAGTTTACCCCTCCTTTATAAGCTTGCTTTTTGCATCAAATTAAAGAATCAGCTCCAAGGATTCATCCCGCCCTCCCACGGAACCATCTTGGCACATTCATGCCTGTGCGTGCCTCTTCTGTCATCAGGTCCTTCCCTGTGCCTGCAAACTCAGACGCACCTCATTGTTCTCCCCAGTCATTTGCAACTTAAGTTTACTCCTTTAATCTAGCAAGGTGGGCTCCTGCCTGGTTTCCAGGAAACCTTGGCGTAGAAATGCAGGGACTCAAAAAGCCCACTGCGGGAAGGACACACGTCCTGTGTGAAGAAGGAAGTGATGCTGGCATACACGATCACCTTGACCATTACCTGGGGAGCAAATGTCATCGCAGAATTGCCCTCGTCTTGGTGTAAGCACTTGGCCTGGCAGTGAAGATGCCTGTTCAGATGCGAGCATACCACATCTGAGTGCCTGCTCCAACTCCTGATTCCAGCTACCTGGTAATGCGTGCCCTGGAAGGCAGCAGGTTATGGCTCGAGTACTTGAGACCCTGCCTCCCAAGTGGAAGTCAGATTGAATTCCCAAGTCCTAGTTTTGGCCTGGCTAAGTCCTAGCTATTTGGCAATTTAGGGAGTAAGCCAGCAGATGGGTGCTTTCTTTCTGTCCCCCCTGCCATCTCTCAAATAAAAAGAAAAAAAAAATCACCCTTATTTAGCAGAGGAGAACCTTTCTGACAAGGACCATCTGAATATTTATAATGTCATTTGCAGGCCATACAAAACTACCAGCTTAAAAAAGATCCTGCTATAGATTGATTGAATTTCAAATGCCTTGACAGGGCCAGCTCAGATGATTTTCTGAGCCTTATATGGTCTGTGTCTGGACATTGTCCCCCTGTGAAGGGTCAGCAAACTGTAGTCCATTGGTCATATCCAATCCGTCACCTATTTTTGTAGATGAAGCTTTCTTGGAACCCAGCCATGCTCACTCATTTGTGGTTGCTTTCATGCTACAGTGGCAGTGTTGAGAAGTGGCCACAGAGACCATATGGGCCAGAGGGGCAAATTAAAATTCAGTACCTGTTGTTGAAACTGAAAATGTTTACCCACGCCTGACCTAGAACATCCTTGTTTATTTTAGCCTGTCTGGTCTCCACTAGCCTGCAGCCTGCTAAAGAACATGCCCACATTGCCTCCACTGCACCTCATAATGCACTCCAGACAGCACAAATGCTGGATTTTTGATCGAATGACAGGCATTCATCCAAGAAACACTTTTAAGTGCACCAGATGAGCAGAAAATCTAAACGTGATTTATATTTTATGTAGGGAAAAGGCTATTTCTATGTCTTGTCTTCTCAATACATCCCTTTATTATTTTTTTAAGTTCTACTCTACAAGGGCATTATAATAAAATGTCTGCACCTCTGTCAGGAGGGTTTTAAGGAGAAGGAGTCTCAGCGAGGAAAGGTGCTCTGTCTCACTGTTGCATTCCTTGGCACAGCGGAGACGCTCGACAGATATTCATCAAGGGAGCGATGAATAAATGAGCTTCCTCTTCTGGTGGCAAATAATTGTATTTAAAATGTTGTTTGAAAACATATGTAAGCTTGCATTTCACAATGTTCATAGCTCCGTGGTTAATTAAATAACACCCAAGCATATGGTTGTTTGGAGAACACCAACAGATTTGCAGGCAGAACGTCTAAAATGCAAGCGTGGATAAAGGAGGCCACCAGGCCAATTCTGTACACCGTGAAGAATTCCGCCTCGTCCCAGACCAAATAAAGCATCCCCAATAAGACGCATGCAGGCAGCCTCCGATTACAAACAGGTTGTATTTCAGAGTCTCATTTGTAAGGCAAGCCTTTGACCTGCATTTCTTCATGCAGTCTTAGAAGGGGTGGCGAGACTCGTTCAAAGAAACACTGTGGGTAAAAGTGCTTTGGTGGAGGAAAAGGAACCCGGATTCAATGACTTTTGGCTGTGTCACTACACAGTGGACTTGGGCAAGTTTTTTTTTTTTTTTTTTTTTTTTATTGGCGAATGTTGTTTTTTGTTTTAATTTATAAGATGGAGGAAACCAACACAAGTATTGGTGACACATCTAAATGTAGTGGATGCATGCATTGACTCTCAGGATTCCTGGCGTATAGTAGGTAACTTTGCTTTTTAAATTGTGTTTCTCATTTCCTTGACCTTGTTAGAGTTTCTATCTGAAATTCCCCCTCTCTCAACTCGAGCTACCCACTGCCTCCCAGAGCTCAGTGACCCAAACCCTTTTCATCTCACTTCCCAAAGTACTGCAAGCTCCAGAACTGTTAAAACTCTCCTGCCCCGAGCTGGTCGTCTTGCCCAGGTGTTAACAGGGAAGCAATCTGATGGAATTTACTCTTATTGAAGTATAATGGCCCCCCACCCCTTTACTCTCCCTGAGTTGTTTCTGTATTCAAAAAGGATGACCAGGTCTTCCCCAGGAGTCACTGGCAGTCACAGGACAATGCAAGCGGAGGAGGGGAAGGGCCGGCTTCTTTCTGGAAATGAGCTCTCCGTTTTTTACTCCACATGTGTGCTGGCCTTGTCCGGGAGGCTGTCGCCCGGCTTGGACTTCAGTAAGACTGCATGGCAGTGACTAAATGGCTCTGGAAACACCTGGAAACGGTGTGTGAGCGGGCAGAGGTGTGTTTTTCTGGGAGAGGGTCTTCAGCTGTGCTCAGATCTTTAGTGCTAGCGATTCCCCATGACCCCAGAATGGCTAGGAATCTCCGTTCTAGGCTATAGCTGATTCCACAACCTCTGCTCTGCCTGCACTTCTGAATTCCCAGATGCTCTAAATGCTGAGGCTCTGATCATCTCTATAGGAACCTGAGTGCTATTAGTAAGTGAGCGAAGGGAAGGCAGACAGGGCATGAGTGGCACTGGCTCCTCTTTCTGGATGAATCCTTTTTGAAATATTTATTTATTTATTTGAAAGGCAGAGTTACAGAGGGAGGGAGGAATAGAGAGAGGCTGCGAGAGAGTGAGCAAGCGAGCGAGCGAGAGATCTTCCATTCACTGGTTCATTCCCCAAATGACCACAACAGCCAGAGCTGGGCTGATTTGAAGCCAGGAGCTTCTTTCAGGTCTCCCATGTGGGTGTCAGGGGCCCAAGCACTTGGGCTTTTTATATTCTGTATTTTTAGCGTAGCCAGTATGACTGGAGTGATATCTCATGTTGGATTTGAGCTGCGTTTCCTTGATCATTAGGGATGCTGAGCGTTTCTTCGTGTGCCTGTTGGCCATGTGTATGTCTTCCTTTGAGAAATGTGTTTAGTCAAATGCCCATTTTAAATTTAATTATTTGTAGTTTTATAATATTTATTGAGTTGTTTGATCTCCTTTTATATTCTAATTATTTGCCCTTTGCCAGTGTATAATTTGCAAGCATTTATTATAATTCTGTAGGTTGTCTCTTCACTCTGTCAATTATTTCCTTTGAGTTCAAGTTTTTTAGTTTGATGAAATCCCATTTGTTTATTTTTGCTTTTGTTTTCTGTGCTTTAGGAGTCTAAGCTGGAAAATCCTCCCCTAATCCATTGTTCTGAAGTATTTTCATTATAGAGATCTTTCATTCATTCTTTAGTTAAATTTGTTTCTAGATTTTTTTTACTTAGCTTTTGGAAATGAAATTTCTTGAATTTTCTAGATGAAGAGTTCTGAAAATGAATTTTATTTCCAAAGATATCAAACATAGGCTGATGCCAGTCACGTAGCATGGAGGATGCTGGATGACTGTGGCGTAGTCTACAGCAGACCAGAGAAGCCTGCTGCTCCTAAAGGCATTTAAGTTCCAAGTGCTGGATTTCTCACTTTCCTTTTTGAGTAAAATATGGGAAAACAGAACCTCCCAAACGTACTTTAAACTTTTATGCACATGTAATACTTAAAGGTAAAGAAAGCTAGCATATATTTTGAGAAAAGTGAGTTGAAATCGGGAGTCTCAGGATGATTTCCAGGATTCTGCTGCCTGCAAAGTTTAGGTGGATGTCTACTTGAGAACCGGGCTGGCTGGGGTGTGCCCCCAGTGGTGTCTGCAGGCCTCTAGGACCTCCAAACTCCTTTCCTCCACCCTCCACCCCAATCCTGTCAACTCTCCAGAATCTGTGCTCAGGAAACTGTGAAGACCATGGCCATGCAGCCATCCATTTTCCATGTGGCCAGCCCTAAGTCACATATCTCAAGGGCCTGTGTAAGCTGGGAAGCCATTCTCAGTCACAAGGGGCTATGATGAATTTCTGGCCTGGTCACATTGGTGTGGACATCAGAGCTGAGCTAAAAGGGAGGGACTTGCCATGGATTCCACAAAGGACAAAAAGATCATCTTAAATTGGAAACTGGGCTAAAAGCAGAGTGTGAAAAAGGCAACTACCACAAGAAAGACCGCTTCAAAATGCAAGGACCAAGAACTAAGGAAGACCACAGGGACCAGTAACCCTGTTGTCTTGCTGATGTTGGAGGGTGAGGGAGGGGAACCTGTTTATCTGACTGGATTGCTTGAGTAGGTCCTTTATTCATTTATTTGGCCGACAAGAGTTTGTTGCTTGAGCTTTAACAACTCTCCCGGCCTATGGAAGGTAAGAGGAGAAGGACTTTAAGCCTCTCTTCTCATGTGTCAGAAACCAATTGGAAGGCTGACAGTGTTGTTATTGTGTTTTAGGGAGCATCTGGGGATGTGATGAGAGGTAAAAGCATCAGCGTCAGGGCTGGCGCTGTGGCATAGTAGGTTAATCCTTTGCCTATGACGCCTGCATTCCATATGGGTGCCGGTTCTAGTCCCGGCTGCTCCTCTTCTGATCCAGCTCTCTGCTATGGCTTGGGAAAGCAGTAGAAGATGGCCCAAGTGCTTGGGCCCCTGCACCCACATGGGAGACCCAGAAGAGGCTCCTGGCCCTGCTCTGGCCTTTGTGGCCACTTGGGGAGTGAACCAGTGGATGGAAGACCTTTCTGTCTCTCCCTCTCACTGTAACTCTACCTCTCAAATAAGCAAATAAAAAATAATTTTTTTTTTTAAAAAAAGAAGCATCTTCACCTGACTGGGCAATGATGTGAGCTCTGAAAGAGGATGAAGACGAAGAAGAAGATGCTGTTAATTGTGAATGAAGCTCCTTGCAACTATTATGAGCAGGGAATTGCTATCAGGGAAGGACAGTCTCTTCTTGATGACCTCAAATTAGCCCAAATAATCAATGCTTCAATGTGTTTCTTTTTGGTCACGTGTGGTTTTTTTCAGACTTATTTTAAATCAGAGTGTGTATTAGTTAGGATTCATTTCAGCTGTGTATCACAAGCAACCAAACCAAGTAGTAGCATAAACAATATTGAAGTTATATATGTTTTACTTCCTTCTTTTGTAAGCAGGACCAGGGCCATGTGGCCACTCAGCTCCTTGGTTATCAAGGGTCTTGGTTTCTTCCATTTTGCTGCTATATTGTAACTGTACTGAATCCATCTTCCTTTCCTTTTCCCCGTTCTGATGAACCAAAGCTAAGTGCTGATCTTGTGACTAATTACAGTGTCTATTTAATTCAGCAGAGAAATAATGCTTGTCTAAGAATTTCAGGAGCTAACTGCTGGGAAGTGGCTAGAATGGCAGACCTTAGATAAGGCAGAAATTTACCACCAGCAGCTCCAAAGAGTCAAGTTCACACCAAAGAAACTTCTACCTAAGTGGCTTCAAGGCGACTATCAGAACAGACCCTGGGAACCTGGGTCACATTCAATCAGCTGGACCCATTATATTCCCTAACCTCCCCCAAGTACCCTTCTCCTGTAAAAGTTCTCCTGCCAGCTTGCAATTTGGGAAGAGCATATTTGGGACTAAAAAACCGAAGCTTTCTCCCCCAAATGCTGCTTTCTTGAAGAAACCTGTTCCCTTGCATCAACTCTTGTCTCTGGTGTGTGAGCAGCCTGGGCCTAATTTAGTAATATCATCCTTAGTGTGCTGCTTCATGGTGCGAGACAGCTGCAGGAGTTCCAGCACTTTTACCAGCAAGAAGAAGGAAGAGGGAGGAAAGGAGAATTCTCCCTCCCTTCTAAGAATACCTGGAAAAGTTCTGTAGACAATGATTCAGCTGGTCAGAACACATGACGTGGGAATTGGAGTCTCTGGGTGGGCTGACAACATGTTCAGCTAAAAACTGTGTTCAATGAAGCTGATGTTGTGGCACAGTGGGGCAATCCATGGCCTGTGATGCTGGCATCCCATATCAGAGCACTGGTTTGAGTTCCAGCTGCCCCACTTCGAAACTAACTCCCTGCTAATGTTCCTGGGAAGGTAGCTGAACATGGTCCAAGTGATTGAATCTCTGCCATCCATGTGAGAGTCCCAGATGAAGCTCCTGGCTCCTGGCTTCAGACTGGCCCAGCCCAGGGTGTTGGGGCCTTTTGGGGAGTGAACTGGTGGATGGAAGATCTCTTTCTCTCTGTCTGGTATGTGGTTGAACAGTTTTTTTTAAATTGTGGAGTTTCTCAGAATGCCTTATTTGCTAATGTCCACTGAGAATCTCTAATGGGCACCAAGGGAGTTTCAGGACAAATTTCCCATACATTATGTATTATTTAACAGATAACTAATTTTTCAAAGAATCTTTTGTTTTTCTTTTGATATGCCTTAGGAAGTACCTGAGTGTCTGCGAATTTGTTAATGTTTGGTAATGCAGATACTCCCTGTTCTTTTTTTGTTATTGTCCCATATTTTCATGTTTAAATTTGAATTTTTACATTTTTAGTACTGTTAATTTAAGAACAATTTGTTCAGTGGGTAAAATGGGGTTGTCAGTGAAGAAACTTAACAACAACCTCACTCATGTAACTGCTTAAGTAAAACTACATTTTGTGTTCTATGTTCATATACTTTAATGATCTGTATTTCTGTTTAAGTATGAGTGATGATATTTAGGCTTTGTTTCTGCTTAGTAAGGCTTTTTTACCACTGATTAAATGAAGGAATGTATCTTTTTGAAGAGATTTATATTCTGTATATAAAAATTCGTTGAAACAATAAAAATATACATGTATATAAAAAGAATACATTTATTCAATTCATTTTACTTCTACTCTTAGAATGAAATTTTTGACAAAAACTATAGATACATAGGACGTATTCTCTTTACATGCAGTAGTATTGTAAAGCATGCTCAATAAATATTGTTAACCAGGTCTCATTCAAGCATTGATATTAAACATAATTATTTTATTCTGAAATTTATCTAATTATCCAGACATTTCTAATTCACCTATTTGTGTAAAAATCTTTTACCCACTAAAGTCTTTAAATTTTTTCTTCCTTTAGAATAGCTAGAAAATAGTATATTCTATGTGTATATATGAGGACTGGATGAATTTATAAGGTAGTAAAAGAATAAAATTAGATCTCCAGCTCCAAAATAATCCACTTCTACTATTTTCATTCATTAAAAATAGAAAGATACAATTAAAGGAAGCCAAAAGGACTTTTTAAAAGCATTTTAAAAATTGCTTTGCATATCTAAGTACATTTAACTATAGAGCTTCATTGCAAAGCCAGAAGAATAGAGGATAAATGGTGGCAATCAAGAACAGTTGATAGTGGTAATTAATATTCATAACAACCATCATATAGCTATAAAATATTACTGATTGTTATAGCTAGTATATAAAATCCAATTGACTTCCTCAAGATTAGCACAGTAATATCATTATAGTCTGCAATCATGTTATAAAATGGCAATCATGCTGGCCTAAATAATATGCGAATTTACACCAGAAAAAAGTTAATCTATTCATTTCCATTTTGTTTTTGACTAAGCTCAAACACCTATCTAAAGTGTGCATCCCACAGTGAGTGCAACCAGAACTGTGGAAACTTAGTAGAACATGGAAGCATCCAACTGGGTGCCATCTACAGGTTGTCAGAGAATGTGCAGAGGTTAGTACTGTAGGACCAGCTGCCTAATAAGAAACTAACCTGTAGGCTACTTCCTGGGATGCAGGGCGTGTGGGAGCCAGGAGTCCAAAGGCAAAGCAGAACATAGACCAGAAGGAGCTAGTTATTTACTGTGTTGTGCTGACTGATTGGAGTAAACTGCTTATTTCCATAAACTTAATGAGCATTCTTACTATGTTTGATTTTATAGTTTTCTATGCACCATATCACATAGAAGGACTTGTTGTGCACAAAGTTCTCTGTGTTTTTTGAATTATCCAGAAGACAGTTGATGAAATTAAGGTCCCTCAACACAAGGAGATAAAAGAGATATGGGTCCAAAATTTCAACTTGTGTAATTTTTTTAAAGAAAGAGTTCTTCTATTTATTTGAAAGGCAGAGTGTCAGAGAGAGAAGGAGAGACAAGAGAGAATGTCTCCATCTTATGGTTCATTCATCAAATGGCTGAAACAGCCAGGCCTGTGCCAGGTCAAAGCTCTCCTTGCTATTCCAGAATGCTCCCGTTTTCCCTCACACAGATATTTACTCTAATGCAATTCTTGTGTGTTTAATTCTACCTTTGTGTCTGCTTCTAGGAGGACCTAGGTTAGCCTAAGAGGCTTCGAGCTGTGGGCGAAGGCAGTGGCTGTAAGATTGAGGCCCTGGTCCCAAATGAGCAACAGCTGCAGGGAAATCAAGGCTTGATGAAGGCTGTGGTGGCTGTGTCCTTAGCAGAGAAGTTCTGAAGTGTGGATTAGAAGCTTGGCCTGAAACCACTCTCTGGCTCTTCCTGCATTCCCGTGACCGGTAATATCCTAGCAGAAAGCTGAGTCTGTGCTTAATCTCCCCTAGTTGCCCAGGAACTCTAATATAGGAGTGAGGGGGAGGGGAGAGAGAGAGAGAGAGAGGAAATAAGAGTTCACATCCGCTGGGTCACTCCTCAGATGTTTGCATCTGGGGCCAGAGGGGTGTGTGGAGGGGGAGGAACAAGCCAGGAACTCAATCTAGCCCTTCCATGTGGGTGGCAGGAACCGACTCACTTGAGCCATTACTGCTGCCTCCCAGGGTCTGCATTAGCAGGAAGCTGGAGTGAAGAGCCAGAGCTGGGAACTGAGTCCAGATACTCCCATGTGTTTGGGATGTCCAGTTAGCATTTTAACCATGAGATTAAGCACTCTTCATACAAAAACTGATTACAGAAGTGGCCACAGGTAATAGAACCCTATAAAAGTGGAGGAAAACTAGAATAACTTACCTGAAGTATTTGGAACTGGTGGCTCCAAAAATTCAGCTAACACAGACAGGGATGCTGGCATTGCATCGCACACACACTGTAGCAAAAGAGCTAATTCAAAGAGAGGTGATGCAATGAATACCTAGAGTCACATAAAGTGCCCACTGAAGGCAAGACTGGGTGACCAACTGGCTGCTACCATAGAAAATAATGGGAAAATTGTGAGAAATTTAAGGGCTATAAGACAAGTTGGTTGCTTCTAACTGCACTATACAAGCTTAAAGAAAGAGGAGAAGAAAGCTCAATTTTCTAAATTCTCAGCTCATGGAAAACAGAAAACCATAGAATATCTATGATTACGTTACAAGAACCTCTTATCAAAAGTAATTCAGGGTAATATACCAGAAAAATCAAACTCAAGACGTGATTCCCTGCTGGGCAACATTATTTATACCAGTTGGCCTGTCTCTGATAACAAAATTGGAGGGTAGAAAGAGACACCAAGAACTGCCTTGGGAACTTAGGGGAGGATTTGATGACTAAGCACTCCAAGTCCACAAGCTCCCTGAGCCTCCCCCCAGGAAAAGTACCAGCTGCTCCTCTGTCCAAGGAGGTCCTCCCTGCCTTGAAGTAGGTAAGGACCCTGTGACTGTACCACCACAGCTACCTTGTATGAGAAGATGATTTTCCATTTGTTCACTTGTACTAACTCCCACTGTCTATGGACATTTACCTGGAATCAGACCCCAGCAAACCCAAGGCAGGAAATAGGAAGTCTAACGCAGAGCCAAAGACTCATACATCAAAAGAAGTGGCCAGCGTTGTGGTGTAGTGCGCTAAGCCTCCACCTGTGGCGCCGGGCATCCCATATGGGTGCCCATTCATATCCTGGCTACTCCTCTTCTGATCCAGCTCTCTGCTATGGCCTAGGAAAGAAGCAGAAGATGGCCCAAGCGCTTGGGCCCTTGCACCCATGTGAAAGACCTGGAAGAAGCTCCTAGCTTTGGGCTCCTGATTGCCCCACTTCCAGCCATTGTAGCCATATGGGCAGTGAACCAGAAGATAAACAACCTTTCTCTTTGTCTTTCCCTCTCTCTGTAACTATCTCTCAATGTGGGGAACTGCAGGCTGGCCACCTGTGGGAACCTCCTCTACATAGCTTGCAGCAATCGGTCGACCACAAGTCCTACGAAAACAACCAGGTGAAACAGTTGAAACAGGATAGACTCTGCATAAACAACTAGGAGGAACCAGGTGAAACAGATGAACTTTCGACCTGAGGCTATACCTGCCCTTTCATCTGATTGGACGACATTAGCATAAATTGCACGTGAAGAGAATCGCTATTGGCTGTGGAGCACATGCGCCACGGGACTTGGGATATAAAATGACTCTGGGATCTGGGCGGGGCGCGGCCACCGCGGCTGTTGCCCCTCCTCCTCTTTTCTCCTCTCCCCTTGCCCTTTCCTTCTGTCTCCACGATTAAAGTTCCTTGAGAACCAAGAAACAGTGACCGTGTCGTGACTGAGTTGGATCCTTGCTGGCGAGGATCCGACATCTCAAATAATCAAAATCTTAAAAAATATAATCACAAGATTTTGCTAATTTGTGTTTATGGAAGGAAAAAAAATGGTAGAGGGAAGGAAGGAAGGAAGGAAGGAGAGAGAGGGAGGGAAGGAAAGAAGGGAGGGAGGGAGGGAGAGAGAGAGGGCAATGAGTTTCTTACAAGGAATTGGCTCATGCAGTTATGGAGTCTGGCAGGTCTAAAGTCTGCAGGATGCTCTGGGGAGTTGGGGGCTCAAGAAGACCAGATGGAGCAGCTCAAGCTCCAAAGCTGTTTGCAGCAGAACTCCCTCTCGCTTGGGGCAGGCCAGCCTTTTGTACCAGCCAGGCCTTCAACCAATGGGAGAAGGCCCTCTCGCATTGTGGAGGTCAAAGAGCAGCAATTTAAATGTTAATCGGATCCAAAGCACCCTCATGGCAATCTCCAGAGTGAATCTGTCCACCGTAGCCCAGACAAGTTTACACATAAAATTAAGCATCACAGCACGTACGTAAAAGTCTTCATTAGAAGAATTCTGAACAGCTATATTAGAAATTATAATTATATTGTAGATTACTACATTCAGCCTTATTGTGAGTAATCTAGAAGTGGATGATGAGGAGGACTATGTAACTAGAATCCAATTTAAAATGTGGAATTTTATTAAGTGCTACAGAATTCCCTGCCATATATATATTTAATTGCTTGTTTTAGTGATTAACAGAACAGGAGGGCACCAGTCCATTATGCTTGCTCACATGCTTCTTTTCTCGGTCAGTATGCTTTATTCAGAGATTGCAAGTAGGTGAACTTGGTATTCACGGCACACACATACATAAAAGCCTGTGAAAGATAATGGGTAAACATTATCATTCCAAAGTTCTGATCCATGGAGTCATCAGACTATCGATCTCGCTTGTTTATATTTGTCTTGTCAATGGAAATGATAAGCCATGCCACCTTAGTGTGGAGTATGAGATGGTAACTGCAAAATCAAAGAGCAGATCATACGCTTCAGTGAGAGGCACACAGATAATGAATGAGATTTACAGAATATTTTTGCCCTGGACAAATGGAGGCTTAACAATGAAAGCGTATTCTTTTAATTTAATTCAGTCAAGGTTGCTTCATCATGATGTTAGGGTGACAGAAGCTCGATAGATAATATTCTCATCAAAGTTGCTCGGCCGAGTATGTACACTCAAGTGAGATATAAGAAGAATCAGTGAATTAGATTATTCTTTTGAAAGCAACTTTTTATAATAAAATCTGCAGAAAACAGGAATTAGCTTTACACATTATGATATAAATATTTGACCTCCCTTGAACTGAACATTTCAAGGGCTCTGAAAGCAGACAAGAGACTATTTAGTCTCTCTGAAGGCTTTATAAGCGTATCCTTTAGGCCAGGCTCAGATTCAATGCTCAAGGTGACTTCGTGACTCACAGTAGTTTCTTGGCCACCAAAAGAGGAAGTGAACTGAACACACTAATTTCATACCAGGCTTGCCATGTCAGAAACCACAGGCACCCCTCAAGCCTGCTTTTGAACAAGCCTATTACAGAAGCTGCCTTAGAAGTCCACAGATCAACTTACCTTTCATGGTGTAATACTGCAGAACAATTACTACTACATAATTGTTATTTCAAATCATCTTCTACAGGTCACCGAGTATGGCATGCCAACGTCCTTTTCTCTTGTGTCTCCTTTCAGAAGTTGTAAAATGCCTGTACAATGTGTGGCTATTACTGTAGGTGGCAGTGATCTAAAGCTTCCTCCATTTGCAAATCAGAATGGTTGGATGATTATCTGCAATCAGGCTACTTATATTATACATAGATGAGTCCATACAAAATAGTCATGCTTTGATTCTTACATTTATTACTTCCTGGGCATGCTAAAAGGCAATGAAATCGGAATTAACTAACTATTGACGTTTCTGGGGAATTCATGGCATAACAATGGTAATAGGGTTAAATCATGGTAATAATGGTCATTTGCAGTGACTAAAGAGGGCACAGATAATATTAAATGTTTTTAAAAAGGAACACAATACCTAAATACAGATTTATAATGAATGTTGGACATTTGGTAACTCCAGGAGAGGTGAAATTGCTCTCTTTGTTGAAAAATATTTCTGATACTGAGATTTGCATTGGACATCTCAAGAACATGCTGTGAATAGTGTGCATCTTCAGTAATATGTTATTGGTTTTCACTGACTGTTATAGACACCTATGTCCTAGATGTCCCTGGTGTTTGCTGGCTCTACCTAGAAGCAGTTATTTAAGCTTTTGTTTTTGGTCACTGTGTTTTTACCATGTAGCTCCAGTGAAAATAAATTTTCTCCCTTATCCCTGTAAATGGGTGAATATTCCTATACTTGGAGGAAACACCTTCTAGAGGGTTTGTGTTAACCAGCAAAGTTCCTCACGAACTAAGCACCTGGGGAATCTGTCCTTTTCCAACCTGCCACTCTGCTCTCCTGCAACACTGCCTGCATGCAAAACACTAAACAAGTCAACAACCACTCCTAAGTGGTGATTCTTGGAACTCTGCTTCTTGTGCTTTTCCTATTTAATATGAATGCATGAGTCATGCTGTTGATTCCACTTCCAACTGTTTCCTTGGGCTGGCGGCTGGAGTTGTGTCACAGCAGGTTAAGCCGCCACGTACAATGCCAGCATCCTGTATCAGAGTGCTGGTTCACATCCTGGCTGCTCCACTTCTTGTCCATTTCCTTGCTCATGTGCCTGGGAAATGCAAGGGAAGATGGCCCAAGTGTTTGGGGCCCTGCCTCAGATGGGATTACAGTTACTCCCTTATTCATCTTGCTTTTGTCATTTATAACACTAAAAAAAAAGACTTTATCTAGAAAAACTCTTCAAATATATGTATTTTAAATCTGTATAAAGGAGGTTCTTAGATTTTTCTTCTCTACACACTAAGGCACATTACTGGGTACTGGTCTTCAGTAACCTGGTCTCCAGGCTGCTCCAATCACCATGGGATACTTCACTACCTGTTGATGTCTGTCTTAAAATGTGCTGCTAATGCAATAAAATATGATATGACAGATGCACACTGTTTGGCTTAAAAGTCAAAGAACTATCAGTCTCATGTGCATAACCCCATTTTTAGATTGATGTTTTGTGAGATGTTTAATTATGTTTTTCTTTTTTCTCCATGAAAAACAACCTGTTTCAAGCCATATTTTCAAGGCACACTTTTTTAATGACAAATATAGTAATTATTGTTTACTTCTATTAAGTTTCACCCTATATATTTTAATCCATTGTTCTAGATCATAGAACTGGAATCATAATTATGTCATCTATTTTATAATTTATTTTTAAATTGTTTTTCAACTTTTATTTAATAAATATAAATTTCCAAAGTACAACTTTTGAATTATAGTGGCTTTTCCCTCCATAACCTCCCTCCCACCCGCAACCATCCCAACTCCCACTCCCTCTCCCATCCCATTCTTCATCATGATTCATTTTCAATTATCTTTATATACAGAATATCAACTTAGTACATACTAAGTAAAGATTTCAACAGACAGCACTTATCTGAAAGACAGAAAGACAAAGATCTGTCATCCTCTGGTTCACCCACCAAATGCCCACAACAGCCAGGGATGGGTCAGGTCAAAGCCTGGAGATGGAAATCCTATCTAGTTCTCCCACGTGAGTGGCAGAGACCCAACTACTTGAGCTGTTACCTACTGTCTTCAACAGGAGCAGGAAGCTGGAATTGGAAGCAGAGCCAAAACTTGAGCTCAGGCACTCTTGATATGGGATGCAGGCATCTCAAGTGATGTCTTCTTTTTTTCTTTTTTTTTGACAGGCAAAGTGGACAGTGAGAGAGAGAGACAGAGAGAAAAGTCTTCCTTTTCCGTTGGTTCACCCCCCAATGGCCGCTGTGGCTGGCGCACCGCGCTGATCCGAAGCCCGGAGCCAGGTGCTTTTCCTGGTCTCCCATGGGGTGCAGGGGCCCAAGCACTTGGGCCATCCTCCACTGCACTCCCTGGCCACAGCAGAGAGTTGGACTGGAAGAGGAGCAACCGGGACAGAATCCGGTGCCCTGACTGGGACTAGAACCTGGTGTGCAGGCGCCGCAGGCAGAGGATTAGCCTATTGAGCTGCGGCACCGGCCTCAAGTGATGTCTTAACCACTAGGCCAAATGCCCACCACTGTATGATTTTTTTTCCATTGCATAAATAATGATTCCTCATTTTAACCTCCAAAACATGGATACTCTTGCTTTCTGGTACTTTACCCAAGTCATTGATATTGTGGGGCCGGGTGACACTAACACATTGTTGAAAATGCTCTCATTGATAGAGCTGTGCATTTCCCTCAGTATTCTGTGAAGTCGGTTGACTCACACGATGTCATTCACAAGTGCTGACTGGGGTTGTGTGAGTTTTCATGACTTACCAATGGTGCTGTCATACTGACAACATACCCATGAAGCTGTGGTCAAAATTTTCATCAAACACTTATTAAATATCAAGGTATCGCTTCTCGGTCTTTTGGATAGGATCAAGTGTAGTATCAAGGTACATCAAATGCCTGTGTTGGGCCAGCACCGCAGCTCAATAGGCTAATCCTCCGCCTGCGGCACCGGCACACTGGGTTCTAGTTCTGGTTGGGGCGCCATTTCTGTCCTGGCTGCTCCTCTTCCAGTCCAGCTCTCTGCTGTGTCCCTGGAGTGCAGTGGAGGATGGCCCAAGTGCTTGGGCCCTGCACCCGCATGGGAGACCAGGAGAAGCACCTGGCTCCTGGCTTTGGATCAGCGTGATGTGCTGGCCACAGCGCACCAGCCGCAGTGGCCATTGGGGGGTGAACCAATGGAAAAGGAAGACCTTTCTCTTTATCTCTCTCTCTCTCACTGTCCACTCTGCCTGTCAAAAAAAAAAAAAAAAATGCCTATGCTGTTTCTTGTGCTCTTCCAAACCATAAATCTTACCCAAAACAGAAAAGATTACTTTAATATGATTATTCTTGCTCATTTTTTTAGCCAATGAATACTACATTTTCAAGTAAATACTCTGTCTTATCATGTGTCCAAAACTTTTCACTTTATCTTGATTTTTTTTTAACTTCCAAACAAGATATAATTTGCCTTTTCCTTTCTCATGTGTATATTTACCTTGAATAGTTAGGCCACATCATTAACAAGAAAGAATTCTTTTGTTAGGGAATTTATGGGGGGAGGGGGAGCCATTGTAATCTATAAGCTGTACTTTGGAAATTTATATTCATTAAATAAAAGTTAAAAAAAAAAGAAATTGCTTCATTGTTCTAGGCCCTCTTGCTGACGCAATTCTTCAGTATGGTTCATTATATTGATGAGAGACGCTCCCTAACCTGAACAGGTGGATTTGCCCTCTTCATTAAGTCTTACCACTGTGTCATACAAGAGTCCTCCCAAATAGAAAATCTATGCTTTTATTGTCCCTTGCATATCAGAGTCTCCCTAGTATGACAGTGAGGCTCAGACTGCAATTTTCATTCAGTCCTTTAATCCCAGACACATGAACATAATCACATTTCAGGAAATTCTGATTAGCTGTGTTATGGATTTGTCTCACACTGTTAGAAACTTTCCAAACACCGTGATTGGAGTGTAAATGCTTAGCCTCAAGATTTGTCCACATTCCAAAATATTGCCTCAAAATTGACAGTCATGGATACTTTCTTCTCAATTTTCACATCTTTCCAGAAACATCTTAGTCAAGCAAATACAGTTTTGCTCCGTCTTAACTTTTCATGCTCTGTTTGTTCTCAGGACCTTACTCACTGGGGTAAATCAACTCTTGCTGCTCTCTCAGCCTCCTTACCAACTCATCAGGCTACTTTTCCCTTGAAGCTTCTCCATTTTCTGTGTCTTCCCTGTCCTCACTATTTCTCATCCATCTTTAATCTTTCCAGGGCTACATAGTCAACACCTGTAAGCAGTGTTGGCTGTTAGATGGAATCTCATGTTCACTGAAGTGTAAATCTTCCAGGTGTTTGTCCTTGGTTTCTAGCTGTGCAATGAGACACTTTGATTTCCGTGAAAAGAATTTCAGGCTGTAGCTCACAGCAGGTAGGAGAAAAGTCTGCTTTTTGTGGGGAGGATGGGATGATTATCTTCTCCTTGCTCCTGAATCAGATTATGCCTGATTATGCCTGAAAGGCAAGCTCCCATGGTCACTTACTTAGGGTGCCTGAATTAACGGTGAGCTTGTTCAGAATCGGCAGAGGATTATCACAACTCTTTCAAGAAAACTGCAGAGCAAAGGTTTGTGAAGACAAATGAAAAATCTCTCTCCCCTCCAATTTTACCATATGTAGTTATTAATTTGACTGCTTACGTAATTTTTGGATTGACTATTATCTGAAGCTATAGAGAAATCAGATACATAGAATCATGAAAAGTCTCTAGGATAATGAAAACTGTGGTTATCATTCAACCTCTAGCATATCCAAAAGAGAATCAAATAACAGACACTCCCTTCACAACTTTAGGACGCCCTGTTTCTTATGAACTGTATTGAAATTGTGTTTTTGTTTCACGAGCCTTGTGGGCTATAATGAATTATCAAATAGTGTGGTAAATAGTATTGACTGAGGTTGATTCTTTACATCTGATGGAAGAACAGGTCCCACGTGAGGTCAGCTGTAACTTCTGATAAAATGATCAAGGTATGGCTCTTCATGAGAGAGGATGAGACTGGGAAGTATTGGTGCTTTTGATAAGTAGCCAAGTTGGAGATCAAGAGATGATCCTTCTAACCAAAGATTTCAATTGTGTGGTAGCACTCTGTAAAGCAACAAGCCACTGGCAGTTCCCCAGGTCAGACTAATCTTACCTTGGGACAAAGAAAACCCAGAAAACATGAAAGTAATCTTTCTTTATTAAGAATGTGTGTACCCCTAAAGTTGGCTCAAGTCATGAAAAAATGCAGTATTTCATCTGGAAAAGTGAAATTTGAGACCTCGGCATTAAAACATGTTGGAGGGCTAGCATATGAATCAGGCTGATGTTAGAGGAAGCAGAAATATTTAGTTTCTGCAATGTAAAACCAAATAAAAGAAGATATTTAAAGTATGAGTAGAGATTTTCACAAGCAAATGAGGATCCGTGACTGTGGCATATAATATGTGAGGGAGGCTAGCCAGTAGAAGTACACTGCATTCTTATGAGAAAAGAATAATTAGCATGTTGTGTTTAGTTGATTCATTATTGGTAATGAAATAAATCCGAGGTGCTGGAATTTCTGTGGATCTTACAGCATTTCTCTGCTTAGACATTTTGAGCCAACATGTTTTGAAATATTACCTTCCCTAGAATGGTAGGGAGGCACTGCACACAGAGATATATTTATCTTTATTCATTTATATTGGCATATTTTCAAGGAAATTGAAACCAGAAAAGGGTATAGAATCCATTATGTAAATATGCAAGTTCAGTTGTCAGTGAAATTGGTATTCTGTCAGAAGGTAGGAGATTGTTTAGTGACCAAATGCAAATGAACGAAGGACTTGCTGACATATCTAACTCCACTTCCACAAAGCACATGGTCTTCTCAAGTCCCCTGCTCCTCCTAGATAGGATTAACATCCAAGGACTAAAAAACATGGTGGCCTCCTTACACTGTTTCTATTCTATGGTATTAGCTTTTGAGGTCTCTTTCTCTCTTTCTAAATGTGGCTTGTAGAAATCACTCAAATTAGTCTTAGGAATGAACTCTCTATTCCTATAAGAGTAGGTAGGTTTATTTATCCAAAGAGACATCACAAGTGGATTATGAAACCTTAGAGAACTCCATAACAGCAAAATTAAATGGTCATCACTTGGGATAAGAAGATTCTCCAGTCCTAAACTTCATGGGAACTGCTGGGTAGGCAGCTTGATGTTTGACATCTTCAGCATAACATCAAGACCAGGTGCTGCTGATTAAGAATTTGCATTGTTGTCTTAGTCCATTTTCTGCTGCTATAAAAGAACACAACAGACTGGATAAATAAAAATATGTGAGATTTTTTTAAAAGTTATAAAAAATGGAGATTTGACTCACAATGCTGGAGGCTTTGGAAGTATAAGAGCTCGATGCTGGTATCTGTCGAGGGATTTCTTGCTGTATCATGACATGGTAGAAGAGTGCAAGCGAACTGCACATGAGACAGAGAAGATATGTTATAAGGCTGAGCTTATAACAAACCAATACCAAACCTAATTGCATGATAACAGCATTAGTCCATTCACCTAATCACCTCTTCTGGATCTCACTTTTTGTTTTTAAGATTTATTTATTTATTTGACAGGTAGAGTTACAGACAGAGAGAGAGAGAGAGAAAGAGAGAGAGAGAGAGAGAGAAGTCTTCCATTCGATGGTTCACCCCCCAAATGGCCACCACAGCTGG
Source organism: Lepus europaeus (assembly GCF_033115175.1). Classification (NCBI taxonomy): domain Eukaryota; kingdom Metazoa; phylum Chordata; class Mammalia; order Lagomorpha; family Leporidae; genus Lepus; species Lepus europaeus. The sequence continues at coordinate 44,694,613 of NC_084827.1, forward strand.
AGCTACACCGATCTGAAGCCAGGATCCAGGTGCCTCCTCCTGATCTCCTATGTGGGTGCAGGGGCCCAAGCACTTGGGCCATCCTCCACTACTTTCCCGGGCCACAGCAGAGAGCTGGACTGGAACAGGAGCAACCAGGACTAGAACTGGTACCCATATGGGATGTCAGCCCTGCAGGCAGAGGATTAACCTAGTGCGCCATAGCATTGGCCTCCCGGATCTCACTTCTTATTCCTGCTACAATGGCAATCAAATTTCAATATGAGTTCAGGAGGGGACACTCAAACTGCACTAATTATATTCATACAAAAGCTGTGGCTTATTGAGAAGCACCATCAGAGATCACAAAGTTGATGGCAAGCAGAAGATTTTAGTGAAGGTAGACCAGGAGGTAAGATGCATATATTTCCTATGAAAGCTATATCATGGAGTTTACCTTTGTCCAGTGGAGGAAGAGGAGCTGAACACAAATGGGCAGGTTCAGCCTGAACAGGCTTCATGCACTGGGGAGGTAGCAGCAGCACTGATAAGAACCGGTGGGTTTTTATGTTGGTGCCTCCATGTTATGCTACTTAAACATACCAAAGAGATACAAGTCAACTCGTGTGTCAGGTTTACTCACTTAAGAAAGAAGCATTACAGGAATGTTTGGCATTTCAATAATCTGTGGCCTCTTGATTTTAAGATAATCTAGTATTCTCAGTAAGGACCTGTTTCTGCTTGGGTTAAAGCCAGATTTGCATTGGGAGAGTATTAAAATAAGAAATAGCATGGCAAATTACAGGCAGAATAGACTGGATTGATCCAAAACTCTTGAAGGCATGGAAATCGACATTTGCACCTCTTTAAAGGATGAAAGGCAAAGGAAAACATATATTCAGCAAGGCCCCAGCATTCGCCATTAATTATACCTTAACCCAGTTGCATACTGAGGAGCGGTTATAGTCCTTCAAGATTTATGTAACACTTATGGCAGTATGATTTATTTACAAAGAACTTCTTTGATGTTCTCTTTGAAACAGCCTGGTAAAGTCGTATGTCTTCCAACCAAATAATGTTTGATTTGAATTCCAAATTCTGTCCTGGAAAGGAATGCATCCTGTCAAGTGCATTTGCCTCGGACATGAGCTGTGTGAGGATCCCATGTCAGCTGTTGTGATGCCTCTGGACCCAATAAGGCCTCCTGGGTCTATCTTCTCTATTAGCATGGTACCCTAAGATGGTGATGGTGGGCATTGTGATTTTCCACTGCTCAGCATCAGTCACTATATTGTCAATTAGGTCTCAGTTTTCCTCTGGAGGACTCTTTCTCTCCATCACCAGATAGACTTGATTACTATAATAGTCATATTGTGTTCTGCCATCCCCCAGGTGAGGGATAGGATGTAACCCATTAGAGACTCTCTTCTGAGGATTTGACTCTGGAAACTGAGTTTGACCCTAGGAACTGATCTGTTCCAATGACAGCCTTTTGAAGAGTTGTTGGTTCTTGTTTTTTTTTGATATCCTCAAACTTCTCTGGATCCTCTCATTACTGTGCACCTGCTTATTTAAATTTACAAGTCACCGGCCGGCACCGCTGCTCAGTAGGCTAATCCTCCGCCTGCAGCGCCAGCACCCCGGGTTCTAGTCCCAGTTGGGGCGCCGGATTCTGTCCCAGTCGCTCCTCTTCCAGTCCAGCTCTCTCCTGTGACCCGGGAAGGCAGTGGAGGATGGCCCAAGTCCTTGGGCCCTGCACCCGCATGGGAGACCAGGAGAAGCACCTGACTCCTGGCTTTGGATCAGCGTGGTGCGCCAGCTGCAGCGTGCCAGCCACAGCGGCCATTGTGGGGTGAACCAACGGCAAAAGGAAGACCTGTCTCTCTGTATCTCTCTCTCACTGCCCACTCTGCCTGTCAAAAAAAAAATTTACAAGTCACCCAAGAATGCTCTTTTTTCCTATATTGCATTAGCTGTTCTTTCTTTTTTGCTTGCAAACAAAGAGTCCTGTTCACTAAGTTATGCCTTTCAGCCTGTGGAAAGCTTTTGTCTGGAACACCAAAGCCAATCTTCTCCACTTATTCTACTTTCTCACCATCTCCAATTGTCACTTAGTGAATGGCCCAAGCGACAATTGGAGTGGAGATTCTTCAGGAGGATATTTTAAAGATAGGGAAAGAGGTGAATAAGTATTTTAGTCACAAATACTTACTATTATATGTCAGTTCCCCCCTTTCCTAAGGTTGGACTTCCTTATACATCTGAACCTCTCATATGCCAAAATTGGGTCCTACCTCATCAGCAATTCAAATAAAGATGCTCATCATCGACCATCAGCAATTCAAATAAGCACCTGGCACACCACCAGAGAACTCTGCAATCCCCGCTGCTCTGGGGATGGTTCCTGCTTATTCTCTACAGCAAACTGCACCCTGGTCAGGCTCAAGGTAGGAGATTTCCCATCAGGGATGACCTGGAAACCATCTTGGTGACAGCCAAGTTGTTTCTCCTCAAAGCTTTCCTGATTTTCCCACTTTTTCACCTGTACTTTATTGTGCTTCAAATGCCTCCAGCTCCCAATCCCATATTGCCTCTTCTTGTTCTTGACACTTTTGGTTTGGGGTACACAGAGCTGGTGTGAAGTTATTTATCCAGAGACACTATTTTTCATTAAATTCTAACGTTTTTTTTTTCTTCCTCTCCTGTATTAAGCTGTTTGCCATTCAGTATGTTATCTGATGGCATCATAACATAGTATACCACCATGATATTGAACTTAATGATATAAATTCTCATTACAGATCCTCAGATAATACTCCCCAAACTATCAGTCAAACTGTGATTGTAAAATCAGTTTAGCCATTTGTGTCTAAGATTTTTAACAATGAAATTGTATAGAACAGAGTGGAACTTAGCAAACTGTGAGCCTCACAGTCAAAGTAAAATTTTTTGAATAAAACTTTGAGTTGTGTCATTCATTTGTGTCATTCTTTGGACTAGACAAGATGCAGTTCAGATACCTTATATCTGTGATATCTTCTGAACTTTCAACCATTGAGAAAACCAGAGACTCTGCCACATTATCCCCTCCTCCTAGCCTTTTGGCCTTATTGGGAGACACAGTAAGCTATCTATACACCAGGATGACAATATGAGCTGAATCCTTCAAGTTCAGTAGTAGACATGCCAAAATGGAGAATGTTAAAAACATTATTGAGACAATAACTTGGCTAGCAAAGTTATTGTCTTATTGCCTAATTCTATCTTGTGTGTCAGAACTAAATCTCACAAATTAATCTAGTTCTGATTTTGCATTCCTTCAATTATGTCCCTAACTTCTCAGACATACTTTTCACCTACATTTGTATACCCAGGTTCAAAGGGACAAAGGCAGAAGGGAAAATCATATTAAGAACTAGGTTGTATGTGTAACTGCTTCATGCCTTACCAAACTCATAGTATTACCATGCTTCTCTCAATAAGACTTTATGGTCTCTGAGTTCCTATTTAACTCAAGCTTATGCCATTCCAAGAACATCTGTGCCATTTTCTCTTTCAACTCTTCACCTATCACCTCTGTTCCTTCCCAAGGCCCTAGTGCCCTTTTGCTGTTCTTTTGGGATTTCTTTCTTTAACAAATGCATCATTTACTGCCCTATTTGACTTTTCCTCTTCCAAAGAAAACTCTTCTAAGTCATTTTCCCCTTTGAAAGTGATTCAGCTCTCTGCTTAGCCTTGATCTCTGATTTCAAAGGCCCTACTAGCTAATGGTATAAATTAATCTATGCTAAATCCTCCCTGGTTTTTTACTTTGTTGATTCTTCTTGGCTATTCTTCACTTTCCTTACCAGACCTTTGCGCAGCCCTCAACCTTGCAAACTCATCAGACAACCTTGCCTTCTTTCATGCTGAGGTCCCTTCCTCCACCTCAAAACACTGAAAGAGCCAAGGAATTTTTGCTACTCCTGCTCTTCTTTCTGCCAGGGGCTGATCCCTCTGCCTAACTCAAAGGGCCCTGCCACTCCTCTCCATTGTGTTCTCATTCTCTTCATCTCTGGTCATTCTTCCTAAATGCAGAGATACTAACAGTAGAAAGATTTTTTCTGCAACCACCATCTATTTTCTTTTTTAAATTTATTTTTTAACAAATACAAATTTCATAAGTACAACCTTAGGAATATAGTTATTCTTCCCACCATACCCACACTCACACCCACATTCCCATTCTTCCTCCTCCCCCATCTCCCCTTCCCAGTCCCATTTTCCATTAAGATTCATTTTCAATTAACTTTGTACATAGAAGACCAACTCTATACTAAGTAAAGATTTCAACAATTTGCACACACACACACACACAGTAACTGTTTGAGAACTACTTTTACAGTTAAAACAACTCATTGAGGACAGAGGTCCTGCATGGGGAGTTAGTGCACAATGACTCCTGTTGTTATTTTAACAATTAACACTCTTATGTATGACCAACCGAGGCTCTTGACATGAGCTGCCTAGGCTATGGAAGCCTTTTGAGTCCACAAACTCCATCAGTATTTGGACAAGGCCATAAGTAAAGTGGAAGTTCTCTCCTTCCTTTAGAGAAAAGTACATCCCTCTTTGATGGCCACTTCTTTCCACTGGGGTCTCACTCACAAAGATCCTTCATGTAGAACATTTTTTTGCCACTGTGTCTTGGATTTTCATGCCAGAAATGCTCTTTTCAGCCAGACCAGGATGCCTTAAGGGCTGATTCTGAGGTCAGAGTGTTACTTAATGTGATTGTCATTTCATGAATCTTCTGAACCACTATCTATTTTCATCATTCCTCAATATCTTGATATCCTACATTATCTGTATTCTTCTCTGATTCCTCTTTAATTTAGGACATAACCCACTGAAATATGGACACTGTATACTGAAATAGCTCAAATACCTTTTTGATTGCTTCTCTTTTCAGTGCTGATCCCACTTGATCTCTTTACAGCATAGACCATTGACCCTCCTTTCTTTCTTGAAACTCCCTTCTTCCCTGTCTTATTAGTGACCATTTTAATACATTTATTGATCATTTATTTTGCACCAGAGGCTAAGAAGTATATCACTGAAATACAACAACAGCAAAAATTTCTGTCCTCATGGAACTTAACTTTTAGTAGAGGGAAAATGTTTTCTCTTAACTTCCTGTCTTGCTGCATCCTAGATTTCCCCCAACTCCTCTTGTGTTCCTCAGACTTTTAACCAGCTCCATAGTCTTTGCATTCTTTTTAAATTGGGAATGTCTCCCAGGCTTCATTCTGTAAACCTCCTCTGGTAGTGCTTTATATGCTTACCCAGGTCAATGTTTCCTCCATATCAAGACTTCCACCTACACAGCATTAGCATTCATATTAGTATCTTTATCATGAGTTCATATAAACTTTTCAGTACTTATTGGAAGTTTCTGCTGGTGTGCCCCAAAAGCTCCTCTAATTCTGTTATCTGAAATGAGATGAATAATCCTCCTTCCTAAAACATTTTTGCTCCCCCTGAACTGATTAGTAGTAGCATGACTTACATATATACATTAATTAAAAATCTTGGGTGACCTTAAACTTGCATTGGTGAAAAATTTACATCAGTTTCACATAGTGAGTATCCTTTTTCCATCTCTGCTTTTACTATATAGATTTTGGGTCTTTAAACTTGTGAACTACCCTATTAAAATAGTCTTCTAACTCCCTTCCTTGGAAATCTAATATCCATTTTCCACACTGACACCAGAGATATTTTGAGACACAAATCTGATCATGGCATCCTCCTACTTAAAAATGGCTAATGGCTCCTGATTTCCAATAGAATAAAGTTCAAACTCCTAACTGGATACTTCAGAATCTATGAAAACCTTGTGTCCTGCTAGGAAGCCCTACCCTTTTACTAGAATGAAACTGAATTTCTGGCTGTCATATTAATCAATATTGTATATTTTAATCTGTCAGCCTGAGAAAGGAGAAGACAGACAATCATCCAGTATTCACTACCTGCTGAACACTGTTCCAGTACTCCTAGAAATGTACGTTTTTCCTATTTTGGAAATGAGGGCAAATCATGCTTCCCAAATGAACTATGCCCAAATTCACAGAATAACAAAGGGTTTGTATCAGTATTCAAACTCTAGTTTTCTTGATTCTAAAGCCCAAATTCTTTCCAATAAACCAGGTTGCACCCTTGCTATGAACTGAATGTTTGTATATTTCCAAAACTCATATTTGACATCTAATTCCCAATATGATGGTATTTGGAGACAGAGTATTTGAGGGTTAATTAGGTTATGAGGATGGAGCATTTGTGGTGGATTAGTGGCCTTATAATAAGAGACACACAAGAGCTAGTTTCTTCTTTCTCTGCTCTGAGATGTGCAAATCAGAAAGCAATGTGGGCCCTCACCAGATATTTGCTCTGTTGCCACCTTGATCTTGCACTTGCCAGTCCCTAGAAATCTAAGAAATAAGTGTTGCTTAAGTCAGCAGTCTATGGCATATTTGTTGTAACAACCCTAACTAGCCAAGATAATCGTGGAGCTATCCTCTCTAATCTAAAATGTCACCTCCTTCAGGAGACTTTCTGACTTTGCCATTCCATCCTGTAAGCTCCAAGGTCTCAGGGTACACATCTCTGTGGCAGTTGTATTCATATTGTATTATAATGATGTGTCCAGCTGCCTTCACCTTCCCCTGTGGGACAAGGCCCACTTTTAATTCACTTGCAAGGAAGGGGAGGTAGAAACAGCAACAACTTGCCAAGAATGAAATCCATTTCTAATAAGTATTGACCATATGCTCTTGGACAAGATATCGCACCACACAGAATCTCTTCATTTGCCAAATAATGACGATAATTCTGGAGACAAGGTTTCTAGAGCATAGAATGCTCTTAGTAAATGTTGAAAGGAAAGCTTGTGAGAATATTCAATAGTCTTGTCATCTTTTCAAGACATAAATTTGTGTTTCAAAGGATATTCTACAGGTCTTTAATAATGGGATTTTTCACATGAGAGTGAAGGAAGACGTGTTTTAGGGTGATAGGTCTAGTATTCTGGCTTCTGCAGTGTCCTTGATTTTCTCCCCAGTGCCTACCTTGGTGGAATACACCCAACGTCGAGTGGAAACAACTTGTTCTTAGCTCTGTTCAGTGCCTCTTTATGGGAGCCAGAGCCCATCCCAGTGTTAAGCAGGTGTTGAAAACATACCAATGGGGGCCAGTGCCATGGCTCACTTGGTTAATCCTCTGCCTGCGATGCTGGCATCCCATATGGGCGCTGGGTTCTAGTCCCAGTTGCTCCTCTTCTAGTACAGCTCTCTGCTGTGGCCTGGGAAGGCAGTGGAGGATGGCCCAAGTCCTTGGGCCCTGCACCCGCATGGGAGACCAGGAGAAGCACCTGGCTCCTGGCTTCGGATTGATGCAGTGCACCAGCCGTAGCGGCCATTTAGGGAGTGAACCAGCAGAAGGAAGACCTTTCTCTCTGTCTCTCTCTCTCACTGTCTAACTCTGCCTGTCAAATAAAAATAAATAATAATAATAATATAATAAAAGAAAATATACCAATGGATTGACTCATTTGTTAATTAAAACAAAGCTTTATTAAGAGAAAATAACATCGGTTTCATTGTTCATCCTTGAAAAACAGTTGCAGGCGTTGTTTCAACAAGGTTTCTGTTAAGGAAAATGTATCCCTCCCCAAATTTCCTAAAGCTAATTATTATTGTGTTTTAATAGTTATCAGAACTTTTTTATCTAAAGAGACTCAAAGCACTTTGCAAAGAGATTTATTACCTATATAGTATATTCAAATCAATTAAAGTCAAATTCAATTAAAAAGCAGCCACCTCCAAAGCAGGGTGCAGCAGATGCTTAACAGCTCACAGCGCTACCTCACAGCAGCACAATTTAAGCAGCAGTTGATGAAAGAAAATAAAGAATTCTATTTTATATTTAAGCCATGGGAGCAGCAGAGAGAAATGGAATGCAATTATCCAAATTAGAAATTGTCTGTGACACTGAGGTCACTACCTCTGCTATTCAGAGAAGGCCGAGGGATATTTATTGATCACTTACAGCCAAAAATACTGCTTTATGTTTTTGCTGATGGACAGCTCCCTCAAGGCATATGTGTTCCAACCATTCTAGCAACAAAAATTCACAACGAAGCTAGGCAAGTTCTTCAGGATTTCAAAAAGGCAGTCCCTCATTTCTCTTCCTGCCCCTGGGCTCCAAAGATGGCTTGATCACCAGACTGCTTGTCAAGTGGCGCAACCTAAAGCATGCAGTCTCAGAGTGTTTTCTTGTCTCCTGCAGTAGGACTTTTGCTGTGATGTAACTGGATCCTGAGTCTGGATAGAGTGGAAAGCCTTCTGATTACTGAAACCTAGGAGATGCTGAATGCACTAGGGTTTCCGCTAGGTGTGGAGGTATGATTAGAGAAGAGTGACTACACAGTATCAAAGCATCTTTACTAAGAATTAAAAAAAATTATCTAAAGCACTCCACTAAAACGTGTCTGGTGAGAATTGTGTCTCCCTTTCCTCCAGATCTGAGCTTTTTCTGCATTCACAAACCTGTATGCACCAACCTTATTCACAATATATTGCCTCTAATTTAAATAGTAGGTAGACTAGATTTCCAGAGATGAATGAAAGGAAAAACTTCTTGACCACAGTTTATGTTGAACTGAATGATAATTTCAATCTTACTTTAATCTGATAGAATTCTAAAATTAGAAACAAGCAGAAACATGTCAATGGATTTATCTCTGGGTCAAATTTCTTCATCAACTTGCTCTCATAATGCTATTATTGAATCCGTTTCATTTTGGTAATGGTCACTTGTAAACAACTTACTGATACACACAGAATTAACAATGACTCTGGCCCTGCCTGTTGAGAAAAGCCAATTGTTTGGTAGAGGCTCTGTTTACCTTTAAATCATGGTTCATTCAGATACCACTGAAACAATTTCACCTAATAAAGACCATAACGAAGACTCTTTGGCTGTGGAGTGAGCTCACGACCAGCCTATGGCTCATAAGGGTTAACTCCTGACATAGATGTTTTCCTCCTCTGTAAGACAAACAGAAGACGTCCTTGAGACATTGTATTGACTGGATTTTCTCAGGATCAAGCAGTTTCAAATCAATCACTTATTACCCAAAACTGCTAGGCATAATGATGAACCAAAAGATCTCCTCAATTCTCATAGTATCCCAGGGATCTAAGGAGATCAGAAGGAGCAAAAATGAAGGCCCGGAGGTCACACAGGACATTTGTGGAATAATTGGAATTTGTAGTTATTCGAACTTTTTTTTTTTTTTCTAGTCTGGGTTTCTTCTAGGTGTGGAAGTATGATTTGAAATGAATGACTACAAAGCTACACAGTATCAAATTGGCTAAACCACTCCACTAAAACATGTCTGGTGAGAATTGATTATGTCTCATATCAATGGCCAGAAGTAGAATTTAGTTTATTTATTTTATTTGTTTGTTTGAAAGCCTTTTATTTGCTGATTCCCTCCCTACATGCCCACAATAGCTAGGACTGGCCCAGACTGAAGCCCAGAGCTGGGAACTCAATCCAGATCTCCTCCCTGGGAGTCAGAGATTCAATACTAGAGCTGCCACCTCCTGCCTGCAGTGGCAGGAAGTTAGTTTCAGGAGCATAGATGGGACCTGAATCCAGGTTCTCCAATACAGGACAAATATGTTGCAAATGGTATCTTAACTGCTTGTTCAAATGCCTGCCCCAGAAATAGAGTTTTGAATTGGGCTTTGGAGTTTTCAAATTCTGTCTTCAAATGCAGTGTAACAAGTAGGTCACCTTCAAGAAGCATAGTAAGAATGATTGATTACATATTGATTATAATATTGATTACATAGAGGAGATACAGAACATAGAGAATGTGATGGAACCTGTGATCTTTCTCCAGACTTAGATTTTTCCTATCACCTATTCCATCAGTCATCTCCCTCTCCTATACCCACCAGCTACTCTTTGACCAAAGGTTCCTTTTCAGCATACAAATTTGCTCAACTCCCTTGAGTCCTAACTAATCACATAAACAAGGAAAAGTTTACTTGATCCCCACTGCCCTCTATACCTTTCCATCTTTCTCCTTCTCTTCACAGCCAGACTTTGAGAAGGAGCTGTTTGCACTCATTGCTTCTGCTTATTCATCTAAGTCTTGCCAGCAGTGTCAGAAATTTGGCCCCATCCTGTTGAGACTGTTCTCGTAAGATTGCTGACAATGCTCTTCTGCCTTCATTCTAGCACAGAGTTTTATGGACGGCTTCATCAATCTTGAGCCACTCCCTCCCTGCTGCCTCTCCGACATCAGTCCTTCTAATCTCCCTCTCAGACTGCTCGCTCATGATCTACTTCCTGCCTTTTTTCCTCCTCTAGCTGCTTGGGTATCATTCTTCCCCAGAATTCCATTATTGGTCTTCTCACTTGGTCTATTTCCCAGAGCAGAGCACCATGGGGACTAGGAATGGAGTGCATTTTGGAATGGGCACACTGCTTTGACCACTGATTCTTCCATTCATTAGCTCTGTGATCTTGAATCTCACTCTAAGTAAGTTGAGGCTAAGCATGCATAACTCACTGAGTCTTTGTGATGAATAAATGTGAAACCATAACTAAAGAGCTAAGCTCAGGTCTGCTGCAAGATATGTACTCATTCAGTGCTAATTCTCCTTCACCTACCATCTCTGCATTGATGCTACCCTAATTTGTTTCTCTAGCTCTGACCTTACCTTGTCTCAGTGAAGGCATCACTTCCCACCAGGACTCAACGCTGGCTTATACACCAACCTCTACCTTCCTTCCATGTAGCATCCCATTGATTTAAATTCTCTTGAATCCATTGGTGTCTCTTTCCCACTGATGCTCCAGTCTCTGTTTGGGCTCCCCTCGTGCTTGATGTGGACTTACACAGTAGTCTTCTAGTGGCTCTCTCTCTAGTCACTCTAACCACTTCCAGCTCACCCTTTTTGTCTCAATAGCTCCCATCTACTGGATCTTCTCTCCTGAACAGTCTTCACTGGCTGCACACTGCGAAGAGAACAAAGATTCTCAGATTACTCTATTGCTCTCTACCTGTGTCTCTGTTTCCTTCCAACAGACATCCCACCGTACTTCTCACCAAGCTACTAGTAAGTTTCCTAACTCACATGTCCTTGCATTCTCTGCCTCCAACGCGTGGACTCCTCTGTGGAGTGCTCTCCATATCCTCTTGTTCATCCTCCCAGCCTCCACTCAGCTATCACCTTCTCTATGGAACTCTCCTTTACATTTCTTCAAAAACCACACTTAATACATTTTAAAACTCAACATTTTTATTAAACAAGTATTCATTTATTTTTAACAATTTTTAAAAGATTTTATTGATTTATGTGAAAGAGAGAGAGAGAGATAGATTTTCCATCCACTGGTTCACTCCTCAAATTGCTACAGTGGTGGCCAGCACTGGGCCAGGCTGAAGCCAGGAGCCAGGAGCTTCATCCATGTCTTTCTCATGGATGGCAGGGCCCATGCACTTGTGTCACCTTTTGCTACCTTTGCCAGGCCATTAGCAGGGAGCTGGATTAAAAATGGAGAAGCTGGATGGGGACAAGAACTGGAGCCCAGAAGAGATGTCAGCATCACAGGTGGTGGCTCAATCCACTGCGCCACAATACCAGCCTTCCAACAAATACTTACTGAATACTGAATTACTTATCTGTTGCTTCATAACAAATTACCCTAAAGTTCAATGGCATAAACATTTTTGTTATTTGGATGGAAGAGAAAGAGAGAAAGAGGAGAGAAAGAGAGAGATCTTCCATCCACTGGTTCACTCCCCCAAATGGCCATAGTAGTCAGGACTGGGCCAAGCCAAAGCCAGAAGCCAGGGACCCCATCATGATGTCCCACATGTGTGTTAGGGAACCAAACACTTGGGCTACCTTCTGCTGCCTTCCCAGGTGCATTAGCAGGAAGCTGGATTGGAAATGGAGCAGCCTGGACTCAAACCAGCACTCTGATATGAGATGCTGGCATTGCAAATAGCACCCTACCCATAGAACTACAATGCTGGCCCATGGCATAAACATTTATGAAGTAACAACAGTTTCTATGGGGCAGGCATTATAACTTACTTAGCTGTGTTCTCTGACTTAGTCAGAGTCTCTCATTGCTTTAGTTAAAGTGCTGTTCCATGCTACAGTCATCTTAACTCCCAACCTGGGGAATTTTGCCTTCAAGTTCACTCTCAGCAGCTAGACTGAGTTTCTGGTGGGCAGTTGGGCCAAGGGTCTCAGTTTATTTGCCACCTGCAAGTTGTAGATTACTAGTTGGAGATTAGCTTCTTGCCTCTCCATGGGTCAAGTCAAATCCTGGAAGCCAATTCACCAGGAAAGGTATGTGAGAAAAGCCAAAGGAAGGGGAGCTGCTATATCAATATTCCATAAAATGGGTGGCACACATAAAAAATATCTATTTCTCACAGCCCTGGAGGCTGGAAGTCCAAGACTGTGGTACCAGTATAGTCAGGTTCTCAGTGAGCAGCCTGTTTCTGGTTTATAGACAGCTTCTTTCTTATTGTATTCTCACATGGCTAGGAGCAGAAAAGATGGGAAGAAAGCTCCCTGGTATGTCTTATAGGGGCACTAATTTAATTCACAAAGGCTCCATTCTTATGACCTAATTATCTTATGAAGGTCCCACCTCCTAATACCACCACATTCAGAATTAGTTTGACAACATCCAAATATTGGGTGGAGGAGGGGGAAACACAAAAATTCAACCCATTACAACCAGAAGTTCTAACCTGACCTCAGTGGTGACATTCCCTCATTTTATTCATTAGAAGCAAGGCTCTATTTCTAGCCCACGTTCAAGGTGAGAGGAGGGTATTACACAAGGGCATGAATCCAGATTGGGGATCACTGGGAACCATCTGTTAGAGGCACTAAGTACTGGATTAGATTACTTTTGCCATTAAGGGACACCTAGCTTATTAAAGAAAATAGATATGAGCACAAATGGCTGCAGCAATTTGAAAGATGATAGAATAGAATAGTACCCAAGTGCATTGATTAGGAAGGTGCTGCAGCAAGTTGTTACATAATACAGAATCTAGAGGCAGGTTTTACTGCCCTTGGTGAGTGTACCTCCACAGAAAGGTCAGCATTACTGTAATTCTCTTCTGGGTCTTTAATTCATGTTTTTTTGTGCCTCATGACTCCATGATGGCTATTGCACCTGTAGACATCATGTCTTACTTTAAGATAAGAAGAAAGGGAGAGGGACATTACCATTCTGCACTACTATATCATCCTCTTCAGTTGGATAAAGACCTACCCTCCTAAGATCAAGATATTCCTATCAACCTATTGAAGAACTCAGGCCCTTTTGCCTGAGAACAAAGTGGCAGGAGAAAGAAAATGTGTGGAGAGGCACAGGCATCTTGGAAAATGTGGAAGGAAGAAGAGCTCGCAAAGACTGCCATCCAAATCCCCAAAACCTGTGAGCATCCTGCCTTGTGTAACACTTTGTCGATTTGATAAAGTCAGGGTTCTTTTTTGTTTTTGTTTTTGTTTCTGACAGGCAGGCCAAATCAGGGTTCTTGAGAAGGGAAGATTATCCTGGATTAACAAGGTGGGCCTGATGCAAAAACAAAAATATCCTGTAAGTGAAAGAGGGAGGAAGGAGAGGCGGAGTGCAGGCAGAAGTAGAAATTGGAGTGATAGGAGGGGTGAATGTTTGGCCCAGTGGTTAAGACTCCTCTTGGGATGTCGGCATCCCCTATCAGAGTGCCTGAGTTCCGGTCCTGACTCTACTCCCAAATCCACCTTCCTGCTGATGTGCAGCCTTGGAGGCAACAGGTGACGGCTCAATCAGGTCTCTGCTAACCACCTTCGAGGCCTGGGTGGAGTTCCTGGTTCCTGACTCCAGCCCCAGCCAGGAGCCATTGTGGGCATTTGGGGAGTGAACCCAGTGGGTGGGAGATCTCTTCTTGTGTCTTTCTGTCCCTCTGACTTTTAAATAAGGGAAAGATAAAAAGTTATGAAAGACACAAAAGACTCAGAAAGGGAGGTAGTTGGCCAGCCCCGTGGCTCACTAGGCTAATCCTCTGCCTGCAGCGCCAGCACACCAGGTTCTAGTCCCAGTTGGGGCGCCGGATTCTGTCCCAGTTGCTCTTCTTCCAGTCCAGCTCTCTGCTGTGACCCGGGAAGGCAGTGGAGGATGGCCCAAGTCCTTGGGCCCTGCACCCGCATGGGAGACCAGGAGGAAGCACCTGGCTCCTGGCTTCGGATCGGCGCAGCCATTTGGGGGGTGAACCAACAGAAGGAAGACCTTTCTCTCTGTCTCTCTCTCTTACTGTCTAACTCTGCCTGTCAAATAAATAAATAAATACATACATAAATAAAGGGAGGTTGCTAAGAATACAAACAACAGCAGCAGCCACTGGAGTGATGTGATTGCTGTCTTTGAAGGTGAAAAGGGGCCAGGTATGAAGGAATGCATGCAGCCTCTAGCATGGGAACAGACAAGAAGACAGATGCTCCCTTGGAGCCTGGGGAAGGAATACCACTCTGCCAACATGTGATTGCAGTCCTCGTTTTGGATTTCTGACCTTCCGAACTGTCAGATAATACATTTGAGTTGTTTTAAGCCACTGTTTGTGGTAGCTTCTTTTGGCAGCAACAGTAAACAAATATAAGATGAGAAAACAGAACTCCAACTCTGCTTCTTTCGTTTCTCTGCTGGCATCCTGGGCTCATGTTCATCATGGCACCATCACATTCCTCCCGCTGGACCATCGTGTCTTTGAGGGCATCATGGGTCTCATTTCTTTTTTCACTCTCAAAGCCTAACACGTTTTGTGTTCCATGGTAGAAGAGAGTCAATCAAAAGTTTTCAAATGAAGAAGTGTTTGAATTACTAAAAGAATCTTCCAACAAGCAATCCTTAACAATTGGTTAAGGATTACAACAAACAACATAAATTAAAAGTAATTCCTGTAATTCCTGCAGATGTCCTAAATAGCACTCTGGCCTTAGAATCAGCCCTTAAGGCATTCAGATCTGGCTAAAAAGCCCATGAGAGTTTCTTAGGTATGGAAAGCCAAAACACTGTGGCGAAAAAAAAAAAATGACCTAAATGAAAGATCTCTGTGAGGTCCCAGCGGAAGAAACGGGCCATTAAAGAAGGAGGTCCCTTTCTCTGAAGGGAGGGGAGTACTTCCACTTTGACTATGACCCTGTCGGAGTAAGATCGAAGTCGGCGAACTCAAGAGGCTTCCATAGCCTTGGCAGCTCGTAACAAGAGCCTTGGGTGATCACTGACGTCATAAATAAGAGTGTTAATTGTTAAATCAACAATGGGATCACTGTGCACTTACTTTCCATGTAGGACCTCTGTCCTTAATGTGTTGTACTTTGCAAATTAACAGTAAAACTACTACTCAAACAGTACTTTATGTATCTGTGTGGGTGCAGTCTGTTGAAATCTTTACTTAGTATATACTAAGTTGATATTCTGTATATAAAGATAATTGAAAATGAATCTTGATGAGAATTGGATAGGAGAGGGAGTGGGAGATGGGATGGTTGCATGTGGGAGGGAGGTTATCGGGGGAAAAGCTGCTATAATACAAAATTGAAATTTATATTTATTAAATAAAAGTAAAAAAAAAGTAATTCCTGGAGGCTGGTGCTGTAGTACAGTGGGTTAAAGCCCCAGCCTGCTGCACCAGCATCCCATATGGGCACTGGTTTGAGTCCTGGCTGCTCCACTTCCCATCCACCTCCCTGCTAATGCACCTGGGAAAGCAGTGGATGATGGCCCAAGTGCTTGGGCCCCTGCACCCACATGGGAGACCCTTGGCTTTGGATCATCTCAGCTCTAGCTACTGTGGCCAGTTAGGGAGTGAAACAACAGATGGAAGACGTCTCTTTGTCTAAACCTTTCTCTCTGTAACTTTGTCTTTCAAATAAATCAAATAAGTCTTATTTAAAAATTAATTCCTAAACTAAATCAGTAAAAATGACAGGACCCGTACAAACCACATAGGGCAAGATTTTTTTTTTTTTTTTGACAGGTAGAGTTAGACAATGAGAGAGAGAGACACACAGAGAAAGGTCTTCCTTCCATTGGTTCACCTCCCAAATGGTTGCCATGGCCGGTGCTGCGCTGATTCGAAGCCAGGAGCCAGGCGCCTCCTACTGGTCTCCCATGAGGGTGCAGGGGCCCAAGCACCTGGGCCATCCTCCCCTGCCTTCCCGGGCCACAGCAGAGAGCTGGACTGGAAGAGAAGCAACCGGGACTAGAAGCTGGTGCCCATATGGGATGCCGGTGCCGCAGGTGGAGGATTAACCAAGTGAGCCATGGCGCCGGTCCCAGGACAAGATTTTAGGAGGCCAAAAAGTGAACTATGAAATGTCTTACACCAGATATAACATGGTTTACCTCATGTTTTTGTATGTATAAATCCCTAATCGCTTGTTCCGTTTGATGGGATAAAATACTAAGAGAATGGGCAGAGGAGGAAACAGACAGAAGTCAAAGGAGGGAGGGGAATATAGAGACTCTTGGTATGTTGAATAATGCTTTACCAAAGGGATCTAAAAATGAGAGGCATTTTCAGTTTGTACCAAAAGAATGTATTTCCCCAAACTGAACTCTGTGTAAAGATTTAAGTTCTTGAATGTGTTAGAAGTATTACTGCCAGATTAAAACATAGGTGGCTGTTATGACTTGATATCAAATATTCATAACTACCAACTTTCGGGGACCATTTATTCTCTGGAAATCACAAAGATGGGCATTTAATTCACTTCAATCACCAGGGTCCCTAGAAACTATTGATTTTCTTAAACTGTTACTAATAGAGTGTTAGACAAGAACCACAATACTTTCAGCTACCAGATCTAGACTACAAATGCCTTACTTCCCATCTGCTGTGCATTTAATTCATTGGCTTATGGCATTTAACTCAGTTGAAATTAGGAATAATTTCAGTTAAAAAAAATCCCTACAATTACTGACAAAGAACCCGATTCTAGGCTTACACTTTTCCTTCTCAAAATGTATTACTATAAGAGAGGAAGCATTTGGTGAACCAATTTAAAATTGGAGCTGGCAGGATTGGGTCAGAGGTTAAGCTTCATATAATACCGCATAGAACTTTTACTGTTTCTGACAAAACATAGCTGATACCTGGGTACTGTCACTGAAGGAAATAGGCCCAGATGCTCTTCGACTTTCCTACTGGAAATCCCAACTCTGGGTACAGATCACAGGGTTGTCATCTCTGGTCACAAAGGAAGGTCCCTTCTGATTTCACCCAAGAAGTGCTTCTTGTAGGACAGGGGGATGAGGGCAGTCAGCCCACTGACATCTCAAGTGTAAGAACCTGGGCACTTGAATCTGACTTCTTAGATCCAGCTCCCTTTTAATGCATCTGGGAAAGCAGCAGAAGATGGCCCAGCTACTTGGGCACCTGCCACACATGTGGGAGACTATGATGGAGTTTCTGGCTCCTTGCTTTGGACTGCCCAATCCTGACCATCATGGACATTTGGGGAGTGAACCAGTGGATGGAAGACCTCTCTCTCTCTCTCTCTCTCTCTCTCTCTCTCTGCAACTCTGACTTCCAAACAAACAAACAAAAAATTAAAAAAAAAAAAACAAGTTCTGTATTGATTAACTTCATCAAATCATGGAACATTTGTGCTGGAAAAAAAATCTTGAAAATCACCTGGTTCAAACCCTTCAAGTCCTCTCTATAATCCATTTCGTTCCCCCCAGTAGTCAAAATGATCACTCTAAACTGCAAACGTGGTCAGTGACATACCATCCCCAGGGCAAAGACCAAGCTTACTTTAGCTGGTTTAACATGCTTGCTAACATTCTCACACTCACCACACATCAACAGCTCAAGTTTTTTTGTTCTTCAGAGATTTATTCCACGTGGGTTGTCTCAGAGTGGTTGCTTCTGCTTAAAACATAGAAACAGGCCGGTGCCGTGGCTCAACAGGCTAATCCTCCGCCTTGCGGCGCCGGCACACCGGGTTCTAGTCCCGGTCGGGGCACCGATCCTGTCCCAGTTGCCCCTCTTCCAGGCCAGCTCTCTGCTGTGGCCAGGGAGTGCAGTGGAGGATGGCCCAAGTGTTTGGGCTCTGCACCCCATGGGAGACCAGGAGAAGCACCTGGCTCCTGCCATTGGAACAGCGCGGTGCGCCGGCCCAGCGCGCTACTGCGGCGGCCATTGGAGGGTGAACCAACGGCAAAAGGAAGACCTTTCTCTCTGTATCTCTCTCACTGTCCACTCTGCCTGTCAAAAAACAAAACAAAAAACATAGAAACGCCACTAATTCTGGCTCCTCCTTAATGTTAAGGTAGAGACTCTCCCAAGCGCTCACAGAGAGAGCCCCTGCACGCCTTCCATCAGTACCTTTCTCATTAAGTTGCCCCTTTGTTCATCTATATCTGACTACAAGGCAAGGGCACTCTCCAGCATGTCTGTAGCTTTATCATCAAGACTACTTTTGGTGCCTGCCATGTAATAAGTGCAGAGATAAATATTTGTTTTGTGAATAAATAACAAATCAATGATTTCTACCACCAAATGACTTGGGGCAAAGATGGAATTAGAATTAAGATCTTTCCTCTA
This sequence comes from Lepus europaeus, assembly GCF_033115175.1. NCBI lineage: Eukaryota > Metazoa > Chordata > Mammalia > Lagomorpha > Leporidae > Lepus > Lepus europaeus. The sequence goes on from NC_084827.1 coordinate 44,713,271, forward strand.
CAGACCTTTGATCAATTCTTTGGACAAAATGGAAAGGCTGTCATTGAAGTTCCAGAAGAAACATTTTTCCAGATACCAAACACAAATACTCTTACCGTGGAAAAAAGCACTTGTATTATATTTTAAATTCACTCCTTGGTTTTCCCTCTGTTCTTCACCTCAACTTCTTATAAATATGAGCATATTTTAATTTCATGATGACTTACCTCTCCTCTTGGCACATAATCATTTTTATGTGTGTGTGTGTTTAATGGAGCTGAGGTAACATGGATATTTTTGCTTGACAACTTCAATTTCTGAAGCTCCTTCTTATAACCATCTTTAATTTGATGATCTCTCAGTGATTAGGAAGGGGATATTTTTATGATGGGAAGATATATCTCATAGTTACCTGATGCTAAAATTGTGTGGAGAGTAAAATCATTCACTTGCTCTTCTGAATATGCTGGAAGTTTTACATGAAGCAAAGACTGCTTCTCTTCTTTGCAAGGGTGAGAATGGAGCCTCAGAGTTCCGAGGTTCTGGTGTTCCGTGTCAGAGCACTTCATCCAGTCTTCACATCGACTCTGACAGAAGGAAAAAGGAACCCAGTCTGCCCTTTGCATCTGCAGGCACAGCCCCTCCAGCCTGCACCGCCCTGAAGACCCCAGGACTAGTTTCATGAAGTTCTTTAGCCCTGCTTGCTTTGGTTCCCAGCAGATGCCCCCAATGCCACACCTCCTCTCCTCTCCTCCTGACACCACTCCATCCCCAGGCAGCTCTACATATCACTCCCACTCCCAACTCCCGCCCCCTCCGGGGTCTCACTCTACTGGTTTCACCAGTTCCAGGAAACCCATGTTCCGCCCCCAGAAAATCCCTTAAGTCTTCTTGGAACATTTCTTTCACCTTCCTGTCCTCACTAAAAGGAGGCAATCCTCTTAGGACTCACCAGGAAAGCTTTGTTTCCCCACCTGCACACTCCTGGACCAACTGAAATTGGACGTGGTTCTTGCTTCATGGCCACTTGCAGCCCAGTTCCTGTTTCCTGACTCTTACAAAACACCCGCTTAGGCTGCGAGCCACCCTGTTTCCATTCGTTCTGTTAATACCACCTACCGGCTGCTCAGCGTTATCCAGTGGCTTGACTTTAGGCCCATGGAACAGAGTCTGAGTGGGAAATTTGTAGGCAGGAGGTTTGTTGAGGAGTTCACTATGAGGAAGCACCTGTAAGGTAGGGAAGAAAGCAGCATTGAGATAAAAGAGCGATCTCTGATCTAGCTGCAAAGAGGCCCCAGCTGACCCCATGGGGAGTGTTGGGGTTGGGATATTCCTTCACATTTGTCCCAAGGGAACAAAAGGGCCACGACTTTGTACTCCATTGCCAAACTTGCTTTCTGGGGTGGGTGCATCTTACCAAGGCCAGCAGTCTACTTACCATTTCTCACTCCACTGGCCTGATGAGCACAATCTCAATGAGAGAGTGGCACAATGTGCTTTTCTGCAGAACATCCTGATATTGTAACTTATCCTTCAACTTATGTTGAACTTCGACTTCTGACAGAGGGTTAGAGATTTAATATAGCCCTGGAACAAAACATAAATGCATACTATTGTCTTTATCACATTAATAAAAATTAGTTCTGCTTCTCCTTCCTTATAGAGATGAACAAGAATACATTCATGAGACCCATGGCTGCATTTCTCTGCCCTAGCAAGGGTACCACATCTGACACAGCAGCTCCTTCTTGGGTGAGTTTTCAGTAGTCCAATTAAAAAAATATTTTTATTCATGTGAAATGGGGAAGGTAGAGAGAGATCTTCCACCTGCTGGTCTACGTGTCAAGTGCCTGCAACACTCAAGATAGGTCAGACCAAAGGCAGGAACCAGGCACTCAATATGGGTCTCCCACAGAAGTGGCAGGTTTTCAAGTCCAGAGCCATCACCTTCTACCTTCCAAGGTGGGCGTTAGCAGGAAGCTGAATCAGAGGTGGATTCTGAGCTCAAGCTCAGGCACCCTGATTCAGGATGTGGAGTTCCCAAGCAGCATTTTAACTGTTATGCCAATGCCTGCCCTAGTAGTTCACTTTATTTCTAAGTGTCATACTTTGACTATGGGAGACTGCATCCCTTTTGTCTCTAAGAGACACTGTCACTTTTGTCTACAAGACACTGTCACTGTCTCTAGATATGATCATTATTTAAAATTTATTCTCTTGGTTTGAGGAGGGAGACTCAGAAAGCTCAGTTCTAGGAAAAATCTAGGCAAGATGGCGGAATAGGAAGGGAGCACACAATAGTCCAGGAAGACACAGTTTAATAAAAGTGGAGATACTGCAGGATCAAGAAAGAGTAGGGGAAGAAACAGCAGAGGAAACACTTCTGGAACTAGTGATTCACAGTGGACCTGCGTGGAGAGTGTGGGAGCCCAAGTTCGGGACATCAGCGGCAGAATCAACACACCAGCGCTGGAACGCGAGGTGAGCTGAACCTCCATAGCCCGAGACACCAGCGGGAAAGTGGAAAGAGGAGACTAGAGGGAACGAGGCTTGAAACTCCGTGGGGAGAAGTTCACCAGGCTAACTAGAAGAGAGAGAGGAAAAAAAAAAGTGACTGATACGGACACGAGTTTCTCTCTCTCCGCTCACCCCTCAAAGGCTAGCAAGACAAAGAGCAGGCGCCATTTTGGACATACGTCATAAGCAGGGCAACCTCAGGTCTGCACCGGCCCTGAGCCTAGAAGAAAAACCTGACTCTGGGGGGGGGGGTGAAATAACAGGAGATTAGGATCTAACTTGGCAACCCACTGGGAGACTGCAGGAGAATTGGAGCCCACACTGAGGGCAGCAGAGATTCCCTGTGTGGTCCTTGGGAAAGAGCTCCCGATCTCTGGCTCCTGTGGGTATATCATTTGCCTGCTAACTACCTCCAATTCCATTCAGCTGTGCGGAATTACTTCCCTTTTGAATCAAAAAAAAAAAAAAAAAAAGAAAGAAAGAAAAAAAGAAAGAAAGAGAGAGATTTACCACGCCTAACCTGGGAGTGTCACCTTTGATACACCCTCAACCCTGAGGAACCAAACAGAGCTCTCAGGCCACACTCATCTCAAGCCTCTAAGGCTCCACCGAAAGCAGACAGTCCACTTAATATAGAGCCATAGTGTAACAAGAAAAAACACCACAGTGAAGAAACCAAATATCTCCAACATGCCAAACAACAAACGCAAAAACCGAGGCAACAAGAACAAGAGAGACACTATGACGCCCCCAAATGAAAAAGACACCCCAACTCAAGATTACGAAGATGATGAGATAGAAGAAATGCAAGAAGCGGATCTCAAAAAATTGATAAGAACATTAAGAAGTTCTCAAAAACAAATTCTTGAACTACAGAAATCCTTAATGGACAAGATAGAAAATCTCTCTCATGAAAATGAAATATTAAGGAGGAATCGAAATGAAATGAAACAACTAGTAGAACAAGAAACTGTGATAGTGACCAGAAATCATAATGAAATGAAGAATTCAATAGATCAAATGACAAACACATTAGAGAGCCTTAAAAACAGAATGGGCGAAGCAGAAGAGAGAATATCAGAATTAGAAGACAGAGAACAGGAAAGGAAACAGGCAAACCAAAGAAAAAAAGAGGAAATTAGAAATCTAAAAAATACTGTCGGGAATCTACAGGATACTATTAAAAAACCCAACATTTGGGTTCTAGGAGTTCCTGAAGGCATGGAGAGGGAGAAAGGATTAGAAGGCCTTTTTAGTGAGATACTAGCAGAAAATTTCCCAGGTTTGGAGAAGGACAGAGACATCTTAGTACAGGAAGCTTATAGAACTCCTAATAAACATGACCAAAAGAGATCCTCACCACCACATGTTGTAATCAAACTCACCACAGTGAAACATAAAGAAAACATTCTAAAATGTACAAGAGAGAAACGTCAGATTACTCTCAGAGGATCTCCAATTAGACTCACAGCAGACTTCTCATCAGAAACCCTACAAGCTAGAAGGGAATGGTGAGACATAGCCCAGGTACTAAGAGAGAAAAACTGCCAGCCCAGAATATTATATCCTGCAAAGCTCTCATTTGTGAATGAAGGTGAAATTAAGACTTTTCATAGCAAACAGAAATTGAAAGAATTTGTTGCCACTCGTCCTGCCCTGCAAAAGATGCTTAAAGATGTGTTACACAGAGAAACACAGAAACACAGTCATCAATATGAAAGAAGGTAAAGGAAGGAAACCTCACAGCATAAGATCACAGGAAGCTCAATTTTTCTTTGACATAGAATTAAAATCTGATTCTCTGTTAAAGCAATGTGTTAAAGTAATCTATTATGTTCTCTTGATGTCTGTTAAATTCTAATTGTTCAAAAACAGCTGAATTTTTATTAAGAGCTATGGGTTATTTAAATATGTGCTTATTTTCAAAGATTTGAAGAATCACCTTGTAACAATGATCACATTTGGTCTATGTTATGTCATGATTTTAAGGAATCTTATTTCAACCAGATATTTTGGATTTTGAGCCTTCTTGGCATTCTTGACAGGCATTCAAAAAATCAAAGTTCCAAACAATCTGGACTCTAAAATTTCCAGTAAATCTTAGACTTTGGTTTTTCCAGTTTGGGCCCAACTGAAAAAATCAAAGGACCTATGTCTCTCATCTTATAGAGACACCAACTAATCAGGCTATTTGGATTATATTAGAAGTACTGTCTGCTTATGAAGAGCCCTGGCAGCTCTGCCCAGAGTTGGATCACTGGAAATGGACCTGCCCTGGAGTCGAAGGATGCCCAGGTCAGAGCCACAGATCTTATTGGCTCTAAGCTGAAAAGCCCTTCACTCAGCCCAACTTCCAAAGTGACCACTGCAGCTGAGGGGATGGTCAAGTAGGGTCAGCAACATTGCAGGCAGAACTGTAAATTTCTTGTTGGAGATGCCACCTGCCTTTACCTGGCCAGCTCTCCTCCCAGGCCAGCCAAGTAATGAAAGTCAACAGAGTGCCTTCCCCTAGGAGGTTCACACCTCCCTTAGGATATACCCCATGGGAAGAGATAGATAGGTCTGGGCCTCTGAATTTACAAGGCCTAAAGCCCACCAGATTATTATCAAGCCCCTTCTATCAGGTTCTATTTGCCTCTCAATCAGAAAAATTACTTGTAGCTTAGACAGCACCTTTCTTAGCTCCTCTAATAATGACTCTGTCCTTTGTTCTAGACCCTGTCTAGTGCACTTGGGCCTCATTCCTTTGTAATCATAACCTCTACTCTACCACCAATGGCTCTACTCCCAACCTGTGTGTACTGATGGTCCTCTTCCCCACTTAATGCTGTATAATTGTTCAAACCTGGTTAATGCCACTCTTAGGATCATTGGTTACTATCCTCACTCTGTCTTTTATGACCTTGTCTAAATATGATCAGAGTCGGCAAACTTGGAAGGCTTCCATAGCCTTGGCAACTCATGACGAGAGCCTAGGGTGGTTACTGGCGCCATAAACTAGAGTGTCAATTTGTTGAGTCAACAACAGGAGCCACTGTGCAGTTGCTCCTCATGTGGGATCTCTGTCCTTAATGTGCTGTACATTGTGATTTAATGCTATAACTAGTACTCCAACAGTATGTTTCACTTTGTGTTTCTATGTGGGTGCAAACTGTTGAAATCTTTATGCTAAATTGATCTTCTGTATATAAAGAGAATTGAAAATGAATCTTGATGCAAATGGAAGGGGAGAGGGAGCGGGAGAGGGGAGGGTTGCAGGTGGGAGGGAAGTTATGGGAGGGGGAAGCCATTGTAATCCATAAGCTGTACACTGGAAATTTATATTCATTAAATAAAAGTAAAAAAAATAGAGTTATAACTTAGGTTTTGTAAAATTTGTGTATTTTACAGATGGAGTCATGTGTCCTAATAAACTATAAGATGAACTGTGAAGTCTAAAGGCAAGGGGTGTCTCTGACTTCTCATGGTATTCCTAATGCATGTGTTCCTCTCTCTGAAAAGGTAAATCAAGCATGAGTTGTCCACCTGGTGTGTGCTTACCCTCAAATGAAAGTTTCAAGAATCTGCCAGCCCTTTCTTTATGTAAACATTGCACTTAAATATTAAACTTTATTTGTAGAATGGCCTCTTCAAAAAAAAAAAAAAGATGTGACGTGGTACCAAATTTTAAGTTTCTATAATGGAAAATGCTATTAATACAAATGTTTGAGAATTAAAAAGTCTAATGATCTGGTGTTACTAGACATGATAGTTATCTTAATGAGAAAGCCCCAGAGGCCTAAAGGGTTAAATACTTGTAAAATCCTACAGGTACTTTCAAAAATACTGTGAAGTAAGCAAGTGCCTCTTGTTGGTTGATGAGTTTATAATTTTAAACATGGCAACTTAAAGTCTTTTGTCATCCACAGTTATATTTGATTTGCTGCTCATAAAACTAAAGTGTTGTTGGTTCTGTGTTTAACTGTCCTCCTATAGGTTCCTATGGACTTTTTCCAGCCACTTCTATTGTATTCAGTACTTTGGGATGGCTCTGTTAAACAGATGAAGCCAATAATGTATTAACAGTACCAACTGAGAGAAAGTATGGTTAACTGAGGTTACTAAAAACAAAAAGCAATTCAAATCAGTTGGCAATCTACAAAAAGAGTTAAAGATTTTAAAAGCTATTCTTAAAATTGCTATATTGGTCTATTATGTTATGTTATATGTGTGTACATATTGTATGTCCACATGGGAAAATTTTATTAAGAATTTTATTTTAATTGGCTTATAGATAAGATTGTCCATAAATTTAAGCTGCTAAAATTAATCAAAGATACATTTTAATTCATGTGACCTGAATCTCTGCATCATATGTTTTATACTTGTTGGTAGAAAGAAACTAAAAACATTTTACATGGTTGTGCTTAAGTTTACTGGTTAAACAAACTACACCATGTTAGATATTTAAGAGGTGTTTTCAAATACATGATTCTTAAAATTTATAGAAGGCAAAAAAAAATTTATGGAAGGCATTGGACCTTCTGGTAAATGTTTTCTTAAGTTGTGATCTAATGGTTGAAACTATTTGCTAAGGATTCATGTAATATTGCTATTGTCAGCAAGCGATCTAGAACTTACTCCCTCATGTCTACATTCTAAGCCCAACTTGTTCTTTCATTTCTCTATTCTCCTCAAGGTAGGAAACTAATTCTATTATAAAGGAATCTGTAGGATGCACAATTTAATCTTTAGACCTTATAAAAGAGATGGCTAACATTTTTCTGTAATAGCATAGCCAAAATAAGAGCTTAAATAATAATCTCATAGCTAGATTTACTTCGCCATCAGCGAAGTATACAGTAAGTAGAAAAAACCTCCCTTTCAGATCAAAGGGAAATAAAGTTTTAAAGTGAGAATATAATTTTCCTCATGGGCATTGTCTACCTTAGAAAAACGACTACAGAACATGCCTGTGACTATAGACTTGTAGTTCAGGCCACCGAAGATTAGAGATGGGACTTGGGCACTCCCTTGACTTGCATCCTCTGGTCTGCTTTAACACAAACCAGGAGGAAAAGAAAGCTAGGCATCAGAAGCAATGGGTGGCAGGCCTATTAATGGCTGATCTGTACAGTGATCTGCCCTCAAGGAGACCGAACAGGCCAGTCCACTGCAGTGGCTTTCAATGTGGCAAGCCTGGGCTTCAGCAGAAGTCAGCTTGTGAAGAGCCCTGGCAGCTCTGCCCAGAGTTGGATCACTGGAAATGGACCTGCCCTGGAGTCGAAGGATGCCCAGGTCAGAGCCACAGATCTTATTGGCTCTAAGCTGAAAAGCCCTTCACTCAGCCCAACTTCCAAAGTGATCACTGCAGCTGAGGGTATGGCCAAGTAGGGTCAGCAACATTGCAGGCAGAACTGTAAATTTCTTGTTGGAGATGCCACCTGCCTTTACCTGGCCAGCTCTCCTCCCAGGCCAGCCAAGTAATGAAAGTCAACAGAGTGCCTTCCCCTAGGAGGTTCACACCTCCCTTAGGATGTACCCCATGGGAAGAGATAGATAGGTATGGGCCTCTGAATTTACAAGGCCTAAAGCCCACCAGATTATTATCAAGCCCCTTCTATCAGGTTCTATTTGCCTCTCAATCAGAAAACTTAATTGTAGCTTAGACAGCACCTTTCTTAGCTCCTCTAATAATGACTCTGTCCTTTGTTCTAGACCCTGTCTAGCGCACTTGGGCCTCATTCCTTTGTAATCATAACCTCTACTCTACCACCAATGGCTCTACTCCCAACCTGTGTGTACTGATGGTCCTCTTCCCCACTTAATGCTGTATAATTGTTCAAATCTGGTAAAGGCCACTCTTAGGATCATTGGTTACTATCCTCACTCTGTCTTTTATGACCTTGTCTAAATATGATCAGAGTCGGCAAACTTGGAAGGCTTCCATAGCCTTGGCAACTCATGACGAGAGCCTAGGGTGGTTACTGGCGCCATAAACTAGAGTGTCAATTTGTTGGGTCAACAACAGGAGTTACTGTGCAGTTGCTCCTCATGTGGGATCTCTGTCCTTAATGTGCTGTACATTGTGATTTAATGCTATAACTAGTACTCCAACAGTATGTTTCACTTTGTGTTTCTATGTGGGTGCAAACTGTTGAAATCTTTATACTAAATTGATCTTCTGTATATAAAGAGAATTGAAAATGAATCTTGATGCAAATGGAAGGGGAGAGGGAGCGGGAGAGGGGAGGGTTGCAGGTGGGAGGGAAGTTATGGGAGGGGGAAGCCATTGTAATCCATAAGCTGTACATTGGAAATTCATATTCATTAAATAAAAGTTTAAAAATAAATAAATAAATAAAAAAATAAACCCTGAAAAAAATAAAGAAAGCTCAGTTCTATTGCTGTTACTCAATGTCCCCCTCTTCCCCTGAAAACTCTAATTTCTGTGTAGAGATCTGATGACCACATCTCTGTGTCCAGAGAGGGAAGTTGCCCTATGCGAAGGCAGGAACTTCAGCCACAGCTCCGTGACAGGCCCTCTGCATCATCAGCTCCAGGAATGGGCACGAAGTGTGCCAGTGATGATGAGGTCATAGCCTGGCTGAGTCAGCAGATTTATGGCTTAAGAGAGGTAGTAGATAAAAGATCCAATTTGTGTAGGACTTGAAGTTAAAGCGGGGGAGTTTAGAATGGATCCGACTCACAATGGGAAGACCTGTGAATGTTCTACAGAACAATGATTTGGTGAAAGAAAGGCTTCATGGCAACAGTATCTGGTCTTAGAATGGATGGAACTCAGCAAAAATCTGGGCCAAGAATGTTGGAAACTGTTACAGTAAATAGGCATGAAATGGTGGGGGCATGGGCCAAGGAAGAAGCTGTAAGAATAAGAATAATTATGTAGGATTAACATAATTTTTAAAAGAAGATTTCAAGTGATTTTGATCGTATGATCTGAATCAGGGATGGGAGGAGAGGTAGCTGTCAAAAGTGATTCTACAGGCCGGTGCTGCAGGTAACTAGGTTAATCCTCTGCACCCTGGGTTCTAGTCCCGGTTGGGGCACTGAATTCTGTCCCGGTTGCTCCTCTTCCAGTCCAGCTCTCTGCTGTGGCCCAGGAAGGCAGTGGAGGATGGCCCAAGTGCTAGGGCCCTGCACCTGCATGGGAGACCAGGAGGAAGCACCTGGCTCCTGGCTTCGGATCGGCACAGCGCCAGCCGTAGCAGCCATTCAGAGGGTGAACCAATGGAAGGAAGACTTTTCTCACTGTCTCTCTCTCACTGTCTAACTCTGCCTGTCAGAAAAAAAAAAAGTGATTCCACTTTTTCCTCCTTGAGGGGCAGAGGAATGCTGCTGTTTTTCAGGCAATACACAAGAGGAGGAGGGTTTGGAGAAGAAAAAGGAAACATTGAAAATAGAGGCTGGGGAATTTGGTTTGGACAAGTTGAGTATGAGCTGAGGGTAGTATAGCTTATTGGAATTGTTCCTTAACAATTTTAAATGTGATAGCCCAGACTCCAATGAACATTCAACAAGATCATAAACATTTAAACTTGGAAAGGAACCGTTTTAAGGGACCAATTAGATCTTGTTCAGGTGCTTCAGTGGAGGAAGACAGTGGTGGTTTTTAATATTCTGCAGAATGTTTGTGAAGATTATGCCTGGATAATATTCACTCATATTTCTCCCCCAGCATTTTCCTGTCCATTTCCTTCTATTAACTCAGCAGTAGATTCTCTGCTTCATTGCCTATGGGAGAGTAAAGGGCAAACAAAAAGTCCAAAGTACTCGATAGGACCTGGTATCTCTGGAAGCTTAAGCCTACAGGAAGTTTTTCTCCTTTTTTTAAGGTTTATTTATTTGAAAGGTAGAGTGACAGAGAAGGAAGGACAGCAGAGAGATCTACCCACTGGTTCACACCCCAAATGGTCTCAATAACCAGGACTAGTTCAGGCTGAAGCCAGGAACTAGAAACTCCATCTTGGCCTCCCATGTGGATGGCAGGGCTGAGTGCCTGGGCCATCATCTGCTGCTTTGTCAAGTACATTCAGAGGAAGCTGGAAAGGAAGTAGAGCAGCCTGGATTTGAACCAGTGTTCTGAAATGGGATGCTGGCTGTGCCTATGTTTGTCCCTGTGGCAAGAGTGTTAGAAGAAACAAAGGACTGGAAGGGGAAGAAAGGAAAGGGATGAGTAGAGATGAGTAGAGAGCCTTTGAGGCTGAGGGGGAACTGGGAGGCCCTGGGGCAGTGGGAACATGTGCTTTTTTACTCCTCGCTCCTGGGTACTGCCAAACCGCATAGAGAAATAGTTTCAAGTGTTGTCCAAAGTAGCAGTGTTTAACCACGGCTGCACATTAGATCATCTGGGAAATTATTTTTACATCAATACCCAAGGTGCCTCTAAATATTTTGATTTAAACGGTCTGCTTTGGTCCCAGGAATATGTGTTCTTCTAAAGCTCTCAAAGTGATTGCTGTGGGCAGTAAGATTCACTGATCTAGGGCAGAATTTTCCAACTACATCACCATTAACATTTGGGATGGATAATTGTGTGTGTGTGGGTGTGTGGGGGGGTGATTCCTTTGCATTGTAAGATTTTCGTCACCATCCCTGGCTTCTACCCACTAGATTCCAGAAGCATCCCCCCAACCCCCACCCCTAGTTATAATGATCAAAAATGTCTCCAGATATTAACAATATTTCTAGTGCACAAAATCACCCCACTTAAGAACCACTGATGGGGGAGGATGGCACTATGGTGCAGCAGGTTAAAGCCCTGGCCTGCAACACTGGCATCCCATGTGGGCACCAGCTTGAGTCCCAGCCACTCCACTTCCAATCCAGCTCTCTGCTAATGCACCTGGGAAAGCAGCAGAGGATGGCCAAGACCTTGGGTCCCTGTACCCACATGGGAGACTTGGAAGAAGCTCCTGGTTCCCGGCTTTTGGCTCCAACTGTTGCAGCCATTTGGGGAATGAAACAGCAGATGGAAGACCTTTCCTTCTCTCTATGTCTCTACCTCTCTCTGTAACTCTCTTTTAAATAAATAAAATAAATCCTAAGAAAAAACAAAGAACCACTGATCTAGAGAAACCATAGGCTTTGTGATTCCTGGCCTCATCCATAAATGATCTAGAAGTAGCAGAGATTTTTTTTTTTTAGATTTTTTTTGACAGGTAGAGTTATAGACAGTGAGAGAGAGACAGAGAGAAAGGTCTTCTTTCTGTTGGTTCACCCCCCAAATGGCCGCTACAGCCGGCGCTGTGCCAATCCGAAGCCAGGAGCCAGGTGCTTCTTCCTGGTCTCCCATGCGGGTGCAGGGCCCAAGGACTTGGGCCATTCTCCACTGCCTTCCTGGGCCACAGCAGAGAGCTGGACTGGAAGAGGAGCAGCCAGGACTAGTACCCGGTGCCCATATGGGATGCCAGCGCCGCAGACAGAGGATTATCCAAGTGAGCCATGGCACCAGCTCCGAGATTTTCTAAATGTAGAGGAGACAGTGGACAATTGAAAGGAAATAGAAGACCATGACCTACGTGAACCAGTTACTGATGGTCAACATTATTCTGCTTGCCACTTCTCAAACAGAAGGCCATGCCCCGAGGTCTTGGCACTACCTGAGGGTGAGAGTGGAGGATAAGGGACTTGGAGGAGAACTTCAGAGTAACTATGGGAATTTCCTGCCAGCCTGGTCACATGGGGGCATAGAATTAAAAATGAAACATTGTAACGGAGGCAAAGATGGAAAGAGAGAGAGAGAGAGAGAGAGAGAGTTTTGCATATCTGAGTTTGTGGACTGATTTTCATGTCTCATACAAGTTCATACTATACTGTCCTGTATGTCACACAAAACTCTAATGTGCATGCATGTTCATGAAATCCTGTTGTAGATTGGTTGGCCAAAGAAGAGCTGCCATAATAACTAGCTGAAAAGTTCACAGGAGACATCTAAGCTTATCCAGAAGAGCGATGAATTGGAATTGCGAAAAGTAAGTGCAGAAAAACAAAGACCATTAGGGATACTTTAGCAACTGGACCAAATCACCATGTCTTGCTGGGGCCTCACAAACTCTCCTACTGCCTGAAAGCCCAGTGATCTCAGGTGGACATCCTGAAACTGAGGGCAACTGCTAAAGGGCAGTTATGCTGCAGGAGGCTAAAAGCTCCGAACTGAAATGCCCACCCAGATGGCACGTCTTTCACTCATCCCTTACATTGATGATTTTCTGTCCCAATTTTGTTGAAAATCAAAACACTCTGAACATCATCCAGTTAGTTCCCACAACTTAATGAATAAGGGATCTGAAATCCCAAATGGTTTAAATGATACTACCTAAGTTACACCCCAGCAAGGAACAGCACCAGGCTTGGGTTTGATAACATCCAGACTGGTAACTTTCCACCTCTCAGTATATCTCATTTTTTTAAGATTTTTATTTATTTATTTGACAGGAAGGGTTATAGACAGTGAGAGAGAGACAGAGAGAAAGGTCTTCCTTCCATTTGTTCACTCCCCAAATGGCCGCAACGGATGGTGCTGCACCGATCCGAAGCCAGGAGCCCCGTGCTTCTTCCTGGTCTCCCATGCGGGTGCAGGGCCCAAACACCTGGGCCATCCTCCACTGCCTTCCCAGGTCACAGCAGAGAGCTGGACTGGAAGAGGAGCAACCGGGACTAGAACCTGTGCCCATATGGGATGCTGGCTCTGCAGGAAGCATTTTTTACCTCCTACGCCACAGTGCCAGCCCCAGGATATCTCAGTTCTAAACACAGCTCTTCAGAAGATTTATCTTTTTGCTATTACAGATTAACAGAGAGAAAGGCAAGACAACACAGTGTATAGATATTCTTAATTGTGAAGTTATTTCAGAGGCCTAGATTCCTACAAGTCTTGAGCAACGGGAATAAGGAACCAGCCCACACATCTGAATAGGATGGCAACTCCTAGCAGGTTTTCATGGGCAGGCTGGTGTTGCAATATGCTGGGAGTAGGGAAATTTGTCTTTGACCCCAGGATAGCAAGAGGTGGTGCTCAGATGTGTATAACTTCCCCACAAAGAGTCACCTTTACAAATCTGAGTCCCTCTTTGTCTCCATATTGCCTACTTTCCTTTAAAACTTATGGGAGGAGCTTTCAGAGAGGACTTGAGGATAAAGGTCAGGTTTCTCACTTTCAGAGCAAAATGCCATCAGGAGGAAGTAGTGGTTCTTTAGTGGCAGGATCTGATGGAGAAATGTCTCACAACAAGTTCTCTGCTCCCAGACATGGGTTCCAGGCCTTCTTGCCATGGAAGTGCAGTGTCAGGCATGGCAGGAAGGTGAAGAGCTTCCCCAGGGATCACTCTTATAACCCACCCCCCGCACTGCTTTCCTGGGCTACAAGCCAGTGCGACACATATAGTGTGGGACATCGTTAGGCCAGGGTCCAGGAGAGCAAGAAGGAAGTCATGAAGACTTGGGGCATTGTGGAGACAGCACCACAGTGGCTGTGAGCATCAGGGACAATGTGAAAGCTCCTACAGGTTTCCAGACCCTCAAAATCACTGGGCAGATCAGCAGCATGCAAAAGGCACACCTGCAAGAATTGGTATAAATCTAATCACCAAACAGTGGCAGGAGTGACAGGATGACATCGGCAAGAAGGATCTGGATAAGGACTTTGAGCAGCATGAAAAAGTGTCTGCATCAGTGTCTACACCCAGAGGGGGTGACCAATGGCAAAGGGTGACCAATGGCAAAGGCTACCAAGGTCACCAGCCAGTGGCACACAAGGAAAATTCCCCTGCAAGTTACACTAACAGCTGTACAAAATGTCTTGTACTAGGGTGTGGCGTCCTGCTTATTGGCTTTCTTTGTGGAGTGGGATGGGCAGAAAGACTACAATCACCTGCACTGAAATTAACAACAAGGCCAGCGCAGGGGCTCAATAGGCTAATCCTCCGCCTTGCGGCGCCGGCATACCGGGTTCTAGTCCCAGTCAGGGCGCTGGATTCTGTCCCGGTTGCCCCTCTTCCAGGCCAACTCTCTGCTGTGGCCCAGGAAGGCAGTGGAGGATGGCCCAAGTCCTTGGGCCCTGAACCCCATGGGAGACCAGGAGAAGCACCTGGCTCCTGCCTTCAGATCAGTGTGGTGCGCTGGCCGCAGCGCGCCAGCCACGGCGGCCATTGGCGGGTGAACCAACGGCAAAGGAAGACCTTTCTCTCTGTCTCTCTCTCTCTCACTGTCCACTCTGCCTGTCAAAAAAAAAAAAAAAAAAAAGAAAGAAAGAAAGAAAGAAATCAACAACAAGAGCAACAAGATTGGTTAGGGTGTCCTTATCAAGGACAGTAAACTAATCAAGAGAAATGCCTCCACCGATTATGATCTGTTGGTAAGAGCATCAGTCCTCAGGGTGGCTGTGTCCCTTACAATGAAGAGGTTAATGGCTTTGTCATGCTGTGTGGTGGAGCCAAGAAGTGAGTGCTCAACGTCCACATGTCCTTACTGGTGCAGACCAAGGAGATTGGCCTTAAGTTCGTTGACATTACCTACCAGTTTGCCCAAGGCCACTTCCAGACTGTGGAGGAAAGGACCAAATTCATGAAGCCACTTAAGAAAAACAGATTGCAAAGGAAGAAGGAGGTGAACGTTAGGGACAGATCGTGCAGATAGCAGGCACTCAATGAAAGTCATTTTTCAGTGAGGATAAGAAGACATGATGATGGGGTACAAGGAAATTTCTAAGAGAGGAAGTGGTCTTGATAATACAGAAAATTTAACTGATTCAGGCAGCCTGTTTCCTTCTTCAAAGCACAGAGTGGCTTCTGGGGTGGTCTACTCTATCTGTGGCACTGTGTGATGACACATCAGGCTGCGTCACCTGAATCCCGACAAGGGCTTACTCCTTTTGAAGTGAAATCTCTGTGGTTCAAAGACTGGGTGGTCTCATGGTTTCCAAAGCCTAATTAAGTGAGAAGGACTAGAGATAAAAGGTGGGAGATGCTGGGATCAGGGCTGGCTGCTGGTGACCCTGAGGCTAGAGCAGAGGGGGAGCAAGAAACAATCGGCAGATGACATCAGAGACTGGAGCGATTTTGGAGTCAGGACAGAATAGTGATACAGGCAGGTCACAGGAAAGTGGCAATATGTGCCCGGCAGAAGGTAGAGCTGGTAGGGCTCAGGAGGTCAGTCACTTCCCTTGTGCGTTTCCCTTCTGTCTCAGGACCATAGCGTTCTGTTCTTCATCCTGTTTGCTTGTCCCAGCAGTCGTATTTCACAGTTCTGGAACACACCAGAAGCATGGGGCGAGCAAATGCATCAATACAGGTAGTTAGAGTTTTCTATTCTTTTTTTTTAAGTTTGTATTTATTTATTTATTTGAGAGGTAGAGTTACAGACAGTGAGAGGGAGAGACAGAGAGAAAGGTCTTCCTTCCATTGGTTCACTCCCAAAAATGCCCGCAACGGCCAGAGCTACGACGATCTGAAGCCAGGAGCCAGGAGCTTCCTCCTGGTCTCCCACGCAGGTGCAGGGGCCTAGGCACTTGGGCCATCTTCTATTGCTTTCCCAGGCCCCAGAGTTTTCCCTTCTAAAAATATTTGCATTACTTATTCAGACCTGCTTTCCTTAGACTTGAAAGCAAACAAAAGCAAATAAAAATATTAAAAATTTACTTTTAAACATTGAAGAATTTGACCAAATTTTGAGAGAAAGTCTGATCCTAGAGAGATAAGGAAAGGAATGAAAACTAAGTACCAATGCTGTCCTGAGGACATTTTCCAATAATGGGAAAGAGAACAAGGAACTTGAGCTTTGCTTCATCAATCTCAGGGTTATAGGGAGAAAAATGAAGTCCTTTGCCAGAAAATTCCATCAAACATTCAATGATGAAATCAGTCTGGTAGAAACTCTTTCATTGAACAGAGAGGAAATTTTTCCCAACTCCTTGTATGAGATAAGCATATCCTCAATTCCAAAACTCAGTAAAGATAGTAGGAAAAAGGAAAGATGGAGGCTAGTCTCAACATATGAAAATAGTTGTGAAAGGCAAGAAGCTGAGATTGTATTAACAATCAAAAATCAATCAAAATGTGATTTATCATAACAAAAGACTGAATCAGAATAACCATGTGGAATGCAAGGAAATATACATACCAATGACAATGAACTAACTATAGGTAAATGCTATAGTATAAATGAATCTTGTAAATATACATTGTTGAGCCAAAGAAGTAAGACATTAAGAGAATACCTACATTGTGTTTCCATCTATATACAGTTTTTCAAAATTAGCAAAGATGTAATTATATTGTTTGAGAATATATCATAGTGGGAAAAACCAGAAAGGAAAGAAAAGAGGTTGTTCCTGTAAATGTTTGGAGTAAAGAGGGAAGGTGCTGTACACTGGATGGAATGTATGGAGGTTTTTGAGAATGCTGTCAATGTTTTAATTTTTAAATGGCATTGTTGTTTCTCAGATGTCAGGTATTCACTCAATTATCATAATTGTTTATTTATGGATTATGTGCTTCTAAAAATCTATCCTTCAGTTTACACCAAAATCATTTTTAAAGATTCATGAACTTCACTGAGAGAGAGAGAGAGAGAGAGAGAGAGAGAGAGAGAATATCTTCCATCTTCAATTTGCTGGTTCACCCTCCAATGTCCATAACAGCCATGTCTGGTCCAGGCTGAAACCAGGAACCCAGAGCTCCATCTGGGTCTCCCACATGAGTGGTTGGGACCCAAGTACTTGGTTCCTCCTCTGCTACCTTCCCAGGCACATTAGCAGGAAGTTGGATGAGAACTGGAGACACTGGGACTCAAACCAGTGCACTAGTGTGGGATGCCAGCGTTACAGGTGGTAGCTTAGCTCACTGAGCCACACTGTTAGCCTCCAGGAAAAAAAATTTAAAGAAAACTTTTCAAGACCTACAGTAATAAATCTCAAGTAGTGGCAATTCAGGGACTGTGTCTCACAAGTAGCAGGAGAGAGATTTTTGGGTAAGGTGAGGTAAGCAGACTTATAGTTCCTTCAGCCACATTATACATCCAACAATTTACCCTGCTGTTCAGATAGGCAGCCTTCCCCTCCACAATCTACCTCACTAGGCAGGAAAGCTTGATTCTGGACATTTATTCAGCAGTCTATTGATTTTGCCATAATATTTCAGAACCAGCCAACATTTATGACCAGTTCAACCATAACACATCATAAATTTAAATTGAAAGCACAGTAATTATTTTAATGTCTTTGAAAAAAATTGGAATTACACAAACCAATGAATATGATTTGAAATCAACTAAGATGATTATTCACACCATGTAGTTTCTTGGGCCATGATCCTAAGAAATAAAACACCAAAAATTATGATAGAAAGTAAAAATGCAAAACTTACTATTTTTTGGAATGATAGTTACAGCTCATGAGAGAAGAGCCTAGAGTTGTCATGGCAACAGTAATACAGGAAAATGAGCCTCTAGCCTCCAAGTCTCCTTTTTTTCTCTCCTAGTCCTGGCACTAAATAGAAAAGAATGGTCCCAGACGATGTGCAAAATCCATAATGTTTATAAATTACTCTAAGTTAACACATACAACAACCTTGAGTTTCTAAACAAATAACATGCTGATGAATGTTAAGAGGGTAGAGACATCTTTGATGAATGTGCAATGCATTCAGATCTTATGAAAATAAAACAATATGACATATGTTTGGTTTTAGTGATGGTATCAACATTTTAAACCTGAATAGCATTGTGTGTAGTTTCATTTCTGAATTTTGTTTCATCTTTATGATGCTTTATTATTATAAGACATCTCATATCAATTTTCATATGTAGGCTGCCCCCCTCCCCCATCTCCAATCAACATACACTATATATTGTACAATAAATAGGTAGAGTTGTACACTGGTTAAGAAAAGGGAGTGTGGTAACAGATATACCTATGTTCCAATTTCAGCACTGTCACTCATTTGCTGGGGGATCTTGGGTGAGTTACTTAATATTTCTAAACTTTAAGTTTTTCATCTGTAAAATGGAGAGAACTGTAAATATAGTACTTCCTATAGGGTAGTGGTGAGGATTAAATGAAATAATGTATGTAGAAGCGCTGAACACAGTGCTTAGCACACATGAAACACTAAAAGTATTATAAGAAAAATATTAATTATGGTCCATGGTCATAGATGTTTCAAGCCATTTTTGAAAACCATGCAATAATTAGAGTTCTTAAATTTGCAATTGCCAGTCATTTTATTCTACTTCTATTTCCATTCCTGATTGGGTATATTTTATTTCTCAATAAGTACTTGGAAATTCTATCCAAAGACCAATTCTCTAGCCTCTGTCCAGTGTTCTCAAGGCTTTATCATGTTTCTGCCTGAATCTCAACCCCAGTCTCAATCAAGAGTGGCAAATTCCAAGAGACAAGGCTGGAATTAGTCTCTATTCTGCCTATGATTTACTAACTGAGTTACATAAAGGGTCTAAACATGTCATATGTTTAAGCAATAGGATATTGGGCAGCATCTAGCAAAGGGCTCAAATCAATAACAATGATAGGAGATGACAATCCCCAGCAGGAGAAGTAGCCAGGTGGGCAGACACAGTGATGTCACCAAGATGGCTGCCTTAGTTGCCTATTGCCCATCCCAACACACACGCTAAAAAGGGACCCAGCAAAGAATAAACATGTATATTTAGACTGCAATGACTGGTGAATTACACTGGGCAAGGAAATGGCATAATCTCAGCGGAGCACCATAGATACAGCAAGGGACCCTGCTACTCCCACACTGTCTTCTCCATGTATATCAGCTCAGAAACAAGAAAAGAAAATTTGCTTCTCCTTATGGGAGAAAGGTGAGTGAGAGACCCCCAAAAGTCCCACTGCCACTGAACACAACTGCATAGGAGATTCCCTTAGCCCTCACAAGCCTTGAGCACAGTCTGGAAAGCTGCCAGGAGTCCATGCAGCTGTATTACTTGAGTAGGAGTCCATGTTACATACCACCTGCACATAATCTAGGCAGGAAAGGCTTGCCAACTTGAAACCGACCCACTCATGGAGTACATCCTTTCTAGGGACTAGTAACCACGAATTATCTCAGTTGTTAGACCCCACCAACATCCCATTATGTTCACCTGGGTTACAGTGCCATGACCTTGGATACTCAGAGCCTAGACCCAGCCAAAAGGCCAAGATTCCAGTTTCAAAATCCATATGGTGGCCCATCCCCTCAAGAACAGACAGACCTACGTGTAAAGGAAACTGTGTCTGTATTCAGCCTGACAGTCAGCCAACCTGCAGGGCAGGCATGCACCTGAGCCTGGCAGCATTCTCCTAGACCTCTGGTGAGCCCACTCCTCAGTTGGCCAGCCTGTAGCACCCATATGCATGTTTTCCTGGCCTGTCAGCCACCCAGGTAATGGTCTTTTGCCCTCAGTGAGCTCACTGAACAGCTGGGCAGCTGTTAATACTGACACGTGTTGGATCCTGGGCCAACAGACATTCAGGTAATAGCCCCATCCCCACGTGAGCCCACCACACAGCCAGCCAGTGCTCTGTGCCTGTATATAACTTATTCAAACTCAACATTTAGTCAGCCAGCGGCCTTGCCCCCTACTGAGCCTTTAGCATAACTGGTCAGCCTGCAGTATCCATGTACACTTGAACCCAGCCTCCTGACAGCCAGCAAGGTGGTGGCCCACCCTGCAACAAATAGCACCATGTTATAAAGTAAACACCTGCGTTACAGGACACTGGTGCAAGCACAGACATCACTGACAAGGATTACAAATGAAGAAATTGCAGAGACCACACAGTGGGGCTACCCAGAAATAAACCTAACACACCACACACAACTGATACCCTAGCAACTGACCACAAGAAAATGCTTTTCCCTATTTAAAAAAAAAGCTTCATAAAATTTGAAAAGCTGACTGTAGCACTAGATGCACAGACATCAATGTGAGGGCACCAAAAATAATAAAAAGCATGGAAACACGGCTCCCTTGAGGGACCATGGTAACTTTCCAGTGACATACCCTAAAGAAAAGAATATTTACAAAATGCCTGAAAAGGAATTTAGGAAGCTCAGTGAGATAACAAAAGAATACAGATGAACAATTCAAAGAAATCAGGAAGATAATTCGTGATCTGAATGAGAAACTCAACAAAGAGATAGATACCATAAAAATAAACCAAACAAATCTTACAGGAGAATAATTCAATGACAGAAATAAAAAATACCATTGAGAACCACAACAATAGATTTGATCAAGAAGAAGGAATGATTTCTGAACTTGAGAACATGGATTTGGATTAACCCCAGTCAGAGAGGAAGAAAAAGAAAAAGAAAAAATAATGAAAAAGATTGAGGAAAGCCCATAGGGCCTATAGGTCATTAAGTGACAAAATTGTGGCATTATGGGAATTTCAGAGAGAGAAGAAACAAAGAGAAATAAAGCCTATTAAATGAAGTAGCAACTGAAATCTTCCACATTTTGGGATGAGATATGTATATTCAAATCTATGAGTCTCAAAAAACTCCTATTAGACTCAACCTAAAGAGGTATTCTTTAAAGCATATTTGAATCAAGCTATCAAAAGTAAAGATGTAATGTATAAGACAAAAATGCTTGGGGCAGGCATTGTGGAGCAGTGGGTAAAGTGTCTGCTTCTGACGCCGGCATCCTATATAGACACTGGTTCTTGTCCCAGCTGCTCCACTTCCAATTCAGCTCCCTGCTTATGTGCCCAGGGAAAGCAGCAGAAGATGGCCCAAGTCCTTGGGTCCCTGATCTACATGGGAGGCCTGGAAGAAGCCCCTGGCTCCTGGCTTCAGCCTAACCCTACCCAGCTATTGTGGCCATTTGGGGAGTGAACCAGTGGATGGAAGATCTCTCTCTGTCTCTGTCTCTCCCTCTCTGTAATTCTGCCTTTCAAATAAACAATTTTTTAAAAAAGAATGTTTGCCTTCCCTACTCTTATTCAACATGGCACTGGATGTCCTAGCCAGAGCAATTGGGCAAGACAAAGTAATAAAGCACGTATAGGTAGTAAAAGAGGAAGTCAAACTAAAACTACTTACCGATGACATAATCTTATATTTTGAAAAACCTAAAGATTCCATTGAAAAACTGTTAGAAATAATAAATGAATCCAGTAAGGTTGTAGGATACAAGATTGGCATACAAAAACCAACAACATTTCTATACAAACCAGTAATGAACTAGCTGAAAAAGAAAACGGTTTCATTTAAAATAGATGCAAAAATACTTTGGGACAAATTTTTTTAAAAAAGATTTATTTATTTATTTGAAAGCCAGAGTTACACAGAGGAAGGAGAGGCAGAGAGAGAGAGAGAGAGAGAGGTCTTCCATTTGCTGGTTCACTCCCCAGATGAACACAATGGTTGGAGCTGTGCTGATCTGAAGCCAGGAACCAGGCACTTCTTCTAGGTCTCCCACGTGGGTGCAGGGGCCCAAGGACTTGGGCCATCTTCTATTGCTTTCCTAGGCCATAACAGAGATCTGGATAGAAAGTGGAGCAGCCAGTACTCGAACTGGCACCCATATGGGATGCCGGCACTGCAGGCGGTGGCTTTTCCCACTACACCACTGCACCAGCCCCAAGAGATAAATTTCATCAATGAAATAAAAGAACTCTACAATGGAACCTATATAAGACTAATGAAAGTAATTGAAGGGGATACACAAAAAATGAAAAGATACCGCATCTTTGTGGTTTGGAAGAATGGATATTGTTAAAGTGTTCATATTACTCAAAGTGATATACATATTCAATGCTATCCCTTTCAAAATACCAATGATGTTCTTCACAGAACTAGGGAAGGATCAAATATTGGACTTCTAAAGTACTACAAACCTATAGTAACCAAAAGAGCATGGTACCAATATAAAAACAAGTGTGTACACTAATGAAACAGATTGGAGATCCCAGAAGTAAATCCTTATATTTTCAACCAGCTGATATTCAACAAAGGCACCACAATACACATTAAAGAAAGGACAGTGTCTTCAACAACCAATGATGGACAAACGTGATACTCATACACAGAAAAATGAAGTCTCCATACCTATCTCTCACTGTATGCAAAAATCAACTCACAATGGATCAGACTTAAGTGTAAGACTGCAACATAGAAGAAGACACTGGAGAAACACTTAGAGACATTCATCTGGGTGAAGATATTTTGGAAATGACCACAAAACCACAGCAACAAAAGAAAAATTAACTAACGGAATTATATCAAACTAAAAATGTGTGCATAGGAAGGAAAGGAAACAACCAACAGAATTAAAAGACAACTTAGAGAATGGGAGAAAATATTTTCAAACTATTCACCTTACAAGAGATAGATTTCCATAGCATGTGATTATAAGGAACTCAAACAACCCAACAACAAAAACAAACAAATAAACCATGTTTTAAAACAGAAAAATGATCTGCATGGAATTTCTCAGAAGAACACATAAAAATGTACAAGAAGTATATAAAAGTGTGCAAAATCGCTAATCATTAAGGAAATACAAATAAAAATCACAATAAGGTAGAATTCTGCCCCAGTTAGAATGACTGTCATCAAAATGACAAAAAACAACATATGCTGGTGAGCACAAATATCTTCATAAAGTTCACGACAATGTGCGTATAAAAAAAAACTAGGGCCTGGTGTCGTGGCATAGCAGGTGAAGCTGCCGCCTGTGACGCTGGCATCCCATATGGGCAACTGCCTGGGAAAGCAGCAGAAGATGACCCAAGTCTTTATGTTGTTGCACTCATGTGGGGGATCTAGAGGAAGCTCCTGGCTCCTGGCTTTGGATTGGCCCAGCTCCAGCTGTTGCGGCCATTTGGGGAGTGAAACATCGGATGGATGATCCCTTTGTCTCTCCCTCTCTCTCTGTAAACTTTGTCTTTCAAATAAATTAATCTTTTTTAAAAAAGAAAAAACTATGCATGGATTTCAATAATTTTAGCACCAGAATAAATTTATCTTTTAATTGTATTGTTTCACAAAAAATATACTGATGCTTCCTTTGTCAGATGTAGATATTGCAAATATCTTTTTTAAAACATTGTTTTTATTTTCTTATTAATGCATTCTGAAGAATAGAATATCTACATTTTGATGTAGTTCAACTTATCAACAGCACTGTGATTAAGTAGGCATAGAAGCTAAGTAGAAAAAAAAATGTCAGGTTTTTGAGTCTGAAACCTGTGTGACTTGGGAAAATTATTTCACCCATCTAAACCTCCTCATCAGTAAAATGGAAATAGGAATCTTATCTCCTTCATGGAACTAATATAAAGATTCAATAGGCTCATTTGTGTGAAGCTCTAACAACACTATGAGGTGCTGAGACTGTTATGCAGCATATCATTATCAACGTCCTGCTCATTATTTCAGTCCCATGTTACAAAAACATATGTGTGATAAAACTATAATTTTAATAGGTTCAAATCATGTGGTAAAAATAATTAATTTGGGGCTCATGCTGTGGCACAGCAGGTTAAAGCCCCAGGCTGCAGCACCAATATCCCACATGGGCATGGTTGGAGTCCCAGCTGCTCCACTTCCAATCCAATTCCCTGCTAATGTGCCTGGGAAAGCAGCGTAGGATGGCCCAAGTCCTTGGGCCCCTGCACCCACGTGGGAGACCTGTAAGAAGCTCCTGGCTTAGGCCTGGCCCAAGTCAGGTATTGCGGCCTTTTCGGGCATGAACCAGTGGATGGAAGATATCTCTCTTTCTCTCTCTGTCTCCACCTCTCTGTAATTCTGTCTTTCAAATAAATAAAATAAAAATCTTTTAAAAATCAATTCATTAAAAAATCCACTTCTTTAAAAAAACAAAATAATTAATTTGACACATTCACTTTAATATAGAAACATGATTCTCTAATACTGAAATTGTGGTGCAAATTCTGAATCAGGTAGTGAATCCGGTAGTGGAGTTGAGGAGACTGTCCTTTTGTCAAGAATGTGTATGACTCTGGGGCCGGCACCGTGGCTCATTTGGTTAATCCTTAACCTGCAGCGCCAGCATCCCATATGGGCGCTGGGTTCTAGTCCTGGTTGCTCTTCTTCCAGTCCAGCTCTCTGCTGTGACGTGGGAGGGCAGTGGAGGATGGCCCAAGTGCTTGGGCCCCTGCACCCGCATGGGAGACCGGGAAGGGGCTCCTGGCTCCTGGCTTCAGATTGGTGCAACACCGGCTGTAGCAGCCATTTGGGGAGTGAACCAATGGAAGGAAGAACTTTCTCTCTGTCTCTCGTTCTCTCTCACTAACTCTACCTGTCAAATAAAATTAAAAAAAAAAAAACTTTAAAAAAAGTATGTGTATGACTCAAAGGTATTTGATTTGCCAACACAGTTGATTTTGAACCTCCAGTTGTCTTAATACAATTTTATATTTAGCCATCCATAACTATATATTATGTTATGATTTAATATAGTGAAATTCCATTGCACCATGTATATAAAGTCATTGAAAAAGAAAACATAATATATTATTCTCCCTTTAACCTCACTGGGAAATCATTCGCATGATCATATTTAAATACTTGTTTATCTAGATTTACCTGGCACTTATTAAATGATTCCCTGGAAGTAAATTATGAATTTATGGGAATTTGTTGAAAATATGATGGTATTATTCAGTGTACTGTGTAATTAATTTGCTAAGTGACATATTGTTCCCCAAGTCACTAGAGTGAACTGAGATTTAGCATTGTTTTGGCGACCTGGCAACAAAACTGCAACAAACATGAAGACAACCACAGAAATGAGAAAAGTAATGGATGCTTTGGCCGGCGCCATGGCTCACTAGGCTAATCCTCTGCCTGCGGTGCTGGTACCCCGGTTCTAGTCCCAGTTGGGGCACTGGGTTCTGTCCCAGTTGCTCCTCTTCCAGTCCAGCTCTCTGCTGTGGCCCAGGAAGGCAGTGGAGGATGGCCCAAGTGCTTGGGTCCCTGCACCTGCATGGGAGACCAGGAGGAAGCACCTGGCTCCTGGCTTTGGATCAGCACAGCGCGCCGGCCGTAGCGGCCATTTGCGGGGTGAACCAACGGAAGGAAGACCTTTCTCTATGTCTTTCTCTCTCACTGACTAACTCTGCCGGTCAAAAAAAAAAAAAAAAGTAATGGATGCTTTAATTACTGATTTAATATAATTTTAATAGTCTTAAAATTATAAATGAATGAATTTCCTTCACAGTTGCTTCACACCCAGCATTTCTTTAAAAAGATCACGCAGATATTGCCATGTAGATTGAAAGTGGAAGCAATGAGTCATAAGATGGATAGAACATTGGAGTGGGTATCTCTTGAGCACTTTATGGCTGAGTACCTACTCAATGCTTCATGTGCATTATTTCTTTATCTGTCTTTTAAGAAATTTATTTGCAAGGTAGAGTAACACACATACACATATACTCAGAGAGAGAGAGAGAGACAGACAGACAGAGAGAGAGAGATCTTCCATCTGCTTTACTCCCCAAACGGCTTCAACGGCCATGTTTGGGTCAGGCCAAAGCTAGGAGCCTGGAACTCCATCCAGGTTTTCCACATGGGTGGCAGAGGATTAAGTACTAGGACTATCTTCCACTGCCTTCCCAGGTGCATTAGTAGGAAGCTGGGTCAGAGCAACAGGAAATTGAACCAACACTCTAATGTGGGATGCTGGCATCCCAGGCAGCAGCTTAGCCCACTGTGCCATAATGCTGTCCTTTGCATTGACTCTTTTAATCTTTTTAGCAGTCCCCAAGATGTGCCACCATTTTGTGCACATTGTACAATGAAAGAGACTGAGCCTTGGAAAGTAACTTGGCCACAGTGACTTTATTAAAAAGGATAAGCCAGGATTTAAACCCAGGCAGCTCAACTCAAAGTCTGGCACTCCTATTCACAATGCACTGTGTTTATTTGCATCTTGTCAACAGATACTGAACTTTGATAGGGAGACTGCAGCACTGCTTACCAAGGTGTACTCCAGGGAGAGATTAGGTAGATAACCCCCACTACTACCTTAAAAAGCTTGCCAACTTACTCAGCAACCATTGTGCAGTCAGTTCTGAAGGTCCTCAGTTTGTATATATCCAGTAAGGCACATGCTATAAAATATGCAAAAACAAAATCGGCAACCTACACCATTTCAGGCACTTTTGCTCAGAAGTGATATCATTGAAAATTCCTTTGATTGGTTATTTCTATTATCCCTGTAAGTCTTTTACGCTGGCTTTTTTGTCAATCACAAAATTATTATCAAGATTAGAAGGAGGCAATTTAATGCTTTAAATAACTTAAGAGTGGGAAATAAAAACAGGAAAGAAGATACTGAAGAAGAACAAGGCAGCAGGCAGAAGTAAAACAAAGAGTTGTGATACAAACAGAGAAAGGCCTCAGTTCTTTATTTTAATAAAATTCCTTTATACCTCTTTGACATACTGTTTTGATGGTTGTTCCCCTGGATTCAATTATTGAAGTGTTTGATTGAAAAGCATTTTGAGAGTGACCAAATATTCAATTTGATTTAGTGATCTTGACAACCTAGTATGGATATTTTGTCATTTAAGTATTAATCTCCTTTATTTGATGTTCTATGTCTCTCTTGCTGTGAAACAAACCCCCCAAAGCTTTGCAGCTTTAATATTAGCAATTTCTTTGGGTGGAGGGGCTGGCCTTTGCAGAAATGGCTCATCACTGCTCCACACAGTACTAGTTGAAGTGGCGCAGCTGGGAGAAGGAGGATCCTTTTTTTTTTTTTTTTTTTTTTTTTTTTTGTACAGATAGAGTTAGTCAGTGAGAGAGAGACAACGAGAAAGGTCTTCCTTCTGATGGTTCAACCCCCGAAATGGCTGCTATGGCCGGCGCTGCACCCATCCAAAGCCAGGAGCCAGGTACTAGCTCCTGGTCTCCCACGCGCGTGCAGGGGCCCAAGCACTTGGGCCATCCTCCACTGCCCTCCCACGTCACAGCAGAGAGCTGGAATGGAAGAGGAGCAACTGGGACTAGAACCCGGCACCCATATGGGATGCCGGGACCGCAGGCGAAGGATTAACCAAGTGAGCTAAGCGTCGGCCAAGAAGATCCATTTTCAACATGGCTCACACAACTGCTCCTGGATAGCGCTGGCTGGCAGCTGGCAGCTTAACCATGGCTGCGGAATGGAGGTCTGTCTCTTATCTTGTGGGTTTCCATACAGGAGTTCCAAGAACAGGAGTCTCAAAAGGACCAGGCACAAGCCTACTATGGCCTGGTCCTAGAAGTCACATAGTATCACCTATAGATTACACGAGGAAGGAAGATACCCACCCCAGGAGGACAATCAGCAGGAAAAGTATTAAAGTCACACTAAGAAGAACATATTGAATGGGACATATTGCCTTGACATTTTTGGAAAATGCAACCTGGTATACCGTAGGTATTCACTCAGTCACTCAACAAATATTTATTGAATATGAAATTAGGAGTTATAGTTTCAGTGGTGAGGAAAAACACACATTATTGAGATATATGGAAGAAACAAAGTATTCAAATAGTCACAAAAGTAGACATATAATTTTAACAGTGATAGTGGTGCAAATGAGAGGTCCGTGGTGCCATGAGGGTGTACAAGGAGACCTAAAGTGCCAAAACCTTATCTTGTTTCCTGCTGCTATGACAGAATACCTAAGACTGAGTAGTTTATAAATAAAAGATGTTTATTCTGTACAGTTCTGCAGGCTGGGAAGTTCAAGACCAGGGACTTCATCTGGTGAGGGCCCTCTTGCTGCATCAAAATACAGTGGGTGGCTGGCGCTGTGGCTTAACAGGCTAATCCTCCACCTTGCGGCGCCGGCACACCAGGTTCTAGTTCCGGTTGGGGCGCCGGATTCTGTCCCGGTTGCCCCTCTTCCAGGCCAGCTCTCTGCTATGGCCCGGGAAGGCAGTGGAGGATGGCCCAAGTGCTTGGGCCCTGCACCCGCATGGGAGACCAGGAGAAGCACCTGGCTCCTGGCTTCAGATCAGCGAGATGAGCCGGCCGCAGTGGCCATTGGTGGGTGAACCAACGGCAAAAGGAAGACCTTTCTCTCTGTGTCTCTCTCTCACTATCCACTCTGCCTGTCAAAAAAAAAAAAAAATACGGTGGGCAGGAGGGTAGGCGCATACAAAGACCTCTCTTCTTCTTCTTAGCAGACCACTAATCCCATCAGGGGTCGATTCCCACAATCTCATCCAACTCTCATTAGGTCCCGAATGCCTCGCCTCCAAATATCATGAACAGGTACATTTGAGGATTAAGATGGCAACACATGAACTTTTGGGAGGCTGACTCAAAATACATAAAAGCTTATTGTCACAACAAAAGAGAATTAAACTGAGATCTGAACGATAAGTAAAGCTACATTTCTCAAAGGCACTTCATGTGTAAGGAGCAGCATGAGCAGTGCCCTGTGGAAGAAGGGAATGGAGTGAGAACAGAGGCATAAAGAAGATCTGAGTGGCTAGAGATGTTGAGCAGGGAACATGGAGTAGACTAAATGGAAGCGGGAGAAGCTGGCAGAGGTGTTCAGAGCA
Organism: Lepus europaeus; assembly: GCF_033115175.1. Taxonomy (NCBI): domain Eukaryota; kingdom Metazoa; phylum Chordata; class Mammalia; order Lagomorpha; family Leporidae; genus Lepus; species Lepus europaeus. Next base: position 44,742,310 of record NC_084827.1, read on the forward strand.
AGCAGGGGCATGCTTAGACATTTCACTTTTAATCGCAGCGTGGGTTGAACATTGAAGTGTTTTTAGCAGAGGAAACAGGATAACCAGATTCATGTTTCAAAAAGGATCCTGTCCTCAACAGGAAGGATTAACGGGAGAGGGGAAAGCAAGGCTAAGGCTACTGGAGTAACTCAGACAAGAGGTGATTAACAGCTTAGACTGGTGCTAAAGCTGGAGAGAAAAAAGCAGATTCAAGTAACACATAGAAGTAATTTACACTAATAAATGGATAACCTGGAAGAAATGAGCGAAGTCATGGAGAAATTTAAAAATCTAACAAATTTAGAGCTACTAATGAGATGGAAGCAGTAATCAGAAATCTTCCAACAGGAGCTGGCACTGTGGTTCAGTGGGTTCAGTCACTACTTGGGACAGCCACATCCCATATCAGAGTTCCTGGTATTGAGTCCTGATTCTGCTTCTGTTCCAGCTTCCTTTTATTTTAATGTGCCTGGAGGCAGCAGATGATGGCTCAAGTATTCAGGTCCCTGCTGCCCATGTGGGAAACCTGGATGTAGTTCCTGGCTCCTGTCTTGGCTGTTGGAAGCACTTAGGGAGTAAACCATTGAATGGAAGGTGTGTGTGTGTGTGTGCGCGCACGCCTTTCTCTGTCACTCCTATTTTCAAATCATGTAAATGAATCTTTAAAAAAAGCTTCCAATAAAGATATGCTAAGACCTGATGGCTTCATTGGAGAATTTTACCAAACATTTAAAGAAGAATTAATGCCAATATTCCTCCAAAGTCTAAAGGATTTAAGAGAAGGGAACATTTCCAAATTCATTCCTTGATGTCAGCATCACAGTGATCCCAAAAGAAGTCAAAGAAACAATAAGATTACTATAGATCAGTATCCCTGGTGAGTATAGATGCAAAACATCTCAACAAAATAATACTGAACTGATTAACAGCATGGTAAGAGCAGTACAGTCCATGACAAGTGGATTTTATATGTAAAACCCAAGAATGCTTCAGCACATAACAAATTGTTGAAGCATACCACATTAACAGAGTGAACAAAAACCACATGATCATCTCAATTGATGCAGTAAAAGCATTTAGCAAAATTCAACACGTTTTCCTCATGCAAACCTTGGGCAACCTGGAAATAAATGGAAACTGCCTCAACATAGAAGCTATATTAAAAATCCCAGAGCTAGCATAATACTTAATGGTGAAAAGAATGAAAGATTTTCCCCTATGATCAGGATCAAGGCTAGGACGCTCACTTTTTCTACTACCACTCAACTCAGTAATGAAATTCTTAGAGCAATTGGACAAGAAAAAGAAATTAAAAGCATCTAAGTTGGAAAGGAGAAGTCAACTATTCACAGAATATGTGCTCTAACATGGAGAAAACCCTAAAGATTCCACACAAAAAAACCCTGTAAAAACTATTTAAAAGATTTATTATTTATCTGAAAAGCAGAGTCACAGAGAGAAGGTAGAGGAAGAAGAGGAGGAGAAGGAAGAGAAGGAGGGTAGAGAGAGAATCTTCCATCCGCTGGTTCACTCCCCAAATGGCCTCAATGGTCAGGACTAGGCTAGTTGAAGCTAGGAGCCTGGAGCTTCTTCTGGGTGTCCCACATGGGTGCTGGAGCTCAAGCACTTGGGCCATCTTCTGCTTTCCAAGGCACATTAGCAGGGAGCTGGATCAGAGTTAGAGCAGCTAGGGCTCAAATCAGTGCCCATATTGGTTGCTGGCATCACAGGTAGAGACTTGATATACCACCACACCACCCCTGTAAAACTATTTCAAGGAATAGGAGTTTCGTGCAATGGTTAAGATGCCACTTGAGGCTGGCGCCGTGGCTCAACAGGCTAATCCTCCACCTTGCGGCGCCGGCACACCGGGTTCTAGTCCCAGTCGGGGCACCGGATTCTGTCCCGGTTGCCCCTCTTCCAGGCCAGATCTCTACTGTGGCCCGAGAGTGCTGTGGAGGATGACCCAAGTGCTTGGGCCCTGCACCCGCATGGGAGACCAGGAGAAGCACCTGGCTCCTGCCATCGGATCAGCACGGTGCGCTGGCTGCAGCGCACCAGCTGCGGTGGCCATTGGAGGGTGAACCAACGGCAAAGGAAGACCTCTCTCTCTGTCTCTCTCTCTCACTGTCCACTCTCCCTGTCCAAAAAAAAAAAAAAAAAAAAAAAAGATGCCACTTGAGATGCCCACATCCCATATCGGGGTGCCTGGTTTGAGTCCTGGCTCCTCTGCTTCTGACCTAGCTTCCTGCTAATGAGTACCCTGAGAGGCAGCATATGATGGCTCAAGTACATGGATTCTTGTCACCCATGTGGGAGATCTGGATGGAGTTTTTGGCTCCTTGCTTCAACCTAGCCCAGCCCTGACTATTGCAGGCATTTCAGAAGTGAACCAACAATGGAAGATCTCTCTTGGTCTGTCTACCTCTCTGTCTCTATCTCTCTGCCTTTAAAATAAAATGAAAAAATGTTTAAAACTATTAAAGAATTCAGCACAATTACAGAAAACAAAATAGACACATAGAAATCACTGCGTTTGTAGACACTAACAAGAAACAATCTGAAAAGGAAATTAAGAAACCAATCCTATGTACTATATATCAAAAAGGATAAAATATTTAGAAATAAACCTGTTAGGAAATAAAAAGACTCATACACTTAAAACTATAAAACACTGGCAGAAAAAATCAAAGAAGATACAAATACATGGAAAACTATCCCATTGCTTATGAAATAATGACTTAATATTATTAAAATGTCCATACTACCCAATGCAATTTATGGATTCAATGCAATTCTTATCCAAATCCCACTGACAATTTTTGTATAAATAGGGGTGAACTTCCTAAAATTTATAGAGGACCTCTAGGTATCCCAAATAGCCAAAACAGTCTTGAAAAGAATAAAGCTGGAGACCTCAAACTTCCTGATTTCCAAACATTCTGTAAGACAGTAGTAATTGTGATGGCGTGGTACTGGAAGAAACAGATATGCATGCCAATGGAACCAAACACAGACCTCCCACATGAACACTTCTGGAAATGGCTAAATGATTTTTGACCAGAGTGCCAAGACTACAAACTAGTCCCTTCAATAAGTGATACTGAGAATACTAGTATTTATAATAGGGTGAAATTAGACTATTACTTTTTGCCCTTTAAAAAGTTAACTCAAATTGAATAAAGACCAAAAAGCATAAGACCTAAAACCATAAAACTCATAAATGGGAACACAGAGAAAAAGTCTCAGTACATGGGATTTACCAATGATTTTTTTGAAGTTTTAAAAATTATTTTATTTTGTTTATTGAATACAACTTCATGCACTTAACAGATACAGATTTGGGAACATAATTTTTCTTTTCCCTCTCACTCCCTCCCACTATACTCCTGCCTTTCTTCTCCTCCCTGTCCTTTCCCATTCTTATTTTTCACAGAGGTCAAAAACACAGGTAACCAAAGCAAAAATACATAAATGAAACTGCATCATTTGTGAATATTTCTGCACACCAATGGAGACAATAGAGTGAAAAGGCAATCTATGCATCAGGAGAAAATATTTATAAATCATGTATCTGATAAGGAGGTAATATCTATATATAAAGGAAACTTGTACAACTTTGCAACAGCAACCACAAAATCCCCTAAGTAACCCAATATCAAAATGGACAAAGGACTTAGCTTGCTCTATTTCCAACCTGAAAGCATTCACCCTCCCTTAAGGAAACTGGTGATCTCCCACTCCTGTGAAGTCACCATATGGATGCCAAACTTAGCAGACTCCCAGTCAGCACAGCACACTGCAGAACAGAATTCCTGGATTCAGACCATCCTTCTGACTGAGCCTCCTGCAGAGATGGGACTACAGGTGTGCGCCACTGCACCTGGGGACAGAGGACATGAACAGACAATTCTCCAGAGAGAGCTATAAATGAGCAGCAGGCTTGCGAAGATTCTCAACACCACTAATCATAAGAGAAATGCATATCAAAATCACATTACACTCATTAGAACGGATGCTTGGAAAAAGAGAATAACAGGTGGCAGTGAGGATGTGCACTATCGGTGAGAATGTAATACAGTGCTACCATTATAGAGAACATTATGGAGTTTCCTCAAAAAATTTAAAATACAGCAATCATTCAATCCAGTAACCCCACTTCTGGGCATATATCCAAAGCAGGATTTCAAAGATATATTTTCACACACGTGTTCATGGCGACATTACTTACAACAGCCAATAGGTGGAAGTTACCCAAACATTCATCAACAATAAATGGATAAGGAAAATGTAGTTTGTTTTCACAGTAGAATATTATAGAGCCTTAAAAAGAAGGCAATCCAGTCACATGCTATAGGATGAATGAAACTCCAAGACTTTATGCTAAGTGAAATAAGTCAATTGCAAAAAGACAAGCACTGTATGATTCCACACACGTGAAATATGTAAAGTTAGCAAACACACAGAAGTAAGAAGTAGAATAATGGTTAGTAAGGACTGGGGAGTGTTTGATGAGCGTGGAATTTCAGCTTTCAAAGATGAAAAAGTTCCAGAGACCTGCTGCACAGCAATGTGAATATTCTTAACATTGCTGTAACATAAACTTAAAAATATACAAAATGGTTACATAATGTTAAAAAATAAAGAAATGGGAGGTCGTGAGTGTATTTGGGTCTCTCCTAATCCACTGGACTCTGGTTCCTCTAGACTCAAGTAATGAGGGTTAGCAAGTAATAACCTTTGAATACATACCACCAAGACCAGCATCTGGAATTTGAGAGATAATTTATGAGGGGATGGATGGATTGATGAGTGAATGGATGACCGACAGAATAGATAGTCGAATAAGAGAAGAAGCATGTTTGTCCTTTATAACTCCAAGTTCCCTAGTTGAGGAATGAACCAATGGATGGAGCATCTCTTTCTTTTTTTAAATTTTTTATTTATCTATTTTTTTTGACAGGCAGAGTGGACAATGAGAGAGAGACACAGAGAGAAAGGTCTTCCTTTTGCCGTTGGTTCACCCTCCAATGGCCGCTGCGGCCGGCGCACCACGCTGATCCGAAGCCAGGAGCCAGGTGCTTCTCCTGGTCTCCCATGCGGGTGCAGGGCCCAAGCACTTGGGCCATCCTCCACTGCCTTCCTGGGCCACAGCAGAGAGCTGGCCTGGAAGAGGGGCAACCGGGACATAATCCGGCACCCTGACCGGGACTAGAACCCAGTGTGCCAGCGCCGCAGGCGGAGGATTAGCCGATTGAGCCGCGGCACCGACCTGAGCATCTCTCTCTCTCTCTCTCTGTGTGTGTGTGTACACGTGTGTGTGCGTAACTCCACCTTTCAAATAAATAAATATTTTTATAAAATCAAACTATCAGAGGTCAGCATTGTGGCATAGCAGGTGAAGCTGCTGTTTGCAACACCAGCATCCCATGTGGGTTCTGGTTCAATTCCTGGCTGCTCCACTTCTGATCCAGCTCTCCACTGGGAAAAGCAATGGAAGGTGGTCCACATGTTTGGGCTCCTGCCACCTGCAAGAGAGACCTGGATGAGGCCCCTGGCCTCTAGCTCCTGGCTTTGGCTTGGCTCAGTGCTGCTGTTGCACCTATCTGGGGAATGAACCAGCAGATGGAAGATCTCTCTGTTTCTCCCACTTGCTCTCTGTAACTCTGACTTTCAAATAAACAAATCTTTTTTAAATTAAACTTTCTATTTATTCCATTTATTATTCTTATTTTATAAGAAATAATACAAAGGGACTCCTGTGTATGCTTCATCAGTTCCCCTCAATGTGTAATACTTTAAAACACTACAATACTGTAGCACATCCAGGATGCTGACACGATACAGTCAAGATCAGCAACGTTTTCATCAACACAGGGACATCCTCCACCTTGTCTGTTTATACCCATGCCCACTGCCCTCCTATCTCTACCCACAACTTAACCTTTGACAACAGCTAACCTACTTTTGCTTCCTATAATTTGTGTCATTTCAACAGTGTTATATAGAAAACTTTATAATATATAATCTTTTAGGATTGGCTTTTTTTCACTCAGCATGATTCTCTGGAAATTCATCTAATTTATTACATGTATCAGTACATTTTTCTCTTAAGAAAAGTTTCCAGGTGGCCAGCATTGTGGCCCAATGGGTTAACCCACCACCTGCCAAGTAGTTATCCCATATGAAGTTCAAGTTCCCACTGCTCCACTTTCCGTTCAGCTCCCTGCTAATCCTTGAAGACAGCCCAGGTATTCCGGTACCCGCCACCCATGTGGGAGACCCTGCTGGGGTCCAAGAGTCCTGGTTTGGGCTTGGTCCAGCCCCTGCCATTGCAGCCATTTGGGGAGTGAATTAGCAGCTGGAAGACCTTTCTCTCTCTCTCTCTCTCTCTCTCTCTCTCTCTCTCTCTCTGCTTTTTAAACAAATAACAATAAAATTTTTAAAAGAGAGAGAAATAGAAGAATTGTAAAGTGATATTTAGTTTCAAAGGATGGTTTTACTGGATATGAAATTTTTACTTTATGGTCTTTTTTTTTCTTTCCACTGCCTTCTGGTTTCCATTGTTGCTGAAAAGTTAGGCTTAATTGTGTTGTTGTTCCTGTATTCCTATGAATTTCTTTTCTCTAGCTGTTTCCAGTATTTTTTCTTCAGCTTTGGCTTTCAGAGTTCAACATGATAAGTCTAGATGTGTCTTTGTGTGTTTATCATAATTGGGGGTTTCTGACCTTCTTGGGCCTGTGAATCATATGTGGGAAATTTTCAGCCATTAATTTTTGAGATAAATCTTATTGAAACTCATTATACATTCTTTGGTACACTTGATATTGTCCCTCAGGTTGTGTAAGCTCTGTTTATTTTCTTTAGTTGCTTTGCTCTGTTCCCCAGCTTGGATAATTTATGTTGACTTACCTTCAAATTCACTGAAGATTTATTTTACCATATCAAATCTATTGAACCTTTATGGTGATTTTTACATTTTAATTATTGTATTTTTCAACTCCAATGTTTTGTCTTCGTGTGCTTCTATTTTTCTTTTGAGATCCCATATTTGTTGAATAATAGTGATCATACTTTCCTTTAAGTATGATTTGCTCTTCTTTGCTTAAACGTATTTTAAGTAGCTGCTATGAGGTTTTTGTGTGCTGTAATCAGTATCTGGGTCTACTCAGAGTCAACTTTCATTAAATGATTTTTCTCCTGACTAAGGATGGCATTTTCCTGTGTCTTTGCACGTATCATATTTTTTTTGTTGAACACAGAACATTCTAGATAATCAATGATAGTACCTCAATATTTTCATTTTCCATCCTGAGGTTTTTTTTTTTTTTCAATAGTTTGCTTGCACTTAAACTATAGATTATGTCATCCTGATAATATGTGGCTGTTCTTATCTGTGATTCAGATTTTCAAAAATCATGAGGCTGGCACCGTGGCTTAACAGGCTAATCCTCCACCTTGCGGCGCCGGCACACCAGGTTCTAGTCCAGGTTGGGGCGCCGGATTCTATCCCGGTTGCCCCTCTTCCAGGCCAGCTCTCTGCTATGGCCCGGGAAGGCAGTGGAGGATGGCCCAAGTGCTTGGGCCCTGCACCCGCATGGGAGACCAGGAGGAAGCACCTGGCTCCTGGCTTCGGATCAGCGAGATGCGCCGGCCGCAGCGGCCATTGGAGGGTGAACCAACAGCAAAAAGGAAGACCTTTCTCTCTGTCTCTCTCTCTCACTATCCACTCTGCCTGTCAAAAAAAAAAAAAAAATCATGATTCTTAGGTTTATTTTTAGCCTGCTTTTCTAGAGGTTTCCCCTGACTCCGTGGACCTTAATGACTGGATAATCTGAGTAGAGGTTATGCTCAAATACCGGACTTGAAAGACTTCTCTCCTCTTACAGTGGATTTAGGCATTTCTCCAATCTTCCTCAATGTTTACTTTCCACCAACACGTCTTCTGTCCCCGCCGACTGTGCGTGTAATTCCTCAGTTAGCCAGGGATGTGTGGCTCAAGCACTTATCCAGCTGTTCTGTGTCTCTTTCCCAAGGCATCCCCATTAAGTTTCTGACTAGTGCACGTTTGTCCCAGCTGAGACCTCAGGCTAGCGGAACTGTGGGATTTTCATATTCACTGTCTACTTCCAGGGATAATGCTTTTGGCACAGATTTTTGTCCATCACTCCAAATCAAGCCTTCTCTCCCCAGAAGCATAACAGGATCTGCTGGTTTTCACTGGAGTCTTAGAGGCAATGAGCCACATCAAGCAAAAGATCACAGACTCCATTTTTTTTATGCAAACTCTAGCAGTCCTTCGTGAATAAACATCTCTCCATTTGTTTTTTGTCTGCGGTCAGTCCTCAGAACCCCACATGGCTGTTTTGACAATTTTATTCCTTTTTAATCTTTGAAGGAGACGATACATCCACTTCTTCAAGCTGCCATGACTTTAAATTGATTAAAGTAAGAGCTATGTTTAATATGTAATAGTTAACCTGCACATTTCAATAATATCATAATATATGTTTATAAATAATTGTTATAGATTCCCAGGTCTTTTTTTCTTTAAAAATGCACATATGAGAGGCTGGCACTGTGGCGCAGTAAGTTAATCCTCCGCCTGTGGTGCCAGCATCCCCTTTTCACTGGTTCTAGTCCCTGCTGCACCTCCTCTGATCGAGCTCTCTGCTATGGCCTGGGAAAGCAGTAGAAGATGGCCCAAGTGCTTGGGCCCCTGCACCCACAAGGGGACCCAGAAAAAGCTCCTGGCTCCTGGCTTCAGATTGGCTCAGCTCTGGCTGTTGTGGCCATTTGGAGAGTGAACCAGCAGATGGAAGACCTTTTTCTCTGTCTCTCCCGCTCTCTTGTACTCTAACTCTCAAATAAACAAATAAAATCTTTTTAAAAGAAATGCATGCGTACATGAATTTGGAAAACACTGTAGGCTACTCCTGAGAATTCATAAGGGAACCCATTTTTCTTTCACTTTGAAATGAAACACCATTTTTGATAATATACACATTAATAGGCTGAATCATATATTATGTCTGAATATTATAAAGTGAAGAAATTCATTATGAGTTCAGCTTTTCATTTTTCTTTTTCATTCCAGCTTGTGAACATTCCCATGAAAAGGAGAAACAATGAAAGAATGAGTAAGATGAAATGTTTATTCAAAATGAAATAGGCTAAAGCTTTTCGATGAAACTCACATGTGCACATGGCCTTTCCAGGAAACACCTGGAACGTAAGTTCCTGATGACATTTTCTCAGAACGGAGAGTGAACACTGTCGGTCCTACTACAGTTCTTGATTTTTCACTCAGTTGTCCCCTGAAGGAGTATCTTTCTTGCCCATCACATTGACATTTGACTTCTTCATCTTATATGTGTAGTCAACAGAATAGGATGTAATATACTATAGGCAATATTTGAACAGAAATTTCAGGTACTGTTTTGTAATGTACCCAAGCCTCTTCTGCTTCTGACCTCTCATACAACACAACATGTCCCAAGTAGGGACTGCTCTTTGGAGCTGGACCTCAGCCTAGGAAGACCTGGTCTGCAGTCAGGTCCACAGCTTGATGATAGCCAACCACCCACCATCATGCGGTCATGGCTAGAGGTAGATGACTATGGTAATAAGACATTGAGAGTGTGGGTTGCTTTTTCAGAAAAGTGGCTAATACAAGCATAAAAATATGCCTCTACAACAGAAGTACTGAATTGCCAAGATTAATACCTTTTGCATTTATATGGGAATAGCAGAAAACATCTGGAGAGGTTTTCTTCACATTTACAAAGGTGTTTGGGATGATAAGTTTTTTGATACATTTCAGAGATTTTATTCAGCTTCTTGTTTTTAAAACACTTTATTGAAATGAATATACTTACCAAGAACTGCACTTAAGTATAGGTAAATGAGGGGGTTTTGGTCAGCTGATCACACTTATGACCAACACCCAAATTAAGAATGAAGTATCACTAGTACCCCCAGTGTCCTCACTATTCCCCGCTCTCCGTTTATTTTTGCAAATGTGTGAAATAAGAGTATATTGTTATTTACATGGTATGATTCAATGAAGCATTATTTACAACTGTATACCAAATGACATCCACACCATTTTTATACACTCTCTTTATCTTAAATGTTACAAATAAGAAAAAACCTGATAATCATCTTTTGTGGTCTGGCTTACAGCATAGTAATCTCTGAAATATAGATTGTGTAGATAGGGAATGTTCTCAAAAAGGTTAAACATGAGGTTTGAGAGCCCCTAAGGCATTACCAAGCAGGAAAGAAAGATTTGTTTTTAGCAGAGAATCCATTTCAGATATGAGCCCCAAATTGAGAGCACCAAGGTAGTTGTTCCAAATCAAGGTGTTGATTTTAAACCAAGCTACACTGTGTGGGAAACACCACAAAGCACATTCAGAATGAGCAGCATTTTTACTTTAAAAATCAGTAAATCTATTGCTTCATTAAAAGAGACTAGAGCAAACACATTCAACTTTAAACTACTCTAACACCACTCCATGAGTCTTTTAAAATCATCACGCTTCAGGTTATGGTCATAGTTCTTTAGTATTTTATGCAGAAGTCATTACCTCTCTTCAGAAACAATTGTTTTGAAATCACCCAGGGCTGAAAAATGCTAACAATGAGCTGGTTCTTTTAACATAGGATTTGGAGATGTTCCATCTTATAAGAAAACAACAGATGCTCTTCACTGAGTTCTGGAAAATAGGGACAAAAAACTTTGAAAAGAAATGACTTACACGGAATGCAAGTCAAAAGTTGGGAGAAAAGAAAAGCAGGTAAATGACTGATGGTCCTATCTCCTATTTATCTCCTGGCTTGGCATTCTACATCTCATTGCCAAGTGGTAGAGACCAGGGTGCGGAGAATTCAGAACGCTGTGATCAATTCAACCTTCATTTGCAGGGAGTGTTGAAACACTCAGGCCAACTGATTGCCTCCACTAACCTGGTGATTGATTAACTAAGAAGCGGTTCCTGATTTCTGAGAAGCTCTAAAAGAGAAATAGAGGGGGAAGGGAAGCAGAAGGGAACCTCTTAAGAGTGAAAAGAGCTTCATTATTAGAATCTTTATATTCTGGAACAGGAGCCGATATTGATCTTGGTAATAGCCCTAAAAATCAAGTACGAAACAGATTTTTGGAAACCTTTCTTTCTTTCACTATTATCCAAGGTCATACACACGACTCATCTGAACTTTTAAGCACCTATTGCCTGAAATACTTTATTTATGGATTTTCAAAAAAGTTGCTTAATTTTAAAATAAAATATCTGTTTCACTACAGTCTGATACCTTTTCTTTAGATCTCATCTAATTTTTTTCAAGTACCTGGTTGTATTTCTCTTTAAATTTTTTTTTCAAAGTCACCTTGGAGTATTCTTTGTAGAATAGGGTTGAATTTACTGCAGAAAGCAGCCTTACAATTAATCTGATGTCTTCTTCCTCTCTCTCTCTCTCTCTCTCTCTATATATATATATATATATATATATATTTTTTTTTTGAGAGAGAGAGAGAGAGAGAGAGTCTTTTATCCACTGGATACTCCCGAGATGGCCGCAACAGCTGGAGCTGCACTGATCCTAAGCCAGGAGCCGGGAGCTTCATCTGGTCTCCCGCACAGGTGCAGGGGCCCAAGGATTTGAGCCATCTTCTACTGCTTTCCCAGGCCATAGCAGAGAGCTGGATCAGAAATGGAGCAGCCGAGACTTGAACCAGTGCCTATATGGGATGCTGGCACCGCAAGCGGCAGCTTTACCAGCTATGCCACAGTTCCAGCCCCTCAGTATAATTCTAAAGATGATGAAGGCAGAGTCCCAAGAGCCTTGAGCTCTCTTCTGCACCCCACATCTCTCATCCTCCAAGGCTTTCACACCATCCCATTTGTGTTCCAGACATTTACCTCTTTATCTCACCCCAGACCCTTGTCAGTAGCAGGGTTCCACGCCAGACTATTCTTCCATTGCTTTGTCATTTGTAATTTCAGCTAACATTCATGGAGACACAGTTTGTGAGACAAGTAGGTCTCACTACTGCCCCCTGGTGGAGAAAATCATTTTAACTGGCATATAAAATTAATTTTTAGAAAAATATTATGTAGGATCTCTGTCTTTAATGTGCTGTACACTGTTATTTAATGCTATAAATAGTACTCCAACAGTATTTTTTTCACTTTGTGTTGCTATATGGGGGCGAACTGTTGAAATCTTTACTTAATATATACTAAACTGATCTTCTGTATATAAAGAGAATTGAAAATGAATCTTGATGTGAATGGAAGGGGGGAGGGAGCAGGAAAGGGGAGGGTTGTGGGTGGGAGGGAAGTTATGGGAGGGGGGAAGCCATTGTAATCCATAAGCTGTCCTTTGGAAATTTATATTCATTAAATAAAAGTTTAATAAATGAAAATAAATAAATAAATAAAATAGAGTGCCCACCCCCAAAAAAATCATTTTAACTGTGAAGTTTTATTTCAGTGTTTTTTCTAATTCTATGCTGCTGATGACACTGACTTCTACTAATTATTTAGCACATATGAATCATGTTATAATTTCAAAACAATTTTATATCAATAGCTACTCCTTAGTATTATTCAAGCTAGTTTTATTATTTATTATTTATTATTTCCTCCACCCCAAAGCAGCTCTCCTAGTCACATCAAATTTGAGGAATGCAATGAGTAGCCCATATGCTTAGCTGTCTAAACTCCTGACCTCTACGTGGTACAACCTACAAGTTTTAGATTAAGGATTAGAAGAGTCTTACCTATGAAATTCTAGATGTTAAGGGCAAGGTTGGGGCTGGTGATGGAGAAGTTTGGGGAAGGGGTAGAGGAAGGGCAACCTTTCTTTCACTTATGGCAGGTCAAGATTCGGCAGGGCTGGCGCCACGGCTCACTAGGCTAATCCTCCGCCTGCGGCGCTGGCACCCCGGGTTCTAGTCTCGGTTGGGGTGCGGGATTCTGTCCCGGTTGCTCCTCTTCCAGTCCAGCTCTCTGCTGTGGCCCCGGGAGTGCAGTGGAGGATGGCATGGGAGACCAGGAGGAAGCACCTGGCTCCTGGCTTCGGATCGCCGCAGCGCGCCAGTCACAACACACCGTCCATAGCAGCACTTGGTGGGTGAACCAACGGAAAAAGGAAGACCTTTCTCTCTGTCTCTCTCTCTCTCTCACTGTCTAACTCTGCCTGTCAAAAAAAAAAAAAAAAAAAAAAAAAAGGAGTCAGCAGGTTGAGCTCATCCAAAATTTCTAGAGTCTTTGGAGATCCTGATCCATCCTGAAAATCTGACATGGTGCAGAATAGGGTGCACGTGACAAGCAGGTTCCTTGGCCTCAACTGACCCCAACCTCAATGACAAACAGCTCAGATCCCAAAGTGGAATCCACTTTATGTCAGCGATGCACCAGCACTGATCTATTCCTAGCTGCTCTTGAGAAGAGTGGAGCCCAGGAGCGGCCCCTTGCTAGAGAGAGCGTGAAGCCAGAGGCAATGCCAAACTTGAAATAGGAGTAAGGCTCTCCTTGGGCATGACTCAAATAGAAAAGCTCTTTGAATCACAACATTTGGATCTGAGTCACTTGCCAATCTTCTTTGTCCTATGAAGGCAATTTAAACGGAGGTCTAAACTAGGCTTTCTGGTTCTCAGCCTCCTTTCTCAACCACCCCCAGGAGAACAATAAGATCTCTTTGAGACATTGATTTGAAAGAAAGACCACTTTATACAAACAGGTGTGGGGAGGTTTTATTTCTAGTCACTAGAAATTACTACCTGTTCTTGCTATAGCACCTGTGTCTCTGCCCCCATAACACAGGGCTGCCCAATGGTCTGATAAATCTGATCACCCTCACCGTGCCTTCTACTCCTCCCATGTGAAACCTTCCCATTTGCCAGCAACTTCACCGGACTTAAGATGCAGGAAACCTAACAGGAATTTAGACACCTTCCCCCATCCATGCACCGATAACATCATTGTGAATTATATTTTTAGAGAGTTGCAAGTGTTATATTGGGCTGGCCCATATTTAGGCCATCTTCCTCACCTCCTCCCTAAACCCCTCTAGTATTTTAAAGACCTCATGAGTGACTGTGATCGAATTTGCCAGAAATTCTTCCATACCTGAACTTAACATGTCCCATGCTACTGTCTGATTCTGCCCACTGTTGATTTTCAAAGCCTGCCTGCTGGGCCTTGATGCGGATGTCTGCATCTCATGTCCAGAGGGAATGCTGCATGCAAGATTCTCACGCTCACTTTCAAATCCTTTCCTAATTTCAGCCCCAGTCTGTTCATTGTCTTGTGTGTCCCACAGTCTTATTTGCAGCGTCTCCCTCTCCCCGCAGTCTTAAATCATCAGGGTATCAGATGAGGAGCGTAGGTAGCCATCATCACCTCGGCTACTACTCCTCTTCCATAAAATAGCTGTATCTAGAGCCAATTAGAGACGCTGAGGTGTAATTCTACCTTTCTGCCAGGAGAATTCAGCGATTACCAAAACCCTGGTTGTATTGCATTGAGGAGGGTTACACGTTTCTATCAGAATCGGGAGGAAGCAAAACTGTAACCAATAGAAATAAAGAAACACAGTTTGAAAGGCAAGGACTATAAAGAGAGCAATGGAAAGACTGGAGAAAGGGAAGGATTGAGCCCAGGAAGCAGCACAAGGCGCAGGTGTGCACCAGCAATGCCAGGGAACAGGGCAGGAATCCCCTCTGGATCATTCAGGGGGAAATTACCCTGAAAACAAGCCTCTGGTTCACTGAAGCTTTCTCAGCTCACAGTAGCCACCAATGGATCTGCGCGCGGATGTAACATTGGCCTAACCACCTGCTCTCTGCAAACAAACTGTACAATACAGTGTACATACACACACAGGCCCCATCTAGGGCAGCGTTTGTAGGGGGGAAACGATCCGACTTAAGGGGAACCTTTGGGGTGTCCATGGGCTCGAGTTCTTTCGACGGGGCAGGGGGACGCCAAGAGGGAACAGGCTCCTGGAGCAGGCGCGTGACCACCCCGGAGGTCTGTCTCCACCTGTCGACCCCGAGGTAACCGAGGTGGCAGCCAGGGGCCCTGTGTCTGTCCCCGAGGAGTCTCCCGGGGGCAGGCATCTCCTTGCGTCCGCATCTACCGTCCCCCCTTCCCCCCCGCACCTCTGCAAAGACGCGGAGGTATAAGCACGTTGCTGTGCGGTGACAACCAGCTCCCCGCATCGGTATCTCCTACCACCCCCCACCCGGGATCCCTGTGTGGTCTCTGGGCTCCCCGTGGGTGCTCCCGCAGCCCGACCCCAACCGCAACCCCCCCCCCCCCCCGCAACTCCACGCTCGCGCCCGCCACTCGCGGGGCATCCCTTGGTCGCCGAGGTCCTTGGCGCCCCCTGGGCACGGGCAGCGCGGGCAGGAGGCGGGAAGCAGCGCGGGGCGCGCGCGATCTGCGGGCTTCAGCTGCTGCAGCTGCAAGAGGCGGCGGCAAGAGGGGGTGGGGGGCGAGGAGGGCTGGGGCCCGGGCCGGGAGGGAGGGAGGGAGGCTGCGAGGCTGTGCCAGGCCAGCCGGAGGGGCGCTCGGCGATCCCCCGCCCTCCTTCCGGGAGCTGGGATGCGGGCTCTCGAAGTGGGGCCGCGGGGCTGAGGCGGAGGCAGGGAGTTGCAGCGCGCCGCGCGGCGAGTGTCTCCCGTGCGCGCACGGGCGGGGGAGGCGGCGGCGGAGGAGGAGGAGGAGGAGAGGAGGAGGAGGAGAAGGGGGAGGAGGAAGGGGAGGCGGGGGAGGCGGGGGAGAATGCCCGGAGCTGCCGCCGCCGCCGCCGCCGCCGCCGCCGCGATGCTCCCGGCTCAGGAGGCAGCCAAGCTGTACCACACCAACTATGTGCGGAACTCGCGGGCCATCGGCGTGCTGTGGGCCATCTTCACCATCTGCTTTGCCATCGTCAACGTGGTGTGCTTCATCCAGCCCTACTGGATCGGCGACGGCGTGGACACGCCGCAAGCCGGCTATTTCGGGCTCTTCCACTACTGCATCGGCAACGGCTTCTCCCGGGAGCTGACCTGCAGGGGCAGCTTCACGGACTTCTCCACGCTGCCCTCGGGCGCCTTCAAAGCTGCCTCCTTCTTCATCGGCCTCTCCATGATGCTCATCATCGCCTGCATCGTGTGCTTCACCCTCTTCTTCTTCTGCAACACGGCCACCGTGTACAAGATCTGTGCCTGGATGCAGCTCACCTCCGGTGAGTTGAGCGCGCGCCCCGGCGCCGCGCACAGGGGACCGCGGCGCGTCCGGGCCGGGGCGGGGGCCGGGCTGTGAGCGCCGGCGTCGGGGCGCGGGAGCCCTGCGAGGCCGGAGCCCTGCGCTCCCCGGCCGGGCCGCGGGCGCCTCGCACCGGGGTTGAAGAGCGGGGGACGCCCCCCGACTCCGGGAGGGAGGTCGGGGGTGGGGTGGGGGGAACGCGCGGTCGTGGAGCCCGAGCCGCTCCGGACTAAGCCGGGGGCGGGGGCCGGCCGCGCTGGGAGACGGAGGACGGCTGACCCCGCGAGGTGAAAGCGGCTTTGGAGAGGCTGTGGTGGCACGGGCGGCCCGCCTGCTGCGCCGCTGGCGGCCACTGTTTCCTGCCTTTGCCTCGTGGGGCGGGGAACCGGAGTGAAATGGTTTTTGTCCCGGCCCAGCTGTCAGTATTCGGTCGTCCGCCTTGGAGACGAATTCCTCCGGAGTCTGTTCTGGATTTCGACCTTTGCAGAACAGCGTGGCTGAGAATGTTCCTTGCGACTGACTCCCCAATGTCAAGCCTTCGGGTTGCCTCCTGGACAGAGCGAAGGTCCTGGCATGCCGGCTGTCCACGAGAGGGCTTGAGTGGGGGAAGCGGTCCGGCTTTCGTGCGGGGGCAGAGGCGCTGGGCAGCGAGCCAGGGAGGATAGCTGCTTTATCAGCGTTTCTGATCCCCCTTCGCCTGGGGATCCTAGGTTGCTGCTAGCCGGGGAATCCGAAAGCACTTTTTTCCCCTACTCGAGCATCAAAGTTACTTTAACTCAGAAAGGATGGGAAGTACATTTCCCGCTGGCTTCGGAGAGTCCAGTAACAAGACCAACTCCTTGCTGTGCCTCCCCTGCCTGCCAGCCATCCGGGAGGCCCTCCTTTCCCAAGCCAAGGCCCTTGGCCCCCAGACCCCTGCGTGTTCTCGCGTCGTTCAGGTCCCTTAGGTTTTGTGGCTTGTCGGGGGCTGGAGGAACAGCGAGAGGTCCCAGTCAGCCAAACTTTGTCCTCCTGCGTGTTTCTGCTGAGCGTTCTCATTCCTTACAAGATGCCAGTTTCAGAACTGCTGTCGTTTGTCCTATTCCTGGGAAGGTTTTCTGGGGAGTAGGGAGGTCCCCAAGTTTACTCGTGTCATGAGGGTGATTAAATCTTTAAACAGAAAGGCTGTGGTTTTATGTCATTACTGTGATAGAGGAAAGGCTTGGGAGACTGAACTTGCACCGGAGTGTTTGCGTTACCCGGAGTGTGTCTTGGTTCATTCTGATTTGCCATGCAGTGGAAGTGTGTATGTGAAATGCAGAAGTGAGCATTGGCAAAGACCACTGGTCACCTCCTCCTGGCTGCTCTCCCCCTGAAATGTCAACAGTTCTGCCTTGCCTCCCCCCTTCCCACTTACAGCTCCTGGAAGAACCCCCTCCCTCTGTGTGTCTGTGTCCATAAGGTAACTTTTATGAGCATTGTTAAGGGCAGAACCACTTTTAGATGTGGAATCAATTGATGTGTTATGGTTGTTTTTGACACTTAACTCCAGTTTGACTGTGAAGAGAACAGGACATGCAGGATGCAGTTGTGTTAGCAAAGAAATTGACCCTGCACAGCTAATTTTAATTTTTCCAAGTTAAATGACCTATTTAGACTGGTGATTCAAATTAGATTGTTTGTCAGAGGGCTGAAAGTAATTTGCAGGTGGTTTTCCAACATCTTACTATTAAATACTTTTATTTTTGTAAGGTTTCATATTCCAAACCCAAGCTTTTTTTTTTTTAAAGGAAAGAAAGAAAGAAAATGATCTTTTGCTCTGAAGTTAATGCAAGCTGCAATTATTACAGTGTTTTATTTCCTTTTTTCCTCTTCCTGGAATAGAATACAGAAAATCTCACTTGTTCTGGGCTAATGAGATATAATGTCATATTTTCAGGCATTTTACATAAATATGCTATCCAGTTTTTCAGGTCACATCCCATGTAATGACAACACATGTACAGAAGAAGGTATAAAGACATTTCATTTCATTCTGGAGAAGTCCAGACTCTAAAATGGCATACATTTTTTTTTTAAAAAAAAACCTTTATTTGCAATTTTTGGTGCTTTATTTCTTGATCAACACTAAGACATGATTTTATTTATTAATGAAGTATATTTTAGAAGGAAAAAAGGATTATCATAATGAGTCAAGTAAGAATCAAAGTCAATTATCTTAACAGAGTTGTTTAAGAAATGGGATATAGAAGACATTTCTGAAGAGTGTCACGTTCAACAAGGTTTTCAGGTTTGTTTTTTGAGTCTCATGGCACTGACAAGGAATTTAGTGTATGAGTGTTACGTCACTTTGAAAAGCTTTATTTCTAACCTTGAGATTATGTCTCTTCGATATTAAGTTAGGCTTCTCATAGTCATAGTTTTTAACTGTAGCTGGTTTAATATCAGTATAGCTTGCTAAATTCAAAAGATGATATTAGTGTATCATTTGTTTCCTAGAGACTGTTTAACCTTTACTGAGAGTCCGGTGATTAGCTTAGATTTTAGTTATTTATGCATTTAGAAATAGTAGCATCTGGAATCAGAGCCTGGCAGACTATAAGCCCCTATATGAAATGCTAGTAAACTGATGAAAGAAGTGACTTTGTTGAGGCAGTATGTCAAGAACCGCACTTTTTATGATTCTGAACCATGAATCGGAAATTTATTCTATTGGACCTGAACAATACTGTTGCCCATGTATCCAGAGGTGTGAAGCACACACATTGAATGGAACCATGACGAACACCTTGCCCTCTCTGTCTCCCCTCGAATTCTTAGCAGCCTCAGTCACATGAATGAAGGAAGCACCGAATGAGGCGCTGATATGTCGTACCACCTTTGGATGTGATCCTGTGCTTACGGGCCGTGCCTACTCCAAAGACTGAGGACACAAAACTGACACATAAGGTCAACAAGGACCCACTGCAACACAAAACTTTCCCAGATCTGTAGACAATCTCCCGAGGAGAAAAGAGAGACTTTCTCCCTTCTGTGTGATTTCTCTAACAGAAGGACAGTAGCTCTGTAGTTGATCAATCCGGGTCATGAAGTCAAGGCTTGCCTCTTTCCTATCATGGAAAAGGAATTTTGTCCCCCAGGGAGCTTGGTTCTGTTTCTGTGTCCATGTTCTCTTTACATGAGCATTTCAGTGAATTTCCAAGTCTGCTCAGAGCCAAATCCCATAAAGATGTTTTGACTCTAGACCGTTCATTTGAATTCTTTCCAGAAGCCCATGTGTTGTCCATCATAGGCCAAACTTTTCTTTTCTTATTTTTAGTAAGCCAAAAGTATTAAGGTGGAATTTAAGGCTTCCTAGATGGTCACCACTGTGATCTGAATGATGGTGTCCTCTCCAAAATTCACATTGAAAATTAATCCCCAATGCAGCAGGATTAAAAGGTGTGGCTTTTAGATGTCCTTGGTGGAGGCAGTTTGTTGTCTTTTACCCCATCCATCTTTCCTTCCATGGGAAGATACAGTTCCTGCCCCCTCCAGAGACAAGGCAACAAGGCATCATCTTGCAAGCAAAGAGTAGTCCTCATGGGATACTAGATGCCAGTGCCTTGATCTTAGACTTCCAGGCCTCCAGAACTGTGAGACAGTAAATTTCTGTTGTTTATAAAAAAGGACCCATTCCTAGGTATTTTGTTGTAGCAGCAAAATGGACTAGGACATCCATCATGGGTCACTTGGTGTATGGTAGCAGATGAGGAGCCGATCATTTCCACCAGTGAAGAAGGGGCAGCTGATCTAAAGGTGAATTTTCTTATTCAGGAGGGATAAAACCAAAGTGAGTTATATATCCCAATTCCTCATCTTTTGTCATTCCAAGTGTACCAGCAAGAAGGACCACCAACAACATAAGACTTCATGGCAAGCACAAAGGGTTGAATTTCTTAGTTCAGCCCAGCCTTCCAAACTTCCTCCAAAGCATTTTAAGTCAACTTACTCTCTTAAATTCTATACTTTCATCATTTAGGTGAGATAAGAAGCCAAAGATTATTTCTCATTTCATACCCTGCAGGGATAACCTTAGCCACGCGTACCCCTTTTTGAAGACATCTTGTTTTTCTTATATTTCCCATTGACATTGGAAATTGCAGGGTGTTTGTGCATTTGTTTAATGTTTATCTTCAGTCCATTGAAACTTCCTAAGGCTTTGCCCATTTCCCTCTACATGGTGTAGAGAGCAAGACGCAGACACTGGTGTTCAAAGACATGAGCCTAAAGCCTGGCTCTCACATTTACTGTGTGGCTTAGGGAATTAATCTGTCTGTCCTTTTGCTTATCTGCAAATAGTCTAGTGTATCCCACCGCAGGATATTGGTGCAAGGATTAATTGAGCTACTGTTTCTACTTAGCTGCTGGCTCATAGTCAACAAGCACTCTATGAACGTCGGGTATGCCTGCTATTATTGCCTTGTTATTGTCATTACTGTGTCATGGCACAGAGTAGTATGTTAGGCACATAGTAGGTATTCAACGATGATCGAATAATGAATTTCATGAATGCAGACAGAATGCATGATTAATGAGATGAAGAATAAAGGGAGAAAGGAGTGGGCTTAAATTTCCCATGCGCCAGGGAACAAGTGAGTGCTGTGCGTCCTCAGTAATGATATCAGCTGCAACACAGTGAACGAACGCCTGCACATTGTTTCGTGGCAATGGTTGTGACTTGACAGCCTAATTTGTGATGAGTTTTTCCCAAAGAGAGGCTTTCCTGATGAGTAGGTAAGGATCTTTATTATAACTCTGGCACATCTCAAACTTTGGCAGATTTTCCAAAATGGTAGTTTTGGGTAAGAAGCAAGGGATCGGGCATTCATGAACAGTGGGGAACTGTTTGGGGTTGAAATTCCTTTTGTACCTTTGGTTCTCACCAAAGAGATGTGTTTTCCAGGCCTTCCTTCCTTACAGGGTCTCCTCCCAGGAAGCCTGCCAAGCTCTCACCTGAGGTGCTGTTGCACGTGTAGAGCTCGGGTACGGCTGCCTTGTACAGGGACAAGCTGGGAAGGGAAGCTCAGATACACTCGGTGTTCAGGACACCCTAGGCAGTATGAGAAAGTGAGTTCCTGCCTCAAAGAGTTGCTGACCTATCCATGTTAGTGTTCTGGAATGACTGGAAAGAGGGGCTTAATCCTTGCTGGAGCATTTCAAACTCTCTCCTGGGTGTAGAGGGGAAAATGGCTTTTATTTTCAAACAACAATTTCTGTTTATGTTGCACACAACAAAAAATATACAATTTTATCTGTCAATTTTTAGAAAGTTAATATTAAGTTTTACAAATGCAAACTTTCTATCTTACAAGAAAGTGACTTGATTTGGAAACTATTTTTTTATAGTACTGCGAAAAGGAATGTGGCAATAAAGAGATGTTGGGAAATATATTAATGTGAATGTCAAAACAAATGATTTTTATAGTGGTGAAATTTTAAGTGAACATCTGTGAAAAATAACAGATCCCATGTAGCCCATCTGGTATGTATAGTTGGGAGCCTTATTTCTTAGTGCAAAGCTGCATTTTAATGACCTTTCCACTGTAAAAATGTTAACAAGGTGCTTCTCTGCTTTTATAAATGAGTCAATACACTAAGAGCCTAACCAGAGTGTGGGATCAGATGCTTAACATGAAAACACCTATTTGGTAATTACTGCATTTGTTGAGAACGATGCTGTGACCTAGAAAGAGAGTCCAGGTGGCCAGGCTAGGATATTACAATTTATGTATGTTCCTCAGGAGTCTTCCAGAGTGAGCAGAATTTGAAATGAAAATAGAAATGGGGGAGTGTATAGCTGGAGGTGCAGTATGTGCCTTGGTGCTCATCTGTGTGTGGTGTGAGGAGATAAAGGATGGGGAGTAGGGTAGAGAGGACTTCAGCTCACATTGGCATGAAGCAAAGAACACTCCAGGAGAATTTTAATCCCCGAGCTTAATAGCACATGATAAATGGGTTGGTTTTAAAGTGTAATTTCTAGAATATATTTGAACTTTTGGAGGTCAATGCCAGCTTTAATTAATATGAATTTTTCTTATTATAACAAATCAACAGGAACTTATTATTTGCTATGGAGTGAAACTAAGGAGCTGACCTTTATTCTTACTAACAACAGGGAGATATTAATAATGACAGAGGCTTCTTTATATAGCAAATACTAGACTAGTAATTTGATAAGTTAAATATAATGCTTTTGTGAAAAGTCAGTGGAGTGTTTCAAAAAGAGAAATCGGTAAGAACCATCTCCTCTGGCGTCCTGATTGTTCACATAATGAACATCATAACTACAAACATAAGCTCTCAGTGATGACCAGGATCCCATGATCTCACACTGCCAGGGTGCTGGTGCCATCCGTAGTTTGAGTTGCCTTAACTGTAATCGTGAGTGCATTTCTCTTCTCTTCTGCTCAGATAAGACAGAAAAATGGCTGGCTTGCAAGAGGAAGACAAGTTATTTCTGTTGACCAATAGAGACATGAACCATATCTGACAACCATTGAGTAAAATGAAAGAATAAAGCAAGTCTACCTGGAACAGAGTTGCTGGCACGGAGTTGCCATACCTGAGTTCTGACATCTTTTCCGGACTCGTGCAATGCAGCAGTGTAGGGGCTGCCTATGTATGCCCAACAGGAAGATCCTAAGTGATAGTTTGAGTGGAGTTTCATGAAATTTGAGATCATGACCTACCCATGGGAAGGCTCAGAGAAAAGTAACAGTAATGACTGATTGGTAGTTGTAGATCTGAAAACAGGGAGCTTAACACAAAAGCATACATGCAGAATTTATCAAGAAAGTTCTTTACGTCCTTTTGCTCTATTGTGAGAACTGTGGTTGACAGGAGTTTGAAGGGATGTCAACTTTAGCCTTAGAAGAGAATTCATCACAGGGATGTTCATTTAAGTATCTGGAGATTCCTTTTGGAAACAGCCTGGTGGGGGTGGGTGTTGTAAATCATGGCTCTTGGTTTTAATGAAGATCAAGAGCAAGGTGCTGCAAAATCACAATGGGAGATGCATATCATCACTGGCAGAAAAGCTCACTACTTGAAAAAGCACAAACAGAGCTGGCTTGAAGAATGACAGGGACATGGGGAGTGACACCAAGAATAAAATGAAGTATGAATAGAAAAGAGTGCAACTCAAGGTTGAAAAGCATGTGGAATTTGATGACATCAGAAGCATGTTGAATCTGATGTCATCAATGGCTTACATATTGGCACAAGATAAGCAGAAAGCTGGGATATGCATTGTGGTTTAACACTACCGCAAATCCTAATCAACAAGAAAGAAAAAATTGTGGTCCTTCTCCCACCCCAGGGAATCATAACAGGCTCTAAGATTCAGAAACTCAAAGGGAGAGATGATCGAACTTTTTGTTTGACAAAAAGAAATATGGAGTAGGATTAAAGGAAGTCAACCTAAGAAAGAAAATGGCATAGAATTCAATAAGAAGCATTCCAGTAGTTTCACTTTGAAAATCTGGTTATGAGCTGTGAAGCTAAGTTGATTTCTATAATGCCTTTAATGAGTAAAAGGAACATAAAGCAAACATCTGGATAAATATATTTGCAGAGTATTTCAAGAACAGGTATAGTTACAAAATGGAAGATTAATTGAATACGTCTGAGATTCAATGATTAATAACCAGCAATAGTATGAATCTGTGTGATGCAAATTTTGCTTATGAATGCAATGAAGATAATAAGAGTTTTGTGAAACTTTCTAAAAATATTTACATACTTACATAGGTGGCTAGGTTGCAGTGTAAAATGTGTTACTTTCTGTAGGCTGGTAAAAAATGGTTGGAAGATACTATTTTGGAGAAAATATGATGCAGTATGAATTTAGAAAAATAACCTCTTCTTTGGAAATCTGTGAAATATTTGGAGCCACACTTAGATAGTTTTGTATTTGAGAGTAGATTAGATAAAGTGTACTTAACCTAAGCAATTTGAGATGTTTTTCTTTGATTTTCTTTTCTCACCTCCATTTACAGGTTCTATTGCTAATGTACCTTAGTTAGATTGTGGGTTGATTGAAAATTAGAATTTTTTCCCCGATGTGATTTGATTGACCCTCCGTGCTATAAAAAATGAAATGGTTCACCTCTGAGCAGCAATATAGCTAAAAAAAACATTTGAATAAATGTACATAACCTAGTGCCAACTGGATATAGACTCATAAGCTTTTGGAAGTTGGAAGGATATTAAAATTTGTTTAAGAGTCTCCTCTTTGCTAGATAAATGATAATGGTAAATACTAACTACTCAGAAAACCATTTGCAAAATTCCAGTACATTTAACCCTCACCACAATACAAGTTCAGTGTTATCGTACCCAGTTTGCAGATGAAGAAATTGGGGCTTAAAAATTACTCAAGGTTACAAAGCCAATAGCTTGTTTGAGCCCAAATTGAACTCTCCCTTTGCCCTAGAGCATACACAACTGAATATGAGAGAAATTAAGAGTCTTGCTAAAATATCACCATGGTAAAATCGAGACCAACATATCTCTGATGTGCAGTGCAATGCCATTTCTATTTTCTTTGCAATGTCATGGGTTTTGTTTAGTCTAAGTCTTCAAGATGCCTCTTCACCTTTCTGTGTCATCTTGGAGTGGAGAAGCTGCTATAGGGGAAATCACGAACTAAATGTTTAACAGACTTCCCTCTTCAAGCACATTTCTGTGTGTGACAAAGTTCCCCACATCACATCCTTTTGATTTCTCTAACCTAGAGTCTGCGAGGGTTCTTTATCCATTGTTTGTACCTCTGATATCATTGCCATTCCTCCTAAACTGTGTGTTTCTACAGGACAGGAGCAGTGGCAGTATTCCTGGCTCTGTGCCACCCTTCCCTGCTCGACATCAATGCAGACGTGCTCTTCATGGCATTGTGAATGGGTGGTGGTGGTGGACGGGATTGCTTATTCACAGAGGCCGTTCCAGAGAAGGTAACAACAGACTCGCGAAGCTCCTGGAGGCATCAGGGTGAGGAAAGGGAACTGAATGGGTGGCCAGAAGAATGGCATCTTGAACTGGCACCTCATTGGCTGGAAGACTTTCAGCAATTCATCTAACTATTCTTGACTTTTTGTTTTCTTTATTTTTCTAAAGCTCATATAATTTTACTCCAGGTATGGAAAGAGAATTGCAAGTTAAGGACATTAAAAATGTAGCATCTGCTAGCCAAGTTCCGCTGTGCATTTACCAGAGAGAGTAAATGATAGGGAAACTATCAAAAATAGGGTGAAATTAAAGCAGGAAGAAAATAGAGAATAATCCTAGACAAACAACTAGGTGTCTAGAATTAATTTCTTCAGTCTAATGAGACTTTACATGAAGAGATCTGTCTTCTGTGTTCTTGGTATTTGTGAATCAATACACATCAAACACTGAAAAGTGAACCTAGCCGGCGCCGTGGCTCAACAGGCTAATCCTCTGCCTAGTGGCGCCTGCACACTGGGTTCTAGTCCCGGTTGGGGTGCCGGATTCTATCCCAGTTGCCCCTCTTCCAGGCCAGCTCTCTGCTAAAAAAAAAAGTGAACCTAGCACATAGTAAGTGCTCTAAAATGTTAGCTATGATTTCAGTTATTCTTTTTTTTTTTTTTTTTGACAGGCAGAGTGGACAGTGAGAGAGAGAGAGAGAGAAAGGTCTTCCTTTTTGCCGTTGGTTCACCCTCCAATGGCCGCTACGGCCGGCACCAATCCAAATCCAGGAGCCAGGTGCTTCTCCTGGTCTCCCATGGGGTGCAGGGCCCAAGCACTTGGGCCATCCTCCGCTGCACTCCCTGGCCACAGCAGAGAGCTGGCCTGGAAGAGGGGCAGCCAGGACAGAATCCAGTGCCCCAACTGGGACTAGAACCTGGTGTGCCAATGCCGCAAGGCGGAGGATTAGCCTGTTGAGCCACGGCGCCGGCGATTTCAGTTATTCTTACTACTACTACTGAAAAGATCAGAGCTGAAAGAATGAATGGATAGTGTTTGGAAAATGTAGTAGACAGGGAAATTGAACTCAAGTATGCAGCCTAATGAAAGACAATTTAAGAACACAACTTGCATATCCTACCTGTTCTGAGGATCGAGAAAGATAATGGCCATGAATACCTTTTATAAATTGCATAGTGTCATGAAAAAAATGCTGTTGTGATTCCTGTAATGGATTTTGTACATTGCTTACAAAACACCATCTTGGGTGAAGAGTTTTATTTTGTGCTAACAGGTCTAGCCCTTCCACTTTATTTCTCTGGAGTAATGACTGAAAGTAACAGGAATATTATTTTGCAGATAATTTTGAACTAGTTTATAAATCTGGCTGAATACGCCTGAAAAAAAAGACAGCTGCATTTTGAAGACTGCATGGAGCAGGCCATTTGTTCCTTATGTCAAGACCCAAGCACTTAGATGTTCTTATTAGCTTCTTCCAAATGATAGAGAAATATTATCAGAAATTACTCAGATGATCCCTTCTTTACAATTATCAAAAGCAAAACTGACTAGTGTCAGTCTCTAATAACAGGTAACAAGAACAATTTAGAAGTAGCATTTTTATTTGTGCTATTTTAAACATACCTATAATATATTGAAAATTAGGTTTCTCTGCACTGTATCTGTGAATCTATATTTTTTTCCTAAGCAAAGAAGGTAGTGATTTAAGATTATGCTCAAATAAATATTGTGCTGCTATGTTTTTTATTAACATGTTTATTTCTTCCATTTTTTTCTTTATTGTAATTGTACTATTTATGGTGTACAACTTTTCTAAAAAAATTTTTTACAACCCCCAACATTGCTTTTTAGTAATGTTTGCATTATAGGTTTAGTGTCATCGGTTTATTGTTTATTATCAAACGGGAATATCAGTTTGTCATGATGCAAACCACAGGTTGAGTAATGAGCAAATGAACACTCACTCCCCTAGGGACCCCAGCGTCCTTTGTGTGATGAATATCCAGAGTTGATGGTAACAAGAGAACCTACTAGATAGGCATGCTTCATCAGACTCCTTGTTATGGAGACGCCAGCAGACTTTGCTGAGCAACCCAGGAGGTCGTAGTGCATAGGTCTTCCAGGCCCCTGGGCCTTTGGCAAGGGCTCTCAAGGAAGGTGAACCTGGGCAGGAGTCCGGCCAGGACACGCCACTGAAGACCCCTCCATTGGCGGTAGGATGGGCTCTAGAGGGCGCTCCAGCACTGCCAACTTGGGTTTCTCAGCGCTGCCTCACTCAGGGTCAGGTCCAGAGCCATTCTTTTCCCCAGCACTACTTGTAGGATAACATCTTGAAGGTGTAGGATAAGCTACGAAGGCTGGAAAGGAAAGGGTTCCTCGCAGTACATGCGCGAAAAGGAAAATCTCCTTCACCTACCAGGAAGAAGCTGCTTCTCTTGGGTAACGCTACATCCTGTTGCCTTGACACAGAGCTCTGCGCATTACTCTGAATGGTTGCCTGCCCTTTGAAGAAGCTGTGTTGATGCCCGATGGCCTGCTTGCTTAGAGCACTCAGGAACGGGGTCTTCTCCCTCAGGACATCTTGGTTGCTGTTCCTTGGCCCAGGCACAGACAAATGGGAACACCTTGAATGAGTCGCTGGAGAATTCGAAAGAAGTTGAAGAAATTGCAACTTCCAGACTCTAGACAGCCACTTGGTCTTGTGGCCATGGCCATGGTGTTTGAGTCTCTGTAGTCACCTTTAAAATATTTTGAAAATTTATAAAAGATGGAAATTCCATTTCCTGGGGAACTGTAGGTACTAAATAGGCAACATAATAGTATTTAAGATAACTCAGAACATAGACCCCAGCCACAAAATGAAAAACTGGACACCTAATTTAATTAACTATCTCCTGCCTATGTTTTCCAGTATTAAAAGAAAAGGAAACAAAAAGAAATAAAATAAGTGCCTGCCTTACACATAGCATTTTCTGCTAGTTGACACTCAAAGGACATACAAATTCCCTTCTTTTCTTTTCCTTCTTCCTCCCCCCACCTTTTTTTTTTTTTCTTTAATCTTAGTGGGACCTGAACTCAATCTGATTGCTATTTTCTGTCATTGAGACTCTGAAATGCAGAGGGTTCTGCAGAGGGGAGCTTTCACAAAGCAACAAAGCACTTTGTTGAGCAACTTCAAGTCTTTCCTCCATCTCATCCTCAAAATACCATTCTTTTTCATCCTCAACAGAGTTCCTCCTTACTAGCCCCAATATCGTATTCTGGCCCTGGTGCCCACTGAATTGTCTCTGCCTGAACAGGCCAAGTAGGAAGTCTGAAACAGCACTGATACTGCAACTCAGCACTGCACACTAGCATCGCTGTGGGGCCTCTTGGGATTTTTTTCCTCCTGAATTTAATGAGAACAGAAGAAAAGGAAGAAAGTACTGTGATCGATGTGAGTTCATTTTCTGAGGGCTGTTCCCTTCCTTTGCATATTATTAAAGAAGTGATTTCTTTTTTTCACAAAAAGTCTCCAAACATCAACCTAATGATTGTATGAGGTGGTCCCTAAGCATTGAAGTTGTAATTGAGACAGATTCAGGAAATAGAATGAGTCTCACCTACATTTGTTTCTCTCCAGGTGTCAGGATTACATGAGCAGTTCACTTGGAATTCATTCCTCAAAAGTGTTAAAGTAGTAGAAAGTTTCCTGTAGAAACACGACTTGTATGAAGTTAGGATTGAATGTGTACAACAAGGAGAAGGGGATTCACATCACTATTGCAGTGATGTAATTTAGCTTAGCAGCCATTTTGGCTTCTATATTTACAAATGAATCACTATTTCAGTTTATCTGCAAATGCTGTCTTTGTTGAATTAGACCCATTATATAATAATATGCCCTTATCCCACATTTTATGATTGCTATCTTTAATTGCACTTTACATGATATTAATTTTTTCACCCTTGCTTCCTTTGTGTCTATATTCTCCTGATGTATATTTAATTTTCAAACTTTGCAAATCTGTTTCTTTTAGAGGTATCTTATATACCATACAGCTATGTTTGCTTTATGACCTGTTCTGAAAATCATTTTGCCTTAATAAAGATTTACTTCTTTAAGATTTTTTTTAGAAGATCTGTTTGTTTTTTTGAAAGTCAGAGTTAGAAAAGGAGGGGGAAAGGGATAGAGAGAGGGGAGAGAGGGAGAGAGGGATGGAGGGAGAGAGGGAGAGAGAGAAAAATCTCTATCTGCTGGTTCATGACCCAAATGACTACAATGGCCAGGGCTGGGCGAGGTGGAAGCCAGGAGCCAGAAGCTTCATCTGGGTCTCCCATGTGGGTGCAGGAGCCCAAGCACTTGGGTCACTGCTTTCCTTAGCACATTAGCAGGGAGCTGGATCAGAAGTAGAGCAGCAGGGTCTTGAACTGGTGCCCATATGGGATGATGGTACTGTAGGTGATGGCTTAACTGGTTCTGCCACAGTGTCAGCTCCTACTTTTGTTTTTTTTAAAAGAAATAATTTGAGATGAATTTTCTAAATGGTTTTCAAATATCAGTTCTTACCTGGCATGTGATGATTTTTAAATTTTAAATATTAAAAAATGAGCTTATCATTTCTAAACAATAAAAAGTAGATAAAATGGACACATTCTTAGAAAAATGTACCTTTACAGATGGACTTGATTAAATTTTTTTAAAAAAACCTCAATATTCTATGACAATTAAAGAAATGTAGTTAGGAGATTTAAAATATATATATATTTTTAAGATGTATATTTATTTGAGACAGAACTACAGAGAGAGAGAGAGAGAGACAGAGAAGTCTTCCATCTGCTGGTTCACTCCCCAAATGGCCCCAACGGCTGGAGCTGGGCCAATCTGAAACCAGGAACTTCTTGCAGGTCTCCCACATGGGTGCAGGGGTCCAAGTACTTGGGCCACCTTCCATTGTTTTCCCAGACAATAAGCAGAGAGCTGGTTCGGAAGAGGAGCAGCAAGCACTCGAACCAGCACCCATATGGGATGCCACTGCTGCAGTTGTAAGGCTTAACCTACTGCACCACAGCACTGGCCCCTAAAATATTCTTTTTATTTTCTTTACAGAGATATTTGCATTTTTAAAAAAGATTTATTTCATTTATTTGAAAGTTTGAGTTACAGAGCGAGAGACAGAAAAATATATTCCATCAACTGGTTCACTCCCCAAATGGCTGCAATGGCCAGAGCTGGGAAGATCTGAAGCCAAGAGCTGGGAGCTCCTTCGAAGCTTCCCATGTGGATAGCAGGGGCCCAAGAACTTGGGTCATCCTCTTTTGCCCCTCCCATACCATTAGCAGAAGGCTAGATAAGAAGTGGGACAGCAGGGCTGGCTCTGTGGCATAACGGGTAAAGCTGCTGCCTGCAGTGCCAGCATCCCATATGGGAGGAGCTTCAAGCCCTGACTTCTCCGCTTCCAATCCAGCCCTCTGCTATGGCCTAGGAAAGCAGTAGAAGATGGCCCAAGTCCTTGGGCCCCTGCACTTGCATGGGAGACCTGGAAGAAGCTCCTGGTTCCTGTGTTTGGACCAGCTCAACTCTGGCCATTGTGGCTATTTGGGGAGTGAACCAGCAGATGGAAGACCTCTCTCTCTCTGCCTCTCCTCTCTCTGTGTAACTCTTACTTTCAGATAAATAAATAAATCTTTAAAAAAAATTTTTTAAAGATGCCAGTCCCTAAAATATTCTTACAAAGTTACATCAGGCTCAGATAGTTTTACAATATAATTCCATTAAACATTCAAGGAATAGCATTCCAATAATACACACATAATTTCAAAGAAACAAAAAAGAGACTGCTCAACTTTGATGAATTTTTCTTAACTCTGATCCCCAAACTAGACAAAGACAGTATGACAAAGGAAAAAGAAAAGACTCATGTTGCTTATGAAAATACTTTTAACATTTGTAAACAAGGGGCCAGTATTGTGGCATAACAGGTAAAGCCACCACCTGCAATGTTGGCATCACTTATGGGTGCCAGTTTGAGATCTGGCTGCTTCATTTCTGAACCAGCTCCCTGCTAATGTGCCTGGGAAAGCAGTGGAGCATAGCACAGGTGCTTGGGCCCTTGCATGCACATAGGAGACCTGGAAGAAGCTCTTGGCTCCTGGCTTCAGCTTGGCCCAGCCCCAGCTATTGTGGACATTTGGGGAATGAACCAGCTGATTGAAGATCTGTCTCTCTATAAGTCTTTCCCTCTTAACTCTATCAAATAAATTAACCCTAAACATATAGAAACAAATTGTTAGTGAGCCTCAAAATGCATCACAGAGTTGGTTTTCATTTTAGAATGTATGATTATTTCCACATTAGAAATTCCAGCAATTACAATTACAAATTACAATTCGTTGGTCACTATATATTAATTCAGGAAAGTATTTGAGCATAAACATTAGTGATTGCAACTCCTTGCAACCTTCCCACTGGAAGCCTCCCCAGGATGGGGTTCATGGCTGTTTTATTTGTCATTGTACATTTAGTACCCAGAATGCCTGTGATTGAAAGTTTGCTAACTCTGTCACCACCCTACACTGTTGCCGCAACACAAACTTGAGTCTAGAAATTGCTATGAAGACAATTTCTTGGCTCTCTCTAAGGAAGGAGGCAGCAAAGTGAATATTTCCTATAGAATCAGTACAATAGGATCTTTTTAAATAAAAAATTATTTATTTATTTGTTAGGTAGAGTTACAGAGGGAGAGACAGAGAGAAAGGTCTTCCATCTGCTAGTTCACTCCCCAAATGGCTGCAATGGCCGAAGCTGGCCTGATCCAAAGCCAGGAGCCAGGAGCTTCCTCCAGGTTCCCACACAGGTGCAGGGACCTGAGGACTGACGCCATTTTCCACTGCTTTCCCAGGCCAGAGCAAAGAGCTGGATCAGAAGAGGAGTAGCACGGACTTGAACAGTGCCCACATGGGATGCCAGTGCTGCAGGCAGAGGCTTAGCCCACCTCACCACAGCACCAGCCCCAGTGCAACAGGATCTTGTACCATTTATTTTTTTAATGTGTTCAGCTTCGTTGAAGAAAATGGGTCTCATTTTTTAACTTGGGTTTCAAAAATGATAAACTATAAAATGAACTTGCTCATGCTTTAGTATTTCTTATACCTGAATATGAGATGGCATATATTTTAAGTGGCTCACCCTGACCAGAGAAATTTAGCCCTAAAAATAGATAATTTTTTAAGCATTTGATATGTGGGTCCCATGGTTTGTAATTTTTTTTTTTACTTTAACATGAGATAAACATTATAGAACTGAGTACATGCTAACTCATTTGATTAAATAATTAAACCTTGTTATGACCCTGTCTGAATAAGATCGAAGTCGGCGAACCCTAAAGCCTTCCATAGCTTTGGCAACTCATGACTAGAGCCTAGGGAGATTACTGACACCATAAACAAGAGTGTCAATTGTTAAGTCAACAACAGGAGTCACTGTATACTTACTCCTCATGTGGGATCTGTCCTTAATGTGTTGTCCAATGTGAAGTAATGCTATAACTAGTACTGAAACAGTATTTTACACTTTGTGTTTCTATGTGGGTGCAAACTGATGAAATCTTTACTTAATATATACTAAATCGATCTTCTGTATATAAAAAGAATTGAAAATGAATCTTGATGTGAATGGAATGGGAAAGGGAGCGGGAGATGGGAGGGGTGCGAGTGGGAGGGAAGTTATGGAGGGGGAAAGCCATTGTAATCCATAAGCTGTACTTTGGAAATTTATATTTACTAAATAACAGTTAAAAAAAAAACTTGTTTTAAATAAACTGTTTTCCAAAAAAAAGTTTTTTGTTCATAGCCTTCAAGGTAACAGTGATAAAATCTGAGCACTGAGCAAGATGGGACCATCTAGAGGACAAAGCAGAGAACAGTGTGGGCCAAGATGCTGAGCAGATGGAAGGGGCGTGTGACAGAGCAGCAGGGCGCTTGTGTGGCTCCTGCCACCCCTGCTCCATCTGCAGGCAAAGATGCAGGGCCACAAACCAGGGCTCCTGAGGTTGAGCCTAACTGGAAGTCCGAGAGCCTCTTCATTCTTTCCCCTTCCCCCACTCCCTCTCAAATTTGGCTTGAAGTTTAAATTCTCCAGGAAGACCACCAACCATGACACTCATAAATGAATAGGGTGAGGGCGGGTGCTATGGTCTCTTTCTCTCCTCTTTCTCTGTAGATCTTCCAAATAAATAAGCATTTTATTTAGAAGCTAACAAAAAGACAATACAAAATAACAAAAATAATTCAAGCCCCCCTCCAAATATCATAACATTAGTTGGCTATTTCCCAGGGCAATAATAAAGTAGTGCCATATGACACACTTTATAAATTTTTTTTCTTTCTAATTAATTTGGCCTTTTTCATTGTTTTAAATCTTTAAGTAAACTCTAAGAAATGGGACAAATATGTAGAATTTTGGGTGCCACTGTAAATTCAAAAGCTAAGGGAAGTATTGAGAAGTGAATTATTCTATATGAGAAACCCAGACCCACAGGGAGGCCTTTCAGATACTGCTCAATACATTGTTCGTCAAATTCCTTTAAAAAATGCTCATTGTCTTTGATTTTGAGATGACTTTGTAATATCTGGCTGCTATGGTAACTGCCATTTCATTAAGGAGTAACATTTAGAATCAACTAAAATTTCCAACTAACATGCTAGTCTATATTTCTTATATCCATTCCTATTTTCCAACTTATCACATATTTGTGATCATCTTATTTTTGGAAATACCCATATTTGCCCAATCTTTATATGTTAAATCAATATTATTGTTATCTCTAACTAAGAATTTAGTGTTATTTCAAAGCTAGCTGCTTTGGTCAAAATAGTAGCATTTACTGATAGCACGCCCTGTATGAGGAATTATTCCAGTGCTCTACATGTTATGTCATTTAATCTTCCCAATAAGACTATGAGATGCCCTTATTATTCCTGTTTCATTGATGAGGAAATGAAAGCATGGCAAAATGGATAAACGTTGCCCAGGATTATCAAGCTAGAGCTGTGCAATCCAATATAATAGCCTCTAGCCACATGTGACTACTTAAATTAAAATTAAGTTAAATATTAAGTTCCTCAATGGCAAATGCCACCCATCAAGTGCTCAATAGGTCCATATACCTAGTGGCTGCCATTTTGGACAGTGTAGAATAGATCCTCTCTCTCACTGTAGGAAGTTCTATTGCATAGCATTGTCAAAAAAGCAACAAAGCCAGGCTTGAACCCAGCAAGATTAGGAGGAGCTATGCCCTGTGCTGGTTCCAGGGTCCTGACCTGCCAGTTGTGCATTGAACTGTCATTTTTTTCCTTTCTCCTTTCCACTAAGAATAAAGGAACTGGTACTGAGAGCCTATGAGTTGATGTTAATCTACAGGGTAAAGGTCAAGACCCATGAACAGACACTGAATGGTAGAGGAGTTCTTTCTTCCCACAAGTATTTACACAGAGACAGGTACTGTTCTGGACCCTACCTGTATGGTATTGAACCAAACAGATGGATTCTCTGACCTTATGGGACGTACATTCTGCAGGAGCAGACACATGTAAATAAGTGCCTGCATAATCCATTGGGTGGGGATGCATGCTATGAAGAAAAGAGAAGCTGCGTAAGGAGGATGACAGGGAGTGCTGAAGAAAGGTCTCTTTAATGAGATACCAGGACAGGTGAGAGGGCAGCTTTCCAGGCAGTGGGAACTGCAAGATAGAGACCTCAGAGCCGAGATCAGTGAGATCAGTTAGCAGGTGTGGCACCATGCAGGATGATGCACATTCAGATAAATCCCATCTCTTTCCGGTTGTAATGCCTCATCTATTTAGCCTTCCCTACCCTTGTTCTGATGTCACTTTTCTTTGTTGGTTCCAACACATCCTTTTTTGAGTCAGTAGAATGCACTTCAGTTCCCTAATAAAGAATACTAATTTTGCAGTGTGTGAACTTTGGAGCACTAAGCAAATCTGAGCACCTTCTCCAATGCTTCTTGGCTCAGAAGGATTGCAGAGTCACAGTGGTTTGAGGACTCTTTCTGTTATTTACGGTTCCTTCTCCCAAGAAACAGAGCTCAGCCCACCAGACCAGAAGCTACTATGGGCAAAACCAGGTTGATAAATTATTTCAAGAGAAGAGTAAGAACAAAGAAACTAATGCATGGTCTAAAATTTTAGTTCTAAGTACAAGAAACTGTCTTATGAATTTAATTTTTGACTGTTAATAGTTTGATCAAACATAGAAAATGAATCCCAAGTGTTAAGCAAATTGAAAATTTCAAGATGGCATCCTAGCATGATAAATTGATTCTCTCATTTGCCAACTATTAGGAAAGATTTGATTCTTCTATCAATATCCAGGAATTTCCATTCCTGATTCTCATAGTGTTCCTTCCTCAATCCCTACATCCTAAGTACAAGTCCATGCTTCTCAGTTCTGTGTCAAGATCTAGTATGACTAAATCACTGCTCCCTTCTCCTCTTAATTATTACAAGGAAAAATGATTTAATATGTGTGAAGTATTACTTTTACATTTATATTGCAAGCATTTTACATGTAAAGTATTGTTACATGTAAATTTCTTGGAATAATATCAAGCACATAAAAACTTCATAAATATTACTTGTTACCATTGTTATCCTCAGCACTCTGATCCCTTCCTCTGCTTTGTCTAGGCAGATCTTGCCTCAACACACACCTCTACGATAGTCCGCCTGTATTTTCCAGCGTCACCCCAAAGCCTGGGCAGCTCATACACAGTGCATGCCTCCTTCCATGAGTGCAGCTGCTTTCTCCTAATCCTGCTCATCTACCCTGTGAATTGGAGTTCCTGGTGCCGAGAAGCCCCTAAAATACCGCACTGCGCACTGTTGAGATTCCACCTATTTGGCACAAACATTTTATAATCTACAGGAGGGGCCTCAAAGCAGAGGACAATAAACCTGCTTCTCCAAGGATGGAGGTCTCTCCATACTTTTTCCTCTTCAGAGGGCAGGTTCTGTGGCTCCACCCCTAAATCCCAGCCAAGAGTTAACATGTCCAGCGAGTCTGGGCAGGATCCAGGTGGAACCATCTCTGAGTTCATGGCTGCTCTTCCAGTAACAGTTGGGGCTTCCTAACTCCATTTACAGACAGTCTAGAAAAACTCAAAGTTGGCAGCAGAGACCAAGAGAGTGTCCAACTGCGCTGGGTAAGTGCCTGCTTTCACTGCGGAGCCTGTGAGGGCTGCCAGGAGAGGCTGTTTCCCCCTCTGCAGCTCTGGCTGGCTCATGGAGGTACCCAGGGGATTGAAACGTGCTGGGCTTTGTTTGTAACTTATTTTGGAGGAAGCACGAAAGCCCTGACATGTTCACAAAACCAGATATTTTGTCCATTGCCTATGACAACCGAAACATAGCCAGGC
Source organism: Lepus europaeus (assembly GCF_033115175.1). Taxonomy (NCBI): domain Eukaryota; kingdom Metazoa; phylum Chordata; class Mammalia; order Lagomorpha; family Leporidae; genus Lepus; species Lepus europaeus. The sequence continues at coordinate 44,778,974 of NC_084827.1, forward strand.
TATTATAGACCTGTCTGGGAGGCAGTGTAATGATGCAGCAGTAGCTCATGTTGCAGAAGTTCACATTTCCGGGCTGCCTGTGCTCACGTGGAGTAGACCAGGTCATGCCATGCTGTTGCCGTGGGATGTGACGTGGGACTCAGTGAGGATGACAGTGGATGCAAGGGTCACTGTTGTCCCAAAACTTCTTAATATTCTGCTGTTGAATCACATTAGCCCTTTCTTTATTTATGTTTCCTCAGGCCTCAGTTTGAGTTTGTGCTCCTGAAAGATACACGGATAAATTATTCATTTGTATATAAATTAAGACAGTGGATTCTGGATGGAAGAAGTATTTGCAAAGCGAGAATTACAGAGCACAGTTTCTATATGACAAAGAGTAATTCTTTGTCACTACTAAAAAATCTGAATGATAGCCCCTTATTTTCTTCTTCAATGCCCTATTAATCTGCAGTTAAGTAAGCCAGGAGCACCAGTGCTTACCCGGGCAGGGGGATGGGCTTCCAGGTTGAGCAGAATCTGAATGAACACTGAGCAAAATTAGCCATTTCCATGCAAGGAACCTTAGCTACAAGCAGCACGGTGCTGGGTGTGTTCTACACAGGGCTTTTAGTGTTTGTAATACGCTTTCAGTGTTGCTTTGGATACTTGCGGATGATGGAACTGAGACTCGAACATTGCGTGACTTGTGCAGAGCCACGTTTTACCTGTAAGTCAAAAAGCAAAGCTGGCTCCTGTCTCTCTCATGTCCTAGCGAGTCCCTTTTATCCTTCTTTCCTCATGTTCCACTCTTCTTGGGAAATGACAGCTACAGACAAATCATTATGAGTCTGATGTGTGTTGTTTTGTTTGTTTGGGTTCTTGTGAAAAAACAAAAAGGTCTTTCTCTTTTGCATTCCTATGTATTTTTAATTTCAAGAAGCACTAAAGCACTATTCTGCTACAGACTTTTCTCTTTTTGTTATGTATGCATGTATTTATTTATTTGAAAGACAGAATGGATCACTCCCCAAATGGCCACACAACCTGGGCTGGGCCGGGTCGAATTCAGGAGCCAGGAATTCTGTCTGAGTCTTCCGCATGGGTGGCAGGGACCAAGCACTTGGGCCATCATCTGCTGCCTTTCCGGGAGCATTAGCAGGAACCTGAATCAGAAGCAGAGGAGCTGGGACTCGAGTTAGTGTTCCGGTAGGGGATGCTGATGTTGCGAGCAGTGACTTAGCCTGATGTGCCACAACACCAGCCCCCATTTATTTATTTGAAAAAGGCTTCCATGCAGCATTAGGTTGTGAAGATTCCCATCTGTGGCTCTGTGTACTTCGGGTCTGTTGTTGCTCATGGCTGCACAGAATGCCAAGGACGTAGGCAGCACCTTTCATCTGCCCAATGCCCTGGTGACAGTCATCCAGGTTGCCCCTAAGTCTGCATCGCACGGAATAACCCTGCAGTGAACATCTTGTGAGCTTCCCTTGGTGAACCTGTCTGGGATTGTTTGGGAGGTGCTGCACCATAGATTACTCATTTGCTCACTTGGACTCTGATGGACCCATTCGCTGCTGTCCACCCGAGCTGCTGTGGGCCACATGTCCACCAGCAGTGCAGGAACTCTCAGTATCCTCATCCTCTTTGGCAAATCCAGATTTTTCATCTTCGTAATTTTGGTCAGTCTGAGTAAAGTGACATCTCATTGTTTTAAGTTGCATCTCTCTAAATTATTGCTGTTCAAAAAATCATCTCTTTGGGGCTGGTGCTCTGGCGCAGTGGGTTAACGCCCTGGCCTGAAGCACCAGCATCCTGTATGGGTGCTGGTTATAGTCCCAGCTGCTCCACTTCTGATCCAGCTCTCTGCTGTGGCCTGGGAAAGCAGTAGAAGATGGCCCAAGTCCTTGGGCCCCTGCACTTGTGTGGGAGACCCAGAGGAAGCTCCTGGCTTCGAATTGGTACAGCTCCAGCCGTTGCGGCCAACTGGGGAGTGAACCAGCGGATGGAAGACCTCTCCCCCCATCTGTCTCTCCCCCCCCCCCCCCACCGTGTAACTCTTTCAAATAAATAAATAAATAAATAAATCTTTAAAAAAATCATCTCTTCATATGCTTGTCACTTGAAATTTTTTCTGCTGGTACCCTATGCTCCTCTCTAGAGAATGAAGGCTGTGGCCAGGGCCCCATCCATCTGCCTGGTCCAACACTGCCCAGCTAAAATATAATGCAAGCCTCACAAACAACTTGGGAATTTCAAGTGGCCACCAAAAAAGGCAAAAGGAGATTAGTGAAAATAATAGCACAATGCTCTATCTTATTTAATCCTATACATCTAAAGTATTATCATTTCCACATATAATCAATATAAAGGTCACTGATGAGATTTTCTAATTTTTTCTTTTGTACTGTCTTCCAAATCCTGTGTGTATTTTATAATGAAAATACATCTCAATTTTCATTTTCAACAGTTAAAGTAAAATTTAGCCATTTTATGCAAGTGCACTTTTATTTATTTAACAAAAGAAATATTTATACGTTTTGTAAAATTTTGGATATGCTGAATTATGGCTTCTTATACTGAACCAGAATCTGCTTCTAAACAATTTCCACTCATTCAGCATAGTGCTGCTTTCCATGGTCACATATAACCTGTGTAGTCTGTCTTTGAGAGGACCTCTGATGAGTCCCGGGTTATAGTTCTTGAGCTTCTCTTTCCCCACAGCACTTCCTTTTCTGGCCCTTAGCATCCCCATTCCCTTTATTGCAGCTCTTTCACTTGACCTTGCCGGGCCCTTGATTGGAGCAGTTCAGGTTGTCCAGTGTGGTTCTTCAGGTGTAACCTATGGAGGGGGCAGTCCCCTGACCCAGCCCCTCTACCATCACCTGAGTGACCTGAAAAAAAATGAACTTTTAGTAATCATATGTAGAACTTGGTTAACAATTGCTTATTCTCAGGTTATTCATCTTTTGATGTTTTACAAACACCCAAAAATATGTTCACTATTTCTCTAAAAGTATCAGACATGGCCTCTCTTTTCAACAACTACCAAAATATATATATATATTTTTTTTTGACAGGCAGAGTGGACAGTGAGAGAAAGACAGAGAGAAAGGTCTTCCTTTTGCCATTGGTTCACCCTCCAATGGCCGCTGCTGCCGGCGCACCATGCTGATCCGATGGCAGGAGCCAGGTGCTTCTCCTGGTCTCCCATGGGGTGCAGGGCCCAAGCACTTGGGCCATCCTCCACTGCACTCCCTGGCCACAGCAGAGAGCTGGCCTGGAAGAGGGGCAACCGGGACAGGATCGGTGCCCCAACTGGGACTAGAACTCGGTGTGCCGGCGCCGCAAGGCGGAGGTTTAGCCTAGTGAGCCGTGGCGCCGGCCCAAAATAATTTTTAATAAAACAGTAAGCTCCCCTTCATTGTATTCCCCCAAATCTCTCCAGAGATTTAACCTCAGAAATCACTAGCATGTTCTAAAAGACTGGATGTGCTTCTTGGACTTGAGACTGATGGTCAAATGTCTTCCCCCACTAGCATCTATCCAACAGGAATTTGTAAAATAGTCTTTGAATTTTTTGATAATCTGACAGAAAGATTAGTGTATTTCATTGCAAAGGAGAAGTCAGCATAAACTCTCATGTTAATAGTGAATATCTGATATAGAGAGATAAATTTTCATCTTGTTATTATTGACATAGTACATGACAGAAAGAAGACACAATACATGCAGTATGGTAGACATTACTAACAAAGATCGTGGGAAGACTGTGGTGCAAATGTAGCAACAGTGAAATGATCATATTAGGAGAGAGTCATTTTAAGAGAAGGAAATAGACTGTAACAAAGGCATCAAAAATAGACTTGCTTGTCACTCACAGCCGCATCTCCTGACCTGCTTGGCCCTGGGAAGCTGAGAAAAAAGGACTAGAACTCAGACTCTAGGCAAGGAGAGAGCAGATGGAAGCATCTTTTCCTTATTTCCTCTTCTCCCTTAGTGTTGACCGTTGCCTGCTCCTGGTAATATACCTTGAGACGGGGTAATGACCTTACCCCTTATGTTACAGGAGCATCAGTTTGACAAACACCTATGGAGATACAGGCCCAGGGACACCCTTACCTGAACTTTCTTAATCCCTTTGTTTACCGTCATTTCCAGGAATTGCATCACTGTAGCAGCTATAGAGATCATGTATTTTCCCTCAGCTCTATAGAAGGAAGTTGGGGGGTGGTAGAATAAATAATGAATAAAAGGAAAATAAAACAGGTCTGATGTTAGAATAAAGATGGTCTCGTGGCTCACTAGGCTAATCCTCCACCTGCAGCGCTGGCACCCCTGGTTCTAGTCCCAGTTGGGGCGCCGGATTCTGTCCCCGTTGCTCCTCTTCCAGTCCAGCTCTCTGCTGTGGCCCAGGAAGGCAGTGGAGGATGGCCCAAGTGTTTGGGCCCTGCACCCACATAGGAAACCAGGAGGAAGCACCTGGCTCCTGGCTTTGGATCGGGACAGTGCGCTGGCTGCAGTGTGCTGGCTGTAGCAGCCATTTGGGGGGTGAACTAACGGAAAAGAAAGACCTTTCTCTCTGCCTCTCTCTCTCTCTCTCTCTCTCTCACTGTCTAACTCTGCCTTAAAAAAAATATGATCTCTCTGGCTTGCATTTCTCCCCAGACTGATGAAGTAATTCACCTCAGCAGTCTCCCCATAGACACTGTGCTATTCTCGATGGGATCCCTGGGATGAGTGACATGGAACTCCTACAGTCTGATGGGGAGGACATGCCCCCAACACATAAAGTGTGATAATCAAGGACGTGGTGTGCTCAGTGGTCTAAGAGAGACACAGCGTTGTAGGCATTCAAAGGGAAGTCTGCACACTTAATGTGTGGGTTTGGGACACACTATGGAGCAGGTAGCTTTTGAGGTGAACTTTCAAGGATGAGCTGAATTTCCATGGGTCCATTGGAGTGGGAGAAAATATGCTTGGCTATTATTCCTGCAGAGGGCAGTCTCAAGTGGTATTATGCGGATAGAATTCCTTGCCTTCTGGACCTTAGAGCTAAGTAATCAAGGCATCCATGTCCATGCTCCATGGATCTAGTAATAGTATGAAGATAACTCAGAGTACGTAGTGACATGGCCCTTAACTTCCTGACAAGTCATATGCAGTGTGGGAAGTGAGCTACCCAGGCCAGCAGATATACGTCTGACCACAAGATACAGGCAGAATCAGGCTTCCTTCTCCGCTTCATGGCAATTAATAGTTACTGACCTGCAGCATCTGGGCAAATGACCCTCTGATATACCAACTTAAGACGGAGTGTGTTATAACTCTAAGCACCAGCTTTGGAGTTGCCAACATCAGAGGACTAGAAAACTCAGATTGTGCATTTAAGTCTCTCTTCACTCTCCCATATCGGTTGAAGTCCTACCAAAAGACACAAAACCAATGGGAGATATCTGCATATGTTATGAGGCATAGGCTAAAGAATTGATGTACCCAATTTGTGGAGACTGGCTGGGCAACTCTGAAACTCACAGCACAGGCTGTTGGAGGGCAGAGTGGGGCTCCCAGGAATCAGCTGCTGGCTGCAGGCAGCATTTCTTGTCTTTCTACATCTTCTGGGAGAGCCTCTGTTCTGCTCCTAGGACATTCTAACTCACTATGAACTTGAATTACATCTACAAAATATCTACATGGCAACACCAAGTTAATGTTTGATCGAATAATGAGGTGGGGGGGAGGGGGCTACAGCCTAACAAAGTTAACACTGAAAACAGATCATCAGATGTCCCTAGTTAGGACAAAGGTAGGGCATATGCACAATGGCATCAGGCTACTCACAGCAGCAGCAGAGGGGAGTCAAAGATACAAAAGGCCACAGGTTGTATGGGTCTGTTATATGAAATGTTCAGGATAGGCAAATCCACATCAGATTTGTGGTTGCCAGTGCCCGGGGACAAGGGAAAGAAGAGAGTGCTTTGTGAGTATGGGATTTCCATCTAGGGATAATGAGAAGGTTCTGGAACTGGATACTGGTGATGGCCACACACCGTTGTGAATGTATACAATGCCATCAACTTGCACACTTAAAAATTTTGATGTTCTGTGTATTTTTACCACAATGAAAGACAAAGTTTTGATTGAGCTACAGTGGGCCTGAATTGAAACACACCTTGGCAGAGTATAATTGAAGAGTGTCAAACTTGTATGTTTACCTTTGCTTTATTTTTTTTTTTAAGATTTATTTATTTGAAAGTCAGTTACATAGAGTGGCAGAGAGAGAGAGGTCTTCCATCCGCTGGTCCACTCCCCAATTGGCTGCAATGACTGGAGCTGTGCCGATCCAAAGCCAGGAGCCAGGAGCTTCTTCCGGGTCTCTCACGCAGGTGCAGGGGCCCAAGGACTTGGGCCATCTTCTACTGCTTTCCCAGGCCACAGTAGAGAGCTGGATTGGAAGAGGAGCAGCTGGAACTAGCACCGGTGCCCATTTGGGATGCTGGTGCTTCAAGCCAGGGCATTAACCTGCTGCGCCACTGTGCCGTCTTCTGCCTTTGCTTTAGCAAGGGATTCAGCTGCTTCTTGAGAAAGGCCGTCCTCGGCCCCCTTACACACTGTTTAAGCCTAGTGTTCTACACGGCCAACTAGGACGCAGGCAGTCTTGACGGAGACATCCCAAAGGCTCACTGGATAATAAAGATAATAGAGCATTGGCTGGCTCGCACAGTGGCAGGGATGGAGACGTTCACTTGCAAGAAGCTTTTATTTAGAGGGTGCCAATGGGGAAGGCGATCATGAATCTGCAGCTGTCAGGAGGAAAAGATTTAGTTGAGATTTAGTTGGGCTGTTGTATCTGGGTTCCTGGGAATATTTTTTTTTCTGCTCTGGCCCTTTTCTTCTCAATAAATTCTTTTCAGGTCTGTTCTTTATTGAGAGCTGTGATGTGTGGATCATTTCCTCTGTGTAAAGTACAAGCTCTGGCCCTGTGTACAGTGGATGTCAGCATAACAATCCTTTTGCAATGGTGACAGGCTGGAGAAATGTTTCTCAAATGTGTTGCTGCTGATGGGCATAGATGAATTCCCAACTGGAGTTATGGATCACCGAGAATATGGGCTCTGACAGTGTCCTAGCGCCAGGGAGTGAAATGTACCTCCCCTTGAAGAGGCTGCCCAGGGCGGAAGTGCCGAGCCACACAGATGGGTCAGCCCTGCAATGCCCTGTCTACACCCATGTGTCCTCCCTCTCAGCGTATTCCATATTTCATGCCCTCACCACGGAGACTTCTCCTTGGGAGTATCTTCAGCTCTTGCTGGAGCAACATGAAGTATTTGAAGCCCCTGAGGAGGAAATTACTTCCTGGTGTCAGTGGGACTTTAGACATCTGAAAGAACCTGCAGATGGACCAACGTTGGGCCCCATTTATGTCACTGAACAAGTTAAAAGCAAAATTTCAGAATTAATCCTACCATGATATAAGGTGTTTTAGCAGATTTCAGCCTTCAAAAGACATGTTTTAGGTGAGTTGATTTGGGGGAGCTGGGAGTTTTCCCACCCCAAGTGACTCAATAGACATATAAAGCAATTTAATGTGGTTCTTTCCACAAACATCTCATACAACTCATGTGCCTTGGGCATCCTTGGACTTACTCTGGCCCCTGAATCCTGCACAGAGGAGTCCATGAGCAACTTCAGTCTTCATGGGACAACTGTTCTTCCACAGCTATGTTCATCAGTGGCCCAGCACTGTATTCCAATGGTGCAATGTTAGAGTTGACCATCCAGGCCTACCTCTCAGGAACAGGTATTAAAAGACAACTATTTATAGATGTGATGTTGTCTATTGCAAGTCTAAAATGTACAACGTATTCCACTTACTTGGTTTTAATTCTTTTGGTAACTTTGTACAACCTGTGTCATATTATAAAACTGACACTCCAAAAAGTAACCTCCCTGAGGTTACACAAATAGTAAGGGACAGAGATGTCTTCAAAGGTAGGAGCGTCTGATCCTCAAATCCTATTGTCTTTCACTGTGGTACACCAGTGAGGACTTTCAGGCTGGCTGGCCACAGGGCTAGCCATCAGGAACCATGCCATGGGATCCATGTGTAGTTTTAAAGGGTCAGGGTGGGGGATTCCGGGAAACTGCCCAGTAGGAAGATTTGGTCAAAGCCATTCACTTGAAGAGCTCATGTTCTCTCTGGAAACAAGGTTTTGATAACTTACTCTTTGGAGTGTTGCATTCCAGTGTATCAAGTTCCACAGTTAACTATGGCTCCCCTTGTGCTTGCTGTGTACCTGCTCTCGTGTCTATTGTCACACTTGTAGTATTGCATTGCATCTAGGACAGGACCTGGCACAGGGTGAGCCCTTCATGGATGCATAATGTATTAATCAGGTAAAGGCATCCAGGTTCATCTGGGCCAGAAGGAGCAGGCTGGGCAGGTGAACCAGGAGGGCAGGGAGGATCTCATTGGACTTGAAGGCAGAGCCACCTGTGTTTATGTTTGCCTTTGGGTGAGCCAGCTGGCACCTGAAGAATGCACGGAGTGACAGACTTGGTGATGATAAAACCCAGACTTGTTTGGCACGCTATTTTCAGCTTTGAGGAGGTTGACTTCCACAGTGGGCAGTGGCATGTGTTGAGTTTTGTTGTTGTTGTTAAATTAAGTGTTCTCCTTTTGTGTGTGTACCTATGTTCTTGCCCAAGATGAAAACAAAGAATTTGGGGAAAGACTTTAGAGATGAGCAGGGAGACCCACAGCTCTGAAGACTTCAAAAATCTCCACTTGTTCCTCCAAGCTAGGGAGCAGCAAGTTTTAACCCATGGGCCAATCCTTCTTGCAACACATTGCTTTTTTAACAATCCTACAAGAAGCTTAGCTAATACTGATTTTTTTGCTTTCAAAAATAATTACATTTTTAACCAATCCATAAAAAATTATATGTATGTGTGGGGTACTATATGGCATCTTGATACATGTATATATATTGTATAATGTTCAAATCAAGATAAACATATCTGTCTCTTCAAACATTTACCTTTTTTTGGTGAAAAGATTAAATTCTTCTTTCAAAACACACAATACATTCTTGTTGTCTGTAGTCACCCTACTATGTACTGTGCAATAGAGCACCATGCATCTTATCCCTGTCTAACTATAACCAAGTGTATATTTTCATGGTAAAAAAATCAGAAAAATACTATTTCATGGCATGTGGAGATGATATCAAATTCAAATGTCAAAATCCATAAGGTTTCATTGGAACTTAGGCATGTCACTGTACGTATGCCTTGCCAGTGGCTGCGTTCTAGTGTTACAAGAGCAGAGCTGTGTAGTTGCCACAGATCAAAATGCCCACAGAGTCCAGTCCAAAACACTTAGAATCCAATTCTTCCCAGACAAAGTTATCCAGCCTTTGCTCTAAGCCAGAGAAGGGTTCTCCCCTTTCAAGTCTGGCGAGAAAATAGAATAACATTGTTTCTATTGTTTCCAGAGCCTTCTAGCAGAGTCTATTGATTTTATTTATAGACTGCTATTGATTTTTGGTGTTACTTTAATCTGTGTTGGAGTGAAGGGCCTGGAATAATTGTTGTACACTGTGAAGGTGCACCCTAAATAGCATCTGGAAAATCTCTCATGATTGATTTTGGTAAAGAAGCTTTAATTTTAAAATTGCTTTTGAACTTTTCCATCTGGGAGAGGGAGCTAAAGGGGAACAGTGAGTGGGATAGTAGCTGCGTTGGTCCCGTGCTGCCCCTGCCCTGAGGATTAATGAGATAACATACAAGCAGTGTTTGGTGCTTTCTGAGGAAAGATGCAATGAAAATGTAAAACATTATTATTACCAACACAGAGTACCTGGAAAGAGTGCTCTTCATCTCTGACTCACGAATAATACATTTCCACTAAAATAATTTAGATTTGATGATTCAGTGCATGCTTGTAATGGAACCAAAGTATCCAAGCATAGGAGCAAGGGGATCTTAGAGAAACGAGAGAGACCATTGTGATTTCAAGGTACGTAAATCTATTTTAATTGAAAAGAAAAGACAGTTTCTCTTCTGACACAATGGAAGGTTTGATGTTGCAAGAATAACTGTGAGATCCGTCTCTTTTAAAGGGGTGGCCTCACACCCAGGACTGGATTGATACCTGTGCTCTCCAGGAATCCAGGGCCATGCGTCCAGGTGAGGCAGGAATGCTCCTGGGCTTTGGCCATTAGCCAGCCAAGATTTCTTCTTCCCAGAGATGTTCCTGTGTTCTAGTTCTTGATGTTCCTAGGGTTGTCCCTAGAGCAGAGGCCAAGAGTAGGATTTGGGTACCAGCAGTTTATTTGGAGCTGCTCCTCTTCTAGAAACAGAAGAGAGAGAGGGCAGGGGAGGGAAGCCTGTGGAGGGTGTGTTACCAAGCTGGGTACCTGGGGCACATCTTCAGGGGACCCTGCAAGGCACACTGGCCATGCACCTCAGGCTGCTCTCCCTGAGGAGGGTGGGATTAACAAACTCCTAGTTTTGTAACAAAAATAGCCATTGACAGTTTTGGGGGCAGAGGGGGAGGGTGGGTCACGCATTTGCCAGGAGCTTTGCCTAAGTAGTTTTGTTTTGTTTAATTTTTCAAAACAAGAAAGTTATATTTAGTCACATTGTACAGACAGGAAACTGAGGATTTTACTATCAATTTCTGTCAATTTACTGTCAATTGCTGAAGTTGTTGAGTCTGGTAGGGAAATAAAAGCTCAAGTTTATTCAGCCTGTCACCCTGAGGATTTAAACTTGCTGCAATGCACCAGGTGCCCGAGTTGGCTGTTCTGCATGCCTGAGTTTGGTTGTAGGTTTTGTACTTTTATTACAGGATGAGTACATGTATTGAATCAGGTTTAAACAATACAGGTTGGGGCCAGCATTGTGGTCTTGTGGGTAGAACTACTACCTGTGATGCCGGCAACCCACATGAGCACCACTCCACTTCTGATCCAGCTCCCTGGGAGAAGAAGCAAAGGATGGCCCACGTGCTTGGGCCCCTGCCACCCATATGGGAAACCTGAATGAAGCTCTTGGCTCCTGGCTTTGGCCTGGGCTAGTGCTGGCTGTTGCAGCCATAGGAAGGCAAACTAGCAGATGGAAAATCTCTTTCTCTATATCTCTGCATCTCTCTATAATTCTGACTTTTAAGATAAATAAATCTTTAAAAAATGCAGATTAAATGTGGTTATCAATCACATTGAAAGCCAAAAAGTACCTGGTAGTAGTAAACAGACCTGATTATGTTTAAAACATTTTTTTATTTATATAAAGTGAGCAGAGTGATACTTCCCGCCCTCACCTCCCCCCTGCCTATGCAGACTGGTTTATTAATAAAGGAAGTGCGCTGCATTCCCACATCCGTATGCAGGGAGACACACTGTACTAGTAAGTCCCCACTACAAAAGGCCCCTTGGTTAGTAAGTGTCAGGCCTTGGATGCAGATCCAAGTCTGCCTAACCACCAGACTCATGCTGTTTGCTCTACATGATGGAAGAATGTAGTCACCTCACCCCAATGGCTTTTAAAATTGCAGATGGTTTCTGACTGGTAATGTTGGGGGCCTGGTTGTATGTTGGGAGGTTCTGCAGCAACAATTGGTCCCCTAAATCCATGGGGTTTAGCCCCCACTGACTTCTCCCTCTGAGTCCTGGTGACAAGGTGGTCCTGTGGCAGTGTGATTCTGGTCTGGGAGTCTAAGCTGAGGAGGCAGCCGCTCGCTGGTGGTGTTGGTTCTAGGTCAAGGCAAGCAGAGCATCTTGGCATTTGATCTCAGGGTTGTGTACTTGCTAACCTTGTAACTCATGTGGACTTGAGAGTGGACACTTTTTTTTTTTAAAGGTTTATTTATTTGAACAGCAGACTTACACACACACATACACAGAGTGAATTTTCCATTTGCTGGTTTACTTCCAAAATGGCTGCAATGGCTGGTGCTGGACCAGTCCAAAGCCAGGAGCCAGGAGCTTCTTCCAGGTCCCCAGCATGTGTGCAGGGGTCCAAGCAGTTGGACTTCTTCTGCTGCTTTCCCAGCTGTTATCAGCAGGGACCTAGATTGGAAGTGGAGCAGCTAGAATTTGAATTGATACCCATATGGGATGGCAGCACTGCAGGCAGTTGTTTTAACTATTATGCCACAGTGCTTGTCCCTGGACACCTCCTTAAACCACAGATGCCTCACTTTGCTCAAATTAGTCCAAGTCCTGCCAGCCCCAACAGCATCGCTGCCTGTGGCAGAGAGAAGAGGACTTGGCGAAGCAGCCTCTGAAAGCTTTCTTCCAGGGTGACTTGCTGTTTCTGTTCACATTTCATTGAAAAAGCAGGAAGAACACTGGATATTGGTGAACAATAATAGAGTCTTCCAGAGTGCATTGGATTTAATTCATTTTTACAAGCCTCCTCCTTTTCTCATTAATAGGTTAACAAGTTTAAGCTATTAAGAAGATCATCATGGCCTGGAATACATTTAATTCAAATGTTGACTTTCCCAGGTTGCCTCATGAAAATTCAGAGTGACCAAGTGCTGCAGCTGTACCTGCCTGGACCTGAGTCTTAGGAGCAGAGTAACAAGGAGAGTGCTCTGTAAAGCAGTATACCCCACTGTCTGCTGTCCAGAGCTAAGCTTAAGATTAGCTATTTCCTAGGTGGCCTGGGGGACAGAGGAGACAAATATTACTGAAGGGTTTCTTCTTGAACTTGTAACAAGAACCTTTGCCAATTGGCAGAGTATGAAAAGATTACAGCTGGGTGGAGGGACTTGTCTATGTGTAGTTGTCCTTTTCTGCATGTGATCCAGCAACTTCTTTTTTCATGGCTTAGATTTTCACAGTGAGCTCAAAACACACTAGGGTAAATGTATTAGGAACATTAACCATTCACACACACACACACACACACACTTTTCAAAGAGGCTATTTGAAAAGAAAATGGCTTTGATAAAATAACCTCAATACTTATAATAAACACAGATTTTTTCAGGTCTACTAAACTAGTCTAAAGAATCTAATATCTTTGGTAGATATTAGAACTCATGGATAACCATTTTACAAGTCCAAAGAACCCAGATCTTCTAATAAAATTCTACTATTGGGTTAGGGGCAATTTCTAGGGGTCAAGAGTGGTGTGGTTGAGTCAAGATTAGAGTTAGGTGTTGGCCGGCACCATGGCTCACTAGGCTAATCTTCCACCTGTGGCGCCGGCACCCTGGGTTCTAGTCCAAGCTGGGGCGCTGGATTCTGTCCCGATTGCTCCTCTGCCAGTCCAGCTCTCTGCTGTGACCCAGGAAGGCAGTGGAGGATGGCCCAAGTGCTTGGGCCCTGCACCCGCATAGGAGACCAGGAGGAAGCTCTTGGCTCCTGGCTTTGGATCGGGACAGTGCGCTGGCTGCAGCGCGCCGGCTGTAGCGGCCATTTGGCTGGTGAACCAAAGGAAAAAGGAAGACCTCTCTCTCTAACTCTGCCTGTCAAAAAAAAAGAGTTTGGTGTTGGGTAAAAAGGACAAGATGTTAGGAAGATCGAAATTATCAAGGTACGAACCTGTGCCATCCTTGTATTTTTGGCCATGTCCACATAAAAAAATTGTGTAACTGTGAGTAGGCCACTAAACTTTGCATTTTCTCAGTTGTAAGGTAAAACTGGATAAGCTTCTAGCTCTGAATTTGGTGATGAAAATGAAGGAAGACAGTTTCAGCTCAGAAGATAGCAGAATGGAGACATTTCCCTTTTTTGTGATAGAACATACCTTAGTACATTTGTTTTTAACTTTTATTTAATAAATATAAATTTCCAAAGTACAACTACTGGATTATAGTGGCTTCTTCCCCCCATAACCACCCTCCCACCCACAACCATCCCATCTCCCACTCCCTCTCCCATCCCATTCTTCATCAAGATTCATTTTCAATTATCTTTATATACAGAAGATCAATTTAGTATAAACTAAGTAAAGATTTCAACAGTGGACCTTAGTACATTTGTACTAGACTGAGAGAAGGAGTCAGTTGAGAGAGATGCTGAAGGTGCAGGAGAAAGGATTTTGGTTCCAGCCAGGTTGTTAGAGAGGCAGGGGAGACTGACAGCAGGAGCCAGTGTGGAAGACACTGAAATGGGGGATGCTTTTCCTAGCTAGTCTGGAATGAGGACATAATGGGTGAAGAAACAGTGGTCATAATTTTTTTTAGAAATTTATTTATTTATTTGAAAAGCAGAGTTAGAGAGAGAGACAGAGGAAGGGAAGGAGGGAGGAAAGGGCAGAGAGAGAAAGAGAGAGAGAGAGAGAGAGAGAGAGAGATCTTCTATTTGCTGGTTCACTTGCCAAATAGCCACAACAGCCAGGACTGGGCCAGGCTGAAGCTAGGAGTTTCTTCCTGGTCTCCCACATGGATGGCAGGGGCTCAAGGTTTCCCAGGGGCCTTAGCAGGTAGCTGGATTGCAAGTTGAGCAGCCAGGACTCAAGCCTATATGGGATGCTTGCACTGTAGGCGGTAACCTAACCCACTATGCCACAATGCTGCCTCAAAACTGTGATTTTTAGGGAGTGAGAAACAAGAAGCAGCATCAGGAAGGTGAAATACCTCATGTCAGCTTGGTCATCTGCCTAGGATATGCAGGCAGCGCTGGCATACTGGGGAGTGGAGAAGGGTTTGGAACAAATGCATGTGAAGAGTGACAGATGGAGTTTCCAAGAGGGCAGCAGGAACATTTGGAGACTAGGGAGGACTCAGATGACTGGGCAGCTGGGAGTGGAGCCTGTTGGTGCGGCATGTTTTTCCTAAGTTGATCCACTAAGAACAGTGGAGATGGAGACTAAAGGGAAGACAGGGCCATGTGGGAATGATCTTGCTCTTCCTAGCTCTTGGCAACTTGGGAGCAAAACAGAAGAGTTTGGGCTTCTCTGTGGTGTCTGTGAGGGAGCAGGGAGTGTTCTGGAGGTGGGAAGGGTGGAAGGAAAGGAACTTCTGCACACCTAGGGAATTCTGCAGGTGACACCGTACTCAACAAAGATGAGGTCCAAGAGGTACAAAGACCTGTGAGTGATTGAGATGGAGCTGGAATTATATTCTGTTATTGAGGAGGTTGAGCAGGAAGGAGCAAGGCACTAGATGGTGAGCTCATTAAACTTCTCTTTACTGTGGTATTCCTGCATCCCATATCAGCATGCCTGGGTTTGAGTCTTGCCTCTGCTTCTATTTCCAACTCCTTGCTAACATGTAGCTTGGGAGGCACCAGGTGATGGTTCAAGTACTTGAGTCCCTGTCACTCATGGAAGAGATTCAGATTGGGTTCTGAGCCCCTGGCTTCAGCCTGGGTTGTTGCAGACATTTGAGGAAATGAACCAGCTGATGGAAGAGCTCTCTCACAGTCTCTTTGAGTCACTCTTTCAAATTTTAAATGAAAATACATAAACAAAACTGAAGAAGATATTTTGGCATTCTAGCCCTTAGCATGTTGCCAGGCACATAAATAAATAAATCCTTGCCAAAGTCAATTAGGCTGGATGTTATCAAGGATGATGGCAGAGCATGGAGTCAGGAAGCAAACTCAGAGATGAGGGGGTGGTAGACAAGATTGAAACGGTCAGGTCTGATCTAATTCAGAGGGGATGACCTTGTTTGTTTCCAAGCACCCACGAAGAGAGTTCCTTCCACTGTCTCCCTCTCTCTGACCCCTCAAAAAAGGGCTCATTTCCCTAACGATGAGCACCTTGCCTCCTACTCCCATGGGAAAGCTTTCTGCTTTCATCCTAATACAGAATCATATTCCTCCCATGTGAATACATTTTATGGCCATGACTTTGACTACATCCTGATAGAGCCATTCCTAGAAACTCAGTAAATATAATAAGGAGAAAATGAAACAGAACTAAGAGCCCAGCTAACTCGTATTAAAGTTGATAGGAGAGTCCATTTCTGGATTGCTGAATGTTGAAAGATAGCCAGTAAAGAAAAACCAAATAAATCACACAGCCGGCATTGATGAATGGTTTTCCTTCCCCATTTACTTGCCAACTGTGGCCTGGTTGTTAACTACATATTTATGATAATGTTGCATAGCTTCTTTGTGAATGTCCTGATGTACCTGTTCTAAACATAATGAGGTCTGGACTGCCCAGGGCCCTCTTCCTTCATCAGTCCAGTGTGAAATTTTATCTGAAAAGGGTTTTAAGTTTGCTAGGGAGTTTGAGATTAATTATATTGTGGTGGATTTAGTGGTAGAACTAAAATATGAGAAAGATATGTTTAATTTGGTTCGGTAACGTTTCTACCTTTACTGCAGGCATCTGATCGTCAGCGAGAACAGTTTAGGGCTTGGGTTCTGAAGACCTCTGGACTGTCAGCATCAGGGCCACTCTCTCTCTTCTAGCTTGTGAATCAAATGATCTGTGTTTAACTCCTTACCTGAGTGCGCATCTTGCTCATTCTCTTATTTTCAAATTAGAGAGCTGATATATTGTTATCCTCAAACTAAGACAAAATCCCACTTTAACCATTCCCTGGTATAAATATTGTGCCAGATGAAATGGGCTGTTGATGGCTTTGGGCGATGAATGATCGGTATACAGGCAGAATGGGGAAAATCCTGCCTCACTGATGACAACTACTGAAAACAGCGGCTTTGGAAATAACAGCATAATGGATGTGTTTTCCAACTTAATAACTCTGGAACTATTCGTGTGCTAATAGAGGGGGAAGTGTGTGTGTTTTGGTTTGTTTGTTTGTTTGGGGTTTTGGCTATCCAGGCAAATAAAAATTTGAGTTGTCATGACTTGCAGATAAAAGTGGCTGTCATTGAGGAATGGCTGAAACATTAGGAGGGAGGAGCATCTCACAGTATTTTTTTTTTTATTTCATCTAAAAACACAGAAAATTACATCTCTGTACTGGTTTATTTCCTAGAAGTAGCTATTTCCCCAAGGCCTACTTTCCTCCTGTACTTTTCAACTTGGAGTCTTTAGCCCAGGAGCACTTAGAGATTCGTCATTGTAATTCCTTGGCTATCATTTCTGGCCTGTGACCCAGCCCTCCTCTCCTTGGGCATTCGGTGTTCTTGCCAGGCTGTTGATCCATGGAGAGCAGTCCTGAGTGAAGCCGTCAGTTCATTAGCAGTGGGGCGCATGATTTAGACTTGCTGGGTGTACCTGGAATTCAGGAGTGCTGAATTAGGAGCCCTCTCCAGGCAGTGTTGGCAGCCAATTCTACACTTTATTGTCCCCAGCAGGAAAACCGGTTTGGGTTTGAATAACAGCTTCTTTGTGGTTAGAACCTCAGTCCAGCCTCTTTTTGTTGTTGCTGCCGCTGCTCTGGTGGTAAGAACACTTAACATAAGATCTACCCTCTTTACCAACTTGTTGAAAGGAAACGTGAGGGAGAAAGGCAGGAAGGGACTTAATACATTTTGGGATTTTTCAGAACTGAGTTAACGTAGCAAAGAACTCCAAGACCTTGGCTTAAGCAAGGCCCTGTGCTTATATGCGTCCATTAACTGAATGGGTCAGGTGAGCAGGGAGCCACTTCTCTATATGTCTATATATCTAATATATCTCTATGTATCTAATATGTGACCTGTTCAAAGCTTTGCATTCACCAGCACTTCTTCACTCGTTTGTTTCTTCGTTCCTGTCTCTACCCTAATTCTCTCTTCTTTTCTGCTCCTGAAAATAAAGGGCCCTCTGATTTATTCCCAAACACATGTGTGTGCATGAATACATGTGTGTGTTGTATGGTTTCAGAGAGTCAGAGAGAGAGAGAGAGAGAGAGAGAGAGAGAAACAGACAGATGGACAGTCAGACATAGGGAGCTGCCACCTGCTGGTTCACTCTCCAAATGCCTGCAATGACTGGGGCTGGGCCAGGCTGAAGCCTGGATCTGAAAACTCAGTCCAAGTTTCCCACATGGGTGACAGTGACCCAACCACATGAGCACTACCTGCTACATTTCAGGCTCCACATTGGCAGGAAACTGGAGTCAGAAGTGGGAGCCAGGAATCAAACCCAGGTACTCTAATAGAGGATGTGAGTGTCCCGATCAGGGTCTTAACCTTTGTGCTGAACACCCACCTGTGTGTATAGTCTTGTTCATTTTTCTCTGCTTAGTATCCCCACAGACCAACAGTTCTATGATTTCCAGAATACCTCTTTTTTTTGGCCATACTAGCCTCCCCCAAGTACATGGCAGCTTGTTCAACACCCCTTCTAATTTTTATTAATTCCCTCATGTGAGACAAAGAAATAATAAAACATGTAGCACTTACTATGTGCCAGGTACTGTTTTATGTACCTTCTATATTTCAACTCCTTTTATATTCACAACAATCCATGGGGATTGTGTCAGTTTGTGTCTATCCAGGAGACAGAAACCACACTATTTTTTATAGCTTTATGTTTAAAAATTCTAATTTTATTTTCTTGAAAAGGGATGTGTGTGTGTATAAGAGAGAGAAAGAGAGAGATTTTCCATCCACTGGTTCACTCTCCAAACATCTACAACATTTGGAGATGGGCCAGGCCAAAGTCAGGAGCTTGGGACTCATTCTGGGTCTCCAGCATGGGTGGCAGGAATCCAAGCACTTGGGCCTTTTCCTGCTGCTTCCCAGAGTATTAGCAGGAAGCTGGATGGGAAGTGGAGCCAGGACTCAAACTCAGGCATTTCTATTTGGGAGGTGGACATCCCAAGTGGCCTCTTAACAATTGTGCTTAATGCCGTTCCATTGGCAATAAGCCACATTGTGGTATAATGTATATACCATAGAGCTTATCCTATGTAATGCACTGACTTTTAGTAAACTTAGAGAATTATGCAACCATCACCATAATCCAGTTTTAGAGCATTTTCATCACCACCTGCCCCCAATTCTCTTGAACCTGGTTGCACTTAGTACTCACTCCCATATACTGTATCATACAACTCTGACTTGTTATATATCTCCAAATATTTACTTTTCTTGGACATTTCATGTAAATGGAATCATACAATATGTGGTCTTTTGCAATTCGTGTCTTTCACTAGTAAATTGCTTTTAAGTGTCGTACATGTTGTTGCATGGATCTGAAATTCATTTAATTGCTAAATAGAATTGTATTATATGGATACACCACATTTTGCTCATAACTGCCTTCCTCTGCCTCTCCCCAACCCAGTTAATGAATGTGTGTGGATATTTTCCAGCTTTGACTGTTGTCACTAGTGTGTGCACATTATATGTCTATTTCTGTCATAAATAGCCTGTGTTCATTTGTGTTCATTTCTATGGTCAGTGGTGCGTGGACATTTTTGTTCATCATTTTTGGATGGATTCCTAGGACTGGAATTACTCAGTTGTATGGAGAGTTTGCATTTATTGTCTAACAAAGCTGCCTGGCTAGTTTCCAGAGAAGTTTTTTTTAATTCATTTTATTTATTTAAGTTATATAAATTTCATGTATTTCATATATACAGATTTAGGAACATAGTGATACTTCCCACCCTGCCTTCCCTCCTGCCCATGCTCCCACCCCTCTTCCTCTTCCCTCTCCCATTCCCACTCTTAATTTTTACAAAGATCGATTTCAGTTTACTTAATGATCATAAAGTTCTCCTGAGGAATGTATAATGGTTCTGGTTTCTCTACGTCCTTGTCCACACTTGGTACTGGATGTCCTTGTGATTACAGCTGTCCTGGTGGGTGTGTAGTGTTATCTCATTGTGATTTTTTAAAATGCTTAAAAGCCCTTCTTTTCTTTTTCTTTTTTTAAAGATTTATTTATTTGAAAGGCAGAGTTACAGAGGGGGAGAGGCAGAGAGAGAGAGAGCGCAAGCGAGCAAGCGAGCAAGCAAACTAGCTTCCATCTACTGGTTCACTCCCCAAATGGCCACAGCGGTCAGAGTTGGGCCAATCAGAAGCCAGGAGCCAGGAACTTCTTCTGGGTCTCCCACGCAGGGGTAGAGGCCAAGCACTTGGGCCATCTTCTTTTGCTTTCTCAGGCCATAGCAGAGAGCTGGATGGGAAGCAGAGCAGCCGGAACTTGAACCGGTGCCCATATGGGATGCCTATACTGCAGGCGGCGGCTTTACCCACTATACCACAGTACTGGCCCCTGATTGTGATTTAAATTTGCATTCCCCAAATAAAAAATGATGTGGAGATTCCTGGTGTTTTAGAACCTCGATGGTAAGATCCAGAACTGTGAGCTTTAGTTCTGGTCTTCAAAAGAAGCCAACCCAGTTGGTTAGATCTGTTTTTTTTTTTTTCCCCCCCCAGAACTCTGTCTCCTATTTTCATCTCACCTCCTATCATGTTAAAATGGTGTACTAACAAGGGCAGATGCTTTTTAACCCCTCGTGTTACCCATGTGGATAAAGGTGACTGACCTTAGAGGAGAGTCATTTAGACGTGCTTCTCTCATAGGGCAAAGGCTAATGTACATGCCTTCCTGTGGCTTTGTTTTTTTTTTTTTTTTCCTGTTTAAGTTTTTCCAATGTTTTAAAATTGCATTTTAGGTCTCTGAGTTTGACAACATAGCTCACTTTTTTTTCTTTTTTTTTTTTTTTTTCCTTTGACAGGCAGAGTGGATAGTGAGAGAGAGAGACAGAGAGAAAGGTCTTCCTTTTGCCGTTGGTTCACCCTCCAATGGCCACTGCGGCCGGCGCATCGTGCTGATCCGAAGCCAGGAGTCAGGTGCTTCTCCTGGTCTCCCATGCGGGTGCAGGGCCCAAGCACTTGGGCCATCCTCCACTGCCTTCCCGGGCCATAGCAGAGAGCTGGCCTGGAAGAGGGGCAACCGGGATAGAATCCGGCACCCCGACCGGGACTAGAACCCGGTGTGCCGGCGCCGCAAGGCAGAGGATTAGCCTGTTAAACCACGGCGCTGGCCGACAACATAGCTCACTTTCTATTGTGGACTTGAGCTACATGCTTTTGTCACTTAATTCAGAAATTCTCAAGCAGTAATATTACCTTCCCTTTTCCCAACAGAAATTTGGCAAATGTTGGTTTAGCCCACAGGTAACAACGTGAATGGTGCACGTGTATCATCAGTACAGAGGCTGCAGTTATCATATTCAGAATTTGAAAGTGACTCTTTAGAACACTAATAACAGGCTGGGTACTTAATTCTGTATAGACACATTGTGTTGCAACAAAATTAAGTGAGCTGGGGCCAGCTTCGTGACACTTGCGATGCCAGAATCCTATATTGGAGAGCCAGCTCAAGCCCTGGCTGCTGTGCTTTTGACCAAGCTCCCTGCTAACGAATCTGGGAAAGCACAGATGATGTTCCAGTACTTAGACCCCTGCCATGTGGGAGACTCACATGGAGTTCGAGGCTCTTAGCTTCAGTGTGGCCCAGCCCTGGCCATGGAGGCCCTTTGGGGAGTGAACCAGTGGATGGAAGATATCTTTCTTTCTGCATCCTGCTGTGCCTTTCATATAAATAAATAAATCTTTAAAATAAGTTCAGTGAGCCATCTTGGACAGGCACACGGTTTTGGAGTATTCCCCAATTCTGTAAAATCGCTTGCACAAGATAAATATTTTCCCTGACAGATTGATCCAGTCTGGGCCAGCATTATGGGCCAGCATTATTTCACAGCCAACTGAGAATATCAGAAAGGAAAAAAATTTGGGTGGGTGGATTGTTAATGGCCAGTTCATAAGTATTTCTTTCCAGTAAAAGTTTCAAGCCTTTTAGGAATAATGTTAGCAGTAACTTGTGACTTATCCAAACAGCCTTTAGAAACGTGAATTCAGTTTGAGTGCTCAGGACTTAAGCAAGGTGCTCATGTGTTCACTCACTGCGCAAAATTCCAGCCTCCAGTAGCCTGGATATGGTGAGGAAGCTGCCACTGCATGGACTCCTTTGCATACAGACTCCTCCCCCTTGCTTGTCAGGGAGTCTGAGAAATGGGAAATCAAGGTTGCACTTATATGGTATCAATCTGGGACCAACAGGAGTAGTAAATCCCATACTTTCACCTTAGTATTAGCCCTATTCTTGATTTATCTGTGACTTCTCTTATTTTTTTCCCCCAGAATGTTGTCTATATCCTTTCTTTTTAAAGATTTATTTATTTATTTGAAAGTCAGAGTTACACAGAGAGAGGAGAGGCAGAGAGAGAGAGAGAGAGAGAGAGAGAGAGAGAGGTCTTCCATCCGATGGTTTACTCCCCAAATGGCCTCAACGGCCGGAGCTGCACCGATCCGAAGCCAGGAGTCAGGAGCCTCCTCCGGATCTCCCACGTGGGTGCAGGGGCCCAAGGCTTTGGACCATCTTCCACTGCTTTCCCGGGCCATAGCAGAGAACTGGACAGGAAGTGGAGCAGCCAGGTCTCAAACTGGCACTCATATGGGATGCCAGTGCTTCAGGCCAGGGCATTAACCCATTGTGCCACAGCGCCAGCCCCTTCTATATCCTATTATGTCTAGGATTTGCTGATTGTGACTGCTATTAAGGCAGTCATTGGTCTACAAACTCAGAAAGCCTCTTTTAAAATCGCTAATTTACACCTGAAAATTATGCATATAAAGATGCCACCATGTGATGTTAGGGCACACTTGTATGTCGTGTAATGTTCAACTGGAGTAGAATGCATTTTGGTCATGTACCATGGGGGAGAAAGTTCTGGTCCTTGAGGCAGAGGGGCTGGTGATTGACATCAGAGCTCTGATGCTTGGTAGCTGTGAGGTCTTGGAGAAGTAACTCTGCATCACAGGGTCTCAGATTCCTCATTTATTAAACAGGAGTGATCGTTATTTACAGCGTTGTGACAACCTAGTGAGATAATATGACAGCAGGTTGTAAATTTTGAAGTATTACAGAGGACGCAGTCATAAATCTCCTTTCCATGGTGATTTATAAGTGTTAGGGCAAAGGGCAATACGCAGGTTGCTGTGTTCCTTGTTGGTTTGCTTTTGGAAATGTTCTTGTCCAGCGAGTGGCTGAATCATGAATTAATTGAAATAGAACAGTGTGCCTGTCATTAATCACCCCTCGGAGTAAATGACAGTATCTGTGGCTTAAACAAGCATTTCTTTGAGGTGCTCTTTTAAAAAACAGCTCCATGGGGAAGTAAGTTTGTGAATTTTGCTGCAAGCATTTCTCTTCCAGAGATTAACATAGTAAAGGTTCTGAGAAGTCCCACGACCAACTTTGTTAATCCAATATTTCCTACTTCTGTGACTATAAATTCCTTTCCTCCTATGTGACATCTAATGTAATAATGTGTACATTGGGTATATTCTGCTTTAAGCAAATGTCTCAAGACAACAGAGACCTGATTTTTATTTGGGAAGAAAGCAATGATCTTTTTTTTTTTTTTTAAATTTAGTTCAAAAGTATTTGTTTTAAATGTCTCTTATTTCTATTTTTTATGATAGTGTGTTACATAACCCACCATCCTTTCAAATCCTAAGCTAGATGTCAACATGTCTTGAATATTTGCTGATTTGGAGGATAATTCTATTGTCTACAATATATATTAATATTCCTCCAAAGGCTAGGAATGAGATATGGGTGGGAGACAAACTTCAAAAAATGATCTTTACTAATTATATACTGAATCGATCTCCTGTATATAAAGATAATTGGAAATGAAAAAAAAAAAACCTGGTGTTAAATTGGAAATGGCATAGAAAATTAATTAATTTTTTAAAAAAAATAATATGTAGGATCTCTGCCTTTAATGTGCTGTACACTCTTATTTAATGCTATAACTAGTACTCCAACAGTATTTTTTTTTCACTTTGAGTTGCTATATGGGGGCAAACTGTGGAAATCGTTACCTAATTTATACTAAACTGATCTTTTGTATATAAAGAGAATTGAAAATGAATCATGATGTGATTGGAAGGGGAGAGGGAGCGGGAAAGGGGAGGGTTGTGGGTGGGAGGGAAGTTTTGGGAGGGGGAAGCCATTGTAACCCATGAGCTGTACTTTGGAAATTTATATTCATTAAATAAAAGTTAAAAAAAAAAAGGAAGTTAAGACACAGCACCATGCTACTGTGGAATGGCCCAGGTTGCTAGAAACACGCTGAGCCCTGCTTTGATCTAATTGGATGTTTTTGGTAACAGACTGTGAAGGATGATGTCAAAGAGAGCCATGTTATTTTCAAATAAATGTGGAACCCATTAGAAGTCTGAATTCTTCCACTGGAAGGCAAGCTTCTTGGGTGTTCTATCTGCAGGCCCTAACATAGTACTAGAAACATGTTAAACATGGAATTGTTCTTTGAATGTTCTGAGATAGTAGAATTGGGAACAGTGTGTCTTGACCTCATCTGTCATCCAGATCATATTTCTTTGCCCTACTAACACTATTTTCTTCAAGCAATAAACATACACTATTGGTTTATTTTAAATTCAGTTCATAGTGAATTCCATCTGTAGAAATAATAATGCAAAGAAAGAAAAGTGGGAATAACAAACACTGCACATGGTAAAATTTGGTATGTTTGGCATGGAAAGCCAAGATATCATGGAAAAAAAAAAAAAGACCTAAATGAATGATCTCTGTGAGTGAGATCCCAGTGGAAAGAACGGGGCCATCAAAGAAGGAGGTACCCTTCTCCGAAGGGAGGAGAGAACTTCCACTTTGACTATGACCCTATCGGAATAAGATCAAAGTCAGCGAACTCTAAAGGCTTCCATAGCCCTGGCAACTCATGACTAGAGCCTAGGGAGATTACTGACGCCATGAACAGGAGTGTCAAATTGTTAAATCAGCAACAGGAGTCACTGTGTACTTACACCCCATGTGGGATCTGTCCCTAATGTGTCGTCTAAAGCGAAGTGATGTGATAACTAGTACTGAAACAGTATTTTTATACTTTGCGTTTCTGTGTGGGCACAAACTGATGAGGTCTTTACTAATTATATACTGAAGTGATCTTCTGTATATAAAGAGAATTGGAAATGAAAAAAAAAAAAACAACCTGGTGTTAAAATGGAAATGGCATAGAAAATTAATTAATTTGAAAATTTGTCTTTAATGTACTGTACATTGCTATTTAATGCTATAATTAGTAATCCAATGGTAGTTTTTTCACTTTATGTTGCTATATGAGCAAAATGTTGAAATCTTTACCTAATATATACTAAACTGATCTTCTGTATACAAAGAGAATTGAAAATGAATCTTTACATGAATGGAAGGGGAAAGGGAGCGGGAAAGGGGAGGGTTGCGGGCGGGAGGGAAGTTATGGGAGGGGGGAAGCCATTGTAACCCATAAGCTATACTTTGGAAATTTATATTCATTAAATAAAAGTTTAATAAAAAAAAATTTGGTATGTTTGACAAGCTACTTGTAAAACAAAATCTGGTAAAACGGAAACCTGTGACAAAACCTGGGAAAAACTGGACTTGAAGAAAAGTAATCAAAATAGTATAAACCTAACACGATTCAAAAGTACATGTGCTTAAGCAGGAGTTGGGAGGGTTGCAGGTGGAAGGGAAGTTATGGGGGGTGGGGGAAAGCCATTGTAATCCATAAGCTGTACTTTGGAAATTTATATTTACTAAATAAAAGTTAAAAAAATGTACACGTGCTTACATTTCTTATTTACTGAAAGCTTACAGAACGATGACATCTTGACAACATTTAGATTTGCAAAATTTAACCCCAGAAAAAACCAAATACATTTTGGTACCCATTATCCAATGTCTCTCTGTCTTTCCTCCCCTGCCCAGCCTGCAGTGACCTTTTTCTCCTCCTCTCCACTTCTGGGTGGTAACCTTTTTAGCATCCTCAAATGAGCGAGAACATGTAACATTTATCTTCTTGTGTCCAACTGACTTCATTTGCTGTCTTCCAGTTCCATCCTTGTGGGGACCTAATGTGCTGTAGCAAAGTAGTGTAACTACAGACTACTACAATCTATGATCAATTTCAAATTAGCTGGAGGAGAAGAGTTTGAAGGGTTGCAACACATAGAAATGATAATATTTGAGGGTACAGAAATGATAATTACTCTGTCTATATGTTTATAGTACTGTATCCCATAATAATTATAAATGTCAATTAAAAATAAAGGAGCAGGGTATTTGACCCTGCTTGGGAGTGCCTGGGTTTAAGTCTGGACTCTGTTTTACAGACTTTATTCTTGAGGCTGGCATGGGGTATTAATGGTTAAGTCATTGCTTGGGAAACCTGCAACCCATATCAGAGTGCTGGCTCCCCGGCTATTGATCCAGTTCTTGCTAATGTGCATGCTGGGAGGCAGTAAATGATGGCTCAGGTACTTGGGCACTCACCATTCATGTGGGAGACCCAGACGGAGTTACAGGCTTCTGGCTTCAGCCTGGCTGTTGTGGGTATTTGGGGAGTGAGCCAGCACATGGAAGATCTGTTTCCACCTGTCTCTCTGTCTTGCTGTCTTTCAAACAGAATGAAATGAAATAAACACAAGTAAATAAAATGAAGAACAATTGAATGACTTTGGTGGAAGTAATGGGTGCAAGGGAAGGCTCACATACACTATCCTGGACCCTCCACTTAAATACTGGGTTTCTGGAGGCAAATTTGCGTGGGCTACTATTTCTCTCACTTTATTTTCGAAGGAGGGAATTGCACAGTTCTGTAGCACCGTTTGTTATCTTTCCCAGTACTCACAGTTGCCTGCCTTCATCTATATTAAAACTGATGTGCCTTCATCTTCTCCCCAGGCCACTGTTCCTCAAACTGATTTGGCATCATCTGGAGTATTTGATAAAAATCTAGATCCTTGGGTGCTCCCTCTGCACTACTAAATCTGAAACTAGAGGATTTGGGTTAGGAATCCATATGTTTATAGCATACTGGGTTTTCTTCATGCAGAAGCAACTACTGGTTAATCTGTAAGATTCATGCCTTTTTAAAACAATGGACTGTTACTTGTGTGAGGAAGAACAGGAGCAATACCATAGAAAGCAGGATAACAGAATAGCAGAAAGTAACCCATTTGTTAATTTATTCAATCAGTCATCAAACTCCGTGGGCCTTTTCCGGATTCTGTCCTACATGCTGAGGCATATGGTGATCAACAAGATCAAGATCTTGCCCTCACTAAGTTTACATTTTAGGGTGAAAGTCTGAGTAAACACAGGTAAAGATGATACATTTTTGGGTAGTGATCACTATAATGAATAAAGCACCTTACAATGCAAGTTTTTGCTTAGAAATGTTCAGTGTATCACAAAATGCCAAGAGCCCACAAGAAAGAAGGTGCTAGATGACATCTCTCACCTGCCCAGGAAGGGCAAGTGTACCATTGCAGTTTTACTCATTTCCATTCTTCCAATCATGTCCTTGCTACTTATCATGGGATATGGGTTTTCATGGTGATAATATGGGGCTGATATGGTAGGGAGTTACAAAAAGTTGGCCATGGCAAGGAATCATTAAATGACAGCATTTATCAAAATACACTCGTTGAGTAGCGATTAAGCCAATGGAGTTGGTGAATTGCCAGCAGGCTCTGGGTTGGAAGAGAAACCTTGACTACACTTCTTCTTGTCCTTACCAAAATATATTGGTGAATCACATTGTTTTAGTCATTCATCAATAAAAGTTATGCATCTAAAATTCAGAATATGTAGCTTTTCCCTCCATGGTTCTGGGCATTTTTGAAAACAAGTTAGCATTGTTGTTGGTATATAGAATTCCTGTTTTTTTTTTTCTTTAAAATATTGATGTATCATATACTGTGAGGTTGAGTTTTCTTTTTTGGAAATTTTGCTTGGTAAGGACAAAAAGGTAACATCATATTGGCTACATTTCCTCAAATATCTGGAGGGTTTCCAGTTCCCAACTAACTCCATTAGGACTATAGGAAAATCAAAAATATCTCCATTGCTGGAAATATTGGATGGCAGGGGACTGGATGCCTTTTGACATCTTGTAAAGTTCCATGCATTGTTTAATCACAAGGTAGAAGGACAAATTTGCTGACTCACTTGCCATCCTTGTGGGTGCCTGGTTTCAACCATCCCCAGGAAAGGTGACTGACACAGGGATTTTTCAGGGTGCTGTAAAATGCTGACCATCTCTTGCAAAACACACTGACCTGTTAACATGTCTTTTAATTTCCCTGCTTGCTTGTTTGCCCCATTGGTTAAAGGGAAACAAAGGAAATCAGGTTTCCATGGATTATAAAAGCATAAATACATAAGACAAGGAAGGATTTGAGGAGAGGAGCAGTTCAAATGGAAGGCTTGCAAAAGCAGTTCTTCCTTATAATACATTTTTATTCTTTGGAACCAATTCTTGAAGAAATGACAGGAGCTCATTCCTTGGAGTACTTAAAACCATCTAGAACAGACAAGAATTCACTTTGCACCTGTGAGGTACTTGGTCAATTACATAAGTTGATCCTTACCAGTTTCTGTGACAGTTGGCAAAACAGTGACTGCCTCACTTTCAACCCCATCCCCAACTCAAATCAACAATTTTTTTTAACATTACATAACTACTAGAAGAACAAATCTGCCTTAAAAACTATAATGCTGCTTAAATTTTCCTGTGTCTTCTTAATAATAATAGCTTATGTTTTTATTTGTCTTTAAATTAGAAACCTAGAGTTCACTTGCCTGTGGCTTCTTCAGTTCTTATAAAAATTCCACCTTGTGGAAATTAAACAGATGCAACACTGTGTTAGAATTCTGACACTTCCTTTGAGCCTATTCTCTTCTTTCAAGCCAATACTATTGTGATACATTCTACAAATGAAAAGAAAATGCACCCATTTGAAGCACATGGTACACAGAGTTGTGACTACAGTCACACAAGCACCATCACAGCTAAGATAAGGAGTATTTTCAGCACCCCCAACCTCCCTATTGCCCCTTGGTAGTCATCCCCTCACCACTGACCTTGGACAACTCCTAATCTACTTTCTGTCATAGGTTATTGTTACTTTCTAGAATTTCATAGAAATGGAATATGTGTGGACTCTGTAGCTTTTGGCATCTTCTGCAGGGCAGGCTTTTCAGATTCATCAAGGTTGTTATGCTTCTTAGTAGCTTATTTCTCTTCCATGCTTAATAGTATTCCCTTACATTGATATACCATATTTACCTACTAATGGGCGTTTGTGTCTTTTCTAGGTTTTAGATGTTCTGAACAGAGACATTATGAACAGTCATTGTACAAGTCTTTGTGTGTTGACATATGTTTTCATTTTTTTTTTGGGTAAATATCTATGAGTAGAATTTCTTGGACATATGGTGTGTGTGTTTAGTTTTGAAGAAACCGGCAGACTGTTTTCCAAAGTGGTTATATCATTTTACATTTCCACATGGGATGCTCAAGAGTTTACTTTCTGTGCATCTTTGTTCACACTTTGTATGGTCTATCCTGTGCTTGAAACTCTTTGATGAGTGTACAGTGGTAACTCAAAGTGCCAATTGGCATTTACTTGGTGAATAGTGATGATTTTGAACTTCTTTCCAAGTGCTTATTGACTACTAATGTATCCTCTACAGTAAAGTATCTTTTCAAATCTTTGTGAGCATTTGGCATGAATTTATCATATGTTGTCAATATCAGTCTTCTAATATGTGTAGACTTGGAACATTTTCTCCCTATCTATGATTTACCTTTTAATTTTTTAATTTTTAAATGAAGTCTTTCAAAGAGTTCAGTTTATCAACTTTTTTAAAGATTTACTCACTTAACTGAAAGAGAGAGTCAGAGGCAGAGAGAGAAAGAGAGAGAGAGAGAGAGAGAGAGAGAGAGAGAGAGAGAGAGAGAGAGAAAGGTCTTCGATCCGCTGGCTCACTCCCCAAATGGCTGCAATGGTCAGAGCTGGGCAGATCCGAAGCCAGGAACCAGGAGCTTCCTCCATATCTCCCACTTAGGTGCAGGGGCCCAAGGACATGGCCCATCCTCCACCGCTTTCCCAGGCCATGGCAGAGAGCTGGATCAGAAGTGGAGCAGCCAGGACTCAAACCAGTGCCCCATGCAGTGACGTTACCTGCTATGCCACACCATCGGCCCTGACTTTTTTCTTTTAAGCCTTAGGTTTAATTTATTCTTAAGTCTTTCAAACCATCATCCTAATGTTCCTAAATTCTGGAGCCAGAAACAAGTCACATAAGGTGAAAGTACTGTCTTTCATCTTAAAGAACTTAGCGCACAAGTTTTGAAAGAAATAATTCCAGATGGCCTGAAGATACAGACCTTGCTGTTTCCTGCCAACTTCAGTCCAACCAGGTCTGCTTCTAGGGCAAGCTTGAAAATCTAGATTGACTGGCAGGTCCTTGGTACCATTCCAGGAAGAGTCAGATCTCCAAATTAGTCTCTTAGGGAATTAGAGGAATCTGTGGGAACAGCCCACACTTCCTGGACTTCCTCAGCACAGAACAGCCTGAACCAGACTGAGCAAGACTGGGGGGTTGCCTTTGTTGGTTTGTGAGTCTGCTTCTTCATTTCTGGTGCTTTCTTGAAAAATGCAGTACTTCCCTTATTCCAAGAGGTCAGTGTAGGCTTTTCTTAAAGATAGTGATGCATCCAAGAGAAGCAATGTCTGAAATCATAAAGCACTTCCTTTTTAAAACAGTTAAGTCAGCCATTTTGATTGTTCCAGGCTGATAGTAAGGAACCAGGACATCTAGGTGCACAGGAGGGTGGTGTAATAGGCACTTTGGCTGATGGCCTTTCTTCTAGGCACATCAATGAGTGCTTCTAGGGCAAGATCTAACAAGGCAAAAAGCCACCAGATTGTTTGAGAGGAGGTCACAAAAGTTTCATGAAAGGTACAGACCCTATTTGAACTTTAGAGTGAAGACAGACAAGGGGAGAGGGTTCCCAGCACAGGAGCAGCTCTGCGTGGACACCAGGAAGCCAAGGATGTGTGAGACTTTCTGTCATGATGTTTTCCCTGGGTTTCCAAACTTTGTGCTTATTGTGATGGGAAACATCATGTTTGTTGGGCTAGTTATATGAAAATTCTCTGACCAGAGAGGAAATGTTGAATTTTGTCCATAGATTTAATGGGAGAAATACAGTATTTGTTCATGGTAGGAAGTCCTGTTTGTTTCAGTGTGGAATCTATCATGGTCCTTTTAGGAAGCAGAGTGGCGAAGAACATATGATCTAAAATCAAACTGCTTTTCAGTTATGATTCTACTGCTTTCAGCTGTGCAGTCTTCAGCAAGTAATTGTCTTTTATGAGCCTCAAATTTCCAAACTGTAAAATGGTGATATATTAGGACCCACATCGTCATGTCATTGAGATAAACCATGTGCTCTGCGCATGGTAAGTCCATAATAAACAGTCCCTACTTTTTTTTTTTTTTTAATTTGTAAGGCATAGAGAAAGTGTGCTCCTACCCACTGGTTCACTCCTCAAATGCCTGCAATAGTCAGAGCTGGGCTACGGTGGAAGTCAGGACCTGGAAATGCAATTCAGGCCTCTCAGGTCGGTGACAGGAGCCCAATGACTTGAACCAACACTGCTCTCTCCCAAAGTCTGTATCCCCGGGAAGCTGAGTGATGAGGCAGAGCCTGGACCCAAACTCAGGTACTCTGATGTGGGATATGAGCATCTTAGCCACTAGGCTAAATGCACGATCCCCTTACCATTGTTTTAATTTAAAATAATATGTTTGTGTGTGTATGTGTGTATGCATCTATAAGTTTGCATACACTTACACCCTGAGAGATGAAAATGAAGAGAAGTTAGATGTGGAGCAGGGGAAGCAGTAAGCCAGCAAAGGGTCCTGGACTTCTGTGGGAGACTGAAGAACACATGAGGCAAACACAGTAGTCACAGACATAGAGAACTTCACAGGGCTCAAGACAATCCTGAATCTGCAGACTGAAAAAGTTTACCATGTTTTAGTAAAAATTAATTGAATAGCTGATATCTAAACATAAACTGTGCAACATTTTTAAATTTTAAAGTAAAAAAGAAATTCTGGCAAGCTTTCAGTAAGGGGAAAAAGTTTCCTGTAAGAAAGAGCCAGGTTGGCCTTGGACATCTCCATAAGACGAAGATGTGAGTCCACAGAATTTAAGGGAAACCATTTGTGATTAAAACATTCTAGACCACAAATGCCTAAAGGAATTAGAAAGACATTGTCAGATTTGAAAGAACTTAGAAAATGTCATTTATGTACAGCATGGAAAATTTTACTCACAAGCGTTCTCTAGCCAAGAGAGAAATGAGTAAACAAATAAAAGAAGCAAGAAAGGGGGAATTCGTGGTATAAAAGCAGGTAATGTTAGCATTGAAATCAGTTGTGCAGATTTAATTCCTTAACTGTTGAAAATTTGTTTACCAAGAAGATTATAACTGTGATAAACAATTCTTAACAGAGAAGATAAATACTAGTTTAGTATTTATCAGCTTGGTAGGAAATTCTGAATTATTTTTAAAAATAGCAAGGTGGGGAGGGACAGGTAGAAAAATAGTAAATATGAGAAGCTTTTAATCTCAGGAGAAGAGGATATTAATAATTACTGCTTTACTTTCCTTCTGATAATTAGTGTCCCAGACTCAATGTGTTTTCTCAAGGGAAAGGTAGTTACAAGTAGAAATACAACTATATCTTCCAAAATGCATAGAGATTGGAAATAGGCATGCACAATGGGTGAATTTTAAGGACTATGAATGATGCCTCACTAAAGCTGTTTTTTAAAAGCATAGAAAAAATCAAATATAATCTTTGTTGCAAAAGATAGACTGAAAAGGAAAGATTGCGGTGCTAACAAAGTAGAAAGCATAAAGCATGATGACAAGATTAAAACCCAACATTCACTTGTGACATTTTCATTGATGACTATATTCACCAAGGATTATAAATAAGAGTGGCTATGATTCCTGTCTATACCAACCAAGATTTACAGATCCAGTCATCTAACAGGAGTTCAACAGAGTGCTGTATGGAGGTGCAGCTGTAAATGGATGACTCAAAAAGGTGTATCGTTGGTGTTTTTGCCTTACATTCTGAAAAGTTTTCCCCATATTTTCATGTTATGCTATTAAATAAGAAGCCATACCTACTTTAGTCTCTTTATTTATTTTTTATTTTTTTGACAGAGTGGATAGTGAGAGAGAGAGAGAGAGAGAGAGAGAAAGGTATTCCTTTTTGCCATTGGTTCACCCTCCAATAGCCGCTGCGGCCAGCTCATCGCACTGATCCAAAGCCAGGAGCCAGGTGCTTCTCCTGGTCTCCCATGCGGGTGCAGGGCCCAAGGACTTGGGCCATCCTCCACTGTGTTCCCGGGCCATAGCAGAGAGCTGGCCTGGAAGAGGGGCAACCAGGACAGAATCCGGCGCCCCGACCGGGACTAGAACCTGGTGTGCCAGCGCTGCAAAGCAGAGGATTAGCCTGTTAAGCCACGGTGCCGGCTAGTCTCTTTATTATGTTCTATATACCACTTATAATATTCATAATCTCCTCTGCTCCTTGTATGATTTTTGGCCTCGCATTCTGTTCTGCTTTCTTTCTCCCTCCGTCCCTCTCTCCTTCCTTCCACACATAGTTATTGAATATTTCTGTGTGGCAGGAACTGGATTTGTTCTGAATTCAAAGTTGTAAACAAAACAGGTATGATCCTTCCTTTCATGAAACTTAAAAATCAAATGCAAATCAAGATTATGATTCCTGTTTTGTTTGATGATCCTTTTACATTTTACATAAAACATTTCTACATATTGTAGTTTTTTCTCATTTTACTATTTTTTACATTTTATGCATGAATATTTTTATCTCGGTAAAAATAGAAAATAACTTTTATATAAAATTACAGTAAAAATAAAAACCACAGATAAATACATAATTGTTATTATGACAGTATAAGTGTATTTAAAGAGTAAAAATATATGCAAAAATTTTTCTCCCTTTTACAAAAGACTGAGAATATTTTTTCCTGGCAAGTGAAATATTGAAGTTTTAGTATTTTTTACACTCTTTACTTCTGACATTAAGTTATTCACAGGTTTCTTTTGCAATTGTGAACTTTAAAAAATGTTTTTGTGCTATTCTAAAGATACATACACATTAGTCCTTTTTAAGAGGCAGTAGTATAACATGATGAACAAGGAAAACAAAACTCACTATCAAAGCAGAACCTTTTGAAGAGATATACTGTGTGTCACCTTTAGTCTTGGGAGAAAACACCTGATTTTTCCTAATTAAATGACATGGAATGATAAAAAATAATCTTATCAGTTGATCCATGTGAAGATCAACCACACACAGAAATTCTGCCTAGCTTGATTTTCTGATACCAGTACACACTTTCAGACTTTAGGCTAGCAAGATATGTTTGAAAATTGGCTCAAAGAAAACCTCACATGGAAAAACAGTTCTAACACAGAAGTGACAATTTCATTATTCTTGTAAGATACAAAGGCCAACCAATAATTTTATCCTTCTTCTTTTGGAATAGCGTGAATTTTATTTTCTTACATAAAACATTTCTGTGAATGAATAATGGCAAGTTGATTTTGAGTTCTTCAAAAATTCCACTGTGTTCACTGAAAGCTTGAGCATGGATCATTATTTCTGCTTCCATGGGGACAGATGTATTGGAAAAAAAGACAGACGCTAATCTGATGTAAAATTGCCAACTACTAACATAGGAATACAAACTTTAGTTCAGCACTTGAAGTAGGTTTAGAAAAAACTCGTGAGGTGGCCAGGAGTGTGTGTTGTTGCCCGTTCCCTCTGCGTGGGACACTCAGAGGTCCCCTTCCGTCCCTATCTAATGACTGTGCTATTATACAGTTGGCTGTTCAGACTCATC
This sequence comes from Lepus europaeus, assembly GCF_033115175.1. Taxonomy (NCBI): domain Eukaryota; kingdom Metazoa; phylum Chordata; class Mammalia; order Lagomorpha; family Leporidae; genus Lepus; species Lepus europaeus. The sequence continues at coordinate 44,813,679 of NC_084827.1, forward strand.
CAGACATGTGGACATGAGACATCCAGACAGTGTTCTCCAAGTCCATCCCCCAAACCAGCAGCACCGGCAGCATCAGAGAATTGTGTTCGAAATGCAAATTCTCAGGCCCCATCTCACATCTGAATCGGAAACTCTGGGAATGGGATCCAGCAGTTTGTAGCTAACAAGCTCTCTCGATGACTCTGATACACACTCATGTGTGAGAACCATAATCCACCTGGTGGTCCTCAGCACATTGAAATTACCTGGGGAGCTTTGCAGAGCTGCATGCCTGAAGATACTGATTTAATTGTTCCTAAGGAACAATTCCCAGGAACACTTCCCAGAAAGCACTTTAAGCAGACACATTTGAGACCCACTGGTCTAGATCTTTACAGCCATCGTTCTCTTTATACCTCATTTCTGATGAGGGTTTACATATCCAATGTCCACATATATACACACACACATGGAAACACAAAGCAGCCAGCCCCAGGAATGATGGACTTGTGCTGAGATGGTTTGCAAAGTGCATGCCAGGGCTTGGGAACCAGATGGTCTAGCCCACTGTACAGGCTCTGGCACCTACCACTGTGTGATGGTCAACATTTACTTCACTTCCTTATCACTCGGTTTTCTCATCAGCAATATAGTCATCAAAATACCTGTTGCACAATCACCGTGTACCAATCATTCTTAAATTTTTTTAAAAATTATTTTTGGTTTCATTTTTAAAATTTTGTTTAAGGTATACAGATTTCATGTGTTTCATGAACACATAAGATTCAGGGACATAGTGATACTTGAAACCCTGCTGTGCCCCCTGCCTATCATCCCACCCTTCTTCCTCCTCCCTCTCCTGTTCCCACCCTTAATTTTTACAAAGGTTTATTTTCACTTTACTTTATACTCATAAGATTAACCCTATGCTAAGTAAAGAGTTCAACAAATAGAAAGAAAAAAAAAAGTCCCTCAACAGAAGAGACAAAGGCTATAAACAATCCATTTCACTCCTTTGCATTACTTTTTAGGTACTGTTAGTTACCACAGATCAGGGAAAACATAGGGTATTTGTCTTTTGGGGACTGACTTATTTCACTAAGTATAATGGTTTCCAGTTGCATCAATTTTATTGCAAAAGAAAGATGAGAGACAGAAGGAGTGAGACAGATTTCCCATCTGCTGATTCACTCCCCAAATGTCTGTTGTAGTCAGACTGGGCCAAAAGCAGAGAATTTAACCCAGGTCTCTCAGGGACAGGGACCCAAGTTCTTGAGCCTTCACCTGCTACCTCCCTGGGAGCACATTAGCAGGAAGCTGGAATTAGAAGCAGTCAGGACACAATCCAGGCACTCTGGTATGGGATGGGGCATTCCAAGTAGTGTCTAACCACTGCACTAATGCCACTGCCTCTTAAGTTTTTAAAAAATTTATTTGAAAGAGAGGGAGACAGAGACAGTCACTCATAAAGGCGTCTTTAAGTAATAATTGTCATTCATAGCAGTCCTCTAAGTCCTCTACTGACTCCCTTGCCCAGATGACATAACTGAGGCATGGGGAGGGGCCAGCCCATTTCAGAGCCAGCTGTCAAGTCTACAGAGTCTGTTTCTATAGCAGCAGCAACTGACCACTGTGTCACACAGGCTGCGCTCTCACACTGACGAGACCTCGTGAGATTTTTGGGAGGAGAGTGTGTGTGAACAGCCCTACTAGCAGATTATTCCCTGTGTCTTTCACCCAGTGAATCACATGCCAAGGCCAACTCTCAAGGAAGCCACAGCCCAACACAGTGACTCTGCTATGGGGGTTGCAGACATTCTAGGTGCAAAGCTACAGATTGGGTTTTGGGCCACAAGCTTCCTCATTGTCCCTCACACAGTAGCAATTTCCTACTCTGCTTATACCTGGGCTGGTCTTGTTCATCAAGGTGCTCATTAATCAGTCCCTGTAGCCTGCTTCTGTCAACCAGACACTGGGGTGGACCAGCATTATAAGAGCATCCATTTGACTATTTCATCCCAAGACATTAGCATGTCATTAGCTTTCACTGATTGAATTCCCCAACACCTGGCTTTTTTTTCCAAGGTCTTCTCTCCTAAGGAGCAACATGTTTACTTCATTTCATTTCTAGATAGAAAAATGCTGCTCTCAGTAAGGACCTTGCTGTAAGTGGCTACTCTGTTTAGCAGTGTTTAAAATCCAAAGGTAAGACTGCAGGGATGGCATGTCCTTTGAAAAGCAACAGTTTGTACAGGGAAGAAAAATAACACATGCATAAGAGAGCTGCGGTGCTTTTTTTCTTTATCATCGGGGGACTGGGGAGGTCTCAAAGGTTATTTTTGAATCTTGAGAGTCAAAGGAGCTGCTGCCTGGGCTCTGAGGCCTCAGGTGTGCTGTCTGGCAATGGCCTTTTTGGAACATCTTGTCAATCCTGGAAACTTGGTGCACCTGAGTGTTTGTCATGAGGTGCTCTTGCTGCCTGCATGGGTGGGAGAAATGGAAATGAAAGAATTTCTAAATAATTGGAGCAGGGTGGGTAGTGAGAATAAGCTAAATGGGGGACAATAATGGCGACACATAAAATTAAATGACACAAATTTCTGGGACCGTCAGGGGTGCCGGAAGCCAAGGACACATCTCTGAAGCACTTTGCTTCTCAGGTGCACTAGCTGCAAGAGGAACATTACACCAGAACTGCAGATACAGTTATTGTGGTCCTTATAGCATTTAGACGACTTGTTGGGAATAAACGTGTCAGAAAAATCACCAATTCCACAAACTGAGGGAGGGTAAATAAAAGATTTAAGAATGAGAAGGACCTGGAAGACTAAACAGAGGAGAAAGAGAAGGATCCCAGGTCTTATTGTATAGGGATGTGGATATAACATGTCACTGGGCCTGTTTGACACAGACGTAATACAGAGCTGGGTGGCAGAGGCAAGTGGTAGAAGCAAAACCAAGATCCCGCCAATAACTGAAGTCAAAGCAGCTCTCTGTAAATCTGGCTTGAGGAATCTGAATGAAACCAGCGCAAGACTAAAGAATGGCTGTATCTTAAGAAGAGTTGTCCAGAAATGGCACATATTAGTAGAAGAACCAGCAAGGAGGACTTTGGCAACAGTTATTTGAATCTTGCCCAGCTGCAGGGTGTGGAGGGGCAAGAGGGGAGATCCATGACACTATAAGAGTAAGATGCCATTGGAAAATTAAACCTTCATCATGTTTTACAATAAGGAATCCCAAGGGTTCCTAATCCAGAGAAGTGGGGCCTTGGGATGGCAGTCTGCCTTGATCTGTACTCTCATAGCTGGAATGGTCCATTGAACACTTGGCACCTCTGAGCACATAGGGAATGCATGTCCCACTCTTCAAAAGGGTGTCCCAGGTCTCAGTCCCAGGGAAGGCATGTCTCACAGCCAAGCTGTTTCTTTCCTGTCCTTGCTAAGCCTCAGCCTCCCTCACCCCATTCAGGCACAGACGGCTTAACTCCTCGCCAAGACTCAGCTTTCCCCAAAAAGGCTGGGCGGTGGCATAAGGAAGGTATTCATTCTGATCCCCCCTCCACTTCCACCGTCCTCCCATAGGAGTCTTAATAGCCTGAGATCTCCTTGTCACTATTTCCAGTCTCCTAAATCAACAGGAACAGGGATGAAGTTAAGGTGTTCGCCGATTTTTAGACCTCACATGTTTGTATTTTGTAACAATTCTCATTGTGGTGTTTCTGTGCTCACCCTGAGAATTTCACAAGAGGAACTGCCTTCCCAGGTGGACTGCCTGCAGGGAGAACATGGTTCCTGACCTACTGATACAATTACTGTAGTCCTCGTGGCATTTATCACTCTTGTTGTGAATTAATAAGTTGGCATTCTGATCTCTATGAGCTGGGTTAATGCAACACTGTCTCAGAGATGTGGCCCCACTCAGGCGCTGACAGATTGGTTTTAAGCAGAGTCTGCAAAGCTGAGGGCCAGACTTGGCATGAGCGTAAAACCTCCAAGATAATGAGTGTTGCTCTAGAAGGCATTTTGGTAGGCAGCCAGCCCCTCTCTCTTGGTGATACCTAAACTCCCTGATAGCAGGAATATATATCATATGTGCATGCATTTTCTCATTCATTCATTCACTCCTATGGCAATCATTCATTCATTCATTCATTCAATAAATACAGTGTTTAACTTCAATGCTAGAATGAACTAAGGTAACTGTTCTTTATTTTTTTCCCCAGAAACCTTATAGTTAAGGAATACAGACTTCATGCAACATAAATACAACTTTAGGAATACAGTGATTCTTCCCACTGTACCCAACTGCCCTTCCACACTCCCACCCCTCCTCTAACTCTCTCTCCTATTCCCATTCTTATTTTTTACTAAGATCTATTTTCAACTAACTTTATACACATACAATTAACTCTATATTAAGTAAAGAGTTCAAAAATTGAGTAAAAAAAATAACTCTTCCTCAACAGGTGAAACAGGGGCTGTTCAAAGTCATTGCTTCTCAGAGTGTTGATTTCGCTTCTACAGATTACCTTCTTTTTTTTTTTTTTTTTTTTTTTTTACTTTTGACAGGCAGAGTGGACAGTGAGGGAGAGAGAGACAGAGAGAAAGATCTTCCTTTTCCGTTGGTTCACCCTCCAATGGCCGCTGCAGCGGCGCGCTGCGGCTGGCACACCGCGCTGATTCGAAGGCAGGAGCCAGGTGCTTCTCCTGGTCTCCCATGGGGTGCAGGGCCCAAGCACTTAGGCCATCCTCCACTGCCTTCCCGGGCCACAGCAGAGAGCTGGCCTGGAAGAGGAGCAACCGGGACAGAATCCGGCGCCCCGACCTGGACTAAAACCCGGTGTGCCGGCGCCACAAGGCAGAGGATTAGCCATCCTGCATATCTAGGATGAAAAGTTTTGTAGATATCAGTTAGGTCCATTTGGTCTGTAGTGCCTATTAACTTTACTGTTTCCATGTTGATTTTCTCTCTGGTTGATCTGTCCATTGCTGAAAGTGGGGTGTTGAAGTTCCCCATTACTATTGTATTCGAGTCTATGTCTGCTCTAGATCCATCGGTATTTCTTTTAAATAGCCAGGTGACCTGTATTTAAGTGTTTCTTGAATTTCTGCATTTATTATTAGGCATTTGTGGTGGTACTTGTTGGGTTTTTTAGTTTTTTTGTTTGTTTGTGTTGGCTTTTATCCTTGAACTATACCTCTGTGGCTTAGTAGAGTGTCTGCTCTTTCAGTGAATACCCAGAGGTGCGTGCTGGGTGTGGTCAGGGAGCTCTGTTCAATGCTCCAGGGTGAGGGGAGTGTCCAAGGTGACATCCAGGTTAGTCATGGTAAGTCTCTCTCTTTTTAAATCAGAGGGGAAGTTTGTTCTTCTCTGTTGGTGTATTTTCACACTCTCCTCCTCTCCTCAAAGGAGACCAATGCCTGATCGCTAGCATTGGTGGGTACAGTTTTCATCTGTGCTGTTGCAAGAACACAACAAAGGATCCTTGTAGTCCTTGGTGTGAGCACGGATCCTGCAGCAATGACCCTCACCAGGGAATCAGGGAGCCCTGAGCTTGTGAAACATCCCATAGTGGCTTCCCAAAGTCCCAGCTACACCTTGCTCTCTCCCAAGCAGCCACAGTGTTTTCACAGTCCCAGCACACAAGCCCCCCACAGTCATGAGCTCCCAAACCCCTGTCAATTCTCCCAACCAGACTCAGGCATCTCCTCAGCTGGTTGCTGGATGCACGGGCACTACCTGGCTCAGCTGTTACATATGTCCAAAATGGTGCCTTCCCTCTCTCAGGTGGCTACAGGATGCCAGTGCTGGTTGGTCTGTATGATAAAAAAAATTCCCCCTCCCTTTTTTCCCCTCTAGGTTGGCAGGAATGTTGTCTCCCATGGGGCTCCAAGCCGGGCTCACACCAGGCTCTTCCTGCAGCTTTATCGCCAGTGGCTAGGGCTGCTGCAGTCTGACATCACCTCACTCCAAAGCTGGTGCTGACGCTCTCGGCTGCTGGGGTCCTGAGTTGTGTGCATACATGCCCTGCACAAAGATCCACACTGTCCCTCTAATTTGTGTGGCATTTCCTCTGCCATTTTCCCCCTAACTCCCTGACATTGTGCTTTCTCCCTGTACTTTTTCTTTACCTTATTGCACTACTTGCACTGTGCAGTGGTTCTAAAGAGATGAATGAGTCTGTTGTCACATGTTGTTCTGTTTGTATTGAATTCAGTTTTTAAACAGTCATGTTAAGGATCTGAAAGGAGGAAACAGTTCCAGAATGATGGCATGATGACCTCCAAAAGTTGCTCCTCCATAAAAGCAATGAGAACACTGGGGGAAAAATATCAAAATCAACATTTTCAGAGCTCTATAACTTAACCAAAGGCTTACCAATCTTTGAGGTGCAATTGTTCAAAAAAAAAAAGAAGAATATCAGGAACAAGTCTTATCTCCAGAACATTGGCACTATTTGGCATGTCTCACAGTTACTTGACTTGAGCTCACTCTGGAGGAAAAATACCACGTCTAGGGAGTTTGTTGAAAGCAATCATTGGTAATTACTTAATATCACAGTTGCCTGAGACTACCACAGCAATGTGAACAAACAAGAGCCCATATAAAAAATGAAAAGAAAGATCTGAGGAACAAGATGTTCCATGGAGGTTTTTTTTTTTTTTTCAACAATGACCCAGACATCAGGGTCTTTTTTAATTTTTTTATTTATTTGACAGGTAGAGTTATGGACAGTGAGAGAGATAGAGAGAAAGGTCTTCCTTCCATTGGTTCACTCCCCAAACGGCCGCTAGGGCCAGCGCTTCGCCAATCTGAAGCCAGGAGCAGGTGCTTCTTCCCAGTCTCCCATGCAGGTGCAGGGGCCCAAGCACTTGGGCCATCCTCCACTGCCCTCCTGGGCCACAGCAGAGAGCTGGACTGGAAGAGGAGCAACTGGGACCAGAACCCAGCGCCCATATGAGATGCCGGTTCTGCAGGCGGAGGATTAATTAAGTGTGCCACGGTGCCGGCCCCCCATGGAGGTTATTTGAAAAGCTCTTCCATATTCCTGAGGGTCTAAAAAGTTGGGTACATGGGCAATGCTGTGATCATGCCCGGGCAACAAAGGGAAATATCCTACTTTCTCATCTAAAGCTGATCTTTGTTATCTGCAAATAGTGATGACAATAATGCAGAGTTGTTAACTGCTGAAACATTTCAAATGTACACAATACACATGTAGAGCCCTTTGGCAAAGGATAAGAGACTGTTGGCTCAAGGCTGTTCAGGAAAACCTCTGTCCAATCATTAACTGGCCTTTAAGGTAACTAAACAGAAACTTCCACAGCTTTAAACAACCTAGAGTACATCTTTTACAGAATTGTCTTAAGAAGATCACTAGATAAGTAAACAAGAACAAGAAAAACAACACAAAGTATCCTAGTGGGGGAAGGATATAATTTCCAAAGTTGCTGTATTGTATTACCTAAAATGTTCATTTTTGACCAAAAAAAGTACATAAGAAATAAGTAAGTCTAGTCTGTATACAAGTAAAAAGTGGTCTATTGAAATGTTCCTCAAGGAAGCCAAAATGTTGGACTTTCTAGACAAAGTCTTTAACCTGTAATTAAAAATATGTTGAAAACTATTAAATTTAATTGTTTGTGAATCCTACAATTCTACAATTTAAATTATCAAATATGTGATTAAAAATATGTTGAAAACTAAAGGAAACTATGTGCAGAAATAAAGTACAACATTGATGTCTCACTAAATAGAGAATATCAATAGGCAGGTAAATTATAAGAAAGAATTGTCAGACATTTCTTAGAAGATGTAAAAATGACCACTAAGTATATGAAAGAATTATCTATACCAATACTCTTCAGGGGAATGCAAGTCAAAACCACATGTTAAAATGGCTGTGATAAGACTACTGTCTGCTAATACTAACTGATAGAATTAAAAAGGAGAGAACAATCAAACATGGGAAGCAGGATACACAGCAGACTCATAGAATGGCAGATGTCTTAAACAGCACTCTGGCCTCAGAATCAGCCCTTAACGCATTTGGATCTGGCTAAAAAGCCCGTGAGACTATTTCAGGCATGGAAAGCCTGTGGCAAAAAAAATGACCTAAATGAAAGATCTCTGTGAGTGAGATCCCAGCAGAAAGAACGGGCCACCAAAGAAGGAGGTACCTTTCTCTGAAGGGAGGAGAGAACTTCCACTTTGACTAAGGCCTTGTCTAAATAAGATCGGAGTTGGCGAACTCAAGAGGCTTCCATAGCCTTGGCAGCTCATGACAAGAGCCTTGGGTGATTACTGATGTCATAAATAAGAGTGTTAATTGTTAAGTCAACAACAGGAGTCACTGTGCACTTACTCCCCATGTAGGATCTCTGTCCTTAATGTGTTGTACTATGTGAATTAACGGTATAACTAGTACTCAAACAGTACTTTATACTTTGTGTTTCTGTGTGATTGCAAACTGTTGAAATCTTTACTTAGTATATACTAAATTGATCTTCTGTATATATAGATAATTGAAAATGAATCTTGATGAAGAATGGATGGAAGAGGGAGTGGGAGATGGGATGGTTGTGTGTGGGAGGGTGGTAATGGGGGGGGAAGCTGCTATAATCCAAAATTTGTACTTTGGAAATTTATATTTATTAAATAAAAGTTTAAAAAAATGGCTGTGATAAGAGAGAGACAAAAACACCAAGTGTTGGCTAGGATGCAGAAAAAGAGAAACTTTTACACCCTGTTCTTGGGTATGTAAGTCAGTATAGTCATTATGGAAAATAGTACAGAGGTTTCTTTATGAACTAAAACTAGAAGAACCGTGTGATACAGCTATTCTCCTACTAACTATATAGCCAAAGGAAGTGAAATCAGAACAACAAAGAAACTTGAACTCTACTATTTATTGCAGCATTATTCATAATAGCAAATATATGGAATCAACTAACATGTCAAATAACAGATGAGCAGATAAAGAAAACACACATACACACACATACACACACACACTCAAAGGAATATTTTTCACAAAAAATCTTTTAAAAATTAGGAAGAAAATGACCATTTCCCCATATACTTTATGAAACTAGCATTATTCTGACACAAAATAAGAGATCACAAGCAAAGAAAACTACAGAACAATATCTTTTATAAATATAGACACAAAATCCTCAACAAAATGCCAGCAGACTAAATCTAGCCACATAAAAATGGATCACAAGCCACGAACAAGAGAGACTTATTCCAGGAAGACAAAGTTCTCTTGACACAGAAAATCAATGCAATGTATCATGTTAATAGAATAAAGAAAAACCACATGATTATTTCAGTAGAAGCAGGAAAAGAATTTGACAAAAATATTATACCCTTTCATGAAGAAAAATCACTAAACAAACTAGGAACAGAAGGGAATTTTTTCAAACTGATAAAAGGTATCTGTGAATGTCCACAGCTAACATCATCCTTAATAGTGACACACAGAATGCTTTGCTTTTAAATAAAATAGCAATGTCTGCTCTGATTACTGCTCTTTGACTGTATGCTGAAGACTTTTGCTAGGGCAATTAAGAAAGAAAAAGAAATGAAGGCACTGAGATTGGCAAGGAAATGAAACTATTTCCAGATGATATGATCTTATATAGAGAAAATTCTAAGGAATCCACCCAAATAAAAAGCTATTCAATCTAGTTAATCAGATTAGTAAGATTGTAGGATCCACAATCAATTATATTTCTGTTGACTAGTAATGAACAATTGGAAAGTAAAGTTTACAAAAAACAATTACATTTACATTAGCATCAAAAAGAATAAAATACTTAGAAATAAATTCAACAAGGGGCTGGTGCTGTGGCACAGTGGGTTAACACCCTGGCCTGAAGCACCGGCATCCCATTTGGGTGCCGGTTCAAGACCCAGCTGCTCCACTTCCAATCCAGCTCTTTGCTATGGCATAGGAAAGAGTAGAAGATGGCCCAAGTCCTTGGGCCCCCGCACCTGCGTGGGAGACCCGGAAAAAGCTCCTGGCTCCTGGCTTTGGATGGGCGCAGCTCCGGCCGTTGTGGCCAATTGGAGAGTGAACCATTGGATGGAAGACCTCTCTCTCTCTCTCTGCCTCTCCTCTCTCTGTGTAACTCTGACTTTCAAATAAATGAATAAAATCTTTAAAAAAAAAAAGAAATTCAACAAAACAACCACAGGAATTGTACACTGAAACTATAAAACATGGTGTCATTTATCAATCACACATCACACACCTAAATGTAGAAAACGTTTAAGAAAAAGCTACAGTAAATCTTCCTGAACTTGGGTAATTTTTTTTTTTTCAGGGGTGGGGAAACTTTTTTCTGCCAAGCACCGTTTGTACATTTATAACATCATTCACAGGCTGTACAAAATCATCATCTTAAAAATTAGCCCGCTATAAATTTATTGAATTATGATCCCCGTCTGCAGTTGCCTTGTCCAGGGCCAGACTAGATGATTTCATGGGCCTTAAACAGCCCTTGGCCAGACGTTCCTCACTCCTGCTTTAATGTGACAACAAAAGCACAAATATCAACAAAAATAGTTAAAATTAAACTAGAGGGCATCAAAGGGAAAAAATAAAAAGACAATCCACATAATGGGAGAAAATATCATATATTTAGTATCCAGCATATATAAAAGACTCTTCCAGCTCAACTTAAACATGGGCAAAGGATTTGAATAGATATTTCCCCCAATGAGGCTATTTGGCCAATAAGGACATGAAAGGATACTCAGCATTATTATTTATCAGTGAAATGGAAATTAAACCCATAATGAGATACCACTTCTTATCCACTAGAATCCAAAAGACAAATAATAACCAGCTATGTTGAGGATATGGAGAAACTGGAATCTTCATACAGTGCTGCTGTAAGATGTTGAAGCCAATATGGAAAATAACCTGGGTAGGTCATCAGGTAGTTAAACTTGGAGTTACCATATGACTTAGTAGTTCTACTCCTAGCTGTGTGCCAAAGTGAGAATATACCAGTGTACCCACACAAAAACTTATACATAATAACCAAAAAGTGAAAAAAAATGATGTCCTTAAATTGCTAAATGGATAAATAAAATGTCATATGCCTATACAATTGATGGAATTGTATAAATTTTTTTAAAATTTTTTTAATTTTTTTTTTAATTTTTTGACAGGCAGAGTGGACAGTGAGAGAGACAGAGAGAAAGGTCTTCCTTTACCGTTGGTTCACCCTCCAATGGCCGCCGCGGCTGGCGCGCTGCAGCTGGCACACCGCGCTGATCCGATGGCAGGAGCCAGGTGCTTATCCTGGTCTCCCATGGGGTGCAGGGCCCAAGCACTTGGGCCATCCTCCACTGCCTTCCCGGGCCACAGCAGAGAGCTGGCCTGGAAGAGGGGCAACAGGGACAGAATCCGGTGCCCCGACCAGGACTAGAACCCTGTGTGCTGGCGCTGCAAGGCGGAGGATTAGCCTAGTGAGCCGCGGCGCCGGCCGGAATTGTATAAATCCCAACAAAAAGAAATGAAATACTGATACACTCTGTAGTAAGAATGAATATTGAAACAGTCATGCTGTGTAAAATAAGCCAGTCACAAAGAATCACATGTTGTGTGACTCTGTATGGAATTTCTGAAATATGCAGACCCTTAGAGACAGTGGCCAGGGGGTTGGGAGGTGAAGTGGGAAGTGACTGCTAATGGTAAGGATTCTCTGGGAAGTTGATGACAATGTAATATAGTTATAGAGTAGCACTGTCTATGCAACTCTTTTGAACATACTCAAAACCACTGACTTGTGTACTTTTTTTTAAAACGATTTTATTTATTTATTTGAGAGGTAGAGTTACAGACAGTAAGAAGGAGAGAGAGAGAGAGAGAGAAAGGTCTTCCATCCACTGGCTCACTCCGCAATTGGCTTCAACAGACAGAGCTGGGCCAATCCAAAGCCAGTAGCCAAGAGCTTCCTCTGGGTCTCCTGCACTGGTGCAGGGGCCCAAGTGCTTAGGCCATCTTCTACTGCTTTCCCAGGCCACAGCAGAGAGCTGGATCAGAAGTGGAGCAGCCGGGAGTAGAACCCATGCCCGTATGGGATGCCAGCGCCACAGGTGGAGGATTAACCTACTGCGCCACAGCACTGGCCCCTGACTTCTGTACTTTCAAAGAATGAATGGTGTATGGTATATGTATTATATTTCAGTAAAACTGTTCTAAAAAGTTCTGGTTTAATATTTTGGCAAGCCAGACTAAAAGACTGCCTAGTGTAGTGGTTCACAACTTCCACATCAAGTTACTTGGAGACTCATTGGCTAGAATTGAAAAGGCAAATAATAACCAGCCATGTCAAGGATATCAAGAAATTGGAATCTGCATACACTGCTGGTGGTAATTAAGATGGGAGATTAGTGTTATCATTGATTTCATATTTTCTTTATAACATCTTAGTAAGGATTAATATTGAGATAACTACTTATAATTATTAGCCATCACTCTTAAGGGTCAGCACTGCCATATGCTGTCACTTGTTCTTGCCCAATGAGCTAATTTTAATCCTATAACTACCCAGCACCAATTGTCATAAAACACACAGAAGAGGAGGAATTCTAAGGATCCTACTTACAAGAAGCACATGTAGCGTTTATTTTATTAGGTGTTAGCTGGCTTTCTCTGTACCAGGGCTCATTTGACATGATTAACCAATAAGGAGAACTTTTCATTAAATCTTATTTCTTGGATTTCTTCATCAGTTTAAAAAGCTGGGGGCAGGCATCAGTCCTAGTGGTTAAGAAGCCCATTAAAAAACTTCTGTTTCCCATATCAGAGCACCTGGGTTTGATGCCCAAATCCAGGGGCCAGCATTGTGGCACAGAGCTACCACTTGCAATGCTGAAATCCCACATTGGAGTGCAAGTTCAAGTCCCAGCTGTCATGCTTCCCATCCAGCATTCTGCTAATGCACCTGGGTAGGCAACACCAAATGGCCCGTCTTCATGGGCCCCTGCCACCCATATGGGAGACCTATATGGAGTTCTTGGCTCCTAGCTTCACCTAGGCCCAAGCCCAGCTGTTGTGGGCATTTGGGGAGTGAACCAGCAGATGGAAGGGCCATCTATCTGTCTGTCTGTCTCCCTCTTTCAAATAAAACAGTAAATAAATGAGTAGATACCCAGCTCTGGCTCCTCCTATTACAGTCCCTGGGGAGCATTAAGCAACGTTTCAAGTTGTTAGGGTCCCTGGCACCCACATGAGAGATCTGATGGTTTAGCTGTCATTGCTTAGCTGGCCACTCTTGTTTGCACACACATTTTTCTGCTTCCTTTTAGTACATTCAGCAACTTACCTGTGCACTCCAGCCAATCAGCCACCTAGTGTCATTCCTATCAGTACAGGCAATAATTTCTTTCTGAAATTGGCAGTCATTCTCATTGCCACCTGCCCTTAGACTTTCTCCTTCATGTCTACCTGGAAGGTACTCTGCATCATTCTTAGCGACCTGGTTAGCCAAAGCACCCACTGACTGACAGGAGAGGCACTCCTTAGGAAAGGCAGGAATCATTGTGCAACAAGTAGGAGAAGTAAATCGCCTGCCATGGACATACTGAATTTCTCCTATACTTTTCTGTCTCAATTTTTAATCTGTCCCAAACATTTATATCTTTGACTAAATGGCCTTGTTGGCCTGGAATTTTCTAGGACACCAGGTGATTTCATATAACAGATTAAATCATAATGACATTCACCTTTGTTTCCTAATGTTTGATACTCGGCTTTAGATTTTACAGTGCTCTCAAAGGTAAAACTTTCCTTTTTGTGAAAATGTGTTTATTAGTAAAGACTCCTTTGTGTATGTGATAGAAATAGTCAAGTCAGCCTAAGCCCTAAGGAGAAAATCCAGAGTTACCTCATTATCCTCAATGAAAGACAACGAGTGGCAGAGCAGAACATATTGGAATATGCCAGTCTCCTCTTCTTCATTTTTCTCTGTAGGGCAGCTTTCCTGGCCCTTGGACCCACATGGCCATTCCATTGCTTCTGAGTTTGTATGTTACATGTTTGGCCCCACTAAGAGGGATCAGTGCTGTCTGGACCTCTTGTAGCTTCTCAAGGGAGAGTGATGGCCCTTATCACTCAGTTGCCCACCTTATGTTACGGTTACATTTTACAATGACTGCCAAAGACCCACTGCTTCTTGGGGGGCAGGAAGGAGGTCAAATGGAGAGAGATGGAGATGGTACCAGGTGACACAAAATAGCATTGACATAATAGGAGTGATAGCCTTGCAATGAAGGTCTCCGGAGTAGTGGTTGTGGTAAGATACCAGGGAAGCTGATGAGAGACTGACTGAAGGTGAAGATTGTGGCCAGTGAGGGTAGAATGCACATGCTGTACCGCTGGGCTTCCAAGGGCTGTGATATTAAAGGTTCATCAAAACTCGTTTAGGGACATCAGAGGTGTCCTCTCTTCTCCTAATCATTTGCTTTCTACATATTGCTTTGAAATCTGGTACAAAAATCACAATGATAAAGAGTTTAGAAAAGATGAAAAATGTTCAGAGATTTTCTTCTGTTTCTAGTCATTGTATTTTGATTGATCTTGCTAAAAAGTATCCAATTGATATGCCCAAAAAGTCCTAATGAAAAGCCAGAAATCAAAGACTGAAAATAAAATCAAATGTGAAAATACATGCTAGTATATAAAACATTCTAAAAGAATGTGAGACATTGAATTTAAAATTATTAATAGCAAGTGGATTTTCCAATAAAATTGTACAAGTTCCATTGAAGTATAAATTATAGGTTATAATTTTTTACCATATAATATTTTTGTCCGTTATTGAGATTTTATTGGTGTTGAGAATCAGCACACACATTTTAATTTGTACACAATTCTTAACATACATACCAAAAATCTAAAAAGCCATGAATTGTCATTCTTTTTTTTAAAAGTTATTCCAGTGACTTTCCAGCTTCAAATTTGGAGGCAACTCTTCCTTAAGAGGCTATCAAGTACAAGTATCTTCAAATGTTGCTGTTACATAAATCCCACCCATTCACAATAGAATAGCATATAAACAACACTCGAATTTTTAATCTTTCACAGCACATTAACAAAATCATTAGGAAAACTGGACTACCACAACCAAAGATGTTACAGAGTGCACATGGTTCTGACAGAACAAGGAGTGGTTTTCTGTAAGAAACAATTCCACAAAACATGGGAGAAGTAACAAAATATTCGAGACACATTAAATGCACAATTGAGACTCCAAATTGCCATTTAGTATGCGTTGTACTGTAGGATATAAAAACCACCCCCACCTATGGAATGTTAAGCTGACACCCAAGACAGTCAAAGCCTCCCAGAATTCAATATGCCACTATTTTCTGGTTGTACCAAAAAATAAACAACCAGCAAATGATTTCAACTCTTAAATAAAAAAAAAATCGTTTACAATTAAAAAAATGGGATGAGGTGGGCTTCCCTCCTTCTTAAAAATGTTTCTAGAGCTACTAAAAAACTTGCATTTACAAAATAGTTGATAAAAATATTCCTCTGGATTGTGCAAGAACGGAGACAGGGACCACTGTAACACATGGTGTATGGTATGAATCGGACTTGGCTTCTTTCTCTTCGGCTTCATCAGAGGCAGGACTCTTCTCGTTTTTCGTTTCTCCGCTTTCTGCAGGCAAGTCTTTAGCTTCTTGGTGAGCCACCTCGGCCAGTTTTCCCTGTGCTCCTCTCTTCCCCTTCGCTTGCACTTTCTTGTCGATGACTTACCCTTCCCGGCGGCCTTCTTGGGCTTCGCTTCCACCTTCGCGGGGGCCTGCTTCCCCGACAAGCGCGCCGACCTCCTCTTGCGCTCCTCCTTGGCCGCCCCCTCGGCAGAGCTGACCTTCCTCTTGGGCATCCTGGCGGCGCGGAGGGCGCGTGCCGGGTGCCTGCGGGCCGCGGCGCGCCGAGAGCCTTCGCGGAGCTGGGCTGCCTGGCCGCTGCCGCTCCTCCCGCCGCCCGAGCTGCTGGGACCCGCCACCATATACTATTTTTTTTTTAACTTTTATTTAATGAATATAAATTTCCAGTGTACAGCTTATGGATTACAATGGCTTCCCCCCCCCATAACTTCCCTCCCACCCGCAACCCTCCCCTCTCCCGCTCCCTCTCCCCTTCCATTTGCATCAAGATTCATTTTCAATTCTCTTTATATACAGAAGATCAATTTAGTATAAAGATTTCAACAGTTTGCACCCACATAGAAACACAAAGTGAAACATACTGTTTGAGTACTAGTTATAGCATTAAATCACAATGTACAGCACATTAAGGACAGAGATCCCACATGAGGAGCAAGTGCACAGTGGCTCCTGTTGTTGACCCAACAAATTGACACTCTAGTTTATGGCGCCAGTAACCATCCTAGGCTGTCGTCATACTATTTTTTAAGAAAGTGCAGAATCGTGTTTGTTGGGCTTCATTACTTCGCCAAATGCATTCTAACTTCCGTATCTCTTTTGTTATTGTGACAATTTCTATGAAATGAAATAATACTTAATATTTGGCCTTTTGATCATTACACCTAAGAAAACCTCCCCTGATATATTCCTGGGATTCACAGCACAGACTTGCAGAGTCATCATAGGAAAACGTAATTTTGGTCAAGAAGTCTTCAGCCACTTCACGCATATCATCCCCTGGTTTCCCCCGAGTGACAATACTTTTCCCTTTCCCCTTCTCTTGGAGCACTGTCTTCTCCCGTGGTACACCCTCCATGTTATGACAAGAAGGTGCCCTCTTCCTCTCCAGTAGCCTGCTTATTCACTGGACGCTTACTGGTCACCTACTGGGTGAAAAGGTGGGAGGAGAGGGTATGAGCAACCATAAAGATGTAGGGTGTGATGGAAGTTAACCAAGAAGGGTTTAGTTCAGAAAAGGGGTGACAACAGACATGTGCCTTGAAGCCAGAGTAGAATGTTAAGCAGTGAGTCCTGTGGGTATAGTTTACCCTGAGTCTCACAGAGACAGCAGAAGGCAGCTTCAAGTGTGTGCTTCCTCAAGATAGGGAGACAGAGCGAGCCCTCCTCTTATGTTCATCTCTTTCTGGCTAAGAAACCCACAACCCACTTCTCTAACTTTGGGCCTGGGTATTATTTTCTGTATGTTGAACTAGCTTTTCCTGGTCAATCCCCTCACCTTCTCTTCAACTTTCCTTTAGCGTAGGGATGATGACTTCACAAAGGCCTCCCAGGAAGGTGTGATCAGTGCTGGGGTCTGGGGCGGACTGCAGAAGTAAATGTGGCACCATCTCCTTGTAGGAAGTTCACAGTTCTCTTCCCCCTGCTGTGAGGTCCCTTACCGTGGGAAGCAACCCCGTTGTCTTCCATATGAGATGCATGAGGAAAGGCAGGCCTGCGGAGTTCAGTCTCTGTTTCCAGGGAGGATTTCCTGAAGGGGAAGCGCAGCCATGGCACAGCAAAGGTAATGTCCATCAGAGTTAGCGGTCGGTTTGGGACCCGTCTGGCTCCTCTGCTCTGTGCTATTTGTGGATTCCCTTTTTGTCTCTTTGGGCTGAAACCAGGACAAAGTGAGAGGCAGGTGACAACTGTCCCAGTAAAACAGGAATGAGAACTTTTAATGTGTTTCCACATGTATGTCCTCATTTAATTCTCCCATCCATCCTATGTTTAGTATTCCATTTTTCAAAAGAAAATGAGACGTGGAGAAACAAGATAACTGTGCAGTATCTTCTAGCCATTAGTAAGAGGTTCAAGTCCAAGTCTTCTTGCCTTTCACACCTTATTTTGGGCTGCTTGGGCAGCTGCCATGGCCCATTTCTTATTCTTACTTTTCTGTTCTTCACTGACAAATTGCTGTGGTCATATCCATCTGGAACATTCCCTGGAATTCCATCTGTCCTCTGGGCTTTCCATGTCCGTCTGTCACACCATTTTACTCTGCTGTGTTGGCCTGGCTTTCTTCCTTATTGGCCATCACAGCTGCCTTTGCTGAATGTATTTTTATTTTTCATTGACTCATAGTAATTACATATATTTATTTCAATGCAAGTGTACAATGTGTATTGGCTCAGTGTAAGTGGTGTATCTATCTCCTTAGATGTTTATCATGTCATTGTTTTGGGAGCACGCAAAATCCTTTGTGCTAACTACTGTGAAATATTCAGTTGACTGTTACCAACCATAGTTATCCTACTGGGCTATAGAACATGAGGTTAATCCTGTTATCTAACTGCATCCCTGTACCTGTTCTCTATTCTGTCTGTACCATAGCTTCTTGAGACAGGGATTAGGTCTTATTTGTATTGGGATCCTCAGAGTCTCCCACATGGTCTGAAATATAGTAGGTCTTTAAAAACTGTCAATTATCTTTAATGACAGAGTTTATAGAACTATGGTTGGAATAGAAATATTGGTTTCTAGAAGATTCTGCATGCTACTGAAAGGTGGCAGAATAGTGGGGGAAGATGTCATTTTCTGTAGAGTTTCCTTGGGGATGAGAGTTTCCACAAGCTGGCCCAGAAGCTGCTACCCCTGCTGACCTCTCATTTTTATATGTTCC
The DNA here is from genome assembly GCF_033115175.1 of Lepus europaeus. NCBI lineage: Eukaryota > Metazoa > Chordata > Mammalia > Lagomorpha > Leporidae > Lepus > Lepus europaeus. The sequence goes on from NC_084827.1 coordinate 44,832,238, forward strand.
CACTTCTGTATGTACCAGGCAAGGCTATAGTATAGATCCAAGGTATAAGAATACAGGTACTACATTGTTTGAAATCTGAAAGAATATTGGTATTTTGTACAGTTTTAATTCCACTGGATGATTTAAGAGAAACGATTTATACTTATTATTTTTTGATGATTTTTCCCCATTTATCATTTAACTGGATGAGATCAAAATAAATCACCAGGGAGCACAACGGATTGTGTTCTGTCCTTAAGGCAATTATATTACCCTGGAGTGGCTCTAAAGGGTCATGGTGAGAGGCTTGGTAGAAGATTCTATGAGAAAATTGGAATTTTTACCTGTCATCTATTTTACAGATTAATGCCTTTAAGCAGTCACTGAGGGTTTAGTTACTTACTGTGGTTCAAAGAAAAAGACACATGTTTTCTGCTGTGATGATGGATGTAAGAAGTATCTAACCCTACTGAGTAACTATTGGTAGAAAGAACAGTTTGGCATAAATTATACTACAACTAAAGTTGTGTTTGGTAAATTTTGTCCAACCTTCATTGGGAGAATACAACTAACTCCATCTGGTTGGTGAATTCTTTGTTATTTTTAAAAAAGGTTTAATTAATTTATTTTAAGGGGAGAGAGAGAATGAGAGAGAGAGAGAGAGAGAGAGAGACCTTTACCCACTCACTGGTTCACTCCCCAAATGCCTGCAACAGCTGTGGTTAGGCCAGGTTGAGTCCAGGAGCCTAGATCTCCACTTGTGTCTTCCACATGCATGGCAGGGACTCAAGTACTTGAGCCATCATCATATGCTGCTTCCCAGGTGCATTAGCAGGAACTGGTTCAGAAGCATAGAGCAGCCAGGACTCAAGTCAGGCACTATAATGTGGGATACGGGGTGCAGATATATTGAGCAGTGACTTAACCTACTGCACTACAAGGCCTTTCCCTGGTAGGTCAATTCTTTCAGCCACCTAGGGGCATATTCTGAAGGTAATCTATAATGCTGAGCCATTTGGTTGCCATTCTACTAAAAGAAAAAGCCAAAGGTTTTAAATAGATCACACTGAAGTTTGTTGGTTTACTAGATAATTCTTGCCTAATATTTCCAGTTTTCTTTTACCTGTTGTGTGCGTTTTGCCAGATTACAGAAATGATACATGAAAAAAAATCTAGAAGTTTGACCCCTAAGACAGTACCCTTTGCACTTAACAGAATGAGCACAAGTGTCCCTTAATACGATCTAAGTTGGCTGGTCTTTGTGGTTTCTATGAGGCCACAGGCTTTTCAAAAATTTACCAAAATATTCACCTCGAAAATTTCAATCTCCTTCTTCCTCAAACCATTCATACAACTACGTATGATTTTTCATTATACATTCTTTGGAATTATTTTTATACATGCTCCTCATTGGTGCAGACAGCTACCATCTGTACAGGTCTAGCGAATTCTCAGTGGGTGCCTCATTACATTGTTGGAAGTAAATTGTATTTGACATTTGTACTGGGGTTCTATAGAAATAAATAAAATATATATACTTTTCTTGTCTGTCCGACAAAGAGGAAATCCCATGACCAGTTCTTGCTTGAGCATGAGTCTAGTTCTGGGGGTGGTGGGAGACAGATTACCCCACATTCTCTTTGGTCAGCAGCAAGGGCTCTCCATTCCCTGTGTGGTGAGGGACAGTAGCACTGGTGATGAACCACGTTTGGAGAAAACCAAGATTCTCAGCCACGAGCTGTAAATATAGTATCACACGGTTATTCTACAGCCATTCCTATCTTTATTCCAAAGTAGTTTATAAAGTTCCATGAGATTCTCGGAGGAAAATAAAACCTGAAAGAAAATATTATTTTGTGCATTCTTCACAGGCAGTAGCTAATCATCTAACATTTGTTCCCTAACTAGTGGACAGAATTTTATAAAATGTATGTGAAAACATAATGTTTTCACTAGGTATAAATAGCCAAATCAATTTCAACACTGTTCAGAAGACCAGAACATATTTTCTATTTACCAAATAGGAAATGAAACACACTGGTGGAGAAGAAAAAAAATGAATGTAACCTTTTGGTTAGCTAGAATTTTAAAAACAAAAGCAGATATCCTAAACTCAAATTTTATTTAAGGAAAAAAGAGAAATAATGTCAGATATTTTTCAGAAATTCAATTTCAGAAAGAGACTAGAACACATCTATTAAAACCAACTAGATTTAGTCTAGAAACAGCCAAGAAGTACACGTATTCACTCTCTGGCTTTGCTGTTGATATTTGAATGGCCCCCAGGCCATGGATCTCATTAAGAAAACGATTCAGAAAATGAAAAAAAAAATCTGGTGAGGAGAAAACAAATAATACAAATTACTAAGGGAACAACGGAATTAATTTATGAGGAAAGATTAAAGTAGCAAAGACCGTCTGGCTTTGCTTAGAAGTGACTCAGGGGACTCATAATAATGGTCCGAAAAAAAAAAAAAAAACCCACACATTTTAAAGGAATCATTTCTCATGATGCCACCTGGGTGTAATCAGAACTAACAGGATAAACTCAAAAATATTGTCAAAAAATGCTTCCAGCCAGTAAGTACTTGGGATGACTGTTTACTCCCATTGGAAGTGCTGAAGGTTTTAAACATTGGGATTTTCAAGCAAATAAAGCACAGAAGGTCCTCTTTGTTACTATGCATTAGTCTCCTCATTTAATACACCTGAGATCCATAGTCCCAGGATATGGGGAGAGCGCCCACAACTTAAATATAGTATAAGAAAGCAACAATTGAGAAATTATATCTGACTTGTTAGTCAAGGGTTTTTGCCAGTAGATTTCACTTTTGCTGTTCCCGAATCTGGCAACTCATTCTCTGGGACTCAGTCATACTTGAAAAGCCACACCCAAGGGATGGACATTTGACCTGGGTCCTTATGAGGTCACCTAAAGTGGCCTGTCTATAACATAGCACCTGGCACAGTGTGATGGAATCACAGGTTTACCTATGTCTCCCCTTTCGGAAGCTCCTTTGGGGCAAGGACTGTGTCTTGAAATCCTCTCTGATCCCTAGCACTTCTCAAGATACTGTGCACATAGGCAAAATTTTATTACATGAATGAATGAATAAGGCAAAAGATACCAATAATAATGGAACTATTCAACTCTTCCCTTTTGGAATGCATTGCTTTGAAGTTAGGGTAAGTTTTAAATTTTCAGATCTCTATGCAGTTTTAAAAGTGTGATTAAATATATCTTAGCAGAAAAATAAAAGAGGATAAAGATTTGTAAATTGCACCTCCAGGATCTGGCCAGAATAGGTTGTAGTTTTGGTGGCACAGGAAATGTAATTGTGTTCTTGGTAAGCATTGGGTTTTTTCCTCTTTTCTCATCATGAAATGGAAAGCCTGTAGTGGAGGTGTCATTCATTTTTTAAAAAACTATTGTACTTATTACTTTTAAAAATATTTATTTATTTATTTATTTGAAAGTCAGAGTTACACAGAGAGAGGGAGGCAGAGAGAGAGAGAAAGTGAGGTCTTCCATCTGTTGGTTCACTCCCCAAATGGCCGCGATGGCTGGAGCTGCGCTGATCCGAAGCCAGGAGCCAGGAGCTTCTTCCAGGTCTCCCACGTGGGTGCAGGGGCCCAAGCACTTAGGCCATCTTCTACTGCTATCCCAGGCCACAGCAGAGAGCTAGATGGGAAGTGGAGCAGCCAGGACTAGACCCAGTGCCCATATGGGATGCCGGCGCTTCAGGCCAGGGCATTAACCTGCTATGCTACAGTGCCGGCCCCATATTGTATTTATTTCAAAGGCAGAATGACAGAGAGAGGAGAGACAGAGATCTTGCATATACTGGTTTACTCCCCAAATGACCACAGCAGCCAATGCTGGGCCAAGCTGAACCCAGGAGCCTGGAACACCATCCTGGTCTTCTAAGTGGGAGGCAGGGATCCAGGTACTAGGACCATCATCCACATTGGCAGGATTAGCAGGCACATTAGCACATTAGCAGGTAGCTGGATTGGAAGCAGAGCAGCTGGGACTCCAACTAGTGCTCCCATATGGGGTGCTGGTGTTGCAGGTGGTGGCTTAACCTGCTGCATCACGACGCAGCCCCCAAGGTGTCCCTTTTGTATATGACAAGAGCGGATGTTAGCAAACTACAGCTGCCAAGCCACATCTGGCTGCCACCTGTTTTTGTACAAGGTAATATCTAAGAATGGTATTTATATTTTTAAATGGTTGAAAAATTAAAACAAGAATAGCACTTTGTGACATGAAAATTGATTGAAATTCTAATTTCAGTGTCCACAAATAAAGCTTGTTAGAACACAAGTATGTTCATGTTACAGGTTGCCTTCGGCTGCTTTTGTGCTGCAGTAGCCTTGGTTGTGACAGATCATGTGCAAGCTTAATATATTTACTAGCCAGACCCCCCCCTTTTTTTTAAAGATTTATTTATTTATTTGAGAGAGAGAGAGAGGGAGAGAGAGAGGTCTTCGATCCGCCGGTCCACTCCCCAATAGGCCACAACTGTGCCAATCCAAAGCCAGGAGGCAGGGGCCTCCTCTGGGTCCCCCATGCAGGGGCAGGGGCCCAAGGACTTGGGCCATCTTCTACTGCTTTCCCAGGACACAGCAGAGAGCTGCATCGAAAGTGGAGCAGCTGGAGCTTGAATCTGCGGCCATATGGGATGTCAGCATTACAGGCGGCGGCTTCACCCGCTATGCCGCAGCGCCGGCCCTAGCCTGTCCTTTACAGAAAAAACTCACTGATCCTTGCTCTAGAATGATAATGGAGTTTTCCTTTACTGTAGATGAGAATGATATCCTTGATTTGGTCAACAAGCTAAATCTTTAAATGGTTACTTTTATGAAATGGCTTAGAGAGTTCATTATTTTCTGGTTTTTCTACAGTTTATAATATATACTGGTAAAATAGGCCTTGCTTAAAAAATTTGGAACTAAATATTTGTTTTCAAAGAAGAATTACATTTAGTTTAATGTCTTTGTGGTTAGACGTGTAGTGAAGTGAAACAAAGATTTTTAAAAAAATGCTTTTAAGATTCATTAGGAAATCAAAAATAATTTGATCATAGGTCCATTTTTACTGAACTAAAATTGTTTGAGAATTTCATGCTGTCTTTTAGAGAGAGTACCTTGGGAGGTATAGCCTACCCACAGCATCAGTGTGGCTGACTTCTTAGTCTGATTGGTAGCACTATTTCGTAGGGGTCACTTCTCTCCTGGAAGGCATCAGGATCTAGACAGTAAAATGTTAAGACAATTAGCAGCAGTTGAGGCCGGCACCAGGGCTCAATAGGCTAATCCTCTGCCTGCGGCGCCAGCACACCGGGTTCTAGTCCCGGTCGGGGTGCCGGATTCTGTCCTGGTTACTCCTCTTCCAGTCCAGCTCTCTGCTGTGGCCCAGGAAGGCAGTGGAGAATGGCCCAAGTGCCTGGGCCCTGCACCTGTGTGGGAGACCGGGAGGAAGCACCTGGCTCCTGGCTTTGGATCAACACCGTATGCCGGCCGCAGAGGCCACTGGGGGGTGAACCAACAGAAAAGGAAGACCTTTTTCTCTGTCTCTCACTGTCTAACTCTGCCTGTCCAAAAAAAAAAAAAAAAAAAAAAAAAGGCAATTAACAGCAGTTGAAAGCAGCAGTCTGTCTCCTTGGTTTTCTGTCTCCAACTATGTCAGGAAGGAACTTTTCTAGGTAGGAGCTGAACTCCACTTTCTGGCCTGCAGAATTATAGAAAGAAATTAAAACCACATTTGAGATACTATTTTTCTCTTAATTAATATTTTGTGTTTTAAAAACTGCTATTTCTCCTCCCTTCATATTCACTCATGAATAATGTAGAATTGATTGGAAATAAAATGCTTTTCATTGCTGATTTTAGTTGTACCTTTAATATTTAATTTATTAGATGACCGTCAAGTTATTTGAAAAAAAAAACATATTCCTGAGATAATGATAGCTAACATTTGCTAGGGGATTATTATATACCTGAATTTTCTTATGTACTTATTTTTTTCTTTTTAAAGATTTATTATTTGTTAATGTTAATGTACATATTAACGGGCTACCGTATACTTCTAAACATGTATAGTGTGTGCTATTCCTACTAGGGTAATCAATGTTGTCCCTTCTCTGGCATTGATGGTTGGAGGTTTGGGGTTTCTGTCTTTTCTTTGCTCATACAATATCTACATGGTTATAGTGAGCCAGTCTCCCAGCAATGCTGTGTAACTCCAGGATCTAATTCCTTCCATCTGGCTTTGATTTGGTGCCTGTTATCTAAACTCTCTCTATTCCCCCAACCCTCCCAGCCTCTAGTAATCACCACTCTGTGTTCAGATTGGGTTTTGGTTCGTTTTTTTAGCTCCCGCATATAAGAAAGAACATGTGGAATTTGTCTTTCTGTGTTTGGCTAATTTAACTTGTCATAATGTCCTTCAGGTTCATCCATTCTACTATAAATGACAGCATTTCACTCTTTTTATGGCCAAATAGTATTCCATTGTGTATGTATACCACATTTTCTGTATCCATTAATCTCATGATGTACACTTTGGTTGATTAGGTATCATTGCTATTGTGAACAGTGCTGCAAAAGCGTGGTGGAGCTGGTATCTGATAAAATGATTTCATATCTTTTAGATTGCTGGATCATATGGCACCTCTAGTTCTATTTTTTTTAAAAGACATTTATTTATTTACTTAGAAGTCATAGTTGCAGAAAGAGAGGGAAAGACAGAGAGAGAGAGAGAGAGAGAGAGAGAGAGATCAGTCTTCCATCTGCTGATTCACTCCCCAGACATCCACAATGTCCAGCACTGGGCCAGGCAGAAGCCAGGAGTCAGAAGCTTCATATAAGTCTCCTACATTGGTCACAAGGGCCCAAATGCTTGGGTCATCTTCTGCGGCTTTTCCCAGGCCATCAGCAGGGAGCTGGATCAGAAGTAGAGCAGCTGGGACGTGAACTGGCACCCATATGGGATGGAGGTGTTGCAAATGGCGGCTTTATTTGCTACACCACAGTGCTGGCCCCTCTATTCCTAATTTTTAAAGAGCTTTCCATAGTGTTTCCAGTGACTGCACTGATGTACATTCTCACCAACAGTGTTTAAGAGTTCCCCTTTCTCTATATATTCCCTAACATTTGTTACCTTTATATCATTTGATAATAGCCGTCTTGACAGAGGTGAGGTGATATCTCTGTGGTTTCCATTTGCATTTTCCTGTTGGTGAGTGAGATTGACATTGAGCATTTTTTTCATATATATTTTGGACATTTGTATTTCTTCTTTTGAGAACTATCCATTCAAGTCCTTTACCCTTTTCTTACTTAGTTGTTGAGTTTTTCTGAGTTGCTGATAAATTCTGGATGTGGTTCCTTTGTCAAATAAGTGGTTTGCAAATATTTTCTCCTATTCTGTTGGATGTTTCTTCACTCACTTGTTTCCTTTGCTGTGAAGGAGCTTCTAGTTTCATATAATTACATTTTTTCCAGTTTTGCTTTTGTTGCATGCATTTTTGGGGCCTTCTTCAGAGAATCATCGCCTACACCAATGTCTTGAAGTGTTTCCCCTATGCTTTCTCCTAATAATTTCATAGTTTCAAGAATTACATTTAAGTCTTTGATCTATATCGAGTTGATTTTTGTATATGCTGGTAAGTAGAGATTTAACTTCCTTCTTCCACACAAACACATCCAGTTTTACCAGCACCATTCACTGAAAACACTATCCTTTCTCCAGTGTATGTTTTTACACCTTTGTCAAAAATCAGATGTCTGGATGTGCATGGATTAATTTCTGAGTTCTCTATTCTGTTCTGTTGATCTATATGTCAGTTTTTATGCCAGAACCATGCTGTCTTAATTAGTATTGCTTTATTATGTTTTCAATATTATGATATCATGATGCCTCCAGCTTTATTTTACTTTATTTTTGCTTAGGATATTTTTCGCTATTCTGAGTCTTTTCTGGTTTCATATGAATTTTAGAATCCTTTTTCTAATTCTGTAAAGAATGCCATGGGTATTGTGATAGGGATGGATTCTGAGATTGCCTTAGGGAGTGTGGGCATTTTAAACATATTAATTCTTCCAATCCATAATTAATCTAATGAAAAGAGTCTGGTGGCACTCCATCTGTCTCAGTGTTTGGGAATAATTTGAGATGTATTAGAGCTAGTTCTTCTTTAAATGTTTTGTATAATTCAGTTACAAAGCCATCATGTCCTGGATTTTCCTTTGATAGGAGGCTTTTAATTACTGCTCCATCCTCATTACTTGTTATTGATCTGTTTAGATTTTTAATATCTTCTTGATTTAATCTTAGTAGATTGTATTTATCCAGAAATTTATCCATTTCTTTAAGGTTTTCCAATTTGTTTTTTTTTTTTCATTTTCAATTCTCTTTATATAGAGAAGATCAATTTAGTATATATTAAGTAAAGATTTCAACAGTTTGCATCCACACAGAAACATAAAGTGTAAAATACTGTTTCAGTACTAGTTATAGCATTAATTCATATTGTAAAACACATTAAGGACAGAGATCCTACATGAGGAGTAAGTGCACAGTGACTCCTGTTGTTGACTTAACAAATTGACACTCTTGTTTATGGCGTCAGTAATCTCCCTAGGCTCTTGTCATGAGTTGCCAAGGTTATGGAAGCCTTTTGAGCTCACCAACTCCGATCTTATTTAGACAAGGTCATAGTCAAAGTGAAAGTTCTCTCCTCCATTCAGAGAAAGGTACCTCCTTCTTTGATGGCCCATTCTTGCCTCTGGGATCTCACTCACAGAGATCTTTCATTTAGGGCTTTTATTTTTTTTTTCCAGAGTGTCTTGGCTTTCCATGCCTGAAATAGTCTCACGGGCTTTTTAGCCAGATCCAAATGCCTTAAGGGCTAATTCTGAGGCCAGAGTGCTCTTTAGGACATCTGCTATTCTATGAGTCTGCTGTGTATCTGCTTCCCACGTTGGATGGTTCTCTCCCTTTTTTATTCTATAAGTTAGTATTAGCAGACACTTGTCTTGTTTATATGATCCCTTTGACTCTTAGACCTATCATTATGATCAATTGTGAACTGAAATTGATCACTTTGACTAGTGAGATGGCATTGGTACCTGCCACCTTGATGGGATTGAATTGGAATCCCCTGGCACATTTCTAACTCTGCCATTTGGGGCAAGTCAGCTTGAGCATGTCCCAAATTGTACATCTTCTCCCTCTCTTATTCTTATAGCTGTTAGTTGTCCTCTTATGATCCATTGTATTTCTGTGGTACCCATTATAATGCCTCTTTTTCATAATTTTATTTATTTGAATTTTTATTGTTTTTCTTTTGTTTGGCTAAAGAATTAATTTCTTTATCTCTTCAAAAAACAAGTTTTTATATTTTATTGCTCTTTTATTGACTTTCTTTTAATTTTAATTTCACTTATTTTTGCTCCAGTCATTATTTCTTGTCTCCTGCTAATTTGCAGTTTGGTTTCTTTTTGCTTTCCTAAGTCCTTGAGGTGTGTCATTTAATTGTTTATTTGAAATCTTTCCTTTTAATGTATGCAATTATTGCTATAAACTGTTCTCTTAACATTTCCAATCTGGTCTTCATTGAACAGGTAAAATATTCTCTATCTCCCCCGCCACAACCTCCTTTCCTTCCTCCCTCCCCCTCTCCCTCTTCTGCCCACAAAGATGCTTTGCTGGCTCAAGTCCATGATTTTTAGACTCACAATCTTCTCCAGACAAATAGGAATATACCTGGAGCATAACTACACTTCCATTCGTCTGGATCCCAAGTCATCAGGGAGCCCGCAGTTGGCAAGGATCCAGTGGGAGAGCAGCTGGGTTATTAATGGAAGATTTAATTTAGGATGAGTGACTGTGACGTGACAGCCCACTTGTGAACACTCAAGAATCTTTGTCTAGAGGGTGAGAGAGGAAAATGAGACTGTGAGCCGGGTACATTCCCCGTTTGAATTCTAGCTGTCACTCAGTGCCTGTGGAACTCAAGGGAACTTGCTGACCTCTTTAAGTTTCTGTTTTCTATTTACAAAACAGGAATAATCACTCTTACAATGACATTCTTCTGAGTATTATAGGGAATTATAGTAAGTGGATGTCCCTGGCCTAGGTTCTGACAACCAGTAAATACTTATCACGTACTGAATACACGTCTTTTCCAACACCTCTGTGCTTTAAATGCTCCGTGTTGCCAAAGTTCCAAAATAAAAACTTACCACTATGATGTGGCCAGGAAGATTCTGGGCAGCAGTAGAGCATAGTAGATAAAATCGTGGCTTTGATATTGAGTAGACTGAATTTGAATCTTGAATCCACCACTACTAGGTGACCCTGGATGACTTGCCCTCTATGCCTCCGTTTCTAAAACAAAGCACCTACTTTTATAAGTGTTGACAGGATGAAAAAGAAAAATTCCAGGAGCCATTGCAGGCATTGGGGAAGTGAACGAGCAGATCAGAGCACTCTCTGTCTCTTCAATGAGTAACCAAAAATTTAAAAAAGATAAGTAAGTAAAATAGAGGATTGCACCCCAGATAGTGGAATAGAGAGACCCTGCACTGGGCTGTGTCCCAGAGAAGAACCAGAGCAACATAGGACTGCGTTGCCAGGAGACTGGGAGAAAACTTCAGTGAAGTGGTGGGTGAAACCCTAACCAGCACGGAGACTCTGACAGCTAGCAGAGAGCGAGAGGAATGAGGCACAGCCAGCGCCTGCCCTGGCTGCTCACTTGTGCACATAATGTACTGCTGATATGCCATCTTTTCTCACACCCAGCCTCCTCAACTCTCTGGTTCTCGTACTTTTCTGTGTGTAACAATTTCAGAGTGGGGGCCAGCACTGTGTCATAGTAGAGTAAGCCTCTGCCTACCATGCCGCCATCCCATATGGGTGTCCTAGCTGTTCCTCTTCTGATCCAGCTGGCCTGGGAAAGCAGTAGAAGATGGCCCAAATGCTTGGGCTCCTGCACCTGCGTGGGAGACCTTGAGGGAAACCCCTGGCTCTTGGCTTCTGATTGGCTCAGCTCCAGCCATTGTGACTATTTGGAGAGTGAACCAGAGGATGGAAGACCCTTCTCTCTGTCTCTGCCTCTCACTATCTGTAACTCTATCTCTCAAATAAATAAATTAAATATTTAAAAAAAGAAAATAAATTTTCAGAGTGAAGGTAGAGGGAGGTACCCAGTGAGATTGTGGAGGCTACAGTAAGTGACAATGCACAGAAGATACACAGCAGAGAAATGGTTCAGGTACTAGGTTCTAGAGGGCCAGGGCCAGAAATGGTGGAGGGTGGAAGGTTGGATGGGTGGGGGGGACCTCCCTCTGTCTTCTCAGAGTTGTTGGTATCATTTCAATGCAAAAATGTATGGCAGGTTCCAGTTCAGGGTCTCAATTCAGTTCCACTGATTCTGTAGTTTCCTCAAATTCCATGATAGCTCCCTAAATTGTGTTTTTTTTTCTCAAGATGACTTAGCCGTGTGTGTGTGTGTGTGTGTGTGTGAGACTTTGTTGGGATCTCAGAGGGTAGAGGGATTGCTAACTAGACACTATGTCAAATGGAATCTTGGTATAAATTTGCTTAATGAATGTTTGTTAAATTTTCTCTCTACCTGAAATTCGAACTGTGCTGATACATTAGAAAGTGCACTTGACCTAAAACCAGGTGGTCCTGATCCAGACTCCTTAACTAACCAACTGTATCATTTGAACAAATCATTCAACTTTCCCGTGTGTCTGTATTATCCATGGAAGAGTGTATCCTACGTATCCTACAGGGGTCCTATATGGATTTTTTGGATAAAAACTAATAAATGTGAAAGGCAGAGTTACAGGCAGAGTGAGAGACAGAGAGAGAGAGAGAGAGAGGGCTTCCCCACTGGTTCACTTCCCAAATGGCCCATCCGAAACCAGGAGCCAGGAGCTTCCTCCATGTCTCCCACGTGAGTGCTGGGGTCCAAGTACTTGGGCCATCTTCCACTGCTCTCCCAGGACATCAGCAGAGACCTGCACTAGAAGAGGAGCAGCCAGGACATGAACCACAGCTGGAGACTTAACCTACTATGCCAGAGTGCCTATTCTGAAAGCAAGTTTAAAGTCAACACAGAAAGAGTTCTGTTAATGACTATAGGATGTAATAATCCACAAATCAAAATATTTCCCCATTAAACTGACCCACTGAGCCATTTCTGAATTATAACACAAACACAGGCATGCAAAGAAGACTAATAGTACATTATTTTGCAGCATTGAAGAAAATATATGTGATAATATGCTTAACATTGTGTTGATTAGTATAGATCACACAAAGATAATCACCAGCTGATCTTAATAACTCAGCAAGTAATTATGTAAGACAGCTCTTAGTAAACAGATAAATGAAAATGTTTGAAGGAATGATTGGCAGAGCAAAATGTCTAATGCTGACATATTTTGAGTGGATCATGGTGATTGAGAATGATTTTCAGAAATGTGATTAACTTCCTGAGTTATGCAGGAAAACAAGAATATTGTAGGAGCCAATCAGAAACAATTTGAATGAGGAATACCTCCTCCTGTGATTTCAATGCAGAAGAGAGACAGCATATTGACAATATCTTTGTCAAAGTAGAGTTTCCAACTAGATTGGTTTGAGTGTGGGTATTTTAATTAAAAGGTAAAACAGACATTGTTGTGCAGAATATGTTCTAACTCTATTCTCATGCTTGCTAATAATCAATTGCCTCTTGATTTATTGCTTACAATGTCAGTTCTAGCTTCCTGAAGTGTTTTATGGAGAATAATGCTAGCTTATCTTTATATATAAAAAGTTTAGCAAGATGAATGATAGATGCAGCTGATTGAATTGTGAGGTTTTTAAGGCCATTCCTCAGAATGGCAGGTGGTTTTGTCTGGACATGTTCTTTGTGGTAGAATACCCAGAGGGCTTATTGGTATAACTTCGTAACAAAAGACGATAGGAGAGGGAAGATATTTTATATGGCTTTGTATATTTTTGAAATTCAGTATTCTTGATTCTTGGTGTATTTCCTAAAATCACCCATCACGTGTCTAATTAGAGCTTAGAAATGACGGTTTCAAAACAATGGAAACTGGGCCCCTGAAGAAGTCCTCAGAAAATGAAATTTGCTATTTCAACTCCATTCGTGGTTGTAAATTTGTTCAAATTTTATTTTTAAATGATCAAAATAGCAATAAGACATCTAGATGCACACAAAGGGAAGTTCAAACAAAGGCAGTATCAAAAATAAGTTGAAGAAATACTTCCCTTTCAGAAGTTAAAGTGTTTAGTCTGGTGCTTAACAAATTTTTTTAGTTATTTAATTATTTAAATTGTTGACAATCTGTAGAACTGGATTTGCTAACTCCGAAAACAGAAGCAGAGCAAGTAGCAATATTTAAAGTGTCTCTAAAAATCTGCTGCAACAGGTGTGACTGAAGTTCTCTGTGCAAACCTTTCTCATGTGTGTGCCCTTTGCACTCAGATTTCAGAAGAACAGAGAACAAGGGGAACATTGACATAAAATTATGATGAAAGGAACAGGAGCTCTCTCCCTTCTCGTACATGCCAGCAAGTTACTGATCTGAGATTCAGTGAGATCTCTCCTTAAAGGGGTCCCTCAAACACTGTCGGTAGGAATGTAAACTGGTTCAACCATTGTGAAGGACAGTATGGAGATTGCTCAGAAAACTACAAATAGATCTGTTATCTTATCTATGACCTAACTGTCCCACTCCTGGGAATATTCCCAGTGGAAATGAAATCAGCATGTGAAAGAACTATCTGTAACTTTATGTTTATAGCAACTCAGTTCATAATAAGTAAGGTATGAAATCAACCTAGATACTCATCAACAGATGACAGGATAAAGAAAATGTGTTATATAGACATGATGGAATATTACTCAGCCACAAAAATTTATGAAATTCTGATTTTTGAAACAAAATGGATGCAACTAGAGATCATTATGCTTAGTGACATAAGCCAGGTCCAAATCCTCTGATTTGTGGTAGTTAATATAAACAGTAAAAAAAAAATATAGTGTCTATGAGTGGAATTGACATCTTGGGATTTGATTATTATATATAGTCTATATTCCTTCTGAACAATGGTCTTCCTACTTTTTTACTTTTTGAACTCTTTATTTAGTGGAGCATTAAGCCTTTGGCAGTAAAGTAAATTAAAGATGTTATAAAAATTAAAAAAGAAACAAAGGAAGGTGGGGGCAGGGGGATGGAGGGAAGTATTATATTCTTAGACTTGTACCTACCAACTGCATGGAATCTGTTCTCTTTATATTAATAAAAAATACAAATAAAAATAATACAAAGGGATAAAGGAATTATCTTTAAAAAAGTTTATGCTCTATTAAACAAAAAGAACCAGCAAATGAAGGCTATCTCCATCCCCCACACTCTGTCCCTCAGTCTTTCAAATAAAATATTTTTTTTTAAAAAAAGGGATGGTGACTAATGAGAGACCCTTAGGTCACTGGAGAAGCCACCCAAGGGATCCTTGAGCTCTTGTGAAGGAGAATTGTTGTAAGAGCAGGCCCTACCCCTGAATCTCTTGGGCTTCCTGTTTTGTGACGTCATCTCTTCCTCCTACACATGCTCCTGCCATGGTGACGGCATCCATCACTAAGTCCTCATCATAGCCGAGCCAATGCTTGTGTGTTGCCCTTGAATCTCCAGCACTGTGAGTCAAACGAATCTCTTTTCTTTATAAAGTTTTTTTTGAAAAGTTTATATAGTTATTCATTTTAAAGGTAGGATGACAGAGACAGAAAAATCTTGCATCCATTGGCTCACTCCCCAAATGCCTGCAACAGCTTGGGGTGGGCCAAGCTGAAGTGAGGAGGTTGGAACATCATCCGTGAGTAATAGAGACTCAAGTGCTAGTGCCATCACCTGCTACCTCCCAGAGTACTCATTAGTAGAAAACTGAATTGGAAGTGGAGGTGAGCCTCAAACTTAAGCACTTGAATAGGAGATGTGGACATCCTAGTTGCTGCCCTAACCACGTCCTGCAATGTTCGTCCTTTCTCAAAGGCTTCATCTTCATGGTGAGGGTGCAGCTGAAACCTAGGCATCTCTGATCTCAGCTTTCATCATGCCTCTCATCTAAGTGCTAGGGAAATCATACTCAGATGGAAGACCAATTCACACTTGTAAAAGGGGAGTACTTCAGTCTACGCAACTGGAATAGTGAATTGTCATCAGGGAAATAGAGGTTCAAAAATGAACTAAATATTTACAAATGATAAAATGCTACTTGTTTCTAAATGCAAGTAGAAAAAATTGTTTACCAAATATTATTAAGCTTAACTTCTGCCCAGATGTATATCACTTGGTTGTATATTCAAATTTGATCACTATCTATCTTTTTCACTGGCTTCTTTTATTGTTGGATTATTTCCAAAGATGAAAATTACATTTTTCCAACTCTGTATGACTTGTTATGAAATATATCTTCTTCTATTTATACAAAAAGGGGAAAGTTTACTCAAACTCCATTAGCTCATGGTTAACCTCAAATTGACAGAAACTTAAGACTTAATTCTCCTACTAAGTGTTGTTGAATAATCCTTTTATTTTTTATTGCTGAATTCTAGTTTAAAAATCAAGTGTTCAAGTCATAATTTATTTCTGAATTAAATACTATATTTTAAGGGAGATAATAGTTCAACAAAAAGATGTTTGTACATCTAGTCATATTTTTATTATAAGACATTGATTTCAAAAAACCTCTCCTTTAATATTAATAAGAGCTATAATTTAGCAAGTGTTTACCATAGCTTTAAGCCCTATATTATGTCCTTTATAATAATTCATTTAATTCTTGCTGCGTTCCCTTAAGGGGACCTGGCCTTGTCTGCCTTACAGATGAGAGGCTGAGGTGAAGATGCATAAATGAACTTGACCTCAGCGAGTGGTGGATGCCCCAAGTTCTTGCTCCTGACCAATTTCCTGCACTCCCCTTCCTCCTCTGTCATTAGTTTCCCATCTTTTGAGGATTGTCACAGAGAGGGAGCAAATAAAAACTAAAAGTGTCCCTCAGTTATTAAAAAATAAGCCCAGGGAAAACAAAGCACCCCGCAGTAAAATCTTACCCATGAAGGAGACTTTGCTTAGTAATAAACTTTACAAATAGTTTCACTGGCACAACTAATTACAGTGCTCAGGCAAAATAGGGAGTGGGCCAGGACCTCCAGTGCAGTACACCTGGGTGTTTCTTTATGCATCATGATCTATTCTAGGACAACACCAACACAGCTGGTAAGTAATTGTGTGATTCACATCACTCATGCAGAAAGAGAATCCCCATCTTACAGTAAGGAGCTCCACAGCTCATGCGACAGTTCTCACATGTCTGCTTTGTGTCTCAAAAATCCATAGATCCCTTACAGGTTTGTGTACTATAAATGATCCTAGACAGACCCGATTTATCCTACTAAAGGCATTTTCACCTAAGGACTCGTCTGCTGCTCAATATCCTTAATTTGTTTGCCGGAGTTGATCATTAGCATTTTTACAGAGACATCACCTGCCTTGTTCCTTTCTGAAGTTCTTTAAACACGTCCTCCACACACTAAAGTGACAGAAGGGCTTGCAAGCCTGCTCCTCATCTGAGCACTCCCTGGGAGCCTTGAGGAAGAAATGGCTGCTGCTGGGCTCTTTTCAAAATCAGTTATTGGGTTGGAAATACATCAAGCCAAGGGAAGGAAAGAGACAGGGTCTGGCTTGTTGTCACCTGCAGATTGCTTCCTGTAAGACCAAAATAGGTAAAAATTCTTGGCAGTTGGTGGCCAGCATCAACCAGCAGAGTGAGACTCTAGGTGGTCCCGATTAACCTCTTTTCCTACAATTAATTTGATGATGTTGAGCAAGCACTGACATTGGAGCCATGATGCACCTGTCACATCCTCACCTTATTTGTCCTCACCCAGGATGTTGCTTTCCGTTCCCTCTCCAGGGGGGCCTTCACCCTTCGACTTGGAATCCTTAAATCCTCACCATCTACATCCATCTATGCTGGTTAGGACCTATAAAGCACCTAAGTCATTCATCACTTAGTGGGACACATTCTGAGCAATGCATTCTGGGCAATTCTGACATCGTGTGAACATTACAGAGTGAATGGAAACAAACCTGAATGGTGCAGGCCAATCACTCCATGTGATTGAAGCCTTGATGCAGTTAAGACAGAGAAGGTCAAGATGAATGGGGCTGCTGCTTCCCAGGCCATTTTTCTTTGTAAGTAGGGTTACACCGAAATAATGATTTAAAGTATAATATGTATGGTAGGTAGATAAACTGCATAATCATATAGTTTTATTATTGCATATAATATACGGTACATCATGGTTTGTGCTATACTTTTACATGACTGGCAGTGTTGGCTGCTTTCTTTACACCAACATCACCACAACACATGAGGAATGGCTTGGTCTAAGTTTTTACAATGGCCACATGTCAGTAAGCTATAAGAATTTAACAGCTTCATTTTAATCTTATGGGATGACCTTTGTCTCCAAAGTCTGTTGTTGAGCAAAGAACCATTGTGCCTTACATGGCTATACTGTCAAATGTTCTTAAAGGTCTTTAAAACATTTTTTATTTATATAATGTGAACAAATTTCAAGTAATTCACACACATGGATTTAAGAGCATAGTAATACTTCCCACCCCACACTACCCTCCCTCCCACCCATGATCCCACCTTCCCTCCATCTTCTTTTCTTATTTTTTTTATTGTAATATTTACAATGACATACTTTGCTTATTTTATAATCGCAAGCTTAACCCTCCGCTGATCTTAAATCATCTTACTTAGTGCTCAGAACAACCCTACTGCTGAGATACTATTACTACACCTGTTTTGTAGGTGGAGAAACTGAGCAGAAGGGTAACTTGCTCAAGGTCACATGGTTGGTCGTATGTAAAGTGGGAACTGGATCCGGGTAGTCGGGCTCCCGAGACCGTGTTCTTGACTCCAACACATCTGCCTTCTCAAAAAGAACTTGCCCCCATGCCCCTCACGTCTACGTCCCTCACCTCCGTGTCCCACATCTCTGCATCCCTCACCTCTGCACCCCTCAGCTCTGTGCCCCTTACCTACATAACCCTCACCTCCATGTCCCTCACCTCTGTGCCTGTCAGCTCCATGCCCTCCCTCACCTGTGTCCATCATCTCTGGTGAAATATTCTTAGGTTACTCCAAACTGTCAGATGTTAGGCACTAGGACCTTTGGTGGTTACTCATGAAAATGCCTCCTCACACTGTTTTTAAAATTCTACAGTCCCTGTCTATTCCTATTAGAATAGAGAGATGCTATAGCTGGTGCCACGATTAAATGTGTTCCCCAGAAGCCCATATGTTGGAATTGTAATCCCCAAACTTCTATATTAATGGTATTTGTATTAGAAAAGGTCAAGAGTGGTGTCCCTGTGATAGAATTAGTGGCTTTATAACAAGAAGATGAGAGACCCAGGCTTGTGAATTTGCTCTGATCATCACGTGACACCCTCTGTTGTGTTGTGATGCAGCAAGAAGGCCCTCACAAAGGAGCTAGTGCCATGCTCTTGTACCTCCCAGCCTCTAGAACTGTGAACTAAACACAATTCTAGTCTTTATAAATGACCCAGTCTGTAATTTTATTCAATGATAGCAAAAGAAGACTACAAAAGACAGCCAGAAGCACCTGTTCCTTTGCCAGGATCCTGTTTCTTCCTTTCCATTTGACCCATTGGTCAGATTAATTTATGTTCAGTAGAAAAGGCAATTTAACATATGAGAATCTCTCATTTGTTCAAAAAGATAGGTATTCTATTACAGTAGAGCTAGAACATTAATTTTAATCCCTTCATCTCTTCTAAATGTGGCACTGTCTCCCGTTGTGCAGTTTCAGTGGAAGAGAATTGTATCACACAAAAATTTCCCCCCACTTTGAAGCCTATTGACTGGCGTTTAGTATGAATATTAGATGGAGAATCAAAGTTACGCCAAAAACGATTAATCATCAGTCATGGTGGCTTTCATATTTTATCCATGTAAGAAATGTGCTCATAATTAAAATTTCCCTTTTTAAGAAACACACAGGGTTTCAGGAATAAGATGAGGAAATTGTAGCTGATGAGTTTTTCAGAGTCCCTAGTGGGACAGTTTCTGGGTGAATTTAGGAGAGTGGTGTTAGGCTCTTCGTGGGAGTTTCTTAGGAGTCACCATATTCTGAGCAACATGTGACTGTGCCTAGATCTGAAGACAGGGAACTCTGAAATAAAACACAGCTGTCCTGATATTTTTAACAAAATTGTAAGGGAAACACTGTGTGCAATCAATTAGATTGTTCTTGTCCCCCCTATTCCAGAAGACAGAAACAATTTGTAAATGCAGAGTTGCTGTTGAGAATGTAAATTGGTAGAAGATCTGTTTATCCTGTTAGATTTATGCATAAACTGTAGATGGCACAAACAAGGTCTTATTGACCTTAGCAGCTACGCAGTGATCCAAAACAGGCTCACTGCATCCAATTTCATGCTGCCAACCAGCAGTCTTAACGCTTCAGTTTTGAGGGTTGAATTCTCTTACTGACTTTAAATGAACTTGGACAAATACAGATTATGTTGCCATCTAAAAATGTTAGCCACCATTCCAAATGAGTTTGGCTCTGATATTTAATAAGGGCATTGCTTAGAATGTATTTGGATTTAACGGTAGTTAGCATTCATTCATGGGTCAGCCTGAGAAGAAAACAAATTGCCCCATACAGTTGGTACACTATCAGTAAGCGTTAATTCTGATTATCATATAATTGAGATCATGCTGGAAAACAATGAGTAGATAAATTGATTTAAAAAGCATAACTTTTTTTTTATCACCAACTGATGTCCGAGCAAAGCCAAGAAATTGGAAATAGAAAAATGAAAGAATGAATTCTTGATCTTATACCAAGCAATTATTAATAATTTAACCATTCAGTACAAGTATTTGGTGAGCATGTTCTGTCTGTTATTCCTGTGCTAGGTGCTAACAACAAAAGAAGTTAAGATATAATTTCTAGCCTGAGAGCTGAGTTGAGTGACTGTCACTGTTAATCATATTGCAAATGATCCTTGATATTTTTGATATCTTTTCTTAATGCCAAAATGTTACCTGAATCCTCTTACCCAAAAACCAATGTCAAATTACTGTTAAGAAAATAATAAGTTACAGTATCATATTTGAGACAGACTTTGATCATGATTTCTTTCCTTCCTACCTCTTCTGGTATTTTTGAAAATTAAGAATGAAAGGCAATCGTGAAAAATTAATAAGCCATGTTATTCCCTCACTGCAATCCCAACATAATATTTTCCTAATATTATTCTCTTGTTCTTTGCTGACTATGTACATATTTTCAGATGTCTGCAATCATAAAACACATTCCACTTTCTAGAGTGCTTTTTCATTTAATGTGACATGTAAGTATTTTTATATTTTTAAATAGTTGTATAGCATTCTTGGTTGAATGCAACAGAAATAGATCCAACTTAAGTAGAAAAACATTATTTAAGGGCATTAGAATAGATAGTAGAATTCCAGGAGGGCTAAAGTTGGCTATGGATCCCAGAGCAAGGCCCCATCAGGACACAGAAAATGAAGAGTAGGGACCTCCCATCACAGCCACCAAGCAGTCAGCACTGTATCCTGGAGACACACTCTGTGGGTCAGTAGTTACCACCTGTTAGGAATTGCATTGTGTTTTCCTAAAATGACACACTAAAGTCCTAACTCCCAGTACCTCATGCATGACTTTTCTTAGAAACAGTTACAGATGTAACTATTCATGTACATTTATACTGGAATAAGGTGAGCTTTTTAAAAAATATTTATTTGTTTATTTGAAAATCAGAGTTACAGAGAGAGAAGAGAGACAGAGAGATCTTCCATCCACTGCTTTATTCTCCAAATGGCTGCAGTGGTCATAGCTGCTCCAGACCTAACAGTCAGAAATTCCATCAGGATCTTCCATATGGGTGCAGAGGGCCCAGGCAGTTGGGTCATTTTCCACTGCTTTCCCAGGCTATTAGCAGGGAGCTGGATCAGAAGTGGAGCAGCCAGGACACACACTGGTGCCTTTATGGGAAGTTAGAGTTGTAGGTGGCAGCTTTACCTGCTGTGCCACAATGCTGGACCCAAGATACTGAAGTCTCTGACTGCCATTGTGGATTTGTGTACATCTCTTTTTCCAGTTTTGTCAGCTTTTGGTTCACATATTCACGCATCTCTGTCATTAGTGGCACACACATTTAGGGTTACCGTGTCTGGTGGATTAACTCTCATTACACAACATCTCTCTCTGTTGTTGATCATTTTCTTTGATCTCATCTACTTTACCTTATATATTTTTCCCTAGAAACCTTTTATCTAAGGTATACAAACTTCATGCATTTCATAAATACAACTTTGGGAACATAGTGATTCTTCCCACTGCACCCATACTCCCACCCTTCTTCCTCCTCCCTCTCCTATTCCCATTCTTAATTTTTTCTAAGATCTATTTTCAATTCACTTTATATACAGATTAACTCTATCCTAAGTAAAGAGTTCAACAAATAGTATGAAAAAAAAAAAAAAACCTGTTCCTCAACAGTGTTATTTCTCTTTTGGTTTCTTCTGTAACCCACTGTTCATTCAGGAGCATGTTGTTCAGTCTCCATGTGTTTGCAAATGTTCTAGAGTTTCTTGAGTTGTTGATTTCCAGCTTCATTCCATTGTGGTCAGAGAAGATGCATGGTATGATTTCGATTTTTTTTGAATTTGCTGAGACTTGCTTTATGGCCCAGCCTGTGGTCTATCCTAGAGAAAGTTCCATGCACTGGTGAGAAGCATCTGTATTCTGCAACTGTAGGATGAGAAGTTCTGTAGATACCTATTAGGTCCATTTGGTCTATAGTGTTGATTAACACTTGTTTTCTTGCTGATTCTCTGTCTGGTTGATCTGTCCATTGCTGAAAGTGGGATGCGGAAGTCCCCTATTACTATTGTATTGGAGTCTATGTCTGCCCTAGATCCTTTAGCATTTCTTTTAAATAGCCAAGTGACCTGCATTTAGGTGAATATATGTTGACATTAGTCACATCTTCCTATTGAATTGATCCCTTAATCATCAAATAGTGCCCTTCTTTTCTCTCTTAACAGTTTTTGTGTTAAAGTCTATTTTGTCTGATATTAGGATGGGTACACCATCTCTGTTTTGGAGAATATCTTTTTCCAGCCTTTCACTTTCAGTCTGTGTGTATCTTTGTTGGTGAGATGTGTTTCTTGTAGGCAAAAAATAAATGTGTTTTGTTTTTAATCCATTGAGCCAGTCTGTGTCTTTTAACTGGAGAGTTGAGGCCATTGATATTCAAGGTGACTACTGATAAGTAATGACTTGGCCCTACCATTTTTCCCATAAATATTCCTATTGTTGAGTTTGGATTTACTTTGTACTTTTATTGGGAGATTTTCTGCCTTTACCCTCTTTCACAGTCATGACCATGTTTCTGTGTATAGCACATCCTTAAGCATCTTTTATAAGGCTTGATGGGTGGTGATAACTTCTTTCAATTTCTGTTTGTTATGGAAGGTCTTTATTTCACCTTCATTCATAAATGAGAGCTTTGCAGGGTACAGTATTCTGGGTTGACAGTTTTTTGTCTTAAAGCGTGGACTGTGTCTCACCACTCTCTCCTAGCCTATAGGATTTCTGATGGGAAGTCACCTGTGAGTCTAATTAGAGATTCTCTGAAAGTAATCTGACATTTCTCTCAGTTGTTCCCTCTCAGCTGGTTGGCTTTTATATATGTATATATGTCCAAAATGCCGCTTGTCCCCTCTCAGCTAATTACAGGACAACAGTGCTGGGTGGTTGAGGAGAGAGAAACGTGCCCCCCCTTTTTTACCTCTAGGTTGTCAGGTATACTGTCTCCCAGAGGGCTCCAAGCCAGACTTGTGCCAGGCTCTTTCCACAGCTTTATTGCTAATGCCTTGGGTTGCTGCAATCTGGTCTCACGTTACTCTCCAAAGCTGGTACTGAAGCTTTTGGTTGCTGGGGTGCTGAGTTGTGTGCATCCATGTAGATCCACTTTGTCCTGCTATTTTGCATGGAATTTCCTCTGCTGTTTTCTCCCAAACTCTTCCTGAGATTGTACTCTCTCCATTTTTTTTTTAACTATCTTTCCCTAGACTAGAGCTGTAAACTCCCTCCTTGTTCCACCATCTTGGTCTCTAAGGTGAGTTCTTAATCCAATAGGACTGGCATCCTTTACCAGAAGCTAAAAGGCTTCTGTACAGAAAGCATTCAACAAAGTGAAATGACAAGTAACAGAAAGACAAGTGACATCTGATAAAAGATTAAAATCCAGAATATATAAGGAGCTCAAGAAACTCAGCAACAGCAAAATAAACAGTCCAGTTAAAAATGGGCTAAGGATATATGAACAATCATTTTTCAAAAGATGAAATGCAAATGGCCAACACACATGAAAATATGCTTTGGGTTGCTAGCTATAAGGGGAATGCACATATAAACCACAATAAGGTTTTACCTCATCTCAGTTAGAATGACTGTCACCCAAAAATAACAAATGCTAGCAAGGAGAAAAATACCCTAATCCACTGTTGGTGTGAACATAAACTAGCATAGCCATTATGGAAAACAATATGGAGATTCTATTTTCAGCTTTCTGAGGATTTACTATATGACCTAGCCATTCCACTCTTGGGAATTTACCCAAAGGAAATGAAATCAGCATATGTAAGTGTTATCTGTACCCCCATGTTTATGGCAGCTCAACTGAGAATAGCTAAGATATGGACTCGACCCAGATGTCCATCAACTGATGACTAGATAAAGACAATGTGGTATATATACATAATGGAATACTACTCAGCTGTAAAAATAATGAAATCCCATCTTTCACAACAAAATGGATGCAATTGGAGATCATTATGCTTAGTGAAGAAGTCCCAAAAAGACAAATGACATGTTTTCTCTGATTTGTGATAGCTAATAGATGGAGTACTAAAACACGTGATGTGTATGAGTTACATTGACACTTGAGATTTGATTGTTGTTTATAGCCCTGTGTATATTCCTGAGAAGCAGTGGTGTTTCTACTCACTACCTGTTGAAGTCTTTATTTAGTGAAGGATCAAGTTTGTAATTATAAAGTGAATGGAAAGTATGTCCTCACAATAGTTAAAAGAAAAATAAGAAAGGAAGGAGAAGGGAAGGTAGGAGGGAGGAAAGGAGAGAAGGAGGGTGGGAAGTATCATATGTCTTTAATACTATACATATGAACTCTGTTCCCTTTATATAATTAATTTTTTAAAAAATTTTAAGATTTTATTTAGTTGAGAGTAGAGTTACAAAGAGTGAGATGGAGAGATAGAGAGAAAGGTCTTCCTTCCATTGGTTCACTCCCCAAATGGCGGCAGCTACGACTGGAGCTTCGCCGATCTGAAGCCAGGAGGCAGGTGCCTCCTCCTGGTCTCCCTTGTGGGTACAGGGGCCCAAGCACTTGGGCCATCTTCTACTGCTTTTCCAGGCCACAGAAGAGAGCTAGATTGGAAGAGGAGCTGCCGGGACTAGAACCAGCACTCACATGGGATGCCAGCGCTGAAGGTGGGGGATTAACCCACTGCACCACAGTGCCGGCCCCATTTTTTTTAATTTTAAAAGAAGTAGAGAGAGAAGCACAAGGAGAATATGGTCATGTGAAAATTGAGGCAGAGAGTGGAGTAACACATCTACAAGTCAAGGATTTTCAAGAATTGTTAGCAAATGTCAGAAGCTAAAAGAGACAAGGAATAATTCTCTTCTACAGATTTTAGAGGGAGGGTGGTCCACACCATGGTTGTGGACCTCTAGCCTCCAGAGCTACAAGACAACACAGAATTTGTGGTGATTACTAATAGCAGCCAAAAGAAACCAGTACCCAACTTACCACCATATTACCTGCCCACTGCCACCCCCACCATTATCAAAGAGAAATGTCCCCCGGCCTCTTTTTCTGCACCACCAGCTCCCCAGTAAGACAGCAAGAGCATTGGAGTGGTGAGTCCTAGGGTATGTACCTATGCCCTGGATACAGGGACAGCTGAGGAAGTGGGGAACTTGTATTTCCTGTTTCTATAGCCCCTCAACAAAACTTAAAGGGTGTAAAATTCCCACAGCATAGGGCGATGCTGGGTAACACATTCATTAAGCATTCCCTTTAACCAGATGATGGTGACAATGATGGAAGTGTAAAATCTGTTGGGAATTTGGAAGTGAATAAGATAGAGTACCTGCCCTCAGGGAGCAGGAGAGATTTTAATACCTTCAAATAAATCCACAGTTATAACAAAATGAGTCAATTCATCAAACAAACAGTAATCAAGTTCCCCACAGGGTCCCAGGTGCTAGGGACACATGGCAAAACAACCCTGGCCAGATTCCTGGCCCACCCTACTCCCACCATGGAGCCTTGCATTCCCCTGAGCAGGGAGAGATAATAAATAATAGAATAGATAAGCACATTCTGTCCTGAGGTGACCGTGTTATGGAGAGCAAAGGAGAACAATTTAATAGCAATGGAGGAGTGAGGAGGCAGGTTAAGATAAAGTGATTCAGGGAAGCTTCATTGAGCCAGGGACTTGGGGAGTGCAATGGGCATTTATGAAGAAGCCATCAAATAGGCTTCTATGGAAGAACAGAGGCAGGCCATCCATCTCGGCCTGACAATGGGAAAGGCCTCCCAGACAAGGTGATTGGTAGGGGTCAACTAATCAGCCATAAAAATAGATGAAATCCTATCATTTGCAACCACATGGACAGACCTGAAGGACATTATATTAAGTGAAATAAGCCAGGCATGGAGAGACAAATGCCATATGATCTTACTCACATTTGGAATCTAAAGCAGTCTGTCTCACAGAATTAGAGTAGAGGGCCAGCGCCATGGCTCACTTGGTAAATCCTCCACCTGCGGTGCCGGCATCTGCCAGGTTCTAGTCCCGGCTGCTCCTCTTTCAGTCCAGCTCTCTGCTGTGGCCCGGGAGGGCAGTGGAGGATGGCCCGAGTGCATGGGAGACCAGGAGGAAGCACCTCACTCCTGGCTTTGGATCAGCGCAGCGCCAGCTGTAGATGCCATTTTGGGGGTGAACCAATGGAAGGAAGACCTTTCTCGCTGCCTCTCTCTCTCACTGTCTATAACTGTATCTGTCAAATAAACAAACAAACAAAAAAATTAGAGTAGAATAGTTGGGAGTACGAAGGGTAAGCAGGGATCCAGAGAGGTTGGTGAACAGAAACAAAGTTATGTGTAGGTAGGAGGAATACATTTAGGTGTTCGAGTGCACAGTACATGACTAGAGTCAACGGTAATGTATTGTAAACTGCAAAATAGCTAGAGGAGGAGAGGATTTTGACTATTTCACCCTGAATGTCTGAGATGATGGATATCCTGATTACTCTAATTTGGCTATTGTACAATGTATATTTGTCTCACATTGTACCTTATAAGATAATTATTATATGTCAATTTAAAATAAAATAGGATGGGCATTTGGTGTAGAGTTAAGATGCCACTTGGGATGTGAGTTCCAGCTTACTCTACTTCTGGTCCAGCTGCTTGCTAACGTGTGCTCTGGGAGGCAGCAGGTAATGGCTCAAGTATTTTGGTTCCTTTCACCCATGTGGGAGACTTGGATTGGGTTCCTGTCTCCTAGCTTTAACCTGCACTGGCTGTTGTAGGCATTTGCTTACATCTTCCAGCAGATAAAAAGGTCTCTCTCTCTCTCTTGTTCTCGTTCTCTCTCTCTCTCTTTCACTTTCAAATAAGAGGAAAATAAATTACTGTTAAAAAATAAAAATAAATTGTAAAATTAAGAAAACAAAAAGAGAGGCATCTGGAGAGAGTGGCCAAGACAAGGTGTTAGCTTTGCTTTTTTAAAGAAGGCAGTAAAGTGTACCCTAGAATTTTTTTCAAAAAAAAAAAAAAAGGCAGAGTAGGTATTTGGCACAGCAGTTAACATGCCAGCTGGGAGGCCCGTATCCCGTATTGGAGTGCCTGGGTTCAAGTCCCAGCTTTGCTCCTGATTCTAGCTCCCTGTAAATGAACACCCTTGGAGGCAGCAGGTGATGGCTGAAAGAACTGGATCCCGGCTACCCATGTGGGAGAACCAGTTGGAGTACCTTGATCTGGCTTTGTCCTAAGACATGGACAAGAGGATGGAAGCTCTCTTCTCCCCCACCCCTCTCTGCCTCTCAAATAATTTTTAATATAAAAAAAATCACTGAAATAGTGCTTTAGACAAGAAATTATCCTATAGATGCCCCTCTCCCTTAAAAATGAGAGACTGTGGCTTACAGTGTTTTTCCTATTAAGTTTCTCAAAGCTACAGCTCCTTTCCCAAGTGTGTGATGTTCTGGTATTATTACAGAGAAATTGGTTTTCTGATTGAGCTGTCCCTTGATAGGCACTTGCTGTGCAAGAAGCAGCAGAGCCCCACTTGGCCCGAGGTGCTTTTGCTGGGGAATCAGAGAACTGTCTGTTGTAATTCACAGAAGGGCTGCTGTGTGAAGGTTTGGCAAGAAGAAAGGCCTTCCACGGGGCCACAAAGTAGCTCCTACAGCATCTGCACTGGAACTAGACAAGCTTCTCATTCATCGCAAATGCTCACAGCTTTCCACTACAGAGGAAGTTATGTAAGACCACAGAAAGATGGATCAAGTGTAGACTAACTGAATAAATGCATCACAGTCCCAAAGCAATAAATCCAAATACTGCTTTATCTAAAAAGTCAGCCGAGACTGAGATGCTTTGGGTTGTCATGACCGATTAAGGAGGAGGCCAGTGATACCCTGGCGGGTAGAGGTCAAGGAGGATGCTTTGCTGCCTGGAATGCACAATACAGTCCCCACCACAAAGACTGGGCCCTGTTTGTCAGTCATGCTGAGGTTGAGAAACCTGTGATTGTGCATGGAATTTTAGCTGTGAAAGGGGGACAAGAATAGGAAATAGGTAAGAGACAGTGAAATGTGGCATGATCGCTAGGTGGTAGAGCCCCTTAAAAGGAAAGGAATGATTTGGAATTGAGGTAGTGAAGATAGGATAGAAACCAGATGTTGGGGTAGAGAGAGAATGCTTGGAACTAGGGTGGGTTTTTGGAGGGAGGATGTTCCAGTCATTGTCATTGACATTGATGTTTATATGTTGTGTGCAAACAGACATGGACTTGAGTATTTATTCCAACTTGTAGTAGCTTTGACCTT
This sequence comes from Lepus europaeus, assembly GCF_033115175.1. Taxonomy (NCBI): domain Eukaryota; kingdom Metazoa; phylum Chordata; class Mammalia; order Lagomorpha; family Leporidae; genus Lepus; species Lepus europaeus. Next base: position 44,860,533 of record NC_084827.1, read on the forward strand.
TGTTAACCTCTCTGAGCCTTGTTTTCTTATTTGGAAAAATTGTGCATTTTCCTGATTTGCCTGTTAGGAATATTGGAGGAGATAATGTGTGTCAGCTCTTAATAAAACATTAGATACTTAATACAGTATGTTGATGATTAGGCAGATAGGTCTGGCAGCCTGCTGTATTATTGAATAGGGAGAAAGGAGGGACTAGAAATGGAAGAAAAAAGAAAAAGTTTAGTTTACATCCTTTTGTTAAAGACCCAGCTTTCCCTTTCACTCTAATATCACATCTGTAAGTGACTAATTATCTTGTTAATTTCTATTTTTAGAGATGAAATTGTATTTATGATTTCACAGTTTGGAATGTCTGAGAGATTCTCTTAAATCTAGGAGGAAATGATTTGGTGAAATTATTTCCTAAAAAGTTTTTACAAAGCTTTCTGATATAAAGGACTAAATGAGGTATTTCTTTCAACTTCTCATTCTTAACCTTGTGCTTACAAAATAGAGAGGTTCTTATCCTTTCCCGAGTATTGGGTGGAATTCTCTTAAAATGAGCTCTACTTAGAAAAATGAATTTCAGCGAAGTTTCCCTGTCCTTTGAACTGTCGTTCCATCTACACCACCTATTACTTCTGTTCACAATGGCAAAATTGTAGCTTAAATCCATGGATTGAGTAAAATATCACCACCCCCTAGAAAAGCAGTAAATTAGGATATCTTCTCATTTATTGATCTGGCATTTTCTGCACTGTCCACTTGGACATTGTATTCCGGCAGACAATGAAATTTTAATTTTAACTTTTCTTATGACAGATTGATATTTCTTAAATTGACTTGTAGGTGAAATTTTGATCGTAGTTTTCCATATACTATGTTCCAAAACATAGTGAAGTTCTTTAGAAAAAGTCATTGTTTAGGAAAGGGATCAAACTGAGAGCAGATCAGAGAATTTAAAAATAGTGTTTCCCAAGGATGACTTTTCTTGACTGTTCTCTACCTCGTGTGCATTTTGTGAAGAATCCTCTTTCCCCAAGAGATATTTTATTCTTTGAACTAACCTCTTGCTTTCATTTCCATTGGCAGGTTGAAAAAGCATGTTTCGATGTATATCCTAGCAATGAATTTCCTCCCTGCTTTGCAGTAGCCAGCTATGGTCTTTCTCTTTCCCTAAAGGCAACTCCTTTAAAGAAGAGGAATCTTGGTCAACTCATCCCCTTGCAGCCACTCACCCAGCCCCCAGCACAGTGTGTGGCACACAGTAAACGTTGAAGCAAATTTTAATGAATAAAATGGAATTGATGAATGACTAATAAACCTTTAGAGAGTGCCTATTGAGCTCCAGGTACTGTGCAAAGTTCTAAGGATTCAAAGGCATAGCATCTGCAGGGGGTTCACAGTCTATCTAGTAGGGGAGATAAATGAAGAGAGACTGGCCCACGGTCAACATCCAGTGATGGCACAGACACACGGAAGTCAGGAGAGCAGAAGGGGGCGGGGAGGAGCCCAGTCCAATGCTTAGATGCAACTGACGTGAACTGACAAAGCTCACTTTGCAGATTGGTAAAATATCATTATCCATCCCTGAGTCTAATTTGAACTTTATGATAATACAGCCCGCACTAACTCATGTAAGTAAAAGGGTCTCCTTAGATATTAAAAAATGAAACAACTGTAGAGTTTCCAGTTTACTTTCTAAAGGAAACAAATTATTTTTAATTATCAGTTGCTTGTATAAAACTAGATGGTGCTAGTATCATATCATTCGTTAAAGCAGGCCTGACAGAGTCTTTGCATGAGAATATTTTGTCAACATGCAGCTTGGATCACTAAGTGCATCTGAAAAATGCAAGCCACATATATATATATTTTTTAGAGATTTATTTATTTATTTGAAAGTTAGAGTTACACACAGAGAGGAGGAGAGACAGGAAAGAGAGAGGTCTTCCATCCACTGGTTCACTCCCCAGTTGGCTGCAGATCCAAAGCTGATCCCAGAGCTGTGCCGATCCAAAGCCAGGAGCCAGGAGCTTCTTCTGGGTCTCCCACGTGGGTGCAAGGGCCCAAGTGCTTAGGTCATTTTCTACTGCTTTCCCAGGCCACAGCAGAGAGCTGGATGGGAAGTGGAGCAGCCAGAACTCGAATCGGTGATCATATGGGATGCCGGCACTGCCGGCAGCTTTACCTGCTGCACCACAGCACTGACCACACAAACCACATATCTTAAAACACATTTCAGTGATCACACTTTGTACTGCTAGAGCCTGGTTTGTTCTCTGGCTGATGGAGTCCATGTTAAGCAATTTCTTTGCTGTAAGTTGGAAGCATTTGTTCTCTCTCCATTTAGTGTTATAAGCAGACCAGTGGTTGATGTGGAATCAGAAGTTCTGAGCCCTATTTCAAATTCAAATCACCTAGTTCTTTAAGTACTTAACGTTTTTATACTCGGAGCCATGAATTGTTCAGTTCAAGCAATCACAACTTGAAACACCTCATGCACTAGTTTTTGCTGGTGATGAGTGTCAGGGATGAGAAATATCACTGGCAGTCCCAGCTGCTTCTTCAAAATGTGAAAGCCAAGATTATATGGCATAAACCAGGTTAGAACTGGTCTAATTAAAAATGGATGGAAAATGCTATTGCAATAAATCAGTTAATACCTCAGCATCACAATGCATCAGGTGAATAATGACATTTCACCTTGCACATGGAATTTTAAAATGGTAATTTAGTCACTCACAACAGTGACAGTGAGCAGCCTTCGCTTAAATGCATCCTAAATGTCACCACTTTATGGATGCCTGTCCACATTGTATTAAAATCTACATATAAAATCTGTTGTGGTCTCAGCAAGCCATGTTCTCCTCCACCCAGGAGGAGAATACAGAATAATTTTTGTATGGGAAGAGAATCCTAAAATAGTCCTCAATTAAGTTGTTTGACCATATCCAAGAAGGAATAGTATTATCTATGTGAGTTTTCTTAAAGTTAATATGTATATTTTTTCAGAGATGAGAAACATCTTCTTGCTTTCAGAGGTGACAGAATTGGCATTTTCTTTTAGGTGTGGCAGTTTAGCACATTCTTTTTCCAATACAGCATTGTGTTTAGCTGACATTCATTAATGAAACCATTTATTTTATTGGGTGTTTCATTTTAAAATACATTATAGCTTATTTAATAGTTTATTGAGTATTTTCTTTACATCTAGGTTGTATCATTTTGTTAAAGTTGTGACCTCCTTATTTGATGGTACAACATTACAGTAAAGGAAAAGGGGCATTTGAAAATGAAAACAAATGGAAAACTTGGATTACATGCTTTCCAAAATACTCTTTCAATATTCATTTATTAAAATACATTAGATTTTGATATTTTGCTTTCTAGATTATATTTCTTTTCCTACTTTTATGATTCTATCTCACCCTATAGACACATACTGGTGCTCTTTGTGGTAGGATCTTTTCTGGATTTATTAGACCATAAAAGTGTCTTAAATCAATGTCCCCTTGCTTGAGTTGTTAGATACTGTTTTTCTTTTCCTCTATCTTGAAAGTTCACCTTAAGAATGTTTGTTTCTATTGAATTCCTGGCTAAATGTACATTTCCTCCTGCATTTGTTTTGTATTTTGGATGACTATAAAATGACTGAAGAATTATATTGGGGAAATATATGTTTAAATAAAGGATAGTATTAAAATTGGTTTCTTTTTATTTTTCAATGAGGCTCCTAGGATATTTTAAATTTATCTTCATCAAAGTGGCTTGCACTTGGCTTCTTTTGGGCCGCATTGATCTAGGCACTTTATATGCACTTGGATCTCATTTAATCCTTGTGACAATCCTCTGAGACATGGATCTTTAATATTTTCATTTCTCATAGAATTAAACTGATAATTGTGCAGATTCAGTAGCTGACCCAGGAGTATCCATGGTAGAGCCAGAATTCAAATCTGGTTCATGCCCTCATCTTTTAGATAGCATACCCTATCTGTTGTAAAAGGAATGTGGCTCAATACAAGTCTTTATTTTTTTAATTTTTAAATTTTATTTAAGATACACAAATTTCATGTGTTTCACATATACAGATTCAGGAACATAGTGATACTTCCCACCTATACTCTAACTCTTCCTCCTGCCTTTTCTATTCCCATTCTTATTTTTTTACAAAGATCTATTTTCAGTTAACTTTATACTCATAAGAGTAACCCTACACTAAGAGTTCAACAAAACAAAACACACACACATAAACACTGTTCCTCAACAGTCAAGACAAGGGCTGTTAAAAATCATCACATCTCGCTGCGGCTCAATAGGCTAATCTTCCGCCTGCGGCGCCAGCACACCAGGTTCTAGTCCTGGTCAGGGCGCCGGATTCTGTCCCAATTGCCCCTCTTCCAGGCCAGCTCTCTGCTGTGGCCCGGGAGTGCAGTGGAGGATGGCCCAAGTGCTTGGGCCCTGCACCCGCATGGGAGACCAGGAGAAGCACCTGGCTCCTGGCTTCAGATCAGCGCGGTGCGCCAGCCGCAGTGGCCATTGGGGGCGGAGGGGTGAACCAACGGAAAAGGAAGACCTTTCTCTCTCTGTCTCTCTCCCTCACTGTCCACTCTGCCTGTCAAAAAAAAAAAAAAAATCGCATCTCAAAGTGTCAATTTCACTCCTATAGATTATCTTTTAGGTTCTCTATTAGTTACCACAGATCAGGGAGTACATATGGTACCTGTCTTTTTGGGACTGGCTTATTTCACTAAGTATAATGGTTCCCAGTTGCATCCATTTTGTTGCAAATGACAATATTTCATTTTTCTTTTACCACTGTGTTGTATTCCATAGTGTGTGTGTGTGTGTGTGTCATAATTCTTTATTCAGCCATCAGTTGATGCACATCTGGGTTGATTCCATAGCTTAGCTGTTGTGAATTGAGCTGCAATAAACATGGGGGTACAGATCACTCTTTCTTTCAGGTTTTCACTTTGTGATACAGCAATTTGAATTTCTCATTCTTTTTTTAAAATGCATGCATTTGTGGATTTTATGACAGTAATATATAATTCACAAAAATATGCACATCCTATGAGGAAGGCATCTTTGACTGCATTTCCTAAATCATGATGCTCAACTTGTTAAGCCAGTGTTAATTATGCAAAGGATTTTATTGAAATTCAGCTAGTACATCTCTCTCTCCTAATGTCATTAAGTTGTTCTTGCAAACTAATTGGATGATGCTGCATTTTTTAAATTTTTATCAGGTGAATCTACTAAAATTCTTTGAAAGATTTTTAAGCAGCTTTAAAGAGATGTGAGACTTCCTAGAGATAACATATACAAAGTTCATGAAGAAAAGCATGTAAACATTTCCTTACGTTTAATCTTTAAAATAGTTTCTGTTCTCACTACTAAAAATGGCACATTTACCTTGAAGAGACAAATTAAGTATTTTTTCAAAGTTTCTGCTATATGCATTCCACTGTCAATCACAGAAAAGTTCAGCCAATCTGTAACACTTGCCCTTTGTCAGAAAGTGTGCAACATCTTTAAATTTGAAAATCTCTTATGTTCTGCACTTTCTCACAAGATGTTAGAGCCAAAAAAAAAAAAAAATCCATGCTTGACAACAATGTTATTTAAAAGTGTTTTGTAGAGCCTACCAAATTTAACCCTTTAAAAATAGCGGTAGAAAATTGGCTACATTGGGGCCAGGGCTGTGGCGTAGTGGGCTAAAACCTCCACCTGCAGTGCTGGCATCTCATAATGGATGCTGGTTCATGTTCTGGCTCTGTTCACTCTCTGCTTATGGCCTGAGAAAACAGTGGAAGATGGCCCAACTGCTTGGGCCCCTGCACCCATGTAGGAGATCCGGAAGAAGCTCCTGGCTTCAGATCAGGGCAGCTCTGGCTGTTGAGGCCATTTGAGGATTGAACACGTGGATGGAAGACCTTCCTCTCTGTCTCTCTCTCTCTATCTATAACTCTACCTCTCAATTAAATAAATAAAAATTATCTATATTGATGATAGAGAAAATAACTGAAACTCTGTTTTCTCCTACTATGCTCTTAACATGACACAGAACACTTCTGACACCGTATGTGTGGCATTTTTGCCACATGTATCAGTTCTCTGGCTGGTACCAGTAAGGTGTCCTACAGTTCAATTCAATATTGACACTAAGCTGAGTTTGCACAGATCCCACCATTTAAAGGCTCAGTCCCACAAGATTACCCAGGACCTCAGATGCCAGTTGTAAGCAGTAGGCTACCCATAGCTTTTGTTTGACTTGGCTACAAATTGGAGGGTCCCTCCACCCCCTTCTGGGGTTCAATCATTTGCTAGACTGGCTCACAGAACTCAGGAATGTGCTTTGTGCACTGTCACAACCTCCGGGGCAGCCAGGTGGGAAAGGCGCCTAGGTCAAGGTACAGGAAAAGGGGCTAGGAGCTTCCATTCCTGCCCCCCGAGGATGCCACCCTCTTAGCATCTCCTTGTGTTCAGCCACCAGAAGTTTTCCAACTCTATTGTTCAAAGATTTTTATGGAGGCCTCATCACATAGGCATGATTGGCTATTAACTCAATATCCAGCCCCTCTGGATTGCCTGGATGATGGGTAAGAGAGCTGAAAGTCTCAAGTTTCTAATTATCTGATCATCTGATAACCAACCCCCATCCCTGCTTCTGCCAAGAGGCACCTCATTAAAACAAAGGGCACCATCACCCAGGAAATTCTAGGCAATTAGGAGCTCTGTGTCAGGAGCCAAGATCAAAGAACAAATAATAGGACAAAAGGTGCACCTAACACTTCTTGCATTAACAAACGTTTAGCAGCTCTGAGCCAGGAACTGAGGATAGAGACTGAATATTTATTTCTTATTATATCACAATGACATTTTGTTAGACCATGCACTTTTGGCTTCTCTTATTTGCTGTATCAGCTTGATTACACAGTGAGTGACTTTCACATGGGGTGCTTTCTCTGTAACCTTACCTTGAAAATACTTTCTTTTTTTAAATCCTAATTTTAGAAAGTGCTCCACCATTGGTTACACTTGCACAAATTGTCCCTAAAACTTCATTCCCTTTAAATGATTCATGTACTTTAGGAATATGGATTCTCTTGTATACTTACATATACCAGAGGCTCACAAAAATAATTCATCATGAATTTCATTGTTGAAGTATAATTTGTATAAAGGGAAACTACAAAGAATTTCGAACCAAATTATGATGAAAATACAACAGATCAAAATTGGGGATGCCGTTAAAGCAGTGCTTAAGAGAAATGTACAACTTCAAATGCATGTATTAGGAAGGTTTAAAAATCAGTGGTTTAAGTTTCTTTCTTAAGAAGGTAGAAAAAGATGAGCAAATTTAATTGAAGGATGGAGATAACAAATTGGGTAGAGACCAGTGAAACAGATGAAATGGAATGCAAACAACAGGGGCAGAACTCAGTACTATTCACTCTAGGCAGTGCTGGCATAGCAGATCTCTAGAATGTATGCATCTGGCATAATTGAAACTTTGTATACATTGAACCACAAATGCCATTCACTCCTCCACTCAGTCCTTGGCAACCACCATTCTGCTCTCTGCTTCTGTGAGGGTGACTACTTTACAGACCTTCTGTAGTTGACTTGATTCATTGATCATTATGTCCACCTGTGTTGTTGCACGTAGCAGGATTTCCTTTCTTTTTAAGACTGAATAGTATTCCATTGGTGTATTCCATTTTCTTTATGCATCCATCCATTGGTGAACGTTTGTGTTGTTCTCATATCTTAGCTGCTGTGAGCAATACTACAATTAACTTGGGAGTGCAGGAGTCTTTTCAAGATCCTTTTGGAAATACACCCAGAAATGGGATCAGTGGATCCTTTAGAAGCTCTACTTTTAATTTTGAGGGGCAATTTCTGTACTGTTTTCCATAGCAGTTGCATCATTTGACCTGACCTGACCTTCCCAACAAACATATGAGGGTTCCAATTTCTTCACATCCTCATCAACATTTACCTTTAAAAAAACAATAGCCATCCCAGTAAACATGATGTGGTTTTGATTTGAATTCCCTGATGACTGGCATGTTGAGCATCTTTTCACATGTAAGGGTACACAAAAACTCTTGGAAAAGGTTATTAGAAGGTAATGTCTGTGTAGCATGAATTTTTGAATTATCCCTCGTCATTGTTGGTTATTTGTGTGTCATCTTTGGAGAAATGTCTTTTCAAGTCCATTGCCCATAGTTTAATCTAGCAATTTGGATTTTTGCCATTGAATTTTAGGAGCTCCTTATATATTTTGAGTAGTAACAGCTTGTCTATTTCAAATCTCTTAAGAAAGTCTAGACCTACTTGGGATTCTTCTCCATTTCCCTGTATACTTAAATACTGACATAAAGCTTTGAAACAGGAGTTCTTTCTTTTTAAAAGATAAAAAAATGACACATCATCTGAGTATGTTGAATGGAACTGAATGGGAAATGAAGGCTGAGGGAGAAAATAGTATACAAAATCTGAAAGAAAATGTAAGAAGATGTCTAAAATTTTATCTTTTCACAAAGCAATTTATTTCTAAGAACCTAGATTTGTGGCCTGCTGGGTGGAATCTGGGTTTTTAGGTTGATGATTTTCTGAATATTTCTTCAGCCAGATGGTTCTGTAGGCTGGGTGCCATCTGACCAGGCAATGTTTAGTTAGATTATTTAATTCTGTGTTTATTAAAGCTTGCTCTTCTGGCAACATGTTGTGCCTTTTTAAAGAGTCTCCTTGGCAGACTGCTGAATTTTTGGGCCGTGATTTATTTTGTAAGTATATCACTAGGCCGGTCAGAGGGCCCTACTTTTTCTGTTGTGTTCTAGGATGCCAGGGTAGGTCTTCCTTATCTGTGCACCTGACTGTATACCTACCACAGCTGCTTTTGGCCTTTAAGCTGGATCCTTCATTTGTGCAATAATTGGAGATGTCCTTTGGAGTGATCATCATTAGTGATGTGGTAGTTAGTGATTGAACCATGGGGCCCTCACTGACTTGGGTTATCTTGGAAGGGTAGCAGTATTTATGCCTGACACTTGGTATTCAAGTCAAGACCCCGTTTTCAGAAAGCATAGTTGGGGCAAATTCAGAAGTCAAAGATTGATGTAACTGGGAGAAATCTGGGAGATGTTGTGGTCCAAAGGAGGGACTAATGGAGGTGGGGGAGGCAGGTAAGATGGAGCTCCAAACCTGTCTACAAAGTGACAGCAGAGCAAGGTACAATATTAGTACCCCAGCTCCATATATCATAACAGGGTACCATCTACCATGCATGGTACTGGTTGGAGGGAAGGAATTGTCAGGAAGGAGGTGAAGCCCATGACCCTTGTTTCTAACACATAGATGTTTGGTCTCCAAGATTTGGGTTCTCCTGTGAGGGCTACTCATTTTGGGGATGGCCATCAAGTGCCGTGAGACATCTTGGCATGACCCTCCCTCTCCCACCACCTCCACCACTCACACATAGATCAGGAAAATGCTGCAGAAATGTCTAGAATTTAAAAGACCTCCATATGAACCAGGAGAAAAATCAGAAGCATTTAAAACAAATGCAGTGGAAGCTAGACCCAGGTGCTTCTGTAAAGCCAACAAGAATATGTAACTGTAAAATTCCTTAATCCCAGAACAATTCTGGTTCTTGGATGCCTGGTAGGTGGTACAAGTGAGGAGCCCAGCACTCCACTCTCATCTCAGAGGAAGAAAATGACCCTAACACTGCTCTGCAGGTGTGGATGTTCTACTCGTCCAGCATGCTGTACACAGAAGTGAGCAGAGATGTTCTTTGGTGTCAGAACAAGTAGAATGGGGATATCTATTTTCAAAATTAAGAAGTTTAGAGGAGCATACAGGCAGCACAAGGGAAATAATTATGATGTATAGATTATCTATCAAAATCTAGCATCTCATGGACTTACTGAATGGAGATGTAGACAAAGGCAGTATTCATCTACCAGAAGTCCACTGATCTCACTGTGTCATGTGGATTGTTTGAAAATTAACACTACATTTGGGCATTTTATACAGGGTAGGAAAATTAGCATTCCGCATACAATTAAACACTTACTCTGAAGCTGGACTCCATTAGTTAGTTTCCCTTCTTACACATTCTTTAGTACACAAGCAGATACGGATACCAGCCAGGGGCTGTTTGTAAGCCTACAGAGTAACTTCACCAATCATTAAGGAAATCTACCTGTGATGACTCTGGCCAGGTGCACGTCCCTATAGAGAGCCAACAACACCTTTGGGTGTTTTGTGCTGTCAGGAAAATAATACATATGCCAATTATGCAATTACTAGGCTGTGAATTACTATGAAATCCCTGGAACTGAGGGTTAGTTTATCTGACACCTACCTTATCCATGTATTAGAAGTGGCTCCTCTGTGTTTTCACAGAATTCTGCATATGAATTATGTTGAAAGGAATTTTAGAATGTTCCTTTGAATGATCTGTATACCTCTCTTCTGTTGGATGGAGCATCTTCTGCCACCCTGGCAGTTCCAATAATTCTTCATCATAACTTCCAAATTGTAGTCATCATGTTTATCAAGTCATAAATATGGACTGACAGGGTATAACATTCTTCTCACCAATTCTCATGTTAATGTGATATTATACCAAGAGAACAGATTCAATGTAGTTCATAGATACAATTGTAAAAAATATAATTCCCTCCTTCCTTTCTTCCCTCTCTCCCTCTTCGCCCTCTTTCTCTTTCCCATATTTTCTTCTTTTTTAAAATTTTTGAAATCCTAACTTTTTAACCCTGTTTGGGACCTGATTTGGGGCATTTTGGTAATTTCTTTAAGAGTATTTATTGCAGATGTGGGAAATTTTCTGATATTTATTCATTTGAATATATTTGAATAACACACACACACACACACACACACACACATATATATATATATATATATATATATATATATATATATATATTTTACCTGGAGGTTGTTGTTACCTAGTTTTGTGGTTTGTGGTGTTTGCTTATGGGTGGTGGTTGTTTTTGTTTTAATTCTATGTTGGTCTCCTTGCATAGATGTGTACATGTGGTGATCATGTATGAACTCATCTGCCCTTAGCAACACTTAAGTGCCTTTTATTATTAAAACACAAGTTGGTAACTTATGGAACTGAATAATCAAGTTGACAAGCTTCAGTGTATAGGGATCTGGTTTATCAGTTAGGGGCTTCAGTAGTGGATCCAACCACAGCTTCCCTTCTTACTGGTGTCTTTGGGTGAGCTACATAATCTTTGTAGCCTTTATTTTCTTAATTGTCAAACAGGGACATTAAGAGTATTTTATAAGGTTGCTGGGAAGATTAAATGAAGTAATGCAGTCAGCACAGGGCCTGGCAAACAGTAATGAGAGTAAGCTTTTCTCATCTCAGCTATTTATGTCCTCACAGATTTGAGAAATGGCACCTGCCTCCTATAGTCAATTCTCCTTATCCAGTAACTGCATTGTTTTAAGGGAGTGATACCCAAACGGGCCACACTTCTAGCCAGGTGCTTCTTTTTAACATAGATACTTAATACCATTCAACTTTTATGCAGGCAAAGTTGAAGACAATAAGACTGAAAAGTTAATTTCGTTCTTTCATATGCCTTTTACAAGAGATTGTGTACAGTGTAATATGGTACCAATTTTTCAGATCTCACCTCTCTTAATCTCTCTCCTGCATGCTTTTTTTTTTTTTTTTTGACAGGTAGAGTTAGACAGTGAGTGAGAGACATAGAAAAAGGTCTTCCTATCATTGGTTCACCCCCTAAATGGCTGCTATGGCTGGCGCGCTGAGCAGATCTGAAGCCAGAAGCCAGGTGCTTCCTCCTGGTCTCCCATGCGGTTGCAGGGCCCAAGCACCTGGGCCATCCTCCACTGCCTTCTTGGGCCACAGCAGAGAGCTGGACTGGAAGAGGAGCAACCAGGACAGAATCTGGCGCCCCAACCGGAACTAGAACTGGGGGTGCCGGCGCCGCAGGTGGAGGATTAGCCAAGTGAGCTGCGGCACAGGCCTATCCTGCATGTTAATAGCAGCAAAGCAAGGAGAGAACCAAGATGGTTTTGCTGTCCTTTGATTTAATTTCTGCCTCTTGACCTTGATCCATGAAGTGGAATATTTCATCTTCTGCGGGAGCTAATGAAAATCAAATGTTACAAGGCATTGTTATTATCACCAGAAAGGTTTATTTGTGCCTTCTTGGATGGATGCATTGTAATTGCACAAAATCGGACACTTATTTGATAAAATGCCTTGTAGGTCATTCCATGAATTTTTCCTCACGAAGTCCGAGAATTATGCCCAAAATTACAAAGCAAACTTCTTTGGACTTAGGAGCCATTTTAGTAGAAATTGACTCAAAGGAAGGAAGTTCTATTCGTGTTGGCTTCCCCTTAGTCATTTGGAACGATCTCCTGTAGTACAGCAGGAAGGAGGCAGGTGGACAAACAAAGATAAAAACACACTCACTGAAGACATGGCCACTAGAAGGTCATGTGGAGCTGTGTGTGACCTTTCTGTATCCATCGAACTTGGGTACCAAGAGTTTTCTGAAGAGCTCTGTTGTAGATATGGTATATCACATCCAAGTCTTAGCACCTTTCTAGTCTTAAAAAGTGGTCTTGTTTTTGTTTTTAAATTTTATTACCTGGTTTTATTTTATACTATAACATACTTGCTCTGATTAACATCCTAATAGATAAGTAAGTTCTTCAGAAGAATTTTCAGAAACACAATTGGGGAAATGCTGTCACCTGTGGGGCAGTATTGACATCTGTAGTTCTTATTTCATGTTTGGATCCTGATGCAGCTTTCTAATACCTTTTTCTCATTTATAAGAATCCTTTTCTGGCTTGTTTTATAATTGAATGATAACTGCATTCAGCTTGGTTCTTTGGCTACATGCGAAGTATGGGGATGAGGCTGTTGTTGGGGTACACACTGGGAACAGAGTGGGCTCTTTCTCTGAAACCTCCCTGAGAAGTTCCTTTACTCTGCAGTGAAATAAGATTTGTGCATAGCCTTCCCCAGTGGTCTCTGAGATTCATTTTCTAAATACCAAATTTCTTTTTTTTTAATTTTAATTTTTAGATTTTATTTAAGGTACACAGATTCCATGAATTTCATATACACAGATTTAGGGACATAGTGCTACTTCTCTCCCATGCTCCCACCCTTCTTCCTCCTCCCTCTCCTATTCCCACTCCTAATTTTTACAAAGGTCTATTTTCATTTTACCTCACACTCATAAAATTAACCCTACACTAAGTAAAGAGTTCAACAAATAGTATGAAGAAAAAATATGGTTCCTCAACAGTTGAGAAAGCGCTGCAAATGATCATTAAATCTCAAAATGTCAATTTCACTCCAGTACATTTAGATGCTCTATTAGTTACCACACATCAGGGAAAACATATCTATCTTTTGGGGACCAGCTTATTTCAGTAAGTATAATGGTTTCCAGTTGCATCCATTTTACTGAGAAAGATAGGATTTCATTTTTTTTACCTTTGTGTAGTACTCCATAGTGTATATATACCATAATTTCTTTATCCATAAATACTAAATTTCTTTTTTAAAAAGATTTTATTTATTTATTTATTTGACAGGTAGAGTTAGAGACAGTGAGAGAGAGACAGAGAGAAAGGTCTTCCTTCCATTGGTTCACCCCCCAAATGGCCTCAATGGCCGGAGCTGCGCAGATCCAAAGCCAGGAGCCAGGTGCTTCTTCCTGGTCTCTGATGCGGGTGCAGGTGCCCAAGCACTTGGGCCATCCTCCACTGCCTTCCTGGGCCACAGCAGAGAGCTGGACTGGAAGAGGAGCAACCAGGACTAGAACCCAAAGCCCATATGGGATGCTGGTGCCGCAAGGTGGAGGATTAACCAAGTGAGCCATGGCACCGCACCCCCCCCCCATAAATACTAAATTTCTAAAAACACTTTTTCTAATTGATCAATCAAAACATTTATAGTTACAAACTATTTAACTAGGTGAATGTTTCAAATTTTTCATCAAATTAGTGATGCCATTCAGGATCTTTATAAATTGATGCTACCAGAGTGGGTATTGACCTAGAGACTAGGGAATTGCTGGAGATACCAGCATCCCGTATCGGAGCACCAGGCATCAAGTCCAGGTTCCACTCTGTATACCAGCTTCCTGTTAATGTATACCCTGCGAGGCAGTCAGTAATGGCTAAAGGACTTGGATCCTTGTCAGCCATGAGGGAGACCCAGAATGAGTTCTCTGCTTCTAGCTTCAACCTGGCCCAGCTCTGGCTCTTTCAGGCATTTGGGGAGTGAACCAGTAGATGGACGATTCTCTCTCTTTTTCTCTGCCTTTCAAAAAATTAAATCAATAAGTTGATAGCACTAATGATCTTTATAATTCAAATCTGCTGGAATTTTCTTAGTACTTTATTTTATTTATTGCTTTAAGTTTCCATTGCTTAGCCTTACTGACTGCCCTTCATTCTGGGAACCCTAGGCTGGGACTCACTCTATTTTTTAACCTCTGTGTTCCCTAAAGGGAAACTTCACCAAAATTCATGTCTTAGGTACTTAGGCTTTACATGTTTCTGAAATGTGGAACATTTTTATCAAAATGCTTTTAAAACATTACTTTGCACATAGTATATCTTTGTATCAGTTGACTTCAATAAATGGAAACATTCATTATACTAAATATATCAACTTAAATAAGTATATCAACTTCAATAAATGAAAACATTCATTATTCAGGACACATGAAGGGTCTTCAGAATGTTTGTGGAAATGGAATTAAAAGATGAGTTAATTTTGACGCAGAAAGTTTTAAATAAGTAGATTTTTCATAAATCCACATTTCCCAGATACTATATTAAGTTGGACTATATTACTATTTTTGTAGCTCAAAAATGACCAAATATTGACAATTTCCTCACTCTTATTTTTTTTTAATCTGCTTTCTCTCCTCCTCTATAGGAAATCCACCTTGTGCTGTATAAATTGAGACATGGCTTACTGCTAGACTTTCCAATGTATTTTAATGATAAAATTATCATGTTCAAGTAAATTGATGTATTTGGATGTTATATCTTCCTGCGTGTAACTTCTATCATTAATATCCATAATTTATTAGAACCCTAGATGTCACTGGTAGGCCTTTTTGACTTCACCTAAAAACTAGTGAATAATGAAAATATAGGAAAACCCCGTTCCTTCTTTTTTTTTCTTCGGTGTAGACTTTCTTTGTTCCAGTGTGCAGTGCTAGAATCAGAAATGACTGTAGCCAATTTCAAGGTCTCACCCTGTAGCAGGTTCATCCCGTTCCTTGGCAGACACAGACAGTCCTTTATATGATGACTCTATAATTACCCGGTTTTGGTAAATACACATTATTTAGCCAATACAGCAAAAGGGATCCTTCAGAGCCATTACATTGCAATTCATCAAGTAAATAGTGATTTAGCCATTTTCATGTGAAATGTGTGTGATTTCACCGAGAGCCTGTCAATCCACAGCATTCAGCTAAATCCGTATCCCCCTTTCTCTGTGTTTAGCAACCTCCTTTAGAGAACCATTACTATACTATATAAAACTGTACAATGCCTCATTTCAATGTAAAATCACTTTATTGTGATTGTTTTTATAGATATTTCTATTATGAACAGTGTCTCAGTGTTGAAGATAACAGGACGCAGCGGCCAGGCTATTAACTTGAATTGCTTTGATGGAAATGGCCTGATTATCTTTCAAGAAGGGAAAGAGATGATTTTATAGTATTTTGGCCCTGATGAAATTTTTATTCAATCATTTAAATCTGGGATAATTTAATAACACAATTGTAAAACTCACTTAAGAAGATAAGCTATAATGTCTATTGATGTCTGAAAACAGGTGTGTACTGGTGCTTCAATACGAACAGCTAGTTTCTCAAAGTTATCTGTGAGATTAAAATTTAGATGATATCTTATCTTTCAAAAAGATCTATTTCCTTTAGGATAAAATTACAAAGTGAGTTTTTCGTGTAGCCCCGTAAGAGACAGACCCCAAGACTTCCAGACTCAAAGACAAAATTCAATGGAGATGGTGGTGAGGAATCTGTTCCTATTTGCTTTTGTAGTGATCTACCACGCAAAGATTTCCAACAAAGCAACACATTAGGACATAGTCAGAATTCCTACTCACTGTAATATTTTTTTTTTCCTGAAAGACAAAAATAGCTGCCTTGCCACACTGAGCGGCCTTGATGGACAATGTCATGCTGTTTCCTCCTCCTTCCCTAATGGCCTGATACATATATCCAATAAGGGTGTAATAACATTAGTTAGAAAATTTCTGTAGGGCACAAAAGTGGGAAATTAAAATGGAACCACGTGAGGATTTCAGAATGAAATCTGTAGACAATATCAAGCCCTTGATGCATTTACTAACTCTATGAGGACAGAGCAGAGAATAAAATCTCTATTTCTCTTCACATGTGAATTAACCATGGCTCATATCTCAATTTATCTTTCTAGGTGTTGGTGGGAGAGTTTGCTTCAGTCTTACATACATCAAGATAATTCTCTTTCAATCCATCTTGGGAATCCCTGTGTGATTCAACTGAGTTTGATAAACAAGGGCATTTCTCCATTGTGCTTTTCCGATCACACTATGTGGTGACAATGGCCACAAACTGCTCTTTCTCTCCAGCTGACACTTCTATGATGTCTTTGCCAAGATTTTTGCTGAAATGGTAGCAAAGTTTTCATTTTTGATTGAGCATGCCTTTGATAATCAGAGGTGTCTGCCTGGGTTCTCTTGATTGGTAACAGATGTAGCCAGTTGCTTCCCAATTCAGCTTATACAGATTTCAGGCTTTGTTTTTACATTTTCATTCTTCATTTGAATTGAAATATCCAAGCGTTACAGGCTGGAGAAAATCCCTTCAGAATGGATACTATATGGCAATTCAATTTTCTATGCTTTTTGTGTGGGGGTGAGGGGGGTGAGGAGGAGAGTTTGATAAACACTTGTGATCTATTAGGTTTTCCTGAGGATTCCCAGGAAAAAAAGAATTTGCTGAGCCTGTCAGATACATCTAGAGACTGAAAAGAAAGAAAGAAAACGGAGAGGAAGAAAAGAGAAAAGAAGTTGTTTTGCTTATCACATTCCCTATCAAAGGCATCATTCTTGACATTAAAAGACCCTTTCTAACATCTGAATTGTAAATAGTGCCTTTCAAAATGTGGTCATAAGAAATGAGGAGCCCCTTCAGGATAGAAACCGAAAGAAGAATGATGGTCTGTTCTCAGGGTCTGCCTCCTTGACTGCCCTGGGAACATCCTCTCCCCATTCTACAGGGAGCTCTCTCTCAAAGCAGTCATTAAAGAGAAAAGCAGAGTGGAAATGAATGGGTGTGGCTCCTGTAAGCAATCCTTTACCTCGTCCCCTCTTCTCCCTACAGGGAACTCCTCAGAGGTAGGAGGCTCCTGGATGGCGCTGAGCACTGAGCGAGGAGCCCATATTCCCTCCTAAAGCCAGGTGTGACCAGGACCAGTAAAATTGAAGACAGAACTAGAACTCCAGATCAGATTTTGCTTTTCAGGGTCCTCTACTGTGCATAAATGGCTAATTTTCTCATGGAGAGTGTCTGAGAGGGTGTTGGCAGAAAAGAAGGAACAGCGCTAATACAGATGACTGCCTTTTAAAATGTCTTTGTGGTGATCAGCTGGCAAGGTGGGAAAGTAAACTGGCTGCTGGGCTCAAGGTTAAGACAACCGAAAGGATGGGAGTCAGTAAAGCAAGCCAATCAATTATGAATTGATTAAGCATATCTAATCTGCAAAGCTCAGGGGTGTTAGGAAAGGAGAAATGCAATGACACTGGTGATAGAGAGCTTTGTTTTTTTATTTCTGTTTTGTTTTCCGAATGCAATAGTTTTTTTTCTGATTTAAAATATATAGTAATAGTCCTACCACACATACATGACAACTGTCAATATTTTGGTAAAAATGTTTTTTTTCCATGCCCATATAAGCACAGCAAAATTGGTTTTAGATTACAAACTATTTTTAAGAATATTGTTTTGATGAAAATGGCATGTTCATTGTTTAACATTTTTGAATAATACAATCAAGTACAGAGAAAATATAAACTTCCTTTAAGCTATCACCCAGAAATAGCCACTGGAAATATTTTGATGTTCATTCCTTAAGAGTCATCTCTGTATCTATGCACAGATGCAGCTGGGTTCATGTGATTTTACATGTGGCATAGATACTACTCACATCAGGCACCAGTCTTAATATTGTCTTGTAACTCAGCCCATGGATGAATTTTATTTTACCATTGCCTTACCAATGAACATTTAAGTTGCTTGCAGTTTTCACACAGCTGTGCAGTAAGTATACTTGCACCTGAACCTTTGGTGGCTTATTCGAATTATTTCCTTAGGCTATATCCCAAGAAGTAGAATATCTACATCAAAGGGCATGCCTGTTATAAAAGCATTTTAATACCTAATGATAAGCAGGAATTTACTTCTTGAGTTTATATTTTTTGCTTACCAGATAGACTTTTCCTTTGTCAGTTAGCCATTGGAACATTTTCCTTCATTGATGCTTTATTGATATTTCTTTTATTATTTCATTTATATCCTTTTTTGAATTACCTGTTTCTGCTTTTTCCTTTTGAGTTACAAAAATTCTTTATATAGTAGATATTAACAGTATGCCTGTCATACGTATTTTAAATCCTTTCCCAGTTTATAATTTCTTGCAAAAACTTAATTATGCTTTTGCAATTGGCCAGTTCTTAATCTGACATTTGCTTGTGTAAAAGAAAACTTGCATTGAATCAGTCCAACATTGTATACAATTTACTACTACAGTTGAGCAGAGAGATTGAACTCAACTCACCTGAAATGAGAGACAGGGCGTTTTCTAAGCACTGGAGAGAGCTAATGGGAAAATCCTGGAGGAGGTGGAAGGGAGGGAAACAGATAGCGTAAGAAAAGGGGCACCAGCACCGCGGCTCAATAGGCTAATCCTCCGCCTGCGCCGCAAGCACACCAGGTTCTAGTCCCGGTCCGGGCACCAGATTCTGTCCTGGTTGCCCCTCTTCCAGGCCAGCTCTCTGCTGTGGCCCGGGGGTGCAGTGGAGGATGGCCCAAGTGCTTGGGCCCTGCACCCCATGGGAGACCAGGAGAAGCACCTGGCTCCTGGCTCCTGGCTTCGGATCAGCGCAGCGAGCCGGCCACAGTGGCCATTGGAGGGTGAACCAACGGCCAAGGAAGACCTTTCTCTCTGTCTCTCTCTCTCACTGTCCACTCTACCTGTCAAAAAGGGGGGGGGGGCACAGAACAGAGACAAAATATGAACTCACAGCCAGACCAAATTTATTCAGAGAAAATAAATCTGCAGAGGTTGACGAACTGCCATCATGCTCACAGACAGAACATGTGGCAGAGGCCTCTGCCCCAGCAGGCTGGGCCCTTTTATATCATAGGTGGGCTAGGGGTGGGGGTGATGGGGCAGTAGGCAGAGATGAGCCTATCCATAATGGTTCTTCAGGTTTGGCCCACTGGCTTCCAAACCTGGGGAAGAATGCATGGGTCAGGGTGGGGAACAATACAGGGTGTGAGATCAAACTGATCTCTTGAAAGAAGGCAGGGGTAACAAGAAACCCAAAGTAGCTGAGACTTATGTCCTTGTTCCATCAGTTAGTCCAAGTGATCAGGCCATCTGTGTTAGCTAATTGGCACTAACCAACCTCCCACCAGGCTGGGAGTAGGGCTGCTGTCTTTCTTGATGATTACATTTCAAAGGGACAGTTCCTAGGTCCTTGAGAAAGATCCTCCTGGGTTGGTAGAAGATTGACATCTCAAAAGAGCAACAAAGAATTTACAAGTGCAAGTTTTTTTTACAGTGCTCTAAGAAAATGGACATTTAAGGGTTTGGGTCAGAAAGAAACCTGTCCAAAGTTTTCTTATGCTAAGGGGTCCTGCTGACTTGGGGAATGGTAATATCATTCTCAGGAATTAGGAATAAGGAAGCTATTCAAAGAGCAAGACTAGGGGAGAGATGACGTGCTCTGATTTTCCCATGAACCACTTGTAACACTTCCTAGACAAATACTAAGGTTGGAATTGGTGTTGTGTGTATACCAAAGGATTTTGAAATGAAGGGACCTGGAGAGGGAGGTGGGGTGGACCCATTGCTTGTCTCCCTAAAACCGTCTACCAAGTTTGATTGTGGTAAATAAAATGGGCAATCACAATGTATGCGGTATTGGTTCTTATTGTCAATGATCTTTCATAATTGTGATTCTGCTTGCCCCTACTTGAGTTACTATATCCTTATCTGGCACAGGATGTAGTACCAAGGTTGCCTTGTAGTAATAGTATCTATACTATAAGTATAGATAAGTATCAGTTGCCTAGCAGTAATAGTATCTATACTATAAGGAAGTGCAAGGGCCCTGGAGCTTGCAGGCCTGAGATCTAATCCCAGTTCTACTGTTTATCAGTGCCTTGTAAACCAGTAATTTAAGTTCTGTGAGGCTTGTGCACCTGCAAAATTGGGAGAGAAACTCTTCAAACTGGGGGGTAACTCAGTGAGATTATATATGCAAAGTCCCTGGCCAAATCCTTCATCTAGCATGAGCTCTGCTAATGTTTGTTTCTTTTCTTACCATCTTGCATCCCCAACCCATAAATGCCACCCTCCCACTGAAATTAAAAGACATGAGGGGCATTGTTGCCTAATTGTTGAATTCTTTCATTCCTACGTTGAGATTTTATTCTTATACTATGAATTTATGAAGTACAAACTCCTTGGAAATCCTGTTTATTTTCATGTCCAATCTACGGTGCGTGAATGCTAAATGGGAAGCAAGTGAGGTGTACAAGCTGGTTCCTTCATCTTGCCTTATTAACTGAGATCAATGAGCCGGCCTCCTCCTTGTGCCTCTGTCATTTTGCCTCAGAGCTTTCTCGGTGTTTTTCCTTTATAGTTTGCACACAAACTAGATGCAGATTGCAACTTTTCCCTGCATCATCAGTGCCAGCATTGACTTATGGGCAGCCCAGTTCACCAAAAATGGATCTTCTAATTTTAAAATGCACATTAATTAGCATTTTGCATTTAATGAGCTACTTTCATGATGAGACAAATTAATTGATCCACAAAATGCTTATCCCAGGTCTATAATGTGCAAATTAGTTGTTTCACAACTAATTGAAAAAAAGTTTCTGGTCTTAAAATTTGGACAATATATAAATGGTAAGCACATAAAAAACACAATCTAAAATCTGGGTAATAAAAAAGAGGGCCTTACACTTTCAATTCCATACGTTTAGGAGATAGTCTTCCTAAATTGCCAAGAATTAGCAGCTCAAGACAATGATAAAGTATATTCCTTGTAATATTGTACAAATATTACAATTATTTGTAAGAAAAATATCCAAAATGTCAGAGTAATCTCTATTTTCATAAATCACTGCATGCAATTATTCAGTGGTAATTATTTTATAATTTAAGTGCTCACAGTGAAAATTAATTAACTGATGATGTGGTGTTAATATTGTCCAACATAGCACAGAGCACCAGGAATATTCTTGCACTCTGTATTTTTCAGTGTGATTATAGAGTTAGCTTTCAGAGAATTGACTATTATGGCTCTGCACATAGAAATGAAATGTGCCTTTTGCAATTTTATGTACTCTATGAATAATGTATGTGTGTGTTTCATTTAATTTTTAGAGTTGTATCTATAGAGTCTGATGCTTTATGATTTTGCAAGCTCAAAAATTATGACTAGAGACCTGGCATTGTGCCACAGTGGATTAAGCCACCACCGGAAATGTCAGCATCTCATTTCAGAGGGCCGATTTGAGTCCTGGCTGCTCTACTTCCAGTGCAGCTCCCTGCTAATGTGCCTGGAAAAGCAGTACAATATGGTCCAAGTGCTTGGGCTCTGGCCATCCATGTGGGAGACCCAGATGAGGTTCTTGGCACTTGGCTTCAGCCTGGCCCAAGCTCTAGCTATTGCTGCCATCTGAGGAGTGAACCAGCAGATGGAAGTTCTCTATCTATCTATCTACTCACCGTCTATATCTCATCTACCTAATATATCTATACTTTAAATAATTTTTAAAAAGAAATTGAAACAATAAAGACATACATCACATAAGTGGAGCCA
Source organism: Lepus europaeus (assembly GCF_033115175.1). NCBI lineage: Eukaryota > Metazoa > Chordata > Mammalia > Lagomorpha > Leporidae > Lepus > Lepus europaeus. The sequence continues at coordinate 44,882,710 of NC_084827.1, forward strand.
GCTGTGACCCCCACGCAACCTGCTGGTTTCCAAGAGCAGACTCAGGATGCCTCTTGGAGCAGGGCCTGATGGGAGTCCTCACACTAGGCCTGAGATCCTTGACCCCTAGCCGGGCCTTCCTCACCTTCCCCATTTTTGCTTCTCCCTCACTGTTTCCTGTACAGGCCTGGACAGCCCAGCTTCTGTGCACACACGCTGCCTGTTCCTTCCAGTGCACAAGGGTGTGAGACAGGACAGGGGCCAAGACACTGCACCTGGCTCTCCATTTAGTCACCCACCCACTGTGCATCCTCCTCTGGGCCTCAGTTTCCCCATTTATGAAAAAAAGGAAGCCTCTTAGTGTTTGGAAATGGGGAGCCAGGGCAGGGAGATTTAGGCTGTCAGTGAGCAGAGAGCACTTCTGGCCTTGGGGACCCAGGGTCCCACTTGGCCCAGAACAACCCTGCACCTCTAACCACAAATGTGATGAAAGTGCACCTGCTGAGAGACTCTGTGGGGGAGTGGGTGACCTCACACCTCCCTCCTGGGTCTGAGATTCTAGGGAGAAAAAAAAAATCACCTGAACTTGGAATCGATCTTTGCAAAAGAAATTCTTACCTTGAAATGACAGCTTCTGGCTCTGTTGCCTCAAAGGCATGGGGGCTGCAGCATAATTAAGAGATGTAGCCAAAGACCTCCTGAAAGTGTTCGATGGCTTTCCATTTTAGGGCCCTGTACTTTATGATTGTTTTTCATTTTTATGCTGATCTGTAAGAGGTCTTTCTTTCCTCTGTGTTTTTAAGTTCTGTGTGCTAGTATTGGCCCAAATGCCCTCAGTCATTGAGTGTTCTGCTGGGCCCTAACACTCTCAGGCTATATTTCTCACATTCCCATAGTCAGCAGGCTTTCCATTAGATTCTGCTAATGAGAGGCACCGTGGGGGTTGGGAGACAGGAGAAGGTGGGCTGTGGTTTCTGGAGGACTCCCCGCAGTACAATAGTGATAGTAGCCTCATCAGCCTCCCCAGGCAGGTAGGGAAGGGCCTGGGCAGGAGATTTGATCAGCAGGCTCCCAAGCTGCAGCTCACACAGCCAGGCTGGGGCAGACAGCTGGAAACCACAGCACAGTGCCATGACCCAGGGCGGTATAGCAGTCTGCAGTCAGAGTAACTTTACCTTGCTCTCTTCTGACACCTGAGTAACACATTCTATTAAAATTCTTCTTTATGAAATACTTAGAATGGTTCCTATTTTCCAATGAGTTCCTAATATGGTCAATCCCACATTTAAAAATTATTCATTGCCTATTAATGTGTCCTAATCCCAACATATCAATGTACCCTGTAAATTTCACCTGATTTAACCTAAAATGAAGTTAGAGCCCAGGGCATTGGACCTCATTCTGTGTCTTCTTCAGAGAAGTCAGTGTAACAAGATGGAGTGGGCAGAAATGCTGATCAAAATTCATGGCACAAACTGCCACCATGGTCCATCCAAAGAGTACTTTATTTGAAGTTCTGCTATGGAGGGTGTGGAAAGCTGGAATTCCCAGAGACCCAAGTGTCATTATGTGCCAGCTACATCACACATCCCTCAGGCCACAGCCTAGACAACTTGAGAAAGAGAAGAGTAGCAGGTACTAGAGAGGAAGAAATGCATTCAGAAGGTTTTTACTTGTGTTTTTGTTCCTGGATTAATAATGAGATCTAACATTTGGGCAAGGGATACGGATTTTCTTACATATAATTTTTAGAGCAATATTAACCTTAATTTTCAAAAATACAACTTTACTGCTTAAAAAAATTTGCAACAACTTGCATCAGTAACATCTGATGGAGCAACAGTTTACATATCTGAAAATTTACTTCTCTGTAAGGATTGGTGTTGGGTGTACAACAAGCAAAGGGAACAGTGGAACTGCGGTTTAGGTAGGTGTGTCTGCTTTCCGTCTTCTATCAGTATGGTTTTTGGTGACCTCTTAGAGGCCTGAAATACATTTGAATTGAAGAGATGAACTACAGAAGCTCATCATGTAAATGTGTTTTTCAGCAATTTTACATTTTTTCCCTTTCCTGAGAGAGCAGGAAATCCTGATGTTGGAAACAAGAGAAATAAGTAAACTGCATTCCCATGCTTAGTAACCTGCATGTGTTATTGCTACGACTAGAAACGTCTAGGTAATTTGGGATCATCTGCTCTTTCACTGCTCTTTCACTGTGTTTTTACATTCTACACCATCTGGTTCAGTTCCCATCTCATGCACAGGTCTTGTTCAGCCACAGCTCTGCTAATATTTCTACCATTTCTACCCAACTGAAGCAAACTGGCAGTTGTGTTTTGTGTTGGGCTGAGACTTTATAGATAAGTGGAACTGGGTGTTTGATGGAGCTATAATCCCTGCCTATGGATTAAAAGAGATTTTAGCTGCAATTGAAATCTGTTGAGAATCAAATGAAGTTGTAGGCTCCACATCTTCCAACAACATAGCATTTGCCCAGAATCAGCATCTGCAGCAAAAGTTTTGGTTCTGATTTCCATTTTTCCTTCTCAAGAATCCTATGAGCATTTCTGACCTTTTCCTTTAATTCTTCTTCCCACTGCAACTGCCTACATCTCTCCAAAGTGCTTGTCATCCCAAGGAGTAAACTCATCCTAAAGATGCTCCAGCGGTCAACTCTCTTACTAACATCAATTTCCTCTTTAGCTTTGCATTGATGCCCTTCCTATCCAACAGTTTCTTCTAAACAAAGCATTTTTAGATACAGGTATTAGGCACAGTGGTTAAGACAGTGTGTGGAACACCTGGATCCCAACTGGGAGGGCCAAGTGTTAGTCCTGGTTCTGCTTCTGATTCCAGATTTCTCTTAATGCAACAGGTTATGGCTCAAGGAGTTGGGCCCTGTATGGGAGAGTTCTGGGCTCCTAGATTCAACTTTTTTTTTTTTTTCAGGATTTGGAGAGTGAACTAGAAGATGGAAGATTCTCTCTCAGCCTTTCAAATAATTGTTTAATTAATGTTTTTTATCCTTTCACTTTTGAAGTCCAATAGTATCTAAAGTTAGTCATAAGGCGAGTGGTGTCAATAAAATTTGGTATAAAAAAATGGAAAGCAGATGTAGTCTGTGAAGACAACATTATTAGATCTCTCTATAACAGATATATGGCATCTCTAGGCAACTACTGATATGCTTCCTATCCAGATTAGTTTGCATTTTTGAGAATTCTATACAAATGGAATCATACACAGTACAGGCTCTGGGGTCTGACTTACTTCACTGAGCCCAATTACTTGGGGATTCATCCATCTCATCTCATTACGTGTTTATTTTTGATGTTAAGTAGCACTCTGTTGTTTCTTCAGTAGTTGATAGGCTACTTCTAGGTTTTAGCTAGTACAAATACAGCTGTGATGAAGGTTGATTTAAGAAAATGGGAAGGTTGAGGGGGTATTCCTTACCTTGTCTGTTTCACTTGACAGGAGTGGCAATCAACCAAGAACAGAGAGCAGTGTGGGGTAATGGAAAGAGCCTAGGATTGGTAGAGGGGCAGACAAGTTTGGTTCAACTCATATCACTGTGACTCAATTAGCAGGGATTCTCCTTGAGCATCACTTTCCTCAACTGTAAGGCAGGAGTAGTAATTCTTACCTCTCTAGTCCTCCAGAATGTGTTGAAGAAAGAATGAGATGTGGTGTGAGAATGTAGTTTGAGCACTGTAAACTGGTGTGAGATGTAGGTTGTACAGTCTTATCTCTATTTAGAAAATTCATGGCAAATTGACTGTGGGGGATGTTAACCTATTTTGTTATCTGTGATGAGATTGTGTTGCATGACAAACAGGCCATTTTCTGTTATTTGGCAAACTACGTATAGATGCATAGCCAATTTAATGCCATTTCTTGGGTTGCTTTCTCCTCATGTAATCAAGAAATTAGATGTGTTTGGACAGGATTGTGGTTGGGAATAGACAGATTGAAAACATGGATTGACAATAATTGTGGATTTGCCTCAAGCAAATTGTCGACTTGGACACCAAGTTATTTGGTTTCTTTCTCTTCCCATTCATCCTGCTGCTTTACCTCTTCCCTCTCCTCTTTCTCTCCAAGGACTTTTCCACATCTTTCACATTACAGGGTGACCCATGAGCTTCCTTATTCTTCAGTGTCTTTTTCCTTCCCCTAACATTAGCATGTCTTTAACCCACTCTAACCCAGAAAAAAAATGCATCTGTCAGTGTTCAGTGCACTCTAGATATTTTAAATAAAACGATTTCATACATGAATTAGATGCTTACAGAACCATTCAGCAGTCATCTGGACTGTTTATCACAAGGTCAAAGTACCATAGCTGCCCCTAATCGGGAAGCTGCTACTACACACCTTTCCCTGCCCCCTCTATTGGCTGGCATCCTTGAAGCTGGTAAGTGCATGCTGCAATCTAGAATCTAGTTACTGAGGACATAACTATGTCATAGTAGTTAGTCCAAACTAATGTGTTTTGTTGGCAGAATATATGCTGCATCCAGAATCCCCCGACTGCTGGAATCTAAAATTGTACTTTTTACTTTCCAGTGTCTCCAAGACTAGAGTTAAGAATGGGAGCAGTGCCAATCGCCAGTGGCTTCAGCGTGGGAGGCCGGATGGCTTCTATTACCAGATCACTCTAAAGTTTCCAGAAACAAAAGAATGAAACAATGACTCTGGGCTATAGAAAAGCACGAAAATAGATGCCTCATTTGTGCCCTTGTGAGTAGGAACAGGGTCGTGAAGGTCTGCTCTCAGACTGAGAGTTCTTAGGGCACGTTTCCTCCTGGAGTGGTTTCCATGGAGATCAACTTTCCTGAAGTAGGAAGGACTTGTGAAAGCATTTCCTGCCTTCTACCATGGAGGTGTTTCATGGGGAAGAAACTCTGGTGTCCTTCATTTCCTAGGAGATCCCACTTGAACAAGCTCACATCAAACTTTTGTCCTGTGAACATATAGATGATTTGATCGAGACCCTGGACACCAGGGTAAATAGAGTGAGTGCTGACTGCCTCAACACTCATTGATTTATTTCTGAAATAGCTGCAGTAGATTATTACAAGGCCTAATTTTCCTACTTCTATGCAGCAGGGTAACAAGAGCTGTCTACAAATGGGGCTAAATGAAGGCTTTCATTCTACCCCCAGCCCATCAACAGTATATTTTGTGTAAGTGGGAAAAGGGCAGGATCTTTGAGCCTGAAGCCCTTGACAGTAAGGGGCCCAGGGAGTCAGCATGCTTTGTGGTGTGGCTTTCAAACACTGTGCTGTGGCACTCGGTTTTTGACAACTTCTTGGGAGGCATTAATTAGGGGTGGTGTCCAACTGGACATTGCTTGCATCTGTTTTTCTTTTCTCTTGGTGAAAGTTTTCTCCTAAAACAAATAGCCTATTCAACTTGGTTAATGTGATCTATCAGGTTTAGCTAACTCATGCAGCTTGACATGAATCTTGGCTAGTGAAAGGCAGTGTGAGTGCGGTGTATACCAGAGATTTTGCATTTGTCCTCAGTTTACCTGCTCTTGGATTCATCATGAATCCCTGTTCTGAGCTACCTTTAAGAATGGTGGATGCTGTGGCCGGCGCTGCAGCTCAATAGGCTAGTCCTCCGCCTACGGCGCCGGCACACGGTGTTCTAGTCCCAGTTGGAGCGCCGGATTCTGTCCCGGTTGCCCCTCTTCCAATCCAGCTCTCTGCTGTGGCCCGGGAGTGCAGTGGAGGATGGCCCAAGTCCTTGGGCCCTGCACCCACATGGGAGACCAGGAGAAGCTCCTGGCTCCTGGCTTTGGATCAGCGTGGTGTGGCAGCCATAGCACACCGGCCGCAGCAGTCATTGGAGGGTGAACCAAAGGTAAAGAAAGACCTTTCTCTCTGTCTCTCTCTCTCTCTCTCACTGTCCACTCTGCCTGTCCAAAAAAAAAAAAAAAATGGTGGTTGCTGGTCTGGTGCCATAGCGCAGTAAGTTAATCCTCCACCTGCGGAGCCGGCATCCCATATGGGTGCCAGTTCTAGTCCCGGCTGCTCCTCTTCCAATCCAGCTCTTTGCTATGGCCTGGGAAAGCAGTGGAAGATGGATCAAGTCCTTGGGTCCCTGCACCCATGTGGGAGACCTGGATGAAGCTCCTGGCTCCTGGCTTCAGATCGGCGCAGCTCTGACCATTGGGGCCATTGGGGCCATTGGGGAGTGAACCAGCAGATGGAAGACCTTTCTCTCTGTTTCTCCCTCTTACTATCTGTAACTCTACCTCTGAAATAAATAAAATCTTTAAAAAAAAAAGAATGGTGGATGCTATTTCTCTGTAACAAACATTCAATGTTGTTCATGGTTTTCTAGAAGTCTGTGAATGATGGCTTATCAGAGAAACTTGAGTCAAGTTGAATCAGTGTAGCATTATTCTGTGTTGCTTAGACAAAGGTAACATTCCCCAACTTACAAAGCATGAATGAAGTACAATTCCCATCCTAAATGGGAGGTGAATTTCATACTCATATCTACACCTAATCGAACATACCTTCAGCCACCCATTATTTATTAGCCCAACATCAGAGAAAGACAGGGAAATAGGTGGCTGCATTGGAAACTCTGCTCTCTAAGCATCACAGGCTCGGGTGTTCGGTGAGAACATGTGGTGTCTGGTGGCGCATTCTGAAATGTAAGCAGTGGCAGCGATGAGAGGCTGAAGAACCCATCAGTTGGCAGATACTGAGAAATGCTGAGAGGGGGGTTGTTTCCCCTCTGCTGTTAGTCTCTGACCCCATATTTTCAAAACCAAGAGATGGAAAAAAAATAAATCAGTGAAAGTGGTCTTTAGCCAGACTTGGCTTTTATTGATAATTCTCTTCCACTGCTCCCTTGTGGGATAATTCTGACTGCAAGGAAATGAGCTATTTCACTCGCAGAGGTTAATCCATATTCATCCTCTTATTTTTAATAACTGTGTGCTCTTTGTGAGCCTCTGTTACCCACATGGACCCATGAATGTAAACAGTACAGGATTTTAAAGCATTTGTCATATCTGGACTTGAACTAAGTTTGGTTGAGATAAAGCAAAAGCATGTCCATCACCATTTCTGGTCCCTATATAGTGCCAGCATGTTGTACTTGATTAAATTTTGTTTGTTTGTTTGTTTGTTTATTTGACAGAGTGAGAGGAGGGATAGACATCTTTTATTTGCTAGCTCACTCCCCAAATGTCCACAGTGGCCACAACTGGGTTGGGCTGAAGCCGGGAGCCAGCTTCATGTCTCCCAAGTGAGCGGCAGGGACCCAATGACTTAAGGTATCACCTTTGTCCCCCAGTGTGTGCATCAGCAGGAAGCTGGGGTCGGGAGCTGGAGCTGAGCCTTGCACTCAGCCACTCCAATGTGGGATGTGGACATCTTAACCAGGAGGCCAAATGCCTGCCCCTTCACCAACATCCTGAGTACTCAAGCAATAGCACCTCTACAAAAACTGACTCACTGACCCTGATAACAACCCTGTGGTTACCTGTTGTGCAAAAGAGGACACTAAGTGACAAAGAGGATACAAACCTTGACCAAGATCACACAGCTAATGAGTGCTGAACCCAGGTGCACTGACCCCGACGTCCACATTCCCAACCAGCCTGCAGCTCCCTCACATCCACATGCAAGAACTCTTGCAATGGTCTTTTCCTCAGGTAGATATCACTCCTGTGTTACACATGGAGACACAGATGTTTCGGTTATTTGCCCTAATATATTTATGGCAATGGCAGGATTCAAAACTAGGACATGACTTCAAAATTTATGGTTTTGAAAATTATCATGACTCACAGAAACCTTGACAAGCCTTACTTGAAGGCTTTCTGTCTGCCATTGGACCTAAAGCAAGTTACGCTATCCTTGTGCACCTCATTTTTTCCTGGCAGTATTTCATTTGAATTAATAGAACCAGAAAACTGCATAATGCAATTTCACATTTAATATTTTCCATTTGGATTCATAGCTTGAAACTGAATTATATTAACAAATGTACATAGACATTATGATGGGAAAATGTTACATTGAAATTGGATCATGAATGCTTTGATCACACGTTTTTAACTTAATGTAAATTTTCATTACTCATGGTTAGTAAGTATATACTACTCAGTCACTGTGGTTTAACAAAGCAACATATCACCATCACATCACTGATGAATTCGTATGCTTTTCAGACACAAAGATGAAAGTGGAGAGAGGTTGCACTCTTACAAATCTAGCCTCACTCTACATCAGATGGGTGGCATGAATTTCTGTCCTCAGTGGTTGCTTTGTTCTCTGTAATGACCATCTCCTTTAAGTACTTCAGATGCTGTGAAGAGCATTAAGAAATACAGGCAAGCAAATATTAGAACACAAAATAAGAACCACACCCCTACCACCCACTGATCACTACTGTGGCATGCTCTTGCATGGCTGTCTAGGTGTATTTGTAGGCTTATATATGCAAACTATTTGCAAATGCTCACTTTAGTTAGTCAAAACATTATTTTTTAATATGCATTATTATGTAATTCAACTTTTCTACTAATATTTTCATTTAAGAAAAATCTCATAAGTCCATAGGTATATGTCTCCAACTGACCCAGTATTTTTCTGTACATTTGGCATGCTGAAATCAGTATCATTGTATTTATTATCCCTAAGTCTCTCTTAATTCAACTTGGTCCTTCTTTGATGACACAGTCTTGTTTTAAAATGCAATTTAACTGTAAAGCGTAATAATTCAATCTTTGAGGATTTCAAACCTGAGCAGAATAAAATTTGATGTCACATTACAGAAACCTCCTTCATTACACTTCTTCCAGTAGATTACCAGCAAATATTAATATTTTAGTAGGAGAGCTTCTAAATTTCAAATAGCCTGATTTGTTTTTAATTTAGGAGATGTTACCTAAGCCATTTCATTCATTCATTCATTCATTCATATTTGAAATGCAGAGAGGCCGGCGCCATGGCTTAACAGGCTAATCCTCTGCCTTGCGGCGCCGGCACACTGGGTTCTAGTCCCGGTCGGGGCACCGGATTCTGTCCCGGTTGCCCCTCTTCCAGGCCAGCTCTCCACTATGGCCCAGGAAGCCAGTGGAGGATGGCCCAAGTGCTTGGGCCCTGCACCCGCGTGGGAGACCAGGAAAAGCACCTAGCTCCTGGCTTCGGATCAGTGAGGTGCACCGGCCGCAGCGGCCATTGGAGGGTGAACCAATGGCCAAGGAAGACCTTTCTCTCTGTCTCTCTCTCTCACTATCCACTCTGCCTGTAAAAAAAAAGAAAGAAAGAAAGAAAGAAAGAAAGAAAGAAAGAAAGAAAGAAAGAAAGAAAGAAAGGAAAAGAAAAGAAATGCAGACAGAGATCTCCATTCACTGGTTCACTCCCCAAAAGCCTACAGTAGGAGAAGCTGTGCCAGGTTGAAGCCAGCAGCTGGGAACTCAATACAGGTCTCCAACACGGGTGCAGGGCACAAATATTTGTGTCATCAACTGTGTGCATTTGCAGGAAGCTGGAATCAGAAGTGGAGCTGGCCCTGGAACCAGGCACTCCCATGGGGGATGCATTCATTCCAATTAGCATCTTCACCACCACACCAAAACCTGCCCCTCAAAATAGCCCTAGTACACGTAGGTATCCAATGCCAACCTTATGCCTATCTATCCATGAGTTTGGCGGAGAACTTGGGCTATGGAGTCAGAACAGCCTTGGTTTTAAATCCGTTCTCCCTGTGTGGCCTTGAGCAAATTATAGAACACCTCCATGCTTCGTTTCTCCTGGCTGAGAAATTGGAATGGAGCAGACTCTATCTCATGGTGTTGCAGTGGGACACCATGTCAAGCATTTAGAATCCTAACAAACACTAAATACATCTTAGAGTACATTTGTTTTAATATATATATATATATATATATATATATATATATTTTAATTTGGGAGGTGAAAAGATAGAGAGGACTCTGTCATCTCTAGTGCATTCCCTAAATTCCTACAAAAGCTAGGACGGCAAGGCCAAAGCCAGGAGTCTGGAACTCAGTCCAGGTCTCTTACTTGAGTGACAGGGATCCAACTACTTGAGCTATCTCCCGCTGCCTCCAGGGTACACATTACCAGGAAGCTGGAAACATTTAACAAATGGAATCATTGCTCTGAAAAATGTTCCTTGACACGGTTCTATTTACTGGGGGAAAAGCATTTATAATGCTCTAGGGGACACGCATTTCCTATCTAGATGCATACATATGTTCATGTGCATGCACACACACACACTGTTCTAGAATAAAAGTGTATTTGCCTGAACTCAGTGTATATATGATTTACCAACAAGCTCACTACCTTGCCCTCAGACCTGTCACTATGATGGAGCAGGAAACTGTTGCAAGCCAGGGGATGCATGTAGTCTTCTTAGCACAGTCATGTTAATAAATCAGAGATCTTTGCCTCACCAAGTTTATCGTAGCACAGAATTGTCCAGCCCAGTTTAGCCCAGGCTATGCCTTCTGGAAGACCCAGATAGAAGTTATCCTTGAAGAACTGGAGTCTGATCTACTTTTAAAGAACTTCAAAGAGGGTCTGTTTAGGGATCCAGTTCAGTTCATTTGGGCAGATATTTGACTGTTTATTAGGAAAACACACAATGCCAGGCATAAGGTGAACAAACAGATTAAGAACTATTCCTTGGCCTCAAAAACTCAATGGCTCCAGATTACAGGGTGTAGATAGCAGAATGGAATGAATTCTGAAAAGACAGAAGAAGATGTTATGGAAAGTCTTCATTTTCGGTTGCAGAGAGAGAAGGGTGAGGACATAGAGGAAGCACATTCCAAGATAAGGCTGTCAAAGAGATAAAGGTGCAGGCAGGTAAAAATAGTGTACCATGTGCTGGGGACTGAAGGTATGGCTGAAGCACTGAAAAAAACAGGCTGGAAATTTAAAAAGACTCAGAGTTCTTTCAAAGAAGTGGGTGCAGGGGGTTTTCAAAGAGCTCATTGAGAATTCATAGTATGAAACAATTATGCATGGGTTTCAAGATTTTTTGCACCAAAATAAACATCTTTTCATTTCATTTTCCATAAACTTTTAAAAAAGATTTTATTTATTTATTTGAGAGGCAGTGAGAAAGTTTTCCTTCTGCTGGTTCACTCCTCAAGTGGCCACAACAGCTAGAGCTGGGCCTATCTGAAGCCAGGAGCCAGGAGCTTTTTCTGGGTCTCCCACATGGGTGCAGGGGCCCAACCACTTGGACCATCTTCCACTGCTTTCCCAGGCCATTACCAGAGAGCTGGATCACAAATGGAGCAACCAGGACACAAACTGGCATCCATATGGCATGCTGGTGCTGCAGGTGGAAGCTTAGCATGCTATGCCACAACACCGGCTCCTTCCATAAACTATTTGAAGTGCCCTTGTTCTTCATGTTTTAGACCATGGGCTCCATTGAAATTACTGAGCCAGGAGAGACAAAAGCAATGTTTAATGATATTCTTTCTCTAGGAGTTCCTCCTTATATAGAAAATACTCCTTGTCAGCCACATATATACTATCATGCTAACGTTCTTTGCAAGGCGATAAAACCATTGTTTCTAATAGTATCTAAGCATTATTTCCCAGTGGTTATTTTCTGAGCAATGAACATTATCGTAAAAATTAATCATCAAAAAATCCACTGAATTTTTTTTTAAGATTTATTTTATTTATTTGAAAGAAGAGTTACAGAGAGGCAGAGAGAGAGAGAGAGAGAGAGAGAGAGAGAGAGATCCTCCATCCTCTGGCGCACTTCCCAGATGGCCACAATGGCCGGAGCTGTGCTGTCCTAGAGCCAGGAGCCAGGAGCCTCTTCCAGGTCTCTCACATGGGTGTGCAGGGGCCCAAGGACTTGGGCCATCCTCTACAGCTTTTCCGGGCCATAGCAGAGAGCTGGATCAGAAGTGGAGCATCTGGGTCTTGAACTGGCGCCCATATGGGATGCTGGCACTGCAGGCAATGGCTTAACCCACTATGCCACAGCACCAGCCCCTGAATATTTTTTGTAAGGCATTTCCTCCTTGTGTCCTGGTGGTTTCAATCTTTCAACTAAACCACAAGGCTTTGGCATATCATCTGAACATACTAATTCTTTGCTAAATTAAAAATATTGTCCTACAGAAATGAAAAGGTGGTGGTGGCTTTGGGAATGGGAGTTTTTATTCATTGAGTATAGAGTTTCAGATACAAGATGCAAAAGTCTTTAAATCTGTCACACAACAATATGAATATACTTAAAACTATGTACTTAAACTGTGCACTTAAAACTGGTTAAGATGCTACATTTTATATTTTTTACCATACTTAAAATTTTTGCAGTGTTTATAAGAAAAAAACGTGTCTTGCAGAACTTAACTGGGGTTAAGCATGTTTGTGAAATCATCATGCTCATAATTCCATGTTGGTGATTTATAATTCTCAAAAGCCCCTAAAAGTCCTGCAATAAAGAGACCATTTAACTTTGTTTAGAGAGGAATTTCCAAGTGCAGTAGTAACAAATTAACACATTCTGTTCCTTCTCAAAGCAGTTCTAGGAAATGCTTGCCTAGAGTCAATGACTAGAAAAGGGTGAATAATCTGTTTTCTGCTCTTTCTTGAATGAAATTCATCAAGCAATGCTTTTTTGCTAGCAAGTGTTTTGCCTCTTAATTTTGAGTAAAACTCTTAACAGATATTGTCACCAACTCCAGTGTATTCCAGAAGTAATTGTTCTTGCTGGGTTAGAGCATGCCTAACTGATCTTGGAGAAACTGGAGTGGTAACACTGGTTTTTTTTTAAGATTTGTTTTATTTATTTGAAAGGCAGAATTTCAGAGCAAGAGAGAGAGAGAAGGAGGGGGGAGGGGAGAGAGAGAGAGATTGAGAGAGAGAGAGAGAGAGAGAGAGAGAGAGAGAGATTGATCATCTATCTGTTAGTTCACTGCCCCAAATGGCTACAATGACTGGGCTAGGCCAAAGCCAGGAATCAGGAACTGCATCATGGTCTCCCACATGGGTGGCAGGGCCCCAAGCACTTAGGCCATCCATGGTGCTTTCCAAGGTGCACGACCAGGCAGTTGAACCAGAAGCAGACCAGCTAGGACTGGAACCAGAGCTCCAAGTGGCAGCTTGACCTGCTGTATCACAACACCTGCCCCAAAACTTCATCATTAATACAAACACCTAATTGATGTTGTCCCAAGCATTTGGCATGGGTATGTGTCTAGTGACTTCCGTCTAAGATGAGCATACTCAAAGGAGGCTCTTTGTCAATGATTACTACAGCAAAATAAATGAACACAAAAATTCATCGGCCGGCGCTGCGGCTCATTAGGCTAATCCTCCGCCTGCGGAACCCCAGGTTCTAGTCCCAGCTGGGACACTGGATTCTTTTTTTTTTTTACTTTTATTTAATGAATATAAATTTCCAGTGTACAGCTTATGGATTACAATGGCTTCCCCCTCCCATAACTTCCCTCCCACCCACAACCCTCCCCTCTCCCGCTCCCTCTCCCCTTCCATTTGCATCAAGATTCATTTTCAATTCTCTTTATATACAGAAGATCAATTTAGTATAAAGATTTCAACAGTTTGCACCCACATAGAAACACAAAGTGAAACATACTGTTTGAGTACTAGTTATAGCATTAAATCACAATGGACAGCACATTAAGGACAGAGATCCCACATGAGGAGCAACAGCACAGTGGCTCCTGTTGTTGACCCAACAAATTGAAACTCTAGTTTATGGCGCCAGTAACCATCCTAGGCTGTCGTCATGAGTTGCCAAGGCTATGGAAGCCTTCCAAGTTTGCCGACTCTGCTCATATTTAGACAAGGTCATAAAAGACAGAGTGAGGATAGTAACCAATGATCCTAAGAGTGGCATTTACCAGGTTTGAACAATTATACAGCATTAAGTGGGGAAGAGGACCATCAGTACACACAGGTTGGGAGTAGAGCCATTGGTGGTAGAGTAGAGGTTATGATTACAAAGGAATGAGGCCCAAGTGCACTAGACAGGGCCTAGAACAAAGGACAGAGTCATTATTAGAGGAGCTAAGAAAGGTGCTGTCTAAGCTACAAGTAATCTTTCTGATTGAGAGGCAAATAGAACCTGATAGAAGGGGCTTGATAATAATCTGGTGGGCTTTAGGCCTTGTAAATTCAGAGGCCCAGACCTATCTATCTCTTCACATGGGGTATATCCTAAGGGAGGTGTGAACCTCCTAGGGGAAGGCACTCTGTTGACTTTCATTACTTGGCTGGCCTGGGAGGAGAGCTGGCCTGGTAAAGGCAGGGGGCATCTCTAACAAGAAATTTACAGTTCTGCCTGCAATGTTGCTGACCCTACTTGACCATCCCCTCAGCTGCAGTGGTCACTTTGGAAGTTGGGCTGAGTGAAGGGCTTTTCAGCTTGGAGCCAATAAGATCTGTGGCTCTGACCTGGGCATCCTTCGACTCCAGGGCAGGTCCATTTCCAGTGATCCAACTCTTGGCAGAGCTGCCAGGGCTCTTCACAAGCTGACTTCTGCTGAAGCCCAGGCTTACCACATTGAAAGCCACTGCAGTGGACTGGCCTGTTGGGTCTCCTTGAGGGAAGATCACTGTACAGATCAGCCATTAATAGGCCTGCCACCCATTGCTTCTGATGCCTAGCTTTCTTTCCTCCTGGTTTGTGTTAAAGCAGACCAGAGGATGCAAGTCAAGGGAGTGCCCAAGTCCCATCTCTAATCTTCGGTGGCCTGAACTACAAATCTATAGTCACAGGTACGTTCTGTCCCAGTTTCTCCTCTTCTAGTCCAGCTCTCTGCTGTGGCCCGAGAAGGCAGTGGAGGATGGCCTGAGTGCTTGGGCCCTGTACCCGCATGGGAGACCAGGAAGAAGCACCTGGCTCCTGGCTTCGGATCGGCACAGCACGCCAGCCATGGCAATCATTTGGGGAGTGAACCAACAGAAGGAAGACCTTTCTCTCTGTCTCTCTCTCTGTCTAACTCTGTCAAAAAAAAAAAAAGTCCATCAAAGGTTTTTGACTCGGAGATATCACACAAGAGATGTGAAACAGCAAAATCATGTCAAAAATGCCCTCATAAAGACAGTGGGAAACTAGATTTTGGTTGATGTTGATTTGTAATGTTCCTGACTTGTGGCCCTTTCAGTACATAAGATTCAGATGTTGGAGGAAGTAGGGGTTTATAGATGACTTCTGCTGAAATGATGGGCTTCCAAAGAGTTGATGCTCCTTAGCCTTCCTCTTACTTTATTGCTAAATGGGAAAAAAAGGGAAATGTTTTGGAGAAATTCTTTTCATTAAAATATTCTTATTAGGTAGATTAGGAACAAATACTCCCTAGGAGAACACATCTGGAACAATAGTAACATTTTATTTATTTTTTAAAGATATACTTATTTATTTGAAAGAGTATCAGCCGGGAAGACACACACATAAGGAGAGCTGGAGAATGAGAGGGGAAAGAGGGTGAGAGTGGGTGAGAGAGATGGAGATCTTCCTTCTCTGGTTGATTTGTCAGATCCCCACAACACCAAGGGTTGGGCAAGGCCAAAGCCAAAGGCCAGGATCTCCATCTGAGCCTTGCACATGGGTGGCACGGACCCAAACACTTCAGCCATCATCTGCTGCCTCCCAGGTACATTCGCAGGAACCTGGATCAGAAGTAGAGGAGTCGGGTCTGGAACTAGCACTCCCATATGCAGTGCAGGCACCCAAGGCTCCAGCTCAACACTCTGTGCCACATCACCTACCCACTTCTTTTTTTATCTTTCTATTTGGTCATTTTCTTTTAATGATGAAGATGTGATTTTTTAAAGCTAAAATATAATAAAAAAGCCTTTATGAGTCAAAAGGACTTTTATTAGATTCTTAGTTTCACAGGAACACTTTTATGAGGCCCCATTGTCTAATAAAACTCCTGATTGGTTGGGAATGTTTTAAACATTTACAAAACTACCAGGATAGGAAGACATGTGCTCTGCTGGTTTCTTGGGCTTTAATCACCAGGGATTCCTGGAAGTCTTAGCTCTTGAATGAGTAAAAGTAAAGGCCATGGACCTTTGCTGGTTTTATTTTCTGTTTCTTTAGTGCTTTTTAGAGCTGTGCAAGATGACTGGTGAATCACATTTTTATGCTGTAGTGGCAGACGTCCCTCAATTCTTAAAGAACCACTCCCCCAGAAAATCCACTCTTGACAGGAGGCTGGGGTGTGCTGTGGTTGGGGTTGGCTGCTGGCTCTGGATCATGTGGTGGGAAAGGACATCAAGCCTGAAGAAATCACCAAGCCCAGAGGACCCTTCTCTGAGAGGGAAGAGAGTGAGCTCAGTCTATGTAAATCCATCACCTGGGCCCCTCAAAATGAGCACTAGCAGAGACGCATTGGCAATTTTCAGTAATAAGTTGTTCGTTTCCTCAGGGACTCAACTCTCCTGTAGTTGTTGTGAGAGATCCCAGAGGGGTTCTTAGTCCTGCTAGTTCTTTCCCGTAGCCTGGATTACCATGAGATAGGGTGCAGGGCAGGTGGGACATAAAGAGTGCTTCTTTGGCTTCTGCTCACATTATACAGCTCCAAGGGGAAAATGTGTCCCAGGCTTCCTGTGCCTGCCAAACACACAGGGCCTGTGAGCCTTCCTGCCCAGCATCTGTTTTGCACCAGCAGTCCCATGGTGATGCTTACTAAATACCACACACGGATCAACATTTCTTGTTAGTGGAACAGTTTATTCTTTCATAAATGTTTCTCATCAACCTTTTCATTTGTTCTTCACAATTCAAAGATGAAAAAATAAATGTTGTTATTTTCATTAAAGCTTTATGATGAAGGTCATAATGTGTCACAGTTTTAAACCAGATCAAATATTTGGAAGCATTTCATCATGGGGACACATATAGAGAGAGAAGAAAGCTTTGCATAGCAGGTACATCAGGACCCAGTGTGAATCCTGGTGCTGTGTAATCTGATTAATCCTTAAACAGAAAAAGGAATAATAGGGGCAGATGCTGTGGCATAGTGGGTAAAGCTGCCTCCTACAGTGCCAGCATCCTGTATGGGCATCGGTTTGAGTCCTGGCTGCTACACTTCTGATCCAGCTCTCTGCTATGGCCTGGGAAAGTATTGGAAGATGGCCCAAGTCCTTGGGCCCCTGCTCCCATGTGGGAGATCCAGAGGAAGCTCCTGGCTACTGGCTTTGGATCAGCACAGCTCTGACCATTGCAGCCATCTGGGGAGTGAACCAATGGATGGAAGACTTCTCTGTCTCTGCCTCTCTGTAACCCTACCTTTCAAATAAATAAATAAATCTTATTTTAAAAAAGAAAGAAAAGAAACAGGAATAATGATACCTCATCAAATTTTTGTAAAGATTAAGTGAGGTTGTATATGCAAATCACAGAGCTCAGTACCCGACAGCATAAAGTGAGGCAATACTCAAATTAGTGCTTCATTCTAAAGTGGCCAGTTGCAGATAACACTGTTCAACTAAAGATGAAAAACCAGAGAGAAAATACCCTTCTATGAAACAGAAAAGTTACTTGGACTAGGAGAGAGAATAAACAGCAGCCTTACTTGGACAGTCTGAGTGGAATCTCCTCAGAATATTCCCAGGACATGTAATGTGCAGCATGAGCATTATTTTTTTGTGTGTGTGCCTAATTGCCAAGTGGAAGGTGGCAGCTGTCCATGTCTCTCCACTGTCAACTGCTTTGAATTGCTTCATTAAAAAGTTAAGTGAATGAGGGGCGGAGCCAAGATGGCGGATAGTGAGGACGTGTGCCTTAGTTTGGGAAAATAAACTTTCATAAAAGTGGAATTACTGTAGCCTCAGGAAAAGACTCAAGAAAAAAACTGCAGAGGAAACGCTTCCGGATCTTGTGGATGAGACACAGAGGACTTACAGGGAACCCACCAAGTGGAAAACCAACCGAGACGAGCCGAGCGGCAGCGGCGGGAGAGGAGCCAGAGCCACAGAATCTCGCCAGCGCGGGAACCCAGGAGGGTAAGACAAAGACCTGAGAAGTCCGAGACATTGGGGGGAGGGGGAACAGAGGCCTCTCCCTTCACTCACCAAGCAAAACAAAGAGCACCGCGATTTTATATATGTAAAGCTCAGCCAAACTCAGTATCTTTAGCGAAACTGGAGAACACATTGAGGGCTGCATAAACTCTGTGTATGGTCCCAGGGGTAGATCAAACGAATACTCACAGAGGCCAGATTTCAACTACCCTCAACTCCACTCCCAACTGAGTCAAAAAAAAAAAAAAAAAAGAGAGAGAGAGAGAGAGCGAGCCAGCAAGGAGCAAGTAATCTGGGAGAGTCGCTCTTTACACAGCCTTAAACCTCAAGAAATAAGCATAGCTCTCTGGCCACACCCAACACAGCCCCTAAGGCTCCAACAAAGCAGACAGCTCACTTAGAGGCATAGTATAACGAGAGAAAAAAACAAAAACACCACAAATTATCTCTAACATGCCAAGCAAGAAACATAGAAGCGGAGGTACCAAGAACAATGAAGGCACTATGACGCCCCCAAGTGAACAAGACACGCCAATGCAAGATTATGAAGATGAAGATATAGAGGAAATGCAAGAAGCAGATTTCAAAAAAGTGATAAGAACATTAAGAAGTTCTCAAAAACAAATTCTTGAACTACAGAAATCCTTAATGGACAAGATAGAAAATCTCTCCCGTGAAAATGAAATATTAAGGAGGAATCAAAATGAAATGAAAAAACTAGTGGAACAGGAATTTGCGATAATGACAAAAAACCACAATGAAATGAAGAACTCAATAGATCAAATGGCAAACACATTAGAGAGCCTTAAAAACAGAATGGGTGAAGCAGAAGAGAGAATATCGGAATTAGAAGACAGAGAACAGGAAAGGAAACAGTCAAATCAAAGAAAAGAAGAAGAAATCAGAAATTTAAAAAATACTGTCAGGAATCTACAGGATACTATTAAAAAACCCAACATTCGGGTTCTAGGAGTTCCTGAAGGCATGGAAAGGGAGAAAGGATTAGAAGGCCTTTTTAGTGAGATACTAGCAGAAAATTTCCCAAGTTTGGAGAAGGACAGAGACATCCTAGTACAGGAAGCTCAGAGAACCCCTAATAAACATGATCAAAAGAGATCCTCACCACGACACGTCGTAATCAAACTCACCACAGTGAAACACAAAGAAAAGATCCTAAAATGTGCAAGAGAGAAACGCCAGATTACTCTCAGAGGATCTCCAATTAGACTTACAGCTGATTTCTCATCAGAAACCCTACAAGCTAGGAGAGAATGGCGAGATATACCCCAGGTACTAAGAGAGAAAAACTGCCAGCCCAGAATATTATATCCTGCAAAGCTCTCATTTGTGAATGAAGGTGAAATTAAGACCTTTCACAGCAAACAGAAATTGAAAGAATTTGTCGCCACTCGTCCAGCCCTGCAAAAGATGCTTAAAGATGTGTTACATACCGAAACACAGAAAAACGGTCACCAATATGAAAGAAGGTAAAGGAAGGAAACCTCACACCAAAAGATCACAGGAATCTCAAACCAGATATTAGAAAATATCTTTGGCAAATGGCAGGGCAAAGTTACTCCTTCTCAATAGTCACATTGAATGTTAATGGCTTGAACTGTCCAGTTAAAAGACACCGATTGGCTGATTGGGTTAAGGAACAAAACCCATCCTTTTGCTGCTTACAAGAAACCCATCTATCCAACAATGATCCATACAAGCTGAGAGTGAAAGGCTGGAAAAAGATATACCACGCCAACAGAAATGAAAAGAGAGCGGGCGTAGCCATCTTAATATCAGACAACATAAACTTTACCACAAAAACTGTTAGGAGAGACAAAGAGGGGCACTATATAATGATTAAGGGAACCATTCAACAGGAAGATATAACAATTATCAACGTATATGCACCTAATTACAGGGCACCAGCTTATTTAAAAGACTTGTTAAGTGACTTAAAGGGAGACTTAGACCCCAATACAATAGTACTGGGGGACTTCAATACTCCACTCTCAGAGATAGACAGATCAACAGGACAGAAGATCAACAAGGAGACAGTAGATTTAAATGACACTATAGCCCAAATGGATCTAACAGATATCTACAGAACATTTCATCCTACATCTAAGGACTTTACATTCTTCTCAGCAGTACATGGAACCCTCTCTAGGATTGACCACATACTAGGCCATAAAGCAAGTCTCAGCAAATTCAAAAGAATTAGAATCATACCATGCAGCTTCTCAGACCACAAAGGAATGAAATTGGAAATTGGCAACTCAGGAATCCCTAGACCACGTGCAAACACATGGAGATTGAACAACATGCTCCTGAATGAACAATGGGTCATAGAAGAAATTAAAAGAGAAATCAAAAATTTTCTGGAAGTAAATGAGGATAACACCACAACATACCAAAACCTATGGGATACAACAAAAGCAGTGTTAAGAGGAAAGTTTATATCAATAGGAGCCTACATCAAGAAATTGGAAAGGCACCAAATAGATGAGCTTTCAAGTCATCTCAAGGATCTAGAAAATCTGCAGCAAGCCAAACCCAAACCCAGTAGGAGAAGAGAAATAATTAAAATCAGAGAAGAAATCAACAGGATTGAATCCAAAAAAAACATTACAAAAAATCAGCCAAACGAGGAGCTGGTTTTTTGAAAAAATAAACAAAATTGACACCCCATTGGCCCAACTAACTAAAAAAAGAAGAGAAAAGACCCAAATCAATAGGATCAGAGATGAAATGGGAAACGTAACAACAGACGCCACAGAAATAAAAAGAATCATCAGAAATTACTACAAGGACTTGTATGCCAGCAAACAGGGAAATCTATCAGAAATGGACAGATTCTTGGACACATACAACCTCCCTAAATTGAGCCAGGAAGACATAGAAAACCTAAACAGACCAATAACTGACACAGAAATTGAAACAGTAATAAAGGCCCTCCCAACAAAGAAAAGCCCAGGGCCAGATGGATTCACTGCTGAGTTCTACCAGATATTTAGAGAAGAACTAACTCCAATTCTTCTCAAACTATTCAGAGCAATCGAAAAAGAGGGAATCCTCCCAAATTCTTTCTATGAAGCCACCATCACCTTAATTCCTAAGCCAGAAAGAGATGCAACATTGAAAGAGAATTACAGACCAATATCCCTGATGAACATAGATGCAAAAATACTCAATAAAATTCTGGCCAATAGAATGCAACAACACATCAGAAAGATCATCCACCCAGACCAAGTGGGATTCATCCCCGGTATGCAGGGATGGTTCAACATTCGCAAAACAATCAACGTAATACACTACATTAACAGACTGCAGAAGAAAAACCATATGATTCTCTCAATAGACGCAGAGAAAGCATTTGATAAAATACAACACCCTTTCATGATGAAAACTCTAAGCAAACTGGGTATGGAAGGAACATTCCTTAATACAATCAAAGCAATATATGAAAAACCCACGGCCAACATCCTATTGAATGGGGAAAAGTTGGAAGCATTTCCACTGAAATCTGGTACCAGACAGGGATGCCCTCTCTCACCACTGCTATTCAATATAGTTCTGGAAGTTTTGGCCAGAGCTATTAGGCAAGAAAAAGAAATTAAAGAGATACAAATTGGGAAGGACAAACTCAAACTATCCCTCTTTGCAGATGATATGATTCTTTATTTAGGGGACCCAAAGAACTCTACTAAGAGACTGCTGGAACTCATCGAAGAGTTTAGCAAAGTAGCAGGATATAAAATCAATGCACAAAAATCAACAGCCTTTGTATACACAGGCAATGCCACGGCTGAGGAAGAACTTCTAAAATCAATCCCATTCACAATAGCCACAAAAACAATCAAATACCTTGGAATAAACTTAACCAAAGACGTTAAAGATCTCTACGATGAAAACTACAAAACCTTACAGAAAGAAATAGAAGAGGATACCAAAAAATGGAGAAATCTTCCATGCTCATGGATTGGAAGAATCAATATCATCAAAATGTCTATTCTCCCAAAAGCAATTTATACATTCAATGCAATACCCATCAAGATCCCGAAGAGCTTCTTCTCAGATCTAGAAAAAATGATGCTGAAATTCATATGGAGACACAGAAGACCTCGAATAGCCAAAGCAATCCTGTACAACAAAAACAAAGCCGGAGGCATCACAATACCTGATTTTAGGACATACTACAGGGCAGTTGTTATCAAAACAGCATGGTACTGGTACAGAAACAGATGGATAGACCAATGGAACAGAATAGAAACACCAGAAATCAATCCAAACATCTACAGCCAACTTATATTTGACCAAAGATCCAAATCTAATCCCTGGAATAAGGACAGTCTATTCAATAAATGGTGCTGGGAAAATTGGATTTCCACATGCAGAAGCTTGAAGCAAGACCCATACCTATCACCTTACACAAAAATTCACTCAACATGGATTAAAGACTTAAATCTACGAACTGAAACCATCAAATTATTAGAGAGCATTGGAGAAACCCTGCAAGATATAGGCACAGGCAAAGACTTCCTGGAAAATACTCCAACAGCACAGGCAGTCAAAACCAAAATTAACATTTGGGATTGCATCAAATTGAGAAGTTTCTGTACTTCAAAAGAAACAGTCAGGAAAGTGAAGAGGCAACCAACAGAATGGGAAAAAATATTCGCAAACTATACTACAGATAAAGGATTGATAACCAGAATCTACAAAGAAATCAAGAAAATCCACAACAACAGAACAAACAACCCACTGAAGAGATGGGCCAAGGACCTCAATAGACATTTTTCAAAAGAGGAAATCCAAATGGCCAACAGACACATGAAAAAATGTTCAAGATCACTAGCAATCAGAGAAATGCAAATTAAAACCACAATGAGGTTCCATCTCACCCCGGTGAGAATGGCTCACATTCAGAAATCTACCAACAACAGATGCTGGAGAGGATGTGGGGAAAAAGGGACACTAACCCACTGTTGGTGGGAATGCAAACTGGTTAAGCCACTATGGAAGTCAGTCTGGAGATTCCTCAGAAACCTGAACATAACCCTACCATACAACCCAGCCATCCCACTCCTTGGAATTTACCCAAAGGAAATTAATTTGGCAAATAAAAAAGCCATCTGCACATTAATGTTTATTGCAGCTCAATTCACAATAGCTAAGACCTGGAACCAACCCAAATGCCCATCAACAGTAGACTGGATAAAGAAATTATGGGACATGTACTCCATAGAATACTATACAGCAGTAAGAAACAACGAAACCCAGTCATTTGCAACAAGATGGAGCAATCTGGAAAACATCATGCTGAGTGAATTAAGCCAGTCCCAAAGAGAAAAATATCATTTGTTTTCCCTGATCGGTGACAACTGAGCGCCAAAGGGGAAACCTGCTAAGTGAAATGGACACTATAAGCAACAATGAACTGATCAGCTCCTGTCCTGACTTTAGATGTACAATGTAATACTTTATCCTTTTTAGTATTTGTTGTTGTTGTTGTTGTTGTTCTAGTACTATTGGTTGAAATCAGTAATTAACACACAATTATTCTTTGGTGTTTAAATTTTAACTGAAAAGTGATCCCTGTTAAATCTAAGAGTGGAAAAAGAGAGGGAGGAGATGAACAATTTGGAACATGCTCAATCGGTCTGGCCGCAAATGGTGGAGTTAGAAATGTGCCAGGGGATTCCAACACAATCCCATCAAGATGGCATGTACCAATGCCATCGCACTAGTCCAAGTGATCAATTTCAGCTCACAATTGATAGCTCTGATAGGTCTAAGAGTCAAAGAGATCACACAAACAAGACAAGTATCTGCTAATACTAACTGATAGAATCAAAAAGGGAGAGAAAGATCCAACATGGGAAGTGGGATACACAGCAGACTCATAGGATGGCAGATGTCCTAAACAACACTCTGGCCTCAGAATCAGCCCTCAAGGCATTCAGATCTGGCTGAAGAGCCCATGAGACTATAGCAGGCATGGAAAGCCAAGATATCATGGAAAAAAAAATAAAAGACCTAAATGAATGATCTCTGTGAGTGAGATCCCAGTGGAAAGAACGGGGCCGTCAAAGAAGGAGGTACCCTTCTCCGAAGGGGGGAGAGAACCTCCACTTTGACTATGACCCTATCGGAACAATATCAAAGTCAGTGAACTCTAAAGGCTTCCATAGCCCTGGCAACTCATGACTAGAGCCCAGGGAGATTACTGACGCCATGAACAGGAGTGTCAAATTGTTAAGTCAGCAACAGGAGTCACTGTGTACTTACACCCCATGTGGGATCTGTCCCTAATGTGTCGTCTAAAGCCAAGTGATGCTAGGACTAGTACTGAAACAGTATTTTTATACTTTGCGTTTCTGTGTGGGCGCAGACTGATGAGGTCTTTGCTAATTATATACTGAAGTGATCTTCTGTATATAAAGAGAATTGGAAATGAAAAAAAAAAAACAACCTGGTGTTAAAATGGAAATGGCATAGAAAATTAATTATTTTGAAAAAAAAAATTATGTAGGATCTCTGTCTTTAATGTGCTGTACATTGCTATTTAATGCTATAATTAGTAATCCAATGGTAGTTTTTTCACTTGATGTTGCTATATGGGCAAAATGTTGAAATCTTTACCTAATATATACTAAACTGATGTTCTGTATACAAAGAGAATTGAAAATGAATCTTTACACGAATGGAAGGGGAAAGGGAGCGGGAGGGGGGAGGGTTGCGGGCGGGAGGGAAGTTATGGGAGGGGGGAAGCCATTGTAACCCATAAGCTATACTTTGGAAATTTATATTCATTAAATAAAAGTTTAATAAAAAAAAAGTTAAGTGAATGAAAAAAAAATAACAAACAATGGAACACATCCTGCTATTGTTCTACACACAGTGTCCTAGTGCTGAAATTATGACTAGAACAGGGCCACGCGTAAGACATGTGTTCAGAATGTCAACAAGCTAATGGTGATGGAATCGTGAGTGACCCATGGGGAAAATCAGGACTTTATAGCATGAGACGTTCACTGCTGGCATTTTAACTGCAGTGGCTGAGGGCCAGATGATAGGACACCTGCTTTATTTAGCAATGTGTGAGACTCATCTGTACATAACACAAAGAACAAAGGCTGGTCTCTTAGGGAATCACTTTAGGGGAACACTGGGGGAAAGTAAGCAGAGCAGCATCCCAGGCTCCTGTCTACCACGGGTGAATCATCTCACCTCGCCTTCCTGGATGAGAGCGATGGCCTTCATCTGGTCAATGCCAGGCTATCCCACCGCACCCATTCTGCCTTTCCATGAAGGGTGCCTCTGAACAACTGAAGAGCCCTCTGTACTTCGTGTCTGTCTCATTGCCCTTCTTTAGTTCGTGGTCCTGTCATTTTTCACCCAGATTATTAACATAGTCCTAATTGAATTCCCTGCCTCCAGCCCCACTCCCTCAGATCTATCCACTACATGGCTTTAGAAAGAATAATCTGTAAAATACAAAGCTCACCAAATCACTTGTCACTTTCAGGCCCTCAATATCTTCTCAGGGGTCTCAGGATAAAGCATTTATGTAACATATAAGACTCTCCATGGGGCCAGTGCTGTGGCATAGAAGGTTAAGCCTCCTCCTGCAGTGCCAGCATCCCATATGGATGCCAGTTTGAGTCCCAGCTGCTCTACTTCCGACCCGGCTCCCCACTTATGTGCCTGGGAAAGCAGCAGACAATGGTCCAAGTGCTTGGAAGAAGCTGGTGGCTCTGGTGTGGGCAAACCCTGGCATTTGTGGTCATTTGCAGAGTGAATCAGCAGATAGACAATCTCTCCCTCCCCCTCCCCCTCTCTCTTCCCCTCTCCCTCTCTCTCCCTCCCTCTCTCGTTCTCTACCCCTCCCCCTCCCCCTTCCCCTCTCCTTTTCTGTACTCTGACTTTCAAATAGATAAATAAATCTTAAAAAGAAAAAAACACCTCCACAATCAGGCTCCCTACTTGTCTTTCCTACCTCATTTTCTACTTCCCTTCACCTTAACCTTACAAAATCCCTTGCAGGTCTCCAACACAGGTGGATATGTCTTGCCTCTCCCTCTTTGCTTATGCTGTTCTCTCTGCCTGGGATGTTCTCTGCTGTATATGTCTCCCTATAATAAACTGTAAGTCCCAGGAGGACAGGAGCACTGAATAATTCATGTGTTGCCAGAGTGCAGTGCGATGTCTAAAACGTAGCAAGATCCAATGCTTAATGAATGAATGAATGAATAAATGAATATTGATGCTTTTAGGTTTTAGACTAGAGAGCCATTGAGTAATCTGTTTCCAAGGCTCCTTAAACTATAGGCTTAGAGTACTCACACAAAGAGCTAGTCCTGCTGTAATATAATTGGCAGTTCCAAATCCACAGACTAAATTTGACTAGTTTTGTGAAAATCATTGTACTGAAAGGAGGCCCCCACTGGGCAGATTCTTGTGCTCCAAGGGAAATGCTCTGTGGTCCAGGCATGTGTGCATCCTTCTATAAAGCTGTCAGTGCCATCCCTGGGAGTAGTGAAGGCAGAGCATGAAAGTACAGTAGGAGATGGAAAGGGAGAATGGTTGGAACCTGAGAATCAGAAAAGTGGATGAGGGTGTGGTTTCTGGTGAGGAATCCAGAGTGTTCATGAAAATATTGTGGAGGAAAATATTGCTAAGTATAATGGGACACTGAAATTTTAATAACATAAGATGGATAGCAACTGCCTCAAGCATTTCCTGAGTGTTAAGAGCCAATGCTTATGAAGATAGCTCTTGTAGAAAAGATACAGGCACAAGGCTGCAGGGGCTGACCTTGTAGTCTAGGCTCTGCCGCTGCGTGATAGCAGCTGTATATGCCTCGCCCATATCTGTAAAGGTGCACCTGTCCCTCCCACTCCCCTATTGCCTGCTGCTGGCTCACAGCTGAGCCTTCACTGCAGCCTGATGCTTATTGATGGGGAATTGCCCTGGGTGAGTGATTGCTCCCTTCTCTGCTCTCAGGGTGCTCAACACACTGGCAATGGATGGACCCAGGGGTACAGAAACTAAGATCCTTTCCCTTGAAGTGAACAATGCTGTGGTACTTGCTATTCACACTTTGGAGCTTGCCAGGCAATCACTGTGAAGATAAAATTCAGGTAACCATATCCTTGTTTAGCTCCTTCCACTGTCATCACTCAGTTTCTTCTAAGTATGTCTCCTGAGAACTCTCCTCTATTGCAATAAATCACTTGCAAAATCACTTGGCTTGGCTCTGCTGCTGGGGAGCCCAAGTTAAGACCCACTGTGGGTCAGTGCCGTGGCTCAACAGGCTAATCCTCTGCCTTGTGGCGCCGGCACACTGGGTTCTAGTCCCGGTCGGGGCACTGATCCTGTCCCGGTTGCCCCTCTTCCAGGCCAGCTCTCTGCTATGGCCCGGGAAGGCAGTGGAGGATGGCCCAAGTGCTTGGGCCCTGCACATGCATGGGAGACCAGGAGAAGCACCTGGCTCCTGCCATCGGATCAGCGCTGTGTGCCGGCCGCAGCGCACCGGCCGTGGCGGCCATTGGAGGGTGAACCAACGGCAAAGGAAGACCTTTCTCTCTGTCTCTCTCTCTCACTGTCCACTCTGCCTGTCAAAAATTAAAAAGAAAAAAGAAAAAAAGACCCACTGTGGATCGCCTGGGGTGGAATGTTACTGACTGGGTGAACAGGAGGGATCACTGCCAATCTTGTATTTGCCCAGATGGAATCTTTTCAAGCCATCATTGCCTACGCCATCAATGGCGTAGCTAAGCTCTTCTTTGAGTTTGTCTTTTCTAGGCTCTTAAATGTTGATGCTCTTTTTCCACCCCTCAACTTTCACGTGCGTAGTAGACAGCATGAGTCAGTCATTTGTCACAAATGAGGCTAAAAGAAGATATTGCTTTTCTGAGGTTTGCTTTTCTTGTTGTTCCTTCTCCTTGCCACCTCCTCAAACTCTAAAACAGCCATTTCTTGCATCTCACAAACATCGAACAGCTTTAGAACCCAAAAGGCAGCTGGCGGGTTGCCTGGGATGCCATATGCCACCTTTTCCCACTGCAGGTGTCCTCCCTCTTGACTGGCAGCCCACTGGTTGGCTGTGGGCCAGTCCGGGCAAGGGGAATGGTCTGGGAAGATATGCTCAGCGTCGTTCTTCATAGGGCCAAGCCCCCATGTGGGATTCAGTGTGTAGGACTGAGTTTACTCTAAAAATGTGCATGGATGGCAGGAAGTGTGATGGATGGTGTAGACTCATGTGGAACCTGAATTGAGACTCACAGCCTGGCTTTGCAGTGATCTCAGAATTCGGGTGTTGACTCCAAAAGAAATGGAATCCACTACATTATGTGAAAATGTGGTCCATGTGGTTAAAAAAAACACATGCAAGAATTTGGAGATTATCCCTTTGGCCATTATTTTTTAGTGTGTTATCAGATTCCCTTTACTGGTCTTTTATTTAGAGATTTTTACATTGGCATACAAAAGTTATAATGGTCTATAATTTGGGGATTTTCTTATGTGCCATTTATTATCTTTATCATCTTTTGGTATTAGAATTTTTCAAAAAATGTTTTAAAATATTTACTTCATTTGAGTTACAGAGAGATGGGGAGAAAGACAGAGAGATCTTCCATCTGCTGGTTCACTCCCCAAACGGCCTCAATGTCAGGAACTGGGCCAATCCAAAGCCAGAAACCAGGCGTCTCCTCCGGCTCTCCCATGTGGGTAAAAGAGCACAAGTACTTGGGCCATCCTCCACTGCCACCCAACCTGGGCACGCCAGCAAGGAGCTGAATTAGAACTGGAGCAGCTGGACTCAAACTGGCACTCATATGGGATGCTGGTGCAGGTGGTGGCTTTATCCACTACACTACAGTGCCAGCCACCATATTAGAATTATGCCTTCTATATAAAAAGAATTTGGAAACACTCCTTTTATATTTTCCCCTGAAGATCTGGGACCACTTAAATAATCTGATTATGTTCCTTTTAATGGTTTGGAAGAATTTTCCTGTGGAAATATCTTTAGAGGTGGGAAAATTCCTTTTTTTTTTCCTTAAGATTTATTTATTTATTTGGAAGTCAGAATCAGAGGGACAGAGGGAGATCTTCCCTCCACTAATTCACTTCTCAAATGGCTGCAAAGGCCAGGGCTGGGTCAGGCTGAAGCCAGGAGCCAAGAGCCTCATCCAGGTCTCCCACGTGGGTGCAGGGGTCCAAACAATTGGGCCATCCTCTGCTGCTTTTCCAGGCCATTAGCAGGGAGCTGGATTAGAAGTGCAGCAGCCTGGACTTGAAAGAAAATGATGGAACTGAAGCAATGCTAAAGTAGAAAATTCATAACTATTTAAAGCCATAAATAATATTGAAAAAAAAGCATCCCACTGATGAATTTAGTAAAACAAAAACAAAAACAGGTTATGGAAACATAGGAAGAAGTCGATAAAAGTGAAAATAGACATTAATAACTTAGTCATGCTAAAATAAATACATAAACTAACAATCTTATCTTTACAACAGTAATACTCATGTTTTCTTGCTGTCAGTTGTGAACTAAATGGGTGTGTCCATCCTCTCCAATACATGGTTTGTAATCCTAACCCTAAAGGTGGTTGTATCAGGAGGATGAGTGCTCCATTGAAGAGGCCCACCTGTTTCCCTGCGTGGGGGCACAGCTGGAAGGCGTCTGCTCGGAGTCAGGAAGCAGGACCTCCCCAGATGCTAGTGTGCCAGCACTTTGATCCTTCCTCCCTCCCTCCCTTCCTCCCTCCCTTCCTCCCTCCCTCCCTCCCTCCCTTCTTTCCTTCCTTCCTTCCTTCCTTCCTTCCTTCCTTCCTTTCTTCCTTTCTTCCTTTCTCCCTCCCTCCCTCCCTCTCTTTCTCTCTCTCTCTCTCTCCTCTCTTTCCCTTCCTCCTTCCCTCCCTCCCAGTTATAGAGAGAGGTAGGGACAGAGAGAGAGAGGTCTTCCATTCAATGGTTCACTCCCCAGATGGCCACAATGGCTGGAGCTGCGCCGATCTGATGCCAGGAACCAGGAGCTTCTTCTGGGTTTTCCACATGGGTGCAGGGGCCCAAGGACTTGGGCCATCTTCTACTGCTTTCCCAGGCCATAGCAGACAGCTGGATTGGAAGAGGAGCAGCTGGGAAAAAGAACCAGTGCCCATATGGGATGCCAGCACTTCAGGCCAGGGCTTTCACCCTCTTCGCCACAGTGCTGGCCCCAAGCCAGCCCATTTCTTAACTGGATTGCTTGGGTTTTTTGTAGTTGAGTTTTTTGATTTTTGGATATTAATCCTTTGTCAGGTGTATCATTTGCAAATATATTCTCCCATTCTTTGGATTGCTCCATCACTTCATTGATTATTTTACTGTGCAGAAACTTCATAATTTGATAAATTCACAATTGTCTATGTTTGCTTTTGTTGCCTGTGCTTTTGAGATCTTATCCAAAAGAAATGGTTTCTAATACCAATGTCTTGAATGTTTTCTCCCATGTTTTCTTTTATAGATTCATATCTTACATTTAGATATTTGATCCCTTTTGAGTTGGCTTTGTAAAGGATAAGAAGTAAAGGAGAGGGATTTGATTAAGTCTTCTGCATATGTACATCCAGTTTCCCAAGCACCATTTAATGAAAAGAGTGTCCTTTCTCCATTGCACTTCTTGGGCACTTCTGTCAAAGATCCATTGGCTATAGATGCATGGATGAATTTGGGGGATCTATTCTATGCCATTGGCCTATGGACCTGTTTTATGTTAGTACGATGCTGTTTGGGTTGCAGTACCTCTCTAGGATGTCTTGAAATCTAGCATTGTGATGCCTCTAGCTTTGCTTCCTTTGTTCAAAATTACTTTGGCTATTCAGGGTCTTTTCTGCTTCCATAAGAATTTAGGATCATTTTGACTAGTTCTGTGAATATGTATTTTGATGGCATTGCATTGAATCCATAAATTTTAGGGTAGTATGGACATTTTAACAATATTGGGAGACATTTCCACATTTTTCTCCCTTCTTTGATTTCTTTCATCACTGTGCAGTTTTCATTGTAGAGATCTTTCACATTCTCGGTTAAATTTATTCCAAGGTATCTTATTTTTTTTGTAGCTATTGTGAATGGAATTCTGATTATAATTTCTTTACCAGAGTGTTCATTCAGGCATTGGTGTGTCTTCAGGCATTGGTTTGGTTAGCTATTTTGGCCTTGTTTCTGTTTGGATGCTGAGGTATAGTCACCCTTTATCTTCTTCCACAGCAACTGATGTCAATGACAGTGAGGACATGGAGTGCTCCTCTCTGACCTAGCAGGGGTATATGGATCTAGAAGCATCCTGTAGGCCAGAGTCCAGGGCTACAGGGATGTCAGATGGTATTGTGAGAATGCCAGACCAGAATCCTGGGTGGATCACTTAGGTACCTGCATTGACATGGATGTGTCAAGTGTCACAGTAGTACCAGTCCTAATTCTGGCAGGGGCATGCAAGTCCCCACAGTGCCAGACCCAGTTTGTATACATTGTCTCGGTTCCCACCTATCTTTTTTTCCACCAAACAGTCTCTCTGTTATATGCTGCCTTGGGTTGAGGGAAGAATGGAGTGAGCCATGATTCTAGATCATACCTAGAGCCTGCCAAGGAGAGACCAAGATCCACTTTGCTATGGGCTGCTTGCTGCTAAGGTGAACACGTAACCCAAAGGCTCTGCAGAGAACCACAGTTGCTGCTGGCCAAGATATATGTCCAACTGACTGGTACCACAGGTCTCCACTTGGATAGAAGGGAGGTCCAGGGGCTGTGTCCACAGGTACAAGGACATAAAGCATTAGTAGTTGCCAAGAAATAGTTTTATCAGATCCAAGACACACTATTCTTCTCATTTTGTGTCCTACTCTCAACAGCTGGCGTCTTGCTTCTTTCAAGTGGTGGTCAAGGAAGTCCCTTGGCTTCCCAGGATGATACTAGGCTGGGCCACACCTGAGTATCACCTTCACTGGGCCCTGCATAGTCTTGGAGATACATGCCTGGCTTGGAAGAGGCTGTCAGTGAGGTGGGCCAAAGTGAGTTCATCCAGCTGGGATGCAGGTCCATGTGTCATGCCAGAGTAGATCGAGAGTTTATATCTCTGAGCACTGGGCTGGGAAGAGAGGACTTTGGAGCTTCCAGGCAACCCCAAGTTTAGTTCCCCACTCTATTCCCCAGTGGCTAGAATCTTTTTCCACTCTCTTATGAGGATGGGCAAGGGGTGACTAAGGAGGGTCCTATTCCTCAGTCTGCAGAGACTGGTATGAAGACAGGGGTGTGGGTTTCTGTCTGATTGTAGGTTTCACTCTAGCAGTGCTGGAGGGCTGGTGCTGGATTTCAAGTGTAATATCCACTTAATTCACTCTCTCTCACTCAAATGGGAGGCATTGCTCTCCATACTGTGCTAGTTGGAGCTGAGGAAAGGATGATATGGCAATGCTTTCCTGCCCTGCCTGCATTCTTCAATTCATCTTTTCTTATTATTATACTACAACCAGGCTTTGCAGTCTCCTTCCTAGCTTCCTTCGCTCTTGTGAATGCACCTTGGTGCATGAACAGTCATTCAAATTGGTGTCTTTATGGGGAGATCATTAAAGCTTCTTACTCAGCTGCCATCTTGATCCAGATTTCCAGTTCACACTATTTTTTTAAGGTTTATTTTTACTTATTTGAAAGGCACAGTTACAGAGGTCGGGGGTTAGACAGAGAGAACAAGAGAGAGAAAGAGAGGTTCACTCCCCAAATGACTACAATGGCTAGGGCTGGACCAGGCTGAAGCCAGAAGCCAGAAGCTTCTTGGTCTCCTACGTGGTTGCAGGGGCCCAAGGACTTGGGCCATCTTTTGCTGCTTTCCCAGGCACATTAGCTGGGAACTGGATTGGAAATTGAGCAGCTGGGACTTGAACTGGCGTCCATATGGGGTGTTCATCTCACAGATGGTGTCTTTGCCCAGTGTACCACAATGCTGGCCCTTGTTCATAGTTTTTATATGCTTCATGGCAGCATTTTTATGAACCAACTGTTTTCAGGAGGTTCCTGTATCCAGGGAAGGATAATGATAATATTGTATGTTCACCGTGATTCACAAACTTGAAGCTCTTTTCTTCTTGACTTCCCCCAAAACAGATTGTTTCATGCAAATAGGGCTTTTTGCCTCCATGTTGGGTCATGTAGTCTATGCCTAGTCTCTTTCTGATTCTTTGAACTAAACTTGGCCAATTCAACCCCATTTCTGCCCCACCATGGCAATCAAGGCCTACTTGGAATGGGCCTCATAGTACCCTCTCACTACTTTGAGACCTCCCACAGCTGAGTTCTTGCCATCAAGACCGTTACTTGGCTCCTGAATGAACACTGATTTTTTTGGCACCGCTCACAAGTATTCTGGAGCATCTCTCCTCCTTTTGCCAAAAGTTGAGTGCGCTTTTGAATAGTTTCCAAGAGGAGAAGAATAGCTCAGCTCTACATCTATATGAATGTCAAAATTCCTTGTTTGTCTTTAGAGAGCAATACTCTTTTCATTGGTTAATTTTTCCTTGAATAAGAGTAATATCTTTGAGATAAAAGGGCCAAGACATCAGTCACACTGGTTTTCATTGGTCCACTTGAGTTTAGGATCCCATAACTTCTTTCAACTTCAGGTGAATAATTGTGCAGTCTCCCCATGTCTCTGTCTCCCTCCCACTCCTCCTCCTCTTTTTTCACCTCTAGATCATAAGGATTTCAAGGTCCTGGACCTGAGTTATACCTAGCCTTTCAACATTCTGCTAGATGTGACTTGGTCAAGGCATTAGCAAAAGTTCAGGTGACCATGAGATCCAGATGCTCAGGCAGACAGAGCATTTAATCATGTGACAACAGCCTGCTGGTGCTGATCAGGCATTAATGCTATGTCCAGGAAACACAGCTGCAATGACACAGCATGTGAAGTCCAGAGCATGCAACAAAAGTCTAGGCAAGAAGGGAAATTTGGATCCTTTAAAAAATTATTTACTTATTTGAAAGCGTTACAGAGAGAGAGGGAGAGACAATGAGCGGGAAAGAGAAAGAGATCTTCTATCCATTGGTTCACTCCCCAGGTGGCCACAATAGCCAGGTCTCTGGGCCAGGCTGAGGCCAGGAGCCAAGAATTCCGACTTGGTCCCCCAAGGATGGCAGGGTTCCAAGTACTTGGACCATCTTCCATTGCTTTTCCCAGGCCATTAGCAGGGAGCTGGATTAGAAGTTAAGTAGCTGTGACATGAACCAGCACCCATGTGGGATGCCAGAGTCACTATGCCACAACACTGGCCTCTGTCTGGATCCTATAGTAGGGAAAAGTGGCAAAAGAACAAAAGTTCTAAGGTCTTGGAAAACCAGAATTTCCAGCAAAGATGACACCGTTGTAGAGCTGGGCCTGGTTTCATGAGAATGTGACCTTTTCAATCTGCCGCATCTCATGCTCAGGAGGGGACCCCACTTGGTGTAACGCTGTACTGTCACTGTCTTAAACCCTAACAATATGAACAAGGGACCCTATGTTTTCATTTTTCCCTGGGCCCTGTGAATTCTGTTGCAGGTGGCATGTGTAACTCAGCACTGAGTCTAAGGAATTCCTACTCATTCTTTGCATTTCTGTTCAAACCATCAAATGTATCATCTCTTGCCTTTGTGTCCTCATCATCTTATGCGTCTAATGTACTGGTAACCAGAAGTCATTGATCCTGCGCTCTTCCATTCCCTGCCTTGTCAGGAGTGGGATTAAACCAAGAGCATAGGATGGGAATGAACCAAAGACATTTCAACTCTAGGTATTGAAAAGCGTGTGGACAGGGAGCTGGCCCCTCAAGGCCAAAAATGGATGTATCAGTAACGTGATCATAACCCCCATCCATCCACCCAAAATCCAGGGTGATGTGACCTTCTGTGCTAGAATACTTTGGAGATGAGACTGTCTCTGTGGACGATTCACTTACTTCTGCTGCCATGAGCCTGCGTACAAACAGCTGTGCATATTTTACGTTTTCCTCACAGCCGACACCCTAGCCTTTTCAATTCCTACCCCTCAAGCTGTAGCCCACTGCACATCCAATTGATAGGTGCTTTTTTGAGATGGACTTTTTCATATGCCAGCCATCTAACAGGCTAGTGCAGGGCCTGGAGAGGGACTTGAACCAAGTGCCTGCCCCATCATCCTGTCTTGTTTTGTGTTTAATTTTTAAATGGTTTCTGTGGTGTTATCATTAGTTCCTAGCAGTCCCAATTATTTTTTCTTTAGCAACTAGATGATCTTGCCTTAGCTTGTTTTCCCAACTAGAATAAACATGATCTCTGAATGAATGGCCAGCATTTCTTTCTCTTTTTGTATACTTCCCTTTAATTCCATTATCACCAAGTGACTTACATGGAAGCAGCCGAATCCTCCTTTGTAGGACATATAGCTTCCAAATCCGTAAGAGATTTGCAAGTAAATAACAATCCCTCTCCGGAGAAACCACATGGTGTAGCAAATGAATGGGAACATTTTTTCTTCATCTGTGGCAAAATATCTGAAAATGCTCCCAAGTACCCAGATTCAAGATTTTCCCCCTTGTGGAATGAGGCAACCTTAAAACAAGCAAACCAAACCCTAGTTCTCTACCCTCTACTGGGTACACAGAGAACCACGAGAGGGCCTAAAGACCAAAGCTACTAAAATCAAAAATCAAATCCCCAGGGTGGGAGTTTGGCCCAAAGGTTAAGAAGTCCATCAAGACAGCTGCATCTCATATTAGAGAGCCTGGGTCCAGTACTGGCTCAGGCCCTGGACTCCAGCTTCCTGATGATGGAGACCTCAATAGGCAGTGGTAATGGCTCAAGTAATTTGGGTTCCTGCCACTCACATGGGAAACCTGGATTGAATTCCCATTTCCCAGCTTTGGCACCAGCTGGAGGCCATTGTGAACATTTGGGGAGTGAACCCAGTAGGCAGTTTTTCTCTGTCTCTCAAATCATACCAAAACATTTTAAAATTTTTAAATTAAATTCACACACAGTTAAAAATGTAAGGATGATAATCAGAAAAATGGAAAATTTAACTATTTTGTCAAAACTCTGGCTCTAATTCA
Organism: Lepus europaeus; assembly: GCF_033115175.1. NCBI lineage: Eukaryota > Metazoa > Chordata > Mammalia > Lagomorpha > Leporidae > Lepus > Lepus europaeus. The sequence goes on from NC_084827.1 coordinate 44,918,840, forward strand.
TTTTCCAGGCCAAAGACAGAACAGTGTGAAAACTGGGCCTCCTTTAAGCACTGCTCTTTGGAAGGCACTCTTCCCTCCTCCAACGCTTTGGGAGTCCACCTTATGGAACTGTGGTTGAAAGGACCACAGCTGTCTATGCTTGGCCCTCTTCCTGCCTCTCCCAAGGTTAGGTGCTGGTGAGCCCTCCACGGCTGCAACAACTGGAATCTAGATCTCAGAGATGTAAGGATAACCCCTTGGGATGTTCAGGGCCAGATGAACAGAGCCCCAACTGCAGACACCCTGGATCTTACCCCAACTGTGGCCCTGAAAGAAGCTTAGGGTTTACATGGGCTGAACACTACAGCCATGCTGTGTATTTGCAATGTGAGCATTCCATTTCCATCCTGAACCTAGGTATCAACCTTTTGCCCCAGCAGTCAGATAAACAGGAGATCAAGTAGGAGAAATAGCATGGAAAATGATCACTTTGGGGCAGAGTGACTGAGAGAGACAGACAGACAGACAGACACTATCTATCTGCCATCCATTGGTTAACTCCTCAAATGGCTGCAACAACCAAGTCTGGGTTGGGCCAAAGCCAGGAGCCAGGAATTCCATCCTGATCTCCCATATAGGTGGCAGGAACCTAAGTACTTGGGCCATACTCTACTGTCCTCCCAGGCACATTAGCAGGCAGCTGGATCAGAAGCAGGACAGCAATCAGCATTGCAAGAGGTCTCTTTACCTGCTGTGCCACAACGCCAGCCCCTGTAAGAGGGTTTAATGTGTTCAAGGATGCATATCCTCCCATTATAGACCCCAACAGATTCCATTCGAAGGTCCACTTTCATATTCCTTACAAGATGTCTTTGTTTGTCATTGCAAATAAAGGAAGCATCCTTGGCAAAATACCAAGAATTTTTCTGTGTAAAAAGTATTACAAATGGAGGTGGGCACCTGGAAATAAAACAGCAGCCTAGAAGATAGATATGTTTACTCTGATTTGGGCATTACACAGTGGATACCTGTATCCAAACATCTCATAAGTATGTGAAATTATATGTGTCAGTTAAAACAAACAACAGCTCACACAATGCCTCAGTACTGAGCCAGTGTTGATTCCTGCTTGGGGGGCAAATCAGATTGTAGTACGTGAGGGCTGACTGTCCAGTCACTTGGGGTTCCCCACTTATCCTGCTTCCCATGGCAAGTGATCAGCAGTGTGGGGGTACAAGGAGAGTAGCAAGTGATCAATAGTGTGGGGGTGCAAGGAGAGTAGCTTAAGACAAAATCTGAATTACCTCCCTTTCATCTTTAAAACTGAGTTCAGTTCTAGTATGTTTCATATCATCCAAATTAAACATTGCAGGTATCTAAAATAATCAATAAAAAGTTTTCCCATCCAAATTAAAATAGCCAACATAAAACACAATATACAAAATTTCAAATTAGAATTTTTATATTGCCTAATTTACCAGCCTCAACTTCATTCCCATCACATTTTTAATACAAACATTGTCATTCAAAGATAACACTACAATTAGATCTGTGTTCTAAGGAACTGTGTATGTGTGTGTGTGTGCAGATTTGCACTTATACCAGTGTTGGGATGCGTGTGTCAAAGAGTTAATTTTGGTTTGGATGTTTCTCTTAATTAGTACATGTTAGCTCACCAGGAGTTAATTGACTTTGGAGTTGTTAGGGGTTTTTCTGTTTTAGGGTAAATTCTAAACCAATAGATAAGAACTACAGAATCACTTGAATAATAATGCTCCTAAAACTTGGACTTTAATATGAATTTTTTGTATTTTTATGCCATCTAATTATCGTTCCCCTTTTCCTGTGTTGTAAGTGGTGAGCAGGAAATGATACCAAAATGCCTACAGTGAAAACATGCTCCCATCACTGTTAAATCCCTGGACTCGCAGGGCCAAGAGGAGACTGAATGTGTCCCGAATTGCTCGTTGAGTAGTTTCTGTGCGCGTGGTTGAGTTTCAGGCTGGACCATACTGAATGCACAAAGCACTTGCTACCTCGGGAGGAATGCTGGGCAGTAGCTCTGGCGTCAGGCTTGGCCTGGCACATCCTGTTTTGTTGGCCATACTTTCCATTTGGAACCTTGTACATCTAGTACAGAAAGTTGAGTAAATATTGTATAATAATAAATATTCAAGACAGATGGCTTTGGGTTCTTATGTAAATTCTAGGAAAGTCTATTCTTCTTTCACACCCGCTTGTAACTACCATGTCTCCTGGAAATCTAAAGGACACTTGCTGTTTGAGAGCCCTCAGCTTCCCGGCTTCCCGGTGTGAAATGTCTGAGACTTACCCTGCCCCACCTCCTGGCCAGTCTGTCTCTGAGAAGGGTGCGGATGCTTACCTTGTGCCTTTCCATTGCCTCTTACATCCCTTTGTTCCTGTACATCTGAGGTATCTGAAACCCCCCACTGTCCATCACCACTCCCTGCGTCCACTCCACCTTTCCACCACACTCTTCTCTGGGATCTGTAAATGCAGACCAGTCTCTTTGATACTCATCGTGGAAGTGTTTCTCCTTTATTCCTTAGTTAGTCCTCAAACTTCTGAAAAAAAAAAAAAAAAGTAGTACCCCTACGCTGTTTTCCACATGCTCTTTGACTCTTTGTCATTTAGCTACCGTTCCTATTGATGCCCTGGGATTGCGCAGGCTGCCAGTTACCTCTCTGAAATCACTCTCAGCTCTTGGCTCTCCTCATCCATACTCTGCAGAATCTGACCCCTGCATTTGTAAAATGAACTCCTCCTTGGACTCAGGGATTTCCCAGCTCTCCGTCTTTGATGGCCCGTCCTCCATCGCCTCCTCCGCTCCTTCCTGCATGTTAGGTAGATGTCTTGTTCCTTGGTTCCTTTCTCCTTGCCATGGAAGCCCCCTACCTCTGCAGTGTCACTGGGCAACAGCATTTCAGTGTCTCTTCCGTGTGATGACCCCCCCCCCCCCCGAGTCTAAATGTCTGTGCCTATCCTCTCTCTCCAGAGCTTTCCCATCTTGAGAGCCTGCTAGGTTTATTCACTGGGAATGTCCTCTGGACACCTTCGAAACTGAACCCTCCAGCTCCATCCCCATGCAAGCCAGCCCCTCCTGCTCTGTCCCTAGTCCTGCAGATGGCCCTCGCACTTCCATGACTTGGGATCAGTAGGATCAGGGCTGACTCCTGCTTTCATCTCAATGCTGGTGAATTTTCAGATGCATGTTTTGCTTCTTCACTAGTCCTTGCAACTGTCTGTGGTTTTTGTCACCACCACCATCTGAACACAGCTCCTCATTACATCTCTCCTGAGCTATTACAGGGTCCTGGATAATCTCCCCTGTTCTCTTCCTTCTTTGCAGCATCCTTTAGATCTTTGTTACCCAAGAAGGAGCTATTGTCACCCTTGGCAATTGAACTCTTGAAATGTGACTATTCCCAATTGAGATGTGCAGCAAGTGGAAAAGGCACAACAGATACTGAATAATTATAAAAGAATAAATTATCTCATTGATAATTCATATATTGGTTATATGTTGAAATGGTAATATGCCATGTACTAAAATTGCACCTATTATTTTTGTGGTTAGGAAATATGAAATGACATATGTAGCTTTAAATTTATTTCTGTCAGATTGTGTGGCCACAGAGCACAGTGAAGTTGTTTTTCTCTTCCACACTTTAGTAGCTTCTCATTACCCTGAAATGATATAGAAAATAGAAGCAACAGCTAACATAATAATTTACAAAGCACTTTTGATATGCGCCTTTTTTTTAAAAAAAAGATTTATTTATTTATTTGAAAGGCAGAGTTATACAGAAAGAAAAGGAGAGAAAGAGAGGTCTTACATCCACTGGTTTACTCCCTAGTTGGCTGCCATGGCTGGAGCTGTGCCGATCAGGAGCCAGGAGTCAGGAGCTTCTTCCGGGTCTCCCATGTGGGTGCAAAGGGCCCAAGGGCTTGGGCCATCTTATACTGCTTACCCAGGCCATAGCAGAGAGCTGGATTGGAAGTGGAGCAGCCAGGACTTGAACCGGCACCCATATGGGATGCTGGCACTGCAGGCGGCAGCTTTACTCTATATGCCACAGTGCCAGCCCCAGTTATGTGTTTTGCAGGTTTGCATTCTCTCTTTCTTGTCCCTTGTTTGTACCCCACATTCCTCTGAACCTTGCTGCCTTCACATTCCCCTTGTATTCTTACCATTTGCTCTTTGTTTAGGGTGTTCCCTCTCCTTAGAATTCTCTTCTCATTTTCACATTTGTATCATTCCCTTCTTCACCGTCTTTAACAAAAACATCCTCTGCTGCTTCCATAACAGAAAAACACCCCTATCCCCCAAATGTCTTTAATGCTTGGTCTAGGATGGCAACTTGCTCCTTGACCCTCGGACGATCATGCTTGCTTCCTCATTCATCCTTTCAAGTCAAGTTTGACTCAACTCTCTCCCACCAAACCTGGTAGGAAGTGCTACCTCCCTGCCTTGTTTTCAACCTCACAGGCACCTGTAGTTTATGTGCTCTTGGGGAAACAGGAAAGGACCTGTTTTCAGAGTCCAGGCAACTCCTCTCTCAGGCAGCGGTGTTGTGCAGCAGCATGGAGGCAGCTTCGTGCTTCTCACCTCCTCCAGGCAAGAGGCAAGGGCTGGACCCCTGGGGACCCCCACAAGGATTCCATGGTCCTGTTCATCTGGAACTCGGCTCTTGTTACTATTCCTCCCTTGAACACAAAATACCGGTTCACGTGTCCAAACCCTCTTCCAGATTAAATTATCCCTCCCTCGTTCAAGTAACTAGCTTCCTGCTACCTCTATGGGAGACCTAGTTGAATTCTCAGCTCCAGGGTTTGACCTGACACAGGACTGGCCATTGAGGGAATTTGGGATGTGAACCAGTGGACACACACACACACTCTCTCTCTCCCTCTCAAATTCATTTTTTAAAACTTTAAAATTCATAAAACCACCTCCATAGCAGGAAGCAGAAACTAAGATTATAGTGGGTTTCCAACATGTCAGCTGCTTGCTCTGTGCTTCCCACACAGCTCATCAGAGGTTCCCTGCTACCTATGGCTTTAGCTTAATTGTGATGGAATAAATCCCAAGTGTGTACATCATCATCATCAATACTAGCCCCTAGACCAGTGTGTATAGGGTGTGAAAGAAAAGCGTTAGAATGAAAGGAAGGGAAACATTTAGAAAATTTTGGTCTGAAATCTTAGAAGCTCTCTAGGGCCTCAAATTATTTTTCAGATGTCATTCTATGTCTTTATGTCATAGAACTAAAAGTCCAGGTGAGGAACTAAGTCCTCTTGGTTTGCCCCATCCCTGCTGCCCTGAACAGTCCCAGGCTTTCTACTTGGAGGAGAGATCATCAGACAAGCTGCTCCCTGATTAGAGACCCTGGTTGTACAGGCAATTTGCAGAGAATGCTACAGTGGGACTGGGAATGCTACAATGGAGAAGGAGATTATCTGATTACCATTATTATCCTCATGAAGTATGATTAATGAAGCAAAAAAACGAAAACCATCTTCCCCGGGCATGTCTTGTACATTTACAAGGTTTTCTTATGAGTCAAAACAAAGCCTTGTTCATTTACTTGAAGAAGATTCTCAGGTTTCAACCCCAAAAGTAAAGTTTGCTTTGAAGATTATTCATTTCTTAGAAGATACACAGACACAAGTAATGTCAGGAGATACATGTTTAAAAAGCATTAATTTGCCTAACAAAGAAGATTCTTAGGTTTCAACCCCCAAGAGTAAAATTCCCCTTTGAATGTTGATATTAAAAAATACACACACATATACACTGTGAGGATACATATATTTAAAATAGAACAGCAACAAGGCCAACTTGAAGCCCCATCAGAAGCCTTTGTCTTCATCTGTGAGAGCTGGCAGATTTGCCACGTTTAGTAAACAGCCTATGATATGCATTTTGGGGGTGAAATCTCATTTCTCTTGTTCTCTTGTTACTATGGTTACCAGCCTACAAGATCCCTGCAAACACCAATAAAGAGAGGAGAGGAGAGCACAAACATAGGATTCCATAGTGACATAGCCCCTCCACACGGACAGGCCACTCCTGGGAACTTGCCTGGAGCCTAGCCTGGACTCTTTTGTCACCCATGTCCCCATGATGCCCATGACCCCCATTTCTGATGCTGCTGTGGAAGGCAGAAGAAACCTGGAGTGGGTGGAATGACTGAGCCTGGCATGGCCCATGCTGATCACAGAGCCTGGATACCCTGACCTGTCATACACTGGCACACGTGATATGTGAGAAGCCAGGGTCCAAAGGCCTGGGTTTTAGGCAGGTGAAGGAACCAGGCATGGGGGTGGTGGGAAGGAATAAGTGCCCCAGGCCAAAATGATTTTGCCAAATGTCTTTCTTAAGGCAGATCTATCTTTGGTCCTCAGTTTCTAATCTCTTACATAGGACAAAATAATAATGGCTCACAGGACAACCGTGAGGATTAATCAGGGGTGAGGAATGTCCGGCTGATGAAACCATTTGTTCTGGCCCTGGCAAGGCAACCACAGGTGGGAGTCAGAAGTCAATAAATCAATAGCAGGCTAATTTTGAAACTGATCACTCTGTATGGCCCATGAGTGATGCTATAAATAGCCAAATCATCCTTGGCAGGGAAGAGCTTCTCCACTCATGAATAAGGTAGTCGTGATGAATCTATTTTTGGAAACTCACGGTACTATAAAACCAGGTTTCTAATCATCAAGGTGGGGTGACAACAGCAAAGTTACCCACTGCGGCCATGACTGGAAACAGTCCCGATGAATTCCATCAAACCACTGGGTTCTGCAGCTTCCTGGTCACCCATTTCTGCTCCTCATTCTAGGAACCTTGTCTTCACACTGGAAGAAGAAAATTGGGCCAAGAACTTCCAATACCAAATGAATTTTCATCCTCAATGGTCGCCTTGGCTTATGCTCACTCTCCGCACATCAGACAATTTTTAATAAAAATTTCTTTTCTCTTGGCAATAAGAACACTTGGAAATGCCAGCTATTAGGATGCAAATGGGTCCACATTCAATTCTCAACTACAAATGAAGATTTTGGCAGATTTTAAAATGGAAAGATGTAACATCTGTAAACCATCAGACCCTTGCTCACCTGTTATCTCATTTGCCAAACCAATCACACCTTCCCTGTTCACTTTGCCAGGTTCTTGCTATAAAACAAATGTGGATGTCAACGCATTTTGAAAATCAGAGTAACAGAAAGGGAGAGGCAGAGGCAGAGAGAGAGACGGAGGGAGGGAGAGGTCTTTCTTCTGGGTCACTCCCCAGACAGCCAGGGCTGAGCCAGGCCAGAGCCTGGAGCCTCTTCTGGGTCTCCCAGGTGGGTGCAGGGGCTCGAGCACTTGGGCCATCTTCTTCTGCTATCCCAAACCATTAGCAGGGAGCTGGATTGGAAGTAGAGCAGCCAGGACTCGAATCTGCACCCATATGGGGTACCAGTGTAGCAGGCAGCAGCTTTAACGGCTGTGCCACAGCACCAGCCCCCAAAGTGTGCATTGTTTTAAACACTGTTGTTACTATTTGTTTGTAGGGGAAGAGGTTTTAAGCTGGTAATGAGGCATGACTCAGTGCTTATCCTTCAAGGTCATCTCCTTAGCTTCAGCTGTGTAGGCCCTGGGGGGAGTTCAACCACCAGCCTGTCTCAGTGACTCCCCTGCCTCTAGAGAAGAGACTCCAGCAGATTGAGGGGCTCTTTGTGTTCCGCTTTTTATGTACTAACACTGCATTACTAACCTAGTGCCTAGTAATGTGTACCAATAATGTATCATTAAGTACGCATTTTCCCTCCCCGCAAAAAGCCCAGTGCCTAGTGATAAGATGAATTAGCTCAATCTGTTACATAAATTTCTTTTTATTGGAAGGTTTAAATCATTAAACTAATGATCTCATCCATATTTTGAAGCAAGTTAATAAAATGCCTGCATTTATAACCATATTTAACCTCCAAACTATATAGAACTTGGTAAATCGCTTTAAAAGATTCCATTATATTTCAATGGTGCTTTCATACCAGCAGAATTAAAAAAAAAAAAAAAATGCTAGAATCTGGAAAAAAAAAAAAAAAAAACTAGCGAACCAGCATAGTAAAAAGATGTTCTATGACTTCTGTTCCTGAATGTGGTAAATGTTTTACGTTAACAGAGGATTAAATCCTAAAGATGAACACTCCATATGTGGATGGGTAATGTTCTTGTTCAATGTGCACCATCTACTGATTGGATGGCCGGTTCCAGGACAGATTCAGTCAGGAAGAAATGAGACAGGGGTAGATACTGAAGCCTCAGAGGCTGCACATGTTCCTATCAGCCCTTCATTGTAATGACTTCTGAACTTGGCCTTGCACAGACACATTTAAGAGTCCCAGGCAATTCTGGGAAACCACTGCCAGAATCCGCTCATTTTATCAACACCTTGTGAGCCCTTCTGATCAGTTAAAGATCAAAACTTGAGTTTTTACAATTTTATCTCTTTATTTTCATTTTATTCAAAAAACAGAGTGGCAGAGAGAAGAGAGACCCTCCAAATGTCTGCATTAGCTGGGCCTGGGCCAGGCCAAAGCCACAAGCCAAGAACTCTATCTGGGTCTCCCATGTGGATTGCAGGGTCCCAAGTACTTGAGCCATCACCTGCTGCCTCCTTGGGCGTGGTTAGCTGGAAGCTGAATGGGAAACAGAGGAACCAGTACTAGAACCAGGCACTCTGAAGTGGGCTGTGGCTGTCCCAGGCAGGCTCTTAACCACCATACTGTTTTTCAAAATATCACATATCAAAATGGGCAAATTGGAAAAAAGTTGTTATAGTCTTATTTGTAACTTTAGCAAATGTGAGTATTGCTCAATAAAAGCTGAAAATATTGGGGCTGGTGTGGCTCAGCAGGTTAAGTCACTGCCCGTGATACAGGCATCCCATATGAGTGCTGGTTCAAGTCCTAGCTCTCTGCTAACAAGCTTGGGAAAGCAGTGCAAGATGACCAGCAGGCCAGTCATCACATGTCGTTGGGAGGTGTGTATGTCCCAAGCTCTGCTCTTCTCCAACCTCCACCATCAAATACACAGATTCCCAGGTCCTGGGTCAAGTGAGCTGATACAGCTGAGGACTCAGGTATGCTAGGAGAAATGCCACCCATCTGGGAGACCTGGATGGAGTTCCTCGCTCCAGGCTTTGGCCTGGCCCAGCCCCAACTGTTGTGGCCATTTGGGGAGTGAACTAACAGATGGAAGATCTCTCTTTCTGTACCTCCCTCCCCCTCTCTCTGCTTTTCAAATAAATATATTTAAAAAATCATAAATAGAAAATGGAGACTTAGACCAATTCACCATTTCAGTGCTGAAAATTTTTGTGTATTACGAGGAAAGAAGCCTCTGGGCTTTGTACTGATTCTTAAATCCACCCACCTTCCCTCTCTCCATTATTTCTGGGCTACTTTCACCTGGACCACTGCAGTAATCCCTGTGGCCCTGGCCTCATATATCTCCCACCTCCATACCTTTCTCTGTCCATAGAGAGCTGAGCGAATCTTCCAAACACAAACCAGATCAATCACCAGGTGAACAAATCCCTGTGCGTGGAGGTAAACCTTCGCTTCTGCTCAGTGGTGACTGCAGGCACGGCCTTCTCTGAACACTCCATGCCCTCTCTTGCCTCCTAGTCTCCTCTCCCAAGAATGTCCCTAGTGACCTTTCAAGTTCCATGGCATCCTCCTTCAAGTGTCAGGTGTCCCGAGCTGCCCTCTCAAAGCTTCCCCACTGGTCCTGGATCCCCAGGCACCTGTACCATCCAGCTTCGCCTGTGTATAGCTATCACAGTAGGTACACTTGTCATTTTTTTTATTGTAAACTTCTATTTATCTGTCTTTGCACCTTCATTATTGATATATCCCCAGAATTTATCACAGTGCCCAGCAAAAATGCTCGATAAATGTTTATTGATTGAAAAAAAGAATAAGAGGAGGAACAAGCTATGTGGTTTGGTGTATCCTGCTGAATTCTAAATATTATTTCTTGGGTAATCATAGGTATATTTTCACAGGCTCTTTATGATACAATAAACCAACACTGTATAGCACTTTAATGCTGTGTTGCTTCCAACAGCATTAGTTCTACTCATTTTAAAGCTATTAAGTAAGACGAAGCCTTCAGACTCAGTCAACTTTACTGCTACAGTCACGGGGGAGCAGTTAGCGCTCTCTACAACTGCCAGTCTGATTTAAGCTGAAGGCAAACCTTTGTAGTTGTGAAGTTAGAGCAAACAAGGTGTTCATAAATTTTGGCGCCCCATCTAAATGCATTTTGGCATGTGTTTTTGTTGTTGTGAACTGCAGGGCTGAAAATACACTTCTCTCTCCTAAGCGTTGAGGAGAATCATACCAGCAGGTCAGTGACATCTCTGTGGGAGGTTTGGGTCCTGTATTTCCCACACTGCTTTGCTCTGACATCCACCATCAAATGCACTGATTCAGATCAACTGACCCAAACCTGGGGAACAGAAATGAGAGTCATAGAAAGGATAGGTTTTGATCTGAAATAAGGGAGAAAGGAGAACCAAATCTATTCCGCAGTTATGTTTAGACTCTCTATTGAATTAGCTGTGGCATAGTGGATTTCATCATTGTTGTTTATTTTCTTTTTCTGTCACAACTGGATTTGTGAACAATGAATTAGATCAATTGTACTGCGCTTCAAATAAAATTAACTGAAAGGAATTTCAAAATAATCCAATTGTGGTCTGCTTATTGTAAATGCATTTGGACAAAGAGGTGGAAATTAGACTCCTAAAGATACCTGCAAGAAAAATGATCCTGTGAAAAGCAACATGAATCATCAAACCTTCATTTATCATTATTGAGACTTCATGGATATTTCAAATTAATTCAGAGTTACTCATGTCCATAAGAACTGCACATTTGGTCTCCTACTGTAGAACACGTTCCTTCCTATGTTACATAGTGGTGCAGCATACGATGTATTTGCTAATACCTAAACTAGTTAAAATTGGTTTTTGTTCCATGGCTTGGGATTTGGAAATAAACACCACTTTTATCTTCAAAATAGGAAACAAGTCACTGTTTAGTGCTTCAGCTGTTTAAGCCTATTGTGCTTACCACCAAGTTAGGAAGAAAAAGAGATTTACATTCTTATTTGTTGCAAAAAGATGTGCAGGAGAAGAATATAAACATGGTGTTCACATGTTGGCTAAGCCACTGGGCTCTGCCCACATGGGCAATTACTGCTGTAGGTCAAAATTCTCAAACCACATTAGGATTACAGAAGATGGTACTCGCCCAGGTGAATGCAGGATTCTGTGGTCCACCTGCCACCATCACACACGACACCTCCCCAGGTAGCTGGCAAGTGAAATGCACTAGGTGTGGCAATTTGCCTCAGGTCTTTTTCCAACCCTTTCAACTCAGAGTTTTTATAATATTTACCTTTTCCAATATCAGTATTTTTAGGGCATCAATAATATTTACTATTCAGTCAATAGGCTTATTGTTAGAGCAACCCTATTCCATACTAAGTGGACATAGAATGGCTCCCATAGGTTTCATTTTCAGGGCACTTCCTTTAAAATGATAATATTCAGTTATAGCTGCCTCCTTAGAAAAAGGCATTATTTTATATAGCCAATGATAATATGAATCATTTTGTTGTACCTGAGCAAGTGCAAACAGAGGAGCACCATTGATAAAATTTGACCATCCTCTATTGCAGGCAACAGAGAGCAGGATCATGCCCTAAAGAACTCTGGACCCTAAAACTCAAAGCAAGAGGGTTTATAAAGGCAAAACCACAAGGTGGGGAGGAGGTATACATGATTGCTAGGGTCAAGCTGGCCTAAGGCCTATGCAAAACTAGTATCAATTACAGTCTTGACAATAGACAATTTACAATCTTATCATTAATCCAGATGCAGCCTGTCTGTTTTCAGCTTGAGTGATCATGCTAGGGAGTTTCTATCTTCTGCTAAGTGGGATGCAGTGTTATGGTATTGCTGGAGTTTTAGACTATAGTTAGTTTCAGATCATAGTCTCATTGTTGGGGGGGGGTGCTTTTTCAAGATGGACTCTCAGGCACTCTAAAATGAGATCCCTCTTGTCAGGGTGTCACTTCATCCCCCCTTTGTGTTTTGACAATAATCAGATCCTTGCTTCAGCCACATCATCCCATTGATCAGGAAGGTTATGTAGAGTAGAGTGATGTGTACTTTGTCTAATGAACTTTAGTAGCTGGTTAAGAATGCAGGGGCCTTTGATCTTATTCCAATAGGGTCATAGTCAAAGTGGAAGTTCTCTCCTCCCTTCAGAGAAAGGTACCTCCTTCTTTGATGGCCCCGTTCTTTCCTCTAAAGGCTTCCATAGACCTGGCAACTCATGACTAGAGCCTAGGGAGATTACTGACGCCATGAACAGGAGTGTCAAATTGTTAAGTCAGCAACAGGAGTCACTGTGTACTTACATCCCATGTGGGATCTGTCCTTAATGTGTTGTCTAATGTGCAGTGATGCTATAACTAGTACTGAAACAGTATTTTTACACTTTGTGTTTCTGTGTGGGTACAAACTGATGAAATCTTTACTAATTATATACTGAATCGATCTTCTGTATATAAAGATAATTGGAAATGAAAAAAAAACTGGTGTTAAATTGGAAATGGCATAGAAAATTAACTAATTTTTAAAAAAATATTATGTAGGATCTCTGTCTTTAATGTGTTGTACACTGTTATTTAATGCTATAACTAGTACTCCAACAGTATTTTTTTCACTTTGTGTTGCTATATGGGGGCAAACTGTTGAAATCTTTACTTAATATATGCTAAACTGATCTTCTGTATATAAACAGAATTGAAAATGAATCTTGATGTGAATGGAGGGGGAGAGGGAGCGGGAAAGGGGAGGGTTGCAGGTGGGAGGGAAGTTTTGGGAGGGGGAAGCCATTGTAACCCATAAGCTGTACTTTGGAAATTTATATTCATTAAATAAAAGTTTAATAAATGAAAAAAAAAAGAATAAAAAACATGTAAAAAAAAAAAAAGAATGCAGGGGCCTACAATCAGTCTGAGCAATAGGCAGCTATTTTGTAGGACATCCCCTGTAAGATGCTACCTGGCTATGTAACAGCTCAAGAGAAGACTGGAGGTGGCTGATGTTGGCATCTGGTAAGTACTTAGCTCACCCTGAACCAAGGCTGTGGGGCTGAGGGCAGCAGTGCCTGTGACACTGAACCCAACTAGAACCAGAACTAACAAGAGGGCAGAGCAGCGTTGGTGACAGCGGCAGGTCAGGGTGGGGTGGGGGGGATGAAATGATGTCCCTCAGGTCCAGTAAGCACAGACCTGAGGAAGGACATGGACAGTAATGTAAAAGGACAGTGTCAGCCGGAAGGGAAGGTGCTAAGAGCCAGTTTTCTCTTTGGTGGACCCAGCCCTCCTGCTGCTGGTTTTTGGATATCACAGTAAGCAGAGGTGGGGTCGGGTCTCAGAGCCAATTTCCCTGTCACAGCTTACAGCCTATATGTACAAGACATCATGTTAAAGAATGAGAGGCCTAAGGACACTTAGCTGATCCGGACAGCCTCAGTCGCCCCTTTAATCCACATCCTACTTACTGTAGGGACCCGGGGTGTCAATCTCGTCCTGGCTACTTCCTGCTGACAGGGGGTCATGGTTTTAGGGGGCCCCTTAGGGTGCAGAGCATTGAGGGTGGTGGTCATAGCCATGTAGGTTGCTTTGGTTTGATGAGGCTGTACCCATTGCAGCCAGGATCTCTCCACGGTGCCTATTTAAGGGACCTGTGGTAAAGACAGGGTTCCAGCAGCAGGTGGCCTCTGGAAGGGGCTGTGGTGCCAGCTTGCAAAAATTGTTTTCATCCAAGATTTCACGTGCATGGCCATCTAGAATTTTATTGTTTTAAGACTGGAGAAAACAAATATTAAATACATAGCATCTAAAATAAATGACAGTCATTATTAGAGGACCTATGAAAGGTGCAGTCCAAACCAGGAAGGAGGTTTTTTCATTTAGAGGTAAACAGAAACTGAGGAGCTTGATAATAATCGTTTGGTATTAAGGCCTGGCCAAGTATATGAGGTCCAGACCTATCTATCTCTTTACATGGAGTACCGGAAGAGACATCCTAAGGGAGGTGTGAACCTCCTTAGGGCAGGCACCCCGTTGACGCCCATTTCCAGTTCCTAGCTGGCCTGAACAGGAGGTCAGTATAGAATAGGCAGGCTCTCTGAAAGCTAATCTACAGCTGTGCCTGTGATGTTACTGACCCTAGGCTGTCCCCCTGATGACCATGGTAACTTTGGAACTTGGGCAGAGTGAAGGGCTTTTCAGCTTAGAGCCAACAAGGTCTGTAGCTCTGACCTAGGAGTCCTTTGACTCCAGGGCAGTTCCATTGTCAGTGACCCAGCTCTGGGCTGGCAGAGCTGACAGAGGCTGGCTTCTGTCATGATTGCTGTCTGTCTGAAGCCCTGGCTTTCCACATCGAAAACCAATGCCATTTGGGGTGGATTGGCCTTGTTGGGTCTCCTTGAGGGCAGATCACTGTGTAAAGCTGTTGTTAATTGGCCTTCCACCTATCCTTACATTGCTCCTGTGGTCCAGCTCACTCCTCTTCCTCCTGGTCTCTGTTAAAGGCTTCCCCATGGTCTACTTTATGATGTCAGCCCAGAGGGTGCTGAAACCCATCCCTAACCTTCAATGGCCTGAGCTAGAAATCTGTGGTCACGGGCATGTTTTGACACTGTTCTTCCTGTGAGATAAGACAATGCCCATGAGGAGAGCTATGTCCTTTTAGGTAAGATCAAATATGAAGACCACCTTATCCAAACTGTACATAAATTTTGAAGTAATTAGTAGTACTTTGTATCGCTCCCTTAGTTTGCCTTGAAGAGGGAGTTTTTGCCTACTTACTGTGACCATGGCAAAATAAATCTAGCTGTAAAATCATTTCCTAATGTAAGTTTTTATGTAGGCTACACTATTTGTTCTTCTGTAGGTGGCCAACCACCAGCACAGAAAAATGTTAGCCATCCATTTTTTGTTTGTTTGTTTTTGACAGGCAGAGTTAGACAGTGAGAGAGAGACAGAAAGAAAGGTCTTCCTTTTCCATTGGTTCACCCCTGAAATGGCCGCTACGTCTGGCGCGCTGCGGCTGGCACGCTGCGCAGATCCAAAGCCAGGAGGCAGGTGCTTCCTCCTGGTCTCCCATGCAGGTGCAGGGCCCAAGCACTTGGGCCATCCTCCACTGCCTTCCCAGGCCATAGCAGAGAGCTGGACTGGAAGAGGGGCAACCGGGACAGAATCCGGGGTGCCGGTGCCGCAGGCGGAGGATTAGCTTAGTGAGCCACGGCGCTGGCCCTAGCCATCCCTTTTCTAAGGTCTAAAGATTAAAACTGTACATGCTGAAGGAGAGTCCTTCAGAATAGAATCAGGTTTTCACATTGAAGAGAATACAGGCTTCTCAGATTGTTTACTGTTAGCGACTTAATATCAAATGAAAACTTAGCAAGCAGTTTTAACTGTCAAATAACAACTTAATGAAAGCATTTACCAAAAGGTCCAATGTCTTTTATAATTTTTTTTTAACTTTTATTTAATGCATATAAATTTCCAAAGTACAAATGCCCAAAACAGCACTCCTGCCTCAGGATCAACCCTCGGGGCATTTGGATCTGGCTAAAAGGTCCATGAGAGTCTCACAGGCATGGAAAGCCATGACACAGTGGCAAAAAACAATCTAAATGAAAGACCCTGGTGAACAAGACCCCAGCAGAAGGAACAGACCATCAAGGAGAGAGGCGCCTTTCTCTGAAGGGAGGAAGGAACTCCACAGTGACACGGCCTTGACTAAACAACTTCAGAGTCGGTGAACTCAAGGGGCTTCCATAGCCTAGACAGCTCATAGCAAGAGTCTCGGGTGATTGCTGACGTCATAAATAAGAGTGCCAGTTGTTAAATCAACAACGGGAGTCACTGGGTACATGCTCCCCACCTAGGATCTCTGTCCTTAATGTGTTTTACTATGAAACTTAAAAACACTACTAGTCGAACAATACCCTGTACCTTGTGTGGTTGTGTGAGTGCAGCCTGTTGAAATCCTTGCTTAGTATATACTAAGTTGATCTTCAGTATATGAAGGTAACTGAAAATGAAACTCAATAAAGGGCGGGATGGGAGAGGGAGAGGAGAGGGCCACGGGAGGGAGGGAGGTTGGGGGGGGGGGAAGCCACAACAATACAAAAGTTGCACTTTGTAAATTCACATTTATGAAATAAAAAATAAATAAATAAAAAATTACCTCATTAGGATACAAAATCAATGTCTTCTTGGTCTGTCACTAAAATGGGGAACAAAAACCTTAAATCTAAGTTAGCACAAGGAATCATCCTATAACTTGGAACAGAGTAAGAACTAGGAAAGAGAAGAGCGCTTACTGGAACTGGCTAGAAAACTGTCAGAGGGTTAGCAATTAAAAGAAAAACTATTAAAAGGAGATGTGATAGTTTTTAAACAGATTTTAAAGACTATTTAAAAATATTTACTAATATATGTATTACAAAAGCCTCAATGTTTTAACAGACGATCAGATTTTAATTGTTAAGGAAAAATAGATTAATAGCTTTTATACTTAGAAAATATTTCTAACATTTTGTGACTTTTTTATACCTTCTGTAACTTAATTTTAACCTTTTTATCTTTAAATTCTCTTGCCTTTTTTAACTAGTGACCCTTTTTTAAAAATCTGATTTCTTTTTTTTTTTTTTTTTTATTTTTGACAGGCAGAGTGGACAGTGAGAGAGAGAGAGACAGAGAGAAAGGTCTTCCTTTGCCGTTGGTTCACCCTCTAATGGCCGCCGCGGTAGCGCGCTGCGGCCGGCGCACCGCGCTGATCCGATGGCAGGAGCCAGGTGCTTCTCCTGGTCTCCCATGGGGTGCAGGGCCCAAGTACTTGGGCCATCCTCCACTGCACTCCCTGGCCACAGCAGAGAGCTGGCCTGGAAGAGGGGCAACCGGGACAGGATCGGTGCCCCGACCGGGACTAGAACCCGGTGTGCCGGCGCCGCAAGGAGAAATCTGATTTCTTAATTTATATTGATATAATCCTGTTAAAACCTCTAAATTAAGACAACACTTTTTTATATAAGATGAAACATTAAATTTTAACCTTAGTTTTGAGTGGTCTTGAATTATTTTTGATATATGGACTGCTTATGAAAACATTTTTGTTAGACATTTATCTTTACCCAATTTACATTTAGCAATTACACCTAGGTGACTTATGATGTTCATATTATACCATACCTTTATCTGAATTAAGGTCAAAATTATATTTACATGGAATTCTACTCTTTTTATAAAACTCCACCTGGAAATCAATGACATAAACCAGAGCTTGCAAAATTCACCTCAGAGCTGATTACCCACTACTATTTTTTATCTGGATCTGTAAAAACCAATTCACAAAACAAGTCTGCCAAGTTACAAGGCAATTTTTAATGCAGTGATAGTTCTAGATTTAAAAGAGAGAAATTTTTGAACATATACTGAAAAGACATCCGCTTAGACTGAGAAGAGCCCATGGTCATTGGAAGGGACAGAGAGACTCTGGAGACAAGGGAAGAAAGGAACAGGCAGGACAAGGAGAGGAATACACCTCCCAGGATTAGGGATGCAGACAGTACGTCAGAAAGTGGCCATGAAACAGGAACAGAAACCAGTTATATCCAGGAAAGGTCAATAAGGCTTTCTTTAACCAGACCAGAGTCTCCTATCCTAATGTTTCAAGCAGGAGACAGAGACAAGAATAACAGTAACGACAAACAGCACAATGACAGAAAACAAATTATATCCAGGAAAGGCTTTTCATTAACCAGAGTCCCACCTCCTCACACCGTCCCAATCATTCGGAGGGAGACTTGTGTTGGTGTCTAGTCAGACATCCAAACACCCAGAAGGTGCCACCAGAAGACAGGAGTGGACTTACCAGAGGACCTAAGGCCAGCTGGTCAGTGAAGAGGTCGAGCCAAGCCTCCCAGGTTGATGAATCAGGACATCATGAGGGGGGGTGCCTCCTCTATGGCCAGAGCACCAGCCTGGAAGGATCAGAGCAGGAACTTCCCGGGAGTGGTCTCTGAATCGCGCTGGGGCTTCTAACATGTCCTATCTTAGCAAGTGAAAACAGAGGAGCAGCATACATTGATGAAATTTGACCATCCTTTATTGCTGGCAGTGGAGAGTGGGCTCATGCCCTAAAGACCTCTTGACCCCAAAGCTCAAAGCAACAGGATTGATGAAGGCAGAAACCACAAGGAGGGGACAGGGAATACATGGCTGCTAGGATCAAGCTGGCCTAAGGCCCATGTGAAACTAATATCAGTTACAATCTTGACAATAGACAAATTACAATCTTAACATTAATCTAGGTGCAGCTTATCTGTTTTAAACTTGAGCAATCATGTGAGGGGATTTCAATGTTCTGTCAAGTAGGATGCAGTTTTATGTCCCTGAGTTTATTTCTGACCGGAGTCTCATGGTTGGGGGGTGCTTTCTTAAGATGGACTCTTAAGTGCTCTAAAATGGGGTCCCTCTTGTCAGGGTGCCACTTCAATTTCCAATTTTCTGGAAGATAAGAAACAGCTACTAACAGCTTTGAAATTTTACAAACCCTATTTGGGGGTCTTTAGAAACTTACTACTACAGGTGTAATTACATATGTTTACAAATAACTATACAACTGTTCATCACAAAGCTTAAATACCATGTAATAGAGGATTCGCTAAATAAACTAAAGCTTTAAAAGACAGTAGAATACTATAAAGCCATGAATAAGTGTTCACATTTAATTTTAAGTGGAAAGATTGGATTAAAAGACAAAATTAGCAATTCTGTCCCATTTTAGTGAAAACTAACACATATACACACATACACACATGCATGTATTGAAAAGACATGAAAGGGCCGGCGCCGCGGCTCCATAGGCTAATCCTCTGCCTAGCGGCGTCAGCACACTGGGTTCTAGTCCTGGTCGGGCGCCAGATTCTGTCCAGGTTGCCCCTCTTCCAGGCCAGCTCTCTGCTATGGCCTGGGAGTGCAGTGGAGGATGGCCCAAATGCTTGGGCCCTGCACCCATAGGAGACCAGGATAAGCACCTGGTTCCCGGCTTCGGATCAGCGCAGTGCGCCGGCCGCAGCGCGCCAGTCGCAGCGGCCATTGGAGGGTGAACCAACGGCAAAGGAAGAACTTTCTCTCTGTCTCTCTCTCTCACTGTCCACTCTGTCTGTTAAAAAAAAAAAAAAAAGACATGAAAAAATAGCTCTGCCTGGATTGTGGAATTATAGTTACTCTATTTTTCTCTTTGCTCATCTATATTTTTCTGTGATAAATATCTGCTTATTTTGTAAGAGAAAACAAAATATTTTTATTTCCAAAATGTTGTTGAGTATTCTACATCACAGGTTGGAAATTTCCATATTTAAGTTTTTATTTCTTAAATCTGCTCAACATTTCTGTAGCTTTCATGTAAGCCCATTTCTTTACATGAGGCTCTTGTTCTGTATGTCTTGCTTTCTTTTGTTGTTAGGTTGATAGTAGGAAATAACCACTCAGCACACTTGCACAATCCATCACCTGCTGTTCATTTGTCTCTTCAGACCAAACAGACCCCATTCCTTTCATCTTTCTTCATGAACCTATTTTCTCTTGCTTTCATCTTTATTTGTTGTTCTTCTCTGAACACTCTCTACTTTCTCCATGTAGAATTTAAAATACAATGACAAACTGCAGACAATCACAGGGAAATGGGACTAAGAAAAAATATAGTGGAAAAAATTGTCCCTGACCTCTAGCTAAAAATATAGTGGAAAAAATTGTCCCTGACCTCTAGCTACTGAAGAGTGTGATGTGCTTTTAGTTGCTGTAAGACATCATCAATTGTGCATTTACCTTATGTTTATAAACTGTTAATATTTCTTGTGATTTTCTATTTTTTGCTATGTATTCATTTTATTTCTATTTTAAATGTCTGCTGTTAGATTTTTCTCCTAATGTTTCCCCATTTATATGCTTACCCTGATAACATTAAATAGCATTCTTTTGATAAGAAATGTTCTTCAAAATATCAAGGTCGTTTTGAATTCAGTGGTTTTAAAAGCAACAGTAATCCCTCCTGATTGAGAATTCTCTGCAGATCTGAGAAGTGCATTCTTGATGCTGGGTCATAAATGTTGAATACAAATGCAGCAGCCTCACAGCTGATTCCAGTACACACTATATACCTCTGTCTCCAGGTTATATCCTTGATTCAACTTATGCTTTCTTTATAATGGGACATCTTAGGCCGGTGCCGTGGCTCACTAGGCTAATCCTCCGCCTTGCGGCGCCGGCACACCGGGTTCTAGTCCCGGTTGGGGCACCGATCCTGTCCCGGTTGCCCCTCTTCCAGGCCAGCTCTCTGCTGTGGCCAGGGAGTGCAGTGGAGGATGGCCCAAATGCTTGGGCCCTGCACCCCATGGGAGACCAGGAGAGGCACCTGGCTCCTGCCATCGGAACAGCGCGGTGCGCCGGCCGCAGCGCGCTACCGCGGCGGCCATTGGAGGGTGAACCAACGGCAAAAGGAAGACCTTTCTCTCTGTCTGTCTCACTGTCCACACTGCCTGTCAAAAGTAAAAAGAAAATGGGACATCTTATAGTCTACTCTCTTGATGAGATATGCTATGTAACGGCATTAAAACCCTTTCTAGAATTCAAGATAGATTACTTGGTCACTATCCCTTTGATTTTGTTGCATGGCAATACCATAAAAAGAAATATGATTGCTTCAGCATTCAAAGGTGGGGAACCTTTTTCCTGCCAAGGGCCATTTGGATATTTATAACATCATTCATGGACCATACAAAATTATCCACTTACAAATTAGTCTGCTATAGATTTATTGAATTTTTAGTCCCACCTGTGTTTGCCTTAGTAGAACCAGACCAGATGATTTTTTGGGCCTGATGTGGCCTACAGGCCAGATGTTCTGCACCCCCTGAGTAGACTAATTGTAGAAGCTTTTGTTTAGCTAACCATCAGCAGTGGAACAGTTGTCTTGATTAAATTTTTCTAGCATACCAGGACTGGAAAGTCATACTGTTATATACAGACATATACTGCTGTGTGTACACACAATTTTATGTGTACACACACAACACCACACATTTGTCCGAGGTAGCACATCAAAAAACCCTCTTCAACTTTTACAGTTCTGTCAAAGTAGCACCGGCTCCCAAAAATCAATTCACAAAGAAAAGCATTTAAAGTAATATACACTGTTTTTCTCTCATGTGGGTATAAATCATATAAGCAGAATTTTTGTCTTCTAACTCCATCATTACATTTAATCATGAAGAGGAGAAAACATTTTACCTGGGCTGCATTTATTTTTAAAGCCATCACATTCAAATGAGATATGGAAATGAAAAGCTTTCCCATTGCGGATGCTGAAGAGCAAATTAGAAGCAAATGATGATAATTACAAAGTTCAACCTTGTGTTCTCCTGTCTATGCCTAAAGGTGGTGAGAACGCAGAGGATGGAAATTGGAGCTGGCAAGATAGGGAATGGTGAGCTGTGGATGAATTCTGCTTGAACAAGGCATAGTAATGCCATTAATGGTGCTGGGCTTCATAGAGAAAATTGTCTGGGCATGGATGACTAAGTTATTTTGTTTGAGAGGGAAAAAACCTACAACTCTTTGGGAATATTGCAATCAGTTAATTATCATACATATAAGATATATAACCAAAAAGATAAGCACAAGGTGATGAGTGAAAGATTATAGTAGAAGAACCCAATCAAATATTCAAATAAGAATAAATGTAATTAATGGAATTATTCATTGTTAAAATTACTGAAGTGTGTCATTGTCATATAAAAACCAATCCTTCTCAAGTAGATTAATGGGAAAAAAAAGTTACTCTCTTCTATCTTCAAAGGTCATGGGTAGAGACCAGAAGTTAAATATTGAAAGGACATCTTGTATATACCTCTTCCACCAAGGAGACTAATCCTAGAGTGGACTTTGGTTACATATAATATGTACACATCTCTCTGAAAGTAAGCATAATCAACTCAAGGGAATACCATGAAAATGAACTTTATAAGGAATTTTTTTCCCAGTACCTCAGAGTTTGCATGAACATCCTCTATGCTACTCCATCACCAAACTCCTACTCAGTTCTTCAGGACTCAGCTTAGATGCACCTGCTCTGGAGGTGCCTGAGCTCTCAAGGCTCTGAAATGTCCCCATGACACTGCTTTCAGTGTCACGTTCCCAACCATGTATCCCAAAGCCTGTTCACTATTTTGTCTTTGCCATAGGCTATGTTGTCTTCCCAGGGCCTACCACAATGCCTGACACTAATTGTGGTTCATTAGATATATACAATCTCACTTAAACCTCAGGTCAACTCTAAAAAATACAAGTCAGGATGTCAGTCCACTTTTTATAATGAAGAAAATAAGGCCTTCAAAGTTTCTTTTATTTTCTCAAAGATCATACATACAATGACAGAGCTTTGATTAGAACATCTGGTCATGGAAACCAAGGAAGATACAGTTTTCACAGGAGCAGCCAAACAATTCTAAATGTAGCAGATATTTGGATTTAATTTAAAGAAAAGGATCCAGGGGAAGGTTAACTGGTGATCTATGAGAGCAGCCTCAGCAGAAGACTGAGGAACAGAAGAAGTGCAAATCCAGGAAATTTAGTGGAAACAAATTGCAATAAAAGGGAAGCAATAGAAATAGCTAATTCATAAAACATTCCATAGGAAGCCATAAAAACTAGAAGGCATATCATGAAAAATCTTTTTCAGAAAGGAGATCTGGTATGCATTTTTAGCATGCAGCCCATTTCCATTTCCAGGAAGATATAGCAGATACATTTTTCCCTACTTCTCCTACTCAGTACAATACAAAAGTCTGAACATTCTATAAAAAACAATCAGAGAGAGATTCTTAATTTGGGGGGGGTGGGAGGAAAGGCAGATGGTTTAGGGAACCAAGACTTCAAAGAACAAGATGGAAGTTAGTTTCTTGGGTTTTCCCAGACTTGGAAATGAAAAACCAGGAACACAAAAATGCCAATGGGCACAGACCATTGGGGGAAAAAAAAGTCAACAAAACTTTTAAAAGAGAGCTTCCTCTCTTCAGGAGGAAACAAAAACAAAAACAAAAACTGGATGGGGCAACTTAGCAAAGGCAGAAAACTTTTAGTTAAGAATCAGTCTACTCCAGATAAATACTGTGGGTAAAACTGTGATTTCACTTCCTCCCATGGTACAACAGCCATGTAGGAAGTCTAGACCCCCCACCTTCTCAATGATGTAATGAAATCTCCCCATTTTCTTAGTGGAGACCACATGAGGAACTGGGACTTCTATCCATACCCAGCATCAGTGAGGCATTCCTCCCTCTCCCCTTTGGGTAGTGACAGAGGAGGTATAGTGCAGAGTCAGCACTTTCATCCTCACTATACAACAATAAGGCCACACCCACCACAGTGTCAGTTGAGACCACACAGGAGCCAGAGCTCTCACTCCCACCTAGGAGTAATCAAGAATCCACATCCTGGTTGTCAACAACTGCAAGTAAGGAACCTGGAATTCTTCCTGCACTCAGCAGTAACAGGGCTCCCTTCTTCTGCCAGAGGGGTGTCAGACAAAACCAGTTGAGACAGAACGCTTAAATAAGATTCAGAGTCCTGTAAAATAATATGAAAATGTCCAGATTTCAATTACAAAAAATCATTTGTCAGGGCCAGCATTGTGAGATAGGGGGTAAAGCTTCCTAAAACATGAACATTCTATATAGGCGGCAGGCGGTTCATGTCCTGGCTGCAACACTTGTGATCCAGCTCCCTTCTAATAGCCTGGGAAAGTAGAAGATGGCCAAAGTGTCTGGGTCCCTGCCACCTATGTGAGAGACCTGAAAGGAAGCTCTTGGCTCCAGGCTTTGGAGTGGCCTATTCCTGACCACCGCAGCCATCTAGAGCGTGAACCAGCTGATGGAAGACCTATCTCTCTTTCTCTCTCGCTCTCGCTCGCTCTCTCATGTGTATGTGTATATGTTTCTCCCTCTCTCTCTCTGTATAACTCTGCCTTTCAAATAAATATTTTTTTAAAAAATAATTTGTTACACCAAGAACCAGGAAGATCTCAAACTGAAGGAAAAATGACAATCAATAGATGTCAACACCAAGATGATAAAGACATTAGAATTAGCTAACAGAAATGTTGAAATAGCTTTGATAGTTTCAGTGAGCAATGACAAATATGCTTGAAATAAATGAGAAGTAGAAATCCTCAGAAAAGGAGTAGAAAGTCTCATAAAATAAACAGAAAACATAAAGGAAAACCAGATGGCAATGTTAAAACTGAAAAACACAATAACTGAAATTAAAAGTTCGGTGGATGGTGTCAATCACAAAATAGAGGTTTCACGGAAACAATTAGTGAACTAAAGGTGAAAACAATGAAAATTAACCACTCTGAGAAAGAGGAAAGAGCCAGAAAAATAATAAAGCCATCTGGGGATTTAAACAAAAGATCTAACAGTTGTGGATTCTGGAAGAAAAATAAGGCTGAAACTCAAAGAAGCAGTAGCTAAAAACTCCCCAAATTTAGCAAGAGACAGAAAAATCCTGGTTGAAGGAACTGAATAAGATAAATAGAATAAATACAAAGATATCAACACTAAGACTCTCATAAATAAACTTGTAAAACTGAAAGACAAAAGAATTCTTGAAAGCTATCAGAAAACAATACTTTATAGGAAAACAAAATTTGAATGACAGTGGTATTCTCTTCAGAAACCATGGAGGAAAGATGGACAATATTCAAGAATTCTTTACTCTGCAAAATATACTTCAAAAATAAAAGGGGAATAAAGACATTCTCATATAATGGAAAGCAACAAGAACTCATTCTAGAAGAATGACTAATGAAGCTTCCCAAACAAAAGTGAAACAATAAAAGAAGGAACTTCAGAAATGATGATAAAACATAATAAACAAAAAAGTGTGTAAAACTAATAGGCTTTCTTTCCTTGAGTTTTCTAAATTACTTTGACGGTTGAAGCAAATATATATATTTGGGGGCTGGCGCTGTGGCATAGCGGTAAAGCCACACCGCCTGCATTACTGGCATCCCATATGGGCATCAGTTTGAGTCCCTGCTGCTCCACTTCCCCTCCAGCTCTCTGCTATCACCTGGGAAAGCAGCAGAAGATGGTGCAAGTCCTTGGGCCCCTGCACCTGCATGGTACAGGCTCCTGGCTTCAGATTGGATCAGCTCTGGCTGTTGCGACCAATTGGGGAGTGAACCAGTGGATGGAAACTGGCGCTCTCTCTGCCTCTCCTTCTCTCTCCCTGTGTAACTCTGACTTTCAAATAAATAAATAAATGAAAGAAAAAAATGACACTGATGGGGCTCTAAATGAATGTAGCAAATATATATATATATATATATATATACTTATATATATATTCTAAATGAATGTAGAGAAAATATTTAAGGCAATTTTATATTTAAATTGATGACATATTCTTACTGGCACATATGGATAATAGAATACCTAGAGCAACCACTAAAAATCTATACTAAGAGATTCACTCAAAAACACTGTAGATAAATAAAAATAAAATTCTAAACAAAATAGTGTTCAACTAACCATAGGATGGCAGAAAAATAAAACAGAGTAACAAAAACCAGAGTAACAAACAAAACCAAAACTTAAATTGCAGACTTAATCCCACACTGTCAATAATTACTTTAATGTAAGTGTTCTAAACACTAAACACATCAACTACAAAGAAAAATTGGTAAAGTGGATTTAGAAACATGACCCAACTATGTGCTACCTGCAATAAAATCATTTCAATTATAATGATATAGGCAGGTTGCAAACAGATGGAGGAAGAAAGGAGGTATTACGCAAATATTAATCAAAGAAGAGCAAGGAAAGTGATATTGTTGTACCTGAGCGAACGTAAACAGAGGAGCGGCGTACACTGAAAAAATTTTACTGTCCTTTATTGCCAGCAGTGGATAGTAGGCTCGTGTCCTAAAGAACTCTCCACCCTGAAGCTCAAAGCAACAGGGTTTATAACAGCAGAAACCACAGGAGGGGAGGGGGAATACCTGGTTTCCAGGGTCAAGCTGTCCTAAGGCCTATGCAAAACTAATATCAATTACAATCTTGAGAATAGACAAATTACAATCAACATTAATCCAGGTGCAGCCTATAAGTTCTTAAGCTTGAGTGATCATGCTAGGGGGTTTCTATGCTTTGCCAAGTGTGATGTAGTGGACTGCTATTGTCCGAGTATTTTAGATCATAGTTTCAGACCAGAGTTTCATGGGAGCTAGGGGGTGTGGTGCTTTCTCAAGATAGAGTCTCTAGTGCTGCAAAATAGAGTGCCTACTGTCAAGGTGTTATTTCAATATAAATATCAAAAAAGTAGAACTCAGACCAAAGAAAATTACCAGAGACATTATATAACGATAAAAGGGTCAGTCCACTAAGATGGCATAGCAATTCTAAATGGGAACACACCAAGCAATAGGGCTATAAAATATAAGAAGCAAAAACTTATAGTACTGAAATGAAAAATTAACAAATCAATAATTATAGCTTGAGACTTCAAAAAACCTCCCAAGAGTTGATAAAACCAACAGGAACTCAGCAAGGATGCTGAAAAAACTCACCACCACTACCAGACAACAGGGATCTAATCAGCATTTGCAGAACATTTCATCCAAAAAGAGTAGAACAAATATTTATTCCAAGTGTCCACAGAACACAGACCAAGACAGACCATGTCCTGGCATATAAAATATATCTTAACAAATCTAAAAGACTTAAAATTGTATGCAGTATATTCTGACCAGTGTGGTGAAGCTAGAAACCAACAAAAGAAATAGAATGGCAAAATGTCTAGACAATTTAAAACTAAACAACACATACCTAAACAACTCACAAGGCAAATAAGTCTCAAGGAAAACTTTAAAATATATTAAAATGAATGAAAATAATACATCAAAATTTGGGGGATACAGCTAAGCAGATCTGAAAGGGAAACTTAGAGCACTAAGGGCACAAATTGGAAAAGCAAAAGTCGCAAATCGATAATTTAAGAATCCACTTTCAGAACTTAGCGAGAAAAAAGCAAAACAAGTACAAGGCAAGCAGAAGGAAATAAATGATAATAAAGATAAGAGCAGAAATCAAGGGAATATAAAACAGAGGAACAACAGAGAAGATCAAAGAGCTGTTTCTTTAGAAAGATCAATAAAACCGACAAACCTCAAGCAAGGCAACAAAACTAAAAAGAGAGAAGACACAAATCAATATCAGAATTAAACAGTAATATCACTGTAGACTCTGAAGACATCAAAGGATAAGGGAATACAATATACAGCTCTGTACTGCAAATCTGACAAATTAGACAAAATGGACCAATTCATTGACAAAGACAAATGGCCACCACTCACATCCAATGTTCATATACTGTAACTATTCAGAACGCTGAATTCATAATTTCAAAACTCCCCCCCAAACAGACATTTTCAGGCCCAAATGTGTATGAGGAAGGGACACTTCTCAACTCATTTTATGAAACTAGTGTTAATCCTGACACCAAAACCAAAATTAGTACAAAAATAAGGGAGTTGGGGGGCTTGGGAGAGAACTACACACCAATATTTCTCATGAATATAGACTCCAAAATCCTTAATAAAATGTTAGAATTGAGCAATATATAAAAACACTTGCATGGTATGACCAAGTAGAGTTTACTCCAAGAGTTCAAGGCTGG
Organism: Lepus europaeus; assembly: GCF_033115175.1. Lineage (NCBI taxonomy): Eukaryota > Metazoa > Chordata > Mammalia > Lagomorpha > Leporidae > Lepus > Lepus europaeus. Next base: position 44,946,729 of record NC_084827.1, read on the forward strand.
TTCAATATTTTAAAAATCAAAATATTCAAATAATCCATGATATTAACACGGTAAAGAAGAAAACAAATGTTTATATCAACTAATACAGAAAAGAAGAAAAAGCCATGTGACAAAATTTAATACCCATGCATGATTTTCAAAAAAAAAAATCTCAGAAAAAAGAGGAGATAGAGTAGAACATCCCTCAACATGATTAAGAAGCAGTTGAAAAACATATTCATAAATGTGGGAGATTAAATGCTTTACTCTTAAGATTGGGAATAAGGCAAAAATACCTGCCCTCACTACTCTTGTGCAACTTACTGCTGATAGTTCTAGCTGATACAATAACACACGGAAATAAAAGGAATACAGATTGGAAGGAGAAAAGACTAGCTTTTTTACATTGAAAATTGCAAGAAATCCACAAAAAGTACTCATGGAACTAATAAATGAATTCCACAAGGTCTCAAGGTAAGAATATAAACCCATAAAAGTCAATTGTAGGCCAGCACCCTGGCTCAATAGGCTAATCCTCCGCCTGCAGCACCGGCACCCCAGGTTCTAGTCCCGATCGGGGTGCTGGATTCTGACCCAGTTGCTCCTATTCCAGTCCAGCTCTCTGCTGTGGCCTGGGAATTCAGTGCGGGATGGCCCAAGTCCTTGGGCCCTGCACCCACATGGGAGACTAGGAGAGGCACCTGGCTCCTGGCTTTGGATCAGCGCGGTGTGCCGGCCGCAGCGGCCATTGGGGGGTGAACCAACGGCAAAAAGGAAGACCTTTCTCTCTGTCTCTCTCTCTCACTGTCCACTCTACCTGTCCAAAAAATAAAATAAAATAAAGTCAATTGTATAACTAAACTATACTAGCAATGAACTTGCAGTCATCAAGGTAAAAAATAGAATACTATTTATAATCACTAAGATATAAGAAAAATACGAGATACTTTGGTATAAATCTAACACATGCACAGGACTTGGAACCAAAAACCATGCATTACTGATGAAAGAAGTTTCAGAACTAAATAAATGGGAAGATATATCATCTTCATGAGTTGAAAGAAACATTAAAGATGTTCATCTTCCCAAAATTGATTGTAGGTCTAACACAACTCCTATCCAAATCTCAGCAAGAGGAACTGGCATTCTGACAAAGTGGGTTAATCTGATGCTTATGGTGTCAGCATCCTATATTGGAGTGCCAGTTCAAGTCCCAACTACTCCACTTTCAATCCAGGTTCCTGCTAATGTGACTGAGGAGGCAGTGGATGATGGCCCAAATGCCTGAGTTACTTCAACACATGTAGGAGGTCTGGACAGAGTTTCTAGTTCCTGACTTCAGTTTGGCCCAGCCCTAGCTATTGAGGCCAGCTGGGGAGTGAACCAACAGATGGGAGATCTGTATCTTTTGTGCTCTCTCTGTTGCTCTTTTTTTTTTTAAAGAATTTATTTATTTATTTGAGAGGCAGAGTTACAGATAGCATAGAGAGACAGAGAGACAGAGAAAGGTCTTCCATCATCTGGTTCGCTTCTCAAATGGCTTCAATGGCCATAGCTGGGCCAGTCTGAAGCCAAGAGCTAGGATCCAGGAGCTTCTTCTGGCTCTCCCACATGGGTGCAGGGGCTTAAGTACCTGGACCATCTTTTGCTGCCTTCCCAGGTCTTTGGTAGAGAGCTGGACCAGAAGAGGAGCAGCCAGGACTAGAACCAGCACCTATATGGAATGTCAGAGCCACAGGAGGAGTCCTAACCTGCTACACCACAGCTTTAGCCCCTGCTCTGCTTTTCAAGTAAATAAATAATTTTTTAAAATACTCAGCAGGATTTTTTATACAAATAGAAAAGATTATATTATTTATATTGTTTCAAGGAAATTTGCATTGTTGGAACAATTTTAAGAAAAAGTAATAAAGTGGGTGGTATCCATGTATCCAGTTTGTAGCTACAGTAATTAAGACTGTGTGATATTGGCATATGGATAGAGATGGCAGACAATGGAACAAAATAAAGCAGCCCAGAATAGACAAACTTGAAAGAATGTTTTAATGGATAGCCTTCACACCAAATAGCACTTGAAGAATTGGGCATCCACAGATATAAAAAGTAATCTTTTTTAAGATTTATTTGATAGAGTTACACAGAGAGAGAAGGAGAGGCAGAGAGAGAGAGAGAGAGAGAGGTCTCCCATCCACTGGTTCACTCCCCAGTTGGCCACAACGGCTGGAGCTGCACTGATCCGAAGCCAGGAGCTAGAGCTTTTTCTAGATCTCCTGTGTGGGTTCAGGGGTCCAAAGACTTGGGCCATCTTCTACTGCTTTCCCAGGCTGTAGCAGAGAGCTGGACTGGAAGTGGAGCAGCCAGATCTTGAACTGGTACTGATATGGGATGCCAGCACTTCAGGGGGTGGCTTTATCTGCTACAGCATAGCACCGGCCCCATAAAAATTAATCTTGACTAAGTTTCAGAATTTATACAAAAATAAACTCAGATTGTGGCCTTAGATTAAAGAAAAAAACTTTAGAATAAAATGGTAGTCAGAATTCCTTGTGATCTAGAGCTGAGCAACAAGTTCATAGATTTGACATGAGAAATAAAATCTACTCCAGGACAAATTGACAAATTGGATTTCATCAAAATTTAAAACTCTTGTCTGCGAAAGACCCTTGTAAGAGAATGAAAATACAAGGCACAATGTGGGGACATATATTTGACAAAAAAGTTGTGGCTAGAATACATAAAGAACTCTCCAACTCTAGGCTCTAGTCATGAGTTGCCAAGGCTATGGAAGCCTTTAGATTTTCCCGACTTTGATCTTATTCCGATAGGGTCATAGTCAAAGTGGAAGTTCTCTCCTCCCTTCAGAGAAAGGTACCTCCTTCTTTGATGGCCCCGTTCTTTCCACTGGGATCTCACTCACAGAGATCTTTCATTTAGGTCTTCTTCTTTTTTTTTTTCTTTTCCATGGTGTCTTGGCTTTCCATGCCTACAATACTCTCATTGGCTCTTCAGCCAGATCCGAATGCCTTAAGGGGTGATTCTGAGGCCAGAGTGTTGTTTAGGACATCTGCCATTCTATGAGTCTGCTGTGTATCCCACTTCCCATGTTGGATCCTTCTCTCCCTTTTTGATTCTATCAGTTAGTATTAGCAGACACTTGTCTTGTTTGTGTGATCCCTTTGACTCTTAGACCTATCAGTGTGATCAATTGTGAACTGAAATTGATCACTTGGACTAGTGAGATGGCATTGGTACATGCCACCTTAATGGGATTGTATTGGAATCCCCTGGCACATTTCTAACTCCACCATTTGGGGCTGTACACTGTTATTTAATGTTATAACTAGTACTCCAACAGTATTTTTTCACTTTGTGTTGCTATATGGGGGCAAACTGTTGAAATCTTTACTTAATATATACTAAACTGATCTTCTGTATATAAACAGAATTGAAAATGAATCTTGATGTGAATGGAAGGGGAGAGGGAGCGGGAAAGGGGAGGGTTGCTGGTGGGAGGGAAGTTATGGGAGGGGGGAAGCCATTGTAATCCATAAGCTGTACTTTGGAAATTTATATTCATTAAATAAAAGTTTAATAAATGAAAAAAAAAGAACTCTCCAACTCAACAATAAAAATACAAACAATCCAATGACAGGGCAGTGCTGTGGTGCAGCGGGTTAAAGCCCTGGCCTGAAGCACCAGCATCCCATATGGGCACCAGTTCTAGTCCCAGCTGCTCCTCTTCCGATCCAGCTCTCTGCTATGGCCTGGGAAAGCAGTAGAAGATGGCCCAAGTCCTTGGACTCCTGCACCTGTATGGGAGATCCAGAAGAAGCTCCTGGCTCCTGGTTTCAGATCAGTGCAGCTCCAGTCGTTGCAGCCATCTGGGGAATGAACCAGCAGATGGAAGATCTCTCTCTCTCTCTCTCTCTCTGTCTCTACCTCTCTCTGTAACTCTTTCAAATAAATAAAAATAAACCTTAAAAAAATTATCCAATGAGGAAATGGACAAAAGTCACACAAAGACTTTACATTGCAGAGGATATTCAACTAGCAAATGTGCCCTTGGGAAAAGTTCCAAGATCATCAGCCATTAGTGACTTGCAAATTAAAACCACAATGAGATAGACATCACCAGACAGCTAACAGAATGGCCAAAATAAAAATAGTGATAGCACTGAATTCTGGCTGTGATATAGAGAAACTGTATCACTCACATATGTATATATATATATATATATATATATATATATATATATATATATTGCTGGTGGGCATTTGAAATGGCACAGCCACTCTGAAAAGCAATTTAGCAATTTCTTTAAATATACGAAATCATCAGATCTAGCTCTTGCACTCCTGGATATTTATTCCAAAGAAGTGAAGATTTATGCTCACTGAAAACTCTGTGGCAGTATTCATAGTAGTTTCCTTCACAGTAGCCGGTAATTAGAAGCAACTCAGGTGCCTTTCCATGAGAGAAAGGTTAAAGCAAACTCTGGTAGAACAATACCATGGACTAGTGCTTAGCAATGAAAAGATCGAAAAAAAATCAACTCTTCTGCTCCCATGGACTCCTCTTCTCTAGCACTCATCACAGTTATAATTTTGCCATTATTGTGTTATTGTCCCATTCATTCCTGTCTCTCCCACTAAACTGCGAACTTGGCAATGGCCAAAAACATCATCTGGCTTCACTCTCAGTTTTATCCCAGCCACCAACCCAGTGCCTGATGTATCGTAGGTGCTCAATAAGCCACTGGAGCCAACCAGTCTCTGCTCAGACACTTGGGAAGTGTTTCCCAAAGAGAGAAGAAGTCATAAAAGCAGTTCCCTAGGAGTGGTTCTGGTGAAACCTAATCATGTCACCTTGAGCAGGTCACTAAGTCAGCCTGCGACTTGGAGATACGTATGTGAATCGGAGGTTATTCTCAGACTTGACTACAAATTAGAACTGCCTGGGAAACTTTTAGAATATCAATGCCCCAGGGCAGGCACTGGCATAGCTGTTAAGACACTGCTTGGGACACTCACATCCCTTATCAGATTGGATTCAAGTGTCGGCTCCATTTCCTTCTTTCTTTTTTCTAGGATTTATTTATTTATTTGAAAGGCAGAGATGCAGGGAAGGGGAGAGACAGATCTTCCATCTGCTGGCTCACTCCCCCGATGGCCACAAGAGCCAAGACTGGGTCAGGCCAAAGCCGGGGGCCAGGAGTTTCATCCGAGTCTTCCACGTGGCTGCAGGGGCCCAGGTACTTGGGCCATCTGCTGCTGCTTTTCCCAAGCCGTTTAGCAGGAAGCTGGATCGGATGTACAGCAGCCAGGTATCAAACTGGCACCCATATGGGATACCAGCATTGCAGGTGGCAGCTTTACCTGCTCCACCACAACCCCAGCCCCTTGGCTCCATTTCTGATTCCAGCTGATGCGCAGCCTGGAAGGCAATGGATGATGGCCCAGGTACTTGGGTTCTCACCACCCATGTGGAGACCCAGATGGAGTTCTGGGCTTCTGATTCAGTCTGACTCAATCCCAGCTATTACATGCATTTAGGCTGTGAACCAGCAGGTGGAAGATATCGGTTTCTCCCTCCCTCTCTCTCTCTCTCTCCCTTTCAAATAAATTTTTTTTAAAAAAATTTAAATAATGATGTCTAGGACCCAACCCAGACATTCTCATTTAACTGGTTTGAGATGGGATCCAGCTAACTGGCATTTTAAAATACTCCAAGGTAATTGCAAATACAAAGTTGTGAATTACTGGACTTGGGCTTTATGATGGTTTATCGACACAATTATGGAAGTTCAAGGTCTTGTGAAGAATCCTAGCTTCTTCTGAAACGACCCTCCTTTTCTGCTAAAATAATCAAAGAAAACCAGCCCATGCCGGCCTGGGAACAGACATAGGAAGAGGCAGCTGAAGCTCACCACATTCATTTCTGCTTCTTTCACTTCCAGCAGCTGCGCTATTGGCTCTGCCAGCCTGCCCTAGACCTGGCCTGCTGGCATTCTGGGAAACCACAGTGTGCAGAGGTGCTAGGTGAGGCCTAGGGAATCCATTGTCAACATCAAAATGGAGCAAATAAAAGTTTACTCTTCTGATGATTAACTTTCTGATTCTCAAAACTGCTTAAAAACCCATCTTTGCATCCAAATGCCCAGAAGGGTTCATCTGCATTAAAGATTCATTCCCTGAGATGTGTCACTCTTTAACAGGCTCCTGGTTTTGTTTTTTCATATTTGGCACTAAAAATAAAGTCTGGTGCCAACTTTCATTTGTGTTGCTTTTCAGCTGTAATTGACTCTAAGATCTAAAAGAACTCAGCCGATTCTGTGACTTTTATCTGTAACATAGCAGGGCCTCTTGTGCAAAGGAGACTCACAAAATGAAAATAAGGAAAGAGCCTATAAGCCAGGCAGCCTCCATCCTAGAAGGAAAATGCCAAGGTTACCTCCTGCAGCCCCTCCAGCTTGTGTTGTTCTTCTGCCGTTGTCTTCTGGGGCTGGGGTTGGGGTATGGACTAATACCACGACTGGCAGTACCATGGAACCATGCTTTGAGAGGCAGCGTGCCTCATCCTCGCCGAGGTACACAAGTGCAGTGGACTAATCAGCAGAAGCAGGATGGGAAGTGGGGACTCTTTTACACCCCCTTGCAGCCCTGTGATTCAGCATGTGGCCATGGTGGTGGCCTATTTGTAGGGTGTGTGAGAGCTGTGTCTGGAAGATACAAGACAATTTCAGCTGTTAGGTAACAAAGTGGACAAATACAGATAGGTCTCCCCGAATAGTCAGGTGAGTGAGCACCTGGGAGTCCTGCCTGCTTCTGGAAGCCAGCAGCGTGCTAGGTAAACCCGTGCTGTGGTGGTTCAGTATTTGCTCAGCACCAACCCGAGTCAACAGAGTCCTGAATGCACTTGCACCAGTTTAGACCTGGAAACCATTGGCTTGGGGAGTGGGAGCAGCCAAACTACTGACTTCCTATTCTCCTGTTTTGGGGAAGTAACAGTTAAAGAGGGAAGCACTCCCGTTTTCCATTTCCACCTCCCCCCCCCCCAACAAAAATACTCAGCCATAGTCCACTGAAAACTTTCCTTTGATAATGAAGTCAGCTTCGAAGAGAGTGAGCCTTTGGATCATTTATGCTTTAATATGAATTATGTTAAATTAGAAATTAGGAGACTGGGGTGGGAAGAAAATGACAAGCATTGGTCATTTCAGAGCCTAAGAAAGGAAGGTTTGAGGGGCGAGATTGTAGGAGGTTGTGAATCTTTCAGCCCGGAGAGCTCTCGATGCTGGGGTGCAGGAGAAAGGTCCGGAGCTGGGGAGCATCCTGGCCAGCATAGACTCGTGCCCACTGATCTACTCTGTATATCTGCCTAAGTTTTGAGAGCCACCACTGACCATTGTGATGGCGAGCACTACACTTCCAGCTACATCTGGTGTGTGCATTGCTGTAGGCAAATGCATGACTTTTTTGTTCTGAATGAAAAACTGGGAAGCAGGGCAGGCCTCGGGAGAACCTGCAGCTGACCCAAGTGGGGCCAGGGCCCTCCCAAGTCCATCTTGGAGACTCAAGCCTAGATTTCAACATGGCCTTCCATCCTCAACTCATCCCCTCGGGGTTCACAGTGGGTTTTGTATGTGTGATCCAAGGTAGGCACACACACAGGGTGAGTAAGGGACTCACTGCCTGTCCACAGTGCCCCTGTGCTCCCTGTCCTAACTCCTGTCTAGGGTGCAGGGCACTGGCAGTGAATGAGCTGAGTGTCCAACAGCTCCTTCCTCCACCTCTTCTTGTACCGTCACCCTTCTGCCTTGCAAAGGTCCTCTTTCACCCTTCCTACATCTCCCTATGGTAACCCAGAGCACCCAACAGAGGGACAGCTGGAAATACTGAGGTCAAGAAAGGCTGCCTTAATCACAGTACTTGGGCGAGGCATGCACTGTCCCGACATGGATGTTCATCTGTCACAGGTTGAACACAGATTCAAGAAGTAAGCATAAAAAAAAAAAAAAACAGTAAGCAAGCATGTGAGGCCTTGCTGAGATGTCCTGGGTGGCAGAGTGACCTCAGTGCTTACTTGATGACTCCCCCTTTTCCAACCTCCGGCAACTGTGAGGGAGGACTGTGTTGTGTGCAGGGGGGCACCTTGTGAACAAAGCCAACGAGGCAGCACAAGCAGCACTGAAGACAGCAGGGCTCTCTGTGAGCCTGCAACGGACACTCCCGGCCACCCTGGGAATTAGAACCCCTCTTTCATGTTAGCTCTGAAACCCAAGGTCTGCCTGTGCCTAACAAGAAGTAAGGCTGTCAGCCCAGCCTTAGCTCCTTTGTTCATTGTGTCCTATCAGGCACATTCTTCTCCGTAAGTCGCATCAGCTAGATTGGCAGCTCCAAAGTTTTCACAAAAGCTTGCTCATGTTTAAGAAATTGCATTGGCAAATTAAAACAAGAATGGGAATAGGAGAAGGAGGAGGAAGAAAAGTGGGAGAGCAGGTGGGAGGGCAGGTACGGTGGGAAGAATCACTGTGTTCCTAGAGTTGGATTTATGAAATGAATGAAGTTTGTACACCTTAAATAAAAGGTTTCTGGGAAAAAAAGTAATATTTATTTTTCCATCCCTTTCTGAGTATGCACAGTTAAATAATTGCCTTTAATGCTATGGCTCAGCGGGTTAAAGCTGTGGCCTACAGCACCGGCATCCCATATGGGTGCTGGTTCCAGTTTCAGTCCTGGCTGCTCCACTTCTGATCCAGCTCCCTGCTAATGCGCCTGGGAAAGCAGTGGAGGATGGCCCAGGTGCTTGGGCCCCCTCTATCCATGTAGGAGACCTGGAAGAAATTCCTGGATCCTAACTTCAGCCTGGCCCAGTCCTGGCTGTTGCAACCTATTGGGGAATAAACCAGCAGATGGAAGATCTCTCTCTTTCTCTCTGTAACTCTACCTTTCAAATAAACAAATATTTTTTTAAAAAGTGCCTTCAAGTAAAAGAACAGCAGGTCTGATGGTTATTTTAAAAATTGGTAAAATCTTTTCTGTACATTCCTAGAACCTCATAAAGTTGATTGTTCTAATGAATGAGCATCAAATACCTCTAAAAACAAGTTTCCGCCTTCCAAAATTAATTAAAATATCCAATCATTAAAATTAAATTTAATGGTTAATACTATAAAATGTAATTAGATAATTCACTTTAGATGACAACATTAACAAATGATAATTCTAAGGGCTGGCACTGTGGCATAGTAGGTTAAGCATCCACCTGTGGCACCAGCATCCCAAGTGGATGCTGGTTCGAATTCCAGCTGCTCCACTTCCAATCCAGCTCCCTGTTGATGGCCTGGGAAAGCAGTAGAAGATGGCCCAAGTGCTTGGGCCCTGCACTGGCTTGGGAGACCTGGAAGAATCTCCTGACTCCTGGCTTCAGATTGGCCCAGCTCTGGCCATTGCAACCATTTGGGGAGTGATCCAGTGGATGAAGACTGTTCTGTCTCTTGCTCTCTCTGTCTATAACTATGCCTCTCAAGTATATACATAAATCCTTTTTTAAAAAATTATATTAATCTAGCCTATACTATTTTATAATACATTGCTATTATGTTAATACAGCCGGCGTCGCGGCTCACTTGGCTAATCCTCTGCCTGCGGCGCCAGCACCTCGAGTTCTAGTCCTGGTTGGGGTGCTGGATTCTGTCCCGGTTGCCCCTCTTCCAGTCCAGCTCTCTGCTGTGGCCCGGGAAGGCAGTGGAGGATGACCCAAGTGCTTTACCCTGCACCCACATGGGAGACCGGGAGAAAGCACCTGGCTTCTGCCATTGGATCAGCGCAGTGTACTGGCCATAGTGGCCATTTAGGGGGTGAACCAACGAAAGGAAGACCTTCCTCTCTGTCTGTCTCTCTCTCACTAACTCTGCCTGTCAAGAAAAAAAAAAGACTTATTTATTTGAAAGGGAGAGACAGGCAGAAAGAGAGAGAGGGAGGGAGGGAGAGAGGGAGATCTTCTTTGCACAGCCTGTGATTGTAAAGTAACTTGAAAGTACATTATTGCAACAATTAAAAGAAAAGAAAGGAAAGAGGAGGGGGAGGGAAGTATCTGTATATTCTTAGAATTTTATCTATAAAATACATGAAATCTATTCTCTTTATTAATGAAAAATTAATTTTTAAAAACTTTTCCAGCAAACCCCCGTCTCAGCACCCTCACTGCCCCCTCCCCACCTAAGGCACTAACGCTCTGGCGGCCATGACTTAATCACTCACTCTTCCCAAAAGGCACCTGTGCTGCACAAGGATTTCCTGGAAATGACCATGTGACCTAAAGAATGATGTCAGAGTGAGGATTTCAGCGGAGGACAAAGGCACTGGAGGGAAGAGGGAAAGCTCCCAGAACTCACACTGACTGTGAGTGCTGGGCAGAATGTGGAGCACTGTCAGGGAGCCCACATGGAGAGAGTGAGGGCAGGGCTACCCTGTGGATCACACTGCAACTCATGATGAGGAAACCAATCTCACTAGAGATGTGTTTGAATAAAAATAGGAGAATTAGAAGCAAATACAAGACACATGAGAAAAGGAATGGTATAAAAATCCCAACTAAGACGACTTTGGGCCTGTTTTTTAAATGAATGATGAAGGGTACCCAATCTCTATATGTTTAAGTTCTACTGGAAACATTTAAAAGAGTGATACAAGAGAATATCTGAATTTTGGAATATTTAGAACATTTACTCTACATTTACATTTACTTTTAAATTTTTCTTTTAAAAGATCTATCTATTAAGGCAGATAGAGAGAGAGAGAGACAGAGATTATTTGCTGCAATCACAACCCCAAGTTGCCACACATGCCAGGAATAGACCAGGACACAACCATCTGGGTCTCACATGGGTGGCAGGGGTCCAAGCACTTGGGTTGTATTCAACTTCTGTCTCAGGCACATAAGCAGGATGCTGGATTGGAAGCACAGTAGCTGGGACTCAAACCAGCTCTCCCATATGGAATGCAGGCATCACAAGCAATGACTTAACCCACTGTACCACAATACTGCCCTCTCCTCTTGCATATATTTAATGATAATATCTCTGACAATACTTTGATCAGGGTACATACACACCCAAAATAAGACTGAAGCTAGTTTAGGAGTAGAAGGCCAGGGAAACCAATAACTTTTCAAAGAAGCTAAGTTGATTATCTCTGCTTGGGGTGTGGGCCTTGTTTTGTTTGTTTGTTTAACTTTGCATGGACTTCCCCAGCTGATATCTGGGTGAAGAAAACATCTTTGAGTTTTTTCCCCATTATAAAAAAAATCTGCTAAAGAGAGCAATTTCATGGCTTTAAAAATGGTGTTGATAATGCAGTCAGTGCTGCTGGAGACCCATAGATACCAAAGGAGACAAGCCAGCTGTGCACAGACACATGTGTGCTTCAGGGAAGCAACTGCAGATGCCACATTGGAGGATGATCAGAAACATCCTCTTTATAAACCAAGAATTATGCAGTATCCGTGTGGCTGTCCTTGGCACTAGTGGAACTCACCCTGCCTGTTCCTGTGGACTTCTACAATTGTTAAGCTCTTGCTGAAAGTAAAGATGTTAGCTCACTGAGGGCCCTGTTTGTACCAAGTATAAGGAATGTTATTGGCCGGCGCCACAGCTCAATAGGCTAATCCTCCGCCTGCGGCGCCGGCACACCGGGTTCTAGTCCCAGTCAGGGCGCTGGATTCTGTCCCGGTTGCCCCTCTTCCAGGCCAGCTCTCTGCTGTGGCCCAGGAGTGCAGTGGAGGATGGCCCAGGTCGTTGGGCCCTGCACCCGCATGGGAGACCAGGAGAGGCGCCTGGCTCCTGGCTTCGGATCAGTGCAATGCGCCAGCCACAGCGCGCCAGCCATTGGAGGGTGAACCAGCAGCAAAGGAAGACATTTCTCTCTGTCTCTCTCTCTCACTGTCCACTCTGCCTGTCAAAAAAAAAAAAAAGGAATTTTATGTGGTATAAGATATGGTTCCTGGGTCCAGCACTGTAGCACAGCAGGTAAAGCTGCCACCTACAGTGCTGGCATCCCATGTGGCGCTAATTCAAGTCCCAGTTGCTCCACCTCCAATCTAGCTCTCTGCTGTGGCCTGGGAAAGCAGAAAATGGCCCAAGTGCTTGGGCCCCTGCACCAGCTTGGGTGACATGGAAGAAGCTACTGGCTTCTGGATACGGATCTGATCAGTCCAACTCCAGCTGTTTCAGCCATTTGGGGAGTGAACTTGTGGATGAAAGACCTCTCTCCCACTCTCTCTGCCTCTACCTCTGTAACTCAGCCTTCCAAATAAATAAATAAATCTTTAAGGAAAAAAAGACATGGTTCCTAACTTCATGAAATCTAACATTGAACTGGGTTCACAGAATTTGTTCTTAAAGCAATGAAAGGCAATACAAAAGAGTCTTTATAACCATTTGTCTTATGCTATAGTTCTTGTAAAGAGAATTTTATCTAGAGTGAGACCCATTGAGAAAGGTTTCCAGCATATGGTACAGGAGGATTTTAGTGGGGCCCTGAAACAAGAGTAAGACTTTCAAAGAAGGTAAGTTGGCACAACCTTGCACATACAGGGACATGCACGTGGAGCATTCAGGGAATGAGAGGTAGGCTAGGCGGTTGAGAGCAGTGTTTGTGTAACAGGTTCATCCATGATATAGGTAGGCAAATAGATTTGATAGATACGCTTACTTTCTAATTGTTTACCCACAACTTCATACAAAGAATGCTTCTCAAATTGATCTGTTTAATAAATACCACCTTTCTGAGTCATAAAAATGTTCACTTTTCTTGAGCCCCTACCATATATTAGTTGCTGCAATCAATCCCTTAAATTACTACATTATTTCTAGTTTGCTGATGATCTTATGGGACAAGTTTGATTCTGGACCATATAAAATACACTAGAAAAACTAAGAAATGCACTCTCCAATCCTTTAGATAATGAAATAAGACATTATCTGGGACTAGGAAGAAAAGGGTGGTTATAATGAAAATTGGTTTGCCTCTTCATCTCTATTGTATGTATTAACATTGTCAAATGCAGAAAGTGAACAGCAATGTCCTTCATGACTTAACAGCCCAAGCTAATCAGGAGACCCCTGGGTGTTGTCTGTTACCTTTTCTACCTTATTACCCTCTCTGGTCTGCAGACTGGGCATCTTTTCTGTCTTGTAAAAATTCTTGAATGCTTAATATACTCATAGCCCAAGTAGATATACAAATATATTCACATGATGCATAACCCTGCTTCTCTGTGCATGTTGGCATACTCTCGTACTTGGAAATAAGTTATCACTCTTTGGCAAGTAACTGCAACAACAAGCCCAAGGAAACCCAGGATCCATGCTACCTTCATTTTGGTTTGGTAAGACAGTAACAGAGTACCTAAAATGAGAATCTTCCAACCAGGCTACTCTCCTGGGGAGTGTTTAAGCCATTTAGATCCACTGTGCTCATTCCAGTTTCTATTTAAAAAAACAGAAAGATTTACTTATTGATTGATTTGAAGAGGGGAGGGGGAGAGCGAGCACACAAGTGCACTCTTTCATTAGCTGGTTCACTCCCCCCAGATGGCTGGGCCACACAGGAGCTAGGAGCTTCATCTGGGTCTCCCACATGGGTGGCAGGTGCCCATATATATGGGCCATCTTTTGCTGCTTTCCCAGGTCATTAGCAGGGAGCTAGATTGGAAATGGAGCAGCTAGGACATGAACTGATGCCCATATGGGGCAGTTTTCTCCAGTTGATTCAGATTCAGCCAATCTGCAGACAGGTGTTTGGGAACCATTTATATCAACGAATATGACTGGATCTTGACAAATTTGACAGGACTGTGTTTCTCCTTTGCCCTACACTCCAGCCGTAACATACTTATTGTTAAGTAACAATCTTGGATTTGCATTTAAGGAATATTTTCATGGAATATAGTGCATAGGTTGGTGATAGGATGAGGACAGGCATTGGACACACAAACAGGACAGTAGGCCAAGAAGCAGGATTAGGCTGGCGCCGCAGCTCACTAGGCTAATCCTCCGCCTGCAGCGCCGGCACACCGGGTTCTAGTCCCAGTCTGGGTGCCGGATTCTATCCCGGTTCTAGCCCCTCTTCCAGGCTAGCTCTCTGCTGTGGCCAGGGAGCGCAGTGGAGGATGGCCCATGCACCCCATGGGAGACCAGGATAAGCACCTGGCTCCTGCCATCGGATCAGCGTGGTGCGCCGGCCGCAGCGCACCAGCCGCGGCGGCCATTGGAGGGTGAACCAACGGCAAACGAAGACCTTTCTCTCTGTCTGTCTCTCTCACTGTCCACTCTGCCTGTCAAAAAATTTAAAAAAAAAAAAAAGAAGCAGGATTAACAGAAAGGAGAGGCACAGGGAGGTACACCAAACACAAAACCCTGGAGCCGAGGCATGGCCCACTGTCACATCAAGCTCACAAGGAGACAGCCCAAGAAGGCAGCAAATGACCCCCGAGTTCCAGGGATCTTGACCCTGAAAAGCAGTGCTTTGCTTCCAGAGTTTATGAGGGGCAGCAGGTGGGCCTTCTTGTAATAACACCATCAGAGGATCTGCCTAAGGATCAATGCCTTCCTTCCAGCGTGGCATTCAGAAGGCAAACCTGGTGTCCAGCTCTCCTTATTTCCTCAGATCTAACCTGGTGCTGGCCAGCATTTGTTGACATGGATTAAACACAGTGAAGGCCTCCTGACACACTGACCCATGGTGTTTTACAAGAGTCTTATAAAATCTTATCCACAAAAACAGTAGTGGGCTTTAACTGTGGAACACTGATTACAATGCTACTTTGAATAAACACCAAGAACAATGGAAATGATTTAATACTGAGTCGTATTTCACCCACAACCCCTCAGATTTCCTCCAAAATGTATGGGTTCTGTGGCTGCTCTAAAGTATTCTTTCAGCCCTGAACAAATCTCAAACCTATTTTTTTTCTTTGCTATTCTCAGAAGTCTGCTTTTACAAAATAGGTCTTTGATTCATTTTTTCCTGGTTTGGCTCTTGCCGTGTTTCAAACCACTAACGAATCACACACACCTAGTGTTCCGGTTGTAGTATTAGCTACAGAAGCAGAGTGTGCTGTGGCCCTGTGCATCTTCATAGGAACAGAAGAAGGTGGTGCTGATGTAACAGCTGCTTCAGCTTGTGTTGGAGTAACAGTCCCCTTAAAGTGGTGGTGGGTGTGTTTGTTTTCCACTCAAGAGTTAAGCTCCTCAATGTGTATCACACATCTTAAATCTCAATATGCTGCTCACAGGCTTGCTCCCAAAACCACTAAATTCAGATCATCCCAGGAGAAGCAATTCCTCCTCTTCTTAAACTGCCTGCTCTACTCAGAATGGAATAGCATGACATTGAGCACTGGGTTTCTGAGGACCAAGAGCTTCAGTACAGTCATGATAATATATTCAGGGAGTCTCCTGAATTTATTATTGTCATGGCATTATTTTATTCTAGGAGAGTGGAGTATCTGGGACTGCAAATAAAAGAAACCCAATCTTAGTGGGAATGCTTCCAACTTTTTCTCATTCAGTAGGACACCGGCCATGGGTTTGTCATAAATTGCCTTGACTGTGTTGAGAAGTGTTCATTTTATACCCAATTTGCTTAAAGTTTTCATCATAAAAGGATATTTCACTTTGTTTAATGCTTTCTCTGCATCTATTGAGATAATCATATGGGTTTGTTCTTCAATTTGTTAATGTGATGTATCAAAGCAGTTTACAGATTCAATGCAATACCAATCAAAATACCAATGATATTCTCAGATACAGAAATCCTCAGAAATTCATATGGAAACACAGGAGACCTTGAATAATGAAGGCAATTTTATATGACAAAAACAAAGCTGGAGGTATCTCAGTATCAGATTTCAAGACATACTACAGGGCATTTATAATCAAAACAGCCTGGTACTGGAACAAAAACAGATAGATAGACCAATGGAACAGAATAGAAACTCCAGAAATCAATCTACACATCTACAACAGAATTATCTCTGACACAAGAGCTAAAAATCAATCTCTGGAGCAAGAACAGTCTCTTCAACAAATGGTGCTAGCTCTACACTTTTAGAAGTATGAAGCAAGATCCCTACCTACACCTTACACAAAAATCCTCTCAAAATGGACCAAAACCTAACACTACAACCTGATACCATCAAATTATTGTGAAACATTAGAGAATCCCTGAAAGACATTGGCATAGGCCAAGAGTTCTTGAAAAAGACCCCAGAGGCACAGGCAATCAAAGCCAAGACTGGCAAATGGGATTACATCAAATTGAGAAGCTTCTGTACTGCAAAAAAAAAAACCACTCAGCAAAGTGAAGAAGCAACTGACAGAATGGGAGAAATTATTTGCAATCTACACAACTGCAAAAGGGTTAATATCCAGAGTCTATCAAGAGCTCAAGAAACTCAACAACAACAAAACAAATAACCCAGTTAAGAAATAAGTAAAGGACTTGAACAGGCATTTTTCTACAGAGGAAATCCAAATGGCCAACAGACACCTGAAAAAATGTTCAAGATCACTAGCTGTCAGGGAAATGCAAATCAAAACCACAATGAGGTTTCACCTCATGCGTGTTAGGATGGCTTTCATATAAAAATCAACAAACAACAAATGCTAATGAGAATGTGGGGAAAAAGTTACCCTAATCCACTGTTGATGGGAATGTACAGCCATGGTGGAAGACAGTATGGAGATACCTCATAAATCTGAATATAGACATGCCATATGACTCAGCCATCCCACTCCTGGGAGTTTACCCAAGAGGAATGAATTAAGCATATGAAAGAGTTATCTGTGCCTCTGTGGAAGACAATTACTTGTGCCTCCATGTTTATTGCAGCCAATTCATAATAGCTAAGATATGGAATCAACCCAGATATCTGTCAACTGAAAACTGAATAAAGAAATTATGGGCGGGGGCATCACTGTGGTGTAGCGGGTAAAGCTTCCATCTGCAGTGCTGGCATTCCATATGGTTGCCAGTTCAAGTTCAGCTGCTCCACTTCCAATCCAGCTCTCTGTTATAGCCTAGGAAAGCAGTAAAAGATGCCCTAAGCCTTGGGCCCCTGCACTCACGTGGGAGACTTGGAGGAGGCTACTGGCCTCTGGCTTTGGATCTGTGCAGCTCTGACCATTACAGCCAATTAGGGAGTGACCAGCAGATGGAAGACCTCTTTTTCTTTGCCTCTACTTCTCTCTCTGTAACTCTGACTTTCAAATAATAAATAAATAAATTTTTAAAAATTATGTGATATATACACCGGGGAATACTACACAGTAGTAAAAAATGAAATCCTGTCATTTGCAACAAAATCGATACAACTGGAAAACGTTGTACTTAATGAAGTAAGCGAGTCCACAAAGAGTGAATACTATATATTCCCCCTTTTCTGTGGTAACTAATAGGGTACCTAAAAGGTAATTATTAAAAGTGAAATTGACACTTTACAATGTGATGATTTTGAACAGCCCTTGTCCCAACAATTGAACAACAGGTTTTTTTTTAATATACTATTTATTAAACTCTTAACTTAGTATAAGGTTAATCTTATGTGTGTAAAATTAATTGAAAACAGATCTTAGTAAAAAAGAAAAATGGCAATAGGAAAGGGAGGAGGAAGAAGGACGGGAGTGCGGGTAGGGTGGGGAGAATTACTATGTTCCTAAATTTGTATTTAGGAAATGCATGAAGTTTGTATATCTTAAATAAAGAGTTTATGGGGGTCTGGCACTATGGCATAATGGGTAAAGCTGCCGCCTGCAGTGCCAGCATCCCATATGGACTCCAGTTTGTGTCCTAGCTGCTCAACTTCTGATTCAGCTCTCTGTTATTGCCTGGGAAAGCAGAAGATGGCCCAGGTCCTTGGGCCCCTGTACCCGCATTGGACTCCCGGAGGAAGTTCCCTGGCTCCCAGCTTTGGATTGGTTTAGCTGTGGCCATTGTGGCCATCTGGGGAGTGAATCAGCAGATAGAAGACTTCTCTCTCTCTCTGCCTCTGCTTCAGCCTCTCTGGAACTCTGCCTTTCAAATAAATAAGTAAATCTTTTTTTAAAAAAAGGTTTATGGAAAAATAATTTTTTAAAAACTTTTATTTAATGAATATAAATTTCCAATGTACAGCTTATGGATTACAATGGCTTCCCCCTCCCATAACTTCCCTCCCACACGCAACCCTCCCCTCTCCCGCTCCCTCTCTTCCATTCACATCAAGATTCATTTTCAATTCTCTTTATATACAGAAGATCAATTTAGTATACATTAAGTAAAGATTTCAACAGTTTGCACCCACATAGAAACACAAAGTGAAACATACTGTTTGAGTACTAGTTATAGCATTAAATCACAATGAACAGCACATTAAGGGCAGAGATCCCACATGAGGAGCAAGTGCACAGTGGCTCCTGTTGTTGACCCAACAAATTGACACACTAGTTTATGGTGCCAGTAACCACCCTAGGCTCTCGTCATGAGTTGCCAAGGTTATGGAAGCCTTCCAAGTTCGCTGACTCTGATCATATTTAGATAAGGTCATAAAAGACAGGGTGAGGATAGTAACCAATGTTCCTAAGAATTGTGTTAACCAGGTCTGAACAATTATACAGCATTAAGTGGGGAAGAGGACCATCAGTACACACAGGTTGGGAGTAGAGCCATTGGTGGTAGAGTAGAGGTTATGATTACGAAGGAATGAGGACCAAGTGCACTAGACAGGGTCTAGAACAAAGGACAGAGTCATTATTAGAGGAGCTAAGAAAGGTGCTGTCTAAGCTACAAGTAATTTTTCTGATTGAGAGGCAAATAGAACCTGACAGAAGGGGCCTGGTAATAATCTGATGGGCTTTAAGCCTTGTAAGTTAAGAGGCCCAGACCTACCTATCTCTTCACATGGGGTATATCCTAAGGGAGGTGTGAACCTCCTAGGGGAAGGCACTCTGTTGACTTTCATTACTTGGCTGGCCTGGGAGGAGAGCTGGCCAGGTAAAGGCAGGTGGCATCTCCAACAAGAAATTTACAGTTCTGGCTGCAATGTTGCTGACCCTACTTGACCATCCCCTCAGCTGCAGTGGTCACTTTGGAAGTTGGGCTGAGTGAAGGGCTTTTCAGCTTAGAGCCAATAAGATCTGTGGCTCTGACCTGGGCATCCTTCGACTCCAGGGCAGGTCCATTTCCAGTGATCCAACTCTTGGCAGAGCTGCCAGGGCTCTTCACAAGCTGACTTCTGCTGAAGCCCAGGCATACCACATTGAAAGCCACTGCAGTGGACTGGCCTGTTGGGTCTCCTTGAGGGCAGATCACTGTACAGATCAGCCATTAATAGGCCTGCCACCCATTGCTTCTGATGCCAAGCTTTCTTTTCCTCCTGGTTTGTGTTCAAGCAGACCAGAGGATGCAAGTCAAGGGAGTGCCCAAGTCCCATCTCTAATCTTCGGTGGCCTGAACTACAAGTCTATAGTCACAGGCATGTTCTGTAGTCGTTTTTCTAAGGTAGACAATGCCCATGAGGAAAATTATATTCTCACTTTAAAACTTTCTTCCCTTTGGTCTGAAAGGGAGGTTTTTTCTACTTACTGTTTACTTCGCTGATGGTGAAGTGAATCTAGCTATGAAATTATTATTTAAGCTCTTATTTTGGCTATGCTATTAAATAAAAACGTTAGCCATCTATTTTATAAGGTCTAAAGATTAAATTTTGGGTCCTACAGATTCCTTCAGAATAGAATTAGTTTCCTACCTTGAAGAGAATAGAGAAATGAAAGAACAAGTTGGGCTTAGAATGTAGACATGAGGGAGCAAGATCTAGATTGCTTGCTGACAATAGCAATATTACATGAATACTTAGCAAACCATTTCAAACATTAGATAACAACTTAAGAAAACATTTACCAGAAGGTCCAATGCCTTCTATAAATTTTAAGAATCATGTATTTGAAAACACCTCTTAAATATCTAACATGGTGTAGTTTGTTTAACCAGTAAACTTAAGCACAACCATATAAAATGTTTTTAGTTTCTTTCTACCAACAAGTATAAAATATATGATGCAGAGATTCAGGTCACACGAATTAAAATGTATCTTTGATTAAGTTTAGCAGCTTAAATTTATGGACAATCTTATCTATAAGCCAATTAAAATAAAACTCTTAATAAAATCTCCCCATGTGGACATACAATATGTACACACATATAACATAACATAATAGACCAATATAGCAATTTTAATAATAGCTTTTAAAATCTTTAACTCTTTTTGTAGATTGCCAATTGATTTGAATTGCTTTTTGTTTTTAGTAACCTCAGTTAACCATACTTTCTCTCAGTTGGTACTGTGAATACATTATTGGCTTCATCTGTTTACAGAGCCATCCCAAAGTACTGAATACAATAGAAGAGGCTGGAAAAAGTCCATAGGAACCTATAGGAGGACAGCTAAACACAGAACCAACAACGCTTTAGTTTTATGAGCAGCACATCATATATAACTGTGGATGACAAAAGACTTTAAGTCGCCATGTTTAAAATCATAAACTCATCAACCAACAAGAGGCACTTGCTTACTTCACAGTATTTTTGAAAGCACCTGTAGGATTTTACAAGTATTTAACCCTTTAGGCCTCTGGGGCTTTCTCATGTCTAGTATCATGTCTAGTAACACAAGATCATTAGACTTTTTAATTCTCAAACATTTGTATTAATAGCATTTTCCATCATAGAAACTTAAAATTTAGTACCACGTCACATCTTGACAGTACTTCTAATATAATCCAAATAGCCTGATTAGTTGGTGTCTCTATAAGGTGAGAGACATAGGTCCTTCGATTTTTCAGTTGGGCCCAAACTGCAAAAACCAAAGTCCAAGATTTACTGGAAATTTTAGAGTCCAAATTGTTTGGAAATTTGATTTTTTGAATGCCTGTCAAGAATGCCAAGAAGGCTCAAAATCCAAAATATCTGGTTGAAATAAGATTCCTTAAAATCATGGCATAACATAGACCAAATTTGATCATTGTTATAAGGTGATTATTCAAATCTTTGAAAATAAGCACATGTTAAATAACCCATAACTCTTAATAAAGATTCAGCTGTTTTTGAACACTTAGAATTTGACATCAAGAGAACATAATAGATTACTTTAACACATTGCTTAAACAGAGAATCAGATTTTAATTCTATGTCAAAGAGAAATTGAGCTTCCTGTGATCTTTTGCTGTGAGGTTTCCTTCCTTTTCCTTCTTTCATATTGGTGATCATGTTTCTGTGTTTCTGTGTGTAACACATCTTTAAGCATCTTTTGCAGGGCAGGATGAGTGGCAACAAATTCTTTCAGTTTCTGTTTGCTATGAAAAGTCTTAATTTCACCTTCATTCACAAATGAGAGCTTTGCAGGATATAATATTCTGGGCTGGCAGTTTTTCTCTCTTAGTACCTGGGCTATATCTCGCCATTCCCTTCTAGCTTGTAGGGTTTCTGATAAGAAGTCTGCTGTGAGTCTAATTTGAGATCCTCTGAGAGTAATCTGACGTTTCTCTCTTGCACATTTTAGAATCTTTATGTTTCACTGTGGTGAGTTTGATTACAACATGTCGTGGTGAGGATCTCTTTTGGTCATGTTTATTAGGGGTTCTATAAGCTTCCTGTACTAAGATGCCTCTGTCCTTCTCCAAACCTGGGAAATTTTCTGCTAGTATCTCACTAAAAAGGCCTTCTAATCCTTTCTCCCTCTCCATGCCTTCAGGAACTCCTAGAACCTGAATGTTGGGTTTTTTAATAGTATCCTGTAGATTCCCGACAATATTTTTTAGATTTCTAATTTCCTCTTCTTTTCTTTGGTTTGCCTGTCTCCTTTCCTGTTCTCTGTCTTCTAAGTCTGATATTCTCTCTTCTGCTTCGCCCATTCTGTTTTTAAGGCTCTCTAATGTGTTTGTCATTTGATCTATTGAATTCTTCATTTCATTATGATTTCTCGTCACTATCACAGTTTCTTGTTCCACTAGTTGTTTCATTTCATTTCGATTCCTCCTTAATATTTCATTTTCACGAGAGAGATTTTCTATCTTGTCCATGAAGGATTTCTGTAGTTCAAGAATTTGTCTTTGAGAACTTCTTAATGTTCTTATCAATTTGTTGAGATCCACTTCTTGCATTTCTTCTATCTCATCATCTTCATAATCTTGAATTGGGGTGTCTTTTTCATTTGGGGGCATCATAGTGTCTTCCTTGTTCTTGTTACCTCAGTTTTTGCGTTTGTTGTTTGGCATGTTGGAGATATTTGGTTTCTTCACTGTGGTGTTTTTTCTTGTTACACTATGGCTCTATATTAAGTGGACTGTCTGCTTTCGGTGGAGCCTTAGAGGCTTGAGATGAGTGTGGCCTGAGAGCTCTGTTTGGTTCCTCAGGGTTGAGGGTGTGTCAAAGGTGACACTCCCAGGTTAGGCATGGTAAATCTCTCTCTCTTTCATTCTTTTTTTTTTATTTATTTAAAAGGGAAGTAATTCCACACAGCTGAACATAATTGGAGGTAGTTATCAGGCGAATGATATACCCACAGGAGCCAGAGTTTGGAAGCTCTTTCCCAAGGACCACACAGGGAATTTGTGCTGCCCTCAGTGTGGGCTCCAATTCTCCTGCAGTATCCTACTGGGTTGCCAAGTTAGGTCCTAATCTCCTGTTATTTCACCCCACCCAGAGTCATGTTTTTCTGCTAGGCTCAGGGCCGGTGCAGACCTGAGGTCGCCCTGCTTATGACGTATGTCCAAAATGGCACCTGCTCTTTGTCTTGCTCGCCTTTGAGTGGTGAGCGGAGAGAGAGAAACTCATGTCCGTATCAGTCACTTTTTTTTCCTCTCTCTCTTCTAGTTAGCCTGGTGAACTTTTCCCCACAGAGTTTCAAGCCTCATTCCCTTTAGTCTCCTCTTTCTGCTTGCCCGCCGGTGTCTCAGGCTATTGAGGTTCAGCTCACCTCGCGTTCCAGTGCTGGTGTGTTGATTCTGCCGCTGATGTCCCGAACTTCGGCTCCCACACTCTCCATGCAGGTCCACTGTGAATCACTCGTTCCGGAAGAGTTTCCTCTGCTGTTTCTTCCCCTACTCTTCCTTGAACCTGCAGTATCTCCACTTTTATTAAACTGTCTCTTCCCGGACTATCAGTGTGCTCCCTTCCTATTCCGCCATCTTGCCGCTCTCTGGAAAAATAATTTTTATTTTATTTTTTTTTTTATTTTTGACAGGCAGAGTGGACAGTGAGAGAGAGACAGAGAGAAAGGTCTTCCTTTTTGCCGTTGGTTCACCCTCCAATGGCCGCTACGGTAGGTGCGCTGCGGCCGGCGCACCACGCTGATCCGATGGCAGGAGCCAGGTGCTTCTCCTGGTCTCCCATGGGGTGCAGGACCCAAGCACTTGGGCCATCCTCCACTGCACTCCCTGGCCACAGCAGAGAGCTGGCCTGGAAGAGGGGCAACCGGGACAGGATCGGTGCCCCGACCGGGACTAGAACCCGGTGTGCCGGCGCCGCAAGGCGGAGGATTAGCCTATTGAGCTGCGGCGCCGGCCTGGAAAAATAATTTTTAAAACACAAAGTTTTTTCATGTGTTTTCAATAAACTTTTTAAAGATCCATATGTATTCAAGATGTCAGTTGGATGATTTGATATATATAGACAATGTGTAATGATCACAAATTAATGAACGCATCCATCACCACCTATGCTGTCCATTAGATTGCCACAACTTTTTCATCCTGTAAATGAGTATTTGTGGTCAATATATCTCCATCCCATGTGTTCTGAGCCCTTGTCAGCCAACCTTTCTACCCTCTATTTCTGTGAGTTTGGATTTTAAAAACATAAAAGTGAGATCACACAGTAGAACAACAACAAAAACCCAAGTGAATTAACGTGAGCCAAAGAAGAACATGTTGGCTCATGTAGCTGAGAAGGCTACCGAGTTAATTCACAAGACTTAAAGAAGAACTTCAGGGATCAGTTCTCCTGGACTAGCTCAGAGGACATACTTCTAGGTCTCTGTCTTCCTGTGACTCTTCTCATCTGTCCTTGGCTTTATCCTACAACCTCTTCTCACTTAGTGGACATGAGCACTGCTGAACATGCTGAGGCACACCTGCTCTGCTTGCCAACCCCAGTAGAAGAACATCTTCCTCCCGTGGTCCATACTGCAATCCAAGAAAAGATTTGAGTGTGTCCCACATGGCCCTGATTCCAATCCTCTTGATCAGAGTTCCTCAACCCTAACTGTATACAAGAATTACTTCAGATGATTTATAAAAAGCAGATTCCCCAACAGTTAGGTACTGTATATGTCACCGAAAAAAGCTAAAAGAAAGGATTTTGAGTTTTTTTTCAGCTAGAAATGTGAACTTTTTTAGGGAGACATATGTATTTACCCTAAGTTGACCATTACACAGGCTATACATATCTAAACATATCATATGGGACCCCATCAAGAAATACAATTTCTATATACCAATTAAAACTACATTTTCAAAGAAAACTCAGATTCCTAGGTACTAGGAAAACCACATGGAATAGTGAAAATTTGGTTTTTCAAAACAAAGAGACATTAGTCAAACAAACAAAAATATATGTATACGAGAGCTTTATTTAGGATTTGTGAGTCCTTGGAAATGGCTACCAGGAAATTGGTAGCACAGCTGTGATGCCATAAAAATACAAAAGGGGCCAAAGGGATGTATGCAACTATCACAGCAATCCCCAGCTGCCTGGTTACAGATAACAAACTCATTAGCTATTTCAGTGCCTTATGCCTTGTCTATGTAAGCAAATAGTGGCAGATGCCAACTTGAAAACAGATTTTTAAAAGGTCACAGTAGTCTCTATTGGTGTGACCCACCCCTCAATGACATTAGTTCAGTATTTCTTCAAAACCTTGTTGAACAATCACACTAAGCTACTTGAAAAATATTATCCAGCCTTTGTGGGCGTGGCAATGAAGACTTCGATGAACTCATAGCAGAGGCTAGGAAGTGATTTTAAGAACTCACAAGCTAGGCCGGCGCCGTGGCTTAACAGGCTAATCCTCTGCCTTGTGGAGCCGGCACACCGGGTTCTAGTCCCGGTCAGGGTGCCGATCCTGTCCCGGTTGCCCCTCTTCCAGGCCAGCTCTCTGCTGTGGCCCGGGAGTGCAGTGGAGGATGGCCCAAGTGCTTGGGCCCTGCACCCCATGGGAGACCAGGAGAAGCCCCTGGCTCCTGCCATCGGATCAGCGCGGTGCGCTGGCCGCAGCGTGCTACCGCGGTGGCCATTGGAGGGTGAACCAACGGCAAAAAGGAAGACCTTTCTCTCTGTCTCTCTCTCTCACTGTCCACTCTGCCTGTCAAAAATTAAAAAAAATTTAAAAAAAAAGAACTCACAAGCTAGTTTGGTGTTGTGGACCCCCTTATTGATAATATAGATGTCTTACAAACAAAGACACAGAACTGCCCAATCAACAGTCACTTTTAGTACCTGTTAAGTGAAAGGCTTTTCTGATCAGAAGAATCTCTGCCCAAGTAGATCTTACAGTTGAGTAGAGAGGCAGACAATAAGCAGGCACACACCTACACAAAGAAATGTCAGATGGTGATGAGTGTATTGATGAATATCAAACTGGCTACAGGGAGGAACAGGACAGGGTATTTAGGAAGAAGGGTCTAGAAAGGCCATTTAGAGGCAATGACCCTGCAGTGAAGTGAGAGAACCAGCCATACTGAGGTCTGGGAGGTAGGCAAGGAGGTCAAGACCTTGAGTTGACAACAGGCTTGGAGTGTTCACGCCAGTGTGGCTGCAGCAGAAGATGGTGCTGAAGAGATTGGAGATGTGGACAGTGGCTGATACCATAGTGGCTTTGCAGTCCACTGCAAGAAGCTGGGGCAGTTTGCTATGTGGGAGGTCATTGGAGACCCTGGAAGGCAGTGAGGTTCTGTGTTAGAAGTTGTAAGATGTAGCCCAGGTTTCTGTGGGGCATAGACTATATGGCCAAATTAGCAGCTGAGTGACTGGGTAGGAGTTCCTGAAAGCTTGTCCTCAGGTGGCAGCCATGGAAGTAGTAAGATGGAGACATATTGGGATAATGCACTGGATTTGAGACTGAAAGGAAGAGGGTTTCAGTGAGAAGAGGGTAAGAACTAACGTTGGGAATATCCGTGGGGAGTGAGGACTAAGAAAAAACCCTTGAGTTGCACAGTATATCAGTTGTTATTTTTAAATAGGAAAAGTATCAATGGCGATGTTTGAGGAAGGAGGAGGCAGAGTGTTGGGGAGGAAGCTGGACAGCAGAGGAGTGAAAGAGGGAGTGGGTGGTGACAAGGGTTAGGCAAGAGACCCCAGACCACCCTGTTCAAAGTCCTGGCTTCCTGATGGCCATGCAGTCCACTTTGAATACAGAGTGCAATTCATTTCTCCTTGTCTAAATTCTCTCAGGAACATCCAGACTCCAGTAATACTGCCTTTCCACCCAATAGAAGCTAACGTTGAAAAAATTGCAATAAGAGCAGAAACTGTACTTTTGATATTCAAAGAGAATAACCCTATTTATTTAAATGTAAATCAAAAATCAAAGTTTATGCAAAGTTTATGCTAATCTTTGGGGACACAGATCTCTCTCCTCCATCTCTTGGAAATGACTGTTCCAAATTAATTAAACTCTCAAGAGAGCATATGACGACTGTAGAAGGAGTATAATTAAATTAATAGCTTCTTAGAGGCTATGATACACTTTGACATAGGCAACAGAAATAAGTTGCTTTTACATCAGGAATTCTGTTGGTTTGATCATTTCAAAGGGATTGGTGTTTTCCTTTTGGGTACAGCAGCCACCAGGGGTTTGGTTTTTGACTCCAGCTTCTTTTTTATTTATTTTTTTAAATGTATTTTGAAAGAGAGAGAGAGAGAGAGATTGATTGAGAAAGATTTTGAGATTCCATCTGCTGGTTCACTCCCCAGATGGCCACAATAGCCAGGGCTGGGCCAGGCTGAAGCGAGGAGTCAGGGGCTTGCTCTGGGTCTCCCATGTAGGTGGAAGGGGCCCAAACACTTGGGGCATCTTCTGCTGCTTTCCTAGGCCATTAGCAGGGAGCTAGACAGGAAGTGGAGCAGCCATGACTCGAACCAGCACCCATATGGGATGCTGGCACTATAGATGGTATAGGCTTAAACCCACTATACCACAGTGCCAGTCCCAAAGTATCAATTTTTTTTCTGACAGGCAGAGTGGACAATGAGAGAGAGAGACAGAGAGAAAGGTCTTCCTTTTTTCCGTTGGTTCACCCCCCAATGGTCACTGCGGCCAGTGCGCTGCAGCCGGCGCACCGCGCTGATCTGAAGCCAGGAGCCAGGTGCTTCTCCTGGTCTCCCATGTGGGTGCAGGGCCCAAGGACTTGGTCCATCCTCCATTGCACTCCCGGGTCACAGCAGAGAGCTGGACAGGAAGAGGAGCAACCGGGACAGAATCCAGCACCCCAACTGGGACTAGAACCTGGAGTGCCGGCGCCACAGGCAGAGGATTAGCCTAGTGAGCCACAGCGCCAGCCCCAAAGTATCAATTTTTAAAGTTAAAAAAATAAAAGTCAAACTGGGATGAACTAATGAGGGCAAATGTGAGAATGAAAGGCAAACCGATTGGTGTTCTGATGGGGAATGTAGACATGGCAAGAACAACAAAGATGTGCAGGTATCAAGTGCCCAGACAAGATCTGATGATGAAACAGGACTGCTTCAACTGCTTTTCACCAAGAATACACTTACGTTGTATTTCCCCTTAGTTCGAGTTCTACGGGAATGTTAAAGACAGTGAAATATTGGAAGGGGGCCCTGTGATACTGGGAAATAAGGATGATATGATTAAACAGTCCTCAGCACGGACTGGGACTTCTTGACTTGAGCCCTTAATTCTAGAGCCACGTCACTTTGCATCCCATGAAAAGGAAAGCAAGAAAAGGTGATGTTTTGCTTTTAGTTTCCAGTGGCTCATAACAGCCCAAATCCCTTTACCCCGGAGGCAGCATGGTTCCCTGTGCCAGAATGGCAAGCATATGGCCTGCGAAGTGCTCTCCTCCCGAAAGTCCCACTTCCAGGACTCCCAGGGCGTAGCACGGCCGCAGCTGTAATTGGCCAGCAGCAAGCACGGCTGGTTGTTTGCTTGTCCATGTAAAATTGAGCATGACAAGCCAATGACGGGTGGAGCCGCGCCTGTTGTAAACACATTTAGAATTCAAGGAAGGCAAAGTGTAGATTTGAGAATCTGATTTGTGAAGCTCATAACTATTCATTTCTTAACCATAGTTCGTTAAGTTTAACAGTTGTGTGACTCGGAATTCACAGATGACAACCGCAACACATTTGGGGCAGTAAATTACTAGCTGCTTGAAGAAATTGGACTGATTTAACAGTGTATAATGCAGTAGTAACAGGAGCACTCAAATTGGTCTCTCTACCTCTGAGGGGTTTACTTTGAAGGTTTAGATTGCAACAATAAACATTCTTTTAATTCTTCACCATGCAAGCGAGTCCACTTGGAGAGGCAGGCACTTGCGTGTCTTGTAATAAACAATGATTTATGATATGTGATATCGATTTACATTTACACTTTCTCTCCACGGCAGGAACATAATGCTCTTTGGTTGTTCGAGGGGAAAGTGCTTTACAATTATCTCGTGTCTGAAACAAAAAATATTGCCTGTGTTTAAAAAAACAAATAACATTCTGAAAGCTCAAATACGAGTGGGTGGCCAAGTGTGAGTCAGCACCAAGGGATGCCCATTTAACAGTTGCTTCTTGCACGAATACCACCGGAGGACACTTTTATGATCATTACTGGCTTTATTTCTGCCAGCAATGAGCCTTCTTTCCTCTTCTTCCACCACCATTTCCTCTCCCCAGGGGTATCCAGTCACACCAGCTGTGCTAGCCAAGAACTTCTGGGACCTCTAGAACTCCAATGAGGATAAAAGCAGCTATCACCAACTAGCAACCACAATCTCGGTTAACCGTGAGATAACCAACAGTCAGCATGGGCCACTGGATCTGAACCCATTGTTTTCCTAGTGGTGGCTGCTGACATAAAGGTATAACTGGCCTTATTTCACTTGCTTGTGGAACCTGAGACCTCCAGAAAACTTCTGAGCCTCCAGGAATCTGCACCCATGAAGTATATCTTCTGGGGTCCCCAGGTGGATGACATAGGGATCTATGTGGAAGTCATTCCTAAGCAGGCACCACTAGAGGACCACAAACTCAGGGATACAGGAAACGCATTTCCTTACTTTCAGTCAGCCTAACTCTGATTCTACCCCATGCTGCACTGTTTTGATGGGTTATAACCTCAGCCATCTGTGGGACTCTCTCCTTGGTGGTTTGGTTGGGGCCTTGGGAGTAAGAATGGCCAACCTGGCCATCAGGCATCTATGCATTATCCCTGTCCCTGCATTGTCCCAGTCCCATGCACATGGATTGGTGGCCCACAAGACACCACGTCAAGGTTGGGCATTCTGGGGCTTGATTCCTCCTAGGTTCTACTGCTGCTTGGTGTTGCCAGGGTCCAGCTTGCAGATCCTGATGCTCAGGAGCTGCACACCTCTCCACAACCCCCTGGCCTACATCATCTTTTTTACCTTGGGAGCTATTTCTCTCTCTTCCTGTTTCCATGAGAACATGCACAGATCTTTCTTCTTGACCCTGGGGAATCTATTTATACCTTGGGTAAACCTCTCCCCCCTCTCATTTCCTCACAACTACCCACCCCCATTGCTCTTTATGGGATTTTGCTTCATAAAACTAAGCCAAGAAGAGAAGTGCCTAGAGATAATATTTACTTATTTCTCTTAAAAGGAAGAAAAAGTAGAAGAAACAGGGCAAAAATGCTAAATTACTGTCACAAAAAACCACCCTAGCATATATATCTACATATATTTGCAAAGGCAGGAGCTTGTTTGAGTCATTATTTCACTGGGCAAACAAACTACAATCCACTAGACAAAGTACCTGAAAATCTAAAACACTGAGTAATTTATACACGTGTCAGGGTCTAAAGTGAAACAGGAACAGTGTTAAGATTATTGTGTCAAGGAGGAGAGGGTGATGAGTGAACCAGCTTTCCAGAAATATTTCAAGGAATGTGCAATTGTCATACCTCCAAATTACACCATATATACCCACAGGATTGTAACATAGTTTAAGGATCTCTCTGGTCATTTTTACCATTTGCATTAGCCACATCCTCTGCATTATAATGTTTTCTTGCAGAGACCCCTATTTAAAAGAAGAAACAGAGCTATGGGCATGACCTTGACATGTCTGCAATGGACACGAGTAACCACGCTTTGAACCTTCTTTTGCCACTGAATTCTATGGGACTAACCTCTCTTGACTCCCCTCCTGTCTTGCTGTCCTTCCTCCCTGAAATCTTTCATGACTCTTTTTCCTTTATCCACACCTGAATCCTTATCCATGTTGAGTTCCATGCTTCCAATCTTTGTCTTCTATTTCTTTCACAAAATGATCTCACCTACTCTTGGAGGGTTTTTTTTATTTTTTTTTATTTTTTATTTTTGACAGGCAGAGTGGACAGTGAGAGAGAGACAGAGAGAAAGGTCTTCCTTTTTGCCGTTGGTTCACCCTCCAATGGCTGCCACGGCCAGCACGCTACAGCCAGCACACCATGCTGATCCGATGGCAGGAGCCAGGTGCTTCTCCTGGTCTCCCATGTGGGTGCAGGGCCCAAGCACTTGGGCCATCCTCCACTGCACTCCCGGGCCATAGCAGAGGGCTAGCCTGGAAGAGGGGCAACCGGGACAGAATCTGGTGCCCCGACCGGGACTAGAACCCGGTGTGCCGGCGCCGCAAGGCAGAGGATTAGCCTGTTGAGCCACGGTGCCGGCCTACTCTTGGAGTTTGGTTTTTTTTTTTTTTTTTTTGACAGGCAGAGTGGACAGTGAGAGAGAGACAGAGAGAAAGGTCTTCCTTTTGCCGTTGGTTCACCCTCCAATGGCCAACGCGGTAGGCGCGCTGCGGCCGGCGCACTGCGCTGATCCAATGGCAGGAGCCAGGTGCTTCTCCTGGTCTCCCATGGGGTGCAGGGGCCAAGCACTTGGGCCATCCTCCACTGCACTCCCTGGCCACAGCAGAGAGCTGGCCTGGAAGAGGGGCAACCGGGACAGGATCGGTGCCCCGACCGGGACTAGAACCCGGTGTGCCGGCGCCGCAAGGCGGAGGATTAGCCTAGTGAGCCGCGGCGCTGGCCATACTCTTGGAGTTTTAACCACCAACAATATGCTAATGGTTCATCCCTTGTCCAGTTACTCATAGTTTGGACTCTTCTACCCAAACACAAGATATACACCTTAATTTGAATATTCCCTAGCACCTCAAGCTCAACAAGCAAAAGCAGAATGTCTCAACTTCCTTCCCAACAACCTGTACTTTGCTCATGGTTCCTTTCATCATCTACCAGGTTGAAATTTCCATCCTTGCTCCTTAATTTGACCAATGCACCCACACACACATACACAGAATCTGTGTCTGTTCTAAGTGGTTGCTTCAGCAGCTCCAGATTTGCCACCAGCCTCCTCATTATTGTTTCCATCCAACTAGCCCTGGTGCTCCAGGCCACACTGCACCTACCTCTGACCCTGCCAGGTGGGTAATCATTGGTCTCCTATTTCTCTTCTTGGATCCAAATTTCCCTTTCAATACCTGGTCCTGTCCTGTCTCTGATTATATTGTCCCATGAACTCTTGGAAGAAGACTCCCTCGACCAGCAGGCTAACTTTCTGGGCAGCTGTCCACTGTTGCAGACTGAGAGAGACCCAACTTTCAGACTGCTTGACTCCTCACTTCCCTTCACCCCCTCACGAGGCGTGGACCACTAAGCCATCCTTGAGTCAGCCTGCACCCTCCTTTGCACCCCCACCAACACTGCCTTCACTCAAGACCTCCTCCTCTGGTTCCTGGATTATTCAGCTTCCAAAAAGTCGTCTCCTAGTTCAGGTCCCCTCTGGCAGCCAGAGTGATTATCCTCAACCACAATGCTGATCATTCACTTGCTTAAAACTCATCAGCAAATATTTGCAACACTGATATCTCATTAGAAAAAAAAATCCATGAACTGTTTAAAAGATATAGATTTTGGCTTTAGCTACACAGATTCAGGGGCTCAGAGAGAGGCCTTTGGAACCGTGTTGGGGGAGCTCCAGGGCTAACTCCGATGTGCAGCCTCAGCACAGCCCTTAGATCCACCATGGCCAGTTCTGTGCTTGAGGAGTGGGAAGCAAGTGGCATGAGCACAGATCTCAGCCACTGAGTGACTCAGTGATACTCCTGCAGTGCTGGGTATTCACAGACACTAACCGGACAACTGCAGGATGACAGCAAGGATTATCACAAAGATGTTTCTGAGGTCATTAAAGACCATGGAGCTACAGTTTAAAGAATTCCTTGATAATGGTTCACACTATAATTCAGTATGAGTGCATTCCTTTCCTAATTCCCTGTTCACTGCTATTTCTTTAGACTACTAGACGAAACAATTCCTCACCCGACTTGGTGTTTACACCTCTGAAGTATTTCTAGATCGCTGCATGTCTCCACTTAGTCATCACCTAAGCACGATGCATTTGCCTCTGCACTATGACTTCAGCAACTGATCTTTCCATAAGGTGATAACTCTTCCTGCATTATTCCATTTCTTTATGTGGTTCTTAAATGGTGGATTTTCTGCTTTGAATAACCAGATTGTAAGCCCACTGAAGGTAGCAATTCTGACATAAAATTCAGACTTCAGCTTCATCATTCTCTCTAACATGTTTGACACAGGTCTGGGCATGCAGTGCAGGGAATGGAAGGAAGGGTGTATTAACCAAGAACACGTGGGGACAAGAAGTTCTGATGCCTCTCCCTAACAGTATTTCTCCCATTAACCTATCTTAAGATGTTCATTGCTGTTGCCACCAGGTAGTTTAGATATCCCTGTTTCCCTGATTAATTGCAAACAAGCTCATTTGAGATGCATTATCCTTCCCCAAGAAAGAAAATGAAATGGTTAGTGTCATTTCACAACTTTGGAAAATGATTGTTCACATCATATAGCTTGATGAGAATTTGCCAAAAATCCAAAGGATACTTATATCAAGCAGTGTAACTTGTCATTTCTGAATCTCCATTATACAAAGCTGTATTTGGATACAGTCCAGTGGATTGTATCAAAAATGCAATTTCCAAGCCATTCAGAACTGTACCCTTCATTTGATTCTGTGCATACCTATGTAGGAATTGGGAAAATATTAAGTTTCTATAACCAAAACTCAAGACTCATTTCAGTAAAACCTTGATGATCCATATGCACACCCCTCCTCTCACCAACAAACCCTTCAAGCATCCAGTTCTGTTTTAAATGCAAATGTAGGTGACACGTGGTCTTTGACAGCAGGAGAATGACCCTTTAGCCCAGGCACGCTGACAGCCATACGGTGCCTAAATTTCAGACACAGAGCACTGTGACTTGTTGTCTGACATATTAGCAAGAGAAAAGCCTTGTGCCGGTGGAAGATGTATATAAAGACCAGGTTAGCCTTTGAGAGCTAAAGAATGTGGGAGAAACATGGGCATCCAGAGACCCAAAAAAGAAGCAATGCACAGAAAAGAGGGTGGTAATATTTAAAACAGCCGAAGTTCATTCTTTTTAGGACTGAGTAATATTCTATTGTATATATATGCCACATTTGCTTTGTGCAGCCCTCAGTGTACTCTTTGGTTGATTCCCCATCATCACTATTGTGAATAGTGTTGTAATAAGCACAAGAGAACATATCTATCTGATGGGAAATGTTTTAGAGAAAGAAAACAACAGGGAAACCAATAGCTTCTCATAGGTGTTGGGATGGAAGCTTAGAAAGACATAAGAAAAAACCAGTTCTGTGCTTGAGGAGTGGGAAGCAAGTGGCATGAGCACAGATCTCAGTGACACTTGGAGCCAGCAGTGTGCTCACTGGCACAGTTCGTGCAGTGTGCCACAGTAAGAAGCCATATCATCTTCCTATAGCCCACACCACCTACAACCTGCATCACTACATGGAGGGGAGAGAAAATAATTCATAATCACAAACTCTTATTAAGATAAAATAGCTTGTAGCTTTCTCTAAGAAGGCACACTTGCTAAAGATTTCAGATTTTAAAAGTATTTCATGGAAGACCAAGGAAAACAAAAGAGAAATGCACAGAGTCTCTAGTGCACCTTTGAGATATCTGTAATCCCAAGCTACAAAAAGAGTGAAGATGGAAAAAAGCAGATGAATGTGAAAGGACAGTGACATCAGATTGGAATTCATTCACATATTTTTAACAGGGAACCCAGCCCATGTGCTTGGAGTATTTTGCCTCTAATACCTGCTATTTCATCTCCAGGCCAATTGGAAAAATTTTTCCCAAGTACAGTTTTACAGATAATTACATCAAGTCTTCCCTCAAAGTAGGGATTAATAATTGGCATTCTTTCTACATCAATTAAAGCTATATTCTGTCAGAAAAAGCTATTGATCTCATTTTCTGTGATCTGTCCTTGCTGAGAAAACATGAAACAAAACTTTGACCTCTGGTACCCCACGTTTCCCTCCAAGTGCCAGTCCCAGGCTCTCTATTTTAATTTAATCCTTTTACACTGTGGATGAGATGCCCTCGACAGCCTGTGCTGCTTACTGCAGAGTGGGAACCAATTAAACTTGCATTTCCTATTTACACTAAAACTCTTCCACTGGTTCCTTTCACGCTAAGCCAATGCATTTATAAAAGAACATACCCAAAAGTACCCAGGAATGCCAATTATGGGCAATACCAATAGGCTTAATTGACCATTGATTTCATCCTCCTCCTAGATTCTTCCCTGTGGTTCTTCAATATCAATGCCATGGACTATTTACTCCTCCAAACCCTGGTTAACCTATTTTTGGACTGCAGAAGATGCTGGGTCACTGGGGATATGGAGATTTAAAAAAGGAATTTTAACTGTTGAGCCCTTGCAGCTTCTTTAATGAGCCCAGCTGATCTTTAACCCAAGAAATTGGTGGCCCATCTGTTCGAGAGGAGCTGGACTCTGCAAATGGTTGACTCTCGTCACAGAAGGCATTTCAGCACACAGTTTCCATCTGCTCAGTCATCTAAAAAGAGACTTGGGGATGTGGGGGAGAGTGACATTTCCAGTTAACAGTAATTATTTCTAAAAGCTCTCAGCTTCTTCGTGCATTTCCTCCTCCTGACACTTCCATTTTCCATAGAGGACTTTTAGAAAATGAGGTTATCAGTAGATTCTTCAGTCCATCTCCAAGAAATATATTCTCTAGTTGAATTTTCTCGGTGCGGTAACCTTGGTTTTGGTTTGTTTGTGGGTTCCAGCCACTTGTCTATTTTCTCCTATTCAACTACTGTGGTTTTCTAGCCCATTTGTTTATTTTCTCAAGAACACTGCCCATCTCTATAGCATAGTGAGCTCACCAAGCCTGTGTCTGACCCATCACCCAACTTCTCTAGACATTTTATCTTCGTGGCGATTGATAAAGGGTAGCAGTGGCCGGCGCCATGGCTCAATAGGCTAATCCTCCACCTTGAGGCGCCAGCACACCGGGTTCTAGTCCCAGTCAGGGGTGCCGGATTCTGTCCCGGTTGCCCCTCTTCCAGGCCAGCTCTCTGCTGTGGCCCGGGAGTGCAGTGGAGGATGGCCCAAGTGCTTGGGCCCTGCACCCGCATGGGAGACCAGGAGAAGCACCTGGCTCCTGGCTTCAGATCAGCGTGGTGTGCCGGCCGCAGCGCACAGGCCACAGTGGCCATTGGAGGGTGAACCAACGGCAAAGGAAGACCTTTCTCTCTGTCTCTCTCTCTCACTGTCCACTCTGCCTGTCAAAAAAAAAAAGGGTAGCAGGTGTAAATCCAGAATACATATGTCAACTTTGATTCATAAGGACTCAATCGTTGTACTCCCTTTAAGTCATGAACATTTTGTAGCTCAGATGGTCATAGGTAGACAAAGGCTTGGCATCAATGACATTGCATTTGCTTGTCCACAGCAGGAGAGCACTCTTTCCTCAGGGACCTCAGTTGAAAACAAATAAAGGAAGCAGAAGAGACTTGCCTAGTATTAGCTTACCTTTAGTCCTACCTATAAATGGACCATTGCCTTAAATTCTTTTCCATCAAGGTGCTCCTTAGGTAGGTAAAATCTACTCTGAAGGGGCAGTTGCAGGCATTTCTGACCACCTCACAGATCACTTGGTGTGAAGGAATAGCAAGGTTTCTCCTCTAAAACCGTTTTCTCCTGAGCCCTGCTAGAAAACCTACAACTCGGAGCTTCAAGTTTCTGTTCAGTAGTAGTTAGTGACAAATTTTCCCACTAAGTAAAGACCTTACTTACCATGCACTATTACATTAATAAAGTCTTTGAATACCCAAGCCATGAATCATCACTGTATAATCAATGCTAAAATTTTAAACAAAAATAGCCCCTCCATTTCACATAGGCTTTGCACATCTGAAAAGTGTGACAGCTTCAAGGGAACTTGTGAGAAATATGTCCTTAGATCAAAGCTTGAAAGGCCTAACTGTGCAGGTTCCAAGGCTAAAAATCACACTGAAGCCTTGGGAAGTGTCTCTTCCAATTTTGCAGAGCAGAGTTCCAAAACCTGGAGCCCAGTTTATTAGATTCTCCCTTGCACAGATCTTGTGTAGCCATGAATATTTGTCTTTGAAGATAGAGCCACACCTATTCTGTGTGTTGAGGAAAAACGTCAACTCATTTTCAAACACCATCTGAAAGACAGCTCTGCCTTGTAATCCATCCATTGCCCAGGGCACATGTTGTTTGTTGGTCTGTTTTTTCAAGAATTGAAAGGCAGAATTAGAGAGAAAGAGAGGTAGAGACAGACAGACACACACACACAGAGAGAATGAATCCATTTTCCATCCACTGGTTCACTCTCCAAATAGCTTCAATGGCTAGGGCTGATCCAGGCTGAAACCAGGAGCCAGGAACTTCATCCAGGTCTCCCACAAAGGTGACAGGAACCTAAATACTTGGGCCATCTCTCACTGCTTTCCCAAGTGCATTAACTGGGAGCTGATTTAGAAGAAAAATGGCTGAGACTTGAACCTGTGCTCTGATACAGGATGCCAGTGGCACAAGCGGCAGCTTAATCCACTGTGCCCCAGTGCTGGCCCCTGGGGTACATATTTTGCCATTGTTGTCTTTATCACAGTAGTATTCAAAGGAGCTTTGTGCTTATGAAGACTTTTTAAAATTATTTTTGTGACCTTGAGAATGTTTCAGCCAAGTCGGATGTTAATTAACGTAAGATATGTGGGTTGATAAAGAATAGTGGAAGAGAGTGTGGTTAGCAGAATAATGGCCCCCAAAGACATTCACAGCCTAATCCTCAGAACTGTGAACATGTCACCTTACGAGGCAAAAGCAATTTTGCAAGTGTGACTAAATTAAAGTCCTTGAAAGGGGGAGATGATTATCCTAGATTATCCAAGTGGGCTCAGTCTAATAACATGAGTCCTTAAAAATCAGAGCAGCTTTCCTGCTGGGGTTCACAGCCAGAGAGAGATGTGACTATGGAAGAACAGTCGGGGAGATGCAACATCACTAGCTATGAAGATGTAAGCAATGGGCGAGAAGCCAGGGAGTTCCGATGACCTAGACAAGCTGCCTAACAAGGACAAATTCTCCCTCCAGACTCCAGAAGTAATACAGCTCTGACTTCAGCCCAGAGAGGCCTGTGTGAGATATCTGACCTACAGAAGTATGGGACAATAAATGTGTGCTGTTTTAAGCAATTATATGTGCAGTCATTTATACCTAGGTATTCCAGGTGTTAAGGATGGAAAACCCAAACTCAAAGTCAATTCAAGCACTCGATTCAGCAAATGCTTATTTGGTGTTATTTACTTGCAAGGCCATTTTCCATAAAGGGGTAGGGGAGATGCCACTGGTCGTGATCTGCATAAAACAACTCCAATAGGTAGAATCAGCACCCCAAGAGGTAAACAGTGGGGAGCAGGACTGTCTTGATTTGGGGCATACATCTTAATTTTTAAATGCTGACTCTGGAGAAGGAGAAGGTTTCCAGGCAGAGATGGGTAGAGATGGGTGGTTAGAGTGAAGATACAGAAACTCCTGGACTGAGAAGTTTGGATCAAGGAAGAAAGTACCCTTGGCAGGTCTGGTTTATAACAAATGAGAGCAATTGTCCCCAAACACTAACCTGTAGTGAAGTCTTCCCCAGTGGTTTCTCAGAAATGAGGAAAGAACAATGTAGTAACCTTTAATAAAGCTAAATCCTTAATAAAACTAAATTAATTATATTTAAATGTCTTTCTTTTATCCTGAGAAGTCCTTTCATTTAACAAAATCCTAGAATGGTACTTGTTGCATTAATGTTGTTAAAGTTTCCTTAGCAGACAAAATAAGAAGTTACCAAGAAGTTGTTGGGTTTTGTATATGTGTGTAGCTGTGGTTGTGGTGAGCTGGGGGTGGGGGCGGTGTCCCTGTTCCATGAAGTGTAGAAGTCTAGAAAGTAGAATGTTAAATCAAAGGATAAATTGCAGGGTACAATAGGAGATAATGAGATTCAGATGGAGAATTATAGGTGCTTGATTTATGCAATATTGATTGCTGTGATACAAGTTTAGGCTTTAATCTATTGACAGTAGAGTCCATGGATATATTTGAAAATGCATTTGGTTATATTCAGCCATGTGTTTTTGTCATTGTGCAAGGCACGGGGGAGTTCAGTAGTGTGATAGGAGACTGATGTTGTAGCACACCTGACTTGGCCAGAGTCCATGAAGGAAAGTAACTAATGCTGTTGCTCCTCCTTCCCCAGCATGGAATCTGGTCTCCACAAGGAATTACCTTTTCCCTCTTCTTGGATATACCTGTCCCGGGTGGGAGGCCGGAGCCACCTCCCACAAGGACAATGAGAGCACAGCGGATGTCGCTTCTTTTTGCCCATTGCAAGGGCCCTTTAAAAAACACTTGGTATTAGGAGTTTTCAATCCATTCTGCCCACAAAAGTAGGTGCCTGATTTTAATTCTAGCTGACCCGGGAGCCACTGAGAGCAATTGGAAATCAGTGCAATTTTAATTTAAATGCTTGGGTCATAAAACATCATGCGTAACTGGAATTTCAGTCTTTTCAGTAATTCTTCCGGTGAATTTTAATGTGCCATTTTTAGAGAACAAAATTAATTTGAATAGTAAAGTCACAGTTATAAGTTTCTGGGGAAATCCGGATGGCCCCATTGCCATCTCAGGATATAAGCTAACCATGCAGCACAAGGCACTTCATGTACCAAGTGGTGATTAGACGGACAATCACAAGATTGTCATTTGCCTTCTCGAAGACAGAAATTTGGAGTATTATAGGGTCAGATGCATTTTGATGGGACATCTGTTGTCCTCTCCCTTAGAAATGGAACATTTTCTTTTCCCATTAACCCCAAGCCCTGAAGTCATTTCTCTCTCCATCGCTTCTAGGACAAGCTGGACTTTCAGCTGAGAAATAATGGGCAAGGGCAGCACAGCACCCGTGCTGGGGTCTCTTGATAAGGACAGAAATAGCCCACCGCCTAGGTCAGTTCCCCTCCACGCAGTCCTCCACATGGTGCATCTCTAAGTATCTGTGAAGATTACTCCTGAGGAACAGGGATACACTTTTATAGAATACATGGAAAATGGCACAGGAGAAAAAATGTGCAGTTGTTTAAAATTACAAGTCCTCTTCTGGCCCCTCACCAGAAGTAGAGCTTTTAAAGGCAGACTCCAGGGAAACAAATCTATATCTATATCTATATATCTATATCTATCTGTATCTATATCTATATCTATATCTATATAGATAGATAGATAGATATGTATCTATATCTATATCCGTATCTATCTGCTAAGTTTTGGGGAAAATGTCCAGCTTAACTGAGGACACCATCTTTAAGCCTCAAATTTAGGACATCTAGACTGGGTGCATTATAGAAAACCTGACGCTTTGTCCACTGGGATTTAGATCAACGTGGATGCTGCCTTGTCTCCACTTGAATTCAAGGCTTCATGGCTCTTTGTGGCTCTTGAATAATTTTCTACCGTTGAAAGTTGCACAGTTCCTTCCTGGATTTGATTAAGGCCAATGGAATACTACGCAAATCATCACCATTTCTTATTCCTAGAAAAGCAAGCCTCCTCCAGAATCACCACCTTTCATTCTCATCTTTCTCTGGCTTCGTTTGTCACCAAACCTCCCGCAACGGCAGCAAGCCAGAGTGGCTCCCTGATTCCATACCCAGGAAGGGCCTGTCTGAACCTCCTCTCAACGCACACCCCTGCCAATCCCCCAGAATCACTCCCGATTCTCATGTTCGCCTAGTACTAGTCTCCAGGGAATGGCTAAATCCTGTTGCCAGTCAGCTCAGCTGCGGCCCAGAGTGCAGTCTGCGGAACGGCTCTGATCCCCCATGGCTTTCCCCAAGGTGAATTTGTTCTGGCTGGCTCCAATAGAGAACCGCTGGAGTCACCACCTTCCCTCCTGTTGCTGTGGCTGCCACTCCCGAGGCTCCTGTGAGGGCTGGGCACTGAGCTTAGTCATTTGCATCCTTCCACCCACCCTCCAGCGGCTCCCGTAGACTGAAGCTTGCTGCTTCAGCAAATCTGTGTGTGACGTCCAAGAGCAAAGAAACTGCCCTGCCTGGCTTTGTGGGTCAGCCTCGTGCCTCCACCAGGCCTGCTTCCAGCTGTAGCACAAGAGGTCGCCTCAGCCAGACGTCTTCGCTCCGCACAAAACAGGAGGGGGTTTTTCCTTTCTTTCTCAGCTTGTGTAAGCGTTTTCAGACAGTCATGATTTTTAGCTGCCTACGAGCTCACTATGAGCTAAAAATCTTTCAAGAGAGTTGACCAAAATTAACAGGAATGCTAATAATAATAATAATAATAATACAAAGGAGCCAGGGCCAGCTGTCTTCTGTTTTCATTTATATCAAATAATCCAATGATAAATAACATTACAATAAGCTATAGCTTCAAGTTTTTGGAAAAAAATTTTCCATGTGCTCTTACAGTAAATGTTGTCATCTACAAGTTAAATCCCAGCTGCTCCAAGTCTAGAAAAAGTGATATAATGCAACATGATTTTCAGATGTGTAAAATGCATCTAAGTAAATATGATATTGTGCATAATTAACTAATACTTAAAGATTAGAAGCCCAACACAGTTTAAAGTGTTGTTTCATCCTGATCAGTATTTTAATTCTGCATTTAAACCAAATGTGAAGCAATTCTTGAGACTGATATTACCAAACCTTAAATTTCTTTCAAATAATTAATGCAGTTTTCCTCTCAGCCTTGGATTTCTCTTGTTTTAAACATTTGTTTTCCAGTTGGGTGTGTGAACATATGCTCAAAAATATTTTGGTATTAAATAAAATGAAAATAAGAAAGGAAAAACAGTGAATGGAGGGTTCAAGTAAGCATCACTATGTATTATCTATCTACAACCCAAATGGTATTTTTAAGTGTGATTTTTAAATTAGATGTAATGCAATTATAGTATTTCATCTGTAACTGTTTGCTGGGGGGAAAATATCTTCTTTGAGTGTCCCAAGGAAAGATAAAGCCTGTCCAAGCTTGGATTGGCAAGCAACCCAGGTGAGTGGCATGAAGGAGATCATCACATTCCTTTCTATGAGAGACTCAAAGCAATAGTTCTTGGTCAACCAGTGCACTAGTGATGTGAGGCAACCCAGAACCAGCCCAAGGAGGATTTAGGGCAGCTATCATTGTTCCCATCTTCAAGGACCCTCCAGTTTGGCTGCCTATACACACATACACAAAATATGACCAAGGAAGGACTTGAATGTTTTCACTATAAAGAAATAATCAGTATCGGGGGCGATAGCTATGCTTACCATTATTTGAACATTACAAAATGTATCCATGTACTGAAGCATCACGTGGTACCCCATACATTTGTACAATGTTACACATCAGTTAAGGATGTGAAGATCAATAAAATAGAAAGGGAGAGAGAAAAACATAACCACAGTTCAGGACTCTTATTTTGAATGTGTGATTGTGTTGTATAGTCCTTAAGGAACACTTAATACAGAAGTCAGAGTGAGTCAAGAAGTATTTGCAAAAACTGGACTCGACTTCAACTTTAAAAAATTCAGTAGTTGGACTCATGGAGGAAAGGGACCACTAGATATTGAGATGGGAGTTAATGTATAGGAAACAATGAAGGAGTCCAATACACTAGTAGAGACAGGAGAAAGATAATTGAAAATGCATCTTGATGTGAATGGAATGGGAGAGGGAGCGGGAGATGGAAGGGAAGTTATGGTGGGGGGCAGCCATTGTAATCCATAAGCTGTACTTTGGAAATTTATATTTACTAAATATAAGTTTAAAAAAAAAGAAATTTGACTCAAAAAGTACAGTGAGGCCAGCATTGTAGTGCAATGCATCCCATATCAGAGCATTGCTTCCAGGCTCAGCGGCTGTGCTCCTGATGTGTCTCCCTGCTAATGAGCCTGGGAAGGCACTGGAAGGTGGTCCAGGGGCTTGGGTTCCTACCACACATCTGGGAAACCACAACAGCTCCTGGCTTCAGCCTGGTGTAGCCCTGGCTGTTCAGCCATTTGAGAAGTAAACCAGCAGAAGAAAGATCTCTGTCTCACCCACTCTTTTTTTCAGAGAATTGAACTAATAATTGTACATATTAATTGCTTTGTATTTTTTTTAGATAAAAGGGGAGAAGGAAAAGGAAGGGGGCAACAGAGAGAGAGAGAGAGAGAATCTTCCAAATGGCCTCAATGGCTGGAGCTGGGCCAATCCAATGCCATGAGGCAGGAGCTTCTTCCAAGTCTCTCATGTGGGTGCAGGGACCCAAGCACTTGGGCCATCTTCCACTGCTTTCCCAGACACATTAGCAAGCAGCTGGATAGGAAGTGGAGCAGCCAGGACTCCAACCTGTACCTATAAGAGATACTAGCACTGCAGGTGGAGGCTTCATCTTCTGTGCCACAGCACTAGCCCACTTCATCTTCTTTTTATATCACTTTGCCTTTCGAATAAATAAATAACTCTTAAAAAACTAATATGACAGGGCTGGCGCCGTGGCTCACTTGGCTAATCCTCCGCCTGCAGCACCGGCACCCCAGGTTCTAGTCCCGGTTGCTCCTCTTTCAGACCAGCTCTCTGTTGTGGCCCGGAAGGGCAGCAGAGGATGGCCCAACTACTTAGTCCCTGAACCCGCATGGAGACCAGGAGGAAGTACCCGGCTCCTGGCTTTGGATTGGCGTAGCGCCGGCCGTGGTGGCCATTAGGGGAGTGAACCAATGGAAGGAAGACCTTTCTCTCTGTCTATAACTCTCTCTGTCTCTCTCTGCCTGACAAAAAAAAAAAAAAAAACTAATATGACAGCCCATGCTTGGTACAATAATCCTGGTGTGATGTTGAAGATTCTGGATCAGGAGAGAGACCAATAGTACATCATTTTCAGTCTTTATCCTTATAATATATTCACATATATATGAATATATATAATTTATGTATTAAGCTTTGTATGTTATATATATTTATATTTATTTACTTCTCATTACAGTTACACAGCTAGCATGTGACAAGGCTAGGTTTTAAACCGAGGAAGTCAGCTCCAAAGGCTACTTTCAGCCACAGCATTACAGAGCTCTTGAAGAGGAGTGCTGGAAGGAGCATTAAATGTGATTTTCTGTCATTGAGCTCAGCTCAGTGTAAGGGAATGAGTAGGAAATTGGTCCAGGAGACCTGAGGAGTCTTGATGAGAATGATTTTGTGGAAGTGAGTCTCCTGCCATGCAAAATGGCATAAAATGTAACTGGAAATGTTTTTAGAATTCTTCAGTGCTATAAACATGGTAAACAGTATGTCTTGGTACAAATCATCATAATTGATTAAGATAGGCCTGGAGGAGTCGTAGCCTAGTATCTTTTTGGAACACACACACACACACACGATGATAAATACAGTGTAATATAGTTTGATATGCACTTTCCCTTCCCAAAATAGGTGTTGGGATGGTGGGAACCCACATGAACATTGCTATCAAGATTTTGCATTTGTAGTTGACAGATAATGGGGAGGAAGAAAGATCAGAGAACAACAATTATAATAGCTTTGAGTAATCTTCCCAAGATGTCTACTGCAAAACAAGGGACTTTTCCTTAACTTCTGTATTCTCATTTCTAGCTGAGGACTCTGCTTATTTATGGGTCAGCTTCTCATGTTGGATGGTCACTGTGCTAGGTGGGCACTGGGGTACATTGATAATCACGTGACAGGAACGCTGCCTTCCTGGAGCTTAGAGAAGAAGAATAGAGGTGTTAAATAGTAATACACTAGATACGCAGGTGTTAGACCAGAGGCCTGTGAAAGATACAGCAGAGGCCATTGGGAAGGGCAATTCCATGAAGGTTCTCTAGAGAAATGAAACTCACAGGATGTATGTACAGAGACAGATTGACTTACTTTAAGGAAATGGTTCACATGACTGTGAAGGCTAGCATGTCCAAGATCTGCAGAGTGGGTCAGCATGCTGGAGACCCAAGAAAGAGCCAGTGTTGTGGCCCAAATGCAAAGGCAGCCTGCTGGCAGAATTCTTTCTTGCTCGGGGAGCTCAGCCTTCGTTCCACAGAGGCATTCAATTGAGGGGATGGGGCCAGCACATTAGAGAGTACAGCCTGCTGCATCAAAGTCCATCTGTCAAGCATTCATCTCATCCACAAAAACACCTTCATGGAAAATTTAGATATTGGGGGCCCCTGGTCCAGATAAGTTGACACAGAAAATTAACCATTCCAGCAATCATTTTTGCCCTGGTAAGAGA
Source organism: Lepus europaeus (assembly GCF_033115175.1). Lineage (NCBI taxonomy): Eukaryota > Metazoa > Chordata > Mammalia > Lagomorpha > Leporidae > Lepus > Lepus europaeus. The sequence continues at coordinate 44,991,662 of NC_084827.1, forward strand.
CACAGAAGATGGGAAATGTCTGTGAGTGCTGGTGTGATTAGGAGGGCTGAGGAAAGTACAGGGTACTCTGTCCAAAGGCACACAGTTACATCATGGGCCATTTGAAGCACCACAGAGTAAGTAGGAGGAAAACGGTGGATAAGGACCTGGAAGCACAAGCATGAGTCAGAAAATGGAGAGCCTTGGTTGTACAACAAAGGGGCTTAAACCTTCTCCCAAAGGTCAGGATGAGTCTCTTGGATCTCAGCATCAGAGTCTTGGTCAGCTGTCTGTTAGGAAGGTCACACTGACCTCTGTTCTCAGCAGCATAGAATTGCCAGCCCAACTGAAACCCATGAAAATGATTGAGGTTCCATAGTTAACAGATAGCACAAAGAAACACAGCAATGTTTTTATGATTCTTCTAAACAGTAAGAAATAGATTTCCCTTTAAAGCTATGTGTACAAGAAATCCTTGTCAAATTTGATACTCCTTTTCTTTCAGTCACACACTTTGTGAAGAAGAACACAAAATCCCTTCAGAAAATGTCCTTATCTTGCAAATGGAATGAAAGCCTCTCAAAATTTTCCAGAGCTCTCCTTGCTCTCTCTCTCACCAGGTTATATTTAGCTCAGCTACGGGCATTGACCTTTCTACAGACTGCATGACACAAGGCACTAATCAGAACATCTCTTAATAGACTAGAATGAGGTTGGTGGCCCAACCCTTGGCCTTGTTCTCTCACACACACACACACACACGAGAGAGAGAGAGAGAGAGAGAGAGAGAGAGAGAGAGAGAGAGAGATCTTCTATCCACTGATGCATTCTCCAAACAGCTGTAACCACTAGGTCTGGAACAGGCTGAAGCGAGAAGCCAGAACTCCATCCATGGGTATCAGAGGCCCAAGCACTTGGACCCTCATCTGCTGCCTTCCAAGGTGCATTAGCAGTATACTAAATAGGAAGCAAGGGATCCAGGACTCAAACTGGCACCCTGATATGGGATGCAGTCATCCCAAGCAGCAGCTTAACCCACAGTACCACAGCACCCACTGCAGCAAGGTGCTTTTGAAGCTAATCAATATCCCAGGAAATATTATTCTCAGTATTTGTCCACCTGGCTGCTTGCCTCTTGCATGATGCACTCTGCTTCTCAGCCACCTCCTGTCCAAAACCCTTCGGTTTCCCAGATGGTGCCTCCTACCTGATTCTGTGGAGTACTGCCTTAAATGATAAGCCTTTAAACTTGTTGGCTCTTCTTCGAGGAAATAGGATGTGTTTGAATCCCAGCTTTACTCCCCACTAGCTGAATGCCTGATTCCTCTATGCCTCAGTTTCCTAGTCTGAAAAACCCCACCAACATCAGTGCCATAGGTTTTAAAGGCCACAGGGTATAAGGTAGCCCACAACAGCACCAAAGAGACTGCAACCAAGCCATTAAGATGTGAGAGACTAAACACTGGTAGGAAGACCAGCACTGAGAGGTCAGGTTCAGTCAGAGGTTAGAACCATGGACAGCTCCAAGAAAGCCTGGCACCATTCTCTCCATAAAAGGAGTGGCGGCCGGCGCCGTAGCTCAGCAGGCTAATCCTCCACCTAGCGGCGCCGGCACACCGGGTTCTAGTCCCAGTCAGGGGTGCCGGATTCTGTCCCGGTTGCCCCTCTTCCAGGCCAGCTCTCTGCTGTGGCTAGGGAGTGCAGTGGAGAATGGCCCAAGTGCTTGGGCCCTGCACCCCATGGGAGACCAGGAGAAGCACCTGACTCCTGGCTTCGGATCAGCGCAGTGCGCCGGCCACGGCGGCCATTGGAGGGTGAACCAACGGAAAAGGAAGACCTTTCTCTTTGTCTCTCACTGTCCTCTCTGCCTGTCAAAAAAAAAAGAATGGCTATGTTTCTCTTCCTTTTGGTTTTAGTTGTTGTTGTTTCTCTTCTCTTCTGTTCCTTCTTTCCCCAGCATCACAGGACTTTAGGACTTTTTCATTTGCTTTCCTTGGTAAGTTGGGCTAATAAAAATGCAAAATATTTCAAGTAGCTAAGTAAGAAAGAGTTGCGTAGAATTAGAAGAAAATGATTTAGTGTTGTCCCTTAGGAGGCCTAGTTATCTTTGTAAGCTGCAAATCTCATTCTTTTCTTTTGTATCTTTCCCATTAACACAAGAGTCTTTAAAATGGTCATTGTTTCCAAAGCTGGCTGATTGCTCACTTTTTGATTTAGTACCTTAGCAATTTCCTCCTGATTAGTCGGTGCTCACTGGATTTTGAGGCTATGTATTTGGGCTGTTTGACATCTTGCAACCTGCCTGAGACACGACAGAGAGTGCTGTGAGGATCTGGGGTTCCTAGGGGTGGGGTAGGAATGGGAAGGCATCTCTTCCTGCCCTCAGGAAAATCATGTATAGGATTCACTATTGCTTGTATTCTTTTCAGATTTGTACTTATTGATTTTTATTTGAAAATCAGAAAGAAGCAGAGAAAGATTTTTCATCCTCTGATTCACTCTGAAATAGCTTGCAACATCCAGGGTTGGGCCAGGATGAACCCAGGAGCCCAGAACTCAGTACAGTCTTCCATATGGGTGGCAGGGATCCAGGTACTAGACCCATCACCTGCTGTCTCCCAGGGTCTGCACTTGCAGGAAGTTGGAATCAGCAGGTGAGTCTGGACACAAACCCAGGCATTCCAATATGGGAAGCAGGTGTCCCAACCTGTGTCTTAACTGCTTGCCCAATACCTGCCCCCATCATTGTTTTTAAATCAAGGAATAAAGATTTAAATTAGGATTGGAGCCTTAAAAGGAACATACCACACTCTTGGCAGTGTCTATACTACCTGTATAAAATTTGTGCTTATGTAGATTTTATAATGGAAATTCTTTGAAGTGAGCAGTTCTTTGAGCTTGATGATTATAATCAAATGAATTTCCAATGGAGAAAACCTCTCAGTGTTCCTATCTTTAATCTGGATTTTTGAAATCTGAAAATATAAAGAATTAGGCTCATGAGTTTAGATACTGGTTGCGCCTTTCAGTAGCTCTGGATTTCTCACCATGCTGAATTTCCCCTTGGCACAGTGAATAACAATGTAAAGCTTATGAGCAGTTATGTCTTACCTTACATAACGTAAGGTGCCTCACCACCCTCCAGCTGTGCAAACTGCAGCTGTCCACCATGTTGTTTTGATCTTGAACCTAACAGGAGAGTCCAGATCTTGATTTTACAGATGCTTTGTAATAACTGTGCCCACATTCATGGAGTTCATAGCCTTTGAACTGAAGCTGGGGCTTGGCCTTCAGAGTAGTAACTCAGGAAAGAAGGCAGGCTACAGAGACTGTGCTGCAAGATGCAAAAGCGGGCTCTTCTCTCCTGCTTTCCCACTTTTCTGTGCATTTTCATATAAAATTATAAAAGAGGCCACATCTTAAACCTAGATAGGGTTTGGCCCTTCTTTTGTTACCTAACATGGGAGAAGGGAATGGCTTGAGACCACTTACCACCTTCCAAAGCTCTGGGCATTTAGAGAAAAAAAATTTTGGATCTCACTGTTGTGGTTGGATGTGAAACTGCCACTGGGCCCGGTGAATTTAGTAATATGAATGTAAAATGCAAGCAGTTTCAATTCACCTGGATCCAAATTCTCTTGAACTTTTCTTTTGCTGTGCCTTACTGATTTACATCACATTCCTCAGGAACCTTCAGGCAATCTGAATATTGAGATTGAGATCACTTCATTCCCTAGAACTAAGCAGATCCCCTCTGTTGCCATACTAACATCCCAGCTGTTATTGACATTACATGCTGAGAAGTAAACACCGACCCTTAATTAGCTGAGGCCTGGAGGAATCTTCCTCTCCCAAGACCTGGTGTCTGGCTAGGCCAGGGGTACAGGTGTTGGCCTTGAGAATGTGAATGAACATGGGTCGGGTATTCATTCTGATTTATTCTCTCAACCAAACATTCACTCATGCTGTCTCTACCCTAAAGTCCTTCCCACACGATACCCAAGATTCCTATGATGTGAATTTCTCTGGCTGATGACAATTTATCAATAAACAAGTCCTGAGCTTTTGCACACAGCCTTATAGAGCCCATCAATCTGGACCATGAATCAGCCTTGTCTTTCATTTTGACAAACAGCTCAGTATTTATGCTTGCAGGGCCATTTGGGTTTTTGTTTTGCTTTGCCTTTTTGTTTGTTTTGGCATGCTCTTTCTAATCTCAATTACTTTCTACTTTCTTCATCTGGGAGAAGGGTAGCAATAATATTATTTAATTAATATATCCCTTTCTGATCCTTTATTCTTAATTATTTAAAAAGATTATTAGCCAATGTCCAGCACTGTGGCATAGTAAGCTAAGCTTACACCTGTGTCACAAGCGTCCCATAAGGTTGCTGGTTCATATCCCAGCTGCTCCTCTTCTGATCTAGCTCTCTGCTGATGGCCTGGGAAAGCAGTGGAAGATGGCCCAAGTGCTTGGGCCCCTGCACCTGCATGGGAGACCTGGATCAAGCCCCTGGCTTTAGATCGGCCCAGATCCAGCCATTTGGATAGCAAACCAGCAGACTGAAGATCTCTGTGTCTCTCCCTTTCTCTGTCACTCTGCCTCTCAAATAAATAAATAAATCTTTTTAAAAACCGTGGGGGAGCCCTCATGGATTGAATTATTGCCTTTATAAAAGAGATCCCAGAAGGCTCCTGTGCCTCTTTCATCATGGGAGGACTCAGCGAGACTGTAATCCATGACACAGGACGCAGGCCCACACCACACCCTGAATCAACCACACCTTGCTCTCAGACTTCCCAGATTCCAGAACTGTAGAAGTAAATTTCTGCTGTTTTTAAAGCAGTTTTCCAGGTTATTCTGTTATAGCAGCCTGAATGGGTAATAGCTGGAGTTTCATTACCTGATCCTTGTATTTCTGCCACAGAAAACCCCCAAGAGCAACAGCTGCCATTTGGTATGTGAAGGGTCAGGCACTGTGCAGCATACTTATGAATAATATCTCATTTGATCTTCTCAACAATCCCATGATGTGGCTACTCGTATTTTAAAAAAATCAAGAAGTGAAGAATAGAAATGAAGTAACCCATCCAAAATCACATAGCTGGCAGAATTGGGATTTACACACACCCTGATGTTTGACTTAACACCTGTGCCCATAGCACCAAACTCAGAGTTCTGTTGCCTCTGCTTCTACTGACTGATGTTTACACATCTGAGTTAGGGGTACAGCTTTGCCTATCATATCCCAAACTCAATCTTTGTTTTTAAGAATTATTTTATTTACTTGAAAGGCAGAATTACAGAGAAGGAAAAAGAGACAGAAAGAGATCTTCCATTCACTGATTCACTCCCTAGCAGTAATGGGAACTGGGCCATCCTGAAGCCAGGAGCCTGACACTCCATTTGAGTCTTCCTTGTGGGTAGCAGAGGCCTAAGTACTTGGACCATCTTCCACTGGTTTCCCAGGTGCATTAGCAGGGAATTGAACTTGAAAAAGAACAACACACCTAAATGGGATGTGTGTGTCATAGGCTGTGGCTTAACCCACTGTGCCACAATACCAGCCCCAAGATTTAGTCATTTTGTTTTTGTTAAAGACTTATTTACCTTATTTGAAAGTCATAGTTACATAGAGAGAGGGAGAGATCTTCCATCCATTGGTTCACTCGCCAGAGGACCATATGGCCAAGTCTGGGCCTGGCCAAAGCCAGGAGGCAGGAGCTTCATCTGATCTCCCATGTGAGTGGCAGGGGCCGAAGTACTTGGGCCATCCTCCGCTGCTTTTCCCAGGCCATCAGCAGAGTGCTGGATCAGAAGTGGAACAGCTGGGACACAAACCAGCACCCATATGGGATGCTGGCATAGCATACAGTGGCTTTACTCTCCACGTCACAACCCTGGCACCAGATTCAGTCACTCTTGATGTAGAGATAGCACATTTAAAAAGTTCTTCCCTTCATGTTTATATACCACAGTTTCTTTATCCAGTCATCAAAAAATCTCAACAAAATAGATGCAATTGGAGACCATTATGCTTAGTGAAATAAGCCAGTCCCAACAAGTCCCAAAAATTATTACATGAGCAAAAAAGACATTTTTAAAATTTACTTATTGTTTACAGTCCTGTCTATAGTCTTGAGGAAGTGGTTGAATTCTTTATCTAGTGGAGGGTTAAGCTTGTGATGATAAAGTGAATTGAAAGTATGTCATTACAAAAATTGAAAGAAAAATAAAAGAAGCAGAAAAGCAGATGGGGATGAGGGAAGGAGGGAGGGTGTGTGGGAGGTATCAGTGTGCTCTTAAAACTGTATATATGGGGCTAGCACTGTGATGTAGTGGGTGAGGACGCCACCAGCAGTGCCAGCATCCCATGTGGGCACCAGTTTGAGTCCCGGCTGCTCCACTTCCAATCCAGCTCTCTGCTGTTGCCTGGGAAGGCAGTGGAGGATGGCCTGAGTCCTTGGGACTCTGCACCTGCATGGGAGACCTGGAGGAGGATCCTGGACCCTGGCTTTGGATTGGCACAGCTCTGGCTGTTGCGGCCGATTGGGGAGTGAACCAGTGGATGGATGATCTCTCTCTCTTTCTGTCTCTCCTTCTCTGTGTAACTCTGGGAGGGTTGCAGGTGGGAGGGAAGTTATGGGGGGGAGGATACATTGTAATCCATAAGCTGTACTTTGGAAATTTATATTTATTAAATAGAAGTTTTTTAAAAAAAAAACTGTATATATGAAATACATGAAATTTGCCCAATTTAAGAGAATTTAAAAAGAAAAAAAAAGTTCTTCCCTATGGACAGCATTGAGACGTACCAGGTAAAGCCTCAGTTTGTGACACTGGCATCCCATGTGGATGCTGGTTCATGTCCCAGCTGCTCCACTTCCAATCTGGCTCCCTGCTAGTGGCCTTGGGAAAGCAACAGAGGATTGCACAAGTACTTGGACCCCCACACCCATGTAAGACACCCAGATGAAGTTCCTGGATCCTGGCTTTGGCCTGGCCTAGCCCCAGCCATTGCAGCCATCTGTAGAGTGAACCACCAGATAGACTCCCCTGCCCCCGAAACTCTCTAATAAATAGTTTTTCCCCGAATTGTAAAACATGCCATTAAAATAAGTAAAAGTGGCCAACACTAGGAACTTTAATTCCACCCATTCAATTCTACAAATATTTATTGAAAGCCCACAATGGATAAGCTCTAAAATGGGTTATTGGGAAGAATACAAAGATATTTGAATAATAGGATCATATTCATCTAGAATCCATCTAAATAAAAAATATGCTTTTATATGAGAAAGAAACAAAACAGGCAAATTTAGATGTAGAGAAATGTATTCTCAAGATCTCTTGGCTGGTAATGCCTTCTGATTGAGGCAATCGGATGCAAGTCTGTGCAGTCAGCTCCACAGAGCAGAGAGGAGCAAGGATGGTAGGGGCGGGTTAGCCTTGACACACTGATCACTGCCAGGCTTTCTGATTGCAAAGTCTAAGTGTTTGTTTCCAGGACACTCACTCTGACTCTGAGAGCAAAGTACCAACAGTCCCATGGCATGAGGAAGGCTGGGGAGAGAACACACATTTCAATGCTCCAGTAGGGCTTAGGCATTCATCGTGTGAATGTTAACTACCCCAGCTTACTGCCCCATTAGCAAAAACTCTCCACTAGTGCTAGTTGAAATAGAAGTGATATAAATAGGACCAGTGTCTGCTAATAATAACCAATAGAACTAAAAAGGAGAGAATGATCCAACATGGGAAGCAGACTCATAGAATGGCAAATGCCCTAAACAGCACTCTAGCCTCAGAACCAGCCCTTAAGGCATTTGGATCTGGCTGAAGAGCCCATGAGAGTTTCTCAGGCATGGAAAGCCAAGACACTCTGACAAAAAATGACCTAAATGAAAGATCTCTGTGAGATCCCAGTGGAAAGAACAGGCCATCAAAGAAGGAGGTAACTTTCTCTGAAGGGAGGAGAGAACTTCCACTTTGACTATGACCTTGTCTAAGTAAGGTCAGAGTTTGTGAACTCAAGAGACTTCCGTAGCCTTGGCAGCTCATGACAAAAGCCTCGGGTGATTACTGACATCATAAATAAGCGTGTCAATTGTTAAATCAACAATGGGAGTCACTGTGCACTTACTCTCCATGTAGGATCTCTGTCCTTAATGTGTAGTACTATGCAAATTAATGGTTAAACTAGTATTCAAACAGTACTTTATACTTTGTGTTTCTGTGTGGATGCAAACTGTTGAAATCCTTACTTAGTATATACTAAGTTGATCTTCTGTATATAAAAATAATTAAAAATGAATCTTAATGAAGAATGGTATGGGAGAGGGAGTAGGAGATGGGGTGGTTTGCAGCTGGGAAGATGGTTGGGAGGGGGGACTGCTATAATCCAAAAGTTGTAGTTTCAAAGTTTATATTTATTAAAGTTTTCTTTCTTTCTTTTTTTTTTTTTTTTTGACAGGCAGAGTGGATAGTGAGAGAGAGATAGACAGAGAGAAAGGTCTTCCTTTTTGCCATTGGTTCACCCTCCAATGGCCGCCGCGGACGGCGCATCGTGCTGATCCGAAGGCAGGATCCAGGTGCTTCTCCTGGTCTCCCATGTGGGTGCAGGGCCAAGGACTTGGGCCATCCTCCACTGCCTTCCCGGGCCATAGCAGAGAGCTGGCCTGGAAGAGGGGCAACCGGGATAGAATCCGGCACCCCAACTGGGACTAGAACCCGGTGTGCCAGCGCCGCAAGGCAGAGGATTAGCTTGTTAAGCCATGGTGCCAGCCTAAAGTTTTCTAAAATAATGAAATAGAAGTGATGGAATCTTGTGAATCTGGAAAATTAAGTGACCATGAGTGACCTGTATTGGTCTGGAAAGCCATGTTTCAAATGACTTCATTTATCACCAATAAAAAATATTATTTGTTAGAATTATAGTTGACCGGTACACTTCTAAAAGTACAAGTATGCCTTTGAAATAACCTAAGCATTCAAATTTATAAGACAATGAATGTATTGGAAAACATGAAGTCCTGTGTGTATATGAGAAGAAATTGTGTTGAGAGAAGAGAAGGAATTTACTAGAAATGGAAGAAGAGAAAGAATGCTGTCTGAAGGCTGGCATCCTTCTAAAATACTATTTTAAAATACAATTACTTATGGCTTGGCACTTTAATGAAAGCCATTTGACAAATCCTTGCACTTCACCTGATTGAATATTAATGACCTCTTTTTATTTCTCAAGTTTCTCTGCACTTTCGTGAATGGCCTCACACTTCATCTTCCTGACTCTCTTTATACAGTTTCCAGCAGTTCTGCCATATGACCTACCACATCCAAGGGTCAATTTCAAGGCAAGTATAGTCATGGATAGGTCTCATGCTGCACCATGGATTCATTAGGAAATACAGTATCAGTGACTTTTAATACAAAAATTGTGTTTGTATAGATACCGTTTTTTAAAAAAATCTTCCCTTTTAGTGGCATTTATAAATTTTGAATAGATACTCTGGGCTTCCATCCTGGAGCACCCACTGAGTGATGACTGCTTATGACTATCTGTGAAAGAGCCAACAGGCACAGTGCACTATTGAGGCCCACAGGCATCCATTCATCAGAGGGGAATAAAGTTTTCAGGCATCAGAGCCAAACAGAAGTAGGGATTGGGAGAAAAACTCTAATCAGTCCTGTGATGCCAAACTCAGCGTCTCCCTGCATTTCTCATTCTCTGCTTCCATGCTTGGAAATAAAAATACCCTGACTTCTTATGAAAAGTCATTTTATTCATGTTTAGAGATTGTAGTGTGAAAAAATTAGTGTGCATGCAAGGACTTCCGGGGTTTCTCTTTCATATCAAGCAGGAGAAATGCTGAACTTTCACCCAAGAACCCAAGATTGAGCCAGTTATTTAAACAGATATTGAGGGGTCTTGGATCACAAGCCTGAAGCCTCCTGGTCTCTTCCCCACTTACATTTACTTTAAAGTTTTTAAAGTCACATGTTTCTTTCCCAGTGATGAAGCTGAGGCAGCTGTGAACCTGTTCAATGAGAATTAACCAGTATTTTTTAAGATGAGAAGTCTAAGAAAATATTACTCGAGACCGAGCCAGTCCCCTCTCTACTATTTATTTCTGTTTATCCAAGCAATAAAGGAAAACATTATTTTAAAACATTATTATTATGAAATTCTCCATTTCCTATCTGTGCTGTCTGAGGCATTGCCTAAGGGAAAGGTAGAACCTTTCCAATAAAGCTAAAGCTTCTCCTCGACCTTCTGTTAGGGGTTCTCTTCTCCAAGCATCATGCTTGTGACTCATTTGTACTCTTGTGTCAGTCTTTCCCCAGTGACTGCTGTAATTCTTGGCAAACTTGATTTCATTTGTAGGGCAGATGTCTGTTTTCTATACCAAGTAGAGTTAGCTTTATACCAAACTAAGTGTTTAGGTGGTGCCATGTTTTATGTTTGTTTACTTCTTTGAAGGACAGAGAAACAGAAAAATGTTCCATCCACTAGCCCTCTCCCCAAATGCCCACAACAGTCAGGGCTGGGTCAGCCCAAAGCTAGGAGCCTAGAACTAACTACAGGTCTCCCATGGGGGTGGCAGGGACCCAACTACTTGAGCCATTATCTCCTGCTGGAATTGCATGTGGACCTAGGACTCACACCCCAGCACTCTGATGTGGGACACAAGTGTCCCAAATGGCATCTTAACTGCCAGAGGCATCTTTAACTTTTGTGAAAAACAACTTTCCAAGGTGATTTCTAGTAATTAAGACACCATTCCTATTTTTAAAATCTCTATTTCCTTTGCCAGTGAATTCAATCATTTCTTTTTTTTAAGTAGAATTCAATGATTTCTACTCAATAATTGCATTCAGTGCCATAGGGAGGTGTCTAATCATAGAGATATACACTGTCATTCCCAGGAGACACCACTGGCTCCACGTCTTCAGAAGGGTCTAAGGCAGCTTTCGTTTATCCTGACTATACCTACATCGTTTGAAAGGATATGTACCACTTATATTCTTTATTTTTATAGACTACCATCCCATCCAAAAGCTGGTGTTAACCTGTCTATGGCATCAGACAGACACCTGACCATGCTCTAGGGTTAAAACCAACAGATGATCAGAACAAAGGCGTTCCTCTAGTCACAAGCCATGTTTATCCATTCCCCATTTGAGGAGGTTCTACAATCATTTTAGGCAAGAAAGTTGTGTTGTTGGGGCTGGCAGTGTGGCATGGTGGATTAAGCCACTGCATGCAATGCCAGCATCCGATATGGGTACAGGTTCAATTTCCAGCTGCTCCACTTCTGATCCAGCTACCTGCTAAAGCAGAAGATGGCTCAAGTCCTTGGGCCCCTACATCCATGAGGGAGACCCAGATGAAACACCTGGCTTCAGGGGAGTGAACCAGCTGATGGAGTATCTCTCTCTCCCTCTCTCTGCCTTTCGAATAAAATAAATCTTTAACAAAAAGAAGAAGAAGAAAAGAAAGCTGTGTTGTCACCCCAAATGGAGCGACTAGGGCCAGTGTTAAGAAAAAGGGACTTATGTCCTTTTGGTTTGTTCATGATGTCCCCCAGGACCCAATTCAGCCATGTACGTGACCATGCTGCTCCTGCCCTCTTCCTCCAGTACAGGCAGACAAGCACTGCTGTTGAACTAATGGTCATGCTGGCTGCCTTGTCCTATGGACCCTCCTACCTCTTCTGTGTCTGAGATCCTTTTCCTCCAATGTATCTGGACCCTGAGCCCTGCTGTGCATCTCCAGCCCTCTCTGTAAACTCTCAGGGCACCAAGTCTGGCCACCTCAGCAGCTGCACTTTTCCACTCCATAGGTTCAGACAAGTGGGATCTAGAAGGGACCTGAGAAGATGACTCTAATTCACAATTTAAATTGCCCTCTCCTGTGGGCTCTCGAGGAGCCTTAGAGACCAAGAGCTTGTAGTAGGAGCTTTATCATATATATACCTGAAAATCACTTGGGGAGAACTGTCAACATTTTCAAATTCAGGCTCCAAGGAGAGCAACTGACTTGGTAGCCAGGGGCAGGGAAGGGTGGACCTCCCCAGGTGATTCTGATGTGCAGTCCTGGGAAAGCATGTGGCACTGTCCTTATGTGCTAAAGGTCACCAAACTGAGTTCCTTGAAGGCAGGGCCCATGTCTGATTCTTTGAAATCTAGAACTCATTGTATGGTAGATATTCAGTATTTGTAGAAGAGGTAGAAGTTCTTCCACTGAGAAAGTCAATGTTAAATAAATTCACTGGGGTCACACAATGAACTTGAGTAGTGAACACTAAGGCTCAGACCATCTCACTCCCAACCCACAGGTCTTTCCATTATTCCAGGAAGTCCAGTCTGGCCTCGGTCTCTAACCTCCTCTGGTGGAGCCTGGCCCCTCATGGCAACCTATTTGCCATGCTAAAAACCATATGCTCATCTCTGCTCTCCTTATCTCAAAAAACACCATGGAGTGCCTTCCCAGAAGTGTCCCAAGGCATTAGAAAATGATAGCTAAACTTTTGAGTCAGTCCCTCAGACCACTGTTCAATCACCCATAATGCTGCTCCTTGTGATGTAAAATAGTCTATGTGAATTTTAAAAAAACTAGGGGGGATAGCATTTTGATTTATGTGAATTAATTGCAACAGAAGTTTTGTATTGACTAAATACTGAAGCATACTGAGCATATATGAAAATGACAAGCTAGCGTAAATAGCTTTGGACAAAAACAAAATCTCCTCAGGAATTAGATATGGTGATTAGTTTTCATTAGAAGATTCAAAGCTATTAATTGTCATACTTTTATGGTGGCTCCAACTGATCATTTATGTTGTTGTCCTGGACAGATAGACAAGAATAAACAATTGGTGTATAGAGAGCAAAAGGGTGACATCTTCCTGTGTCTTTATTGTCCATCCTTGGACCATGGTGTCTCTTATGTTGTCATTAATATACCACTCGTGACACTGTACTACAAGTATTTGTTTTTATGACTGTGTCCTCTTAGACTCTGCACACCATAAGGGCGAGAAAATGTTTTATCCTTCTTTTTATCACCAGCATTCAGCTGATATCCAATAAATACATTTAAGTGGGTGAATTTCATTTGACTTGTAAACTATAAATATTCTCACTTTCATGCAGAAGTAGAAAGAACTGCATAGCTGTACACATTTTGTCATTCAATGAGCACTTAATAGCAATAATTATGAATAGAGTGTTCAGAAGGATGGATAACATTTACTTAGGGATTATTATGTGCCAGAAACCACAATTAGTGGTGGCTTTTACATCATTTAATTCTGACAGCAAGCCAAATGCGGTAGATGACACTGTTTCTCTTGTGGACACCACACCAAACTGGGGCTCAGTAAGTTGAGGAACTTGCCTAGGTCACATAGCCAGTAAATAATGGAGATAAAGTCAACTAAGCTCTCTTTGACACCAGGGACTGCATTCTCAACCACTCCCATTCTGTCCCTGTCCCCCATCACCGGCTTTCCTGATTATCTTCATGCAAAATCTGAAACTCATGAGAAGCATAAATATTTGCTGTAACAGACATGATTCATTGTGTTTGGGAACACCAAAATCGTATATAAAAGTGCTAATTTCTCCCAAATACAACTGTTATTAAAGAGCTGACTTCAATTAAATTAGACTGTTTCTGTGTTACAGAGAAGCTATGTTTCCCACCAGCCATTGGAATTTTATGTAGACGAAACCTGGCATTACAGGGTCAATGACCAATCAGTACTGATTTGTTAATTAACCAAAGCCTCCGCATTTCTAGCTTTTGGGTGCTGGGGTCAGCCCTGCCACACACTCAGCACTCACCAGCATAACTTCTAGCCCTCAGGGAGGTTTCACACTTTGGCTAAAGGCAGCTCCTATTCTGGCCTTTCCTTGGGGAACTTGCATATTTGAGAGGCATCCCCCAAAGCATGACTTTTGTTTTTAAACTTTTATTTAATAAATATAAATTTCCAAAGTACAGTTTATGGATTACAGTGGCTTCCCCCCCATAACTTCCCTCCCACCCACAACCCTCCCATCTCCCGCTCCCTCTCCCATTCCATTCACATCAAGATTCATTTTCAATTATCTTTATATACAGAAGATCGATTTACTATATATTAAAAATTTCATCAGTTTGCACCCACACAGAACATAAAGTGTAAAATACTGTTTGAGTACTAGTTATAGCATTAATTCACATTGAACACATTAAGGGCAGAGATGCTACATGAGAAGTAAGTACACAGTGACTCCTGTTGTTGACTTAACAATTTGACACTCTTGTTTATGGCGTCAGTAATCTCCCTAGGCTCTAGCATGACTTTTTTAATGTTTATTTTTTATTATCCATATATTTGAAAGGCAGAGAGAGAGAGAACCATCACTGGTTCACTCCTCAAATACCCATAACATCCAGTACTAGGCCAGGCCAAAGCCGGGCGCCAGGAACATAATCAGCATCTCCAACATGGGTGGCAGAGATCCAAACACTTGAGCCATCATCTGCTGCTTCCCAGGATGTATTAGCAGGAAGCTGGACTGTAAAAGAAGGTCCCAGCTCTCAAAATGACACTCTGATATGGGACGCTTGTGTCTCAAGCTGTGGGTTAATCCACTGTGCCACAATACTTGCCAAAAGCTCAACATTTTATCATGGAATATCAGGAGCTCACTTGATTATGCCTTCAGCAATGCTACTGTTGATTCAGTCAGTAGGTAGAACTGGATTCAGTAAGACATTGGCACGGTGCTATGATTTGCAGGGTTTTTTAATCAAGTCAGAAGCCAAGAAATTGAGTCATTTTCTTGAACTTGTCTCCCTCAGAAATGGACAATGCTATATTTGAAGAAAATGTATTCCCAGGACCTGTCCCTGTTGATCTTAGAATGAGTACCTGGCAACTGTCTCTACTATCATTGGTTTCTACTCATAGTCATGTTCCTAATGTGCTATGTGCTGCTGTCTTGTGCTCTTTTTTTTTTAAATTAAACTTTTATTTAATGAATATAAATTTAATGAATATAAATTTCCAAAGTACAGCTTATGGGTTACAAAACTTCCCTCCCACTCGCAACCCTCCCCTTTCCCGCTCCCTCTCCCCTTCCAATCACATCATGATTCATTTTCAATTCTCTTTATATACAGAAGATCAGTTTAGTATATATTAGGTAACGATTTCAACAGTTTGCCGCCATATAGCAACACATAGTGAAAAAAAAATACTGTTGGAGTACTAGTTATAGCATTAAATAAGAGTGTACAGCACATTAAAGACAGAGATCCTACATAATATTTTTTTAAAAAATTAATTAATTTTCTATGCCATTTCCAGTTTAACACCAGGGTTTTTTTTTTCATTTCCAATTATCTTTATATACAGAAGATAGATTCAGTATATAATTAGTAAAGATCACATCAGTTTGTACCCATGCAGAGACACAAAGTGTAAAAATACTGTTTCAGTACTAGTTATAGCATCACTGCACATTAGATAACACATTAAGGACAGATCCCACATGGGATGTAAGTACACAGTGACTCCTGTTGCTGACTTAACAATTTGACACTCCTGTTCATGGCGTCAGTAATCTCCCCAGGCTCTAGTCATGAGTTGCCAGGGCTATGGAAGACTTTAGAGTTCGCTGACTTTGATCTTATTCCGATAGGGTCATAGTCAAAGTGGAAGTTCTCTCCTCCCTTCAGAGAAAGGTACTTCCTTCTTTGATGGCCCCATTCTTTCCACTGGGATCTCACTCACAGAGATCTTTCATTTAGGTCTTTTTTTTTCTTTTTCATGGTGTCTTGGCTTCCCATGCCTACAATACTCTCATGGGCTCTTCAGCCAGATCCGAATGCCTTAAGGGCTGATTCTGAGACCAGAGTGTTGTGCTCTTATATATGTAAATACACACCCCACCTAAGTAACCATGATTTTCCATCTGGTCGTCATTCTGCAATATTGACCACTCTTACATTATGAAGACCCAGGAACATCTTCTCATTGCTCAGACATCCTGCTCTTCAGTTTCACCTAGTAAAAAGGGCTTTTGGAGAATTCTACATATGTGAGTGAGAGTGGCATC
The DNA here is from genome assembly GCF_033115175.1 of Lepus europaeus. NCBI lineage: Eukaryota > Metazoa > Chordata > Mammalia > Lagomorpha > Leporidae > Lepus > Lepus europaeus. The sequence continues at coordinate 45,007,755 of NC_084827.1, forward strand.
CGAATTAAAATGTTAAGTTGATTATATTCTGCTCTTTGCTTAAGTTCCTCTTGCCTCAGTGTTAACAACCTCTTGTGAACCCTTTCAGCAACTTCATCCTAAATGGTTTATGGTATCAATAATTCATACTTGTCATTTTTACATGATACCCTGGAGTGCCTATTTTAGACTATATAATGAAAAGGCCATGAACCAATTAAAACTTTCTCATTTCAGTCAGTCAAGAGACCACAAGTGATTCCTCCATTAAGCCAAACTCTTTCCTCTGTTTTTTCCATCTTTGGTCAATGGAGAAGGATGTGTGTGGGATGAAGTTTCAGTACATTTCAGAGTCCCCCATTTGCAGGGAGCCTGAAAGTACTTCCATTTTCCATTCTACATGTCCTCAATGCAGACACCTCATCCCTGAAGCCCCTAGCAAGGGATTCCCAAGCCTTCTTGTGAATTCATTCCTTCCAAGAGAGCCAACGCTCTGTTGGGTGACTCAGGTTGTAAGAAAAATGCTCAGGATGGCGCCGTGGCTTTGTGGGTAAAGCTGCAGCCCATTACACTGGCATCCCATATAGGCACTGGTTCAAGTCCCAGCTACTCCACTTCCAATCCAGTTCCCTGCTAATGCACCCAGGAAGGCAGTGGAAGATGGCCTAAGTGCCTGGGTCTCTGCATCCACAAGGGAGACCCAGATGAAGCTCTTGGCTTCAGATCAACCCAGGTCCGGTCATTGTGGCCATTTGGGGAATAAACCAGTAGATGACAGACCCTTCTCTCTGCTTCTCTCTTTCTGCCTCTCATTCTATGACCCTTTCAAATAAATAAATCTTTTTTAAAAATGCTCTTTGAATGGGAGCAAAAACCTGGTTCCCTGTTATGTCCACCAGTTAACTTGCATCCTTCTCTCAAAAGGAACACCAGAGGGGCACCATGCTCTGCTGTGCCCTAGCAACCCTGCAGGTATCTGCAAACAACCAAACCTTCTCAAGGCTGAAGCTTCATACCCCTCAGGCATTCCCGAGGACAGAACAATGGTTTCAGAATATCCACCAGCCCAGTAATTCTCTGGATTTTGTGACACACACATTTTTAAATATGTGGAGTATACAAATCTTGTAAAATAGTATCCATTTCCCCACCCCCAGAGAAAAGCACTGCAAGCCATTTGGATGCTCTTCTGGATGTCAGTTTGTCTTAAAGTGCAGATTGTAACTAAGCATTTCAGTTCTCTTCAAAATATGTATAATGTGAGCTGTGAAAAACCAAGTTTGTCAGATTGTAAAGTATGGTACTATTTTCAAGTATTTCCCACACATTTTGTTATTCAAAAATGTTTTGAAAGTAACATGTTAACTGTAAGTTTAATATGATCTATGGGCAGCCTACTGGAGAAGTGGCTTTGGAGCCAAAGAGACTTGTGGATTTAGGTTAGGTGAATGATCAGCCTGTTTTAGTTCAACATAATTAACATTCTACTTGAGAAAAGGAAGAATTTTATAGCTTCGTGGATTTAATTGGGGGTGCTAAAATCAAGTCTTCTGGGGAAATTTCCTTGTCTTCAAACTCTAGAAACATTCATAATTATCCCAAGACCTTTTAGGGAACTCAGCTTCACAGAATTACATTTTCTACTCCTCTGAAAAGTGTGATCTACTACGTTGTATATCTGCTTGATGGCTTTGCAAAAAGAGTAAAACAGGCTCTATAGTACCCTTTTAATTGGAAGTCTCAAATAGCAATGAGTTTCCTAATGTCACTGGAGAGAAGACGTGAGGTTCTTGTCTTCACACAAGAATTCAGGCATGAGACAGAGTAAAGTCATAAGGTTTTATTGGGGTCAGGGAACCCATCAGAATGGAAGGTATAGAGAGAAAGAGTGCCCAGACTGGGGAAAGCAAGGTTACATGCTTGAATGGAGAGAATACACCTGGCAGACCAGGAGGGCGGCTCAGCAGAGAGCTGAGTGTGCAGTCCTTGTTTAGACTCCCGGTTTTTAAGGGAGTCTCTTTACCCCCTCCCCCTTCTCCTCCAGGAAACAACTGGTACAGGCCAAGCTCCCCCCTGCAGCATCCTGAAGGTTCTACTGCCCCGTGTTATCAGGTCAGGTAACCCACTTGGTCCCAAGGAGAGAGAATTCTCCTGGGAGCTTTCCTTGTGGGAAGGGCTGGGACCACCTGGAAGGTTATCAGGGTCTGAGCAGGACTTTGAAGTGCAAAATGCTGGTCTTCTGGTCCTTCCACAGCAGCTGCTGGTTTCTTCATGCCCTTCTCACACACACACAGACTAATTTTTAACTCTCTACCTAACACTAACAGCACCCTGATTTAAGGGTTTATTTTCTGGAGGGATGAATGTGTATCAGCATTTCTCACGTCTGTAACTTCATCATGAATGGGCTTTTTAGGGATCATGTTGAGTGACACTGAATCATAAGTGAGAAAGGTGTCTTTTCTTCAATCTTGTTAATCAAGAGAAAAATAGCCTCTTGATGTTAGGATATCTTAAACATCTCTCCAACATTAACTAGTTCCCTTTTAAATAGGAACTATTTAGGCACAACTTTTGGCTAATCTTAAGGTTTAGCTAGAATTAAATAGCATTTTTTATTACACTTACATTAACAATACCCTTACACCTGTATTTATGGCAGTTGATACTCATTTTCCATTAAAGGAAACACAGGAAGTTTCCTTTAAATTAATTCATTTGGGTAAAAAAAATCAGTTGATTTAAAGAAAAATATTAAATAATGCACAGGCGGTGATTGGCTCTTAAACAGTATGTAGGAGGCAGAGATGTAAATGAAATACCAAATAGTGTGAAATTATTTTCCCATTTAGGTGTTCACTCCTTTTGCAATTTTTTTTTTTTTTTTGTCTCTCATTCGCAGCTACCTTCATTCCTACAACAGCCACTGAAATCCTAACAGCAAGAGCCTGTTACTATTTTGATCTTTCTTCAACACGCTCATCTCAGTAGCCCTTCCTGGAATAAAGGTAGTTAGTGGGAGACATTCGCCTCCTCTCTCAACACCATCAATTATTCTGATCACAGTGCTCTGCTTTGCACAACTGCACACCGCATGTTCTTCTTCCCATTGTGAGTTCCCTGTCTAAGCTTTCTCTTTTGTCCTTGTTGCAAAAGGGATCGTCTTCCACTTTAATTTTTCTGTCAGGATGACATCAATACACAAAAGAGTCTGAAGTGAAAGAGGCAACGTGGAATGATTGGCATTTGGAATAAAAGTATATTGTATCACAACTTGAAAATATTTACTGCTAAATCAGATCTCTTGATTGTGTCCAAGCAATATAAGTGGCCTCAAGAAATAGATCACTACAAAAAAAAAAAAACACAGAATTTTTAAAAATGATAGAAATTCTCAACATTCTCAAGTGTCAAATCAAGTGAGTTTTCAAATTATGTTCGCCACTCATGATTGTCAACCAAAGGAAGCCCAACTAAGAGAGACGGTTTAATTGTCTTCTCAAACACCACTGCTGGAGCTCTAAATGAAAGGAAACGTCTCATGTCTGTCACCTTGCACCAGCTTCCACTAAGGAGCAGAGACAGGGACAGGAGCAAGATGTGCTGGATAAGGAGCATAAAGGCTCCACTTCATCATTTGTGGGTTATTATTAATTTTTTTTAACTTTTATTTAACGAATATAAATTTCCAGTATACAGCTTATGGATTACAATGGCTTCCCCTTCCCATAATTTCCCTCCCACCCGCAACCCTCCCCTCTCCCGCTCCCTCTCCCTTTCCATTCACATCAAGATTCATTTTCAATTCTATTTATATACAGAAGATCAATTTAGTATAAATACTTGAACAGTTTGCACCCACATAGAAACACAAAGTGAAACATACTGTTTGAGTACTAGTTAGAGCATTAAATCAAAATGTACAGTACATTAAGGACAGAGATCCCACATCAGGAGCAAGCACACAGTGGCTCCTGTTGTTGACCCAACAAATTGACACTCTAGTTTATGGCGCCAGTAACCACCCTAGGCTGTCGTCATGAGTTGCCAAGGCTATGGAAGCCTTCCAAGTTCCCCGACTCTGATCATATTTAGACAAGGTCATAAAAGACAGGTTGAGGATAGTAACCAATGATCCTAAGAGTGGCCTTAACCAGGTCTGAACAATTATACAGCATTAAGTGGGGAAGAGGACCATCAGTACACACAGGTTGGAAGTAGAGCCATTGGTGGTAGAGTAGAGGTTATGATTACAAAGGAATGAGGCCCAAGTGGACTAGACAGGGTCTAGAACAAAGGACAGAGTCATTATTAGAGGAGCTAAGAAAGGTGCTGTCTAAGCTACAAGTAATTTTTCTGATTGAGAGGCAAATAGAACCTGACAGAAGGGGCTTGCTAATAATCTGTTGGGCTTTAGGCCTTGTAAGTTAAGAGGCCCAGACCTATCTATCTCTTCACATGGGGTATATCCTAAGGGAGGTGTGAACCTCCTAGGGGAAGGCACTCTGTTGACTTTCATTACTTGGCTGGCCTGGGAGGAGAGCTGGCCAGGTAAAGGCAGGGGGCATCTCTAACAAGAAATTTACAGTTCTGCCTGCAATGTTGCTGACCCTACTTGGCTGTCCCCTCAACTGCAGTGGTCACTTTGGAAGTTGGGCTGAGTGAAGGGCTTTTCAGCTTGGAGCCAATAAGATCTGTGGCTCTGACCTGGGCATCCTTTGATTCCAGGGCAGGTCCATTTCCAGTGATCCAACTCTTGGCAGAGCTGCCAGGGCTCTTCACAAGCTGACTTCTGCTGAAGCCCAGGCTTACCACATTGAAAGCCACTGCAGTGGACTGGCCTGTTGGGTCTCCTTGAGGGCAGATCACTGTACAGATCAGCCATTAATAGGCCTGCCACCCATTGCTTCTGATGCCTAGCTTTCTTTTCCTCCTGGTTTGTGTTAAAGCAGACCAGAGGATGCAAGTCAAGGGAGTGCCCATGTCCCATCTCTAATCTTTGGTGGCCTGAACTACAAGTCTATAGTCACAGGCATGTTCTGTAGTAGTTTTTCTAAGGTAGACAATGCCCATGAGGAAAATTATATTCTCACTTTAAAACTTTCTTTCCCTTTGGTCTGAAAGGGAGGTTTTTTCTACTTACTGTATACTTCGCTGATGGCGATGTGAATCTAGCTATGAGATTATTAGTTAAGTTCTTATTTTGGCTATGCTATTACAGAAAAATGTTAGCCATCTCTTATAAGGTCTAAAGATTAAATTGTGCATCCTACAGATTCCTTCATAATAGAATTAGTTTCCTACCTTGAGGAGAATAGAGAAATGAAAGAACAAGTTGGGCTTAGAATAGAGAAGTGAGGGAGCAAGTCCTAGATCACTTGCTAACAATAGCAATATTACATGAATACTTAGCAAACCGTTTCAACCCTTAGATAAGAACTTAATAAAACATTTACCGGAAGGTCCAATGCCTTCTATAAATTTTAAGAATCATGTATTTGAAAACACGTCTTAAATATCTAACATGGTGTAGTTTGTTTAACCAGTAAACTTAAGCACAACCATATAAAATGTTTTTAGTTTCTTTCTACCAACAAGTTTAAAACATATGATACACAGATTCAGGTCATACAAATTAAAATGTATCTTTGATTGATTTTTAGCAGCTTAAATTTATGGACAATCTTATCTAAAAGCCATTTAAAATAAAACTCTTAATAAAATTTCCCCATGTGGACATACAATATGTACGCACATATAACATAGCATAATAGACCAATATCAAAATCCAAAATATCTGGTTGAAATAAGATTCCTTAAAATCATGACATAACATAGACCAAATCTGATCATTGTTACAAGGTGATTATTCAAGTCTTTGAAAATAAGCACATAGTTAAATAACCCATAGCTCTTCATCTCCTCCCTCTCTTTTTCCACTCTTAGATTTAACAGGGATCACTTTTCAGTTAAAATTTAAACACCTAAGAATAATTGTGTGTTAATTACTGAGTTCAACCAATAGTACTAGAACCACAACAACAACAACAAATACTAAAAAGGATAAAGTATTACATTGTACATCTAAAGTCAGGACAGGAGCTGATCAGTTCATTGTTGCTTGTAGGTTATTATTAATTTTTAGAAAATTAGAATAAAGTACACCTAACCCAAATTTATTCTGAAAATATAACTATGTTCCTATTCCAAAAGTCCCTTAAAGGACTCTGTGGTTTTGAAGTTAAGAGTTTTGGAAAAATACTAAAACCATGAAAGACTGCTCAAAGCAAACAGCAGCCTTACGAGTTCCTGATCCCATGAAGTATTCAGGGGCCGGGAGAGGAAAGGCAAGAAGCCCTCCAGAAATAAAATGAAAAAATTACTGCAAGAATTTGAGGATGGTAAGCATAGGTATCAAAAATCCATCTATATCACAGTTTTTCTTCATGAATAGAAACCTAACTCTTGACTCTAAAACAAAAGGTTATAAGGGAATTTTTGACATTATAAATGTCATTTAAGAATTTGTTTACTGATGGTTTTTTTCCTCCAATCTTGCACACTTTTAGGGCTTTTCCACTGGTAATACTTTGTATATATTTCTGTTCTAGGGAAATAAAAAGGCCGAATTGGAAGAGGGCGATAAGATGGCAGATGAAAAATATGACATTCCATGTACACAGGTCCTGGGGAAGAGAATGGAAAGGGTTCTCTGTACCTTTGAACATTAATGTCATCTATGAGAGTTATGCTAGAAAATAGGCACTATTTTTTTCTTCTTTTTAGAGAGACAGGCTGTGGAAACACAGAGACCTCCCTTCTGCTGGGTCACTCTCCAAATATCTGCAACAGCCCAGGCTTGCTGGCTGAAGCTAGAAGCTGGAAATGCAGTCCGGGTCTTCTATGTAGATGGCAGGGAGTGATGACTTGAGCTATCACCTGATGCCTCCCAGGGTCTACATTAGCAGGAAGCTGGACTCAGGGACCAGAGAAGAAATTAAATGTAAGCACTCTAATATGGTATGTGGGTGTCTTAGCCCCTCCACAAAATGCTCAACCCTTGGTCACTGCTTTCAATGAATAAACAACTCTAATTCTTATAAATGTCTAGTGGATGTCATCACTTACTTATTCCTACAACTTGTTTCTGAGCGAGTGGAAATGGAACACAAATAACACAACACTTCTTTTTAAAAAGAAGTTGAGGGGGGCCAGGGCTTTGGCATAGCGGGTAAAGCCACTGCCTTCAGTACTGGCATCCCATATGGGCACCAGTTCAAATCCTGGCTGCTCCACTTTCAATCCAGCTCTTTACTATGGCCTGGGAAAGCAGTGGAAAATGGCACAAGTCCTTGGGCCCCTGCACCCACGTGGGAGACCCGGAAGCAGCTCCTGGCTCCTGGCTTTGGATCCGCACAGCTCTAGCCATTGTAGCCATTTGAGGAGTGAACCAGCAGATGGAAGACCTCTCTTTCTCTCTTTGCTCTCAGTAATTCTGCCTTTCAAATAAATAAATCTTTAAAAAATATATGCTTTTAAAAAAGTTGAGGATATCTTGAAAATTAATAATTCTTTAAATTTAAAAGTTGGAAGAAGGCTTTGAAGCAGTCTGGTTACCTCAGATTAGCAAATCTGGCAATTGGAGCCCAAAGAGATTATTCCTGATGCAGTTACCAAACTGGAACAAGAGGTCAAGACCCTGGCTTCTGAACGCAGCTCCTTTCACTGTGCTTCTCTCCCTGCCCTTTGCACTTGAGAATTCTCCTGAAGAGTTTGCATGAAGTCTGTGATATACCCCAGTCACTTTTAAAAGAGTCAATCTTGGCCGGTGCCACGGCTCACTGGGTTAATCCTCCGCCTGCGGTGACGGCACCCTGGGTTCTAGTCCCAACTGGGGCACCAGATTCTGTCCCGGTTGCTCCTCTTCCAGTCCAGCTCTCTGCTGTGGCCCAGGAAGGCAGTGGAGGATGGCCCAGGTCATTGGGCTCTGCACCCGAATCGAGACCAGGAGGAAGCACCTGGCTCCTGGCTTTGGATCAGCGCAGCGTGCCAGCTTTGGTGGTCACTTGGGGGGTGAACCAACAGAGGGAAGATCTTTCTCTCTGTCTCTCGGTCTGGCTCTGCCTGTCAAAAAAAAAGTCAATCTTGAAAAGAAATTTGGAGATTAAAGAATACATTAAAGAATACAATAATAGAAACTGAGCCAGCCCCAATTGAGACAAATGTAACTGTAAAATTCACTGAGAGTGTTATGTGCAATTTTTATGTATTATTGAAAAATAAGCCTATTTTTAATGTGTGGGAAGTGGGTGAGAAAACATCAGATGATGCTCTGAGAGCTCTTAAAAAATAATAAAATAAAAACAGAAGCCAGCAACCTGCCCAGAGAATCCCCATGGTGGGCTTCTTTATCCCTTTATCCTTTAAAGAAGAGATCTGCTTCACGCCTACCTCTGATAGTTTTGAAAGTAGTGTCTCCAAAACTTTCATATAAAAAGGGCTTAAGGGAAGCAGCCTCTTTGGAAAGAATGGCTAAGGCATCTGCCTTGTAGCTAGCTCCCCAACACACCGTTTCTATTTTGAATAGTTTAGGGGAAGGAACTAAGGGAGATTATGGATAGATTCAAATACACTCTGTACCCCTCCAGTCACTGCCTGCAATGCTGCTGTTCTGAACATACAGTCTACTGTCTACTGTCTACACCAAGGATAAATTCACCTACCCTAGTACCATAGTGAGCACAGGTCCTCCTCCACGGCTGCTTCATGAACCACACATTCCCCAGTGCCCTTAGTCATAAATCTTATGCCTTGATCCGTAGGTCCCTCAAGAAACAAATTATGGCTAAAACCACATAGTGGCAATGATCTAAAAAGGAAAGTGATTTGTGACAAAAACCTCCAAAGCCATGAATCTTGTCTGCCATCACTTCCTGAGGATATTTACTCAATGAATATATTGATCTCCCCGACATCACTCACGGAGTTCTTATCCACAAAGAATCTATCCCGAAACGTCCTCTTCTTTCAGTCTTTGGACTGTAGCTCCATTCGCTCTTATAAGAATCTTCAAAATCAGTAGAATTCATGTAGCTTCAGCTTTTTATTATCCCATATAGAAACCCAGCATTCCATTGATTTGTGAATTATGAATCAGAAACTGAGATCCTGAGGCTATAAAGACTTGGTTCTGGCCCTGAAGAAAAGAATGTATTAAGCAGATGAAAGGGTTAGACATGTGAAATAGATCAAGGACAACACAGTGCAGCAGTCACAATACTCAGCCACTAGTGGGGGGAAGAAGAACAGGTGAAGGCACGGGAGAGTGTTGGGGAAAGTGCCTAGAAGAAGTCGCTCCTACCCAAACTCTGAAATAATAAGTACAACATAGTGATGAGACACAAAGGTATCCATGCAGAAGAAGCAGCACTGTGTACAAGACCCAGCACAAGGTAAATGGAGAATTTCCAATCAATCAGCCTCTTGGAGGATAGGCTAGAAGGTCCCTGAGAGTTTTAAACATGAAAGGAACACCACCAGGCTTATGGTCTAGGAAGATCATTCTGACTAAAGAGTCGAGAATGAATTGAGATATGCAAAGCTACAAATAAGGAGTTAAGTGGGAAGACTATGACTAATCTCAAAAAAAAAAATTATAAGGAAAGGACCTAACTAGACCAAGGTAAAGACAAATGCTTGAGATCTAGGTAAGAATCAAAAGCAGCAAGACTGTGACTCATTGACCTTGGGGTATATAAAGAGAAGCAGGCATCACATTAGGACTGGATTTCCTGTGCTTTTCTGCCATCAAATTTCTGTTTGAGAAAGCTCATTCATGCTTGGGAATTTAAATGGTCCAGGACCAAGACTCATATTTTTCATGAACAATTAGCATCATCTCCAGTCCAGAACCAGACCAATGAACACAAATTAAAGTTTCTAAGAGTTCAGCATTGTGGTACAGAGGATAAGGACTGGGACACCTGTATCTCATATCTGAGTGACAGTTAAAGTCCCAGCTGTGTGATTTCTGATCCAGTTCCTTGCTAATGTGCCTGAGAAGCCAGTGGATGATGCCCCCAAGTACTTGAGACCCTGCCACCCCCATGGGAGACCCAGCTGGAGCTCCTGGATTCTGATTTCAGCCTGGACCAGCCCTAAATGTCACAGTCATTTGAGGATTGAACCAGCAAATGTAAGATCTCTCCATTTCTCTGCCTTTCTCTCTCTCTCTCCCCTTTTCTCTCTCCTTCCCTCCTTCCCTTCTTTCCTCCCTCCTTCCCTGTTTTCTCTCTTCCTTCCCTCCTTTTCTGTCACTCTTTCAAATAAATATATATTTTTTAAAAATTCCAAGAACCTGTTGCAGTTTAGTGAAAGAACTGCTAATGCAAACCAGATTGTCTCAGATGGTCTCAACTGATAAAACACCCACAGAACCTGGAAAACATTTTCTTGTCAGCACGCCAATGATTGACGGCCTTCGGTTGGTCCTAGAATACTCCCTCATACCTCACTTTCCCCGGAGGAACTATTGCTCTTGTGTCCCAGGTCACATCCTCCTGCTGCCTGCCCCTCTATGGTGTTGAGGGGGCCTACACACCCTCAGTTCCCTCATCTTGTCTCATAACTCAGTCCCCTGTGTCAATCACTTGCTGTTGCTGTTCTTTAAATTCAGACCAAGTTTGTCCTCAGTTCCTTTGATGTTGAAATCTACTTCTCCTTAGTGTTACCTTGATCTATATGAGGCAAAGAATCATTTCCTTCTACTGTGTACTCTAACCTTAGTGTTTATGGAATCTTAAACCTTTAGCTGCTGCCTTTCATTATAAGATCACATGCAATTCATTTTCTGCCAATGCTCTCCAACACATTAACCTTTTCCAAGGATGTTCTCTCTGTTCAGTGGTTGCAAATTGGATTATCTAGTCCCTCCTGCTTTGTAAGCCGACACTTTCCAGTGTTATCATTAAGCTCTGACTGGATGGTAAAGTTGAAAAGTCAAAATTAAGGATTTTTATTCTCTTTTGGCTCTATCAGGGAAATTTGCATTCCAAAACTGTAGTGTTTTATTACTGATAATAGACTCAACTCTTTTGTTACTGACTTTCTAAAAAATTTTATTTATTTTGAAAGAGTTAGAGAGAGAGAGAGAGAGAAATCTTCCATCTGTTGGTTCACTCTCCAGATGATTGCAAGGCCAGAGATGCACAATCTGAAGCCAGGAGTCAGGAACTTCTTCTGGGTCTCCCATGTGGGTGCAGGGGCCCAAGCACTTGGCTCATTTTCCATTGCTTTTCCAGGCCATAGTAGAGAGCTGGATTGGAAGTGGAGCAGCCACCACTCAACTAGTGCCCATATAGGATGCTGGCACTGTAGATTAGGGCTTTAACCTGCTGTGTCACATTATCAACTCTTAATATATCTGTACTAACAGTAGGCAACTCAGGTTTTTTCCATGTGAGTGTGTCCTTATGAAGCATTTAAAGGAGGGGAGAGGGGAGAAAGGTGTCCCATTAGAGAAACAACCACTTTTCTTATCTACAAGCTGCTGCCAGGCCCCATTAGGGAGATCCAGTGGTCAGAGGTGTGGTTATGTAACTCCACCAATTAAATTGTGTTGTTCTGCTTTAAACCAAAGCCTTGTTATTAGTTAAATAACACTGGATGGTGTTCAAGACATGCTACCTCAAAATATGGCTTTGGGCATATTGAATAATTTAGGCTGGAAGAATCTGAGAAGCAGCAAGTGCAGGAAGGACTCCCTGACCTTGTCCTAAAGCAAAGCACCTCACACGAGAGGCGCTCCTCCTCCCTGGAGAAAAAGAGCCACCTTATCTCTGAAGACAGAAGGATCCCCAGGGGAACAGAATAAACAGGCCTGTGAAGATTCCCTGGGTTTACTACACGTAGCTCATATCCTGCTGTGCTATCCCATTTTTCCATGACTTTTCCATTTTTCATCAAACCTAACATTAAAAAAAGCTCAGGTTTAACTATTTCTTTAGTCTTTCATTTCCTTATGAAGACTCCTATTTAAATATTTTTGGGTGCTGTTCTTTTGCTAAGTGGTCTTTTATTATAGGAACCCCAGCTAAGAACCTAGAAGGGTAGAAGGAAAAGATACTTTTCCTCTCCTACATATTTAATGACCTGAAATCGTTACTGTTGGTTCTTTATTTGATAGACCTATTTTCATGGAAACTCCCATGGTGATTAGAGGCCAGGGTGTTTTATCAGGAGGCAAGGCCTCCTGGAAGAATTAGACTTCTATCCTGGGAGCTGCATCCAAGGGTGAAGGGGACAGGACCCTGTGGCAGCTCAGGCTGGGTCTCCAGGTGCCTCCAGGTATATAAACAGGTTAGTCGTAGAGAAACAATATCAAGAGCCACCAAGGGCCTGAATGCTCACTTAGTTCAAATACTTCCTTTTATGGATGAGGACCTGAGATGCAGCACTCACCCCACATCTCAAGGAGGGCTACCTTTCACCTGGACCAGAACATGTCCTTGAAATCTGTACTGCACTGATGAATCTCAGAAAACATCATCCATGTATCGCTGCGATACTCTGCGTATCAGGACCATGGAGCCAGCAGAAGGAACTAACGGAGGTCCCGCATCTATTTCTGTATTTGAAATTGGTTAAACAGCTTGACATTGGAATTTCTGTTTCATGACAACTTTGGAAAAAGCCAATTCACATTGTTAATTCAACCAATGTTTGCTGAAGACCTTTCTCTGAGTCAGGCATTGTGTTTGGTACCTTATTTACACTCATTAAATAACATCAAAGCATACCTTAAATTCAATCAATGATTTAACTTGGTGTCTTACAAAAAAAGTAACCATTAAAAATTTGTAACAGGCATAGTGGGTTAAGTTGTTATCTGTAATGCCTGTATCCCTTGTGGACAGCAGTTCGAGTCCCAGCTGCTCTACTTCCATCCTAGCTCCCTGCTAACGCACCTGGGAAAGCAGGTGAGGATGACCCAAGTGCTTGGGCCCTGCATCCAAGTGGGAGATCCGGATGAAGCTCCTGGTTTCTGGCTTCAGCCTGACCTAACTCTGGTCATTGTGGCCATTTGGGGAGTGAACCAGCAAATGGAAGATCTGTTTCTCTCCTTCTTCTCTCTCTATAACTTTGCCTTTAAAATAAACAGTTTTTTAAAAAGTTTGCAACAACCCTTTTTTCTGTAAGTTTATCATTTAAGTTACTCACAGATTAACTTCACAAGTCATCATTGAATGAGTAATTTGCAAGGTCTGTAATTGAAGTGGGATTTAAAGATAGAGATTTCAGAGGGAAAAACTTTTTTTTTAAGATTTTTATTTATTTACTTGACAGGTAGGTTACAGATGGTGAGAGACACAGAGATAAAGGTCTTGCTTCCATTGGTTCACTCTCCAAATGGCCACAATGACCGGAGCTGCGCCAATCTGAAGCCAGGAGCTTCTTCCTGGTCTCCCATGTGGGTGCAGGGCCCAAGGACTTGGGCCATCCTCCACTGCTCTCCCAGGCCACAGCAGAGAGCTGGACTGGAAGAGAAGCAACCGGGAGTAGAACCAGCGCCCATATGGGATGCCGGTGCTGCAGGCAGATGATTAACCTAGTGCACCATGGTGCCGGCCCCAGGGAAAAGCTTTTTATTTTGTATCTGTCAAACAGCCAAGGGTCTGTGAGTACCCCTGTATACCCATTTTTGTCTCTCTGAAACCAGTGTGCATCTTTTTTTTTTTTTTTGACAGAGTTAGAGAGAGAGAGAGAGAGAGACAGAGAAAGGTCTGCCTTCCGTTGGTTCACTCCCCAAATGGCCGCTACAGCTGGAGCTACGCGGATCCAAAGCCAGGTGCTTCCTCCCGGTCTCCCATGCAGGTGCAGGGCCCAAGCACCTGGGCCATCCTCCACTGCCCTCCTGGGCCACAGCAGAGAGCTGGACTGGAAGAGAAGCAACCGGGACAGAATCCACTGCACCGACCGGGACTACAACCCCAGGGTGCCGGCACCACAGGCAGAGGATTAGCCTAGTGAGCCAGGGCGCCGGCCACCAGTGTGCATCTTAACATCAACAGATTTTAGCATCATTTCATACATTAATCAGCAGTGTTGCTTCTTTCCTAGTGGTTCATAGAACTATACTGTTTTATAACCTCGTTTTCAAAATAGCCTCTCAATTCTCTCTTTTGTAGGTGAATACTTTCAGGTATTTTGTGGAATGCCAGGGTAAGGGAACAACCAATTGAAATTGAAAGCGCAAGTCCCAGTCCAATTGGATGTAACAGGACATGGAGGTTCCTCTTTGCACAACACCACCAGATATCAGCCTGGGTACAAGGAGGGCTGAATAATTACCACTGTCGGGCTCACCAGTAACATTCAGGATGCATGTGCAGGTTGACAGCTGGGTTTACTGAACTTGGCCTCCTGCCTGGAGAGCCTCGTGGAATCATTCAAGTTCTCAATGGAGAAAGAGGGTATCGCCATGGATTCTGCCCTTCACACAGTGCAGGGAAAAGCAACAACAGGCTTTTGCAGGTCTTGCTTCCCCGTGTCTCCTTGTCCTGGTATAGAGCCAGCATGCATCTCATCCCGTCAGGATGGGTATTCCATTCTAGAGGGAATGGAATCATCTGTGCCTCAGTTCATCTGGTGAGGGCTTGTCCTGAAAATGTGGCCATTGTGCCCAGGCTTTCCTATTTCCACACCATGTATTCCAGATTTTGACATTTTTCTGGCAGGGATCTCTTGTACAGTTGTCGTTTACCCTTTAATGGATTTATGCTCAACTTTACCCACAGTGCATCTGCTGTCCAGCCCTGCAACTGGGTTATTCCAGCTAGGGAAGGGGCTGCTTTGAGGACAAAACCAACCAATAGTTAAGCTTTTCTGAGTCACTCTTAAAGAGCTCATCAGGTGATCTATACACTTCCCTACCAGGCCCCTGACTGGCATATAATGAGTCCTCCTTGTCTTAGCAGTTTGTATGGCCATCTCAGTGGTCAGGAGCACTAGACTGGGGCCTTCCCAACTGGGAACTGGGTTGTAGCTTGGCTTGATCGACACCAAGTCACGTGGCTGGAAATGGTGAACCGTGAATTCAAGAGGTGGACTCTGAGTAAGGAGTCGTTTTCACCTGAGAGTGACAGAGTAGAGGGTATGGCCAGGATATAGTTCTTTGCAAACTGGTCTTCAGTTTCCATAGTAGGGAGATCTGTAGTCCTGCCCAAGCATGGAAATCCTTATACACAATTCATAGGAGGACAGCCCCACGTCCTTTCAAGGAGCCGTCCTAGTCCTAAGAAACGCTATTGGGAGACATTTGGTCCAGAAGAGGAGGGGATGTGGTAGCCTCAATTAATGTGTAAACTTTATTCCCATTACATCCATTGAGGACATTCCAGGAGTGGCAGGAGGAGACGTTTCCTCCCAGCTGGAAAGGTTATCTACTGTAACACTAGAGGATCAATCGCTCCCTCCTCCTCCTCCTGGGTTAGGATACCCATTAGTACTTGTACTTGCCCCTCAACTACTCCTAATCCTAAACAATCTCACAATCAGTCTCGGACTAGGAGATTAATTCTTGCCTCAGGTACATATAAAGATGACCCCTCAATCTGTTCTGGTCCTAGTCTGATTAGCATTTTTAAAAATATTGGAATCTCAGAACTCTTTTACCCCCAACACCGTCAATTTTTCTCTGGAGAATTCTGTACCCTTTGGTTGGTATGTTAGAGAAGAATGAGTGGTTCCAGTATATCTCTGTCCCTTTCAGGTGCCAACATTAATTTTAACAAGAGTTTCTGGTGGGATCCATTCAGAAGGAGCCCCTGACACCCTAATCCGTATCAAGGGTCATAAGGGGAATTACTTTTCCTTCCTTTTTCTGTTCTGGACATTCTCTCTCTTGGAATGTCCTATCTTTCCGCACTTACAGTCATAGGAGCTTCTCCCTGCATTTCCTGCCTAGCCATTTGCTGAAATTTGGGATTTCCCAACCTTTTGCGAGGGGAATTTTGAGCCAGTCTTTTTCTGACTACCTCTTCTACAGTAAAAACCATGATTTTGCTTTCCATTTTTGCTTTTCCTCTTTCCTTCTCATGGAAACCTTCTGTGCTTCCCTTAATAGTTCCTCAATTTTTCATTCCACCCATCTATCTGAAGTAATTTCTTTTGTGATATCAAACCCGCTTTTGGTTACAAAATTAACTTTTCTCTAGGTTTTTGTAGGAAACAGAAGGAGTTGTCTCTTTTCCCTGGTGAACTTCAAATGTCTTAGAAACATTTTGCAATATGGGAATGAACTCTTTGATTCAGCCAGCAAGACTCCCTATGCAGGAGGATGCTCTTTTTCCCAAATGGCCATAGCTGCCCTTTTAGTCATTTCGCTTTCCTCCCCTGTGGACAGGATCTTCATTTTTTTTTTTTTTGACAGCTAGAGTTGGACAGTGAGAGAGAAAGAGAGAGAGAGAGAGAGGGAGAGAGAGAGAGAGAAACTTCTTCCTTCCGTTGGTATACCCCACAAATGGCCGCCACGGCCGGCACCACGCTGATCCAAAGCCAGGAGCCAGGTGCTCCTTCCTGGTCTCCCACGCACCCAAGCACCTGGGCCATCCTCCACTGCCTTCCTCGGCCACAGCAAAGAGCTGGACTGGAAGAGGAGCAACCAGGACTACAACCTGGCACCCATATGGGATGCCGGCGCCGCAGGCAAAGGATTAACCAAGTGAGCCATGGCGCCCGCCCAGGTTCTTCATTTTAAACATCGTTTCAGCCCAGGTGTAAAAGCTAAGTCCCAAGAATTGGTCCAACTGTTCTGCTAACCCAAAAGTGTCTTCTAAAACTGACATCACTTCCTTTATGAAATTTCTAGCACCAGTACTTTAAAGGGGCTCCCTCATGGTCTTCAGATCTTATTTCTCTTAACATCCATACTGCCTCTTCATTCTCTTGGTCCTAGTTCTGCAGGACGTGTGGAGAAGGCAGGCATGAAAGGGGGTTCCGAGGTTTTTCACTGAGATCCTCGTTTTCTCTCAAGAGAGGAAATAGGGCTTGATTAACTACAACTTTAGTCTTGCTCAGAATCGGACTTTTAAAAATGCTTTATTTGAACATCTGAGAAGTACATAGTTTCCTCCTTGTACTCTCTATCAACTTACCCCTAAATACTATAATTAGTTCTCTCTGTGGACTTTAGTCCCTAGCTAAATGAGGTGACTTTTTGGCTCATCTTCATAGTTGTTTCCTATCCATCTTTTTACAAAATCATTCTTGGGACTGGCACTGTGGCGTAGCAGGTAAACCCGCCTGCAGTGCCGGCATCCCATATGGGCGCCGGTTCAAGTCCCAGCTGCTTCACTTCTGATCCAGCTCTCTGCTATGGTCTAGGAAAGCAGTAGAAGATGGCCCAAGTCTTTGGGCCCCTGCACCCGCGTGGGAGACCCGGGGGAGTCTCCTGGCTTCAGATCAGCACAGCTCTGGCCATTGCAACCAATTGGAGCATGAACCAGCGGGTGGAAGACCCCTCCCTCTCCCTCTCCCTCTCCCTCTCCCTCTCCCTCTCCCTCTCCCTCTCCCTCTCCCTCTCCCTCTCCCTCTCTCTGCCTCTCCTTCTCTCTCTAACCCTTTCAAATAAATAAAGAAATCTGAAAAAAGAAAAAAATCCTTCTTGGTCAACATATTCTATTTTTTTTTTTGTTTATCATGCTACTTGTAAAATTATTTTTACTCTCCATCTCTTTTTCTGTATTCCTTCTATTATGACCTCTCTGTAAATGGACATAACATATAAGCTTGTTTTTGGAACATTAGCCTCTCTTTCATGCTAAAGGATTATATTTATTCCTGCCTTCTTTTTAGGCATTTTTAAATACTGTTTGCAACTCCAAATTTCAACTACAAAATAGATAATTTTCTTTTCTAATGAAACTACCTTTTATTGTCAAAATGCCCTTCCATACCATTCTTCTCAATCATTATCTTCTTCTGGCCAAATTACCTCCTCTATTTAGTAATTGCTCAAATTTAAATGTAATTTAGTCTATGATCTTACAATTTGACAATACTTTCCACACAAAGTGAACCTAACAACTATAATCTCTACAGGTGGGTGTTACATCCTTTGAGGGGCCCAGCTGGAAACCAAGTTCAAAGGACTTAATTTAGCACTTTGTGAGAAAACAGGTCGAAGATGCACAAAATCATTTAAGCAAAGTGATTTGATGAGCCAAAGACCAGATTTAGTATAAGCTTGGATATCATCTTAAGTCATGATTTTACCAAAGATCTAGACGCTAAATTGGACTTTATCATATCTTTACCTATGTTGTCAGAAAACCCAAGCACAAAGTTGCAAGGACTCTGAAAACATACTTGAGCATTTACTGTGGAAAATAACTCTAGTAATTATTATTATTATTATTATTGTCCTTTGTCCTCAGTTCTGGGGCCTCCCCACCAGAACCTTACCATTCTTCCTAGTCAACTTTCTGGAGGAATGTCAGAAGGCACCTCTTTGCCCCACAACCTTCCCTAGACCTGAAATTCTTATTTCACATTTTTGACCAGTTGTCTCTGTGTCCAAGTTTTCTGTGTGCTAAAAACCCCCAATGGAGGTTTCTTGAACACCCAGAGATCCCCTAGCTTGTGGTGGACACTGTACTGCTTGTCTCTTACTCATATTCTAAAGGCTCACATAAACTGGCCAATCAACATTAGCCATTGCTATTGTCATTACTGTCATTATTGTCATAGATATCTAAATTATTACATTCAGAAGTAAGCTATGCAAAGGATTCAACTCTAGTGAAAAAACTGAGCCCAACCCATATTATCCTGTCATTCCATACAATAGATATTTACTGAGCACCTGCCCCCTGCAGGAGATGATGGTAGCACTTAACATGGAAGTGAGTTAAGGCAGACTTTCTGCCCTCCTGGAGCTATGTAACTAACCTAAAGCTGTCATGTACTCTTGGAGGTTGAGAGTTAGACATTCTTTCTAAGTGACAAACTTACAAACTCAAAATTCTTTTTGTGATAATTTGCTTACTCAAATTGTTAACTACTGATGGTAGCATCTGAGCTCCAAACCTAAGACCTTTCAGTGTTCAGTTTATGTTGAAAAGGTGAGCTACTCAGCAGTGTACTAGCAGACTCTTAGGAGTTCAAATGCTCACTCATCTTTAGTCAAATCCTGAGGATGTTTTCATGCTTAATAAACTCCCTTCAGCTGGCCAGTCAGGTTCTTCTGATGTATGTTAATTCTTGGTGACTATCTGTGAAAGCCCAGAACCGTAGTCTATCACAGATGACAATCAGAGTGTGTGTCATTTTCTTTTTTCCAAACATTTGAACATTTTCAAACACAAGAAAAGTTGAAAGAATTATACAATGATCACCCATGTAACTGCCACCTAGATTCTGAAAGTGTTGACAAGATATTGTACCTTGGTGCATCTTTCCATCCATCTTTTTTATATATGTATTTCAAAGTGAGTTGCAGACATCAGCGACCTTCATGCCTAAGTGCTTTAGCATTCATGTCATTAACCAGAGTTCAATATTTCATTATAGTGCAACGTACAAATCTTAAATATACCACCAGTGGACATTGACAAATGTGTAGATTTGTCACTCAGACATCTATAAAGATACAGAGCATTTTCATCTTCCCAGAAAGTTCCCCCATATTCTTCCTGGGCAATTCCTACCCTTACCCCCAGATGCAACCACTGTTCTATTTTCTTTCCACCTCAGATTAGTTTTGCCTGCTCTAACACATCATGTAAATTGATGACTCTTTTCTATAAGGCTTCTTTCACCCAGCACCATGTCTTTGAGCTCTATCCATGTTATGTATGCATCATAATTATTTTCATCATTGAGTAGTACAATGTTCAAATGCAGGATTAAATCCAGTTTATTTATCCCTCTCCCTCTCAGTAAATCAGTCATTTAAATAAATAAAAATCTTAAATAAAAAAAAGCTTTAAAAGCATGTAGCTGATCTGGTACTACTGGAGTCATTTCAGTAACAAAAATGGAATAGACAAGGGTTTTAAGATTTATTTTCTTTTTTGTAAGACAGAGTGACAGAGAGATGGAGGGGTTGTGGGGAATCTTCCATCCACTGGTTCACTCCCTAAATGGCTGCAATGGCCAGGGCTGAGCTAGGTCAATGCCAGGTGCCTAGAACTCCATCTGGGTCTCCCACGTGTGTGGCAGGGACCCAAGTACTTGGGCCATAATCTGTTGCTTTCCCAGGCACGTTAGCAGGGAACTAGATCAGAAGCATAGTATCCAGGACTCAAACCAGCATTCCAATATGGGATGTCAGCATTGCATGTGGCAACTTGACCCGCTGTTTTACAACACCAGCTCCTAGATGACACTTTAAAGTATTGCCAAAATAGGCTTGTCCAAACCATAACATTGGAAACATCTATTTTACCCCATCAGTCAAGCAGCTATATAGAATATAGAGATCACACTTAGAGAATCTGAGAATAGAATAGTGGATTACTGGAAGCTGGGGAGAGTAGGAGGTAGAGGAATAGGAAACAGTGGGTGAAAGGGTGCCAAGTTGTGGTTCGGCATAAGAAATTAATTCTGGCGTCCTGCACAGCAGGGTTGCAATAACTAATGAGAGGGTACATTTTTAGTAGCTATAAGAAAGAATTTTGAATGTTCTCACTACAAAGAAATGATAATTGTTTGAGGAGATAGACAAACTTACCCTGATTTGAACATTATACTGTGTATACATGTATCAGAACATCAAATAAAACCCCCTAAAGGCAAATGTGCATAATTATGTCAATTTTAAAAATTAAAATAATGAAAAAAGATATATATTTGTTGTTCATTTTTATTAGAGAAGTCTGATCATGATTTCATGCCATTCCCTAGCAATAACTAAAATATCATCTGAATGTAAACCAACTGGTAAGTCATTCTTGGGAAGACTAATTAAATAAAGAAGAGTCCACTGAGTTCCTAGCATAGAATCTTGAATAGTTAGAAATATGCATTTCCTTAAGGCAAAATCCTATGCCACCACTTCAAAGACATGATAAACCCAGAAGCCATGCAACTCAGAGAATCACTAGGTAGGAGTCCTTAAGTGAAAGAACTCGCTGCTCATCACAGTCCACAGACTAACCAGAAGTCAACAGAGTGGTTTAATTAACTCAACTAACTGAAGTCAACTAGGAAGTGTTGAGTGGATTCACCAAGTTAGGTGGCACTTATAGAATTTTTTGGCTTTATGTTCACTTATATTTTATGCTTATACTCAATTCTCATGCATGCACCCAAACGGTGACTGTTCTATTGCACCACAGCCTCTCCACAGAACCTGAGCCCCACTGCTCTCTGCCATGGCTGGCACATTTTCCTCTCTGTTGTCCTCTGATCTTCTCCCTATTCCCAATACTCTTCTGTAGTGTCTCCCCATCCTGCCTTTCTTCCTTTAACTCCCCTGTGTCAAGGATTTGTCAGAACCTTCTATCATCTGGTGACTCTCAGAGGGGCCACTTTGCATGAAGGGATGCCTAAGACTAAATGGATACTACCTAAGAAAACCTTCTTTCAACCAATTCTTTGATCCTCTAAATGAAAAGGTTGATGTTTACCAAAATCAAGAATTAGTCTTGCAAGATCTGCACAAGGATCTTCAGCATTCCCCAGCATGTCCCTCATCTTTTTTATTCATAGTCACTTTATATGAATATTATGCACCTAAGGGTAAAATGGATAAGACACTCAGCACACACATACATGTGAGATAACATGGCTTTAATCTCTTATAAGTATTGAAGAGAACAGAAATCTTTGCAAAGTGAGGGTTTGGACAGGCTGTATTTTTCCACAATTTATCAGTTGATGACTTTTGCTGCCTCCAAGTCATTGTGTTTTCCCAAGTGAAGAATCTTTGGCTGGGCCCAGGAAATATACAAGCCCTGCAGAATTGAAAAGTTATTAAACCAAGACTGCAAGGGGATGCAGAGAAATGCTTTGTTTGTAATTCTGGGGGAAACAATTTAGAATGCGCTTTTGAAAGCTTAAAATTACTTAAAATCCTACAGGAAAACCACCCTTTTTTTCTGGTCTCTATAGGCTTCGTTTATCTTTTAGATCTAGTTGCTGCAAAATACTGATACTGCAGAAATTCAAGGTGTTAAATCTGCATCTACCAGGGACTTGCCAAATTAATGATCAAATTATCTTAAGGTGAATGCAGCCAGTGAGAAGAATTTAATCATATTCAAAACTTTCATAGTAATAATTACAGATGAAGTGGGTCAGTCAGTTGAGAATTAATGTGAACAGTGAATAGAATGAAAATCTGAATGAGGATATCAGAATGTGAATTGTGGAGAAAGTGAACCATGAAAATAACATTCATTTACATTCATTCAGAAGGAGGAAATAATAGAAAACATGTTGGAATTTGAACCTGGAGAAAAGTTAAGGATTGGGCAAATCTAGTGGAGAAAGCAGAGTAAGGATGATTTGTAAAGCAAGTTAGAACGGCTGGCATTGTGGCATAGCAGGTTAAATGCAACCTGCGATGCCAGGATCTCATATGTGCACTGGTTCATGTCACAGCTGCTACACTTCTAATCCAGCTCCCTGCTAATGTGCCTGGGAAAGCATCAAAGGATGCCCCAGTGGTCCCTGGATGAAGCTCCTGGCTTCAGGCTGGCCCAACCCCAGCCATTGCGGCCGTTTGGAGAGTGAACCAGTGGATGGAAGATTCCCCCACACACACCCTTCTTTCCCTCTCTTCCTCCCTCTCTCTCTAACTCTGCCTTTCAAATAAATAAATCTTTTTATTAAAAAAAGCAATTTAGATTGGCTGGCGCCGTGGCTTAACAGGCTAATCCTCCGCCTTGCGGCGCCAGCACACCGGGTTCTAGTCCCAGTTGGGGTGCCGGATTCTATTCTGGTTGCCCCTCTTCCAGGCCAGCTCTCTGCTATGGCCCGGGAAGGCAGTGGAGGATGGCCCAAGTGCTTGGGCCCTGCACCTGCATGGGAGACCAGGAGAAGTACCTGGCTCCTGGCTTCGGATCAGCGAGATGCGCCGGCCGCAGCGGCCATTGGAGGGTGAACCAACGGCATAAAGGAAGACCTTTCTCTCTCTCTCTCACTATCCACTCTGCCTGTCCAAAAAAAAAAAAAAAAAGCAATTTAGAAAAGTTAGAACATTATTCTTTTTACAATTACTTCTCTCATTTTGGGTGCTGACAGAAGCTATTATAATTCACTGACTGCTATCCACAGGTTTCTTCTCCCTGGCATCATCTGTATGCACACCTTTTATCAGCCCTCTGTATTCTTAAGAGAACAGATAGCAAAGTCTCTAAATGATCTTTCTTGCTCAAAAAGTGATTATACAGGGCATTAAAAATAGAAAATTGAGATAACTTAGAATACGTTTTTCTGTTATCTCTAACTTTACTCAGATACTCTTTCTTAAAAGTTGGAATGGTATGCGCTTTTTAACAGAAATTTTATTTTAAATACTCTTTTAAGAGTTCTGATGGGTGAAAATATCTATATTCCATAATTAGCCATGTCTATTGACTACATTTTTATAGAAGGTAAAAGATGGCATAAAAACATTTTTAAAAATAAGATAGTAAATGTTAAAGAAATAATTGGCTCAATAAACAGATGCCTGTCTGTATGATATGACACCTAGTGTTTTATGAAGTTCTTTATAGACAAGGACATTAATACAATCTATAGGCTCCCACCAAGTCAACTACCCAAAAAAAAATACATATGAAATGTTGAAAAGGCTCTTCATCCAGATGCACCTGTTGAAACATTATATCCCTCTCCACTTCAAAGGCATAAAACTAGAAGCTTAGTATATGTGCCAAAGAGACAGTGACAAGTTGTCCCTATATGATGCCAAAAATAATAAAGAGGAAAATGCTCATTGAGTAATTCAGGCATCCATTTAATTTGTTTTTCTTGAGAATTTATCCAGTGACAGGCACTGTGAAATATGTATAGGATACAGAAATGAATGTGAGATCATGGCCCCTACCATCAGGTAGACCCCTGTCTGAAAAATAGATATTTATATTTATATTTATATTTATATAAAGCAACAAATGCAATGACACATTACAGGTGCCAAGAAGAAAGCATGTACAACGGCATCAAGATGAGGTCAAAGATGTTTTCAGACTTTTCTTGCAAGATGAGTGGATGCTCAATTGTGTGGCAAAGGGAAGAAGGCTAGGGAGTCAGATGTGACAGCCGCTCCAGGCACCATGAAACGGCCCATTGTGGAAACTACGGGCAGCTCAGTTTGTCCAAAGAGGCAGGTCCAATGTCAAGTTGGAGAGATAGATAGGTTCTGAATCATAGAACCCTCTTAAACTCTGTCAGTGGGTGTGGAGTTTAATCCAGCAGGCATTAGGGAGTCATAAGCATGTTAAAGCAGAGGAGCAACAGATAAGATTTAACACTAGGAAGAAGGAGTTGAAATATAAAATGAAATGTTTGAAAACCCCTTATTTTGACCAGAAATTACACATTCAGTGACTCTCATCAACAGAGTCATCTGGGTGACGTGGTTAACAGGTTAGGACACCAGGCTGCAAGAGCTGCTTCTCCTGCTGCTTTGCTTTCCCTCGGAGTTCCTTTTCCAAATCCCTGTTCAATTAACATATTAATTGATTCGGGGACTGCTCAAGTACCAGGCCTTATCATGGGCCCTAGAGATAGCCACATACAAATAACCCATGATTCCTGCCCTCGGTTCTCATGAGTGACATCCCCAAGTGTAACTCTGGAGGCAGAAGTGACCCTGGAAGATGTCATTTCATCCCTCCTCATGCAGCCATGTTCTGCTCTTCCCAAAGCCAAACGCAATCGCTGCATTCTTTGTCTTTCTATACACTTGAGGGGTGCAGTGTGCATGGCCACAGTCACCAGTTCCACTGGGGAACTGCTCTGAAGGGAAGTGAGGGAGAGGTGAGTGAGAGAACTCCACGTGTTCCCCTAGTGAGTCCTAACTTCATTTGCCAGTTTTAAAGTTCAAAAGGTGACTTTGCTTTTCTCAAAGTTGCTGTGTATCACTTTGCGGGAATGTTCTGTATGTTACTCTGCCACTCGAGGAATTGAAAATTTCAGATGCCGATAGGTTAACATGACAGTTAGGTGCCTAGCAGTGTGCAGACTTTATCACACAAGCCCCTGACTCATGTAGCAATCAGGAAAAATAAAACTCATAGAATGCAGTACAAAAATAAGAAGAGTCATTTTACCCAGGAATGTCACTTTTTCATGTTTTTCTATTTTGAACGTTAATTAATATAGTATAATGAACTAGTAGCGAAGGCACTTGATCTCCAGAAAAATGTTTCTTTTTTTGGTAAATTAAAGTATAAAGAAGGATGTGTTACATATGAGGCAGAGGGTTCCTTTCCTTTGAGGCTACCTTGCACGTGGATCATTTGCTGCAGTTTTAGACGGCTGCTACACCTGCTGTCTGCCTTAAGGTGTGACTGAACTCACACCTGGTGCTGTGGCTTCCCCTCCTAAGTGCTCAATTTCTAGAGCTCACCTTCAGGAAGCTGAGTCATTCCCCTGGCAGGATTTCCTAGAACTGTTCCTAAAAGTGGGAAACAAGTCCCAAGAGGTCTCCATGCTGTCCTTCAGAATAAATGGGAACCTCTCCTTGAAGATGTTGTATGTTGTAGAACTCACAGTAGAGCTTCCAGCAACAAAGGCTTTGTAATCATAACCCTCCTATAAAAAAATCATAACCCTCCTATAAAAAAATCATAACCCTAAAGGCTGCAAGACAACCTTGTTGACTTTGGCAAAGTGCCAAGCGATGCAAGCTGTTAAATCCTTAAGCAAATCTTTACTGAGAGCCTACATTTTAAGGCATGTTCTATACGCTGTTTTCCCAGCATGGACACAACCCTAACCCCATGCCACCCACTCATTCTTCATGCCTCTGCCTAAACACCCAGCAAGACATCCCCCAGGACTCAAAAACCACAGTAAGATCCCCCATTCCTTCCTTAAGAACACTTAGCAAAATTAGAGATTCCTGAGTATTTGTGTAGTTTGAAAGAAAAACGCCTGTCCTCCCACCAGGCTATGAGCTTTGCCTTGATCAGGATCATTTCTCTCTTTTTACAATTACTGGTAAAGGAACCGATTAGGACATGGTAAGAATAATTACATGTAAAAGGTGAAAACAGGAACTTGATTCTGTATATACATTACATGCATAATATTTTAAGTGCAATATTCTAGCCTGTGAAACTGTAATAAGTGGCAGAATGTCCTGGAAGGGTTGTTACTTGATGGTTCAGCAGATAGCCTGGAGTTGTCTGTCCGCACTTCCTTCAACTCCTTTAAATTCTATCCCATGGGATACACTACCTGCCTCAGACCTTTGCAAGGCTCAGAACCATGTGCTTAGTCAAGAGGGGCCGATGAGGAACGAAGTGGGTAGAACCGTGACAGCTGTATAGCCTAGCAGTAAAGACATCCGTGTCCTGCAGTGGGATGCCAGGGTTTGATGCCCCACTGCAGCTCCTGACTCCGTTTTCCTGCTAATGCAGACCCTGGGAGGCAGCGGTGACGACTCAAGTCATTGGGTCTCTGCCACCCATGTGGGAGACCTAGACCGCATTCCTGGCCCTCAGGTTTGGCTCTGTGTGGTGTGTGTATGTGTGCATGTGCATGCCTCTCCACTAAGTAAATAAAGATTACTTTAATAAGTGAGTAGGGGCCGGCACCGTGGCTCACTTGGTTAATCCTCTGCCTGCGGTGCCCGCATCCCATATGGGTGCTGGGTTCTAGTTCCAGTTGCTCCTCTTCCAGTCCAGCTCTCTGCTGTGGCCCGGGAGGGCAGTGGAGGATGGCCCCTGCACCTGCATGGGAGACCAGGAAGAAGCACCTGGCTCCTGGCTTCGGATCAGTGCAGCGCCAGCCACGGTGGCCATTTGGGGAATGAACCAACAGAAGGAAGACCTTTCTGTCTCTTTCTCACTGTCTATAACTCTACCTGACAAATAAATAAAGAATGCAATTGAAAAAATAAGTGAGTAGAATCAGTTTGTTAGACAAACCATGCAAGTCCTCCTGAGGAACAGCAGAATCTTCATGAAACAGCTTCTTACATTTGTGATTTAAGTCTCTTACTATGACTTAGGGCTGTTGCAAGTCTAACTGAGCCCTTTTTTCAGCTCTCTTCATCCAACATGAAGTAGCAATAATAGTATTCTTGTCTCTGGCACAATCTCATCAGTGGCTTGGAAATTAAAATCACTCTGCTCAAGTCCGTTTGTTTCAAACTAGATCAGCAACATATGAATAACATAACATAGTTAGGGGGAGAAGACTCTTCAATATATTTCATACCTGCCTTGCTGGGCATAGGATCTACTGTTGTCGTTTGGAGGTTACATTTAAATGCCTAGAGATGAAACTTAAGACTTACACTCGTGGGCTTTCCTGCGGTGTTTCATGGCCACTGCCACAGGATGTGTGGCTAGGCCTTGGCACTCTTTGTGGTGGTGACTAATGGGCTCTGCATCCTTGGCTGTGACCATGAGCTCACTGAGGGTTTTTGTTAGAATTATTCATCCATTTCATCCCCACATCAATTCCAGCATCTGACCCATATGTGAGTGGCAATTAAATGGTGGTTGGACTCAGGAACTTGCTATCTCTTCTGTACTTTCCAGCTGGTAGCTGTGATCATCTGCCCTCCAGCTACATCTGTGTCTGTGTCTGTGTCTAGGTCACATGGCACAATAAAGGGATGTAGAAATCATAATAGCAATTCTCTACCTACTACGAGAGACAATGTTTTATTAGTGTGGATATGTAGCATGTGAAGGAATTTCTATTTAAAATTCTTTTTAGGGGGCCAGCATTATGGCGCAGTGGGTTAAGCTGCCTCCTTCCACTCTAGCATCCCATATGAGCACCAGTTTGAGTCCTGGCTGCTCCACTTCCCATCTAGCTCCCTGATAATGCTCCAGAAAAAGCAGAGGAAGATGGCCCGAGTGCTTGGACTTCTGGCATCCACCTGGGAGACGTGGATGGGGTTCCAAGGCTCCTGGCTTTAGCTTGGCCCAGCCCCAGCCATCACAGCCATTTGGGGAGTGAACCAGTGGATGGAAAAATCTCTCTGCCTCCCTCTTTCCTTCACTCTGTAACTCAGTCTTTCAAATAAATCAATCTTTAGAAATAATAAAAAATAAAAATCTTTTTGGAATAATTATTTTTTGTCTTTTGTGACTATTTAACTCCAGTCACTCTTTTCATGAATATTCATTGAAAGTTGCCTTTAGAGTTAACTACAAATAAAGTTTCCATGTTCATTCTTTACATTTCAGGCTTCACTATAACTGAACCATTAAGAGCTTTAGTTAAGACTAGCAGAAGCATCTTTAAACTGATCCCTTTGATTAAAGCTAGTTTTCAGGCTTCTGATAAGAAAGACATACCAGAAGGAATTAAATGCTTATTGTTCTGATTATTCAGCTCCACTTTACTATATAAATAGACAAGTAGAACCTGCCTATAGAGACATGTGGGGGAGAAAATGTGGTTGGTACCTTACTTGCATTCATTAAGAGGAAATACAATCTTAATTTAAGCCTGAATGGAATGTATTTTTAAGAAACTAGAATTAAGTTTGCCAAACTTCGGGCTACAATTATCCTATTTCAATCAGTCTACAAAATTGCTTTGACAGTGCTGGCTTCTGCTAACATTTGCATTACCTCTTTTCTACGTGTATGAATGTGGGTAAAGGAAACAATAGCTGGGCTGTTTTTTTTTTTTTTTAAGATTCATTTTATTTGAAATGTAAAGAAAAAGAGATCCACCTTCCATCTACTGGTTTGCTCCCCATATGGTCATCGATGACTGAGGCTGGGCCAGGCTGAAGTCAGAAGCCAAGAGCTCCATCTGGGTCTCCCATGTGGGGGCAGGGACTTGGGTCATCTTCTGCATTCCCAGGTGCATTAGAGGGAGCTGGATCAAAGAACTTGATCTGGTGCTCCAATATGTGATGTCGGCTTTACAGGTAGAGACTTAACACACTGTTTCACATGCTGGCTCCTGGGCTTTTCTTAAATAGGTAATTATTCCCCAGTGTGTCTGCTTTGTTATTTTTACATATAAAGAAGAGAAAACTTTACTCTATCATCTGAGTGATCACAAGAATTATTTGACCAATAAATGAGTTAGTCCTGCAGATTGGTTTCCACTAGCTTCTGTGACTTATAAACACACACATGTAAAATAACTATTCTAATTGATTATCTGTTTCTATCATGGAAGTGTTTTCTATTTATTTTCATTTCTTTTTTTTTTGTTGTTGGTTGATGAGTTTATAATTTTATTTTTTTTTAATTAAACTTTTATTTAATGAATATAAATTTCCAAAGTATAGCTTATGGGTTACAATGGCTTCTCCCCTCCCACAACCTCCCTCCCGCCCGCAACCCTCCCCCCTCCCGCTCCCTTTCCCCTTCCATTCATGTAAAGATTCATTTTCAATTCTCTTTGTATACAGAAGATCAATTTAGTATATATTAGGTAAAGATTTCAACATTTTGCCCATATAGCAATATCAAGTGAAAAAAACTACCATTGGATTACTAATTATAGCATTAAATAGCAATGTACAGCACATTAGAGACAGAGATCCTACATAATTTTTTTTTTCAAAATAATTAATTTTCTATGCCATTTCCATTTTAACACCAGGTTGTTTTTTTTTTTTTCATTTCCAATTCTCTTTATATACAGAAGATCACTTCAGTATATAATTAGCAAAGACCTCATCAGTCTGCGCCCACACAGAAACGCAAAGTATAAAAATACTGTTTCAGTACCAGTCATAGCATCACTTGGCTTTAGATGACACATTAGGGACAGATCCCGCATGGGGTGTAAGTACACAGTGACTCCTGTTGCTGACTTAACAATTTGACACTCCTATTCATGGCGTCAGTAATCTCCCTAGGCTCTAGTCATGAGTTGCCAGGGCTATGGAAGCCTTTAGAGTTCGCTGACTTTGGTCTTATTCCGATAGGGTCATAGTCAAAGTGGAGGTTCTCTCCTCCCTTCGGAGAAGGGTACCTCCTTCTTTGATGGCCCCGTTCTTTCCACTGGGATCTCACTCACAGAGATCCTTCATTTAGGTCTTTTTTTTTTTTTCCCATGATATCTTGGGTTTCCATGCCTGCTATACTCTCATGGGCTCTTCAGCCAGATCCGAATGCCTTGAGGGCTGATTCTGAGGCCGGAGTGTTGGTTTGGACATCTGCCATCCTATGAGTCTGCTGTGTATCCCACTTCCCATGTTGGATCTTTCTCTCCCTTTTTGATTCTATCAGTTAGTATTAGCAGATACTTGTCTTGTTTGTGTGATCTCTTTGACTCTTAGACCTATCAGAGCTATCAATTGTGAGCTGAAATTGATCACTTGGACTAGTGCGATGGCATTGGTACATGCCATCTTGATGGAATTGTGTTGGAATCCCCTGCACATTTCTAACTCCACCATTTGCGGCCAGTCCGATTGAGCATGTTCCAAATTGTTCATCTCCTCCCTCTCTTTTTCCACTCTTAGATTTAACAGGGATCACTTTTCAGTTAAAATTTAAACACCTGAGAATAATTGTGTGTTAATTACTGAGTTCAACCAATAGTGCTAGAACAACAACAACAACAACAAATACTAAAAAGGATAAAGTATTACATTGTACATCTAAAGTCAGGACAGGAGCTGATCAGTTCATTGTTGCTTATAGTGTCCATTTCACCTAACAGGTTTCCTCTTTGGCGCTCAGTTGTCATCGATCAGGGAAAACAAATGATATTTTTCTCTTTGGGACTGGCTTAATTCACTCAGCATGATGTTTTCCAGATTGCTCCATCTTGTTGCAAATGACTGGGTTTCGTTGTTTCTTACTGCTGTATAGTATTCTATGGAGTACATGTCCCATAATTTCTTTATCCAGTCTACTGTTGATGGGCATTTGGGTTGGTTCCAGGTCTTAGCTATTGTGAATTGAGCTGCAATAAACATTAATGTGCAGATGGCTTTTTTATTTGTCAAATTAAATTCCTTTGGGTAAATTCCAAGGAGTGGGATGGCTGGGTTGTATGGTAGGGTTATGTTCAGGTTTCTGAGGAATCTCCAGACAGACTTCCATAGTGGCTTAACCAGTTTGCATTCCCACCAACAGTGGGTTAGTGTCCCTTTTTCCCCACATCCTCTCCAGCATCTGTTGTTGGTAGATTTCTGAATGTGAGCTATTCTCACCGGGGTGAGATGGAACCTCATTGTGGTTTTGATTTGCATTTCTCTGATTGCTAGTGATCTTGAACATTTTTTCATGTGTCTGTTGGCCATTTGGATTTCCTCTTTTGAAAAATGTCTATTGAGGTCCTTGGCCCATCTCTTAAGTGGGTTGTTTGTTTTCTTGTTGTGGATTTTCTTGATTTCTTTGTAGATTCTGGTTATCAATCCTTTATCTGTAGTATAGTTTGCGAATATTTTTTCCCATTCTGTTGGTTGCCTCTTCACTTTCCTGACTGTTTCTTTTGAAGTACAGAAACTTCTCAATTTGATGCAATCCCAAATGTTAATTTTGGTTTTGACTGCCTGTGCTGTTGGAGTATTTTCCAGGAAGTCTTTGCCTGTGCCTATATCTTGCAGGGTTTCTCCAATGCTCTCTAATAATTTGATGTTTCGGGTCGTAGATTTAAGTCTTTAATCCATGTTGAGTGAATTTTTGTGTAAGGTGATAGGTATGGGTCTTGCTTCAAGCTTCTGCATGTGGAAATCCAATTTTCCCAGCACCATTTATTGAATAGACTGTCCTTATTCCAGGGATTAGATTTGGATCTTTGGTCAAATATAAGTTGGCTGTAGATGTTTGGATTGATTTCTGGTGTTTCTATTCTGTTCCATTGGTCTATCCATCTGTTTCTGTACCAGTACCATGCTGTTTTGATAACAACTGCCCTGTAGTATGTCCTAAAATCAGGTATTGTGATGCCTCCGGCTTTGTTTTTGTTGTACAGGATTGCTTTGGCTATTCGAGGTCTTCTGTGTCTCCATATGAATTTCAGCATCATTTTTTCTAGATCTGAGAAGAAGGTCTTCGGGATCTTGATGGGTATTGCATTGAATGTATAAATTGCTTTTGGGAGGATAGACATTTTGATGATATTGATTCTTCCTATCCATGAGCATGGAAGATTTCTCCATTTTTTGGTATCCTCTTCTATTTCTTTCTGTAAGGTTTTGTAGTTTTCATCGTAGAGATCTTTAACGTCTTTGGTTAAGTTTATTCCAAGGTATTTGATTGTTTTTGTAGCTATTGTGAATGGGATTGATTTTAGAAGTTCTTCCTCAGCCGTGGCATTGCCTGTGTATACAAAGGCTGTTGATTTTTGTGGATTGATTTTATATCCTGCTACTTTGCCAAACTCTTCGATGAGTTCCAGCAGTCTCTTAGTAGAGTTCTTTGGGTCCCCTAAATAAAGAATCATATCATCTGCAAAGAGGGATAGTTTGAGTTCGTCCTTCCCGATTTGTATCCCTTTAATTTCTTTTTCTTGCCTAATAGCTCTGGCCAAAACTTCCAGAACTATATTGAATAGCAGTGGTGAGAGAGGGCATCCCTGTCTGGTACCAGATTTCAGTGGAAATGCTTCCAACTTTTCCCCATTCAATAGGATGTTGGCCGTGGGTTTTTCATATATTGCTTTGATTGTATTAAGGAAT
Organism: Lepus europaeus; assembly: GCF_033115175.1. Classification (NCBI taxonomy): domain Eukaryota; kingdom Metazoa; phylum Chordata; class Mammalia; order Lagomorpha; family Leporidae; genus Lepus; species Lepus europaeus. Next base: position 45,040,531 of record NC_084827.1, read on the forward strand.
GTTCCTTCCATACCCAGTTTGCTTAGAGTTTTCATCATGAAGGGGTGTTGTATTTTATCAAATGCTTTCTCTGCGTCTATTGAGAGAATCATATGGTTTTTCTTCTGCAGTCTGTTAATGTAATGTATTACGTTGATTGTTTTGCGAATGTTGAACCATCCCTGCATACCGGGGATGAATCCCACTTGGTCTGGGTGGATGATCTTTCTGATGTGTTGTTGCATTCTATTGGCCAGAATTTTATTGAGTATTTTTGCATCTATGTTCATCAGGGATATTGGTCTGTAATTCTCTTTCAATGTTGCGTCTCTTTCTGGCTTAGGAATTAAGGTGATGGTGGCTTCATAGAAAGAATTTGGGAGGATTCCCTCTTTTTCGATTGCTCTGAATAGTTTGAGAAGAATTGGAGTTAGTTCTTCTCTAAATGTCTGGTAGAACTCAGCAGTGAATCCATCTGGCCCTGGGCTTTTCTTTGTTGGGAGGGCCTTTATTACTGTTTCAATTTCTGTGTCAGTTATTGGTCTGTTTAGGTTTTCTATGTCTTCCTGGCTCAATTTAGGGAGGTTGTATGTGTCCAAGAATCTGTCCATTTCTGATAGATTTCCCTGTTTGCTGGCATACAAGTCCTTGTAGTAATTTCTGATGATTCTTTTTATTTCTGTGGCGTCTGTTGTTACGTTTCCCATTTCATCTCTGATCCTATTGATTTGGGTCTTTTCTCTTCTTTTTTTAGTTAGTTGGGCCAATGGGGTGTCAATTTTGTTTATTTTTTCAAAAAACCAGCTCCTCGTTTGGCTGATTTTTTGTAATGTTTTTTTGGATTCAATCCTGTTGATTTCTTCTCTGATTTTAATTATTTCTCTTCTCCTACTGGGTTTGGGTTTGGTTTGCTGCAGATTTTCTAGATCCTTGAGATGACTTGAAAGCTCATCTATTTGGTGCCTCTCCAATTTCTTGATGTAGGCACCTATTGATATAAACTTTCCTCTTAACACTGCTTTTGTTGTATCCCATAGGTTTTGGTATGTTGTGCTGTTATCCTCATTTACTTCCAGAAAATTTTTGATTTCTCTTTTAATTTCTTCTATGACCCGTTGTTCATTCAGGAGCATGTTGTTCAATCTCCATGTGTTTACACGTGCTCTAGGGATTCCTGAGTTGCCAATTTCCAATTTCATTCCTTTGTGGTCTGAGAAGCTGCATGGTATGATTCTAATTCTTTTGAATTTGCTGAGACTTGCTTTATGGCCTAGTATGTGGTCAATCCTAGAGAGGGTTCCATGTACTGCTGAGAAGAATGTGAAGTCCTTAGATGTAGGATGAAATGTTCTGTAGATGTCTGTTAGATCCATTTGGGCTATAGTGTCATTTAAGTCTACTGTCTCCTTGTTGATCTTCTGTCCTGATGATCTGTCTATCTCTGAGAGTGGAGTATTGAAGTCCCCCAGTACTATTGTATTGGGGTCTAAGTCTCCCTTTAAGTCCCTTAACAAGTCTTTTAAATAAGCTGGTGCCCTGTAATTAGGTGCATATACGTTGAGAATCGTTATATCTTCCTGTTGAATGGATCCCTTAATCATTATATAGTGCCCCTCTTTGTCTCTCCTAACAGTTTTTGTGGTAAAGTTTATGTTGTCCGATATTAAGATGGCTACGCCCACTCTCTTTTCATTTCTGTTGGCGTGGTATATCTTTTTCCAGCCTTTCACTCTCAGCTTGTATGGATCATTGTTGGATAGATGGGTTTCTTGTAAGCAGCAAAAGGATGGGTTTTGTTCCTTAATCCAATCAGCCAATCGGTGTCTTTTAACTGGACAGTTCAAGCCATTAACATTCAATGTGACTATTGAGAAGGAGTAACTTTGCCCTGCCATTTGCCAAAGATATTTTCTAATATCTGGTTTGAGATTCCTGTGATCTTTTGCTCTGAGGTTTCCTTCCTTTACCTTCTTTCATATTGGTGACCGTGTTTCTGTGTTTCTGTATGTAACACATCTTTAAGCATGTTTTGCAGGGCTGGACGAGTGGCGACAAATTCTTTCAATTTCTGTTTGCTGTGAAAGGTCTTAATTTCACCTTCATTCACAAATGAGAGCTTTGCAGGATATAATATTCTGGGCTGGCAGTTTTTCTCTCTTAGTACCTGGGCTATATCTCGCCATTCTCTCCTGGCTTGTAGGGTTTCTGATGAGAAATCAGCTGTAAGTCTAATTGGAGATCCTCTGAGGGTAATCTGTTGTTTCTCTCTTGCACATTTTAGGATCTTTTCTTTGTGTTTCACTGTGGTGAGTTTGATTACGACGTGTCGTGGTGAGGATCTCTTTTGATCATGTTTATTAGGGGTTCTCTGAGCTTCCTGTACTAGGATGTCTCTGTCCTTCTCCAAACTTGGGAAATTTTCTGCTAGTATCTCACTAAAAAGGCCTTCTAATCCTTTCTCCCTTTCCATGCCTTCAGGAACTCCTAGAACCCGAATGTTGGGTTTTTTAATAGTATCCTGTAGATTCCTGACAGTATTTTTTAGATTTCTGATTTCTTCTTCTTTTCTTTGATTTGACTGTTTCCTTTCCTGTTCTCTATCTTCTAGTTCCGATATTCTCTCTTCTGCTTCATCCATTCTGTTTTTAAGGCTCTCTAATGTGTTTGCCATTTGATCTATTGAGTTCTTCATTTCATTGAGGTTTTTTTTCATTATCGCAGTTTCCTGTTCCACTAGTTGTTTCATTTCATTTTGATTCCTCCTTAATATTTCATTTTCACGGGAGATATTTTCTATCTTGTCCATTAAGGATTTCTGTAGTTCAAGAATTTGTTTTTGAGAACTTCTTAATGTTCTTATGAATTTTTTGAAATCTGCTTCTTGCATTTGTTCTATCTCTTCATCTTCATAATCTTGCATTGGCGTGTCTTGTTCACTTGGGGGCGTCATAGTGCCTTCCTTGTTCTTGGTACCTCCGCTTCTATGTTTCTTGCTTGGCATGTTAGAGATAATTTGTGGTGTTTTTGTTTTTGTTTTGTTTTTTTTTTTCTCTCGTTATACTATGCCTCTAAGTGAGCTATCTGTTTTGTTGGAGCCTTAGGGGCTGTGATGGGTGTGGCCAGAGAGCTATGCTTGTTTCTTGAGGTTTAAGGCTGTGTAAAGAGCAACTCTCCCAGATTATTTGCTCCTTGCTGGGACGCTCTCTCTCTCTCTCTCTTTTTTTTTTTTTTTTGACTCAGTTGGGAGTGGAGTTGAGGGTAGTTGAAATCTAGCCTCTGTGAGTATTCCTTTGATCTACCCCTGGGACCATACACAGAGTTTATGCAGCCCTCAATGTGTTCTCCAGTTTCGCTAAAGATACTGAGTTTGGCTGAGCTTTACATATGTAAAATCGCGGTGCTCTTTGTTTTGCTTGGTGAGTGAAGGGAGAGGCCTCTGTTCCCCCTCCCCCCAATGTCTCGGACTTCTCAGGTCTTTGTCTTTCTTACCCTCCTCCGTTCCCGCTTGGCAAGTTAGAGATAATTTGTGGTGTTTTTGTTTTTGTTTTTTTTCTCCCGTTATACTATGCCTCTAAGTGAGCTGTCTGTTTTGTTGGAGCCTTAGGGGCTGTGATAGGTGTGGCCAGAGAGCTATGCTTGTTTCTTGAGGTTTAAGGCTGTGTAAAGAGCAACTCTCCCAGATTATTTGCTCCTTGCTGGGACGCTCTCTCTCTCTCTCTCTCTTTTTTTTTTTTTTTTTTTTGACTCAGTTGGGAGTGGAGTTGAGGGTAGTTGAAATCTAGCCTCTGTGAGTATTCCTTTGATCTACCCCTGGGACTATACACAGAGTTTATGCAGCCCTCAATGTGTTCTCCAGTTTCGCTAAAGATACTGAGTTTGGCTGAGCTTTACATATGTAAAATCGCGGTGCTCTTTGTTTTGCTTGGTGAGTGAAGGGAGAGGCCTCTGTTCCCCCTCCCCCCAATGTCTCGGACTTCTCAGGTCTTTGTCTTTCTTACCCTCCTCCGTTCCCGCGCTGGCGAGATTCTGTGGCTCTGGCTCGCCGCTCGGCTCGTCTCGGTTGGTTTTCCACGCGGTGGGTTCCCTGTAAGTCCTCTGTGTCTCCTCCACAAGGTCCGGAAGCGATTCCTCTGCAGTTTTTTTCTTGAGTCTTTTCCTGAGGCTACAGTAATTCCACTTTTATGAAAGTTTATTTTCCCAAACTAAGGCACACGTCCTCACTATCCGCCATCTTGGCTCCGCCCCCCCTTATTTTCATTTCTATGGATACCAAACTTGGCTCTTAAGATCCACTTTGGAAATAACTTTCTTTTTAGTGTAATTGAGCTTCTTGGACTAGCTTTAACTGAGGTGGAAGTGACAGGATAGAGTTACGGTGTTAAAATGATCCTCAATCTTTCTCTCTACAGAGGTAGACTTTGCAAGTCAAAGAACCCATCACACATTTATCCATTCTCTTCCTCATTTATTCAACCAGAACTTGCTGAGCCTCTGGGGCTGTGCATAGCAGGGGAATAGCTAAGTGAACCAGGCACATATTACTGCCCCATGGGGAATACATCAAAAAGGTGATGCTACAGGTACATACCAGGGGCCAGGGATGCATCCCAGAGGGACCTGAGCCAGGCTTCTCTTTGTGGAAGTGCAGGGATCCAAGGACCTGGTCTCTCTTGTTTTCCCATCCAATCAAATAAAGGTCCTCAACCATCCAAACATCTGCAATGGCTGATGTGAGGCCACTTGATAACCAAGGTCCTGTCAAACAAGCTGTACTGAGCCTCATTGGCTTAAAACCTTGCAAAAGGATTGAGCCCTCTAATTCCCAGATACCACTAAGGATTTTCCCTGACCCACCAACCCCAGCTGCTGACCAGCCTTGTGGGTTCCCTGTCTTATACCAGAAGCCTTGCATGAGGAATTATGCCTCAACCTCCAGGCCTGATAACTGCGTGATTACTCACTCGGGCTTCATCACCCTTGGAACTATAGCCTGGGGTTCCCCAGAGACATGCTAGGGAGTGAGAGTCAGGGATGGTATCTGAACTCATAGCAGAAGTCATCATCATCATGCGTCTTCACTATTGAATACTTCCTGAGCTGGCTACTTTGAGAGTCCATCTCTGAACCTAGTCTACAAACATGTCTTGAGATACTCAGCTCTGCTCTGAGAATCAAGCCCTCAGGAGCAAAGGGAAGTGGCATTAACTCTATATGCTTTCCATATCACTAAGCTAATCCCCATGACTGGAAGATCACTGTCATGCAGGTTCTAACAGGGTTTTTGCTGTTTCACTGAGCTGTCACTGGGATCATTTTGAAGTTGATGATATTGGTGGAGATGGCCAGAATAGAGGTCCTGTCTGTCCATAAGAATAGAATTTCAGACATGAGAGAGTACTGGTAGGCAAGCTAGCAAAGTCTAATGACATAGTACAACTGACAGGCCAGCTGGGCATCTTGTCAGAGAAATGGGCATGCCCAGTCTACATTAAGACTGGGGTTTATACAGGTATGGGGACCACTTCTTCTTAACATTTTTCCTTCCCTCTCCCTCTTCTGGGATATTACTGGATGGACAAGGAGCTTTCTGGATGTGCAATTCCTCTCAAGGTTTTATTACCCAACATTCTAGGGCTGGGTAGTCCCAAAACAGCCTCAGAGTGAAGAACTAGAAAAGGCAGATAAAAATCCTCATTTTACTGGCAAAAATTTAGAAGCACTAGAAACTGACTTGGCCACTCAGCTCACAGCAAAGTCAGGAATCAAAGTTTCCATGGTGGAATTGGCCCCTAACCCATCGGAGGATATACTATACTATGTTAGTCATTCTTCACAGTATCCTCACTGGAGTCCTGCTGTTTTATTCCTAAGAAAATCAAAGTGCACGGGTGAGAGGAAGCGACCCAGAGTCTTGTAAATTCACATCTGACGAGAAATATTAAGCAGGCATTTTGGAGCCCATTAGTTGGGTGCCTGCATCCATATTTGACAAAAGAGAAAAGCCAATTAATTGCCCAAAGTCTACATTTACCAACAGTGGAACCAGTTCTTCAATTCCTTTGTACCATTGTTTCCATTAAGCCAGAGGTGCTCAGTCTTTTTCCCAACTCAAGTCCAGCTCATAAACATGCTCATACTCTCTCTCCTTATACTACAGAGATGTTTCATAAAGGGTTGTTCCCTTGGGAGAGTATCAGAATCTTCTAGGAGAGGAACGGATCAGAATGGGAAGAAGGGTTAGAGAGTAGTTTATATTAGCTCTCTCTGCTAACTGTGCTATATCACTTACCTCCAATGGTAGTTTTTTTTTTTTTTTAACAACTTTATCTGTAGTTTATCCTTTCAACCAAGTGCATTGAGTACCCACAGGTGTCAAGTGTGGTGTATACAGTGGTGTATATATGAGACACCTATACTCCTGAAGTATGTATCCTACAGAGTTACAAGTGCTCAGAATGAAACTAAACAAGATGATATAGACACGAATGAGTGGCTGCTAGTGACAGTGGCAGGAAAGCCTTCTCTGAGGAGTAGCCTTGAGGCCAAGACCTGACTGGCAAGAGCAGCCAGCCATGCAGAGAGCTGGAATCAGCCCCAGGACCCCTACTTGCTCACATGGCTCATCACTGCACTTCCCACAGAAGCACCATGAACTCAGCCTGTTTGGCTCCCAGCTCCAGACAGAATGCCCAAAGCACCAGCCAGGCTAGTCCACACCAACCTTTCTATATCCCAAACCCAGGAATTGCTTCTAATATGCATGACCTAGACTCACAGCCAGTCCTATGTTTTGATTGACAGCTCCCCAAACCAGGAAGATGCTGGGTCCATCTTCAGCAAGGGTAGGAACTACTGGAGGAAGCCCCTCACTCAAACAATAGGTGACTTTTTGAAATATTCTTTCCAAACAGATAAACATTGCTATCAGTAATGTGTTTTCCATAAGTGGTTTGTCTCTGTTAAGGAGCCGGTTTCTTTCCATTCCCTGTCCCCTGAAGGTGGGACTTAACACAAAAGCATGAGACAAGGCAATGAGTGGAAGGAATGGTAACCAGAAGATTCCAGAAAACAGTCCAGCTCAGGACTCCTTGCTTGATACACACGTTTATGTCCTTGTCCTGCCACCTTTACATATAATAGAACTGCCAACTAGGTGTCTACTCCATATTGATTACATAGAGAAGTTAGGCCATAAAGTCCTCTATAATTAAGCCTCAAGGAGACAGAATCAATAGCATCTTCAATATTTTGTCAGTAGGAGTGTTTCATACAAACCAATCACTAAAATAGCTGTCTAGGGCTTATAGTGAACAGAAACCACATTTGTTTCTTTAGAAATGAAAAATAAACTTTAAACATACCCCAAAAACTTTAGTGATGGAGCTGAAGGTAACCTATGACCCTGGAGAGATTTTTAAATGAACATTCCTTCCTCTCTCTAAAAAAATTATGACCCCCTTGACAATAGTCACATACTCAGCTTGCTAATCATGGTCTCTGCTGGAGCACAAAGAAAATTCTGGAAACTACTGGAAGAATTTCTAATCCTGTAGCTAGTTTTTCACATAGCCAACCTTTAGACATAATTGTAACTCATGGACTTTATCTGGCTGGGACCAATATTCACACAGCCTTCACTGATGGTCTCAGGTTGGAATTAATCCACTCCCGCCTTCCCAGAATACTTAATGTGTTTGTAATAATGACACATCCATGTTGAACTGCAATTAGCTGTAGAGTGTGTGTCTCCCCCATCCCTTGTGAAGGCAGGCAGAGGTTTCTCATCTTCACAGCCACTGCAGTGCCTTATACTTAGATGCTGAAGATTTGTTGAATAGAATCTGTTGTATTCAGACCCTTACTGTATTGAAGGAATTCTGATTTCTAAGATAAGTTCCTCTGGTAGGACTTGGACACATGAGTTTACTCATGCCTTCAGGAAGGGTTCATTAACATGCGGTAAACTGACCAGATCACCTCATAAAATACATGCTTAAAAATAACAATTACCACTTGTAGAATCTGTATGAGTCTCAGTGATTTGATTTCAAGGGTTCCATGACTTCAAGCACTTAGGTATCTAATTTGAATCTAACCAAGGGGGCCAAAACTCCGAAATAAAATCCTTCAGGATACCAGAATAATCTGTGTCACTATGATACAATTTTTAACTTTTGAGGGAGGCAAATAGCAGGAAGATCAAATTCCTCCAATAATGGATTTTTCCCACTCAATTATTCAGCTGTCGAAGCTGCTAAGCCATGCAGAACTGGACTCAAGACTACTCCACCACCAGATGAAGCTATCAGGATTGTCAGTCTCCAGGGAGCCTGGAAATTGTTTGAAAATGGTCACAAAGGATCATAGAATTCAATTTACTTTATTGGGGAAAAATTGTCATTTTCCTACTGGGATTTACCAGCCATATCCTTCATCCTTTAGGTGCTAAAATGACTCTCGATGAACAAGTGTGCTATTTTCTGCTGCCTAGACAAGGTGTCTGTAACTAAATACTTGATAACCAAGGTTTTAGCAGTGTAAACACAACACGTATCTTTTCTTAATCCACAGGAAAATTCTACACTACCAAATAAGGCTCTTAAACCTTTAACTGACAGCCATCAATCAAAACAATTGATTTCGCTTTGCTTCATAAGGAACATGCTTCAACCTTCTTATTTCCAATAACCTCACTTTCCAAAGAACTCCCTTCCTACTAATGGAATAGAAAGAAATGAAGTTTTCTCTTATTAAAACAGATGAAGAAAACAATTCCTCTGATTTCCAGTGACAGTGATAGGCAAATAAGTTAATTTTTTAATGCTTATTTCAGCTACTTTTCATTATGTCTTTCAGAATCATACTCACTCCTCAGTGCTACAATAGTACAAATTTATGACATAAGAATTCTGGTCACAGAGTAATGAGTGAAAATATTAATATATAGCTATAAATTACACCTACACACATATACACACTCAAACACATGAAAATTTTAGGGTATGCACTGATTTGATAAGGCTATAAAATTTTAAATTCACAATCGATAAGTGAATGATGTTTTTTATAAAAGCATCTTTCTCTCTACAAGCCATTATTTGCATTTTTGGTAATTCATAGGTAACTTTCAAAATGCACAAAGCAAAATTTCCCACTGTGGATGGAACTGCTGAAAACAGAAACAAAACACCAGACTCAGTCTCCTATTAAAAGGGCAGAAAATTCAAGTCCTTTTTGAAGTTGGTTAAAATCAAAATAACAGTTTCTGAAAAAAAAAGAAACAGCTTAAGAAGTATTGAAAAGCTGCCACAGATTTTGACAGGCACTTATTTTTAAATACAAAGGCAGGGGCAGGCATTTGGCCTAGTGGTTAAGACACCGGTTAATTTGCCTGCACCCCATATCAGAGTACCTGGGTTCAATTCCCGGCTCCAGCACCCAATCCCAGCTTCTTACCAATGTGCAACCTGATAGGCAGTGGTGATGGCTTAAGTAATTGCCACCCATATGGGAGATCTAGATTGAGTTCCCAGTTCCCTGTCCAATCCAGTCATTGTAGGCATCTGGGAAATGAGCCAGCATATGGAATCAATCTCTGCCCCCACTCCCCTTCTACTTTCTCTCTCCCTCACAAATTATTTTACTTACAAAAAAATATAATGCCTCTGTCACTCTGCCTTTCAAATAAATAACAGAAATCTTTTTAAGGATTTACATATAGAAGCACTAGTTAGCTTTAACCAAGAAGACAGATTTAAATGGCAGAAGTTGTGAACAGGTCAAGATTTGTCATGTCAACCACACCCCTTTATCTTTACACACTGGGTCACTTCACTGTTCTCAGCTCATTGCCTCTCAGTAGTGAGGGAGACTGGGAAGTAGAAAACCAAATAGAAGTCAGAAGGTTATATTGCTTTTGTTACTTCCTTGCAAATTTGTCATTTGACCATATGTACAAACAACTAGCTTTGTTTTTGAACAATCTCACAGGAGTCTGGGGCTGACTCTCTATTTGAAAAATCTTCTGTGAGCTTGGCACTTATCTCTCTGAACCTTGGGTTTCTGTAAAAATATAAAAAGTGGAGATAATACCACTCCTGCCTGCCTCAAAGGGTTGTGAGGAAGGTCAAGCGAGATCCTGTATGATAAGGGGCTTTGAAGCCCTGTAGAAGCCTGCAGTTCTGTTCTGGTGGTCTCAGAAGAATTGTCTGCCTGGAAACGCATCAAGCAACCCTGAAACGTTGACTACATGCAGAACCATGTGTTCAGATCGGAGCCATTGCAACAGCTGCCACAGACTTTGCAGAACTCCTTCTGTGGTTTTCTCCCTATAAACCATCACCATGGCCAAGTCTGGCAAGACTGTAAATTCAGAGCTCATTGAGACAAAGTCAAGAGTATACCCTTGCTTCCTTAAAGTGACTAAATGATATTGGTGACTCAATCAGTCCAGTACAGAGTATAAGAACTGTATTCCACTTGATCTACCTAGGTAGCCAAATTAGATAACCTCTTAACATCTGCATATGGGAGATCATAAGAATGTACAACCAATGGAGTGGTTAAAAGGACTGCATGAGGTAACAAAGCACTTACTACAATGTCTGCAATATAATAAAAACTTAATAAATTTTAGTTATAATTCATTTTATTATTTACCATCTTAGTTGGAATTTCAACTCCAATACCTCTATTTGTCCATCTGTAATATAAGTTTAAGCAACTACTCATCTCCTGGACATAGAAAATTCTTTTGTCTTGAGATATGTAGGATTGTATGTCTTATTTTGAAGTCAATAATGTTCAAAAGGAGTATTCACTTTGGTTTCAGATTGGACATGATAAGAAGTCTCGGTTTAACTGAGCAGAAAAAGGCACGAAAAAATGCCAGTAATGGAAACAGCACAGAGAATATGAAAACCCAGGAGAACAGAGAAGTGCATTGACAATGAGAATATTGGTAATGCACAGTGCCCATAAAACAGCTAAATGTGCAGCTCCTGCCAGGGTTGTTTGCCATCACTTCCTAAATTTGGCTGGTAAGCGAGGAAGACATCTGGAAAACCAGTTAAAACAAAACAGTGTCTAATTAGTTTAAAAATATTTTGGTTTACAAGTAAAGTAATTAAATAAAGCAATTCTGAGGGCATAAAATAAGGCAACTGCTCTGGGAAGGCACCATCCTGCATCCTCAAGATATTTCCATTGAAGACATTAGGGGCTTATAAAGGGAAACATAATAATTTCTTTTGAAAATTTTATTATTTTTTATTATTACTTTTTTAAAAAAATTATTATGTTAGAGCTATCCAAAGCACTAAAAATATCAGACACCTTTTTCCTATCAATAAGAGTAAACACATAACATTTTGCTTTATTTACAGAATTATTGAAAAAACTAAAATTATCTTCATTATTGTATTTGTATTAGCTGGCCCCCATTCTAGTACTGATTCCAATTGATTGTAGAACTATTTTTCTGTGACTGGAGATCACATACAATAAATTAAAACTTGGGATTAGGGGTCGGCCCTGTGGTGCAGCAAGTTAAGCCATGCCCTGCTGTGCCAGTATCCCATATAGGCGTCTGAGTCCTGGCTGCTCCACTTACAATCCAGTTCCCTGCTAATGCACCTGGGAAAGCCGATGAAGATGGCCCAAGTCCTGGGGCCCCTGAACCCACACAGGAGACCGCCAAGAAGCTCCTGGCCTCTGGTTTTGTCCTGGCCCAGCCCTATCTATTGGGACCATTTGGAGAGTGAACCAGCAGATGGTAGGGTTCTCTCTTTCTCTCTCTCTCTATAACTCTACCTTTCAAATAAATATTTTAAAATATTTTTTAAAAAAGAAAAAACTTGGGATTAAATGTTGCATTTGGGTTGTAAATAAAAATTCCTTCCTGTATCATGAAACTTCTAAGAGATTCACTAAATATTGGAGTATCTTTGATTTCATCATTTAGGTTTGTTTAGTTTACTCAAAGCAAACCCTCTATGTTAGTTGGTATGATCTAAAGCACCTTAGAGATCCTACTTACTTGGCCAGTGCTGTAGCTCACTTGGCTAATCCTCTACCTGCGGCGCTGGCACCCTGGGTTCTAGTCCCATTTGGGGCGCCAGATTCTGTCCCGGTTGCTCCTCTTCCAGTCCAGCTCTCTGCTGTGGCCTGGGAAGGCAGTGGAGGATGGCCCAAGTGCTTGGGCCCCTACACCTGCATGGGAGACCCAGAAGAAACTCCTGGCTCCTGCCTCCTGATCGGCACAGCTCCGGCCGTAAAGGGCATCTGGGTAGTGAACCAACAGAAGAAAGACCTTTCTCTCCGTCTCTCTCTCTCACTGTCTAACTCTACCTGTCAAAAAAAAAAAAAAAAGAGAGAGAGAGAGAGAGAAAGATCCTACTTACTCTCATCAACTTACTCCCCGTTAACTAAAATTCTAATCAAAACTCAATGCTATGAGATTTATATTAATATGGGTTCTCCACAGAAATGGAACAAAGAGACAGAATGAGTGATTCATTGTAAACAATTGGTTTACACAGTCACAGGTTGAGAAATCCAGGACCTGCAGTTGGCAGTATGGAAGCCCAAGAGAGACAATGGTATAGTTCCAGACTGAGTCCAAAGACTTGAGAATCATGGGAGTCAGTGGTGTAAGTTCTAGTCCAAGCCCAAAGCTGGGTGTCTCAGCTCAAAGACAGATAGAGTGAAAATTCTTTCTTTCCTTCAGTGGGTTAGAGGAGACCCACCTACATCAGAGAGAACAAACTGATTCACTCAGTCCATTGATTTATATGCTAATTGCATCCAAAAACACTCTCACAGGAGCCCCCAGAAACAGTGTTTAAATAATTGGGCATCCTATAGCCCAGTCAAGTTACCACATAAAATCAGTAGGGGGTTGATGACAAAAAGCAGAGCAGGTCTCTCAAAATGTACACTCAGGCCGGTACCACGGCTCAATAGGCTAATCTTCCGCCTGTGGCGCCAGCACACTGGGTTCTAGTCCTGGTCATGGTGCCGGATTCAGTCCTGGTTGCCCCTCTTCCAGGCCAGCTCTCTGCTATGGCCAGGGAGTGCAGTGGAGGATGGCCCAAGTGCTTGGGAGACCCGCTTCAGAGACCAGGAGAAGCACCTGGCTCCTGGCTTCAGATCAGTGTGGTGCGCCGGCCGCAGCGCACCGGCCACGGCGGCCATTGGAAGGTGAACCAACGGCAAAGGAAGACCTTTCTCTCTCTCTCTCTCTCTCACTGTCCACTCTGCCTGTCAAAAAAAAAAAAATAGAAGAAGAAGAAGAAGAAGAAAAAAAAAGTACACTCAGTTTGAACACCCAGGTTCTATTTGTAAGAACAAGTTTCTTGTCCATATTCTTGGCATTTGCACAGTGTCATGTGCCGACTAAGTCCTATAAAGCCATGAGATGATGTCATTTTTAAAATAAGGGGAGACAGGAAGAGAGAAAACCAAGCAGGTGTGACATGCCTGGACCAGAAGAGGCAGCCTAGGCTAATGTGGGAGTTGAGGAAATCCCTTGAATGGCAGTGATCAATGCTGCATGGTGGTGTTGATAACAGGTAAAACTTATAAAATGAGCATAATGAGTTAGGCAGGCATAGTGATAACACTAACTTCACTTAATCATCAGAGCAACCATACGAGGCATATACTATCATTATCTCTACATTATCTCTAGTTTACAAATGATAAAACATTTCTGGTGGTTACATCCACAGTCAGAGTATTAATCAGTTACAAAGCTGGAATTCCAACCTACCATGTAGCATTGCTGGAAGGAGATAATATCAAAGAATACAGATGGGGGGAGGGAGGATTGGGCAGGAAATACACCATGGCATACTGCATGGACTGCACAGTTTTCTCTTAGCTAATTAGGGGAAGTTTGTGTTTCTTAGAGTAGTTGAAAGTGTCAGAATCCAAGGGCAAACAAGGGGTGCCCCTGCTGTCTAGCTCAACCCAGAAAAGGAGACAGTAAGGGTAGTTGATGCAGCAAATGAAGAGGAGGGAAATGGCAAAAGATAAATAAGTTATCTTCGCTCAATCTTCTCATTCACAAGGTTGTAATTAATTATAGAGGACAAAGAGAAAAGCATAGCATCAAAAGAAGGACAGTTGATTGGGAGAAAATACCAACCAAAAAGAAATTTAGGTGGGCTTCTGTGTGTGGTAAGAAGAGAATAAGAATAGTTATGGCTTTATGAGTTAAACTCAATTTAATTCATTTGAAGAAGATAATACAGAGATATTGTGTTCACATGATAGGTGATGCCAACCCAAGCTTCCTTGTATACTTTGGGCTTTCATGTAGGATCTAGGTGAATGTCATCCACTTCTATGCAATTCCTATGGCTTCTGACACAGCAATTTCCCTACACTAAGTGCTCCATAAATATTGTCATTCTTTGAAAAGTGAGTTGAATTATTTTCATAACTACTCCCCAGCTATTAGGCAAGAGCCCAATTTTTCTTCTTTCAGAGTTATATGACATGTGCAACATTAAGATACTTGATTATTTGTGTTTGTAAATTCATGACTAGAAATTAATATAGACTTAGTCAAATGTAGTTTTTAATCCCAACTCCTCCACTACTAGCTCTAGGATGTTAAACATGTTATTTAATTCTACTGAGCCTCAGTTTCCGTATTTGAGTGCAGCTTATTGCCACTTCCAAGGTTGTGAGGACTAAACAAAATAAAATGAGTCAAGTATTTTTCTGATGCCCCAGTGAAGGGAGGTGGTGGGTGGGTGGGTGGATGGATAGGTGGATGGACGGACAGTAGCAAAACAATGAACACCTCAAAAAGAAATGCATGCACTTAGGAACACCCAAATTGTGAATAAAGGTAAGTTTCATGAATTTTTAGTTCAAATTTGTCTTCCAAAATTTGACTATGGATTTAAAAGCATAAGAAGAGCTCTCAAGGAATGCCCTGTGCTAAGATGGAAAACTTCACCCCCTCAACAGATTGTGTAACTGTGGGCCAATACACAATTATATGGGAGTGTGGTCTGTGAAGGACAATGGCACTGCTTTGATTACGGAGATTGACATTTTCCTGCCTGCACTGCCAACTGATTCTCTTCTTCCTATACAGGCTGCCTTTGAGAATCTAAATGTTGTGAATTAACCTGTGCCAGTATTCATAGCTCCCTTGTTCCAGAACTGTTTTAAAGATTTTATACATGTATGTATGGATTTAAAAGGCAGAGTGGGGGGGGGGACAGAGATAAAGAGAGAGAGAGAGAGAGAGTGGAGAGAGAGAGAGAGAGAGAGTGGAGAGAGAGAGAGAGAGAGAGAGAGTGGAGAGAGAGAGAGGAGAGAGAGAGAGAGAGAGAGAGAGAGAGAGAAATATTCCATCTACTGGTTCATTCCCCAAATGGCCTCAACAGCCAGGGCTGGGTCGAGGTGAAATCAGGAGCCAGGAGCTACTTTCCATGTTTCCCATGTGGGTGGCAGGGACCCAAGCACTCAAGGCCATCCTCTGTTGCTTTCCCAGGCACATTAGCATGGAGCTGGATCAGAAATGGAGCAGGCGGGACATGAAATGGCACCCACATGGCATGTTGGCACGGCAGGCAGCATTTAACACTTTTTGCCATGCCAGCCCCTCCAGAATTTTTCATATCAGAGTTTTCCCATGCTGTACTCAGTCAGTGTTTATCACTGAGAGATGGGATTGGAGTAATTCATTTGAAAACAAATATGCAAGGAATTAAAACAATCCCAGTATTTGTAATGAGAATCTCTCCTGATTGCGATTAGGGGTGGATAAGTTATAGTTTAACTTTTACGTTTTTCCTATGTTTTGACTCCCTACAAAAGGACCTTCATACTTTTTCTCTGGAAGTGAAAATGATCAGCAAACATATCCAGTGCCAAAACGTTGCCCTGCTCTTCAGTGGCACTTTCAAAGATAGCGTCCTGGTTATTTAAAAGCAATCAGCTCAGCAGATGGTGGGCAGCAGAGTGTAAGGCTCTTTTGTTCTGCTCAGGGGAGGGCTGGGGTTTGCAGTATGCCGCTTCAGTGGGGGGCTCCACTGGGCCTCCCGGCTTGTTGCTTTCTGGGTGCCACACACGCCCCCTGGGGCCGGCCCAATGTGATGCACCGGTAGTGCGAACCCCGATTCTTTATCTCTTGGCCGCTGCTTTGAGCACTGTCACCCTTTGCACCAGAAAGCTGGTTGGTACTACGGAGAAAAAACAGAACAAGAAGAAAGTGGAGGAGATGCTAGAAGAGGAGGAAGTGGAATATGTGGTGGAAAAAGTTCTTGAGCGTCGCATTGTACAGGGCAGAGTGGAGCACCTCCTGAAGTGGAAAGGCTTCTCAGACGAAGACAGTAGTGGGGACCAGGAGAGAATCTGAATTGTCCTGACCTCATTGCCGAGTTTCTGCAGTCACGGGAAGCGGCAGGAGACACAGAAGTCAGGAGGAGGCCAGCGCAAAGCTGACTCTGATTCTGAAGATAAGGGAGAAGAGAACAAACCAGAGACGGAGAAAGAAGGATCAGAAAAGCCACAAGGCTCTCCCCGGGGGTTGGAGCGGGGAAGGACTATCAGAGCTACAGAGTCATGTTCCTGATGAAATGGGCAAACTCTGATGAGGCTGACCTGGTCCCTGCCAAGGAAGCCAATGTCAAGAGCCCGCAGGTTGTCATTTCCTTTTAGGAGCAAAGGCAGAGGTGGCACTCCTACCCCTCAGAGAATGAGAAAAAAAAAAAAAAAACAAAACAGAATTTACTTTCCTGAGCACCTGCACCTGTCACATCCGACTGGGTTTCAGGTGGGGAGGGAAGAAGTTCTCCTTGTCTCGACACCATAGAGGTGGCTTGAGACGATGTCCTTTGAAGAGCCAGTACAGTGTCGGTGCTCTGCAGCAACCTAAGTGCCTTAAGCTGTTCCAAGCTGTGTAGTTCACACACCCACCCTAGTAGAGGGGAAGGGGGATAAGTGTTTCAAGGCCGGCCGTTCTGTGCTTCTCGTTCTGTGCTTTACTGAGAGAAGTGTCTATCAAGGACAAAACTTGCAGAATTGGGTGTGTGGGAGAACAAAAAGATACTGTAGGTCTTCAAAGAGCATCTCCACATCCCACAGCCTTCTTCCAAGTAGTGTTAACTCTTTATTTTTACAAATAGTGTGTGGTTTTTGGCTATTACTGGTGGAGTGGGAGGAATGGGATAGAAAGAAAGGGAAATGGGTTGGATCATTTTGATTACAATTTGGGGCCTGATTGGGGAAATGGTAAAACAGTAGAGAGAACAACTAACTGATGATTTGGTTCTATGTCCAGGATATTTTACCTTTTCAAAAAAATGTCATTGACACCATAAATAGGGACTGTGAGAGACTGTTTAAAAGCTGTGAATGCCCGAAACCTGTAAGCCAAGGTGTCTCCTGCCTGAGCCTAACATTGTTCCCTACCAAGGACTAAGCCTGTTCATAAGTCACCAAAGCTGCCATTTGGGAGATGGTGACTGGCTGGGGAGGGAGAGTATACACAGGCAGATAGATCAGTCTGTCTTAAAGGTGCTAATTCTTGAAATTAGACAAGGAGACTCTTTTTATGAAGTTGTATCAGCTTATCCATCCAAACCACTGACTGAGGTACTGGAAGAGGGGGAGAGAGTGGTACAGGAGATGGCAGAGTAGGGAAAGACAAGGACTCATGCTCTTAAGGTAGCAAACTCTTGAAGCCTCTGGTTTGTTTTGAATTTTGAACTCTGAAACCATAGGTAGCAGGGTTCAGTCTCTGACAGCACAAGTTTCATTGAAACTATTCAAGCATTGAATGATTTCAGAAACCCTGGTCTCAGGAGAAGACCAAGCATTCATACTAGGGCAGTGGTTTACTTTAAAACACCAGGTTTTTTATCCCAAGAATTAACTGATACCCAAGATGTTCCATCTTGATTCCTAAGATCCATCAGTTCTTGACATGGTCTAGACCTGCATCTAGAGCTTCATCGTAAAATCTCTGTAGGCATGTGTTAGGTTTCTGTGAAAACTTTGTTCAAATGTAAACTTCATACCATACTGTCAGTTTTTATCTTTATAAAACTATAGATTTATATAAAATAAATAAAAGCAATCAGCTCTAAATGATGCCAGAGCCTCAGAATGTTTAAAACTTGATGCCCAGATGAAAACCCTATAGATATGTCTGATTTCAAAACAACTTGAACTATTTAAGAATTCTAAGAAGCACAAGAACTTCGTTTCTTTGTGTCCAATTCCTTTCCTGTGTAATTGCAGATGACTCTCAATGCCTTGTAGCTGCTGATAACAAGAGGCCCAGGGCTTAGAAAATGATGATTCTTTGGCCGGTGCCATAGCTCACTAGACTAATCCTCCGCCTGCAGTGCCGGCACACCGGGTTCTAGTCCCGGTTGCTCCTCTTCCAGTCCAGCTCTCTGCTGTGGCCCAGGAAGGCAATGGAGAATGTCCCAAGTGCTTGGGCCCTGCACCCGCATGGGAGACCAGGAGGAAGCACCTGGTTCTTGGCTTTGGATTGGCGCAGCATGCCGGCTGCAGTGCGCCGGCAGTAGCGGCCATTTGGGGGGTGAACCAACAGAAAAGGAAGACCTTTTTCTCTCTCTCTCTCACTGTCTAACTCTGCCTGTTAAAAAAAAAAAAGAAAGAAAGAAACTTATGATTCTTTGGAAATTACCTCCTCAGAACCAGTAGGCAAGCTACAAGTGGCAAATGGGTTGTAAAAGATGGTCTAAGAATTGCCTTATTTATACCTTCTTGCTTTGCAAACTCACTCCCTCCCAACAACAGCCCCTCCATTTTTCACTCCTCCCCAGCCAGCAGTTGCCTAGGTAACTCCAACTTTCAGAAGTTGTCTAATCATCACGTCCTCTGAGTGTCTGACTGCCCTGCCCCTTCCATGGCCCTACTCAAACCGTATTAGTGTTGTCAAATAAAAATGGCACGGGACAAGTTCAACAACCTTCTGTGTTTCTCCAGATGTTTCCTAATTCAAGTATTTCTAGATCTCTGGGTCACTGTGACAGTTGGTTTCCCTTTCATCCAAATATTCTAACTTCACAAAGCCCAAAACTTCACGAAGCCCCAAACTTCATGCCTATGTGGCTTCAATAATAACTCAGAATAGATGTTTAGAGTTTTCATTGACATAGTCATAATAATGATTCCATAGTTTGTTGAGGACAAAAATCCAGGCCAGCATCTGTTTAGAGGAAATTTGCATTCTCTACACACTGAATCAATTACAGGGCCTGTGACAGCCAAGTAATAGAAAACAAACTCAAAATACCTTGAGCCTTAAGCTTAACAAGAAACTGAATTATCTCAGTGAACAGGAACTCATTAATGAGACAGCTCCAGACCGGTTGAAACCACAACTTCAAATTAACCAATGCCCCCAAGTCCCTATTCCACACACTCTTCCAAGTGTCTGCTTTGTCTCTGAGATCAAAGAGTAACTGCTCTAGCTCCAGGTGTCGTGTCTCAATAGAACACAGAAGAGAAGGGACTTTTTCATCCTGACTCTTGACTGCAACATACAATACCCACAACTATACTTTGGTACAATTATGTTTGTAAGTGTAGGAGAAAATGAATAAAATTCTGTAATGTAAAGAATCATTTCATCCATGCTTTAAAGAGCGGATGCTTGGCCAGTGCCGTGGCTCAACAGGCTAATGCTCCGCCTAGCGGCGCTGGCACACTGGGTTCTAGTCCCAGTTGCCTCTCTTCCAGACCAGCTCTCTGCTGTGGCCCGGGAGTTCAGTGGAGGATGGCCCAAGTGCTTGGGCCCTGCACCCACATGGGAGACCAGGAGAAGCTCCTGGCTTCGGATCAGCGCTGTGCGCCGGCCACTGCGGCCACTGGGGGGTGAACCAATGGAAAAGGAAGACCTTTCTCTCTCACTGTCCAAAAAAAAAAAAAAAAAAAAAAAGCGGATGCTTGATGAACAGCAGCAACCTTACACAATGTTTATTACTGTGTTCTTTCCAGCATTCACAGAATCTCAACATGGCCCTTTTGGGAAAGCATTGTTCATATAGATGGGGAGATTGAGACATGAAGAGGTCTTATCCAAGGGTTCATGTCTGGGAAAAACTAGAAGGGGGAATTAAACCTGGGCAGTCTGGTTCTGGTGTACATTCTCAAACGCCATGGTTTGCTATCTCCAATTGCATTGTTAAGGCTCTGCCTTCTCTTCCAGTTCATTCTAAGCTGTTCAATCATGTTGGCTTTGTATTTCTTCACATGTCTTGATTCAAACTGACTTGGGATGTGTCATATAGTAAAATAATCCAAAGGAACATACTGCTTTTTAAAATGATTCTTATTTTCAGGGAGAGAATACCTATACATGAGGACATTATATATGTACCTTATATAAACAAAGGCATTATAGATACACCTATAAAAGAAGCAAGAGTAAATTAAATTCAACAGATTCATATTATCTAGTCCAAATGAGGAAGCTATGCAATCCAGAAGGTCACATAATTGGCCAAGCTCCACAACCCCTTAATGGCACAGCTGGGACCAGGATTCAAACACTTAGCTGTATATTTTAGTCAAGTTCAAAATGATGTGCAATACCATCTGTACTAGCAGAGAAGATGTCTGGGATGCTGGGCACATGGGAACTTCACTTTTTTCCCCACCTGGGAAGTATCTGCTCAGGAATCAAATGCAACCATTAGTTGTGGTAGCACCAGGAGCACTGTTCGGGCTGACTGCCTGGCTTTTGGGCTCCTTGAGGAAGGACACAGCACCCCGCCTTTCTGTGGACAGGGGGCAGCCAGAAAGACTTCGAGACGATGCAAGTTGACTTTTTTTATGTGAATAACTTTAATAGGAATAATTCATAGTTTCTCATAGCTACCTACTGAAGTTCTGTACCCGCAACTTAGAGTCTCTTTTGTCACTAATGAAGTTCCTTCTGATACTATTTTTAGACCAGAGTGTAAACACTGTCCTGTCACTCATCCCATTAGTATCAATGTATCTATCTATATTCCTTGGCAATTTTGAAACTTTTTAAAACTTTATCAATATAGAAAGAACGGATTTCATGTATTTCATAGGTAAATTTCTTTTTTTTTTTTTAAGGGAGAGGGTTTATTGGGGAATACCCAACAGACCGGAGTGAAGGGGCGGCGAAGGAAAAAAGAGAAGGAGACTGTAA
This sequence comes from Lepus europaeus, assembly GCF_033115175.1. Classification (NCBI taxonomy): domain Eukaryota; kingdom Metazoa; phylum Chordata; class Mammalia; order Lagomorpha; family Leporidae; genus Lepus; species Lepus europaeus. The sequence continues at coordinate 45,061,694 of NC_084827.1, forward strand.
GAGAGAGAGGAGAGAGGAGGGAGGAGAGAGATGAGAGGAAGAGAAGCCAAGAGAGGCCAAGAGAGCAGGGAGCAGAGCCAAGAGAGCACGTGTTCAGGAACAGGCCCTTTTAAAACTTTGCCTGAGGGCGGGCAGGGAAGCAGGAGCAGCAAATCCCATTAGGATGGGGGTAGAACCTGGCTCAGGTAGCTGGGCTGTGCGGCCACCTGGCCAAAACTGCACCAGTTTCCTAACATTCCCCCCTTTTGTTTTTTATAAAGCAGGATTTGCATAGGGTTACATTAGTCCCAAAAGTCCAAGGTGGGTAGAGGGATGATGATCTGTCTTTAGAGCTACTTCCTGCTGACATGGGGTGACGAGGTACTCTGCTGGCATGGGGCGATGTCTCAGGCCACTGTCTCCTGGGTGGGGAGCCAAGTATATTCCTGTAGCAGCATTTGGTTGACCGCCTGGTTGTTGAAGGCCTTTGTTTGTTCCATTATAACTTGCTGTAAACACTTAGACACTGTAGTATAAAAGACAGGGTTGAGAATAGTAACCAATGATCCTAAGAGTAGCATTAACCATTTCATAGAGGAGAGGAAATGGGGGGTCTCTGGACCCTTGTGGGGACAGTTTGATGGATGTGGCTTAAAGCTGGTCCCAGCCAAGAATGGGAAAAAGGCCACTTAGCTTTTGCAGGTAGCTGGGCTTGTCTGTAGAGAAATTCTGAACAATCATAGAACATTAAATGGGGAAGAGGACCATCAGTACACATAGGTTGGGAGTAGAGTCATTGGTGGTAGAGTAGAGGTTATGGTTACAAAGGAAGGAGGCCCAAGTGGGCTAGATAGAGAGGACACAGTTGTTATTAGAGAACCTAAGAAAGGTGCTAAGCTACAAATAAGTCTTCTGATTGAGAGGCAAATAGAACCTGACAGAAGGGGCTTGATAATAACCTGGTGGGCTTTAAAGCCTTGTAAATTATGAGGCTCAGACTCATCTATCTCTTCATATAGCCTACATCCTAAGGGAAGTGTGAACCTCCTTGGGAAGGCACCCTGTTGACTTCCATTACCTAGCTGGCCTGGGAGGAGAGCTGGCCAGGTAAAGGCAAGTGGCAACTCCAACAGGAAATATACAGTTCTGCCTGCAGTGTTACTGACCCTATTTGGCCGTCTCCTCAGCAGCAGTAGTCACCTTGGAAGCTGGGCTGAATGAAGGGCTTTTCAGCTTAGAGCCAATAAGATCTGTGGCTCTGGCCTGGGCGTCCTTCAACTCCAGGGCAGGTCCATTTCCAGTGATCCAACTCTTGGCTGGCAGAGCTACCAGGGCTCTTCATAGCTGACTTCTGCTGAAGCCCAGGCTTGCCACATTGAAAGCCACTGCAGTGGAATGGCCTGTTGGGTCTCCTTGAGGGCAGATCACTGTGCAGAGCTACATTTAATAGGCCTGTCACCTATCTCTACTTTTCTGATGCCTAGCTTTCTTTTTCTCCTGATTTTTATTAAAGCAGACCAGAGGATGCAAGTCAAGGGAGTGCCCAAGTCCCATCTCTAATCTTCGGTGGCCTAAACTAGAAGTCTGTAGTCACAGGCATGTTCTGTAGTAGTTTATGTTGAGGCAGACAGTGCCCATGAGGAAAACTATATTTTCACTTTAAAACTTTCTTTCCCTTTGTTTTGAAAGGGAGGTCTTTTCTGTTTACTGTTTACTACGCTGATGGCGAAGTAAATTTAGCTAAGAAATTATAATTTAAGCTCTTATTTTGGCTATGCTATTACAGAAAAATGTTAGCCATCTCTTTTTTATAGGATCTAAAATTAAATTTTGAATCTTAGAGATTCCTTCATAATAGAATTAGTTTTCTACCTCAAAGAGAATAGAGAAAGAACAAGTTGGGCTCAGAATGAAGGACCCCAAGTTTGGGAATCCAATACGCTCGGGTGGTCGCCCAAAGACCCAAACTCCAGACCGGTAGATGCAAAAGCAAGAGGATTTTTATTAGGAGTTTGCGCAAACAGGCTCCCTGTCACCAGAGGCAAAGAGAAGCCCTGAGCAGCAGTTACAAGCACCTTTTAAAGGCAAAAACCACAGGATTAACATATTTCACGGGGTTTGGCTTGATTGGCTAGTTTAAAGGTTACCATGGGTACTCATTGGGTCCTTTTAGATGGGGAGTGGCTGCCCCGGGCGGGGGTAAGGGGGCTATTTTCTCGGAATACCTGCCCGTTAATCTCGGTGGAACATCTGGGAAGGGCATCTGTGAAACCTGCCTGAGATCGGGCCCTGTTTCTTGTTCTCAGGCCCAGTTCCTTGTTTTTAGTTTGGCGACATTCTTACCCCCAAGTGTTAGCAAGCAAAGCTGATGTGTACAGAAGCAAGAGATCTGCAATTAGCTCTTAGCCACACTCGCCATAAAGCACACCAAACACTAGAGCAAGGGTCCCTCGGGTTTTTCAAGAATAGAGAAATGAGGGAGCAAGTCCTAGATCGCTTGCTGACAATAGCAATATCACATGAATACTTAGAAAGCAGTTTTACCCATTAGATAACAACTTAAGAAAACATTTACCAGAAGGTCCAATGCCTTCCATAAATATTAAAAATACATATTTGGAAACATCTCTTGAATATCTAACATGATGTAGCTTGTTTAACCAGCAAATTTAAGCACAAACATATAAAATGTTTTTAGTTTCTTTTTACCAACAAGTTTTAAACATATGATACAGAGATTTAGGTCACATGAATTAAAATATATCTTTGAATAATTTTAGCTGTTTAAATTTATGGACAATCTTTTATCTATAAGCCAATTAAAAATAAAACTCTTAATAAATTTTTCCATGTAGACCTACAATATACATACACATGTAACATAACACAATAGACCAATAGAGCAGTTTTAATAATTTTTTTAAGAGAATCTAACTCCTGTTTGTAAATTACCAATTGATTTGAATTACCTTTTGTTTTAGTAACCTCAGCTAACCATACTTTTCTACAATTGGTACCTTTAATATATTATTGGCTTCATCTGTTTAGAATCATCCCAAAGTACTGAATAAAATACATGTGGCTGGAAAAATTCCATCAGAACCTATAGGAGGACAGCTAAACAGAACCATCAATGCTTTAGTTTTATGAGCAGCAATTTTGATATAAAACTGTGGATGACAAAACTTTAAGTTGCCACACTTAAAATTATAAACTCATTAACCAACAAGAGGCATTTTCTTACTTCACACAGTATTTTTGAAAGCACCTGTAGGATTTTACAAAGCATTTTCCATCTTTAGGCCTCTGGGGCTTTCTCATTAAGATAACCATCATGTCTAGTAATACAAGATTATTAGACTTTTTAATTTTCAGACATTTGTATCAACAGCATTTTATATTATAGAAACTTAAAATTTAGTACCACTTCACATCTTGACAGTACTTCTAATATAATCCAAAAATAGTCTGATTAGTTGGTGTCTCTACAAGATGAGAGACATAAGCCCTTCGATTTTTTCAGTTGGGTCTGAACTGAAAAAACCGAAGTCCAAAATTTACTGGAAATTTGAGTCCAAATTCTTTGAAACTTTGATTTTTGATTTTTTGAATGTCTGTCAAGAATGTCAAGAAGGCTCAAAATCCAAATATCTGGTTGAAATAAGATTCCTTAAAATCATGACATAATATAGACCAAATTTGATCACTGTTACAAGGTGATTATTTAAATATTTGAAAATAAGCTCATATTTAAATAACCCATAGCTCTTAATAAAAATTTAGCTGTTTTTAAACAATTAGAATTTAGCAGACATCAAGAGAACATAACAGATTACTTTAACTTATTGCTTTAACAGAGAATCAGATTTTAATTCTATGTCAAAGAGAAATAGATTAGTATACTTGTGATGTTTTCCATCTACCAATGTCCTTGATTTACATTTTGAGATAAACTGTTAAAAATCTTCGAATTAAGATTAAGGTAACGCATCAAATTTTAGCCTGAGTTACTTTAAACAGTGTTGAACTATTTTCATAGACAGCTTATGAACTAACCCAAATAGTTTTTTATAGAATATAACATGTTGAGTATTCAAAAGTTTACATTTAGACACATTTTACTCGCCTTTACCCAATTTAAGTTAGCAGTTACACCTAAATGACTTAAGGTGCTGATATATTTTATCTGAATTTAATTAAAATTAAAATTGTATTCATCTAAGACAAGTGCTAATTACCCATTGCTGTTTCATTGAGTACTGATTACCCAGAAACCTGTTGAAATAAATTGCAAAATAAGTTCAGCATTTTACACAGCAATATTTTTAAAGGTAGTGATCTTTTTAGATTCAAAGAAAAATTAGGGCCGGCGCCGTGGCTTAGTAGGCTAATCCTCCGCCTTGCGGCGCCGGCACACCGGGTTCTAGTCCCGGTAGGGGCACCGATCCTGTCCTGGTTGCCCCTCTTCCAGGCCAGCTCTCTGCTGTGGCCAGGGAGTGCAGTGGAGGATGGCCCAAGTTCTTGGGCCCTGCACCCCATGGGAGACCAGGAGAAGCACCTGGCTCCTGCCATCGGATCAGCGCGGTGCACCGGCCGCAGCGCGCCTACCGCGGCGGCCATTGGAGGGTGAACCAACGGCAAAAAAAAAAAAAAAAAAAGAAAAGAAAAATTAGTTATGGTGGGCCAGGTCCATGCAGGAAATCTGATTCTCCAGTCTGGCTTGCTCATGATAAAACAAAGAGCCATCAGAAGGGTGGGATACCTAATTTGTTTCTCAATAAGCATGGAGCCCAAAAGGTTGGGACTACCATTCTCTTGCTATTCTTATGGTAAGACTGGGACTAGAGAGGGACAAAAGACCAGTTGGAGACCATGGAGACTGCCAGAGACTTTGGCCTGTACTGGTTTTAAGATAAAGTCAGAATTTCTAGGTGGGAGGGGGAGATACAGTGAGAGTGGGGGTAGAATGGCTTTGAGGAATAGACAGGCAAGAGGCTTGAGATAAGATGGAAGAGATTGCAGTGGAGGTGGGAGTAGAGGTTGACCCCGCCCCCTGGAATGGGAGGGGGAGGTGAGGTCAAAGCCAGAGCTGCTGCATGGGAGATAATGGCGCTGAGTTGGTGCCTGTAGATTGGAGCGTTAAGGGGGAGGTTCATCTGCAGGATCAAAGGAGGTTGTGGTAGTGGTGGGAACAGGATCGGGGCAGAAGAAAGGATTTTTTGCTCAGGCTTCTGCCCCCTAGTGCAAATCTTGGAGACCAGAAGGACTTGAGCGGGACAGCAAGAAGTACACAGGGAAGGTTTAGTTCTAAGATAGGAAAAGGCTTGAACGTATGGAATCTCCTTCCATTTTCCTGAATGCTCACGGAAGTGATAAAGATGTTATCAGGGTCAAACTACTCCGACTTCTGATCCCTCAGGGCCAAAAGCACCATGGAGGGGCCACTTTTTGAGGGCTGGGGCCAATTTGAGAGGGACCATATTACTTAAAAGGCAACCAAGAGGAGAATCAGATGGAACGTGGGAGGAAGAATTTCCCATGGCGACTCAGTAGGTCAGATCGGTGGACAGCAAGCGTCCTTGAAGTCCTGGCCATCTGACTAGGAGAGGAATGGGAGCAGAAGGTGGGGTTGTCACCCAAGTGCCCGCTGGAGCCCAGGGCCTCGCCTGTAAAGAGGCGAACAGAGATGGAGTCATCACTCACACCCACTGTTGCCTGGACACAGTGTCCGTAGAGGCTAAAGGCCTTAAGTAGAAGTAGGAGTGGTGGCTAGAGTCCAGTGCTATGACCTTTACAAGAGTAGTCAGGCGAGTATCCGACAGTAGACCACCACTCAAATAGCAGTTGCTGTGAGGAATTTTCGTTCCGCGTTCATAGGTAAATTTCTAAGATAAACATATTTCCCTCTTCTTCCTCCTCCCAACCCCCTCCTTCCTCCCTTTTTAATTTTTGCAAAGACATAATTTCAATACTCTCTAATCACAGAATTCATTCATTAACCATAATATTCAATAATAAAAAGTAGGAAGACCATAATTCCACAGGAGTATAAACAAGGGCTAAAAACAACAATCAATCATATCACAAGATGTGTTTCATTCCTATACATATTTTTATATTCTATATTAACTGACATATATCAGAGAAAACATGATATTTGCCTTTTGGGGACTGGCTTATTTCACTGAGCACAATGGTTTCCAGTTGCGCCCACTTATTGCAAAAGACAGAATTTCATTCATTTTTATGGCTGAGTAGTACTCTATTTTGTATTTTTTACCACGTTTTCTTTATCCAATCACCTGATGATGGACATTTGGGTTGATTCCATATCTTAGCTATTATGAATTGAGCTCCAGTGAACATGGGGACATAGATAACTCTTTCATGTGCCGATTTCATTTTGTTTGGGTAAATTTCCAGGATTGGGATGGCTGGGTCATATGGTAGATCTATTTTCAGATTTCCAAGGAATCTCCATACTGTGTCTTCCATAATGGTTGCACTAGTTTACAATTCCACCAACAGTGTATCAGAGTACCTTTTCCCTCCCCACATCCTAACCAGTACTTTTTGTATATTATTTTAAAAATATTTCAATGCATTTTACTTAAAAGTTATAAAGAATGGGAGAGAAATCTCCCATCCCCTAGTTCACACCCCAAATGCCAGCAACAGTCAGGGCTGGGCCGTGCCAAAGCCAGAGGCTAGGAACTCAAGCCAGGTCTCCCATGTGAGTATCTGGAACCCAAGTACCTGAGCCATCACTGCTACCTCCCAGAGTGAACATTAGCAGAAAGCTGGAATTGAGAGTGGATCTAGGACTTGAATCCAGGCACTCTGATATGAGATGTGGGCATCCCAAGTGGTGTCTTAACCATTGTGCCAAAGGCCCATTCCCCCACCACAATTGCTTCTTTGTCCCTTCTCTGTACCTCCATTATTTTTCACAGATTCCTTTAACTGTGACTGTTTTGAAATTTATGCCAGTGATGCACTAATGACACATATCAGCTTACTTCATTTGCTTACTTCAGCATTTTCTTTGCCAGTGTGCTCATCGCATTTCTTTTGTGTAATTCAATTAAAGATTTTACTTGGTTAATGTTTCACTCGAAACACCCATATCCCATATCAGAGTGATTGGGTGAGAGTCCCAGATCCCAATTCCAGCAGGTGATGAATCAAGTGTTTGGAGCCCTGCCACCCACACAAGAGGTCTGGACTGAGTTCCTGGCTTCCGGCTTCAGCCTGGTCCAGACCTAGCTGTTGGAGATATTTGGGGAGTAAACAGAGGATTCAAGATATTTCTCTTTCTCTCTCTCTGCCTTTCAAACACATTTGAAAAAATTTTTAGAAATTTATTTTCCAGAATGATCAGAATCAGAGATATTCTGATTTATAGGACAATACCATATTCTACTTAGTAGATTATTATTAAATCAATGTAGTGAGGTATCAGGTTTTTTTTTTTTTTTTTTTGGACAGGCAGAGTGGACAGTGAGAGAGAGAGACAGAGAGAAAGGTCTTCCTTTGCCGTTGGTTCACCCCCCAATGGCAGCTGTGGCCGGCGCACTGAGGCCGGCACACCGTGCTGATCTGAAGCCAGGAACCAGGTGCTTCTTCTGGTCTCCCATGCGGGTGCAGGGCCCAAGCACTTGGGCCATCCTCCACTGCACTCCTGGGCCACAGCAGAGAGCTGGACTCGAAGAGGAGCAACCGGGACAGAATCCAGCACCCCGACCGGGACTAGAACCCGGGATGCTGGCGCCACAAGCAGAGGATTAGCCTATTGAGCCGTGGCACTTGCCGAGGTGTCAATTTTCTAATAAGTCAAATATGTTCACTACTTAATGCTTGTTAATTTACTCTTCTTTAGTGGAAAGTATTAGCTGACTCAGGCAGTGTTCTAGATGAACACTGAGAATAACAGTGTCATACCCGACCCTCAGGAGTTTACAGTCTACCTGGGGAGCTGCACAGTATCATACATGGTGACAAGGGTCATATGACATGGGTAACCCCACAGCAGGTACAGAGTTCTCGGGCAAGCCTGTGACCCAGTCTTAGGACAGCAGAGAACCAGGCTAATCTTGTTAAGTATAATTTAATCTCGGACAGTTTGGAGGACACTTGCTGGTCTCATTGTGCTTTAGACTTATCATTAGAAATATGCATCACTACTATATATTTAGAAAAGCGCCTTGTTAAGAGTCTCAGAGGGAGTCACCATTTGACCCAGCAGTTAAGATGGTGCTTGGGAATCTCATCAGCATGCCTGGCTCAAGTCCTAGCTCTGCTCCTGGTTCCAGCTTTCTGCTAAGGATGCAGTGGTACTGGTTCTAGTGGCTTGGTCCCTGTCACCCATATGGGACACCTGTATGGGGTCCTGACTCCTGGCTCCAGCCTGGGCATTATAGGCATGTGGGGAGGCAACCAAGACACAGGAGATCCCTATCTCTTTCATTGCCTCTCTGCCTCAAACACATAAATGAACAAATAGGGGTTTTACGGGGAACGATGATGAATAAGCCCTTCTGTCTGTATACTGTTAACATAGTTTTGTTTCCACCTTTGCTCTTGCTTCACTGTCAAACTGTACAACTTTTGCTTCAATTTGCACCATTTATCACTGCCCGACAATCTATGCCTTCTCCCTTCAAGTCTGTGATTCTTTGAGTACTTTCATAAATCAACATCCACTTCATTTTTGCAGGTACTCCTTATCAGTTTTAACCTGTTTCATGCCCTTGCCTAGCCTCCAACTCAGTCCTCCAGCATACACACCTCCAGCCTAACAGAAATACTCCATTATCTTTAGTGAAGCACTTCCCCTAGGAGATTCCATTTCTAGGGAAGCAATGGTACAGAGTTCTCTAACTCAGCTTTAAGGATATATTTTCCTTATTATTTATTCATTTATTCACTCACTCATTTGGAAAGGTGAGAGGCAGACAGAGCCAGAGAGAGATTCTATCCACTGGTTCATTTCACGAATTACCACAGCCAGGCTGAAACCAGAAGCCAGGAACTCCATCCAGGGCTCCCACACAGGTGGCAGGGGAACAAGTACTTGAACCATCCTCCAATCTGTGGATCTGTCCCTAGATCTTCCAGTCCTCAGCTTCCAGCTCCACCCATAAACCTTGAGGCCTCTGCCACCAACCCTCAATGAATGAGATAAGGTCCTACAAGCTGATTCTGTGGTTCTTGATGTCTATTTGAACCGAGTTTGTTCTCACTTATGGGTTAGTGGGAAACCCTAACATTCAGTGAGAGAAATGTCACTGAAAGAGCTTGCCTCTCCAGAAACAAGCCTGCCCACCCATGCGGTTTTCAGCCCAGCCTTTCCTCAGAACACAGTGCTAATAGGTGATCTCTCAGGGTTAACACATTTGCAAACTGAATTACTGCCCACTCCACTGGGCTCGTGTGAAAGCAGCAGCTGGCACTGGACTACATGCCCAAGGTCACACAAGAGTGTGCTGGGTAGGAGTCGTCCAGAGCTTCCAACAGAGGGGCGGGGACTGACACCTCTCCCCCCAGGGAGTGGGCAGATCACTCCCTCTGTGGCCATCCATGGAGGTAAAGACACACTAGCAAATTACTGTCAGTCTCACAAGGGGGTCACAACAGCCTTTTTAGTTGTACCTGTAACCAGGAAAGAAGTGGACAATGTGAGCACCCCAACTCCAGTTCTCTCATTTTATCATGTAATTGTGAACAGGAAGAAGAGCAAAAGAGCTGACCCCTCCACTGATAAACAGAGGTGACAAAATCTTAACTTTATTACCACATTGAGCTTAAGGTTCCAAGAGAGATCAAGTTGGACTGCTCATGGCCCCTTTTCCAGCCTTTTAGTACTTCTACTGACAAAAACCTCACCTTCTACTCGCGAAAACCATGTTTCCCACCCCACAAAATAAAGCACATGTGCTTATGATTAATTCAATGCCCCTAATGATTCTAATATGTGAATCACTGGTAGGTTCACCTCAGCAACAAATGCAGCCCTTGGGCTGGGGCTGTTGCCGGGAGGGCACGTGGGTTGTGTGGAGTCTCTGTACTTTTGCCTAATTTTGCTATGAACTTGAATCTGCTCTCAAAAAAAAAAACAACAAAAAAAACACCACCTCAATGTCAACTCATGTCTGTTTATTTTTAAGGGAATTTTTGGAAACTGAGAATCTACCACCCCTCCCCCCAAAAAAAGAAATTGGTGTCAGCAAACTTTATGATCAATGATGAAAGACTGAAAACATTTTATGTTATTCCACGTCTATCATAGTCAGTTGCACCCAAGAGTTGGTGAATAAAATGTTAGAATCTCTTCTTGTCCTCCTTTCTTTTAACAATTACATGATAAAACTAAGGGAGGTATGGGAGACACTTTGAAGACTGAAAACACAAGGTATCACTCCTCTTTCTGCAGGCCTACTGTGTTTATTACTGCTTCTGGGGTCTTGCCCAGATGTTTGTCTCCAGGACTGTGGAACCGAGACATACCGAAGTTTGCTCATAGACCATAAACCAATTCCCTCGATTTCTACTTAGCATGGCATCAACACAACAAGGAATCCCTCTGGGTACAGTACATTGTGTTTCCAGGGATGTCTTCTGCACTATCTTCCATCCTACCTTTTCTCTTAGGATTTATTTATTTAAAAATGAGAGAGAGGGGCCGGCGCCGTGGCTCACTTGGTTGATCCTCCGCCTGCAGCTCCGGCATCCCATATGGGCACCAGGTTCTAGTCCCAGTTGCGCCTCTTCCAGTCCAGCTCTCTGCTGTGGTCCGAGAAGGCAGTGGAGGATGGCCCAAGTGCTTGGGTCCCTGCACCCACATGGGAGACCAGGAAGAAGCACCCAGCTCCTGGCTTCGGATCGGTGTAGCGCCAGCCGTAGCGGCCATTTGGGGAGTGAACCAATGGAAGGAAGACCTTTCTCTCCATCTCTCTCTCTCACTGTCTATAACTACTTGTCAAATAAAAAAAAATTCTTCCTTAAAAGAATGAGAGAGAGAAAGAGAGAGAGAGAGAGATCTTAACCTGCTGGTTCACTCCACAGATAACTGCAACAGCCAGTGCTAGGTGAGGCTGAAGTCAAGAGTTAGGAGCTTCCAGGACTCCCACATGGGTGGCAGGGGCACAAACACTTGGGCCATCTTCTGCTGCTTTTCCCAAGCCATTATCAGGGAGTTGGATCAGAAGTGGAGCAGCTGGAACATGAACTGGTTCTCATATGGGATGTTAGAGTTACATGCTTTGGCTTTACCCACTATGCCTCAGCACTGCCCCCTCACCTTTTTTTTTTTTTTAATATTGAGCTATAATTCATGTATCATAGAATCACCTATTTAATGATCTTTGATATATCTAGAGGTGTAATCAACACCTCAATTGGCTTTAGAGCATTGTCATCACCCCCCAAATCCTCATATCCATTTGTGTCACTCCCTATTTCCCCTCCACCATCTTCACCCCATGTCCCTAAGAAATCTTCAGAATACCATCTCTGTTGTCTGTTCCAGACATATCATGAAAATTCCATCACACAGGATGTGGTTTTGAGTGACACATTCACAATCATCTCTTCAAAGTAACCCTGTTTCTGATCATTCCTACTTTTACATATGTATTGTTATTTTTATATGTATATAGCAGAAAAGAGGTCATTATTTTGAATTATTATTTTCAAGAAAGGGAATGATGGGTGGATGAATAAATGGATGGATGGACAGAGAGGAGGAGGAAGAGTAATTTTCTTTAAGGGCTCATTTAATGGTGTCCTTTGAACTAAAAAATTGAAGTATTATAGAAAGTGCCAGGGTGAGATTTAAATGGGTATCCTTTCCTTATTTCTTCCCCCGGTGGAAAACCTGGAGTATGCCTTTGGTTTATTATGTGTATAAGGTATCTATTGAGGCATATAGAGAATTCATTAAAGAACAAAAGGAGAATAAATCCGGCCTCAGGTTTAAAAAAAAAGAACTTTCTGGTTATGTGGACATTAATCACTGAGATGGCTTACGGATTAAAAACAAAAAGCATTGTGTTCTCACTTCCATAAAGATTAAGAAGAAATATTCAATTCTGCATCCATCTTCCCACTGTGGTTTAGGTGACACCTGTCTATGAGCGATCTGTAGGGGGCCCTTCCCCTTCTGATGTATTAGAGGTCTTTGCACATCACGTACAGTCAGACAAGTGCCTCCCCGACATCATTCTTGCATTGTGTCTCCACCTGCATAGCTTTAACTGCCATGCATTTATTCGAGATACACTAATTACATTAAACACAATGTCCTCTGTGGAGCAAAATATGTAAAAAGGTATCCTTTCATTCTGAATTCATTATGACATCCATTCTCAAACAATGACTGTAATTACATGTGGCGTCTTGGAGGCCTATCCCAGAAAACAGCCAGCTTCGACAACAAAACAATTTGGCCTTTTTGTTCTATGAGCAAACTCCTGCGTGTCTCAGTTCCACAGTCCTGGAGACAAGCATTTGGGCACGAAGCCAGCAGCAGCAGTAGGCAGAGGACCCCAGTAGACAGAGACGTTAGCCTGGGCATTTTCTATCTCCTTTCCCAGGCCTCCTCTGACTGCGGCTCTGCCCACTGAGCCCTACAGGAAAGGCAGGACCACATCACCTAATTGTTAGTCTTCCTGTTGAGACCAAAAATTTCAATATGAGTACAAGCCTCCTTTTCCCATTGGCTGTCCTCTACCTCCAAATGATAAAAAAAGAAAAAGGAAAAGAAAAAGCAAACTCTGCTGTCACTTAGAGGTCAACTCAAGGAGAACTTTTTGCCAACTTTTTAACACGTCCCCCAAGTTTTTCATGCACCAAGTATGACCTCACCATCCAAATACAATTGGAGTTATCCACTTATCAATGGCAGTGTTTGAAACATCCACGTTTTGTGCTGGAACTTCTTCAAAGTTTCCGAAGCAACACCCCAGCCAGCCAGCTGTCATCCTCCCTCCCCTGCCCTGCCAGAGGCAACTTGCCTGACAGCCCTTAATAAGCACCACTGTCACACTTGGCATATATTCAGCAAGAATAAACAGCACGATGAACTATAGTCATTCCTGTCATAGAAATAAGACAGTAACATTATGGGGAAAACATCCTTGGAGCCCATGTAATTTTTATTTAAGTCAAAATATGGACTAGCTCCAGCCTACTTCCTCACGTGATTGCTTTCCGGAGAGGGTGGTATATATAACTCATTATCAACCCACAGACACTTCGTGGCAGGCTCTGAGCAACAGACTTCCTGCCTCCAGAGTCCAGCTGTTCACAGCTACAAGTGTAAATATCAGGGTAGAAGGTTTCAAACTTGCTTTCTCTATTGTTACTTTCCCAAATAAGAATCTGCAAAGAAGCTGAAGTGCCCAGGTCTGCATGCATATCTTTTTTCTTTCTTCTTTAATAAGGAGAATAATTCAGAATAATGACCTCAGCTTCATTCCTCACTTTTATGACCCCCTGCATAGAAACCTGGAGTCTCTGATCCAGTATACAGATATATGGACTTTGGGCTTCTTGCTATCTAGACATTATAGGGGACAAAAAGGATTTTAGCCATTACAAAATACTGACATACTTTGGTTGGGAACATCCAGAGATCAAGTTATCTAACTTAGGATAGAAAATCCCTCCTGCTGCTCTTGTAACCAAATTATGGGGTATGAGTTGTCATGGTGATGAGATGTCTTTAGAAGGAAGCAGTAGATACTGTAATGCTGAACACAGCTGTGGCAAGCAGGTTCACCCACAGTCTTTCTGTGGAAGTTTCCTTCTTAGACTTGGTGTAAACAAGGGCCTATCATATTCCCATATTCTGCTACTATGCATCTTGAAGTCAGATATTCTTTTGATTTGACAAATGAAAATTATATCTACTCATGGTATCCAGCACAATATTTTGATATATGTATACATTGTGTAATGTCTAAATGAAGCTAGTTAACATATCCATTACCTCATTTGCTTACCATTTTCTTATAAGGAGACCAATTACAATCTAAGCCCTAAGAAATTTTCAAGAATACAGTACATTGTTATTAAGTATAGTCATTTCAAAAAATAGATCACCAATTTACTGTTCATGTTTAACTCAAGTTTTGTACCCTTTGGTCAACATGACCCCAAACACTTCCTCCCTAAGTCCCCAAGAACTACCATTCTATTCTCTGCTTCTGTAAGTTTGTCTTTTTTGGATCCCACATGTCAGTAAGATCACAGGGTAATTGTGCTTCTGTGACTGTCTTATTTCACTTATCATATACACACACACATTCATATATATTTACATATTCTTTATCCATCTTAGAAACTTGGGTTGATCCAAGACTTTGGCTACTGAGATCATTTGTTATTCTTCCTATCAAACTGATCTTTGGTTCCCTCATAATCACTTTGGCCCTAAGGAGCTTTGACAGTCATAAGGGAGAGCCTTGCCCCTGGAAAGGTATGTAATTTCTAAGTATTAGAATCGATGGTCTTCAATGCATCTGTTTTCACAACTGCCCAGAATAAATCAGAATTAGGTCTGCTATTAAGCTGGTGTTCCAGTACAAAAACCCTCTAATTTTGCTAGGCTCTCACAAAGATACACAATAAACTAGAAATAGTTTAGTACCTAGAACAGTTCCTTACACATTGTAGCTGCTTTGTCCTGAGAATTTGCAACTAGAACTCTGAACTTCTAAAAGCTGACCTATATTAAGCTGCTAGGCTATATTTATTCCAAAGTGCAATGCAAAGTAAGAACTTCTGCCTTATTATGTGGCACTGTTGGGATAGAGTTATTGAAAAAAATCTGACATGCTCACTATACCATTGACTATTGTCCTCACAGTGAATGAAATCTGGCGAGCACTATAACCATGACATATCCATACCAGTTATCTATAATCCAGTGAAGATGGCAAAATTTGTGACCCTTTTCATCAAGAAATGTAGGGGATCTAACATTCCTCAGAGGTCAAGGAAACTGTTCCCATACAAACTCTCGATGCCTTGGATAGAGATGCTTAGGACGCAAGCAGAGGGGAACACAGGCCTAAGCTGTAGGTGGCCCTTCTCATGTCCACTGAAGATCAAATACACATGGCCCATTCCTTCCACCAATGCTGATAATTGTGCATGGATGTCGAGTCCCACTGGAGGTAAGGTTGTATTAGATGCATTAGCAGCAAACCTAAAATAGAACAGTACTTTATTGCTGCTACTACTACCCTCAACTAAACCGTCCCTAAATTAGTGCCATGCTCAGCAAAGTTAAAGCACCAGGAATAAAAACACAGTGGGGCCCTAGCATGCATAATTCCCAGATACTGGTAAATCAAGTTGCCAAATTTGACAAAAATATTAAATGCTTAATGGTTTTATCTGACGAATACCCTTGTGGGGGATATCAGTGTTGTTGGAATACTAGATTTGGTTAATGAATCTTCACTTTCAATCACACAGGTAAAATTGTTAAGGAGTTTATTACAAGTGCCCAAAATACTATATTATTTATAACCACCACCAGTGTTTTCTGAACTTCAGAAATAGATTAAGGGTTGGGAGGGCAAGAGGAGAGATATTACTGAGATTCCCTAGAGCTATACAACTTGGGCTTTACTGGCTAAAATTAAATGTACCTTTTTAGGGTTTTTCTGTGTAACTTTAAAGTTTAATTTGTTTTAAAGAGGTGAAGAACTGACTAACTCTCATTCATTACAAGTTGTAGCTTTGGACATTTAGGCCAGAATTTTTGGAAACTACACCTTAAATGGAAATGTTTCCCGATGTCAGATATGAGGCAGGCTTCTTAAGTCCCAGACCTCAAAGACTCAAAATTGGGCATATCAAACTTGAAAGTAAGATACCTGGGAAACACTCCTTGCTTAGGTGTCTGAAAACATTGCTCTCTGTCAAATCTCATCTGGATTTTATTCTTTTTGTAGTTGTGATATACCCATTTGGGCAGCCAAAAATATCTTGTGTTACCAGGCGATGACTTGAAAAGTCCTTCTCTGAGTCAGTGTTCTTCCTTACTTTTTCTGGCTTTTGTCCTCACTCCTCACTGCCCTGTACACTCACTGAAGGATGCTGCCTAAGACACTGCTAATTGATGAGCTCTAGCATGGAGCTAAAGGCTGATGAGGGACCAGCAGCTCTCTCCCTATTGCACCTATGCACACCTTCCTGCAAAGTGAGCTGCTGGCTTGGTCACTCTTCATATTTCTGGTTTTTTTTTCACTCCCCAGAATTTTGTAGCTCCACAGTTCAAAACTATTTACTGTGTTTCTTTTCTTTATTTTTGACAAATAGAGTTCTCATCTGCTAGTTCTTTGCCCACAACCAGCTAGGGCTGGTTGGCAGGGACCAAACTACTAGAACTTTCCTTGCTGTCACCTAGAGTCTGCGCTATCAGGAATCTGGAGCCACTGGCCATAGCTGCATATCAAATCCAGGTATTTTAATGTTAGGGCAAGGGAGTCTTATCACCAGCTGCATGTCTGCCCCTTTGTTTCTGAAGGGCTCAAGCCAGTGTTGAGCAGCTTGAAGTTTTCATAGCACACATAGCAGCATCTGTGTGTCTTAGAAGTCTTCAGCACATTTCTCTTACCTGCCCATCTCCCCGCCTCCAGGGAAGCTGGTTAGCAGGCTTTCTGTTATCTGTCATTTGTGCATTCCCAACCCTGCAGAGCTAATGCTACACCAAGCCTGGCTTCAGTGCTTCTGGAGTGACTGTTCCAGCTGACTGCTCGTGACTCAGACTTGCCAAATGATGCATAAAATGTGTTGACAAAACTATTTAAGAATCTACTTACAGCAACTACAGCCAGTGCATGTTCCAGTCACACTGGCCTCCACTCTACAACCTTTAATTGACTCCTAAGCTTGAGACTGTGATGATACATTGGGTGGGGTTCAGTTCTGACCACTCCACTATGCTTAAGCAGGAAGTTTAGAAACCAGACCATGTGCCTTTTTTTAAGGTTACATGTGCCTCAAGGGTATGGATCTTTCTTTGCCCAATTTTTATTCTCTTGTGGCAGTTGTCAGCCTATCATTTGTCAAAGAACTGACAAAGCACTAAAGGTCCAAGCTGTCCCTAGTCACTCAGCTCCATCTCAGCAAAAAGCCTCCAGGGAGCCTAGCTCCAGGTCCTTCAAAGAAGAAATATGGGAGAAATAAAAGATAAAACCCCTGCTTTGAAGCACTTGTAACTTAATAGCAGAATGTCAACATACTTACAGAAATTCCAAACATAAAATTCACCTTTTATATTGCATATATATGCTATAGCCACAAAAGTACCAGGAGCATACATAGGACAAGTGAGCAAGTAACTGTGATAAGCTTCATCTACAGAAAGAGTTCAGAGAAGTTTAATGATAAGCCAGGTTTGTAAGGAGTGAGACTGGCTCAGAGATGGAAACAAACATTCAATTAACAGCTAGTCACGTGCAAAAAAAATGAGTGAATGGACATGAAAAGATAGGTCACCTTGTGGAGGAAAGCATCCAGGTTTGGCTGGATTAGAAAAATTCTGGCAGGCAAAAAAAATACGAACAGATTTCTGAGACAACAGAGTAATGTTGGGACTGCCGATTGGTAACATGAACCATCAGGCACAGATGTTCATTCTAGCAACACAGCACCCAATGATCCAATGTAGGGGAAAGTTCTATTGCTTTGTTTTGGATTTGCCAAGTGTTGTGGAGATAACTTACAAATTTTTCCAACCTGGTACTAGTTCTTTAATATGGCCTTTGTATGTCGGTGGAAGTCCAAGTAGGGCAGAGAAACCACACAGGAACTGAACAGAGAAAGCTACATCATTCTTTTATTTAAGGTTTAACTATTATTTATAATAAGGGACTAGAGATTATCTAGCAAAAAAGAGCAATAAAGAAAGGATGTTAGAAATAAGGTGCATCTATTACCCTTAAGACTCAAGGTATCCAAGGAAGAAACCATCTCCCATCCCATATGACCAAGATCCAGAGCTTACTGCAGAGGGAAGTGCTATGACTCACTGAAGGGCAGAACAATCATTTTGGTGCCGTGCTGGTGGAATATGATGAAAAATCTGCCCTTCAGAACTTGCTGGAAACCTGCTCTTGGGTTCCAGACAAAGCTGCTAAAAAGGTGTCACATCTCCTGCAATGTCTCTGCAAACTCTCCAATGACACAGTTTAATGGCATTTTAGCTGACAAAGGAAATGCACTAAAAAGGCCCATATTTTGGCAGAGCAGGCTATGAAGTATGAATTTAAAGCTGAGGACAGAGATTGATAACCCTCATGCCTTGCCTTCTCGTTTCCCGAGTTTACCAATGTCCTCTTTCATCTTCAAATAGAAAAACATGTTCAATATGCTTTTCTAACTACTTAGCTATGTCCCAACCATACAGTTCCAACCTGTACCCTTACACACGTACATTCATTCACACACACACATACACACACACATACACACACATCCAGGCAGGCAGGCACTTGGAAGGAACATGGCCCACGTTAGAGAATCAGTATTCAAAACCAATATTCAATGTGACTATCGATCATCTCTTCATGTAAAGGAGAGAATGTTTATCATGTTTGCGAAAAAGACTGAGTTGGAGGTGATGTGCCGATTAGTTTCCCATCAGTAAATTGTGAGCCCACAATCTGTTCTGACCCCTTAAAAATCAAATAGAATCCATTGGTAGGTTCAAAACAGGAGATAAATTGATCTGGTTTTTGTGTGCAGAGACTTGGCTGCATCCCAAATATTGCCTTCAATCCTAGTCACCTGCTTTTAACAAAGACAATGAACCTTCTACAAGAAGATATGCAGAGGCTGAGAACAGGCAAACGACCTGGGAAGAGCCTCATGGAAAAGAAGGGTGGAAAATATTTGTGTTTGGCATTGAAAGACTGTTTTAACTCACTGTCATCCCAGAGGGTGGACAAGGAACCACCAGGATTAAATTATGGTGTGGAAAATAGATTTGAGCTAAGGAGATTCTCAACATCAGCAGTATTGGGGAATATAGGCAGCTGCTTTAGGAGACAGTGAGTCACCTCTCCTAGGATAAGGGCGACACACATATCTTTGAGTTCCCTTCCATTTTTTTTTTAAATGGGATTCTGTGAATAGGCCAAGGTAACCCTGCTTATCTCAACATCACTGCAGAGAGACAAGGTTCCAACTTTATATTTAATCCATCTTCTATGTTATTTGTGCCTAGTAAGATCACACTTATTTTAGGAAGAAAACAGTGGAGAGACCTCTAAACCCTGCTTTTTCTCTTTAGGCAGCAATATATGCTAACATCCCTGTTGCAGAGACCCAAATCATTAAATTCCAGCACATAATTAAGTTGCACAGGACCATTACTAATACCACTATCTGAATATGCCCTTCAGGGTATAGCCATTATTATTATAATAAAAGGAAAGGATTTGATGGGTTTAAACTATTATGTGAATTCTTAGCCTAAAAACGATTACAAGGAATAATAATGTAATAATGTAACATGAAGCAATTTCCAATATATAGCTATTATGAAATAACCTGATGACGTTTAAAGAGGTAAATGATGTTCAGAAATCTAAGGGAAGAAATAAGATAATAGATTTTTTAAATAACAATTAAAAATAAGAATACTTGAAAACTTAAAATGGCATAGCCATTTTTTTTCCACTAGGAAAAATCTCTTGGAATATAGAGCCAAAAAGAGATACAATCAGTGAGGAGGTAAGAACATGGAGTGCAATTCCTGAATGTCCAACATCCAATTAATAGAGTGACAGAAAAAAAGAACTAAAGACAACAAGGGGAGCCAGCCGCTTGTGGCTTAGCAAGTGAAACTGCAGCCTGCAGTGCCAGCATCCCACATGGGTGCCAGTTCAAGTACCAGCTACACCACTTCCAACCTGGCTCTCTGCTATTGCCTGGGAAAACAAAAGAAGGCCCAAGACCTTGGATCCCTGCACCCGTGTGGGAAACCCAGAAGGGGCTCCTGGATCCTGCCTTCAGATTGGTGCAGACTGGCCATTGCGGCCATCTAGGGAGTCAACCAGCAGATAAAGACCCCTGTCTCTGCCTCTGCCTCTCTGTGGCTCTTCCTTTCAAATAAATAAATCTTAAAAAAAAAGGCCACAAGGAAAAAATTTTCAATAAATGAAAAGAATTTCCTAGTACTGGATGATATCAATATCTAGTTTGAAATGTCAATGAATGAATAAGGTTACTCATCACAATTAAATTTTAGAATACTGGGGAGAAAGGATTCTAAAAGCTTCTGGAAAGAGCAAATGGACAGGCCTGGCACTGCAGCATAGTAGGCTAAGCCTCCACCTGTGGTACCAGTTTGAGTCCTGGCTGCTCCTCTTCCGATCCAGCTCTCTGCTTATGGCATGGGAAAGCAGCAGCAGAAGGCACAAATGCTTGGGCCCCTGCACCCACATGGGAGACCCAAAGGAAGCTCCTGGCTTCAGATGGGCCCAGCTCCAGCCATTGCTGCTATTTGGGGGATTGAAGCCATGGATAGAAGACCTTTCTCTTCGTCTCTCCCTCCCTCTGTAACCCTACATCTCAAGTAAATAAAATTTTTCTAAAAAAAAAAAATTAAAAAAATAAAAAAGCAGATGGACAAAAATGCAATAGAAGCAAAATGCAAAGAGCAGCAGATTTGACAATAGCAATATTGGAAACTGGAAGGCAAATCTTGAACATTGTCTTCACGACACTAAGAGACCATGACCTTCAACCTGAAATCCTGGATCCATGCAGACTGTTGCACAAACATGAAAACAGAAAAAAGATGCATCTCTGTGTGCTGCTGCTCAAGAAATGATGAAATGACTCAAGAATGTGCAAAACCAAAGGGAGAAAACCAGCACCGGCCGGCGCCATGGCTCAATAGGCTAATCCTCCACCTTGCGGCGCCGGCACACTGGGTTCTAGTCCTGGTCGGGGCACCGGATTCTGTCCCGGTTGCCCCTCTTCCAGGCCAGCTCTCTGCTGTGGCCAGGGAGTGCAGTGGAGGATGGCCCAGATCCTTGGGCCCTGCACCCCATGGGAGACCAGGAGAAGCTCCTGGCTCCTGCCTTCGGATCATTGCTGTGCACCAGTTGCAGCGCACCAGCCACAGCGGCCATTGGAGGGTGAACCAATGGCAAAGGAAGACCTTTCTCTCTGTCTCTCTCTCACTGTCCACTCTGCCTGTAAAAAAAAAAAAAAAAAAAAAAAAAAAAAAAAAAAAAAAAAAAAAAAAAAACCACCAGGACCGAGGAAGACAAGGGAAGACCAAGCACAGGACAGAAGTGAAGGAGACTGCTGGTGCGTGAGTGCGAGGAACCCCAACTGAGCAGCGCAGCCCCAAGCCAGAGCACTGCCAGTCAGGGATGGAGCTGAAAAACTGGAAGAGTCCAGGGGGGATGTCTCCAGGGTAGGGAAGGAAATGAAGTCAATCGAAGCATTGACCAGGTAGAAATCACACCAAGAAGCATTTTACAGAGCAGTGGCAGGTTGTAGGGAAGACTTAATACATGTCCCCTGACCAAAAAACCTAATAAAAGAAAAGACAAAGGCAATTAACCCTAGGAACAATAAAACCCAATTCAAGACAGGAAACAGAATCATATTAAGTTGCTAGCTCAGCAATAAACAATCTTTACATAGTCATAATGAAACACTGAATACGTGTGGACTGAACCAAAAGCTGAAACATAATTATGGTGGGAGGAGTGAAGAGATATTCACTTATTGTAAAGGAAGTTAGGAGCCTTTTAAAATAGTCTCTAGCAATATAGACTTGCAGAAGTAACTACCAGAAGGAGCAGCTGAAAGAACTGGAAGGGGTTACTAACCCTGAGAGCTAGCACAAAGATGTGGTAGGTGGGATAGAAGAGACTGCATTTTTTTTTCTAATGACAAAACCTTTTAGCGCTATTTTATCTTGTTAAACTACATGCTGGAAATTTTTATTCTACTATCATTTGATTTTTAAAAAATAAAATATATGAAAATCTTTATTTCATGTACAGGAAAATACTTTGAGGGTGACAGAAAATGTTTTCAATGCGATGCGGTTCAGACTACAGTTTGGCTCTCGGAAGGAAAGAAAAGCCCTATGTCAGTGATTAATACATACTTATTTTATATGCCAGATTCAGGTGGGTTGATAACATTAGTTAACATAAAAAAACACATTGCTACCAAATAACTACTCTGAACTGGACCTTTGGGAACGTGCTTGAATTTCCCGTGTGTTTGAACTCCTCATTCTGTGATCCTTTAACAGTGCTAAGGAGTTGGGAAAGGTACTGCATGATCTAAGCAGACCGAGGAGGACCCCTCAGCTCCCCCAGTATTGGTATCTGTCACGTCATCGCCCTTCCTGCCCCTCACACAGGAGGCAGGGCTTTCTGCGGAGCCACAGTGCTTGGGCCTTCGTCGGTTCCATTTTCCTTGAGGTGACCTTGAGAATCAGAGCTGACTTATTCTGGAGAAAGGGTGACATCTAAGGCAGATGTTTCCCCTTCATTGAAACTTCCCTTATCTGAGCAATGCGAGGGTTTCCCTGTGGTTAGTCACTCTGCGTGGATACGCTTTGGCCTGTGGTTTCACTGACAGATTCCTTCTCAGAGCAGGGAAAGCTATGTGGGAGAGGAGAAAGAAATGGAGAGATTATAAAGGTCCATGCTAAAATGTCGACAAAACCAGCCATTCGGCATCTTCCGATTAGGTTCTATTAGGACACTTAAGTGTTTATAGATGTAGCACAAAGACTTCCTCAAAAATGGGATGGACATCTGTTCTCTGGACCTCATTTCACCAGACAGTGTTGCAGTAGTGCAAACACAGTGGAAAACAACTGCATTCCACACCCAGACCTAACAAAACAGACACTCAGGATGACAACTCTTAAGGATGTGCTCTTAAAGACTCCTTGGGAGCAATATTTAAATTGCTTCATACTGAAATTTTCTATGAGCCTGTAACTTCCAAGTCTCACAAATTGGTTCATTTTCTATCCCTCCCCTAGAGTAATCTGGTTCTTCTGAAATAAAAAATATAAGAACGTTTCCCATTGAAAATGTTTATTTTACTCCCTTGTTCAATTTCCACAGCCCATTATGTCGAACGTTCACAAAAAGGAAGTTTCTGCCCTGTGATTTCTCTTCTTTCTCTTCCTTGTGAGAGATAAAAAGAGGATGTTTTTCCTCCATGTAGAAGTAAAATCCACTTCCTACTCTCTTCTCCCATCCCTTTCCATAACCAGAACAGATGGACACACACACAGAAAGATAGACAGAGATCAGACAAGACTGGAGAGCATCCTGCTCCCGTATGCTGCCAGATGGAACTCTCAGATTCTGAAGGGGTCTCCTTCACCAGCTTTCATTCAAAATCTTCAGAGTATTGAACCTGGGACACACATTTAGCCTAGCAGTAAGAGAACCACATCAAACATTGGACTAACTGGCTTCAGGTCCTGGCTCTGGCTCCCTGCTCCAGCTTCCTGCTAATGCAGAGCCCAGCAGGCAGCAAGTGATGATTTGAGTAGTTGTTCCTGTCACCCACACAGGAGACCTGGCCTGAGTTCCCAGCTCCAGCCCCTCAGTTGTTGAGGACATGTAGGCAGTCAAACAGCAGATGAGAGCTTGCTTTCTCCATGTTGCAAGTAAAGATAAAGATTATCGTACTACAACCAGCACCTGTTTCTTGAGCTATTGATTTGTTGTTGGGGGTTTTCTACTTGGAGAGGCAGAGCCACAGAGAAGCAGACAAGCTGAGGGGTGCTCCCATCACTGGTTCACTCCCTAAATTCCCACAATGGAATGGTCTGGGCAGGGAAAGCTAGGAGTTGGAAACTCAATCCGAGTCTCCCTTGTGGGGGACAGGGACTCAATCACTTGAGCCATCACCACCACCTCCCAGGGTCTGCATTAACAGGAAGCTGGAGCCAGAAGCTGGGGTAGGGAACTGAGCCTAGGTGCTCTGACATATGGGATGCAGGCATCTTAACTGGTATCTTTTTTTTAGCTTTTATTTAATGAATATAAATTTCTAATGTACAGCTTATGGATTACAATGGCTTCCCCCTCCCATAACTTCCCTCCCACCCGCAACCCTCCCCTCTCCTGCTCCCTCTCCCCTTCCATTCACATCAAGATTCATTTTCAATTCTCTTTATATACAGAAGATCAATTTAGTATATTAACAGTTTGCACCCACATAGAAACACAAAGTGAAACATACTGTTTGAGTACTAGTTATAGCATTAAATCAAAATGTACAGCACAAAAAGGACAGAGATCCCACATGAGGAGCAAGTGCACAGTGGCTCCTGTTGTTGACCCAACAAATTGACACTCTAGTTTATGGCGCCAGTAACCACCCTAGGGTCTTGTCATGAGTTGCCAAGGCTATGGAAGCCTTCCAAGTTTGCCGACTCTGATCATATTTAGACAAGGTCATAAAAGACAGGGTGAGGATAGTAACCAATGATCCTAAGAGTGGCATTAACCAGGTCTGAACAATTATACAGCATTAAGTGGGGAAGAGGACCATCAGTACACACAGGTTGGGAGTAGAGCCATTGGTGGTAGAGTAGAGGTTATGATTACAAAGGAATGAGGCCCAAGTGCACTAGACAGGGTCTAGAACAAAGGACAGAGTCATTATTGGAGGAGCTAAGAAAGGTGCTGTCTAAGCTACAATTAAGTTTTCTGATTAAGAGGCAAATAGAACCTGACAGAAGGGGCTTGATAATAATCTGGTGGGCTTTAGGCCTTGTAAGTTAAGAGGCCCAGACCTATCTATCTCTTCACATGGGGTACATCCTAAGGGAGGTGTGAACCTCCTAGGGGAAGGCACTCTGTTGACTTTCATTACTTAACTGGCCTGGGAGGAGAGCTGGCCAGGTAAAGGCAGGGGGCATCTCTAACAAGAAATTTACAGTTCTGGCTGCAATGTTGCTGACCCTACTTGGCCATCCCCTCAGCTGTGGTGGTCATTTTGGAAGTTGGGCTGAGTGAAGGGATTTTCAGCTTAGAGCCAATAAGATCTGTGGCTCTGACCTGGGCATCCTTCGACTCCAGGGCAGGTCCATTTCCAGTGATCCAACTCTTGGCAGAGCTGCCAGGGCTCTTCACAAGTTGACTTCTGCTGAAGCCCAGGCTTACCACATTGAAAGCCATTGCAGTGGACTGGCCTGTTGGGTCTCCTTGAGGGCAGATCACTGTACAGATCAGCCATTAATAGGCCTGCCACCCATTGCTTCTGATGCCAAGCTTTCTTTTCCTCCTGGTTTGTGTTAAAGCAGACCAGAGGATGCAAGTCAAGGGAGTGCCCGTGTCCCATCTCTAATCTTCGGTGGCCTGAACTACAAGTCTATAGTCACAGGCATGTTCTGTAGTAGTTTTTCTAAGGTAGACAATGCCCATGAGGAAAATTATATTCTCACTTTAAAACTTCCTTTTCCTTTGGTCTGAAAGGGAGGTTTTTTCTACTTATTGTTTACTTCGCTGATAGCGAAGTAAATCTAGCTATGAGATTATTATTTAAGCTCTTATTTTGGCTATGCTATTACAGAAAATGTTAGCCATCTCTTGTATAAGGTCTAAAGATTAGATTGTGGGTCCTACAGATTCCTTCAGAATAGAATTAGTTTCCTACCTTGAAGAGAATAGAGAAATGAAAGAACAAGTTGGGCTTAGAATAGAGAAATGAGGGAGCAAGTCCTAGATCGCTTGCTGACAATAGCAATATTACATGAATACTTAGCAAACAGTTTCAACCATTAGATAACAACTTCAAATTTATAGAAGGCATTGGACCTTCTGGTAAATGTTTTCTTAAGAATCATGTATTTGGAAACACCTCTTAAATATCTAACATGGTATAGTTTGTTTAACCAGTAAACTTAAGCACAACCATATACAATGTTTTTAGTTTCTTTCTACCAACAAGTATAAACATATGATGCAGAGATTCAGGTCACACGAATTAAAATATATCTTTGATTGATTTTAGCAGCATAAATTTATGGACAATCTATAAGCCAAATAAAATTAATAAAATTTTCCCATGTGGACATATACTATGTACACACATATAACATAATAGACCAATATAGCAATTTTAATAATAGCTTTTAAAATCTTTAACTCTTTTTGTAGATTGCCAATTGATTTGAATCGCTTTTTTGTTTTTAGTAACCTCAGTTAACCATACTTTCTCTCAGTTGGTACTGTTAATACATTATTGGCTTCATCTGTTTACAGAGCCATCCCAAAGTACTGAATACAATAGAAGTGGCTGGAAAAAGTTCATGGGAACCTATAGGAGGACAGCTAAACATAGAACCGACAACGCTTTAGTTTTATGAGCAGAAAATCATATATAACTGTGGATGACAAAAGACTAAGTTGCCATGTTTAAAATCATAAACTCATCAACCAACAAGAGGCACTTGCTTACTTCACAGTATTTTTGAAAGCACCTGTAGGATTTTACAAATATTTAACCCTTTAGGCCTCTGGGGATTTCTCATTAAGATAACTATCATGTCTAGTAATACAAGATCATTAGACTTTTTAATTCTCAAACATTTGTATTAATAGCATTTTCCATTATAGAAACTTAAAATTTAGTACCACGTCACATCTTGACAGTACTTCTAATATAATCCAAATAGCCTGATTAGTTGGTGTCTCTATAAGATGAGAGACATAGGTCCTTCGATTTTTTTCAGTTGGGCCCAAACTGGAAAAACCAAAGTCCAAGATTTACTGGAAATTTTAGAGACCAGATTGTTTGAAACTTTGATTTTTTGAATGCCTGTCAAGAATGCCAAGGCTCAAAATCCAAAATATCTGGTTGAAATAAGATTCCTTAAAATCATGACATAACATAGACCAAATGTGATCATTGTTACAAGGTGATTATTCAAATCTTTGAAAATAAGCACATTTAAATAACCCATAGCTCTTAATAAAAATTCAGCTGTTTTTGAACAATTAGAATTTAACAGACATCAAGAGAACATAATAGATTACTTTAACACATTGCTTTAACAGAGCATCAGAGTTTAATTCTATGTCAAAGAGAAATTGAGCTTCCTGTGATCTTTTGCTGTGAGGTTTCCTTCCTTTACCTTCTTTCATATTGATGACCATGTTTCTGTGTTTCTGTGTATAACACATCTTTAAGCATCTTTTGCAGGGCAGGACAAGTGGCAACAAATTCTTTGTTTTTGCTATGAAAAGTCTTAATTTCACCTTCATTCACAAATGAGAGCTTTGCAGGTTATAATATTCTGGGCTGGCAGTTTTTCTCTCTTAGTACCTGGACTATGTCTCGCCATTCCCTTCTAGCTTGTAGGGTTTCTGATGAGAAGTCTGCTGTGAGTCTAATTGGAGATCCTCTGAGAGTAATCTGACGTTTCTCTTGCACATTTTGGAATCTTTATGTTTCACTGTGGTGAGTTTGATTACAACATGTCGTGGTGAGGATCTCTTTTGGTCATGTTTATTAGGGGTTCTATAAGCTTCCTGTACTAAGATGCCTCTGTCCTTCTCCAAACCTGGGAAATTTTCTGCTAGTATCTCACTGAAAATGCCTTCTAATCCTTTCTCCCTCTCCATGCCTTCAGGAACTCCTAGAACCAGAATGTTGGTTTTTTTAATAGTATACTGTAGATTCCCAACAATATTTTTTAGATTTCTAATTTCCTCTCCTTTTCTTTGGTTTGACTGTATACTTTCCTGTGCTCTGTCTTCTAAGTCCGATATTCTCTCTTCTGCTTCACCCATTCTGTTTTTAAGGCTCTCTAATGTGTTTGTCATTTGATCTATTGAATTCTTCATTATGATTTCTTGTCACTATCAGTTTGTTCTACTAGTTGTTTCATTTCATTTTGATTCATCCTTAATATTTCATTTTCATGTGAGAGATTTTCTATCTTGTCCATTAAGGATTTCTGTAGTCAAGAATTTGTTTGAGAACTTCTTAATGTTCTTATCAATTTTTTGAGATCCGCTTCTTGCATTTCTTCTGTCTCATCATCTTCATAATCTTGAATTGGGGTGTCTATTTCATTTGGGGGCATCATAGTGTCTTCCTTGTTCTTGTTACCTCAGTTTTTATGTTTGTTGTTTGGCATGTTGGAGATATTCTTTGGTTTCTTCACTATGGTGTTTTTTCTTTTTATACTGTGACTCTAGAATAAGTGGACTGTCTGCTTTTGATGGAGCCTTAGAGACTTGAGATGGGTGTGGCCTGAGAGCTCTGTTTGGTTCCTCAGGGTTGAGGATGTGTCAAAGGTGACACTCCCAGGTTAGGCGTGGTAAATTTTTTTTTTTGATTCAAAAGGGAATTAATTCCACACAGCTTAATGGAATTGGAGGTAGTTAGCAGGTGAATGATAGACCCACAGGAGCCAGAGATCAGAAGCTCTTTCCCAAGGACCACACAGAGAATCTGTGCTGCCCTCAGTGTGGGCTCCAATTCTCCTACAGACTCCCACTGGGTTGCCAAGGTTACCAAATTGTAGCATCTCTGGAGAGTACTCATGTGAATTCAGTGAGTTCTCTCCCCCACCGTCTCTTTTTTCACAGTCTCAGTTCATTAGCATCACGCATTCATTAAATCCTAATCTCCTGTTATTTCACCCCTCCTCCCAGAGTCAGGTTTTTCTGCTAGGCTCAGGGCCGGTGCAGACCTGAGGTCGCCCTGCTTATGACGTATGTCCAAAATGGCACCTGCTCTGTCTTGCTCGCCTTTGAGAGGTGAGCGGAGAGAGAGAGAAACTCGTGTCCATATCAGTCACTTTTTTTTTTTCCTCTCCCTCTTCTAGTTAGCCTGGTGAACTTTTCCCCACGGGGTTTCAAGCCTCATTCCCGCTAGTCTCCTCTTTCCGCTTTCCTGCTGGTGTCTCGGGCTATTGAGGTTCGGCTCACCTTGCGTTCCAGCGCTGGTGTGGTGAGTCTGCCGCTGGTGTCCCGAACTTGGGCTCCCATGCTCTCCACGCAGGTCCACTGTGAATCACTAGTTCTGGAAGAGTTTCCTTTGCTGTTTCTTCCGCTACTCTTCCTTGAACCTGCAGTATCTCCACTTTTATTAAACTGTCTCTCCCCAGACTATCAGTGTGCTCCCTTCCTATTCCGCCATCTTGCGCTCTCTTAACTGGTATCTTAACCACAAAGCCTAACACTTTCTCTTCTTGGCAGTTGTTAATTGTGTAATACATAGCGATTTTCCCATGTCTCCCGTTTTCTAAAGTTAAAAGTTATCCCTTTTTTAGTCTAACTTCAGTGATATTTAGCCAAAAGGTTTTCTTTATTAGCTCTTTATCATGTTTTTCAAGTAGACTCAGCTTTGTCTCTATTCTTCAGAGAAGACATGAATTTGTGTAAGAATCTGGAGCCTAAGCTTCTGATAAAATTAACTTATTGGGGAGGCACTGAACCACTGAATCTCCATGGAGGTGTTAGTCTCTCCTGTCAGTGCAGCCTTGAATCCTTCATCTGCCTCTCTGCAGGTGGGCAGCCCTTCTGGTCTTTTTTTCCTTCCAATTCCTTCTCTACCAAGCTTCCACGCAGGAAGTAAAGAGGTCTCTAAAAAACCCTCTGTGAGCCTTCCTGTAAGTTCCTGAAGCCTCCTTAAGCCTCAATTCTGTCCTTTAAGATGGGAGTAATCATAGTAGTTATCTCACATGGCTTTTCTTAGGATGAAATAACCCATAGTATCATTATTACTCTTAACCCCGACGTCTGCTATTATAGGGTCTGATATACATATGTAGTTGTATTATAATCCTTTCATAGAGATTTTCTTGAATTGTTCCTAGAAATTTCTGCACGTACCTTTGCAGCTTCCAGAGTAAAACTAGAGCATAAAGAAATTGCATGCCCCATCAAGGGCTCTAGGTCAGTGGAGCTTAGCTCTGGCTGCACCTTCAGTCACCTGGAGAGCTTTACAAACTATTGATGCTAGGATCCCACCCCCAGATGCGTGAAGCCATTTGGTCTGGGATGAAGCCTGGACCTTTTAAGAACTCCTCAAGTGATTCTAATGGGCAACCAAGGCTGATGCATTTCTGTTTAGATTCAGGCCACCAGAGCAAAATCCAACAGAGGACCCTGTCTTCCCTGCACAGCTTCTAAGAATTCAAGCATAGTCCACTCACAAATGAACTCCCCCACCCTTTGTGATAAGAGTGTCAGGATGTTTGGGAGTGGCTACTGAACCTGGTCTGATCCAAGAGGAACCCTGAGAAAGTGATTACTTATCTACTATGCTAATGGAGTTCAAATCCAAGCATCAGTAATGGATCTCAAATACTAGCTCTTTGTTGAGTATTACTGGCACTAGCAAATTGTAGCCATTGATAAATATTTCCCATTCCTTAATTTAGAAGAATCAAAATACTTTGTCATTGATTTCATAGATTAGTCAAAATACTAATTATCAAGTTTCTCCCTCATCACCAGATACATATTTTAATGATGCAACCATAAAGTATGATCACCACTCTTAAGTCTTTTTCGGTTACAAAAGTTGATTTTTTTATAGAAATCTTGTATTTAATAAATATAACTTTCATAAGTACAATTTTTGGATTACAGTGGTTTTCCCCCCATACCTGCCCTCACACCCCCAAACCATCCCACCTCCTACTCCCTCTCATCCTATCTTCATAAAGATAATTGAAAATTAATCTTAATGAACAGAAGATCAACTTAGTATATACTAAGTAAAAGTTTAACAGTTTGCACCCACACAGACACAAAGTATAAAGTACTGTTTGAAGACTAGTTTTACCATTAATTCTCATAGTATAACACATTAAGGATAGAGATCCTACATGGGGAGCAAGTGCACAGTGACTCCTGTAGTTGATTTAACAATTGACACTCTTATTTGTCATGTCAGTGATTACCCGAGGCTCTTGTCATGAGCTGCCAAGGCTATGGAAGCCTCTTGAGTCCACAAACTCTGACATTATTTAGACAGGGCCATAATCAAAATGGAAGTTATCTCCTTTCTTCAGAGAAAGGCACCTCATTCTTTGATGGCCCCTTCTTTCCACCAGGATCTCACTCAGATCTTTCATGTAGTTCATTTTTTGCCAAAGTATCATGGCTTTCCATGCCTGAAATGCTCTCATGGGCTTTTTCAACAGATCCAAATGCCTTAAGGGCCGATTCTGAGGCCAGAGTGCTGTTTAGGGCATCCGCCATTCTGAGTCTGCTGTGTGTCCTGCTTCCCATGTTGATCATTCTCTCCTTTTTAATTCTATCAATTATTATTAGCAGACACTTGGTCTTATTTATGTGATCCCTTTAACATTTAATCCTTTTATCTTTATAATCAGTTATGAACTTAAACTGATAACTTTAACTAGTAAGATGACATTGGTACTTGCCAACTTAATGGGATTTCACTCCTAAGTCTTTCTAATAGACTCAAAAACACGTCTGTTAAATGAGCTGTCCAGAGATTACAAGTGCCAAAATTTATTCCCCCTCCTCATCCTCCCACCCAGAGCTCTTGTTCACACCCTAACCCAAATCAACATGCCAATGCTGCAAGAGTTCTTTACCAACTCCCAGTAACCCAAAGTTTACCAAAAAAAAAAGCTTTTCACATACTGCCTGTAGCCAGCCACATGAAGAGTAATGGATGGTTATAAGAAAGCAGACAAAAAAATAAGGATGGGGGTCAGTGTTGTGGTACAGCAGGTTAAACCGCTGTATGCAGTGTCAACAACCCGTATCAGAGAATGGGTTTGAGTCCTGGCTTTTCTGCTTCTGATGTAATTCCCTGCTAATGTGCACCCAAGGAAGCAGCAGTTGCTGGCCCAAGTGTTTGGGCTCCTACTACCCATGTGGGAAACCCGGATGCAGGTTCTTGCTCCTGGCTTTAGCCTGACCCATCCCTAGCTGTTGTGGCCATTTGGGAAGTCAATGAGCCTCCTTTGTCTGCCACCCTGCCTCCCAAATAAGTCTTTTTTGAAAAGCAAGGATGAATTGGCAACTCTTGTGAAAGCAACACCGAGAGTCTGTCCTAAGTTTAGGATATTTTCTTCATGTGCCAAGATGAGCACTTTATAGCAGCCGAGATGGATTTTTTTACGGTAGAAAGACTCCTTGACAACCATGGTGTGACCTGTGACACTTAGCTATTGAAGCCCTGCCCCAAGATATGCAGGAGGCCTGGCTGAAGACCCTCCTCCCCCGGCATTGCCCACTTCTTCCCTTCAGGACACTCCTCCCCATCCCTGCCACACCCATCTGTCATCTAGCCCAGTGGTTTCCTGGACAAACAGCCTCACCCATCCACTCAAAGGATGGATTCAGACTCAGGAAGTGTACCACAACTAAGACTTTAACAGTCTTGCAAGACCAGATACGGGTGGGCCAGCACACTAAACGGCAAGCTATTTACTTCCTAGCATGCTAGTCCCTCTGCTGGTTCTGCATTGGCTGAGTACCTATGGGGTTACCATCTTCCCAGCATTTGCTTCAGCTGATTTGGCCACTAACATCCTGTTTGCCCAAGAACTTTCAGGCACTTGTAACCTAGCTGGTGTGCTGACTAGTTATCTACTCACAGCTAAACATCTTACTTTTGAGATGAACCAAGTATTTTATTCTCACAATCCTTAAAAAAAAAAAAAACTCACAATTTTTGGCCTCAAATTCATTTTTATTTGGCAACCTTCTCCCTTTACCTTCAGGTATTTTATAGAATGCTAGGGTGGAGGAAATGGCCAACTGAACTAAAGCACAAGTCCCGGTCTGATTGGATGTAACGGGACATGGAGGTTCCTCTTTCCAACACCAGACATCAGCCTGGGTACAAGGAGGGCTGAGTGATTACCACTGTCGGGCTCACCAGTAACATTCAGGATGCATGTGCAGGTCAACAGCTCTCCCATGGGTTTAGTGAACTTGGCCCCCAACTTCGAGGGGCAACAGGATCAGTTCATGTTCTCTATGGATAAAGAGGGTATCGCCTGTAGTCCGACCTTCACAGTGCAGAGAAAAGTAACCACAGGCTTTTGCTGGCCTTGCCTCCCCATGCCTCCTTGTCCTGGTATACAGGCAGCATGCATCAGGACTGATATCCATCCTAGGAGAAGGGAACCACCTGTGCCTGAGCTGAGGGCTTGCACTGAAAATTTGACCCATTCTACCCAGGCATTCCTGTCTCTGCACCCTGTCTCAATTTATGTCGCAGCTGATCTTCTGCCTCCCACAACGCTTTATTAATTTCTGAGGACTGAGTCAACCCATAGTTCAGCTTTTCTCAGAGCCATGTTTTTTAAATATTTATTTGAAAGGCAGAGTTACAAAGGGTGGGCAGAGAGGGGGCAGAGAGGGGGAAATTTTCCATCTGCTAGTTCACTCCCCAAATGGCCAGGGCTAGACCAGGCCAAAGCCAGGAGCTAGGAGCCAAGAGCTTCTTTCTTGTCTCCCATGTGGGCCCAAGCACTTGGGTCATGTTCCACTGCTTTCCCCAGGCACATGAGCAGGGAGCTGGATCAGAGGTGGAGCAGCCTGGACAGGAATTGGCACCCATATGGGATGTAGGCATCACAGGCAGTAACTTAACCTGCTGTACCACAGTGCCAGCCCCCACCCTCAGAGCCAGCTTTAAGGAATCTTTGGGCGACCTACACACCTCCTACTGGTCCTTTATGCCTTTTTGGGGTCTCATTTATCAGTTCTCCTCAGCAGCTAGCAAGGTTATCTCAGTGATCAAGAGCACTTGGGAGGTGCCTTCACAGCAGGGCTGGAGCCTGTCTCCTTCTACATCATCAGGTTGCTGAGTTGAAAGTGATGCACTAGACGCTCGAGAGGCAGGGTATGGGCAAGGAGGCCTTTTAACCTAAGGGATGGTCAGTCTTCCCACCTGAGGTGTTTACACAGCCTCCACACACCCGTCTCTAAGGACTGCATCACAGATGGAGCCATGGGGTCCCCATGGCTCCCTGTATATAATATGGATATTAGTTCCCTTACAAGCACAACCTAAGTTGGGCATCATTTTCAAACCGTTTGGTCAAAAAAATGATCCACTTAACACTCCCAAACAATCAAGGCAGAATAACAGCAACAGAAAAACACATGAAACCTTTATCTAGGTTAGTTATAAAAGCACAGAAAATCTTTCATTAGCATGTGATATCAGCATCATGAAACAAAGAGGCAGTGAATCAGGTAACCCTGCTATTTGGACTGCTAAGATCCAGCATCTCACTCCCACAAAACTTCAACATTCCTTCAGTTTCTCTTTGTATCTTAACCTTTTTTTTCCACCAAGAATACATTCTCATGCTAGTATCTTTCTTATTGAAAAGTTGCAAACACCAGAAGTCACAGGAAAACGTTGAAGCCTAGAAGACAGAATATTTAAGTTTCCTCTTTCATAAACTGGGGTCTTAATGTTACTTTCCCACTGTATATAAGACCCCTCTCTGTCCATATTTAATTCTGAAGCTTGATTGTGAGCATACTGTTTGCAGGTTTGGCCACTCTAGGTAATCTTCCACCTTCACATAAGGATCAAGCCATTTATTCCCTCTATTAAACCCTTTGCCCTTACTTCTATACAGCCATCATCTACTCCTAATCTTAAACCTCATCTCACATTCAGGCCTCAGCCCAGGAGATTAATTCCTACCTCAAGTGCATATAAAAATGACCTTTCAATTGGTGGGGGTTTTTTGGTTGTTGTTTAAATATTAGAACCTGGAATCCCTTTTCCTCTACTCCCAATATTGTCAACTTTTCCCTGGAAAATTCGGTGCCCTTTGGTCATTAAGTACTTTTTCCTTCTTTCATTCTAGGCATTCGCTCTTGAAATATCCTTTCTTTCTACACCTGTAACAGCCATTTCAGTCTTAGGAGCTGCTCAATTTCCTAGTCATTCATTGCTATTTGGGATTTTCTCATCTTTTGTGAGAGAGATTCTTTTTAACTGCCTCTTCTACAGTGGAAAACAAGACTGGCTTTTTCTTTTTGTTTTTCCTCACGAAAACTTTCTGAGAGTCCCTTAGTAGTTCATCAATTGATGTCTCATTCCACCCAATCTTTTTTTTTAGAAAGCTTTTATTTAATAAATTTCCTAAGTACAGCTTTTGGAACATAGTGGTCACCCATCAATCTTGTAATTACCTTATGATATCAGACCAGCTGCTAATTACAAAAACTTTTAAAGGTCCTTGTCCCCCTAGGTCCTCTGGATCCAGTCCAGAATATTTTGATCTCTAAGTCTGTGTCCTGTTGAATATTTTTTTTGACAGGCAGAGTTAGCAAGAGAGAGAGAGACAGAGAGAAAGGTCTTCCTTCTGTTGGTTCAACCCCCCAAATGGCCTCTACGGCCAGCGCGCTGCGCCAATCAGAAGCCAAGAACCAGGTGCTTCCTCCTGGTCTCCTATGGGGTGCAGGGCCCAAGCACTTGGGCCATCCTCCACTGCCTTCCCGGGCCACAGCAGAGAGCTGGCCTGGAAGAGGAGCAACCGGGACAGAATCCTGCACCCCAATCGGGGCTAGAACCCAGGGTGCCGGCACCGCAGGCAGAGGATTAGCCAAGTGAGCTGTGGCACCGGCCATCCTGTTGAATTTCAAAAGCCTTAGAGACATTTTTTTACCTAGGAGCAGACTCTTTAATTCCTTTAATTATTAGCACATAATAATAATGTTCCCAATCCCTGAGATCATTATTGTTCCAATCAGGACCAACACCTGGAATTTTTTGTTCGGCATTAAGACCCCTGCCCAAGAGGATGCTTTTTTTCCCCAAAAGGCCATGGCTGCCCTCCTAGCACTCTCCTTTGCTCTTCTGTAAATAGGATCTTCCAGTTGATTTGCTAGTCCCAGAGGATCTTCTAGGGTCGGTTTTATTGCTTTTGATATTTCTGACCTAAGGGGGCTCCTTTCTCACGATCCCTGGATCCTGCTCCCCCCGATTCTTCTGCCGCCCCTCGGTTTTCTTGTCCTCCACTCTGAGGGACATGGGGAGGGAGCAGACATGGTGATAGGCCCTCCTCTTCCCTTTTGAGGGAGAACAAAGGGGTCAACTCCTTCATCCAGCAGATGGCATAATCTACTCTTCTTGTAAGGATGCGGTTTTGTCATTCACATAGAGAACTAGAACCTGGCACATCTAACCTCCATCTGAGCCAACGTGGGCCACAAGACCAATTGGGTCTTTAGGCCAAACAAAGCAGCAACACTTAATCACTGTTGGCTTTTCTTTGTTCCTGGTCCGAGGGGCATCCCTCCAGGAACCCAACATTCTCCCCAGTAGGCTGGCTGGGAGAATGTCAGAGATAGCCCCTTCAGCCCCCCTTCCCTGGGCCTAGAATTCTGGTTTCCCATTCTCACCCAGCTTCTGCGTCTTAGTTTCCCTGTGTGCTTAATCTCCCATAGTATCTCCCATAGTGGGGATTGCTTGCACAGCGTCCCTAGTTTTCCTATGAGCTCAACAACCCCACTCCTTCCCCAGTGGAGGTTTCTTGCTCACTTCATGATCTGCTTCACCCGTCTCTGCCATTTCCTTCACCAGAGAACAAAACCATGGATCGGGACTCCACACCTGCCTCCTATCTAGGATATGTCTCAGTCATACACACTCAGCCTCCAAAAATACCCAACCACCAAGGCAGTACTTGTAGTCTGATTTTTCCTACCTTGGCTTGTGCACAGGTTGCCTGGTTGCCGCGTTGCCTGCTTTTTCTGTCTTCCAAATAATAGTCTCAGGCTTTTGTGTAGCTTCTGCAGTGACAACGGAGCACTCAAACAGAACAGACCACCCGAAACCGGGTGGGACACATCTCCCCCTCTGCCGGAGCCTTCACTCCACGCAGAGCATGGAGATCATAGCTTCACGAGCCCTCTCAAAGGATGAATTTAGACTCAGGAAGTGCAGGCAAGCCAGCCTTTATTAACAATCTTGCAAGACCAGGTACCTGGTGGGCCAGCACACCTGGGGTGCTTAACAGCAATGTGTTTATTTCCTCCCCAGCTGCTCCCTGGCTGGGTACTAAGGGTTG
Organism: Lepus europaeus; assembly: GCF_033115175.1. NCBI lineage: Eukaryota > Metazoa > Chordata > Mammalia > Lagomorpha > Leporidae > Lepus > Lepus europaeus. The sequence goes on from NC_084827.1 coordinate 45,098,745, forward strand.
CAATCTTCCCAGCATTTGGTTCAGCTGTTTTGGCCTGTTTGCCTAAAAACTGCCAGGTGCATGTAACCTAGCTGTTATGTTAGCTAGTCATCTACTCACAGCCCAACATCTTTGAAAATGAATCAAGTATTTACTTCTCACATTTCCCAGCCCTGATGAACGTAAGCGTACCTGGAGGAGTATCTGATCTATAGGAGCCCCAAGCTTTATGCCAAATCAATCAAATGAATGACTCCAGGTAATAGCATTGTTTAAAAGCTCCCAGGTGGTTTTAAAACCAGTGTGTGTTGGGGACCACTGACCTGGGTCTCCATCAGCCCACCCCACAGTCCCTCTGCAGTTCCCAGCCCTTGTCCCCACTGCACCAAGGTCTTCCTGCATCCAGGTTTCTCAGTTGACTTCTACACATGGTTCTCTGCATGCTCCCTATCACACCACACACAGCCTATGCTTTGCTTGTTCCCCATCTGCAGGGCAACCCCAGGCTTTCATCACTGGGTGGCCTGCGGTCATACTGACAATAGAAACAGTTTTCCATCCTGATGCGTTGGTCCAACTTGTTTTTCCTAATTGTGCTTTCCTTTGATTTGCTATCCACCCCTTGATGAGCTTACTTTGTTCCTCCTATTTGTTGTTGTTTTCAAAGGGGACACGAAGGAATTATGAAGAAACTGGGACAAGGGTGGATGGGGTGCATATGCTGCAGGCCTTGGTAGATGCAATTAGAGTTGGAAACCAGAACTGGGGCACAGAAATATCCCTTGACAGATACTCAGTAGCAGCAATGCATCAGAACAGTCCCAAAGACACAGCAAAGACTTCTTGCCCAAAATTCTTACTTTTCAAATATATACTCTGAACAGGTGTTTTGTAAATTCACTTTATTTCACACTAAACAGGGTGTGCACATCTGAAAAAGAGAAATGAATATTTATTTGAATGGAAAACAGACCCCCCAAAAGCTCTCCTGTTGCCATTAATCAGTTGGACCCAGGGGATAGTTTGAAACCCTTTTCTCTTCCTCTTTAGCTTTTTATTTCAGCATAAATTTACAAAATGAAAACTGTAAAGTAGTGCAAAGAGTTCCTATAGACCTCACACCTCATGGCCCTAAATGTTAGCCTCTTACATTATTATGATATGGTTGTCACTTTCTATAAATCACACCCCCTTTTCTCTTCCATAAGACTCCATTTCTCAAGATTTAAACCAATTCCTAACAAGCAGTTCTTTGGTTAAACTTACTACCTGTGTCCAGCTTCAAAGCCCTGTGCTAACCTGGGCCTTCTCACTGAGGTAAAGGAAAGAAGTAGACTCTCCTTCACCTGCTTTATCACTTGTTCTTCCGCTCAGATCCACCCCTCTCTTCCCAGCTCCTCCAGAGTTGGGCAGAAACAGGGCAGAGATTGCTTGGGTAAGACTGGCAGCCTCAGCTAAGAAAAGCTTGGGCCACTTTCCATGTTAATCTTTCCCACTGCTTCTTGTGAGGCAAAGTCAGTGTTTGCGGCTATATGGCTCCCAAGTGATACCTCAGGCTCTGAGCATGAATCTTGGCTTTCTCAAAACTGTGAGCAGACAATGTATTTAAACCATTTGTCCACATCCATAAAGTAGGATCGACTTGTGAGGATTGAATGAGAGGTTGTGTAAAGTGTTTAAACTGAATATTTGGCAAGCATACAGGAAATGCTCATTTCTGTCAATGGTTAAGTAAGAACAGAAGTTTGGAAAGTTTTTTTCAGTTTTTTCATATTCTTATAAAATTAACGTAGATCATTTCACATGACAGTATTACTTCTCATTTGGGTGCAAGACTAAAAAAACCAACTGCAGCTCGCTGAAGCAGCTTGAATTATTGCAAGGATACAAAGTAGTTTAAGAGGATGCAGGCATGCTGGCGCCGTGGCTCAACAAGCTAATCCTCCACCTGTGGCGCCGGCACACCGGGTTCTAGTCCCGGTCGGGGTGCCGGAGCAAACCAACGGCAAGGAAAGACCTTTCTTTCTCTCTCTCTCTCTCTCTCACTGTCCACTCTGCCTGTCAAAAAATTTTAAAAAAAAAAAAAGAGGATGCAGGCATAGAGGGCAGCCTGGTGCACAGAGGCAGTGGGAGCTGCTCCGCGATGTTCACTCTGCTCTCGTCTCCCCCTCTGTGCATCTGCACCCTTCTTTCCATGCCAGACTGGCATCATGCCCTCTTCAATCACTCACAGAGCAGGACTGAGGCGCTGGCAGGTAATAGGCCCGGTTGCCAAAATAAACCAAACTGCTCTCCCTTCAATTCCAATCTCAAATTCCTAGGCATGAGCCTCGGATTTTCTGAACCTGAGTCAGCTGCTATCCATCCATCATCCAATCACTTGAGGCCAGAGCTGTGTTTTACAAATGGCCCCTGGGAGCCTACTATGCATAACTATCTCATAATGTGTTCTTCTGTGAACTTTGGGAAGACCCCTCGTACACATGGCTTTCAAAATTTTTTTTGCACCAAAAATGAACATCTTTTAATTTGCATTTTACATGAACTTTTTGAAGAACCTTCATATTGTAAGGGGAAAATATTTTATACCTTGAACAATACAGTCTCTTGGAACTTGAACTTCTCCAACTAAGATGTCAACTCTCCCTAACTCAATTTATAAACTTAGCCCAATCATAGGTAGATAACCATCTGTTCATATTCTCTCTCTCTCTCTCTCTCTCTCCATCCCTCTCTATTTCCCTCCACTCCTTTTTCTTTTAACAAGACAAGGTGATTTTAAGGTTTAAACAGAAAAACATGCAAACAAGGGTAGTCAAGGAACCTGTAGAAGTGAACAGTGATGGGGACCATCCCCTCACCAGATCTTGGAACATCACAAAATTATAAGGAGAGTGGCACTGGTGCATGAATAAATTAGACTGAGGTAAATGAGTACAAATTTCAAAAATGAGACTCAATTTAGATGGTATTTTTGTGGATGATCAAGGTAATATTGCAAATCAGTGGAGATGAATAGAGAATGAATGGTTTTAAACAACTGAGTGCAGTTGGGAAACAAAAATATTTCACTCACATCACACAGAACATGACAATAAATTAAAAGTTGATCAAATAATGAATCCCTGAAACTACAGAAGGAAATACAGAAAGAATTACTGTATAATGTCAGAATAAAAAAGATCTTTTCAACTGTGAGTTAAAATCAACAAGAAATAAAACAAAAGATTGATATCTTCAAACATACAAAATTCAGAAACTTTTGAGAACATACACACACATACATACCTTAAAGCAAATCAAAAAGCAAACAACAAACTGGGGAAAATCTTTGTAGCTTATATCACAAAGGACCAGACTTATCAATTATAAAGCAGCTCCAAGAAATTGATAAAGAAAATGAAGCAGAAGAAAAACAGGCAAAGTATGTGGGAGGAAAGGTCACAAAAGGAAATTACAAATGGCTTACACATATGAAAAGATATTCAATCTCACTCATAACAAAACAAATTCAAATTGTACAGACACAGGGTGGCCATTTGGTGCAGTGCTAGCAGGCTGCTTGGTATACCTGCCATATTGGATGTGAGTCCCCTCTCTACTTCAGTTCCAGCATCCCGCTAATGTGCACCCAAGAGGCAGCAGTGTTGGCTCAAGTACTTCCTGGATCCCTGCCACCTGCAGTGGAGACCTTAATTAAGCTTCTGAATCCTGTCATCATAAAAATTAAGAGAGGGCATAAGAGAGGAAGGAGGAGGAAGGGTGGGAGGGAGGGTAGGGTAGGAAGTATCACTATGTTCCTAAATCTGTATCTATGAAATACATGAAATTTTTTAACCTTAAAAAAAAAATTTTTTTAAGGTTTCTGGATCCTGAATTCAGCCTGGCCCAGCCCCAGCTGTTGAGGGCATTTTTGGATGGAAAATCTTTCTATGTGTCTTTCCTTCTCTCTGCCTTTGAGATAAGTTAAAAAGAATAAACAAACAATACTGAGATAATATTATTTATTTATAAGATCAACAAAACTTCAAAGGGTTGATCATTCATTAGGGTACCATGGAAAAAATAGAAATATAGAAAAAATAGCAAATTTCTATTCAGCTTATGCAGCATAAATTGGCCCAATTCCAAAGAATGAGATATTGTGACCCTCTGTATGTACCCTTTGACTCAACACTTGAAATTCTGGGAATGTCTCTTACAGCTTTGCTCAGAAGTGTACAAATTGTGTATACAAGGTTATTCATTGCAGCGAAAGTTAGAAACTATACGTCCTGAAATCAAATGGGAACTGGTTAAATAAATTCTGGTACATATATACAATGGAATATAAAACTATTATAAAGGAAATCAAGCTGCAGAATGAAGTGAATTATACACAAATACCAGTTATCAAAAATAGGCTAAAGAATGCCCGTGTGTATCTGAAGACATGCATTTGCATTCATTTGCTTATGCTGCAACCATTTCTGAAAAGATGCAAAGCAACTAAAAGTTGCTGCTGTCTAATCAAAGGAGGATGGCAAATGCAAGGATGAGGAGGAGGATGGGAGACAGATTTCATATTAACTTTTGCACGTTTCTTCTGAGTCATGTGAATTTTATGATCTAGCAAAAACTTCCCATACATACATCTTAAAAACAAACAAACATATATATTGGCCTAAAGTGCAAAATTTGCCTGAGTTCATACTTCTCTGAATTCTACTTAAAAATAAAAAAAAAAACAGACTGAAGAACATCTGGCTTTGTCACATGGAATATAATTGCCTGAATGTAATTTTTTTTTAATTTTGATGAATGTTCTCTGAGAATATCTTCACAAACCTTGTGTTCTTGATTTTAAAAAAAATGTAAAGGAGGCCTGTAAGGGACATAGCTCAGGAATCCTGCAAAATGTTCCTAAAGACACCACGTCTGACTCCTCATGAGAACGGAGGGTCACCTCCCCACCTCTCTGCTCCATGCAGCCGGCTCTCTGAAGGCAGAAGATGCCCCCACTGATGCTGCTTCACATCAGCTGTTAGCCCTCGTGAGGAGGCTCCCACATTGCTCTCCAGCCCCCTGGAGGTGGAGGGTTTATCCTCAGACCGCAGGCAACACCTCCTTCTATCCCACTGCCCCTCTCTGAACCTCACTTCCCTAGTTACAGAATAAAAAGGCTAATAACACCAATGTGAAGCTTAACTCAGTTATGTATAGCAGTCACTCCAATGCCAGGTGTGCTGTGTCCAACCAAGTCCCTACACAATGCCTTGCATACAGATGCTAGATACCATCAGGCCCCAGTCCCCTAGCCACCCTCCCTTAGCTTAATTCACTGAACAGCTGAACCTGCAGGATTCAAATCTCTAGGCTCACGAGGTCACTTGCTTCCCCAGGAAATAAAACTTTGGTGGCCAGCACTGTTTGGGGGCAGAAAATAGCTACCACACGCATAGAGCCCCAGACTGACTGGAGCCCCTTCCCCCTCGTACCAATCGGGTGACCCTGTGCAGGGAGCTCACGCAGAGCACCTTGCTGACTGATGCTTCAGGGCTGCACTGCTGACTTTCTGCTCACCGGTGTCCTAAGACACACGGTGCTTGCTCTTTATCTCAGCAGACCAGAGCAGACAACCTGGTCAGGTCCTATCTAACCTAACCACCTGTGGGCCTCAAAGATTAACAGAGAAGGAACGTCCAAGCCTTGGTGCCTGGCTCTCTTAGACTTGTGGCTCCTTCGTGATTTTACCTGGCCAGCTCCCCCTTCCTTATAGCCTTTTTCTTTTTCTTTCTCCCCCCGCCCCCCACAGGCAGAGTGGACAGTGAGAGAGAGAGAGACAGATCTTCCTTTTGCCGTTGGTTCACCCCCCAATGGCCGCTACGGCTGGGGCGCTGTGGCCGGTGCACCCACGCTAATCCAAAGCCAGGAGCCAGGTGCTTCCTCCTGGTCTCCCATGTGGGTGCAGGGCCCAAGCACTTGGACCATCCTCCACTGCACTCCTGGGCCACAGCAGAGAGCTGGACTGGAAGAGGAGCAACCGGGACAGAATCTGGCACCCCCATAGGGTCTAGAACCCCGGGGTGCCGGCGCCACAGGTGCCGGCTATAGCCTTTTTCAAAACCCTAAACCATCACCATTCACAAGTACAGTAGTTCCTGAGACTCAGAGGTCTGCTACCTCCTCATTTCCCAACAGATCAAATTAATTTCTTTCCTTTACCTTCAGGCATTGTCTTCGTTATTTTGATTTGGCACCAGGGCAGACACTTTTGGTAACCTGCTTTTCGGTAACCACTATTCAGTTCACAAATGTGTATTTTAAGGAATCCACTCACTTCCTTTTGAGTCACCAGGTGCTCATCAAGGATTCTAAGCTTTATTTTCTAGAGTCCACCTTGCACGCTATAAGCATTCTTGAGATTGTCATCGTAAGTGAAGAGAAACAGCACTAGAAAGCATATACGATAAGGAGTTATGATTCAGACTTTTCTTCCTGTGAAAGAGAATGTAAGAATTGGCAAACAGAGAGAAAAGAGATCCAAAACCTTTTATGCTAAATTGTCTTGCTTCCATCGGGAACAGATTCTAAACTCAATAACAAAACTGTTTTAACTGGGAAGCCTCTCCACATTACTCCTATTGCATATTGTACTAAAACAAATTAAATGGGCAGGCATGAATTATAGTTGTCCTAATCAAACATAAACATAATTATAGGGCATGGTTCTACTCAGTGTTTATATACCCTATATCATTAGCCACTAAGTTGATTTTCCACAAGTATAATACACTCAGAGACCAGTGATGAAACCTGAATTACCAACCCACTGTTAATAGAAACTGTTTTACTTTTTCAGTATTTATCAAACTCTTCAGCACCAGGTTTCGTGTGTAAGTGCTGGAATGCAAAGCTGAATAATCATAGTGCCTGTCCCACCCTGTACCCTCCAGGCACTCGTGGAGTGTGAACAGGAGCCATCTCGACTCACTCAGAGCACCCTCACAGCCATTTGTATCCTGACACTGTTTATTCTGGAATCAGGGATCCCAGCCTATGCCCAGCGAAAGGAGTCAGGAATACTTTGGGTACCCAAGGATCATCTGTGGTCTCAGCTTACTAGTTAACTTCTATTCTTTGAGCCTAATGAAAGCACAAGTCTTCCTGTTTGTGACTATTCCTAGTAGGGGAGCTGCAGTCTATGAGCCCTTGGCCTGAGTGTTCCAAGAAGAGGGAATTCCTTTATTTTCTAGAGTCCACCTTGCATGCTATAAGCATTCTTGAGATTGTCATCGTAAGTGAAGAGAAACAGCACTAGAAAGCATATACGATAAGGAGTTATGATTCAGACTTTTCTTCCTGTGAAAGAGAATGTAAGAATTGGCAAACAGAGAGAAAAGAGATCCAAAACCTTTTATGCTAAATTGTCTTGCTTCCATCGGGAACAGATTCTAAACTCAATAACAAAACTGTTTTAACTGGGAAGCCTCTCCACATTTACTGGAGCGTCTCTAAAAGGGCTGATGGCACCCAGTAGTCCAAGTAAGCTGAACTGAGGCACGTTTCCAACAAAGGCAAGTTCTGGATCTCTGGTAGCCGCCTTTAGTTTGAAAAGTGTTTCTCCCTGATGAAAGGATTTAGCCAATCTCCATATAAATATTGTGAATGAGGCTGGTATTATACATTTGAGTTCTACAATCATCTAGAAAGAGTCTTGAGTATAGCCAGTTTGTCTTCCCGTTGTTGCACTGGTTCAGAGCACATACTTACAGGGTCTCACCACAACAAATAGTCATTTTTGCTCCATGCTGCTTTTGTTAGGAATGCTCCTAGCTGCATGTGGCAGCATGCTCAACGCTAGTTTAAACAACAACAATTTTATTTTTCTCAAGTGAAATTCCTGGGATTTGTTTGGACAACTCCATGAGACCAGTGCAGAAATCTCCTGGATTCTCTCTTCCCCTTTACAGCTGCAAATTAAAAAGGATTGACTCGTATTGGCAGTGCTGACTTCTGAGGCAGGCTTCTAATGAGCCGATTGGAGTGTGGTTTCTGTCAGTCACTGAGATGGACAGTCCCAACTACTTTACTGGCTGGGCTGAGTCATTTTCATGTCACAGTCACTGGATGGCTGCTGTACTCCCTGCCGCCCTTCTTTTATCTCCCTTCAGGAATAAGGAGGGAAAGGAAGGGGCAGCATTTCTATCAGGAAAGCAGAAGCTCCCCCAGGAAGCCTACCACAGACCCCTGCTGACAATTCATAGGCCATAAGGGGAAAGTAGCAAATAGAGTTAGGGAGGAAATCAGCCAGCCAACCGCCGGATCTGCTGCACACACTTCCTGGGTGCACTAGACAGTGCTGAAGTTAATGGGTAATTGACCCCTTACACCTGCAAATTAAAACAGACTGACTCGTGTTGGCAAGTGCTACCTGACTTCTGAGGAAGGCTTCACATGAGCTGATACGGAGGGCAGTTTCTATCAGGCACTTGGATGGACATTCCAGCCTTCTTTACTGTCTGAGCTGAATCCATCACACAGGAAAAAGCCCAGAGGCAGCTAGCCTGAAGGACCTGTCCTACACAGGAAGCCAGGGTCAGAGACTCACAAGTCCAGAAGCCTGTGCCCTTCCATTCCTGGCCAGCTTCTGTTCATAGCAGACATGACAGCTTTGTGTCCAAGGCGCTCACCCACTGCCAAGTGCCATGCTCACGAGCTGTCCAGAGATTGTCTCTCGAGCCCTCCAATCAGCCATAGTTCCTTAATTCAAGAGACAGTGCTCTCAGATGATGTTCAGCATTAATATTTTCTTCGTCCAGAACCCTACAAAAAGAAAAGGCATCCTTAAATCAATGAACTACCTTTCCGTTGGTGGCATCACAGCCTCAAGACACTGGCATTCTTCCCATGTGAAGATACACGAGCTTGTCAAGGTAAGGTAAGGGTTAGTAACTCACCCGATATCACCCACCTGGAGGTCCAGCCCTGCACCTCAGGTGTTCCGCAGTCCCTCAGGTGAATGGGGTGTCATGTAGTAGGTCCTATGTGGCCAGTGCCAGACGCTGAGATAAGTGGTGGTGAGGGCAAGTCCGTTTGAAAACTCACAACCTCTGCTCATGCAGTGAGTACTCGCCCTACCAGGAAAACAAGGCTCTGTGAGCACAGTTGCGTGTTCAGATTTAAACCCAAGTTATTCAAAACCATGGCACCAACTATCCCCACAATGCCCTACTTCCTTCAGAGGAGCACATAAGGACATTTAATTCTGTTGTGTCCCAAATTATGGGGTGCTCTGTGGACATATTCTGGCCCTCATGCCTTTTATGTTCCTTCCTATTTTCCCTCACTCTTTGCCTTCTGCTATAGTGCATTTGTAGACAGCATCACACAGATGGTGCTTTACCCAAACTCAAGAGAAGGTCTGACCATTCTGATGAGCAGACAGGTGAACCAGCAGAATTCACTTCACTGCATCAATTCAAAGAGCAGAGAAAGACAATGGGATGGGTGCTAGGAATGGCAAGGCATTGACTGGAGGGTACATTTGGGAGATCGAGACAGGCAAATGAAGGAGACAAAACAGGCCTGCCCAGGAAGCCATAGGAGGACAGGGATGGGTCAAGCAACCTTGCCCAGGAGATCCAGAGCCCTCCCCAAGGAGGTGACATGGGGCTCTCTCCACTCAACAGCAGCAAAAGAAGGTACGGAATCCTGATAAAGGATGGTGTGAGCATGAGCCCTGAGGAGTATGGGGAGTTTCTAAGGATCAAGGGACAGAGCCTGGTTCCTAGTGACCATTTGGCCAAGATTAATTCCTAGGAGGGGGTGAATGGGATAAGGGCTGGGGACAAGAGACTAGCCCAGAAGTTAAACAGGAACCAAAACCATAATATTTGTTGATTTGGGATCTTGACAGATTGAATACAGCCTTCTGCTAGGAGGACACAAGACTTTCAAAGGCATTTAAGGTCAGAGAGAGGGGATCTGTGTGTGACTAGGGCAAAGGGATGAAGCTGGGGAGGAGGCAGCAGAAGCAGGGAAAGTGTCTCTATGTCCCAAACTACAATATGGGCTCCTCTGGAGGGCTCTACTTAAGAAACTGTCACTCTATCATTGGATCTAGTACCTTGTACTCAAACAACAGTGTGGTCAGTGGTCTACACTGACACATTTCTAACACCTCCACCCTAGCCAGAAATTCAGACTCAGGTCTCATTTCAGATGTTCAAGTTTCCAGGGGCAAGAGAAGGAACTATACCAAGGAGCCTATATGAAATGCTACCCCAGGAGCATTCATTTAGCCCAGTGAGCAAGATGCTGGTTATTAAGATGTCCACATCCCATCTACAAATACCTGGGTTTGATTCCTGACCCCAGATCCTGACTCTAGCTTCCAGCCAGTGCAGACGATGGGAGGAAGAGGTGATGATTCAAGTCATTGGGTCCCTGCTACCCACATGGGAAACCTGGGATGTGTTCCTGGCTCCCAGCTTTGCTCTTGGCACAGCCTCGATTACTGCAGGCATTGTGGGAGTGAACCAGTAGATGGAAAATATTTCCATATTTCTCTCTCTCTCTCCTTTAAAATGAATTAAATAATATAAAACATTTTCAGAAAAATTTCATCCAAGCAGTGAGTCCCAATAAAAAGCTTTCACAGTGAGGAAAGACTGTAACTGAAAGTACACATCTGCAGTTGCCCAAGTAAGAGCAAAAAAGGGAGAGGAAGGTGCCACGGTCAGATGCCGTGTGCTCTGAGGCAGTGAACTGCAGAAGCAGTGCACGGTAAGAGGCTGCTATGAAGCCACTGTAATATGCGGGTATGGCTTCTCCAGGGACCAACCGAGCAGTCCTCTGGGTGACTGCACACATCCCCAGCAGCCTCAAGATGCTGGAGAACCCACAAACACCTTTCCGATACCAAGGGCAAAGGAAGAAATCATTGTTCCTCACTGCTTCCTCCTCCTTGGCAAGCAGTCCCTTCTAGAGAAAATTATCTGCTAAATGGCTACCTGACTTAATGAGTGGAATATCAAGAAAACATTTCATACAATTCCAACCATGACAACATATAGCTATACAAATGCAAAATCAAATTATTCCACCAGATGAGTTGAGAGCATTGTTCCCATTACACCTGAGTGCTCTTGGCATCTCTAAGCTTCAGACAGCTTGCTCAGCCTGAAGAAGCAAGCACTCACCTGCTGCAAGCTTTTGCTGCTTACCCTTGGCTTGGGTCAGACGTTCACACTCACACATTTTGGTAGGGAGACCATCCAGTGTAGGGAATGCTGTCCCAGGCACTGTGGGGAGATGCAAAGAAGTTAATGGCAGGCAAAAAGCACAAGGTTGTCAAAGCAAAGTGAACAATGATTTCCAGTGATGCAAAAATCTCTACGGGGCACCACCATGGGACTTCTAAAGTGAATCATTCACAGTGTCAAAGAGTTTGGTTAAAAAATCCAACCCTAGAGAGACTTGCTTCAGTTGTGGGTCTATCTCAAAGGCCTTTCATGGTCTCACCAACCCTCTTGTGTGGCAGCGGGGTCACCTCTGAGGGTAGCAGTGGGTGAGGGTGCACCTGCCATTTTTCTGCAGGGATGCAGAGCAAGAGTGAGTTAGAAACAGGCCCCAAGGGGAGCTCAGCAGATCCTGGGGTCCATAGGAGACAGGCTGCTGTTCATGGACCCCACTGAGAAGCGATGTGATGCAGTTTCCCTGGTGATGCCATGTTTCTTCCACGACCCAGAAACTCCCTCCCGAAGCTCTCCAACTGGCAGACATTTTAACAAATGCTTGATTGTCTGGGTTGCATATTGCTTATTTATTCTGAAATAAAGATTTTTCAACCCTGGGAGATCTGTCTGGAAGGCATTGTGAGCTCTGTGCTCAAAGGATTAACAACCCCTGGAGAAATACGTCTGTGTGCAGCCCTGAGCCCTGGGGCCTTGGCACATGCTCTGTGGAGCCTCCACGCCTGGCAATAGATCAGATGCTCACCCTGGCACAGGCCCGCAGCACTGCAGCTTGTGGAGACAAAGGGGATGGGGTGCCACCCTGTGTTTCTCATGCAAGCAGGACTGAGATACAGGAGACCCCACATCATGATTTTTTTCATAAAAGTGTACAACAGAAGTAAACGTGACTTGACTCGTGTCTTCTCATGCCTGTCTCCATGCCCACGTACCCTAATATATTTCTGGTTTCACTTTCTCTGCCTCCAGCGCGTTTTAGTGCTTTGATCTTTCCCAGGAAGCAGGTCTGAGCAGGCACTGGATTCAGCCTCTCACTAGCAGCGAGACCTTGGGAAAGTTAGAAACCTCTCTTAACTTCAATTTACTGACTTGAAAAGTGGTTATGTAAGGCATCTAGTAGGGTGTTCTGACTCATGAAAGATGCTCAATAAATGTCAGTCGCCTTATCTGTGTCCCCGTGGGATCCCAAGGATTGTGTAACGGGACAAAGAGGAGGAGGAGGAGAGCAGTGTCTGGGCATCTGAGCTGCCAACTAAGTGGAGATGCTCTAACTGAGAAGGAACACACAAGAGGAGCAGGAGACCTGGGGACAAGAGGATGCTTAGCTTGGCACATGCTGAGTTTTTCAGAGGACAAGACGTCCAGAGAAACTTGAAAATCTGGATTGATCCCCCAGGGCAGTAGATGGTGTTGGCAGAAGCCATTCATGAACATGTGGAAGTTCCCAGGGAGCACTAACAAGAAAGGTAGATGGCAGTGGGAAAAGGCACGAGCTGGAGAAGGATTGGGACCAGGTGGTGGTGGTGGTGCTGGTGGTGCCTGTGAGGGGGTTCCAGGTAAAAGGCCTGGGAACAGATGCACTTCTAGAGACCACATTAGGACAGTGGGGATTTTCTAGCGACAGCCCTTGATGCCTGGGAATGAAAGAATATGAGAAAGGCGAGGGCTTGCAGGTGGTGAATGAGGCCATTCCAAGAAGGGGCTGAAGCTATAGGTGTCAGTCAAAGAGCTCTGAAGCCTGACTACTAGTTAAAGCAGTAAAGACAGATCTGACCCAGATAACTGCTAGAGTAGGGAAGAGAGCGAGAGCCCAGCAAACACTGAGCTGGACTTGGCACTGCAGAGTGACTGGGCATTTTAAAAGGAGAACCAAGAAAGAGGGAGCCAGAGAAAGCAGGCTCTGGAGCCAAGACAGGAACGTGGAAAACCACAAAAGTCAGAGTGAATTCCTACAGGAAAGTCGGTCTTCTGCCCTCCCACAGAGCAGGCACACAGGGCCCATGTCCTCAGGTGTTGACCTGAACTAACAGTAAATTCTATTGACAGTCTTGGGTTTTCCAGATCTGACCTTAAGAGAGGCTGAGTCATCCCAGGGACACAGCTGGGAGCTCTCAGAAACCATGCTATCATTTGTGCAAGTCTCAAAGTGGAGGAGAGTAGAGGCAACCGTTTGAGCTGAGAATCTGCAGCCCTAATGGGCCAAGATCAAGGCCTGATGAAGGAGAGGGCCTGAGTTTAATTAAGGAGCGAGAGAGAGGCAGGGCTGTGTAAATACAAAGACATTTTTAAGCTGAGTGGAAGGATCCAAGAGAGAAGAAAGACTGAAACATACATTGATGTTGGGATAAAAAGCACAAGTGATCAGATACCCAGAGAGGGACAATGAGCAGGGAGAGGTCCTAGGGCCCCAAAAGGCAAGGCTCAAAACCAGGGGTCACACACTTTCTCTGTAAAATGTCAGAAAATAGCTATTTTAGGTTTTGCAGGCCATGTATGGTCTCTGTTGCATATTTTTCTTCTACTATTTTTAACCCTTTAAAAATGCAAAAATCACTTGACCTGGTAGCTCAGACACACACCCACATCCCACATCACAGTGCCTCGGTTCCATTCCCAGCTCTGGTGTCCAATTCCAGCTTCCTGATAATATGGACTCTGAAAGGCAATAGCAATAGCTGAAGTAATTGGGTCTGCCACCTACATGAGAGTTCTGGGCTCCTCACTTTAGCCTGGCCCAACCTCAGATCAACATCTGGGGAGTGAACCATTAGAGGTGATCTCTCTCTCTCTCTCTCTCTCTCTCTCTCTCTCTCTCTCTCTTCCTGACTCTCCCTTCCAAACAAATATGGAAAAAATTGAAAATGTAAAAGCCAATCTTAGCTTGTGGGCCATACCAAAACAGGCTGCAGGCTGATTTTATCACCCTCCACTTGCCAAATCCCTGCTCTGCACCCAGGGTTGGTCCAATTGTGTGTGGAGGTCATCTCTGCACCCCTCACATTTGCACAGAACACTGTGTCTGACAGTCCGCCTGCCTATGGGGACTTTCTCAGAATGTTCACCTGCCGTTCACCCCCTCCTTCCAGCCAAGAAACAGAAATTATAGCCTCATCTACTAGATGCAGAACTAATTTGTTGCTTGGCATCCCCCCAAATCCACAGGCCCAATTCATTCTGTCAAGCTGTGTGCCAGCAGCCTCCGTTCAGAGCCAGGTGATGTTGCTTCCCAGGAGACTGTACTTCTTTGCCCACTACTTAAGCTTAATTGGGAGCAACTTCCTGCATGACAACGTGCACATTAAAAATATCTTAGGACGGCATCTAAGGTCTGCCCATTCACTCCATGCCAAGAAATCCCTGACTTGCTTCCAAAGAGAAACCACAGGCAGGCAATTCCAGGTCCCCTTGGATTGCAACTCCACATGCGATCATGTTAATAGGTTTCTTAGTCAGTTGCATTATCTAAGAATAGCAACAGGAAAACAGAGGTGGGATCTGGCCACAGCATCAGGCTGGTTCTTTTGCCCTGTTTGGTTGGCAGAACACTCCAACTGCTGACCAGAGAAATTTGCTCCATTCATATCACAATAATGTCTGAAAGTTTTAAATATTCAAACATGTGTCCAAGACCAGAGGGTTGTAGGTGGGCTGCCACAAACAACTGACTTCCTGAATCCAGGTGCCTCTGAAGTGGAGCTCTAAGAAAAGCAGCATGCTACAGGGGGCATAATCCAGTTTGGGAATCACACTTCGATCTGCAATTCCAGCTTCAAACAGCTGAGTGAGTGACCTAACTTCTCTGAAGCACAGAATTATCATCTGTAAGATGAAGATAATCCTACCTACCTTGCATGAATATCAACCTTGCATGAATATCATGAAGATTAAACATACTCATATTACTTGTAACCTCCAAATGAGACATCTGACACCAGAAATTACTCAATGGGTACAATAATATCCACAAGCTTATAGAGTCTTGGGGGCCAATGTCATGGCCGCCTGCAATGTGGCATCCCAGATCAGAGCAACAGTTTGAGTCCTAACTGTTCCACTTCCAAGCCTGCTTCCTGCTATGTGCCTGGGAAGGCATCAGATAATGGTCCAAGTGCTTGAGTCCCTGCCATTCAAATGGGAGACCTGGATGGACTCCTCACTTCAGCCTGGCCCAGCCCTGGTCAATGAGGCCATTTGAGGAGTAAACAAGAAGATGCAAGATCTCTCTCGCTCGCTCGCTCTGTGTGTGTGTGTTTGTGTGTGTGCCTCCCAATTTCTCTTTCAAATAAATAAATCTCTTTAAAAAAAAAGATTATAAAGTCTTGTTCCAGAAAAATATAGAAAGAAATCAGGTTCTGCATATACATCATGTTTTGGCTATTCCTCTGCCTGAAAATGAAAGGCTGAACACTACGATGTTTTCAGCAAAATCTCCTTTAGTTCTAAGCCCATAAATGCCAGATTCCAAACCACATACTTTTTCACCCTTCCTACAGTGCCTGTTATCTACCACATACAAGCTAATCAAGCTTTTTTCTTTTTCTTTCTTGTCTTTTTTTTTTTTTGATGAGCAATCACATTTTTAAAGATTTTATTTATTTATTTATTTATTTATTTGAGAGGAAGAGTTACAGAGAGAGGGAGAGGCAGAGAGAAAGGTCTTCCATCTGCTGGTTCACTCCCTAAATGGCAGCAATGGCTGGAACTGGGCCAATCTGAAGCCAGGAGCCAGGAGCTTCCTCTAGGTCTAACATGTGGGTGCAGAGGCCCAAGGACTTGGGCCATCTTCTGCTGCTTTCCCAGGCCATAGCAGAGAGCTGGATGGGAAGTGAAGCAGTCGGGACTCAAACTGGCGCCCATCTGGGATGCCCACACTGCAGGCTGTGGCTTTACCCACTACATCACAGCGCCAGCCCCATCAACAAATCTTCTTACACACACCCACATATGTGTGCACACACTTGCACCTTCATCCCCTTACACCAAGTACCACTTGTTCGTCCTCTGAGCAGTCACATCTGACCTGTTCCCAGGGCAGCAGCCACGATGGCTTTTTCCATTCCCTGCCCCTCCTCCCTCCCCTTCTCCTTCAGCTGGTCCGGGAAGCCTGCCTGCGTGATGACAAGCCCCATCCCACCCCCTTCATCTACCCATGCGTAGGTGCAGGGCTGTGTTGCTAGCTTTGGCAAAGCATTAGGGCCTGTGTTTTCTCTTGCTGTCTTTTCCAGTTGGATGTCTTTTATTTTTTCACGCCATATGTCTGTTCTGGATCTCTTAGGTTTTATTCCTTGGCCCAGGGTTCTATGTATCATCCCCTCTTTCTTTCCACTCAGTGCATGGCAGGCATTCTGTAGATGCTTTTGACTAATTACTAAAAAGGAAAAAGATGATGTTCTCACCACAAGGAAATGCTATCGTTTGAGGTGATGCAAAGACTGATTAGCCTGATTTGATCAGCACACGGTGTATGTATCTATTGAAATATCAGATGGTTCCCCTTGAAAGTGTACAATTATTGTGTCAATAAAATGTAAATTAAAAAAAAAACTTTAATGAAGATGACTGTGTAGGCAAATATCTGGGACTGCATCATGAAGAGGTGCAACTAACAATGCTAAAATCCAGGAATGATAACTTGGTCATCACAAAAGTAAATAAATATTGTCGCAGGAAACAACATTTGGAGTAACAGTCCCTGAGGGCAAAATCGGGGATCCCTGAAGGGCCACAGACAAAATGAAAAATTGTATTTTAAAACACAACTCGTCTGTGGACTAAGGTCAAAAATACATATTCTTTGTGTTGACTTTTTTTTGGAGCAGGGAATTTTGTTACAAGAAATTAGCAAAATTCAAATTGCAATCATGCTTACAGAATACTGGGGCACAGTGCATCTGTGCTTGCAGTAAGATCGTGCCCTACGTTGCATTATTTCTCCATAGCCTCTTCTTATGTGCCTTTGAAGGAGTTTCAGCGACATCTAACCATTCACTGTCAGTTTCCTTGGTTACCAATGACTTTCAGTTTTTCATTTGTGGGTTTCTGGTGTTAAACTAAATATCTCTCTGCTTTTGTGTTGCATTGAGTAAGGTTAGGACAAGTGATTGTGCTTTTGTCTCCAGAAAAGCAGTGCATTTTGTTTTTTCAATAAAATTACTACAGTAACAAAGGAATAGAAAATAACTCACAAGGTTTTTTTTTTTTTTTTCCTTTGCTGAGGAGGAGGTTTTATTTGTCTCGTCATAGGTTTCAGAATTTTGACATTTGATTTAAAACTCTATATAATCAACCTGGTTGTAGAAAAAAAAATAATTTGAGCTTTTCCACCTAGATAAAATAAACAAGATTACTATTGATAGTGTTTTTTATTCCCTTCAATGACCATGAACGGACTGAATGTGCTCTCTGTGACTCCAGGGAGAGCAGGTGAGCTGGGAATTGGGAGGTGCAGGTAAAAACCCTGACCCATGAGGCCTTTCCTTTGTGTGATTGCTAAGTCCTATTCAACAATGAGCTTAACCCAAGCGAATCCATTAGCCTCATGAGGCCTGGTATAGACCAGAGAGGAGGGAAACAGGCCTTCAAATGCCTCTTGCTGAGAAATCAATGTCTTTGGGGCTTAGGGCTGCTTTCAGGGTGGCATTTCACTTAGTCTGGTTTCATTTTTTCTTTCATTAACATCTTTTAATTTGAAGGCCATAGCAATGACGGGCAGTGGGGGAGCAAAACACAGGAGGAATGGTATCATCCATCCACTGGCTCACTTCCCAAATGGCTGTAAGAGCCAGGAGCCAGGAGTGGCGTAAGAGGAGCAGAGGCCCAGGCACATTAACAGGGAGCTTGACTGGGAGCAGAGCTAGCAGGATTTGAACTGGCACTCCCATATGGGATGTGCATGTAGAAAGCAGCAGCAACTTGTTGTGCCTTAACACTGGTCCTCTTTACGGTTTTAAAATACACAGCATTGTTTGAAGCCTTGATGCTGGAATGTTCTGACGCTTACAGTTTCCTTTCCAGCCTTTATTTTCAGGTGTGGACTTGCAGATGGTCAAAATTCCAGAAATTGTACATATCGTGGGCTCTAAAGAGAACTGCTAGACACCAGGACTCATCCTTGAAAGATTAGTAGAGAGGCAAGTATTTGGCACAGTTAAGTCACAGTTTGGGATGCCCACATCCCACACTATAGTGCCGGTTCGAGTCCCAGCTACTCCAGTTCTGATCTAGCTCCCTGCTGATGTACCTGGGAAAGCAGCAGATGATGGCCCAAGTGCTTGGGCTGCTGCTTCCTGTGTAGATCTGTACAGAGTTCCAGCCTCCTGGCTTCCTTGGCCCAGCCCTGGCTGTTAGGCATTTGGGGAGTACAGATAGGAGATATTCATATTCATTCTCTCTCTCTCTCTCTCTCTCTCTCTCTCTCTCTCTCTCCCACTCCTCTCCCCCCTTTCAAATGAAGTTAAAACAAAAAAAATTTTTTTTAAATAAAGAAAAAAAAAAGTACGATTGTAAAGATGCCCATGTGGGCATTTGGAATGTCCACATGATGTCTTTAAAGGAAAATTAAACATAATTGCAAGTGGTCTTATAACCAGGAGATACTCAGCCAGAGAGGCCCATGGCCCCTCAGTGCAGGGAATCCTGCAGAAGTCTGGGGAGGTGGAAGGAGAAGGCCATAAGGTGCATGATACCAGTCATCTTGAGGTCATAGGCTCTGGAGATTCTCTGGGCAGAACCTTCTCAGGCTGAGCAACATGAAAAGGTGCCCCCTTGTAGGAAACCCGAAGGGCTGCCCAGTAGGGTCCTCTTCCCTGTCCTCCTCCCCACTGATACAGGATCCCGTATCCATGCCTGCTGTGACATCAGCTCAGAAGCTTTCAGGCACCTGGAAGGAAATGGAAAGGCAGGGCTGTGAGTAAGTCCGCTGGAACAAAGTCCCGGCCTCTGTATATTTTTTGAAGGGTATTTCTAGGAGCACTGATCAATTGTGATGGTTCACATTCCTTTCTATATATTTTTGGTCATACGTAATCTAGTGGAAGATAATACATGCTGAGCTCTGTTACAGGCATACTAACTGACATTATGAATCCCTCTCCAAGTGGTTTTTAAGCATCAAATTATGCCATCATGGGCAGGCATTTGGCCTAGTTGTTAAGACACTGGCTAATATACCAACATCCCATATCTGAGTGCCTGAATTCACTCCCCACTTTAGCTTTTGCTAATGTACACACTGGGAAGCAGCAGGTGATGGTTTGAGTACTTGGGTCCTTGCTACCCACATGAGAAACTTGGATTATGTTCCCAGTTCTCTGCTTTGGCCCTGGCCCAGGCCCAGCCCCAGCCATTGTGGGCACCATTTAGGGAAGTGAACAAGAGGATGAAAGATCTCTTGCTTGCTCTCTCTCCCCCTCTCCCTCTCACTCATAAAACAAATAAAAATTTTTAGATTCCATTACCATTATTTTTTCCAACTCTGTATATTTTAAGACCAGTAGCAGTTTGCACAATTTGTGTTAGAAGAATCTAGGCTAAACACAACACTGCTGAAAGGAACCCTGCCTCCAAAGGCACGCACTAGTGAACCTGCCCATCAACACTATCAACTCTTCTAAGCCATGTGTGACTAATGGCTTCAGAAGGGCCAAGTTCACATTTGATTCTTCAGGCAGCAAGTCAGTGGTTGATATTCATTCTGAGAATTAAAACTAAAATCCAGGTTCTTAAAAAGTTCCTGTTGGGTACACCAGTATCTAGTTTTCATAGCTACCATCTGTAGAGACTGACTCCTCATAGTAACCCTGCAAGACAGACAGAAATGTGCTCACTTTCCTGAAGGCATCAAGGATTTTATAGCTAATTATTTGGCAAATACATAATAGTGCCTGGATGTGAATACTGCTCAGCTCCAAATCCAGTGTTTCTCTCTCTCTCTCTCCATATTCCTTCTCTGGGGCTTCCTTCGAAACCTAATACAAACCTCCCTGTCCCCAGTTCACAGGCCACAGCTTTAATCTGCTTCCCACCGTACTGAACTCCAGAATCACACTCAACTTGAACTTTCCCAGCAGTAGTAAATCCCCAACAATTTCAACAATTGAATAATATCCCTTTTATTTGGCTACTAACTTGCCAGTAGAAAGCAATTATAGTGATATGTGGGCCCACTTAATCAAGTATTTTTCCAGAGACACTAGTACAATTATTTTTAATGCTAAGCCTTGGCAGAAACAAAAAAAATAGAACCATAATATTAAATCACAAAGTGCCCATTGGAAGAAAATAATACATGATTTCGAGTAAAATTATGGAGAGCTTTCAAATTTCTTGCTGCCTTGCAGTTAGAATTCCTTGGTATTTAATGCTGACTTGGTCAAATAATATTCATCTAGCACTTTATGGACCATTAAATATATATGCATATATGTATAAATTCTTGCAAGTTCTCAGTTCTGACTTCTTTTAAATATATAGTGCATTTCCAGATATATCAAGAAGAAAGACCCAGGGGAAATACATTTCCCAATACTGTCCGCATTTATCTTTCTGCAGTTTTTTTCCACTCCTGTCCAACTTTGCAAACATGCTGACCTCATCCTTCTTTTACCCAGTGAGTCTGTGAAATCAGTTTAGGGCATCTGTGAACTGCTCAGAATCCCTATGGATATCATCTCTTCAGTACCTAGAGTACCCATGGAAATGTCCTTGGGCTGAATCCCTAGACTCCAATTTCTAGGTGTCTGGTTTCGGACCCATGAATCTGGATTTTTGACAGGTATTGAAGATAATGCCAGGTGATCCTTAGACCCTACATTGAGAAAAGCTGGAAAAGATGAAGCAATGTTTCTTAAAAATGGCCTTACTGGATCCTCAGAGCAGGTATAGAAGGTAGCAATTCATAAAGTTCAGCGAGGCCCGCTGCCTGCACCACTGGGATCCCCAGCACACCACATTCACACAGCTCTGTGCCCTTGCACTTGAACTTCCCATTAGTGGAACCCCTCTACCTCTTCTGCCTGATCCTTCAGATGAACTACCTTCATCCTTCAGATGAACTACCAGGTCCAGCTAGACAGAGCATACCATCCTCTCCTAGTTGGAAGGACCCTTGGCTTACTCTGCTGGTTTGGTATGTGCCATGTTGAAGATGGTTGACTCTTCACCTCCTGTGCCCTCACAGACTGTCAGCTTCTCTGTGGCAGCCTTTGTTGCATGCATTAGTGTCTGGAACTTATGAGATTGCTCTGAAACGTGGCACCAGGTTGTAGAGCCATCACTACAACACTATCACTTTAAGCCACTATATGCTGTTTCCTTCACACCAGAAAATTCCAGGCTTCCCCAGCAGGGCATGGACTTTTATATGCCTTCCTGGAGTAATGTGTAATAGCACAGTGTAGCCACAAGCTTTTTCTGGATGCTTCTACTGACCTAAATTCACAATGTTAAAGGAAACTTAGTAGGATTAGAAGAATGAGCTGAGGCCTTGAAAAGACCAAAAAGTGCCTTTCAACACAAAAGTCCAAACTATCTACCTGGATACACTAGTGCTATGCTCTAAAAGGGCAGCTGCACTGAGGGGGAGAAGACCCTTATAGGTGCTGCGTTTCAAACCATTAGATGGTGAAATCCAAAAGAAAGATGGGCTGCTAACATAGAAGGACTCTCTTTGGTCCAGCTTAGCCACAAACACTATTTTCTGAGCACAGCAGTACTCATCTCCAAGTGACAGGGTTAGAAGTAGTCCATCCCTGGTGTGGGATTAGGAACCCACTGCTCCCAGAGGGAGAAAGGACCTTCTGGCACTTTCCTCCTGATGGTTATGAGATATCTCAGATAGATCTTTTTCCTAGCTTTCCTGTTTCCCACAGTACCTCCTTCTGTTTGATTGAAGCAGACATGCAGCAACTGATCAGTTCACCACCTGCTTTGTCAGCACAACCAGCCTCGTTTTGCCCAGCTCCAATCCCAGGCTGAGATCTCTTCCCAATCAATCTTGGCTTGGACCAATAATGGATTTTTTTCCCTCAGTTGATGTGGGGGAGAATATTAGTCATGCTGTGCTGCCTGCCTGCACTATGCCAAGTTGTCTATTTCTATCAGCTAGATGCAAATTTAGCAGAAGGTGCATGATTTGTGTGTCAGAGTGGGTTAGAAAGTTGCTATATAAACAGCCCAAAGTGAACTTCCTCTTCACTTCCTGTTGTGTACAAAGGTATCAAGAAATAGGCTACCATCTAGTCAACGTCAATTAAATAATCCTTGAAGACTTTCATCTTTGCCTTGAAGGAGATATTAATAGCCATATTTGCATTGCTTTTGCCTTTTTACAAAAACTTCTACATTTGGCCTCACAACAGCACTGTAGGCACCAATGTTCAATTCATTTTGCATGATGCACAAAAGTCAAATGGTTTTCCCAAGGTTGTCTGCTTACTTGTCATACATCACTTTGTCTCATCCTCTTTTTCTGACACTAGACTACTTTCCCCAAAAGTAGATGCTGTACAACTACACAGTGTACATAACAACATGAACTTGGATGGGCTACCATCTTCAAATTGGTAAGGCTGCTTGCTGGCAGTATAGTCACAGAGATGTCACATTTCTATTATTACCACAGTAGGACAACATGGGGTGGACATCTCAGTATTGCGATCGTGTGAGCATGGATATCAGGCAGGCCTAGAGTTCAAGTGCAGTGATGGTTCTGACATTTGTGGCCCTGGAACACAGTGAGCATTAAGATGGAGAAGAAGGGGGTCAGTGCTGTGGTGCAGTAGGTAAAGCCACTGCCTGCAGCATCAGCATCCTATATGGGCACCGGTTCGAGTTCCGGCTGCCCCACTTCTGATCCAGCTCCCTGTTAATGCACCTGGGAAAGCAGCGAAAGATGGCCCAAGTCCTTGGGCCCCTGCACCCATGTGAGAAACCTGGAGGAAGCACCTGGCTCTTGATTTGGCCTGGTCCAGCCCCGGCTGTTGCAGCCATTTGGGGGTATGAACCAGCAGATGGGAGATCTCTCCCTTTTCTCTGAAACTCTGCCTTTCAAATACAATAAATAAATAATTTAAAAAAAAAAAAAAAAAGGTGGGCCGGCACCGTGGCTCAACAGGCTAATCCTCCGCCTAGCAGTGCCAGCACACCAGGTTCTAATCCCGGTCGGGGTGCCGGATTCTGTCCCGGTTGCCCCTCTTCCAGGCCAGCTCTCTGCTGTGGCCCGGGAATGCAGTGGAGGATGGCCCAGGTCCTTGGGCCCTGCACCCCATGGGAGACCAGGAGAAGCACCTGGCTCCTGCCTTCGGATCAGTGCAATGCGCTGGCCGCGGCGGCCATTGGAGGGTGAACCAACAGCAAAAAGGAAGACCTTTTTCTCTGTCTCTCTCTCACTGTCCACTCTGCCTGTCAAAAAAAAAAAAAAAAAAGAAGAAGAAGAAGAAGAAGAAGAAGAAGGTGGAGTAGAAGGAAATGCTGATACCCGTGGGGCAGCACTCAGAGATATGGATGTAAGCTCCACACAGAGACCCCCTAGGTCTCCCATGAGTCATTCTACTGAGTGGTGGGAAGCTGGCTGCCCTTCCATTCCACCCATGCGTCCTCTTTCTTGGAGTTCCTCCCCCCAACAGTGACAAGGGGCATGGCAATACCACTGTCTACCTGAGCTGGCTCATTTCACCCACAACTTTTTCTGTTTTTGTTTTTTTTTAAGATTTATTTATTTGAAAGACAGAGTTACAGAGAGAGGTAGAGCCAGAGAGAGAGAGAGAGAGAGAGTCTTCCATCCACTGGTTCACTCCCCCAATGGCTTCACTCAGATGCAGTGGTGTCTCTGAAATGCAGTCCCCAGCTGGAAAGGCCTTCCTGGCAATAACTACATCACTGCTGAAAAGCAGGAGTCCATAGTAGACGCCTCGTGTCTCAGCCACATGCCTACCATGTAGCAACTATCCTGTAACCCTGTCAAAGGAATGCATACTGAGTTGCAGATTTCTTAAAACCAATACCATATTCAACATATTCATGCAAATAAATATTAGCATTTAATGACTAACCTAAGAGTGAGTGCTCTTGCAAAATTAGTTTTCAAAGAGATAATTCATTCCATATTGCAAACAATAGGTCATGTTTTTATTGAAACACTGTTGTTATGTAGCATCCAGAGGAAGGTGGTGGCTTGGGTGTCTATAATTACTTGTTGGCTTTTCTATACGGCTTTCATCCGAACACCCGGCAGGTGGGTCCATCCTAAAAGATTGTACATTGAATAGTTGCTGTGGTTGAAGTGTTTTGTTCATAAAAGAAGAAAAAGGTGGTTCAGAGATTTAAAAGCTAGGTTCTAAATATAATAATCCATTCAATTAAAAACTACATCCATATTGAAATGCTTTTTAATTATAAAAAAAATCCAGGAACTTCTAAGCTGTAGTTTCCACAGTAACACTGATCCTTCCATGTGCCTAAATCGAGCTTTGTGTAGTTACAAAGCAATTATTTCAAGACCTGTGTTGTATCCAGTGCATCAAGAACTATAATAATAGACACTCCAACTCACACTGCTTATAGCTCATCTGAAAGAAAATGTGATTTTTTTTTTCAATGAAGCCTTCCATCCATTTTATCTCTGCTCAGAAAGTGAGTTCATATGCATGGACAAAGAATGACTGATCTCTAATGGACTTACGGGTGAGGAAAAAAAAAATGACTCGCTTTGTTCTGATTTTTTCTGGTGCCTAGATTGGCAGGTGTCTTCATAATCTCTTCCCTAGCAGAGATGATTGCCTGACTCAAACAATGTGAGATGGTGATTCCTCCCGCTGCCCATTTCTTCTCTATCCTACTCAGAGTTCTGCCCCTATGCATAAAACCCCAACTTCACAGTTACTGTAGGTGTATCTTGCTTTACTTTTACAAATCCCATTAAAATATTCCATTACAGTTTTTAAATTATTTTTGAAGAAACCTTTTTCAAGGTGCAAATTCCCAATCAGATAGCCCCTTCTACAATTATCCATATTCACGGAGGGAGCATTGGCACCTGTTATATATATGAGCGCATCATGGTGTTTTATGGCAGCTATGCCCACATTCTTTTCATCACAGATCACTTTCATACTCCCTGCCTGTATTAAGCATCACATGTTATGGGCCATTGCTGTTGCTTTATAGATTCGACTTTTCAAGGCTCACATCCCAGTAGCTACATCTATCCTCCTGGGTGCTTCTGCCTGTAATTTAGATTAGCTTCTCCAGCAAGATCAGTGTCGTCTGGGTGATGAACTTGTGGTCAGATTAGCGAGTCTTCCTGTAAAGCCTCCATAATTGGATCAATTACTGGCATCACTAATATTTGTTATTCATTGACTGCACAGCATTGAACTTGTCAAAACAGCCAAGGATAAACAGCACTAAGGTCAACATGCCATGATATTTGCAATTTGAAAATTAAAAGGAGTTCTTAGGAACAGGCTTTAGAACCAGCAGTTAAGATGCACGCATCCCATACTGGAGAACCAGGACTCGATGTCCACCTCTGGCTCCTGATTCCAGCTTCCTGCTCATGTAGGCCCTAGGAGGCAGTGTGATGGCTCAAATGGTTGAGTCCCTACCACCTACATGGGAGACCTGAATTGAGTTTCTGACTCCTGGCTTCAGCCTCAAATAGGAGCCCTTGCAGGCTTTGAGGAGTAAATAGCAGTTAGGAATTTCTCTCTCTCTCTCTCTCTCTCTCTCTCTCTCTCTCTCTCTCTCTCTCTCTTTCAATCTTTCTCTGTGTGTGTGTGTGTGTGTGTGTCCCTGCCTCTCAAATAAATTATAAGAGAAAATTATAGACGCTTTTCACCATGTGATCATAGAGTGTGTCAGATCCTGGATCCAACACTAACTACATGTATGAACTTAAACAAATTACTTAAGCTCTTTCCTCCTGTGTTTCTTCATCTGCTCTTTCAGGGCTGTTCTACATTTTAAACAATGAAATGGCCCTTTTCTACTCATTATTTAATTTACTCCTAATAACAACCCATCAAAGTACTCTTACACTAATTTTATAATTTAGTTGGAAAATTAGTGTTTCAATTTCTCCTTCTCTGCTAGTATGAATGTCTCTTTCTTTCTTGAAATAAGTATTCTTTCTCTTCCTTCACTTTTATAGATAGTAACGAGAATACAAGTTGTTGGGACAAGCAAGTGGGAGAATGTTTATTCCTTTTGAATATCTTCTCCTTTTTCTCTTATTGAATTCCCAAGTGCTCTGATGGTTGGAGGTGGGGAGAGTGCAGCGGTTGCTAATGCAAGTTTCCTATGCAGCAGGACAGATGCAGGACTGACGCGCAGCCAGCCAGTAGGCACGGGAAGGGCCAAACTGCTGGGTCAGTGATTTGATTTTTCATGGCTGCATTCCTTCTGCCTCACCAGTACCATGTGGCTGGGATGTCAAGTATTTCTAATGTCATCTTGGAATAACTGATCTGGGCCCACACAGTCCCTCTCTTTTAGCTACACTGACCATCTTTTTCCATCATCTATCTGCAAGGTGTGTGTTTCCTCCTGCTTGGCTGGGGGCATCTTGGGGCCAGAGTCCATAGCAAAGTTCATCGTTGCATTCTCAGCTCCTGGCACAGTGAATGTGCTTAACAGATGCTTGAAAGAATGAATGAAAGCCTAGAGAGTGAGTGACATGAAACCAAGCCTGGGAGAAATGACTCATCTCTTCAAGGTCAACTGCTAGAAAGTGGCAATGCTAGCCTGGACTCCTCCCCTGCATCTTTTACAGTTGGTGAGAGATTTATCATCACAGGATCATGCACATGCCCAACACCTACCGGGGACTCAAATGTATGTTTCTCTTCCTCTACTCAAGTACAGTTAGATGTCTCAGTCCTGAACTTTTACTTTCAATTCACAACTTAATCTAGCCTTGGCATCTGTGAACCCAAGAGAAGTACGCCTTGCTCATTCCTCCTGAACGGGGTCCCCACAGTTCTCCTTCATCTGCCTCCCTTTCCTTCCCTGTCATTTGGGTTGGTTCCAGGAATGGCCTTGGATTGCTGCCCTGCTCCTGAGAGCAACTAAGCACTCAGGGAACCTGCATCTTTTTCTCTACTCAATCGGTCACGCAAAACATGCGGCCGTTTCTCAGCATGGTTCTCCCAAGAACTGCTCTTATTTCTAATCTGCATGAACTAAAACCCTCCTTTAACTTAACCTTTGATGACTATCCTTCACAGCTATAGCTTCCTTACTGATTAACTTACATTTATGTACAAATCCCATTACGACACCCAGCAGACTCCTCTCCTTCCAGGTAGCCTTTCTATTTTTAAAGGGATGGGGATGACTTGAAATCCAAACTAAATCAGAATTTAATTTTTTAAAACACTCAAGAGAACATGAAAAGGGTTTATACGCAGGTCCAGGGTGAAATAGCCACACAGAGTATAAAGTTCTTAGGAAACACTAAATCAGCATTTATTTTTGATGGTTTGTTTAAGAAACTCCAAAAAACAGAATATCATATATAATACCATTTGCTTTTATCTATGCTATGTTCTCACCTAACACTTGTTGGAAGGCCACTGGTTTTATGTGATCTTATTAAAGTGGTTGTTGCATGCATGATCACAGAGCTTTGAAATCAAAGGCGACATACAGGGAGCCTTCTGGCCTGTAGTTACTCCCCATCATTGCACTTTTGCCACAGGCACTGTATGAAATCTGAGCTCAAATGGAGCCAGATGTGATGCTTCCTGGTGTTTTCTGGACACTTGCACATTAGACTTGGGGGCAGGGAAGCTTTTTTTCTCTTTGGGGAAATAGGCAATGCATATGTGGACATCAGTGCAGAAGAGGCTCTGCAGAAAGACACACTGTCTGCTAGCTACCGTGATTGCCCCATGGTGTAGAGATATTGCCCATAGAAAGCTGTGGATCTGACAAGTTGAAACCAAGGCATCCTCCATTCATGGGAAGAGCTCAAAAACAAAGGAGAACAGTAGAGACAGATATTTCTGCCTTGAAGATAGAGCTGCCACTGGACCTGTGGGTAAAATGAAAGTATAGCACCTTTAGCCGTTCTATATTGGAATGGTGTCTGTTTGATTGTTGTTCTGCTCATTCACAGAATCCATTGAAAGATAGTGCTTGACACCATTTCGGAGGGGAAGGAAGCTAGGTTGCTGAAGAGGACTCCTGCGAGACTATTTAGGTCCATGGTGAGAATCCATAAAACATGTTCAGTTCTTCAGCAAGGCCTTTGTGGCCATACTGAGCTTTTTCCAGGAACAGCTTAGTGGTGGGAGAGCCCCAGTAATATAGAGGAGGGGCATCTTTTGCTTTGTGCATGATTAGGAAATGCTCAGAATACATGCCCTTTGTCATTTCAGACATTTCAGAATCAACTGTGTGTTCTGGAGCCCGTAATTTCTTCACCTTGCTCTGGTCAATTCTCTCTCCTATACCACAGTCTCACTGTCAATGATACCATACAGCAAAAGAGACCCCAGTTGGAGTTAGAACTCAAAACTTTAAAAAACACTCAACAAAAAATACACAATTGTTTGATTAAATATGCAATGGGAAAAGAACTATGTAAGGCCTAAGAGTCATGGAACAATCTAAGGGGGTTGGGGAGAGCAACACACTTGACTACATAAAATTCTGATATTTCTTTACTTCCAAGGACAACATAAGTAGAATTTTAATGAAAACCTACTGTAAGAGAAAAATATTTCCAATGAGAGTAACATACTCAAAATATAAATAATTGTTGTAAATCAGTAAAAGAAGCAGTAAAATCTCAAAAAGAAAATGGTTTGGAAAATGTGAGAAATCCACAGGAGAAGAAATACAAAAGTATTCACTAAACAAATGTTGGCTATTTTTAGGGAACTATTGTAGGTAGTGGAGCATAGCAGTAAACACTGCTCTCATGGAGAAAACATTTGGTGTGAAAAGACAAGCAATAAGCACATTTTAAAAGTAAGTAAATCTATACTGTGTCAGATGGTGCTAAGTACTTTGGAGAAAAAATAGAGCAGAGTAGGAACAAATCCCAATGGGGGTGGGTTACATACCTCTCAAGAAGATGACAACTGAACAGAAGGAAGAGATGGTACTTACCGAGTGGATAGCTAAAAGTTTTCTAGAAACAGAAATGGCAGGTGCAAATGCTATGAGGCACAGGCCCTTGGTACCTTCAAACAA
This sequence comes from Lepus europaeus, assembly GCF_033115175.1. NCBI lineage: Eukaryota > Metazoa > Chordata > Mammalia > Lagomorpha > Leporidae > Lepus > Lepus europaeus. The sequence continues at coordinate 45,128,159 of NC_084827.1, forward strand.
GGAGCATCCAGAGTGGCAGTAGCAGTGTGGGCAGAGAGGCGAGCACTGGGCAGTGAGGTCAGGGAGGCAGCAGCTGGGGCAGCTCATACAAGGCCTCCCTTGCCACCTAAGGACATGGATCCTTGCTCTGGGTGAGATGTGGAGCCCTCGGAAGCTTTGAACAGAAGAGGGATCAAAATGTGACTTACAATTGAAAAGGATCATCACTCTGCATGCTATGTGGGAAAGGGGTGAAGGAGACAAAGGCTGAGCTAGAGAAAGCAATCAGGAGGCAATGGCAACAATCCAGGTAGGCAAGCATAGCAACTTCAACCACAGTGATAAGAGAGATATGGAGAAATAATGCAATCTGGCGTCTATTCTGAAGGCAGAGAGAACAGGCATTGCTGAAGGATCAAAGGTGGGGTTTGAGGACAAGGATCCTGAAACGATTCCTAAGGTTTTTAGCTGAACAGCTACAAAGATGGAGCGATGGTTTTCAGGATGGAGGAGACAGTGAGAACATGTTGTCTCCAGCTGAGTTCAGGACACTCCAACATTTAGAGCCCAGCAGATGAGGAGTGGCCAGCAGAGGAGGTTGAGAATTGTATTCAGTCAGATAGCAAATTTCTTGCTTCATAACTTGCCCCATTGCTTTTATGCTCATCCAGTCATTTACACTCATGGAGGGTTCTCTACTTCTAATGACATTGCAATTAAATCTAAAGGCAGAAAACTAGAGCAGGAGTACATATTCTGAATAAAGGTTAACATCCCTGGTAGAGGGGCTGGTACTGTGGTGTAGATGATCAAGCCTCTACCTTCAGTGCTAGCATACCATATGGGCACCAGTTCAAATCCTGGCTGCTCCACTTATGACCCAGCTCCCTGCTAATGTGCCTGGGAAAGCAGCAGAAAGTGGCCAAAGTGCTTGGGCCCCTGTACCCATATGGGAGACCTGGAAGTCGCTCCTGGATCCTGGCTTTGGCATGGCACAGCCCCAGCCATTGCAGCTATTTGGGGAGTGAACCAATGAATGGAAGATATATTCATATTCTCTCTCTCTCTCTCTCTCTCTCTCTCTCTCTCTCTCTCTCTCTCTCATTTTCTCTCTCTCCCCCTCCCTCCATTCTTCTCTTTCTGTATCTCTGCCTTTCAAATAAATAAATGCATCTTTAAAAAATATTCCCGGTATATAAAGAACTCAAAAATCTCTAAAGGAAACAATAACACTTCTTTAGAGGCCCATGCATACAAACATGGTGTCAAGAAGTTGTAAGCTTTGTGTCTACCATCTCTGATTTCCAAAGGAGTGAAACCCATACTTGTCAAGTCTACAATCCAATGTAGAAGCAAAGACATAAGGGAAAATCTCATCAGTAGACTTCCCAATGATATGTTTATGATGCTCAAATTCTTTTCTGGTAGCAGTATCTGATCAAGCATTGCTGGTCTTGCTCCAAACTATCTGACAATCATATGGAATACAGTAGACCATCTTAAAAATATCACTGATGAAGACTTGGCAATGTGTAGCCTCACTAATAAGCAAATACATTTCAAAATGACAAAGAACATGAACTAGACCAAAAAATTCAGAATACTTTAGAGGGTGCAGAAATAGTCTTTCTGAAAGAATGCCAGTGCGTTCTTTAAGTTGGTATACATTTTCTGAGGAGAGCACATCCACTGATATCCAAAGTTTGAAAATTGGCATATGTTTTGACTTAGCACTCAAATTCTGATTTGATTAGAAATTCTAATTCTAGAATTGTATCCAAAGGAAATAGTCAATGATGGCATAAAGTTATCAAGGGTGTTTACAACACCTGTGTTTGAAGTGATGAAAAGTCAGAAACAACATGAAGGATACCAAACTGGCTGTATGAACTACAGTAGATACACAATGTAGAGTAATTTACAGCAACTAAAAACAAGGTCATAGAAATAATGCTATAGTGAATGTTCTCAATTAAAGTGGAGCTGCAGGAATTCTGTCTGTCTACAATGTGCCCAAAAAATAGACTGGAAAAAAAAAAACCCTACATGCTATGTTCATCTCAGATAGTATGAGATAAATGATTTTAGTTTTATTAGATTTGCCTGTTGGAAATTTCTTCTCAACTATTTAATAATTACAATGGCACACAGAGAAATTATGGAAGAAGAGCGCTATGAATTTTTTGTTCTTCACTGGCAGAGTTAGACAGTGAGAGAGAGAGAGACAGAGAGAAAGATCTTCCTTCTGTTGGCTTACCCCCAAATGACCGCCATGGCCAGCGTGCTGTGCAGATCCGAAGCCAGGAGCCAGGTGCTTCCTCCTGGTCTCCCATGCGAGTTCAGGGACCCAAGCACTTGGGCCATCCTCCACTGCCTTCTCGGGCCACAGCAGAAAGCTGGACTGGAAGAGGAGCAACCGGGACAGAATACAGCGCCCCAACCGGGACTAGAACCGGGGGTGCAGGCGCCACAGGCAGAGGATTAGCCAAGTGAGCCATGGGGTCCGCCAAAGGTTATGAATTTTTAAAGACACAGTAGCAGCCTCCATGGGCAGCCTCATCCAGTAGAACTTTCTTCATTGATGGAAATGGTCTGTATCTGCTGCCCAATGCAGTAGCCTCTTCCCACATGTGTATTGCACATTTAAAATACAGCTAGTTCTACCAAGAGACACTGTTTTTATGAAAAAGCACAAAAGATGCTCATTTCCGCAGATTAATATGCACCCGCATGTCTACTACATAAAATAAATTTAATAAACCCTGTTCTCATTTTATGGGAAAAATTTGTTTAATTTCATTGAGTTAAAGTTATAGACCCACTTGTGGAAAGTGGCTACTGTAGTGGACAGTGCAGTTCTGTGGCAGACAGGCCTGAGGCATAGTGATTTTGAATAATGCAAGAACTCGGGTTTATACAAGATTTGAGACCATCAACCCCACTGGATTGACTGGATTTATGACCTTCATTTGTGTTTCCTAGGAGAAAGTCAAGTTTATTTTCAAGTTCCAGTGTGTATATAATGTAGGCATGGATTAACAGTAAGATAAACCATATGGAGTTCTCATTTCATAATGAAGGGTTTGTTCTCAATTTATATTTGGTTGTTGTAAATTTTTTTAAAAGATTTATTTATTTACTTGAGAGGCAGAGTTACAGAGGCAGAGAAGGAGAGAGACAGAGACAGAGACAGGGGTCTTCCATCCAGTAGTTCAATCCCCAAACAGTCACAATGGCTGGAGTTGGGCTGGTCCAAACCCAGGAGCCAGTAGCTTCTCCGGGGTCTCCCATGTCGGTAATGGGGGCCCATGCACTTGGGCCATCCTCCATTGCCTTCCCAGGCACACTAGCAGGGAGCTGGATCAAAAGTGGAGCAGCCAGGACTCAAACTGGTGCTCACGTGGGATGCCAGCATCACGGACAGTGGCTTTATCCGCTACACCACAGCGCTGGCCCGAAATGTCGTAAAATTTAACACTAAAGAACTGTGCTATGTCTTGGTAAAGAAAGGATTCTGGAAGGGGCACATGCTGTCTGAACATTGCAAGCCAGATCCTCATACCCACGGTAGATAGACAGCATCTCTTTACAAATGCTGCTTGTTAAGGAGGCGTATTTCCATCTGCATGTGCTGAACATTGAAGTCACATAAAAAGAACTACCCTGTAGTGACCACTTAAAAGAAAAAGGAGGAAATAATCCTGCTCTGTTCTTATTTTGTGGTTGAACCTTTCAGAGTTGTTTTCTTCTGCTCAAACTTAACATGTTTAGAGGCTTCAAAAAGAACCCACTCTTTTCTTCACCAGAATAAAAAGGCACAATGCTTAATTTCTCTTAACCAGGATTATTAAATTTTATAGCACTTAAGGTAATGTAACTATTATACTCTAATGGGAGAATAATGTTTTAAAAATAATGAAATTATGGCAGAAGCATTTAGATATAATTATATAGCTATAATAAAATTTTCAATTAGGCTTTCATTACATTGCAATTAACTCTGCATTCAAACACTGGCATTATTGTGGCCATAGGTTTTATGAGTTTCTTACTTTTCAAAAATAACATGAAGTTTTTGTTTTGTTGCTTAGCTTTTATCCTTTTGTTTCTGCTCCTCTGAGAAGGCTCCTGGAGAATTAAATTAAAATCTAAATGCTTTCTTAAAAATAAAAAAATTATTATATCAAATTATTATAACTCTTAATTGTACATTGTATTGATTATTTATTGTTGTGTGACAAATGAATCCAAAACTTCATAGTTTAAACCAATTGTTAGTCACATAGTTTCTGAAGGCAAGAAATCCTGGAGTGACTTGGTTGGGCATTTCTGGGTCAGGGTCTCTCGTGAGATAACAGTAAAGACGTCAGCCAGGTCAGCTGCCATTGGAAGGATTAACCTGAACCCACAGCCAGAGGAGCTAACAGCTGCTGACAAGAACCCTCTGGTTACTAGCTGTTGACAGAAGCAGGGGCCTCAACAACTGGGTTTCTCCATAGGATTGCTTGGCTTGTTACAGGGCAGCAGGCATGGCTCCCCACTTCCCCGAGTTTGTAATCCAGATGGAGGGAGAGAAGGAGACAGATGTAAAGTCTTAATGTCTTGTGATCCAACCTTGTCATAAAACACACCCATACTTCTGTTTATCAGGAGAGAGTCACTAAGTCCATCTTATAATAGAGAGGTCAAGAATTAGACTCCACTTCTTGAAGGCTGTACCCAAAACACATGTGAAATGCCTTCCTTTGTTCCCAGCTTAATTGGTCTATGCTTGGTTTATCATACTGTAGCCAAATGCAGGAAGACAAAGCCACACTTGGAACCTGAACAGAGGTTACACTTTGACATTCACAGCCAAGTGAGCTACATTGTTTCCTCCTTGTTTCTGGGAGCTTTGTTAGACCATAATCATAATTTTGTGCCTGACACTTTTTTTCCCACTATAAAAGTACCTTTGTGAGCTCAAAAGTGAAATAACAAAGCATACTACCCTGTCTTCCAAGATTTCTATTGGGCTCACTGTGGAAGAACTCAAGAAAGCTCCAGTGGTTTCTCCACCCTGAGGGTCAGGAGCAGGGAAGTGTAAATAGTGAGTGCTCTGCATCTTTGCTCTAACAGATAGAGGCCTTCCGTGTGAAATAACTGCTTGCCCTCTGCTTTTCCCCACCTACAATCTCTCCATGAATGATCTCATGCAATTCAACCAGGTTCAGACTGTCTGTAGTCCAGGGCTCTCCCCACTTTCAGACTGTATCTCCCACTGCCTGCTCAATGTCTCCACTGGGAGGATTCATTGGCTTCTCAAACCAAATGTATCCAAAGTAGAATATTCCCTTCAGAGTCACAAGGAAGGAGAGAAGCAATTAGGTGTGCATGAAGAACAGCCAGTGTTAGTTAGTTGCTTGCCCTGATTCTGTCCCTGTGGTGATGTGGCCACTCAGGCAGCCTGCCTTCCAGCAGGGCTGGGTTCCTCCTGACCCAGGTCATGGGAGAAACTGGATCCCATTACTTCGGCAGCAAGAAGAATTTCCTGATTTGTTCCAAGCTGAAAGCACACTTCCCCGAGGTATTACAGGGCAGGCAGTTAAGACACAAGTTAAGCCGCCCTCATCCCATATTACAGGACCTGGGTTTCATAGCCAGCTCCAGCTCCTGGCTCCTGCTTCCTACTCATGTAAACCCTGAGAGGCAGTGATGATGGCACAAGTAGTTGGGTCCTTGCCACCCACATGGGAGACCTGGACTAAGTTTCCAGATCCTAACTCTACCCCTTCCCTGGCCACTACAGACACTAGAGGGAATCAGTGGATTGGACCTCACTTCCTCTTGCTCTCTTCCCTTCTTCAAATACATACACACACACACACATCATATATACACACACATATATATATGTGTGTGTGTATATATATGTGTGTGTGTATATATATATATGTATATATATATACACATATATAATATAAATACATATAGTACAAGATGAGTGTCATGGCACTTCCTATAACAGAGTCCATCAACCCATGGGTGCAAGGCCACATGCCAGCACAGATGCCTAGGACTGTGTGGATGACATGAACAACTACTCTGCTGGTGTGACTGAGGGTACCTCTTAGCTCAAAAGACCTCTCTATCAATCCCTACCATTTCCTACGTCTCACCATCAACCTAACCATTCCTCGGGGACCTTAGAAATAGCTCCCCTTTCAGGACTTGTCCCTTTTCAAGCACTTTGGGAAGCTGATCCTGAAAGTCTTTGGAAGATTTTACTTCCTGGTTATACAGGAAAGAGTATTTATAATACAAAGTGCACATTTGCAAGGGAAATTTAGTATGAGATATTCACTGATCTGCTTAGAGATCATTCCTTCAAAAAATTAGGAAAAAAAAAAAACAGATAAACTTACAGAGGTCAAAGAAGGGAGGCTTGGGGTTGCCAAAGCACTGTGACCTGTGCTTGAGAGCAAAAACACATGGGGAATTATCTGAAGGTGGAAAAATGAGCCTGGTTTGCAATGTTTATTGAATGAATTACTAACCATGGAACTACAGTACCCATCAAATAGCTCACATTTATAAAATATTCCTATTTCATATAAAGAAATAAATGTATAGTTGAGGGGGCCAGCGCTGTGGCATAGTGGGCTAATCCTCCACTTGCAGTGCCAGCATCCTGTATGGGCTCCGCCGGTTCTAGTCCTGGCTGCTCCTCTTCTGTTCTAACTCTCTGCTATGCCCTGCAAAAGCAAAAGGTGACCCAAGTCCTTGGACCACTGCACCTGCCTGGGAGACCAGAAGAAGCTCCTGGCTCCTGGTTTTGGATTGGCCCAGCTCTGGCCATTGCAGCCATTTGGAGAATGAACTACCAGATGGAAGACCTCTCCCTCTGTCTCTTCCTGTGTCTGTAACTCTACTTCTCAAATAAATAAATAAAATCTTTTACAATGTTTGTGAAAAACTGTAACTTGTGGTAAGGATGAAATGCAACTTGTAGAACCAAAGGAAATAAAATTTTGGGGTAGTTCAAACTGTTTTTTTCTGAACAGGAATTTCTTAAGTACATTGATTTGGATGACATGAAGATCAGTTCTCTTGAGACATGTGCTGATCATAAAATGGTTGAATGCAAAAACATCTGTAATTTCATATGGAATTATTACAATTAGGTTTGCTGGGTTATTGGCCTACTAATAAGAATGCAAGTATGTATTGGTTAGAGTACATCTATTTCATGTTTAAAAAATTAAAAAATAATAAGTACACTTCAGAATTTTATTTCAACTTGGAGTCTAGATTACTTTGCCAAATAAATGTATTATTTTCATAATGCAATAAAGTATAAATTAGAAGATAAAAAAACTGCAGGGAAAGAAAAGTGGAATTTGTACTCGGAAAAAAGCTTACAGATGTAGACACACATCTTTTTTTATTATTTTATTTTTTAACTTTTGTTTAATAAATATAAATTTCCAAAGTACAGCTTATGGTTTACAATGGCTTTATCCCCCCCATAACTTCCCTCCCACCCACAACTCTCCCCTCTCCCACTCCCTCTCCCCTTCCATTCACATCAAGATTCATTTTCAATTCTCTTTATATACAGATCAATTTAGTATATATTAAGTAAAGATTTCAACAGTTTGCACCCACACCGAAACACAAAGTGCAAAATACTGTTTGAGTACTAGTTATAGCTTCTCCTGGTCTCCCATACGGGTGCAGGGCCCAAGGACTTGGGCCATCCTCCACTGCCTTCCAGGACCATAGCAGAGAGCTGGCCTGGAAGAGGGGCAACCGGGATAGAACCCGGTGTGCCGGCACCGCAAGGTGGAGGATTAGCCTGTTAAGCCAAGGTGCCGGCCAACAATATGTTAATGTATTAAACCATTATTAAGTGCAAGGCATTGTTCTACATGCTTAACATATCTTTATTTTGGGCTTTTCTTTCCTTCTATTTTTTGTTTGTTTTTGCAGGGGAGGGGTTGGGAGGGGTTGAGTTAGGGCCTACTCTGTTTATTGTCTGTCTCCTGCAGTACACAGTAAGGCTAAGAGCATAGGGATTTTATCTGTCTTGTCTACTGTGGTACTCCTAGGATACATCTAGAATAGTTCTTGATACCAGGTATGTGTTCAAAAGTATTTATTAAAAGGAAGCGGGGGAGAGAACAAAGAAAGAAGGGAAAAAAGGAGGAACAAAAGAAGGAAGGGAAGGGAAGGGGAGGGGAGGGGAGAGGAGAGGAGGAGAGAGGAGGAAGGGGAGGAGAGGATTGGGGAGAAGAAGGGTAGATGGGAAGAAGAATTTATCAAACTTAAGCTCTACTATCCCTAATTTACAAATAGTGATATTGAGACTTAGGTTAGATAACTTGCCTAAATCACACAACTAACAAAGGACTTTTCTCCCATGTATTCATTCAACAATCATCATTGTTCTAACCTTAAAGAGGCCACACTTGGGTACCTAGAGGCCAGGTCCCAGCTTCTCATCATGTTTATGTGACCGTTGCAGGATACTCAAGTATCTCGAGTTAAATCTGGATTCTGCCATCAAAACTCTGTAAAATCTTTGGAGATTCTGTGTCCAATTAACTTGGCTACAGTGTATAGATGATAATAGTTATTTTCTCTTCAAGAAAGATGTATGGATTAGCAAATATAATGAACTACATAATTGTCAAGCATTATTAATAGCAGACTAACTAGTTATGGAAAACACTTCATGTAGGCATCCTGGAAACTAATATTTTACATTTCGTGTTTTCAAACGCATGTTGCTTTATTCAACAATAGTCAAAAAAGTAGAAAGAGACTCCCACATTCATTTTTTATGAGCTGTGTGCCCTTGGACACACAACTTCTGCAAGCCCTTGCTCCCCCAAAAAGTCATCAGTGGACCAGCAGTCCAGGCTTCACCAGGGAGCTTGTTAGAAATACAGAATCCCAGGCCACACCCCAGCCTCAATGAATCAGAATCTGCATTTCAGGATACACACCTGACCCCAAGTGACTCACAGCCATGTTATCTGCTGAGAAGCATAGCTCTAAGCCTCAATCACCTCATCTGGCAAAATGTGAGGATTCAAGTAAAGGACACTGTTCATTACAATGTTCTCCTTCCACCTTCCCCCCCCTACAACAAAGGGAACCTTGAAATCTCCAGGGAAAGCCAGAGTGTCTTATGCTACAAGGTCAAAGCAAGGGTCTGGCTCTCAAAGGTTCTGGAATGGGACTGTGCCAACTGGAAAAAACAATTTTTGTTTTGGATAAATGTGACTCCTTCCTAATGTGTATTTGCAAATTTATTTTTATCATATCAACTGCTGAACTGTTGTTAAGATTTGATTGTGTCATGTGTTTTGATACTAACTTTAATATGCAACAGTTTGAATTCAAGCTCATATTTAGTTCAGACAGGGCTATTTTCTTTTTAAGGTGATTATTAATAATTGACTAGAAAAGCAACCAATGTTTATTGGACACAAGTCAGAAAGCAGAGAAACTGTTGCTAATATCGATGTATTTCCTCCCAGTCTCACTTCAAGGAAAAATGAAATTATACCAATGAATCTTGTCACTTGAATTCTATACTTTTCTGAAGGCTTTCTCACATTACATCACTTGAAGGTCATTACATGGATTTCTATTCCTCTATCAAAATATAACCACCCTAATTGAAAGGGTGTTTCTAATTTTGTTTACTATTTAAATTATGTTGATGAGCATTCTTCTCTATAAGTCTCTGCCCAAGGCTGAATAATGTCTTTTTATTGGTTCCCCCACAAGAAAGGACTTATTGAATCAAAGGGTATTTGATACCTTATCTCTGATATATCATGTCTGCTTCCAGAAAAACTGCACCAATTCATAGTCCCAAAAGCAATCCAAGTACCAATCTGAATGCAGGACCATTAACTCTGGGTTGTGTGTGTGTGTGTGTGTGTAAGTTTCTGCTAATTGATGGGCGATATAATGATGGGCATTTATTTTAATTTGCATTCTTTGGTTCTTTATAAATATCATCACCAAGTTAGAAAAATGAAACAGCCACCAAAATTCCCTGTAATCTGCTTTGGTATAAACTGACACATATACAACATTTAGTCTTATATGCCAGGAGGAATTTGACATTCTTCTACATTTATTCAAATTAAACCCTTCACCAATTTGAGGACGTTGGCTTTTTATAGCTGCTGTTATTGATTGAGAACCAATGTTCTCTCTTATATTTGTGAAAAGGTATGTCTGCATTTAGGGGAGGAATTTAACCCTTGTGACTCTTCATTGAGAAAATTCCAAGATTCCTTTTTAAACTTTCATTTCTGCAACATACATGAATACCAAGCTTTTTGGTTGACAACTTTGCATTTCAGTTTTGCTCTCTCTTGACTCCCTTTCACTTCCCATATTGTTGCATTATTAAAGTTAATTCGTTTTCAAGAATTCCTAAAGTGAAATTCAAGTTGAATCACCTGCTCCTCATGTAAACAATGAGATTAGATTCATTCACTGGTTTTCAAAATCAAATTCCTAAAACTCCACCTCCTAAGGCAAGAGTCCAGTCCCACCACTGCATAAGAAATAGCTGAGTGTCTAAACAGACAGGCATCAAACAGCCTCCAGGGTACCCACACCTCCAGGAGCAGCACAGGTGAGCCCTGGTACCTGATAGGAGTAGAGAGGTGGGATTCACCACCATATAGAGAGGTATGGAGCTGATAATGTAGAAAAAAACAACATGTTTTTCCTATTCTCACCTATCACTCAGACACTTGATGTGGGATCAAGCGGGTTTCCAGCAAATACCAGCTGGGTGTCCTCTAATTTAAGTCCATTCTGGCGCCATCAACCTAAAGACAGAGTCAGGTCCCCCAGGGTGAGGGCTCCGTCTCACAGACTGCTCCCCCACTTCAGGGGATGGTCTCAAGGCCTAGCTGTGACCTGCACTCTGGCCTCTGTGGGTCTCCATTCATTGGCTAGAGTGGCTCACAGAACTTGGAGAATCACCGCACTTATGCTTAGCCCTGTTTGATAAATCCTGATACGAAGAACAAAGTCAAGGTTTTCATTCCTATTTTCACCAGGGTTTTTGTTGATATGAAGGACACAACAACAGCCAGATGGAAGAGGTGCACAGGGCAAGGCAGTGGGAAGGGACACAGCGTCTCTATGCGTTCTCCAAGCTCCCACTCCAGGAACTGTTGCATGTTCCACTCTCTGAAAGCTCTCCAAACTCCACCATTTTGGGTTTTCATGGAGGTTTCATTACTGAGGCATGCCTGATTCAATCACTGGCCATTGATGATTGGCTTAATTTTCAACCCCTCTCCCCTTTCTGGAGGCGGACAGTGGAAATACCAACCCTGTACTCATGCCTCAGTGACCTGCCTCCATTCCAAATCTATCTAGGGGCCCCCATTCACCAGTCATCTCATTTTTGTGCAAAAGACCCTCATCACTCAGAAGATTCCAGGAAATAGACATGAAAAGCAAACACATGTTTTGCATTACCACAGGTCTGGATACAAAGAGAATATTAACAGCACCCTGCCTACACAAGCAAATGGAAGCCAGGGCATCTCCACAAACACAAGCACCCATAGGAGACTCAGAGGACGAGCAGGTCTGTCAGCCTGCCTGGAGTCTCAACAAAAATCCCACTGAAAACCTTGACTTTCCTGATACTAAATTTCCACCAACTAACAGAAAGGGAGATAGAAATAAGAATTCCATTATAGAAAAATTCAGAAAATTGGGTCTCTTGCACACCTGAATTGTGATCTGGAATTCCTTTTTTTTTTTTTTTATTTTTTTATTTTATTTTTTTTTTGACAGGCAGAGTGGACAGTGAGAGAGAGAGAGACAGAGAGAAAGGTCTTCCTTTTGCCGTTGGTTCACCCTCCAATGGCCGCCACGGTTGGCGCGCTGCGGCCGGCGCACCGCGCTGATCCGATGGCAGGAGCCAGGTGCTTCTCCTGGTCTCCCATGGGGTGCAGGGCCCAAGCACTTGGGCCATCCTCCACTGCACTCCCTGGCCACAGCAGAGAGCTGGCCTGGAAGAGGGGCAACCGGGACAGGATCCGGTGCCCTGACCGGGACTAGAACCCGGTGTGCCGGCGCCGCAAGGTGGAGGATTAGCCTAGTGAGCTGCGGCGCCGGCTCGTGATCTGGAATTCCTAATCACCACACATCTAATTAGGAATCAGTTGGTGTTCTGCCTCAAATAGGATGTAGCCAGATCTATTAATAAGGCCTTGAATTGGAAAGAGAAATGTGTTTGTCTCTTCTTGCCTGTTAAGAAACAGCAAGAACTAGAAAAAAATGTTCTACCCAGTGTTACAGAATATGTCTATGCATACATTCTCAATGGGGGCAACACCAACATACAATGATTTAGAACTCCTCACCAAAGGGCTGCAAAAAGTTCATGGGGAAAATGGAATTAAAGACTAAGTTTATTTTGGTGCAAAATAAATTTGAAATTCTGAGGAGGGTATTGTGGCACAGTGGGATAAGCTACAACTCGAGAATCCCAAATCCCATAGCAGAGTGCTTAGTTCAACTTCTGGTTCCTCTGCTTCCTATCCAGCTTCCTGCTCATGCACCTGGGAGGCAAAAGATGATGGCCACATACTCGGGTTCCTGACGCTGACATAGGAGACGCGGATGCAGTTCCTGGCTCCTTGCTTCAATCTGACCTAGCCCTGGCTGTTGCAGGACTTTGGGGAGTGAATCAGGGAATGATGGAAAATGTCTCTGTCTCTTGCTCCCTCTCTCTTTCTCTCTCTGTCACTAAATAACTAATTCTTGTAAATTATTAAATAAATCTTTAAACTTTTAAAAGTCCATGCATAGTATTTAAATAATATGCATATCCACAAACATTTTTAAGACTCCTCCTACAGTGTGTATATATATGTGTGTGTATATATATATATACATTTTTTTTGACAGGCAGACTTAGACAGTGAGAGAGAGAGACAGAGAGAAAGGTCTTCCTTCTGTTGGTTCACCCCCCAAATGGCTGCTACCGCCAGTGTGCTGCGCTGATCCGAAGCCAGGAGCCAGGTGCTTCCTCATGGTCTCCCATGCAGGTGCAGGGCCCAAGCACTTGAGCCATCCTCCACTACCTTCGTGGGCCACAGCAGAGAGCTGTACTGGAAGAGGAGCAACCAGGACTAGAACCTGGGGTGCTAGCGCTGCAGGCAGAGGATCAGCCTACTGAGCCACAGCGCCAGCCTCCTACAGTATATTTTGCAAATTAAAATTTCCTAGGGGGACGATTAGAAATATGTCTAAAGGCCAGCACCACGGCTCACTAGGCTAATCCTCTGCCTGTGGCGCCGGCACCCCAGGTTCGCTGGATTCTGTCCCGGTTGCTCCTCTTCCAGTCCAGCTCTCTGCTGTGGCCCAGGAGTGCAATGGAGGACGGCCCAGGTGCTTGGGCCCTGCACCCGCATGGGAGACCAGGAGGAAGCACCTGGCTCCTGGCTTCAGATCGGCACAGCATGCTGGCCACAACATGCCGATGATAGCGGCCACTTGGGGGTGAACCAATGGAAAAAAGAAGACCTTTCTCTCTGTCTCTCTCTCTCTCACTGTCTAACTCTGCCTGTCAAAAAAAGTCTAACAAAAAACCAAAAGTCAAAACACTGTTCTACTGTGATAAGGAAGCCTTGGAAATAAAATTTGATAGTCTTAACTTTATTACACCCAGGAAAAATCGATTATTAAGTGCATTGTGACAATTACATTGAGTTAACATTCACTTGGTTAAAAACCTGAAAACCCCCATTTTTGTTTCCTTTTCTGGATGTGGAAGTGGTGGTGATAGAAATCTACATAAAGGTTTGTGGGCACGACCTCAAGATAGAGTAAAAAAGATCAGAGTTGTATGAATGTCTACTACCAGAACCACTTCCTATCAAGAAAAATAGTTGGTCAGCATTTTAATGAAATCGATGAATGAATCAACCACATTCATTCAATGTAATTGTCAGAAGTGAGTCACAACGGTGTGTGATGCAATAATACAAAGCAGTAAAGAATCAAGAAGACACCTGAGATCTTTATCAAGAAGGCATCACCATGCATCTAATTAGGAATCAGTTGGTGTTCTGCCTCAAATAGGATGTAGCTAGATCTATTAATAAGGCCTTGAATTGGAAAGAGAAATGTATTATCTGTTAAGAAATGTTCTTATCTGCTAGGTCTCCTCATTTTGGGGGTCCTCTGTATTCTGGTAAGAACAATTCGCTGGTCAGAAATGCTGCTGAATGGAAACAATCATGCCAACTTGCAAACAGCGCCGTGCAGCTGCTGCAACTGAAAAACCCGAGGGCTGTGCATCTGGGTATTTCCCAGCTGCAAGATTTACACGTTGCTTGTTGGGTGAGGTCCATGTGGATGAAATAAGGTGACAAGGAGGACTGGAGAGTGTCCAGAGGAAAATCACCACCTACCCAAGGGACCTACAAGCAACTGCAATAAATCTAAATATAGCATGTATCTAGCTTAGATAAACAAGGGCAACAAGCAATAAGCAGGTCTGGAAGACGTGCCAAACCCCAGGTACCAAAGCCATAGGCTGTCGCTGAAATATAAAACAGACTTGGGCTCATATCCTCCTGCCCCAGCTTTCTAAATGCGCTGTGCATGTCGTTTGCAACATGATTTGAATTCTGAGCTTCAAGTGTCTCATTTGTAAACCAGTATAAGTCCCTACTTGCAAGGTTGTTCTGAAGATTAAATAAGAACACGGGAACTGCAAAGTACCAGTGTCTAATAGGTGCACTTGCCAAATGGAAGCGAAAATAAACCCTCCTGGGAAAGTTTAAAAGAAACACAAGAAGGCAAAATGTGTGTTTACTTGGTAAAATGTATCAAAGTTCACCACACAAAGCTATTGAGACTACGGATTAATTTAGCTCAGGGAGTGAGGAAGAAGAGTCTTAGCTGCAAGGGAAGATAGAAACAAGTGCAGGTCCCTGCTCTACCATCACCAAAATGGACCAGCAGTAACTAACAAATTCAAGGTCATGGCAGAATACATAAAAGGGACTGAGGGCTCACAGGGTTTTTAGGTGCCTGGTAAGATGCATGGCCCTGCTGAGCTGTAAAACAGGAATTTGTTTTGGGAGTTCGCTTTTGAACTGCTTTATAAAAAAATAAATGTGAGGTGTTAGGGTGAGTCTTGGTCCAATTGATCTGCCACGACAAAGTACCACAGACTGGGTGACTTATAAATAACAATGTATTTCTCACATTTCTGGAGGCTGCGATCAAGGCCTTGGCAGATTCTCATCTGTTGAGGGCTGAGGGCCTACTTCTTGGTTCAGAGACATCTGCCTTTTTGCTGTGCCCGCACACGGTAGAAAGGATGAGGGAGCTCTCTGGAGTCTGTTTTACGAGGACAGTGATGGCCATCCTGGAAGCTGCACCCTCATGACCCGTTCACTCCCCAGTGGCCCCACCTCCTAACACCACCGCACTGAGAGTGAGATGTCAACACAGAAATTTTGAAGGAACACACAGATTTAGTCTATAGTAAATGCCCTCTCCAAAAGTAAGCATAAGCAACTAACAAGAGCTAACTTCTGAGCAAAGACTTATTGAACAATCTGAGTGCTCTCAGAATTCATGTGAGAACCTGCCATCTATCTCGAATTGGCAGGTATATAAACGGTAGCACATAATTTATACGTCAAAAGAATCCATAAACAAGGATTCAGCAGGATGCTGCCTGAGTGTATTAATAGAACATGATTAAAAAGCAAATAAAATACAGAGTGATGTTTTATGTCAAAAGGAAATTTATATCCTTCTTACAAGCACCAACAGAACTAGAATCAGATTTTGCTATATATTAGGTCAAGGAATATAAGTCAATAATTCATTTGACTTTTCAAAATAAGTAGTATACTTTGGAGATTATACCAAACAGTTGCCCCGTATCTGATTTCAGAAGTACAATCAAACCAGAGAGTAAAACATTTATATTTTGAGCTTTTCATCTAACTTATCCTCACAATTGAATTTTACCCGAGTGCTGATGTAATATTAATTTTTTTTTAATATAAGAAGGAAAAGCCAGCTTGTCAGTGCTGTACATGTACTCATGGAACACCAGCAACAAAAAGAAAAAACACCCAGTTAATATATTAATGTCCGAGGGACTGGTGGGGAGGCAACTGATGCAGTGGCAAACTGATTCCTTCTGAGGCTCTCTAATGCCTTTTATGACTTTCAATTTAAATTTCCATCTTCACCAAGGTTGTGTTATGTGTGTCTTATTCCCAGGGTGATGATTTTTGTATTTTTGAGAAAGAAAAACAAACTAACCTAAAGTAGTCTCAGATCCTCATCTGATATCACATGGTGTGTGAGTGTGTGTGTATGTGAGTGTGTGTATGTGTGTGTATATGTGTGTGTAACATGGTGGAGTAATATGCCCACCAGGTGAGTCTCATTCCAGGCAGGTCCTTAGTGGGCAGCAGCACTCCATGAAATGTTTTCTGGGGCCTGTGTTACATTTGCTTCTGAATTTCCTGACGTCATTCTGAGAAGGGCAACAATATGTACACAGACATCACCAACAACAAAGCTTTTATTTTCTACAACTGATCACATCTTTTGTTAGTCTTCCCATTCCCACTTAAGAAAAAAAAAATAGGTCATTCAACTTACCAATTAAAGCTCACCACATAACTTTCCGTTTATTGTGCTTTGAATAAGTTGACTTAGGTCATTTGGGTCTCAGCCAATCCAATGTTTAAAGCCTGGTAAGGGGCTGGTGCTGTGGCACAGTGGGTTAATGCCCTGGCCTGAAGCACCAGCATCCCATATGGGTACCGGTTCAAGACCCGGCTGCTCCACTTCCAATCCAGCTCTCTGCTATGGCCTGGGAAAGCAGTAGAAGGTGGCCCAAGTCCTTGGGCCCCTGCACCCACGTGGGAGACCCAGAGGAAGCTCTTGGCTCCTGGCTTCTGGCTTCAGATCAGCACAGCTTCAGCCATTGCGGCCATCTGGGGAGTGAACCAACAGAAGGAAGACCTTTCTCTTTGTCTTTTTCTCTCACTGTCTATAACTTTACCTGTCAAATAAAAAAGAAAATATCCAAAGGACTTGGAATAGACACCTCTCCAAAGACATACAGTTGTCACATAAACGCATGAAAAAGGGTTAAACATTACTCATCATTACGGAGATGCAAATCAACACCATAATGAGATATGAGGAGTCTTCAAAAAGCTCTTGAAAAAGTGTTATAAAAAAACATGGATTTCAAAATTTTTCACTAAAATAAACACCTTTTAATTCTATTTTCCATAAACTTTTTGAAGTTCCTCATACCACTTTCCATCAGTAGGATGGCTGTTTAAACACTGAAATACAGACCGGCACCGCAGCTCACTAGGCTAATCCTCTGCCTGCGGCACCGACACCCCAGGTTCTGGTCCCAGTCAGGGCACCGGATTCTGTGCCAGTTGCCCCTCTTCCAGTCCAGCTCTCTGCTGCGGCCCGGGAGTGCAGTGGAGGATGGCCCAGGTCCTTGGGCCCTGCACCCCATGGGAGACCAGGAGGAAGCACCTGGCTCCTGGCTTCAGATCGGCACAGCATGCTGGCTGCAACATGCCAGTGGTAGTGGCCACTTGGGGGGTGAGCCAATGGAAAAAGGAAGACCTTTCTCTCTGTCTCTCTCTCTCTCACTGTCTAACTCCACCTGTCAAAAAAATAAAAAAAGAGACTGAAATAGAGCAAATGTAATAAGAGCAGAATTCTTGTATGTTGCTTGTAGGATGCAAAATGGTGCAGCCACTGTGGAAAAACACTAAAAACTCCTCAAGATATTAAAAATAGGTGCTAGTGTTGTGGCATAGCAGGTTAAACCACCACTTGTTAGCCAGCATCCCACATCAGACAGTTCAAGTCTTGGCTGCTCCACTTCCAATCCAGCTCCCTAAACATACGCCTGGGAAGGCAACATATGATGGCTTGGCTCTCAGCTTCAGCCTGGCCCAACCCTGGTTATTGCAACCACTGGAGAGTAAACCTGAGGGTGAAGAGAGCTAGCTAGGTAGCTCTCTGTCTCTCTCTCTCTATCTCTCTCTCTCCCTCCCTTCTTTTACTCTCTCTCTCTCTTCTTTCACTCTCTCTCCCCCTTCTTTCACTCTCTCTCCCTCTTTCCTCCCCTCACTCTCTGTCACTTTACCCTTCAAATAATTAGTTTTTAAAAACTAAAAAGTTTTTAAAAGAAGGTAAAATAGAAATACCTTATGATCCAGCAAAATAATTAAAAATAGAATCTCATAGAAATATTTGCTCATATATATTCATATCAACAGTATTCATAATAGCCAAAATGTGGAAGCTATGCAACTATCCATTAACCAATGAATAGATAAAATGCAATTTAAACATACAATAGAATAGCATCTAGCCTTTAGAAGGAAAAAAAAATTTTAAATGTTACAACTAAAAAGAAGCATAACCTTGAAGGCTTAATGCTAAATTGAACAAGCCAGTCACAAAAGGCCAAATACTGTTATGATTCCTATCATGAAGTTCGTAGAGTGGTCAGATGCTTATAGAGAAAAAAAATAAAATGGTAAATGCCAACGACTGATGACAAAGAGTGGGAAGTCAGGGTTTAACTATCACAGAGTCTCTCATGGGGATGAAAAGTTCTGAAAGGGGCTGGAAGTTTTGGCTGCACAACTTGGAGACCTTGTATGCGCATGTCTGTACTACAACTTCCTCCTTGATAGTCAAGTGTCTGGCTATAAAATCCTGGAATCAGAGTCATTTTTCCTTATAGTTTTTAAGGAATTTCCACATTGTTTTCAAGCATCCAGTGCTACTAAGACTGATGTCAGCCTGATTTTTAGGTGACCTTTTATCTCTCTAGGTGCCTGTTAACATTGCTTTCTTATCTTTAGGGTTCTCTGGCTTTACAATGATGTGTGTAGTGCTGTCTACCTCATTCATCTTGTTTGGCATCTGGTGAATTTTTTCAATCCAAAAATTTGTATCTTTCAGCTTTGAGAAACTCTGTATTTTTGAGAACTCTTTTTTGTTCTGACTTCATTTTCATAGCAACCTGTTCTTGGTCCTTTGGTTGTTCCTCTTCCAGTCTAGCTCTCTGCTGTGGCCCGGAAAGGCAGTGGAGGATGGCCCAAGTGCTTTGGTCCCTGCACCTGCATGGGAGACTGGGAGGAAGTACCTGGCTCCTGGCTTCAGATCGGCGCAGCGCCGGCCATAGTGGCCATTAGGGGTGTGAACCAATATAAGGAAGTCCTTTCTCTCTGTCTGTCTCTCTCTGTCTCTTCTCTCACTGTCTAAATCTGCCTGTCAAAAAAAAAAAAGAAGAACAAAACAGGAATGGTTAACCTGTTAGCTTGTGAAGCAGGAGGTGATGTTTGGTCTAGCCATTAAACCACAGTTAGGATGCCCATGTTTCACCTAAGAGTGCCTCAATTTGAGTCCTGGATCTCCTCTCAATCCCAGCTTCCTCCAGATACACAGCAGACTCATAGAATGGCAGATGTCCTAAATAGCACTCTGGCCTCAGAATCAGCCCTTAAGGCATTCGGATCTGGCTGAAGAGCCCATGAGAGTATTTTAGGCATGGAAAGCCGAGACACTCTGGAAAAAAAAAAAAGAAGAAGAAGAAGAAGACCTAAATGAAAGGTCTCTGCGAGTGAGATCCCAGTGGAAAGAACCGGGCCATCAAAGAAGGAGGTACCTTTCTCTGAAGGAAGGAGAGAACTTCCACTTTGACTATGACCCTGTCGGAATAAGATCGAAGTTGGCAAACTCAAAAGGCTTCCATAGCCTTGGCAACTCATGACTAGAGCCTAGGGAGATTACTGACGCCATAAACAAGAGTGTCAAATTGTTAACAACAGGAGTCACTGTGCACTTACTCCTCATGTAGGATCTGTCCTTAATGTGTTGTCCAATCTGAAGTAACGCTATAACTAGTACTGAAACAGTATTTTACACTTTGTGTTTCTGTGTGGGTGCAAACTGATGCAATCTTTACTTAATATATACTGAATCGATCTTCTGTATATAAAGATAATTGAAAATGAATCTTGATGTGAATGGAATGGGAGAGGGAGCGGGAGATGGGAGGGGTGTGAGTGGGAGGGAAATTATGGGGGGGAAGCCAATGTAATCAATAAACTGTACTTTGGAAATTTATATTTACTAAATAAAAAAATAAAAGAAAAAAAATCCCAGCTTCCTGCTAATTCAGACCCTGAGAGGCACCAGGTGATGGTTCAAGTAGTTGGGTTCCCACCACTCATGTGAAAAACCTGGCCGGAGTTCTCGGCTCCTGGTTTCACCCAGTCCAGTCCTAGCTATTATGGGTATGTGGAAATTGTACCAGCAGACAGATACAATTCCCCCTCCTTCTCCTCTCTCTCTCTCTCTCTCTCTCTCTCTCTCTCTCTCTCTCTCTCTCTCTCTCCCTTGCCTCTCGAACAATAAAGAAATAAATGCTTTAACTATCTGACTTCTCTGATGTCCTGAAATGGGTGTCTCCTCATCCCTGGCCCCTTCATGTCAGAATCTAAGCTGTGGCCTCTGTCACATTGTTCTGCCATTCACTGCTCCATCACCAGCATCCATGCTTCAAGAAAATTCCAGAAGTTCTCAGCTGCCAGTAACAGTCCTTCTCTCCCATCCACTATCCTGTTTGTTATGAGATTATATCTTCTTCCTGGTATTATCAATTTAATTAATCTTGGGAATACAAGAAATAAACACTTCTGTTTCTTCTAGATCTAGATAATTTCAATTATCTATGTAACTGACAAGTAGGATTTTTTTTTTTTGGTCATCTTTTCAAACCAAGATGTAGTTTTCAAAATCCCAAATTTGATGAATTCATTTAGACTCGTATTTTAGTGTCTTCTCCCTCTTCCTCTTCCTCTCCCTGCCCCCTCTCTTTAGGAGAGAGGAGGACTTCGGCAGAGGAAGCTTTCTGTTCAATAAATACCCAAAAAAGCAGAGGGAGAGGGAAAGCAGGAGGGAGGTGGGGAGAGGGAGAGGGAGGGGGAGATAAAGAGGGAGAGGGAGAGAATCTTCCAAGAGTTGGTTCACTCCCCAAAATGCGCCAGGCCTAAGTCAGAAGCCAGAATCTTCTTCCTGGGTCTCCCACATGTGTGCAGGGTTCCAGGGACTTGGACCATTCTCTGCTGCTTTCCCAGGCACAATACCAGGGGGCTGGATCAGAAGTAGAGCAGCCACAACTCAAACCGGCGCTGATATGGGATGCTGGCATGGCAGGGCACGGCTTAACTTGCTGCCCCAGCCCCTCCATATTTAAATGTTTATAAGTGTTCCATGGGCTCGGATCATCTATTCTGTTTGTATGATACAAATTCTATAAATATGGAATAACTTGACCTTGTTGATTATGCTATTCAAATCTTTCAGAGTACTTATTTTTAGACTATTTTATCTGACAAGTTCCAAAATGAATTTATTAAAATCTCCCACTGTGATTTTAGCATTTTCTCCTCAAACTTTTAGCAAATTTTGTCTTATGTGCTTGTCTGCTATTTTTGTGCATAATCTAATGCTTAAAGATTTGTGGCTTATTTTTTTCATGGATGTCATCTTTTGTTAGTACCTAATCTGTTTTGTCCTAATGAATGCTTTTGCTTCCTTGGTTTGCATTAGTTAGGTTTATCTTTACACTCATTTTGAGTATAATTTTGTCATTTTATCTGTGATACTCATGAACACCTACTTGGATTTTGCTTAAATTAATATACAATGTATTTGGATAGAGAAATTCAGACTTTTCCATTATTGTGATAAGTGACTTTTTTGTGTATATCCATTTATTTCAGATTTACTGTTTAGCATATGTTATATTTTTTTGAGGGATCTTTGTTTTTTTGTTTTGTTTTGTTTTAACCTCCCTTTACTTTTCTTGCTTAGTTAGCTCACTCTTTTCATTGTATTTTTGCCTTGTTGATTAAGAAGTGCCAACTCATTGTTTTCAATTATTCTAAGGCGTGCCTTCTTTCCCTCACTGTTCTAACAACATGTGTATTTATTTATGATAATGTCAGAATTAGTAGTGTCTACTCATCCCCTATTCCACCTACATGGATTTTTACACTATTATAATTCTCTCCCATCTACATTATCCCTCCCTACATTGATGGTTTATTCCAATTCTCATCTCTTCCCAACTTTCTATTCAGTGATATCATGGTGAGAGTGTTTACACCATGGAACTCGGTAGACACTACCAAGTAGTGCTTTGTTCATTGTTTTAACATTAAATCAGTTGTTAATCATTTACTAATATACATTGCCTTTCTACTTCCATTAAAATCTGTGAATTTTGGTACAATTCTTAATATTTTTAGTTCAGGGATGTTATTTTCCCTATTAGTATGTTTTGACTCAAAATTTCTTTAACACGAATAAACCATCCCTAGTCATATGACTATTCATTCAGATTGAACCATAAATTATTAAAAATGTATTGATCATGACTAATTATACTTTTGATGTTCTGTATTTAAGTTATGTTGTCCAGCTTATGGGCATGAGAATAGAATACTCTTAGTATTTCCCTCACAAAGGATGTAAGAGCCATACTTGTATATGTAGAAATATATTCCTTGCCCTGGCAGTTGGATGATATCTTAGCCCAGATTATTCAAATTGTCTCTCAAATGTCTATAGATAAGGGCCAGCACTGTGATGAAGTGGGTTAAATAGCCACTTGTGACACTGGCATCCCGTGCCAGGATGCCAGTTCAAGTCACAGATGCTCTGCTTCCAATCCAGCTCCTTGCTAATGTGCCTTGGGCCCCTAGCACCCATGAGAGAGACTTGGATGGAGTTCCTGGTTCCTGGCTTTGGCCTAGCCCAGTCCTGGCACTTATGGCCATTTGTGGTATGAACCAGAGTTTGAAAGATCTCTCTGTCACTCTTGCCTTCCAAATCAACAAATTTAAAAAAAAGTGTGTAGATAGTGTTCTGTTTCTTTTCCTTTCTAGTATCACAAATAAATGCCCAACTTTGATCACCTTTCTCCCCATTAACTAATTGATTTTGTTGTTGTTGTCATCATTTTCCACATGGGAACTATTTCTTTCTTAATTCCAATGAATTTATATATTTCATCAAAATTTAGCTAGGTATGTGAATTATTTTCTCTGTAGGCATGGCAATGATTATTAATATAAAATTTAATTCTATATTGAGAGAATTTTTAACAAATTATTTTTCTGGGACTAGCGTTTAGTCGCTTAGTAGTGAACATACAACTTAGGACAACCACTTCCCACATCAGAGTGCCTGAGTTCAACATCCAGCTCCATGCAGACCCTGGGAGGCAGTGGTGATGGCTCGAGTAATTGGATTCCTGCCACCCACATGGGAGTTCTGAATTCAGTTTCTGGGTCCCAGCTTCACAAATGGCCTGCCTGACCATGGCTCAGCCTCAGCTCTTGTGGGCCTTGAGAGAGTGAACCAGTGAATGGGATCCTGCGCCCTCACTCTCTCTCTCAAGTTAAAAAAAAATAGCCACATATCCCTATTTCTTTTCCCAGAACTCTGAATTTTATTTTAAGTCTCTAACCTCCTAATCTCTTGTCTTTTCCCTCCTAACCTTGGGATTTTCTTCTGTTCCATCAGGTCTTCCAAACCACTATTTCAGTTCTCAACAGTAGCCATCTTCTTCCATTTTTAAGCTGTTTTAAGTTGAAAATTATGTTTAGCTCAGGGAAGTCATGTTAGAGATCTGACCTATTCTTTTATCAGTTCTCTGGCAACAGGATCCCCCAGGGCTAGTTCAGTTTTGCCTTCTTACCTTGGCTCTCTGTTTCCCCTTGATGGATTTGTAGTTTCTTTCCCTTCTCACAGTTTAGTCACCTTCAGCTCTTGGTCAGCCAAAACTGAGCTCCCTCAGCCACAATGCTGAGCTTGAGACCTCCTGCTTATGCCAACTGATAAGCAACTGAGCTGAAGTCCCTACACGGAGGCAGCAGGGGGGCTCTTCTTGGAAGAATCAGCAATCTTCTCTTCTGCTACAGGAACTAAAAGCAGCTCCACCTACCCAAGTATCTCTCCTCCAGACCAGGAGGTCCAGCAGCTCCTCCCAGGAGCATATGCAGCACATCCATGCAGGGTCAGGGGCAGAAAGTTTGGAGTCTTCACCTCTTATTCCTCTCTACTCTCCCCCAACACCAAAGGAAGCAAAGGCCTTGACTCTCAGGTTGGCTCAAGCCCGCCAAGCTCTGCCAGCAGCATCATTTGCTCACTGCATTTCCAGACAATAGATTTGGGAGAACAGGTCAAGGCTGTGCCCTCACATCTCCATTTCTAGTACAATTGTGTGTGTGTGTGTCAAAGTAATCAGTGTTATAGTATCAGAGTATGACCCTATTTTATGGCTATTGGAGCCACTCAGCACCATCAGAACAAAGCAATGCAAGAATGGTACTTATCATCACCTCAAAAATTCTTTTTTTTTTTTTTTGGACAGGCAGAATGGATAGTGAGAGAGAGAGAGAGAAAGAAAGGTCTTCCTTTTTGCCGTTGGTTCACCCTCCAATGGCCGCTGCGGCCGGTGCATCTCGCTGATGCGAAGCCAGGAGCCAGGTGCTTCTCCTGGTCTCCCATGCGGGTGCAGGGCCCAAGCACTTGGGCCATCCTCCACTGCCTTCCCGGGCCATAGCAGAGAGCTGGCCTGGAAGAGGGGCAACTAGGATAAAATCCGGCACCCCAACTGGGACTAGAACCCGGTGTGCTGGTGCCGCAAGGCGGAGGATTAGCCTGTTAAGCCATGGCACCGGCCAATCACCTCAAAAATTCTAAGGCATCACTTACTGCCAGCCAGTTTTGCCACTGGCAGGTGAACCTGATAGGGACTGCACTCAAAAACAGGCCTCTGACAAAGACTCTGACAGACAGTGCCTCATAATGGCCAATGCCAAGCATCTCAAAAGAATGAAGTGTCCCACTCTGGCCATTGTCAGAGCATCTCAAGAGACTATCAGGTAAGGAGGTCATCAGCTCCTCCATATAGTGTCATAGCTGGATAAGTCAGATCAAATGAGCAGTAGTTTCAATTTCCTGGCCATCCAGGTTGCACATACGAGACAACTGTCATCCACATATAGACTTTGACCAGAGGTTGAAGCAAAGTTCAATAAAGATTACCCTGTTTGAGGGTGTACATCCAACTACCACCCACCTAGTATCAGAGCGTGCAGCTTGGCATGGTAGAGATGTCAGGTGTTAACTATCACGGGACTAGTCCTCAGGAAGTCGGTTTTCAGGCTGGTGGAACACATTTACAACATACCCCATGACAACCTCACTTTTACCATTCAGACAGAAGAAAGGTCTTCACTGGTCAATCATATGAGTGTTGTGTGTCTCAATGACATTTTAATATTCAGCATGGATGTTAATATCATTCCGGAGTAAGTGGTCAGAGCCACAATTCTCATTCATGGCAGTATCTCTTTTTTAAAAAATCTTGTAAGCATGAGTAGCTACTGTTGGTATACTTCAGAGAAAGTACAGGGGGTGATGTCTACAAGACTGATGCCCAGCTAAGACCTCTCTGTCTGATGTTGACCAACACCCTGGTCCCTCACTGCATGATGATGAGAAAACAACAAAAGATTTAGATCTTCATTCTAAATTTGACACCGCACATTTAACATCCCCGGTGTGCCAGAGGAGCAGCTCTATCATCACTCAACCACATCCAAAGCATCACCTCAAGTCAAACCCAGTAAATGACTGGGCCTGCAGCGGATGAATGCAGACCTGGGTTCATGCTCCATTAGGCTGAAATTACCCCAGGGCTCACCGTCTCCCAGAGCACAGGGTGCCTACTCGGGTGAGAGAAGAGAGCTTAGATTTTCTAACCACCAAATGCGCTGAAAAATACATTTCATCACATTTAGGACCATATCATTCTGAGACAAATAAAATAAACAGCTCTTTCCAGGTGTGGGAACTTGCTGGTCAAGTGTGGCCTGCAAAGTCAGACATTGTAGGAACCACAGGGATGTACTGACCTTACTCTACAGATGAGGATAATTTATAATATTGCAACCATTTATATCCTGGGAAGACCAGTCTACAACAGCTATATTTCAACTGTAACTTCAAGGACCTCAGTTACTTGCAGGGATTTCACCTCCTGAGAGAGGCCCTGCTGAGCACAGGAGAGGTGCTCCTTCTCTCCCTCAGGCACAGAAGGAGCTTGAAGTAGAGCTGTGCCTTTCCTATTTTCTCTAGTATTTGTTTTCTGTATACCACAGCTGCATTCTGATTTATAAAGACTATGCTGAGTTCTCCACCAAGTGTATCTGAATGACTGAAAACCTTTCGTGTAGAATGTGAGGAAGTGATATGATTCCCAACCCACTGCAGGAAGGGAGTTGCATAAAAGAAGAACAAGGGAGATATGGGGGACTGGCATGAGTACTCAGCCACAGTCCCAGGAGCCAAGCCACACCTATCCAAGGCTGAGAGGCAGGTGTGGTCTAAAACCAGAAAGCAGTGCTTAATTACAAAAATGCCCAGAGAGAAATCCAGGCGTGCATCAGAGAAGCCACAGAATTAGACTCTGTCAGAAGAAAGAAAGGATGGGGGCCGACACCGTGGCTCATTTGGTTAATCCTCCACCTGCAGTGCCGTCATCCCATATGGGCACTGGGTTCTAATCCCGGTTGCTCCTCTTCCAGTCCAGCTCTCTGCTGTGGCCCAGGAAGGCAGTGGAGGATGGCCCAAGTGCTTGGGCCCCTGCACCTGCATGAGAGACCAGAAAGAAGCACCTGGCTCCTGGCTTTGGATTGGCGTAACCCCGGCCATAGCAGCCATTTGGGGGTGAACCAATGGAAGGAAGACCTTTCTCTCTCTCTCTCTTTCTCTCTCTCTCTCTCTCTCTCTCTCTCATTATCTAACTCTATCTGTCAAATAAAAAAAAATAAATAAAGGATGAGGGGAGAGCAGGAGACCTACAACTCTTCTGCCCTTGCTTTTAAGTGTGGAGGCTGTATAAACTACCAAACACCACTGCCATACAGCAGGGCCCATAGACAAGGTCCTTGTCTTCTTCTGCAGCCCATGTGTCACTTTGGGTGTCCAGGCAGCACTCTAGGATCTGCTCTGGAAAAATGTATGAAGTATCCTCATCCAACTGAAAAGTCATTTTTCCCGGTATTTGGAGGACTCTATAAAAGAGTGATATCTCAGATGAATCTCCAGAGAATGATGATGAGTGGAGAATGCCAATCACAAGAGCTTACAAACTGTGTGACTTCTTTCACATAAGGTTCCTGACATAAATACTTTTTAAACGGAGAATAGATCAGTGTGGATGGGGACTAAAGGGGGCTGTGGGTGGGAAGGGGTATGGCTACAAATATAATGAAAAATTCTTGTAGTAAATGAAGTGATGTGTGTCTTGGCTGCATCAATGCTGATATTCTGTTTATAATATTGCACTATAATTGTGTAAGACATTTCTACAGGGAGAAACTGGATAAAGTATACCAGAGATATACCTGCTTTATTTCTTCCAATTGTGTGCAAATAAACTGTAATTTTCCCAAAGTAAAAATTTTTGTTTAGAAAAAAAAAATGCAAAAAGGGAAAATGTCTTTTCCAGTCTGACTGGAAACATCCAGTTCCTGATATTCACTATTCTTCCAGTAGAAAAGGTGAAAAACCAGAATTGGTGATGTAGGGCTCTTGAGTTTGAATCCTATTGTATAACAGAGACATCCCTGAGGCCGCCTCAGCTTGAGACTATAAACTCAGCTCACATTTCGTTTGCTAGAACTACTAGCTTTTTTGTCTTACCTTGGAATTCTAAGTTTTACTGCATCTTTTTACATTGATACTGGCTCCCTTCCTGTTCCTAAATGATATGGTCACATCTATAGTCTCATATTTATAACCAGAATTATTTAACCAGGCCCTCCACAAAGTTTTACTTCCCTTCTCCAACTGCCAATTCCCTGTGCCCTAGTTCCCTTCCAACTCTTGTATCTGCTTTAAAGAATAATGAACTGGGACTAAAAATTCAGTTCTTCCATAAAGTAGATGTTGGGATTCCACAGCATAGGTTGGAGGTTTAAGATTTCATGTTCAGTTACATATGGCTCTGTAATGCTACTCATTAGAGCAGTTAAACTAGGTACCTTTTTAGAATAAAAGTCCCTTGAGAGAAAAAAATAAATTTATCTTAATCATTGCCATCCCAGATCTGAGGCATAAATAACAGGTGTCTACTGAAGAGGCTATTTGCCAAGCATATGTAAAATCACTTTATGTCTGGCTATAGGGAAAGAAATGCACCTTCTAAGATTCTCATCAGCTGCTGACAAGAGCTCCCTTAACTGGAAATATATTGCTCTGAAGATCAACAACAACAATAACAAAAATTGATGTTGTTCCTGCATTTTAGTTTACTGGGATTTTCCTGACAGTTATTTCTAGAGATGTCATTGTGAAAACTCAGAATGCCAATACTGTGAGATAAGTCGGTCCATTTCTTAAAGTTCATGGGCACTCTGGTAGTGTTCCACCACAAGACCTTCTCCCAGTAATGGGTCCCTATCCATATACTGCAATACAAATATTTGGTGAGTTCAATTTTGCACTTGTTTCCAACCTGTCTTGACTTTAATTATTGACTGTAATTAAGTCACAGACCAGCCTTTGTCTCACATATTCTACATCAGTTCTTAGATGAATCTACTCCTTGCTCCTAATTTTAACGTTAGAGGAAATCTCTGTATTTTCCTTAAGTAGTAAAAATTAAACCCTAATTGTATAATAGTTAAGACATAGAACAGGGGACGGCGCCACACTTCAGCAGGTTAAGTTGCAGCTTGAGACACCAGCATCGCATATGAGTGCCAGTTTGAGTCCTGGCTTCTCCATTTCCAATCTAATCCTGCTAATGGCCTGGGAAAGCAGTGGAAGATGGCCCAAGTGCTTGGGCCCCTGCATCCATTGTGGGAAACCCAGATGGAGTTCCAGGTTCCTAGCTTCAGGCTTGCCCAGCCTCAGCTGTTACAGCCATTTGGGGAGTGCACCAGCAGATGTACAGTCTCTTTCTCTGTTTCTCTCCCCCTCTCTCTGTAACTCTGTCACTTTCAAATAAATAACTCTTTTAAAAAGAGAAAGAGAGACAGAACAACAGCCAGATTGCCCAAGTTGTCAATCCTGGCACCTCACTTACTACCCATGACATCTGGCAAGTTACTCAAAGTCTCTATTCTTGTTTTGTTTGCTATAAAATGAGGAAATAACAGTACATATGTCAAATGATTGTTATAAGGTTTAAATGAGCTGATTAATATGAGACACTTAGAGGAATGTTTTGCACACAGTAATTGTTAAATAAATGTTAGCTATTATTTGTGCAATGTCAAAGTATTTTAGGAAAGTGAATGCACTACCAGTTTTACCAGTTGTATTTTCTTCCATATTTGTTCAAACTACTAATCCCAGTGAGAATTCTAGAATACCAAAACAATGATTCTAGCTTTACATAAAAATGAAAACACCACGAGCATCCAGGGATGGGCACTGATAACATGAGAATATCAAGAGTTGAGATGTTGTGCTTATCCACACGCTAGACACATAACATCCCATGCATTCGCATTTACCTCCTCCCTGCTTGCTTCATCAAGGTAGACTTGGAGGTGGCACAGGTGAAGCCACAGGTTGAGTGTGTCAGTACATAGAAGTAAGGGAACAGGATGCATATACGCTCCACTCTTCTTCAAATTTTTAAGTGGCAAACCTTTCAGGAAAGTTTTATTTCACATTACCACTCTGCAGGCATCAGAGGTATTCATGTTAATTACCAGTGTTTTTAGGTTTTTTTTAAATTTGTTTATTTGAGAGAGAGAGAGAGAGAGAGATAGAGAGAGGGAGAGGGAGGGAGGGAACATTCCCATCTACTGGCTCACTTCCCAAATGCCAACAACGTCTGAGACTGGAGCAGACTGTAACAATGAGCTAGTCATTCAATCCAGGTCTCTCACATGGAGAGCACAGACCCAACCACTTGAGCCGTCATCATTGCCTTCCAAGATATACAATAACAGGAAGGTGGAATCTGGAGCAGAGCTGGGACTCGAACCCCAGCATTCTAATATGGATAGGATGCAAGCCTCCCAAACAGCATCTTAGCAGCCAGGCCAAATGCTTGCCCTGATCACCCACATTTTAAGAGACAGTGGAGACACATATTTTTTGGTGACAGCCTCAAAAGGAATGGAGCTGTTGAGATAGCCTTGCTTGTTGCAGTTTCACCAGTTCAGTCAAATAGCATGTTATAACCCCAACAAGGAGCCAATGTCATAAGGGAAAAAGCTGAAACTAACTAGACTAGCCTGACACAGAGTCAGTGTTAGGAACAGCCAGTAGTAGCTGAGAATTCCAAAGTTAGGCTCAATCCAAACTAGAGGTAATAGCTAGTGCAGAGTGGAGGCCAGGCAGTGAACCGAGGCCCCCAAGTCATGGCCTATGAACATAACTTGCTTTGGTCAAGGTGACCTACCCTCTTGAAATAGGACTTAGGCTTGCCTTTAAGAGGTAAAGAGAAAATTTACACAGCCAGAACTAGACAAAATATTAGGACCCCTAACAAACAAGCTCAAAATAAAGCAAAATGTTGGTCCAATTTTAAATCCAACAGAGCCACTCTGCAGGGTAAGAAAACCTGACAGAGATTCATAGAAGAAAGGCCAGACTTAGAAGGAACTGGCTTGAGGCCAGCATTTTGGCACAGCAGGTTAAACCACTGCCTAGGACACTGGTAACCTATGTGAATGCCAGCTCCAGTCATGGCCTGTTCTACTTCTGATCCAGCTCCCAGTTAATGTGCCCGGGAAAGTAGACAAAAATAACCCAAGTGCGGCCAGCGCCGTGGCTTAACAGGCTAATCCTCTGCCTTGTGGCGCCGGCACACCAGGTTCTAGTCCCGGTTGGAGCGCCAGATTCTATCTCGGTTGCCCCTCTTCCAGGCCAGCTCTCTGCTATGGCCCGGGAGGGCAGTGGAGGATGGCCCAAGTGCTTGGGCCCTGCACCCACATGGGAGACTGGGAGAGGCGCCTGGCTCCTGGCTTCGGATCAGCACGATGTGCTGGCCGCAGTGGCCATTGGAGGGTGAACCAACGGCAAAAAGGAAGACCTTTCTCTCTGTCTGTCTCTCACTATTCACTCTGCCTGTCAAAAAATAAATAAAATAACCCAAGTGCTTGGGCCCCTGCCACCCATGTGGGAGACCAGGATGGAGGTCTAGGTTCACGGCTTTGGCCTTGCTCAGGCACAGTTAATGTGGCCATTTGGGGAGTGAACCAGAAGATGGAAGATCTGCATATGTGTGTGTTTATGTGTGCATATCTGTAACTCTACCTTTCAAGTAAATAAATAAATCTTTAAAAAAAAAAAAAGCACAAGTGCTCAAGGTTTATCCCTTACAGTAGATCTATAGTTAACCTCATGCCCTTCAACGTGAACCACAGTAATGACAAAGTATCAAAGCATAACAACACATTACTACATGTAACATTATCTCATAGACACAATAATGTCTCCCCTAAGACATCACACTCTCAAATTGGAAGCTATGAGTATGTCACACTACATGGTGAAGGTGAATTAAGGTTGCTAAAGGGGAGATGAGTAATCTGCATTGTCCCAGTCTAATCATATAAGTCTTTAAAAGTAGAAGGCACAATAGTAGAAGAGAATGTCCAACAGATGCTATATTAAATGATTCAACCCACTAGATTAGTCCATTCAACTTTGAAAACAAAGTACCATAGTCTGGGTGACTTAAACAACATAAATTTATTTCTCCAAGTTCTGGAGGCTGGGATGTCCAAAGCCAGGTGCAGGCAGAACCTGGGTCTGGGGAGTCCTCACTTCATGGTTTGCAGAATATTGTCTTTTTTTGTATCTTCACATGGCAGAGTTCATATACAGGCTCTCTGGCTTCCTCCTGCAAGGACACTAATCTCATCATGAGGGCTCCAAACCTCTGACCTAACTACCTCCCAAAGACCTCATCTCCAAATGCCATGACAGTAGAGATAAGATTTCTTTTTGGTTTTTTTTTTTTAAGATTTATTTATTTATTTATTTGAAAGTCAGAGTTACAGAGAGAGAGAGAGAGAGAGGTGTTCCATCCACTGGTTCACTCTCCAGTTGGCCAAAACAGCCGGAGCTATGCCGATCTGAAGCCAGGAGCCAGAAACTTCCTCTGGGTCTCCCACATGGGTGCAGGGGCCCAAGGACTTGGGCCATCTTCTACTACTTTCCCAGGCCATAGCAGAGAGCTGGATTGGAAGTGGAGCAGCCTATACTTGAACTGGCACCCATATGGGATGCCAGCACTGCAGGCAGCAGCTTTACCAGCTAAGCCACAGCACCGGCCCTGGAGATAAGATTTCAACAAATGACATTGGGAGAGACACAAACACTCAGTCCATAAGCCATAATTGCTAGCTTTGAAGATGGAAGCGAACCATGAGCCAAGGAATGTAGACAGCCTCTAGAAGCTGGAACAGGTAAAGAAATGGAGTATACCCTGCAGCCTCCACAGAGGAATGCAGTCTTACTACCATCTTGATTTTAGTCCAGTGAGACCCATATGGAAACTCTGATTCACAGAATTATAAAACAATAAATGTATGTTGTTTTGAATCACTGGGTTTGTGATGATTTTTTACAGCAATAACAGAAAATTAATAGACATTACAATTCAGGAAATGTTTAATCTAGATTATATTTGACTCTTCAGATTCAACAGAACCATAATTTGTCCCAATGACATTTCTTTCACATATAAAAATCAACTAACTGGAGCGGGGAAATTAAGCTGCTGCTGTGACATCAGCATCTCATATCAAAGAACTAGTTTCAGTCCTAGCTACTCTACTTCTGATACAGCTCTCTGCTAATGCACCTGGGAAGGCACCAGATTATAGACAAATACTTGGACCCCTGTCATCCATGTGGAAAACTGGATGGAGTTTCTGCCTTTTGGCTTCAGCCTGGCCCAACTCTGGCTTTTGAGGCCATTTGGGGAGTGAACCAGCAGACTGAAGATACCTGTGTGTGTGTGTGTGTGTATCTCCCTCTCATGTTTGCCTTTTAAATAAATAAATAATACCTTTTTTAAAAAATCAGCTTAAAAGGAACACACATTTGGCACAGCAGTTGACAAACTGTCTGAGACTTCCACATTCCATATTGAAGTGTCTAGGTTCAAGTGCCCACTCTGCCTCTGATCTAACATCCTACTAATGTGCACCCTGGAAGACAGCAGGTGATGACTCAAATGCTTAGGTTCCTGCTACATACATAGGAGACCTGCATGGAGTTCTGGGCTCCTGCCTTTGGCCATACTGAGTTTCAGCTCTTGCAGACATTTGACAAGTGAATCAGCAGATGAAAGATCTCTCTTTTCTCTATGTCTTTCTGCCTTTCAAATAACCTTTTTTATTTTTTTAAGATTTATTTATTTTATCTGAAAGGCAGAGTTACAGAGAAGCAGAGGCAGAGACAGAGAAAGAGAGGCCTTCCATCCACTGGTTCACTCCCCAAATGTTTGCAATTGCTGGAGCTGCATTGTTTCAAAGCCAAGTGCCAGGAGCTTCTTCCAAGTCTCCCACACGAGTGCAGGAGCCCATGTGGGCCATCTTCTACTGCTTTCCAAGGCCACAGCAGAGAGCTGGATCAGAAGTGGAGCACCAGGGACTCAAACCCGTGCCCACATGGGATGCCAGCACTGCAGCGGCAGCTTTACCTGCTATGCTACAACACTGGCCCCTCAAATATTCTTTATTTTTTTAAATTTTTTTTGAAAGGCAGAGTTAGACAGTGAGAGAGAGAGAGACAGAGAGAAAGGCCTTCCTTTTTCCATTGATTCACCCCCCAAGTAGCCGCTATGGCCGGTGCGTTGCAGCCAGCGCGCTGCGCCGATCCAAAGCCAGGAGCCAGGTGCTTCCTCCTGGTCTCCCATGTGGGTACAGGGCCCAAGCACTTGGGCCATCCTCCACTGCGTTCTCGGGCCACAGCAGAGAGCTGGACTGGAAGAGGAGCAACTGGGACAGAATCCGGCGCCCCAACCAGGACTAGAACCCCGGGTATCAGCGCCAAAGGCAGAAGATTAGCCTAATGAGCCGCGGCACCAGCCTCAAATATTCTTTAAAAAATTGTTTAAATCAACTCATCTTTGAAAAGTATAAATACTTTGAACAGAGATGTATACATTATTGGAGGACAGAAAATGCATGTTCACTTTTTCTTCATTCCCTAGAGTTGTGGTCAAACATAGAGATCAGAACCAAAGCCCAGCACATGGCTGCTGGAGCCTGCTCTCAATTTTCGTTCTGGAACCTTAAGTTATGCTCATGGTCATATGTGGACCTTCAACAAAAACTAACATCCCCTACTCTGGGAAAGTAGATAGCTGATGTGTATTCAGAGAGTAGTAAAGAAATAAAAGAAGGTCAAATAAATTCTTACATGAAACACATTGGCATGTATATACCACCCTACCACGTCGTCAAATATTTCTAACTGCAGAATGTATCAGTAACTCACATAAACAGCATCCCAGAATTTAAAATGCTGTAGAGCATCACAGTGCTATCATTCTATCAGCACACCTCAGCCTCAGTCATAAGGGTGGCAAATGAATCATAACAGAGTTTCAAATGCCGAGAAGGAAAGATCATTCACAGCAGGAAACACCCTGCTATCTCCAAACGCTTCCCTATCCCTGCCTTGGCCACTGTAGCAGCCAGGTGTACAGTAACATCACCTTCCAGGCATTTCCCTACCAAGTTAGACCAAGTTAAATCTCTTTCCAGTGAAGGGAGGGCGTTGTTCTGGTTCAGTCATTGTTCTCCAAATGTCATACTGGTCAAGGTTTCATCTATAAATTTCTAGCTTCTGCTGTTAGAGTCTGTAGTTGAAAGATGTGTGAAAATCTTTTGACAGAACATTTAGCATACTTACTCCTTTTCTCCTTTCTTGACCTGGTTTTTGTCCTACCACTTTTTGATATCTACTGTCTTTTCCAAGTCAGTTTCTCTAGGGACAGGCGGTCGTTCTAAAGCAGCAGCATTCTCAATAAAATACATAAGCTATTGGAAGATCTTACCATAGGTTAACCATAGGTTAATTTATCTTAAATTAGTTACTTTTTTAAAAGATTTATTTATTTATTTGAAAGAGTTACACAGAGAGAGGAGACAGGAGAGAGGTGAGAGGTGAGAGGAGAGAGAGAGAGAGAGAGAGAGAGAGAGAGAGAGGTCTTGCATCCGATAGTTCACTCCCCAATTGGCCGCAATGGCCAGCCGGAGCTGTGCAGATCCGAAGCCAGGAGCCAGGAGCTTCTTCTGGGTCTCCCATGTGGGTGCAGAGACCCAAGGACTTGGGCCATCTTCTACTGCTTTCCCAGGCCATAGCAGAGAGCTGGACTGGAAGTGGAGCAGCTGGGTCTCAAACCAGCACCCATATGGGATGCTGGCACTTCAGGCCAGGACGTTAACCTGCTGCGTCACAGTGCCGGCCCCAAATTAGTTACTTTTTGAAGTTTGAAAGAATTGTTTCAAAAGAAGAGCAAAAAGTATGGAAGCCTGAAAACATGTTAAAAAGAAAAAAAAGTCTAATGAGAAAGGGAGCAGGAAATAATGAAAAAAAGAATTCAAACAATTCACAACTGTCTTATCCTTTAGCAGTTCTTTGTTTCAAATGTCATAAATCATACATACATACATACATACACACACACATATGCATACATACATACAGAGATCAACTATACTGTGTGGACTTGGGGGCCTGTAAAAAACATGCAAGTGTGTATTCTGCTGTCTTCCTTATCAGGGATGATCAGAAGATGCACTAATCTTTCTTGTGCTTGGTTCTACTTCCAGTATTCTTAGTACGGAATATTTATTTTTCCATCTTTTCTTTGAACAATTAATTTCTGCCATTTGAAATTTGGATGGCTTTTAAAATGCTACTTTCAAACACTATGATGAGTAGAAGTACCACGAGTGAGCATCCTTTCCTTCCTTGGAGGGTAAGCTTTCAGTCTGTCAGTGTTGACCATGACGGTAGCTGTGGGCTTTGCACAAGTAGCTTTTAGTACATTGAGCTAGTTCCTCTCTTGAGAACATTTATCATGAAAGGGTATAGAATTGGGTCAAACAATTTTTCTGCAAATATTGATGATATGATTCTTACCTATTCTTACCTATGATCCTATTATTCTGGTGTGTCACATTTCTTTTTGTGTATGGAATCATTCTTGCTTCCAACAGATAAATCCCACTCAGTATTGTGCTATTGAATTCAGTTTATTAGGACTTTGCTGAAGGTGCCTGCATCTATATGCATCTGAAATATTCAACTATAGTTTTCTTTCTGTGACATCTTTGCCTGGCTTTCAGTATCAAGGTAATATTGGCCTCATAAAATGAATTTGCAAGTGTTCCCTCTCCTTCAGGTTTTTTTTTTTTCATGGTAACTTTTAGAAGAATCAAGTATTAATTAATGTTTGGTACAATTCACCAATGCACTGGAACTACATAAAACAATTAGTCAAGAAGCAGAAATAAGAAGGCATCCAAATCAAAAAGGAAGAAATGAAATTGCCTCTATTTATAGATGATTTGGTCTTAAATTATAAAGCCCTATAGACTCCAGTGACAACTGGTTGGTAAATTCCATGAAGTAATAAATCCCATAAAGCTGCAGTATGAAGCAAGCACATGGAGAAATTGGAACTCTTGATACACTACTGGTAGAACTGCAGAAATGGTACAGTCACTATGGAAAGAGGTACGGAGGTTCTTCTAAAAATTAAAAATAGGGCCACCTGAAGACCAACTGAGTATGTATCTAAAAGAATTGATATCAAGATCTCAAAGAGAGATTAGCACTATGTTCAGTATAGTACTACTCACAATAATCAAGACAGAAACAACCTAAATGTCCACAGATAAATAAGAAAATGTTGTCGATACTTACAATGAAACTTTATCCAACCTTAGAAAGGAAGGAAATTCTGTGACAATATGGAAAACCCTTGAAGACACTATGCAAGATTCATTGGCGTCAAAGACCTCCGGCCAGAGTGGCATGGCGGCTTCCAAGAGAGGAAAAAACCCAAAGTGGCCGGTAGTAGTCAGGTTTTTAAGTACACTTTGGGAAAGAAACTGTCAGTCAATAAGGTGGGGACAAACCCAACAAAAAAGACCTGATTTACAATCCTTTATCCTGTCTGGCTTGCTCAGGATAAAACAGAATAGCCATCACAAGGGTGGGATACCTAATTTGTTTTCACAATAAACTGGGAGCTCAGAAGGGTGGGGTCACCAATCCCTTGCTATTCAAAGAAACAGTTTTATAAAAAATTTAAACAGAACCTAATTGATTCAGTCTTTATCTTATCTGCATCAGAACTTACTCTACATACAGAGCAAGCACATGGCATAGCAGTTAGGATCCCACTTTAGATACCTGCATCCAACATCACAGTACCTGCCTGCTCAAGTCTTGGCTTACCCCCCACTCCAGCTTCCTGCGAACACGTATCCTAGAAGGCAATGGTGATGGCTCCAGTACTCTGGTCCCTGCCGCACACGTGGCAGATTTGAATTCACTTCTGAGCTCCTGGCTTCAGCCTGGCCCAGCCATAGCTGTTTTAGTCATTTGGGCATTTGGGGAGTAAACCAGCAAATGGGAGATCTCCCACTCTCTTTTTTTCAAATAAATAAATTTTTAAAAAGAAATTATTCTACATACAAATAGCCATATAAATTACTAAGGCATTCACACACACACACACACATATACACACAGTTCATGGAAATGGAATCAAAGCATAAGTTTATTTTTGTGCAAAACCTCTTTGAAATCCATGTACTTGGGGGCAGGCACTGTGTCATAGCAGGTAAAATCACCGCCTGCAGTGCCGGCATCCCATATGGGCACCAGTTCAAGTCCCGGCTACTCCACTTCCAATCCAGCTCTCTGTTATGGCCTGGGGAAGCAGTAGAGGATGGCTCAAGTCCTTGAACCCCTGCACCCGTGTGGAAGACCCAGAAGAAGCTCCTGGCTCCTGGCTTCAGATCGGTGCAGCTCTGGCCATTGTAGCCAACTGGAGAGTGAACCAGAGAGAGAGAAGACCTCTCTCTCTCTCTCTCTCTACCTCTCCTTCTCTCTCCATGTAACTCTGACCTTCAAATAAATAAATAAATTTTAAAAAAAGAAATCCATGTACTACATATGATAAAAATATAATATTCAAAGTAATATATACTTTTTAAGAATATATAAAAAATATTCAACTAACACTTAGCCAACTTCAAATATGAAGCCAAAAAATAGGAGGATGAGTCTTGTGAAATGTGTATAAAAACCAAATGTACATGTTTATACATATATTTATACAATAAAACCTCATTAATTCCCATTCCACACATTTTAAATTTATAATTAGTCTAATGTTCTTGGCACTATATATAAGATGAAATTCTAATTAGGTGAAATGCTAGTGTAAACAAAAGAAACATTTATACATAAAAAGCTAACAGCTTTTAAGTATCATTTTAGTAGTTCTTATAGTCAAAGAAAAAAATCTAAATATTGTAATCCATAAGCTGTATACTGGAAATTTATATTCATTAAATAAAAGTTAAAAAAATAAAATAAAATAAAATAAAAAATGAAATGCTTTGGTGCAAAAAAAAAAATCTAAATATAGTAACATTAGGCACCACCAAGATAAAATAAGTGTTCTTATCACTATAACCAATATTTTTAAAGTTATTTATTTATTTGAAAGGCAGAGTGATAGAGACAGAGAAAAAGAGAGCAAAAGAGATCTTCCAGCTACTGGTTCACTCCTCCAAATGGCTGCAACAGCCAGGGCTAGGGCTGGCCAAAGCCAGGAGACTGGAATTCCATCTGGGCCTCTAAGCAAAGGCCCAAACACTTGGGCCATCATCTGCTCCTTTCTCAGGTGCATCAGCAAGGAGCTGGTATGGAAGTGGAGCAGCCTATACATAAAGCCAGAGTTGCAAGCAATAGCTTAACCTGCTGTGCCACGATGCTGGCCCCTGTAACTGATATTCTAAAATGATTTCCTAGGCATCGTCATTCTTCACAGGCAGAGGATAATGGTATAGATGGTACTATATACAAAGATTCTGAAGCTAGAGCCTTGAGTTCAAACCTGGTTCTGCTGCTGTGGGCTTTGTATGAACTTGAGGAAGCTATCTAAAAATTCTGTAGTTCCATCATGTATAAAAATATTAATAATAATGCCAATGTTGGTGCCACAATAATGAATAGCAACCCCTACTTCCCCACTAGAGCTCTGAATCAGCTGGGAGATAGCAAGCAGCTGCCAGATGGAGACCAAAACAATACCTTTATTCTAAGGACAGGACAAAGAACATGACTTTAGGTCTATTAAACCTTCCACTGGGCATACTTGTCTTCCTGGCCTCAGGCAACACTCAAAGCCCAGGGCCTGCACAGGGAAGTAGAACACTCACCTGTGCGGACAAACAGGGAGGCAAGGTAAGAAAGGGTTGGGCAGGTGTGCCTAGTTCCTGGGCACCGCTTTTCCTTAAGGAACCCACTCCATATCCTCGGAGAGTAAGGAGTAAGATGAGGGGCTGAGTAGTTAAAAACAGTCCTCTTTGGGGCCAACGCTGTGGCGCAGGGGTTGACGCCTTAGCCTGAGGCACCGGCATCCCATATTGGCACTGGTTCTAGTCCTGGCTGCTCTACTTCTGATCCAGCTCTCTGCTATGGCCTGGGAAAGTAGTGGAAGATGGCCCAAGTCCTTGGGCCCTTGCACCCACGTGGGAGACCCAGAGGAGGCTACTGGCTCCTGGCTTCGGATTGGCGCAGCTCCAGCCATTGTGGGAGTGAGCCATTGGATGGAAGACCTCTCTCTCTGCCTTTCCTCTCTTTGTGTAACTCTGACTTTCAAATAAGTACATTAATTTAAAAAAAAAAAAAAACAGTCCTCTTTGTGAAAGATTCGGGAGTCAAGAAGAAGTGTTGTGAGGTTTCTCTTTGCTTTACTGAATAATTACATGAGATGGTGCATGTAGAGTATGCTCCACACATTGCAAATGTTGAATAATTACCTGTTTTCACGATGTATGTTAATCACTATACCGTTATCAAGATCTTAAGGAATATGATTGGGCCCATGACACATTCCAAAAGTTATCTTGTCATGGTCTCAAGATCAGAACTACATTTAATTTTTAAGTTCTAGATTCTGATTTTATCTTACTAAGCTATTCACCCTCAAACTTTGGGCAAATCAGTAGGTGATGTGTAATCATTTGTCCTTTTGTCTGAAATCATATTCTGAAAAAGTGACTTCTCCACTCGATGCTGTTGCTCATACATGCAGGTGTGGATGGGCTCCTAATTGGACACTTATAGCCCTGGTCTGGGTTTTCACTCCTGACTCAGCACAGTAGGGGTCTACACCAAATCCCTTCACTCTGGCAAACTGGGGCTCAGTACCCCAGCCGAACAGAGATGCTTTTCTTCTGATCAGACACGATTTTCCAGTCTTTCTCTTTTGAGAGCCCAATATTTGTTTATATTCTTTCTTCCTCCCACCCTTCTTTTTCACTTAATTTTGATGTATTTATTTGAGAGTTGGAGAGAGCTCCCAGTCCACTGGCTCCCTCCCTGAAATGTATGGTCAGAACTGGGCCAGGCCAAAGCCTGGAGCTGGGAACTCCATGCAGGTCTCCCACCTGGGTGGCAGGAGCGCAATTGCTCGAGTCGTCACTGCTGCTGCAAGGTTCTACATTAGCAGGAAGCTGGAGTCGGGAGCCTGAGCTTGGAATCGAACTCAGGCACTCGCCCGTCTCACGTGGGCATCTCAACCTCCAGGTCAACCCCCACCTTTCTAATGGATGTAAATCTTTTGTGTTGTGACCTTAAGTTAAATGTTCACCGAATTACGTTGAGTTGAAAACCAAAATTCTGACCAGGACACGATTTGTTTTCTGCACCACACTATAAACCACACTGTTTCATCTGGGTTGTCTTGTGATGACTCCATTTTGCAGAAGTCAACGGAGGGGTAAACAGGTACCTTCCCCAGAGGTATAAATATTAGAACAACAGTTTGTCAGCCAGGTGCTGATGAAGAGGTGGCACGAACAAGTCTCGCATCTCTCCTGCCAGGTGCTTCGAGCGCCGGTCCTCGTCTGAGTGTTCCCCCTCCACAGCCTGTCAGCTTCTGCTGGCATCGATTTCTTCCACTGCTGGATGCCTGAATGGCTGATAGAGTTAAGCGAGTGCAGGTTCCTTGTTTTTCACCATGTTCCCCTTGGGTGCTTCGGCAACACGAGGCAATTTATCGTGCCTTTTGTGCAGCAGTGCATAGACTTTTTACAGTATGAATGTAGGCTTTTCCTTCCTGTTCAAATAAATAAATAAATAAATAAGAAATTCTCAAGTTCACAACATTAAAAGCCCTGACTGAGATAGCTGGGCCAGCAGTATCAGCAAACCCAAATAACTCAGGCCACAGACCACCCCCCCTTACTTTTTTTTCCCCCTCTTGCTTCATCTGCCCTGGGAGAAAGACCCAGTTACAAAGGTTTGTGGATTTTTCTAATGATGTTGCCTCCACAGAGATTATATTCAGCTCCTTAGCAAGAAAAACGCCAGTGCAATGAGCGGCTCTGGGGGAACATTAGCCATTTGTGCAGTGTTTCAGAAGAAGCCATTGTGGGCCTCACTAGCCTCCACACAGAGCTTCCTTGTAGAATGTGAATGCCTCTCAACCCTTTGGAACACACTTAAGATTGCAGTCCACAATGACACCCTCACAGGGAGGCCTTTGTGCATTCTCAACCAGAAGATGTCACGGTGGCAACGATAAGGCCGTGGGTCTCTCCTCATCGTTCTTCTCTGCTGACCTCCAGCTGGTGAGCTGTCATTTTTCTTTAGTCTTCAAGAATGTTCTTGGCTATACTTCTAAAAAAACTTGCTGCCAAAATGAAGAAGTGGACAGCTGCAAGGAAGTTAGTCATTTCCTAGGTGACATTCTAATAAGAAACCCATTTCTGGATAATAGCCCAGTTGGAACAAATGCTCCACTATCCTTTGTGGTCAGGAAGCCACGTGTCCAAATTAATCATATTTTCGGGCGCCTTGTATACCCTAATGTTTACTGTAACGACAGTGCTGCACCTTCAGGGATGATCAATTTGTCAAGAACTAGAAATAGCTAATTATAAAGCCAAGAGGAATAGTATTTAGTCTTTCAATGACTGAAGCATTCGCCTAGAATTTTGCAGGTATTTCTTAGAAATAGGAGCAGCTGTTAGTTTCCAGCTGATATAAAAACCATGCAGGTAAATAAGGTTAGGGTTAACAGAAAGCCAGAAAACAGAATTTATTATTGCACTGAAGCATTAATGCAGAACATAATGGTCACATCTTTCCAATGAAACCAACAAAACCTGAAGTATTTTAATGGCTTAAATGAAATTGACTAAAGTTTGGGAGCTTTCCTCTTTTAAAAATAGACCAAAGCTGCCAAGTAGAAATTTAGATAGAAGAGAAGAAACAGATTTTGATAATACATCGTCAGAAGATAAAACATTTGTTATGCCTGGCCATCTAATGTTTGTAAAGCTTTTAAATGCAATTGTGTTTTTTTCAAATCCTACTATACAGCCATCTATATTTTCAAGACAAATTTGAAGGGGACCAAATCTTTCACATTAAGAACAGACCAACAAGAAATGGGTGAAGAACCCCTACACATTACAGTGCCCTGTAGCCAGGAAGAGAGCAGGAAAATCCTTGCTGGGTGGGCCTCAATCTTTTTCCCTAGGGCCCTAAAAGCCCTGACCTCCTTAGCTGGGTTTTAAGATGTCTCTAAGCAGTCAACTCTCTTTAATAATAGGAAGTAAGTACTGTGTTTCAAAACTTGTTTTTGTAGCTTTCAGCAAAATAGTCACTGCATAAAGTACAGATTAGTTCAGTTTGTCCTCCCAGATTCCTCACTTACAATTTGATTTAGGCATCACATTCTTTGAAAATAGGGAAAAGAGGCATTCCTGTTCTGCTGTGGCTTTAGGATGTTAACTCTACATCTTCTCCTTTTGTCCCTATTTATAATTCACAGTCTCCAGCAAGAGAAACTTGTAAGCATCAGTCTACAGAGCCAATGTTGTGGCACAGCAGGCTAAGCCGCTGCCTGCAATGCCAGCATCTCATATGGGTGCTGGTTTGAATCCCAGCAGCTCCACTTCCTATCCAGGTCCCTGTTAATGTGCCTGGGAAAACAGTGGAGAATGGCCCAGGAATGGCCTGAGGCCCCCACCCACCCACCCACATGGGAGATCCAAAAGAAGCTCCTGGCTCCTGGCTGAGGACTGGTCCAGCTCCAGCTGTTGTAGCCAACTGGGGAGTGAGCCAGCAGATAGAACTCTCTCTGACTCTCCCTCTCTCTGTAACTCTGCCTTTCAAATAAATAAATCTTAAAAAACAAGAAGAGTCAGTCTATCCTCAAGGCAAAAAGGACTTGAGAAAAGATGTCTTTATTGATGACACCATCCCACAAACATCCTGGTTCTGGTGAAGTTCTTACAATGTTGAATAACCTGTCCAAGCTCGTGTTGCTTGGTGATTTCTATTTGGCTGAAATTGCAATACAAGGAATCTTCAAAACTTAATGAATATGTGTGTTATGAAAAAACTGCAGGGGCCAAGGCTGTTATATAGAGATTAAGCCACAGTTTGGAACATCATCATCCCATATCAGAGTGCTGGGTGGAGTTCCAGCTCCCCCACTTCCAACCCAGATTCCTGCTAATGCACACCCTGAGAGGCAGCAGAAGATGGCACAAGTACCTGGGTCCATACCATCCATGTGGGAGACCCAGATGGAGCTCCTGCTCCTGGCTTCAGACTAGCCCAGCCCTAGATGTTGTAGCTCCTTGAAAAGCAAACCAGAGGATGGAAGCTCGCTCTCGCTCTCTCTCTCACTCTCTCTCTCTCTCTCACACACACACACACAATCTCTCTCTCTCTCACACTCTTGGTCTCACTCTCTATATCACTCTAGCTTTCAATTTGTTTTAAATGCAATGCATAGGCTGTAAGTATGAAATACATGAAATCTATTCCCTTTATATTTATCAATTAATTACATTTTAAAAATTCATGGAGCCAACACTGTGGCAGACGGCTAAACCACTGCCTGTGTCACCGGCATCTCATATGAGCACCAGTTTGAGTCCTGGCTGCTCTGCTTCCAACAAAGCTCCATGATAGTACCCCTGGACCCAGAAGAAACTCCTGGCTCCTGGCTTCTGCCTGGCCCGGCCCTGGTCATCATAGCCATTTGAAAAGTGAATAAGCAGATGGAAAGTCTCCCTTACTCTCTCTGTCTCTTCTTCTCTCTCTGTAACTCTATCTTTCAAATAAATAAATCTTTAAAAACAACAAAAAGCAGGGGCTGGCACTTTGGCACAGCAGATTAAGCTGCCATCTATAGTGTCGGCATCCCATATGGGCACAGGTTTTGAGCTCCAGCTAATCCACTTCCAATCCATCTCCCTGCTAATGCACCTGAGAAAGCAGCAGAAAATGGGCCAAGTCTTGGGCCCCTGCACCCA
Organism: Lepus europaeus; assembly: GCF_033115175.1. Taxonomy (NCBI): domain Eukaryota; kingdom Metazoa; phylum Chordata; class Mammalia; order Lagomorpha; family Leporidae; genus Lepus; species Lepus europaeus. The sequence continues at coordinate 45,172,864 of NC_084827.1, forward strand.
CACAGGAGACCCGAAAGAAGCTCCTGGCTACTGGCTTTGGCCTGGCCATTTGGGAAGAGAACCCGCAGACAGATCTCTCTCTCTCTCTCTGTCTCTCTGTCTCTCCTCTCTTTCTGTAATTCTGACTTTCAAATAAATAGTTTATTTAAAAAAAATGCTTAGATTTCAAAGGGTTTTTTCCACCAAAGTAAATTTATCTTTTAGGTCCACTTTTCATAAACTTTTTAGAAGTATCCTCACATAAGTTATTCTTCAAGTGACTCTCATTTGTAAAAGAAAATTTTTTCTTTTTCTTGATAATAATTTTCTCAAAGATAAGAATTAGTATGTTAAAAAGCATTGATAATTTTTTCTAATATTCCAAGTAATCCGTGGAGGTTTTTTCCAAACTACAGTTTGGATTCAAAGATTTTCCGAGGCCGGTGCTGCAGCGTAGTGGATAAAGCCACCTCCTACAGTGCCAGGATTCCATATGGGCACCAGTTCAAGTCCTGGCTGCTTCACTTCTGATCCGCTCTCTGCTATGGCCTGGGAAAGCAATGGAAGATGGCCCAAGTCTTTGGGTCCCTGCACCCACTTGAGAAGACCCAGAAGGAGCTCCTGGCTCCTGGCTTCAGATCGCTGCAGTTCTAGCCATTGCAGCCAATTGGGGAGTGAACTAATTGGGGAGTGGATGGAAGACCTCTTTCTCTTCTGCCTCTCCTTCTCTCTCTGTGTAGCTCTTTCAAATAAATAAAATAAATCTTCAAAGATTTTCCATGTGACATCAAATGAATTTTTTTTTGTCATGGAAGCCACACGTTTTTAAAATATACAGATCAGGGGGCCAGTGCAGTGGCATAGCGGGTAAAGTCACCCCCTGTAGTGCCGGCTTCCCATAGGGGCACCAATTAGAGTCCCAGCTGCTCCACTTCCTATCCAGCTCTCTGCTATGGCCTGGGAAAGCAGTAGAAGATGGCCCAACTCCTTGGGCCACTGCCCCCGCATGGGAGACTTGGAAGAAGCTCCAAGCTCTTGGCTTCGGATTGGTGCAGCTCCGACTGTTGCAGCCAGCTGAGGAGTGAACCAGCGGATGGAAGATCTCCTTCTCTCTCTGCCTTGCCTTCTCTCTGTGTAATTCAACTTTGAAATAAAATAAATAAATCTTTTTTAAAAATACACAGATCAGAGGCTGGCATTGTGCTGCAGTGGGTTAAGCTGCCACTTGCAATGCCAGCCTCCCACACCAGAGCACAAGTTCAGTTCACGTCCTGGTTATTCTGCTTCAAATCCAGCTCCCTGCTAACGGCTTCTGGCTTTGGTCTCACCCAGACCTGGCCGTTGCAGCCATCTGTGCAATGAACCAGTGGATGGAAGGTCTCTCTCTCTCTCTCTAGCTCTCCATGTGTGTCACTATGCCTCTCAAAAAAAATAATAATAAAATAAAATACAGAGATTACCACTAGACAAAACTTCTGAGATCACACTGGCTACTGAGTGCTGAGAGACACCGGCAAAATGGAGATTTGGAAACATTTTTAGATCACCAACTTCACTTTTTTCAAGATTTCTAAGTACCTGTAATCTGCAAACTAGTTGTTCCAAAACAGTTTTTGTTAAATGTCACCTAAATGTGGGCCAGCACTGGCACAGTAGGGTAATCCTCCGCCCCTCAGTGCCAGCATCCCATTTGGGCGCTGATTCTAGTCCCAGCTGCCCCTCTTCCAATCCAGCTCTCTGCTGTGGCCTGGGAACATAGTAGAAGATGGCCCAAGTGCTTGGGCCCCTGCACCCATATGGGAGACCTGGAAGAAGCACCTGGCTCCTGGCTTCGGATCGGTGCAGCTCCAGCTGTTGCAGCCATCTGGGGAGTGAACCAACAGAAAGAAGACCTTTCTCTCTGTCTCTCCCTCTCATTGTCTGTAACTCTACCTCTCAAATAAATAAATAAAATCTTTAAAAAAAAGTCACCTAAATGTGAACCCATGTTTCGTGACATTTGTAACTTTGAGTAACTATGATATTGAATGTCATGAACTACATGTCAGAGCATATATTTAGATATTCTATTTCACTTTTTTGATCATTTTTCCCATTCAAATGTATTGTTAGTGCCTTTTATATATAAACTGCACTTTTAGATACTGTGTGATAACTGACCATTCTTTGTTCAGAACATGAGGAATCTCTCTTAATTGAGAAAATGCTTGTAAATAAATAGCCATAACTATGTAAAAAGCAAGAAAGACCCTTATCTGGGCATAGCTGATGTCTATGAGAGTGCAAAAAGGGGCCACATTCTAGGTCAAGAAGAATTTAAGAATTTTTTTGGTAGGGGATGTCGCATTGGGTTGCAACAGATGCCTATGAGTGGAATATTTATAGGAAATCATGACAAATGCTCCAAGCAGACAGAAGAGAAAACAGAGAGATGCACAAATTCTGGGTCATATGTATCTCAACCCAAGAGCCATAGAGGGTATAAAAGGGGGTGAGGCTGGAAACACTGAGGATCGGGGATTCCTGGCTAAAACGCCTGCCTGTTCTTCAAAACCTGAGGGGAGGCCAGCGAGAAGTTGTGAGCATGATGCTCCAAGTCTTAATGTGCAATCCTGATCGCAGCAAGGGTAAACTGGAGGCGGAGGGAAGCTGGGTTCCCTCTGACAGACAATGAAGGCCTCAAGTAGACGGAGTTGATCATATCCGTGCAGAGATGGTGCACAGATAGATAAGAGGAGCATGACAGTGCTTGGGATTCGGGGAAAGAAGAGAGGAGTCCAGCGTAACACGGAGTTCTGAACGACCGTTCTGTGAAGTACCGGGTACATCAAGGCGCTGTTCTCTCGGGCAGTCTTTCCACTGGTTACCCTCTCACTCTCTGCTTCCTTCAGATGGGCCTTATGAAGTCTTGTTCCTGTTCAAAAAGGGAAAATCTATCTTGTTCAACAAGCTATAGTGGAGCAAGGGTTGGAGGTGAGCCCTTTTGCCACCTTCAAGGATTTCTGGGCCTTGATAGTCACAGAACTACCAGGCACTATGTGGCACCATAGTCTTCCTGAGTTAAAACCACCGATAACAGATAGCATCACAACCTCAGTGTGATCACTTTCTCTAACCTGGTAAGTGATCTCATGGCATAAGGGAAGCCTCTTGCCTGCCCCAGGACCTTTGCACATGCTGTTCCTGGGAATATCTCTCCCACTGGTTTCTTCAGCTATTCTTGTCCTTAGCTTTAAGGTTACTTCCCCAAGTGGCCTTATTGACTACCTTTTCTAAAGACGATCCAACCTTTTTTCTCTATAGGAGCCTCCTTTTGAGATATATTATATGTGTGTGTGTGTGTGTGTATTCTTTTAACTCAGTACTCAGTACAACTGACAATTATGTTGGCTCCGGCTTACTGAATTTGGTTTGCCTGTTATTTGCACAAAACGGAAGATCCGTGATTACATAACTCATTGTCTCCTTTCTTGACTACTGTTTCCCAGCACCAAAAACAACACCTAGCATTCCGTAGGAGACACTCAGCAAGCGTTTGTCGAATGAGTGAGTGAATGGATAATTAATGGATAAATAAACTCACCCACTTAGAAAGCTCTATATAGCCCAAAAATATAATCATTTGCCCCTAAGTGATTCAATTAAACATAAGAAGTGGCACCGATAACTATTCATCTACTTTAATTCTCAAAATAACATATTCCTATAAAAAAAATTTACATGACCCCCACAATGATATTTGGGGGTATTCTCTTGAGTTTCTTAATTTCCATAAAAGCTCCATGGTGCTATACTGAGTTGTAGTGCTTTTGGGGCTTTTTATAGAAAATGATATGGAGGAGAGAATAGAATTTTGAAAATCAACCTGCATTCCACGTAGTAAATATACTTTCAAGAAACTTTTCTCGGGCTGGCGCCGCAGCTCACTTGGCTAATCCTCCGCCTGCAGCACCGGCACCCCAGGTTCTAGTCCTGGTTGGGGCGCTGGATTCTGTCCCAGTTGCTCCTCTCCCAGTCCAGTTCTCTGCTGTGGCCTGGGAAGGCAGTGGAGGATGGCCCAAGTGCTTGGGCCCTGCACCCCATGGGAGACCAGGAGGAAGCACCTGGCTCCTGGCTTCGGATTCCTGGCTGTAGCAGCCATTTGGGGGGGTGAACCAACGGAAGGAAGACCTTTCTCTCTGTCTCTCTCTCTCTCAATGTCTAACTCTGCCTGTCAGAAAAAAAAAAAAAAAAAAAAAAAACTTTGTGTGTGGGGGCAGGTTAGGGTTACAACACAAAATCATTTTCTGTTGTGATTCAAAGTCAAGAGATACACTCTGATATTTCCCCTATTATCCTAATCCCTTATCTGGCTGCTATCATAGCTCTTCAAAGCCAGCCTTGAATTGTCATCGTGCAATGCTATGATTCCTTATGGCCTATGTGCAGTGGAAACCTTCCCACAAATGCACACAAAAATCCAATTTCTTAATGTTTTCTTATGGCTCAACCTACCTTAACCTTCCCCAGGATGCTTGAGCTCACTGTAAAGTGCATTCCCAGGGTCCTCTTTGCTGTAGTGTGCTAGGTTGCCTTGACGTTAACCGAGAAAGCATGCTCACTCACGTGCACACACAACACACATGCAGGCTCACTCACCCACACTCAGGGTAGGACAGTGGCGAGATTTGCCATTCTTTAGATTTAGATCAAAAGGAATTTGAAACACTGGCCTGACAAGCAATTGAAAGAAATATTTGTTAAAATACAATTGGCTAACTTCTTTTCTCCTTTTTCTCTCTTTCCAAGCTGCCTGCCTCGTGCTTGGCTGTATGATTTTCCCTGATGGCTGGGATTCAGATGAAGTAAAACGGATGTGTGGAGAAAAGACGGACAAGTACACCCTTGGGGCATGTTCGGTCCGCTGGGCGTACATTCTGGCTATTATTGGAATCTTGGATGCCCTCATCCTCTCGTTTCTAGCATTTGTGCTTGGGAACCGACAAGACAGCTTGATGGCAGAGGAACTGAAGGCAGAAAACAAAGGTAAGACTGCTTTCAGTCCCTACTTGTTCCCATCAAGTACTTGTGCTTCCTCTGTGGTTCTAATTTGCTGCTCCTTTTAGTACTGCCTGGGCCATAGACTTTCCCCAGCTTCAAGTCAAGAAGCTTAGACAATTATAGTACTGCACTTACTTCTCTTTCCAAGGCTCCCCAAATCCATTGTTATTTAAATACATCTGTCCAGTTTCTTCTTCCCTCTTTCTCTGGTAGCAGGTTTGCCATCAGGAGTTCATGGCTAAGATGCAATTTTTTTTTCATCTATTTGGTTGAAGGGAAAGTGCTTCCTCTCTATATAATCAGCTATTTTGCAAGTTGAAATAAATGCCGGGTAAATCTCTCAAATGGTCTGTAAACATCTTTATTAAACTATCTGCCATCATTTTACTTGAATTCCAACTCATCATCTTAAGAGAGAAGGAGTAAGACCAGCCCCAAATAGGCATAGTCAGAGTTCAGTAGTTACCAATTTAGCTGAATTTTAAATGTGTTATCTGGGTAATCCAAAGTCCTCAGATTTCTTTTCAAAAGGAAATTGCCTTCTGGAGCACAAAGGAACTTGGCTAGAATATGGGCTGTTGACGAGGCAGTCGTTCATAAACACAGCACAGTAGGCAAAGACGCAGCAAGCCATTATTCAAGGTGAACCTTTGCATTTTCTGTCCAATTTTCTTAACCAATTTCCCGGGATAGAATGCTAATGCCTCAGTTTTGTTACAGACGGAAATTCCCCCACCCCTTTCATCTTTATGTTACCTTTCATCATTCAGGCTTACATCAGCCCCTTCAGCTGAGCAGCTCCTTCTTCTAGCGCTTTTTCCTAATTGGAAACTAAATCTATCCTTGAATTATGAAATTTAGCTTATTATTTCAAGGAGATGCTGATTTCAAAAACCCTTCACTACTTCAACAGATCTCAAACATAAGCATATATTCATTCCCACATGAATTTTCCATGGAATGACAGCATAGCAGGGTTTGTATGTAGATAGTCATTCACTGTGCTTGTAAGCTATAAGGAAGGGACACGGAGCAGGGCAGGGCAGCAGCAGTCACCCACGAGCCCTTTATCTTCCTCATTTATAGACAGAACACATATCAGCCTGCTTAGATTTATCAAAAACATCCTAAGCACAAAAGTAACCCTTTCACGGGGAAGTGATGCTGGAACTTCCTTGGAACAAAACTACCAAACTGTCAGAGTTGCCTCTTGCAGATAAAAAAGAGAATATGAAGATAATAATTACACTTTCGCTTCTGCTACAGATTCCATGTTTTCCCTTGCACTCATGAATGTGGTGCTCTTCACTGCTGTGTTTGGGCTTTGCTGGATGTACATATTTCCCTTTCCAGTTCACTTCAAATTTAATGATAAGGACAGCTGAATAATAGAACAAGTTTCCTTGCCAAAAGAAAGGATTAAAGAAAAGATCGCTTTGTTCCACACTCGCTTGATTTCTTTTTTTTTAATTAAACTTTATTTAATGAATATAAATTTCCAAAGTACAGCTCATGGGTTACAATGGCTTCCCCCTCCCAAAACTTCCCTCCCACCCGCAACCCTCCCCTTTCCCGCTCCCTCTCCCCTTCCAATCACATCATGATTCATTTTCAATTCTCTTTATATACAAAAGATCCACACTCGCTTGATTTCCACCAACGCTAGTAATGAACCAGAATGTTACTTATTTTCTGTACAGGTGAAAGTTATATTGAGGACCTTTAAGTTCCCCCACACCCTTTGAGCACAAAGAAGAAAAGCCAGAAAAAGGGGGAAAGTAACATAGCAGGAAGAACATTACTTGGTGATTGAAAATTCTAACTCATGCTCGTGTGTCTGTGTGGCAACATGTTCTCCTGGGTTCATGCCAGGATTTCAAACCACCCTCAGCAGTTTCACAGTGGATCTTGCCTTCTCGTTGATTGAGTTAAATGTTGATGCCTGATTCCTTCCATCTAGGTTTTCACAAAAGAAAGCAAGCATGATTGCCCTTTCTGTGATACGTCAGGAACACTCTGGTAAAAAGTTGCGATGGGATGGAAGGTTAAAGAGGCCAGCAGAAGGCTCGTGGTCTTCTGTGTGTGATTTTGAGGTGTTTGTCGTGTTCTCTGTTTGCATGAGTCATGACTGCAGCTTCCACCCAGTCCTGAAGGACTAATAGCAGCAGCAGCTTCTCTGTTTCAGATCAGACAGGTCCAATAAAGCACTAGAGAGCATCAGGCCATGCTGCTGAAACATCCCCACACTTTGATTTCTCCACTGAAGTCCTTTCATCTCAGGTCCTGAGCACAGGTAGACAAGCACACATGTCACACTCTCAAACAACAGGGTCTGTATGCAATCAGGACTTCTGGGTTTTGTATAATCAAACTTGTATATTTCTGAGAAATGGTATAGTTCCATATAAGCAGCCTCTATTATATGGTATTATCTAAGCACTTACTCAATGTTGACACTATCAAAATCAGATTTTTGAGGAAAGGTCAATCACTGATTTTGTATGTTGTGTGTATGATAGTTTTACTAAATAATAGTTAAACAGCTTTCAAGTATCTGCAATAACCCAAAGTTAATGTTATCAGTATTATCTTACACACATCCTAAGGAAAAAAATGTGCTTAATATAAAAATAATTTATAATTATGAAATTGATTTTACATCAATGAGCATTTTTACAATTGTTGTGGCTACACTAATATAACTTTTAGCGTATTAAAACATTTTGCCACTATTAATTTTTTTTCTGATAAAACTATCCTTGGTAGTCAAGGCTTTCCTTTTAGTTCCAAGGTGGTGGAATTAGATAAAGGTAAATCAAACTGTAGCTCAGATTTTAGAAAAATGTATTAACTCCAGTGATGCCTCTGGTGTCATGGAATCAGGAAATGCCGTATCTCAAACCTTGACTCAAAAGAGTAAAGAATTTTGAATATAGATGATATCACTCTACATAATGCAATGTCATTCACAACCTCATAACCTCCTTCCAGTTTTATGATACACCGGTCATCATATCAACCTACATCCTGTAATAAGTAGCAGAAGCATTGTAGAGAGAATAAGGCTGCAATTGTAGCATGTGTCCCAGTTCAAGTTCATCTCATGTCATGATTGCACCTTCTTCTGGTGGTGGATGTAATTCATCCAGCAGTACACGTCCCCGGGAATCTGAAAGTCACCAAAAAGACTCAGGTTTTTCTTCATATAATTAGAGCAAGGAAATTGCTTAGATCCATAAGTCTTTCCCAACCATCACCCTAATAGTTAAAATAAAACAAAATATAGAAATTTTAGACTATCAGGGAGGAGAAAGAGACTCAATTGTAAATGTTGAACTATGCTCCATTCACAGTCTTAAGATGAAAGGGAATATCAGAGACTGAGCCATGAATTAATCATCACAAAGGTGCTATTCCCATGGAAAACCAGGGGAAGGTACATAGGTGCAAGTCTCTACCTCTAGGGACAGCTCTCTTGTAAGGTATGTTTTCAGTGAACACCCCCAACTCCATTTCTGTGTCCCCTTCAGTTCCTCCCACATTGTTTCATAATCTCTCCTTGCCCAGACGGTGCAGGGGTCATTTGAAAGTAGCAGCAGCCAACACCGATAGGTTGTGAAATGGCAAATTGAAATGAGGGCACTCTAAGACACTTCCAACAAACAGAAGGGAGCGTGGATGATGCAAGTGTTGTCCTGGAACCTCCGTAAGAAATCAAGTTTATCATCTATCTTGGAGTTCCATCAAGTGCCATATTACTTTTTCAAAAGAAAAAAAAGAGGTCTACTGAGAAAGGAGCTGTGAAAACTGTTTCAACATCCAACGAACTTTATACAGGAGTTGGCACATGCAAAAAAACAAAAACAAAAAACACCTCGGCTGCCTGCTCTGAGTTTGGGGAAGCAGCCCTGCAGGTTGTGCGCCCTCCAAGACCCTGGGCATAACAGTGGTCTTATTTGGGAGTCCAGCAGCATGGTTTCTAAATGAGCCAACAGCAGTAGATATTCAACCTTGATACGCTGGTTAACTGCAAATCTTAACACACTGAACTGTGAAGTCAATTTAATTATGTAAAATTAAAATTTCATCCAGATAAAAAGGACCTGAAAGGAAAGCTTCATTTTCAATTTCTTTCATTAATTGTGAAAGGATAAATAATTACATTTTCTGGAGTTCCTGTGCCACAAATATCTCTTTCCTTGTCAGACATCATTCATGAAGAGGTCTGTTTCTGTATTTGTGTCTGTGGTCTTTGGAACTGATTATCAGATAATTAGGTCCTCTCATGAGCAGTTCTAAAGTCCCTTTGCTTCTAGCAGTTAAACTGAAAATGAGAAAACATGATTATCCATCAAGACGTGACTTCAGCTGCCATTTGTTTATTAAGTATTTAAGTTCTTTTTACTGCTATTATAGGGGAAGTTGGAATAAGGTCATTTTACTTAACTAATTGAGAAACCCTTTTGGAACTTTTATTTTGCTGCAGCCACACTGTGGGTGTAATGGACAGTGCACACAACTGGATCAAGCTACCTGGTATTAGTGAAGTCCCTGACACGAGAAGAAGACCGTTAGACCAGTACCTTAAAATTTAAATTAAAAAAAAAAAAAAAAAGATTTGGCCAGCGCCGAGGCTCACAGGGCTAATCCTCCGCCTGCAGCACTGGCACACCGGGTTCTAGTCCCGGTTGGGGCACCGGATTCTGTCCCAGTTGCTCCTCTTCCAGTCCAGCTCTCTGCTGTGGCCCGGGAAGGCAGTGGAGGATGGCCCAAGTGCTTGGGCCCTGCACCCCATGGGAGACCAGGAGAAGCACCTGGCTCCTGCCTTCGGATCAGCGCGGTGCGCCGGCCGCAGAGGCCATTGGAGGGTGAACCAACGGAAAAGGAAGACCTTTCTCTCTGTCTCTCTCTCTCTCACTGTCCACTCTGCTTGTCAAAAAAAAAAAAAAAGTGACACACAAAAAAAGATTTGCTTATTTATTTGAAAGTCAAGAGTTACAGAGAAAGGGAGAGACAGAGAGATCTTCCATCTACTGATTCACTCTCCAGATGTCCACAATGGCCAGGGCTAAACCAGGCAGAAGCCAGGAGCCAGGAGCTTCTTCCTGGTCTCCCATCTGGATTGCAGGGGCCCAAGCACTTGGACCATCTTCCACTACTTTTCCCACACCATTAGCAGGGAGCTGGATTGGAAGTGGAGCAGCCAGGACATGAACCAGCACCCATATGAGATACCAGCACTGCAAGCAACCCTTTACCTGCTATAGTACAACACAGGCCCAATACCTTTTTTAAAAAAGATTTCTTTTATTTATTTAAAAAGCATAGTTAGACAGAGAGAGACAGAGACCTTTCATCCACTAGTTCATTCCCCAAATGGCCAAAACTGCCAGAGCTGGGCCAAGCCAAAGCCAGGAGCCTGGAACTCCATCCAGGGCTCCCACATGGATGGAAGGGGCTCAAGCACCGGTATCATCTTCCACTTCCTTCCCAGGCACATTATCACAGAGTTAAATTGGAAGGGGAACAGGTGGGACTGGAACCATTGTTCATATGGAATGCCAGCACCACAGGCAGCAGCTTTACTGCTGCACCACAACACTGGCCCCTAGACCAGTACCTTAATCTTGACAGAATTCAGTCTTATTCCAAAAAATGCATAGCATCTGAGGTTCCTTCCAGCTCTAAAGTATTCCAATTCCAGGGACACATTCAGAGGTGTCCCTCAAAACAAGGATCCAAGAGCAGTAAGACCTCCCGCCTTCAGAGCAGTGGGCACTTTAAATACTCTTTCAGGGGCTGTCAGCATGCAGCAGTGTCTAGGAGGGGTCAGAGGGCAGAGGCTGCTTCATGTGTACACCTGCCTGCTGCCCTGGTCTGTCACACCCATTCATTTCTACCCAAGTGTGGAATGAGTCCTCTTCAGAAACTCAGACCCATGGCCAATGAGCCTCCCTGTTTCATGCTGTGTCTGTACCGACACTGTGAGAGTAGACAGAGCCCCAGCGTGGGACAGAACGCATGGTTTCCGGTCTCAACTCCAGCAGGAATTGGTCATGTGACACTGGGGGATTCCATAACATCTCAGAGCCTCAGCTTCACCTTCTTTTTTTTTATTTTTTTAAAATTATTTTATTTAATGAATATAAATTTCCAAAGTACAGCTTATGGGTTACAATGGCTTCCCCCTCCCAAAACTTCCCTCCCACCCGCAACCCTCCCCTTTCCCGCTCCCTCTCCCCTTCCAATCACATCATGATTCATTTTCAATTCTCTTTATATACAGAAGATCAGTTTAGTATATATTAGGCAAAGATTTCAACAGTTTGCCCCCATATAGCAACACAAAGTGAAAAAAATACTGTTGGAGTACTAGTTATAGCATTAAATAAGAGTGTACAGCACATTAAAGACAGAGATCCTACATAATATTTTTTTAAAAAATTAATTAATTTTCTATGCCATTTCCAATTTAACACAGGTTTTTTTTTTCATTTCCAATTATCTTTATATACAGAAGATCAATTCAGTATATAATTAGTAAAGATCACATCAGTTTGTACCCACGCAGAAACACAAAGTGTAAATATACTGTTTCAGTACTAGTTATAGCATCACTGCACATTAGACAACACATTAAGGACAGATCCCACATGGGATGTAAGTACACAGTGACTCCTGTTGCTGACTTAACAATTTGACACTCCTGTTCATGGCGTCAGTAATCTCCCTAGGCTCTAGTCATGAGTTGCCAAGGCTATGGAAGCCTTTAGAGTTCACCAACTTCAATCTTATTCCGATAGGGTCATAGTCAAAGTGGAAGTTCTCTCCTCCCTTCAGAGAAAGGTACCTCCTTCTTTGATGGCCCCGTTCTTTCCACTGGGATCTCACTCGCAGAGATCTTTCATTTAGGTCTTCTTCTTTTTTTTTTTTTCTTTTCCATGGTATCTTGGCTTTCCATGCCTACAATACTCTCATGGGCTCTTCCGCCAGATCCGAATGCCTTAAGGGCTGATTCTGAGGCCAGAGTGTTGTTTAGGACGCCTGCCATTCTATGAGTCTGCTGTGTATCCCACTTCCCATGTTGGATCGTTCTCCCTCTTTTTGATTCTATTAGTATTAGCAGACACTTGTCTTGTTTGTGTGATCCCTTTGACTCTTAGACCTATCAGAGCCATGGAATGTGAACTGAAATTGATCACTTGGACTAGTGAGATGGCATTGGTACATGCCACCTTGATGGGATTGTATTGGAATCCCCTGGTACATTTCTAACTCCATCATTTGGGGCAAGTCTGATTGTGCATGTCCCAAATTGTACATCTCCTCCCTCTCTTTTTCCACTCTGAAATTTAACAGGGGTCACTTTTCAGCTAAAATTTAAACACCTAAGAATAATTGTGTGTTAATTACAGAGTTCAACCACTAGTACTAGAACAACAACAACAACAAATACTAAAAAGGATAAAGTGTTACATTGTACATCTAGAGTCAGGACAAGAGCTGATCAGGTCATTGTTTCTCATAGTGTCCATTTCACTTCAACAGGTTTCCCCTCTGGTGCTCAGTTGTTCACCTTCTTTAAAACGGGAGTGGTGACACCCAGCCCTGCTTCCTCCACAGGGGTGGTGGAGAGTTCAGCAAAAGCATGTGTGTGGGAGCAACTCATAATCAGTCCTATCTTACAGACGTTATTTACTACTAAGCACTTCCCAGGTAGCATTTTTTTTTTTTTTTGACAAGCAGAGTGGACCGTGAAAGAGAGAGAGACAGAGAGAAAGGTCTTCCTTTGCCATTGGTTCACCCTCCAATGGCCGCTGTGGCCGGCGCACCGCGCTAATCCGATGGCAGGAGCCAGGTGCTTCTCCTGGTCTCCTATGGGGTGCAGGGCCCAAGCACTTGGGCCATCCTCCACTGCACTCCCAGGCCACAGCAGAGAGCTGGCTTGGAAGAGGGGCAACCGGGACAGAAACCGGTGCCCCGACTGGAACTAGAACCCGGTGTGCCAGCGCCGCAAGGCGGAGGATTAGCCTGTTGAGCCACGGCGCCCCAGGTAGCATTTTATATGATCCCTACAACAACCCTGTGAAGTGTTTATCATCACCCTGGTTTTACAGATCAGAAACTAAGGTGCATGCAGGTGGGAGGGAAGTTATGGGAGGAGGAAGCCATTGTAATCCAAAGCTGTACATTGGAAATTTATATTCATTAAATAAAAGTTTAGAAAAAAAGATGAAAAAAATAAATAAAAAATAAAAAAAGAAACTAAGGTGCAGCAAAGTTATGCTTTATCTAAATGTTCACAGAGAGCAGGGACTGGATCTTGGACTCAAATACAAATCAGCTTATCCAAAATTTCAAGCTCTATCTCTTATATAACATCACAGAATCAGTTCTGAATAGATGCCAATTCTAGTGCTTTCAGCTTAACCAATCAACCCTGGATAAATAGTTTAGTCCTTTTATTATTTGGTAGCTTTTACATAATGTTATTTCATCCAAAGTTCAGTACACTTGAGAATGTAAAATAGACTTCAAAACTCATACTCTGACTTAGCTATGTAACTTCAAAAAATCCTAGTGAAGTAAGATCAGGAAGCCAGAAAAAAGTATCTCCAAGTATTTAGAATTAAAATTTTAATAAGATAGTAGTGAACTGTCTGTTTCCCAATGGGAAACATGTTGAACAAAGTCCCTGCCATCATCAAAGCAATTCAGGATGTGTCTCTAAAAAAAAGTCACATTCATCCTGATACTCTTTGAGAAGGGTTAAATTAATTTGTGAGGTGGAAGGCCTTGGTAGTCTTCCCAGAGCCATCTGTAATTCTTGCTGCTTCGAATTCCTCTTCCCATTCTTTCATGGACTTATTCCACTCAGGTTTCCACCCCTGGCATTTCACAGACACCATCTTATCAAGGTCACTCCAACCTCTTAATTGTTAAATTTCATGGTCAATTTTCAGTTCTCATAGTGACCTATTAGCAACCTTTTCACAACGGACTGTTGGCCCCACCTTGAAACTCTTCGGTTTGCTTCCAGTACTTGACCTTGCCTAATGTCCCTTCTGCCTTTTTCAGGTGCTCTTCCGACCTCGGTCTCCTTTGAGGATTCCTCCCCATCTCTCATTTCCTTGACTGAAATCTTGTTTCCAGCCGCACTTACTTCCTGAATTATCTCATTATTTATGTAGCATCTAAATCCTGCTAACTCCCACCTTTAACCCACCTGCCACCTCTCCAATGAACTCTAGATGTGTCTATCCAACTGCTTACTTGATAGCCTTTTCTGAATATCTAATGAGCATTTCAAACTTAACATTTCCAAAGCAGAGCTCCTGATATTGCCCACAAAACCTCCTCCTCCCACAGTCTTCCCCTTCTCAGTTAAGGACAACTTTATCCTTCTAGCTGCTCAAGCCAAAACTTGAATCATCCCAGGCTCCTCTCTTCCTCTCACAATTCGCATCTGACCAATCCAAAACTCTGATCTTCTCTGCCTTCAAACATCTCTGGACCTCCCCAGACCTCACCCCATTACCTGCTGTGCGGGAGCAGGCCATCATCCCCTTCCCCTGACATCAGTGCTGGAGACCTGCAGCCTTGCACCCTCTCGGTCTAATCTCAACAGGCCAGGCAGTGTGATCTTGTAGAAAGATACACCAGATCATGCCGTTCCTCAGCTCAAGACCCTCCAGCACCTTTGATGATCTCACTCAGAGCACACGCCAGTGTTCTTTCTTACGGTGCAGAAAGCCACCCAAATTTCCCTCCACCCTTGCCACTCTGGCCTCTTGGGTATTCACCCCTTCATTGCCTCTGCTCCAGACCCTTGGCTTCCTGGTTGTTTCACAGACACTCCCGGCACAGTCCCATTGCAGGGTCTTAGTATTCGCTGTTCAGGCTACCTACATGGCCCTGAAACTACACTGCTTACTCCCTCACCTCTCTCAGGTCTCCCCTAAATATTACCTTCTCGGTGAGGAATTTCTTGATCTAGCCGTAATTTTACACATATTTTACCTGTTTCTCTTATCATCTCTCTCTTTCCCCAGAAAAGACTAGGGCAGAGATATTTGTCTCTTTTGGTCACTATTGTATTCCCAGGGCATAACATAATGCCTGGCATATGTAGGCTCTCAATAATTATCTGTTGAATGCAAGTATTATTGAACAAACAAATGAGTCTGTTCTAATCTCTACATAACCAAAAGGCTATTTCATTGTTGCACAGCACTGAAACTTTGAAACTGTTCTGGTTTCACTGAAATTGCCTCCTTGTGATGTCTACCCATTGCTACTCCCTTTTCTACTTTAAGCTGTTAACTTCAACAACACAGTTGTTGTGTCTGCCATAATTAAAGTCACATATTCACCAAGTGGCATGGATTCCCATGGCTTGTTGAACATCTGGAAACACTAGATGGAGTCAGTGCTACCCATACTCACCAGAGGAACCAGGGAAGATTGTGGGGAGGAGAAGAAGAGAGAGGACATCCAAAGGAATGATAGAAGGAATAAAGTTTTACCAGTGTTACTCATGGACTTCTATCACTGATGTCAATCAGGTGTCACCTCAAGGTGACTTCAAGAACATTTGAACTCTGGAGATTGACTGTAGTCCATCCAACAAATCTATGATGAAATCATTGGAGCTGGCACTGTGGCATAGCAGGTAAAGATGCCACCTGCAATGCCGGCATCCCATTTAGGCACTGGTTCAAGACCTGCCTGCTCCACTTCCGATCCAGCTCTCTGCTATGGCCTAGGAAGGCAGTACAGGATGGCCCAAGTGCTTGGGCCCCTGCACCCATGTGGGAAACCTGGAGGAAGCTCCTGGCTTCAGATTGGCTTAAGCTTTGGCCACTGTGGCCATTTGTGGAGTGAACCAACAGATGGAAGATCTCTCTCTCTCTCTCTCTCTCTGCCTCTGCCTCTCTGTAACTCTGCCTTTCAGATAAATAAATAAATCTTTAAAAGAGAGAGAGAGAGAGCACACTAATGGGCCACAGTGAGCTCAAAGATGGATCCAGCTCTCTGACAGGTGCCCACTCTCCAACAATTCCCTCCATGTAGGATTTTTGTCTCAGCCTCCCCTGAATAGTTGTTATAGGCAGAAGCAGTTTAGGAATTGGAGGGCAGAGGCAGTGCTGACCCGGAGTGGCTGTCACAATGCTCCATCAGTGTCCACTCTACTCCCATAGACAAAACAGTGTTTGACCTTTCAACCATTTTCTTCAATTCCTCATATAGGGACTGCAGAGTTGGGTGAAAATCAGAACAGTTGGAAGAAAGGAAAGAAAGGAGAGTAAAACAGAAAAGAAGCCTTACACAGCAAAGTTACGATGTCCAAGATTTTAGCCTTGCCACATTCAGTCAAATCTCAAGCATAACTTTAAACACAGTCTTAGTAACACTGAAACTTACCAGCTTCATGCTCCACCCCTCCCCTTCTCTCTCTAAGCAGCATGGTCATAAAATTGTGAATATTGCTGACAGCCAAGGTTTATGGATTAGATTTCTGAACTAGATTTTATTTTTATTTTTATTTATTTGAGAAAGAAAGAGAGTGCACACACATCTACTGGATCACTCCCCAAATGTCCACAACAGCCCAGGCTGGGTCAAGCCAAAACCAGGAGCCTGGAACTCAGTCCACATCCCCAACACAGGTGGCAAGGACCCAAGTACTTAGGCCATACTGTTGCCACGAGGGTGTGCATTAGCAGGAAGCTGGAGTCAGGAGTTGGAACCAGGAATCAAACCCAGTTAACCCAGTGTGAGATATGGGCATCTTAGGATAAATAATAACCTCTAGGATTGTAATTCTTATTTCTAAGTTACTTACTGGTAACCAATTTTTTTCCTTTCAATAGACTGGGTTTAATTTCATATCCATGCACTCTGGAAAGTTTGGTAGGTACTTCAGTATGTAATGTTAATTAGTAATCAATTTTATTTTTATCAATTTGCTATTTTGATTTTAATATGTAACAAAAACTCAATCATTAAACCGCTTTTGTCCTAGGATAACCTATTTTCTCTAGTCTTTTCACCTATACAATCACATCACTTTTAGATCACAAATATACCTCTTAATTTTTCTCTGCCAAAAACATAGCAAATGTATATAAAAATTGATTGTCTTGTTGTTGATCTAGCTCATGTCCCCCGAGCTTCTCTCAACCATCCTAGAATCTCTGACCCTCTCTTCCATGTGCCCTACAGACAGTGAAAGAGTATTCCTAATCTTAACCCTACTAGATCTCTTTGGGCCTTGGTTTTTCTTCTCCCAATTTATTTTTCAACAGACTTACAACTTCTTTGGCAGAGTTGTGTTTACATCCTTGCTAAGTGTTCAGTGACCCCATTCTGAGATCAAAGAAACAATGAAAATGTCACCTCACTGAACCTTCCCACATCTGGTGGGAAAGAAAGGGTCTAAGAGCACAGTGCCAAGGAAAACACTGTGGAACTCAGCCAGTGTTGAGCCCATCTGAACAGATAAATATGCACTATATTTGCAAATTTCAGTTTTACTCTTCAGATTTCCAAGGGCAAGGACCATGCCTTCTCTGTTATCTCCAGTCTTATAGTTCCTTGGACATAGCAAATGCTGAAAAATGTCTTTATTGCATCAATTTAATGAAAAATGCAGCATAACTATTTAATGTGCTCACTTAACATTTCTTCTGTACCTGAAGCAGTCTGGCCCTCACTCTGCAAATCACAAAGGAAATAAATTCGCCTGCATATGTCCTCAAGGAGGACAAAGAATCCAGGAATGACAGGTTGGAATAATATACTACAACTCGGCCACTTTAGACAATCACCTAACCTCTGCAGGCCTTATCTCAACAGCCACAAAATGGTGGTGTGCACATTCTGCGTGCCAGGCAGTGAGCAAAGCTGGGCACACCAGCGAACTCACCAACACCTCTTGTGTGCCTAAAGCATGCCAAGTCCATTCATTGAGACTGGGAGTTCAAAATGAATGGGACGGGGTTTGCCCTACAGCTCTTTGGGGAGGACATTTCGTGTTGTAAGTACCAGGTTGTATTTCTGAGGTCCAACCCCGCTCTGACATCTATGGCTTCATGGGAGCACCTTGTGGATGTTATCTCTGTATAAAATAAATGGATGCCCTTCACTGACAGCCAACTTAACGCCAGCCCCAGTGAAAGATGATGCTATAATAAGCTGAGACTGCTTCCCAAGGACAATTGGACATGCAAGGCTTCATCTTCTAGGAGGCTTTATAAAAAAAAAAAAATCAGCTTGGGGAAAAACACCAGTGAGTCTATTAGTATTAAATAAAACAAAGGAGGACACAGCAGTGAAGAAATGAGAAATACGACAGCTGTGTGGTGAAGTGCAGACAAGTAAGAATGATGGGCAGGGTGGGGAGTTTTCTTTTATTGCTTAAAGCATTAACTTCAGAGCATTCAATTTAAAAATCCCAACTCCAGACCCTTCACTGGAGGGAAATCACTTGTAACCGCCAAGATGATCACTCTTGAACTCTACAGTCAGCCAGTGCTTGGCAAATGCTGTATTTATGCATTTCACTGACTTTTTCTTCCTGTTTTACCATCTACATAACCAGAGCCTCGAATTTGGTAGTGATCAAAATCAGTTTGACCTGAGTAGATATCCTCTCCCTAACTTAACTCGACTGTGTCACCTTTGGTGATGTGCCCGGGATCCTCAGGAGGTGAAATTGGAATTCTGGCAACTATCAGGCGAAGCTGTCCACCGGTCCATGTGCTGTCCAAGCTCACAAAAGTGAGAGTGACAACACTGCCAAGAGATGTGAAGGGCAGAACTCAGCCAGGAAGAAAAGCAGCTGTGGTGTTCCTGTCGGCCACCCCAACATATGTTCTGACAGGGCTGCAGGCAGGTGGAGTCGCAGGCCAGCCCTCTTAAAGGGGAAGCTTTCTAAAGGGACCCTCAGATAGCCACCCCTTTCCCCGGAGCCAGTGACAAGCCTGGAAGTTACCTGAGCAGACTGCACCTGCTGGCCTGAGAGCTCTACACCATAAGCTGGCCTTTTGGTGCCAATGTCCACAGGAAACCTGACATTCTCTGACTGTTCAGGTGGGAGAAATGCAGTTGACAATCTTTCCTGACCTTAGTTAGTGGGACCCAGAGACACTGTCTATCAATACATGGCAGTTGATGGAGCTGTCTCATTTTCAGGAAAAGCAACTAAAAGCATGAATGGCTAAGCTTTGCTTTGTTTATGGATACGCTACACTTTGTTACTTTGGGGGAAGTCTTAGTGATGGGCTTAATCCACTTAGATGTGGGGTGACAAAACCAACGCTCTCCTCTCTATTGAGGAAGCAGTAATGTTTAAATACAAGAACAGAGCAAGAATATTAAAACTAGAAAGCCCCTAGTGTTTCACAATCCACTTTATAATATTCCAGGGCTTGGACCCCCACCCCAGAGATTGCAATTCAGTCTACATGAAGGTGAGCCAAGCATGAAAACCTCCCCAGGAGGTTCTAATGTGCAGCTGGGGTGGAGGTCCAGGTTCACCCAACTGCCTCACCTTATAGATGGGGAAGCTGAGGCACACAGAGGGGAAACGAAGATGATCTCACCAGTTTGACTGTTAGGATTAGAAAACTACAGTGACCTGTGACAGAGTTAAGTTTCATTCATAGGCTAAATAATCATCTTTATTAATTTTCATAGACGAAATAGTCATCTTTTTAAATATAATTTCCTTGCTCTCTGCCAGCCTTGGGTAACTGACTTGTGCCACCTGCTAACTCTGTGAACTTGGACAAACCTAGGTGTCCTTTTTCCTAAGGACATTAGTAGAACCTGGCCCATGTAGAACTTGTAAAAAATAAAATAAGATCATACAAGTCGATAATCTATCATGATACCAGCACATATTGACTGCTGCTGTTTTTAATGCTCTCATTTTGTTAAGCAAACACATTCATGGTGCTTGATTCATGTGCTACAGAGTCCCTCCCCCTGGCTGTCTTGCTCTTTTTTCCCAACAACTTTAAATCCTCATGGTGATCTCATTAATATCTAGAGATGGCTTCCTCTAAATGCTTATAAACTCATAAGGTTTTTTTTTTTATCTGCTATCTTCACAGTTTGTTTAAATTTTCTATTTATTTATTTGAGAGGCAGACAGGGAACATTTCCATCCATGGATTCACTCCCCAAATGACTGCAATACCAAGGGTTGGGCTGAGATGAAGCTGAGAGCCAAGAACTCATCTCGAGTCTCCCATAAGAGTGGCAGGACCCCAACTACTTGAGCCATCACCAGTGCTGCCTAACATCTGCATTGCAGAAAACTGAAGTCAGGAGCTGATGCTGGAAATGGAACCCAGGTACTCTGGTGTGGAACACAGGTATCTTCACTGCTGTGCTAAACACCCTCTCCCAACAAATACTTTTAAACCTAACACATGAGGGTCAGTTTGTTGGTTAATCAGGGTTCTGATATGTTTCTTATGATCTTATACACTCAAATCTTGACTAGGAGAGACAAAAATCTTACTCCTTTACAACATGTATTCCTTGACAACGTTGGCCCTGCACAGAGCTCAAACCGTATGGCTGTTTCTGTAAGTTCAATGACGGTCACCAAGGAGAGCTCCTATTCTCTGATGGAACTGTGGCTCTTACATGTTACCCACTTCCAGCCCAGCTGAGAATCCCTTCACTGTATGACTAGACAGATGAGAAACAGCTCAAGCTTTACAAACGTCTGTAGTGGTGTCCTCCAAAAATAATGCAGGGAAGGAATTCTGCCCAGGCAGAAGCAATAAAAACACGAATCCCCTGAACGTAAGAGAATATGATCACTTTGGTTCATCTGCAGGGTGATAAAAATTTAGTGCTACTAGACTCGTAGGACCCTGTGTTTTGGGCAGAACACATCTTTATTTTCCTCACCATAAACAAAGCAAATAAAAGCCACATGTCAAACAAATACAAGTAATAACATTTCTACTTTGAAGTTAAAATAAATCGTGGGGACTCTCCCGATTATTCAAAAGCCCATTTCTCTCTGGCTTCTCTCAGATACACTCTGAAGTGATTTTTTTCCCTCAACAGCTAATTCACACCTACTAGGTAACACCCACAACAGCCTTATCATTGCTGTTATTATTTGTTATTCAAATAATAGTTTTTAAACCTCAATGAGCATAATGTTTATCTGGGATAATTATTTTAAGATGCAAATTGGGGCTTAAGAACAGCTAGGGGATTTTTAAAGTTAATAAATGTTTACTTTTTAGAGTAGTTTTAGGTGGTCACAGGAAACTGAGAAAGGCAGAGATTTCCCACATCTTACCAATCCCCGCACACTCAGCCTCCCTGCCATCAGCGTCCTCTACCACTGTGGTCCATGGATTGTAACTGATGAACATGTCACTATCAACCAAAGCCCATCAGGTCTTGCTGTTTGTGTTGTACATCCTACAGATGTTGACAAATGAAATCTTCATCTTTAATGAGCATATTCAAGTAAGCATGACACATTGATCTGAATGAGAATCATGCCTTAAGCAACACTGTCCTAGGTCATTTATACCTAGACTAACACTATGATTATGAGGTAATGATACTGAGGCCAATGTCCATGGCCATATCAGTGTTTTCACTTTAGAGTTCCTTTTCATAAATATGCTGGCAACCTTCAGTGCATCAACCAGCTCTATTCCAGAAGTTCACTTTTAAATTGATATTTTAGAATTCAGATCACAAGTTTTTCATAGAAACAGTAGATATACACCATGACCAAAATTCTTGGACCTGCCTCTTAAAGCTTATTTCATTCACAATGTTACAGGAATAGAGGTATCTGAGCAACCACATTTAAAGAAGAACTGTAGAAATGTAAAAATATAAATAGACAAAAATGTGAAAAAAATCTCTAAATTTTTGACAACCACAGGTGGAGGAGGACTTCAAAACCTTAAAATCACAAACTGCTGTACCTGAGTGAATACAAACAAAGGAGTACCACACATTGATAAAATTTGATAGTCCTTTATTTCCAGTGGTGGAGAGTGGGCTCTTGCCCTAAAGAACTCTCGACCCCGAAGCCCAAAGCAACAGGGTTTACAAATCCAAAAACTACAAAATCGGAAGGGAAATACATGGTTGCTAAGATCAAGGGAGAACACATAGTTACTGCAGTCAAGCTGACCTAAAATCTATGCCAAATTAATATCAATTATAATCTTGACAATACCAGTTAAAATCTTAACAATTTCAATTTTAATCTTGACATTAATCCAGGTGTTGGCTTAAATTATATGTAGGACATAGACAAATTATCATTAACCCAGGTGCAGCCTATCTGCTTCCAAGCTTGAGCAATCATGCTAGGGGGTTTCTATGCTCTGCCAAATGTGATGCAGGTTGCCAGGTGTGATGTAGTGGACTGCTGTTGTCTGAGTGTTTTAGATCATAGTTTCAGACCAGAGTCTCATGGGGGGAGAGGGAGGCTTTCTCAAGATGAAGTCTCAGGTGCTCCAAAACGGAGTCCCTACTTACTATCAAGGTGCTTCTTCAAAACCTTAAGGCTATATGTGTATGTGTGTGTATATATATATACTCAAATGCATATATATTTAATTAAATCAAAATAAGACTTCTATTCAAGACAGGAAAAAAAGATCAAAACAAAATAATAGCTTGGAAATTACTATTTGGAAATTTTCCAATGAACAAATATCTAGAATAAACAAAGAAGTCCTGCAAATCAGTAAGGGAGGGAAGAAAGCAAACAACAAATGAGCAAGTCATTTGCAGAAGCAGAAACTGAAAAAACAGAGCCAGCATTTGAAGAAATTTCTCAAATCACTGGTAATTAGAGAAATGCAAATGAAAATAATGAGTTGGCAAGTCACATTTTAGGCTTGCAGAATTCAGGCAGGACGACTGATGGATCTGCCCTCATGGACTGCTGGTGGGAGTGTAGACATGGGTGAAGAGCAACCTGGACCACCTGAGAGGCGGGCTCCATGACCTGCCAATTCTACTCCTGGATTTATGCTGGGGAATCTCTTTCAAGGGCCTTAAGAAACCATGTGTGAGGCTGTTCACTGAGGCATTTGTGGCAGGAAATTGGAGGAAATCTGAATGTCTCAGATCAGTGGATAAGGAATTTGGGGTGAATGGAAACTCTGAAGTATCTGTGGTAGGTCAGAGGTGATAAATGTAAAGAGCACATGGCAAATTGAATGTCCCTTAAAAATAGGATGCTTAGTGAAAAACAGAGTAAGGTTTGAAATAAGTGTAATTTACAGAAACAAAAAATAAAAGCAGCCAGCAACCATTCATGTTGTGCAAAACTATATTCAAATAAAAATAAACATTAAAGAGTGGGCATTTAGCCAAGTAATTAAGATGTCTGCATCCCATAGCAGAGTATGTGTGTTCTATTCCTGGTCCTGGCTCCTAATTCCAGCTTCTGGCCAATGCAGACCCTGAGAGGCTCAAGAAATTGGGTTTCAGGATGGAGTTCCAGTTTCCAGCTTAGGTCCAGTAGGGCCCTGGCCACTGTGGGTATTTGGGGAGTGAACCAGCAAAACAGGAACTATTTCTTTTGCTCTCTCTATCTGCTTCTCAAATAAATAAAAATTTAAATGTGTGTGTGTGTGTGTGTGTGTGTGTGAGAGAGAGAGAGAGAGAGAGAGAGAGAGAGATTAGAACTTGACTTCCCCACATCCTAGCTACGGAACTTGGGCAAATCACTTGATAACTGTTGAGCTTCTTCATGTGTAAAATGCAGAGGACACTACCTTATCAGGGTCATGGTGAGCTTTAAAAGACATAATCCAAATTAAGCACCCGGTGCTTAGCATAGTCAGCATTCAACAAATGTTAGCAATAACTATAATACAGCTATAGGCTCATTGTAAGGATCAATAGTGGAAACATAAAATTAATGGTAGTTGGGACCTAGTGATTAAGATATCAGGATGCCTACATGCCATATCAGAGTGCTGGCTTTGAGTCTCAGCTCTACTCCCAATTCCAGCTTCCTTCTAACGAACACCCTGGGAGGAAGTGGTGATGATCCTATTCCTGTGGTTGGGTCTCTGCCACCCACATGAGACCAAGACTGAGTTTGTGGCTCCTGAGTTTGGCCCCAGTCAAGCCCCAGCTGTTGTAGGCATTTGAGGAGTGAACAAGCAGATGCGGGCTCACTCTCTTGTTCTCGCTCTTTTATATATATATATGTATGTATATGTACATATATAAAAAATAAATAATATATAAATAATATATATTATTTTATAATATATAATTAATAAAATAAATAATATAATATATAAATATAAAATATTATATAAAATAAATTTATATAATATATAAAATATATGTTTATATAAAATTATATATAGATATTTCCCTCTCCTCTTCTCTCCCTCTCTCCTTTTCTGTCCTTCTTAGAGAGAGAAAGGCTAGGAGAGAAAAGACTCAGGCCCAGGGTAAGCATAGAGATGATTCAATTTCCTTTCTTTAGAAAATGAGTTGGTGGTGGTAGTCTTCTCTCTATTGTCCTTATTTCCTCCCTTTCTTTTCTCATCCACTTCCCCTGTGCCACACCAGGTGAACTTCTGTTTTGCCACCAGGAGCTAGGGCAGAGTGAGGATAGGTGGGAGAGTGGTCTAAGGATAGAAGGAGGAGACTTCAGGATTTGGGATAAGATTATCTGTCCATTTTTGCTGGGCACAAACCATCCCAACATTCAGTGGTATAAGCGGACAACCACAAGTCTGTGAGTTGGTACTTCTGGCTCAGACTTGTCTGGGAGTAACTCTACCTCTCTTCCTGGGGCTATCTCTACCAGGGACTAACAGACTAGGCTGTCCTCATGGAGACAGCAGGGCACAGAACCATCAAGCCCTCAGCACAGGGTCTGTGAATTCTCTGCTGCATTACATCTGCTGACATATCATCAGCCAAAGTGAGTGCTGTGGCCATATGTCCCAGTCCCTGCAGGAGGGCACCACAGAATGGTCTAGCAATGGATATGGGTACAGGGAAAAGAGTACAAAATGAGTCACTCATGAAATCAACACAGCTAACCACATACATCTTGTGTTTGACAGGAGAAAAAGACACACATGAGGCTGGCACCGTGGCACAGCATATTAAGCCACCACATGCAGCACTAGCATTGCATATGAGCACTGGCTTGAGATCTGCCTGCTCCACTTCTAATCCAGCTCGCTACTAATGTGCCTGAGAAAGCAGTGGAGGACAGCCCAAGTACTTGGGCCTTGAACCCACGTGGGAGAAATGGATGAAGCTCCTGGCTCCTTGCTTTGGCCTGGCCCAGCCCTGGCTGTTGTGACCACCTGGAGAGTGAACCACTGGCCACTGGATAGATTTCTCTCTCTCTTTCTCTTTCTCTCTCTCTCTCTCCCTTCCTCTTTCCCTCCCTCCCTTCCTCTCTTTTAAAAAAGAGATTAATTTAGTTATTTGAAAGACAGAGTTAGGGGGCCAACATTGTGGCTCACTTGATTAATCCTCTGCCTGCAGCGCCGGCATCCCATATGGGCACCCGGTTCTAGTCCCAGATGCTCCTCTTCCAGTAGAGCTTCCTGCTGTGGCCCAGGAAGGCAATGGAGGATGGCCCAAGTGCCTGGGCCCCTGCACCCACATGGGAGACCAGGAGGAAGCACCTGGCTCCTGGCTTCAGATCAGCACAGCACCGGCCATGGCGGCCATTTTGGGGGTGAACCAATGGAAGGAAGACCTTTCTCTCTATCTCACTGTCTAACTCTATCTGCCAAATAAATTTTTAAAAAGGCAGAGTTATAGAGAGGCAAAGGTAGAGAGAGAGGTCTTCCACCCACTGTTTCACTCCCCAGATGGCTGCAACTGTCAGAGCTACACTGATCTGAAGCCAGGAGCCAGAAGCTTCTTCTGGGTCTCCCACACAGGTGTGGGGGCCCAAGGACTTGGGCCACTTTTCACTGCTTTCCCAGGCCATAGCAGAGAGCTGTATGGAAAGTGTAGTAGCCAGGACTCAAACCAGTGCCACATGGCAATGCCGGCACTGCAGGCAGCAGCTTTACCCACTATGCCACAGTGCTGGCCCCAGTAAATCTTTTTAAAAAAGGAACCATGACCTAGTGGGGCAGCAGGAGAACTATTTGAATACCAGACCATACAAAAAGCAGACTCAAACAAATGCTTGTCATAGATACACACACACACACATATGAATGCCACACAAATCATGGCAGAAGCCCTAGTGACTGGTGAAATAACAGCACTGATGAATCAATCAGTAACTCAGGATAGGTAAGTCTTGATATGAGGATAGGAATTAGGGTGGGCGTGAGAGTGGCGATCTATCCTTAAAGAAACAAACAGCTGGATAAATAGGATTGTCTTGGGAGATTTCAAAACAAAAACCCTTTCTTAATTCAGAACAAATGTAGAGAAGTTAGCCAAGGACCGAGACAGGGTTACAAGTTCTTATCTTACCAAGTTTGTCCTTAACCTTTAACTAAACACACCTTGCTCTATACCTTTAATGGCCCCACTATCATAGCCTAATGTTGATGCTCATACTAATACCAACAGCTACAGTCTGACATATAAAATATAGATACAAAATTGTCAGTTACTGGGACTAGCCTTGTAGTGCAGGGGGTTAAGCTACCACCAGCGATGCTGGCATCTCATATGAGCGCTGGTTTGAGCCCCAGATGCTCTGCTTCCAATCCAGCTCCTTGCTAATGCACCTAGGAAAGCAGCAGACAATGGTCCAAATGTTTAGGCCTCTGCTACCCATGTCAAAGAGCTAGATGGAGTTCCTAGTTCCTGGATTCACCCTGTCCCAGCACTAGCCATTGCAGTCATTTGTGGAGTGAACCTACAGGCAGAAGATCCCTCTCACCCTCTCTCTCTCTCTCTGCAGCTCTGCCTGTCAAATCAGTAAAATAAATATTAAAAAAAAAAACATTGTTGTATGAAGGGCTGGCTCTCTAGAATGGTATTGTGCAAGTGAGAGAAAGAAGTCAATGAGCTCCATCCATGAAAACCAATACAGACACGGCCATAGCAATGCAAAGGGGCTGGTCATTTATTTGTCTTATTCTCTTTATTTATTTATTCACTTGTAAAAAAAAAAACAAAAAACATATCTCATCTGCTGGTTCACTCCCCAAATACCCACAACAACCAATGGGTGGCAGGGACCCAAGCACCTGAGCTATCCTCAACCCCTACCCCATCATTAAAGATTAGGATTGTGTCTCTTCCAATTCTGCAGCCACTGTGCTTGCCACACTGCCTGGCACCAAACAAGTGCCATGTATTTATTGGAATTTGACTAACTGGAAATTTTTCTGCACTCCACAAAAAAAAAAAATCTGAAGCAAAAGAATGATCAGCTATCACGCATGTAGGTTTCAGGAATAGAGTCACTTGTCTGTACCATCTGGCCTGTTTCCCCAGGTCACTGGCTGCCTTTCACAGGGAAGCATCACCCTACCAAGCTCCAAGACAGAGACAAATGACGGGTCCCAGTTCTCACCTCTGTGGTCTGCTCTCCTCAGTACCACACTCTCTGAGCCTCCTGTGAGAGCTAGGCTCTTAAAATACTACTAAATATGTAAAACACGGAGGGCCAAATTCTCATAATCCTAAAATCTCTTTAAAGATTACAGCGGGTTTGTGTTGTCTTGAATAATTTCAGGGGTGCAAATAAGAAATTGTCATTTGAAACATCTCAACTCAGGTAATTCCATGCATGTTCCTCTCTGTAATATACTTGATTGACAGGTGATTTCCTGAGCTGATTTTTAAGCTGAGCTGAGGACAAACAGACCTCTGAGAGAACTGCCCTTCATTGTCATTTGTTAAACAAGAGCAGAGAGAGTGGGCTGGTGTTTAAAGAACGCTCATTTCCAGCACACTGACTTTTTGAGATGTCTGAGAGGTTCATCAAGTCTCTGGATGCTGCTTGGAGGAGGACAAGGCAGGGAGGGCTGTGATACAGAACAGCTTAGGGGCTTATCACAAAGTGGCCTGTACACAGGAGTGGACGCTAAGCCCGAGTTTCCCACAGTCGGCTCCAGGTCCACACTGGCTTCCACTCCTGCCTCAGATTTGGAGTTCTTTTCCAAGATGCTCTCATCCCTTTGTGCTCTGACCTTCCAACCATGTGAGGGGGTGTGTGGAGGCACCTAGGCCCTGGAATGCTGAAGATGCTTAAATGAGCCTGGTAACTCAGCATGACCTGCCTCACAGACTGCCATGAAGAATAATTCACGAAAAGACTGGGGAACCCAGGGTGGCAGCTAGCCTGGCAGTGATAATGTCACTTAAGATGGCTGTATACCAACCACAGAGGAGTGTCTGGGCCCAATACCCAGTTCTGGCTCTTGCCTCCAGCTTCCTGCTAAGGCAGACCCCAGGGAGATCCATGATGATGGGTCAAGTAATTAGATATCTGCCTCCCACAAGACCTAGATTGAGTTCCTGGCTCCCAGCCCCGGCCCAGCCCAGACATTCAAGCTGCTGCAGGCATTTGGGAAGTGAATCAGTTGATAGGAACACTCTCTCTCCCTCTCCTTCCCTCCATCCCTCCCCTTCTCCCTCTCAAATAATATAAAAAAGAAAAACAAGCAAAATCCTTTACAGCTACAAAATTCACCAAAAATGATAATGAGGCACAGTGCCACAGAGATTATCAATGTTGTACCAAAGAGTAGCAAACTGTTTTTATCAGATGATTCTTCCCTTGTCCCTTGGGCCCGGCATGAGAGCAAGGCAGTGGCTCAGGGAGTGCCTACCCCATGCTGTCCAACTGGAAAGGAAAGTGAAGACAGATTTTACATTTCCTTACAGCCACATATTTTTAAAGTTAAAAAAGCATGAAATCCATTTTAATATTATGTTTAAACCATTTCAACATGTAATCAGTATAAATTTAATTTTTTATGTTAAGTCTTTAAAGTCCAGCAAGTGTTTTATAATGGAGCTTCTTTCAGTTCAGACAAGCTGCATTTTAAATGCTCAGTGGCCAGCCGTGGCCGGGGCCCCCTTGCTGCACAGCCGGGCCCAGACAGCCGACTTTGACTGAGTGTTGCCCATGAGTGGGGGACAGTGCCCTGCATTTTCCACAATCACTGATGATCTTACCTCCTGGGTCTTCCAGCAATAACCCAGCCTCAGGGAAGGGAACGGGAAAGCCTCAGTGCCTTCCGAGTGCCTGCTGTGTGACGAGGACTTCCATCAATTTCACCCGTCCCACAGTAGCGCTGTGAGAGAAGGGGTCTTCATTTTGCAGAGGAGAAAATCAAGGTTCTGAGAAGCACAGCATTTGCCAAGATCACAGAGCTAACAGAGGCAAATCTGGGGAGGAAATCGGGTGAGCTCAGGGCCCCCATGTTTTGCCTGTGTTGTGTTCTCTCCTCCAGCATTGCTGGAGCAGGGCCAGGGGTTCTCAAACTGGTGAGCATCCCAGGTGTGGAGAGAGCTTGTTATTAAAGCTCTGGTTGCTGGGCCCCACCCCCAGGCACGGTGGGGCCTAAGAATCAGCATCTCTAACAGGTTCCCAGGAGGTATTCATGCTGTTGGTCCAGGGACCACACTTTGAGAATATCTGCTGTATAGTCTGCATTTGAAGCTTCTAATGGGAGTCTGATGCTTACCTATGCTGCCAGAAACTAAACTTTGTATAAATTTCCAAAATTGCTCATTCTTTATTTGGTGTGGGCTAGGACAGGTCCACTTAATATGAACCTTTTCTTTCAATTCTAATTAACCAATGAACACAGGTACCCATGGCAACAGGAAAGCAGTCACACCTTCCCTCAGCAGAAAAGGAGAAACGATACATGTGTATGCCTTGGATCATGTGAACACTGGGTAAAGTTTTCCAAAGTGCACACACTTTCCAGTCATCATTTTCTGATCTTGAAAAATTCAAAATTTTTTTTAAGATGCAACTACATCATCAGATATTTTCCTAGGGGCTTTTTTTATAGAACTTTTATTTAATAAATATAAATTTCAAAAGTACAACTTTTGCATTTTAGTGGTTTTTCCCTCTATAACCACCTTCCCATCCGCAAACCATCCCATCTCCTACTCCCTCTGCCATCCCATTCTTCATTAAGATTCACTTTTAATTATCTTTATATCCGGTGGCATTTTTTAAAAGCCTAATGGTCATTCCTGTGCATTTACCAATTTAGAAAGTCGTAACTGCATCTGACAGGTAACTCACTGTATGAAAACCACCCACGCTGTGCTTCAGGAACGGGAAATTACTAACCTCCCCACCCAAGTGCAAGCTCCACTACCTCTTGATTAAGTGGCTAGGGGTACCTGTCTTCCTCGCACTGACCTCTAGCAAGGGAAGGCCCGTCCCACTCCTCTCACGTATTTTTTATGCCTTTAAGCTCCCTCTTCTAACCCAACTCCCACACCCTGCCACATCTGCAGGGAAACAACAGACTACCTTGTGCCTCTCATGGGGCTATCATATTCACGGGGTGACGGCTGACCAGGTGTGCCTCCAGGACAGGACCAGGTCAAACTGAGTCCACGCCGAGCATGGAAGAGTCATCTTCCTTAGATGCTCCATCAGAAATAGCAAAGCATCCCAGTTAAAACACAAAAAGAGAGGCTGCAGAGTTTTTATCCTGTCTTTTCTAGAAAAAAATAAAGGATTTATTTACTTGAGAGGTGGAATTAGATTGATTGAATTGGAATTGATTAAGAGAGAGGGAGAGACAGAGAGAGAGAGAGAGAGAGAGAGAGAGGTCTTCCATCCTCTGGTTCACTCCCCAAATGGTCACAACCAGGCTGATCCGAAGCCAGGAGCTTCTTCTGATCTCCCACATGGGTGCAGGGGTCCACGCACTTGGGCCATCTTCCACTGCTTTCCCAGGTGCATTAGCAGAGAGCTGGGTCAGAAGAGGAGCAGGGCTGGTGCTGTGGGGTAGCAGGTAAAGCCACCACCTGCAGTGCTGGCATCCCATACGGGTGCCGGTTCAAGTCCCTACTGCTCCACTTCCCATCCACTGGGAAAGCAGTGGAAAATGGCCCAAGTCCTTGGGCCTCTGCACCCATGTGGGAGACCTGGAGGAAGCTCCTGGCTCCTGGCTTCAGATTGGCCCAGCTCTGGCCACTGCAACTAACTGGGGAGTGAACCAGCAAATGGAAGACATCTCTTTCGCTCTCTCACCCTCTCTCTCTCTGCCACTCCTCTCTCTGCATAACTCTCACTTTCAAATAAATAAATAAATCTTAAAAAAAAAAAAAAAGAAGAAGAAGAAGAAGAAGAAAAAAAAAGAGGAGGAGCAGCCAGGACTCAAATGGGCACCCATATGGGATGCCGGCTCCACAGGCAAATGCTTAACCTATTACGCCACCATGCCAGCCCCTATCCTCAGTCTTCTAATAATGAGGTAAATAAGAGGGAGATGGCAAGGGACAGCTGGACTGCAGAGACTCTAGGTCTCTCCACTTCATTCACAGCCTACAATTGCCTTTCATAACAGAAGGCTTAAGCCTGTTTCTTCATCTGAATATGGACTGATTTATGTGGTGGGGATTTACAAGAATTTTACAACAATTTCTCCTTGTAGCACTCAGGACTTTTAAGATGGGAAATGGCAAGGTTTGGATGTATTTGAATAAATAAAAGAAAATCAGAATACCCCAATATTACAAAACATGTTTCAAACACAAACATTAGAAGGAAAGGCCACTAATCCAGTGATGCTGCCAAAAGTACCCACCACTTCTCAAAGCATCCCCACCCCCAGCTAGTTCTCCCATGCCCACCGTGCTCTGCTATGTGCTTGGCTGCTGGTTCCAGAGGACCTGGCGGGAGGAAGGTTTGGGAAGGGTGGGGTCAGGAAAGGGAAAACCACAGATAAAAGATGGACTACCTGAGTTTTCTTTTGCAGTTCATAAATGCAGAGTGCCATCATTTGATTTGATTCAGAAGAGGGTAGAACAGTCATTAGAGGGAATTTCCTCAAATACACAGCTGGGCAGACTTTTCATTTAGCTACATCTTGACACAAAACTGGACTTCATCCTTAGAACACAAGGCTCACATCCCAGCTGAAAAGACAGGGAATTCCCTCCGGAGCCCTATAGATGGAGAGCCAGCAAACCACATTAGGAGCAGCCATTACAAGAAGACAGCTACTTGGTTTTGCCAGATACCACCAAAGTGTTTCCTAACTCAACCACATTATCCTGCTTACAGTACAGTGCTTCTCAGAGTTTGATGTGCCTCTGAGTCACCCTAGGATCTTGTTAAAATGCAAATTCTGATTCAGTTGAGTCTATATATCTAATACATACCAAGTGATGTCAAAGCACCATGGTCAGAGCAGCAAGGACTCAGAGGACTGTTTTGTACCTGAAAACACTACCTGGCACCACAGGGTTAATTTTCAGGACCTGAGACTAGATATATTCATGGCAGTGCAAAGGGAAGATGAAGCATTGCAGGTTCTAAGAAAGAAAAACAAAGCTGCATTACAAAGGATGAGAGAAAGGCAGTGGAACTCAGCTTCTGGGAAACAATGTGACAACAGCAGGTGGTAGTCCAGGAAAGCATTAGCAATTAGGACATCATGATCACAGAAAGGGATGTAGTGTCTGTGATAACAGACCTCAAAAATTACCTGGGAAATCTACCACTGAGTAGGGAATATCTGGGCATATAACTGAGTACAGAAGAGGAGAAGAAGGATGGAAGGAGAGGAGATTCAGACCCTAACAAGCACAAGAGGATAGCAAGGAACTGACACACAGACTCCAACCTAGTGCAACAACACAAGGATTCCTACTCCTGTCTCTTGACCTCAAAGTAGGTGGTTGTTCCACTATACCATAACTTTGGTTTTTTTTTTTTTTTTAAGATTTACGTTATTTATTTGAAAGAGAGAGAGAGAGAGGAGAAGGGAGGGGAGGGGAGAGGAGAGAGAAGAGAGGAGAGCCAGAGGAGAGAGAAGAGGAGAGAAGACAGAAGAGAGAAAGAAGAGGAAGAAAAGAGAGAAAGAGGAAAGAGGAAGAGAAAGGACATGAGAGAGAGAGAGAGAGAGAGACTAACTGACTTCCAACCACTGGCTGGTTCACTCCCTAAATGGTCTTGACAGCCAGGGCTGGGCCAAGTCGAAGTCAGCAGCAAGGAACTCTCAGGTCTCTCAGGTGGGAAGGAATGGCACAGCACTTGGGCCATCTTCTGCTGCCTTTCCAGGCACATTTGTAGGGAGCTGTAATGGAAGTGGAGCAGCCAGAACACAAATAAGCCCTCTGATATGGGATATTGGCATTGCAGGCAGCAGCTTAACATGCTGTGCCACAATGCCAGCCCCATCACTGTGTTTTTAGCACCTGTGGAGTACACTACAATTTACAGTATGCCCTGATACCCTCTGTACCCTTTGGTCCTCAACAGTCCCACTATTGCTGACCCACTTTATAGATAAGAACATTTATGCTCATACAAGTGATGTGCCTTGTTCAAAATCATGCACTTCATCAGAGTTCAAAACAAGGTTCAAATCCATCTTCTGGTTCTTAGATAAACTGATGTTAGAATGAGGGTAGAGAAGTGAAATGTAATGGAGCTAAATCTCATAGAATATCAGATCTGATACTCCTAAGCATTTCTTATAATGAGACAGAAGCAAACCGTTGATGACACTTCATTTTTGTTTTTGATGAAGTGGTTGGGGAAAATTCTATCAAGCCCTTAAATTCTAATAAATCTAAATAAATGATGATTTGGGAAAGAGGGGGAAGAATCATGCCTAACTACAAGGAAAATTAACCTCCACTCCATCCTCAGCAAAATAGGAAATGTTATGACACCAGCAGGGTATGAAGAGCTGATAATGCACACCTGGAATGAGAATTATATGTCATTCTTCATAAAGATCAGCTTGGACTGCAGAATACTCTTGGGCTCAGTATCTCACAAAAGACCTTGCAACAGTGTCTTGATATAGATGCCTAGATGACTTTCCAATGTTAATATTCCTTGAAATTTTTTTCAATTTGGAAGGGACAGCATTAGCATTAAGAACTCATCCTTGTTCCTTGTCATCACTTTTAGAAGTGGTTATGTTTTCCTTTCCACCTACCCTTGTCAAATAAAGTCATTTCCCAAGAGAAATTACAAAGGCTTTTTTTTGCACTGCCTTGGACTAATCATTACAGAGCAGCTACCATGTGTGCAAAGTGCAATACCGAGTGTGCACAGGATCAAATGCTCCTACGGTCTGATCGGCTGCTCCGTTATTTCTCCCATGCTGCTCTTGTGGCAGCGGGGAGAGCCCTTTGAGAGAAGGCTCAATTACAGGGTTCTCTCTGTTAGGGCTTTCAGCAGGCATTTCCACTCCCCACTGTTAATGTGGGATGCAGATGTCTGATTACTCACTGGCAGTGATGGGAGTCCTGGCTCCACACCCTTGCACAGAAGTCCTGCCCTTCTCCTGGTCAACTTCTGGCAGTCCTTTCATGCTCAACATCAAACCCACATCGACACTGCCCTTCTGACCTCTACCGCGGAATTGTTTTTAAATTCCTGCATGTTCTTTCCTATTTTGTAGCCAGCTTTCACTAAATCCCTCTCTGTAACTAGCTTTAGCAAGTTTTTTTGTTGTTGTTGTTACATTATCATCATGAAACAAAGTCCTTTGTTCTTGAGTTGGCACAGAAATCCATGATTACATGGGATGATCCCACAATCATTTCTGTGGACAGTAAAACTGAGCTTTGTGTGGCTTTCTAGGGAACACCATCAACTTCACAAACATGGGAGAGATCTGAGGAACAAGGCGTGTACTGACTTGAGAGTTGGAATGCCAGGACCAGGGGCTAGTGTGAAGAGTACCCATAGAGCCTCACAGAGAGTCCAGTCTCTAGATCTTTTTTTTTTTGACAGGCAGAGTGGACAGTGAGAGAGAGACAGAGAGAAAGGTCTTCCTTTTTGCCGTTGGTTCACCCTCCAATGGCCACCGCGGCCGGCACACTGCGGGCAGCACACCGCGCTCATCCGATGGCAGGAGCCAGGTGCTTCTCCTGGTCTCCTATGGGGTGCAGGGCCCAAGCACTTGGGCCATCCTCCACTGCACTCCCGGGCCACAGCAGAGAGCTGGCCTGGAAGAGGGGCAACCGGGACAGAATCCGGAGCCCCAATCGGGACTAGAACCCTGTGTGCCGGCACCGCAAGGTGGAGGATTAGCCTAGTGAGCCGCGGTGCCGGCCAGTCTCCAGATCTTTCACTCAGACTTCACTCCTAGTCTACAATGATTTTCTCCTTGTACATTTTGTGGGATCTTTACTAAAATACTGAATGGGGGATGGGCCTCTGGCCTAGCAATTAAGACACCAGCTGAGATGCTCACTCCCCACCCCAGAGTGCCCTGCTTCATGTGCCAGCTCCAGGTCCTGACTCCAGCCTCTTGCTAATGCAGACCCTAGGAGGCAGTGGTGAGGGCTTCAGTGGGAAAGGAGCTTCCAGTTCCAGCTTCTGCCTGATCAAACCCCAGCTGTTCAGGACACTGGGGACGTGACCCAGTGGGTGGGAGCTGGCTGTCTGTTTCTCTCTCCCCTACCTCCTAAAATAATAAATAGGTAGATATTTTTAAAATAAATAAAATATTGAATGGGTTCAATTTCACTGGGAAAACTATCATTGGCTCTCTAGTTAGGATTCCACTTTGTTTCCAAACCCATGAAACATCTAAGAAAAGAGGTAGAACCTTTCTCTCCCTTCCCGTATATGAAGCCGCCCCTGGAGAGAATCCTTGGGGTGCCTTGGCACACAGTCCAAACACCACTGCCTTCCTTCTAGCTTCACATCCAGGGCCCCAGCTGACTGGCTGAGTCTGACAACAGATGACAAGTCAAAGGCAAGCACTCATTTATTTATTTTTTTAAAGGTTTTTTTTTATTTGTTTGAAAGAGCAAAACATCTTTCATCCACTGGTTCACTCCCCAAAAGCTGCAACAGCCAGGGCTAGACCAGGCTAAAGCCAGAAGCCAGGAGCTTCTTCCATGTCTTCCAAGCGGGTGCAGAGGCCCAAGCACTTGAGCCATTCTCTACTGCTTTCCCAGGCCATAGCAGAGAGCTGGACTGGAAGTGGAGAAGCTGGGGGACTCAAACCGGTACCCAAATGGGATGCTGACATCGCAGGTAGCAAGTTAACCTGCTACACCACAATGCTGGTCCCATATCTTTTTTTAAAAAAAGATTTATTTATATATTTATTTATTTGAAAAGCAGAGTTGGAGAGAGAGAGAGAGAGAGAGAGAGAGAGAGAGAGAGGTTCATCCAGTGATTCACTCCCCGGATGGCTGCAACAGGCGATGCTGGCCAGGCTGAAGCCAAGACCCTGCCTGGAACTTCATCTGGATCTCCCATGTGGGTGGCAGGGACCCAAGCACTTGGGCCATCTGCTGCTGCTTTCCCAGGCACATCAGCTGGAAGCAGGATCAGAAGTGGAACAGCCAGGACTCAAACTGGCTCTGATAAAGGATGCTTAACCCACTGAGCCACTCCCTTCTGCCAGTATTCTCTCCTCCACTGCCAGACCCACTGCCCCAAAAATTCCTTTTTATACTCAACAATTCCCCTCTATCACTCTACTAATCTATGGCAGAGTTCAAAATGCAAGTTTTGAGAACCACATGCAAGACCCAGAAAGTCATATTCAAAACACATAAAATGATGTTTCGGAACAGAAACCCCACTTCTAGGGTTTTTAGTCAGAATCTCTGAGATTCTGCTCCTAGCTATCAGCTTTGGCCCAGCACAGCCCCATCTGATGTGAGCATTTTGGGAGTCAACCAGCAGATGGGAGGGAGTACACACTCTCTCCCTTTGTATATTGTGTATGTTTGTGTGTGTGCGTGTGTGTACATGTGCCTCGAAAGTTAAAAAAAAAAAAGTATTTTTAAAAGCGAGAAAGTATCACTGAAAATCTCCAAATTTTGCGTGAAGTTTAGTCACAAATCTATATTAGGGTTAAGGTTCTGATCAAATGGTATAAGCTAGGACTTTCTGAAGATTACATCTGTCAGGGTAGGCATCACACACTGACTCTGCAGGGTTCTGGTTTCGTGCCCTCAGTGAGGAGACTGCAATGGTCAGATAGAGACTGTCAGATCTAGAACATCAGAGGGCTGGATGGAGCTGAGAGAGGTCATCGGCCCTACCACCAGGGAGGGAGCTCTGATGGCCACAGTGAGGCCACTGGAGCCTCAGAAAACCCAGGAGTGCATCCGGCAGATTGCTCCCTTCTCCCAGAGGACCTGGAGAGAAAGTCTAAAAACTCAGGTATGACCCAGAGAGACAGGAGTTGGCACAATCACCACTTCTCTGATATCATGAGATCCACAGAAGCTGATCTGCTTCTCTCCGTCTGGTATTTATGCAATCCCTGGGTCAAGTTTGTCTTTTAGCTCCTTCAACATGAGTTTTATGTACTCAGTGCATATTTTTATCTCTGTCATAAAATGTTCTCAGCTTATTTTGTTACACTACCTTGTGTTTCTAAGTGCTTTTGTTTGAACCACTCAAAGGAAAAACGCCAATTAAACCAACGTTTCAACTTCCTCATGAGAAGGGGAATTATTTTATTGAAAAAGACTCAGGAGTTAAACAGACTGACCGATGTATACTACCACATCCACAGGCTGGCTTGAGAGTAAAGACCCATAGTTTAATGGTGTCCCACTCCCCCTCCTAGACCATCAGACTTGGCTTTTCTTTTTCCCACTAATAAGATAATAATTATTTATCATCTTCATGTGGCATCTTTATGGCAATGTCAGAACAAAGGAAAAAGTAAGACACAGGATGCCATCTTTGGCCAGGAATCTGTTTGCTATCCTCTCACCCTCACCAGAGTGCATCCCTAGCTTCTTAATCCCTGAATCTCTGAGATAATGACTCTCTCAGGAAAGAATAAGTTAGTGACTTCTTCCCTATCAATCTCCAAGGAAACTACTCATGAAAGACCGATGCGCACGTCCAAATACCCATGTAATTCTTCTGATGGAAAACAAGATGAGAACATTGCCCCTTCCTCTCTCCCTCCTTCCTTCCTTCCTCTTACTGGAACTATCTCAGAATTCCAGTTTTGATTCTCATGTTCTCCCTTATTGTTAAATATAGATAATTAGTCAGTTGGCTGTGAAGCCTAAGAAGTTGCTGGGAACACTCTTCTTGCCTTAGTGAGAAAAAAGTTAACACCAGAGGGCAACATCTCATTGACCTTTTATGAACTAACTTCAAACTGTTGTCTCCTGGGAGAGAAAACCATGGTTGGCATCACTATTTTCATTTGTGAAAACTGCAGAGCTGGACTTGAGCCTGCTCCTTCTCCCGCACAGCCAGAGGTATGACTATGTGGTATGAGATAACAATGCAGAGAACTCCTAAGGTCCCCTAATGTCCCTTTGTCATCTACACCTGCTCTCTTCAGCACAGAATCCCTGCTAATTAGCCAACTGACCAGCAGTTCTCAGACAATGAGAAGCAGCTCCATGACCAAAGCATGACTTATTTCCAGGACCAGAACCCTACTCCCTGCGTCATCCCTTTACAAGTTTGTTGCCACCTTCTATCAACTGTTGCACTCCTCAGTTGTCTGCAGCCCTTCCTAGAATGTAAATCAGAACACTCAGATACTTTTCCCTATCTGTATGCACACACAGTCATTGAATAGGAGGAATGAAAGAAAATGGGGACACAGGGACAAAACTTATCTGAACACCAGCCTCGTCTTCCTGCAAAGTCCTATCAGCTATTACTTATATATGTGTTTTCAAAAAATTATTTATTTATTTATTTGAAAGGCAGAGTTACAGAAGAGAGAGGGAAAGAGAAAGAGAGAAGGAGAGAGAGAATCTTCCATTCTTGTGATTCACTCTCCTAAAAGGCTGTGGCCATCAGGGCTGTGCCAGGCAAGACAGAAGCCAGGAGCAAAGAACTCCATTCACATCTCCCACATGGGTGATGGGAACCCAAGCACTTGGGCCATGTTCTACTGCTTTCTCAGATGCATTAGTAGGTAAATGGATTGGATGGTGCAGGTGGCACTTGAAATGGTGCTCAGGGGGATGCCAGCATCACAGGCGACAGCTTAACCCACTGCACGACAGTACCAGCCTAATGGGTGCTTTTCAATGGTCATTCCAGAATCCATATTGCACTCAGTCATTTTTGGAAAAAAATAGAGATGTGGAGAGCATTTCAAATATCCTAGATGTCAGTCATCATATGCTTACAAGTGAATACAATGGGAGACAAGTGACTTCTTTGTTTTAGGCTATCTATAAAAGCCAAGGAGAGGGGCTTGCGCCATGGCTCACTTGGTTAATTCTCCGCCTGCAGTGCCAGCATCCCACATGGGCACCGGGTTCTAGTCCCGGTTGCTCCTCTTCTAGTTCAGCTCTCTGCTGTGGCCTGAGAGGGTAGTGGAGGATGGCCCAAGTGCTTGGGCTCCTGCACCCGCATGGGAAACCAGGAAGATCACCTGGCTCCTGGCTTCGAATCAGTGTAGCACCAGCCATAGTGGCAATTTGAGGGGTGAACCAATGGAATGCAGACCTTTCTCTCTGCCTCTCTCTCTCACTGTCTATAACTCTGTCAAAAAAAAAAAAAAGCCAAGGAGAAGGGTGTCTAATAGTGCTCTTAAAGTTTGGGAAGATTCATACCAATCAGTGTTGCAGCTCAAACAATGCAAAAATGAGAGGTAATATCCAGTAATTTACAATGTTATAGCTTTTGTACATCTGAGAAGTAAGTATTCAGTTGCATTTTACCTTTGCAAGCATGTTTTTATGAGTTGTGGGTGTGTCTTAACAATTGTTTTCTGTACCTTAAAAAAGTATTCTCCACATTTTAAATGTTTTATATTAGAGATTTCTTTAATACATACTTGTCAAAAAATATATTTATATATAAAACCAATGTTACCTTTTTGTTTTTGTTTTAAATATAAGAGCATGCTCATGCTAGCTACTTACATGAATTGTTACATTATTTTTTCTTCTGTAATACCTTCTTGTTTATGTAATTCAAAATATATTCTTTCCTTAACCTCTTTAAAATGGTTTTAAATGTCTGGGAAGAAAAGTCGATGAGTAGCTACCCTTCCTACTGCTAAGGAAGAACCAGGAAGATCAAGCTTTGGAGACAGAAAAACATATTTAAGCAAAACATTCATTTTGCTTTTTCTTTCATCTTTCTAAGAATATGACACTCTGCCTAATCAACCTAATGTTCAACACCTGAAGATCAGGGTTGTTGGAGAAGGCATACAAATATTAGATTGAACCACAAATTATTTCTGACAGTCAACCTTAAACATGACCATTCCCTACAGTTCAATCTAATAAAAAAAAGTCAAATTTTTAACATAGAAAGTAGAATTTTACACCAAGACATTCACTTAAAAGAAATACAAATCTCAACAAAGAAAAGGTTTCCCAGATTTACTTCTTTGGCATATCAAGGGCTCAGTAAAAATGTTTCTCTCAACCCCCATTTAGCTTAAAGCCCATCCAAAAAGCTAGAGTCAGCTGATGTGGGATATGCCAGAACCGCACACACACCACATAGGATATGGTAAGTTAACAAGAAAGGCTGCAGGGTCTTTTCAGGACACATAAAGGAAAGGAGTACACTGAGAGATGCATTGCTAGATGACCCCAAAGAGAAGACACGACTAGCAGATGAGCAGAGCAACTGATCATTCTGAAGAGTCCATGAGGCTGACCCTTGTTTTGAGTGGGGGCCCACAAAGGCAAAGCAGCAGCACCACAAACAGAAATAAGACATGGCCTCCTTGTGGTGTCAATGTAGAGAACATAAAAGATGGGAAACCACTATCATCCAAAAGTTGTACTTTCAAAATTTATATTTATTAAATAAAAGTTTTTAAAAAAAAGATGGGTGACACAGGTTTACTCACACTGGCATTTATGTAGGACAGCCTTTCACTGAGAACATCCAAATAATTTTTATGTGCACATAAATACTGGGCTCAGTGAATATGTATTTACTGGGTGTCATCCCATCCTCTGAGGCCTGCAAGAGCACAGACCTCAGCACCACAGGTGTAACCCAGTCCCGTGGGACCTAAGAATTACAAACATCTGCCTTACATGCTCCAATTCTGCCCTACCACACTCACTCCAGACATCACTAATTGATCTAGGCACCTTCCCACTAGAACCAGAAGGCAGGCTCCACACGGAATCCTCCACAGATATTCCAGGCAGCTGCTACCAAGTAATGGGAGGCAAGACCAGCGATAAAGCCTGCTTTCCATAGGCCCTGTGAAGTCCCCTTCTGTGTTTTGGTTAACACTGTGCTCTCCTCCCTAATGATCTCTTCTCACTTTTTTTTTTTTTTTTTTTTTTTTTTGACAGGCAGAGTTAGACAGTGAGAGAGAGAGAGAGAGACAGCGGGAAAGGAGACTGGTTCACCCCCTATATGGCCACTATGGCCAATGTGCTGCACTGATCTGAAGCCAGGAGCCAGGTGCCTCCTCCTGGTCTCCCATGCAGGTGCAGGGCCCAAGCACTTGGGCCATCCTCCACTGCCTTCCCGGGCCACAGCATAGAGCTGGACTGGAAGAGGAGCAACTGGGACAGAATCCGGCACCCCGACCGGGACTAGAACCTGGGGTGCTGGCGTTGCAGGCAGAGGATTAGCCTAGTGAGCCACGGTGCTGGCTTTTCTCACTCTTACAGCTTGCACCTTCTGTCTCATCTCACTCCCACCTTGCACCACCAACTGCAAGGAGCCTTGTTCTCTACACTGATAAGCACCAAGGCCCTAGAACAGTGCTTAGCACAGATAGAGATCAGCAAGCATCTATGGAATGAATGAATGTTTGTGCAGATGTTTCAGGGGCAGCTCATGTATCACCTCTTATGAGCCCTCCCCCCTCCTTCTAGACAGAAGCCACCTTATTGTCTTCTGGTTTCCCAGAGCCACACAGTATGGTCATTTCGTTACCAAGCCACTTCCCCTCAGTGTTGGTTGAACTGAGTTGGAATAAGAGAGCTGGAAAGGACAGTATGGTCATCATCTCCATTCTTCAGTAACAAAGGCACAGAGGTGATTTTCATGATTTGTTTATGTCAAAAGCAGCATTTGTCTGCTCAGGATACAGTGTGCTTTTCACTAGATAATGCTGTCATTTGATCAATGATTTGCCTCAGTTGAGAATATATTTCTATTCCACAGGTCTGAGAAACAACCTACTCTTACAGTTACATAGCTGGAGCTGTAATCTTATATTCTGTGTATTCCAATAGATTGTCTTTAAAAGAAAACTTTAGTTTCTCAGCCCAATGAATGTTAGTGTCAGGGCATTATTTTATCCTTACTAATTCTTATGGTTCACAGTGCAATTCACTTACTCCACCACCTTCTCTGAAGAAAATAAAAGACTGTGAATTCTTTTCCCCTTCAGTTCAGGATTTACTCTGAGTTTTATTTCATTTTTTCAGATTTGTTTATTTATTTAAAAGGCTGGGTGACAGAAAAGAAGAGGAAAGGGAGGGGGAGGGAGATAAAGAGATTGAGATCTTCCAACCACTGGGTTCACTTCCCAAATGGCTGCAACAGGTGGAGCTGGGCCAAGCAGAATCTTAGAGCAAGAACTCCATCCGAGCCTGCTGGAACTCCAGTACTTGAGCTATCATGTGCTGCTTTCCAGGTGCACTAGCAGGAAGCTGGATTGGAAGCAGAGTGGCTGGGATTCAAACTGGCACTCAGATAGGAGATGTGGGCATGCCAAACAGCAGCTTAACCCACTGAGCCACAGAGCCCATCCCTCTCTCGTTTTTTTAAAATATTCCTGCTGGCCAATCATGGCTTCATTTAAACCTATGAATAACTACTGACATTTACTGCACTTTCATGTCTAGTCTTATTATTCTCCCAGCCCACAGGGATAGAACAAATTCTATCTTCTACTTGACAGGTGAGAAAAATGAGATGCAAAGAAGGAACCGGCTTTCCAAAAATCATTCAATTAGTTAATGACTCAGTGACTATTAAAACCCAATTCTTTTGACCCTGGGTCATACACTCTTTCTGCTCAAAGCTAACAGCCTTTGTGTGAGCTGTCTCACAGCCACACAATCCCCGGGACGTGCTCAGATGAGTTCAGAGCACTTCCTCCACAACCCGAAAGAGACCCTGGACCCTTTCCCATTACGATGCCTCCTCTGCTCGCTCTCCTCCAGGTAAGGGCAGGCAGAGCTTGACTGTGCTGCTGCCCTGCAAAGCAAATGGAAACATCATGCAGATAAAGAAGAAAATAGAAATCTCATTCTCCTGCTGCCTGGAGGTAGAGAAGAAAGTATCCTTAGGCTCCTCCTTCCGAGAGCGGGTTCTCCTCCTGAATACAAATGCAGCCTCCCTCCTGTGCCGTTTCCCACTCTCAAGACTGGCAGACCACACGATCCATGGGTGACACATGTGACTCTGCCTTCAACCTTGCAACCAGAGATCTTTTTAATTCAAGCTCCGTGCAATTTGGCCAACATTAACTGCACTGGGTAACGACCTCAATGGGAATGCGGTTAACGGCGCTGCCGACAGGGATGTCAGCTTGCTACAGAGATGTGCTTGCGGACAGCCACACAAAGAGAAGCTGAGACAGGTATTTCTTCCATCCTGTGTATTACAGTTTCATGAGTGAGTCATTTTCTCCCTTGTGGGCTTTCCCTTGTAGTTTCTATGTGTTCCCAGCTGCCTGATTGTAAATGCAGTGGCCCAGCTGCCTGCGAGCCAGAGAAATCCCCTGCGAGTTCCCACGAGGGCCCATAGCTTGCCTTCACCTGCTGTCCCCATACTCTGGCCAAGGACAGGCAGGGTGTCACTGGGGGAGGGCCAGGGTGGGCTCTTCCCTGAGCTGGAAGAAGGACCTCTTCTGCCTGACTGCAGACAGACCTGATCATCCATATTCATGACAGGAAAGTAATGGCCCCATCAGCGGTCCCCACAGGGCCATAGCCTTGGCAGGAGGCCCTCCTGATGCTCCACGGTTGACTAAATGTGCTCTCCAGTGAGCTAAGGTTGAGAAATGCCACACGTACCTGATGCCCCTCTTAGAGAACCACAGAGCACAGCAACATTCAGAAAACGTGAAACTGTCTCCTGGGGTTACAGGTCAATGATGTCTCTCCCCCAAAATTCATGTTGAAATCCAAACTCCCAGTAACACAGAATGTAACCTCAGCCAGAAACAAGGTTGCTGCATATGAAACCACTTAAGATAAGCTTGTACAGAAGGTGGGTGAGCCCCAAATCCAGTCTTTCTAAAAAGTGGAAATGTGTCAGACCAACACTATGGCACAGCAGGTAAAGCTACCACCTACGACACCAGCATCCCAGCCAGTTTCGAGTCCCAGCTGCTCCGCTTTGACCCAGCTCCCTGCTAATGTGCCCCTGCCCCCATGTGGGAGATCCAGATGAAGCTCCTAGCTTCGGCCTGGCTCAGCCCTTGTCGTTGCGGCTATTTGAGGAGTGAACCAGTGGATGGACAATCTCTCTCTTTCTCTTCCTCTAACCCTGCCTTTCAAATAAATAAATAAATCTTAACAACAACAAAAAAAGGCAGGTGAACAGGGGACAACACTGTGGCAAACATGGAGGCAGAGATCTGAGCGATGCTTCCACAAGCCAGGGAACTCCAAAGATGGCCAGTGACCCTCCAGAAACTAAGCGGCAGGTGTGGAACACACAATGTCCTAGCAGCCCTCAGAAGCAACCAGCCCAGCAGTTGCTTTGGTTCAGACTCCTGCCCTCCAGAGCTGGGAAACAACCAATGTCCATTGGTTAAGCCACCCTGGTTGTGTTCCTTGGTTACAGCAGCCCTGACAGAGCAACACACAAGGGAGAGCAGCTCCCTGCAGTCACAACAGGACAA
This sequence comes from Lepus europaeus, assembly GCF_033115175.1. Classification (NCBI taxonomy): domain Eukaryota; kingdom Metazoa; phylum Chordata; class Mammalia; order Lagomorpha; family Leporidae; genus Lepus; species Lepus europaeus. The sequence goes on from NC_084827.1 coordinate 45,217,839, forward strand.
ATGGTAAAGCCAAGAGAATCCAGGCATCTGGGCTGCAGAACAGTGCTCTGTCTGCCACATAGCACTAAACATGCTCAATTGTCACTCCTCACCTTCAGATCCCTTTTTGGAACGTGGCAAAGAAATAGAGATGGGTCAAGAGAAAGGTGGCAGACGAAAGGAAAAGGAGAAAGCCAGAAGAAAGTTGATCTCCTTCTTCTCTTCCCCTAAAGTCCTCACTGATAAAAATTAAATTGAGGGGTAGGCATTGTGGTACAGCAGGGTAAGCCACCACTTGGGATGCTGGAATCATATGTCAGGGTGCCAGCTTTGAGCCCCAGCTGCTCTGCTTCTGATCCGGCATCTTGTAAATGCATCCTGGGAATCAGCAGGTGATGGCTCGAGTGTCTGAGCCCCTAACTCCCATGTGGAGGACCTGGATGGAGTTCCTGACTCCAAGCTTCAGCCTGGCCAGCCCTGGCTGTTGGGGGCATTTGGGAAGTGAAGCAGCAGATAGACTTAATTAATCAGTCTCAATCTCTCTCTCAATCTCTCCTCTCTCTCTCTCATAAATGAAAATAAACATTTTTAATTAAAATTATACTAACGACAGCTACACTGAGCATTTGCCATGTGCATGGCATGGTTCTAAGCATTTTTCATGTGTCACCCATCCTTAACCATGAGTTAGATATTGCTATTATCACCAGTGTACAGATGAAGAAACTGAAGTAAAAGCTCTTTAGATAACTTGCCCAGGGCACTCAGCCAAAGAGCAACGAAGCCAGAATTTGACCCTAGTAGCCAATCTTCAGAATCCAAATCTAGCTACACCCCTCTAATGCCTACACTCAAGTATTGTAGAGAAAGGGTCTTTCCAACAAGAGCTCAAACAAAGCTTTTGGCTTCCCCAATGGTTACGCCAAGTAAAGCTCTAAACAAACGCTTATCACTGAGTCCCAGTGTTTTTCCAGAACTTGAGCCTTTCAGAAGAGAGCTTTGATTACACGTATTCTGGGCATCAAGATACAGTCTGTTTTATTCAAGTGCTTTCATATATTCAGCCCTTTCTGATCGTGCTCCTTTTATGGAGCTTTGCTCTGAAGATCTCAGTTTGCAGTACAAAGAGCATGCCGGATTAAAGGCCTCATTCAGGAGGCAAAATGTGAGTCTTGGCCTCTTTATACTTTAAAGCAGAACCACACTGTAACATTTCCACTGGCCTTGCCCCTTGATACAAGGCCAATGCTGAGCCTTCAGCACTGGTGTTACTGTCATGACAAATCGCTGACTTTTCTAGGGCAGGTTTGATTTCAAGGGTCTTGTCCCATTGCTAATGCACAAATCAGAGGTTAACTCACACCAAGGCTCAAAAACGGGAAAACGAGGGACCAGTGCTGTGGTGCAGCAGGTTAAGCCATCACCTACCATGCACCTACCATGCATCCACAAATTGCATGTCAGAGCACCAGTTCAAGTCCTGACTGCTGTGCTTCCTATCCAGCTCCCTGCTAACGCACCTGGGAACACAGTGGAAGATGGTCTCAGTAGCTGGCGTCTTGCTACCCATGTGGGAGACACAGTTGGAGCTCCTGGCTCCTGGCTTCAGCCTGGCCCAGCCCCGAATGCCATGGCTATTTGGGAAATGAACCAGTGGATGGAAAATCCCTGTCTCACCCTCTCTCACTGTCACTCTGACTTTAAAATAAATAAGTCTTTAAAAAAAAATAGAGTAACCACAATATGATATATTCCAGGGGATTAAACACTGCTACTGTGGAAAGCCAAGACACTGTGGCAAAAAAATATCCTCCATGAAGGATCTCTGTGAGAGAGACCCAGGTGGAAAGAAGTGGCCATCAAAGAAGGATGTACTTTTCTCTGAAGGGAGGAGAGAACTTCCACTTTGCTCATGGCGTTGTCTAAATACTGATGGAGTTTGTGGATTCAAAAGGCTTCCATTGCCCTGGAAGCTCATGTCAAGAGCCTTGAGTGGTTATTGACATCATACATAAGAGTGTTAATTGTTAAATTAACAACAGGAGTCACTGTGCACTAACTTCCCATGCAGGACCTCTGTCCTCAACAGTTTGTGTTTGTGTTTGTGTTTGTGTATGTGTGTGTGTGTGTGTGTGTCAGTACACGCATGCGTATATGGGGGGAAAATTGTTGAAATCTTTACTTAGTGTAGAGTTGGTCTTCTGTGTATAAAGTTAATTGAAAATGAATCTTAATGGAGAATGGGACTGGGAATGGGAGAGGGAGGAAGTGGGAGTGGGAGGGCAGGTATGGTGGGAAGAATCACGATATTCCTAAAGTTGTACTTATGGAATTTGTACTCCTTAAATAAAAGGCTTCTTTGGGGGGGAAAACACAGCTACTAATTTTTATAGGTTACTAACTGAACTATTTTTCTAAAGAAGCATCAGTTCTCTTCATATTACCCATTTGTGCCCAAATACCAAAATTTTTTGTACATACACAAAAATAAGTTGTTGCTTTTTTATTTCCCAACCAGCTATATCAGAATTAGGTGCCAGGTATTACAGCATTAAAAAAAAAAAAACACATTAGCCGGCGCAGCGGGTCACTAGGCTAATCCTCCGCCTTGCGGCGCCGGCACCCCGGGTTCTAGTCCCGGTCAGGGCACCGATCCTGTCCCGGTTGCCCCTCTTCCAGGCCAGCTCTCTGCTGTGGCCAGGGAGTGCAGTGGAGGATGGCCCAAGTGCTTGGGCCCTGCACCCCATGGGAGACCAGGAGAAGCACCTGGCTCCTGCCTTCAGATCAGCGCAGTGCACCAGCCGCAGCGCACCTACTGCAGCGGCCATTGGAGGGTGAACCAATGGCAAAAGGAAGACCTTTCTCTCTGTCTCTCTCTCACTGTCCACTCTGCCTGTCAAAAAAAAAAAAAAAACCCACATTATATTCTCTAAAAAATGTTTTCCAAATGTATGCTAAAATGTGTCTAATTTGCACCAGAATCACAGAATGCACTGTTCAGAAGAAATCTAATTCCAAAAAGAAGCCTTGTCCATAATGTGTAAACTGATTCGTACCAGACCAAGACAAAAGTGGGGTATAAATCCAGTGAGTTTTAAATTAAATAAATTAGTACAAACATCACAGATACACAGGACTAGGAAGCAACTCACTCTGTGAGTCTAAAGTTGTCCAGGCTACAATGAAAAGTACATGCTAAGAAAAATGTCTTTGGAAATATGATTTTAAAAATGTATTTGGAATGATGACAGTTTAGTCTATTGCATAATTATGATACCAAATAAAATCACTTTTAAGATGATTTTATTTATTTGAAAAGCAGAGTGACAGAGATGGAGAGCTCTCTGCTGATTCACTCCCTAAATGGCCTCAACAGCCAGGGATGGGCCAGGCTAAGCCAGGAGCCAGGAACTGCATCCCGGTCTCCCACATGGGTGGCAAGGGCCCACGTAATTTAGTCATCTTCTGCTTCCCAGGGGCATCATCAGGGAGTTGGATTGGAAGCAGAGGAACAGACCTTAAACTGGCTCTCCAATATGGAATGCAGGCAGCAGATTAATCTGCTGCCCCAAAATGTCGGCCCCCAAATAGAACTATTTAAAAAAATCAGTGAAATCCAGATATTATCTAGATACCTGGAGTATCCATGCCCCTACCCTCACACAGTCCTGTTTCCCTGGCCTTCCTCTTAAGCTTCCTGTATCCTAAAGAGCCCAAAACCCCAGTCCAGGCACAAGAGCTTCCGACTGCCACTTCTTTGCTCAGCTCAGGGATCTGCATGCATCAGCATCCCTGCATGCTTGGGAATCTCTAACTCGGCAGGGCATTCTCGGGGCTTCAGAGTCCACAGGGATGGGGATGGGGACCCAAGAAGGTGCTTTGTTAACAAGTTCCTGGCTGGTGGGGTCTGCTGGGCCCCACTTGGGGAACCTCTGGTCTTAAACTTAGAAGAAAATGCCTCTGCAACACGCCACATGTTCACACTGACCTGGAGATATTTTACTTTTACCAGTAATTTCATCTGTGCTTTAGTTCTTGCTCTATGCATGTCAGACTAAGAGGGTCCACATTGAATGGTCAGGCTGCTATTTTGAGGGGTAACTAATTCCACAATGTAAAAGGCTGTGAATTACTTTGACAAGGAAGACAACAAACATCCTTACTTACAGGCAAAACCTTCACACCTGATTCAACTGTATAAAGCCCCACTTGAAAATTTAAGTGATGCCCAATTTCATGAACGCGCTCCTGCCACCTGCACTGTGTTCCAGCATCACACAGAGGGTACAGCCCAATCTGCCCTGACTGTGGGACTTCTGGGAGTCTCAGGATGTGTGGCACACAGGAAGAGATTTCCATGAGCTAAAGTGTAGCCCTGCAGGCTGGGAGATTATTGGGTGGCCCTGGGAGGAAAAAAAGGTGCCTCTTGTCTTTATTTTCTCCCTTGAAATTTGGAAATGCTATGCTTCCAAAAGTTTGCTGAAAGCAGTGCTCTCTATGTGGTTTGCAGTGGCCCCTGCATGCTCTTTGGTAAGTTTGGAGAGGAAGCCTTGGGCTGCAGCTCTTGGTGTTTTACCTCTCAGGGCTCCTCGAAAGCAGGCTCAGGAGATCCGCTCTGGGCAGCCCCAGCCCTGGCTCAGAAGTCACTGGCCCCGTGTCTGATGAGAATAAGGAGCCACAGGGCTCTTCCTGAGGACTCCTTTGGGTTGCTGTGTCTTCAGTTTTTCATTTCCCTTTGCAGGTGATATCTCTTTAGCCAAAAGCAACCTTCCCAGCAATCCCCAGCCCCTTCGGAGAAGGCCACACTTCAGAGAAAGTCGCTTGTCCTATTGATTACTCTGGCTGTCTGATATTTGGCTCAGTGGCTATCAATGAACCATGAGTCTTCCCTCCTTCCCTATCTGAGTAACTGCCCTGAAGACAGAGCTGGAAGAGATAGCAACAGAGTTCATGGCCTTTTGGGAAACTCCTCCAAGCGAAGGGAAAGCGGAACCTGGCGACCCCTTGTAATTTCAGCAAATTATTTTGGCAGCCTTGCTTCACCAGCTGTGTATCAGCCTGTGCAGGATTTGAAGATTAGGAGAGACATCTGGGATTCGTTTCAATCATTCTCTTTAACAAACAGTGCTAGCCCAAGCTCCTTCCAGGACCATCTGGGCTCAGCTTCCTGCAGCAAGAGCCTTGCTTTGGAGGAAGAAGAGCTGAGATAAGGAAACTGACACAAGTCCCATCAGGGTGGAGACATAGATGCTATGAACCAAAGAAATGCTGAGCCCCAAACGATTCCCATAATAACCTTCACATGCTTTTGAAACCAGAATATTGCACAGGATCTGAATTTGTCATTGCCATGAACACGCAGTGATCTCTAATCTTGAGTCAAGTAAAACCCCTCCCTGCTTTAACTTGTCTCATTCTCCCACAACCTTGACAGAGGCTACATCTGTACCCTACTTGGGCTTGAAAGCCTCCATCAGCTGTTCTCTCACACAGCTGAATCAGCTCACTCTCAGAATGGATGAGCCTTATGCAGTTGGGGCTGTGGGCCTGGTTGTGGAGAGAGAGGACGAGAACACACTAGCCTTAGCTGAACCACTCTACAGACTCACCCAAGAAGGATCCTAGGTGTCACATCCCCCCACAGAAGCATTAATGATACTGATTCCCCAGTGGAACGAAAACCCTGCACTCTGGGTTTCTCCAGTTTTCCAGCGATGGTGTGCACCGTGAGCCCAGTGCATCTCACATGCACTCCTCCCACCTTGGCCACACATGCCCCTCTACCTCGATGCTCTCTTTCCCTTGCCACCATCATCAGCCTCTTCTTCAGCCCTGGAGCTCCTGGGCTGAGGCACCCACAGTGCAGTGTTCGGTATCCTGGCTCCTTGTCAGCTGCCTTGGTTAAGCTCCAGGCTCTGACACTTACACATGCTGTCACATTTGGCATGTGTTAACCCTCTGTAATTCAGCATTCTCATGTCTAAATGGGGGTGATGATCACATGGCTAATGTCAGAGAGATGTCAGGGGGGTTTAATTGAATTATTTTTTTTTTTTAGTAAACATTTTGGAGATTTCTATTTATGTATGTATTTTCTTTTTTTTTCTTTTTTTTAACTTTTATTTAATGTATATAAATTTCCAAAGTACAGCTTATGAATTACAATGGCTTCCCCCCCCATAACTTCTCTCCCACCCTCAACCCTTCCCTTTCCCACTCCCTCTCCCCTTCCATTCACATCAAGACTCATTTTCAATTCTCTTTACATACAGAAGATCAATTTAGCATATATTAAGTAAAGATTTCAACAGTTTGCACCCACACAGAAACACAAAATGTAAAATACTGTTTGAGTACTAGTTATAGCATTAAATCACAATGTACAGCACATTAAGGACAGAGATCCTACATGAGGAGTAAGTGCACAGTGACTCCTGTTGCTGACTTAACAAATTGACACTCTTGTTTATGGCATCAGTAATCATCCTAGGCTCTTGTCATGAGTTGCCAAGGCTATGGAGGCCTTTTGAGTCTGCCAACTCTGATCATATTTAGACAAGGTCATAGTCAAAGTGGAAGTTCTCTCCTCCCTTCAGAGAAAGGTACCTCCTTTGATGACCTGTTCTTAATTGAATTATTTTATGCAGGGTACTTGTCATAATGCCTGGCTAGATCAATGCATTCAAAGACCATATGCATCCCTTAGGATCCACTCTCCCCATCGTTGGCTCCCTGTACCTTCGTGTCCTAGGGCCATCAGCATATGTTATAACCACGGGTGGCTCTGGGAGGTGGATCAGGAACCCTGCAGCCTGACTCTCTGAGTTCAAGGCTGCCACGGTAAGAGCTGTGTGATCTCTGTGCCTCAGCTTCTCCTCTGCAGAATGGGGATAATAACAGTACTCTCCTCATAGAGCAGATGTGAGGAATAAGCACGTCATATGTGAAAAGCGCTCGAGCAGTGTGACACAGCAGGCACCACACGGCATGGCCTCTCGTACCCTGAGCATCCACTTGCCTGTCTCGCCCAGATCCTTGAAGACAGGAAAATGCTTCATGTGTTTGTGCTTCTTCTAGACCTAAAATATAGTTGGGTAGGACACAGCCCAGGACACCTGATCTCTAATTTTTACGCCCTTCCTTTCCTCCTTTCTCCCTGAACACTTGTTCAGCACTGATATGTGCTGGCCACTTCTGCATGTAACAGACCCAGGCAGCAGGTCTCACTCAGTGACAATCCACAGCCTTCTTCTTACAGCTGTGGTTGTTCTGTAAGAACCCATCTCTGGGGCCAGCATTGTGGCACAGGGGGTAAAGCTGCTGCCTGCATTGCCAACATCTCCTATGAGTGTAAATTCATGTCCCAGCTGCTCCATTTCTGGTCCAGCTCCCTGCTAATGCACTTAGGAAAGCAGCAAAAGATGGCCCAAGTGCTTGGACTCCTGTACCCATGTGGGAGACCAGGAAGTAGTCCCTGGCTCCTGGCTTCAGCCTGGCTCAGCCACAGCTGTTACAGGCATTTGGGGAGTGAACCAATGGATGAAAGATCTCTCCTTCTCCCCCCTCCCTCTCTGTAATTCTGCCTTCAAATAAATAAATCTTAAAAAAAAAAAAAAAAACAACTCTGGACTTCATGACTAAAATCCCTAACTGGAACTCTTCCAAACAGCATAAATTTGGGGGTCTTTTATTTATTTTAATTGGAACATAACTATAATTATTTATGGAGTACAGTGTAATATTTCAATTCATGTGTACAGTGTATAATTATAAGATCAAGGTAGTTGGCATATCCATCACTTCAAACATTTATCACCCCTTTGTGTTGAGAATATTCAAAATCCTCTCTGCTGGCTACTTTGAAATATACAATTAACTGTTGTCAACCTCAGTGTATATTTGTTTTCTTAAAATGAATGACCCTGTGAAGGCATTGTGCAACAGTGAATTAAGCTTATATCCCATCGGGGATTGTTCATTTGCTATCCTAGCTACTCTACCTCCAATCCAGCTTCCTGCTAATGCACCTGGGAAGGCAGCAGATGATGGCCCAAGAATTTTAGTCCCTATCACTCACGTGAGAGATCTAAATGGACTTCCAAGATCCTATCTTCAGCCTGGTGCAGCCACATCTCTTTCTAAGCATTTGGGGAGTGAATCAGCTAATGGAAGATCGATTTCAATCTCTCTCTCTTTCTCTCTGTCATTCTGCCTTTCAAATAAATAAATACATGTTTTTTAAAAGTGACCCTTTATATCATAGCTTATAATCATGTGGGTAAGTAAAGGAACCTAAATTGAATTTTACAAGAATATGACCAAATAATCAATAATTTTCAAAAGGTTTAAATATCTTTAAAATTAATTTAAAATAAACATAATAATTTACAAAAGCAACTGAGAGAACCCTCTCCTTCTGTAGGCTTGGCTAAAAACAAGCCCATATCTCGCCAGTGGCCCCAGTTCTTGTGCAAATCTGTGTGGGTAGGGCTCTGTCCCATCCACAAGGATGGGGTCCCACCCCACACACCAAGGCCACTTCCTACTCTGGGTGCCGATGCAGAAGCTCACTTTCCCTCACAGGAACAAAGAACCTCGAGAAGGAAGAGAGCCAGAGCAGAGACTGTAGTGGGAATCCCACTCCCACGTAGGCACGCCCTTGGCACCCTCATTCTGTGGTAAAAGTGCTCCCCAAGTTCTCAGCCTTCTCCTTGGGTTTCACTTCCACCTTCTTGCCCCAATTAAAGAGAAGCCCTGCCCTGAAGACCCCGCTACTATAGCCATGTCCAGGCAAACTGGCTCATTCCTTCACAGTCTTTTTTTTTTTTTTTCTCTCTTTTAATGCTAAGAGATCTCCAACCCACTAGTTCACTCCCCGAATGGTCACAACAGCCAGGGCCAGGCCAGGCCAAAACCAGGAGCCAGAACTCCATCCAGGTCTCCCACACAGGTGATAGAGGGCCATGCACTTGGGCCATCTTCCACTTGCTTTCCCAAGCACATTAGCAGGGAGCTGGATCAGAAGCAGAGCAGCTGGGACTTGAACTGGAGCTCCAATATGGGATACTGGGCAATGGCCTAACCCACTGCCACATAACACCACCACCTGTTAAGACAGCAGTGACAATATCTCCCTTGGTTTCTGGTGCTGTTTCCAGGGCCTTTCTGCCACTCTGGTACCTTAAAAACAAGAAAAAAAAAACACCAGCCCATTTGAGATTCAGGTCACCAGACTGCCTCTTTCACAGCCTCTCTGCCTTGCACTGTAGCTATTTACCTTATTACCTCTCTTCATCCTCTCCTGCATTTTGGATTTTTTCTCTCAGCACAGAAATATGCTTAAAAACAAAAGCCTTTTCTCAATCTATATCTACCCTCCCTCTACTCCTTGGCATCAATTAGGGCCATGCACGGTACTTGGCTGGTGACTGGACTGGGATACAGGTTGCAAAACGGCTTCACCCATATACCTATTACCTTGGCAGAGGTGATCAGAACGTTGGGAGTTGGTCTCTCCAACTTTCCCCCATGGTCTCTCCATCAAGGTTAATAGTCTTCCTGCAAGGCAGTTCAAGAATCCAAGAGACGGAAAGAGGAAGCTATCCAGCTCCTAGCCTCTGAGCCTAGAATTTGGCTCAACATCATTGCTTCCTTATTCTATAGGTCATGAACCCATCCACATTCAAGGGGAGGAAACACAGACCTCATTTCTCAATGGGAGGAAGGGGTTCAAATAATTCATGGCCATCTTCAGTCCATCACAGTCTTCTTTGCAACAAAAACCTGACCCTGCACAGCCATTGTCATATTTCTCCTGGATGATGCAATGCCTTTCTGATGGAGCTCCCTGCTCCAAGCTGCCCCCTCAGTGACTTCTACAAGCCCATCACAGTGACAGCTCAATAAGAAATGGTGGAATATGTGTTTGGCCTGGTAGTTGAGACTACACGCCCCATATAGTCTACTGCAAACCCTGAGATGCAACAGTGATGACTCAAATTGTTGGATCCCTGCCACTAACATGGGAGATGAGGGCTGAGTTTCCAGCTTCGGCCCAGCCCAGCCCGGCCATTGCAGGCATTTGGGAACTGAACCAGTGGATAGATCTCTCTGTCTCTGTCTCTCTGCCTCTCAAGTAAATAAATTAATTAAAAGAAGTCATTAAACCAAGATTTAAATCCAGGTGTACATCCCAATCTTCTTGAAAAGTAGACTATCAACACCAAAAATAAGAGATTTATTGCACTGAGGGTATTTGTAATGAGCAGCTGGGATCAGGCTTCAAGTGAAAATGTCTTTACATAGTAGAAAGGGGGCACTGAGTAGCCACAGAATACCAGAGCACAGCTGAATCTAGCTAGAGAGCCCCAGAAGTGGACCCCTTGATTCTTATCCTGAAATCAGGTAAACCAAACTAATCATCTTCATTTCTGCTTGTCTAGTTCCGCCAATGCTTGCATTTTAATACACTAACTGTGTTTACTGGAGTTTCTAAGATGCCAATAAATCTTTGGGAATTTGGCAGAAAAAAAGAATCTGGGTCATACAACTGTGAAATCTAAAAAATATGTAATTAACACGTCCATCAGCTTTCATAGAAGTGATGCCAGTTTGCAAACTATTCATTAATTCCACACAATAGCAGCAACTGAGTACAATGCAGACATCAGGCTGAAGGAGAGGCTCAGTGTAGTGCTAACCCAAACCAAGAGTGCTACTGGCAACATGCGGGAATGAACTGCTTGTATTTTCTGCACAGACAGACCTGGCTATTGAAGAACTGGGGACTGGAATTACCAAAGAGCAGTGGTATAAGTACTGACTTTCAATCCTTTTAAATACAACATTGTAGTTCCCAAAATACTCTCTAGGTGATAAAAAAAAAAAAATTCACAAAACATTTGGGAACGTGGGAAAATGAACACTTTTCAGTAGAAATAAGATGTCAAAATAACTATACTGGAAAAATCAGGAGAGACTTGAATTCAAGTCCTGTGTCCTAATTATTGTCTGTGTATCCTACTTAACATTTCTGGATCTCCTTCTGAACATGTGGTTTAAAAAGCCTCTTCAGAATGCTGTTTTGAGGATTAAATAAAGTGACGTAATACTCTGACAAGCACACAGCAAAGAAGCAACATAGCCATCTTTTCTATTTTTCACAGGCAGAACTAGAGAATGAATCAAAAATCAAGTAGACTGTGGAAAACAGCATGACAGTCCCTTAAAAAATTTAAAATGAAGTTACTATATGATCCACTGTAGGATTTCAAAGAGATTTTTGTATACCCACGTTCAATACAGCACTATTCACAATATCCAAGAGTTAGATGTAACCCGAAGGTCTGTTGATGGATGAATGGATAAATAAAATGTAATATACACATACAATGAAATAGTACCCTTAAAAGGGGTTAATTGTATCACATGCTACAACATAAATGAAATTTGAGAACTTTCTGCTAAGTGAAATACATAAGAGAGTCACAAAAAGACAAATACCACCGATCCCACTTACGTGATGTATCAGAAGTTATCAAACTCATAGAAGCAAAAAGAATGATGGCTTCGCAGAGAAGGGGAAGAAGATGGGGAGTTGTTTAGTGGGGATAGAGTTTCAGTTTTGCAAGATGAAAATTTCAGGAAATCTGTTATACGATTGAGAAAATACTTAAAACTACTGAATGATACACTTAAAAATGACTAACATGGTAAATTTTGGGTCATGTGGAGTTTTTTAAACCAAAACTCAACCAAATTTCTCGAGTGAAGAAGAAAAAAGTGGACCTGATTCTCCCACTGTGCCCTCTGATAGCAGGTGCTCCTGCTTCCCTTGCCACTCGGCCTCAGCCCTTCATCCATGCCTCCTCCTCCTCTCCCACCTGCCCTGAGGTTGTTGAGGCTCCTCAGGACTCCGTCCTGGCCATCCTCTCTTCCTGCTCCACAGACCCAAGGATTTTTTGCTGCCCTATTCTGAGTCTCTATAGTAGGTCCTAGACCTTATTAAACATCCAACACTATCTGGTAAGTGAGTTAATACCTGGATTTATAACCCCAACCCAATTCAAATCTCCAGGATCACATTTCTAGCTACTTCCTGAACACCTCTACTTCACAGGGCCATAGTTCCTTCAAATATAAAATGTCCAAAATTTAATCTATCCTAAGAGGAAGTAAAAAACTCCCCTTCATCTTGGTTAATATCATCCTCAATATTCTCCCAAACTATTTTCACCAGATGTCCAACCCTGGTGACCTTAAACTAGAAATATCTTAATAATACAGATGTTTCTCATCTCCCCCCAGGCCTCACCCTGTCTCAACTGGACAACTGTCTCCTATAGCTGTCTCCTATGTTTGCTTCTCCTGGAAGTTCATTCCCCACATTTCTGCTGGATTTCTCTTTCTAAAGGATAAGTCTCAATATATAGCTATCCTATCCTACTAGCACTAGCTTAGGTTCATTCTACAGACTTAACTCCACAGACACTGGGCTCTACAGAGCCCCAGTACTCTGGTCCCCACCTGTTCTGCCAGGCCTTCCTCCTTGACCGTAAATCTCCCACATCCAGAGACACTTCCACCCTTTCACTGGGCCTCTCTGTAACTCTGTGTTTTTTTCATGCCAGACCATCAAATTTCTTTTCCTGGGAACAATTCACATTTCATGGGTACTGAATAAACACTGACCAGAGAGCTGTATAGCTGTGTCGGAAACAACCCTGTCTTGAAAATTTTCCCTCCTCAGAACAGTGGTCCAGATAGCTACTATTTACAGACTGGAATATTTACATAAAATTAAGCTATACACAAGAAAGTGTGAGGGGGTGCAGAGTGGATGTTGGAACTAGCAATATTTAGAAATGTAATAGTCAGTGTTATCAAAAGAGCATAATGGGCAGGAGCCAGAGTCTTGGGAAATAGCTGAGTTGCTATTTGCTCACCTTCCTATCTGTATCTAAGAGCGACCTTCATAGTGTTGTCAAACTTCGGATGAGATGATATATAAAGTGATTAATCCAATACATGCCATGATGTACTGTTTGTAAATGGCAGCTATTATTATTATCTGAATCTGCCACTTAGGCATGCATTCTGACAGACCTCATTAACATTTCTAGTCCCACCATCTAATTCCTTGTAAGGAGAGTAAGAGGAATTAAAATAGTAGGTGTAGCCAGCGCCGTGGCTTAACAGGCTAATCCTCCGCCTTGCGGCGCCGGCACACTGGGTTCTAGTCCCAGTTGGGGTGCCAGATTCTATCCCGGTTGCCCCTCTTCCAGGCCAGCTCTCTGCTGTGGCCCGGGAAGGCAGTGGAGGATGGCCCAGGTGCTTGGGCCCTGCCCCCGCATGGGAGACCAGGAGGAAGCACCTGGCTCCTGGCTTCGGATCAGCACGATGCGCCGGCCGCAGCAGCCATTGGAGGGTGAACCAACGGCAAAAAGGAAGACCTTTCTCTCTGTCTCTCTCTCACTATCCACTCTGCCTGTCAAAAAAAAAATTTTAAAAAAAATAGTAGGTGTTGTCTTAAACATGCTAAGGTGAAGGGCCTGGTCCTTCATCTGGGACAACTACTGTGTGTGTGGATGTTCCATCTAAAACTTTAAGAAAAGATCTACCTACCTAATAATGTTGTTACAAGTGCTTAGTGCTAGCTAATTCTGTTCATTTGTTCTAATAACAAGATTAAATTTAATTACCAAGGACATATGAATGTATTAGTATTATTAGAAAAGTAAGTTTTTGATGCTTTATAATTACTTATTTGAGAGGCAGAGGAAGAGGGGGCTCCCAGTTGCTGAATTACTCCCCAAATGCCCACAGCTCTTGGCTGGAAACAAAACCAGGAGCCAGGAAATCAACCCAGAGCTCTCACATGGATGGCAGGGACCCAACCACTAGAGCTATCACCACTGTCTCCCGGGGTCTACATTAGCAGAAATCTGGAGTCAGAAGTGAAGCTGCGAGAGAACCCAGGCACTCTGAAATGAGACACAGGCATTTTAACCGTTAGGTCTAATACTCACCCTGAAAAATAACTTTTTTAAAAAAGGCTTATTTATTTATTCGAAAGGCAGAGTTACAGAGAGGCAGAGGCAGAGAGGTCTTCCATCTGCTGGTTCACTCCCCAAATGGCCACAATGGCTGGAGCGAGGCTGATCTGAAGCCAGAAGCCAGGAGCTGCTTCTGAGTCTCCCACTCACAAGGACTTGAGCCATCTTCTACTGCTTTCCCAAGCCATAGCAGAGAGCTGGATCAGAAGTGGAGTAGCGGGTACTGAGGTGGTAGCCTTACCCACTATGCTACAGCATCAGCCCCAAAATAACTTGTTAATAAAGTGATACTTTTGAGGATGGGAACATGGACCTCTACTTTGCTGACTTTGCAGATAATGGAGCTTGCCCACTGAAGCATCTCCAAACTCTCAGGAGTGATTTCCTGGGTCTTCCGTTCCACCCAACAGAATGTAGTCTGGCACTGATCACCCCCTCACATGAACAATGGGAAGGGGAGGCTTTGGATGAGTCTTTTCTGGCTGCAAGCCCTGAGGGCCAAGATTTCTAGCCGTGTCCAGACTGGGATATCAACTTGGCCAAAGACCTATCTTTCTGGTACTAACAATGGGAAGAACTTTGATATTGGTTAGAATTAGTGCATAAAAGACATGCAGTTGAGCTTCCTGAAGACATGGAAATTAACAGAGCTCTCCCAGACATGTTGAAGGATGGAGCCAGGGAAATAGATGGCTCTCTTGGGAGCACACCCATTGAGACCAAGAACAGCCATGGAGAGATGGCACATACACCATCCTGTCTCACTCAGATCATCAGAAGCTGCTTCTACATCTGGTAATGGTAACCCGGAAGATGACTACTGCTCTGAAGTCTAGGCATCAGCTGGCCCAGCCATCTGCTTAGCTTTGATTTGGCGCCTGGAGAGAGAAGCGTCTATGATAAAGAGATCCATATAGGCTTCCCTGCATTGCACATGTGGTCTGGCTTGCTGTGGACCAAATTCATTTTCTCTCTCCATTGGGCTAGCAGAAAGAGTGTGGGGCAGAGGGAGACAAATACATCCCTTCCCCACTCCACCTGCTCAGTGAATAAGATGTGTTGCTTCCAGGCTCTTCAACATCGGCCCGTCCCTCTGCCAATTACAATGCATAGTACTGAGAGGCTGTGTCCTTTTGGGGGCTGGGAAACAGCCGGGGCTTGGCCATTAGAAGTGGTGAACCTGCAGGCTTCTGGCTCACCTCTTCAGGTGACTCTGGGTAAGGGAAGTTTTTGAGTGGGGAACCTGGGGATGCAGAGACTGCAGCTGAGTCAGGAGGCAAAGGCAACAACAGCACGGGTCTATGGGAAAGCTGCAGGAAGGAAGAGAACGCCGCTCCCAGCCGCCACTGCTGAGGTTATTGGAGACAGGGTTTTGAAACAGTGCTATGGCTATTTCTCTGTAAAATCTAGCTAATAATAAGAAAGGAGAGAGGAAACTCGGGAAATTTTCTACGTGGCCAGTATAATATCTATATGTGTACACATATACCCAGACAGAAAGGACATATATAGTTCTGTTTAAATCATTTTGGAAGATTCTTTGCTGAAAAAATCTCAAAAGAACTTTAAATTCTAAAAAAAGTGGTATTTCCTAAAAGCCTAGTATTGTTCAGAACCAACCAGACAATTCTAGAAAATTCTCTCATTGTGCCTTGTGTATAAGTAGGCCTAGCTGCAATCTGAAATAATTATGGCATGTTTTTACTACTGCAAGCCACCTATCTTTCTGATTTGCTCTGTATGGTTGTGTCTAAATGTTTTCATCAGTGGGCATCTTGGTAGGTAATCTTCCAGTTCTAAAACTCACTGTTCTTACAGTTGTATTGGGAACCTCTCAAAGAAACTGTCAGCGTCCTCACTAAAGCCCTTTGTTTTTCGTTTACTACTCTGTGCCCTTGACATACAGGAAAGTGTTTCAAGGGCTTACAGTGTAACTTGGGTAACTTATGAAAGCATCAGCTGTGAGGCCAAATATTAATGTTAGCTCACTGCCATCACTATCAGATGTCCTACAACAATAGATAGTACGGAAACAATAGATGGCTATTGTCTTTGTTCGGGCTGCTGTAACAGAACACCACAGACTGAGTGGCTTATAAACAACAGAAATGTGTCTCTCACAATGCTGGAGGCTGGGAGACCAGCATCGAGGCACAGACATATTTGGTGTCTGATGTGGGTCCATCTCCTGGATGGCCATCACTCTCTTGACTCTTTTCCGAGGACACTAATCCCATTCAGAAGAGCTTTGCTCTCATGACCTAATCACCTCTTGAAGCTCCGCTTCCTAATATTATCTCCTTAGGAGTTAGCAGAGTCAGTCTTTCAGCAAGTGAATCTGGGAGTGGGAGAGACACATTCATTCTGTCTATAGCAAGTGTCCTTGCATTCTTTCTCATAAATGTTTAAACCCTGTGCCATACAACCATGCTTTTTACAAAAAAAAAAAAAAATTCGTGTGCAGTACTGCAGGTAGGGTAGAAACTGTTTCATTATACTCACACATGGGGGAAATGTCATTCCTCTACCAAGTATTCTCAGCTGATTTCATGGTTCTGTTCATAAAATCTCTGATACATGACATAGGCCAACTAATCTGTAGTCTAATAATCAGAACAGACCTATCCGCAGGCTAACACCTGGAGAGCTCAGCACAGGTCTCTCAGGGGATTAGATCAGGCGCTGGAAGGCACACATGATCTGGCCCCACCGCTGCCAGTCACTGCCTCCCAGACTGACTCCTCCATTAACTTGCCTCATTCTCTTCACACACCATTTCACACTTTATCTTTTCAATCTAGGTTTTCATGCAATAGGACTATCATAGCTATTTTCTGTTACTTCTTCTCTTGCACTGTTGAAAAAGTATGTAATGGCCTATTTCATACTTAAATTACAAGGGGCCTGTGTGGCCCAGTGTGACCCAGTAGGTTAAGCCACCACCTGCAGCGCCAGCATCCCATATCAAAACCTGGGTTCAAGTCTCAGCTGCTTAATTTCTGAGCCAACTATCCACTAATGTGCCTGGGAAAGCCGTCGTAGATGGTCCAAGTGCGTGATTCCCTGCCATTCAGGTGGGAGACCAGGATGGAGTTCCAGGCTCCCAGCTTCATATTGCCCTAGCAATTTGTGGAGTGAACTAGTGGCTTGAAGATCTTGATCTCTATCTCTATCTCTCTCCCTCCCTCCCTCCCTCTCTCACTCCATCCCTCCCTCCCTCCCTCTTTTTCTTTCTTCCTCTCTCCCTCTCTGCTTTTCAAATAAATAAAAAATAAATCTTAAAAAAATTGCATACCTGATGAAAGCACAAATTGAGTGTGGAGCTCAAAATCTGCTATGGCTTCCTTGGTTTTTAAATGAGTATAAAGCTATCTTCTCACTGCCTTCCTCATATAAAGGCTGAGGGGACAGCAGAAGTCTGAGAGATCCTGTGTCAGCAACTAGAGCATGTGACTATCTGTGGACAAGGATACATTCTCCTGCGGGTTACAGAGAGGGGCCTCCAAATCAAACTGTCCACTTCCTCAATGGTTCTCTTCCTTTTTATTCATCCCCTCTCTCATTCTCAATAAGATTACATTTACCCCCAGAGTTGTGATCTGAAGGCAACAGGCAAGGCCAAAATCATGTAACCAGAATTACCCCAGAAGACCCCTTGGAGAAGGCACTACCATTTCTCTAAGTCCAACACAGCAAGCTTTTCTTTCCATTGATGTCAGAAGCAATTGCAGCTTCTTCAATGAGCATCATTTCTTGTGTTTATGAGCTGTATAAATAGCTTTAAGTAGTTTAAACAGCTTTAAACTCCAAAACACACAACCTGGCAAGATGCTCACACTATGGAAAGCACAGAGGGACTGAGAACAGAGTGAAGGGTAGGACTCACAGCCTGTCACATGCTCACTGATGGATACCCTTCCATAAAAGGATGACTGACAACCAACCTGCACGATCTGCATGACCTATTTCTCTCCCTCCTTCACACACACTCAAACTCAGCTTGATAAGAACATGGTGTTTTGGAGAATGTATGAGGAGAACCTAACTCAGTCCTGGGGACAGAGGTCAGGGGATAAGTAAGTTGTAAGGACTCTAAATTCCAACAACTCTCAGGAGTGAAACAGTGAGGGGCTATCATTGGTTGGATTTCTGGGGTTTTCCATGTTCCAACCAACCTTCAGCTATCTGAGTAGCAAGCCACCATGAAGAAAACAAAAGTAAGGTAACACAAACTCAAGCTCCCTTTCTCACTATCAGGAATAATAAACTTTGGCTCCTGTGTTCATCACACCTTCGACCCTCCCCCATTTTCTATTATATGCATAACCCCTTAAAATGTGTTTAGACAGGGCCGGCGCCGTAGCGCAGTAGGTTAATCCTCCGCCTGCAGCATCAGCATCCCATATGGCCGCCGTTTCTAGTCCCAGCTGCTCCTCTTCCAATCCAGCTCTCTGCTATGACCTGGGATAGCAGTGGAAGGTGGCCCAAGTCCTTGGGCTGCTGCACCTACCTGGCAGACCCGGAGGAAGCTCCTGGCTCCTGGCTTCAGATTAACGTAGCTCCAGCCATTAAGGTCATTTGGGGAGTGAACCAACAGATGGAAGACCTTTCTTTCTGTCTCTCCCTCTCACTATCTGTAGCTCTACCTCTCAAATAAATAAATAAAATCTTTTTTAAAAAATGTGTTTATACAACTTAAAGCATAATGGAGAAGCAGAGAAAACTATGAAATGCAGTCGTCCATTTGTAAACTGCTTTTCCTCCCATTCTTGCTCTTCAACATTGATTATCACAGGCCCTGGGCTCACGTGGCTGCAGCTGACTTAAATGCTCTTCAAGACAATTCCTCCCATGCACATCTCAGTGGAGGGTGATGACTTCCACAAAACCCTTGTCAATACTCAAAGGAATTATAAGCTCTAACTTTTTCTGGTCTTTTCTATATCTGTTATACAACAAAGGCACTACATTTACATTATATACTGTAGAATTTGCCAACCAAGTAAATCTGCCCCCAAGTTTCTGAATCTCCTTATTCATCCTACTGAGTTTCTTTATTCAAATATGCCTTGCAAAACAGGAAGTAAGCCAGCAAAGGCACACTGCTGAGTGGTGCCAGCCAGATGGGTGAGGTGTACTCACCAGGACTCCACATTGTATCCTGGCTACCTGGTTGGTTCAAAACACAGTCCAAAGAGTTGAGATTCATGTTGAAGACACAGTGATTTGGGTCCTCACAGACTTTGTTAACCACCAACAGCAAGCCTCCCACACGAATTGCAACATCTCCTTATAATCATAATCAAGATGTTTCCAAGGGCTGTGGTTGTGGCATAGCGAGTTAAGCTGCCACTTAGGATACCAGCATCCCACCAGCGTTGGAGTGTCTGTTCAGGCCCCAGATGCTCTGCTTCCAATCCAGCAACCTGTTAAAGTGCCTAGGAAGGCAGTAGAAGATGGCCCAATTACTTGGGCCCCTGCCAACCATGTGGGAGATCTGGATGGAATTTCTGGCTCCTGGCTTCAACCTGGCCCATCCCTGGCTATTGCAGCCATTTGGGGAACAAGTCAGCAAATGAAAGATATGTGTGTGTCTGTCTGTCTGTCTGTCTCTCCAACTCTGATTTTCAAATAAATAATTAATTTTTAAAAATATATTTCCAGATTGACTCTCTGGAAAACCACTGTTCCCCACTAGACACAGCCTGCTTCTTCCAATCCAAATACCAGCTCATGTAGGTCCTATCCCCTGTCTGAAAATATTCCCCAGTATTGCCTGCCCACCATACTCACCATACTCTCCTTTCTGGAATTTTTTCTACTCTGTTTTTTTTTACTCCTTTTTCTTTTCCCTTTTCTTTCTCCTTTCTTATACCATCCATATTTGCAGTGTCCTCTTTATTTACTAGGTCAGGACCACAATCCCAAGCCAGAATGCAAAGCACCTGTGAGCAGCACCACATCCTGTCTGCTTGTGATGTCCACGGTACCTGGGGAAGGTCGTAGTGATTTTAATTATCACTTGCTTCTTGTCAGGATGCCATGCCCAATCTGCTAGGATTCATCCTCCTGGAAGATGTTAAAAAGAAAGGCTTGGGCATGCCAGGATCCTGAAATTCATACCCGACCAGTTGCTAGAAGAGTAGGTTTCTAGTCATTCATGACTTTGGACAAGTCACATAACATTTTCAAGTAGTTCCACTTTTCTGTTAGACAAAGTGAATACACATGTACTATATACCTTTCTATTTCCCAGGTTCAAATGAGGACATTAAACATGACAGAGCAAGCAAAAGCAATTTGTACCTATAAAATACTACTTGGATTTATGGCTGTGTTATTAAAGTCACTGGGATTTTCTCCAGACTATCGACATCAATGAAAAGCAGGAATGGAAAAAAAAAAAAAGAGCAGGAATGAAAAACAGGAAGTCTTGGATTTCTGGGGGCTCTGCCACAAATTTTCATCTTTATCATTATTTCTATAGGGTTAATATTCTGTTAGGATTTCTACAACTTGCTCCCTTTTCCTTCATGCGTCTTTTTGGTGTAACTGGGGCTTTTTTTTCTGAGCTGACTCCTCTCAGTAACCAAGCTGTCACCCTGTGTGCTATGGTCTGCAAGGAACTGTCAGGGGTGGAGGGGCGATCATTGGCTCAGCTCTCCTCAGCTTCAGGGAAACTTTCTGATTGTTCACAAAACAAACAAAAAGTACAAAGGAAAATTCAAAAGGCTGGGAACTGAGCCTGTGGACAACATTTCTATTGACAGGACTAATTCTGGTGTAATTAAAAAGAGTTTAATTACTCATGGCATTAAGTACAGAGAAGGGGTTCCTGGCAGTCTACCATTCTTGGGGTGAGATCATTAGTCGCCGGCCAGAGGCCAATCCTCCTTTTGCACTCAGCTTCCTTAGTATTTTCACCCTCCAACACACAATCTCTGCAGTCCAGGGGTCTTCTCTCCCGCCTGTTTCTCTGGGCTTTTGGAAGCATGGCTAGGACTGCTGGTTGCCATCCTTAGGAATCTCGGTTTGTATGAAACACAAGTATGTCCGCCAATCAAAGGAGAGGATGGATTCTGATTTTCAGGGATCTTTAGGAATGTGTTTCTGGATTGCAATCCTATTCCCCCAGGAGCTCGGGGCCTTGTATTATTTCTAGATTCCAAGGTGACTGGCCTATCAGACTGGCACAAGGGTATCTGAAAGCTCTCAAGAAATTCATGACTGCAGCTGTGGATGATTTCGGCTGTGGATGACTTCTTGGGATACTGTGTTCTGGGAGACCTGACAGCTTGCCTACTATCAGTCTGTCCATGGATTGTGGAGAGATACTGGATCTCTAAGAAGTCCCCATTAGCAAGGCTTCAAAACTGGTAATGGAAGGAAAAGGCATGACATTCCCGCACAGAGGTACAGTTTTCCCCTCAGAGTTATCCCTGCCCCCTTTCCTACTCCATTCTCTGGTCTCCCTAACCACACAAAGGCAGACCCTTGCTGCCTACAACTTTCCAGTAGCTAGAAGGCAATCAGGACAGCCTCTTGAGGTGGAGAACTGATAGAACATGCCCCCAGCCTTTTCGTAGGGTAGAATGCTGTCAGCCCATCACAATTCTAAGCAAAGGGGCCTGAAGTGGGGCTTAGTGAGTTAAGCTGCCTCTTGGGACACTGGCATCCCATATAGGAGCACCAGTGCAACTGGGAGGGCAGCAGAAAATGGCCCAAGAACTTGGATTCCTGCTACCTCCCCCCCCCCCCCGGGAGACCCAGATGGAGTTCCTGGTTTCTGGCTTCAACCTGGCCCAGCCCTGGCCACTGCACCATTTAGGGAGTGAACCAGCAGGTGGAAGATTGATATCTCTCTGTCTCCCTCTCCTTCTCAAATAAATAAAATCTTTTTTAAAAAACTAAGCAAGGATCCCTTTGTATTCAGCTTCTGACCTGGAAGTCACAACACATCTCTTTCCCATCTGAATCCAAATACTGCTGGAGGAGTCCAAACTCTATTACAGATGAATTAATTACCTCCAAGCCAGCTACTTATTCAGTTTATTGTGACATGGCATTTTGCATTCTAAAAATCTTTTTCACTATTAGCTCTTACAGTTCCTTGATACTCAAATGCTAGTGCCTCTGGGGAAGAAAGCTCTTGCAAGCACCTTGTTCCTGTAACTTGTTTTTTGGTGTTTTTTTTTTTGTTTGTTTGTTTTGTTTTGTTTTTTTGACAGGCAGAGTTAGACAGTGAGAGAGACAGAGAGGAGAAAGGTCTTCCTTCCATTGGTTCACCCCCCAAAATGGCCGCTATGGCCAGCGTGCTGCGCCAATCCGAAGCCAGGAGCCAGGTGCTTCCTCCTGCTCTCCCATACGGGTGCAGGGCCCAAGCACTTGGGCCATCCTCCACTGCCTTCCCAGGCTACAGCAGGAAGCTGGACTGGAAGAGGAGCAACCGGGACAGAATCCGGCGCCCCAACCGGGACGGGGTGCCGGAGCCACAGGTGGAGGATTAGCCAAGTGAGCCGCAGCACCAGCCCTGTAACTTGTTTTGACCACTCTAATTTTACCCCTTCATTCGCTAGATAAGCAGGATCTATTCCATTTTCCTATATCCATAACTTAAATGGCAGAAAAGTAAAATGATCCACAGATACAGCACAAGAGTTTGGACAGCTGGTAAATACCATCCTGAGGCCACTTATCTTCTAATACATAAAAAACTGCCACAACATCATATAATTTGAGATGCACTAGGAAAACCTTCTATCTTAAAATGGCCACAGCTCTGCTCTATGAAAAGATTGTCTCAGCTTCCCTGTGGGCCACATAAGTCTTGTGATTATCATCTATGAGTATGAGATATAGAGCAAACAGTTTAACTAATAGCTTAAACTCCTGGAGTTGGAGTAATGATGTTGGAAAATATTTCCTTTGCTTTTTAATATTACAGGGACTCGAGGTACACATGTATTTCTCTCACTCACTTGCATTTTTTTTTAGTACAGAAGAGATGGGATTATTTCTAGGATGCAGGTAGTTGTGCATAATCCTGGATACACTGATGGGAGTGCACCCACTGTAGTTGAAGTTAATATCCTAGATTGCTTCTTCTGACTCCTTCTCGTAACTTCCTGTATGACCTTGTAGTTCCACTTCTGGGTAAATACCCAAAAGACAGGAACATGTTCTATTAAAGAGATACTTGCATGTTTATAGCAGCACTGTTCATAGCAGCACTGTTTACAAAAGCCAAAATATGGAATCAATCAAAGTATCCATCATCAGATGAATGGACAAAGAAAATATGGCATATATACACAATGGGATATTATTCAACTACTTAAAAGAGTAAGATTCTGCCATTTGAGTCATACTATGAGAATCAACTGCAAATCTTGTTCTCAAACTGTACTCTATACATTGGGGGGGGGTGCAAACTGTTGAAATCTATGCTTAACATGGAGTTGGTCCTCTGTACATAAAATCAAACTACAAATGAACCATAATGAAGAAGGAGATGGGAGAGGGAGAGGGAGGTGGGATGGGAGTCAGGGTGGGATGGTGGGTATGGAGGAAAGAACCACTATATTCCTAAAGTTGTATCTATAAAAAATGCACTCATTAAATAAAAACTTTAAAAAAAAGAAAACTAAGTGTGTAAATCAAAATGAAGGCAAACATACAGAAAGGCTCACTTGGCATGACAGGGAGTGAGATGTAGAAAGCCAGTTAAGCATTGTGAAAATCATCCAGTGATATTTCTGTCTCTGGATCTATTAAGACATCAGTGATAAAAAAAAAAAACAATATTGTTGAAAATCATATTATGTCAGGATGAAAATCAACAGCAGCCCCAGAAAGGTAATACCTTTTTCTAAAGAACCATTTGAACTCACAGAATTTTAACAGCCACCAGAGAGACCCAACAATTGGGTCGCCCTCCACTCAGCTGACCAGACAGATTTGTTCTGGTTTTGTTTCTTTTTAGCAACTTAAACTCTAACCACCTTGTCTCCACTTATGGTAGATTACAAAGCTGCCGGCTTCAACATGGTGGCAACCTCACTTCAGCATCGCATGTTAGTCTTGTCAGGGCTCATTTTTGAAGCCCCTTGTGCTGACCACTCCTTCATGCGAGCTCCCTCGGAGAACGCAATACCCAAAGAAATGGTGGTGATAGGGAAAGCGCTGAAGCAAGGGTCTTTGGGTCCACTCATATAAGGTCTGAACACAGTCTAAAGTGTAAGAAGTCAAGACAGGGTCTCTCCTAGAAGGACTGGGTATGCATGAGAAGGAAACACATAGGAAGTCCTGGCTCTGTTTCCAGAGCTGGGTGCTGGTGAGACAGGTATTTCACTTGGTGACTTCACTGAGCCGACACTACTCTGCACACTTTTCCACACACACTGTGGAAGCACAGCACACATGATGCGTCAGTAAAACGTTTACATCTAAGAGCCTCTGCATTCTCTCGCCGAATCTGCTCTAAATAGCCCCCAGACTTGGGGGAGGGCACTTGAACCCTAGTTCCTTTCACAAAATGAGAAAATGGACCAGATGACCCAGGCTTGAAGCTTCTCGGTGCCATCATTATTGCCACATGATGAATGTGGAGCATTGGTATTCCTGCAAGGTGTGACTCGAATAATAAGCAGAACACGGGCAAATTTGCCACAAGCCTTGCCAGGAAAGGCAAGGAGATGAAGGCTGCGTACGTTTACTATGTGGGGAATTATGTAGAATAATTGGAATTACAGGGCTCATGTTGAAAGCAAAGTAGAATTATGGCGGCTGTCAGTGTCAGCCCCACTTTAAGAGCAGACGTTCATCACACAGCTAGCGATGTGTGTGATATATTAAATTCCGGAGCCAATGTTTCTCTAATGCTTCTTCTCAAACATAGCTGCTGGAAATTTTCGTTCCGTTAAATCAGGCTACAAGAACTTCCAAGCAGACCTGCAATTCAGGATTTCTAGCCGTTCCTTTCCTTCCATGGTTCATGGAAAGGTGACCTGTACAGTGACTGACTGTCAGCTGAGAATCGACTCTTCCATCCTCAGTGAGAAGTTGCCAATCACATCTCACAGTGGATGGGAAAAGACCAAGGCCTGTGCTAGCAGGCATCTGCTGGGCTGGTAGGAAAAACTGCTGTGACCTTCAAATCATAAGAAAATGAGACATCCCTGTCTTCCTGTGTGCTTTTCCTACAACTTGAGTGCCTTAGAAGACAAAATAATGTTGAGTAAGAGGCAGAAGAGAAAATAAATGATTTTGATAACCCACTGCACAAACAAGGTAGTTGGCACCTGGATAACAGATCCATAGGGAGGTTCTTAAATTCTTATGAACCTTTTGTAAAGTCTCTAAGGTCCCCTAGAAATAAATCACTGGATTCTACTAAGCCACCTGCCTTCCTCTCACAGAAAGCCATTCTGGAAAGCCAAACTGGACATGCTATCTGATGTCGTTTCTTTTCTGAATCCCAAGAATAATCCTTTGGTTCAAACATAGAAGGGTATTATTTCTTCTCCCAGCAGACATGAAGGGAGACAATGAAATGAAGGAAATGCAAATCATGAGCTGCCACAGGACATCCTAATTACCATAATTGGACATCTCTCACCCCAAGTCCTCCCATCTCCAGAAAGGCAGCCTTCTGGGTGAGAGGAAGCCAGAGCAGCACAACTGCCTTCTGTTCTCTCCTCTATCCTGTGCCCCTTTCTTGCTTCCTCTCTTCCTTAAATAACGTTCATTACAACAGTGATTCTTCTACCAGTTTGTAAGGCTCAACTGTATTAGTGAAAGTTTTGCATGATGAGCAAAAGGAAAAGGAAAGAAAAAAAAAAAAAAAGACACATGCTGCCTTTTTTTCCCTAAAGCAACTGTCAATCTCAGAACATTTTCACAGACCCTGCGAGAAATCGCTCTAGAGTCATCCCTGTTAGATACAAGGACAGTAAATCTAAAAGGCTCAGGTTTTCCATGGAGTGGTTCAGAAAGCATTAATAATTTAGAAAAAAGACAATGCCAATTCCACACGTCCAGTTACATCAACATCATCCTTCCATCCCAACACAGATCCTAGGATATTTGTTTCTCCTGCAGTTCCTCATGGTTTTGCCTTGCCCCTGACTTCCTCCAACCCCTTGAACTATGTGAAGTTGGTATAACTTCCTACATTTATTGTGGTACATGAGCCAGACTTAGAGACATATAAAATGCGTTGTGTTAACTTCATGCCCATTAGAATTCATCTATAATACTCACAGGCCCATTAAAATCTATACCTAAAAAGAACATCCCTGCCCACATTAGTACCAGGGCTGCTTCTTTTTGCTTTGACAAGTGTCACCCTTCAGCTCTACTGTCACCCTTCAGCTCATGTATGGGATGTGATGGGCTGTTTCAATGGCAGCTTTAAATCAGCTCACTGGGGCCTCAGCAGTGTGTCTCAAGTTAGGACTCAAACAAGCAAGTCATTAAATCACAACACTCACAGCTCCGTGACAGCGTATGGAAGGAAGTATTGCTGTACTGGTCTTCTTAATTTTATAGCATCTGACCATGTGGGCTGCATAAGTTCCAGCCAGAATGCACACAAGATACAGTTCATCAGGACAAAAGGCACGTTCTCAAGAAGCAAAAATACCCCTGAGCACCAGATCTTCCCACTTGCAGCAGTGCAGGCTGGGAGTCGGTAGAGCAGTTGGAGGGCCTTTGCAGAGAGGAAATGATTCTGAGGCTATATCTGAAGGTCGTGAAGTCAGTCAGCAAAGGGATGAGTTCCTATGATAAATACATAGGTTATAGCCCAGTGAACTGTGACAAAAGGAAGAGACAGCTCGGTAAGGTATGAAAAATGTGGCTAAAGCTGGATCAGAGGCTACAAATCAAGCAGGAAGGCCCTGACAGGAAATTTGCTTAAGAGGGCATATCAGTTTGACTGTTTGGACTGCGAGTCACAGAAAACTCAGCTCAGAGTGGCTTTAGCTGTAAGTTCATTCTTTTTGGCTAGGATAAGTAGGGGTCCAAAGCAGGTAGTCTTTGGGTCTGGCAGATCCAACAGTCATTCATTTAATCAAGGACCTAAGGAGGTTCTGTCTCACTGCTCTATCATCCAGAGTGTCAGCTCCATCCTGAGGCTGGTTCTCTTCCTGGTCAAAAATGACTCCCCAGTTGCAGTTGGGTCTCCATGCTTTCTCATGGAAAGCAAGGGAGTTACTCCTAGAAGATGCCCTAGAAGAATGAGAAGAAACTTTCCCAAAAGTCTCCGTAAATTTCTCACAGCAGCTCCTTGGCCTGAACTGTACCTCATATTCCTTCCCAAACCAATCACAACAAGATTATTTTAAGTGGTTTAAAGTATTCAAAGCCCATTCCTAAGAGACAGAGGAGGAAGTTTGTAACTGTAAAGCTGTATAATTCTGCATACATTCCTATGGACTTACTTCTAAGAGTATAGTTTAAGAGTATAGTTTAAAAACTTGCCATGGGACCCCAAATGTCATTAAGCTTGGTGGTAAAAATGCCATCTTAAGTGTTAAAGTGAACATATAGATAGGATTAAGTGTTAAAGTGATCATATAAATAGGATCAAATGTCTAGTAATAATAAGAGATAGAATTAAAAAGGAGAGAATGTTCCAATATAGGAAGCAGTCCACACTGCAGATTCATAGAATGATAATCACTTTAAGTAACACTCTGACCTCAGAATCATCCCTTAAGACATCCTGGTTTGGCTGGAAAGCTTATGAGAGCATTTCAGGCATGGAAAACCAAGACACTGTGGCAAAAAATGTTCTACATGAAGGATCTCTATGAGTGAGACCTCAGCAGAAAGAAGTGGCCATCAAAGAAGGATTTACTTTTATCTAAATGGAGGAGAGAACTTCCACTTTGTTTATGGCCTTGTCTAAACACTGATGGAGATTGTGGATTCAAAAGGCTTCCATAGCCTTAGCAGCTCATGTCAAGAGCCTCAGGTGGTCACTGACGTCATACAAAAGAGTGTTAACTGTTAAATTAACAACAGGAGTCACTGTGCATTAACTTCCCATGCAGGAACTCTGTCCTCGGTAAGCTGTATTATGAGATTTAACTGTAAAACTTGTTTTCAGATTGTGCGTGTGTGCACGCAAATTGTTGAAATCCTTACTTAGTATAGAGTCGGTCTTCTGTGTATAAAGTTAATTGAAAATGAATCCTAATGGAGAATGGGACTGGGAATGGGAGAGAGGAGGAGGTGTGGGTGGGAGGGAAGGTATGGTGGGAAGAATCACTATATTCCTAAAGTTGTACATAATGAAATTTGTATTCCTTAAATAAAAGCTTTATTTGGGGGGAAAAAAGCCCTTTCCTAGAACAGGAAATGGAGTCATCTTTGCCTAAATTGATGGGCAAACCAGGAGAGAGATCACTAATCAAAAAGAAGAAAAGCAGAGATATAATTCCTCTGTGTAAGCAATTTTGATCATCACTAATGCTGCTCAACCAGCATTTCTGGCTTCCCATCTTCCTGATTTATGAAGGAATACTAAGTTTCTGGCTCCAGGTGGTTGGGTGGAGCCTTGAGACTTGACACAATGACTTGTGAGCAGAAGCTACACATGTCACCACCAGGCCAGACATTTGAATGCTCCAGAACTACTTTTATTTCTGCTTTGGAGATGAGCTTATGACAAGACAGGAGTGCTCCTTCAGTACACATCTCCAAAGGAGGAGACACAGAGCAGAGCCTCTAGCCATCCTTTGATGGATATGAACAAGAAATAAGCCATCATCACCAAATTCCACTAAAGGGGTGGGTGTTATGGCACAGCAGATTAAGCTGTCAGTTGGGATGCCTGCATCTCATGTTGAAGTGTCAAATAAAGTCTTCCTTCCATCAGCTTCTGATTCAGTTCCCTACTAAAGCTCCTGGAAAGCAGCAGATGATGGCTCAAATACTTAGGCTCCTGCCACACACACATGGGGAACTCAGGTGGAGTCTCAGTGTCTTCACTTCAACCTACCCAGCCTCTGCTGTTATAGGCATTTGGGGAGTGAATCAGCCTGTGGAACTTATCTCTCCCTTCCCCTCTCTCTTTCCTCAAGATTTTCTTTTATTCCAACTGCTTTGTCTGTCCTTGATACAACTTATAAACAACTTCCACAGCAGCACTGATGTCAACACCTGGCATCCTGTACAGGGTGAGGTGGCCACATGAGATTGAAAGCAGGGCCACATGGTTTATGACCTCAGATAGGTACAGGAAGGCCAGGATGAGCAAGTACTATTAGAACCAGAAAAGGTGGCCAGCGCCATGGCTCACTTGGTTAATCCTCTGCCTGCAGTGCTGGCATCCCATATGGGCGCCGGGTTCTAGTCCCGATTGCTCCTCTTCCAGTCCAGCTTTCTGCTGTGGCCCAGGAGGGCAGTGGAGGATGGCCCAAGTGCTTTGGCTCAAGCACCCGCATGGGAGACCAGGAAGATCACCTGTCTCCTGGCTTCAGATCGACACAGCACCAGCCACAGCAGCCATTTGGAGAGTGAACCAGCAGAAGGAAGACCTTTCTCTTTGTCTCTACCTCTCTCACTGTCTGTATCTCTACCTGTCCAAAATAAAAAAGAACCAGAAAAGGGCAATGTTTTCCTGAGATTTCCTTCCTGTACACAAAGCTGGCACTTACAGTCCTTTCCCCAAGAGAAACAAAAGAAAAGATTATTCCTGAATTGTCTCTTTTAAATATAAGGACACAGGGACCAGCACTATGGCATGGCAGGTAGAGCTGTGGCCTGAAGTGCCAACATCCCATATGGATCCTGGTTCAAGTCCCAACTGCTCCACTTTCAATCTAGCTCTCTGCTATGGCCTGGGAAAACAGTGGAAGATGGTTCAAGTCCTTGGGCCCCTGCACCCATGTGGGAGACCTGGAGGAAGCTCCTGGCTCCTGGCTTCATATTGACCCAGCTCTGGCCACTGCAGCCAATTGGGGAGTGAACCAGCAGATGAAAGACACCTCTGTCTCTCTCTCTTTCTCTCTCTCTCTCTCTCTTTTTAACTTTTATTTAATAAATATAAATTTCCAAAGTACAGTTGATGGATTACAATGGCTTCCCCCCCTCCCCAATAATTTCCCTCCCACTCGCACCCCTCCCATCTCTCACTCCCTCTCCCATTCCATTCATATCAAGATTCATTTTCAATTATCTTTATATACAGAAGATCGATTCAGTATATATTAAGTAAAGATTTCATCAGTTTGCACCCACACAGAAACACAAAGTGTAAAATACTGTTTCAGTACTAGTTATAGCATTACAAAACATTGGACAACACATTAAGGACGGATCCCACATGAGGAGTAAGTACACAGTGACTCCTGTTATTGACTTAACAATTTGACACTCTTGTTTATGGTGTCAGTAATCTCCCTAGGCTCTAGTCATGAGTTGCCAAGGCTATGGAAGCCTTTTGAGTTCGCTGACTTCGATTTTATTCTGACAGGGTCATAGTCAAAGTGGAAGTTCTCTCCTCCCTTCAGAGAAAGGTACCTCCTTCTTTGATGGCCCCGTTCTTTCTACTGGAATCTCACTCACAGAGATCTTTCATTTAGTTTTTTTTTTTTCCAGAGTGTCTTGGCTTTCCATGCCTAAAATACTCTCATGGGCTCTTCAGCCAGATCCGAATGCCTTAAGGGCTGATTCTGAGGCCAGAGTGCTGTTTAGGACATCTGCCATTCTATGAGTCTGCTGTGTATCCTGCTTCGCTTGTTGGATCATTCTCTCCCTTTTTGATTCTATCAGTTAGTATTAGCAGACACTAGTCTTGTTTGTGTGATCCCTTTGACTCTTAGACCTATCAGAGCCATCAATTGTGAACTGAAATTGATCACTTGGACTAGTGAGATGGCATTGGTACATGCCACCTTGATGAGATTGTATTGGAATCCCCTGGCACATTTCTAACTCCACCATTTGGGGCAAGTCTGATTGAGCATGTCCCAAATTGTACATCTCCTCCCTCTCTTATTCCCACTCTTATATTTAACAGGGATCACTTTTCAGTTAAATTTAAACACCTAAGAATAATTGTGTGTTAATTACAGAGTTCAACCACTAGTACTAGAACAACAACAACAACAACAAATACTAAAAAGGATAAAGTATTACATTGTACATCTAGAGTCAGGACAAGGGCTGATCAAGTCACTGTTTCTCATAGTGTCCATTTCACTTCAACAGGTTTCCCCTTTGGTACTCAGTTAGTTGTCGCCGATCAGGGAGAACATATGATATTTGTCCCTTTGGGACTGGCTTAATTCACTCAGCATAATGTTTTCCAGATTCCTCCATTTTGTTGCAAATGACTGGATTTCATTGTTTTTTACTGCTGTACAGTATTCTATAGAGTACATGTCCCATAATTTCTTTATCCAGTCTACTGTTGATGGGCATTTGGGTTGGTTCCAGATCTTAGCTATTGTGAAGTGAGCTGCAATAAACATTAATGTGCAGACAGCTTTTTTGTTTGCCAATTTAATTTCCTTTGGGTAAATTCCAAGGAGTGGGATGGCTGGGTTGTATGGTAGGGTTATATTCAGGTTTCTGAGGACTCTCCAAACTGACTTCCACAGTGGCTTAACCAGTTTGCATTCCCACCAACAGTGGGTTAGTGTCCCTTTTTCCCCACATCCTCTCCAGCATCTGTTGTTGGTAGATTTCTGAATATGAGCCATTCTAACTGGGGTGAGGTGAAACTTCATTGTGGTTTTGATTTGCATTTCCCTGATTGCTAGTGATCTTGAACATTTTTTCATGTGTCTGTTGGCCCTTTGGATTTCCTCTTTTGAAAAATCTTTATTGAGGTCCTTGGCCCATCTCTTAAGTGGGTTGTTTGTTTTGATGTTGTGGAGTTTCTTGATTTTTTTGTAGATTCTGGTTATCAGCCCTTTATCTGTTGCATAGTTTGCAAATATTTTTTCCCATTCTGTCGGTTGCCTCTTCACTTTCCTGACTGTCTCTCTCTCTTTCTCTCTATCTCTCTCTCTCTGCCTCTCCTCTCTCTGTGTAACTCTAAATTCCAAATAAATAAATAAATAAATCTTTAAAAATAAATAATATAATGACACATGTCTGGCATACAAGAAATAGAAAAAAATCTTCTTGCTATTAAATTTTTTCATTAAATAAAGACATTTGGAAATCAAGAAAATCTTTTTTTTTTTTTTTGACAGGCAGAGTGGATAGTGAGAGAGAGACAGAGAGAAAGGTCTTCCTTTGCCATTGGTTCACCCTCCAATGGCCACCGCGGCCGGCGAACCGCACTGATCCAAAGCCAGGAGCCAGGTGCTTCTCCTGGTCTCCCATGGGGTGCAGGGCCCAAGCACTTAGGCCATCCTCCACTGCACTCCTGGGCCACAGCAGAGAGCTGGCCTGGAAGAGGGGCAACCGGGACAGAATCCGGCGCCCCGACCAGGACTAGAACCCAGTGTGCCGGCGCCGCAAGGCGGAGGATTAGCCTGTTGAGCCGTGGCGCCGGCCAAGAAAATCTTGAATTCATGTAAGCGATCATTTAGAATCAGAAATGCATCCTGAAACTAGAACATAAAAAATCTCAGTATTCTGTTAATTTCAGTGTTTTTAAAAAACCTCAGTATTCTGTTAATTTCAGTGTTTTTATATTCTCCTTGTTTTAATACTTCTGAAAAATGACACTTATCATTTATTGGTATCTGCATACAACTATATATATGCAATAGTTAGTTCTCTGGTGTGTAACCTACAAAAATAATTATAAGCTGGTACATTGTATCTTATAATTAATTGCCCTTTTAAAGTGATGGTATTAAAAATATAAACAAATAGAATATAAGTTATCCTAATACCAAGAAAAATAAGTATGTTTTTATTTTTGAAGACCTAGTTCTCAATGGAAAACTTTTTCTAAAAATCAAAATTTTTAGTGAATAACAATACCTCTTCTACGCAATCATCCATATCATTTAAGATTTATTTATTTATTTATTTGAAAGGTAGAATGTCAGAGGGAGGAGAAGAGAGAGAGAAAGAAATCTTCCATCCACTAGTTCATTCCCCAGTGGCCACCACAGTAGGAACTGAGCCAGACCAAAGCCAGGAGTGTGGAACTCCACCCAGGTCTCCCACGTGGCTGGCAGAGATCCAAGTACTTGGGCCATCTTCGCTACATTCCCGGGTACATTAGCAAGGAGATGGATTGGAAGCAGAACCCCCAGGACTTGAAGCAATATTCTGATATTAGGTGCCAGCATCATAGGCAAGAGCTTAATCCACTACACCACAATGCTGTCACTACTTTTTTTTTTTTTAAAGGAATCTTAAATAAAATTAACTCCTATCTTTGCTTCTGCTGTTTTGGATTGGCTCTGACCTGTGCATATTGTGAAGTTTTATTAACTGCCTCAACAGGAATAAATTGTGGGAATTCCTTGGTATTACCTGAGAATAATTTGAAGGGCTCCTCTTTCCTTTGAGAGTAATGTCTAAGACTCAGTAGGATTTTCTCCTACAGATAATTTGTATTACTGTATTTTTAAAAACACTGCCTAGTTATGGAGCACTTCCAGAGAGCTCAATCTCTGTGTGGTTTTGATGAGGTCACAATCTTCAAAATGTGACAACTGCCTAGTGATGACATGCTCCATTTTCAGATTTTTTTTCTGCCTTGTTCTCCAACACAGGCCTACTTCCCTACTTGGGTGCCATTTCTACTACCTACCTTTGAGAGGTGCAAATACAAAGGCACAGAAACGGTTGCTAGACTGTGACTGGCTCACCTTCAGAAGAGCTTCCCTTTTCTTTGACAAATGACCTTCACGGGTCTGTCGGACCCACATGTCAAGGAAGCATATCAGCACTGCCTTCTCCTGACAATGAGCCAAGGGAGAAAAGCACTCCAACGGCCCAGGCCCTGGCCTCCTTCTATGTCAGGACACCACTGAGAAACAGCAAAGTCTTCCAGGACCGCCTTGGGCAATGATAACCCTGGCATCTGGCCTCTCTACTGCTACTTTCCCAGTGGGAAGCAGAGACCTGCTGACAAAAGAGTCCACTGCAGGGGGGAGGGGGGAAGCCATGGGTCTCTCTCT
Source organism: Lepus europaeus (assembly GCF_033115175.1). Taxonomy (NCBI): domain Eukaryota; kingdom Metazoa; phylum Chordata; class Mammalia; order Lagomorpha; family Leporidae; genus Lepus; species Lepus europaeus. Next base: position 45,251,977 of record NC_084827.1, read on the forward strand.
AATGATTTCCATCACAATTGCTTCCCACACACTGTGCCCTGAAGCACCTCATTTTCCTTTTCCTTTCACCTTGATTAATGCCCTTCATAAGTTTGCCTCCCTACAACTGCTTCCTGCAGTCCCTGCTCAGCGTGCACCCAGCTGTAGTGATCTCTGGGAGTGCTTTTCTGTCTTCCCACTCTGCAGTTATGTCTGTAGCCCTCTTCCTCCAGACTCAAGGCCACTGGGTGCTGGTCTTCCAGGTGACCATCCTCTGTGTAAGTGCAGCATGCCGGCTGCAGGCTTTGTCCTCTGGTACTGTTATATGAGTTGAAATTTAAAATAGTTACAAAGGCAGGTCATGGAAGGATTTGCTCTTCCCAAACCAGAGATGTCCTTAAACCTTAGGCTGACATTGCCTTCCCTGTGAAAATATACTTTATCAATAATTGAATTTACATCTCAGCTTGCCTAATATATTTCTCTCCTAATTTGAAAGGCAAAATGAACATAAAGGATTGCTGTTTCCTGGAGGTTTTGTGAGCCTTCCGGGAGGTCCTCAAGCTGGGAGATCTGCCTGTGGCTGGAACTCAGGGTGCGTTCCCAGGGAGACCTCTTTGTTCTTCTCCCACCTCTCCTACCCTCCTACACCCATTCCTTCCACTCTGCTTCCTCTGCTTCCCATTGTTTTAATCACCCACAACCAGAAACTCTGGTCATAGTCACTGTTTTTCTTAAGATTTTTTTTTATTTATTTATTTGAAAGGCACTATGACAGAGAGACAAGGGGAGAGACAAGACAGAGACAGATCTTCCATCTGCTGGTTCACGCCCCAAATAGCCACAATGCCTGTGGCTGGGACAGGCTGAAGCCAGGAACCAGGAGCCTCTTTCAGGCCTCCCACATCGGTGCAAAAGCCCAAGCACCAGGTCCCTCCTCAGCTGCTTTCCCAGGAACATTAGCAGGGAGCTAGATTGGAAGTGGAGCAGCTGGGTCTCGACCCGGCGCCCATATGGGATGCCAGGGCTTCAAGCCAGGGCGTCAACCTGCTGCACCACAGCGCAGGCCCCACCACCACTCATTCTTGATCTCCAACTATTTCCAACTGCCAAATGCAGGATATCTTGGAGTACTTTAGACATGGCAAAGTCAGCATGTCTAAAGTAAATGAGTTGTCTGTCCCTTTACCTCCTCACGCAAAACTCTGCCTCCCCCACATCCACCCACCCACCCACCCACTTCTTCAAATATTTCTTTGTGCTATAGTTCCTCCCTGGGTAGTCAGGGAGACGGTATGAGAATAAAGAGCTGCATACAGGTGCAGGTGATGTAATGCAGCACCGCCTTTGAGTCCGGCCTGGAGCCCTAAGGGAGACAGGGTACCCACCTAACCTAGCCAAAAAATGGCATATTACTCTCCCCATCCCACCACAATAGCACCCAGCAACCTGCTGGGAGAGGGCGCCACCTTGACACCAGTAGTGGCTGCAGCAGCTCATGTGTACATACTCGGCAACAGGTAGGTGAAAGCACCATTTTGACAACTGTGCAGCTCCTGTGAACTCCCAGCAACTGGCGGGGACAAAGTCCCATACTTAAACCAGTAGTAGCTGTGGTGGCTCCTGTGTGTGTGCCTGCCAACAGGTGGGGAGAAGGTACCATTCTGACATAGTAACAGTTGTGGTAGCTCCTGGGTGTTCCCAGCAACTGGAGGGGCGAATGCACCATTTTGACACAAATAGTGACTGTGGCAGTTCTTGTGCATGCATGTGATCCTGGGATTTTACCAGAGAGAAAAATCCACATTCCCCACTCACTCTGAGTCTGGCTGGGAGGATGGACAGGGGGCTGGGCACCCACATAGGATTGGGAAGTGCCCCAGCCTCTCAACATATCACAGGCTCCGGGGCTCAAATCGCCAAGGCAGAGCAACCCCAGGCAGCTGGCTCTGGGATTGTCTCTGCCTCTCCATATGAGACAGGCTAAGGGGGTAGAGCAGATCCTCTGTACCCCATGACCATGAGAGCATGTGTGCTGAGGATATGGGAACTCTGTGACTTCACAAGAGGTACACACTGTAGCAGAGTCTCTCGGCAATCACTTTGTGAGGTGCCAGAAGCTCAGAGCTCCCTGACTGCCTGGGGTGGGTCACCGTAGCAGGATCTGTGTTCACAGAGGACCTCACAGATCCTTTGTATGGTTCATGCGGCAGCCCAAGTTAGTGCTGCACCCACCATGGGCTCACCTCGGGCATTAATCACCTTGGAAGAGAGGAGGTAAGGGCATGATTATGCCAGTAGAGTTGATCAGAACCTCCTTCCTGCTGACACGAGGGGATCTCCTATGCCCACCTTGGGTGTCACCTGGATACTCACCCCACCCTGGAGCATGGACTAGAGCTCCCTGGCCACACACAGCACACACCTCCAGGTATTCATTGAAAGGGCAGACACTCCACTAAGCTACAAAACAAAGACAAACCCCACCAGAGGAGAAAACCAACAAGTATCTCCACAAATGTCTAAAAAAAAAAACACAGAAACTCGAGAAACAAGAATAAGGAAGAAACATGACTTCCCCACCCAAAAGGAGCACAACAACACTTCAATATTAGAATGTGAAAATGAAGAGATATTAATCATAGGATTACTGAGAAGCAATGAGAAGCAAAATTCACAAGTAAAAGAAATTCATACATGACACAGAAAAAAAAATCCTACCAGGAGATTGAGATTTTGAAGAGAAATAAACTGAAATATTAGAAATGAAGAAATCAATGTGTCAAATAAAAAATACAGTGGAAAACCTTAACAAGAGACTTGGTGAGGCAGAAGAAAAGGATATCTCAGCTAGAAGACAAATCTTTGGAAATAGACAAAAAAAGAAAAGAAGAAAGAAGAAAGAGGGAAGAAGGAAGAAGAAGGAAGAAGAAGAAGAAGAAGAAGAAGAAGAAGAAGAAGAAGAAGAAGAAGAAGAATAATTAGAAAAATTAAAAACAGTGTTGGAGATTTATAGGATACTATCAAACAACCCAACATACGGGTCTTGGGAGTTCCTGAAGTTGTGGAAAATGATAATGGATTAGAAGGCCTATTCAGTGAAATAATTATGCAAAACTCCCCTTATTTGGAGAAAGAAAGGAACATTTAAGTATACAATGCACATACAATTCCCAACACGTGACCAGAAAAGATCTTCACCACAGTATATTGTAATCAAACTTTCAACAGTAAAACATAAAAAAAGAATCTAAAATGTACAAAAGAGAAACCCAAATTACTTTCAGAGGACCTGCAAATAGACTCACAGCTGATATCTCATCACAAACCCTATAGGCTAGGAGAGAGTGGAGAGACACAGTCCAAGTCTTAAAAGAAAAAAAAAAAAAACCTGTCAACCCAGAATACTGTACCCTGCAAAGCTCTCATTTATGAATGAAGGTGAAATAAAGACCTTCCATAACAAACAGAAATTGAAAGAATATGTCACCACTTGTCTAAGATTACAAATGATGTTTAAGGATGTGCTATGCACATAGAAAGATAGTAATCATAGCAAAAAATGTGAAGGCAGGCCGGCGCCGTGGCTCAACAGGCTAATCCTCTGCCTAGCGGTGCCGGCACACCAGCTTCTAGTCCCGGTCGGGGCACCAGATTCTGTCCCAGTTGCCCCTCTTCCAGGCCAGCTCTCTGCTATGGCCAGGGAGTGCAGTGGAGGATGGCCCAAGTGCTTGGGCCCTGCACCCCATGGGAGACCAGGAGAAGCACCTGGCTCCTGCCATTGGATCAGCACAGTACGCCGGCTGCAGCACACCAGCCGCGGCAGCCTTTGGAGGGTGAACCAACGGCGAAGGAAGACCTTTCTCTCTGTCTCTCTCCCTCACTGTCCACTCTGCCTGTCAAAAATAAAAAAATTTAAAAAAAATTAAAAAAAAGAATGTGAAGGCAGAAAGTCTCTCAGTAAAAGTACAAAGGAAATCCAACCTAAACAATAGGAATATTTACAGAAAAATAGCAGGGCAAAGTCACAACTCATCAATAGTAACCTCAAATATAAATGACCTAAATTCTCCAATTAAAAGATACATACTGGCTGAATGGATTAAAAAACAAGACCTATCTTTTTGCTGCCTAAAAGAAGCATACCTCACCAACGAAGAAGATACACACAGAATGAAAGTGAAAGGACAAAAAAAGGTATTCCATGCTAACAGAAAGCAAAAGTGAACAGGAATTGCCATCCTATTATCAGACAAAATAGACGTTAACACAAAAACTGCTAAAAGAGACAATCTAGAAGGACATTATGTAATGATTAAGGGATGAATCCAACAGGAAGATGTGACTATAATAAATGTATATGCACCCAATCCCAGGGTGCTTGGCTATTTAAAAGAAATGTTAATGGACCTAAATGGAGATACAGATTCCAATACAGTAGTAATGAGGGAACTCAACACTCCATTTGCATCAATGGACAGATCAACCAGACAGAAGATCAACAAAGAAACAACAGAGCTAATTGACACTATGGACCAAATGGACCTAACTGATACCTACAGAACTTCTCAACCCACAGTTGCAGAATATACATTTTTCTCACCAGTGTATGGAACTTTCTCTTGGATAGACCATATTCTAGCCCATAAAGCAAGTCTCTGCCTCTGCAAATTGAAAAAAAAAAAATCAAAATCATACCATGCATCTTTTCTTGCCACAATGGAATGAAGCTGCAAATTAACAACTCAAGAATCTCTAGAACATATACAAATACATTGAGACTGAACAACATGCTCCTGAAGGAAGAAATCGAAAAGGAGATAAAAAAAGTTTCTGGAAACAAATAAAGATGACAATACAACATATCAAACATCTGGGATATAACAAAAGCAGTGTTAAGAGGGAAGTTTATAGCAATTGCTGCCTACATCAAGAAACCAGAAAGGCACCAAATAAATGAGCTATCAATGCATCTCAAGGACCTAGAAAAACAACCACAAACTAAACCCAAAATTAGTAGGACAAAAGAAATAATTAAAATTAAAGAATAAACAAAATTGAAACAAAAAAAAAAAGATCAGTGAAGTGAAAAGCTCCTTTTCTGCAAAAATAAATAAAACTGGTAACACCATTGGTCCAATAAACCAAAAAAAAAAAAAAAGATGGAAAAGACCCAAATCAATAAAATTAGAGATGAAAAAGAAAATGTAAGTTACCACAGAAATAAAAAGAATAATCAGAAATTACTACAACAAGCTGTATGCCAACAAATCAGGAAACCTAGAAGAAATGGATAGATTCCTGGACACTTACAAATTACCTAAATTGAACCGTGAAGACACAGAAAACCTGAACAGACCAAATATGAAGATGGAAACTGAATGAGTAAGAAAGACCCTCCCAACAAAGGAAAGCCCAGAACCAGTTGGTTTCACAGCTGAAATCTACAAGACAGGCTTTTACAGAAGAACTAACTCCAATTCTTCTCAAGCTATTCAAAACAATTGAAAGGGAGAGAATCTTCCAAAATCCTACAATGAGGCCAGCATCTCCTTAATTCCAAATCCAGAAAAAGATGCAACAGAGAAACAGAACTGTACACCAATATCCCTATTGAACATAGATGTAAAAATCCTCAACAGATTCTCAGCTAATCAAATCCAACAACATATCAGAAAGATCATATCACCTGGACCAGCTGGGGTTATTCCCTGGTATGCAGGGATGGTTCAATATTCACAAATCATTCAGTGTGATACATCACATTAAAAAATTGAACAAAAACCACATGATTACCTCAACAGATGCAGAAAAAACATTTGATAAAATACAACATCCTTTTATGTTGAAAACCTTAAGCAATTTTGATATAAAATAAACATTCCTCAAACAAATCAAGGCAATTTATGGCAAACCCACAGCTAGCATCTTATTGAACTGAAAAGTTGGAAGTATTACCACTAAGATCTGGAACCCAACAAATATGCCCACTCTCACCACTGCTATTCAATATAGTCCTGGAAGTTTTAGCCAGAACTGTTAGACAAGAAATCAAAGGGAAATAAATTGGTAAGAGGAAGTCAAATTATCCCTATTTGCAGATGACACGATTCTACATATAAGGAATCCAAAAGACTCCACTAAGAAACTACTGGAACTCATAAAAAAGTTTGTTAAAATTGCAGAATACAAAATTAACATACAAAAATCAATAGCCTTTGTATACAAAGACAATGCCATTATAGAGAAAGAACTACTAAGAGCAATCCCATTCACAACAGTTACAGAAAAAATTAATATCTTGGAATACATTTAACAAGGAGGTGAAGGATCTCAACAATGAAAACTACAAAGCATTAAATAAAGAAACAGAAGAAGACACAAAAAAATGGGAAAATAGAGCATATTTGTTCAGGTTGCCCAAGGAAGTTTCATTGTTTTCCATTGGCACTTCTTGGACTACTGTCCAATTTCTGTGAATTCAGACACATGATATGCTGGTAAATATACCTAGATTTCCTCTTGAGGGACAGCCCCCACCTCTAATTTTTTAAAATGTGAATAACAGAATGATTACAATCTCTCTTGTGTTTAAGATACAACTTGGTTTGTTGTACTCTTGTTAGTTTGTTGTATATTCTTCCTTTTGAGCTTTTGGCCTGTCACCTATCAGAATTCTGTAAAAGAATAATTCACAGCCAGATTATGCTGGTCCCAAAAATGCAAGAGAGATTGTAATCACTTCTATCCTTATCAAAGTACTGTATACAACAAAAATGACTAAGGTATCTTGTTAGCCAGTAATCTGTTATTCACATTTTAAAAAATTAGAGGTGAGGGCTGTCCCTCAAGAGGAAATCTAGGTATATTTACCAGAAGATAAATGAATGGATAGCAGCCAGAAAAACAATAGATGTTTGTGTCTCCTCTTTCTTCCATGTGCTGGAAAGAAATGGAGGCTCTAAACGGCCTCACATGATCCCTACCTGCTGGTATTCTGCCTTTTTGTAGTGCTCTCCCCTTGAGTATAGGTGAGACTTGTGACTTGCTTCTAACCAATAGAATATGGAAAAAAATGATGGCCTATCACTTCCATGATCAAGTTACAAAAGCTGTGATTCCATCTTGCTAGCAAACTCCTTTGCCTTCTAGGCTTGTAAGCTTTGATGACACAAGCTGGAGAAGGCTTTAGGGAAATGAGCCGAGAGTAATCTCTGGTTAGCAGCTGAGGCTCACCATCCAGGAGCCCTTAAAGTACTAGATTTTGCTGACAACCACGTGAGTTGGGAAATGGAGCCTTTTACTGTGGACCTTTCAGATGATAAATCAGCCCTGGCCAATACCTTGACTCCAGAGGTATGGAAACAATGGACCCAGATAAATCATGTCCAACTCCTGACCTACATAAACTAACATAACAACTGTGTGCCATGTTAAGCCAGTCAGTTTGGTAATATTGCTACACAGCAACAGCTAAATAACGCATTTTCTTTTCCCCTCCCACATCCCATCCAGAATCTCCCCCCAGGTCTAGTTTGGTCCCCCACCTATCTCTCAATGCCAACTTTGAGCACTCAGAGGGCTCCCTGCAGGGTCCCAGGTAAGCTTAAACGCCCTAGGGAAGGCCCATCCCTCACTCTGTGCTCTAACCTCAGCTTCTTGTTCTGGAAAAGCACCTGACTGTGCTAATTATCACAGGTTCCTCAGGTCTCAACCCAAAAGAAAGGATCTTTAATGATACTGCTTCATTTACGATATCTATGCACCTTCTGGCATCTAGTTGAACTACAAAGGGAATGCCAGGTCACGTAAAATAAGGGTGCAGAGCTGAAGGGTATGGAAGAAACTTGGTCTCCAGATTAACTGCTCCTTGAAGAAGGTAACTGGTGAAAATGGAGTCCTTCTAGTAGTAGAGCACATCTGTCAGTGGTGAGCCAGACAGCTGTCACCTGGTACTCTTTCTGAGGTACTTTCTTATGCAGAAGACACGGTGAATGGCCAGAATCGGCTGACATGGTCCCACATCAGTCTTCTTTCTGTCTTCAGTGCCTTCCTCTACCACTGTCTCTTTCATTCGGTACAGGGACGCACAGCTGCAGCCAGAGAAGCCAGACCACAGATGCACTAAGGCAGCTTCACAGGCTGCACGAAGCTTCCAGCATCCATGCACAAAGCCCTTCCTTCAGGCAAGCTCCTTGGACTCCCAGCTTATGGAAGATCCCTAATCCTGCAGAAGTCCTATTTCCTCTTTCCTGTGGAGCTTGTTAGGCCAAATCCCTTCTCTGCTCACACGCACCTTCTCTGTGGCTCCATCCACAGTTTTCTGACTGGATCCCTGTACCATAACCCTCAGGGAGTAAGATTTACCAGGTCCCCCCTCCCCACATTGCTTCATCTGAACCCTGGGCTCTGTTCCTCAGTGGACTGTGTGATTTTGCACCTCAGAGTAATATTTCCTTCACATGACACAGCAAGCCATGATATGTTTTGTGTTGAAGCACTAAAAAGGAGACAGGCAGTGCATTTATGGGTAATTACAACCTGCCGCAGGCCATGTTCTAACACAAAAGAGTGCAATGCTGGAGTGAGGGAACAGCTCTGCCAGCCACATGGCTGCTGCCCGTGCAAGTGTTTGCACAGAGAACAAGACTAATTGACATTAAGGTCATTTGGGTACCTATGAGCCAAGAAGCATAATGATTCCAGTGTTACTTAAGTTCCAATTAGTTCAGGACTAAGTTATTTATAGGTTGTTTAGAAAGGTGTTACATCTTTTGAATAATTAATTTTACATAAAACATGTTGTGTTAGGGGAATGTTTTCTACCACAGTTCATCCCAAGAATCCTCAAGAGTTTCTTGATGTCTACAGATTCCTAAATCAATAAAGGGATTTCACGAATGTCCAGGTTGTGTTTCACAAAAACATAAATTCTTGATTCTGGGAAACAAAGTATCAAATTCTTATTCCAGTAATGACACTTGCTTTCTCTGTGACTGAAGATTTTTCTCTTGAGTGTCTACTAAAATGAAAAGTGTTTAGGATAAATGTCCAGTATGTTATTTGATCTGAACATCATTGGAATGTTTTCAACATGAAAAAAAGCAATCACATGAATTAAATTGTTGAGATTTCTACAATGAAGATGAATTATTTGTTAGTGCTAGGGAGTCCTTTTGCCTTCATTCAGCTACAAACAAAATATGACAAAGCACTTGCAGGGCTGGCCCACGGGATGGTGAGAAGGCACCAACAACGTCTTGCTATGGACCCCACTTGAGGTCAGGCTTTGTACTCATCCACCCCACCTAACTGCCAGAGCCAGGGACCCTTTTACTCACAATGCCTCTCGGGCATTGAATGCTATTTGTGCAAATTCTCTTCTCGCAGTCCTCTCCCTCTTCTCCATGTTCTTACTCATGATTTCATTTATCCTCATGACCCTGTGATGGGTGGAACTGATTTGCACCTTCCGATAAAGAATATATTTGGAGTCCTAACCCCCAGAACTTCAGAATGTGACCTTATGTGAAATCATGGTGTTCGCAGAGATAAACAAGTAAAAATGAGCCCATACAGGTGGTCCCTAATCCAATAAGACTGGTGTCTTATAAAAGGTAGAAAGTGGGATGGGAACTGGCCACAGAGACAGGACATGCACAGAGAGACACCACATGAAGAGGAAGGGAGAGAAGAGATAGGGTGAGGCTTCAACATGCCAAGGACTGCCAGCAGAAGCTAGAGAATGGGCATAGGACAGATGCCTCCTCACAGTCCTCAGAAGAAATCAATCCTGCTGACACTCTGGCACTGAACGTGAGCCTCCAGAACCTCCATAACTTGCAGACAACACAGCTCTGTTGCTGTTGGTTGCATCAGCTCTAGAAAACTAGTACAGTCTGGCGCCGCGGCTCACTAGGCTAATCCTCCACCTGCGGCGCCAGCACCCTGGGTTCTAGTCCCGGTCGGGGTGTCGGATTCTGTCCTGGTTGCTCCTCTTCCAGTCCAGCTCTCTGCTGTGGCCCGAGAAGGCGGTGGAGGACGGCCCAGGTGCTTGGGTTCTGCACCTGCATGGGAGACCAGGAGGAAGCACCTGGCTCCTGGCTCCTGGCTTCTGATCGGTGCAGCGTGCCGGCTGCAACGCGCCAGCCATAGTGTCCATTTTGGGGGTGAACCAAAGGAAAAAGGAAGACCGTTCTCTCTGTATCTCTCTCTCTCACTGTGTAACTCTGCCTGTCAAAAAAGAAAGAAAGAAAGAAAGAAAGAAAGAAAGAAAGAAAGGAAGGAAGGAAGGAAGGAAGGAAGGAAGGAAGGAAGGAAGGAAGGAAGGAAGGAAGGAAGGAAAGAAAGAAAGAAACTTAGTACAGACCTAAGCTCCAGTTCAAAATCTTCTTCTAAATAACTCAACTGACAAGGAATGCACAGAGTTCAAGTTCATATAAAGGACTTTTGGTCCAATACATGGACCAAAATAAGTTCTCAATAAGAGTTAATAGGGCTGATGATGGTAATGATGATGGTGGTGGTGGTGATGGAGAAACAGAAAGAAAAAAAAAAAGGAAAGAAAAAGAAAATAAGTAACTGAGCCTGGCTCTCTTCTGTAAAATATAAAAGATCTGTAAACCATCTTCACATGTCTTTTCTCTGCCCTTCCTCCATCTACCAAAAGTCTAAAGCAGAGTCACTGTTTTGTTCTTGCTGAACACGCTGGTGGACAGCGGCATTCAATCACAAATGGACACCTTTAAGAGGAAATCATGGTTCCTGGCCCCTCTGTGCATTCAGAAGAAGTATTTGGTATGCAGTGTGGCAGTCTGGAACACTACCTCATTAGCCAGCTATTCTCCATCCGAGCAGAAAAGGAAAGGGTGGCGTGACATGCTCGTGAGGGGGCAGCGATGGGAGTCAAGCAACAGTGCTCTGGGACTCAGCCTGTTCTCCCTCCTGACACACTCTTCTCTGATGGAGACGAGGACGCTTAGGACAACAAACCACGTCAACCAACTGCAGCAACCGGAATGCCTGGGCTGTTTTAAACGGTGACACTGATCAAACACCTGCTCCGTGTGTTAGAACACTGTCAGATACCTACTTCATATTCACTCCTCCAACTGATCCCACTAACTCCCACTTCCAGCTGACGGGAGTATTATTAGTGCCATTTCAACATCACTCCCTATTTCACAGGTGGCTGGAGAAACTGCATTGCCCAAGGCTGGCTTCTGAACCTCTGCTCTGTGACTCACTGTTCAGAGCTGAGCCCCTGGAATGCTACCTAGTGCATAGTAGATACTCAGTAAGTGTTGTGTGGCGAGATGACCCCAAAGCCTGTGCTGTTTCCAGATGCTGGAAAGTCCCTGGAACTGGAAGAAAAGAGGTTAAGAAACCAGAAACTCAGGAATGATGTTCTGAGTGACAATACTCTGAAGTTTTCACTCTTTTGCTTTGAATTGTGCCTGAGTCCACCAACTTGTAGTAATTACACACAATATAAGGCAATGTTTACTGGTGGTGTGAGTCTCAAAAACCGGTAAATGACAGTAACAACAACAGGGATTTATTATTCTTTAAGAAAATCTCTTGATTTTCGAATCATCTCCCACAAAACACTTCTCTTACTCATCACCATTTGGACATTCACCACACTCTCACACAAACCTCATAAATCTTGGGTTATCTTGTCAAGAATTTAAGAGCAAGTGTAAAATGCAGCCTCAAGCCATCAAGGAGTTTATAAATCATTTCACACCCTTTTCCTAAGTGCCCAATTCCTGAGACAGGCCGAGAATGTGGGTATACCCGAGATTCCTTTCTTAGTGTATAAGCTGAAGACAGTGAACAAAATGTGAGACACTCTTTCCATTCTCCAGATGGGAGAGCAAGTTAGTTAAAGCCACATCGGGTACTAACGTGACCACCTGCATTCTGCCCTGGCTGGTTTTCCATTAGGGAAAAATCCCCAAAAGTCCTGATTCAAGGACGACTGTGTTTGCTCATTCTTGCTATATTTTCAATCTTAAACCATAGTATCAGAACCCTCACAATAACAATACCTTTAATTTTGAATTATTGATAAATAGTATTTCCTACAATAATCTTCTATCATACATGAGTTTTATAATATATATATATATATGATTTCATATATTCATATGTAATATTTTGTACTATATACATACCAAATGAATAGCTTAAAGAGTTTATTGTGGGGGCTGGCACTGTGGTGTAGCAGGCAAAGCCACCACCTGTGATGCAGCATCTCATATGGATGCTGGTTCAAGTACTGGCTGCTCCATTTCCAATCCAACTGCCTGCTAATGCACCTAAGAAAGCAGCAACAGATGGTCAAGTACTTGGGCTCCTGCACCCACATGGAGACCCAGAAGAAGCTCCTGGCACCTGGCTGCAGATGAGCCCAGCTCTGGCAGTTGCAGACATTTGGGGAGTGAATCAGCAGATAGAAAATCAATTGATATCTCTCTCTCCCTTCTTCTCTCTCTCTCTCTCTCTCTCTCTCTCTCTCTCTCTCTCTCTGCCTTTCAAATAAATAAATTTTTTTAAAGTTTATTATGGAAGGCAAGAAAAAGTTCTGAACAAAACAGTGCAGAGAAAGCCCTTCTTTTGTTCTGAGACAGTCAGCATTCTTATCTTCTGGTTTGGGCTGGGCCACAGCTGGGAGTTGGGAACTCAATCAAGGTCTCCCACATGGGTAGTAGGATCCCAATCACTTGAGTCATCATCTTTTGCCTCCCAGGATCTGTATTAGCAAGAAGCTTGGGTCAGAAGCCAGAGATGAAAATAGAATTCAGGGGCTTGATGTGGAACATGGGTATCTTAACTGGCATCTTAACCACTAAGCCAAGCACATACACCCATCACCACCAGGATGTTCAGAGTTTGTGTCTGTCTTTCTCTCAAGGTCAAGAGACCTCCAACTGAGTGTTAGCCTTTTAGTTGGTAAGCCTTTTCTGAGCACCAACAATGGACATGGTTCTTGCCCACTCAGAACATACAGGCTGTAAGAAAACAACTAGAACAAAGTGTAGCTCTGCTACAGAAGGTGCAGGCTGTTCCTGGAAGGAACACTCAGTCTAGTCTAGATGGGTCATGGAAACTTCTTGGAAGAAGCAACAACTAAGCTGACAGGTGCAGGAGCCAGCCAGCTGAGTGGGCACGGGCTTTCTCACAGCCGAGGTTCTAAATTCCTGGGAGGTAAAGGAGAGTATGAAGTGTGTCAGAGAGTAGCCAGGTTAGCCCTGATGGATCCTGAGGCCATGCTTCATGCCAGGGCAAACAGAAGCCATTGTAGGGACTTAAGAAGGAGTAATGTAGGCAGACTGTGGCTTAGAGGAGTGGAAACCAAGCTGCAGAAGGGCAAAGACAAGAGGCAGAAGGATCAGTGGGGAGGCTGCATGGAATAGCCCGGGCAGGAGATGACAGTGTGCAGAGAAATGCAGCGGCACGGAGATGGAGAGCAGTCGCTGGTCAGACAGAAGTAGAGTCTGTAAGCCTTGGTAAGAGCTGGTCATTCTTCCACTCTGCCTTGAGCCACAGGGAGGATAATGGCACCAGCAGCCAAAAAATGGAACATCAGGGGACTACTTGGAGGAAGGTTGGTGGGGGAAAGGCATGAGCTCCTTTTGGGTATCATAATTTCTCAAAACCATCAAATATTCAGAAGTAAAAGGAGGTGCTATGAGTGCTATACCTGCAACAACATAAGCTAAACTCTGGCCTAGCAAAACAGACATAATGCTCATTCTAGAGATCCAATATTCTGAAGCTGGAGATACCAATGAAATATTCAAGGCAAGATGTCAGGTTTGCTGTGGATATGTGGGTCTGAACTCAGAGAAATTCTTGACCAAAGTGTTGTCAACCAGGAAAACATTTAAGGACATTCTTCCCAACTGCTTCATGGTGTTTAATTACTAGATAATTTTTGGCTGTTGTCCTATAGATGTCAAAATTGACTGGTGGCTCAGGGCTATTTTTCTGTCCTTCCATCACTGTGTATGTCATATTAGATGGTCTTGGAATACCTCTGGGTGTGCCCTGGAGAACTGTCTTATCTCGAAGATCAAGTCAGAGTAAAATCTGCTCAAAAGAAGCTTGAATAAGACTTTTTTAAAACACTGAGGGTTGGCACTGTGGTGCAGTAAGTTAAGCCTCCACCTGCAACACAGGTATCCCATATGGGAGCTGGTTTGAATCCCAGCTGCTCGACTTCTGATCCATCTCCCAGATAATGGCCTGGGAAACTAGCAAAAGATGACCCAAGTGCTTGGGCTCCTGCACCCATGTGGAAGACCTGGAAGAAGCTCCTGGCTTCTGGCTTCAAAAGGTCCAGGCTCCGGCCATTGCAGCCATTTAGGGAGTGAATCAGCAGATGGAAGACCTCTGTCTCTCCCTCCCTCTGTCTTTAACTCTACCTCACAAATTAAAAAAAAAACTGATGGATTGATTTGAGAGAAAGACAGACACAGAGAGAGGGAGAGAAAAATATATCATTTATTTGCAGCTTCATTCCCCAAATGTCCACAACAGCCAGGCCTGGGCCAGGCTGAAGCCAGGAGCCTGGAGCTTCATCCAGGTCCCCCATGGGATGGCAGGGACCCAAGGACTTGGGCCATCATCTGTTCCCTCCTGGGAACATTAGCAGGAAGCTGGATAGGAAGTGTAGAGCAGCCAAGACTCAAACTAGCACTCCCACATGAAATACAGTGCCTCAACCTGCCACAACCTGTGGCACAACCCTCATCCCTAAGGCAAGATTTCTACATCAGGGGAGGAAGGATGGGTGAGCATACGTATGAGGATAGTTCAACAACATCATGAAAAAATTGAATTAAAAGATAAGTTTATTTGGTGCAAAAAAAAAGTGTTGGAATCTATTCATGATTTTTTACAGTGTGCATTTTCATTAACTTATTGAATTTGCATCATATGCATGTATTTCAACATTTTTGTATCAAATAAATTTTTGTTTTAATTCTATTTTCCGTGAACTTTCTAAAGTACCATAATATATCCCTGATTTGGGGAGAAAATAGTTCACAAGAGATGGTCTACTGACTCTGGATTAGTGGCATCATTTTCTATCCAGATGACAACATGTTGTTGCTGTGGTTGTTAAAATCAGTAGCAATTATCATTATTATGACAGATGCCACATCTTTGCTAAGTATCCATCTTTGTCAACACTAGTATCATCAATGGGTGCACATATTAAAGTGCTTCCTGCTTTTAGTTCATTCTCATTTTGAAAGATAAACCTGAAATAACATGAAGACGTTTATTGCTGTCACCTCCTCGCTGATTATATCATAATGAAAGAAAACAATTTTGGAGAATGCACACAACAATGAAGAATCTGTATAAATAGTGACTTTTCAGAATGAATACATCCCACCAGGAAGAACAGTTTAAGTTCTTACTCAATAACTTGTTAACCTAGATGTAATAACACAAAGAATTTCCCCCCAAGTGCTGACAAACTGCAGCAAGCAAAAAAATCAAGAGTTGACAGTGGGGCAACAATGGCTTCTCTTGGTGTCTGAGCTAACATGAGCCCTTCTGTTTGCTGTCTTACTTGGAAAGTGATCAGTATCTTTCCCAGTGACTGATCCTTATTGTAATCTAGAAAATGCTCCTCTGAACTTCAATTCATTATTTGCTGGCATAACTACTGCTGATACAGAACCAGCAACTGCTTAGAAATGATCTCAAAACAGAAAGAGAAAAAACCCAATGACCATGGCTAGTAGAATGGATGAATCAAGACCAGCATTGTGGTGCTGTGGGTTAAGCAGCTGCTTGTGATGCCAAGATCCCATGTTGGCAGTGCCAGTTTGAGTCCCACCTACTCCACTTCTGATCCAACTTCCTGCTAATGTGCCTGAGAAGGCAGAGGGAAAAGGCCCAAGTACTTGGGCCTCTTCCACCCACATGGAAGACCTTGATGGTGTTCCTGGCTCCTGGCTCTTGGCTCCTGGCTTCTGCCTGTCCCAGCCCCAGCTGTTGCAGCCATTTGAGGAGTGAATCAGTTTATAAAAGATCTCTCTGTCTGTCTCTCTATCACTCTGCCTATTACCATGCCTTTCAAATAAATAAATCTCGTTTAAAAATGGGTAAATCAGTTATACAATATGCACACAATGTCAAAGTACCCTACAGTAATGGAGACAAAAGAACCACAGATATGAACAGCAATATGGAAGAACCTTACAAAGTACATTAAGTGAAAGAAGGGAAATATAGAAGAGTATTATAGTGTGATTCTAAAATCAAAACTTGGGGGCCGTCACTGTGGCATATTGGAGAAAGCCACTGCCTGCACTGCCGGCATCCAATATGGGCATTGCTTTGAGTCCCAGCTGCTCCTCTTCCAAACCAGCTCTCTGCCTATGTCCTGGGAAAGCAACAGAGGATGGCCCAGGTGCTTGGGCCCCTGCACCCATGTGGGAGACCTGGAAGAAACTCCTGACTCCTGGCTTTGGGTTGGCCCAGCTACAGCCATTAGGGCCATTTGGGGAGTGAGCCAACAGAAGGAAGACCTCTCTCTCTCTCTCTCTCTCTCTCTCTCTGTAACTCTGCCTTCCAAATAAATAAATAAATCTTTAAAAAAAATAAAATCAAAACTTGGACATGGCATACTGGTAACCGCAGAAAGTGACTGCCATGGAAGTCAGGAAAACAGTCACCCCTGGATGGAGAGAAAGCTTTGTGACTGGGGGAGGACACATGGGACCCCTGGATGGAGAGAAAGCTTTGTGACTGGGGGAGGACACATGGGACCCCTGGATGGAGAGAAAGCTTTGTGACTGGGGGAGGACACATGGGACCCCTGGATGGAGAGAAAGCTTTGTGACTGGGGGAGGACACATGGGACCCCTGGATGGAGAGAAAGCTTTGTGACTGGGGGAGGACACATGGGACCCCTGGATGGAGAGAAAGCTTTGTGACTGGGGGAGGACACATGGGACCCCTGGATGGAGAGAAAGCTTTGTGACTGGAGGAGGACACGGGATTTCCAAGATGCTGGCCATGTCCTAGTTCTCGACTGGTTGGTCGTTACACAGGTGTTCCCTTATTTGTTAGGTTATGCATTTGTATTTCATGCACTTTTCCAAATGTGTGTTCTGCTTCACACACTCCAAAAATTCCCTAAAAAGATAAGGACACCACTTAAGCAGTGATATGGAAGAAGCTGAAGCTGGATATTTTTAAATTGTAATTACAATGATTTATACAAAGGGGACAAAGAATTCTTGCAGGCCTGCCTTTTTCCCCTTCTGTTCAGGCTGTTACACAATGCCAGTTCCCACTCTGAATTCAGCTCAACTCCATCCTGCACCCCAATGCTGCACCACCCATGATCTGGATTTTCTTGGGTCTGGTTTCTGATATTCAGAGAGGTCAGCTCCTGGTAGGTTGCAGCTTCATTGTGCCTCATGTCAGTGCTGGGAGGGGGAGGCTCCATAGCAGGAATGCTCATTATGCCCCCCTCACACACTCCCTTTGTAAAATGAAGGAACGATGGGGCCAGTGCTGTGGCGCAGTGGGTTAAAGCCCTGGCCTGAAGCGCTGGCATCCCATATGGGCACCAGTTCTAGTCCCGGCTGCTCCTCTTCCGATCCAGCTCTCTGCTATGGCCTGGGATAGCAATAGAAGATGGCTCAAGTCCTTGGGCCCTTACACCCATGTGGGAGACCCAGAAGAAGCTCCTGGCTTCTGGCTTTGGATCGGTGCAGCTCCGGCCATTGCAGTCATCTGGGGAGTGAACCAGCGGGTGGAAGACCTCTCTCTCTGTCTCTACCTCCCTCTGTTAACTCTGTCTTTCAAATAAATAAACCTTTAAAAAAAAAATGAGGGAACGATGGGTTCATGCATGGAACTGCTTTGCTCATTCAGAGAGACCAAACCCCTCCTCCTGTGGCTGACCATGACACTTCATAGAGCACAGCCCACTTATACAGAGAGAATTAGCCCCGTCGACTACTTCCGATCACTTATTCTAAGACACACAGCAACCATCTTGATCCCTGTTGTAAGTACTAAAGGGAGTTCTCTGCCCAAAAGAATAACTTGAAGCACTGGGGCCTCAAACAAAAACTTGATTCTTAAGTTTCTTGGAGAAAAAAAAAATTTAACAGCAACTATGTGTTCCAGTAGATTCCAAGCTGTTTCCCCAACTTGGCCCAACAGGGGCAGTAGGAACCATCAGCCTGGGTGAGAATCACATTTCAAAATCTCACACCTAAGGCCGGCGCCGTGGCTTAACAGGCTAATCCTCCGCCTTGCGGCGCCGGCACACCAGGTTCTAGTCCCAGTTGGGGCGCCGGATTTTATCCCAGTTGCCCCTCTTCCAGGCCAGCTCTCTGCTATGGCCCAGGAAGGCAGTGGAGGATGGCCCAAGTCCTTGAGCCCTGCACCCGCATGGGAGACCAGGAGAAGCACCTGGCTCCTGGCTTCGAATCAGCACAATGTGCCGGCCGTAGCGGCCATTGGAGGGTGAACCAACGGCAAAAAGGAAGACCTTTCTCTCTGCTCTCTCTCTATCACTATCCACTTTGCCTGTCCAAAAAAAAAAACTCACACCTATTACAAACCTCATTTTTTTTGGATCTAGCAGGATACTATCCTGCCATTGGGATTTGGGGCCTGGCACTAAGCTTCTGGGCTGTGTCAACCATGATTTTGTCTCCCGAGATTGCTTCATAAAAGGGTGTCTTTGCCAAAGATAACCAGATAGTCTGTGCAAAGCACAGAAGTGCACTCTGAGTTGCACCTATTGTTTCCTTGGATGTGATATCATCACCTCTGATCTTAATTTTAGTCCTCTACAGTCACTATGGTTTCAGAATCCTTTCAATTACTGTGAGTGATTGCATCAGGATGTCGAGTTTAATCTCTTAAGCCCCATCTGAAATTTCTGCATTGGTTTGGAGGGCAACTCACTTACAAAAGGAACTTCAGACCCTGCATTCAAATGCACACACTGGCCATCAGAGCTGGGCAGTTTCACCCCCTGGCCACTCAGCATAGCAGGGAGCTCAGGCCTAAATATTCTGTCTGGGCGTGGAACCATCTCACCTTGCCTCAGCTGACTCCTCCCTGCTGATTTCCTGCCTTGGGATGTTACAACACTGTTGTTTTTGTCAAGAAAATGCATTTTTTTAAGATTTATTTATTTATTTGAAAGTCACAGTTACACAGAGAGAAGAGAGGCAGAGAGAGAGAGAGAGAGGTCTTCCATCCGATGGTTCACTCCTCAATTGGCCACAACAGCCGGAGCTGTGCCAATCTGAAGCCAGGAGCCAAGAGATTCTTCTGGGTCTCCCACATGGGTGCAGGGGCCCAAGGACTTGGGCCATCTTTCACTGCTTTCCCAGGCCATAGCAGAGCTGGACCAGAAGTGGAGCAGCCGGGGCCAGAACCGGCGCCCATATGGGATGCTGGCGCTTCAGGCCACTGCACCACAATACAGGCCCCAAGAAAATGCATTTCTAAGTTTACCTCATTAACCTCTTTTCTCTTCCACATTCCTCCAGATCAAGCACACACTTCTGATGACTATCTTAATTTCCCAACTGCTGGTCTTCTATCTTTCTGGAGTTCCCCACCAAACTTTCCTCTCTTCTCCTCCCTCCACTTTCTTCCTGGCAAAATCTTTGAGGCCCAGTCCAAGTCCCATCATGCCCTGGCCACCCCACCCCACACCAAACTCTCTCCTGAAGTTAGGGGTCTCCCTGCCTCAGCCTCTCTAAGCACTTTATTGGAGTTCTGCTTTGTGTTGCTATTTATCGTTACTTAGCTGGGGCTGGTTTACCAGTCTTTTTTGTGATCTTGCTGTAGATGAGCCCCCTGTAGAGCCCTGTCCAGTACTTTCTGTGTACAAACAGTGCCTCTACAGTGCTGGCCATTCCAAAGCTGCATGTTGAATAAAGGCTCTGATTTTTTTTTAAACCTCTTTATTCAGCCTGCAAATTGATCTGATCCAATGTCTTTGCCGACTTGACCCAGCTCAATACCAAATCAGAATACAGCAGGACTTTCTTATTCATTGGGGAGTTTTATCATGTAAATGCCACTTTTTCAACTATCTGAACATCTAATTCAATGTCAGGAATCCAAATGTATTAGTCAGATTTTCATTACTTTAAGACACCTGAGAGAGGACAGACATTGTGGCACAGTGGTTTAAGCAGCTGCTGGCAATACTGGCATCCCATATTAGAGCACCAGTTCAAGTCCCAGTTACTCTGCTTCCAATCTAGGTCCACGTTAATGCACCTGGAAAGGCAGCAGATGGCCCAAATACTTGGGTCCCTGTCACCTACCTGGAAGACTTAGCTGGAGTTCCAGGCTCCTGGCTTCAGTCTGGCCCCACCCAGGGTTTTGGCAACCATTTTGGGGAGTGAACCAGGGGTTGTAAGATCTCTCGCTCTCACTCTCTCTCTATCTCTCTCTCTTTCCCGGTATGTATATATCACTCTGCCTTTAAAATAAATCAGAATCCTTTTTAAAAATTTTAATTAATAAAATGCCTGAGAGAGACTACTTATGAAAGAAGCAGGTTTGTTTCGGCTCACGGTTTGAGCTCCACAGTACAAGCTCAGGCAGCCCCGTTAGTCTGACATCTGATAAGGCTGGAGGCTGGCAGTGATGGAGTTTGTGCAGAGAAAGGAACATGTGTGGAGCCAAGAAGCACAGAAAGAGAACAGATGAACCAAACTTAGCTTATCACCAATCCTCTCTGGACAACTGCCTCCCAAGAGCATGCCCCAAGGACCTGAAGACCTCCCAGGAGGCCCTCCTCCTAAACACGGTAATTTGTTCAAGCCTCTACCCTTAATACATCAACCACTGACATTAATCCATTAACCATTAACATAAGATTTTGGGGACTTCCACATCTGCATAGGTTGAGGAGCCAAACCATGTTCAAACCATAGTGCTATCCTTTTCCCAATCTCCTACAATATTCATGTGCTTGTTTACTATCTGGTCCATCTCTCCAGAGATCCTTGAGGACAGAAATAATGTCTCTGCTTTATTCTATACCCTAGAGATCTTCAGATCCCTTAGGAACTCAAGGGCTCTTCCTGATTTGCTAATTGACAGTTTTTAGTATAGAATCCCTGAAGCCATTTCTCTCATTCTAATCCCATATGGGTTCCCCCCTCCCCCAGCCACACCACTATACCTTCCTCCTCCACACAGTCCCTCCCTCGCACCAAACCATCAACTGTGTTCTGAAATCCTCCCATTGCTGACTCGCCATAAAATCTTGGCTGAAACACTAATCCCAATCCCAAGCACTAACACTTGGACTGGCTTTTTAAATTTAAACGGCTGGCCTGCGCCGTGGCTTAACAGGCTAATCCTCCACCTTGCGGCACCGGCACACCGGGTTCTAGTCCCGGTTGGGGCACTGGATTCTGTCCCGGTTGTCCCTCTTCCAGACCAGCTCTCTGCTATGGCCCGGGAAGGCAGTGGAGGATGGCCCAAGTCCTTGGGCCCTGCACCCGTGTGGGAGACCAGGAGAAGCACCTGGCTCCTGGCCTCGGATCAGCACGATGCGCCGGCCGCAGCGGCCATTGGAGGGTGAACCAACGGCAAAAAGGAAGACCTTTCTCTCTGTCTCTCTCTCTCTATCTACTCTGCCTGTCAAAAAAAAAATTTAAATGGCTAAATAAACTATAATTCATTTCTAATATAGTCATATAAGCTACATTTCAAATACTCAATAGGCATAGGTGCCTAGTGGCTACCATACTGGACAGAGAATTGTGTGTTGATTAATTTTTGTAATGTTTAGAAAGACATATAACATTCCCAGCATCACTGAAAATGATCCTGGACAGTGCTAGTGTAGAGAAAGCAAGAGAAATGATAAGGAGACAGAAGGATTTATTGACCCAGCAGGGGCCACTTCGTTCATTTCCAAGCTCTTGGGAGTAAATGTGCTTGATCTCCTGAGAAGTATCATGGCTCATTTTCCTGGGCTGCTTTATTTTCTGTCAATGTCAAAGACAGTTTTTTCACCACTCTGCATAACCTATCAGAATTGCCCCTATCAACATGGCAGGAAGTTGTCCCTGAAGTGTCCTTATTTGTGGAATTCCTTACCTACCCCAGGCATCTGACGTGGGCACCCTATATATATACATATATGTATATATACCTTAAGTAGCTCTCTTTTGATTTTTTGTCATGCCAGTTACTGTTATTCAGTTTTATGTTTCACTCCACTGAGACTGTTTTATACTTGACCTTGGGGTGAGCGCATCTTTATGCACTGAAGTTTAAGTAAAGTAATCAATAACCTAAATTTCAGAAGTTCAGAAGTACTCAGAGAAGGAGAACTGAAGCAAAGCCAGACGACAGAGAAGACATTTCACCTTTCCTATAATAGGGTTATTTGTATGTGTCAGAGTTGAGAATTTGATGGCTTGCTTGTTTGTTCAGTAAGTTCTTCCTCTCCTCTGCTCTCCTCTCCTCTCCTCTCCCCTCCTTTCCTCTCTCTCTCTCTCTCTCTCTCTCTCTCATACACAAACATACACAGACACTCAAATGCTAAAAACAGAAAAAAGGAGCTCTTGCACAAACTCAGGCTCTTTAAAATATTATCTTCTACAGCCAATTTTTAGTCTTCCTCTTCTTTTTTAATCTGTAGCAAAACCATCACTGATTTTCAGATTTTTCCTGTCATCATATGTCAGCCACTAGAAGAAACTGCCAACGCAATTTTAGTTATCTAAAACTTTAAGTGAAAATACATCACGACCGCCATCAGCATCCATGATGTTTATTTTACTCGACTTCAAGCATTAGGCAAAGCCCCAAACCACCCTCAGCGTTACTAAATGGATTCAATATCAGCTTAATTTGATCCCTGTAAATGCAACTGAAAAATATTTCATCTTGATCCTGCTAAGAAAACAAGAATTCACGTGGATGACAGGGAATGTGCTTGCAATTCTAACAATAATTCCAAAACAGACAGTGCTTAACTACAACCATCACAATTAACTTATTAGCACCAGGAATTAACCAAGGCTTGTCGCAGTCCAGTTTTCTGCAAACATCTTCTGCCGCCCTTCATCCCTCTCTTATTCCTCTTCAAAGGAACACATTCCTCTTGCTCAGTTAGATCTGGGAAGGGAGGAGGCAGGGAACAAACTGCTCTCTCAACCAGTTACAGTCACCTAGGCACGAGCGCCTCCTTTGTGATCACACACACACACACCTGCTTTTGAATGATTCCTCAGAAAAGCCTTTAAGCTAGGAAGCCTATACCTTTTTCCCTGTTTGCTCATTAAAATAAATAAATAAAAAACCACAGCAATTGAATCCCTCTTATAAAGATGTGTACTTCAGTGCCAATACTCCAAGTCATGGCAGCCAAATGAATCACTTTAAATGCTGTTCACAGAGAAGCCCTTTGCTTGAAAACAATCATGGCCAGTTGGGATTCTGGTCACTTGATATGAGGCTCAGTGATATCTGCATCTTTTAATAGGGATTCCATGTCATGTTTACAGATCCATCACCACAGCCTGTAATTTTGAAGGCACATTAAGAGTTTATCAAGGAACAGTTTCCAAAACTATAGAAAAACACACATTGCAATGGACACTTCAGCTGTCACAAAGTCCCCACGGACCCCAGACCCCTGATGAAAGAGGAACTGGGATTAAAGCACTGTACAAAACAAGCCCATGGTGACCTTGTTCTAATGAGCGAGACAGAGCTCGGTCTCTATTTCCAGTGTTTCACTGTTTGGGCTCCATGTTTTTTTACTCATGTTATTGCAGAATTGTCTCCAGAAAATTGGACTCATCAGAACATTTTCACCTTCTCACTCATACACATCTGGACACATTATATCTGAAAACTGGGAAATGCAAGTGCATTGACAGACCAGGCGGAACACGAGAGTGGGAAACACCAAGCCCATTTATCACTCTCAGTGAAAAAAATTACACAGGCAGCTTCGTCCACAAGGAAAGCAAATGAATGAAAGGGTGAGCAGAGTGCTAATAATGTACCGTGGCTCTAGATTAAAGTGTCAGTGCTTCCGCTCAGCCTCTGAGCAACTCAAGTGCTGCTCTGGGTTTTGATTAGGAAAAGGAAGCTACTCATTGTGGTGTGAGCTGCATACCCAGGATACAGTTTCCTAAAGCAACTGAGCCTCATCAAACCAGGGACTTGGTGAGTGATGGGGTGCAGGCCAGGCTAGTCTCCAGTAAAGTCGGGGAAGATGACTTGGTGCTTCCAGGGCTCTGTGCCAAGGCTCCCAAGCAGCCCACCTCAAACGCAGCGCTCTGTAGCTTGTAGACAGGACTCAGAAGCCCACCAGGCATACAGCCTGCAACACTGGCAGACTCCCAGGCCCCCAGCAGAGCCCCATTTCTCCTTCCTCCAGGCAGCTTCCTCCACTCTGACCCTCACTGACTCAGTGAGCACAGATCTGCAGCAGGTACCTGGACTCCCCAGAAAAGCAGAGACCTCGTGGTTATAAGGTGCCAACTACACCCTATCCACAGCAGGGGAAATACCGTCCAGTCTTTTAGAACAAAAACTGCTAAGAAAAGCAAACACCATTATCATCCCAAGCAGTCTGTTCTGACACTAATTTTTTCACTTCTCCAGGGTCTACTCCCAGACAGGGACCCAAATAGACATGCAGGGTTTCTCCTTCCATTTGGACTGCATTTCCCCTTCCCCTGGGAAGGCCAGTACCTGCCTTCCAACGACTATGCTCCACTGCTAATTCAGAGAATGGAATCTGCCAAGTATGGTCACAATAAGATGAGTCTTTATGGAATGCGTTCTGTCTTGGAAAAAAAAAAATACCATTATATGGTGTTCAGTTCTTTGATGAACCTGACAGGAACTGACTTCCAGAGACAATCTGCCCTGTGACTTTAAAGAAGTGTCCGTAAGTGATCAGGACAAGGGTGGAGTGAGGCTGGGTGGGCTGCCTCAGGTCCTCCTCCTCCTCCCAGGCTGTGTGGGTCACAGGGGAGCAGCAGGGCCCACGCTGAAAGCATCCTCTGTGAGCCGTGGAGGCTGCCTCCCTCCACCGCAGAAAAGAGGCAGGGGGACGAGTTCCACTCAGAAGCACCCGCAGCTGTGGGCAAGAGGCACTTGCATGCAGATCCAGTCTGCAGTAAAGGCCGAGGCAGGACATTGTCTCTTGATTCTGAAATGAAGTCCTGAATTATTCCAGGACACTTCCTTGTCCCAGCTGCTCCTCAGAGGGAGCCAAATCTTCAAGTTCCAGGAGACAGAACCGTGCGGGCCCTGCAGTTCAGGAAGACAAAGGTGGGACCCTCATGATGTGAATGAGCTAGATGTCACACTGGGATGTGTGACTACCTTACTGCACTGCTTTATAATTTGGTTATATATTTTTTTTAAGATTTAGTTGTTTGACAGGCAAAGTGAGAGAGGGGTGGATAGAAACAGAGAGAGAAACATTCTCCATCTGCTGGTTCACTTCCCAAAGGACCCCAAGGCAAAGCTGGGCCAGGCCAAAGTCAGAATCCAGGAATTCCATCCAGGTCTCCCACGTGGGTGCAGGGAGGCACATTAGCAGGCAGCTGGGTTGGAAGTGGAGCAGCTCTGACTCTAATATGGGATGCTGGCATCACAGGTGGTGGCTTAACCCACTGAGCCACAACACCAGCCCCAAGTTCTGCCATTTTTAAAGGTCCAAATTAGCAAAGTCAGAGAATCTAGAGTCAGAAATTCAAGAGTTCACTGGGAAATGAATAAAATCACCAGTTCTCCCAGTTCCAGGTGCACAATAAGTGCACAAATAAGAACACAAGTGAAGCACTTTGCAAACCTAGATCAAGTTCTGTCCACAAAGGTTGGCAAATGTACCAGGAATTTCGGAGAGCGAGTTAGCTCTCCCAGTTGTGGGGCAGAGATGATAACAGACCATGTATATTAGGAAAAAGTCAACTCAAGGCAGAGAAAGAGCTACTGAGTATAGAGTAAAAGTGTAACTTGAAAGGTGGTGACAGTATTACCTGGAGGACAGAAGGTAGAGACGAGAGGGTCTTTCCATCACTTGCACCCCAAAGACAATAAGCTTCCTTGAAGACTGAGTGACTGAAGGGTTCTACTAGCCCGTGGCAGCCCAGTGTTCCAGAGTGATTTTGATTCAGGGGTCTTTGTCAAAGGTGGAAAACCTAGAGTTGTTGACCACTCTGGTGAGTCCTGATGCTTCTGGATACAAATATCTACAAGTAGTCCTGGTTCAAGTACATACCAGATGTAGAAAATGCTACATCCTTATGCTTATTCTAGCATGTTGAGCAGGTGAAAGCAGAGTCCCTGATCTCATCCCCATCTAAATTTGCAGTTCCCTGCTGCTGCAGGGTTTCTCAGCCTCACCACTATTGATAGCTCGGGCGGGGTGTCTTTCCTGAGCATTGTACGGTGTTAAGCAACATTCTGGGCCTCTACACACTAGAAGCCAGTGGCACTGCTCAGCTGTAACAACCCAAGACACCTTCAATCATTTCCCAGTGTTTCCTAAGAGCTAAAATTTCTCCTGGCTGAGAACCACTGTGGCCCAGAGAAAGCAGTAGCTTTTTCTGCTTCACATAAAGGCACCCTGTGGGCTGGTGGCAGCCTGCTGTAAACCCCTATGGCATCCCTGAAGACCAAGGGATCCCTGGGGAAGGCCTAGGTGGACCTCAGTTCAAAATGACTGCCGTCTTCAGCCGAGGGCTAACACAGAGAAAAAGGACCTGGGTGGGAGGGTAAGAGCAAAGGTAGAATACAAAGTTAGGGGCTAGCGTTGTGGTGAAGTTCAGCAGCCTGCAGTGCTGGTATCCCATGTCAGAGCACTGGTTCAAGTCCCAACTACTTCACTTCCCATCCAGCTTCCTGCTGGGAGAGCAGCGGAGGATGGCCCAAGTACTTGGGTTTCCTGCCAACCATGTGGGAGACCCGATGGAGTTCCGGCTCCTGGCTTCAACTCAGCTCAGATCTGGTTGTTATAGCTACCTGGAGAGTGAACCAGCTGTTGGAAGATCTCTCTCTATCTCTCTCATTCTCTTTCCTTCTCTCTCTCTCTCACTTTGCTTTTCAAAGGCATAAAAAATAAATATTAGGGAAAAAAATTTAAAGACAGTGGTCAGGAAAAAAAGGGGGTGGGCTGGTACCCATAGACTGCTTTGTGTTCCACAGTTCCTTCCACCAACAAGTGCTTGTTGAATGTCTACTATCTGACTAGTTCAAGGCAACACCCTGTGAGAATGCAAAATCAAAGTCACACAGAGCCTCAGGCTTCATGGAGAGATGAGCACAGATGTGTCTAACACAAGAGTCAGGATCCACAGCAAGACAGGATGCATGGCCGGCGCCTTGGCTCAACAGGCTAATCCTCCACCTAGCGGCGCCGGCACCCAGGGTTCTAGTCCCGGTCAGGGCACCGGATTGTGTCCTGGTTGCCCCTCCTCCAGGTGCTTGGGCCCTGCACCCGCATGGGAGACCAGGATAAGCACCTGGCTCCTGCCTTGGGACCAGCGCAGTGTGCCGGCCGTGGTGGCCATTGGAGGGTGAACCAACGGCAAAGGAAGACCTTTCTCTCTGTCTCTCTCTCTCACTGTCCACTCTGCCTGTCAAAAAAAAAAAAAAAAAAAAGCTACCTGGGAAGTGCTTAGTAGTAAATAACGTCTGTAAGATAGGACTGATTATGAGTTGCTCCCACACACATGCTTTTGCTGAACTCCCCACCACCCCTGTGGAGGAAGCAGGGCTGGGTGTCACCACTCCCGTTTGAAAGAAGGTGAAGCTGAGGCTCTGAGATGTTATGGAATCGCCCAGTGTCACAGGACCAATTCCTGCTGGAGTTGAGACCGGAAACCATGCGTTCTGTCCCACGCTGGGGCTCTGTCTACTCTCACAGTGTCGGTACAGACACAGCATGAAACAGGGAGGCTCATTGGCCATTGGAGGGTGAACCAACAGCAAAGGAAGACCTTTCTCTCTGTCTCTCTCTCACTGTCCACTCTGTCAAAAAAAAAAAAAAAAGTGAGAGGGCTGGAGCCGGTGCTGCCTAAGGCACTTCCTCTGCAATAAAACTCCAAACCCTTTCATTATTATTTAATGGGGCAAGCTTTGTGGCAGGTAAAGCCACCGCTCTGTGGGCATCCCATATGGGTGCTGGTTCCAGTCCTGGCTGCTCCACTTCCAATCCAGCTCTTTGCTATGGCCTGGGAAAGCAGTGGAAGATGGCCCAAGTCCTTAGGCCCCTGCACCCACACAGGAGACCTGGAAGAAGCTCCTGGCTCCTGGCTTCAGATTGGCACAGCTCCGGTCGTTGTGGCCATTTGGGGAATGAACCAGCAGATAGAAGACCTCTCTCTCTCTCTCTGCCTCTGCCTCTGCCTCTCTGTAACTCTACCTTTCAAATAAATAAATAAATCTTTAAAAAATTATTATTCAAACCCTTATTTATTTCCAGGTAACTGCATTTGCTTTCATTCTAATTTTTATTATTTATTTATTTATTTATGAGACAGAGCGCAGCATTCCCATCTGCTGGTTCACTCCCCAAATGCCCACAGTGACCAGGAAGGGAGGTGATACTAAAAGAAGAAACTGAGCCATCACCACTGCCTCTAGGGTTCACATCAGCTGGAAGCTGGAATCAGGAGCCAGAGCTGCGTGTCCAGCATAAGCATTCTGACTTGAGACATGCCTGTCCCAACTGGCAGCTTAACCGTTAAGCCAAAGTCCTGCCCCCACACTTATGGTATTTATTAAGCAGTTTGAGTTTCTCCATTCTGAGCTTCATTTTCTATCCTATGACATATTTCATACCAGAATGTTTCATAGGAAAAAAATTGTATTTCCAAGTTTGCAACAGCTTTAGCCTGAAATAGATATTATGCCATAAAGATCACTACAGATTTGTAAAGCAAAATTCTGAAACATTAAAGAGCCCATAAGTGTTTTAAAATTAATTTGATCTTGACTGTGTCTGTGAATGAATGGGCTTGACATAAGCCTTTCAATTTCTCGCTCCACTTCAAAGAGTGCTCGAAGTACAAACTGTAAATCAAACTCCACACTTGCTGATGCGGCCACTAAGCTGTAAAAAAAAAGAGAGAGAGAGAGAGAGGCAGAAAGAACGGAAGAAAGAGAGAAAAAAGAGATAATAAACTATTCAAATGAGATTTAGGAGCTTGGGAAGCACAGGGCCCCAGCTGTGACTTGCCTTCTTTGGATTCGGCACACTCATGTGATTTGGTGGCATCTAGCTTACCCGTTTTTAAGCAGGCATATATGAGAGAGTGATAGAGAAAGAAGGTAGGAGGACCACAGCCAATACTGGGCCAAGCACACTGACAGTGAGCTGATGAACTGAGCAGATTTAGACTGCAATAGTAGTCCATACGATGGACGGGTACAAAATTTGCCATCACGCATTAGCCACTCTGTCAAGAGAGAAACAAGGACTTTGGCCAAACTGAATTGGGGTTAAAGCTTAGCTCTATCACTCGCTAGTCATGTGACCTTGGCCAAATTATTTACCCTATCAGAGCCTTCATTCAGTCCCAAATCCTTAAAATGAGTGTAAGAAGATTCGTCATCCAGAATTGCTGAGAGGATTAAATGAAATAATGTGTGTTTCAGGATTAGGTCAGCTGTGTATAACAGAAAATCCAAAGACTAGCATCTTAAACATGGTAGAGGTTGATTTGCTTCCATATAATATAAAATCTAATGGTAGCACTTCAGGACAGGGGGAGGCTCTATAATATCAAGAACGCTCCAGTTTTCTTCTTTTACTGTGTCGTTTCCAACCTCAAAATTAAAACAAGATGGTTGCAGCAGCTCCAACCATCACACATGCATTTCACAGAGAAAGAAGGAAGAGGAAAAAGAAACTTGTTTCCCATTTGAGTTAGTTCTATTTGAAGGGTTTTTCTAAATGCCTCATTCAACAACTTTTATTTGTATTGTATTTCTTTTCATTGGCCATACTTAACCTTGAAGGGGGACTAGAAAAGTTAAGACTTTGGCTGAACATCCAACTGTAGAGGGGATTATGACAAAGGGGGAGAATGAATATTGGGCAGTCCCCCCCTGTGGTACATAAAGCACTTAGCAAACAGAGGCTCATCAGAGGCCTCCATCACCCTCTGGGGACCTCCCAAAGGAGGCTGGACTCGTTCCAGCCAACAGCCCCTTGCAGATTTGAAAGCAGGTGCCCGGTGTCCTTCGGGCCACCTCAGCCCCAGAATGACTGCCCATAGGCCCTTGAGGGTGCCAAGTCCTGAGCACTCTTTCCTGGGCTGGATTCCTCTTCAGCTATGGTTCCCACCTAATGAGCCAGGCGCAGGCAAGCCAAGAGGAAGCTGGGAAGCCCTGTCAGTACCCAATAGGGGAACTGTTCCGGGGCCCCCTTTGCTGCGTGCTCCTGCCATGCCTGAGGCACTCTAAGAGCTCTGGGACAGCCCTAAGCATCTATATGTGGAACAGCCTAAGAGACTCAGTCCATTTTCCTGGGGTCTGGTGTCCTCAGAGCAGAGAAAAAGAGCCGCTGAATCTCTGTCCTCATCATCCTCAAGCTCCCTAGATCAGCAGGAGGGTACTGACTGCTCACTGAATTAGCACGCAGAAGGCTCACAGGAACAGGATAGGAAGAGGAGAGTCCCTCCCCCTACAGAGAATTCAGCAACTCAAATCCAGCCTCCTCCACTGTCCTCTTTCCTAACACCAGGAGATCCAGATGGCCAAATACCCTGCCAGCAGAAGACCAGTGCCGAAGGAGAATAGGAGATACAGGTCTGCTAGCCTTTCCCAGGGGGTGAGGCAACCAGACCTCCTTAGAAGAGCACAGCCAGTGACCCTATGGTTCTCTAACCACTGGGATACTGGGGGAAGACTCCCCCCCAGGTCAGAGGTCAGCAAGACAATAGCACATGTGAGAAAAAAAAAAAGAAGTTACCCAAACACACCAACTCCCAAAGCCTAGGCTTACAAGGCACAGCTGATGGCTTGGCCCAGCCCTGGCTCCCAGGGGAAACAGCACACCACCCCCACCACCACCCCCTCCCACCACCACCCCCACAAGCCATCCAGGCTCCACAGCCTCGCTTGCCCTAAAATTAAATGGATGCAGAAATGGGAAAGTGTAAAAGGAGGGAGGGAGAGAGAGAGAGAGAGAAAAGAAGGAAGGAAGGAAAGAAGGAAGGAAGGGAGAGAGGGAGGGAGGAAGACACACAGAAGGACTCAGTCCTGCAAGAGAGTATGTTAGAGGTCACGGGTGTCTTTTAAATCATGGATGGCTGGCTTCTCACGGAATATAGAAGAAAATATGGTTTCCCATGGGCTAGGTTAGGTATTCATCCTGTTTTCCTGGAATAGTTCCCACTTATATCTGCTGACCTGATGTAATTAACAGCACCCACCCACGTTCACTCTGAAAAGTTACCTGTTTGTTCAACAAATGACATGACAACTATGCCCTGGAAAAGGACTACAAAAAAATTAAATATTCTTTTGAACTTTTCTTCTATAGCTCATCATATACATAACCAGAAAATGACCATTTCACCATGTGGACATGTTCACCTTTGCAAAGCAAAAATTACATTCTGCTCCAAGCTATCTTAATCAAGATAGTCTATCATCTAACCACACTTCTATTCTTAATTTTTAAAAACCATACCCAAGCATAATGTGTTACTGAAATTAACCAGAGAGAGTTGTGATGAAAGTACAGTCTACACAGTTCTCCATCCCCAATTGCTGAGAAATTCAATTCAGGTGGTTCTAACTCACATAACGAAAAATTGTGGCAAAAAAGGAGCAACACTGAGAGTCAGCTGCCGACTTTCGTGTAACCACAGCCAGTATCAGGAGAGAAAATCGAGGGGAACTCGGACCCATGGTGGGCCTGCAGCTCCCTCTCGTGAAGACCGCCTTCACCCACCCACCCACTCCCTTGTAGTCCCTACATCTACCCTCATTACACCAACCTCCAAACACCCCCAATAAGATCTCCTGAGTCTCCCTGCTGCACAGCTCCCTCATTTGAAAAACAGACCGAGCAAGGGCTTGCTTTCTTCACACACACACACACACACACACAATATCATGACAATTAATAAGGGTAAGGTCCCAGAGACTACCTTAGATACATCAGTAAAAGGTGCTTCAGAACATCCTACAACACATGTGGGGCTCCAGAGCATAGTCTCTGGAGCAGCTAGACCTGAATCTGCACTACTGCTTATTAGTTAGGTGGCCAGGCTCAGCGACTGGAACCTGTTGGGTTCACCGTTCTCTTCAATAAAAGGAAGATTAAGAACACCTGCCTTTCAAGAGGGCCTGAAAACACCAGGCCGACAGTAGCCACTCGCCAGCCCCTCGCCCTGAGCAGCACTTTGATTCTTTGGGGGCTAATGCTGTGGGGGCACATTATGTAAATTTTCCAGCCCCTTTGCTTCTCCTACCTCCCTAACTTATGCCACTTCAATGTGTACTGGTGAAAGCTTAACGGGAACAGTGAGAAAAGTCTGAAGTGGAAACTCACAGAAATTAGCATTGGCCTCTGTTGTTTCAGTTCTAGTAAAAGGACTTTGTGCAGCAAATAGATTTGAATATTTGGAATACTGTGAATTTTAGATGCACTGGGTAATTGTCTCTGGCCCCTTAAGATGGAATATCTAAAGTTGGTTATATAAGGATATTTCAAAATTCCATGGGAAAATGAAATTAAAAGATCAGTTTATTTTGGTGCCAAAAAAATCCTGGAATTCATGCATAACTTTTTCATAATATGTGTTTTCCATGAATGTTTTGAAGACCCCTCAAATTGCCCCCCACTCTATCAGGCGGTATTAGTACTTTTGCATTACATCCTCCACTGAATATAAGGTGATTATGAAAGGCCAAATTCTGCTCCTAGCTACACATTCAGTGACTTTAACTGATAAGGTCTGAGTGTGCACACGTCAGAAGAGTTTTCTTCACAGCCCACATTCATACCAAAATGTCATAGTGTAATACTCCTGCATTAAAAGCATATTGAACCCAGAGTTCAATGGACTCCTAAAGAATTTCTTTCACTCTACTAGTTTTCATTGAGAACACTCGTTCACCCATCTCAAAAAGCCATTTCTCTGTCATGGCTCACCACCTTGCTTTAGGAGCTTTCTGTTCAGTATTTCTACGGATGCAAAGGCCAAACCACAGGGTTAGAATGAGTTCAGCAGGAGGATTTTCCTGGCTCTGGATTCCAGCAGACTCCAAGCTCAACCTCCTTCTGAATCCTCACCTCTCTCTCTTCTGTGTCTACCTGCTAACTTTGGTTTTCATCAGCGCTTTTGCCTCTGGACTTTTAATAGTTTAGTATCATTCGCTTTGTGAAATCACCTGTGTAGGCCTGTTGGCCATCAAGTTTAGCAGTCAGATAAGGTACTGCATTTGCCAAAGATAAGTACAAACTCCTGCAAAAATGGGAAGCAGACAGAAGGCAGGCATAGGACCAAAAGCCAGCTCATCAGTTTCCAACATTCCTGTGACTTTTCAGTCAAGTCACAGAAGCACTATCCATTCAGTGTGGGTTGCTCGGGTCCTGCTGGCCAAGAGGGGATTTGTGATGGTGTAGATGGAACACACCCAAGAAATTCCTTTATTAGTGCTCTGTTTCTGGGAAGTCTGTTCATCTCAACTGATGTTCTCAAATCACTGAAGGCTGCTGCAGCCTTGGAGGAGCAGGGATACCTTTTATTTTGATACATGTGGGAGATTCACATTCTCCAGTCTTCCCCATTCTTCCTTGTATCATCTTCTCCAGAACCGCTTCCAATGCAAACTTCCTGTAGTGCTTAACAATGTGGTGTAGTGGAGTCAGATGCCCTGGAATCAAGTCCTGATCCTTCAGCTCATCATCTGTGTGGCCTCTGGGTGACACATTTAACTACTGGCATCTCACCAATTAGAATGAGAATACTGTCTACCTGATCAATTTTTTGAGATTAAATAAGTTAATCTTCATAAAATACCATTTGGGAAAGCAACATTTCCTGTGTGTCCCATTAATAAAAGTGACTTTCAGTTCTGCTTTCCATACTGCCCTATACTTTGCATCTAGGCAAGCAAATCTAGGACCCAAGAGATTCTCTGTAGGAACGAACAACACCAATGACACACTTAGGTGAGCCACAATCCTGTAACGGTAGTCACTTCTGTTCATTTCATTCAGTTAATATTTACTAAGCACCTACTGCGTGCCAGGCAGAGTTCTAGAGATGAGGATTAACTGGAGAACCAAGTAGACAAAATTCCTTTTCTCCTGAAGTTTGTTTTATAATGGGAAGAGAGATCACAAATACATTTCAAGGGCAAAAAATAAGAGTGAAAAGTTAGGACAGAGACTGTGGCACAGCAGGTTAAGCCACTGCTTGATAACTCCATACTCCATCTCAGAACGCGGGTGTGAGTCCAGGCTACTCCACTTTTGGTCCAGCTTCCTGCTAATGCATCCTGGAAAGCAGTGGATGACAGCCTTCATGTGTTGGTCTCTGCCACCCATGTGGGAGACCCACATGGAATTTCAAGATCTTGGCCTAGTCCCAGCTGTTGCAGGCATGTGGGGAGTGAACCAACAAATGGAAAATCTCCCTCACTCTGTGTGTGTGTGTGTATGTGTGTATGTCACTCTGCCTTTCAAATAGATGAAAAAGCAATAAAACAAATATTTTTGAAATGCATATTTAAAAAAAGAGAAAGAAATCCTATGCAGAGCATTTAAACCAGGTAATATGCCAGAGGGATCAAGTAGCTACCGTAGGTGATGTTCAGGGAAGGCCGCTGAGTACCTGACATGCGAGCTGACTAATCAGAGAAAGAATTCCACGTGGTGGGAAAAACTAGTGCAAAGTTCTAAGAGAAGAATGGGAGCAGGAGAAGCCAGACTGAGTAGACAGGTACGGAGGGCAAGCAGAGCGGCATGAAGTGAAGCTGGAGAGGCGGAAGAGGGCCTGGTCCTTTACCCACCAGGGAAAGAAGTTGGGATTTTACTCTCACTGTGATGGGGCCATGGGAAGTCTGAAGACAGGAAATGACATCAACCAGTTTAGGTTTTAAGGTGCTCGCTGGCTGTTGTACCTCTGTCTCAAAAAGCCTGCAGCTCTTTCAACATTTGTGCTATCAGGGGAATGACAAGATGGAAACAGGAATTGACCATCTGCCCTGGGAACTGAAGACCAAGACAGATGGCATCAAGACAGTGCTGAGCACGAAGACTGGGGCCGCACTCAGGCACTGTCTTTTTCATGAGTTCACTGTGCTCTCCTGTCACTCTGATACCCAGCAACAGAAGAAAGATTTAACCCAGCTAAGCAGTAATGATCCAGTAGACTTTGAGATACACAGAAACATCTGGCTGTGACTATGTGCCCATCTGCATGGAGTCCTTCCTGTGCCCCACAAGATGTTGATTTACCTCTGAGGACAAACAAAAATTGTACCCAGTCCATGTTCTAAAGCTAATGAAAGGGGCTGGTGCTGTGGCGTAGCAGGTAAAGCCACTGCCTGCAGTGCCTACATTCCATATGGGCGCCTGTTCTAGTCCTGGCTGTTCCACTTCCAATCAAGCTCTCTGCTATGGCCTGGGAAAGCAGTAGATGGCCCAAGTGCTAGGGCCCCTGCACCCATGTGGGAGACCCAGAAGAAGCTCCTGGCTCCAGGTTCGCATCAGTGCAGCTCCAGCCGCTGCGGCCACCTGGGGAGTGAACAAGCGGATCGAAGGCCTCTCCTTCTCTCTCTGCCCCTGACTCTCTGTAACTCTGCCTTTCAAACAAATAAACAAATATTTTTTTAAAAAATAAATAAAGCTAGTGAAAATGCTTTTAGTGATAATCCCATGGCCCAATGATGGTAATAAGCATCTTCACTAAGGTCCCATGGTGATGAAGACTTCTCTTCCAATAGGAAATACTCGGTGTGCATACACCAGACACTGGACAGAAAATTAGCAACCCCAGGACGTGACCCTAGCTCAGCCTCCAAGGGGCTGTGTCTGAAGTTTAGCAAAGCACCTTGATTCTGTGGCTTAATCTACTCATCTCAGAAGGAGAGAACTGGCATGACTCTTCCTGGATCAACTCTCACATTTGATTGTCCATGGACACCCTGATTTCCTGGTGGCCCACATGTGTGTCATGACAGAGCTAAGGGCATCTAATCTACTCCAGAGCAGACTGGACCACGCAGGAATCAAACTTGCACCTCTGTCTCTCCTCACATGACTTCATTATCAGTTGGACTAGCCATCCCTGCAGGGAGGAGTATGGCTTCAGTGGGCTTAGCTTCCTCACTGAACTACGTATGCTTTAGTGATGCTGTTCACTGCATTTTATTGAATTGTATTGCTTACTATGTACCTTTTTTAAAAAAAAAAAAAAGATTGATTTGAAAGAGTTACAGAGAGTGACAGAGAGAGAGAGACAGAGAGAGAGAGAGATCTTCCACTCTCTGGTTCACTCTCCAAATGGTTGCAACAGCTTCTTCCAGGTCTACCACGGGGTGCAGGGGCCCAAGGTCTTAAACTATCCTCCACTGCTTTCCTAGGCACAAGCGTGGAGCTAATAGAAGGTGGAGCAACCAGAACTCAAACTGGCACCCATATGGGATGCCAGCACACAGACAGCAGCTTAACCCACTGCACCACAGCACCGGCCCCACTTTGTACCTTAAATCATTTGATTTTCATAATAGCCCTGTGAAGTAAGCACTAGTGTCATCCCAAACCTAGGGCTGGAACATCCTTGGGGAGCTCTGGTAATCTAACTAAGTACACACACTAGAAAGTACGAACTTGAAAGTTGGGCTGACTCTAGAACCCGACAGGAATTGAGCACCAAAGTCCAGAGCCCTTGCTTTCTTATTTACCATATTCCTCAGTATGTATCACAGTGTTCAACAGACGTTGCTGGGTAAGTGATTTTTTAATGAATAAATGCAAAATTGCTTTCAATAATTACTTACGCTGCTTTAGGAAAACAGTATAATCTTGCTAACCAGGTTTGCTCACTCTCCTTGGTCTTGCTGCATAACTTTTCTTAAGATCAGCCCCAGTAATCCAAGATTAACCTACATCAGGATTTATGGGCTTAGCCTACATAAATGGCTCCAGCCATTCTGCAATCAGCCAGGTGTCTGGTTCAGCTGGAGGAATGGCAGTGGGGAAAACACAAAGCAACAACTGAGGAGCTTTGTCACACTACAGAAGGTCCACGTGCAGCTCCTGCTCCCCTGACACGGAATCCCAGTCCTGTCTGAGCAGGGGAGGAAATGCCCGGCCGCACAGATTCCCAGGCAGCTCTGGTGCATTCCCACCGCCACCTCTAGCCTCACCTGCGAACACCTCCACTGAGAAGAACCATTGCTTAGTGTCCGCCAGTTTTTCTACTCATTTAAATGAAGTCTGATCTTAGACTCCACAGTAAGTGAGGAGACGGTGTGGCTGACTTGAACATCAGGGCGCCCATACCTCAACCATGCTGCTTACAAAACAGTCATCCTCCACCCTGTACAGGTGGGTTTTGACTGAAGCTGACTGACATATTTATGTAGAGTGTAGTCCACAGCTTGCATTTTAATGCTACCAAAGCATAGCAAATGGTATAGAGCCGGTGTCCTGCAGAGCAATGGTGACAGTGCTCTGTATGTGCTTTACCTAATCTCAGGCCGTGACCAAGTTTCAGGGCAAAAGACATGTGTCTAGTGAGACTGAAAACCTGAGGTCTTTTAAGATCTGTTAATCCATTGCTTAAAAGACAGAGTGACGGAAGGAGGAGGAGAGGGAGCAAAGAAGGGAGAGAAAAACAGATCTTCCATGCACTGGGTCACTCCCCAAATGACCACAACAGCCAGGCTGGGCCAGGCCAAAGCCAATAGCCAGGAACTCCATTCTGGTCTCCCACATGGGAAGCAGGGGCCCAGACGCTGGGGTCTTCATCTGCTTCCTTCCCAGGAGCATTAGCAGGAATCTGGATCAGAAGTGGAGAAGCTAGGTCTCTAACCAGCACTCTGATATGGGATGCTAACGTCACCAGCGGCCGCTAAACCTGCTGTGACATAATATCTGCCCCCCTGAATTTGTAATTGTCTTCCAATTTAATTAAGTTTAAATAGCCATGTATAGCTAGTGGCTACCATATTGGGATGTGTAAGTACACAGTAACATCCCTTTTTTTTCTCCTAACCAAAATAATGTGGTAGAAGGACCTATTCTTTTTTTCTTAACTCACTTTCCATCATATCCAAAATAAAATGAGCAACCATGTCACACAATCCAGGAAGAAATTCTACCTTCCCCACCAGGGAATGAATTCTTAAAGAGAAAGGAAACCCTGATCCAGGAGTAGATGAGAGCAGGTGGGCAGAGACACTCCCCAGGGGCGCTGCACAGCCAGTGGCAGCAGTCTATGAGCAATGAGCAGAGCAAGACTGTCAGGGAGCGAGAGGACAGTCGGTGCCCCGGCCACCTGTCACCCAGAGGGAGGCCAGCATGGCAGTGTTAAACTGGTGAGGCTGTAAAACAGGTTCCCTCAAGCACCGCCGAGCCAGGTGAGGTGTGTACAGTGAATGTTCACGGCTGGAGCTTCCTTCCTGACATCCGGAGGGTGGCTGGCACTGCCCGCGCAGCAGGTTCAAAACCTGCATCGCTTTCACTTTACAGAGCTAGCATTTTCCTCATAAACACCGTTCCACCAAGCAGGGCTGTGTCGAATTTGCATCGAGAGCAAACGCTGTGAAAATCACCATTCATGGGCTGGTACTGTGGCTCACTAGGTTAATCCTCCACCTGCAGTGCCGGTATCCCATATGGTTCTAGTCCCGGTTGCTCCTCTTCCAGTCCAGCTCTCTGCTGTGGCCCGGGAGGGCAGTGGAGGATGGCTCAAGTGCTTGGGTCCCTGCACCCGTATGGGAGACCAGGAGGAAGCACCTGGCTCCTGACTTTGGATCGGCGCAGTGCCGGCTGTGGCGGCCATTTGGGGAGTGAACCAACAGAAGGAAGACCTTTCTCTCTGTCTCATTGTCTATAACTCTACCTACCAAATAAATTTTTTTAAAAAATCACAATTCAGAAAGATGGGCTGAGGGAAAGGAAGAGAAAGGCAGCAAACAGGCTCCAGCACAAAAATGTGAACCAAGAAAAGGAGCAAAGGTGGAGAGGGGTGTGCATAGAGGAAGCAGCTCGTTAATGGGCCCAGAGAAGAGGACAGAGGCGAACTCAGAGCTAGGACAACGTCTCTCAAATTGGATTTCCAGGACATACTCTTGGGCAGGGAGCGGGAAGGTGGAGCCGGGGTTTAATAAGAACATTTTCCATTTTATGTTTTCATCTTACCAATTATAAACAGAAAACTTGCCCTTTTATGGCAAGCATTCTCAGTCGAAAGTCATTTCAAAGAGTAAGATTTTTGCTTCTGCAGGTCAAAGAGAATTCCTTTAAGAGAACCCATAGTTTATTCAAATGTGGGGGTCCATGACCCAGATGGAGGCGGACCCCACCTACCATTTGTGTCTTACTTTATTGCAGAGGTCAAAGCAGCTTCTTAACTCTGTTACGAAGAGATCCAACCTGTCTCGACTCAGGGCAGACCGGGCACATGACTCATGTGTTGTTACCTAATTCCTGCCCACTTTTACAGAGCCCCATTCTTCCCCTGGAGACAGGCATAGTGAGTATTCCTGGATCATGAGTCAGGTTCTCAACCACTCACTCTGCTTTTCCCTGGCAGGCTCTGCTGTTTGTCCTCCCAGAGGTTTGCTCTCTCAGACTATAAAATGAAGCAAGTTGACTGGATAATTAATTACTAGGGTCACATTCAGCTCTAGATTCCTTTGAATCTAACAATATATTACAGAGCCACCTTGGATTCCTTCCCTGAGGCCCCAGGGACTCTATTTCATGTCTGTGCTTTTCATTGCCCCCTTCCCTGTCTGAGCGTCGAAGGCCCAGGAGGTTACACACCTGAGAGAAACCTGTGTCAACTCTCAGCATTGCACCTGTTACCCATGACCACCTAGGCAGTGGGAAATGAAACCACAGAGCCCGAACTCCCAAGACTCAGTACAAACCACTCAGATACAAAACAAATTCTGACTCATAGGGGCAGGCTGGTGACTTTTCTAAAATTTTAAGTGAGACAGCTGTTCATTCAAGTTTGAGTAAATCAAATGGGAATATAAAGACTGCTCTCTTTTTTTGAGTATTCACAACACATTTATAGAATGAATGAAAGCTCAGCCTGCTGATTGATCCACCACAGTCAGAGTGACTCTGATACAGAATGGAGCCCTCTGAACAGTCCCAGTTCTCCAGGGTGAGCCGAGAGGGTAGAAGGTACATCTGTGGGCTCACACCACAGATGTCAGCACGCAGCACACACCGTGTGCAAGGAGCCAGCAAGCCTCCACAGCTGTTTGCTAGGAGGGATACAACTCTTTTTCTCTAAGAAATCTTCTCCCATCTTTAGAACATGGTGCAGAAAAGGTTCTCTCCCATGGCCCTGCCCTTGATTGGAATATGAAACCTGTGGTCGAGGGATCACTTTCAAGGTCAAAGAGGCCCAGAATAGATATGTCTGGAGACCTGACTACATGGTTAACACAGAACCTTCCTCTGTGGCTTGCAGTGCACACCCGCACAAGCCCTGTCTTCAACTCGTCTTATTTCTCCAACCGACAGGCGTGGATGAAGACACACCTCAGTTGTGCCTGTTTTTGTGAATGGGCAATGGAGGATGTTAAAAGAAATTATGAAAACAGAATGAGGTCGCCGGCGCCGTAGCTCAACAGGCTAATCCTCCGCCTTGCGGCGCCGGCACACCAGGTTCTAGTCCCGGTCGGGGTGCCAGATTCTGTCCCGGTTGCCCCTCTTCCAGGCCAGCTCTCTGCTATGGCCCAGGAAGGCAGTGGAGGATGGCCCAAGTCCTTGGGCCCTGCACCCGCATGGGAGACCAGGAGAAGCACCTGGCTCCTGGCTTCGGATCAGCGCGGTGCGCCGGCCACAGTGCACCGGCCGCGGCGGCCATTGGAGGGTAAACCAATGGCAAAGGAAGACCTTTCTCTCTGTCTCTCTCTCTCACTGTCCACTCTGCCTGTCAAAAAAATTAAAAAATAAAAAAAAATAAACCAGAATGAGGTCAAACAATGCTGCTGAATCATGGCCATCACATTATGTGCCATTTACAGGTGTGTGTGTGGCTTTGAGATGGCTATACTACTGTCCTTACCTGGCCATGTGCCTCCTTCCCCCCATGTCTGTCAACACTCAGCTCCTTCAATTCCACCTGTTGTTCTGTGAATCTCTCTGCCTGCCATCTGTCTCATCAACTTTCTTCTCTTTTAGCCACTGTTTTTACTAGCTACAAAACAAGAAGGAAATTTAAAGTAATTTTTGCACCAATTAATTCAAGTTTATGTTTTCTTTAATAATTCAGAGAGAGACTGAGTAGGGTGCCTTCTATCCCCTTAAATAAGTTATACTTCATTGATAGGGTCCTCATTTTTCTCTCTGCATTGTATCACTGGCTCTCCAGGTAAAAAGTTTCTCAAAGAGGAGAAACAAAGGGGGCAAGTGAGGCTTTTTCTAGCAGACACTCTATGTCTGGTGAGAGCCACTCCCTGGCCTGCTTGTTCCAAACTCTTCCCCTCCAACCCATCATCTCCTCCTCCTCCCTCTCTCTCTCTGCTCTCTTCCTTTCCCTCCCCCCATGAATATTTCATCTCTCGTGGAGTGTACTTTTATAGAAGTTTAAAATTGATTCCTTAATTGTGCTCAGCTACTAATAACAATATTTCTGCTCTGATCAACACACACACACACACACATACACACCTTGAAAAATCAGACATGATGATGAGTTGAGCATGGCATAACAAAATAACCTCAAGGTTGCTTAAGCATCAGCCCCTATTGCAAGAGGTAGAAAGTTCCACTGGGGCCTTTTCCTACACGGACCACCCACAGAAACCTAGCCTGATAGTTTCTACTCGGGAACGTACCCAGACTGACTAGAGAGAGGATGGGGCCCTGACACTCACAGCAGAGCCTAAAGTGACCGCCATTGGGTATGTTACTGAAACTCACACCATGCAGGATGGTGACACCCCAGCTGTCTTTACTGTATCCGAGGCGTTAGCTCTCCAGATATGACCCTGCAGGCTAGTGAGCTCCCTGCCCATCCAGATGTAGCAGTAGTGCTTGTCTCTTGAACAGGAAGGGCACAACTGACCCTATCCATCAAAATGACAACCTTCTTTTTTTGATGTGGAACTAAATGCAAGATGATAATGCAAGATAACATCTCCAAAGCAAGATAATCAGTTATTTTAAATGATTCCCTTTGAAATCATCTTGTATTTCTCATCCTAGTTATAATTTGGCTAATTGCTTGGTAGTTCTTTTTGACTGTCTCCATTTCTGTAAACATCAATTCATTAGACATATTTTTTCTGGTTGAAAACTCCCTTTGCTTCTCTTGGTATCCTCTGCGTCTTTCTCCCACTCACCTTCTGCTTGAGTAACATGCTAATGACATAAAGAGCATCCTCCAAAAGAGTGTCGAACACACTGGGGCATCTCTGTGTGCTGCGCAGCCCCCACACTGTGTTCCAGGTCTTTGAAACAGCACCTGTGCTTGGGAAGATCCAAGAGCGTGTCTTCAAACGCCAGCTTCCCTGTCAGACAAAGGAAGCTGAAATCTTTGGCAGCCCTGACCCCCTCCCATGGTGTGGGGCATGCTGTACTTGACACAGTGAGAGGCTGCACCCGAGGAAACTCCAGACCAGACACTGGGAGTCTGCAGTTCAACTGGCAGCTCCTCAGCTGGGGAATTCAACTCTGGGCTGTGCTAACAAATTCAAAGGAGATCCAGGCTAAAACTCTGCTCAGAGCAGAGGCCTCAGAGATAACAAGGTGAGACCACAGTTGCACACACGCTCACACACACCTTACTTGTTGGAAGAATGCAGCCTGCTGCAATCCAACCTCTTAGCCACATCCGTGTGCAGAGAGCAAACATGCTCCCTGTGCAGGAAGCCTGAGACTCCCCTTTCCTGTCAAAGGTGAGTTAGGCCAGGTCCTAAACAGACTGTGACATGCTCAACAGTCTCCCCTTCTATACTACACCTGCCGAGGACTGCCTGCGTGGCCTTTGACTTTTTATCTGAGATAATGTTTCTGGTACCCAACTTTAAACCGCCAAGCCATTTCAGCCAGATAAATGACTCCAAGAGAGTCAACAAAATCATTCATGCCTTTGAAAAAGTAGGAAGAGGCAGGAAAGGTGGGTAGGAGACACCTGATCTTCTACTCTGAAGACTTTCTCTGGCCAGTGGTGTGTAAGCAGTGACCCAAGGCACACTCAAGAGAAATAAAAAGAGGCCAAATGAGAAGCAGAAAATGAGAGGCTGTAAAATTACATAAGAGGCATTGGAGGGGAAGTAATTAGGTGTCTCAGACAGAGGAAAAGACAGCCCATAATTTCGGGCCTCACAGAAAGCCCCTATTTTAAACAAGACCTGTCCCAAAAGGCCCATCTCCATGTCACATGCACCACTGAGAGGTGGAGAGAGTAGTGTCTCTGTGCTGGGAAAGCAAACCAGGCACAGATCCTGGTCAAGCAGGGACCCCAAGAGCAGTGAGCAAGGGCAGACTCACCCCACCCCCAGGATACTCCTGGCACACTTTGCCTGCAGGCTCCTTTTAGGCTAAAGTGTCAGCCCCTCTAAGTGCCCCATGTTTTCTCATGTGACTGCAGTACCCTGCGCAGTGAGGTCAGAGCTGATGAAATGGTTCTGAGACAGAGACAGGAAGAGTCTGTCTTCCTGCTTCACTCAGTAAACCTATAGGTTCTCACTCCCCAACCCCTGATGGCGCTGGTGCCTTCCCAGGATTCCATGTGAGCCACCGGCTGGAAGCCACCAAGGGAAGGCAGGATGACGTCCTCTGAGGGCCCTACAGGAGTCAGGCATCGGAAATATAATTGATCTGTGTGTGTACAATTGATTTTCACTGTCTCTCTTCACCAGCTACTCAGAACTGCTCTGGGAGGACTCAGAATTTGAAAGAATACCCTCAAAGAATAATAATGGCCTATGGAATAAGGTTGCTCAATCCATGAATTCCTACCATTGTCTTTTCCACCTGAATTATTTTCTTCTTCTGGGGTAGTGACAATTCTTTCTGAGTCCTTGGCGCTCTGTATACTGTCATTCTTTGGTCTGGGTGGTAGGGCACAAGAAAGCTAGAAAGACAACAAGGACATTAGGACGGCCATCACGTGAGCCATGCTTAGTGGCGAACACAACCGCTCCTAGCATTTCTTGTGTATTAATTCACGCCGTCCTCACCACAACCTCAGGAGGTAAGTGAGCCAGCAAGTGGCAGAGCCTGCCCTGGATGGAAGCCACCACCCGGCCCGGGGTCTGGAAGGGCCAGGAGCGTTGGTGGCCTTGCTAATCTTTAACCACAAGATGTGAGCGCTCAATTTACCCTCTAACCATTCTGTTTCTCCCCGCCGCGCACGCGCAGACGACGGAA
This sequence comes from Lepus europaeus, assembly GCF_033115175.1. NCBI lineage: Eukaryota > Metazoa > Chordata > Mammalia > Lagomorpha > Leporidae > Lepus > Lepus europaeus. The sequence continues at coordinate 45,296,564 of NC_084827.1, forward strand.
ACGCTTAAGGCAAGCCAAGGTAGTGTGAGCCCACACCCTGTCCGTGCGAGCATGGCCGTCGCGTGCGTGCGTGCGTGCGCTTCCGGCTTCCGGCTTCCGCTCCCGCATGACTTCCGCCTCCCGCCTCCGCCTCCAGCGCTTGGCGCTCACGCCGCATGAGCCCTCACGGATGCCGTAGATCGTGCTTTGCCTTTCTTCCTGATTTTCCCTCCACGCCTCGCCTGCCGGGTAGTAGCTGGGGCGTGCCGGCCTTTCCGGGGCCGCGGGCAGGAGTTCGCTCTGTGGCTGCGACGCGATGCACCCTAAGCGTGGGCCCCAGCACATGGCTTCTCCCTGCCGGCCGGGCCTGCTCCTCCTCGGCTGCCTTCTCTACCCCACGTGGCTTGTGGTTCTCTGAGCCGCCACGGGACGGGCGACTTCGGGAAAACAGCAACACCTGTGTCGAGTCACGGGGTTAAATCAAGCGCGGGGAGACGGGGCGGTCTCGCTCGTTTATGCTTTCTCCCGGTGTAGATGCGTACGATGGAAGTAGGTGCACCGGTGCAGCACCCCTGTGACCATGAGGGAGCAGGGAACAGGGTTGGAGCCAGATGTGGGCTGTGTTGGCCCTTCCTTGTACACACGCACACAACCCTTGGTTCTGCATAAACCGTGTTTCTGCCTTTGAGTGAGTTCGATTCCTGAGAAAGTAGGTGTGCAGGGGATGTTTTTGTATCAGATTAAAAGTGTCCGTGGAGCGTTTGAAATAGGGTCCTGTGTCTAAAATTGAGGGGGCTCCCGAGGCCTGAGCACCACTCAAGGGCATGCGGTGTTGAGACAGCCACCCTCGGAGGGGGCCCTGTACTGCAAATCCCTGAGTTCATGGAAAAAAAACAAGGCTACCAGAGGATGGGACAGGGCCTGGATCCTCATCTTCCCCCCAAAGCATCCGCTGGGTGCTGCTGGGTGCCGTGTCCCTGCCCTCTCTCGCTCGCTCGCTCTCTCTCTTTCTCTCTCTCTCTCTGAAATGGAACAGGGCACACCCTGGGTGAAGGAGCCCACGACCCAGAGAGGACTCCAGGCCCAGGTTCGGCTTTGCCACCAAAGATCGCAGAGAACTTGAAAAAGTTCCAGTGCCTCCCTGGACCCTGAACTCTTCCTTTGTAAAAATTGGCTTCAAAACAGCCGATTGCACACAGCCGTGATGGAGAGTTTGCTCCTTAACTTAGGGCTGCTTCCAGGCAGTTTCCTCCCAGGGGTATTCGTTCTCCACTGTGGGGTAAGGAGAAAGTTACAGTCAGGCTGTGCAAACGGGGCCACCTATGGGAGCAAGAGCCCCCATGAGCCTCTGTTACCAGCTGAAGAAGAACAAGGCAGCAAGGAGAAGGTGCGGCGAAGAGCAAATGGCCCACCCCACTACAGGCACCTGTCAGACTCAGACTCCAAGCTCAGTCACCTCGGCTATGCTGATTCCTGCGGTCCCAGGTCCTCCGGCTGGCATCCACTTCTCTGCCTCCCAGGACACCTCTGATTAGGACCATGGAATATCAGAGGCCCAGCAGGCGAACAAGGCTACATTTTCCCCCTTTCAGGAGACAGGGAAGTCTCTGAGGCGTCAGAGCCGCGTTTCTTTGAAAGCTGAGAAGGCAACAATAGGAATGCACACGGGGCAGATTCCACATGGTTCTATACACCTCTTGTTTACACACAATTAAGAGCATGTAGATATTAACTAAATGTACAGTGTCATATTAACTCCGCTTTCTCTTTCTGTGGGTAGTGCGTAGCAAGTTCATAGTGAATCTCTTTTAGGCAGCAAAGAGTCATCACTTGATTTAACATGTTGGCCCATTTGGGCTTCCACATACCACGAAGGTTTTTTTCCGCGGTAGTCCATACAGCCTGCCACAGCCTGCCTTGGGGCTGATACTGACTCACAGGTGGGAAAAACAGGACAGCAGATGGCCAGACAGGGACACAGAGGTGCATAATTTACGTGGTTCTCATTGCTGGACAACGTACAGCACTGCATAGAGCTGTGGCCTCAGAAAGTATCTGGAGAATGCCACCTCCGGGGGCAGGCATTTGGCTCAGCAGTTAAGCAGTGGCTTCCCCTAATACACACCCTGGGAGGCAGCAGGTGATGGCTTAAGGTCCCTGCCACCGATGTGGGAGACTGCAGGCTCCTGGCTTCAGCCTGACCCAGCCCCTGCTGTTTCGAGCATTTTGGAAAGGAATCAGCAAATAGGAGCGCCTGCGCATGCTGTGCGCTCGGTCTCTCTCCTCTCTGCCTTTCAAACGAGTAAGGTAAATGCATTTAAATTTTAAAAGAAATTTTAGCTCCAGGATTTTGGCAAAGAAGGGGCTTAGTGGTAGCAAATTTGGCAGAGAGGCTGTGCAAGGGGCTCCTCAGAGCCGTACTGTCTACCACTTCAGGGAAGTGGTGTGGAGGGAGAAGCTGAAGGAATTACAGAAGGGTCTTGAGGTCCCACCTTGGCAATCGTCATGGCCCAGCCTTGCCATTGGGCCTCCTGTGACAACTGTAGCACTGTTTGAAGAAGAAAATGACACCCCTGGGCAGCCAGCCGTCCTGCAGAGGAACCTGGGCAGGCAGGTGGGGTCAGGAGCGTCTCCTGTCGCCTCTCCCTGGGCGGGACTGCCCCCTGAAGTCAATCAGCCTTCTTCCAGGTCCATCCTGGAGCCTTTCTGCGGATAATCCTTGTCCTGCTGAGCCCTCTAGTGGCCATGTTGGGAACTGCGCGTGTCTAAGGCCTGCAGGAAAGCAAATGCATGAGCTGCCCCTAAAACACAGCCAAGCCCATGCAGGGAGGCCTCTGCCTTAAAATCCTTGCAAGATGGAAAGAGGGAGGTAACGGAGACCTAAGACGCCTGAACTATCACCCTCTGAATATGCCCATCTGGATTCTCTTAAAGGTGTTTCTCTCCAATTAACCATTCTGCTGAGGACTCAGCCTGCTTTCAGCTACTCTAGCTTAGTTGGAGAATCCAACAGAAGCTCTACATTTTGCAAACCCTTCATGTTTCCCATAGAGCAGACTGGACCAAACCGAGCTCCCAGGAGTCTGCAGAGGCTGCCAGCTGGGCTTGGTCATGTGACAGAGGCACAGGGTCCCTGTGTGTCCCCTGAGGGCCTGGAACATCTGGGGGGCAGGGCAGGCCTGAATTGCTGCCCCCCACATTCCTCCCCAGCACAGACATCACAAGCCCTCACCTCCACTGCCCCCAATACTCCAGGCAGAGGGCTTCTCCGGGACAGCAAGTGGCTTATACCGACTGACGCCAGATTAAATCTTAATTCTTCTAAACGAGTGCTTCTCACACTATGGCCCCCAGACCGGCCACACCAGCGTCACCCAGCAGTTTGTTAAAAATGCAGATTCACAGGCCCTGGACATACTGAATCAGAAACTCTGGAATGAGGGCCGGAAGTCTGCCATGTAAGCCCACTGCCTCCAGCACTGATTCTCATGCAGACATGTAGACATGAGATCAGTTTTTTGTTTGTTTTTTTTTTTAAGAGTTACTTATGGGGCCAGCGCTGTGGCTCACTTGGTTAATCCTCCGTCTATGGCGCCGGCATCCCATATGGGCACCGGGTTCTAGTCCCGGTTGTCTCCTTTTCCAGTCCAGCTCTCTGCTGTGGCCCAGGAAGGCAGTGGAGGATGGCCCAAGTGCTTAGGCCTCTGCACCTTCATGGGAGACCAGGAGGAAGCACCTGGCTCCTGGCTTCGGATCGGCACAGCTCCAGCCATAGTGGCCATTTGGGGAGTGAACCAATGGAAGGAAGACCTTTCTCTCTGTCTCTCTCTCTCACTGTCTAACTCTATCTGTCAAAAAAAAAAAAAGATTTACTTATTTACTTGAAAGTCAGAGTTACACAGAGAGAGAAAGAGAGGCAGAGAGAGAGAGGTCTTCCATCCACTGGTTCACTCCTCAATTGGCCGCAACAGTTGGAGCTGCGCTGATCCAAAGCTAGGAACCAAGAGCTTCTTCTGGATCTCCCACGTGGGTGCAGGGGCAGAAGCTTGGGCCATCTTCTACTGCTATCCCAGGCCATAGCAGAGAGCTGGCTTGGAAGTAGAGCAGCTAGGACTCAAACCTGTACCCATATGTGATTCTGGCACTGCAGGTGGCAGCTTTACCTGCTACACTACAGTGCCGACCCCATGAGATCAGTTTATTTAAAATGCATATGGGGGCAGGGGACATTTAGCCTAGTGGTTAAGACACCCATGTCCCATATTCTGGCTCTAGCTCCTGACTCCAGCTTCTTGCTAAAGCAGACCCTAGAAGGCAGCAGAGATAACTCAAATACTTGGGTTTGTGCCACCCACATAAGAAAGATGGAATGAGTTCCTGGCTTTTACCTTGCCTGGCCCCAGCCATCATAGGTATTTGAAGAGTGAACCAGCAGATAGGAGCATTGTTGTGCTCGCTCTCTCTCTCTCTCTCTCTGCCTCTCACATAGATAATATTTTTAATGTAAGCTCTGAAGCTTCACTGACAGATTCAGTAGTTCTGCAGTGGGTATAGAGTTTGCTTTTTAAAAAAGATTTATTTATTTATCATTTGAACAGCAGAGTTATAGAGAGACAGAGACAAAGAACTTCCATCTGCTGGTTCACTCCCCAAATGGCCGAGGCTGGGACAGGCTGAAACCAGGAGCCAGGAGCTTCTTCATGGTCTCCCATGTGGGTGCAGTGGCCCATACCCTTGGGCCATCTTCCACTGCTTTCCCAGGCCATAGCAGAGAGCTGGATTGGAAGAGGAGCAGCCGGGACTAGAACTGGCGCCCATATGGGATGCCGGTGCTTCAGGCCAGAGCTTTAACCCACTGCACCACAGCGCCAGCCCCTATCACCTAGGATGCTAAACGTTGCCAGGGTGCCTGCATGCAGAGGCCCCTTTTGCAGGGGCAATCCTGTCCTGGTGCGCACGCCTCTGTTCTTGTGAAACTGCAGGGGGAGCCAGCACACGGAGGCTTCCTTTCTGCCTTCTCCCACCCTGCCTTCTCCCTTCCTTCTCTCTTGCCCTCAATCCTTCTTTCCCTTTGCTACTCTGCTCACTTGCGGTGTCATCAGCTAACCAGCCTCAAGCCACAGCTACCCAGAGGAAAGCCGTATTTACTTGTGATGGGTCAGGAAGACCCTGGGAAGGTTGAGTCCCCTCAAGAAACCGCCTCCAGCTTCCAGGGCTTTAATACCAAAAGGGCACATGGGAGGACCCTTCCTGCTCAGGCAACAGACATCCCCATACCTGACTCAGACTGGTTTCTGGCAGCTTTGCTTGCTTGTAGGGGTCTGACCCCTTCTGGGTACGGTGTTGCAAGATCAGCTTTTTCCTGCAACCTCCTCTGAACTCAAGGGAGTAAACTGAATCAGACGTTCTGCCCCTGCTCCTGTGCTCCTCTCTTGCTTAAATCCTCCTCTCTTCCTTCCCCCTTTCCATCCGTCTCCTCCCTCTCTCCCTTCTTCCTTCCATCTTCGTCCCCTCACCCATTTCACCGGCTCCTTTCCCCATCTTGTCCACGCTTCTGTGACTTTCACTGCCCCTCCCCCCCTCCCCGGCTCCTTGTTGGGCTCCCCATAATCCCCAAGGGCAGGCAGGAGCCCCCTGGAGCTCACGACACCTGGCCAACACTAACTGCTGAATCTGGGTGCCTCCTGCTGAGCAGAGGACGCTGCCTCAATTCGCTGCAAGCCATAACTAACAGGCACACCTCCCCTCACTCAGAGGGAGAGAGAAAAGAAAGCGCAGCAAAGGGCCACTGGAAGAGAAGCCACCAGCTCTGCTCCTGAGCCCCTAGTGGTGCTGACTCAGCAAGGCCGGGATGGAGAGGACGCAAAGACGGCAAAAGTCAAGGAGGAGAGAAGACTTTTGTCCAGAGAGCAGAGCCAGCCTTCACACTGTGCTGTTCCTGGTTCCTAAAGGGCCCATGTGGGAGGCTGGGGCCCTGACTCCTCTCACCTACATGGCTCCTGCATGCGGGGCCAGCCAGCTCCATGTTCTGGGCTCCCACGGAGAGGCCGTATGATCAGGGTCCCAAGTTCAGACAGGCAGCGAGCTTGTGGTTTCGTGCTCTGCAGCCCCAGTCTTCAACTTGCTAATACATGTGTCTTTGGAATTGGGTTTTGAGAGTGAAGTCTGACGGGGCAGTGGAGCACTGGAGTAGTGGCTGGGGGGCGGGGACCTGAGACTCTGTTCCCAACACCCTGCTTGCTGCTGCCCCCCTTCTCCTCCCCTTCCCCTTCTGCCTCCCCACCTCCCCATCTCCCTGGGGGGTGGGTTCTCAGTCCATTCTCCTACCCCCTGCAGCCCTGGGTCCCAGCCCTCCCTGTCCTCAGAGCCTGCCCACAAACCACTGCCACCCTCAGGCACAGCAGGGGTCTGGACACAGGTGGCGAGGGTCATGCTTGGCTGCACCCATCCTCAGCATCTCATACAGGGTATCAGAGTGGCCGACCCTGCCCAGGATCAGCAGTGCTGCAGCAGGTCTGGCAGGCAATGGGCAGAAGGCCACCACTCTAGGAGAGGTAGCCTACTGCCTGCCCCAGTCTAGTCACCTGGTATGGAGGTTGCAATACCCATGGGGTCACCTGTCTGCCATGGTTTGGGGTGCTGCCTGCAGGAAGGCAGGCCCCACAGGGTCTGTTCTAAGTCAGAGGACAATGTCTTGGGCCAGTGGCTGATGGAGGGATGAACCCCAGAAGCCATCAGGCCCTAGGGAGCAGCCTGTGAGTGTCCCTGGCCACTCCCTTGAGCCCACTCTGTGTCTGAGCATTTTCTCTCTCTCCTTCCCACCTCCCTGAGTCTCTCTGGATTTGTCTTTTCTGGCCAGCTCGAGACAGCCTCCCAGACAAAATACAGGTGGTGTGACTCCAGTGATCCAACCAGAGAGTTAGATTTTCTGACATTTGCAATTAAAACTGGCATTGCTCAGCTCTGGCCTCTGCAGCCATTTGGGGAGTGAACCAGCAGATGAAAGCTCTCTTTCTCTCTGTCTCCCTCTCTCTCTGTCTGTAACTCTGCCCTCAAATAAATCAAATAAATATTTATTTGAAAGGCAGAGTTACAGAGAGGCAGAGGCAGAGACAGAGAGAGAGGTCGTCCATCCGCTGGTTCACTCCCCAGATGGCCACAACAGCAGAAGCTGCACTGATTTGAAGCCAGGAGCCAGGAGCTTCTTCCAGGTCTCCCACATGGGTGCAGGGACCCAAGGACTTGGGCCATCTTCTAATGCTTTTCCAGGCCATATCAGAGAGCTGGATCAGAAGTGGAGCAGCGGGAACACAAACTGGCACCCATATGGGATGCTGGCACTGCAGGCGACGGCTTTACCCACCATGCCACAGCGCCAGCCATAAATAAATCTTAACAACAACAACAAAAAAAAACTGGCATTGCACAACGTAAACCTGAGCAGTAAAACTGGGGCTAATAGTTCAAACTTCTTATTTCGCTAACATTTTTATTTATTTATTTATTTATTTATTTATTTGAAAGGAAGAGTGACAAAGGAAAGAGAGAATCTTCTATCTCTGGTTCACTCTCCAAATAGGCATAACAGCCAGATCTGGGCCAGGCCAAAGCCAGGAACTCCACCCACGTCTCCCATGTGGGTGGCAATGACCCAAGCCTTGGGCCATCATCTGCTGCTTTCCCAGGATGCCCAACAGTGGGGAGCTGGATTGGAAGCCGAGGAGCCAGGACTTGAACTGGTGCTCTGATATGGGATGCCAGCATTGCAAGCAGCAGTTTAATCCTCTGTGCCCTAACACTGGCCCCTATTTTTATTTTTACTTGGAATGAATATTAAATTGCAAATTTTGAAAACGTATGACAAAGTGAGAGAAAGGCCACGGGGAAAGAAGAAAGTGTTCTATTTTAGCATTTCAGGGCTGCTTTTCTCCCACTTTATGAAGAGTTCGCAGTAAGCACTGGGTCTGCAAATCCTGCAGCCAGCCCTGCCTGTGCCCCAAGTCCTGGGGGCATGGGCACAAGATGATCACATTCAGCCTTACAACGTTAGAGGTGCATCGCTAATCCTACCAGGGGAGACCATGCCCCAGTCTATATAGACAGTGCCAGTCTCATCCTGGCACCTACTGGGGAAATGAGGAAGAGACCTTAATGCAAAGGAACACAGAGGGGTCAGCACTGTGGTATATTGGGCTAAGCCTCCACCTGCAGCACCAGCATCCCATATGGGCACCAGTTCTAGACCCGGCTGCTCCTCTTCCGACCCACCTTTCTGCTATGGCCTGGGAAATCAGTAGAAGAAGACCCAAGTACCTGGGCCCCTGCACCCATGTGGGAGACCCAGAAGAAGCTCCTGGCTCCTGGCTCCTGGCTTTGGATCTGCCCAGCTCCAGCCATTGCGGCCACTGGGGAGTGAACCAGTGGATGGAAGACCTTTCTCTCTGTCTCTCCCTCTCTCTGTCTGTAACTCTGCCTCTCAAATAAATAAAATCTTAAAAAAAAAAAAAAAGGGAACACAGAGATGCTCGCAGTGAGGTCAGCACCGCAGGGTTGGGGGTTGGGGGTTGGGGGTTGGGGGTAGGGGCTGGTCCTTCCTTTGACCATCAGAGTTCTCAGCTACCATGGGCTCCTGCCACAAAGAACCTTGTGTGGACCTGGGAGAGACTCAGAGGGGTCAGCAACTCTCAGCATAGGTTCCAGCTTAAATAGCACCTGCAGCTGAAATAAAGAATTGGGGCGAGGGGTACAGGGGCATTGTTTGGGGGCTGTGAGGGATGGGGAGCTTTGCTGGGAAGTCTCTGGTGACCAAGAGCCATAGCGTCTACTGTTTAGGGGGTGTCTCCTGAGTGTGGGATTTCCCAAAGGCATCCTCACACTGTAGAGGTGCAGTCTTCCCCGTGTCCATCCCATTCCTGGGATCCCTCCTGCAGACACAGGGCAGTCCCACGGGGACACTTGGCAACACAGCTTCTTAGACCCAACCCCAGCTGTCCGTATTTCTAGCATATCACAAAGGATTTAGGTAATTTGGTAATTTTTCACTCTCCTGTGTGAAGTCTGATGCCTCAAAAAAGACAATAAGCTTGTAGCTTTCCTAACTTGGGTATATAAAAAAAGGTGAATAACAAAGAATTAAATGCAGAAAATATCATTTCCCTAGCATCATTTTTCTAAGCACAGTGTGTGAGGCTACATTCTAAACGAGATTTTAACAAAAGAGAATAGAATCACTCGGCCCTTTCTTGCAGGTCAAGGAAACTTTACTTAAAATGAGGCTTGCTGTGGTTTATAAATGCCTATAATTACTCTCCACTGACTAATAACGCATCCATCCAAACACACCTTTCTGTAAACCTCACTAAGCTCTTTAGGCAGGCGTGGGAGGCTTAATGTATTTCCTGTGAAATTGTACCATTCTCCCTGATCAGCTTAGCCCAGCTTTGCAAATTGAAAAAAATTTTATCCCTGGCATCAGCAGTCTGTTAAATTGGTTATGATTAATAATTGAATCTTAAGACCCTCTCAAGACAACAACAGATCAGTGGGGAGGGGAGAGTGATGCTGAGCTGTGAGTGCCTTGTCACCAACAAACGGGACAGAATGGGGCCTCAGCTGGAGGCTAAATGCAAAGTCCAGACTCTGGGAGAGTCCAGTCCTTCAAAAAGCCCATCATAAAAACACCCCGGAACATCTCCCCTGCACACCAACGGGCCTGCCGTGTATGTCCTAGCAATGTGCGTTTCTAAAGATGCATCTGTTTACTTATTTGAAAAGCAGGATGATAGAGCAAGAGAAACCTCCCCACCATGGATTCACTCCCCAGATGCCCAAAATAGCCAGGTCTGGGCAAAACCAAAGCCAGGAGCCAAAACTCCATCTGGTCTCCTACATGGGTGGCAGGGGCCCAAGTACTTGGACAGTAACACCTGCTGCCTTCCCAGGTGCACCAGCAGGAAGCTGGATCAGAAGTGGAGCAGCCAGATGCCAGGGTCAGAAGCAGCAGTGCAACCCGCTGCATCACAACACCAGCTGCACTGACAATCAACTTTTTTTTTTTTTTGACAGGCAGAGTTAGACAATGAGAGAGAGAGAGAGAGAGAGAGAGAGAGAGAGAGAGAGAAAGGTCTTCCTTCCGTTTGACTTTGAGTGTGACTGCAGGTCACGTTCTTACGCTTCACATTAAGCTTCCTTGGGTTTTGAATTATTTATAATGCTATTGTAGCCAGTTTCTTCTTTTAATCTTGATGGAGAAAAATGCAGTCCTCCTAAAATATCAGGCTGAGAAACAGACAGGCCCGCACCCCTACAGCCCAGAAAAATCACCCTCTGGCTGTATCTCAGATGTACAAGTGTCCCAATGACTCAGCGTGTTTATGGCCAATCCTTTAGGTGCATTCATACTTTGTACAACACCAGGACTTGCCTGAACCCAGAATCTCCCTGCCCAGTCTATGACTAGGAGTAATTTCCATCCTGTTATTCTTCCACCCACCTAAAAGCAAAAGAACAGAGATTCTTGCACTGAGATGAGCAACCCCTAGAGCTTCTCAAAAGACACCATTAGGATGCCTTGAAGTGTGGCATCAGAATCCTCTGGGAGATTCATTTACAGTGCTGATGCCTGGGTTGGCCATGGTGGTGCAGTGGGTTAAGTTGCTGTTTGGGATGTCCACATCTGGTATCACAGTTGTGAATCAGCTTCCTGCTAACGTGCCTAGGGGGCAGCAGGTGATGGTCCAAGTATTCAGATTCCTCCTACCCATGTGGGAGACTCGGATGGAGTTTCCAGATGGAGTCCCTGTATCCTGGCTCAGCCCCAGCCGTTGAAGGCCTTTGGAGAGTAAACCAGTGGATGGAAGATCTCTCTCCTTCCATCTCTCCCATTCTGTCATTCTGTCTTTCAAATATATAAATAAACAAACCTTTAGAAAAAAAGAAAGAGAGGCTCCCAATTACTCAATTACTAAGAGATTCAACTTCTTAGAAAGTCCCAGACTTAGAATTCAGAAGCTCCAGCTTGATCCACCCAGAAGCTATTTAGCTGACTGGCTGCCTTTTCTAAAATTCTCCCGGGAGAATTGGGTTCTAACCCCAGTGCATCATTGTGATGTCAGAGTAATTCTGCCAGTTTGATTGTTCTTACCCAAGCAAAGCCACTCCTGGGGGCAGTGAATTTGGAACTGACTCCCCTCTGACAAGAAATCTAGAGAAATAGATATTGCTAACACCTTTCAATGTATTAAAGTCGGTCTTTTTCCTTCTTTATGGATGCTGGCAAAATTTACTGAGCTTCCAAAACAGACACCTTCAATGCAATCCCCAAGAAATAAAGAGCCAGGCTTTGCACAAGAGCAGCAGGGAGTTTCCTGGATGAAAATGCTGCAGGAGAGAAAGAGAGCATGTGGTTTGTAATCACGACTTCATAGCAGCTTCTATGGCAGTTCAAGTCAAGTCAAAATTAAGTTAGGCCAATTCTAGCTGTGTCCCAGGCTACTTCCTGCTGCGAAGATGGAATACAAACCAGAAGATCTCACTCTTAATGTAAAGCTGTGTAAAAACATGTTGAAGACCCCTTAGGCTCGCCCTGAATGCCATCATTGCAGATTTCTCCCACCCCAAATAGAGCAATCTGTGAGAACTTTCTGGAACTTTCTAGAAAGTTGCAGGTGCCCTAGGACTGCTGGGTGGGTGGGTGGGGTTTCTCAGGACAAAGCCACCCTTGGGGCTCAGTTTCAGGGTGTGGGACCTGGGGTAGGCCCAGGTCTCAGAGCCAACTACAATTTGCAGTCCCCCTACTACTCATTCTTTGACCCCCAAGAAGAGCACTACCCTGAAAAACTCCCTCGTAAAACAGACATAGACAGAGAGTGTCTTTCTCTGCCCTACCCAGACAAGGTCAGCACCCCAAGCTGCTTCCCCCACCTTGAAAACCCTCATTCCAGGACCACCAGTGCCCTGGTCTGCTTCTTCCACCTTCATTCCTGGGCAGCCTAGTATAACTGGGGAAAGATCCCACACATGCTGATGCATCCCCCACACTGGCCACTCCCTGCCACTTGGCACCCCATATCAGAGCTCTGGTTCAAGTCCCAGCTGCTCTGCTTCTGATTCAGCCCCCTGCTAACACACCTGGGAAGGCAACAGATGATGGCTCAAGTTCTTGGGCCCCTGCCCCCATGTGGAAGACCTGGATGGAGCTCTTGGATCCTAGCTTTGGCCTGGTTTAGCCCCAGTTGTTGTAGCCATTTGGGGAGTGAACAAGTAGATGGAAGATATCTCTCTCCCTCTCTGTGTCACTCTGCATTTTAAATAAATTATTTTTTTAAGTTTACATTTCTACATCACCAAAGATACAATAACTGCCTTAAAAGATAGTTCATAGATTTGTAGAAAATCATTTTTCTAAACACTCAGTCAACCAGGGATTGTTTCAGACTTTATAAAAAGAATCTATATAAATCAATTTTTAGTTAATAGAAATTGAATAGAAATTTCACAAAGAAGAAAATCCAATGCCTGATAAAGATTCTCAAACCAGGGGTCTCCAGGGCACAAAAGGACTCTGGCAGGTGCAGGGAGGGCTGGGTATTAAATAATCCACTGCTGAAAAATGAGCAGTGTCTAACCCACAACAATGTATTTGGTATAACTCTGAGCACTAGCCAATGATTTATGGAGTCTCTGTTTATTGAAGGCTAGCCAAGCATTTCCCCACTAATAAAGGAAGTCCCACAGCCCAGGGACTCTGAGTGTGGTTTCCCAGGAAAGTCTTTCAAAAGCAGCCCCAGGGGTGAACCTGCCGGGCTAACCCACCGCCCCTGCCACCCCCATCTCCCCACAGTCTCTTCACAAGAGTGTCCGATTGTTCCACCCCACACTCCATGTGGGAGCAGTAAGGGAACAATAAGGATCTGCTTTAGGCCCCTTAAAAGGCAGCTGTCTATGACACACTGAAGGTACTGAGATGTACATTCCATCCCTCAAATATAAATTATTTATACAGGAAATTCCAAGCTCTCCCAGCTCTGGCATCCTTCTTTGCTCTTGCTAAGAACCAAAAAATAAACCAAATCCTTAAATAAACTTCTGTCTTCTTCTGTCTCCAGGTCTGACAGGGGATCCCTAATAAAGTATGCTAAGAAACCAGCCTAAGGAAGACAGGAATGTTTAATCTTCATTCTTACCTTTCTTCCTGGGCTGTGTTCTTATCAATACAATTACCAGAGGCAATGCTATCTCACAGCATTCCCTGGCCAACTCGTGCTTTCCACTGTTTTAAAACAAAATAGTAAGACATAAGGAAGACTACAGGGTTCATAGAGGAGGTGAATTCCTCCATCTCACTGTTGATAAAGATTTTATCACCATTTAATATAAGCCGGGTATTTTTTACTTTATATTAGTTGTATCAGATTGTGTTTTAGTGTGGAAGAAAATATGAGAAAAACTGATAAAATGTAGTAACAAAAATACTTTCCCAGGGGCTGGCGTTGTGGCGTGGGGTTTAAGCCATCACTTGTGATCCCGTATCAGAGCACCAGTTCGAGCCCAGGCTACTTCACTTGGAATCCAGCTCCCTGCTAATGCGCCTGGGAAGGCAGTGGAGGATGGCCCGAGTGCTTGGGCCCCTGCCACTCATGTGGGACACCTGGATGGAGTTCCTGCCTCCTGGCTTCAGCCTAGCCCAGACCTGGCTGTTACAGCCATGTGGGGAGTGAACCAGTGGATGGAAGATCTTTCTGTTTCTCTCTATCTCTGTTCCCATCTCTCCCTTGATCACTCTACCTTTCAAGCAAATAAATAAACAAGTAAATAAATATTAACAACAACAACAAAAACCAGTGTACTGACTAAAAGGACATAAATCAGATCACAATGGCACCTTACTGCATTGGGTTTGATTCTTAACCCTACGACTTACAGTGTAGATGGTCTGGGGAAACTTTTAGCTTTTTTTCTCATCTACAAACTAAGCAAGAACATCTGTCTCCAGGAGTTATCATGAGGATCGTACCTGTCTGAGGAGATGGACGACACCCTTAGGGTCACCAAGGAGAGTTTGGTGACAGTTTCTTACAAGGATGAGGACAGGACTCAGGGGAACCATCAGTCAGTAACAGAGGGAGTGAGTCCCCAGCAGGGTGGGTACAGGACCCTGGGAAGGCGGGTAGCTGAAGTTCCCCCTGTAACTGGGGCTTAGGAGAGACCCACGGCAGGAGCCATGGCCTTCAGTGAAGCAATGCAGCCACCCAAACCATGGCCCTGCAAAATACCCCAGCCTCTCTCTCTTCCCAAGCTCTGCTCTCCTGCTGGCATTTGCTACCCGGCCGAAGCCTAAGGGCCAACAAAGGAGCTGAGCTGACAGGCGTGTAAGGAGGGCAGCCTCCCAGGGTGCAGGGCTGGGAGCAGAAAGGTAGAGAATGGGCCACAAGGGGCAAACAGAAGACAGGAAGCGACATGCCTCACCAACTGACTTCTTCCTCCTCACTCCCCGCAACTGCTTCTTCCTCATCAAGCAGTGCTCATCTGGAAGTTAGGAGAGGTGTGGCCACTCTTAGACCATCTCAACAAGCCTCTACACAAAGCAAGCAGGTGGATCTTAATATTTCTTCTGTATGTATTATTTAGAATACAGGAGATATATTTATTTTTGGGAACTTCAAGAACTTCATGAAGGGGTAGGTGTTGGGTACAACTGGTTAAGCCACTGGTTGGAACAACCACATCCCATATCAGAGTGCCAGTTCAAGTCCCAACAACTCTACTTTCAATCCAACTTCCTGCTGATTCACCCTTGCAGGCAGCAGAAGCTGGCTCAAGTGCTTGGTCCTGCCACCTACATGGAAGACCCTGATGGAGTTCTGGGCTCCTGACTTTGGCCTGGCCCAGCCCTGGCCATTGCAGGCATTTGGGGAGCAAATCAGAGGATGGGTTATCCCCCCGCACACAACCCCTGTCTCTCTGCTACTCTGACTTTCAAATAGATGAACATAAACATGTTTTAAGTAAAATTTATGAAAAATTTGTGGGAAATAGAATTAAATGATAATATGCATTCTCTACAGTCTTTTGAAAATTCTTTGCATGTATACAACAAAGGCACATACATAGTTAGTAAGAGAAAAACCAGAACCGAGGAATGGAGCCTACCCCAACATGCCCATCACAAGTCACCCCAGTTGCTGTGGCTGGGCATCATGAGCTCCTTGGCATCAGGAATGTCCACGATTCTCACTATCAGCAATGAAACGACAGGGCAGGTGTTTTGCCTGGTGGCTAAGATGCCCACGTCCCGTACTGGAGTGCCTGAGGTCAATATGTGACTTCAGCTCCCAACTCCAGTTCCCTGCTAATATTACCCTAGAAGGCAGTAGTGGTGGCTCAGGTACTTGGGTCTCTGCCATTCCTGTGGGAGACCTGGATTGAGGTCCCTGCTCCTGCCTTTGGTCTGGCCCACCCCTGTCTGTTGTGGGCATTTGGGGAGTAAACCAGTGAGTGGAAACACACACTCTCTCTCTCTCTCTCTCTCTCTCTCTCTCTCTCTCTCTCTCTCCCTCTGTGTGTGTGTGAGTGTATGTGCAATAAAAACATTAAAAATTTTAAAGAAAAAAGAAAATAATGTCCAGTACCATATCCTCAGGGGGGAAAAAAGCAGGCAAAGATGTTTCTAGAAATGAATTCTAAATTAAATTCTTACAGAGGACCCTCCTTTGGATGTAAGGCAATGGGTGACAGAATGGGCAGTGTCCTTGACAGACAGTTCCATAACTAACAGAAAGAAATGTTCCTCCATGGCTGTTTCTTACAACTGGAACATAACACGGAAGTCTATCTCCATGAAGGTGATTCTGGGAGAAGCTAAGCCAGTGGTCCCAGCACCAGCCGGATGGTCCCAGGTGGACCATGGCGACCTCAGGAAGGGGAGAGACTCCTTCCCTTTCAGATGATCTTCCCTAAAGGGCATTTCGGTCAGGGAAGCTTTGGATCACCCGGAGAGGACACTGTCTGGAGGCCTGGAGTGAGCCCCTGTGTCCCACAGCAGACCCAAGGGGATTCACAGGCTTTGGGGGACACACGGCCTCATGGTGGGGCTGGGCTGCACTGCCGCTTCTCATCCCCAGAGGCAGTGGCTTGGGGTCCTCGCATCAGGTGATGCTGCAGTCTCTCCCTCATCTTCCAGCCTTTCAGTTTCTACTACCAAGGAGCCAAAGGAGCCGAACCGACTCAGAGACAGCAGCAAATAACCTCCAAATACAATAAACCACAAATACAACTCCTCCAGAGTGCCACGGTCTACCAGCTGGAAAAATCAGCCTCTCGCCTCTTGCTGGGAGTTAGAGGCCAGGGCCAGTTTGTTTTGCAGGTGGAATGGGATGCAAGTGAACTTCAGGGGTGGATTTGAAAGGGACCCAACTCACCAGCTGCCATGGGTTGCCACTTGCTGGTTCCAGGCACTCTAAAACACCAGTGCAACTCTTCACTACCTACCTCCTAGGGAGGCGGTCTTACTGCCCTTGTATCTTTCAGATAAGAAAATGAGGCTCAGATGCCCAGGGGCACATTGATGGGGCCACATCTAAACTCGGGCTTCCTCTGAGCTAAAGCACAGCTGCTCTCACAGCAGGGACCTCTTCCTGCATGGAAGGACTTCTCCCAGGACTTGGGAGAAGGGCAGGTCTGGGCCAGCCCGTGCAGGAGCTGCTGGTCCGACTGGTTTTCACCTTTGCAGAGCACAAAGCTGGCTCAGACCTGACCTGCTGCACATGAGGCCAGTGCTCCGGAGAGCTTTAACCATGCCTCCCACTGGCCCTCACAGCCACTTGGGAAGTAAGTAGAGGCAGATGGTTGCCACCCATCGCATAGGAGAGCCACAGAGGTAAACCTGTGACACCACCACCCATGTGACTGGTCAGCTGCCCATGTCAGAAGCGGCTGGCTGCTGGTACTGCTCAGCCTCTGGTTTACCCCAGACCTGGGGCAGTGTGTGTAGGAGGACGCTGTGTAACCAAGAAACTGAGTGTCCACCAGCGACCTCATCTGTCTCCAGAGTGGACAGCAGGACCCAAGTGCCCAAGTATGGATGCTCCCTAACCACCGTTCCTAGTCAGCATGGTGGGCGTCTCCAAAACTATTTCACAATGTCCCTGTTCCCCTCTGATCAGCTGTCTCACCCAGTCAAGAAAGGGGTGGGGTTGTCCCGAGCTAAGCAGTAATTGAACATAAACCACCCACTGTGAGCTGAAGAGAGGAAGGCAAAACCCACCACGGTGCCCACGTGCCTCCTGGGACACAGAGAGCCAAGAGGCTCAGCAGGCTAGCCCCTTCCACCAACACAGCCCTCTCCAGAGGAAATAGAGGTCTCATCACTGCTCTTGGGATGTGCTTGCATCTACGAAAGAGATCAAAAGCTCTGGAGCAACAAAGGCCCACACAGATCTCAGACCCAGTCCCCCACCTCCCCCTCTCCATCTATTGGAGCTGATGGGATGCATTTGTTCACAGAGTGCCTAGAACACGCCTGGCACACGGTTAGCACCCTATCGCCACTAGATATTCCTTTTTATTCAGCCAACAAACACCTGAGGAGCCCTTCCGTGGAAAAAGGTCAGTGCAGGAAACAGCCCGAAGTGCCAGGAAGTAACGGGCATCCATGGCTGGCCTTTGGGAGTTCGGTATTGCATGGATCAAGTTCAAATCCTGGCTCTACCGTTTACCAACCCTGCAACCACAGACACGTCGCTTGCTGTCTCCTAGTTTGCCATCCCTCTGGGGAGTGCAGGGCCTGCCTCACTGGGCACACATTCCAGACCAACATGAATGAATGAAGACCCTTCACGAAGAGCCTGCCTCCTGCCCCGCAAGGGAAAAACAACCAGCAACCTGTGATGTCATGATGATGGGCACAGCCTCGAGTCCAAGGAACTCACTTCATGGAGCTTTCAGTGGGCTGGGGGAGCCGACACGGCAAAATCTCCCACCCTGAAAGTGAAGGTGGGGCGGCCTGAGACTCAGGGCCCGGTCAGTGTTGAAGAAGGAGGTCGGGGACTCTGACTGCCTCTGCCAATCAGGGAGCTCACTGTGCAGCAGCCTCCAGCAAGCCCAAGTGCAGACTTAGGTGTCTGGAGGAGGACCAGCCACCCCAAGGTCTACCAGGGTGAAATATGGACAGCATCCTCTGAAATGTCCTAAAGAGAAGGAGACAGGGGCCAGTGCTGTGGTGTAGCAGGTAAACCTGCTGTCTGCAGTACCAGCATCCCATATGGGCGCCGGTTTGAATCCCGGCTGCTCCATTTTCAATCCAGCTCTCTGCTCTGGCCTGGGAAAGCAGTGGAAGATGGCCCAAGTCCTTGGGCCCCTACACCTGCATGGGAGACCCAGAGGAAGCTCCTGGTTCCTGGCTTCAGATTGGCGCAACTCCCACTATTACAACCAATTAATTGGGGAGTAAACCAGCGATGGAAGACCTCTGTCTCTCTCTCTCTCTCTCTCTCTCTCCCCCACCTCTCTCCCTCCCTCCCTCCCTCTCTGTTACTCTATCTTTCAAATAAATAAAATGAATCTTTTTTTTTTTTGACAGGCAGAGTGGACAGTGAGAGAGAGACAGAGAGAAAGGTCTTCCTTTTTGCGGTTGGTTCACCCTCCAATGGCCGCCGCGGTAGATGCGCTGCGGCCGGCGCACCGCGCTGATCCGATGGCAGGAGCCAGGTGCTTATCCTGATCTCCCATGGGGTGCAGGGTCCAAGCACTTGGGCCATCCTCCACTGCACTCCCTGGCCACAGCAGAGAGCTGGCCTGGAAGAGGGGCAACCGGGACAGGATCGGTGCCCCGACCGGGACTAGAACCCGGTGTGCCGGCGCCGCAAGGCGGAGGATTAGCCTATTGAGCCACGGCGCCGGCCAATAAAATGAATCTTTAAAAAGAAAAAAAGTCTAATTCACATTTGAGAGAGAGAGAGAAGGAAACAGCCTCAGTAGTGGCCTCTCATCCATACTGAAGTCGGGGAGAAGAAGCACTTTGAGGACAGGGATTCCAGTTTTTCAAGTCAAGATAGGATCAGAGCCAGTAAGAGCACTGGACTAAGGGTGCTGGACTAAGTCTCTTCGGACCAGCCTCCCTTAGCCGCCGCCACGCTTGACCAAGCAGTCTGATCCTGTGAGTAGCTAGCGCAGGTTGAAGCCTGGGCTGCTTAAACTTCACAGAAGACAGAGTGGGGGTTGGTGTGTGTGTGTGTGTGTGTGTCTATGAGTATCTCTGTTGGGCTTCTCTGGTCTTCAGTTCATATTCCTAAAAGGAATGGGTGTCAAGCAAATATGTTAGTAATATTATTTCAAAATAAAAACTGTAGCAGAAGATCCTATTAAGAAAAAAACTAAAACCAGTAAGTTTGTTGACTCCTTTTTAAAGAGTTATTATTTATTTGAAAGACAGAGTGAGAGAGAAAGAGAGAGATCTTCCATCCACTGCTTCACTCCCCAGATGACCTCAAAAGCCAGGTCTGGGTCAGGCTGAAGCCAGGAGCCAGGAATTCCATCCAGGTCTCCTACGTGGGTGGCAGGGGCTCAAGCACTTGAGCCATCTTCTACTGGCTTCCCAGATGTATTGTCAGGGAGCTGGATCAGAAACAGGACAGCCAGGACTGGAACAGGCATATGGAATGCCAGTGTCACTAGCCAAGATTTAACCCACTGACCACAATGTTAGCCCCAAGCTTGTTAAATTTCAAACTCAGGTTTTTCAAAATATGTGTATGTGCTCATCCATTACACATACACACACACACATACACACTCCCCTTATTTCTTTCTGTGTTCATTTCCAAAGAGATTCAGGGCCTGATGGCAAACTGCCTTCTCCAGAAGTCACCTGTGCAGAGTGGGAAATCTCAGAATGGGAGGAAAGGCCCCTGCAGAGATGTGTTTGTTGCACCCGTTTTACAAAGCTGGTCTTGGATGTTCTCAATGGTACAGTAAAGGCTGGCCGTGTTTTTGTGGGGGCGAGGGGGATTGTGAAGTCAGGGGCAGAAATAAGATGGAATAGGTAAAAGGGCACATGGGCATGAAAACTGACCCATGGGTCTTCCCTCACGGACACAAATGTGGTTGTTGGGGTGAACAGGAGGGGAGCCCCAGGAATGCAATAGGATTTCCAAGAAATATCATCCATATACGGGCTGGGAGCTGCTGGAATCTCATGTCTCTACTTCTCTTTGTTATTAGAACGCTCAGAATATTAGCCTCACTCTGGATATTAAATTAATTTGGGCAAATCAGAGTTGATGCCCAGTAGGAGGAAGAGCGTCTCTTCTTAATATTAAATTCACAATGGCCTCTATTTGCTATCTGACCTATTGGATTAATTAATATTAGACTTGTGCAGAAAAAGATGAGAGATTTTCAAGAGTGCCCCTGTTCACAGGGCTTAGTGGTGTTTGCACAATCGTGTGTGTGTGTATACTAAATATTACTGAATTGTATGCCTTAAGAAGTACCTCATCATATGCAAATTGTACCTCAACGAAGCTATTATACATTAGGACTTTTCAGTGATGGTAAGTCCCCAGGCTAGGGGTACGGTTTATGCTGTACTTAGGGTGATGAACAGTCCTCACTTCCTGGGACCGAAGCCATTCCCAAATGTGAAACTTTCAGTTCTAAATCGAGGAAATCCTGGGCAAACCATGCAATGCTTTAGATACATTTATATTTAAAAAAAAAAAAAAAGTTCAGTGTTTATCTGAAATTTAACTAATCATCCTGCATTTTTTAAAGATTTATTTATTTGAAAGGCAGAGTGACGAGAGAGAGAGAGAGAGAGAGAGAGAGAGAGAGAGAGAGAGAGAGACGCTCTTCTATCCGCTAGTTCACTCCTCAAATGGCTACAACAGCTGGGACTGAACCAGGCCTAAGCTAGGAGCCAGGCACTCCATTCAGGTCTCCCACGTGGGTGGCAGTTTGGGCTATCTTCCATTGATTTCCCAGGTGCATTAGCAGGGAGCTGGACTGGAAGTGGAGCAGCCAGTGCATAAACTGTTTCCCACATGGGACGCCAGCCTTGTAGGCAGAGGCTTAACCTACCACACAACAATGTAGGCCCCATCTACCCCTTCCTTGTATCTTAATTCTAGCACTCTGCTGAAGAAGATATGAGTCTCCGTGAGCGGCCACCAGGTGGCACCAAAGCAACCCACCCCAGAGGGAAGAGTGCGCCTCACCTAGCCATTGAAATTGACCCCCTTGGCAAACTTCCCCTTTGAGCTGCCAGCCCTGACTCTAACCGTTTTCGGCAGTACAAGGCCACGGCTAAGCACGTGAAGTCGGTTCCAGGTCTGGCCTAGAACCTCTGTGGCCACTTTGATGTGTGAACAGCGTAAGGGCCCTTCCCTGAGACGAAGGGAGGGATGAGAGAGTGCCCAGCAGGTGCTTCTAGCGCATGGGGTGTGGCAGGTGCTCAGTACTACCCTGCAGGGGGCGCTGTAGCGTGGGTTCCAGTGCCAACACCCCTCCATGGAAAAGGCTTCGGACAAAGTGAGACACTTAGTTCTCTGTCCTGTCAAAAGTCTCCATTTTAGCAGCTCACCAAGCTTGTCCCATTCAGAAATGCTCCATGACCCCCACCCCTCAAATTCGGTTCAATCTGCTCCACCTCAACATCTGTCGTTGGAAGTGACACACTGAGGCTAGTGTCCAGGGTGGCGAAAGTATTCACCAGAGAAGTCAGATAGAGCCAGCAGTCTGAGATTTCAGCGATGGTGCAGGAGAGACACCAGCAGGCAAGACAACTAGAAACTGGCCACTGCTACACCAGCTTTAAGCTCAGGTAGTAACTACTACCAGCAGCCCCTTCCTAGTTAGGGTGAATTTTTCCCAGGAGCCAATAGGTTTCCCAGGTAGGTGATTTGCATTTCTGGGCGGAGCTTGGGAGCCTGCATCGCCCTTGGCTTTGGGACTTGGCAGGTGCTCTCCACTTTTCCCAGTGCAGCTCAGGAAGCGCCCACACTGGGATCATCCAGACCTGCCGAATTGGAATCTCTGAGACTAGAACATAGAAATCTGCATTCTAAGTGACTCTTACGCCTGACACTGCTAGAGAACCTCTGCTGTATTTTTAGATTTTTTTAATAGAAAATATAGTGCAGAGCGATGTCAATCAGCCGTTAGGAGGTAGGTAAGCCGATTATCTGATTACAGTGATTCATACTGAACTGTGAAAAGCGAGTAAGCTCCCCTTTCAGAGGGATGTGCACGCTGGCATTTTTGCAAGGCTTAATGAATTTCCAATTAGTTAATGGATATTTAATGGGAAAACCAAACTTGCCCACGAGCTAAGCCTCAGGGAAGGGATGGTGTAGGCATTTGTAAAGGAAGGAGTCTGTGCTGGGCCACCCTGTACTCAGCCCCAAGGATGCTGGCTGGTGGAGACAGTGGGAAGCAGGCGGGGAAGATGGGAAATCGAGGCGGGGGGGGAGGGGGAGAAGGCAGAGGAAGTTGGGCACCCCTCGTCCTGTCCCCTAGCTCCCTGGCACTCGGTGCTATGGAGGAGTGTAGATGAGGCGTGGACTGGTGGAAAACAGGGCAGGCCCTTGCCTGCCCGCCCGCCCAGGAGGAGCACAGGGTACATGTTTTTACCATCTGGGTAACTGCCAAGGAGCTGCCATCGATGGTGGAGGGAGCTCCCTTGCTGCTCGCAGATGGTTTCTCCTCCCTCCACAGGTGGGGACGCCCCGGGGCCCAGTCCTTGAGTCTCCCCGCTCTCCCTCTACTGCTCCTCCATGAACTCTCCCAATCTCGGGGCTTTAAACACCATCCCTACAACGGAGGATTCCTAAATATGCAGCTGCAGTCCCAGCCTCCTCCTTGGATTCCAGAACTTTATATCTAAGGTCTACTCCACATCACTACCTGGATGTCTGACTTTGCTTCAAATAGAAAATTCTCCCCCAGCGTTTCTCATCCCATTCATCCAAGTGGCCCAGAAACTTGGGGGGGGCATCATGAGTTCCCCCAACACGTGCACGCACTCCCCATCTAACCTATCATCAAATTCTACTAGCTCTGCCTTAAAAAGGCAGAGCCCCTTTTATCACTTCGACCACTCCCAGCCTGGTCCAAGCTGGCATCGTGTCTCCCCACACACGCCAGTGACTCCCACCTGTACCTGCTGTGCCACACATAGCCACACGAAGCCCTCTACCACGGGGTTCCCATCACATTAGGAATAAATCCTAAGGATAGGTGTTTCGTGCAGCACTTGAAATGCCTTTTGGGACACCCGCATCCCATATCAGAGGCCTGAGTTCAAGTCCCAGTTCTGTGTCTAATTCCAGCTTCCTGTTAATGAACACACTGGGAGGCAGCGGATGATGACCCAAGTACTCAGGCCTCTGCCACCCATGTGGGAGACCTGGATGGACTTCCTGGCTCCTGTCTTCAGTCTGGCCCAGACTTGGCTATTGAGAGTTTTGGGGGAGTGAACCAAGCAAATGCATACTTGCAAGTCATCAGTCTTTCTCTTTGTCTCTCCTCTCTCCTCTCTCTCCCTGCCTCTCCAAAAAAAAAAAAAAAAAAAAAAAACGTGAATTTTGAAAAACTGTAATAAACTCAAAATGCCTTACCGTGGTCTTAGGGCCTGCAGGGGCATCGTCCCACCCATGTTGTGGATCCTCTCCTGCTCTCCTATCTCCAGTCACCCTGGCTTCCTGGCTGTCTCTCCTGCCTTGGCCTTTGCTGGTGCCTCCACATAGAAGGTGGACCTCAGTAGCTCTCCAGCTCCCTCACTTTCCATTTCTTTTTCTTCACAGCATTTAAAATTTGCCCTATATATATAATATATGTAACGTATTATCTTATATACAAATATAAATATATTATACAAATATATATGTGTATATATATATATATATATTTGCTTACTGCCTGCCTTCCCATCTAAATATGAACTTTATGGGAGCTGGGACTTACTCTTCTGTCCACTGCTGCACCTCCACACCTACAACAGTGTCTCACACAGACATCACAGGTGCTCAGTTAGTGGTGTTTGTTGAATGAATAGTGAAGCAAAAGGTAAAAAACATACAGATTATGTAAGAATGGCTACTGACTAGTGGTCTAAGGTGTTCTTTATTAGGAGAGCTGGAAAAATGAAGCTCTTGATTTTTCTGTTTTTCGCTACTGCTGTTTTGTGGTCACTGCTCAAAAAAAAGGAATGTCCCTATTTTATTCCAATAAATGGTCATGTCTGGGGTTCTAGATCTACTCTTCCACACATAGAAAAACTGTTTTTAAAAGATTTACTTGTTTATTTATATGAAAGGCAAAGTGACAGAGAGAGAGATACCTTTAATCTGCTAGTTCACTCCCTAAATGGCCACAACGGACAGGGCTGGGCCAGGCCAAAGCCAAAAACTTCTTCCAGGTCTCCCACATGAGAAGCAGGGACCCAAGGACTTTGGACCATCCTCCGCTGCTTTCCCAGGCACATTAACAGGGAGCTGGATCAGAAGTGGAGCAGCAGCCGGCGCCGCGACTCACTAGGCACCCTGGGTTCTAGTCCCAGTTGGGGCGCCGGATTCTGTCCCAGTTGCTCCTCTTCCAGGCCAGCTCTCTGCTGTGGCCCGGGGAAGGCAGTGGAGGATGGCCCAAGTGCTTGGGCCCTGCACCCGCATGGGAGACCAGGAGAAGCACCTGGCTCCTGGCTTCGGATCAGTGATGTCTGTTAAATTCTAATTGTTCAAAAACAGCTGAATTTTTATTAAGAGCTATGGGTTATTTAAATATGTGCTTATTTTCAAAGATTTGAATAATCACCTTGTAACAATGATCAAATTTGGTCTATGTTATGTCATGATTTTAAGGAATCCCATTTCAACCAGATATTTTGGATTTTGAGCCTTCTTGGCATTCTTGACAGGCATTCAAAAAATCAGTTTCAAACAATCTGGTCTCTAAAATTTCCAGTAAATCCTGGACTTTGCTTTTTCCAGTTTGGGCCCAACTGAAAAACTCTTCTTTATTCCACGTTTGAAATGTTGCAAAATTATGCATCCACAATTACCAAATCACAAAATCAGCTTTTATCCATTTACTGTACATAAACAGAGCTAATGGGATTAGGCAATAGGAAATTTTTATTGCAAAATTATATTAATGGAGTTTCCCAGGGGCAAAGCTGCTCCACCTAGAAGTTAAGCACGGTCCAGAAGTCTCACTAAAACTTCTTCAGGCCTCCCTGGGTCTCTGGGATCAAGAGAAGGGGAGACTGGGGTAGTCCACTCTCGACGTTCAGCTGTGGATTTGGGAGAATCTGCCTTGGGACTTTCCTCCTGTGTCCTAGAAACCATAGCTCTTGCCAAAGCTGGTTATACATGGCAGCCATTTCCCCATCAGTGTTACGGAGATGGCCATCGAGTTCCGACAGGGGTCCAACAGCATTTGCTACACAGTGCGTGGCCAAAGGCAAAATGAAATGAGAAAGAGAACTCTCTATCTTATGATCAAAGAATATTGATGGGGTAAAAGGACTGCTCCCCAACCCACCTACCCACCCCCCGCTTCAGCTCAAATTAAAATGTCCATTCATCTGCTAAACCCATCTTGGTATATCATCCTGCCAAGTACCTGTCAAAGATTATTCTAGCTTGGGTTCCCCATAGGCAGGTATCGAAAAAAGGACTCAAGTGTGGGCAGCTTGTTTAAGAAGAGTGTAAGGGAAACACTGGTAGGGGGTGAGCAACTGAGACGGGCAGGGGACAGCATTCAGTAACGGGCATGCTATTTCCCTTGTCCATTTTCCATTGCTGTAATAAAATACCTGAGACCGGATCATTTATAAGGAATAAGGGTTTATTTCACTCATGGTTCCAGAATCTGGGAGGACCAAGAAGGCAGTGCAGCATTTGCTCAGCACCTGCTGAGGCTTCTGGCTACCTCATTGCATAACACAGGGCATCACAGTGCAAGACAGAGCAAGAAACTAGCTCGGGTCTCTCCTCCTCTGCTTACAAAGCCACTGATGCCGTGGTGACGGGAGACCCACACCCTAAGAACTCTTCTAATCCTAGTTACTTCCCAAAGGCCCCACCTCAAAGCAGAATTTACGTGTGGATTTGTGGATTCAGTTTCCAACATGTGAGCTTTGGAAGACACACTCAAGCCACAGTGATTACTGAGCAAGTCATTGCTTACGTGAGTGGAGTTCAATGCCACGGGAGTGAACCAGCAGTTGGAAGTCTCTCCCTCTCTCTCGGTAACCCTGCCTTTCAAATAAGTAAATAAATAGTCTTTAAAAAAAAACTCATAAAAGCCATCAGATCAAAATGGGGAGAGAAAGGTGAGCAAACAGGTGAATCCTCACTTTTCCACCAGCGTCTCAACATCCATGGTATAAAACTCATACATTAACAAACAGGAGGAACTGGGCACGTTACTGGGACTCCTGGAGGAAGCACAGTAACAAACTGGGAACTACTGAAGGAGGAAGAAGGACTGGGCACGGGCGAAGTAGGGCAGCTCTCCTCATCACGGGATCCCTTGCACAGTTTGATCGTTTGTATTGTAGGTACACATTACCTCGATAAACAGAAATGTTCAGATCCAACCTGCTACCCCCTTCCTGGTATACTGCACCATTCCCAAATGGATGCACACTCAGTCTATTTTTCTTAGGAAGGAGCAATCCTTGTCTCGTGCCCTAAAGGTGTTCTTTCCTCCCCTCCTCTCTCCTCACTCAGTCCTTGGGATGAGGAAACATCCAAGAGGGAGCTTTCCCTGCTGCAACCTACAGATCAGACCCCAGACTCCCCCTCCCCAGCCAAGGAAGCATTTGTGCATCCTCATCTTCGCTCCATCCCCTCCCAGGGACAGTAGTAACCCTGGTTTAGTGTTCACATGGAGCGGCTGACACTAAGCAGCTGAATGGCCACATGCTTGTCCCTTTAGAAATGACAGGGAGGCTGCCCCTTCTCAGTGGATGCTGAACGCTTGCCTGGTAAAGGCCCCCAGTGCCCAGAGTCGAGGTAAATGGCTACAGGAAGCACTGGTGTCAGGCCAGAGGCCATGGGAGCAGGGCAGAGAAGCCAGGCTCTTCCAAAAGCCCCTGCAGCAGACGGACTGGCTGCAGGGGCTGAGCTAATGCCAGCAAGGATCCCGTTTCTGTTGGCTTTAAACCTGGAAAGAGAGATTGACTGTGGCTCCCAGGGAGGCACAGTCGAGGGGACAAGGCCTGGGAGGCCGCCTGTCATGTCCTGCCTCACCAGCTGATGGAGACAGACAGGACAGTGGCACGGGGAGCTGCCCCAGCAGTGCCCCGATCCCCTTCCCGCCGAGACTGCCTCAGACTAGGTAGCCACTGAAGGTTTTAACTTTATTTTATTTTTTATTTTATTTATCTCCCGCAGTAGGTTCTTTGTCTGTATATAGCTTGGCTACTAATGCAGCTGCCAGAGCAAATCTGTTGAGCCCATCTGGAACGCTGGGTCTCTTGCCTGCTTTCTTGCACCTCAAGGTTCCCTCTCCTATCAGAGACACCCAAACGCCAAATGGAGGGCCAGTCCGTGAACTGGCGCCCCCTTGTGTCGGCTGAGCTGCACAGGGGAGCCAGGCCTGGTTTCTAAGCAGACACCTGCTCCCTGCTGTGTGTGGGATATGAACCAACGTCACCGCGAGCAGGGGCAGGGGGAGAAATGGCATGCGCTGCGGGGAGTGTCACCCAGCTCCTATCTGTGACAGTCACCAAAAACAGAAAGGCAGGCAGGATGCTGGGAAATGTCTTCGGGACAGGGACCCACACAACTCCTGCCCTGCTCTGCCTTATACTCACTCCTGGCTCTCCCTGTGCAGCCCCATTAATTCTGCTACCAGGAATCTAAGCACAGCAACTTATTCTTTCCGTGGGGGTGGCTTTTTGCAGGCCCTGCGAGAGGGTTCTTCTTTGACGATGCTTGGCATATTCCTTACAGCTGGTCTTCTCAGGGCTCACTCATCCATTTGACAAGCATGCACAGGGGTGCACAAGGGAGGCGCTCAGAGGGCTGTTTGCAAACACCCATGGGGCTGTCCGTTTTGTGTGCTCAGGGCCTCAAAGCAGCTTCTAATTGCTGTCTTAGAGAAGCAAATGCAAACCCATGGGGACACTGGAGGTGGAATCGTGTTTAATTTTCTTGTCATTGCAAAGCATTTGATTTTCAAAATGACAGTAGCACATTTTTCTCAGTTATAAAAGTAACACATGCTTAATTCACAGCAAAAAAAAAAATCTGAAACAAAATCAATTTTTTTCTGACTGTTCTTCAGAAAGTGAAAAACATCCTAAATGTACTATTCATTTCTAAATTACCATTTGTATTACAGGGTAGATTCTGCCATCTTTTTTTGTATGTGCATGTAAACATAAATATAAATGATTTCCAAAAATGGGATTGCATTATATATGCTATCTCATATTCTGCTGTTTTTTTCATTTAACATGTCACAGAGGTCACTCACATAATATAGATCTATCGTCATTCTAAGTGGCTGTGTCATGCACCCAGGATCGAGTCACATCAATGGCAGTGAACTTTACTCACTGATATATATCCTCTTCATCTACTTCCAGCCCAGCTTATCTCGTCTTCTACTGACCCAAGCAGATGGAAGACCCCCCCACACTCCCTCTGCCTCACTGTAACTCTGCCTTTCAAATAAATATTAAAAAAAAAAATTCAGTGGAGACTTGACCGCAGGCACTCTGGTATAGGATGCCAGTGCCTAGACTGCTAAGCTAAGGACCAGTAGTTTTCAAAGCAGACTCCAACAATCCTCAGAAAGTCACAGAGGTGCAACATGGAGAAGGAGCAGAAGAGGGGCAAAGCCTGGCTGGGGTGCAGCTTCGAGCCCTTTGCTGGAGCAGCTGCACTTCTGTTTCACACCCAGGACTAAGACTCCTTAACGCTTCACTCGGAAAAGGCTTTTCTGTGCATAGGAGCCGGAAACAACTGAAAACCAGCCAAGAGTGAATGTGGTCAGGAGAGTGAGATTTAGTTCCGACGCTAACTGGCTGGGTGGCTTTGGGCAACCCATGTCATCTCTGAGCCCCAGGATGCTGATCTTCGAAATAAGACAGTCGGAATTGTCAGTGCCTGTTTTACTCTGCTGCTGCTGCCGTAACAAAATGCCACAAACGTGGCTTAGGCAGGCAAGTCTGTCATCTCACAGTCCTGGAGGCTTCAAGGGCCAAGATCAAAGGATGGAGGGTCTGGCTTCCCCTGGGGCTGCTCTGCCTG
The DNA here is from genome assembly GCF_033115175.1 of Lepus europaeus. Taxonomy (NCBI): domain Eukaryota; kingdom Metazoa; phylum Chordata; class Mammalia; order Lagomorpha; family Leporidae; genus Lepus; species Lepus europaeus. The sequence continues at coordinate 45,325,801 of NC_084827.1, forward strand.
GCTTGCAGATGCTGTCTTCATGCTACGTCCTCACATGGCCTCATCTCTGGGGCACACCCTGAGTCTCCTCCTCCTCACATACGGACACCAGTCCTCTTGGATTAGAACCCCACCCTTATGACCTCAGCAACCTTAATTACCTCCCAGGAGGGCCTGTCTCCAAATACAATCACACTGGAAGTCAGGCCTCCAATGGGGGAGGCTGGGGAGACACCGTTCAGCCCATAAGGAGCCCAAGGCCCCTTTCAATAAACACAACAGGGTTATTGAGCAGCCACCCTGCACCAGGCCCTGCTCTGGGCACGTGGGGCACACACAGACGCTTATCAGAAGTGGCCTTTGCACTCTTGGGGGTATCTGTCTAGAAGGACACAGTGGGCTCTGATAAGGGATCATTGGAACCCAAAGAAGAGAAGGGAGCAGCCCAGGAAATGCCTGCAGCAGCACAAGTTGAGATGAGATGTGAAACATGAGAAGGGAGTCACCAGTTAGGAAACCTGAGGAAGGTCTTCCAGCAGGAGCCACTGCCCAGGGGTGAGACACGGTCAGGTCAAGTTCAAGAGCCTGGAGTACAGTCTGAGGTGGGTACCTAAGAGGTGAGGCAGGCACAGGGAGAGATGAAGCACTTGTGAGCTGAAATAAGCAAAGCAACTGGGCATATTCAGTTGTGTGTTATCCCATTTTCTGATGTTATAACAAAATACTAAAGCTGAACACTTTATAAAGAACAGTTGTATTGACCTCAATGTTGTGAGATTGGAGAGCACGGAGCTAGCATCTGCTCAGCCTTGGGGAGGGCCTCAAGACTGATGGCTTCACAATGGCAGGAGTGTGTGCAAGAGTGATCACAGGCCGGTGCCGTGGCTCAACAGGCTAATCCTCCGCCTAGCAGCGCCGGCACACCAGATTCTAGTCCCGGTCGGGGTGCCGGATTCTGTCCCGGTTGCCCCTCTTCCAGGCCAGCTCTCTGCTGTGGCCCGGGAAGGCAGTGGAGGATGGCCCAAGTGCTTGGGCCCTGCACCCCATGGGAGACCAGGATAAGCACCTGGCTCCTGCCATCGGATCAGCACGGTGCGCAGGCCGCAGCGCGCCGGCCATTGGGGGGGGTGAACCAACAGCAAAGGAAGACCTTTCTCTCTGTCTCTCTCTCTCACTGTCCACTCTGCCTGTCAAAAAAAAAAAAAAAAAAAAGAGTGATCACAGAGCAAGACAGGAAGCCAAAGCAGGTCAGGGGTAGGGCTAGCTCTTTTTATAATAACCCACTCTCTCAAGAACTAACAGGGGTCCTATGAGAACTACATTAATCCCTTCTGAGGGCAATGACTCTGGTGACCTAATGACCTTGACTAAACCCCACCCCCTAAAGGTTCCACCACTCCTCAGTGTCACTGAATGAAAGACCAAGCAACCAGCTCATGTGCACTTTGGGAACTCAAACAACATGCAGGCCACAGCAGTAACAACGTGTTGCTTCAAAAAAGCTTTAAGCTGGAGAACGGTCTGCTTACTTCTGCAAATCCGAAAGTCCTGAAATTCTGCAGTTCAACCCATCTCTAACTTCCCTTACTGCTATGTCACTTGTGGCCAACCAATGTCTCCCATTCGGAGATGGATTGCACAGCAACTAAGTGCCTTAATTCTTGGTTACTTCTCTACTGGGGCTGGAGGACAGTGTTCACGGGATCATGATCACAAACTGCCTCCTGGCCTCTGCGTCCACTTCCCTTTGGTCTAGAGAGGAAGTATATATCATATCGTACCTGAAAGCTTTATTTCACTACAACAAGCACCCTTGTGGGGAACTAGGGCCAGGGCTGTTAACTCTGTGGTCATCAAGGCAATGTAAAGCCTCATGATCCTGAACCCTCTGCCTACTCAAGACTCACTCAAGACCATAGGTTCACATGCTGCGAAACAAAAGGTCCCTAGAAGACAGAATGTGTTTAAGGTTGTAAAAAGCTGTGCCTTAATAATACCAATGAAGCTTTGCAGAGTGGTTAGGAAGAAGAAGGGGCAACATTGGTTGGGTTTTATAAGCAATTATTAGTGATTCACTTATTAATAATGCTGATTCTGGTGTTCCTTGAGAAACTTTCAAAAGGTAGTCCCTTTCCTATTTTAAGTTCTATGCAACAGAGGATGAGTATTTGGGATAGGTGGTGTGGGTTGAGATGCCTGCATGCGATATGAGCACTAGTTCAAATTATGGCTCTTCCACTTCTGATCCAGCTTCCTGCTAATGCACTTGGGAAGGCAGAAGCTGATGGCACAGGTTTGCTTGGGTTGGGTTCCTGCTGCCCATGTGGAAGACCCAGGTGGCACTCCAGGTTCCTGGCTTTAGCCTAGCTCAGCCCTAGATGTTGTAGCCATTTGAGGAGTGAACCAGCAAATGGAAGATCTCTCTCTCTATCTCTATCTCTCTCTCTCTCTCTCTCTCTCTCTCTCTCTCTCTCTCTCTGACTCTGCCTTTCAAATAAAAACAATTTTTTCAAAAGGGGATAGGTACTAAATAAATAAATTAGATACACAAATACTGATATATCAATATGTATTATTCAGGCCTAATAATAGGCCTGAATAATACATAGGCTAATCCTCTGCCTGCAGCGCCAGCACACCAGGTTCTAGTCCCAGTCGGGGCGCCAGATTCTGTCCCAGTTGCCCCTCTTCCAGTCCAGCTCTCTGCTCTGGCCCGGGAGTGCAGTGGAGGATGGCCCAAGTGCTTGGGCCCTGCACCCACATGGGAGACCAGGAGGAAGCACCTGGCTCCTGCTTTCGGATCAGCGCGGTGCGCTGGCCGCAGCACACTGGCCGCAGCGGCCATTGGAGGGTGAACCAACGGTAAAGGAAGACCTTTCTGTCTGTCTCTCTCTCTCTCACTGTCCACTCTGCCTGTCAAAAAAAATATGTATTATTCAGGTTATATTACTAAAAACAAGTAATATGACTTAAGAGTAATATAACAGGGGCCGGCACTGTGGCGCAGCGGGTTAACACCCTGGCCTGAAGCGCCATCATCCCATATGGGTGCCGGTTCGAGTCCTGGCTGCTCCTCTTCTGATCCAGCTCTCTGCTATGGCCTGGGAAAGCAGTAGAAGATGGCCCAAGTCCTTGGGCCCTGCACCCACGTGGGAGACCTGGAAGAAGCTCCTGGCTCCTGGCTTCAGATTGGCACAGCTCCAACTGTTGCGGCCATCTGGAGAGTGAACCATCGGATGGAAGACCTCTTTCTCTCTCTCTCTCTCTCTCTCTCTCTCTCTCTCTCTGCCTCTCCTCTCTCTGTGTAACTCTGACTTTCAAATAAAGAAATAAATCTTTAAAAAAAAGAGTAATATAACAAAAAGCAAAATTTTCTCCCAACTGAGGAAACCTCTCCATACAAGTCTAAAGAAAGCAAGAATTAAACCACAGGGCCCGGCACTGTGGTGTAGTAGGTAAAGCTGCTGCCTATGGCGCCAGCATCCCACATCGTACCAGTTCAAGTCCTAGCTGCTCCACTTCCAATCCAGCTCCCTAATAATATGCCTGGGAAAGCAGCAGCAGATGGCCCATGTGAGAGATCTGGAAGAGACTCCTGGCTTCAGATTGGCCCAGCTCTGACCATTGCAGCCATTTGGGGAGTGAACCAGCAAATGGAAAATCTCTCTCTCTCTCTCTCTCTCTCTGTGTGTGTGTGTGTGTGTGTGTGTGTTATTCTGCCTCTCAAATAATTAATAAATAAATAAAATTAAACCACAATGTGATGTGCAACACAGGCAATTTGCTAAGAGACTGAAAAGACAAAAAGAGAGCCAGCCCATCCTTTGATAAAGCTTAACAGGTGCAACCCATTCTACATATGTCCTCACGATAAACACGAGCTAGGCCTCAAGGAAGAGAACTTTTCAGTACCATTTAACACACAGTGCATCCTAAATTCGCCTGATAGTTGGGGGTAACCATCTGTGGATTATGCAAAGGAAAAGCAAACTCCTGTCCTTTCGACATGAGGCAGTTCTGCAATGGGAAGGAAGATTTCCCACAAAGATAGCCAGGCTGCCACCCACCCAAAGAGACTGGGAAACTGGGGTCCAGCTCCCTTGCTGTCCACACTTCAAACAGACATTCCTGAATCCAAACGTGGGCATGAGGCTTATTCTGCTTCTTACAACCTGTACAAATATTCCCAAGAGACAGAGAAAGACCTGACGAGTTTCCTGAAGAAAACACTCCATGGGAAGACGGGATGTCTCTTCCCTTATTCAGAAGAAGAATTAGACCTCTTTTTAAAATTTGCACATGTCCTTCTAATATCCAAATAAAACTGCTACTGCAAACACCGAGAGCCCCACGCACTACAGCAGCAGTCAGCACAGTGTGTGCCAGGTGATCAAATGCTCACAATAGCTCGGTAAGGGAAACACCTTCCTATCCTCACATCACACCTGAGGGACCTGGCCGGGCAGCATGCCCAGGGTCACAGAGCTGGGACGTGGAAATGCAGAGCAGCCCCTGGACAGTCTGCCCCCACTGTCCCCAAGCTGAACCCTTAGGCCTTCCTGCTGCAGGGAAAAGCAGATGACTATAAGATTTGTTGGTTAGTGGATATTTTTATACACATTTCTGTAATGAGAAAGTGCTGCTTCTTATTCTGCATTTATTGATTAGAAAGGCAGAACTACAGAGAGAGAAAGATCTTCCATTTGCTGGTTCACTCCCCCAAATGACTGCGATCGCTGGGGCCGAACCAGGCTGAAGTGAGGAACCTGGAACCCTATCTGGGTCTCCTACATGGGTGTCAGGGGTCTGAGCACTTGGGCCATCATCTGCTGCATTCCCAGGTGTATTGTAGAGAGCTAGATGAAAAGTAGAGCATGGAATGCCAGGCTCGCAGGCAGGAGCTTAACCCACTGCATCACAACGCCGGCTCCTAAGGCATGAACTTCTTGTAGGCATCATTTCAATCTTCAGGATAGTCTTGGGAAGGAGGGACCCTTATCTTTCTAGTGGGTAAATCGCAATACAGATTTGTTAAAGGGCTTTGCTGGAGTTACCCAGTCAGTAAGAGGTAGGACTCGAGTTCAAAGAGAGCAGCTAAGAAAAAAACACATTTAACCACTAAACTGTGTTTGGAAACTTACATTATCACAGAAGACCAGTGGACTCTCAAGATGGTGTTTGGAGAATCAGAGTGAGCCTGTGAGGCAGGTCTTATCAAGAGAGAACAGCTCAGGCAGGAAGAGAAGTTAGGACAGAAGCCAGGAATAGGGAAATGATGCTAAGGTCTAGTGTTTCCCAGAGGCAGAAAGCACAGGAAGACGGGTGAGCCTGAGCACTCAACAGTGGCACGGAGAGAAGAATTCATTATGTTGAGAATTTAATATGAATTTGCCTTCCATGGTTTGTAATTTCTTATGTGGTGGTACCCAGTTTTGGATTTATTTAAAAGGCACACAGAGGGAGGGAGGGAGAGGGAGAGACAGAGACAGAGATCATCTGTCTGCTGGTTCACTCCCCAAATGCCCACAAACAACCAGGGCTGGGCCAGGCTGAAGCCAGAAGCCAGGAACTTCATCTGGGTTTCCCATGTGGGTGGCAGGGACCAAGTACTGGGGTCATCATCTGCTGACTTCCTAGGCACATTAACAGGAAACTGGACCAAAAGCAAAGCAGCCAGCATCAAACCAGCACTGCAGGGAACTGTGTTCCACCTGACAGAGATGAAAGATATCCGTGGTAGAGATGCATGCAGTTTGAAATAGGAGTGGGAGACAATGGGGTCAGCATTGTGGCACAGCCTCTACCTGAGATGCTGGCATCCCATATGGGCACCGGTTCAAGTTCTGGCTGCTCCACTTCTGATCCAGCTCCCTGCTAATGCTCCTGGGAAAGCAGCAGAAGATGGCCCAGGTGCTTGAGTCCCTGCCACCCATGTGAGAGACCTGGCTCTCACATGGAGTTTCAGGCTCCTGCCTTTCACCTGGTCCAGCCCTAGCTCTTGAGGCCATTTGGGGAGTGAACCAGCAGATGGATGATCAATCTCTCTCCTCTCTCCCCGCCCCCTATAACTCTGCCTTTCAAATAAAATAAATAAATCTTAAAAAAAAAAAGTGGGAGAAAACAACAAAACTGCTCAGTGTTTAGCCAATAAGGAAATGTAGCCTGTAATTCCTCCCTCACTCGTTCTCACAGCAAAGACTCACTCCCATTCTGCACAAAGCCTGCCTGCTCCAACCAAGCATTTGTCTTCCTCGAACTGAGGGCTCCCAACCCTAATTAAATTAAATAGGTCGGACAGGAACAGACCACAGGAGACCTTTCGACTGCAACAGACACATAGAAAATCTAACAGAGTAGCACCTGCATAGTTCGGACAACGCAGCCATTGGAAATGCCGCTCTCACAAGACATCTTTTAATTGCCTCCATGATAGGCAACATCCCTGGTCCTCGGGAAATGTTAGCAAAAGTTTTGAAAAGAGCAGACTGTTTTACAAGGCAACGATTTCAGCGTAGCCACCCCAGTGCTTCCACTAAATTCTGCAAACTGCCCTGGTGTCCCATAGTCTTAAGGCTGAAGGAGTAACAGCCACACGTGGAGAGGAAAATCCTGTCCTCTGTTTCCGTCTACCTACTCTCTTCACAAATCTGCTTGACGCCTTCAGGTGAAAAACTCTTCCTTGTGCATGCCGGCTAAGTCATCATCACAGCATTCCGGTTTT